>NC_138355.1:22707909-25107909 GCF_046562875.1 Panthera onca
ATTCTGTCATTTGCAATGTATTTCTCTCTCTTCTCATTTTGCTTGAGTCTCTGTTTCTGTGTGGTAGGCTAGAAACAGCTCTCTCTCAGTCTTGCCTGAGTGGCCTTTTGTAGGAAATAGACCTTATCATTTAGTCTTGCCATAACTCCTAGTTGTCTCTTGAGCCTTTGTGATTGTATACACATCCTGACCTTTTTTCTTGATCGGTCTTAGTTGTTGAGGGTGTGCCAAGACCTGCTTTAGAGGGAAGGATCTCACCACCTAGTTTCAGGCTGACTTAGGGTCAGGCTGACCTTCAGGCAGCAGCTTTTAGAGTTTGTAAGTATATACAGTTCTATGGGACTGCAATCATAGACCCTGCTGGTCTCCAAACCAAACAGTCTGGAGGTGTCCCCTTAGTGACAGTTGAAAAAGGTGGGGCTCCAGATAAGTGTATGAGGTTCTGTCTGTGAGGTACTAGTGAGTGGTAGCGAGGCCAAGTGAGAGCTTGAAGATGGTATCCCCTGGCCTGCATTCCATGAAAAGACTTTGGTGACCTAAGTGGTATACCTTCAGTATACCTACGTGGTATACCTAAAGCCTGCCCCTCACGCTGAAGCTCCAGGTTGAGAAAATGGGCCTTTTGCACAGGGATAGTAGGTGTGTGTGTAAGTGCTGTCTGTGCAGTGCCTTGGTAGTAGTAGCCTGTCAAGTACTGTTGCCCCGATTTTTTCAGACCTTTAGGGCCCAGAAATTCAATTTGTCTTGGCCACTGGAGCCAGGCATTCAAGGGGCATCCTTTATTTGGGTTGCGTGTGCTAGCCAGCTTTTGTGGGCCATGGTGGAGTGGTGCATGGGGGCATGGTGCTCCACCCAGTTGGCAACAGGTTGAGGTTTTGATATAGTATACATTGTGAAACAAAACTAAGTAACCTATCTATCACCTTGCATGGTTACACTTTTACCTGTGTGTTGAGAACACCTAAGATCTACCTTCCTAGCAAATATCAAGTATAGAAAACAGTATTTTTTTTAAGTTTATTTAATTTTTTTTTTTTTTTTTTTTTTTTTTTTTTTTGTAATCTCTACATCCAGTGTGGGGCTCAAACCCAGACCCTGAGGTCAAGAGTCACATGCTTTTCTGATTGAGCCAGCCAGGAACTCCAGAAAACAGTATTGTTAACCACAGTCACTATATTGTACATTTGATCTCCAGAACTTATTTATTTGTATAACTGAACCTTTGTACTTGTTGACCAGTATCTCATTTCTCCCAATCTCTGATCTTTGGCAACCACCATTCTACCGTGTTTCTATGAACTTAACTATTTTAGATTCCACATATAAGAGAGATCATTCAATATTTGACTTTCTGTGTTTTATTTTATTTTTTATATAATGTCTTCTGGGTTTATCCATGTTGCAAGTGTGTGTGTGTGTGTCTCATGTATTTTTTTGAAATCCATTTATCATTGACATTTAGGTTGTTTCCATATCTTGGCTACTGTGAATAATGCTACAGTGAACATGGGGGAGCAGATATCTCTTCATGATCCAGATTTCATTTCCTTTCAATATACATACCCAGAGGTGAGATTGCTGGATCATATGGTAGTTCTATTTTTCATTTTTTGAGGAATTTCTATTCTGTTTTCCATATGGTTGTATCAATTTACATTCCCACCATCTGTGCACAAGGGTTCCCTTTTTCTACATCTTCACCAAGACTTGTTATCTCTTGTGTTTTTTGATAATAGCTTTTTAACAGGTGTAGATGATATCTCATTGTGATTTTGATTTGCATTTCCTCAATGATTAGTGAGGTTGAACATCCTTTTCTGTATCTTTTCGCCTTTTGTATGTCTTTTTTTTTTTTTTTTTTTTTTTTTTTTTTTTTAAGAAATGTTTATTCAGGGCCTTTGTCCCTTTTTTATATAAGGTTATTTGGTTTTTGCTACAGAATTGTTGGAGTTCCTTGTGCATTTTGGATATTAACCCCTTAGTAGAAAATATGGTTTGCAAATATTTTCTTCCATTTGTATGCTGCCTTTTCACTCTATTGATTGTTTCTTTGCTGTGTGAAAGCTTTTTAGTTTGCTGTAATCCCATTTGTCAATATTTTTGCTTTTGTTGCCTGTGCTTTTGATGTAATATTCCCCAAAGCATTACCTGACCAATGCCAAGAAGTTCTTTAGCTATGTTTTCATCCAATATTGTTATTATTTCAGGCATGTGTTTAAGAACATGATGTAATAAAGCCTTTGGTGTTGACCTTGATCACCTGGCTTAGGTAGTGTTTGTTAAGTTTCTCCACTGTAAAATTACTGTTTTCCTATATTTCTATGCTGTACTCTTTGGAAAGAGGTCCAGTGGTCAGCATACTTAAGGAGTAATGAGTTATGTTCCATCTCCTTGAAGATGGAGTGTCTACATAAATTATTTGAAATTGTTTTGCTTGGGAGATTTTTGTTTCTTACTTGCCTCTCTTCCCCCTCATTTATTTATTTATATCACTGTAAATCCATGGATATTTATTTCTTACTTGGGTTTTAAGTCAGTACTACTTTATATTTTTTCTTCCTCACATTATTCTAACTTTGGCCATTGGAGGCTCTTTCAGTTGGCTTCTTGTCTTTTTGACCTACCTCACGACTGTGTTTCTGTTTGAACACTTTCTTTACTTTCTGGCATTAAAAGAGATGCTCCAGACCCATCTTATATATTTCCTACCTCTGTCTTAGAATTAGCCATTTCTCCAAAGAGCCCTGGTTCCTTTCATTGGAGAATGGTATTAGGACTCAAGATCTGGGCACTGTGTGTGTTTGTTTGTACTGGGGTACTGTTACTTCTAGGCCCTCTCAGTGGACAGAGCAAGGAAATAGATGCTTATATACTAACCTGTGTATATACACATATCAGTAAATATTTTTAAATGTAATCGTCTGCATCTTTATAAGCTGAAACATGAGTTCATGCTGATGTCTCCCACTCTTACACTGCAGACATCATTCTCCCTTCCATGGCTTATCTGGAAACTTTCACTCTAATCCTGAGAAACGTTGCTCCACAACCTGATGCCCATTTACTTACTTGTTCAATTCTGATATACACGTATAGAAGTCTCAATTGTTAATCTAGATCCCTGTGGGAAACAACTTTATTTGCTAAGTACAGTGTGTATATGTAATTTCTTTTAATCTTATAGACTTGAAAACTTCCAAAGTTACTTAGGGGCATCTGTTTCCTCTCCACTTCTCCACCCCCTTGCTTCAGTGAGACTGTTTTCACACATCCATATTAGAAGTAGATTGCTTTATCACATTCTGCATTTAATCCTGAGAACCCCCAACTGCCTAAATGGTTGATTTTTAATATGTATCCTTTAAGGTGTGCTTGTTGATGCTGTAAACTGTTATGGGTTTTGAGAAATCTATAGTATTGTGTATTGACCATTACAGTATTATACAGAAGGGTTCTGCTTAACAAAATTTCCTGTACTTACTTCAGCTATTCAACACCCCTGTTGTCTGTATTTCTGGGCGATTGATCTGTTTATCATCACTATAGTTTTGTTTTCCAGAATGTCATACAATTGAAATAATAGATTATGTAGAATTCTCCAATTGTTTTTGTCGACTTAATGTGCATTTAAAATTTATGTCTTTGTGTGGCTTGATAGCTCATTCTTTTCTTTTTTTTAAATAATTTTTTTAAGTATTTTTTTTTTTGAGAGAGAGAGAGAGAGAGAGAGAAAGAGAGAGTGAGAATGAG
Source organism: Panthera onca (assembly GCF_046562875.1). Lineage (NCBI taxonomy): Eukaryota > Metazoa > Chordata > Mammalia > Carnivora > Felidae > Panthera > Panthera onca. The sequence goes on from NC_138355.1 coordinate 22,711,660, forward strand.
CCAGACAGCCAGAGTACGAGCCGGGCAGGGGCAGAGAGAGAGGGAGACACAGAATCTGAAGCAGGCTCTGAGCTGTCAGCACAGAGCCCAATGCCAGGCTCAAATCCATGCACCACAGGATCATGACCCAAGCCAAAGTCGGATGCTTAACTGACTGAGCCACCCAGGCGCTTCTCTCATTTCTTTCTCTTTCTTCAGTTGAATAGCTACTACCTACTGAAGGACTTTTGATTGTTTCTAGTTTTGGGGGATTATAAATAAGACTGCTATAAACATCCATGTACAGGTTTTTATGTGGACATAAGTTTTCAGACAATTTTTTAAATACCTAAGGGCATGATTGCTGAGTCATATTAAGACTATGTTTAGCTTTGTAAGAAATTGCCAAAGTGTATTTCACAGTGTTTATACCATTTGCATCCTTACCAGCAATGAATGAAAGTTCTTGTTGCTCTGCCCCTCACCAGCAATTGGTATTATCACTATTTTGGATTTTAACTATTCTAATAGGTGTGTAGTGATATTTATTGTTGTTTTCATTTGAATTTCAATTGCAGGTATTGTTGATCATCTTTTCATATACATATTTGCTATTTGTATATTTTCTTCAGTGAGGTGTCTGTTCAGATCTTTTGCCCATTTTTTAACTGGGTTATTTATTTTCTTACTGTTGGGTTTTAAAGGTTGTTTGTGTATTCTGAGTAAAAGTGTTTTTTTTTTTAATGTTTGTTTATTTTTGAGAGCTAGTGAGTGGGTGAGGGGCAGAGGGAGAAGGAGACGGAGGATTTTAAGCAGTATTTTGAGCGGGTGCCATGCAGACACCCAGGAACGTGGGATCATGACCTGAGCTGAAGTCGGACACTTAACCGACTGAACCACCTAAGTGCCCCTGAGTATAAGTCTTTTTTTTTTTTTTTTTTTTTAATCAGATATGTGTTTTATAAATATTTCTGCAAGTTTCTGGCTTCTCTTTTGTTAGAAGTACCTTTTTGCAAAGCAGTTTTTAATTTTAATAAAGTCCTACTTTTTTTCTTTCACAGATCGTGTGCTTTTAGTGTTGTATCAAAAAATTTAACATCCCCAGGGTGTTAGGGGTGGCTCAGTCAGTTAAAGTGTCCAAGTATTCATTTCAGCTCAGGTCATGATCTCACAGTTTGTGGGTTCGAGCCCTGCAATGGGCTCTGTGCCAGCAGTGCAGAGCCTGCTTGGGATTCTGTCTCCTCTCTCTGCCCCTACCCTGCTTGCACTCACTTGCTCTCTCTTTCTCTCGCTCGCTCTCTCACTCTCTCTCTCTCAAAAATGAATAAATATTTAAAAAAATAAAAACTGAACATCAAACACCAGGGCATGTATAATTTTTCTTATGTTTTCTTGTAGAAGTTTTGTAGTTTTGCATTTGCGTTTAGAATGTTCCATCTTTAGTTAATTTTGGTGAAAGATGTTAGACCTGTGTCTAAGTTCATTTTTTTACATATAGGCATCCACTGTTGTAGCCCCATTTGTTGAGAGACTGTCCTTTCTTCATTGAATTGCCTTTTGGCTTTTGTAAAAAATCAGTTAACTATATATGCGTGGGTCTGTTTCCGGGCTCTCTATTCTGTTCTATTGATATGTTTGTCTATTCTTTTGCCAGTAACATGCTGTCTTGATTTCTGTAGCTTTATAGTAAGTCTTAAGATCTGGCAATGTGAACCTCCACCTTTGTTCTTTTTTCAGTATTATGTTGGATATTCTTAATCTTTTTTCCATTTCGTACAAACTTTAGAAATAGTTTGTTGATATCCATCTGCAAAGTAACTTCCTAGGAATATGACTGGAATAGGATTGAATATATAGATAAAATTTGGAGAATTAACACTTGTCTAATAATGAGTCTTCCAATTCATTAACATGGAATATCTTTCCATTTATTTAGATCTTAGATTTCTTTCATAGGTATTTTGTAGTTTTTGCATACAGATTCTGTACCTATTTTGTTAGATTTATTCCTAACTATTTGTCTTTTCTTTTTTAGGTGGAAGGGAGATGCTACTGTAAATAGCATTTTTAAAGAAATTTCCAATTTCAGTTGTTCACTGTTGATACATGGGGAAACAGTGACTTTTGTTTATTAACTTTGTCTACTGTGACCTTGTTATACCTCCTTATCGGTTCCAGTTTTTTTGTGTACTCTGCATTTTTCTTCACAGACGTTCATGTCATCTGTAAATAAATGCAGTTTTCTTTCTCTCTTTCCAGTCTAGATGGCTTTTATATATTTTCTTGTTTTAGTGCACTAGTTAAGACTTCTAATAGGATGTTGACAGGAATGGTAAGAAAGCACATCCTTGCCTTATTTCCCATCTTAGGGAGAAAGTGACCAGTCTCCCACATTAGACAGGATGTTAGCTTGATATATTTTATGAAGTTGAGTAAATTTGCTGAAGGTTTGCTTTTTAATTCATGAATGAGTATTGCATTTTTTAAAAAAATTATGTTTATTTTTGAGAGAGAGAGAGACAGTGTGAATGGGGGAGAGGGAGAGAGAGAGAGGGAGACACAGAATCCAAAGTAGGCTCCAGGCTCTGAGCTGTTAGCACAGAGCCTGACATGGGGCTCAAACTCAAGACCTGCGAGATTATGATCTGAGTTGAAGTCAGCCGCTCAACCGACTGAGCCACACAGGCTCCCCGAGTATTGGATATTTTTACAATTTTTTTTTTTTTTTGTCCTCAGTTGATATGATTGTATGATTTTTCTTCTTTGTCCTGTTTATATGACAGGTTTCATTAATTAATTTTCAGATGTTGAAATAGTTTTACATGCTTGGAATCCCATTTGCTTATGGTGTCTGTTCTTTTTATGTATTGCTGGATTTGACCCCATATTTTGTTGAGGATTTTTATGCCTATGTTTATGAGAGAGATTGTTCTATAGTTTTTCATTCTTATAATGTCTCTGATTTTGGAATTAGTGTAATGCTGGCTTTATAGAATAAGTCAGAAAGTGGTTTCTCTGCTTCTGCTTGCTTTCTTGCTTTATTATTTTTTTTTACATTTATTTTTGAGAGACAGAGCACAAGTGGGGGAGGGGCAGAGAGAGGAGGAGACAGAATCCGAAGCAGGCTTTAGGCTCTGAGCTGTCAGCACAGAGCCTGACGCGGGGCTCGAACTCACAAACCATAGGATCATGACCTGAGCCCAAGTCAGATGCTTAACTGACTGAGCCACCCAGGTGCCCTTCTGCTTCTGCTTTCTTAAAGAGATTATGGAGAATTAGCATTATTTGTTTCTTGTATGTTTGGTAGAATTCAATATTGAAAGTATCTGGGCCTGGTTCTTTGTTTTTAGAAGATTCTTAATTATTTCTTCAATTTTCCTAATATAAGGCTATTAAGATTATTATGTTTTCTGTGAGTTTTGGTAAATTATGTCTTTCAAGAAATGTTTCATTTGTTGTTTTTGCGGACAAAGAGTTGTTTGTAATATTCATTTATTATTCTTATAGTGCTCATGTGATCAGTAGTTATGACTTCTTTTTTTTTCTGAAATTGATAACTTGTGTCTTTTGTCTCACTTTTGATTATCTTGACTAGATAATCAAATCTATTGAATCGTTCCTTTCAAAGAACTAGTTTTTGGTTTTGATGATTTTTTTCTATTTTTTTCCTGTTCTCAATTCCATTGATTTCTGTTTTAATATTATTTTTCTCTACTTGTTTTAGGCTTCAGTGAGATCTAGTGACATGAATTCACTCAGCATTTGTTTTCTTTCCACAAATTTCTTTTTTTACCTTCATTTTTGAAGAGTTTATTGGTAAACATAGAATTTAGTATATCAGGGTTTGTTTTTGTTTCTGTTTTCTTGTTCATAAAAATGTCATTCCATTATCTTGAAGCCAACTCAGGGCTTGAACTCATAACCCTGAGATCAAGACCTGAGCTAAGATCAAAGACGCTCAACCAACTGAGCCATGCAGGTGCCCCAGAAGCTTGATTCCTTTTGATGAGTAATCAACAGTCATTCTCATATTTATTCCTCTTCCTGTTATGTCCCCCAACCCTCTGGCTGGCTTTATTATTTTTCTCTTCATAACTATTTTTTTAGCAGTTTAATCATTATGAGTCTTGATGTGGTTTCCTTGAGTTTATCCTGTTTAGGATTTGTTGTTGGTTTTATGGATTTTTAGTTAGAAACTTAAAAAATTTCAGCCTATTTTTTCAACTTTATTTCTTTTCCCTCCCATTTTATCCTCTCCTTCAGGAATTGCTTAATATGGTTCCACAGACTACTGGTCATTATTTTCAGCCTCCCTGTTCAACTTCTGCTTTTTAATTTTATATTTTGAATTGCTATGTCTTCATGTTCACTTGCATTTTCTTTTATGAAATGTAATCTGCTCTTCTGTCCATTACATAACATTTTTATTTCAGATACTGTATTTTTCAGTTATATAAATTCCATTTTGTTCTTAAAAAAATATCTTCCATTTCTTTTTTTATTATCCCATCTTCCTTTAAATCCTTAAACATTTATAATAACTTTTTATAGTCTTTGGCTGCCAAGTTTATCATCTGCTTCATTTCTGGCATAGTTATCTACTGATTAATTTTTCTACTGTTTTTGCTTTCACATTTTCCTACTTCATAATATGAATAGACATTTTTTATTGGATTTTGGACATTGTGAATTTTACATTATTAGGGTTTTTTTTTTGCTTTTTGTTGTCTTTAATTATGATTGAGTTTACATTTCTTGAGAATCAGCTGTTAGTTTTGAGGCTTGACTTAAAGCTGTATATGGATGGGTCTAAAGTAGCCTTTTTTCTTGGGCTAATTTAATTCTACCACCAATATGTTACCTTTTGAAGATATCTAAAAAGTGCTTTGGGTATTAAACAAGGTTTCTTCTTTATTTGAGGAATCTCAGATGTCTTCCAGTCCTGAGGGAGCTGTGAAGATTTTTCAACTTCTAGCTCTTCAGCAGTTTTCTAGTAGTCATGAAGTTTAATTCTACTCATATGCAACTTAATTATGCAGCCAATAACTGAAACAGATCCTCATGCAGATTTCTGGATCTCTTTGTGTAATTTCCTTTACTGTAGCACTTTACCCTGCAAATTCCATCAGCCTCAGTCCCCCTGAACTCCCACTACTCTCTCTTCAAATTCAGTGAGACCATTGTGTTCTGCCTGTGTCTCTGTCCATGTGCCAATATTGAGAAAGTGCCTCTAGCTTAAAATCCAGGATTATCATAAGGTTTATCTGACATGTTTTCCTTCTAGTGTGCTTCCTGTTTTACAATATCTGAAAAATCTTGTGCCACACATTTTGTCTGGTTATCTAATTGTTTATAGCAGGACAGCAATTTCAGTATCAGTTACTTGGTCATGGCAGGAAATGAATGACTATAGCTCCATTTTTAGCAGAATATTAATTATGTCACAAAAAAGTCTACCCTGAAAGTAATTTGATTTCACACATTATTTAAAATATTTCCTACCACAAAACATGTTTAAATAAAACCGAGAAATAGTAAAATCCTTTAACTTACCTTCTGATTCTATTTTTAATTCAATAAACATTTATAGCCTATTACTATTTAATAGGTAAATTATACTCCATGTTTATAAATATCTGTATATTAGACTACATGTGAACTAAATTGTATTGTTCTAGGGTGAAGAACTGTAAGTGTCACTAAAAGTACCTAATTTCTCAAATTTATACTACCCCAAATTGATTGCTATCCCTTAGATGTTTCTTTTGTTTTGATTCAGTGACTCATAGATGGGACCACTAAGTTTCTTAATGTGGTGCCAATGAATGTGGCACTTACAAAATTAAGGCTTAGAAGCATCTAAAATAAAGGCAAGTAACCATGGCAGTTATTGTTGTCCAATTCAAATATTAATTTGTGTCACCTTTGTAATATCTAGAGCAATTACACAGATATCAACTACATTATTGCCAACCATGAGTTACTATTAGTGAACCATTCATAATACTCTCTGAAACCACTGTAATTATGGCATAAGTTGGGGATATTCAGCAATAGCCATATAGTTCTTACGTTCCTTGGTAGATATACCCAAAATATTTTTTAATAAATATTGATTGTCATGTGAGGATAAAATAACTAATTGCTTGTCCAGTAGTGGAGTCAGTTTGAAAATAAGGCTTGTGGAACTTTTTGGGAACTGGTATGAGTACTGACATCTGTCTGTCATTTTTTGAGCCAGAAAGGAGAAGGAAAGACCATAATTAACCAGAGAATTCATGTGGAGTCATTGGTCTCAAGATCAGGTTTCTTTACAGTATAAAGAATTTAATATATTTTCTTGGAACCTTCAGAATTTTCACTTTTCAACAAAGATCGAAATATCTCTTTGTACTTTAGAGTTACATTCAGTTTATTAATGGCATGAATATGTCATAACCCAATGGTCTCAGAGTCTTACTATAATTCAGTAATTGAGCCAATAAAAGAAGCAGTTGCATCTATGAATAGAATCTCTACCAATTGTCTGAAAAGTATGGTATGTATATCCCCAGAGGTACACAAGATAATCCTCTGGAATTCAGGTTATAAGTGTATTAGCACTTCTATATATTTTTATCTCATTCTGTTTAAATTTATTTATATTTTACGATATATATTAGTACAATAGTCCCTGTATGTAACTTATACATAAATATACCTAGATAGAGATGTATGATCAGAATTATTTTTTTTTTTTTAACTGATGGTATGTGTTGGGGAAAAAAAAAGTTTGAATCTATTATTCTATACTGTTGACAAGTGGTTCTCAATTGAGGACAGTGTCTGGAAGCGTTTTTGATGGTGATGACTAGGGAGTGGGATGTGCTTCTGATATCTCGTGGGTAGAGGCCAGGGGTGCTGCTAAACATCACTCAGTTCACAGACAGTTGTTCCCAAATCACACTGTAACAAACACAAAAAATTGTCAGGTCTAAAATGAATTTGAGAAATCTTGCTACAGACTGTATTTCCTCTTCTTTGGTGGACAGATAACAAAGAAACGAGTCTAGCCTGTTTCTTTTGTTTTTCATCTCACTGTAGACTACTTGGCTTTCCTATGTGTACATCTATATTTTTCTAGTAAGTCAAAAATAGGTACCAAAAGAACTGAAAGTACTTATAGATATCCAGAATTTTGGAAAACCAAAAGAATATTCTGAATTAGAGGAAAAGAGGTAGCAAAATATATGAAACCCTGCATAGTCATATCTTAAATATTTGTGTGTGGTTCCACACTCCTGAGATTACCTAACTATGTTCATTAAGTCCTACCTTATGTATTTTTATGCATTTGTGTCCTACCATACCTTTTTTTTTTTTTTTATGTTTGTTTATTTTTGAGACAGAGAGAGACAGAGCATGAACGGGGGAGGGTCAGAGAGAGGGAGACACAGAATCCGAAACAGGCTCCAGGCTCCGAGCTGTCAGCACAGAGCCTGACACGGGGCTCGAACTCACGGACCGCGAAATCATGACCCGAGCCGAAGTCGGCCGCTTAACCGACTGAGCCACCCAGGTGCCCCCTGACATACCTTTTGATACTTTATAAATTAAATTGGTATCCTGATTATTCAAATCTAAAAATAAAGCAGTTTCTGATAAGATTGACAGAAGAGAATCCATTATTGGCTAGAATAAACTGTTTTGCAAAGTAAAGAATAAAGAGTATGTGATCTATGGTCTAACTTGAGTTTTTATTTCTGAGTTTATGTGTCTCTGGTACATGATCCTATACATATTCAACTTCATTTGGATTTCAACCTCTGGATGAAAAACAGCAATCCTAGTTATAGGATAATAAAGAATAAAGAAGAATAAGTATTCACTATGAGTTTTCCATTTTAGAGCATACATTTTTAGATAGTGAAGATATGTCCTTATTTGAGTTTGTATCTGAATCAAACATGTCTCATTTGTATATGTACTTGCATACACAAGTCCAGATTTTGATTTTGGTTCAGGTCATGGTCTTAGGGCTGTGGGATCGAGCCCTGCATCAGGCTCTGCACTGAGTGTGGGGCCTACTTAAGATTCTCTAAGATTCTCTCTCTCTGTCTCCCTCTGTCCCTCCCTCCCTGTTTCCCTCCCTGTCTCCCCCTCCCTCCATGACTTGCTTGCTTTCTCTCAAAAAAATTTTAAATAAAGATGATTTCCAAAGAGGCCTATCTCCCAAAAGAGTGGCAAGGATTAGTGACCTCAAATACTAGAAAAATTAAGTAAAGCAGTATTCTGCCACCATCCAGTTGCTTCTACTTCTAATAACATGTGCTAAAGAATGTGAACCAGCTGTTCCTCCCATAACTGAATTGTTAGGTTGATCCTTAATTAAAATGAATCATCTAATTGATACATGAGGTTCTTCCTGAAGTCAGGGGATAAGCCTCTCAGAGTTCTCTCTAGATCGAAAAAGCAGCTTATAATAGGAAACAAGTTGAGAGTTACAGTCAGAATTAGATGCATTTTGATAGTAGCACTACTCAAACTCTCTGTGTGTGTTTTTAAAAATTTTCAGTCTGTTGGGAACCAATGCTTTAGCAAATACAAAGATGAATAACTAGAGAAATGAGCTGTATTCTTTTATTACTAGATTCACCAGAGATAAACTTGCTCTATCACATTTCTGTGAAGGTTTTTAAATACTTACTCTCTCTTTTTGTATTCATCTTGACTCAGCCTTATAGTAAATCGTTTGTGGACTACCAGGGGTTTGAGAATCGAGCTTTGAGTAGTGCTGATTTCAATAGAAATTATTTCAAATAAGATTTCCCTTTCTATTGTTTGCATCTTTGGGTTCACTAAGTATAAATTCCTGCCTACTCTCAGTTGAAATACTACCTTCTCTGCAGAATTTTCCTTAACTTCCTCACGGTGCCATGGGTAATCCATGCTCTGTGTTCTCACTTCATCCAAAGGGCCTCCATTATATCAGTTATTATTTTAATATATTTATTTCATTAAAAGAAATTGTTTTTTTAAAGTTTATTTATTTATTTTTAAAATTTATTTTTTAATTAAATGTTTTTTTAACGTTCATTTATTTTTGAAGGAGAGAGAGATGGAGTGCAAGCGGGGGAGGGGCAGAGAGAGAGGGAGACAGAGCCTGACTCAGGGCTCAAACTCATGAACCCCGAGATCATGACCCGAGCTGAAGTCAGGCACTTAACCAACGGAGCCACCCATTATTTTTTTTTAATGTCCCTCATTAAAAGAAATTGTAAAAGCAGTCTTTAAGAGCTGGGGACCTAGGATATGTGGCATATAGCAGACAATATGAAAACAATCTGCTTAATGAATGAAATAAATGAATGAGTAAATCGCAGCAAAATCCTGAGGCTGTAAATATCAACACATACTGGATGAGGGAAAACTTCATTTTGTGGAAAGAAGAGGGGCCAGTTTCTTAGTGTCAAAAGCTAGACTTAAGTGAATTAAGTTCTTATAAAAATTAACCCTTGACAGAAAGACAAATGAACACACACACATTTCTTAAGTGTATCACAGATGGGGGAAAAAAGTTCATGGGTGCAAATGAAACAAAGACTCAAACCACTTCAGCTACCTTGCTAGAAACAGTACTTTAAATAATTCTTGGCAAAGGAGATAGGTGTTAGGATGGGGAATGGGTTGAAAGCTAGTGCCCCAAGAATTTGAAGGTAACTTTGTGCTCTACTTCTTCTTTCTTCTCCTTGACCCTCCAGCTGTAAAGATCTGATATCCTATCACACTCCTTCAATGAATTCAATACATATTCGACAATAGCCTACTGAGTACTCTGCTAGGCACCTTGGAGAATACAAAGGAGCTTGCACACGAGGAATTTAAAATCTTGTGAACAAGTCAGAAATACATAAAACTACATAGGAAATACATAAAATACAAAGGAAAATGCATTAGATAGTGTTATAGAAGCATGAATGAAGAAGAAATTTTTAAAACATACATAAATTATTTCACAATTCGAAGTGTTTACAGAATGCTTGTCAGTGCCTTTTTATGTTTCTTAGTCTGGGATGGGTTTAGGATAGCTGTTATCGATGACATATCTATATTGAAGTGGGTTTAATATTTTCTTTAATAAAACCAATACTTCAGAGATAGATAGAAATATAGATTATATTTATCCAACTTAAGCAACCAGTCAATAAATGGACAAATTTAGCCTCCAAAGCTAGAAGTGAATCTACAGGGGGATGAAAATGAGAAGGAATTTAGAGGCCTACAGTCTTCTACCTTGAAAGTGTGACTAAGTAGATAAGGGAGTGTATTTTCAGTACTTCCTTCTGTGAGGCTGCACAACTATTTCTTTTGCATTCCATCTCTTAGAGGCTGGTTTAGGAGAGAAGGAAGCACAGACGTGTAAGTCCTGGGATGCTGGCACTGCCCTTGGGGAAAGTTCGGATCTTGCATCACTTCTTGGGTATGCACACATTTCCAGTTCCCACAGAGAAGCTGATCCCTGGCAGAAGGCGGATAGACACAGCCAGACTGAGTCACAACTTGAGAATCAGGGAAATTATTTTTTAAGAGAATAAAGGCCCTTAGTAGGATCAAGTTTCTGTAGCTAAACAGGAAGCAATGAAAAAAATAGATTTGAATCTGGATCATTTTGAGGGAATCTGCCTCAACAATTTCAAATGATTCTGCCATGACATAAGTCAGTGTAGATTCATGTGGTTATTACCTTTATTGATTCTCCTTCACAAACATCAACTGATAATCTTCTGTTGCGTTTTAACTCCACCTGCCAGCTGTGTAAATGCCCTTTAAATATGGTCATAGGATAAACACAGGTCATGTATTAAGTGGATGTTAAAGAACACAATAAATGTCACAAATCCTCTTTTTTGCCCTTTATTTCTGACTGAAAATTTATTTGTTGGAAAAGTCTTATAACAGTAAAATAAATTACTTTCGTTTATAATTTTGTGAGTCCTCTATATTGAGAAGATGGAAAATTAAATAGTGCTGTCCTGAAAAGCTGAGGACATTTATGACATTTATGCTTCATAAAACTTAATTTAAGTCTATTTAGAAATTCTATAACCTTTCTCTGTTTCCTTAAACTTTTTCTTTCATCTATCTCAGCAGCTGACATAGGTACTTGATTTATCACTTCTCTGCTTAGATTGAAATGTTCTTTCTGAAAAAGATGTGCTCTTTGTTTCCTTGTAATTAACAACCTATATTGCCTTATGCATACCTGAGGCTTAAGATAATATTTTTGGGATGCCTGGGTGGCTCAGTCAGTTAAGTGTCTGACTTCAGCTCAGGTCATGATCTCACGGTTCGGGAGTTCGAGCCCCATGTCAGGCTCTGTGCTGACAGCTCAGAGCCTGGAGCCTGCTTCAGATTCTGTGTCTCCCTCTCTCTGCCCCTCCCCAGCTCGTTCTTTCGTTCTTTCATTCTCTTTCTTTCTTTCATTCTTTCATTCTTTCATTCTCTCTCAAAACTAAATACACACTAAAAAAAGATAATACTTTCTGCCTTAACTAAATTTATATTTCTGGGAAAAAATTCCTTAACAATTAAGTATTTCATGTCTCTTTCTTGCCTTCCTCCCATTTTACATTATTCTTATTTCCCTCCTTTAATACTTCCCTCTATCCATATCCTTGAAGAAACAAATAACTAACTGATTCAAGGAAAACAACTATCTGGAGTGTATGTGACTGTTTTCTCTCCCTACTCTGCCCCTTCTTCTCATGGTATATATTTCGTGTGATCTTCATGGTTTCAGAGATAATGTTACATAAGTGCTACCAGTCTGAAGTTAGGTACTTTTTTATTTTTAATTAAAAATTTTTTTTTATTTTTTAATTTTTTTAAAACATTTTAATTGGCAAATACAGCATGCATCAACAATATCATTATTAAATGGTTCTACCCTTATGACCTAATCATCTCCCAAAGTCCATCTTCAAATGCCATCACACTGAGGGTTAGTTAGGATTTTAACATATAAATTTGGAGGAACACAAACATTTGGTCTATAGCATACACACTCACCGTCAATCCATCAATAAAATACACTAAGTATCCATTTCTCATCATTTCTGCTTCTACAACCTTGGAACAAACCAGCGTCATCTTGGCTCTGGATTGGTGGAATTATGAAGTTAGGTACTTTTATTTTAGATCTTTCTCAGGTTTTATTAGTTGATTTAACAAACATTTATTGTGTGCCCACCATTGCCAAGCAGTGGGGTCACTGTGGGTCATAAAAACAGGCATGGAGATTATAGCCTTGTGAGTGAAACAGGCATTGATTAATAACCTCACAAGGAAATGTCCAAATACAGCTGCAGTTGTAATAGAGAAATGCATGAGGCTGTGAAGGCCTGTAATGGGTCAGGAGAGGACCCCTTCATGAGGTAACCCTTGAACTGCAATCCAGAAGCATACGTAGGGAGGTGGTGATGGGAAGAAGATCCTTCCAGAGGGAGCAATGTGAGCAAGAACCCTGTGGGTGGGAGGGAACGTGGCTGGTAGAAAGGGCTGGAAGGATTTAAGTAAGTTTGTCTTTAAGAAGGAAGCTGAAGGGGTGGGGTAGGTACACCACAGTATGTTAAGGAATTTTGGCTTGTTTTGCATTGCTTTTAGAAAAGTAGGGGGAAGCCATTGAAAGGTTTTTTGTTGTTTGTTTGATTTTTGAGTGAGAGAAGGTGCAAGTAAGCTAGGGGCAGAGAGAGAGGGAGAGAGAGAATCCTACGCAGGGCCCACACTGTGAGGACAGAGCCCAAAGCGGGGCTTGAGCTCACCCAATGGCAGGCTCTAACTCACAAACCGTGAGATCATGACCTGAACCAAAATCAGATGCTTAACCAACTGAGCCACCAGGCACCCCCACTGAAAGGTTTTAAACAAGATGCCATAAATTTGTATTTTGAGAAGATTATTCTGAGTACAGTAAGAATAATGGTTTACATGGGGCTGTAGTAGAGGTAGTTAGGTGAGTTTAGGACGCTGTTGTAACCCAGGTGAGAAATATAGTAGTTAATTTAGGGAAATGGCAAGAAGTAGATAGATTAGAGAATACTTATAAGGGAAAATCAGCAAGACTCATGGATTGCATGTTGAGTGGTCAGAGAGGAAGATGAGTGAGGTTTGGGCTTCTACAGCTGAATGGATGTGGTGTCTTTTATTAGGATAAGGAACATTGTAATGAGACCAGATTTTAAAGAAAAGACCATGAGTTAGGTTTTAAACATTTTGAATTTGAGATTGGCACAAAAATCAAATTGAATATATGAGTATGTTGCTCAGTGGAGACAAGGTCTGAACTGGGTGTAAGTTGATGTGGTACCTGTGAATGATGATGTGTGTGGTGAGAAAATGGAGAGGGGGTGCTAAGGACCCAGCTTTGAAAAACTCCCAACATTTAGACTAGAGAAGAATGAACCTCAAAGGAGGCAAAGAAGGTGTGATTAGAGGGGTTGGAGAAAACCAGTGTTTTTATTTTTTATTTTTTAAAAAAGACTTTAATAATGGCTTTAGGAATCATCAATGTTTTTGTTTCTATTTGAAAATGCTTCCTTATTTTAAATGACCATTGATTCCAACACTTGTCAGTTAAAAGTAATCTTCATTTGGCCTCTCCAGACACATCTTTGTCTCTTCAACCAGAAGCAGTTATGTCCGTGTCAGGTGTATCTTTGAGTTCTGCTTAGAAGGGAGGTAGTTTTTGCCACAGGAAGTGTTTCATCGGGAAGCAGATGTGCTCCAGTGATAGGAGATGGGAAAGGGATGTTTGTTATTAATTACTTAGCTTTGTATAAACAAAGACTTTGCATTTTTGAAAGATGTCTTCTTCTAGTTAAGAGAAATGACTCCTATTTTTAAAGTTTTTCATGAGTTGATCTAAGGAGGTATGTGCTGTCTTGTTCTAGTAACAGAACTCCAGAACTCTTTGTTAATTGTAGCATATGTCACGTCTTCTATTACACAAGAGCATGTGGGATATATAGGATAGAATTTCCGTATAGAAAGGGTATGTCTTAAGATAGGAAACAGTGGCAGACTGTTTGCAAACTGAGAAAGCTCAAGTTTTCCCTTTTCATCTCTGTTTGCTTCCCTTAGTTGAAGTAAATCTGAAAGGACATTTTAATGAGAAGATGATAGCCTATCTTAAACTTTAAAAAAGAAAGAATTTTAGCATTTAAACTAAATAACAGTAGAATAACTGGACTTAATGTCACACCTACACTCTTGAAGCCTAAAATTTTCAACTGTGTTCTTGGAAATGCTAATTTGGAAAATGCTAATTTAAGGAGGTTATGGAATCTTGAACTGGGAATTGGGATACATGTGGGTTATTTGCTTGTTTGTTTGTTTTCTGTTAACTAGGTAGCTGTGGACAAATCTCTATGCCCTGCCTTTATCTAATTGTTTGAAAGAGTTGGTTAAGTTGATCTGCAATGACTTTTCTAGTTCTCTGTTCTCTAATTTAGATTCTGAGGGTTAATGTTAAGGCTTTTATTTTTGCTGTGGGTAGATTTTATGTATAAGTATATAAATTTTTAATATAAAATTTAAAAAGTTATATGTATTATATGTAAATTTCTACTTTCAGAAGGAGCACAATATACATGCTCATTATAAAATTTCATATATTACAAAAATTAATAGTATAAAAATGAAAATCTCTGTTAATAACAAAAATAACAGTAGATTTTGTTGTTAAAAAAATAAAAGAAAATAGCAACCAAGGAGGCAAGAATATACATTGAGGAAAAGACAGTCTCTTCAATATATGGTGTTGAGAAAATTGGACAGCTATATGCAGAAGAATGAACTGAACCACTTTTTTACATCATACACAAAAATAAACTCAAAATGGGCTAAAGACCTAAATGCAAGGGCTGAAGCCATAAAACTCCTAGAAGAAAAACATAGGCAGTTGGGTATCGGCCTTAGCAACATTTTTCTAGATATGTCTTCTCAGGCAAGGGAAACAAAAGCAAAAATCAACTATTGAGACTACATCTAAGTAAAAAGCTTTTGCACAGCAAATAAACCATTAACAAAATGACAAGGCAACCTACTGATTGGGAGAAGATATTTGCAAATGATAATGTATCCAATAAGGGGTTAATATCTCAAATGTATAAAGAATTTACAGAACTCAAACCACAAATAATCTTATTTAAAATGGGCATAGGACTGAATAGACATTTTTCCAAATAAGACATGCATCTGACCAACAGACACATGAAAAGATGCTCAACACCACCAGTCATCAGGGAAATGCAAATCAAAACCACAATGAGATATCACCTTATACCTGTCAGGATGGTTAGACTCAAAAACAGAAGAAATAATGTGTGTTGATAAGGATGTGGAGAAAAAGAAACCCTTGTGTACTGTTGATGGGAATGCAAATTGGGGCAGCCACTGTGAAAGCAGTATGGAGGTTCCTCAAAAAATTAGAAATAGAAATATCATATGATCCAGTAATCCCACTATGAGTATCTACACAAAGAAAATGAAAACACTAATTTGAAAAGATATATGCACCTCTATTTTATTACAGCACTGTATACAATAGCCAAGATTTGGAAGCAACCCAAGTATTCATGGATAGTTGAATGGATAAAGAAGTGATACACATGTGCATATGTGTGTGTCCACACACGCGCGCGTGCACACACACACACACACACAATGAAATATTAGTCATGAAAAAGAATGAGAAATTGCCACGTGCAATAATATGGATGGACCTAGAGGCTATTACACCAAGTTAAAAAAGCCAGAGAAAGATGAATATCTTATGATTTCATTTATATGTGGAATTTAAGAAACAAATGAACAAACAAAAAAAAGACAAAAACCAGACTCTCAAATATGGAGAACAAATTAGTGGTTGCCAGAGTGGAGGTGGGTAGGGGGATTCATGAAGTAAAGGAGATTAAGAGTACAGTTAACTGTGATGAGCACTGAATAATATATAGAATTGTTGAGTGAGTGTACCCCTGAAACTACTGTAATACTGTATGTTAATTATACTTTAAAAAAAAAAAAAAGCCACTTCTCTGCTGCTATTCTGCTTTCCAGCAGTAAGGTCTCCTGCTGGTTTTTGCCTGCTTTTAACAGTTGACCCTTGAACAATGCAGGGGTTAGGGGCACTGACCCCTGTGCAGTCAAAAATCCACATATAATTTTTGACTGCCCCGAAACATAACTAGTAATAGCTTGCTGTTGACCAGAAGCCTTACTGATAACATATTTTATGTATGCGTTTTATACTGTATTCTTACAATAAAAAATAAGCTAGAGAAAAGAAAATGTTAAGAAAATCATAAGGAAAATACATGAACTGTACTGTATTTATATAAAAATAAAACCATGTATAAGTGGGCCTTGTTGTTTAGTGATCAATTGTATATGGAAGAGAAGAGAAAATACAGTCAGTTCTGTTATCATGCTTGTCTTCAAAACCAGGATTTGTACCATGTGATTGATATTAAGGAACAATTTGAGTATTGTGTGAATTTTATGTTTGCTTATGTGGCATTTGTCTGAGAAACTAGCTAAATGCAGAAAACTGTATCCAGTTAAACTGTGTCGAATAGGAGATACTCAGAAAGCATACATTTCAACCAACTAGCAGCTACCTCAGTCCTCCACTGTGTTGTAAGCCACATCCATCCCCCAGGGTGCCCCAGCTCTCTTTCAGATTTCAGATAATCCTCCTTTCTCTACTTCGCGAAAAAGCAGAGGCTGCACCCTTCTGACTCCCATTCCCACAGGCAAACTTAAAGTTTTTTTTTCAAAGTAACTGCCATATTTATTTTAGCATTTAGGTGTTTCTTGACCATTTAACATGTATAAAATGGTCTACAGTTTTTATTAGCTTCTTATCTTTCTTACGTGTCATTGTTACAGTTCCTGAGTGTGGCTCCCCAGCCCCATCTTCCCCATAAGCCCTGTAGTTTTATTGTACAATTTTGTATAGTGTGGTTATTTTTAGGAATGCATGTTACATTATAGCAGAATTGAATGTAATCACAGCGTCTCAAGATCAAGAGAAACTCAAAAGAAGTTGGTTCTATCCTTGTGCCTTAGACTTGGTAAAAATCCTCTTAGTAACTTCTCTAACACCTTGTATACTTTTCCCGTCCTTATGTAAGCCTTTCCTGAGCAACTGGCAGTTCCAAGAGGGAAGCAACCGTGTCTGTCCTGTTCTTTTTTGTTCCTATAGTCCTAATACAGTGCCTGATATATGGTAGGTGTGCAATTACAATGTGACATCTTACTCTATGCAAATGTAAGTACTTGCATACTCATTTAGGGAATTCAGATGTTTCTTTTGATTTAGCAACCAGAATGGTTCTTAAAGCTATGCTTTAAATATTACAAATTATTATTGTGAAACTTTTTTCTTTTTTTTTTATCTTATTTTAGGGAGAGGAGAGAGTATGTGAGCAGGAAACAGGGACAGACAGAGAGTGAATCTTTAAGTTTGTTTATTTATTATGAGAGAGCGTGTGCGCGAGTGCACCACTCAGGGAGGGGCAGAGAGAGACAGAGACAGACACAGAGACAGAGAGAATCCCAAGCAGTGTGTGCTGTGAGTATGGAACCCAATATGGGGCTCCAACTCATGAATGGTGAGATCATGACCCAAGTTGAAACCAAGAGTCTGACACTTAACTGCCTGAGCTCCCCAGGTGCCCCTAATTTTTCTTGAAGTTTATTTATGAGAGAGAGCATCTTTTTTTAAGTTTACTTTTGTTTATTTTGAGAGAGAGCTAGAGAGCAAGCGGGGGAGGGGCAGAGAGGGAGACAATCCCAAGCAGGCGCCTGCTGTCAACACAGAGCCCAATGCAGGGCTCAAACTCAAAACCCTGAGATCATGACCTGAGCCAAAATTAATATTCAGTTACCAGCTGACTGAACCACCCAGGCACCCTGAGAGAGAGAGAATCTTGAGCAGGCTGTGTATGGAGCCCAGCATGGAGGTCGATCCCACCACCCTGGGGTCATGACCCGAGCTGAAATCAAGAGTAGGACACTCAACTGACTGAGCCGCCCAGGTGCCCCTGTGGAAATTTTAAAGTAGTTGATTGAAACTTGAGGTCGCAGAAACATTCCTGTACTGACCCTTCAATCAGCAGCCAATTGTTATAGTAGGATTTATAATGAATGTGGTAGTTCAGTGAGTATCATTGTTTCTAATTTTAAAAGACTATAAATCCTGTGAATATTTTCTTAAAAATTCCTGAATTCATTATGTATATTTTGAGAAAACTCAGAAAATGTGGAGTGGCAAGTTATTGTCTTAAATTCAGATGAAAGATAAAACTTGGAGAAATAAGTAACAAATAATATTAGGCTTTCATAATGATAAAAGATGACTGAAGCATTTTTCGACTCAAACTTTAGCAGTTGTGAGAGAGATGAGTCTTCTTTATTTCTTTAACTGTTCTTCCTAGAGACTGTCACTTCCTCAGTCTGTTGCTCTTTTGCTTTCTGATTTCTCCTGCATCTTTTTCTGTGTTATTTAATATTTTCCAGTTCCATATTCCTTGAATAGGGAAGTTTATAGTAAGAAGAATTGTGGCACTTCCTTAGAAGGATTAAGTTGATGAGTTTAGGAACTGTGATAATTATTTTTACCTTACCTATTTAGTGTATAAAAGAATTTCCTCATTTAACATTGAGTCTCGGAATTTCACGAGGTCGATTACAGAGCTCAAGTTCTACTCCTGTACAACTTTTCTCAAAGTTATAGTCTTAATTTAATTTTCCACTGAAGTGTCTTAATAGGGGCTAATCTTGATCGACTTCCCTCTCCCATAAAACCTGTGGAACTAGATATTTCTTTACATTAGTCGAAAGATACTCTGAAACAGACACCATTACAGTGTTATGAATGAAAATATCTATATTACAGGCTGAAAGGAAATAGTTGTGAAATTTTAAAAATTTCACTTGCTTTTCCTTTTTAAGTTTATTTGTTTATTTTTGAGAGAAGAGAGACAGACAGAGCGAGCAGGGGAGGGGCAGAGAGAGAGGGTGAGAGAGAATCCAAAGCAGCCCCCGCACCGTCAGTGAGGACCCCAATGTGGGGCTTAAACTCACGAACTGTGAGATCATGACCTGAGCGGAAACCAACAGTCAGACACTTAACCAACTGAGCCACCCAGGTGCCCCAAATTTTACTTGTTTAATATTTTATTTTGATGTAATTTCAAACCTATAGAAAATTTGCTAGAGTGCAAGAAACTCCCGTATATCCTTTACCTAGATTCAATAATTGTGTACGCTTTGCCCCATTTGTTTTATCATAATGTATCTACTTTTCTATGCATAGTTTTTTTCTTGAATCATTTGAAAGTAAGCTGGAAACATCATGCCCCTCCCCTGTGTCCCTAAATACTGTGCGAATTTCCTAAGAATAAGAACATTCTCTTTTGTAATCATAGTAAAGCTATCAAAATCAGGAAATTTAATGTTGATATGATTCTGTTATCTAATCCATAATCCATATTCTACTTTCGTCATTTGTCTCAATAATGTCCTTTATAGCTATTTTTTCCCCAGGATCCAGTCCAGATCATGCATTGCTTTTAGTTGTCTTTCTTTAGTCTCCTTTAAATTATAGCAGTTTCATAGCTGTTTTTTTTTTATTTTCTTAACCTTGACATTTTTGAAGCAGACTATTTTAACACCCACCTGTGCAGATCTTAATGAATGGCATAACTTGCTTCAGATCCCTTTTTTGTGTGAGAAACAAAATGTGGCTGAAACTGAAAAAAAAAAGTTATTTTGTAGATTTTTAATTTGAATTTATGTGATATTGCTTGTGACTAGGTTAGACTTAGGTCAAGTATTTTTGCAAGAATAATACATGAGTATGTATCCTTCACAGTTCAACATTTCAGGAGGCACATAATGTTAGTTCCAGTATTTGTATGTATGTATGCATTCATTCATTCATTCATCCATCCATCCATTCATTCTCTTTGGCATGTTTACTTCTTTCCTTAAGCCTCAAATACACAGAAAATGATTTCAGAATTGCTAACTCATAACACTGACTAAGCATACCTACTAACTGGAGTTTGATATTGCTTACAATTTTTTAAGGTAAAATTTAATTATGGAAAAGTGCATAAATCTTAAGTGAACACTTGGGTGAGTTTTGATAAAAACATAAACCTATATTCCTATCTCTGTGACAGAAGGCTTCTTGGTGCCCCTTTCCTGTTAATAGTGTCCTTCATCATTGACAACTACTTTTCTGGCTTTTTTTTCCATTATAGATTAGTTTGTCCTGTTTTAGAACTCCATAGAAATGGAGTTATACAGTATGTACCCTTTTGTGTCCATTTCCTTTTGTTGGCATAGTATCTGGGATATTCGTCCACATTTTTTTTTTTTTAATTAATAGTTCATTCTTTTTCTGGTTGAGTAGTATATCATTGTATGAAAATACCACAATTTGTTTATTCATTCTACTGCAATGGGCATTTCCAGTTTGTGGCTGTTTTAAATAAAGCTGCTGTGAACATTCAGGTACAAGTGTGTATATTTTCATTTCTCTTGAGTAAATGCCTATGAGTGTAACCACTGGGTCATAGGGTAGATGTATGTGTATCTTTATAAAGAAAATTTCAAATTTGTCTCCTAGTAATTGTACCATTTTATGTTCCCATCCCCAATTATGAGATTTCTGGTTGCTCCACATCCTCACCAACACCTGTGTTATTAGCCCTTTAAATGTTAGCCATTCTTTGGATGTGAGTGATGTCTCATTATAGCTTTAATTCATATTTCTCTAACTACTGATGAGATTGAGTACTTTTTTATATGCCTATTGACCATTCATGCAACTTTCTTCTTTCTTTTTTTTTTTTTTTTTCCACACAGCTTTCTTTGTGAAGGGTTTGTCCAACTGTTTTGGCCTATTTTTAAATATTAGGTTTCTGTTTTACTCATTAGTTGTAGTTCTTTATATATTGTGGTACAAATAGTGAGGTATTTGTATGGTGAATATTTTCTCCCATTTTTTGACTTGCTTATTGATTTTCTTAATATATCTTCTACTGAACATAAGCTTTTGATTTTCATGGACTTATATTTATTAATATTTTCCTATTATGGTTAATGCTTTTTGTGTTCTAAAAAATCTTTGTCTACCCTCAATTTGCAAATATATTCTCTTATGGTTTATTTTATAAGCTTTATAGTTTTATATTTTGCATTTAGGTTTATTTTCATTGCAGATTAATTTTTGTAGAAAGTGTGATATGCCATAAATAGAGATTACAGCTTAATGTTTATTGTGTTTCTCTATGCAAAGTCAGATTTCTGTTTTTTGTTTTTGTTTTTAAACAGGGGAAAATGTTATGATTGTAAGACACTTTGATTTGTTATGCTTTTGGGAAAGCCAAGTACTTCATCATTTCTTTAATATAGAAATGTGTAAATTTAGAGACTGCATAAACAAAAATGAGATTATTGCCTTATGATAATGGAAATAACTAGAACATTTAAATATACACACACACACACATATATGTGTGTGTGTGTGTGTGTGTGTATACACACACACACATATATATATATATAATTTATATATAATATATATATATATATATATATATATATATATAATTTATTTATTTGAGAGAGACAGAGATGGTGTGAGTGGGGGAGAGGCAGAGAGATAGGGAGAGAGTGTATCCCAAGGAGGCTCCATCCACACTGTGAGTGCAGAGCTTGTTGCGGGGCTGTATCCCATGAAACCATGAGATCATGACCTGAGCTAAAACCAAGAGTCAGGTGCTCAACTGACTGAACCACCCAAGCACCCCTAGAACATTTTAAGATGTTTAAAAGAATAGATAGCATACAAGGCACCTGGGTGGCTCAGTCGGTTAAGCGTCTGGCTCTTGGCTTCGGCGCAGGTCATAATCTCATGGTTTGTGAGTTCGAGCTCCACATTGGGCTCCAAGCTGAGAGTATAGAGCCTGTTTGGGATTCTCTCTCTTCCCCTCCCCTCCACTCGTGCTCACTCTCTCTCTCAAAATAAATAAACTTAAAAAAAAAAAGAATAGATATGGTACTAAATTAACTATTTCTACAGCAATGAGACTTTGTGTGAGAACTGTTGTTCATTGTACATGTTCTACAACTACATGAATAGTTTTTTTAGTTTTCCAGATGAGATTATTTTTTTCTACAACTTGCAAAGTGATTTGATTGCCATGTTATAAATCTTTTATTGGTGGTCTAAAGTCTGTCAGGTTTTCCATTTGAAACCCCTATTTTCAGGAGCAGACATTTGAAAAAAAAAATTAACCAGCCAGAAACTTGGCATTCATGATCTTGGTTCACTATAAGGTACTTGCTTTAACAAAATTTTAAATAGTCAGCTTTTTTTTTTTTTAAGTTGTAAGCAGCACAGAGAAGAGTAAAGGAATTTCTTTGTTTAAACAAGGAATATTTTTCCAGACAACTTATCCCAATTAAATTGACAAAGCAAACTTTCCCCTTCTAGAAATCATTTAAGTATGTATGTTCCTATGTTCTATTTCCCACAAGAGACTACCTCAAGACTTTGCTTTTACTTTGCTATAATTCATAGCAAATATCCTTGATCCCTGTTCTCTTTTCTGTTCATTTATGCTTTTAAAATTCTCTCTAGTATATTTATTTATATTTAAAATGGCTTTGAATTTTGGCATTCTTTTTTTCATTTTTCCTCCTTGTAGTGCCTCCTTGAACAAAACAGTATATGCCTCTACCTATTGGTTGACAATCAATATTAATTTTGAGAGAAGATGTGGTATAAATAGCAGTGATTTTCTTGAAATTAAATTTCTGAATACAGACTTTAAAAACTATTCTGAAGAGTTGCCACTTAAAGGGCAGGCTTTGAGGCAAGTTTTCTTTCCTCTTCCGTACAGTGTGGATGTCAGCTTGAGTACTTTCACAATCTGTTTTTAACCCACTGTCATTTGCATGGTGAACACTTAACTGCTATTGGTCCAGAAAGGTGTTTGTGGGTTTTTTGTTGCTCTTATTTCACTTCTTATTTTCTTTAAAATCATTTCCTGAAAACTTAGTACAGAAATGTAACCTACTGCAGCAAGCGAGATGATCTTCTGGAAATCTTTACTTTTGCTTCACTCTGAGGATAATTTGCTTCAGGCAAGAGATTTTTGGGTGCTGCTGAAATTTCGGAGATCTGGGAAAATGGGGTAATAACATGACACCAGCTCTTAAGCAGCAACATCTGCTGTGGTTCAAAGCCACACAAAGAAAGCTGCTTAAGCAGTTGAATATTTTGGACTGCACGGACAAGTGTGGTTCAACTGCAAAGACTGCAGAGTGGAGGAAACTTAAAGTTTAGAGAAGTTGTTTAAAAATGGAGTCGTGGAAGATGAGCATCTTTAAGAGACAAACATCACCTTGTCCTCCAAGCTATCGAAGATCTTTGTCAGAACCTGCTTATGCAAATTCAGAGATAGGAACAAGCTTAAAGAATTATCCTTGGCGTGGTCCAGTGAAAAGCAAGAGGAAGAAAAATGAACATGCTGTTTCCAACCTAGGAAAGCCACTGGGTGCTTATCGGTGGCAAACACATCCCAGCTTTAGGTGGAAAGGGGGCAAAAGGGAGAGATGGCAGACTAATAAAGGAGACGTGGATGAAGCACAACACAAGGTCGTGCCAAAGATGGTTGGTAATAATGCCTCTTCCTCTGCTAATGAGGTCCTTGGAACATCAACAGAGAAGCTGAACCTGGTCAACACCCGGTCACTTCGGGTTCCATTCACCAGATCTATTTCAGAGCCAGAACCCCGCTGCAGTATCAGATTTGGTAGACCGTGGCCGACTTCAGTGAGGTCAGAGGAGTCTGAGCAGCAGGGATATTTCATCCGTGGCATTTTTTCTACTCTTTCCAATGGCTTCTCCAGGATGCTGAGTTTAAGAGGAGAATCAACCAATGAGCCAGTAAGAGAAGGTATATTGTGATGAATAAGGGTTGAAAAGGAAGGGACGGCTCAATTTTAATTACTATTGAAATTTTAATTACTTGTGTTTTATAATAAGATAAGCCATTCTATTTGCTCATTATGAAGCAAATTTAATATAATTTTTAAAAGTGATAAACACTACTACAGAAATCCTCTTTCAATGAATGATGGTAAATAAAAGTAAAAAATGGATTTGGTTAAATTAAGGAATTTTTTATGTTATACTCTTAAATTCCGCTATGGAGCCTGTATAAAAGGTTTTTGTTTTGTTCGGGTTTTTTTTTTTTTTTTTGTAACCCCTTTTTTTAAATCTCCATTGATCTACTTTTGCAAGTTAAATGCAATTTAGAGGAGAAATCAAATAATTTCCTCATGAGAAAGTTGAGAATTAAACAGAATTTCTATTATTATCCCTTCATAAAAACTGACAGATATTAGAACTATTTAGAGCAGAACTGTATTGACAGCTTTTATTAGGTTGGAATTATGATTTGCTTATGTCATGAAAATACACAATTTGAATATGGAAGCAAGAGATGCAGATCTTCAACTTGTTCAGATGACAGTGGAGAAGTTTGTGTTTGATTCATTTCATACAAAAGAATCATCAGTTTTTTGCTGTTTTTTTTTTTAATCTCATTTAGGACTTGTTTAAATTTAAAAATGTTTTCTATTGATGGTAGCATTGTTAAATTCAAAAAAAAAGAACTCAAAGTTTTATCTGATTGCCTTGGAAATGATTGACCTTATCTGCTGAACTATTTCAGTTGTGTGTCATGACCCATACTTGTTTGTTTGTTGTTTTTGGAAACCTCAGCACTGACTCTGATAGTATCTCCATCCAGTTGAGGCCATTTTTGGACAAGCTCTTACTATTAGAAAACTTTAGCTTATCTTTCCTATAAGGTTGACCATATCGTGAAAATTTAAACTCTTTAGGAAATTATGGGAATTGTTGAGGAATTTTGTTGTTGGAGTACAGTCTAATTTCTTTTAAAATGAAGATGAAGAGTGCAAAAGGGTGCCATATCAGTGAAAAATTAAGTAATTTTCCAAATATAGGTGTGACAGTAATTCATTATTCCTCCTAAACCTTGTCCTCCCTAGATTTTCTTTTGCTTAGTGAGTTTTAATGATACTGTTAAGTTTATCTGTTTGCTTCTTACCCTTGGCTTATAAATAATTACCAAGAGTAAAATCTTGTTGCTGTACCTGTATTAACATTCCATTAAAATTTTTGAAAGACTAGGTTGTTGGGTTTCCTTGGATGCCAGTACGTGTGTTTCCTTGTTAGGTGATGACAGGATGATGTAAAGGCGTGTCAAAGGGAATTAAGAGTTTGTAATAAATTCTTAGAATAGGTGCTTCTCAAGGGTTAATATGTGTGCAGTTGATGAAAGAAGGCTAGAGGATTTTGAGGGTTTGGGTTTTTTTTTTTTTGTTTTTTTTTTTTGTTTGTTTTTTGTTTGTTTGTTTTTTGTCTTCATAAAGATTTTGGGCTTTTGTAGTTAACTTTCAGTTTCTAGTAAATTTGCCAAGCTGTCGACTGCCTGCTGTGTGTCATGTGCTCAAAGACTGTCCCTACTTTTTATACATTTATGGTTTACTTAAGGAGATACAAAGTATTCCGTATTTATTATATTCCTAATATATTTCCTAATACTCTTTATCACTTATAATCACAGAATAATTATGCATAAACAGAGTTTAAGGTGCTGTTAATAAGGGATTTCAAGTCAAATAATTAAAGAACCCTACCCAGTATTCTCTCCAGTCAGATAGATCAGCAATTTTTATTAAACAGTTAACTGTGATGTCCCCTACATGCTTTACCAGTGAAGATTCAAGCTCTTAAACCTGAAATGTGCTATTTAATACAAAGATTGTTGCCAGTTCTTGTCTAGAGATCTCTTTTTCTCTGTGGCCCAAGCTTCTACCCAGCGTAGAGTCTGTGTCAGTGGTTTTCTAACTTTCTGTAATCGTGAACCTTCCAGCCTTGCTTATTCCCCACAAGAGAGAGTATGACTGGCCCAAGAGACCTGAATTCTACTTCCATCTATGCCAGTTATCTTCTGTGAAATTTACTCACTGAGTCTCTTTTTACACTTTTGTGGAATGGTAATTCCTTCCTCACAAGTGATAAAATTTGAAAATGCTATGTATATTATTTATTCACAGATGGCATATAAATGAAAATTGTTCTGATCAGAGCTGCTATTGTGGTATCATAGCAAGGTATGGAATATTAAACCATAGATATCTTTAAGACTGTGTTAAGGAAATAAATATATTTCTTAATTTGAAACTCACTAGTGTTTGTTACTTTTCTTATTCAATATGAACTGCAAGAGGTGAGAGGCATTAAGTAATGTAGTGTGTATTTAAAGCATTTAAATGTATTTAAAGCATTTGGCACATAGCATTTGTTCAATATATATTAGATCTTGTTTCTGTTAAGAAAGTGAAATTACACGGATATAGTTTTTTAAAAAAATAGGGAGGAGAGGGGCACCTGGGTGGCTCAGTCAGATGAGTGTCTGACTTCGGCTCAGGTCGTGATCTCACGGTTCATGGGTTTGAGCCCCGCATTGAGCTCTGTGCTGACAGTTCAAAGCCTGGAGCCCGCTTCAGATTCTGTGTCTCCCTCTCTCTCTCTGCCCTTCCCCTCAACTCTCTCTCTCTCTCTCTCTCTCTCTCTCTCTCTCTCTCTCACTCTCACTGTCTCTCACTCTCTCTCTCTCTCTTTCTCTCAAAAATAAATAAACATTTTAAAAAGTTAAAAAAAATAGGGAGAGAAGGAGGATACCTGATTGTTGAGTGTTGTACTTGACAAATGTAAGTAAATTGCAATGTTCTAGTCTTTAAAAAAATTTTTTTTACATTTATTTATTTTTTGAGAGAGCACAAGTGGGGGATGGGCAGAGAGAGAAGGAGACACAGAATCCGAAGCAGGCTCCAGGCTCCGAGCTGTCAGTACAGAGCCCGACGCTGGGCTCGAACTCCCAAACTGGGAGATCATGACCTGAGCCGAAGTCGGACCCTCAACCAACTGAGCCACCCAGGCGCCCCTGCAATGTTCTAGTCTTAAACCCTGTGCACCTGAACTTGTTCTGAGCATAAACAAGGAATAATTTCTTGTGCCATAGCTGACTGTAATTACCCTCATGCTTAAAGCAGTGAAATATGTCATTCTCAGGGTCTCTAACCAATTTAGGAGGGAGAAGCTGAAAGGCTTCAGTGATATTCCATGCTCAACCCTCCAGTTGTGCAATAAATATTCCTTTGTCTGATGTAGGTCAGATAATATGTAGGTCAAATGATACAATGTTAAAATGTAACTTGTACTTTTTATGTCTAATTGTAATTCCAACTGCTTTGGGCTCATGTCTAAGAATGGAGTTTCCATGTTTGCAGTAGTGGAAGTAAATTGAAACACTCAATAAGAGAGGAATAACCACAAACCCATTATAGCATATCAAATCAGCAGACTGTCATAGGGCCTACATAGTTGCTACTTACTAGCTGTGTGAAACTTAGAAAAAACTGTTATTGTAAATGTGCATGGGATGTAAATTCTAAGTTACTGGGAGGCAATTTCATTCCTAAATTCTTTTTCTTCCTCTGTCAATAGGTAGAGATAGGAATGAAAGCTTTAAAAAAAAAAGGTAGGAAAGGAAATTAAATTTACCCTATGCAGTTCTTCTTTCTGGTTATAGTTTATGTCTTGTTAAACTGACATTATTTATGATGTTACAGTAATAAGACTATCCTCTCTCCAGTGTTATGTTTTTAAAGACCTCCTAACTTGGGAATTAGAAGACTTTATTTTTTTTTCTGGGTAATTTTCTTTTAATATGCTCATTCAATTTTTAAAAAGTTTTTCATAAACCTACTGGGAAGGACCTTATACACTAACTCAACAAAGGTTTATGGAGTTCCTGAGACACTGTTCTTAGTGCTTAGAATATATAGCACATTATTTTATCAAGTAACTAACAGCTTCCTCACTTATTCTAGGGAATCATTAACCAAATTAGAAAAACTAAAAATACTGTAATTTCATAAGATATACGTCTAATAAATAGTGGTGAGGATTAGTTAGTATAAGAATTTATACAGTGTTTCAGATGTTCTCTACAATTGGACCTTTTATTTACTTATGAATTAAAAGAGATGTCTGTGCAAAACACAGAGAACTATGTTCCCTTTCTGACATCTCCTAAGGATTGCTGCATTTCAGCAATTTTGTGTAACACCTACCCACCTATAGTATTAGCTATTAATATTTGCTATTAATTAGCTATTTTAGCTATATATATTTTCAGTATTAATATTTGCATATTAATATATACCAAATTATTCCTTTCTGCGTGATTTCAGCATATGTTTAAAATCTTTTGAGTGTCTCTATTTCTGTTTAAAAATATTTTCCTGGGGCACCTGGCTGGCTCAGTTGGTTGGGTGTCCGACTTCAGCTCAAGTCATGATCTCACGGTCCATGGGTTGGAGCCCCACATTGGGCTTTGTGCTGACAGCTCAGAGCCTGGAACCTGCTTAGGTTTCTGTGTCTCCCTCTCTGTGTGCCCCTCTCCTACCTTCTCTCTCTCTCAAAAAAAAAAAAAAAAAAAAAAAAAAATTTAAAAAATTTTCCTAGAATTTCTCTTATTTCACAGATTTTTCTATTTCTATAGTCAATAAGGTTTTTTTTTTTTTACCCTACAAAATGAAATAAACTTTTCTCTAATTATAAAAGTAAAAAAAAGCTGTATAAAATTTTTCAGACAAAAATATAAGGAAGACCTTTAGAACGGGTCATAATCCCTAAGGATTTTAGTTTTAATCAAGCAATGAAAATTTAAATTTTTTTTCAGGTACCAAACAGGTAGATGATAGCTATGTAATAGGCTGCTTAGTCCTTATGTTGGAGTTAGATCTGGGGTTAAATTCTGGCTGTCTTTTTAGTTGCGAAGTAGACATAACGTCTCCAGTTCTATTTTCTTTATAAGAAAGTACAACTGTCCCCAATGGACAAATGTATGTTGTGCATACGTACATATATACACACACGTCTTCTTTATGTGTATGTCCCTACACACAATGGAATAAAGAAGAATGAAGCCATAAAGCCATAAAGAAGAATGGAATCTTGCCATGTGCAACAACATGGATGGAGCTAGAGAGTTTAATGCTAAGCAAAATAATTCAGACAGAGAGACAAATACCGTATGATTTCACTCATAATGTGGAATTTAAGAAACACACACACACACACACAAAAACAAGCAAAGGAAAAAATAAAGGAGAGAGAGACAAACCAAGAAATATACTCTTAACCGTAGAGAACAAATTGATGGTTACTAGAGGGGAGGTGGAATGGGGGAGATGAGTGAAATAGGTGATGGGGATTAAAAAGTACACTTATGATGGCCTCTGAGTAAATCTAGAATTGTTGAATCACTAAACAATACAGTGAATACTTATATAGCACTGTATTTTTATTGGCATAAAAATTAAAAACGTAACTAAAAAATGAAACTAGAACTGTAATATAGATGCTGTGGAGTTGTAACAAGGATTAAATGAGATAGTATGTGTCACGTGCTTTGTCTACCTTGTAGTCACTTTAAAATAAAAATCATCTGTTCATGAGGACACATCCTGGAGTCTCCTTGGAGTAGACTTAAGAATGTTTCAATCCTCATTTTACATTTATAAAACATTTATTAAGATAACCAGTTTTGTCTAAGTGATATTTTCTAAATGTGTTCTCAAATTCTGTGAGTACTTTATTTTAGCTTTGTATTTACTAACTGCTTAGTAGAAGCAGTTAGTAGAACTGTTAATAGAAGAACCTTTGCAATTTTTTTTTTTTAACGTTTATTTATTTTTGAGACAGAGAGAGACAGAGCATGAACAGGGGAGGGGCAGAGAGAGGGGGAGACACAGAATCTGAAACAGGCTCCAGGCTCTGAGCTGTCAGCACAGAGCCCGACGCGGGGCTCGAACTCACGGACCGCGAGATCATGACCTGAGCCGAAGTCGGCCGCTTAACCGACTGAGCCACCCAGGGGCCCCTGCAATTTTTTTTACGATATGTAGACCTCCCAACTAAGAGCAGTGTTGTGTGTATGTACACTTCCATTTGTTCATGACTTCTTTAATTTTTCCATTGGGACTTTGCAAATGTTTTTAATAAAAGAAAAAATTAACCTTCACACATTTTATTATACTTGTGATTGAGCTCTGTTTTTATTGCATATTTTACAGTTAATTTTAAAGATGATAAAAAGTATGTTGATTTTTGTACTGAGCTCTAGTTTATTACTGATTGTTCATCTGATATTTAAAATCAGCATCCCTTATTTTAGAAGCAGAATATTTTAGGGGAAAGAATATTAGTCTTTGGAGACATGAAGACCTGTTTCCAAACTCTTTATATGTCATCTATTTGCGTGTAATTCTTGGTATGTTATGTTTGACCTCTCTGAGGTTATCTTCCTCATATTTAAAATAGGGATAATACCTGTATTGAAAGAGTATTACAAAACAACATAAGGTAGTT
The DNA here is from genome assembly GCF_046562875.1 of Panthera onca. Taxonomy (NCBI): domain Eukaryota; kingdom Metazoa; phylum Chordata; class Mammalia; order Carnivora; family Felidae; genus Panthera; species Panthera onca. The sequence continues at coordinate 22,742,231 of NC_138355.1, forward strand.
GTTAAGAATCGGAAGTTTTCTTCAGATATACTTGGGAATAAACCTGTCTTTAAAGAGAATGATTAACACCAACTTTAGGATTTACCTTTGCTGGGGAGAACGAAGGGGATAGGGAGGGAAGTGTTGCGTGGGTTGATGGAAGTTACTGGCATTGTTTTCATTAGGGGTCAAATTATGGTTTCACCGATATTTATGGTAATGCCACAAATAAGTAGATGAACGGATGAGTTAGGTAACTTAAAAACCAGGCCATGCATGATCCATTTATAACAATGGGTCAGAATGAAGCATGACCATTAAAATGATTAAAAATATTTTCAAATTCTGGCTCTACCGCTCATTAGTAATGGGACCTTGGGCAGATTACTTTATGTCTCTGAGCCTCAGCTTACTCATTTGTAAGATGAAGTAATATCTGCTGAGTAGGTTGTTGTGACGATTAGATGAAATGGGCTGTGTAAAGTCCGTAGCACAGTGCTTGTCAAGTAGTGAGAGCTCAGTAGGAGTTACTGCCCAGGGATGCACTGAGGCCAGCTTGCAGAAGCCGGTCGATTGTTGTGTATTTATTGCCAGTGGCCCAGTAGCGACACTGCATTGATACCTTCAAATTAACCACCGTGGTGGGGCTGTTAGTACCTCGGAAATGTTGCAGATCAAACAGTGGTAATGGGGGTGTGTGGTAGTGTTTCAGAGGTGGCAGCTGTTAAAGTTAACATACCATTGGTAACACCTATTATTATTTAAATCTTTGGAGTTAATAACCAGTATTACACAAAATAGGATTTTTGACTTTAGTTTTAAATATGCTGCTTCTCCCGTTAAGAAATTTTATATTTAATATTTTAGAGTATTAAAGTTGAATACTGAGTTGTATTAAATTGGCATCTGTTGAGATGTATTTTTTTTTATCATTCATATTCCTATTGTTTTGCTAACATTGAAGTGTCTGGAATAACCTATGTATGGTACACAATTATTTTAAGGTGTTTTTTTGCTGAGGTATGCTAGCACTTTTTATTTAGATCACTTTTGTTTTGTTTTGATAAGTCATCTGTAACTATGCTCCTACCTCTGAGATTATGCAGTAATTTTTTGGGGTCTTATTATCACGTGATTTTGAGATCAAAACTGTGTATGTTTTTAGCCCATTGAATAAAATGTAATCCTCTTCTAAATTTTAGAATATAAGTAACACTTTAGAAATAATCTGTAGTGAATTCATTCATGGTGCCTTTATTATTTAGCAATTTTACTTTAAAATGATTTAAAATTTTACATTCACTATTATTGACAACTTTTTCTGCTTGTTTCATTTACTGTGTTATGTTTTTAAAATTATTTTCACCTGGATTTTTAGTTCATTAGTATGTGCTAAGTTACCTCCAATGCTAACAAAATTTGTAATTATTTTTGCCTCAGATTTAAGTAAATCCAATTAACATAAAATTCAAGCTAATTATTAGGTACAATCGCAATAAAAAAAAGAAAAAAACAAAGTAACTTGAATATTTTAGTTTACTCCCCTCATTGAATTTGTATCAAAGTCTCCAGTGAAGCTATTCTTAAAAGTAAAATTTTCTTGTCCTTTTTGTCTCATGTTTAAATGATCAGATTTCACTCTTTCCATGTGGTTTTGCCATTTCTGAGCAATCTGACAAATAAAATGAAAAAAATATGTGCTTTATGTGGGAAGACTTTCCTTAACAAATAACTGGCTGGTTTGACTTCTCAGCTAAAACAAAGTTATTTAACTTATATTCACCAAGTCAGTAAACTGAGAAATAAATGTATAAGAGAGAGCCAGTATCCTAAGTAATAAAATTTCTTAGCCTATTTATTTATTTCCCTATAAATAAATGGAAATATTCTAGTCCATTCCTAAAAAAGATTACTTAGCTGCTGTCTCACCTTCTGGCTGCCAGTATCTTTTTTCTTGCTAAATTTCTAGAAATTTGAGTGGGAGAGCCTTTCATTACCAAATCCTGAGATAATCAGAAGACATTCTTCATTGACGTATTAGGTGCAAAGGATTCAACCCAGTGTGGTCAGTGGTAGTTAATGATGACATCAACCATAGAGTAGTTTTTCTAGACTATGCCTAATAATCTGAGTGCAGAGCCACCCCTAACCTAGGATGGAATTTATTTCTTCAAAGGTATGTAATCTGGTGGTCTGCTTAGGGGCCTGATGCCACAAGCTTGTACCTGTCTCTCAGCTTTAGAATTTGTTATTAATCTCAGTTACCAAAATCGGAGATTCTGATGTTAGAGCCTGGGCTAAAAACCAGTAGAATTCTCAACCACTCTAAAACTTGCCTAGTTATCCAACTAATATTTTTTTAAATGTTTATTTTTGAGAGAGAGAGCGCAAGTGCGAGTGGGTGCGAGCAGGGGGAGGGGCATAGAGAGAGAGGGAGACACAGAATTCGAAGCAGGCTCCAGGCTCCAAGCTGTCAGCACAGAGCCCGACAAGGGGCTCGAACTCACGACCCGTGAGATCATGACCTGAGCCAAAGTCGGACACTTACCGACTGACTGAGCCACCCAGACTCTCCTCAACTAATCTTTTTTGATATATGTTGCAACTGGGTCATTTTTTTTACTTCTCAAGCTTATAAAAATTAATAATCCCTTGTTTTTCAGTTGGTCCTGGTTTTCTAGTGAAGTCTTAAGAAGGCAAGCAAACAATAACAAAACAAAAAGGATTTGTTTTTAAATATTGTGATCAATAAGTTATTTCACTGGCTGAAACTTTATGGTGTGATTTACACTAGACACTAGGTGTCTCTGGCATTTATCTTGGAGCAAAACTGTCTTAATGTAATGGATCTGGATCTTCAGTATTGAAGATCCCCCTTCATCACCAGCAACCAAGGATGATACAGAATGAACATAGCCCATTATCCATGTTTTGGTAGTTTACAACATGGAGAGGAGGCAGATATGTGAACAGATAAATAATACAAATAATCCCTGACAATGTGTCATTTGAAATAGGTTTGGGTTAATAGAAGTCTCCCAAGTTAAAGAATTAGGGGGTAATTTAGACTCAGGGAACAATGTGAGTGTCAAAAGTACATCCAGCGAATGGTGAGAAGTTCACAAAGTGAACTGTGCAGAGGGTGGAAATATGAGTACATGTGACTCCAAAGGAAAATGAGTTAGTGTTTGAAGAATTCTGTGCTGAGTACCAGGCTCACGATTTTGGATTTCAAACGTAACAGAGATTTTAAAGTAGGGATATAAGTTTGATTTTTTAGGAAGACGCTTTAACGATAGCGTGGATGATGGGCTGATGATGGAGAGATACAATCAAATTGTGCCAGAGTTTAAGTAAGGTGTGATAAAAGCCTGAATTAAAAATAAGTGTAAAATGAGGGTATAAGAGACTCTTAAATACAGAGAACAAACTGAAAGTTGATGGGGGGGGGGGGCAAGGGAGAGGGGAAAATGGGTGATGGGCATTGAGGAGGGCACTTGTTGGGACGAACACTGGGTGTCGTACATAAGTGATGAATCATGGGAATCTACTCCTGAAGCCAAGAGCACACTGTTTGCACTGTATGTTAGCTAACTTGACAATAAATTATATTTAAAAAACAAAAAATAATAAATGAGGGTAGAGGTTCCAGTAAAAAGACCTTTCTGAGGTAGATTGTGACGGAATTTCTAGAGTAAGGCAGAAGGCAAATAAGGGTTCAAGGTTTATAGATTTGGAAAATGGTGGTACCTTTAACTGAATTTGAGAATAAAGAAGTGGAACATTTCAAAGGGGAAAAGGCAGTGAACATGTGTTTAGTAATTTCTATATGCTTGGTTTTCAACCTCTGAGTACTTTATATGCATTTATCTGGTTTAATCCTCTGAAAAATCCTGTGAGGTAGTTGGAGTTATTTTTCTTTTAAAAGTAAGGAATTAGAGAATCAGAAGGGTTTGGGTACTTCGCTAAGACTGCCCAGCTGTCTAGGTTTCTGTAGCTCCTAGGTTTCTGTAACTTCAAGCCCTTGTTCTTACCTCTCCATTTCATGGCCCTCTTTTGAGCATATGATGTTTGAGAGGGTCTTCAAGAACCTGGGAGCATTTGTCCAGTGAGCACTGAGGAATAATGGGGCAGCAGTTGAAGAGTAGAGATCAGTTTTCATATGAAGATAGACATTTGGGAATCATGAGCACATAGACACTGAAGCCACAGGAATGGATGAAGTCATTCAGGTGGGAGTTGTAGTGTGGGGGTAGTGAAGTTGTCAAGGTTAGCACCCTGATCTTGGCACATCTGGCCATCTTATTCCAGGCGAACCAGAATCTATTAGCAAAGCCACTCAACTTTTATGATTATAGATTAGGAGTTTACCCATTGTGGTGGCAGGCTTACTGTTCCTTCTTTTATACACACACACGCCCACACACACACCCCTACCTTATTTATTTTTATTTAAAGCTTTACTGAGATATAATTTACATACCATACAGTTTACTCAAAGTATATGACTCAACTGAACTTTTCAATGGTAGCAACGTATACCTATCATAAAATTTACCATTTTAATCTTTTTAAGTGTAGTTTCAGTAGAATAAGTATATTCACATTGCTGTACAACCATCATCACCATCCATCTCAGAGTATTTCATCTTCCCAACCTGAAACTCTGTATCCATTGAACAGTAACTCCCCTCTCATCTCTCTCCCCAGCCCCTTGTAACCATTACTTTCTGTCTCTGTGAATTTGACTATTCTAGGTGTCTCACTCATGTGGAATCACAATATTGTCCCTTTTGCACAATTTAGTTGTTTTTAGTATATTCAAAGTGTTGTGCAACCATACTGCAATAAATCTTACAACAACGAAAAGAAACTGTACTTATTAGCAGCACTTCCCCATTGCCCACTCCCCTGCCACAGCCATAGGTAACCACTAATGTGCTTTCTGTCTCTATAGATGTGCCTAAAGATTTCATATAATGGAATCTTATTATATGTGGCCTTTTGTGTATGGCCTCTTAATTAGCATAATTTTTTCAAGGTTAATCTATGTTGTAGCAACTGTCAGTACTTCATTTCCTTTTATAGCCAAATATTATTCCATGATATGGATATACCACATTTTGTTTATATATTCATCAGTTGGTAGACATTGGCTTGTTACACGTTTTGGCTATTATACTGCTATGAATGCTCACAAACAGGTCTTTACATGGGTCTGTGTTTCACTTGGGTATTTACCCTTCTATTTTGTAAAAGACCTGTACTACGTCTAAAATAAGGATGTGGTGTTTTGAGACTTTAAGTCACATTCGGTTTTCCACTTGTTATCTAAACATGTTATAGTCTTGCTATTTGATTCATGTTTTATATCTGTGTGTTCATTCAATAAATGTTTGTGAAGATATTTATAAGATTTTAGTCTTAATTGAATACGTAGTTAACAACTTCCTACACCTGGGTTTTTAAGTTCAGTGTGATCTAGCATTTCCCACTGGTAGCTTGATTAATGAACATGGCGATTTGTCTTCATTGCCAGGATGATTGTCATATTTTTATATGCCTGAGGCAGTTGTTAGTCAATTTCTCATGCTCAAGGCTGGTATATCTTCGTGAGGAAGCAAAGAGAAGAGTGAGATGAGTAATGTCTCTGAATCTATGATTATGAAACCATATCCATATGAGTATACAGGTTCTTAGTGACTGAGCTTTAGTCAGTAAACCACAGGCATTTTTTCCTGTCATTCTCATGTGAATTTTCTCATTGATATATCCTTAGTTTGTCTCTTAGTTTCCAATATACGGATTTGATGATGATTATGTATTCACTTATCTTCACAAAACAGAAATCTTGTGTTTTGTCCATTTTTTGAGATACTGCCACCAAAATGTCAAAATAGTTTGAGGCTTAAGGGATACCAATTCAATTATAACTTAGCACAGTATATAACCATAACCTTGGCCAAAATAAAGGGTATTTTGAATGTTATGTGTGTGGTTTGTTGTTCTGGAGAAAAGTGGTATCTGGTGGTTAGAACATATGAGTTGCTGTCAGCATTTGTGGGTTTATTCCCAGACCTAAGCTTTTTTTTTTTTTTTTTTTTTTTAAAGAGAGGGAGAGCCTATGCCTGGTATATGTTTAGTACTCAGTACAATGTTTTATATACTATAGATACACTGTAAATACTAGTGAAGATTTTATACTACTGGCAGAATAATATACAACAAATTACTGACAGTATATGTAAGATGATATATGTAAGATGATAGCTGGTCATGAGTATTTAGTGATGCCATTCTTCAAGCTTTCTTTGAGAAAGGCATGATTAACATTCCCAAGTAGTAGTGATGGTATTTTAAGCAACTTATAATGAACATTTTTTATTCAAAGTGTTTAGACATTACTCTCTCTGTCCAAGGGACTACTGAAAACTCTACCAAATGGAATTCATCCATTTCACAGTAGTACTTGCCAGAATCTTAGAGTAAGGAACATTTTTAAGATTGTGTGATGATTCTAATGTGTGGAGGCTAGGCACTGATATTCTAGTATTAATGTTTTATTTACCTCCATCCACTTGACAGCATCCTAAGCCAGGAGTTTTAAACAATACGTCTTCTTGTAATATTACTGGTCTTTGAGTTGGATGGAGGTGTTCTGCCCTTAAAATAAGGTAATAAAGGTCTCTTTCTAGTTTACTAAAAACGGCTGGATGGCATTTAAAAATTGTTTTCAATTTAAAGGTTTTTAAATATTTCTTAACATTTTGGCCCCTGGCTTAGTTTATAATAAGATATAAAGTATTGAAATTAACTCAAATTTATAGATTTGATTCTTTTATATTTAATAGTAATTTGTTGAGTTGCTTTTTGTCCTATGAATTAACCATAAGGCATGGCTTTTCTTTTCTTTTTTTCCCCCTTCTTCCAAGTTTCATTTAAATTCCAGTTAGTGTATACACTGTATATTAGCTAACTTGACAATAAATTATATTTAGAAGAAAAAAATAAATTTGTAGAGCAGGAAAATAAGGAGAAAAAAATAAATTCTAGTTAGTTAACATACAGTATAATATTAGTTTCACATGTAGGAATTAGTGTTTCATCACATACAACACCTGGTGCTCATAACTGTAGGGCGTGGCTTTTCAAACAATGTTTTATGAATACTCGTTGTCCACAGTGACCAGGGGTTGGTTGCTAGTAGAAATCATGACTGTAGCTGGTTTATTAATCTTCTGTAGTCTTTATTCCAATTTATTGTATTGACACTTATGCTTCAGATATTGCTGTTAATCTCTAATTTGGGGTTGTATTCCTTTGAATAATGCTTTCCTGTTCCTGTTCTCTGTTGAATTCTAAATATATCATTTTGTTCAGCCAAAGGGAATTTAATATTTTCATCTGAATCCCATTTCTTCAGAAGCCTAATGTTCATTACATTTCTTTTAAACAGTGAGGAATATTCATTGAAGCCCTATTATTAATAGGACCATTTTTGTTATTTTTAGTCAGTTTTCTTTGTCAGCATTAGATTATTTCAAATATTAGATGCAGAGAGACCTTTTATCCAAGAGTAAAAATATTAGAAAAATACCACTTTAAATAACTTAAAGCAGTTGCGAGAATTTCATATTAAATAATGTATGTATGTGTGAACGGAGGGGGGGAGTAGTGGATGATTGGGAATTTACCTTGAAAATCATGAGATGGGAATTTATGGAAATACACTTTTCATTTTAAACAAGATTTGGGTTATAATTGCAACTATGCACTAATTATTAAAATAAACCAAGAACTAAACGTGAAATTTTGTTTGGAATATTTTTTCCAAACAAAATTGTGCGAATGCGGGATGACATCCTTCACGTTTTACTTTTGCTGCGCAGTTACTTTGTTGCTATATGTGTATGTTGTATGTGTGATATATATGTGTGATTATACATATATAGTCATTAGAAGAATCTATTCTTTCAGGGCTCCTTTTTAAAATTTATACCTATTTCAATTTATTGGAAAACTAGGCCCTTCTGTTATATTCTATTGCTGCATTGTTCTAATTTAACAACATAGTTTTTAAAAAAAAAATTTTTTTTTTTAACATTTATTTATTCTTGAGAGACAGAGACAGAGCAAGAGCAGGGGAGGGACAGAGAGAGAGGGACACACAGAATCCGAAGCAGGTTCCAGACTCTGAGCTGTCAGCACAGAGCCTGACACGGGGCTTGAACACACGAACCGGGAGATCATGACCTGAGCTGAAGTCGGCCGCTCAACTGACTGAGCCACCCAGGCGCCCCTTAACAACATAGTTTTAAAGTAGAAGTGTAAGACATAAAGCACGAGGTAGAATTCTGGGGAAAGAGTAAGTAGTTTATAATTCATAAATAAAATAAAATAGGATGAGTTTATGAATATATCTGAATATTTGGTTTTGATAATCATGCTTCCCTCTGGAGTGCTATGTTTTTAGTACACATATATCCTAAATAAGTATTATTAATGTAAATTGTGTCTGTACTTGGGGTAAAATACAGAGTGCTGAGTAACTCTATTAAAGAATGAAATGCTATGTTCAGATATCAAAAGATCTCCAAGCTACGTTATAAAATAAGTGGCAAAATTATTGCATATTTGGGGGGTTCTTTGTAGTTTTCAGACCCTTTCACATGTGTTATTTGCTAATAGGTACATTGTGGAGAAAGTAATAAGTTTATTTTATGTATGGGGAGGAAAACTTTATAAGTGAGGATGAATCTATTTCCAGAAAGAAAACCTCTTTTCCTTTTTTAAGGCAGCTGTGGCTTTGGAATGAGAGATGGGAGACCCTGAGTTAGACCTAAATCTTCTACCAATCTACTACTATTCTTCTATCTGCACCTTAATTTAACTAGAATAAGTTGAATCTTGATCATGGATAAGAATTAGGAACTTATACCTAATACTTTGCCTTCCTCTGCCAGAGATACGGCAAGGGTTACAATGGGAAAAGTGAGCAAAGGATGGCAAGCCACCTACCAATGTCAGTGCAGTATCTTGTATGACTTTACTTACCCTTCATTTGGCTAGCTGTTTGCAGATGATAATACAGATGAATTTTTGCCTCCCCCGCCAAACATACACATATGCAGAGAAGTAGAAGCTATAGTTGGACTGCTTAGTCTGTAAAGTTCTTCCCAAATGAAGATGCTGTGTTCTCTTGCGATGGTGTTTAACCTTGAGCTTTTTCCTCAATTCAACTGGCCACTCACTCGAGGAGAACTTTCCAGAGCTCCAGGATAGAGAATGTACCTATTTCAACCACAGGTTTGTTTCTTAATTTGCTCACAGCGTCTTCAAGTGTGTGAGTTTGTATAGTTTTCTTAGTGATTGCTCTAGAGCTATTACAATATTCGTATGTGACATCACACCTTGCTGGTTTCAACATTTTACCGCTTTGAGGGAATGAGTATGGAAACCTTTTCTTCCATCGAGGTCCCTTTACCTTTCCCAGTGTAAAATATCATTGTCTTGAGTATCAGATGGTATTGTAATTTTTGCTTCAATCAATAAATATATATAAAACTCATGAGAAGGATAGACTATAATATGTCCCTATATTTTTGCTCTTTCCAGTTTTCTACCTTGTTGATTCTCTAAAATTCTTCCTTTTCTCATTTTCTTTAAGTTGGAAGAACTCCCCTTTGCTGTTCTTTAAGGGTAGGTCCGTTAGTGAAAAATTGTGTTAATTTTCCTTCATCTGAGAATGTTTTTATTTTCCCTTTATTTTTCAAGGGTAGTTTTACCAGGGACAAAATCTGCAGTTAACACTTTCCTTCTTTCGGCACTTGAAAAATTTTGTCCCACTTGCTTCAGGCCTCTATAGTTTCAAGTGATAGGGGTGCCCAGGTGGCTCAGTCAGTTGAGCATCCAACTTCGGCTCAGGTCATGATCTCACAGTTCATGAGCTTGAGCCCCGCGTTGGGCTCTGTGCTGACAGCTCAGAGCCTGGAGCCTGCTTCCGATTCTGTGTCTCCCTCTGTCTCTGCCCCATCCCCATCCCCATCCCCACTCATGCTCTCTCTCTGTCTTAAAAATAAATAAGACATTTAAAAAAAAGTTTCAAATGAGAAATCCACTGGAATTTGAATTAGTGTTCCAACTGGGGAACCGCTTTTAAGATTTATTCTTTGTCTAGTTCTCAGAAATCTTGGATTTCTTTGGGTGTATCGTATGTGGGTCCACTCAGCTTCTTGAAGGGTGGTCTTGGGTCTTTTGTTTACCCTGCTGGGAGGTCTTCAGCCATTAATTGTTCAAATGCTCTTTCATTCTTATTCTATTTCTCCTCTCCTGGGACCCCAATGATATGAATGTTGGATCTTTTAATATTGTCCTACAGGTCTTTGATCTTTGTAAATTTGTTTTTTCAGTCTGTTGTACCTCTGTTGCTCATATTTAGTAAATTCTGTTGATCTGTCTTCAAGTTTACTGAATCTGTCTTCTTTCATCTCCATTCTTGCTGCTCCAGTGAGCTTTTTATTAATATTATTTCATTTTTCAGTTCTATGTGTATAGTTTTTTTTTTTTTATAACTTCTGTTTCTTTGCTGTGATTTTCTATTTTCGTAATTTGTTCCAAGAGAATTTCCAGTTGTTTGTGAAGCACTTTATGATGGCTGCTTTAAATTCCTTCTCAGATAATTTAAACATCTGAGTCATCTTGGTTGATTGTCACATTCAAGTTCGTGATATTCCTTTTTCTTGGTATTACATGGCAGATTTTTTTGTTGGATCTTGAACATTGAGCTATTGTGTTAGGAAACTAGGTCCTGTTTAAATCTTTTATTTTAGCAGGCAGTTACCCTATTTAGGTTAGCAAGTAGCTACAGGCTTTCTGTTAAAGGGTATGGTTCCATTGGCAATTTAAATTTCACATTCGTTGCAATACTGTTCGGTCTGCTCCATTTATCTGGACTTCTAATGGTCCCTGCTGGTGCTGGGTGAGGGATTGAAATGAACTTCCCCAGAATAAGCCATCTATGCCCCTACGAGGGGGAAAGTTGTTTCCAGCCCCTGGAGACAAAGAGGCTTTCCAGGCTGGGCCACTGTGGCAAGATCCCTCTGCCTGTAGGAGATGGAAAACAGTTCCCAGGCTGGGCCCATGTTGTGGTGGCATCCTCTTGCCAGTGTGTCGCCATGGGGAAGAGGAATCGCGTGTCTGGAGGGGAAGGGGAGTGTTACTCTTGGCTGCTCGGCAGGCCTCACTATCGATGCTCTCTTACCAATGCTGTCAGGCTTGCCTCGTGTTGTCAAAAGAAATGAGTCTCCCGAGGCCGCTTTCTGTTGCTAGGTTTGGACCAAGGCCTGGGTCACCTTCTTCTCTTGAACTAGGGGCTATAAGATGCCCTGCCACTTTGTTCCTCCAGTGCTAGGGCCCTTAGCATGTCAGCCTTATTTCCACTTTCAGAGCTCTGTGGCTGCCTTTTGAAGTTCGAAAGTTTATAGTTTTAGCAGGAGCAATAGGAAGAACTGAGCCCATACCATCTTGTCTGGTCCACGACTTTTTCTTAATCCTTTGTTACTCATGTTTTCTTTAGAGAGACTAGTTTGTCATCATCCATGTCAATTTTCTGCAGTTGTTAAAATATAACTCTTCTATTACCCTTACTTATCATAACTTTTACATGGGATCTGAGCTCTTTTCCAACATAGATCTCACTGGCTTTATGAAATTCTATCTCACTTGGAAGACTAGCAATTTAACTCTGCAGTTATCTTGTGCTCATACGCTATTCGGCAGTGAACAACAAATGTTCAGGGATCGGTAGTGTTCAAGTGATGATTGATTTTTCTAAGGGGTCAGTTTTGTTTGATAAACTTTAATTCTGTGTAAAAATTTACAACTGTGAGGATTATAGTGAATGTTTAAGTAAAAGCCTTCCTAGATACCTGTGTCCTTATACTTTATAAACTGTTAACATTATTTTGCAATAGAAAAAAGCCTTAGAAGTCCTCTAATCAAAGGGCACTTCAGTAAAATAAAGTCAAGAGAAGAGAAAACATGCCTAACATCAAGATGACCTTGTAATTTGTAATTTAAACAGAGAGGCTGGTGAAGATCTCAAGGGGCACCACTGACAGTTACTTAGGGACAACAGGTGTGATCTGGGACAAGTGGTCATTCTGCCTGGGCCAAGCTGCCAGTAAGTACAAAATCGAGTTTAATGAGACTCCAAATTTTCAGGCTCAGATGTAGCATCTGACTGTGGCCTATAGATTCAAACTACTTTGATTCCAATCCTGACTTTACTAACAGTGTGACTGTGATCAATTTACTCAAATTCTCTGAGCCTCGGATTCTTTATATGTGATATCGGAGTAATGATAGTACCAACCTCACAGGACTGCCGGGTGGTTTAAATGAGATTATGCGTGTAAAGCTCTTCATAGAGTCAGTCAGTGGCCAGCACTTAGTTTATTGGTGCTATCATTACTGTTGTTGTTTATAAAATCCTAGGTTAACGATAATGGTTAAAAGTGAGGGCTCGTTGGAACGCCTGGGTGGCTCAGTAGGTTAAAGTCCAACTTAAGCTCCAGTCATGATCTCGCAGGTCATGAGTTCGAGCCCTGCATCAGGCTCTGTGCTGACAGCTCAGAGACTGGAGTCTATTTCGGATTCTGTGACTCCGTCTCTCTCTGCCTCTCCCCCTCTCGTGCTATGTCTTTCTCTTTCAAAAATAAACATTAAAAAAAAAAAAAAAAGAGCTTGTAGCTTTAATGTGAAATTAAGAGTCATTATGGGGTTCTATTTCTGTTTTGCTCCTGATTCACGCACTGGTCTCTTTGGGAAATTCCTTAACCTTTTTGTGTTTAATTCTTGCCGTCCAGACCTAGATGGATCTTGCCGTCTGCTTCCTTCATGGAAGATGGTAAAGAAAATTTTTGAAAATGCTTTGAGATTTGTGGGGAAAAAGATGCTATATAAGTTTATGGCTTTATTCATCTCTGCATTGACATTAACGTTCTCATTAAATATATATACAGTTTTTAATCAGCATAACTAGTAGTCCAAAGTTACTATATATATATATATATATATATATATATATATATATACACATATATATATACACATATATATATGTGTGTATATATATATATAATGTGGAAGTGTTGATACTTCTGTTAGAACATTTTCTTTTGTGTTTTCTGAATTTTTTAAAAATGTTTATTTTTGAGAGAGAGAGCACAAGCAGAACAGGGAGAGAGAGAGTGGGGGACAGAGAATCTGAAGCAGGCTCCATGTGCTTGACAGCAGAGAGCCTGATGCGGGGCTCAAACTCATGAACTGTAAGATCATGACCTGAGCTGGAGTCAGCCACTTAACTGACTAAGCCACCCAGGCATCCCCTTTTCATCATTTAAAAAATGTACATCTTTGATGCCACATTATATTAGAAATATACGTAAAAATCAGTATGTGTAAATTATAGATACTGATTCATAATTCCTGATTTTTCTACTTAGTTTTAATTAAAATGTAGTTTTGATTCTCTTTAAAGAAACCAAAAAGGAAGAAAGTGGTGACAAGGAATGGTTGAATAATTAAAAAAAAATTTTGGGGGGGGGGGTGTTGACAGAGTGTGAGTGGGGGAGGGGCAGCAAGAGGGAGACAGAATTCCAAAGCAGGCTTTAGGCTCTTAGCTGTCAGCACAGAGCCTGACATACGGCTCGAACCCACAAATTGTGAGATCATGACCTGAGCTGAAGTCGAATCCTTAACTGTCTGAGCCACCCCAGGTGCCTGGCACCTAAATAGCTAAATGTTTTTATTAGATTCAGAGTCAAATGGTCAGATCAGAAATCACATGTACAAAAAAAAAGTTTCAAATGTACCAAATTGGTTTCTCATTGGGGTCCAGAATCAATGCTAATTTATAATTTTTTTAATAAAGGAAAAAAAGTTTTGTTATTCAAGAGAATAAAGTGCTTGAAAACTCATGTAATCTAAAAATTAATCTCAGGGTTTTTTTTCTTCAGATAATTTCCATATAATTTACTTTGAGATTATGATTTAGTCTGAATAATTCTTTTATTTCTTCTTCTTCTTCTTCTTCTTCTTCTTTTTTTTTTTTAATGTTTATTTATTTTGAGAGAGAGAGTGCCAGCAGGGGAGGAGCAAAGAGAGAAGGAGAGAGAGAACCCCATGCAGGTCTGCGCTGTCAGCGTGGAGCCTGATGCTGGGCTCCATACCACAACTGTGAGATCCTGACCTGAGCTGAAATCAGTAGACGCTTTTCTGACTGAGCCACCCAGGCACCCCTGAATAATTTTTATTATGAAAGTAATTCTGAGGCATTGAAAGAAGTACAAATTTGAAAATAAAATTAGGTCAAAAATTATATCCTAGACCTATGACATGTTGCATTTTAAATGTAAAGAAATAATAAAAAATCTAGGTATTGGTTATGAATATTCAAATAATTTACTTTGGGATCTTGCTGTTCACTTATTGGGAAGAGAATGTTATGCTAGGAATATCGTACCCCAGTGAAAGGGCTATATGAACAATAACATGTAAATAAAATGTAAACTCTGTATTTTAATGTTTATAGTTGCATGAAGATTAGGTAATTAAAGACAAGTTTTATTTTGTTTTCAAGGGTACTTTTCGATATGTTTTGGGACCGGCAATCAGGCCTTACCTATCTTTTTGCTTCAGTTACAGATCTCCAAAGTGCTACCAAATAAGATGAATGAAATAGTCTATTAGTTATTAAGATTAGAATACAGGCTTTGGCCCAGAAAACTGAAGAAGGAATTTTAGACAGAGATTAAAGGCAAAAAGTTTATAATTGTTGGAAAAGGATTACATGGCAAGAAACTATGAAATCACAGTCTACCATCTAATTTGTTAATCTATAAACAGGGTTCTTCTTTAGCACCTAATTTTCCCTTTCTGTTAATCAAATCTAATTCATCATCAAGTCTTGTTTCGTTTTATTTTAACCACTTAAATATTTATTATGACCTTTCTTTACTTCTTCTGCCACCATGTTGGTTCCAAATGACCATCTCCCTTGCCTGGATGATCATAATAGCCTATGTATTAATTTCCTATGGCTAATGTAACAAAATTACCACAAACCAGGTGGCTTGAAACAGCAAATTTTTTTTCTCACATTTCAGGAGGTCAGGATTCTGAAATCTAGGTGTCAGAAGGGTTGGTTCCTTTTGAAGGCTTTGAGGGTAAATCTGTTCCATGACTTTCTCCTAGCTTTGTGTTAGTGGCAGTCCTTGTTTTAGCTTCATCACTACAGTCTCTTTCTCCATCATCGTATGGTCTTCCTCTCTGTGTGTCTTTTCTGTGTCTTCGGATCTCCCTCCCCTTTATAAGAACATGAGCCTTATTCCAGTGTGACCTCGTTTTTTCTTGACATTCACGGGAAGTCCAAGCCAGGGCAGTTAGGCAACAGAAAGAAATAAAGGCATCCGGATTGGAAAGAAAAAAGTAAAACTTTCTCTATTTTAAAATGACATGTTCAAGTATGTGGTATTTTCATTCACTTGGAATGGGTAATCTAAAAATGAAATTAGGAAAGCAGTTTTTTTCACAACAGCATCAAAAAAGAATAAAATATGTAGGAAGGAATTTAACAAAAGAAGTACAGAACTTTTATTCTGAAAATTCAAGAATATTATTGGAGGAAATTAAAGAATATCTAAATGAAAAAATGTCATGCTCGTGAATTAGAAGACTTAATACTGAGATGGCTGTAGTTCTATAGATGTTCTATAGTTCTATAGATGGCACTGATCTATAGATGCAGTGCAATCTCTAGCAGAATCCCAGGTGACTTCTTTGTAGGAATGATAAGCTAATTCTAAAATTAATATGGAATTGCAAGGGAACCAGAACATGCAAAAACAATGTTGAAAATGAAAAAGAGTGAAGCAGGACTCAGCACTTCCCACTTTAACAACTTCTAACAAAACAACAGTAATCAGACAGTGTGGTATTTCTTCACACACACACACACACATCCATGAAATAGAATTATATATATATATAAATATATCCATGAAATAAAATGGAGAGTCCAGAGATAAACCATATGTCTGTGTAAGAGCAACTGATTTTTAACAAGTGTGCCAGGACACTTTAGTGGGAGGAAGAATATTATTGGTACTGGGACAGCTTGATAGGCACATGCAAAAATTAAGGTTGGACTGTTACCTCACACAAGATACGCACTCAAAATCGATCAAAGACCTACATGTAAGAGGTAAAACTATAGTACTCTTAAAAATAATATGGACATATATCTTCATTACTTTGGCTGTAGCAAAGGATTCCTTGATAAGACACTAAAAGCATGAACAAGAAAAGAAAAAATAGAAAATTTGAGCTTAATCAAAAGTTAAAACTTTGGTGCATTGAAGGATACTACTGAGAGAGAGTGGAAAAGATAACCCTAGAGAATCGGAGAAAATATTTGCAAATCAAATATCTTCTCTGGGTGTTTTATCAGAATATATAAAGAATACTTACATTTCAAAAATAAAAAGAAAACTCAGTTGTAAAAATGGGCAAAGGAATAGACATTTCCCTAGGGAAGATACAGTAATGGCCAATAAACACATGCAAAGATATTTGAACAAACACTAGCACAACACCAAAAAGTCATCAAGGAAATGCAAATCAAAACCACTAAGAGAGATGTCACCAAGATGGTGATATAGAAAGCTTCTGGATTTCCCTCCTGCCACAGACACACCAAATACACTGCTCTATGTGGAGCAGTTCCTTCTGAGAGAAACACAACAACTAGCTGAATGACTCTTACAGATGGGGCAACTGATCAAACAAACAAACAAAAAAAAACACACAAAAAAACAAAAAACCACCCACATCAAAAAAGTTAGGAAAGGCTGAGACATTCTCTTGCTATAGATCCCATCCCCATCACAGCACCATACAATCAGGAGGGAGCCCTCAAACCCCAGCCTCTCCCTGAGGAGTGAAGGGTTTGAATCACATATCTGCTGCTCCAACTTTTAAAGCTGCCACCTGAGAGACAGGCCCCCAAATCACCTAGCTGTGAAAGCCAACGGAGCTTGTTCATGAGCCCCATTGGGTTATAGCAAGCAAAGTAGTTACTAATGTGTGTATGAGTACACATCGTGGCTGTTGCCCTGGGGATCAGCACAAAGGGAGCAGACAAAAACACCCCTCTCACAGTCTTGTCCTAGAAGGAATTTGACTGTATACTTTATAAGCTGCTGCCTGAGGGTAGAGCTTCTAATTAGCATGCATCTAGGTGCTGACTATGATCTTCCTGGGAGCCCAAAAGAGCTCCTTTGGGTATTGTCCCTGCCTTCTCCTACTGTCTCACTCTTACTCAAAATCCAGGTCTCCAGCTTCTACCTGGAAGGAGCAGGTCCACCTCAACTTTTACAGCTGCTACCTGAGGGATGGGCTTTCAAATCACTAAAAATACCAAACAAATCATAAAGCTGAAAAATAACTGATAAAGATTCAGCATCAGACTAGATCAAACAGAAGAAAGCATCAGCAAATTTGAAGGATAGTGGAAGAACGAATGAAAAAGAAGAATATACATTAAGGGACCTAAGAGAATCCATTAAGTGGACCAATAAATGCATTATAGAAGTCCCAGAAGGAGATGACAGAAAGCTTATTCAAAGAAATAATGGCTGAAAATTTCCTTAATCGGGGGAAAGAAACAGATATCCAGATCCAGGAAGCCTAGAGAGTTCCAAAAAAATAAATCTGAAGAGACTCAAACCAAAACACATTATAATTAAATTGTCAAAAATTAAAGAGGAAAATTTTAAAAGCAGCAAGAGGAAAGCAATTTGTTACATACAATGGAACCATCATAAGATTTTCAGCAGAAACCTTGCCAGCCAGAGGATGTGGGATGATACATTCTAAGTGCTAAAAGAAAAACACCATCAAGAACATTCTACCCAGCAAAGTTGTTCTTCGGAACTGTAGGAAAAATAAAGGGTTTCCATACCAGGGTGGGGTTGTGGGGAAACTGAAGGCATTTATCACTACTGGACTGGCTTCAAGCTGAAAAAAAAACAAACAAAAAAAACCAAAACACTAGTAATGTGAAAATATATGATAGTATAAAACTCACTGTTAGAGGTGAATATATAGTTAAATTCAGAATATTGTGATGACAATGGGTAAAATCACTCATGAATCTAAAGCATAACTACCGTAACTTCTAGTTTAAAAGTTAAAAGACAAAAGTTTAAAAATAACTAAAACTGCAATAATTTGTTAATGGATACATAGTATAAGATGTAAATTATGACATCAAAAATATAAAATGTAAACCTATAGAGCTTTAGTATTCATTCCAGGTTAAATTTTCATCAGTTTAAAATAGACTGTTATAACTATCAAAATATTATGTAAGCGTCATAGTAACCACAAAGCAAAAATTTGTTATAGACACAGAAAAGAGAAAGAGAAAGGAATCAAAGCATACCGCTACAGAAAATGAACAAATTGGGGCACCTGGGTGGCTCAGTCAGTTAAACGTCCAACTTTGGCTCAGGTCATGATTTCGCAGTTTGTGGGTTTGAGCCCCGCTTCGGGCTCTGTGCTGACAGCTCCGAGCCTGGAGACTGCTTCAGATTCTGTGTCTCCCTCGCTCTCTTCTCCTTGCTCCCGTGCCCCCCCCCCCCCCAAATAAACAGTTTAAAAAATTATTAAAAGAAAGAAAGAAAGAAAGAAAGAAAGAAAGAAAGAAAGAAAGAAATCAAATCACAATGGAAGAGAGGAAGAGAGGAACAAAGGAATTTCATAATAGCCAGAAAACAATTAACAAAATTACAATACTAAGTCCATATCTTACAATAATTGTTTTAAATATAAATGGAGTAAATTCTCACATCCAAAGATTATAGAGTAGCTGAATAGATAAAACAAAACCTAACTATACCTTTCCTACAAGAGTCTGACCTCAACTTTAAGCGCACACATATACTTAAAGTGAAAGGATGGAAAAAACGTATTCTATGCAAATGAAAACCAAAAGCAAGTGGGGTATCTGTGCTTATATCAGATGATAGACTGTGGACCAAAAATGGTAACAGGAAACAAAAAGGTCATTATATGATGACAAAGGGGTCAATTTATCAAGAGAATATATCAGTTGTAAAGATGTATGCCTCCAACATTAGAATGTCTAAATACATTAAGCAAATATTGGTAGATCCGAAGGGAGAAATGACAATAATATAATAATAGTAGGGGAATTCAGAATCTCACTTTCAAAAATACATAGATTATCCAGATAGAAAATCAGTAAGAAAATAGTGGACTTAAACTACCCATTAGACCAGATGGGTTCAACAGACAAGTAGAGACTATTCCATCTTACAGCCGCAGAATGTACATTCTTCTATAGTGTCTGTAGAATATTCTTAGGATAAATAATATGTAAGTGTGCAAAGCAAGTCTTTTGTTTTTATTTAAATTTCAGTAGTTAACATACAGTGTAATATTATTTTTAGGTGTACAATTTAGTGATTCAACACTTAAATACAACACCCAGTGCTCATCACAAGCGCACTCAACCCTCATTACCTGTTTAACCGTTTCCCCACCCACTTCCCCTCTGGTAACCATCAGTTTGTTTTCTATATTTACGGGTCTGTTTCTTGGTTTACCTGTCGTTTTCTTTCCCTGTGATTGTTTGTTCTGTTTCTTAAATTACACATATGAGTGGAATCATATGGTATTTGTCTTTCTCTGACTGACTTATTTCTCTTAGCATAATACTCTGTAGCTCCATCCGCATTGTTGTAAAGGGCAATATTTTATTCTTTTTTATGGCTGAGTAATATCCCACATACATACATGCATGCATACCACACCTTCTTTATCCGTTTATTAGTTAATGGACAGTTGGGCTCTTTCCATAATTTGGCTATCGTTAATAATGCTGCTGTAAACATCAGGGTGCATGTTTGAATTGTATTTTTGTATTCTTTGGGCAAATCCGAAGTAGTGCAATTGCTGAGTCATAAGGTAGTTCTATTTTTAACTTTTTGAGTAACCTTCCTTCTGTTTTCCAGAATGGCTGTGCCCATTTGTATTCCCACCAACAGTATAAGAGGGTTCCCCTTTTTCCACATCCTTGCCAACATCTGTTATTTCCTGTGTTGTTAATTTTAGCCATTCTGACAGGTGTGAGGTGATATCTCATTGTAGTTTTTATTTGCATTTCCCTGATGATTAGTGACATTGAGCATCTTTTCATGTGTCCGTTGGCCTTCTGTATGTATTCTTTGGAAAAATGTTTATTCATGCTTTCTGCCAATTTTTAAACTGAATTATTTGATTTTTGGGGGTGTTGAGTTCTATAAGTTCTTTATGTATTTTGGGTACTGACCCTTTCTCAGATACGTCATTTGCACGTATCTTCTCCCATTCCATAGGTTGCCTTTTAGTTTTGTTGATTGTTCGTTTGCTGTGCAGAAGCTTTTTATTTTGATGAAGTCCCTATAGTTTATTTTTGCTTTTGTTTCCCTTGTCTCAGGCAACATACCTAGTAAGAAGTTGCTAGAACTGATACACAAATTCAGTAATGTCACAGGATACAAAATGTATAGAATCTGTTGCATTTCTATACACCAATAATGAAGCAGCAGAAAGAGAAACATACTCAATGGTGAAAAGCTAAATTATCTCCCTGTGAGATTAAGAGCAGGACAAGGATGCCCACTCTCATCACTCTTATTCAACACAGTACTGGAAATGTTAGCCAGAGCAGTTAGACAAGAAAAAGAAATAAAAGGCATCCAAGTTGGAAAGGAGGAAGTAAAATTATTTTTGTAGATGATATGATCTTATATATAGAAAACCTTGAAGACTACATCAGAAAACTGCTAGAACTAATAAGTGAATTCAGTCAAGTTCCAGCGTACAAATAGATGTACAAAAATCAGTTGCAGTTTTATATGCTAACAAAGAACTATTGGAAAGAGATATTAAGAAAACAATCTCATTTACAATAGCATTTACAATAGCATCAGAAAGAAAATACTTAGGAATAAATTTAACCAAGCTGATGAAAGATAACTGCACTGAAAAATAAAAGACAATGATGATAGAATTTGAATAAGGCACAAACAAATGGAAAAGCATTCCATGCTCATGGATGGGAAGAACAAATATTATTGAAATGTCTATGTTACCCAAAGCAGTCTACACATTTAATGCAATCCCTATCAAAATATCAATGAATTTTTTCACACAAACAGGAAAACAATCCTAAAATTCATGTGGAACCCCAGAAGACTCTGAAAATCCAAAGCAGTCTTCAAAAAGAATGCCAAAACTGGAAGAGTCAAACTCTCTGATTTCAAACTATATTAGAAAGCTATAGTAATCAAAATAGTATGGCATTGGCATAACATCAGACACACATGAATGGAACAGAATAGAGAACCCAGAAATAAACCTATGCATATATGGTCTTTTAATTTTTGACTGAGGAACCAAGAATATATAATGGGGCAAGGATACCCTCTTGAATAAGTGGTGCTGGGATAACTGGATCTTGACATGTAAAAGAATGAAACTGAATTCCTATCTTACATCATACAGAAAAATCAATTTGAAATTGGTTAAAACGTGACATAGACTTGAAACTATAAAAATTTTAGTAGAAAACATAGAGGGAGAGCTCGTTGACATTTGTCTGTTTTTTTGTTTTTTTTTTTGTTTTTTTTTTTTTGATTTGACACCAAAAGCAAAGGCAACAAATGCAAAAATTAAAAAGTGGGACTACATCAAACAAAAAAGTTACTCAGCAAAGGAAACCAATCAATAAAATGAAAAGGCAGCCTATGGAATAGGAGAAGATATTTGCAAATGATATATCCAATAAAGGGTTAACACCCAAACTATACGAGGAACTCATACAATTCAATAGCCCCCCCAAAAAAAAAATCTATGAAAAAATGGTCAAAGGGTTTGAATAGACATTTTTCACAGAAGACATACAAAGGCCAAGAGTTACATGAAAAATTACAAGAGTTACTAAAATTCAGGGAGGTATAAATCGAAACTAAAATGAGATAGTCACCCTTTTTATGATGGCTAGTAACAAAAAGGTAAAAGATAACAAATGCTGAGCATATGGGTAGAAGCTAACCCTTGGGAATGTAAACGTGTACAGTCACTGTGGAAAACTGTATGGAGGTTCCTGAAGAATTTAAAAATAGAACTACCAGGGCACCTGGGTGGCTCAGTCGGTTAAGCGTCCACCTTCAACTCAGGTCATGATCTCACACTTCGTGAGTTCGAGCTCCTTATCAGGCTCTGTGCTGACACAGTCTGGAGGCTGCTTCGAATTCTGTGTCTCCCTCTCTTTCTGACCCTCCCCTGCTCACATTCTGCCTCTCAAAAATAAATAAACAAAAACAAGTTTTTTTTGTTTTTTTTTAAATTTTTTTAACGTTTATTTATTTGAGACAGAGAGAGACAGAGCATGCACGGGGAAGGGTCAGAGAGGGAGACACAGAATCCGAAACAGGCTCCAGGCTCTGAGCTGTCAGCACAGCTGACGGGGCTCGAACTCACGGACCGCGAGATCATGACCTGGGCCGAAGTCGGCTGCCCAACCGACTGAGCCACCCAGGCACCCCAAGTTTTTTTTTTTTTTTTTAATAGAACTACCATATGATCTAGCAATCTCACTTCTGGGTGTATATCCAATTGAAATATATCTGTACTCCCATGTTCACTGGGGCTGTTATTCATAATAGCAAGGGTATGGAAAGAACACAAATACCTGCTACAGATGAATGGATAAAGAAATAAGTATATATGTGTGTGTGTGTGTGTGTGTGTGTATATATATATATATATATATATATATATATGTATATTTATTATATATGTGATTTATAAAATATTTATAATGGAATATATTTCAACTCTAAAAAAGAAGGAAATCTTGCCATTTGCAATTTGGAGAAACCTGGAGGGAATTATGTTAAGTGAAATAAGTCAGACAGAGAAAGACAAATGTTACATGATATCACTTATATGTGGAATCTAATTTAAAACAACAGACAAAGTGAAGACCTAGAAACACAGAGTAGAATTACGGTTGTTAGGGGTTAGCATTGAGGAAAATAGGGAGAGGTTGGTAAAAGTGTATAAACTTGCAATTGTAATATGAATAAGGGCTGAGGATCTAATGTGTATAACATGGTAACTATGGGTGATAATATTGTATAATTGAAATTTTCTAAGAGAATAGAATTCAAGTGTTCTCATTGAAGGAAGGTAAATATGGGAGGTGATGGAATCCTTTTTACTGTGACACATTTATCAAATCATCATGTTGTACACTTTAAATATATGACAATTTTATTTGTCAACTATAATTCATTAAAGTGGAAAAAAATTCCACAATGAAATACTGCTTCATATATATTAGAATGGCTGGAATAAAAAAAGAAGCCAGATATGATAAATATTGGTGAGGATATAGAGAGATTGGAACCTTCATAAATTGCCGGTGAAGATGTAAAATGGTACAGGTGCTTTGGAAAATGACCTGGCGGTTCCTCAGTTAAACATAGAATAACCATATAACTCAACAGTTAGACTTCTAGATAACTCCTCAATTGAGATAAATGAAAATATAGGTCAACATAAAAACTTGTTCACAGATGTTTATAGTAGCATTGTTGATAGGAGTGAAAGTTGGAAAAACTCAAGTGTGTATTAACCGATGCATGGGTAACTCAAAGTGGTAGATCCACACAGTGGTGTACTAATGCATGTTGCAACATGAAGGAGTTTTTAAAATGTTACACAGGGGGTGCCTGGGTGGCTCAGTTGGTTAAGCATCTTGACTTGAGCTCAGGTCATGATCCCGCAGTTCCTGAGTTTGAGCCCGAGTCAGGCTCCCTGCTGACAGCTCAGAGCCTGGAGCCTGCCTCACAATCTGTGTCTCCCTCGCTGTCTGCCCCTCCCCCACTGTGGCGCCCGCGCACGCGCGCGCTCACTCGCGCGCTCTCTCTCTCTCTCTCTCTCAGAAATAAACATTAAAAAAACAAATAACAAAAAATAAAATGTAACAGAAGAAAGCCCACAGATGATACGATTCTGTTCATATCAAATATTTAGAATAGGGAAATACATGGAGACAGAAGGTAGATTAGTTGTTTCTTAGGGCTGAGGGGAATGAGATTTGAGAGTGATAGTTAAAACATGACACAACTCCTTTCTGAGGTGACGAAAATGTTCTAAAATCAACAAAGACCATAATTGCACAGATCCAAGAATATACTGTAAACCATTGGATTGTACACTTTAAATGGGTGAACTTTATTCTGTGTGAATTGTATTTCAAAAAAGCTGTAACAGAGAAATGTCTGTCTTCCCAGGTAAATTATACATGTTTTGATATCACAGATAGTGTTTGTTTTATAACCATTATATTGTTTTTTAGACTTTAGACTATGAAGTATATTCATGAACAGCCTTAGCAGTTTGAGTTACTGAAGAAAAAATCTTCTATTTTAGACTTAGTGTTCTTACAAATTGCCTAAATTGTGAGGTTTGTTTTGCTTTCATAATAGACATCAATTTTGTTATTTTAAAAATAAATTTGATAATAGTTGTTTTAGCACATTTGGAGATCCAAGAACATTTGGTATCTTTTGTCTTGTCTGAACATGTTTCTAGCTTTATCTTCCCCTACAATCTTCTGCTACATTTTTAGAGTTCTCATTAAGACTTCTGCTCAGTATAAATCAAGTTATGTTAGTGACATGAAAAACATCATTTGTCAGGTAGATATTTAAGCCTGAATATGAAAGATAACATGATAGTAAACCAAACAAAGATGTATGAAAGACCACTGGGGCCCGTGGGTGGCTCAGTGGATTAAGCTGCCAACTCTTGAATTCAGCTCAGGTCATGATCTCATGGTTCCTGAGTTTGAGCTCTTTGTCGGGCTCTGTGCTGACAGAGGCAAGTCGGCTTGGGATATTCTCCCTCTCCCTCCCCCTCCCCGCCCCTCCCCCTCCCCAATAAATAAACTCAGAAAAATAGACAACTGTTCTTTAGAAAATAGGTATGATAGTAAAGTTTGCCTTTTTTCTTTCCTCTCCAGTTTTAGGAAAAGGAGAAATGTAATGGTAGATTTTATGATTTTAAAATCCATTTCCTTCATCTTAATTTTGATTAAGGTTGCTTGAATTTTAAGATGTGACATTATGTTCATTTAAAGTTTTCATTATGATTAACATTATGACTTTTGCTATTGGCTTTTAAAATCATTTAGATGAGTGATTCACACAATGCTTTTTTTTTTTTTTTGAGTCTTAAAAAGAAAAAACAAACTCACAAGTAAAATTATTTCACATTATTGTATTTCAATATCTCAAGAGTCTTTGTATATCCTAAATGAGCAACTTTAGTGAAATGTCTAAAATATCTTATAAAAGACTCTTAGTTGCACAACGCTCCACATTTCTTCTGTGAAACCTTCTGACTGTTGCTGTGAGCGTGCTGGACATTTGGGGCTGGAGGGCTGCTGTCCAACAAGCCCACTCCCTTCTGTACCCTTCCCTGAGATTGGAAGCTTACCAGGAATCAGTGCTGTTTGCTTCCAAACCTGCCAGTTTGTTCCGGTTTTTGTAACTACGTTATTTTTAATGATTTATAAATTGATGAAATATGGGTACAAAAAGTTGATTCCATTAAGTTAAATTTTAATATTTTGGGAGGGCTCATTTAAAGGCAGTAGCTTGTGAATAATTGCTTTTAGTCTGGTGAGTCGCCCCTAAAATAAGGGAAAGTAATCTAGGAGGACTCTGTACTGCAGTTATTTCAGCAGTGTCTTTAAGTTTTTCAGTAAGTAAAGAAAAATACAATAATTGGAAATAATAGTTGGGTTATAATGGATGTGGTTTATGCAAAAATACCACGTAGAACTATGAATCACACTATTCATATTACAAAAGAATGCTTGGCTCTAAATCAAAAGATTGGCCAATGGGCTTACATTTATATGTGTGATTTTACAATATACTTTTAAGGTATGCAAGTACAGATGTACCTCAGTGGTTTTGTGGGATCACCACAGTCTAGCAAGTCACATAAATTTTTAGTTTCCCAAAGCATGTAAGTTATGTTTACATTATACTGTGGTCTGTTACAATAGCATTCTGTCTAAAAAAAAACCAACGTATATACCTTAATTTTAAGATACTTTATTAGCAAATAATGCTAGCCATCATCTGAGCTTTCAGTGAGTCATAATCTTTTGGCTGGTGGAGGACCTTGCCTCCACGTGGATGGCTGCTGCCAATCAGGACGGTGGTGGCCGAAGGATGGGGTGACTGCGGCAATTTCTTAAAATAAGACAGCAATGCAATTTGCCACATCAACGGACTCTTCCTTTCTCTACAGACCTCTCTGTGGCATTTGGTGCCGTTGGATAGCTTTTTACCCACAGTAGAACCTCTTTTAAAATTGGGGTCAGTGCTTTCAGACACCGCCGTTGCTTTATCCACTAAGTCTATGTAATACTCTCAGTCCTTTGTAGTCATTTCAACCATCTTCACGGCATCTTCCCCCAGGAGTAGATTTCACCGCAAGAAACCACTGTCTTTGCTCATCCCTAAGAAGCAGCTCTTCATCCGCTCAAGTTTTATCATGAGATTGCAGTAATGCAGTCCCATCTTCAGGCTCCGCTTCCAGGTCAAGTTCTCTTGCTATTTCTGTGATATCCACAGTTGCTTCCTCTCAAGTCTTGAATCCCTCAGAGTCATCCATGAGGGTTGGACTCACCTTGTCCCAAACTCCTGTTAATGTGGGCATTTTGACCTCTTCCCATGAATCACAAATGGTCTTTTTATTTTTTTTTGAGAGAGAGCGAGAGGGCACAAGTGAGCGAGCAGCAGAGAGAGAGAGAGGCAAAGAAGCGGAGCTCACCAGGGGCTTGGAATCACAAGTGTTCTCATTGGCATCTAGAATGGTGAATCTTTTCTAGAAGGTTTTCAATTTACTTTACACAGATCCATCTTTGGCAGGTGCAGCCTTATGAAATGTATTCCTTCCTTCCTCTTTCTCTTGCTTACTTCCTCCCTCCCTCCCTCCCTCCCTCCCTCCCTCCCTTCCTTATGAAACGTATTCCTAAAGAAGAAGACTTGAAGGTTGAAATGACTCCATGATCCATGGGCTGCAGAATGAATGCTGTGTTAGCATGAAAGCAACATGAATCTTGCCGTACATCCCCATCAGGCCTCTGGGCGACCAGGTGCGCTGTCAGCGAGCAGTCACATTCTGAAAGGAAACTTCTTTCCTGAGCAGGTCTCAACAGCGGGCTTAAAATATTCAGGAAGCCATGTTGTAAACCGATGTGCTGTCACCTAGGCTTGTTGTTCCGTTTCTAGAGCACAGCCAGAGTGGATATAGCATGATTCTTATGGGCCCTAGGGTTTTCAGAATGGTGAACGGGCACTGGCTTCAACTTCAAGTCACCAACTGCATGAGCCCCTACCGAGAGAGTCAGCCTGTCCTTGCAAGCTCTGAGGCCAGGATCGACTTCTCCTCTCTGCCCATGAAAGTGCCAGCCTTCTTTGTAGCCTTCTTCCCATAGAAGGCTGTTCCCTCCACACTGAAAAGCTGCCGTGTGCTGCAGCCACCTTCAGGAACGATCCTGGCTAGACCTTCTGGATAACCCGCTGCGGCTTTTGCATCAGCGCTTGCTGCTTCGCCTGGTACTTTTATGTTTTGGAGGTGGCTTGTTGCCTGCCTTAAGCCTCATCAACCAACCTCTGCTCGCTTCCAACTTTTCTTCTGCAGCCGCCTCACCTCTCTCAGCCTTCGCAGCCTTGGTGTGGAATAGACTCTGGCTGAAGGGAATGTAACGGCTGGTTTGACCCTCTGTGCAGACCACGGAAACTTTCTCTGTATCAGCAATAAGGCTGTTTCGCTTTCTTATCACGTGTGCGTGCCCTGGAGTAGCACGCTTAATTTCCTCCAACGACTTTTCCTTTGCATTCATAACTTGGTGAACTCTTTGGGGCACAAGGCCTAGCTTTCAGCGTCATTTGGCATTCAACATGCCTTCCTCACTAGGCTTAAGCATTTCTACCTTTTCATTTAAAGTGTGAGATATGCGAGTCTTCCTCTCACTTGAACACCTAGAGGTCACTGTTGGGTTATTAACTGGGCTCACTATTGTTGTGTCTTAGGGAATAGGGAGGCCCTAGGAGAGGGATAGAGACAAGTGAATGGCCGGGTCATAGAGCAGTCAGAACATAAACAATATGTATCAATTAAGCTCAGTTTTAGATGGGGATGGTTCATGGTGTACCCACAGTTATAATATTACCCTCAGAGATCACTGATCAAAGATCACCAAACAAATAAAATAACAAAAAGTTTGAAATATTGTGAGATTTACCAAAATGTGACACAAGGTGATTAAATGCTATTAGAACAGTGATATCAATAGACTTGCCATTGCCACAAATCGTCAATTTATAAAAAATGCAGTTATTTGTTAATCACAATGAAGGTAAGCCCAATAAATGAGATATACCCATACAACTAAAAAAATTCTTTAGGTGATTTGCAATTTACCGATGATCACAGAAAACACCGTTTCTTGAGAGTCATGTCATCATTTATAAGAACTTTGCAGTCAAGTTGTGGTGGTGTACCACCTGTTCCATCTCTGGATACCTACAGTTGTTAAATTTAACAACCATACCTCTTCTGTCTACCCACAGCACCTTATTTCTTGTTCTTTTTTGTGTGTATCACATTGTATTGCTAGTGTCTGCTTATGTATTTGTCTCACTGTGGGCTCTGCACTTTTTCTCCCTAATGTCTAGCACGCTTATTTGATTATATGGAAGTAGTCAATAAATATTTGACATACATTCTTTCACCTTTGAAATTGAAAGATTTAAGGGCACCTGTGTGGCTCATTCGGTTGAGCATTTGACTCTTGATTTTGGTTCAGGTCATGATCCTGGAGTCATGGGATTGAGGCCAGTGTTAGTCTCTACACTGAATACAGAGTCTGCTTAAGATTCTCTCTTGGTCTGTCAGTGTCTCTCTCTGTCTCTCTGTCCCCCCCCCCCCCCAACTTGCTATCCCTCTGCCCCTCCCCCACTCACAGGCAGTTGCACTTGTTCTCTCTCTAAAAAAATAAAATTGATAGATTTATTCCAGATACACAGTGGAATATTTCTCAGACATAAAAAAAAAATGAAATATTGCCATTTACAACAATGTGGATGGAGTTAGTATAATTCCATCTGAAATAGAGAAAGACAAATATCATATGATTTCACTCATATGTAGAATTTACAAAACAAAACAAGCATGGGGAGAAAAAGAAAAGAAAGGCAAACCAAGAAACAGACTCTTAACTATAGAGAACAAACTATACCAAACTAAAAAAACAAACTAAAAACTAAATCAGAGGGGAAGTAGGTGGGGAACGGGTGAAATAGGTGATGAGGATTAAGGAGGGCAGTTGTGATGAGCGCTGGGTGTTGGATGGAAGTATTGAATCACTAAATTGCACATCTGAAACTAATACTACGTTGTGTGTTAATTAACTGCAATCTACATAAAAGCTTTTAAAATTGGTAGATTTCATAATATACATTGTCCTTTACATTTTTTGCACTAAGGAATATAAATTTGTACACACACTTTTTGAAAAATATGTTTGGAAAAATATGCGTAAGAGTCTTAAAAATGCAAACCTGTGATTCAGTACTTGCCTTTCTTATAGTTTATTCTAAGAAACAATCAGAGATACATAGAAAGTTTGGGTATGGTATTTGTCGTAAAATTATGTATAAAATTGAAAGGTTGGTCCAACCTATATTTTCACCATCAGGAAATTCATTCAACTAGTTTAGGTACATTTATATGATATGATACTATATAAAAATCAAACTCAGACTGTTATAGTATATATGATAATACAAATGATGTACTCCCCATCGAATTATAGCCTAATCATTTTGGCACATTTTTTCATCATCATTTTGGATACTGATTATGTATCCCTCATATTTATCATTGCACCAAGTTCTACTTCATCAAGAAGTTTAATGTGTATGCCATTTTTCTATTCAAGTTATTGTAGGGCTGAGAATTTACCTATATATACCTATATATATATATACCTATATAGGTATATATATATATAGGTATATATATATATATATATATATATATATATATATAGGTATATATATATATATATATAGGTATATATATATATATATAATATCAGATATATATTATATAGGTATATATATATAGTAAACCACTAGAAATTAGGTTTATATGCTTCCTCATCTTATTCTAGATGATCTTCATGAGACTGTTCCTGGCCTGGTTATGAAAACAGATAGTTTGGTCCTTGGTCTGCAGTGCTAGGGAAGGAGTCAATCTGCCTAATGTCTAGAAGGAATATTCTGCATTTCTTTATGTCCTATGCTTGGGAGGACATGGCTTCTTCCATTTGCCCTGCATTATCAGGCTGCTGGCGGTTTTTCCCACGTTTCCTTCTCTCTGCTTTGCTATAATGGGAAGAAGGATGGACTTAAAGGAGTTTGGGAATAGCTTCTTAGCTGTTCCAAACTTTTTCCCCATCTGCTTTCGCCTTATTTCCTTTTGACCAGATTTGACCCTATGAAAGCACCATCATTTACAGTGAAACTGGTTTTTAGTTGATGAAATTATGCACTTTTACAAAAAGATGTGATGCTTCTACTTAAAGAATTACTTTTTGTTGTTGTTTTTAAAGTGTCCATATGACAATGGGGAATGGTAGAGAAAAGTATCTGTTAAATTTAGTGAAGCACTAGTACAATTTTGAAACAAACAACAAAAAGTTTGAAATACCATTTTCCAGAGCAGTAATTAGAACAAATAACCAGATCATGGCTGCTGTGCCTTCCAGTTCACTAAGTTGAGTTTTGCCAGGATACGTATCTTTCCCAGGATACATATCTCTGCATAGTAGTTATATGCAAGTGAATTGCTTTATTCAGTAGACCATGATCATAAGATATGGTTAAAGATATTTTGCTTATAATAAATCACATTTAGTTTTATTTCATATGGGCACTCATGACAAGGCCATATTTGTTACTTTTGGAAGCTTGTAGGGACTTATATAAAGCCCACAATGGTTTTCTAAAGTAAAAAAACAAAAACAAAACCTTAACATTTTATACTTCTCTTCTGTTTTTTTGAGGGGCTTGCAATTGATTCTTTACACACACTATTTAATTCATTACTGTTTATTAAATTTTTTTTAGGTTAGATAAGCCACAATGTAAATCATTTCTTTCTTCACTGGGATTCTGACTTTTCTCTGGGTTAAAACAATAATATATATTTTCAAAAGTATCAAGCAATGTGTAAGTTCCCTGAAATGTACTCAGTACTTAATAACTTGAATTAAAATAAGTAAGTATCTAATACCGCTTTCACTCCAAGGAGTTTGTAATGAAAGATGGTATTTAAAAAATATACAAAAAACAGCTAAAGAAAGACTTTCTTTGCCTTGTAATCCTCGCATTGTAACAATCTGAATGTGAAGTAGGTAATATAAAGAAAGAAGCCACAAGGTGTGGCTTTCCATTCATTTAGCTCCGTGCTCCCTGCTGCTGCCATTATCGTCAGATAGCTCTTGGGACTCTGTAATTGCAGTCTCTGTGAGTTCTTTCTATTTTCCTTGTCCATTTCCAGCTTGCATTTTGAGAAATAATTAGTTAAAATATCTGTCTCCTAAATAGAAAAATAAGAACTCTGGAACTGTCCAAAATCTCAGTGGCACATGTAATTTATCTAAAATATCCCACAAATAAAGTTGATATAAATAAATATAATATAAATAGGTCTAACGGTGGATAGATAGATATTAGAGATGAGCTTAGCCACAGACCTTTGGTGACAATTTAGCCCTAAGTACAACCTTTTTTAAAGAGACTTTTTATGAAGGATTGTAAGTTTGTTTTACTTTTAGCAATAATATAGTTAATCATAATACCTCACACTTAGCCTGTGTTTCTTCGTTGCAGTAGCTACTCTAGCTAGAATAAACAAGTTTACGTACTAAATTCATATGTAAGTTCAAAGCTTACATTAAGTAAGGAAAAGTAACTTTTCCAGGAGAGGCACACAAGGAAGAAATTATTTTGTTACTAAAAGGGTACTCCATAACACAGAGGAACATTACTGTAGGGCTTAATCAGAAGTGTTTATGTGCATTGCATTTTAAAAATCTCTAATGTGAAGTTTCCTTAAAGGACTCCAGCCTAGCCTTTTGAGAGTCCATTAATAGGACTACATAAATTCTTAATCCTCTTTTTTGCTGTCATTATGTTGAGAATATCAAAATGAATAATTGAATGATTGAGGAACGTTCCTGACTATATTATTTGGAAGAATTACTGGAGCAAAATCAGTGTCCTTTCACTGCTGGAAACAGTGACTAAAAGAGAGAAAGTGGGCAGGCTCCTGGTATTGTTCAAAGGTCTTGCTCCTGGGCTTTGTACAACTGCAGGGTATTTAAAGTTCCTGGTATCCTTGGCAACACAAACTGTTTGTGATACCAATTGGTGCTTGTGTTTCGATGATGTCATACAATTTACAGATCCACACAATGGATCTCTTGTTTGTGGGCCTACAGAGGACTTCTGACAGTTTAGGAAAAAGCACCTGAATACCCATAGGAATTGAGGCTTAATTGTGTGTGTGTGTGTGTGTGTGTGTGTGTGTGTGTGTGTGCGCGCGCGCGCGCGCGCCCGCCCGCACCCGCGCGCACACCCACCCATGCGCGCCAGTGAGCAAGCAAGAGAGCAAAGGGGGGGGGGGGGCGGGTGGAAAGGGAGAGGGGGAGAGAGAGAGAGAAAGAGAGAGATTTCTCTCAGGCTATAATTTTGAGAAGTAGTGACAATCTACTCTCTATTGCTTAATCTTTTGAGTTTGAATTCAACTTTTTTAAAAAAGCAAAAAATATCACCCACCAAATTTCTCATTGTTTTGCATTCTTGTGATTGCATCTGAGAAGTATATACACATTTTTGTACTAACTAAAACTTGTAAAAAAACGGATGAGGATTAATTGCTCTTCTCAAGTTTAGCCATCAGCTATGCACTTGTAAGAGGCTTACAGAGCTGGGAGTATTTGAACTAATTGGTTAGATTAAAACAGTGCCATTAAAAAGATTATTTGATTTCCTCTTGTCTTTCTGCGTCTCTCTTTTTTTTAAATATGCAAAGTAATTAGTGGAAGGACCTAAATGATTTACATTAAGTTGCCAGACCAGCTTAAATAAAAGAATGTGTTTCTGCCCTTATATTCACGGCTGCTTATCATTGTTTCTGTTTGCATCAAGAACGACGTGTGGATTCATGACACAGTGGTATACAAGGCCCTTTCCAATGGAATTTTCCTTTTATTAAGGCAAACCTGTGCAGATTATTTTCCCCCAGAGTATTTCCAAGAGTGATTTATTGACATACATCATACAGTTCTGAAGATCATTCACAGTTTAAATGAGGTTTTTTCCTCTGATATTTTATTACAATATTTTTAGCATCAGTAGTTTTGAATTGGAATAAGAAACTAACCCATTATTTCAGATGTGGGCAGTATAAACAATAATAAGAGTTAATGTTTATTGAAGGCTTAATATATGACAGGCCCTGTTCTAAATGCTGAACATTTCTCATTTAATCCTTACCACATCCCTGTGAGGTAGAGATCATAATGTTCCCATTTTAAAGATGAGGAAACTGGGGCCCCAAGAGGTTAAGTATCTTGACTAAAGTCTCACAGCTGGTAAGCAGTAGAGCAGCGATTCCTTTTCAGGCAGTCTGACTCCAGATTTTGTATTCTTAACATGATGCCTCTCAATAACAATAATAATAATGAGGGCTATGAGCACTTCTCTGTGTGCCAGAAATTGAGAAATTGTTCTTATCTTTCTCTAATGTGTTGACTCAGTCAAATATCCTAAGTTGGAACATGGGTCCTGCCATGACTCTGAGTCTTACTCTGCCAAGTTCCTGTGCTTTGATAGCCTCAGATCTTTGTAATCAATTCATATATGCTGAAAATCAGGAGTGAGTTATGTTAAGCAGCTTCTGTAGAAGGAGCGTAGGAGAGGTCAGTATGTACCAGGGCTGACTTAGTATCACCTTCCTGTCTACTCAAGTACTGTATTACTTATCTTAAGGGGGAAATTAAAACCTTAGAGAGCCATATGAGAAGTATAAGTTTCAACCCAGTGTTCCAAATGCTACTTAGATATTTATAAAACAAACAAAAAGCCTGATAGCCAGCATTTCTTTTCTTATTCCAAGGGTTTTAAAGTAGACTTGAACTAGTTAAAAATAGGTGGCTGCCTAGTAACAGGTGGTTCTCTAACTAATACTAGAGGAAGTTAAGCATCTGTGGACTCAAAGTTAGCGTTGCTGTGCCATCCACACTCTTCTCATGATAGAGAAGTTGAATTATCATTGCTTCTCGGCCTTTTGGCTAAGATCAAGTGGAGAAGTTGAATTATCAATGTGAAGTGCTTTAAACTTTGTTTTCTTTTTTAAAATTTTTTGTCCGTGAGCTTGATATTGATCAGCTTAGTTTGGAGCCTCTCTTCAACCATTTTCTAATTTGGTAGGACTTAGCTGTATATTTTTAAGGTGAATAATATCACTTTATAATTTAGTCTTAAGTCACATTAATAGATGCACGTAATTACAAATGTATACTACAAGGATTGAAATGAAAAAGAGCAGTTATATTCTCTACCCAATGTCTCAGTTAGTTTCTGTTCCATAGAGGCATCCCCTTGTAACTCCTTTAGGGGTTTTCTCCATCACTTATCTTCATATTTTTAAATAACTCATGCATTCACAACTACACATATGCATGCATGAAAATATAGAGACTTATATAGTCTTAAACACTTTGTTTGGAACTGTCTTTTGCTTTTAATCTAATTTAAAAATGTTCTCTAAACATACACACATACACATCCACAGCCATCATCTTATTCCCTTTTATAATTGAGAAAGTGAAGTCTCAGGTTACTTCATTTGCCCCAAATCATGGCAATAGTAAGTGGCAGATTTGAATCTAGTTATCTGACTACATAGTCATGACTACATAGTCATGTTTCATGTAAGTCAAATTCATTCAAAATGGGACTATATGTAATGATTTTCTCCCCACTTTTAGTGTCCAGATGGCTAATCACAATAACAAACTTGTGTGCTTAGTATGCGTGAGGTACTTTGTTAAGCATTTGATGTGCATTATCTCATTTGCACCTCAAAAAATTCCCCGAGATTTGGTGTTTTGTCATCCCTATTTTATTTATTTATTTATTTATTTATTTATTATTATTTTTTGTCATCCCTATTTTAAAGATGAAGAAATTGAAATTTACTTAGGTTGAGTAATTTATCCAAGGTCAGACAACTTATAAATGGTAGAACTGGAATATATTTTTTTAAATGTTTATTTATTCATGAGACAGAGAGAGACAGAGCATGAGTTGGGTAGGGGCAGAGAGAGAGGGAGACACAGAATCCGAAACAGGCTCCAGGCGCCAGGCGCCAAGCTCCAAGCCATCAGTACAGAGCCTGACGCAGGGCTCGAAGTCGTCAAGTGCGAGATCATGACCTGAGCCGAAGTTGGATGCTCAACCGACTGAGCCACCCAGGTGCCCCTGGAATCTTTTTTTTTTTTAATAGATTTTTTTTAGGTTTGTTTGTTTAGAGAGTATACATGCATGTGTGAGAACATGGGGAGGGACAGAGGGAGAAAGAAAGAATCCCAAGCGGGCTCTGTGCTGTCAGCACAGAGCCCAACACAGGGCTCCATCCCATGAACTGTGAGATCATGACCTGAGCTGAAATGAAGAGTCAGACCTGGAATCTTTTTTTTTTTTCTTTTCTTTAAGCCTATTTATTTATTTTGAGAGAGACTGAGTGTGAGTGGGGGAAGGGCAGAAAAAGAAGGAGAATCTCAAGCAGGCTCCATGCTGTCTGTGTAGAGCCCATTGTGGGGCTCAAACCCATGAACCATGAGATCATGACTTGAGCCAAGATCAAGAGTAGGGCGCTTAACTGACTGAGCCACCCAGATGCCCCTGGAATGTTTTTACAGTATAATTTTTATTGAGGCACCTGGCTGGTTCAGTTGGTAGAGCATATGACTCTTGATTTCGGGGTTGTGAGTTCAAACCCCACGTTGGGCGAAGAGCTTACTTTAAAAAAAAGTATAATTTTTATTGAGATATACTGACAGAGAGAAGTGCACAGATCCTATAGCTTCATATATAGTTCAATGAATTTGCATTAAGGTGACAAACTTGAGTAACTTGCACGCTGCTGAAGAAACGGAACATTAATAGCAGCCCAGAAGTCCACCATGTGTCCTTTCCCAGTCACTGCACGTTCAAAGAGTAACTATGATCAGCATTAATATTACAGGGAAATTTTACCTATTTTTAAACTTTACGTAAGCAAAGTTATACATCTTTTGTCTGACTTCTTTTGCTCGATACTGTATTTGTGAGCTTCATACATGCTGTCCATGTGGTTGTAGTGCTTTCAACCTCACTGGTAGATAATACTCCATTTATGAATTACCACAATTCACGTATCCATTCTGCTATTGGTGGGCATTTCAGGTTATTTCTAGTTTTAGCTATTACGAATAGTGCCACTCTGTGCAGTCTTCTATATGCTTTTTGGAAAAAAAAAATGTATATTTCCATTGGGTATATATCTGGGAGTAGAGTTGCTGGCTATGTGTATGTCTGGGTTTTGTAAATATTGTCAAACAGTTTTCCAAAGTGATGGTACCACTTCACACTCCCACCTGCAGTTGTTTCCCACCCTCGGCAAAACTTCGTATCTTTTCGTTTTTGCCATTCTGGTGGGTGTGTAGTAGTAATCTCTCACTGTGGTTTTCATTTGCATTTCCCTGATGATTAATGAAGTTGAGCACCATTTTACATGTTAGATGGACATTTGGATATTCTTTTTTATGAAGTAAATGGTGAGGTCTTTTGTCCATTGTTTGATTAGATTGTCAGCCTTTTCTTAACAGAGTATGTTGGTTTTCCTCACCTCACCCTTTTTCTGAGGCCAGAACCTTGGCTCTTCTAATTTTTTATTCGGGCATTTACATACCTCCTTAATTCTAATAACATGAATATATGCTTTTTTTTTTATTTAACAGTTCTCAAGCTTTTTTATTGATTGTTATGACGGATGATGATTTAGCTGTCATATATAATTATCCCAACTGCCTTGCTGTAATTATATACTTATTTTTATAATATGGATTCACTGTTTTAAATTATTATGCCTAAACTGGGTTTGGTTGAATGTCATTATTACATTTCCTTTCTTTTTTGCTTTTTGTTTTTTTGAGGTTAATAATTGCCATTTTTTTCCCATTTGTGTAGGTTTCTTTGTACCTATTATTCTTCCCATGCTTTCCTATAGTCTTGTAGTACAGTGTTTTTATTTTTTTAACACTTATTTATTTTTGAGAGATAGAGTATGAGCAGGGGGCAGAGAGAGAGGGAGACACAGAATCTGAAGCAGGCTCCAGGCTCCGAGCTGTCAGCACAGAGCCCAATGTGGGGCTCGAACTCACAGACCGCGAGATCAACACCTTAGCTGAAGTCAGATGCTTAACTGACTGAGCCACCCAGGTGCCTCTCTTGTAGTACAGTTTTACTCAAGGCCAGTAATATCAGGTAATTTATCAAATCCAGCTTTATTTTATTTCATTTTCTTTTTTCTTGATGACATCCATCTTGGAGGCCCCCTTGTCTTCTTATATTTAGGATCGTTCCCTAAATAGCTGGTATCCTAGGTGTTTGCTTTGCTGTCATCCTTAGAATTCTCCTTGCCTTTTTCTTAAGGTGGAAGCTCTGTTTCCTGGATCTTAAGGCTTTGTCTCTTTCCATTTACCTCGTTTCATTCAAGCACATGCTCCAGTAGTTTAAAAACTGGCCCAGTAGCAAAAAGCATGGTGTTACATCTTCAGCATGTCAGTCTCTTTGTTCACACTGTTCCAGTCAGGATTGCCTCCTAGTTCTCTTCATCATCATTTTGGGATACTCTTTGCTTGTCTCCTAAGCTTGGAACACCTGTTGTAGAAATACAGTGTGTGATTTTCTTGGTTACTCTGTTATGGATTGAGTGTTTGTGTCCCCTCCCCCACCCCCAAATCATTTTATGGGACTATATCTTGGAGATGGGAGTGTAAGGAGGTAGTAAAGGTTAGATGGGGTCATAAAGGCTGTCCCTAATCTGACAGAACTGGTGCCTTTATAGAAGGAGTAAGAGATACTTCTTTCTCTCCATCTTGTTAGGACACAACAAGAAAGCAACCATCTGCAAGTCCAGAAGAATGCTCTCACCAGCAACCACATCAGCTTGTGCCTTGATCTTGGATTTCCCAGCGTCCACACCTGTGGGAAAATAAATTTCTGTTGCTTAAGCCACGCAGTCTGTGGTATTTTGTTATGGCAGCCCGTGTAGACTAAGACACTCCCCAAAGTTTGAGGCCTTGAGTATCTAAAAATATTTTTATTTTATCCTCAGACTTGATTATTTGGCCAAGTGAACAATTTAGGTTGGAAATAATTTTCTCTCAGAAATTTAAAGGCATTATTCCATTGTCTTCCAAATTCCCATGTCCCATTGGAGAAGTCTAGACCCATTCTTCCTTTTACTGCTTTATAGTCTTGTATTTGTTCCCTTCTACTGATTTGAGGTCAGTGGTTTTTGATAAAAAGAAAGGTTTTCCATGTCTTACGTAAGTCAGCTAAGTTGCATCAGGACTGAGCTGATGAATCGGGTTGTCGACTTAGCAGTGAGTGACTGATAGGATTCTTTAGAGAAGCCTATATTATCTCCTTGATAGTTTTCACTGTAAGCTCAGTGATTTGTGACTCAAACAGGTCACAATTCAGAAGAGATGCATATTTAGCTCTGTAATTCTATTTCAGTTGATACTGTGGAGAGAGGTAGAGCTATTAAAATTTTTTAATGCTGCCAAACTCTTGATAGGTTTTATTTTTAATGCAGTCTGCCTTCTTTTGCTCCTTTAGATGGAGAGATAATGTTACAGTTTGGTTGTATAACCAATCGCTAAAACCTCAGAAACTGATCTCTCAATAGTGGTAAACTATTTACTCTGTTTTTCCTTCTCCACTAAGAATCACATTCCTTTTAAAGCTCTAATTCTCTGCCCACAACAGCTGCTGCTAAAGGAAAGTGACAAGATTCAGTTCAAAAGGAGGGAAGCATGGGGGTATATTAATACAAGAAGAGGTACTAAATATAACAGAAGGAATGGGTATTACATGGTGTTTGAGATTAATTCTTAGTATAGTTCATTTTTCTACCAGTAATATGAATATGAGACACAAAAAGGATCGTGAGTTTTGATCATTTATATAACACCATGGTTATGTTCTATGGGGCAGGCTAGTATTTTCTTAAAATTTGCACTTTTCTTAAATTTGCACAATACTTGACTGTTTACGGAAAACTTGCATATAGACCTTTTTCTTCTTCTAAGGATTATTATATGAGTGAATTATTTTGAGTATTTTATATTTTTCTGTTTAAGTGAGGGTATGAACTGTAGATGTAAGTGGTCCTATTGGGGGTGAAGTACAAACCGTGATTGGCTGCCGTCTGTCATCTGAATGTGGCTTCATTCACAACTTTCCATTCAGTTACCCACGCCGTAGAGTTATTTAAGCAGTACTTGGCCCTGTGTGGGAATTATGGGACTTATTCCTTCTAATGCGTGTCTGAAAAGCAGAAGAAAACCATATAATCTGCTCTGCCTGCATTTGCATGGCACACGTGATCAAGTGTAGTGCAGACTGTATTAGCGATGTGGAAGGGAGAAGCAAGGGGGAACCATCATAGGACTTGCTTCCCATCCCGGTCATCTTCTAATACTTAGGTAATATTATCCAATTCAGATTTGTTTTTCTGGGGCACCTGGGTGGCTCAGTCGGTTGAGCATCCAACTCTTGATTTCAGCTCAGGTTATGATCCCAGGGTCATGGGATCGAACCCTGCGTCAGGCTCTGGGGCTAGCGTGGAGCCTGCTTAAGATTCTCAATCTCTCTCTCCCTCCCCCTTTCCCTCTCCCCTGCTTGTCCTCTCTCTCTGTAAAAAAAAAAAAAAAAAAAAGAAAAAAAAAAGAAAAAAAAGTTCTTCTAAAAAGGGAAGTGTTAACCTTTATCAAACATCTGATTGTCTACTATAAATGTCAGGCCTTCCAGGAACTTATTACATTTTAATACTTATTACAGGTAACTCTGCCCTGTGATGGAACAGAGGTAGAAAACCTATGCTTAGGCCTTGGTGCTGCTGAGAGACTGAGAGGGAGGCAGCAAGGGGACCCTTTGCAAAACTTCTAAAGGAAGTTACTCACCAGAGAGTGTCATGTGCTGTCTCCTACCTGCCTTCCCTTTCTCTTAAAAAGGGTGATGGTGCGGGGTGCCTGGGTGGCTCAGTTGGTTGAGCGTCTGTCTGACTTCAGCTCAGGTCATGATCTTGGGGTTCGTGAGTTGGCGCCCTGCATTGGGCTTGCTGCTGTTAGCGCAGAGCCTGCTTTGGGTCCTCTGTCCTCCTTCTCTCTGCACCTCCCCCGCTTGTGCGTGCGCACTCTCTCTCTCAAAACCAAAAGATTAAAAAAATGGGTGATGGTGAGCATAGGGGGTTTACTGATTTGACACCAGTGATCAAGTAGTGGCAATTAAGCCTTCATAATTGAGAAGGAAACTAAAATCATTAGCTAAGAATAAAAGACACAACATGAATTTGTTTCGATAAACAGTTATGGTCTTACAGTGAATTTATGATGAAGACTAAAGTGTATTTCCATAAAGGCAAACAGTTCTGACCTAGTATGATTTTATATCTTAAACATGTTGAATCATTTATTGCTTGGTATCCTTATTACTCACCAAGGTGAGCGTGACTATATTTAAATCTACTGGGGCCATTGATTTGTATGCACTGTAATGTAATTTGCCAGCCCAAGGGCTCACTGCATGTCAGGACAAAGCAGAGTTCATAGCCAATAATTTAATGTCTGGATAGTTAGATTCTAAGAAAAATTTTGTTTGCTTATTCTGGAAGTCTGGAATTTGCTTATTTTCTGACATTTTGAAGGAATATGGAGGGTGGAAATGTAATGAGGGGACAAAATAAATAAAATCAAACTTTATCTTAATGTTCTGGTTGGTTTTGTGTTTCCTTTCAGTACTTTAAGCATGAAAGAGAGTGACTTAAAATATATTGATGCAATAATTGATGGCAGCCACACTAAGTCCTGAACAGATAGCATTAACACATTTATAAAATGATTTCGTCATATATTTCCAACATCAGCGGGCTGCTGAACAGCATGTTACAGACGTTACGATTATGATTAAAATCATCATCACGTGGCAACTCTAACATTTCTTCTCTTGCAGCAGAAATCGCCTGCAGAAGATAGCCAACAAGATACCACGTTTTTAAAGCTGTATGGCATGGCAAGGGTTTTATTATTTATTAGAAAAATAAAGAACCATCTTTAAAAAATATAGCTTGTTAGTTGGCCTGTGGATATAAATGATACTTGAACTTCTGTCAAAACTATTTTGAACATTTTGGTGAAGAGAAAAATAGCCCTTTGTGTAGTTAGGGAAGTTGACATATTCTTAGCTAGCTTAAGTAACATAGCTCTGTTTTCCAATTATTTAGATATATTTTTACTTCTATAAGAAAGTGGCCACTCCAGTTCTAAGACTTTATAAAGTAATGTATATACGTTGACTTTGAATTCTAATCAAATTCAGAAAGGAAATAAGTCTGATAATTGAAATTTGAATGTTGGGAAGAACTTGCCATTAATCTGGGTTGGATCTGGCATGGAAATAAACACACACACATGAAAATATAGATCTTTCCAAGCAGTTCAGACCTCTGAGGTTTACAACAACTCCATGCTAGAAATGTGCTTCTCTTTTAATGTATTAAAATCTCACCTATAGATAGATTTCTCAAAGCTATGTTTTATTTTATTTTATTTTAATTTAATTTAATTTTTTTAAGTTGGTACTAAGAATCAATGAAACAATTCTATCTTTAATTCTATCTTTAAGTTGGTACTAAGAAATCAGTCAGTCTATTGAGATTGAATGAAACACTAGGGACTGTGTTAGCTCGAAAAGTGTCCCTATAGAATACTCTGTAAAGCTTTCTTTGGATGGCAGTAAACAGGTTTCAGATTTTACCA
Source organism: Panthera onca (assembly GCF_046562875.1). NCBI lineage: Eukaryota > Metazoa > Chordata > Mammalia > Carnivora > Felidae > Panthera > Panthera onca. Next base: position 22,784,595 of record NC_138355.1, read on the forward strand.
ATTTCAATTGCATTTAACTAACAATGTTGGAATTTTAAAAGAACAAGTGACTAGTAAATGATGTGATCCAAAAGCAACTCAGATGAACTTTAAGGAGCTGTATGATACAAAAGTAAAATTTCCCACAGCAGTTTTCTCTCTGACATTCTCCCTATTTGGGTCATGGACTTGTTCTTTTCCATTCGCCTTAACCCCTACTTCTGCCTCAAGGCAGATCCCTTTATTTACTTTCCTACTGTAAGTCTTTTGAGATGCTTTCTTTGTAAGTCTGTAAGAGACCAGAAGATGCTTACCCTCTTAGAGAAAATCACAGTGAGGCTAGTTGTAGACTGTATCTAATAGAATTTCCAGCTCAGTTGTATCATTTTTGTTCATCTTTGTCAAGTGATGGGACAGGCTATGAAGCTCCCTTCTCTACTTATAAGGAAGGATTATGAGGAAGGGTTACACACAAGAAAGTTGTTGTTTCCTTGCCAGATAGTTAATAAGTTTATATCATCGCTTGAAGAAGCCCAGGGTTTGATGCATAGATTGACAGGTAGACAAAGTAATCTGATATTTTCAATGTCATTTTTAAGTGATTTGGATATAATGGATTAATTGAATCCTTCTAATTCAACTCCAATTCAAAAGCTTCCCTTTAAATGTTCTTATTCCTGTTTTGAAAAACTTTGTTTTGGACTTCTCTGCTAAATTCCTATTTCAAAATCAGGTTCACATGATCCCTTTCTATTTCACCAGTCTATGACCCCAATTATCCCTTGCCAGGCTGTTACATTAGTCTCCCATCCATTATATAAGACCTGAGGTTTGTTTTCTACTTACTTCATCCTAGCAAGCTATTGCCAGGCTTCCGCAGAATCCTCAATCTGCTTCCTGTTGTCTAAGCAGTGGTTTTTAAAGTATGGTCTGCGGAACCCCGAGGATCCCCCTGATCTGTTAGGGTAAAACTATTTTCACAGTCAAATTACCTTAAAAAACAAAACAAAACAAAAACAAAAAAAATGATTCTGTTGACTTTTACATTGATGATGTAGAGGCAATTTTGAGTAAAACCACCAATGCAGTCGCAGGAATCAAAGCGGCCGCACCAAAGTGGATTAGGAGTCACTGCATTCTCCTCTGCCGCATAGTAGGGGGAAAACGGCTGGGAAGTCCTTGAGAACTCAGTGAAAGTCCTTAATTTTGTTAAATCTCAATGCTAGAGTTCACATTTTTTAAACATTCTGTCTGATGACGCGGGAAGCGCTCACGAGCTGCCGGCTGAAGTACGATGGTTATCAAACCAAGGGCGTTCTGCACAAGTTGGGTTGAAAGCTGAACTTGCCACTGGTTTTCATTGAACACCATTTTTACCTGAAACACAACTGCAAGACGAACTATAGTTCTTTTGTGTTGGTTATTTGACAGATATTTTCTGGAAAAAGAAAGACAGAAACCTTTCATTTAGAGGGAAAAAACCAACAGTATTTATTGCTAATGATAAAATCCAAGACGAAAAATGCTTGATAGCTTCCCAGAAAAGACTTCTATGATAAAGTCAGGACTTTTCTGAAGATTAATGAATGTGATTTTTTCATATTACATGATGGAAGGTGTCATAATTTGGAAGATCTGCAAAACTAAATGAACCAATGTTTTGGAAATGATCAGTGCATAATGTTAAAAACTCATACATATGGATTGAAAATCCATTCAAAGGGTAAGGTACACCAATGATTTTTAACATAGCCGAGCATGAAAAGTTCATTGCTGTGGTGTCACATTCCACATTTCACTCACTGTTAAGAAGCATCCTCTTGTCAGGTTTTGGATTAGTATTAAAAAAGATGATCCACATTTATCTAAAAATGCTATTGAAATACTCTACCCTGGGGCGCCTGGGTGGCTCAGTGCATTAAGCGTCCGACTTCAGCCCAGGTCATGATCTTGCGGTTTGTGAATTTGAGCCCCATGTCGGGCTCTGTGCTGACAGCTCGGAGCCTGGAGCCTGCTTCAGATTCTGTGTCTCCCTCTCTCTCTCTGCTCCTCCCCCGCTCATGCTCTCTCAAAAATAAATAAACATTTAAAAAATTAAAAAAAAAACAACAACTCTTTCCTTCCAACTGCATAGCTGCGTGATTCAGTTTCTTCATATATTTCAACCAAAGCAACATAAATATATTGAATGCTGTAACAGATATAAGAATCCAGCTGTCTCCCATTCAGCCAGACTTTAAAAAAGATTTGCAAAACTTATTTTTTTTTTTTTTTTTTTTTAAATTTTTTTTTTTCAACGTTTATTTATTTTTGGGACAGAGAGAGACAGAGCATGAACGGGGGAGGGACAGAGAGAGAGGGAGACACAGAATCGGAAACAGGCTCCAGGCTCTGAGCCATCAGCCCAGAGCCTGACGCGGGGCTCGAACTCACGGACCGTGAGATCGTGACCTGGCTGAAGTCGGACGCTTAACCGACTGCGCCACCCAGGCACCCCAAAAGATTTGCAAAACTTAAAACAGGGTCACTGCTCTCACGTATTTTGTTTTGGAAAATGGTTACATTTCATTAAAAATGTGTTATTTATATTAATATGCAGGTGTCTTATCATTTAACGAATACATATTTTATATATTTCTTAGTTTTAATATCTAATATGGTAAATATTAAATATGGCTCATATAAAAAATTCTTTGAAGTCTTTAATAATTTTAAGAGTTTAAAGGGATCTTGAGATAAAAAAAATTTAAGAGTTACTAGTCCACAAGACAATAGCCCGTTTAGAGAAGTACTTTTCAAAAAGACCCATTGAGTAAACTCAGATGCTTTTTAATGCTTCTGAAATTATTCAGTTTTTATAATAAATCCAGCATCCAGTGCCCTTAGTATTCTTATAGGACAGGGGCACTGCAAAGCAAAATTATTTCCAGCCTTGCTATTAAGATTCTTATTTGTAATTCTATGTTATCCTTTTCTCTGGTGAACTTTAGACACTAAATATAATTGGAAGTCAGAAGTTAGAAGTATGTTACTAGAGCCAGGGGTGGGGGTGGGGGCGGGGAGGGAAAGAGAGGGAGAGAGAGAAAGAGAGATTGGTTGGTTGGTGGGTCGTATTGGTAAGGTGAGCTTGTCCTGTGGTAATATAGTCTTAGTAGATAGGTTTTACTGTTAAATCTTCATTTAACCATGGAAAAGAGGACATGATAAACTGAACAAATTAAATCTATAGGTTATTTTAAAATCTTATTTTATCTTGTTATTTAAATGCCTTTTAAACCTTAATTCAGAAGGCTAAAAAGAACCCCCCCAAATCACTTATTCTAACTTCTTTCTTGTTTTATTCCTTGGTATACAGTTTTACAATGTGATTGTTTTTTAAAAAGTGGGTATTAAATAATAAATGTGCAACTACAAAATTTATAACAGCATTAACCAGTCTCATCATTCAGACAGACAGAACATTTTAGATAGGACGACATTACTCCCTACTTCATTCTACCTGTCACACTGGGGAGGAATAGTTTGGGGTCCCAAAATACTGTGTGAAACATTGTCTTGTTTCACAGTACCATGAAGAAACTAGGAGCAAAGCCCAAGATTGGAGAAAGGGAGAACATCAGACAGTGAGACTTTAAGAGAATTACTCAGGATGACACAGGGAAGGGAATGTAGGTTTTCTTAATTTCAGTTCTGATCCAGATTTATATTTTGTCAGGAAACCTGCGTTATGCTATAAATATAGTGTCCTGTATTCTAATTTTTATGGAGTCTATCAACGTCTTCTTGCTTAGTATAGATCACAAAATTGCTGTTCAAATTAAATTACAGCGGGCAGTAGGTCACCCACGACTAACTTACGTAAGAAGGTTAGTCATTTGAATGAAAACTTGTCTAGGCCACAAAACCACCACATTTCCACATAAAGTAGGTGCATCCCTCTGTGTTGAAGTGGAGTTGGTACTTGACTCTAAAAATAGGCCTACATTGTGGTAAAAATCTAACCCATTTGTTTGTCCAAATCGTGAAGAAAATCAGCTTTGACATGGTTTTTAAGTACAGGCAAGAATCTTCCATATGTGTCAAAGAGGATTAAGAGTCAGCTTCTTTCAAGCTTTTTGTGATAAATTCAGGAAATGTTGAAGTATAAAGAAAACTTTAGAATAATTTTCAAAAAAAATTAGAATAATTTTCGATGCTCTGTTAGAACACAAGGGGAGGAGTTGAGGGCGGGGAAGAGAGAGTTTGTGGAACGGAGAAGCTAGATGTGTAGCAAATACTGCTGTGCATAGCGCAGGGGAGATAGACACAGAAGAGGAGAGGCAGTGAGCTAAGATTTAGTAACATCTCCAGCTGAGCCCTAGTAAGTAACGTGGGTTCTGTGAATTATTTGGAGGGTAGCTGATAAGCTTGCCTACATATGCAGAGCAACACATTTAAATAGATTTTTAGAAAGCAAAGGAAGTTAAGCCAGAAGGAGCACTGAAGATAATATTGGTCACACAAGACAGTGCAAAAAAAGCCATACATCTAAGTGCCCTAGTCCTGCCTTGTTTATTTCCGACAGAACTCCAGCTATACCATTGCATATTTGGGTGATTCTAGTATAAGATACCTAGGACATTATTTGTATCTCCTTGAAGCCATACCTGTCAGACTGTGATTGAAAAAACTAAAAGTCTGGGGCTCCTGGGTGGCTCAGTTGGTTGAGCGTCTGACCCTTGATTTGGCTCTGGTCATGTTCCTGGGTCGTGGGATCAAGTCCCATGGTGCCTCTGCGCTGAATGTGGAGCCTGCTTAAGATTCTCTGTGTCTCTCTGTCTCTGTCTCTGTCTCTCTCTCTCTCTGTTCCCTCCTTCTCCTCTCCCTGGCTCCAGCTCTCTCTCTTAAAAAAAATCTTGGGGCCCCTGTAGCTCTGTTGCTTAAGCATCCGACTTTGGCTCAGGTCATGATCTTGTGGTTCGTGGGTTCGAGCCCCACATTAGGCTCTCTGCTGTCAGTGCAGAGCCTTCTTCAGATCCTCTGTACTCCCTCTCTTCACCTCCCCTGCTCTGTCTCTTTTTCAAAACTAAATAAACATTTAAAAACCCTAAAAGTCTGTAGACAGTAATACTAATGAAAACACTTGTGTAATAGATAAAATGCGTTTATTTTTGATTTACAACTCTCCTGCCCTCATGGGTGTTTGTTTTCTAATTTCTCCAGTTTGAGATGCTCCTCTGGGAAAACTACTGAATAGTAATAAATAATGCATTTAAAATGATCTCTTCAGTATAATCCTGACAGGAATTAGTCCTTCGTTGGCTAAAGATCTTTTAATATTCAACTGCCGTAAAGCCTTATTTAATGGATCTAATGTGTACTTTTGATTAAGATGTGTTCCATGTTGTATAGCAGCCCAAATGAGTGAACAGTTTGTATCAAAGAATTTTAAAGTAACGAAGTAATCATAACCACTTGGTATTTAATAGGGAAATGAGACATTTGAGAAGAGTTAGACATTTAGCTCTGATATGTACCTCCACCTGTAAGAGACATGATGGTAATATGTTTAGATCTTTCCTTGCAGAAACTGCTTTCTGTGTTTTTAAGATCTTACTGGCCTCTAGTGGTAATATGATGCTATAGTTTAAATATTTTTTTAATTCTCATGCGTGACTAGAAATAAAGCCATTTTGAAGACACTGGCGGTTAATAATTTCATTCTCTTGAGTGGGGTCAGCAGTACTCTCGAAGTGTACATGCGACACCATTTCTTCCTGAAGATTAGAGGTTCTGTCTTTTGTTCTTCTCTGAGTCACCCCCCCATTTTGAATGATGTTAGTTTAGCTCTGAAGCAACTTCCCATTGTTGTAGTACATGTACCATGGTCATTACTGTGTCAAGTTCGTGCTAACAAATCCTCCTAGTGTTTCAGTCTTCTTTCCTGCAGACTAAACGGCCTATTTTCCCGTCTGTGTAGAACAGTTTTTACTAAGAGGAAGTGAAGTTTTCAACTTACCATTTAGGTTCATGTTTGAAACTCTTTTTAATATGATTTTGGAGAATCTTACATTTGAGATCCTGGTCTACCTAAGTCAGCATGATAATGCATTCTCACTTTTGTTTTTCATGTTTGTCACCCAGATGTGAAGGGGCCACCCACCCATCGTCTGTCTTGCGGCCAGTCACCCTACACGGAAACGACAACGTGGGAGCGGAGGTACTGCATCCTCACGGACAGCCAGCTGGTACTGCTCAACAAGGAGAAGGAGGTGAGATGGGTGTCACTGAGCAAAGCCGCTTCTCCTTCTGGCCAAATTCCCGAAATCTGGTTTTTATTTGCACTTGATATGTGGCATTTATGGAAACGGGCAAAACTCCTTTTATGGAGCTTTGCTGTAATGCACTTAGCAGTAGCATGTTTTAAAAATGGGGATTTGTGGCAATCCTGTCTTGAGCAAGGCTGTCGGTGCCATATCTCCAACAGCATTTGCTCATTTCTTGCTTCTCTGTCGCATTTTGGTAATGATCATTCAAACGTTTTCATTATTATTATATTTGTTATGGTGATCTGTAATCGGTGATCTTTGAGATTACTATTGTAATCGTTTTAAGGCACCATGAACTACACCCACATAAGATGGTGAACTTAATTGGTAAGTGTGTGTATTCTGACTGCTCCATCGACTGGACTGGCTGTTCCCATCCCTCTCCCTCTTCTCTGGAGTCTTTTCCCTGAGACATGACAATATTGAAATAGGCCAGTTAATAACCCAACAGTGACCTCTAGGTGTTCAAGTGAGAGGAAGACTCGCATATCTCACACTTTAAATGAAAAGGTAGAAATGCTTAAGCCTAGTGAGGAAGGCATGTTGAATGCCAAATGACACTGAAAGCTAGGCCTTGTGCCCCAAAGAGTTCACCAAGTTATGAGTGCAAAAGAAAAGTCGTTGGAGGAAATTAAGCGTGCTACTCCAGGGCACGCACACGTGATAAGAAAGCGAAACAGCCTTATTGCTGATACAGAGAAAGTTTCCGTGGTCTGCACAGAGGGTCAAACCAGCCGTTACATTCCCTTCAGCCAGAGTCTATTCCACACCAAGGCTGCGAAGGCTGAGAGAGGTGAGGCGGCTGCAGAAGAAAAGTTGGAAGCGAGCAGAGGTTGGTTGATGAGGCTTAAGGCAGGCAAGAAGCCACCTCCAAAACATAAAAGTACCAGGCGAAGCAGCAAGCGCTGATGCAAAAGCCGTAGCGGGTTATCCAGAAGGTCTAGCCAGGATCGTTCCTGAAGGTGGCTGCAGCACACGGCAGCTTTTCAGTGTGGAGGGAACAGCCTTCTATGGGAAGAAGGCTACAAAGAAGGCTGGCACTTTCATGGGCAGAGAGGAGAAGTCGATCCTGGCCTCAGAGCTTGCAAGGACAGGCTGACTCTCTCGGTAGGGGCTCATGCAGTTGGTGACTTGAAGTTGAAGCCAATGCCCGTTCACCATTCTGAAAACCCTAGGGCCCATAAGAATCATGCTATATCCACTCTGGCTGTGCTCTAGAAACGGAACAACAAGCCTAGGTGACAGCACATCGGTTTACAACATGGCTTCCTGAATATTTTAAGCCCGCTGTTGAGACCTGCTCAGGAAAGAAGTTTCCTTTCAGAATGTGACTGCTCGCTGACAACGCACCTGGTCGCCCAGAGGCCTGATGGGGATGTACGGCAAGATTCATGTTGCTTTCATGCTAACACAGCATTCATTCTGCAGCCCATGGATCATGGAGTCATTTCAACCTTCAAGTCTTCTTCTTTAGGAATACGTTTCATAAGGAAGGGAGGGAGGGAGGAAGTAAGCAAGAGAAGGAGGAAGGAAGGAAGGAATACATTTCATAAGGCTGCACCTGCCAAAGATGGATCTGTGTAAAGTAAATTGAAAACCTTCTAGAAAAGATTCACCATTCTAGATGCCAATGAGAACACTTGTGATTCCAAGCCCCTGGTGAGCTCCGCTTCTTTGCCTCTCTCTCTCTCTGCTGCTCGCTCACTTGTGCCCTCTCGCTCTCAAAAAAAAATAAAAAGACCATTTGTGATTCATGGGAAGAGGTCAAAATGCCCACATTAACAGGAGTTTGGGACAAGGTGAGTCCAACCCTCATGGATGACTCTGAGGGATTCAAGACTTGAGAGGAAGCAACTGTGGATATCACAGAAATAGCAAGAGAACTTGACCTGGAAGCGGAGCCTGAAGATGGGACTGCATTACTGCAATCTCATGATAAAACTTGAGCGGATGAAGAGCTGCTTCTTAGGGATGAGCAAAGACAGTGGTTTCTTGCGGTGAAATCTACTCCTGGGGGAAGATGCCGTGAAGATGGTTGAAATGACTACAAAGGACTGAGAGTATTACATAGACTTAGTGGATAAAGCAACGGCGGTGTCTGAAAGCACTGACCCCAATTTTAAAAGAGGTTCTACTGTGGGTAAAAAGCTATCCAACGGCACCAAATGCCACAGAGAAGTCTGTAGAGAAAGGAAGAGTCCGTTGATGTGGCAAATTGCATTGCTGTCTTATTTTAAGAAATTGCCGCAGTCACCCCATCCTTCGGCCACCACCGTTCTGATTGGCAGCAGCCATCCACGTGGAGGCAAGATCCTCCACCAGCCAAAAGATTATGACTCACTGAAAGCTCAGATGATGGCTAGCATTATTTGCTAATAAAGTATCTTAAAATTAAGGTATGTACGTTGGTTTTTAGATATAATGCTATTGCACATTTAATAGAGTATAACGTAAACATAACATATATCTGTGGGCAAACCAAAAAATTCATTTGTCTCGTTTTGTTGCATTGGTCTGGAACAGAACCTGAAATGGCTCTGCGGTATGCCTGTAAGTCTAAAGGGCTGCCCGCGTCATAATGATTACAGTCATCATGAAGAAGCGAGTTCAACAAGATGAGGGTGGATTTTCACTAAGGGATTGTGAAATAGATATTGAGTTGAGAAATTTGGAATGATGACAGTTGGGATTGTGTAGACCTGGCCCCCAAAATCACCCAGAAAGGCTACTGGAAGTGATGTCAGTGTAGCAACTAGCAGGTAATAAATGGCACTGTCAGGGGACTCATTGAAAGAGGTTAATAAAGGGTCTATTGACAGAGATGTGGGCAGCATAAGGGACCCCCCCCCAAAGAGTGTGAAGCGCCATGAAGTAGTAACAGCAGAAAGCAGTTATGACCCTAGACTTCCAGGGCAAAGGGAGAGAGCAGTGCTTCTGGAAACCAAAGAACGGTTGCATGTGGGGGCTATGACAGTGGCTGTGGTGCTACACAAAAGAGCACAACTTCTACCTGAACATCAGCAGCCAGCAAGGAGGAAGCAAAGGGGAATAAACACTCCAGCACTTTTCCTGCCTTCTGGTTTCTTGTCAATTGTTACCTACTGGCCAAATCTAACTTGAAGCCAGAGGGAAAAATATTGCTCTTCATGTGTTTTGTTGAGGTTTGCTTTCTGAAACACACAGAGAGGGAGAGAAGGGCAGAGAGTGCATCTGGAGGGGCTGATGGAATGTAACTAGCATAGGCATCAGGTTCTAGGTGAACTTTCTCTCCCGCCAAATTAAAAAGCCCTTGAACTTATCATATACCATTTGCTTCTTTACTCAGACCGTTAAAATGTACACATCCTTCCACATCCAAATAACTCATTTGCTTATTGGTGATTTTTCAGATAGTTGATATCATTCTGGTTTGGTAGGTCCATAAAATGGTTTCACTCTCCACCTCCACGACGTAAAAAAATGAGTGAATATGATCTTGACAAAGAAGAGAGATAACGGGAGGGAAGAAGAAAAGATCTGATTCAACAAAGGGCAAAGATTAATTGCCCAAAATACATGTAAATATCTAAAAAGCTGTAGGTAGAATATCAATTTAGTAGGTCATCATTCCCAAAAAATGAGTTCGGGGGAAGCAGTGAACAGCAAATACATTTCTTAGTTCTCAGCTGCGGATCCCTATCTCCCTTTTCTCTTCTCTCCTCCTCTCTTTTCTTTTCTATCCCTTCTCTTAGTCAACTGTCTTTAATATAGTAAAACCAAGGGAATAACAAAAGAATTTTAGTTTCTTTTATTTTATTTTTTTAAAATTTTTTTTTTTCAACGTTTTTTATTTATTTTTGGGACAGAGAGAGACAGAGCATGAACGGGGGAGGGGCAGAGAGAGAGGGAGACACAGAATCGGAAACAGGCTCCAGGCTCCGAGCCATCAGCCCAGAGCCTGACGCGGGGCTCGAACTCACGGACCGCGAGATCGTGACCTGGCTGAAGTCGGACGCTTAACCGACTGCACCACCCAGGCGCCCCTATTTTAATAAACAGTTCTTACTTGTGAGGGCCTAGCTAATATGCTTTCTCTGAAGCCCTTGCTTATTCTTTTTCTCCAGCCATTGAAAAATATCCTTTGTTTTTGTTACCATCTCCATACCCATAACCTTTTTCCAGTATTTTAATATTATTAAATTTTATTGAAATAATAAAGGTCAGCCTTTTCTAGGATAGTCTAGTACAAGTTGCCATGTTCATAGAAACATATAATAAAAAGTGGTAGAATGAATATTAGTATAGAAGATTTCTAGTTATCCACTCTGAATACACAGATAATTGAAAATGTTCGTTTTAGTCAACCTACTTTGTCAGCAGCCATTTATCAGAGTTGTTAATAATAATCAGCCACATCAGTGTGATATGATACACAGATCATTTGCTGTCTTTCTGCCCTTACCTAACTTTTATTCAATTTAGAGTGTACTGTAAGAAATTAAATGGCATAAGGATAGAGAGAACATAAGGTAGAGCATAGATACATGCCACATCTAGAACCAAGATAAAATCCACTGATGAGAGATTACTGATCAGTTGAGTATTCCAGGCCTGGGCCCCCTTTTGTCTCATAAAATAACCGTTCATGAGGAATAATTTTCTACAACAGTATCTTATGTACTGTATTCCTTTTTATGCCAGTCATCAAGAATAGCCCCGGACATTGGGGAACCCCTCATCTCCCACACTCTGCATGTGTCTGCAAATCCCCCTTTCTCCTTTCTGTCCCTGCCTTCTACTCATCTTTTCCCACCTCTTAAAACCCTATCGCTATACCCTCTGCAACTCACAATCCGTCATCAGCAAAATCAGCTGTTTCTTCTACCAGTTCTTAGTAGGCATCCCTTAACTTCTTGGTTTCATGAGAACCTGTAACTTCTCTGAACACACCGTCTTCTGTGAAGTCCTATCAAGGGCTGGCTGTTTTTCTTCCCACAGCCCTCATACCTCAATGCCTGTACTAGGTGTCCTTCCTCTTTTATGACTGATTCCTGTCCTCCCTCCCTAAAAAGTCCAAATCCTGAGTCTCCTCTTATAGTCATGTTCCAACCCCTAGTCATTACTTCTCATTTTTTGTTGATTTGAGCACCTGGCTCATTATCTGCAACACTACTTCAGCCTTAATTTGTGGATTAAATCTTCAGAGATGCTTCTAACACACTGGTTCTCAGTTCCTTGACCTCCTTTCCTCCAAGAATATTTTCCTCTACCCCACCTCATTGCTGTAATTTCTTCTTACTCTCAGTTCCATGTGTTTTACACTCTAATCATCACCTTCTGTCTTCCTAGCTCATTACTTATTCTAACAATCCTTCAGTCCTTTTGGAACCTATTTTCCATTGATGCTGTAAGCTTTTCTGCCGCTCATACCTCTAATGTCCAATCTCCCCTCTTCAGTCTGCCTCATTTTCATAGCCATTCTAATCACCCCTTGCATACTATTCCCTTGCCCTTCTCTTACATTATCATGCTCTTTTGGTAATGGTGATGACTCAGTTAAATCCTGCCCCTCATCTATCCTGCCCTGATTCCACGCAATGTAACGTGCCTGGACAAGACCACTCCATCATACTGACACTCTTTAAACTAATGGTTGCAATCCTCATGTAAACCCCTAATTTAGCTGCTTGGCAATCCCAAAACATGTCTTAGCTTAATTTTGTCCAGCTCTCCTGGACTAGTTCTTCTCAGTCTGTGTGTGGTGAAGGACTAGTTTTTTCTCCACTTGACTGTGAACAAAATACAATGAAGTGAATAGTTAAGAAAAATGACATTTTAAAAAGACATAAAAAACATAAGCCCGAATTTTTAATTAGATTTAACTAAAATGAAATCACGATTCAACAAATATGTGCCGAATAATCATAAGAAAAGAAGAAATAAAATTATGAAAATTATGCATGTTCATGGAAAGTGTTGCTGTACAATGAAACAAACCCATTGATCACACGAGGCACACTTCTGTTTCTGTGCTGTTAAATTATTTATTGCAAACCAGTAACAAACAGTTTGCAGAACAGCATAAGACCTTGGACCGCACTTTTGAGTAGCACAATCCAAAATGACTTCTAAAGTGATTTTTTTCACACCTCCTCTGTTCTAATCCTTTCTCTATTACCCTCTTATAGCTGGTTACTTTGCTGCTTATTTCACCGAGAAAAACTCAAGCACCCAGCAGAGAATTTATGCACACTTCATTAGCATGTACTGTGTCTGCCCATCCACCACCGATGCCTGTATTTGTCTCCTTTGACTGTGGTTGAACTACACTTCAACCGTGGTCAGCCCCTCCAGGTGCACACGTTCCATTCCTTCTTGCCTATTCCAGGAGGAATCACTGGCAATCCTCCCCTGCTTCTTTTACAGCTTGAATTTTTTGCTCTCTACTGGATCATTCCCCATCAGTATGCTATTATTTTTCCCATTTTAAAAGCAAAAATAAGCCTGTATTAACCTCACTTCTAGCTCCAATTACCACCTCGTTCTCTGCTTCCCTTCACAGCAAAAATTCTTGAAAACTTTTAAACCCATTGCCTCTAATTCCTCTCCTTTTATTGTCTCTTAAACGTCCTCCATCAGATTCTTACACCCCTCTGCCAAAATGCTCTCTTAAGCTCACTGGTGACCCCCACATCACTAAATCCAGTCGTCAGTTCTCAGTTCTCATACTACTCAATCTGTCAGTGACATTTCCTACAGTTGATTTGCTCCTTCCTTCTAGAACCACTTTCTCCACCTGGCTTCTCATGCTCTCCTACTTTTCTTCCTGCCTCTCTGTCAGTTCCTTCTGAGTCATCTGTGCAGATTTCTCTTCTTCTCTTTAAATCTTAACAGAGGAGTGCTGCAGAGTTCAGTCCTTGGGCCTCACTTTTTTTAGGACTCTCCTCCAATCTTACGAGTTTTCTATCTCAAGACTATACTTCTGTCTTCTCTAGACCCACATATCCATCTGCCCATACACACCTACTTGGATATGTAATAGTCAACTCTAACGTGCCTCACAGTGGGTCCCTAATTTCCCCTCCCAAACCTGCCAAAGGCCATCCCCCTCTCTGTTAATGATAAGTCCATTCTTCTAAGTTTCAGAGGCCATAGACTTGCGCAGCTCACTCCAGTCGTTCTGGCATTGTTATGATTCTAGAGCATATCAGCATATTCTTGCCTCAAGGCCTTGATATCCCTCTGATAGTAAATGATTCACTCTCTCAACTCCTTTAAGTCTTCACTTACTGTCACCTGCTCAACAAGACCTACCCTGAACAACCTATTTAAAATTGCAACTGCTCCTCCTATCTCCACCCAAAACTTTGGTCTGATTAACCTGGCTCTGATTTTTTTTCCTTCATAGCCTTTACCACCTTCTAAAATGCCTTATAATTTGTTATATTTATGTATCTCTTGCCCTATGAAAGCATAAGCTTTAGGGCAGGGATTTTGTATTCAATGCTGTATTATTCAGTGCTTAGAACAGTTCGTGACTTAGACGTAAATTCTCAATAAATATTTGTCCAATAAATTTTTTAAAAGGTAAATTATAAACTTTGATTCTGAATATCCGTTTCCTTAATATAAATTTGAGAGGAGATGAACCTTCTTTTCTATCTTTTCGTTTTGTATTATAAATCTGCCCAGAACATGAGACTTAATTCCATATTTTTTCTAAAACTGGATAATAAAAAAGGAACAAAATAATCCATAAGCTGCTTTTCCATTGTTGAATATTTGATTAATTTTTATTTATTGAGCAGTATTGTGGTTGCAAAGATGTAGTCTTATTGGTCACATCAAGGTAAATTGAAAGCTATAGTCATTTGGAACTTGACAGAAGTGATGGTCGTACAACATTTGAATGTGATAAATGTCATTGAATTATTCATTTTAAAATAGTTAATTTTAGGTTAAGTGAATTTCACCTCAATAAATTTTTTTTTCCAAAAATTATAACCATAAGGGAAAGATTAACTGACATATTGCCTGGGTGGGTTGTGATGTGAAAGTAAGAATGCCAAGAAAGATTTTACAGAAAAATTTATGATTGGGCCATGTCTTTAGGGACAAATAGAAGCTCAGCTGGAGGAGAAGGAGGGAAGGATATTCCAAGTACGTATGAGGATACAAACTCAAGAAACATATCTCTTTGGCAAACTGCAAAATGTTCAGAATTCTTGGAATCAAGTTTACAAGAGGAAAAAAAATAGCTGATAGCTAGCAAGAACTGAACAGTAAAGTGCCTTTTAGGCCATGCTAAAGAATTTGTATGTTATTCTGGAAATGATTTAGACCACAGAAAGGTATTTAACAGGGCAATGACATCATCAAATTTGCTTCTTAGTAAAGGAACTCTAGGGGGCGTCTGGGTGGCTCAGTCAGTTAAGCATCTCTTTTTTTTTTTTTTTTTTTTAACGTTTATTTTATTTTTGAGACAGAGAGAGACAGAGCATGAACGGGGGAGGGGCAGAGAGAGAGGGAGACACAGAATCAGAAGCAGGCTCCAGGCTCTGAGCCATCAGCCCAGAGCCCGATGCGGGGCTCGAACTCACGGACCATGAGATCGTGACCTGAGCTGAAGTCGGATGCTTAACTGACTGAGCCACCCAGGCGCCCCGAGCATCTGACTCTTGATTCCAGATCAGGTCATGATCTCAGCATCCTAAGATTGAGCCCTGTGTTGGGCTCCATGCTGAGCATCGAGTCTGCTTAAGATTCTGTCTTTCCTTCTCAGTTAGTCCCTCCCCCACTCACATTCTCTCTCTCTCTCTCTCTCTCTCAAAAAATTAAAATAAAGAAAAAAAAAAGTAACTCTGTTGATCATGTGGAAAGTAGATTGAAAGGGATTGGAAGGAAATAAATGAGTGAAGATTACTGCCATAGACTGGGTCAGGGATGATAAAGGGATAATGAATATACAAAGCAGATACAGAAACAGTTTAATGCTCCGAGACAGGTATGTTCTACCATTAAGTTGAAAAAACTGGATTAAGTCTCTCCCAAAAGAAAATGTAAAGCCATTGCTGTACCTGCTACTTAAATGATAAACTTAATATGTTGTTAATTTCATTACAGGAAAAGATTAGAAACCCATTTTTTTTTGTGGAAGGACCAGAGTATGCTGTCACTCTTCTACCTTTCACCCACACTACCATGAGAAGTATAACACTTCTCCTTGGAATTTCAAATTGAAGATTTAGAATTCATTGAAACAAGGAGTTTAAGGAATTTCCTGCTAAAATTATCTAAAGATGCTGTTTAAAACCTTAATCAACTAATCACCAGGGTGTTTACTGCTGTGTTCAAAAGATAATTAAGAGGTTCCATAAGGATTTAAACTGAATCCTAGGCCAGGCATTGCTGGAATGTGGGAGGATTATATTAGTCTAGTACCACTCATGTATTCAGTGTGTGGGATCTTTTAGTGCTCTCTCTTAACTCTGCATGTTTCCTGTCAGAAACGGGAACACGTCTGCTTGGGGGATATACATGGGAAGAGTGTTAAACACACTCCTTACCAATTTGAGACTGTAACAGAAGGGTAGGTCTGGGAAGAATGCTGAAAGAGAATTCTGCCAGGAGTATCACCTTGAGAAATGACTCGTTGGTTCAGTAAATTGCTTCATGCAAATTGTGCCAAACAGACACTGCTGATGTGTTATGAAATATACTTCCCTGCCCGGATGCCAGAAAAGGCCCCAGCTGGCTTGGCACCACCCCAGTTCAAAGAGGGCGTAGGAGGCCATTTGAATTCCATTTTGCTCCAAGAGATAAGGCCAAGTAAACGAGAGATTAGGGAGCTGAGGGAAGTGGCAGAGAGGACAATCGTGAACCCTTCAAGGTACAGCCAGTATAAAAATACAGAAGAAAGCTGAATTTGTGATTTCTTTCTTTCGGCAAAACCAAGTCATTAGGAAAAATAATTCCTATTATTCAGTTTCTACTTTCTGTATTTGGAATTTTTAAAGCTAGGAGCTAGCATATAAGCAGCAAGGTAGTAATAATGCAATTTTAAAATGTTTTAGAATATCTTTACTGCTTTTGAAAAGCAATATTTACACTCAGATATATTGATGAAAATAACACTTAAGGCTTTGTGCAAACAGCAAAAAAAAAAAAAAAAAAAAAGCTAAAAAATCAACTATTATTTGTCCTCTGGTAAACTACCCATGGCATATTTCATTCAGAATCATTTTCAGGTTATTCAGCAGATACATAATGTGCCCCTATATATGCATTCATTGGTTAGGAGTTACAAAGAATAAAACACAGTTCCTTCCTCTTTCTCCCCCATATCAAATTCAGTGGTGGAAATAAGACAAATAAGTTTTTAAAGTTTTTTTAATGTTTATTAATTTTTGAGAGAGAGACCAGAATGTGAGCAGGAGAGGAGCAGAAAGAGAGGGAGACACAGAATCTGAAGCAGGCTTCAGGCTCTGAGCTGTCAGCACAGTACCCCACACGGGGTACCCACAAACCGTGAGATCATGACCTGAGCCAGAGTCAGACACTTAACTGACTGAGCCACCCACGGGCCCCAATTTTTAAATATCATTTGATAAATAGCACAAGTAAATGGGCGTAGAATGAAAGAAAGAAATTCATTTACTCTAAAGGACTGTAATCTGTGTCATTAAAATGCTATTGGCAATGGGTAATTACCAAAGGAAGCTTAAGAAAGAAAGGGATATGATCAAAGCTGTGTGTTATGAATATTAATCTGTGGAATGTCTTGGAGGGAGAAGTAGGAAGAAGACAGACCCATAAAGAAACTACCATTCCTCTGGTCTAAAAGCTGGAATAGTTTCCCACTGCTTCCTGAATTATGCATGACCTGGTATTAAACCCCTCTCAATGCAATCATAATAAATTTTGGTTTTCTGTGTTCTACCACACTTCTAGAGGCTCTAGCTAAATTGGCCTTCTTCCTGTTCCAAAACAAAACAAAAGTTGTATGTTTACAATTTCTTGGCCAGTTTTTTCCTTTGCCTGATGTGGCCCCCGTCTCTAGGTATCAAATATTCATTCATTCATTTGTGGGCTGGAGCTATTATAGGGCTTGGCCATTGACTGGTAAGGTACAAGCTGTTGACTTACAGCTTACAGAATTAGTCGTTCAAATGCATAATTATAATTCAGTGTAATAGGTGCGGTGACAGAGCCAGAAGATGCTGTTGGAGGAACCTTGAGGAGGTGTACCTTACCCTCCTCTTAGGGACTTGGTAGAAGGGAGGATTTCTGGAGGAGGTAATGCCTGTCCTAAGCCTTAGGGTGACTAGGAGTTTGCTTGGCAGGTGTAGATAAGAAAGTAAGGAAAGATATTTCAGGCTGAGAGAACCAACTAAGCAAAGGCGCTGAACTACAAAATAGGGAATATATTAGGGAAGTGCAAGCAATTTGGTATTCCTAGAATGTAAAAGCTGCACGAAGCTGGACACTCAGACAGTGGCCAGATTGTGGGAAGCCTGGTATACTGCCTTAGGGAGTTTGCACTTACTCTATAAGGTAGTAGTATTAAAGCACTCTTTTAGCAGAATCCTTTCCTGGTGGAAAAGCTTATGCAGAAGCCCTATGTGACAGATAAACTTGGAATCATGTGCCCCAGAAATGCTTTCTTTTGCTGTTAGCATTATCTTGGTTTCCTGTACTTGACTATTAATGTGTGTGTACTCTGACTGAAATGGAAATTAATTCCTATGTAATTCTAAACAAAATGAAAGGTGATTTGGCAGAAAACATAGAGGTATATGTTACGTATATAATGTTTTCTAAGTAACCTGATTTGTTTGTCCCATGTTCCTCTTCATTGCCATGGATGATTTGGAACTAACAAAGAGGACTGAGAGTCAGAGATTCAGTTTGACTTTGTTATTAACATATCTTAGATACCCGAGAAGCCATTTACTCCTTACTGTGTTCTCCTTTCTCTTTGTAAAATGGAATGAATGAAAGCACTTACCCACCCACCTGCCTCCCCTGAGGAAACAGAGCACTCAGAAGCACAGTATAAGGACAAAGAGGTGAAAAGAAAAAGTCCTCTAATTTTTTTGGAACTAGGAAGAGCTATAATATTTAAGGACTAATTCAGTGCAAACAAGCAAGTGTGAACTCGTGAACTAAATTAGGGCAAATCAGAAAGGACAGAATTGCTTTCCTAAAATTGACTTTGTAAAACTGATCTCTCTGGCTGTGTTCTGAGACTTGTGAACTCCAGCTTAGTTCATTTGAAGATACTTGGAATACGATCCCTCTAATTTTCAAAGGGTAGATCAATATGTTTTAAAAATTATTTTAGGTAAGGATCAATCAATAGTGCTGTAAAAGTAAAATATTGTTAAGATATGCAGGTTTAGAATAAAAGTCAACACTATTCTCCCTCAAATCCTGAATGAGAGGTAAAAATGCCCTAACCTTTCAGAGTGATACTGATGTGGAAATGTTGGGGTTTGGAGCCTACGGCCAATAAAGAATTGTTGAGAGGTCTTAGGTGCAAAAAGGCGGTTTTGTTAAAGCCTGGGGACAGGACCTCTGGGTAGAAAGCTGCACTGGGGTTGTGATGGGTGACTGATTATATTCCTTCAGGTTGGGAGTGGGTTCGGGACAGCACAAGCCTCCAAGGTATTTTGGAAACAAGGTTTCGAGGATCCTGAGGGACCGGCTGTTGTTAGGAAAAGGTCATTTATGACTGTTTAGTAAAAGCTCAGTCACAGACCCTTCGGTTGTGTATCAGTGGGCCGAATGCTTAGAGGATGATTGCCAACCTATATCTTGGGGGGTGGAGATAAAGGAAGTTTCCAAAGGAATTTTTGTATGTTAAAGTAGCCTTACGGGATCCTAGAAGTTGGTATAATGCTAAGCTAAGATTGCCTTTTGCCCCTTAGCAAAGTGTCATCATCAAGGCAGCTGAGTGTCTAAAGGAATGTCACTCTGCCTGTCTCAGTGGACTGTAAGTTGTTTTGTTTTGTTTAAGTTTTTTATTTATTTGGAGACAGAAAAAGAGAGAGAGTGTGTGCGCTCAAGTGGGGAAGGGGCAGAGAGAGAGAGGAAGAGAGAATCGCAAGCAGGCTCCACGTGGGGCTCCATCATACACCATGAGATCATGACCTGAGGCAAAATCAAGAGTCTGACGCTTAACTGACAGAGCCACTCGGGTGCCCCAATGGACTGTAAGTTGTAAGGAAATTTGATGTTTTTTCTTTTGCCTCTGTTTCCCACATCAGTACTTTGAATGGAATTTTCAATCATAGTTTAAGTTTCAAGAGTGGGAAATGAAGACTCTGTATGAAAACTTTGAGAAAATAGTTGTGTGAGTGAATTTTAGGCCCGTATAAGAAGTTTGATATATTTTATATTTCTCTTCCTTAGTTACGTTAGAGACAAAGTATATGATAGTAGAAGCCATTTCTTTCTTTTTCCTGGATATGGCCTTTATAAATTTCTACAGAAAAGATCGTAATGGGTCATTCCTTCCTAAAATATAAAAACAACTACTGTCTTTTTTCTGTGAGGCTTAGGCCTTCATTATTTCAGGTAACAAGTATTTTTAGAGCTAGAACAAAAATAGTTGTGTTTATTTATGTTCATCTCTTCGTTCAAAGACTCAAACTATGTTTCCCCATTCTATCCTGCTTTGAAGGCAGGTAGAGGACACATCTTTGCCTTTCTCACTCAGAGGAAGTTATCTGACTTCTTGGTACTGCTACTCTTTTAATTATTTAAGTAGAGATAATTAATTTCCATCCTGAAAGGGATGGATGGATGATTTAGATTACTGTCCGTAAAATCTTATATTACAGAGGACTTTGGACTTTTGGAAGAGCTCATGTCCTTATTGATGAAATTATTTGGTCTCCCCTTATTTTTTTAGAATTTTTCTTAATTCTGCCTTGTGGTTTCCCGATGTGCAAGCACTAGCCATAGTTTTATGGTCATGAGGAAATGGGGAATTTGGGGTCCTTTAAAGAGTGTTCAGACTTTTAGTTCCTGTGAAGACATTAGGACTTTGCTCTTCAGATCCTCAGTAACACAGAGAGTTTCCCTTGCTGTCATCCCTTTGACCCCAGGCAGAGGAGTTGGGTTACCGAGGTGAGGCAGAAGGCATATAAAGTTAAGCATATAAAGTTAAGCCTGTATCTATCCCGACTTGGCTGGATCAGTTGATGTGTCCACTGTAATCATTTGGAGAAATAAATTATTCCTCACCTGTAAAAAGGGATGATGATAATGTCTCCCTCATAATGTCACACAGGTAAATTCCTTAGCTTTGCACAAAGTAAGAGCTCAATGCTAATCATTATTACTGAATTTTGTTGAAATTTCAGTATTGGAGCCAGACAAAATTAGAAACTGTGCTCAATTACTGACGTGTTTTGCCAAACTATTTAAGATGTTACCAATATTATTGTTGATTCTGATAAAGGTTCCTGGTAAAATATCTTTGTGAAAAAGCTTTTGCCCTCTGCCAGTAAACAAAAATGATTTGGTCTTTTAGCATATTACCAAAAACAGGGGGCAGGGGGACTTAGAGTCATCCTGTAACTCTACAATGATGACCTGTGAGTACGTTTTAAAACAGTTATTGGTATTAGAGATCTTTTGTACCATTCATAGTTCTTATTCCACATATGCAAACAACACTTGATAGATCCCTGAAATTAGGCCAGAAAGAAAATTTTTAGGGTTTTAATAATGAATCTCACTTTTAGAAGAAAATATGCCATTTGATATAGGTATCTATGCAAGTTTCCAGTGAAATGTGTTTTATTAACTGTCTCTAAATGCTTAATTGCAAAATTGAAGAAAATCTGATGATTTTACTATTTTTATCTAACAAAACCTTCTTTAAATTGAGTTTTGGAGCTAATTCTTCCTGGCCGGCTTTTATTTCTGTTTACCTTATTGAGCATTGGTCAGAAGAATTGGAGCTTGTGAACCAGTTTCTGATTATAAAAGAGTCTTTGTGTGGGTGTTTTGTTTTCTGAGCACCCAAAACAGGTACACACCTGGATATGACTTGTGCGTACTTCAGGTAAAGCTCATTTACATACTCACCTTTCCTGATCTTTCAGGTTCCTTTTTAAAGAAAAACTTCCTCACAAGGGGTGGGTAATGTCTTACAGTTGTAAATACTTGCTTTCTACATTTTGCCTACTTTGCTCTAATGATTATGAACTCCTATCTTTATTAGCTAAAAATATTCAGTGTGAAGGTAGCTATGGCAAGTTCACTATTGAGTTTCACGTCTTTTGTCTTTTGGTTAACTAGATACCTGTGGAGGGAGGACAGGAGCAGCAGACAGATTCCACCAAAGGGCGATGCCTGAGGAGAACCGTCAGTGTCCCTTCCGAGGGCCAGTTTCCTGAGTACCCACCAGAGGGCGCCACTAAACTGGGTAAGCTAGTAAAAGGAAACCATTCCCAGCTTTTATCCGGTAGTTTATGGGCTTGTTATTGAGTGTTAGAATAACACAAAACATCCAGCTTTTCCTGTTCAGTGAGCGTGCTGAAATACAGTATGTTCACACAGAGTTAGTGGTCAATAGAAAGTTCTGTTTTTTGCTACCAAGTGGCAACAAAGTTATTTTACAGAGCTAAAATTTATCTGAGTGCTAGGACCACAGGCCTAGGCAGAACGTTGTTTCTGAGTTTACTCCTTGGCTTCAAATTTTGAAAGAGCATTAAGTGATCTTGTTGAAGCACTGAGATTCACTGGGGAGCCAGTATTGTGTGGAACCTTGGTGTTGAGTGGTTTGTGTCCTGTTCACACAGCTACTGATGTTGCCTTATGTAATGTTGGATCAGGCTAATTTAGCTGAGCTAATTTTACATGTCCCACGTAAGTTATATTCATGGTTGGAGTGGGTGACAGTAGGGAGAAATGGAAAAAAGAAACCCGCTTGAGTTGTTGTGCACAAAAGAATTACTGTCAATATCAAAACTCTTGCCCTGTTTCCTACCAAGTGTATTCTGTTTGATGTTTTGTGTGCTTACCAGTAGATATGTAGATTATTAGACAGGTCAGGTGATTCTAAGGAAACATAATTAAGATGATATAAAATAACAAAAGAATGTGAAAAGTAGGGAATACTTTGGTGCTTTGTATTGTTGTATTATTATTTGCTTAGTGAACCTAGACATTAAGTCATAGGCATTTGATGGGTAGATATACAGAATCATTTCTTGTCTCTATGTTGTGTAATATGGATAATTCTGTGATTTTGGTGTATTTTTGAAAATCAGGATTTGGTTTTTTGGTTTGTTTTTGCCTTTTTCTTCATTTCTCTTCATTTTCTACATGGAACTCAGAATTCTTGCTCAGAATCTGGATCCTTTATTTATCGTTATTTTTTTTTAATCCTATAACAGTTGTTGCTTTTCTAAAAATTAGGTGAGCAAACACTTTTCTTCAAGGAGTCACACTTGAAGAAATCAAGATTTCCTTTCATCTTATTTCCACTGTACTTCTTTAGCATGTGTTCAAACCAGTTTAAATGTGAGCCTAAATTACATTGCAAACCTGTCTGGGTGTAACCATTTTATAGTTTATTTATATTTCACGTACAGGTCCTATGTGGCTTGGACTGGCTCAGCGTCACCTTCTTCAGCCTCTTGCTGTCGTTATTTGTAATGTTATGTTGATGACTGTCTTTGCCATTTCTCCATGAACCTTTGGCTGTTCAAGCTTTGACCTACAAAAGTCACTTAATTTTGAAGAAGTGTAATCATAGTCTCAAATGTTATTACAATTTTATAGAAGAGAAAACTATATAATAATTCTTAAAAAGTCTCCACCATTCCAGGTTCTGATCCCAAAGATAAACTCAGATGAGTGGCCAAGGTGTCTAGTCCAGAGCCAACCTTCTACCTCTGCCCTTGACTACAAGTATGGTAGCCATCTAGACTCATGGCGTCCGTAATCATTTTCAGAGTGGATGTCCTCAATTAGCACTGAAAGCTATTGCTTATAAAAAGCTACTTTTACAGTCATTCTTCCTTACCTTTCTGTTTAATGTTGAATTAGATAATTATTCTGTTCTGTTTTTGTCTCCTAGTGATTTGTCTTTAGGCAAAATTTTCTGCTGTCAAATAGTTAACTGAGTGATTGCTGTATATGTAACATTCTGTGCCAATCACTAAGAATGAAAAAAGATGTAAGATAAGATTTCTGCCTTTAGAAGATTCTTATGTAGTTAAGAAGATAGATTATTGATGACTAATCACAGTACATGTTATTACTGTGGCATATTATATTGTGTGGCTTTTATTTTTTGTTTTTTAAAAACCTTTCATTTATGCAGCGAATAGTTACTGAGTGAAAACTATGTGCCAGATGCTGGTCTAGGCCCTCAAAATATAGCAGTGAAAAATTAGGCAAAAATGTGTCCTTTTGTGGAGCTTACATTCTATTGAGGAGTGACAGACACTAAGCAAGAGTAATAAATGGACTATCTACTGTGCTAGATGGTGATAAGTACAAAGAAAAATATAAAGTAGGGAATGGGGATAGGAATGGCAAGGAAGTGTAATTTTAGCTAAGGTGACCAAGGAATGCCTCTTGTTGAGTGACATTTGAGTACAGATCTGATAAAATAATGACTGTTAAGCATATAGATACTTGACGGTGAGAGGTTCCACCCAGAGGAATGGCTGGCATAATGCAGGACTATGCTTGGGCTGTTGTAGGAGCAGCACACGTGCCAGTGAGGCTGACACGGATGAACAGGGGGAGAGTGGTAGGAGATGACATCACTCAGCCCTTTGGCAAGCAGGTCACGATGGTCTTGTGGGTCATCATAAGGGCGTTGGCTTCTACTCTGTGAGATGGGGAACCCTTGACTTCCAACCGAATCTGCTTGTTGGATTGGATATGGGAAGTAAGAAACAGAAGAGTGAAGGATTTTGGTTAGAGCAGCTAGAGGAATCAGGTTATTATTTTTTTTAATGGGAAAGACTGGGAGAAACCTACTTGAAAGTGGGATTGACTGGGAGTTCAATTTTGGACGTACTGAGTTTGAGAGTCTTGTTAGACACCCAAGTGGAAATATGTGAGTCTGGAAATCAAGAGAGGGAGGTACGGATTGGACACAGAAATGTAGTCCTTTGGGGGCACCTGGGTGGCTCAGTTGGTTAAGGGTCTGACTCTTGATTTTGGCTCAGATTATAATCTCACGGTTTGTGCAACTGAGCACCGCATCAGGCTCTGTGCTGACATCGTAGACTCTGCTTAGGATTCTTGCTGTCCCTCTCTCTCTGCCCCACCCCACCCCCAAAATAAATAAGTAAGTGTAAAAAAAAAAAAAAGAAAAAAAAGAAGGAAATTGTAGACCTTTAGCAGATAGATGGTATTCACAACCATGAAGTTAAATGAAATCACCAGGGAAATGGGTGTAGGTAGAAGAGAGAAGTCCAAGACTCAGCCCTGGAACAACACTTAGAGGTTAGGAAGATGAGGAGGCCCTGGCAAAGGACAGACCAGAAAGGAAGAATGAAAATCCAGAATTTTGCCTCCAAATAAGGCAGCTGAGTCAGGTGTGAATGGGGAAACCCTTCTGGTTTTACATGGTTCTTACACTTGGCAAACTCTAGATTCTCTTTATTCTCCTCCAGTAGAGGAATCCCAAACACTGATCAGTTTGTGCAGATACCATGTAAAATCATGGTATACATTTTGACTTCAGGTATGAGGTCGTCATCTATGGAGAAATGCCCACTCATGGAAAACATGCGCTTTTTACTCTACTGCAGAGAATGTAGGACAGAAAGGAGCTCTCTGAATGTACAGGGTCTGTGAAGAATTTATGGTGGCTTCCAGCTTACTGTACGTCACAGATTTCAGACTGGTTAAAAAACTTGTGAATGTAAAAGGATGGGAAGGCCCATATTTGTGTCTCACACCTAGTTTAACATGAGCACATTTACGCTGATGAGAACCTAACAGATGTCAAAAACTTAGCAAAAAAAAAGTGTGCATGGGGTATGGAACAGCAGAGTGGGAAGTGGCCAGCAGAGAAAGTACTTCTCACTCGGTACTTCTCCGACTCTCACATTCAGCACTTTACAGATCACCCAAGATACTAAAATGTATATGTACACTGGCATTTGAGTCAGGCTTTGATACACCAAATTCTTGCCCACTGAAACCGTGACGTTTTCTTAAGGCATATGAACATCACGTCTAAAGCACCCATCTCCAGATTTAGAAAACCTAGGAAAAACTACTTACCCCTGGTGACAATATCCAGATTTTAATTTATTCATCAAAAAAGGAGTTTTCAAATTCAAACAATGCAAAGCAATGATTTGCTGAATTTTCAGAAGGAAATTATTTCTTCTGACAGTAGGGTCTTTGCATACTGACAATATCGGGAGGTGTGTAAATCAACCGCATGAGCTAGAACTAGTAAATATTTGATTTTCAAGACTCATTTTCAATATTAAAGGTAACCTACATGAATTCAACTTTAGAAAGCCGTCAAATACCATCAGATAAGAACAGTGTGAAGTAGGGGGAAGGGGAAAGCTGAGTGGGAGACAGCGTTTTTGTGAAGTGTACATCTATGGAAGGAAGTTGTCTATCCCTGCATGTTGTCTACTGCCTGGCTGGTGGGGGGCACAGCAGTGAATCGGGAACTCTGTCCGTTCTGTTTGTAGCATTTCTCTGACAGACTCAAAGCCTTACAAGTGGTGACTGAAAGCTGCAGAGCCTCATGCCTCTATTTTGTTATATTATGATAAAAGCTTATAGTTACCCTATGGTCTTACTTACAGAATCTCTGGATTTTTAAAAACCTGTGCCTGTGATAAGTAAGTCTGTTTCACTATCATGAAGTCCTCAAAACCCAGAAGCATTTGATAAATATACCTATAATTATAATTTAACATAGTATGTCTTTGATACATAGTACCAAACTTTGGGAAAGAATGTATGAAAAATCTTGTAGGGGCAAAGTTAGCTGTCCAAAATTTTAATGTTTATGTAAATGAAGGAGTCAAAAAATTTAACATGCTTCACCAAAGAAAGGAACCAAATTGAAAAATCTTTGTGGAACAGCCAACCTTCTGTCTACGGAGTGCTAAGTTTATTAACCTAAGTGATAAAAATTTAGGAAACTTTGAAGAAAATTACTATTAAAGCAGAATATCCTCTCCAAGTCATTTATAAAATTATTATAAAAGTTAACTCTTTTAATCAAAATTATCAGAGGATACTGATTGTTCAAACCTTAGCTTTAACCCTGACCTTCTCTGTTAAAGTAGACTCAGGCCTAACTCTATGTATAAGCTAATAATGACTCTCTCTTTATTTGCAAGACATAAGAAGTATCTAGGTAACTTACGAGGTATTTTCAAGGTGCTAAAATCTTCTATAAATATACAGAGTGGTAATAATAATATTGAAAGAAGGATATGTGAGTAATGAAGATTTTATATTACCAAAAAATTCCTTCCATTTTTCAAGTAATGGAATAAAAAATTCTAAGTAATTCCTATGTATGATAATATTCAATATTTAGATCAGCTAATATTAAACATATATGAAATATATAATTTATATAATATTAAATAGCATATATATATTTATAAAATCAACAGAAGCAGATCTTGTGCTTTAAAGTAACATAAGTTGACTAATATTAAACATTTATATATATTATATGTATATAATATATAATAGGGCATAATATAATAAGTGATAAATTGATAATATTTTTATATATGTATACAAAACCAATAGAGGCAGATCTTGCACTTTAGGGAAAAATATACAAATGATCAAAAGTTATGAAAAAGAATCAGTAGCCTGATGTTTTTAGCTCTAAAAGTAGAGTCCAATGGATAATGGCAGCCCATGGTTTTCTTTGAAGTGTCCTAATATGTAAACTAAGACCATTTCACCATCATCTAATACGTAAGCTCATGCTAAGTCAGCTGCAGAATATCTGACCTTTATACTTGTGTTCTATAATTTCTCTTTTTTTAAGTTTATTTATTTATTTTGACAGAAAGAGAGAGAGAGAGAGAGGGAGAGAAAATGGGAGGGCGGGGGAGGGAGAGAAGATCCAAAGCAGGCTCCCTGCTAACAGCAGAGAGCCTCATGCAGGGCTTGAACTCATGAACCATGAGATCATGACCTGAGCTGAAATCAGAAGTTCAAGTGACTGAGCCGCCCAGGTGCCCTGTATTCTTTAATTTCTAGATTTCAGTGATACATAAGTTATTTGAGGACAGGTCAAGTGAACTCAAGGATTATCAAAACTATTATGGATAATTAAAGTAGAAAACCCTGGAATAATGTCCTTTGAAGCTGTTTGTTGGGTAGTTTTGAGTTTTCTTAAAAACCATGAGCCAATATATATAATTCTTTGAGATCTGTAAGACTCTGTAAGATACACGTGCTAATACTGATAATATTCTAGCAGAATGGGCTTGAATCTAGGTTAAAATAGCCACATACAGTCAATTCTGTAATGTGACATGTGTTTCTAAAAATCACAGAGCTATGCAGTATTGCACAATAAAAATCACAAGTCTTATGGCGAAAAGGGGATTGAGGGCACTGTATTCAAAAACTTGGTCAATGACAAAAAAGAACAGGAAGTGAAAATGGTAGCACATTTTTACAAGTGTTAAATGGTTGCGAAATACATAAATACTACAATAAATATAGTACTTTACCTTGAAAAAATCTGGGAAATTTACTTTGTGGTCGTGGGCATCGGACTAGTTTGTGTGTCTACTATGACACGTTTTTTTGAAATTGAATAGAAGACATCATGACACAAGATACGGATGAGTGTGGCTCGTAGCATGTGCAGTGAAGTGAGGTGGCTGGCAGGTGTTGAGTTATGCATGCGTGTGAGCATGTTGTGTTTTCGTACATGGCTTGGTTCAGCTGGGTGCCGTGTTCTTTGTTCACGTGGTGTTTCTCACAGATGAAATCACGCATAAGCAAGCCAAAAAAATTCACATAACAGATCGTGCCCTATTATGTTACTTGTGTTGTAATATTCACGTTTTCAAAGCAAGCCCTGTAACAGAACTGACTTGACTACCGGGCTCAATTAGGTTTGTCCCTTAGAAAGAAGTAGCTTGCATTTGTTAGTCTACTGAATTTCAAACCGTCAGTTACTTTTGAACACATTCCTAAATTTCTTTTTGAAGTTATTTAGAACTCAACACTAGTACAAATGAAAGAAAAACTAGTCCTTAAGTTCTCAAGCTAACCTCCCAAACCCCATTTTTATTTTACTCTTATGAGCTAGATTGACTGGTTGATTGATTTGACCTAGGTGTAGACTAGCAGTGTCTTCTCTGAGGAAATCAGTTCTCAGTTCTAAGTCAAGGCGCCAGATCTCAGTTCTTTCTAACTTGTAAATGCGAGTTTGGATTCCCGATTTGCTCTTTTATCTTCCTCCCCATCCTCATCCTGGCCCCCTTGAGATTTGTTTGATGCTGTGAAAGGTGGCGCCAAGGTTGCAATTGCCTGACCAGTGCCGTGTGTCATTTGTCTTTGATTTGTAGCTATTTCATAAAGTTTCCAGCAGATGGCAGTAAAGTTCCTAAACGAAGTCTTCCTTTCCTGACTCGTGTAGGTCTTTTGTACAGGCTATCGTCAGGGTTGTTGTCAGGGTTGTTGTAAAACCGGAAGACCTGGGGAAGGAGACACCGTGAAGGAAGTCAACATGGAGCTGTAGGCCAGCTGCTTGCCAGATTTATTACAAAGCTGTATTCTATGTCTTAATATTTAAGTTAGTCTAACAAACTTTTTTTAAAAATACATCTAAATAAAATATGTTCTAGGCTTCAACCTTGACTGTATATTTGTAACACATTTTGTAACAGTCTGGAATTGCAGGCTAGAATTTTCAGATTTGGTCCCATATCATGAGAGGCCCCACAAACATACAGCTCGGTACCACCCAGCCTGTACCTTCGAGCTCTTAGGAGATCCTTGCCCGAGAGCACCAGAGTAGAGTCCTCTAAAATGTGATGCCCACGTGAGGGGCCCCTTTTGACTGACTAGTCCTAATGCAGTGTTAGTCATAGCACATCACTATGGTGTTTGGAGAGTAGAGTGGGAAGGAGGAATGCATGGCTTAAAGAATCAGGAATGGTTTTTAGATTCAGCCTGGACTTCTAGGGAGAAAAAAGGTGGTTTGAACCTGAGCATCTATTCCTTCCAGAAACCCCACTATAACTATATAGTAAGGGGATTTTCTTTTAAAGACATGGTCCTTCAAGGATACGGAGAATGAGAAAGAAGAAAGCAAGCCCACAAAATAATAATAACAACAATAACAATAATAAATTAAAAGCTGAAAAGCAAATGGAGCATGGTACATAACCTAGCTGCCTTGGGAAAGCCAAATCTTAGACTGTCAGTGAAGAAAGCTAAGAAGGAACCTGATTTTTACTACAGAATCTTTAAGTCACTTAGGAATTGATGACAGGAGCATATCTTTTATAGTAGATCCCCTATCTTTTCCTCTTCCCCAGTCCACTAAACAATTGCTTTTTCCACCCCTACCTGTATTCTATTCTAAGACTGCAGGTTAATTCTCTGGAGGAAAGAAACTATTGGTGTATTGGGGCACACCAGGCAAAATTGAGAGCACAGAACACTTTACCAAATACAAGGAAACTAAGTGAACATCTGCAGACTGAATGCTGGGCTTATCTTTCCTCACTTGCCTTTACCCTCCAGGCAGGAGACAAGAAGAATATTATTTGGGGTGTTTAACCCACTCAGGAGGAAAGATCTCAAGATACTAACATTCCCAAGACTAGTAGAGATCTGAAGAAAAGCCTCTAGCATGAAAGAGAGAAACCAAAACAAACAAAAGATAAAAAGAAACCCGGAGGAACAGAGACAGGCAGGGAATAGAAAACTTAAAGAAAAACATCGTTATCAGACAGATAAAATATTGCGTACATGAGACAAGAACTGAGTGTTATACAAAGCCAAAGAGTTGCCATGTGCTAAAAAAAAATTGTCACAGAAATAAAACTCAATAGAAGGATTGGAAAATTAAAATGAGGATATAGCCCAGAAAGTAGAGGGGGGAAAAAAAAGATAAAATAGAGTGCCAGTCAAAACAGTGAGGAAGGAAAGGAAATCATTAGCAAAATAATTCAAGAAAATTTCTCATAACTACAAATAGGAGTTTCCAGATTGAAAGAGCTTACCAAGTGCCTATGGCAAAGCACATTTTTGGGAAATTTCAATTTGTTTTTGGTGACATAGAGACAGTCTTATAAATTTGCAAAGAAAGGACAGATTACATATTTAGGATCAGAAATCAGAATGGCATGAGGCTTCATATCAGCAACATCAGAAGCTAGGAAAAAATGAGGAATGCCCTCAAACTTCTGAAGGAAAATTACTTCCAATTTGGAATTCTATGTTTAGCTATTAGCCACTAATTACACATGAGAATAAAATAGACATTTTCAGGGGCGCCTGGGTGGCTCAGTCGGTTAAGCGGCCGACTTCGGCTCAGGTCATGATCTCGCGGTCCGTGAGTTCGAGCCCCGTGTCGGGCTCTGTGGTGACAGCTCAGAGCCTGGAGCCTGTGTCTCCCTCTCTCTGACCCTCCCCCGTTCATGCTCTGTCTCTCTCTGTCTCAAAAATAAATAAACGTTAAAAAAAAATTTTAAATAGACATTTTCAGACATCAAGATTTAAACAAAAAATTTACCTCCTACACATCATTTCTCCTAGAGCTAATGAAACCTGTTCTTCCCCAAGAGTGAGCAGGATGTGGGATAAAGGCTGGGAGATCCAACATGAGGGGAGAAGACAAAGGGCCCCTCAGGAGAATGTGCTAGAGAGAACAGAGGGTGACAACTCCATAGTGTCTATAGAATGAGGACAAGCAGTTCAGACCGCAGCGGTCAAAAGGCTATCGTGAAGACTTCTCCAAGAAGACAAAATTGATACAGTAGAATGAATTGAAACAACGAATTGAGGATTGAAGCAAATTTGGGATTGAATTAATAATGAGCACATAGAAATTTAAATAAATGAATAATCAGGCAACAGCTTTAGGAGACAAAAATGTAGTTCAGTGCACAGAGAATGCTTGTATAGCACCTTCTACATGTTAGGTACTTTGTATATGTTAATTTTTTAATCTTTGTAAATCCACAAGGTACTGTTTTACATGTAAGGAAAGTGAGGCATAGTGAGGATAAGTAACTTGTCTAAATACCTAAGCAGCTGGTCAATGGCAAAGGTAGGATTTGAACCCAGGCAGTCTGCCTTCAGGAACTCTGCTCTTGACCACGGTGCTGTGTTATGCATCAGGTTCACTGTGTGGCTGCACTGACTACATACGTAGTCCCAGTATTGCTTTTCCTTACCAAAATTACTATGGAACCAAATAGGGACCATGAGAAGGTAGGAGGTGTCAGGGTACCTGCTGGGGTAGGAGGAAAGAATCAACTTCTCATCTTCATAGTGGAAAATCAAAAGATAATGTCTAAAATGGGAAAAAAAAACCTGTAAATATCAGTACAGCTATTTTATTTAAGATTTGATGGTAACTCCCAAAAGAATTGGCTAAGAAAGATGAAAGTTGTTGTTCCTGGGGAAGGAAAAGTGTTAGAAGAGGGGATTGCTGTTTGTATTAACAAGTCTCATAAAACTAGGAGACCCTAAACTATGTGCATATATTGTTTTATTAACATAAAAATTTAAAAAACAGGGGAAGGCATATACAGTTAACAAAAAAGAAAATTAATATGCCATTTAAACACAAGGAAAAGGTACTATTCCTCATTTCTAATCAATAAAAGCAAATTAAAGTCACAATGAGCTGCCAGTTTTTACCTATGAGATTAGCAAGTATGAATATGTTTGTTTTGGACGGGTAGGAAGAAACAAACATTCTAGTCCATTAATGCCAAATTGTTTCTGTAGAGGGCAGCCTCGGCAGGATACATTTTGGCAAAAATGCAATCTAACCTCTTAAGAATTTGTCCCACACCTCTACTCACATAGTCATTGCAATTGCACCATTGCTTATAATAACACAAGAGCAGACCAACCAAAATATCCATCCATAGGAGATGATTTCAATGAATTCTGCTAAATCTGCATGATATACCTCTATGCACGCATCTATCAAAAAGAAAGTAGTTCCACGTGTAGTAATTTGAAGCAATTTCCAAGATACATTGTTAGGGGGCGGGGCAAGGTGGGAGGCAAGTGCAGAAATGTGTGTGTATATTATACTTTGATTTATGTAAAAAGTGCCATGTGCATATAAGCATGTGTGAGTGTATATGAGTGTGTGCGTGCGTGTGTGTGTGTGTGCGTGCGTGCGCAGGGGCATAACTCTAGAACTATGCAGAAGAAGCCCTTAGCAGTGGATACTTCTGAGGAGAAAACTGGAGACCTGGTCAGAATGTGAGGGAGACGAACTCGTCACTATCTGACCCTTTTTTAACCTTTCACCTTTTAATCAAATGAAGGTTGATATTCTTAAAGAGTAATAATGGTGGAAATACTTGTAACTTTAATAATTAGGATAGAGCAGGGGAGGGGGAAATGGAAAGAAGAAACCTACCTTCCTAAAGGGACATTTCAGTTCTTTTTTTTTTTTTTTTTTTTTAATGTTTATTTATTTTTGAGAAAGAGATAGAATGCGAGTGGGTTAGGGGCAGAGAGAGAGGGAGAAACAGAATCCAAAGACAGGTTCCAGGCTCTGAGCTAGCTGTTAGCACAGAGCCCGACACAGGGCTCGAACCCACGAACTGCAAGATCATGACCTGAGCTGAAGTCAGACGCTCAATCGACTGAGCCACCCAGGCGCTCCCGGTACATTTTAGTTCTTTATGTTGAATTTCAAAAACAGGGAAAATGAGTTAAAAATGAATTAAAATCCAGGACAGTTAACTGGAAGGGTATGTTATATTGGTACCAATCAACGAGTTTCGCATTACTAAAATACACTGCTGTGAAATCAGCTGGATTTCATCTCACTCACCCGTCATGAATTTGTAGCGGGGCGTTAAACTGACCGTTATAACAGGTTCGTTTTTATTTATCTGCAGTAAACAAGAGAAATTGACTCTGATTAAAGAAGACTAGAAGCTTTTTGACATTTTTATGTTAGATGATTATAATCTAATAGATTATAAAAGTAACCTCTATTGGATTTTTTCAGGAATGTTAAAAAGGATATTTCTTCTCTTTACCTCTTTGTTAAATAAAACTTAACTGAAGTAATGCTGGGGAACAAGTTTTCTGTGGATCGTAAATGCTGTGCCTATGATTTAATGTATCATTTTTGTTTATATTGCTTTGGGCAAATTTAAAACTCAAAGACCAGGATAGTAAAATATAGAAGAATTTGTTCTACACAGATCTCCTGTAGAGACCCTTTTCCCCTGTGAGAAGATCAGAAAATGTGTTTGTTTGTTTGTTTGTTTGTTTGTTTTACCTTAGGAATATTATATTTCTTATAATGTTAGATAATGAAAATTCAGAGACTGTTAGTAAGAAAAATTGCTTATAAGTAATTTTATTTTGCTTTATTTCACAGTTTTCCAAGTAGTATTAGCAACGAGCCTAATAAATTTTATTAGCCTAACAAAGTAATCCTCTTCCAGCTCTTAACATGCCCCCAGCTTCTCACTTCAGATTACAGATTTGCCAGCAACCAATACAGAAACTAAATAAAGGGAATATGAACTGCAGAGTTATTGGACAGCTGTGTTATTTCAAACCTCTATTTTATGAATCCAGATGACTTTCTACTGTTCTACTGTTAGCCTCATGTTAAGATTTTGTTTTTGCCCCCCTAAATATTGGGAAAATTACTTTTTAGTATTTCCACAATACTGGGTTTTTTTGTTTGTTTGTTTTGTTTTGTTTTGTTTTGTTTTTTTGCTGAGGTCCAGCATGTATAGTATTTTTCTGTGAACTAAAGCAAGTTTCCATGCTTATTCAATACTAGTTATACCATCCTATTTGATTTGAGGTGATAGGCATCCAGCTTCCTTCCACTTTGTAACTAATTCATAAAATCGACTCCGTTTAGGAGCCAGAAAAGTTAAAACCAGACCAGAAAGCATCCCAGTCACTGCCAGTTGTTGTCCTCCACTGATGGAGTTAGCATCCTTCTCAAGTAACAGGCACATTCTAAGTTTTTAATATATTAGCTGGTTCTAGAACTGAATATAAAAGTTAGGTCACTCTAGGGCTATGTCAGTTTTTTATCAACCTTTTCTAAAAAGTAGTTTATCCGTGCTCACTGCCTAATTGTTTTTTCTGTACCTTGATATCTGGCTTTATCTGTTACTGAAATTTGCCCCCGTATCAGAAGTGTGATAATAAATTCCACCACTGCAGTCGGCTTTAGCCCCTCTCTTTAGTCTGTAATGATTGGCTCTTCTACCCACGTTCATGCTACCCTTTCTTTTCTTTCTTTTTTTTTTTTTAAATGTTTTTATTTATTTTTGAGAGAGAGAGTGAGTGAGCGAGCAGGGGAGAGACAGAGGATCCGAAGCAGGCTCCACGCTGACTGCAGCGAGCCCATGTGGGGCTCGAACTCACAAACCGCGAGATCATGACCTGAGGCAAAGTTGGACACTCAACCAACTGAGCTGCCCAGGTGCCCCTTTGCTCCCCTTTCTTGACTTGTATAACTTTTGTTTGTTATTTTCCTCACTGTACCTTACTCTCCCGCTTGTACGTGCGAATATCTGAAGTGCAGATACCTGCTTCACTTGCCTTGTCCATTCTCTGTAGATGATGTCACCTCTTTACCAGAATGTTCGCCACTGAAGCCATTATCTGTCTATAGTTCCCCTCTTCGTTCCCTCTCTTGCCTCCCCAGAACCTTGTTCTCATGTGACTGCAGAACCACCGTCCTTCTAGTCCTTCTAACTTTATGTTGCCCATTTGTTTCCACCTGAGTATCTTAGTAATTACCCTCTGTCTCTTCTTAATTCTTCTTTTTTCCTTCTAGATTACTCATTTCACTGCTTGACATTTTCTCCTTTTTTTGAAAAATGTTTTTATTTATTTTTGAGAGAGTGCAAGTGGGAGGGGGGCGTGGTGCAGAGAGAGAATGGGACAGAGGATCTGAAGCGGGCTCTGTGCTGACAGCAGTGAGCCCATGTGGGGCTCAAGCCCATGAACCGTGAGGTCATGATTTGAGCTGAAGTTGAACGCTCGACTGAGCTACCCAGGCACCCCAGCATTATCTTCTTTTTTATTATTATTAAAAATAATTTTTTTTTTAACATTTATTCATTGTTGAGAGACAGAGTGCAAGCAGGGGAGGGGCAGAGAGAGGGAGACAGAGAATCTGAAGCAGGCTCCAGGCTCTGAGCTGTCAGCACAGAACCCAACGTGGGTCCCCAACCCACGAACTGTGAGATCATGATCTGACCCGAAGTCCCATGCTTAACTGACTGAACCACCCAGGACTCTTCCCCGGCATTATCTTCTTAAAGCACTAATTGAATCATGTTTGTTGAAACCTTTCTTAAACACCTTTACTGGATCTCCATTACCTACGGGATGAGGCCCAAATGTGCACTGGCACTAAACATCCTCTGTATTCTGACCCAGGCTTGGCTCTCCAACACTGTCTTTCTTTACCCACCACCGACATCTGGGTTCTGGCCTCGTGGGCTGCTTCAGCTTCCCAGGTATTGTCATGCACATGGGCTTCTGCTCACATTGAGCCATCCACCTGGAATGTCTTGTGCTCTTCTACTCCACCCACCTCTTGTATGATAATCCTGGGGCTTGGCAATCTTTTTCTTCATTCCACCAATCAGAATCCACCAGCATTTATGTCCAATAAACAGCTCTTTTTGTCCCTCTGAAACTGAATGTAAGTCCTTACGTTTTCAGCAAGTTGTTGCTACGTATCTTCTTTACTAGGTCAGAACCTCTTAGATGACGGGACTGTTTCTCCTCCATATTGGTGTCACCACAGAAACTAGCCGGTGGTTTTGTGCATTGTTGTAGGCTTAGTGTGTGTTTGTTGAGTGAATGACTGATGTGAGACACATTGGAGAAACCCTTGCCTGATTTTTTTCAAGTGAAGCGCTTCAAAGTGAAAAATGATCTTAGTTGTGGGAAGTGTGTTTTTTGCCCCTGTAGGGAAAACCATATCCACTTCATAGAAGTACTTTACAAATGCATTTGGAGAATTCTAAATATCGTTGTGCAGCCACGGGGACTCTACGCAGTCATTACATCCACAACTTGGTTCTGAGACGTGCGAAGCCGGTAACTGCCACTGTCCAGGTGAACAAGTCCCAGTGTTGGGCTTGACTGTTTGCCAAGGTCAGACGTGAGCTTGCAGCCTGTGCTGCTTGTTGATACCATGACCGCAGTTGTATTAGTGAGCAAGGTGTCTGTGCTTACTTTTAAGATTTTGCTAGTAGCAAATAGCTTGTAAGAGATAGTTTCTGTTTCTGTGCAGAATGGTAATAGAAAATAAATTCCCTGAATGGAAGAAAATGACCTTTTTATCCTTCTGCTGCATTTGAGGTTGATAGCATAAACGTGTGTGCTATTGTTGGCGTTTAGTTATTAAGTGATTAGGTAGTATATCAAAATCACATGAGCAAATTTAGCAGCTCATTCACAGACAAGAGGGTTTATTGCTTTAGGAATGACTAGAACTCTTCTGTTCTTCCTGGAAGGACTGCCTTTAGCAGAGGCCATTGTGGGGCAGTGGAAATGGTACAGACTTTGAAGTTGCCCTAACGTGGATTCAGATTCCATCTCTTCTCATCATTAACCTTGAGCCTCAGCTTCCTTATCAGATGAGATTTTTATTAGGCTTTGAAAGAGGAATTTGGGACCAACAACGTAAATTCTAATTTGAGACAAACTTCAGTTCTCTCTGACTCTTACACAATCCTGGAACCAGTGAGATAGAGAGTAGGTGTTATATTTCTCAGTTTGCTTGGACAGGTTTAAATAAACCCAGTAAAGAAATTTGAGGTGTGACATGTTAGGAAACATCCTGTCTCTATATCTCATGACTTTACTCATTTGTTTTTTTCTTTTACTTGCACAGTTTGGCAAATTCCTTCCTTCTAAAGTATGGTCATAATTCACCATTCTGTTATATAATGGAGGTAGAAAAATGAGGATGGAGTTGTTTACACTGTATCTTGAGATTTATTTTTGAGACTTGGTCTAGGTCCTTGGCTGCCCTAGAACCTTTTCCAAAAGGAAAATATGTGATTCAGATACACTGAGCAAAATTAGCTAAACATTGCTTACTTTCTTTAGTTGGTCCCTCACTTGTGCTCTCCATCCACTGCCCCCGTTTCTTCCTTCCTTCCTTCCTTCCTTCCCCTCTCCCTCTCCCTCTCCCTCTCCCTCTCCCTCTCCCTCTCCCTCTCCCTCTCCCTCTCCCTCTCCCTCTCCCTCTCCCTCTCCCTCTCCCTCTCCCTCTCCCTCTCCCTCTCCCTCTCCCTCTCCCTCTCCCTCTCCCTCTCCCTCTCCCTCTCCCTCTCCCTCTCCCTCTCCCTCTCCCTCTCCCTCTCCCTCTCCCTCTCCCTCTCCCTCTCCCTCTCCCTCTCCCTCTCCCTCTCCCTCTCCCTCTCCCTCTCCCTCTCCCTCTCCCTCTCCCTCTCCCTCTCCCTCTCCCTCTCCCTCTCCCTCTCCCTCTCCCTCTCCCTCTCCCTCTCCCTCTCCCTCTCCCTCTCCCTCTCCCTCTCCCTCTCCCTCTCCCTCTCCCTCTCCCTCTCCCTCTCCCTCTCCCTCTCCCTCTCCCTCTCCCTCTCCCTCTCCCTCTCCCTCTCCCTCTCCCTCTCCCTCTCCCTCTCCCTCTCCCTCTCCCTCTCCCTCTCCCTCTCCCTCTCCCTCTCCCTCTCCCTCTCCCTCTCCCTCTCCCTCTCCCTCTCCCTCTCCCTCTCCCTCTCCCTCTCCCTCTCCCTCTCCCTCTCCCTCTCCCTCTCCCTCTCCCTCTCCCTCTCCCTCTCCCTCTCCCTCTCCCTCTCCCTCTCCCTCTCCCTCTCCCTCTCCCTCTCCCTCTCCCTCTCCCTCTCCCTCTCCCTCTCCCTCTCCCTCTCCCTCTCCCTCTCCCTCTCCCTCTCCCTCTCCCTCTCCCTCTCCCTCTCCCTCTTTCTGGTAGTCCAGATTGGCTAAGCTATTTACCAAAGCCTTTTTAGTTTATGTTTCAAACAGAAGGATTTGTGAATCAGATTGGTGGAAAATCTAGTTGGGTTTGTGTCCAAAACAGACTGGAGCTGCCTTTGGGGATGAAGAATGTTTTGTTAAGACCTTCCTGACACCCACCTGTCCTGTGATTTCTATAGTAACAGTGCTCAAGAAGAAAAGAAGCCCTGGAGATTCTCATTAAGGCATTGTGCTCACGGGATTGGTTTGATTACTTACTTTTCTCTGAAATTTACAGCCTATTTTCTTTCCTGTTATGTTCAGAAATTTGAATGTTAACTTTTCCCCCATTTTAATTGATAGTTAATATAACGCAATGAGAAATCCCCATCCTTTTCATTTTTTCCATCTGCTTACAAAATGATTCGTATCTTGTCTGTTTGGCATGTTCTTTCCAACTCTGGAGAGTAGAGAATAATGGTAAAAATTCAAGGTAGAAATGAGTAAAGAATACAAATTCAGAAGATAGGAAGTAAAAGACTGAATTAGAGAGCTGGTGATAAAGATTATTATTTTATCTCCGTTCATTTTTTCAATTAAAGGCCTTAGATTTTTTTCCCCTCTTTAATCAGAGTAGTGCCATCAAAGAGTCAAAAACATATTTAAGCAAACCTTTTGTAATTAATTTTCAAAAGTAGGAATCAAAGAGAAGTGTTACGATGTGTGTGTGAGGATGTATATAATGAGCAGGTGATCTGGGGAGAGAGTGAGTGTGAGTGAAAGGAAGAGGAGAGAAAAAACTACATGTAAAAAATATATCAGGATATCATTGGCAGTACACATTACAATTAGATAAAAATAGCCTTGGGTAGCCACCGAAAGCTAGAGAGTTCTAGATAAGCCTCCCAGAAAAGAAACTGCAGGCACGATAGGAGCGAGGAGAAAATTCGGCCTTTTTTTTTTTTTTTTTTTAATCTATTTATTTATTTTGAGAAAGAGAGAGTGCCAGCTGGGGAGGGGCAGAGAGAGAGAGACAGAGGGAATCCCGATGTGGGGCTCAATCCCACGAACCAAACCTTGAGATCATGACTTGAAGCCCAAATCAAGAGTCGGTTGCTTAACTGCAGGAGCCACTAAGGCGCACCTAGTCTGGCCTCTTCTAAAAAGCTTTAACGTCAGTGATACAGCGTAGGGTTATAGGTGAAAGATGAGCTTTTGCAACTTAACTGTGTTACTTGGATTAGTAAATTAGAATTACACTTAATTTTCATAAGCTTTTCCAAGGCTTAGCAATGAATTTAACTGCTCTGATGTATTCATGCCTAAATAATACATTCAGGTATAGTGACCTGCCTGAGTTCAGGCTGCTCCAGCAGAATACTGTAGACTGGGTGGCTTAAACAGCAACCGTTTATTTCTCACAGTTCTGGAGGCCGGCAAGTCCAAGGCTTGGTGTCTGTGGATGGCCCTCTTACGGGTTGCCGACTGCCCACTTCTCGTACCCTCCCATGGCAGAAAGAGGGCATGGGTGGCGGTCTCTCTTATAAAGAACTAATCCCGTAAAGCTCCAAGTGCACATGACTTCTAAACTGAAATTGTATTCCAAGTTAAAGTATCTGTCAAGTAATAGAAGAGGTAAATCCAGAAGGACGAAAAGATGACAAAGGGAATCCCCAGAATATTGGTGTAGTCCCAGAATGGCAATCATGTAGCTGGCTGAGGGAGCATCCAGTGATGAATGAAATTCTTGCTATTAAAGATGCAACTTCATGCATCATTTAGAGAACTTCTTTACCAAACAACAGCATGTTTGGCACTCATAGCACTTAGTAAGTATTGAGTACAATTAAACATTGAACAACAAAGCACAATATATTTTCAGCATTTTCCAATCCATCGTATTCTTTTAAATTTCATGTTTACATGTATGGGTATGATGTAAAATTTGAAATGTGCATCATGAAAGTTTTAAGAAATTTGGAAGGTTTGTAGGTGATAATTTTAATTATGCAGCAACTGATGTTATAGGTTACAGGGTGGTCCATAATAATCAAACTTCACAAATTCAAGCTAGAACTTCTCCAAGGATAAAACTGTATTTTAAAAATCACTGCTGTGGCCTGACTTTCTCTTGCCAATGAGATGGAAACCGTTGTATTTATTTTCTAACAGGAGGGGGAAAGGGATGTCTCCAGTCCCCATGTGTAGATGTCCCTGTTCTTATTTGTCTGGATGGCCTCCTGAGAGATGTAATACTGAGAGTGTGATTCTGCCCTTAGTTACCAATGACTGTTTCCTTAGCAAATTCATTAATCTCTCTTGTATCTCTCAAGTTTTGTCACCCATAAAATACCATTCAAATATTAGACTTCCCTGAAATATAGCTATTTTTCCACTTACTTTTGTTGCCTGTCAATACGACATTTTAAGACCAGCTTGTTAAATACATTATTTCATTTTAAATTAGTTAAAATCCAAGGCATTTGTTCTTTAAGCTTACTGTATCCTGGGGCAGATTTATCTGTTAGTAGTAACCACATTTGAAAGTAGGTTAAAGAATAGTATTGCCACAGGGGGTGGCTCAGTCACTTAAGCATCTGACTCTTGATGTCGGCCCAGATCATGATCTTGCAGTTCATGGAATCCATCCCCATGTAGGGCTCTGTGCTAACAGCGTGGGGCCTGCTTGGGATCCTCTCTGTCCCTCTCTCACTCTCTGCCCCT
Source organism: Panthera onca (assembly GCF_046562875.1). NCBI lineage: Eukaryota > Metazoa > Chordata > Mammalia > Carnivora > Felidae > Panthera > Panthera onca. The sequence continues at coordinate 22,825,733 of NC_138355.1, forward strand.
CCCTTGCTCATGCTCTCTCTCTCTTAAAATACATAAATAAACTTAAAAAAAATTTTTAAAGAATAGTATGGCCACAATAATCCTAAGTCTTGAATATGCCAGAAACTAAGATCTTTGTTTTTATTGGAATTTATTGCTGTGTCACTGAAACAAATCTCTCATAGAAGATTTTCAAGTTTTTTATTGGTAGTGAACACTTTTTTTGTCTTTAGCTTCAACAGTAATAAATTTAGATATCAGATTTTATTGCCAAGAGAAAATACGTTATCCCTTGTGATAGAGGAATTTGGCTTGTTTCAAAGCAAAGGGTAAATCCTTGCATGTGGTATTTGTACTGCTGAACTGCATTGTGGGTTTTCTGCAGGGTCACTGTTTTGGAATTGATCATGAATTGATTACATGCCTCATGCTATAATTCTGGCACCTTTTATACTATTTGATTATGCCTTTTCTGAAAGAATATGTAATTCATTTCTTCTCTTTTTAAGTTTACTTATTTATTTTGAGAGAGAGAGTGAAATGCCCAGAGTCTAAGAGACCCCCAAAAACGAACCACCAGAGTCCAGAGTCAAAGCTAAGCAGCAAGGGTCATTTATTGCAGGTTCGAACCTGGACCTCTGCGCCCTCGTTGCCGGTGACGCCGAGAGGTCCTGAGAGAGGTTTTTACACCCCTTTTATAGACAGGTACAAACAAGTCATGGGGAAATCAGGAATTTTCTACGGTTACAGAGCTGCGATTGGTTGGTGTTTAAAGTTGGACACTTAACAGTATTCGATTGGTTCCTGCCTTTAGGTCAGACCACAACAGGGGGTACGGGTATCACAATGATTGATCAGGAGTACACGGATGTGCCAAGTAACAATGGTTGATCAGGAATACATGGGCGCGCCAAGCAATTGTACAGAAGCGGAACCAGCTGGTTAAGCTTGGTTAGGTTTCAGTTTCCCGTAACTTAAGCTTTTAAGTTTTAATTTTCTCAGGCCTCTCAAGAGCAAGAGAGAGCAAGCAGGGTAGGGACAGAGAGAGGGAGAGAGAGAAAATCCCAAGCAGGCTCCCCACTGTCAGCACAGAGCCCCATTTGGGGCTCGAACTCATGAACCGTGAGATCATGACCTGAGCTGAAATCAAAAGTCAGATACTTAACCGACTGAGCCACCCAGGTATCCCTCTAATTCATTTCTTATAGTATAGACCTTGCGTGTGTGTGTGTGTGTCTGTCTGTCTGTGTGTGTACAAGGGAAAAAGAATAGCCATACAACTGAGAAAAGGGGCCCCTCATTCTCTTGAATCGGATTTCAAGATTGGCTGGATATTTCCTGAGAACACACAATCAGGGGCCAAGTGATTGAGAATATCTCTCTTTTCCTCTCCTCACTTATTCTCTTCTGTCTTCTATTCACTTCTTTCCCCCATATTCTAGGAGCCAGATGTTCAGAAAACATTCCACGTTATCACTCAAAGTTACCATTCTCAAGCCAGGAGCTGCTGCTCAGCGTGTGGGTAATATAGCTGTGTCCACTTGCTGAAATAAATGAAAAAGCACAAGTAGAAAGAAATTCAGTGTATCATTCCAATAGATGTATGTTTCATGATCTCTGGATTCATATACTGTGAAGAAAAGAGCCACGGCTGGTGATAAACCTAATCTGGAACAATATACAAGCGTTTTTATAAAATTGATAACATTATAGAAAATTTGGAAGAATACAAAGAGCCACAGAGGAAAAATAACAACCCCAAAATGCCACTTAAGGTAAATTTGGAGAAGTAGTTCAGTTCAATATACCATAGTGGTTAAGAGAAAGCACTCCAGAGCCAAATGAAGTGTGGATTCTGGTTCTACCAGTTTGTGACCTCGGGCAGGTTACTCACTCAAGCCTGTCTGTGTCTCCATTTCTTCATATGTAAAATGGGCAGAATAATAGCATTTACTTATTAAATAATTTTTTTAATGTTTATTTATTTTTGGGAGAGACAAAGTACAAGCGAGGAGGGGCGGAGAGAGGGAGACACAGAATCTGAAGCAAGCTCCAGGTTCTGAGCTGTCAACATAGGGCCTGACGTGGGGCGCAAACTCACAGACCATGAGATTGTGACCTGAGCCGAAGTCGGACGCTTAACTGACTGAGCCACCCAGACGCCCCCCGCCCCCACTGCTTTTTTTAAATTTTATTTTTTTATTATTATTATTTTAAATAAAAAAAAATACGTTGTTTACCTTAAAATTCTTTTTCCTAGTGGGCGCCTGGGTGGCTCAATTGGTTAAGTATTTGACTCTTGATTTCACGTCAGGTCCTGGTCTCTCGATTCATGGGATCAAGCCCCACATTGAGCTCTGTGCTGACAGCATGGAGCCTGGTTAGGATTCTCTCTCCCCCGCAACCCCTTCCACTTGTGCTCTCTCTCTCTCTTGCTCTCCCCAAAATAAATAAATACACATTAGAAAAAAAAGAATTCTTTTTCTTGTGAAACTGCTGTTAGAATCTTCTAATTTTTTCCTTGTTTTTTTTTTTTTTTTGATGTGTTTTTGACTTACCTCTTGGAGTTCTACTAGATTTTAGCTTGCTGTAGTTAGTTGTAAGGGAATAATGGAAATTGAGTGAAACTGAATGAACCTGAGGCATGCAGTAGTATTTTAAATTACGTAGTACATGCAAGTGTTGTGTTAGTGGTATGCTAAAGATGACTGTACCATAACGTCTATGCCTTCTCTAAGTGGATTTGCGAATTTTCTTTAAAACTAAGACAAAAATGCTACTGACTATATTTTCTGGAAACTAATATGTGCAGTATACAGGGAAGGTGGACCAATAGTACCTCAGTTGTGATAGCGGATTAGCTTCACAGGAAATCAACAGGCCTCACAGATAATTGTATTTATGTTTTGAAGCCCCTGAAGAAAATGAGTTTTTGAAAGCCTTTTGGAAGTACAATTGAAGCTGTCTTTTTAAATGAAGAGAGACAATATCGCAGGCGCATCCTTGGCTCTCTGAGCACATTGGGAGATATTAGCCATTAATATCCAACTCTATCCCCAGATGCTTTTAGTTGTTCTTTGTTGTTTATTAATGGTTTTTTTTCATAGAAATAGAAGTGTTACTTTTGTACCTGTAACATATTCTTACCCATATGATGAAAGAAAACTAGAAAAAGATTTGCTTGTACTTTTCCACTTGAGTTTAGCTTATTTTTCTTCGAAGTGGGGTCCTATTCATATGAGTGCCTGGGTATTAGGAAGCCGACTGATCTTTGATTTTACCTGCTCCCTCCAACGCTTCCTCTCTGCCAGTTGCCATTTCAGGTAAGGAAATGCAGGGCACTAAGCTGTCGTGGCTAGAAGAGCAAGGTAGAGCTCTCCTGCTTAGCCAGAAGTCTGGGAAACATTGTGTGGCTGACTTACTGGTCACTTCGTGGTATCTGCCTTTTCTAAACACTTACAAGTACTTTGCTAAACCCTACGACTAATAGGCCTTCAAGTCTTTATAATGCTTTTTTATCAGAAGGGAAGGGTATATGTATGTGTGCTTGTTGTGGGCCCGTCCTGTACAAATAAACTGAAATAAAAATTAGAATTTCAGAAGCACTTCTGAAAAAGTGGGTGACCTTAGTGTTTGTTGTTCCAATTATAGACAATGATTTCCTTTTCTAAAATGAACTGTGGAAAGAATGCAGTGGGAAGACCACAATATCAGAATGCCAGTCTGGTTTGTGGGGAGACCTTAATAGAATTTGGGTTTATGGTTAGAAGCAGCTGTGTCTCTGATCACCTGCTGTTCAAAGGAGGGAGCACACACATATAGGCTGGTGTATACCTCAGCTTGCCTGCTGCCGGCACGTGTTTGTGCTTGGAAGAGGAGAAGATAGGTATTAACAGGGATTTTTTTGTTTGTTTACTTGTTAACTTGTTTGGTAAGAAGTAAAACTGATGTGCGTGTCATTTGTAATTATGTGCGGTTAGCCTCCATAGTAGCACAACACATGGCCGTGGGTTCACAGAAGGTGAAAATTACTCCAACAAGCAACTTCCACGGATCAGGATTCTACCCAGTGCGAGTAGGTTCTAATTAGCTAAATGATGAAATGACTGTCTTCCCTTGATATATAATTCTTCTGGCTTCACGAAGTCACTTGAAAGCATACAAGCCTGAGATATATTCCCTTACGTTCTTGTTTCAGCACATGACATATATAGTGCTAGGCTCTGGCATCAGAAGGTAGGTAGGTGTGCGTGTGCTCCCTGTCCTCAAGATACTGCAAAGTCCTCCTGACTTTAGATACTTATAACAGGTTTGATAAGTGAGATATATCCTTTCATCCATCTGTCCATCCGTCCGTCTTTCATTCCTTAAGTACCTGCTAATGCCAGACCTTGTTCTAAGCTCTGTGAGTAAGCCAAAAATAAGACAAAGCCTCCACTCCCCACCCCCACCCCCACCACTCCCCATCTACCTCACATTCCAATGGGGAAAGAGCATTGAACATCAGTACGTAATATAATGTTAGGTAATGGTGAGGGCTATGAAGAGAAAAAATAGTGCAAGGCATAAAAAAAAAAGTACAGGGGAGAATGTGATCAACTCTGAGTAGGAAATAAGGTAAAGAAAATAATTTTAGGGGCGCCTGGGTGGCTCAGTCGGTTGAGTGGCCGACTTCGGCTCAGGTCATGATCTCGCGGTCTGTGAGTTCGAGTCCCGCGTCGGGCTCTGTGCTGACAGCTCAGAGCCTGGAGCCTGTTTGGGATTCTGTGTCTCCCTCTCTCTGACCCTCCCCATTCATGCTCTGTCTCTCTCTGTCTCAAAAATAAATAAACGTTAAAAAAAAAATTTAAAAAAAAAGAAAAGAATTTTAAATCTGGTTGAAGGATAAATAAGAGTGGACCAATTTCCTGTTGTCAACAGTGGTTCTCAGATTTAATCAGGTATAAAAAAGTGCTTTTTGCAGGACACAATAATGTGTTGTTATAATTAACCGTCAGGTATCTGAAAATGTCATTATTGATCTGAATTTGAAATCATGCTAGGCTTCTTTAAGGTTAATTAACAGTAGCAGGTTCTAACATTTAAAAATATGTTTAAGAAGAAAAACCTCACGCTTGAGAACATTGTGTAGGTGAACTTTTTCTGTCATTTGGGAAAAGATTGCTGTTATTCTGTTTTCTCATCAGAACAGTAGCGTTGTTCAGTAGCACAGTCTGAGAACTACTGCACTGTGGTTTGTTCATCGAATGGACAGTCACCTGTGTGGGAAGAGTTGGGATTCACTGTCTCTTGTCACAGGGAGCCCTTGCAGAAAGCTATTTCCAAGGGCTCTGGCTTGTTTTTATTGACCTGAAATCTCTCTGCCTCGTAACTTAGACCTCACTGTCCTTAGTTCTAACTCTCGAGTCGAATTATGGAAATAACGATCTATTTCTTAGAAATATTCATAGAAATAACAAGTAAAAATAATTTCAGAGGACCTTGCACAAGATTAAGGTCGATTATAAATGACAGTCAATACTGATGACGTTGTGTTACCTTTGGGGAGAAGAGGGTGCAGGTTGTCAGTGTGTTGTCATACAGGGCGAGGTGGGAATCTGTGGTCTGAAAGTCCTCCTCGTCAGAGCCGTAGTTTGTTCCTTTCTGTATACCTTTTGTTTATGCCTTTCTTTCTCTGTGAGTCTTACCTGAGTAGCACTAGGGTTTAAAGGAGTAGTTCATCTGAAGTAGAAACAGGAAACCAAAAGTATAGGCAGAGGAAAATGCAATCTTAAGACATTAATGATTCTTCAAGGAAGATGAGACTAGATAACCAAAACCAAATTAGATGGTGTTAAAGTAGACTTTAAATTTAAGTCTTTGGGGCGCCTGGGTGGCTCAGTCAATTAAGCGTCCGACTCTTGGTTTCAGCTCGTGTCATGGTGTCACTGTTTGTGAGTTTGAGCCCTGCATCGGGCCCTGGGCTGTCAGTGTGGAGCCTGCTTGGGGTTCTCTCTCTCCCCCCTCTCTCTGTCCCTATCCTGCTCGTGCTTGCTCACTCTCTCAAGGTAAATAAACATAAAAAATAAATAATAAATAAATTTAAGTCTTTTTGAGATTTAGGGAGAAAAAAGGACCATACATATTTCACACAACCTATGTATATTTATAATATGCATATCTCTGAGTACATATGTATATCTAGATCGCAAGTGATATATTACATCTAAAAATATATATAAATATAGCTAGATGGAGTATATGTCTTTCTGTGAGCTGTTTGTTTAGTGATAGATAACAGATTGATACTGTGCTCTTCTCATATCTGTCCTGTTCCTCTGTCTGGAGTGGCAGGTAGGATCTGCTCAGCGATTCAAACTGTGAATATTTTAATTGATCAATCGTGACCTGTTAACCTCAGCAACTGAGCAGCTGCATAATGTGTTGGGTCATCATACCAATTATTAAGATTACATCATTGACCTGCCTTCCATTTTTTTGGAACATAGCGGGGAAAAACCCTAGATGTATGTCGGACTTCAAAATAAGTTGAAATGATGACTAAGAACAGTGATATCATCTATAATTTCATCACATCTAGTTGACTTAAGTAGTTAAGAGCCACTCAGTTTATACAATTACTTTTTTCTTTATTTTTAAAGTAAAGTACTAGCTTAAGAGCTGAATGAAGGGTTTTAGGGATATACAATTTTTCTTTTCTAAATTTGAAATACTTCTGCTGTGTTAGGGTGATCTACAGAGTGAATTTAATATAGTAATATGTGCATTAGCAGATATATACTTCTATGTACACTACATTAGTTCTAAGATATTTACCCGGTTTTTGTACTTTGAAAGGTTCATGTTTTAATTCATCATAAAAACATTCAAAATAAAAATCTCTGAAATTTGTATTATTTTTCATTTCCCTAAAATATGACAGATTTTGAAATAGATTGATTTTTAAAAAAGAAGTCTCTTTTTTAACATGCAGAGATGCACACATCCACCTTACTGCCCCTTGGGACAGAAAAAAATGTATTTCCTAGCTTGGCACGTCCATTGCTTCTCCTGAAGTAGATTGCCTGCACCCAGTGCTGCCAGAAGAGGTGCAGTGAGTAAGGAAGGGTGCCTATTGTTGAGTGCTCTGTAGCAAAAGAACTGGGGAAAAGAAAAAAAGGATTAAGTTTGACTGGTGTTGGCTCTGGCTTTTCTGCATTCCAAACCGTCTGAGGCACAGAGCGAGAGCAAAAGAGAGAGAGAGCAGGAACGCCAGCCAGTGCGAGCATGGGCGAGGACAGGATACAAGTGTTTTGAGTTTCTGACTGGCATGCCGGAAGGATCATGTTAGCAACACCCAGAAACTTCGCAGAATGCAGACCCCAGGTAAGAGCTCCTCGAGTCTGTCTGAGTCTGAAATTAAGTTTGGATATATTTAAAGGGAATGTGGAGATTTATTTTTATTACACAGATGCAGTGGCTGCTAACCTTTATGATTATTGGCTTTAAAGAAATAGGTGGGCTTTCATTCCTGTCAGTTCACAGGAATATTGTGTTGAGGCTCTCGGCATGCCAGTACAAAAATCAGCACAAGACAAGCCATTTGAGAAACTAAGATTAATTAAAAGGGCAACGATCATAGCAAAGTATTAACAATGCAGCATTTACTTGTTCTTTTAATAATTTGAAGTGGACTCTTATTCTGGATCTTACCCAGAATTCTTTATGAGATGTTAAGATGACTGGAAATGGATGCAACTCATTTCTCTCTGAGGAAGACAAAATATATTGACCATCAATAAGAACTTAACAGTCTTGCTTGAGTCTCAGAAGCACGTAAATAAATGTGTCATTCAGAAAGTTCAACAGGTTGGATCCGTACATAACAGTAGAGCATTCAAACGAGAACTTGGCTTGTTCTTTCTGTCCAGGGTAGACTTTTAATATCTTTTGCCAATAGATGACAAGTTAGAGTCTTTAACCAGTTAGCCCACTGAAAATTAAATCTGAAAGAGATTTTAGAGATCATCTATAGGCCAATCTCTACATTTTCAGTAAGAACATTGAGGTCTAGGGGATTTAGTGCTTGCTCAAGATCACAGATCTAGAAACAGAATTGAAATGAAAATCCCTATCTCCTGATTTTCAGTTTACTGTTGTTATCATGGTACCAGTTACAGTTAGGTTTTATATTTTATCTGTGCTGTATCTGTCGGCCTCAAGTGCCATAAATTACTGCATGAATAGACAAATGCATCATCATAAACCTAGATTAAAATCTTGTGGGAAGGAGATATTGGGGGCTGGATGTCATCAAATCAATGCTAATATCATGCTCTTGATCAAAAATATATAACAAAGTATCAGAAAAAAATGGCTTTCAGTTAAGGAAAATGGCTATGATTTACATGTTGTTATATACGCAGTTACATAGCTGTGGCATATTCTGAATATTTGTATATGAAATTGAAACTCTTTCAAATTGACTTCAGTATCTCTTAAAGACTTTAGGACTTAGCAATTTCCTGTATACTTTAAGTTAGTAAAGGTTGTATCTAATTTTTTTACTTGTATCTATTACTAGAGGCAAAAAATCGTTCCATGTTCACTGCCTTTCCTGTGTTTATTTTTTTAAATGTGAGACAACAGTTTTAAATTATCCAACAGTTTGGACCGATCGCTTTCTTATCCAAGGCCCAGCTCTGTTTCTCTCCATTTAAAAGGGTCCTCTGTTACTTCACTTCATGAATTGTGTGTTAGAGGATAACTTAAGTGGAGAATCTCGAGAGTCACCACAGACAGTGAACATCTGTCTTCATACATTTTCATTTAGTCTCTAAAAAAGGTTGCTGCCCTTTCCATTTTTGTGCAGACCATTGTGGGGTTGAGAGAGGCCACACTATCCTAGTGAGCTAAATAGTAGAGATAGCCGCTGTCAAAAGGATCTGTCATGGCTCTTAACAGCTCCTGGGAACAAGTTCGCTCCATTTGGCTGTAAGCACAGTGCAAGGATGTGGCCCTTTTGTGTTACAGCCTGACCTGCTCATTCCAGTTTTTGACTGGGCCTGTGTGGTGATTTACAAGTCTGTGTGGGATGAGCAGTAAGTTGTAAGGAATGGTTTCATTACCGCTCTCGGCTATCGGAAACCAAATTACAAAGTCCCACCCAGTGGGAAACAAGAGACGGTTTGTCTTAGTGCAGGATCCATTATTTAAGCACACTGTTTATAAGAGGACTTGATGACTGTGAACATGAGGACATAATGCTCTACCCAGTTAGCAGTGCCCGTGTGGTATTATACATGGCTGGGATTCGTCTCTGGTCTTTTATGCTTCGTGGAGTATGTGAAAGGGTTGCCATGATATGTGTGTGTATTGTGTGTATGTGTGTGTGTGTGTGTGTGTGTGTGTGTGTGTGTGTGTGTGTGTGTGAGAGAGAGAGAGAGAGAGAGAGAGAGAGAGACAGACAGACAGATACTAAGATGGACATTTGGCCTGAGTATATTTCTCCATGTCAGAAACAGTCAGAGGTCATTAATCTAGTGCTGGTATTTTACTGACCTAACTTGAAAGAAACTATTTTATTAACCAAACTAACCATTCTAAAACTCACTACCATGCCTTAGAAAGAGAAAATATTAGAAAGAAACACATATTCCTTTTTCTCTGAATACAGCTGTAAGATTATGCATGTTTATACTTTCTGTGTTAAAGAAAAGCAGTCATAAGGTGCCCATTTTATGACTAAAGATAATATCTAAATGGAAGTCGAATGGGTGAAGTGAAATGAGTAGCATGAGAAAAGAAACTCTCATATGGATGTGAAATAATTCTCTTTGGACCAGTGTTTTCTTGAAGGCAGACTCATTTTCACTCTTCATGGTTTTTCCTTGATACTGATTTCTTTAAAATGTTTTTTTCGTGAAATATATATCTCTGTCTCCATAGAAATACAGTTCATATACTAAATTCTCAAAGAGCCCTGTAACATAGCTATGACATTTGTCATAATTTGATTTACAAGATTGGCTCTGGGTGATTAAAATTTTGTCTCTTTCAAAGGACTTGATCTTTCTCCTTTTTCACTATAGTTTCTTTCTACCTCTTAGGTATAATTTTGTGTTTTGTATCCCAGTTAAAACCTTAAGAATGAAATCTTTTCAGACAAAAGTGAAGGCAAAAGACAGACCAAGAGCAAGGGCTTGAGGCTGGACACGCAAAATGCTCTAAGTCGTCAAATTAATTCTCCACTCATAAAAGTTACCTGATAATTCACTCAAAACTCTGGGAATCCTTTTATGTATACAACATGGGTGGATTTCCCCTTCTGCCTCATTCTTGACCTTCACTAACCTCTGGAGAGAAAAAGTGTTACACTCTGGTTTTGTTCTTTCTTTTTCTCTTCTGTTCTTTTATGTTCTCGTGCTCTCTAGTCGTTGTTCCTGGTGGTTCTTGTTTTTAGTTCCCTGTATATCAGTTTTAATAAAGAAACAGGTGACTATTGTGAAATCAAGTTCACCAGATTCTTACACTTGAGTTACATAAACTTCCTTAAAATATGTAGTTCTTAGTGCAGAGAGGGAAACAAAATGGTTATGTTCTGTTGTTTACTAGTGAACCATGATTAAAAAAATGAGTCATGACTCAGCAATATGACTTCTGTTATAGTTGTCTTTTTCTTCTTCTTCTTCTTCTTCTTCTTCTTCTTCTTCTTTATTTTATTTATTTATTTTTTTGTGTGTGCTCATTGGGATTCAGTCTACCAGATTCCACATTTAATTATGGGTATGATCTCAGCTTGTGTTTGGAAGCCTTAAGCATTGCCAGTGATAATACTTTCTTTGTACATACTTGACAAGTAGGAGAGATTTACTGAATCAGTCATTAAAATTCAGATGAAGGTCTTTAACTTTTCTAGTGTCCTCCTTGTGCCTACTCAGACTTTACCATTCAGTTGAATTAGGAGTACTATGAAGTTAAACACTGGAGAGAGAGCCAGTGAGTTCTTATCAATAATTTGACTCTGTAGAGAGTCTGTATTTCCGTCATTCTCAGGTTTACGGTATTTTAGGAATAAATGAATTGATGAAGCAGCAACTTGAAAAGTTATTTTAAGTTACAGCAGTCCTGTTCTTTGAAGAAGAAACTACCTGGTCCTGCTTGCTCTTTCTTGACAGGATTTCTAAAGTAAGCAACTTAAGATGCCAGGATCAGGCAAGGGTCATTCAGGATCAGGTGTCACGCAGTCAACCTGTTGGACGAGTTGCTAACTCTGATGTCTTGCATCTAATTCCAAAGACTATGGAGTACCTTTGAAAGATTTTAACAGCACTGTTACATAGTTAACTATTCATGGATACTACCTTTAGTTAATATGAAGAGGAGAAAAACTGGATATTCTTCTGCTCTTTAATATTCTGGTTTGTAACTTTTTTGTTAAATTATACTCCAAACAGGCCATGTGTAGTTGATTTGATTTCTTGTCTTTTGAGTCACGTAGGAGAAGGTAAGGTGTTTGCGTCACTTCTTCAATAACTCCTTTTGCCAGAATATAAAATAATTTATTTTCTGCCCCCCCCTTTAAAGAATGATGTGTCAAAGTGAGTGCAAGAAGAGCCCCCCCAAAACAAACAAACAAACAAAACTAGCCAGTGTGAATATATAGAAAGAAATGGGTTTGCTTAGTCAAAGAACAGGACAAAATGTAATAAGTCTGTTAACAGGGAATGATAATCATCTTTTGTGTAGCAAGAGTTCGTTGTAAAGAGCTCATTTCTAAGAGTTTGCTCTATATGGTTATATAATATTTGTTACTGGCATTTTCTCAAAGTATGGGAAATAATCACTCAAAGAAAAGGTAATAGGTTATTTAATTGCTTTCTGCATGTGGTTAGAGGAACAGCATCACATAGTATTTGGTCTGATTTTTGTGAGTCTCCATTACACAGCTGAAATTTAAGAAGATTTTTAATGAATTGAAGTCTATTTTATCTTCTATATAATTTGCTTACATACATCATGAGATTTTCCTTGAAGCATTTTGCCTCCACTTAAAGTTCAGGGAACCATCACAGTGGTTTGCCAGTATTATCATTTTGATCATAAGTATTTGCATAGTAGCTACAATTGCTAAAATTTTGAAACAGGTTTTTAGTAATTTTAGTTTTATTCATTTCCTTCCCTTATAAACGCAGCACTCAGTATTTATACTTGACTGATGATCAGCTTTTAAAGGTAAATTTTTTTAAAAGTTGTTTGTTTTCAGTTGAACATGGTGTCAACCATTTTTACTAACAAAACCAAAAACGTGATGTAAAGAAGAAATCCTAGGAGTTACTGCTGTCATTACAGGAATGACAACCCGTCTCTCTTGGAAACATTTTTTAGCTTATACAAAACCAACATATACTATGCAGAGGGAATTTATTGTAATGAAAAAGGCAGAAGTCTAGTGGAACTAGATTTATTTGTCCCCTGTGCCTCAGTAGAACTGTTTTGGTCAACCCTTGATGATATTACTTGATTTCAAGGTTGTTTTTGGTGGGGCAGAGAGGCAGGGTGCGCGTTTGTTTTGTTTTTAAATAGGAAGGTATTTAAAAACCAGAAGCCAGGCTTTTGTCTCGTCCTTTAAAAAGAAAATCCAACTAATTATTTACCAGGTTTTTTTTCGGAAACATATGTTCCTGTGAGCAAACTGTAAAATGTATTTGACAATGAAATTTTAATTAACAAGAAATAGTGAGCTTCAAGGGTATGACTATTTCATTACTACAAAAGTACAATAATTTATGACAGCGTCCCACTAGGTTTCTCCCAGTGTCAGCAATTATAAACCCATTTTCATTCTGCTGGTTCTTGAATTAAATATTTAAAGACGGACTTTTTATTTCTTTTTCCCTTGTCAAACCCACATTAAAGGAGAATGGAAGCTGTTGTAAGACTCTTCAGGTTTAGTCCAGATGTTGCTTATGTTATGTTTTTCTCTGACAGTCTGAAACGAGAAATTTTATTATTTTATTTCAGTATAGTTGACACACAATATTACATTAGTTTCGGGTGTACAACATAGCGATGAACCTTCTCTGTGTTGTGCTATGCCTACCACAAGTGTAACTACCGTCTGTCCTGACATCACTATTACAATATCATTGACTATATTCCCTATGCTGTGCCCGTTATTCCTGTGGCTTACTCATTCCATAATTGGCGGCCTCCTTCTCCCACTGTCCTTTGCCCATTTCATCCTCCCTTCTCCCCTCCGCTCTGGCAACCGTGGGTTTGCTCTCTGTATTTATAGGTCTGATTCTGCTTTTCATTTGTTTATTCATTTATTTTGTTTGAAAAGAGAAATCTAAAAATTTTATTACCCACTCATTATATATAACAAACTCCTACACATCAATGAGAAAAAGGCAAGACTTGAATGCCAGTTTTGCAGAAGAAGTGATCCAGATGGCCATTCCATATACGAAAAGGTGCTCAGTTTTATTAGTTCTCAGGGAAATGCAAATTTAAACCAAAATGGAATGTCAAATGTCTAAAATGAGAAAAATAGAAAATACCAAATGTTGATAAGACTCCAGAACAAAAGGAATTTTTATACTGCCGATGGAAATATAAATGTACACAACTACTTTGGAGCACTAGATGACAATATCTAGTAAAGCTAAACAATGCTCCATGATTCAGCAATTCCACTCTTATTTATGTGCCAATAGAATGCATAAATAGGGTCACCAAAAAAACCTGCACAAAAATGTTCACAACAGCACCATTCATAACAACTAAAAATCAGAAACTACCCAAATGTTCATCAGCAATGGAATGGATAGAATGGTTTGCTTACACAATGGAATTCTATACAGCGTTGACAAAGAACAAGCTACTGCTTCATGCAGCAGAGTAAATCTCACAAATGTATGCTGAGCATAAAAAGTTAGTCTCAAGTATATATACACAGTGTGATTCTACTTACATACGGTCCACATGTATCTGAGGTGATGGAAATCAGCATAGTGATTATCTGTATGGGGTAATGACCGAAAAGGGTGCATAAAGGAGGTGTCTTGTTGCTGGCAATGTTCTGCTTTGTCTTGTTTTGTTTAATCCCACTGCTGCTTATTGGGATGAGTTCCATTTGAGAAAATTTATTGACCTGTATACTCATTATTTTTATACTTTTCTGAGCGTATCATATACATCAGTAAAGGATTTGAGAAAAGACATTTCTATAATTCCTTCATTTTGATTTTAAAAAATCCAAAAAACAAAACAAAAAACTTTGAGCAAACTTGTAAGATGTTGGTGTGATATTCTTTGAAAGTCTCTTTTGTTTATGTAGGAGATGAGTAATGATGCCATATTTATTTTCATATTGAAAGTCGTCTAGTTGGTGTGTGCATCCAAGGACTTTACATTTTGGGTCATTTAAAGGGTTCTATGGGGAGGGCATCTGAGAGACCAGGCTTGCATGTGCATCTTCAAAATAAAATTGCACTATGCAACTGTGCGGACAGCTCGGAGTCCAGAGCCCGATTCAGATTCTGTGCCTCCCTCTCTCCTGCCCCTCCTCCATTCATACTCTGGCTGTCTCTCAGAAATGAATAAACATTAAAACAAAAAATTTTAAAAAATTGCACTATGCAAATCATAGGCTTTTGGCAAGCTCTGAGCATACCATATAAAATACTAATTTTCATATGTAATACCTCAATTATAAAAGTATTTTATAATAAGGGGGAAGATGGTAGACAGGAGGATCTTGAGCTCACTTCCTCCCATGGAGACTCCAAGGATTCCACTACATACAATGCAGCTCACTCTGAAAATGACCTGAGGACTAGCCGAATAGCTCGTCCACAGCTTCAGAATAAAGAAGAGCCACGTTGGGAATGGGAGGAGGGGCAGAGACACAGTCAGGAAGCAAACCCCTGGCATCGTGACCCATAAGTTGGAGGAATACCACAGGCAGGAGTGTCCTCCCTGAGAACCGAGGGGATAAAAGCCCATATTGGGCACCCCAGCTCTGGGAATCTGCAGGAAAATGAACTCACACAATATTTGCCTTTGAAAATTAGTGGAGTTTAATTCCAGAACACTTAGCTCTAAGAAACTTGAGACTCCACTCTTAAAGGGCCAGCACATTACATTGCTTGGTTCAAGACCCAGCACAGAGGTAGCAGGTGGAAAAGCACCTGGGTTCAACATGAAGATTTATTGACTAATTTTAGTGCAAGTGTTGAAGGGTAAAGGATCTCTAGGAACTTGCCCCAGGAATAGAAATGCTGGTGGGCACCATTTTTCTCACCCTTTTTTAGCCTCGCCAGCTGGACGCTGGCAGGAGTCAGTTCTGTCCCAGGGTCTTCACCTACTTTGCCAGCACAACTCACCCCACTCTGGCATTTCCCTGTGGACCTGCCCCACCCAGCCTGCCTGCAATGTGCCTAACCCTCCTACACCCAGCAGGCAGCCTCAGTTGGGCCTGGTGTTCCTCCAAAGTGACTACCTCCCCACCACACAGCAGGCAGCCGCAGCCGGAACTGATGCTTCTCTAACACTGCTCCTTCCCAGTGGGGGGTGGGGACCAACCCCACCCATCAACACACCAGCTGTACCAGGGGCTAGCCCTGCACCCCAGCACACCCATAGCTGTCATGGTCCAGTCACAAGAGGGCTTCTGCAGCCCATACAAGGGACACCCTCAGAATGTGTCGCTCTGATGATTAAGGGGCAGGATGCCTTCTACCTAAGGCCACTAGTATTAAGACCAGTAGACATAGCTGATCTGCCTAATACATAGAAATAAATACAGAGAATCAGATAAAATAAAGAGAGGAATATGTTCTAAAGGAAGAAAGAAGACAAAACCTCAGAAAAATAATCAAAATTGAGGTAAGCAATTTGTCGGATAAGGGGTTCAAAGTAATGCTCATAAAGATTCTTACTGAAATTGAGAGAGGAAAGGATGAACTCAGTGAGAAGTTCATCAAAGAGAGAAAATACTCTCAGAGCTGAAGAATAAAATAACTGAAATGAAAAACAGACTTGAGAGAATCAGCAGTCTGGAAGATAGGATAGTGGAGATGACCCAACTTAAACAACAATAAGAAAGAATTTTTAAAAATGAGGATAGGTGGGGCGCCTCGGTGGCTCAGTCAGTTAAGCATCCGACTCCGGCTCAGGTCACGATCTTATGGTTTGTGAGTTTGAGCCCCGCGTTAGGGTTCACGCTGGTGATGTGGAGCCTGCTTGGGATCTCTCTCTCTCTCTCTCTCTCTCTCTCTCTCTCTTTCATAAATAAATAAACAAACTTAAAAAAAAATGAGGATTAGGTTAAAGGATTATCTCCTCTTGGAGATAGCATCAAGCACGCTGACATTTGCTTTATAGGGTTCTCAGAAGTAGAAAAGAGAGAGAAAATGGGGCAGAAAACCTATTTGAAGAAATAATAGCTGAAAACTTCCCTAACCTGGGGAAGGAAAGAGGCATCCAGGTCCAGGAAGCACAGAGATCCCCAAACAAGATGAACCTAAGGAGGTTCAAGCCAATACAAATAATGATGAAAATGTCCAAAATTAAAGAGAGAATCTTAAGAGCAGCAAGATAAAAGCAAATAGTTTTGTACAAAAGAGTCTTAAAAACAGCAAGAGGAAAGCAAATAGTTACGTACAAGTCCATAAGGCTATCACCTGATTTTTTCAACAGAAACTCTGTGGGCCAAAAGGAAGTGGCATGATATATACAGAGTGCTGAAAAGAAGAAACTTACAACCGAAAATATGCTACCCAGCAAGGTTATTATTCAGAATTGAAGGACAAATAGTTTCTCAGACAAACAAAAGTTAAAGGAGTTCATCACCACTAAACTTGCCTTACAAGAAATGTGAAAATGACTTTAAGCAAAAAGGAAAGACCCCTAACCAAGAAGGGACAAAATTTCACTGGTAAAAGCAAATCTATAGAAAAGGTAGTAAGTAGATCAGACTTTTAAGCTAATATGAAGGTTAAAAGACAAAAGCACTAAAATCAGTGGTATCTGTTAAAATTAGTTAAGGGAAACACGAAATAAAAAGATGTATAATGTGACATGCATAAAACGTGGAGGGGAGGAGTAAAAATGTGCTTTTAGAATATGTTTGAACTTAAGCAACCATCAGCTTAACATAGACTGCTGGATATATACATAGGATGTTGTGTATGAACCTCATGGTAACCACAAATCAAAAACCATAATAAATACACACAAAATAAAAAGGAATCCAAACATAATAGTAAAGAAAGTCATCAAATCACAAGGGAAGCAAGCAAGAGAAGAAGGTAAGAACTGAGAAGAACTACAAAAACAACCAGAAAACAATGAACAAAATGGCACTAAGTACAGACCTATCGATAATTCCTTTAAGTACAAATGGACCAAATGTTCCAATCAAAAGACACAGGGCAGCTGAATGGATTTAAAAAACCAAGACACATCTATATGCTGCCTACAAGACACCACTTCAAATCTAATGACACTTATAGACTGCAAGTGAAGGGATGGAAAAACGATGTTTCGTGGAAATAGAAGGAGTACGTGTATATATCACATCTTCTTTATACATTCATCTATGAATGGACACTTAGATGGCTTCCATATCTTGGCTATTGTAAGTAATAGCTGCCGCTGCTTGTAAAAAATTTAAACCGAGCCCAGGTGTAAAAGCTCTTCCTTCCCCTATACTCCAGGAATTCTGTTATTTTCTGCACATGTAACCACAATTAACAATTAAAATTTATACTTCCAGATTCTATTTTTTCTGTGTTTTGTTTTCTACAGAATCAAACAATACATATTGTAGTTCCACCTGCATTTTTCACTTTAGAATATACTGTAGGCTGTTTCTAGTAATAGTGGGCAAGGGTTTCTGAATAATCCACTGAAAACAACCAAGTGGGACAAACATATATATTTTAAGCTGTCTTCCTTAAAAACTTCAGAAAGATGCTTCTAAACAACCCACAGATCAACAAAGAAATTGTAATGGAAGTTATAAAATATTTTCAACTGAATGATGATGAAAGTATTACATATCAAAACTAGTATGATTTAACTAGAATAGAACTTGAAGTTAGACAAATAACACCATAATAAAGAAAATAAAAGGAAGGAAAAAAGGATAAAAAGTAGGAATTAAATCAGACATGCAGCAGGAAAGGGCTCCTGGGTGGCTTTGGTTCAGGTCATGATCTCATGGTTCATGGGTTCAAGCCCCATGTCAGGCTCTAAGCTGTCAGCACAGAGCCTGGAGCCTGCTTCAGATTCTGTGTCTCCCTCTGTCTCCACCCCTCCCCCGTGCACAGTCTGTCTCTCTCTGTCTCTCAAAAATTAATAAACATTAAAAAAAAATTAAAAAGAAAACATGCAGTAGAAAAAAATCAACAAAGAGCGAGTTAATTGAAAAGACCTAAAATTGACAAATCTGGCAAAACTGATCATGAAAAATATAATTATTATCAGGAAGGGAAGAGTACATTGCTCTTGATCTTATATACAATAAAAGTATTTATAAGATATTATGAACACCTTTATAAAAATGAATTTTAATATCAGTTGAAATAGTAAAACTTGCAGGAAAATACAACTCACTGAAACTGACACAAGAAGTAATAGACTATCTGAATACTCCATAACTATTACAGAAATTGAATCTGTAATCAAGATCTTCTCCACAAAAAAAATCTAAGCCTAGAAGACTTTGCTTAAGTATTCTAGCAAACATTTAAGAAAGATATCATTTCAAAGTACACGATTTTTTCTAAAAAGAAGAGAGACCATATGCATCATCTAATTTTATAAGGCTAGCATCACTTTTATACCACCTAGCAACAACATTACATAAAAGGGCAGTTATAGGGTAGTCTTATTCATTAGCATAGACGCCAAAATCCTAAACAAAATATTGGCAAGTGGAATCATACTTTATGACAAATTTGGGTTTATAATACCAATGCAAATCTCATTTAATATTTAAAAATGATATAATTCACTATTAACAGACTGAAGGAGAAAAACCTTTAAATCATCTCAATTGGTGCAAAAACCACATTTGATAAAATTTAACAACCATTCATATGAACTCTTAGCAAAACAGGAATAGAAAAGAACGTCCTTATTTTAATAAAGGATATCTACAAAACCAGTTAGCAAACATCATACTTAGTGGTTAAAAGCCTTTCAGATGAAGATCAAGGCCAGGAGGTCCACTCTTACCACTGCTATTTCACATTTACTGGAGGTCCCAGTTAGTACAGTAGGGCAAGAAAATATATAAGGATGGGGAAGACACAAAATATTTATAATTTGCTGATGATGTGTTTAGGAAAACAAACAAAAATACTGAGTTTAGCAAGATTGCTAGATACAAAATCCATAAACAAAAAGCAATTGTATCTCTATATACAAACAACAAACTGAAAGTGAATTTTTTTTTTTAAAAAAGGTACTGTTTACGGTGACATAAAATATCATTACTTAGGAGTATATTTAACAAAAGATGTGCAAAATATCTAAAAATCCAAGTGTAAAACTTTATTTAAAAAATTATGGAACTATCAGGGCGCCTGGGTGGCTCAGTCGGTTAAGCGTCCGACTTTGGCTCAGGTCATGATCTCATGGTCCGTGAGTTCGAGCCCTGCATCGGGCTCTGTGCTGACAGCTCAGAGCCTGGAGCCTGCTTCGGATTCTGTGTCTCCCTCTCTCTCTGACCCTCCCCTGTTCATGCTCTGTCTCTCTCTGTCTCAAAAATAAATAAACATTAAAAAAATTAAAAAAAAAATTATGGAACTATCAAGGTTTCTGGGATCAGAATACTAGGTTGTAGGATATTAATTTTCTGCCATATTCCTTTAGTCATTCAATGAAGTCCTGGTAAAAATTTCACAAGAGGTTTTAGTTTTGCAAATGGATTGTAAAGTTTATATGGCTCTGCAAAGGCCCAAAGATAACCAAAAGCTTTAAAAGAAATAAAGCTGGGAGGACTTGCTCTGTCATTTCTCCAGACTTTTAAAAAGCTATAGCAAGAGCAATTGAGACAAAGTGGGATTGGTGTTAGAAATGGACCAATAGAAGAGAATAAAGAGTTCAGAAACAGATCTATGCATATATGTAAATTTTATTTCTGATAAAATTAGAACTGCAGAGTGGTGGGGAAATTAGGGTCTTTTCAGTAAATGGTACTGGATGAACTGGATGTCTCTATGGAAAAAAGAAATGAAAGTAGATTCCATCTTTACATCTTACACAAAACTAAATCCATGTAGATTGTAGACCTAAATATAAAAGACAAAATAACACTTAAATGTATCATAACATATTTATAGTTTTAGAATAGAGAAATAATTTTTAAGTCAGAAAAAACACTAACTATAAAGAAGAAAAAAGTAGGGGCACCTGGGTGGCTCAGTCAGTTCAGTGTCTGACTTCAGCTCAGGTCATGATCCCATGGTTTGTGGGTTCAAGCCCCGCATTGGGCTCTGTGCTGATGGCTCAGACCCTGGAGCCTGCTTCCGATTCTGTGTCTTCCTCTCTCTCTCTCTCTCTGTCCCTCCCCTGCTTGCACTCTGTCTCTCTTTCTCAAAAGTAAATGAACATTTAAAAATTAAAAAAAACAAGTGTTAAATGTTACTATATTAAGGACTTAAGTTCATCAGGAGACACTGCTGAGAAAGCAAAAAGTCAAGCTACATGAACCAGCAAAGAAATTGATTGTAACAAAATAAATCAAGCCCTCTTACAAATTAATAAGAAAGACCAAGCCCAATAGAAAAATGGGCAAAAGACTTGATTAGGCACTTCACAAAAGAAGATGACCAAATGATCATATACATGGGAAGAGGTGCTCAGCCTGATTAATAATCAAGGGAACTCAAGTTAAAACTATGACAGAATACCCACCATGTGACTTCTGGGTTGGCTGAAATTTAAAGCCTGATAAAACCAAAGGTGTCAAAGATCTAGAACAATGGGAACTCTTACGTTGCTAGTGGGAGTGAAAATTTATACAGTTTCTTTAGAAAACAATTTGGCATTATCTGGTAAAACTGAAAACAGTGCTAACCCAACAAAAATACATGCTTATGTACATGGTGATGCATATACAAGACAAGCAAACATCTGTAATAGCCTCAAACTGGATACAACCTGGAAACAAAATCAGTAAATCTTTTTTAAGATAGTCATGCAATGGAATACAGTAATTAAAATGAAGAAACTATAGAGACACACAATGATACTAACAAGTCTTGAAAATACAGACTAAAGGAAACCAAACCCCAAAATATGCCTGTTGTTTTATACCATTTATGTAAAATTGAAGAAAAGAGGAAGACAAAACTATGTATTGAGGGATGCACGTTTGAGTTTTAAAACTGTAAATAGAGGGGCGCCTGGGTGGCTCAATCGGTTGGGCATCCAACTTCGGCTCAGGTCATGAACTCACTTTTGTGGGTTTGAGCCCTGCATTGGGCTCTGTGCTGACAGCTCAGAACCTGGAGCCTGCTTTGGAGTCTATGTCTGCCTCTCTCTCTCTGTTCTTCCCCTGCTCATGCTCGCTCTCTCTCTCTCTCTCTCTCTCTCTCTCAAAAATAAATAAATATTTAAAAAAACTGTAAATAGAAGCAAAGAATATTTACCATAGAAGTCAGAGTTGTCATTATCTGTAGGGGGAGGGGGTTGGGATCAGTATAGGATATTTGAGATCTATAGGGTATTACAAGTTGCTAGCAATGTTCTAATTCTTGCTTTGGTGGCATTATAATTCATTAAACTTCTTATGTTTATGCTGTTTTCTGTAGGACATTATATTTTAAATGAAAAGAATATGATGAAAACATTTCATTTCATTACATTTATACCTAGATTTTTCAAGGCTGCATATTATTTCATTGTAGACTTATCTGTTTCCCTCCTTATGAACACTCAGTGTTTTTAGTTTTTGCCATTACCAACTTTGTGTTAAACATCTTTATATATATATACACACACACACGCACACACATGTGTGTATAGATATAGATATCTATATCTATACACATATCTGTGTTTATTATTTGTACTGATATTTCTGTAGAATTGGTTCTTAGAAAAAGAATCAAAGGTAGCTTGCATTTCATATTTTGATAGATGCTGTTAAATAGCCTTACAAATTTATTCAGGATTTTTTTTTTTTTTTTTTTTTTTTTTTGCTATTTGAAGGTTTTAATTTTTATGATTTTCAGCCTACTTCTCTTTCTCACTGTAACTTCTGGCTTTTGTGAGATGCTTAAAAAGGCATTTCTCAATTTAAGATTAGGTTTTTTATCTGGAATTTATTTCTGGTTTTGTGAAATGAGATTTTTTTTCAGAACTCATAGTCATCTCAACACCTTGTACTGAATGGTCTGTTCTTTCCACACTGATTTGAAAGGTATTCTTTATTACCAGCTAAATACCTATGTGGCTTTCTCTGGGCTATTTTTGCGGTCCACAGATCTACTGTTTTATTCCTGCATCAGTGTCATGATGTTTTAGTGACTGTAGGTTTTCCTGTGCTTCTCTTATGGATATGGCAAATTCCCTCTAATTAGTTCTTCCTTTCAAAATGTGTGTGTGTGTGTTTTTTTTTAACTCATGAATTTCTTTTTCCATGTGAACTATACAATCAAGTTGTCCCCCACTCCCAGCCAAAAAAAATTACAGTGATTACAGTGAATGTGTAGATTACTTGGGGGAGAATTAACCTTCATATACATTTCTAAGTTCTAGTTGTTTTTAACTTTATATAAAAGGGAAAATTTTTAATATATTCTTTTTGGACTTATTTTTTCATTTAAATATTGTATTACTAATATCTTTCCATGGTGTTGCTATAGTTCATTTATTTGAGTACTGCATGATTTTTACATTGTTTGAATATTCCAAACAAATTTAGAGTTAAAGTAAAGCTTCATATTGGGGCTCAGCCTATCACTGAAGTGTATTTGGTTTGTTAAACAGAATTTTACTATTGGTATCAGTGCCACTGTTAACATTCCTGTACTTTCTTTTATCCATTTGCAGGAGTTCCTCTTTGCTGTATTTCCAGGAGTAGAATTTCTGGGTCTTAGGGTGTCCTAAATGGTCAATTTTAGCAAATAATGCCAAACTGTTTTACCACGAACAATTTATGTGAAACCTTGAGGAATCCACATTCTGCTTGATATTTGGTATTGTCAGAATTTTAAATTTTTGTCGTGTAGTGAAAACCATTGATTTGCTTAATCTGATTACTAGCAATACTGAGCAATTTTTTTTTTTTGTAAGTCTGTGGCTATGCTTTTGTGAAATTATTTTTATCTCTTGCCCATTTTTCCATTGAATTGTTGTGCTCTTTCTATAAATTATATAGGAGTTCTTTATATGGTCCTTTTTTTGGATCATAAAAATGTTTATTTAAAAAGTTTCCTGATATAAAAGAGAAACATAAACACCAAATGATCTAATCAATGCAAGGTCTCCCAATTAATGGATGATCTTGGCCAAAAACATAAGGCTTCATGATTTTAAGGCTTCTTCTCACTGCATTGTTCATAGGTTCTTGATAGTAGCCCTTTAACAGTTGTATTATGACTATTTCTCAATTATTTTTACATTTAAAATAGTTACTTTTTGGTAATCTCTATGCCCAACTTGGGGCTTGAACTCATGGTCCTGAGATCAAGAGTCGCATGGTCTTCCAATTTAGCCAGCCAGGCACCCCTACATTCTCAATTCATAACTAGTCTTTTCACTTTCTTTTTTTAAGGTCATTAGATGAACAAAAGTTTATAATTTTATAGGGCACCTGGGTGGCTCAGTCAGTTAAGCATCCAACTTTAGCTCAGGTCATGATCTCATGGTTCATGAGTTCGAGCCCCGTGTCGGCCTCTGTGCTGACAACTCAAGAGCCTGGAGCCTGCTTCAGATTCTGTGTCTCCCTCTCTCTCTGCCCCTCCTCTCTCTAAAAATGAATAAACATTAAAATTTTTTGAATATATATTAATAACTTTATATAGATAAACCCACCAATATTTATTTTATAGCCAATATTTTTTGTTTTTTATTTACAAAATCATTTCCCACCCCACAGTCTCAAGACATTTTTTATTAGAAGTTTAGAATTTTTACTCTTGACATTCAAGTCCTTAATCTACCAGAAGTTGATCTTCATACTTTTATACTTTTTTCATACTGATAACCTTTTCTTGCTATATTTATTGAACAACCTTTTTCCCTCCACCATGGTCTAACAGCACCCTATCATGTATAAAGCTTTATATTTTTTTTCTGTATTCATCTTAAATTTTTCTTATTAAGCTTATAGTTTCATAGTTTATAGCTTTTATTGTTTTTTTAATGGATCTTTTTCTCATTAATTTTTCCAATTGGTAATTAGAAAAACTCAGTTTCTGTACATTCATCTTTGTTTTAATTATCTTACTAAATCCTTTTATTGTTTTTCAATTGATTCTCTTGTCCCCTGCTGCCATCCTCACTTAGGAATACATCTTCTTTTCTGCAAGAATTTATCGTTAATTTTTTTTCTTGCAGATATCTATATCCCTTCTTTCAGATGTTCCTATTGCTTGTCTTGTCTAACCACATTGACTAGGACCTCCTACCAGTAACATATAGCAGACCCTGACTAAATGCACCACTGCTGAAACGTAAGAATGCATTAAAGGATAACAAGATAGTGACTTATCACCACAGATTTTGTACCATAGCTGAAAGATGATGTCTTTAGGTGAACTGTGAATGACTCTTATAAATGACAGTAGGATTTTGATAAACCTTTGACAACCTGGCTGCTGTTGAAGTAACTTCTCTCTGTCTTATGGCAGTCTCTGCCGCCCCGGGCCTCCCCAGATCTTACCAGCATATGGGACCTTAATGAAGGAGAGAAAACAAGAAAAGAGAGATTTGTGTTTGTGATTTGGTGTTGCTTTTCTTAAAGATAGCCCCACAAATGGAACAAGCTTCAGGCCCCACAGCCCCTGAGTCTGCCTCTGAGCATAAGCCTAGAGGAGGTGAAGGGGGGTGGTTTTGTTTTCCCAAGTCTTTGCCCCCCACTGTGTTATCACTGCTAGAAAGCTGATCTCTAATGATACCATGGGGAGCCAATGGTTATTTTTGGTTACTTTCAGTAATGAAACAGTCCATTGAGTCCACTTCAATTTAAAATTCTATCTCCTGTCTGAATTAACTCCCCTACCACCCACCACCTACCACCACCGGAGCTTGGAGTGGGAGATGCCCAGCTGATTCTTTCACTCCTCTCACCTCCCCCCTCCCTTTTCTAATTCTAACTTCTGTGGTGTTGGAGCTGGGAAGGGGGGGACTGGGGAAAAGGGACACAAGTTTTTACTTAGTTGGACATATCATCACAGGGCTCCAGGCTGCCCCTCGGCTGTATCTTGGTCAGCGTATTTGCTAGGGTTGCTGTACAAAGTACTAAACGAGGTGGCTTAAACACCAGAAATGTCTTGCCTCACACTTCCGGAGACTGGACGTCCAAGATCCAGGTATCCACAGTGTGGCTTCCTTCTGACGGCTGTGAGAGGGAATCTTTTCCAGGTCTCTGGCATAGTTTCTGGTGATTACTTGGCCATCTTTGACCTTCCTTGGCTTGTGGAAGCGTCACCCTGATCTGTGCCATCATCTTCACGTGCTGTCCTCCCTGTATGAGTGCTTCTGTGTTCAAACTTCTTGATTTTATAAGGATACCACTAATACTAGATTAGGATCCACTCTAATGACCTCTTCTTAACCAATCACAACTGCAATGCCCTATGTCCAAATAATGTCACATTCTAAGGTCCTGGGGATAAGGAGTTCTGCATATGAATTTTGGGGAGACACAATTCACCCCATCATTCTCTTTCTCCTCTCCCTTGCCTTTCTCTAGTTAATACATTGCTTCGGCTTTCTAACCTGGAGTGAATTGCTAGCCAGACACCCCCAGTCTTTATCAGTGGTTCTTTGGTGTTTCTTTTTTAGGATGTGGGAGAAAGATAGGTAGGAAATGCATTCCTTTCTAGAATAGCACATTTTGGAAGGTAATCTTTGAATTCTTCCCCTGCCTGTAAAGACTGAGAAACTGACGTGGTAGAGAGAGGCTTCTCCTAGTAAGCCCTGAGGAAGAATCTGGCTCCTGTTGTCTTCCACTTTTTTTTGAAATCGGGGATACTTAATCCACTTTGAGTTTATTTAAAATTTAGGGGCAATAAGAAATACCTTGCTTAACATTCTTTTTGGAAGAAAGGAAGGGGAAGAATCATGCCAGTCTGTACACAAATCTACTATAGTGAATAGATTGTCCAGACAATTATAACATAGAATTCCTTCAAGTAATAAAGTATTCCTTTACCCTTCCAAATTGTACCTACACTTTTTTCTTTTAATGACTCTTGACTAGGGATCAGTTTAGTTTAAATGAGAAAGACTCTAAGGTTCCTTCATCTCCTTAAATCTGGAGAGATGTTCAAATCTGACAATAGTTGGTGGGGCTGAGGGCATCTCTCAGTAAATATAGCATTTTTAACTGGCTTGTCAATAAAGAGGTATCCAGAAAACAAGCCCAGTATGCTTAAATGCTTCACTGAATGTGACTTAAACAGTGGACTGCCTATCTTGCTTCTGTAAAAGTGTTAAATTGATACGGACTACAGATGGCAAATGTGTTTCAATTTGTATGCTGACTCTGATTAACTCAATAGTAACTGACAGTACTGTGTTTAGAAGAATTCTTAAGGCCATACTTCAGTTCTGAAGGCAGGATGCTGTCATCATTCCAGGATATCTGCGAAGGCCACTGAAGTGTGCCCCATATTTATTATCTCTCCAAACTGGGTGCATCCCAGCATAATGCAGAAGGCAGTCCATTGTGGGTGAGAAGAAAACGCGAGCTTTTTTTTATTCCTTTAATTTTTTATCCAAAATAAAAAAAAAATACACTTCACTAACATTTACTACATAGTTGTAGTACATGTATTACCCACATATATAACTTATAAATAAATGTACGTGTACTAGATGTGTGAGGTTACATTTTTTATTGATAAGGGTAAACTATCAGAGAAGTATAGACTGCAAGCTTCTTGAGAACAAGCTGTTTTCTGATTCATCTTTATATTACACAAATTTTGTGTGTTCCACTTTTGTGTGAATAAAGTTTCCAGGTAGATAGATAATATTATAGAAGTTCTGTCATTTAAACTCATTTAAAATCAATTGGAGCACGTTTTATGTATCTATTGATTCAACTGTTTTGTTCCAATTTATTATTATGCTAAAGCCCAATTTGTAGCATACTCAAATGCTAACAAAAAAGAAATTAAAATGTTGAGGGTAGTGTTTGTTTTTTCAGTAAGGGATGTTTTCTGGGCAGATTTATGTATGGTGTTTTAGCAATCTAGGTGAGAATAAATGTACTGAAAGTTCTTGATAGTTAGGATTTTTAATGTAAAAAAAATAGGTGTGGGAGCACCTGGGTGATTCAGTCGGTTAAGTGTGCAACTCTTGGTTTTGCTCAGGTCATGATTTCATGGTTCATGGGTTCCCACATGTCCAGCTCTGTGCTGATGATGCACAGCCTGCTTAGGATTCTCTCTTCCTCTCTTGGTTCCTCCCCAACTCATGCACGTGTGCGCTCTCTCTCTTTTTCTCTCTCTCTCTTTCAAAATAAACAAACTTAAAAAAAAAATACAAGTGAAGCCATTTGATATTTTTCTTTTGAGTTGCCAAAGTATTTTTGTAGTAACATACACATTCTCCATAATTATTAGTGTGCGTTAATGTCTACTGGCCACTGCATGTCCAAAGTTAAATTTTATCTTAAAACCACCAAGCTTTGTATTTTCTTCTCTAAACGTGTTACATTCTCTGACTTTAAAGACATTACTTAAAATGATGGATAAAAATTGACTTGGTTTGGGGAGCCTGAGTGGCTCATTCAGTTAAACAACCGACTTTGGCTCAGGTCATGATCTCACAGTTCGTGAGTTCGAGCCCCACATTGGGCTCTGTGCTGACAGCTCAGAGCCTGGAGCCTGCTTCAGATTCTGTCTCCCTCTCTCTCTGCCCCTCCCCCCATTCATGCTCTGTCTCTCAAAAATAAATAAAGTGTTTAAAAAATTTTTTTAAAGTTGACATGGTTTTTCCATTGTAAAATCAGCAATAGCAAATTTGTCAAGCACAGCATTAAACAGCCTCATTAAAATGCCTGTTGGGTCAAATAACCATGTCAGATATCCTGAGCGGGCATGGGAAAATATTTTCATTTATTCATTCGTTTAACAAATAATGAGCCCTTACTGTGTGCCAAGCATTGCACTAATGTTCAGCGAAATCCTTTTGTTAGGAGATATTTGTAAAACACAATCAGGCCATCAGAATCTTTCATTGGTGGAAAGGAATGAAAGAAATTCAAGCTGATCTTTTCATACCTTCACTTTAAAGACTGGGGCGGGAGGGGGGGGCGGTCTGGCCTCCTGATTTTTAGGGATCTTTGGATTTCTACACAATTTATTTAACCTTGTCACAGTATCTTAGATCATTGAGCAAATAAAACAGTTTTCCTTTCCACTTAATGACTGTTCACCTTCACACTTCAAACATCTTTCAAAATATCTAAAAATTTTATAGAAACAGACTCTATTTAGAATGTGGTTGGGGCCCCTGGGTGGCTCAGGTGGTTAAGTGTCCGACTTCAGCTCAGGTCATGAACTCACGGTTCCTGGGTTCGAGCCCTGCATTGGGCTCTGTGCTGACAACCCAGGGCCTAGAGCCTGTTTCCGATTCTGTGTCTCCCTCTCTCTCTGCCCCTCCCCCACTCACGCTCTGTCTGTCTCTCTCAAAGGTAAATAAACATTAAAAAAAAAATAGAATGTGGTAGGGATGTCAGCTCTGAAACAGAAATATCTAAGTCTTAGAACCCTACCCCCAACCCCTTACTGGCTGTGTGAACTTTGTTGCTTCTCTAAACCTTTGTTTTCTCAGAAAATGAAGTGTTTAAGAAATCTGATAATCTTTAATTCTAGATAGTCATTCACTTCCCTAAACAGAATTGCCATTAGTCCTTGGCACATTACTTTTGAGCATCTGTTTTGTAATTGTTTTACTACCTTACCTTTTTTGTTTTTACTACTTTACATTTTGATACCCCTTTTCAGTAGAAGACATCAAAGTACCTTGTTATATGTTTTATATAGTCACATAATAGAAATGCTTCTAATAATAATAACCTTATTATTCAATGACTGCACATATCAAAAGTATTGCTTCCTAAATCCAAATGAAAGAAAACTTACCCAAGCTTTGTTAGTTTCTTCAACTCTAAAATTGTAAGGTAACATGGCAAATGAAAATAATGTGTGAGTGCACGTATTGTTATATAATTTATATGTAAATGGTTGAGATATATATATTTGGGATACTATTTAAAGTGTTAAACTGTAAATTTCATTAGATTTAACTCTGTTTCTGTTTCAGTAACATATCTCCTCACCACAATATAAGGCAAAAACCATAGTTTGGCATTTACTTTAAGCTTGTTTGAGGCAACAGTTGTGCATATCCAAAGGAGTATCAAGATGGAAATGCAATCGATCACTTTACTTGTCCTTCACTTGCCCTTCTTGAAAACTAGTTATTCTTACTTTCAGTCCTTTATCACAATAGTATATTGAATGCTAATAAGTTTAGTAACCCTTCAAAAATTTGATAGACATTATTTTAATATGATATGGACTATAACTTTGAATTATACTTGCAATCAGTACTTGTGATATCTTAGTAACCATTCCTTGAAGACAATTTGTTTTTCAAATAAAGGACTTGGTGTGATACCGAAATAGAATTTATATATGAATTTTGCACATAGAGTGGATTTTGCACAATATTTAATTTTATCCTTAAAAAATCAACCAACATCAGTATTAAATTTCCTAATTTTGATAATTGTTCTGGGGTATATA
The DNA here is from genome assembly GCF_046562875.1 of Panthera onca. Lineage (NCBI taxonomy): Eukaryota > Metazoa > Chordata > Mammalia > Carnivora > Felidae > Panthera > Panthera onca. The sequence goes on from NC_138355.1 coordinate 22,855,699, forward strand.
AGAGAATGTCCTTTGTTTTAGAAAATAGAAACTGAAGCTGTTGGTGGTAAAGAGCATAATGTCTCCAGCTTTCTCAAATGGTTTAAAAAATGCATATTTTTATGCATATAAATAATGTAATAATGTAAATAATGTAAAATATTTACATAAATAATTACACAGAGGATAATCAAGCAAAGGTAGCAAAATGTGAACAGATGATGAATCTGGACACAGGTATGTAGGAATTCCTTGTGCTCTTCTTGTACCATTTTTGTAAATTTGAAACCATATCAAAATGTAAAAATTACACACCCCCTCACCAAAATCCATCAACTTTACCAATTTTAGTTATCAGTTTAGGAAAAGACCTATTGTCCTATATTACCTGCCTTTGTTCGTTCCTGGGTATCTAGTATTAATCTTTTCCTGTGTGCAAGAATAGTAGAGCAGGAGAAAAGAGACTGAGTCAGTAGTTTTGGTTTCTTCAAAAAGGATGGAAATCCCAGAGGAATTAGGAGGAAAACTGGTGCTTGTAAAATTGGAAAATAACTCTCTTCTGCTGTAGCATTTTAAAATTCTTGGTACAGAAAAAGCTGATTATATAATACATCTTATTTGGATATCCTTTTAAACTACAAGGCTTACACAGAAAAAGTTGTACAGGAATGTTTATGGCAGCACTACAGGGATACCTCGTTTTATTGCTTTTCACCTCGTTGCAATTTGCAGAGACTGTATTTTTTAACAAATTTAAGGTGTAGGGGCAACCCCTATGTTAAGCAAGCCCATTTTTGTCGTTTTCCAATAGCATTTGCTTACTTTGTGGCTCTTGCTACATTTTGTTAATTTTCGAAATATTTCAGCCTTTTTCATTATTATTATGTTTGGTCTGCTGATCTGTGATCAGTGATCTTTGATGTTACTACAGTCATTGTTTTGAGGTGCCACAAACCCACACCCATATAAGACAGCAAACTTAATCGGGGCGCCTGGGTGGTTCAGTCGGTTAAGCATCTGACTCTCGATCTCAGCTCTGGTCATGATCTCATGGTTTGTGAGATCCAGTCCCACATCAGGCTCTGTGCTGACGGTGCGGAGCCTGCTCGGGATTCTCTCTCTCTCCCTCTCTTTCTGCCCCTCCCCTGCTTGTGCATATATGCGCGCTCTCTCTCAAAATACATAAATAAACATTTAAAAGGTATTTAAAAAAACATCGCAAACTTAATGAATGTTGTGTGTATTCTGACTGCTCCACTAACCCACCATTCCCTCCCTCTCTCCTCTTTGGGCCTCCCTATTTCCTGAGACACAGCAATATTGAAATTAGGCCAATTAATAACCCTGCAGTGACCTCCAAGTGTTCAAGTAAAAAGAAGGGTCACATGTCTCTCACTTTAAATCAAAAGCTAGAAATTATTAAGTATAGTGAGGAAGGCACGTTGAAAGCCAAGACATGCCCAAAGCTAGGTCTCTTGTACCAGTTAGCCAAGTTGTGAATATAAAGGAAGTGTTCTCGAAGGAAATTAAAAGTGCTACTCCAATGAATACACAAATGATAAGAAAGTTGAAACAGCCTTATTGCAAATATGGAGAACGTTTGACTGCTCTAGATAGAAGATCAAACCAGCCACAACTTTCCCTTAAGCCAAACCTTATCCAGAAGAAGGCCCTGACTCTCCCGGGGAAAATACTATGAAGATTGTTCAAATGACAACCAAGGATTTAGAATATTACCTAACCTTGTTGATAAAGCAGTGGCAGGATCTGAGAGGACTGACTCCAATTTTCACAAAAGTTCTGTGGGCCAAATGCTATCAAACAGCATCTCATGTTACAGAGAAATTAACATGCAAGAGTCTATTGATGCAGCAAAGCTTGTTAGTATTTTAAGAAATTGCCACAGCCACCGCCACCTCAACCTTCCTCAACCACCACGCTGATCAGTCAGCAGCCGCCAACACTGAGGCAAGACCCTCCACCAGCAAAAGATCACAATACACTGAAAGCTCAGATGATGGCTTGCATTATTTAGCAATAAAATATTTTTAAGTTAAGATATATACATTGTTTTTTTAGACTTCATGCCCTTGCACACTTCATCAAGTACAGTATTCTGTAAACATAACTTTTATACGCAATGGGAAATCAAAAAATTAATCTGACTAGCTTTATTGAGATACTCACTTTATTGCAGTGGTCTGGAGCCAGACCCACAATATATCCGAGGAATGCCTATATTTGTAATACTGTAAAGTAGAAATAACCCAAATGTCCATCGGTGGAATACTAGTTGGCCATTGAAAAGAATGAAGTACTGATACATGCTACAGCATAGATTAAATTAAATTAAATCAAATCAGGTACAGAAGGCCACATAGTGTATGATTTCATGTATAGGAAATGTCTAGAACAGGAAGATTCATAAAGACAAAACTTAGATTAGCAGTTCCTAAGGACTCAGCAGTTGAGAGGAAGGAGAACCAGGTGCTAATGAGAGCCAGGTTTCTTTCTGAGGTGATGAAAATGTTCTGCAATTAAACTGTCGTGATATTTGCACAACTTTGTGACTATATTTTAAACTACTTTAAAAGAGTGAATTTTATGGTACGGGACCTCTATTTCAATAAAGCTCATATTTTTTAAAAAACAAGCCTAACAAATCACTTCTGCTTCATAATGTCTTCCTATCTACTAAGGATAAGAGCCAAAGACCTTGTAACTTCACACGATCTGGCTTCCTGTTTCTTCACAGACCTCATTTTCCTTTTTCTTTCCCCCCTGAGTCAATCCAGTTTACCTGCAGTGATTTCCTGACTGTTGCCGCTTCCAGATCTTTTTTTTTTTTTTTTTTTTTACTGTTTTTACCCTCTTCCCAAAAACCCAGGAACCCTTTACTCAAAAGTCGGTCTCTCAGAGATACCTTGCCTGACTACCCTCTAAAATTGTAAAGCTCTCCAACATTACCTACACCCCTTTCTTGCTTTATTCTTATCCTTGGCACTCTTCACCCTAACACAGTATATATCTTAACCTTTTTATCTTGTGTATTGCTTTCTCTTCCCCCAAGAATGTAAGCTCTCTGAGGGCAGAGGTTTTGTCTCTTATTCACAACTGTATCCCAAGGCTTAAAACAGTGCTTGGCACATACTGTCACTGATGCTGTCAAATGAGTGAGTCTGAAAGCTGATAGCTATAAAAAAGGTAGCTATAGCAAAAATCAGGACTGTACATAATTGAAGAGGGGGCTACATTTTTTATACCCATTACTCAACTGAAACTTAAGTTTTCTCTAGGACTATGAGATTAAGGAAGTAGGAGGAAAGAAATAACTGGTTTCTAGTGTCTTAAAATAAAATAATAAAGACAATTATACCGTTCTTAAAATGAAAACTTTATTTGACCCAGGCAAATAGTTATTTTATTTATTTTTCAATCATGAAGACCTGCCAGAGATCCACAAATACGTTAGGGAGTCAGAAAAGGTTGACTGAATTGACAGCGTGGGCCTGAATCAGGGGTCAGTAAACCATGGCCCAGGGCCCTTTTTTTTTTTTTCTGTATTGTACATAAGGTTGTACTGGCATACAGCCATGCCCATTCATCTACATATTGCCTATGACTGCTTTCTTGCTACAGTGGTGGAATTAAAATAGTTGTGACAGAGACTATATGGCCCCCAAAGCATGAAATATTTACTAGCCGACCCTCTACAGAAAACCTTTGCTGGCCCTTCAATAGATCAGCCCTGGTAGGGTGTATAATAGTATGGTAGGGAATTTGGCCAAACATCCAGACATTCAAATTTCGTTTGCATCCCTACCTATTACCTTAGACAAAGGTCGGTAGGTAGACAAGTTTCCTGATCTATGGTTTTCTCATCGGTGAAATGAAGATAATACCTATCCCACCTGGTTGTTGTTTAAGAATTTCAAATGAGATATTGTATGTAGAGCACTTAATGAAGTGCCTAAAAACGCCGTATTAGTAGTTGCAGCCCAGTAAGTCACACACACACACACACACACACACACACACACACGTATCACATACACGCATTTACAAGGAAATGTAAATGCCCTCAAATAGAAATGCCCAGTCACCAAGCACTTTCCATAAGCTTTCAGTATTTTTTGGAAAATAACGAATGAAATCAAAACAAATGTCAATAGTAAGTACATGCTTATATTTACTCCATGTGAAGAACACAGTAACCACCAAAATATATGTGATTGGTTCATTTGTTGAGAAGATTATTGTCAAGCATTATTTCTAACAGCCCTACTCACAGTATTTTGGTGCCTTGACTCATATTTTAACAAAATGTACAGCCCACTATAGAATGTTTACATCTTGAAGTAAGTTTTATTGCTTTATTTTTAAGGAAATTTTTATGTAAGCAGGTCTAATTCATGCTATGCTCTGGCTATAAACAAGGAAAAACAATTCGGTGCCTTTTATATTATGACAAAATTTCAATCTAGAGCTTTTCCTTGGGGTGCCTCATTTGCTAACTCTCTGTTTAGAGAAGGCAAGTTTCTCGGACCGGATCATTTTGGTGATACCTTTGTGCCTATACTGACTTTTCTTCGCTATAATACATAAAATAAAAGATTCATTTTTTCTTTTACCATGTTTTATTTTTGGTTGTTGATTTGGAGACTGGTGGTGTAGATCCTTTTATCAGGAATACATGGAATTCTTTAGTACTTTGGTATATAGAATCACAATTTCACTTTCACCAGTAAGTCATTCAATAAACACTTATGAATTATCCACTGTGTGCTAGACATTAAAACATTTTGTTTAGATTACTAGAGCACAGTTTTCGCCTTTAAAATGCACAAGGCGTAGTGGAAGAAATCACTATGTAGACAGATAATTTCAATAAAGTAATAGGAGCAATAACAATGAAAGTATAGGTAAGAAAGCTATTAACTCTGCCTTAAGGTGTCAGGAAAGACCTGGAGATGTAATATTTGAACTGAGTCCTAATGGATCAGTTCAATATAGTCAGGTATACATGGTAGAAAGAATGATACCTCACTGGAGGTACCAAAGTCAATCAACAAAGATGTTTGAGCACCTACTGTGTGCCAGGTAGTGCTCTAGAGAGTGGGGATATACCAACGAACAAAACAGATGAATTGTGATTACTTTGCTTTGGAACATGCAAAGACTTGGAAGCGAGGTAGATAGCACAGCATAGCTAAGTCAAGGAGAGTGTGGGGGAGCCGCTACCAGGAAAGAAGCAGGAGCCACATCACACCAAGTTGTTTGAACTTGATGCTCTAGGCCAATGGTTTCAACTTTGGAGCTCCAGATATTCTGGCGTGTCCTAAAGTTCTTACAAAGGGATTATCAATTCATGCTTAAATACTAAGCAAGCATAGACTGTGGATTTTGAGAAAATGTTTTTTCTACATATTTGTCAATATTTTTCAATTTTATGTAGTTATTTTGAGTAACAAAGTATGGATTTATTTAAATATATATATTTTTTAATTTTTTTTAACGTTTATTTATTTTTGAGACAGAGAGAGACAGAGCATGAACAGGGGAGGGTCAGAGAGAGGGAGACACAGAATCTGAAACAGGCTCCAGGCTCTGAGCTGTCAGCACAGAGCCCGACGCGGGGCTCGAACTCACAGACCGCGAGATCACGACCTGAGCCGAAGTCGGCCGCTCAACCGACTGAGCCACCCAGGCGCCCCTTATTTAAATATATTTTTAATGTTTATTCATTTTTGAGGGACAGTGCATGAGTGGGGGGATGGACAGAGAGAGAGGGAGACACAGAATATGAAGCAGGCTCCAGGCTGTGAGCTGTCAGCACAGAGCTGGACGTGGGGATCGAACCCACTAACCATGAGATCACGACCTGAGGCGAAGTTGGACGCTGAACCAACTGAGCCACCCAGGCGCCCCTAGATTTTGTATCTCCTCAATTGGTACTATTGCTATAACTACTTTCAAGTAACTATCTGTCAAAATGACTAATTTTAAAAAGAGATCCTGGCTCATGCTCTGTCTCTTTCTCTCTCTGTGTCAAAAATAAACATTAAGAAAGAAAAAAGGAGGCACCTGGGTGGCTCAGTAGGTTAAGAGTCAGACTTCAGCTCAGGTCATGATCTCGCAGTTGGTGAGTTCCAGCCATGCATTGGGCTCTGTGCTGACAGCTCAGAGCCTGGAGCCTGCTTCGGATTCTGTGTCTCCCTCTCTCTCTGCCCATTCCCTGCTCATGATCTGTCTGTCTGTCTCTCTCTCTCAAAAGTAAATGAACATTAAAAAATTAAAAAAAAAAGAAAAGAGATCCTAAAATACTCAGCCTGATATTTCCTGCCAATCTTGAAGCTATTAAAACTTTTAGAGCAGCTAAACAAAACTTCAGTAAATAAGTGAACTCCTTCTAAGTGCCAGGCACTACTTTAGCCACTGGGTTTATAAAGGTTAATATATAAAACAAGAATCTTACCGAGTTGACTAGAGTCCAGATGAAGAATAATGAAGTCAACATGGAGAGGAGAGTCTGGATTCAGGATATACTGAGATAGTAACTCTTAAGCTGTGAGAATTCTCTCACTGAAGGCAGACTGCTAGAACAGAAAGAAAATAGATTATTGGGAACAGAGCTAATATTTTGCTAATGCAGGGGAAGACTCTGAGCTTTTTAAGAGTGTTGTTTTCTCATAGCACGCCTGATCAATCTACAGAAAACAGGGATGTTAGTGATTTATGGGTCTCTGAAAATATCTCTACTGTTTGATTTTTCTCTGCGTATTAATAAGGTGTAAGCCTGTGAACTGACCTTAAATCCAAGCATGTAAGTATGTAATGTAAATCATATTTAAAAATCCATCTGTTTCGGACTCCTTCACAATGACAGTGTGACAGGAGTTGAAGGACAGTCGTTTGCTACATTGATGGGTCTCTGAACCTATAGCCCAACAAGCTTACTTCTCTGACTTCTTTCTTTCAGATTTCAGCCTTCTTTCCTATTCTCCCTCTCTCCCCCGCCCCCCCCCCCCGCGCTCTCCACCCCTCTTTTCTTTCTCGCTAAGAAAGACAGAGCTATTGACTAGAAGCCCAGAGTTGCCCCCAAGTTCCGACCACCGGCTCGAATTCTTATGAAGTGGACTTGTAATATCCTTAATGTTGCTGTTGGCAGTCAGTTACAGATTCCATTATTGTCGATCAATGCCGTCGCCATGCGAGGTGGGGGGAGGAACGGAGGAGGAGGAGAAGAAAGGAGGGATGAGAGCTTCCTATTCACAGATTTATCAACCTGCCTTTGCTCGCAGGAAATCTTCGCAAAGGGGGCTGAGATGCTGTTGAAATAGCTAAAGCAGGAAGGGGTTAGGGGGCTGCAGTTCTCTCTGGTTGACTGAAAGGAAATTTGAAAACCTTTCTTCTCGGAACAAAACAAAATGCTGAATTTGTTCTTTTGCCTTTGTTTTTGTTTGATGATATGCTTTACTTAACTGATTAGCTATTGTGCTGTCTGGTTATCTAAGCTGCTTCAGTGTAGGAACCTGTTTCTTTTCCTTTGAGTGTCTTTATTCTTTATTTTCCTTTGCTTTCTCCTGTCATTAAACACAAATCATTATTCAATTTTATCCTGGCTTCTCTTTCAGGCTAAAGCTTAACACTAAGAGACAGAAGGACAAATCTCCCTTCCCTTCTCTTCTGTCACCCTCTTTTAACCCTCTCTATTTCCTTCCCCCTCCCCCCCCGTTGTATTAGATTGATGTCACAGAGACAGAATTCAGAGTGGAGGGAGGATCACATTTGCTCTTTCATCATTACAGCCTAGCCAGCAATTTAAGTGTCGGACCCCCAAGAATTCAGTCTTTGTATCTTTCTTTTCCCACTCCATCATTCAGTAATTGTGCTCTGTATGGAAAAGTTTTCTGGCTGGAGAATGAGTCTCCTTTCCCCCGGTGATGTGGCCGAGTGGTTGGATAGTAGCACCGAAGAGGAGAAGAGCCTTCTGTCATTTCTGGGTACGGTAGGGCTCCGCTTGTTCTTTTAACCGTTTGTTGTCTGAACTTCTCTTACTTTGGGGAGTAAGACCCCAGATTTTCTAAAATCCACTTTGTATATTTTAAAGGGGGTAGGAATTAAAAGGATATGTTTAAGTTGTTTGCTGTTCAAGGTTTGCTGATGTTTGTAGAAAGAATGTCACCAACATTGCCTATGAGAAATAGCAGACAGTTTGCTTTGCTTTAACAAAGAGTGCTAGCTCCGTGCAAAGCTTACTGTGTCATCCGGTCAGCTGTTCGTGGTATTTAGACAACTTCTACTAGCCGAAATATGTTATTGTTTTACTATACCTCTCAGTACAGTGATGCTGAGGCTTGCCTTGGAAGAGTGGCAGTGGGCTTTGTGTGCAAGAAAAGCCAACATATGGATTGAGAAGTAGCTTTTATGCAAGGTGTGAAATACTTGTAATGTTCATATATCAGATTTCTACTGAGTATATAAAATACAGCTATTACTTAAACTTCCCATTTATGGATGTTTTCTAATAAATTTCTAAGGAAGGCAATTATTGATCGTGGAATTATTGATATCATAAACAAATTCATAAAGTTAGGTTATAAATCCAATTGTGTCATCAGTGTAATAGGAGAGCTTGATACTTACACAAATCCTATTTGTGAATACTTTTGTTAGATTAATAATTGCCTTCAACTTTATCTGTTTTTCTATACATTTGATTTGTCTCATATGTTTTGCTAAATATAAATATACCTTTATTATAAGTGGACAAAATTTATAGTTTTCTGATCTGTGCCTCATGAGTATTGCTTATGACCTTAGAAATACTCTTCTGCCATTCCAAAAGATATCTCTATCTTTTTAAAAAAAAATTTTTATTGTATTTAGCATAAGTTTCTGTTTTATTTAATTCAATTACGTTGTCAATCTTAACATTCTATAAATGATTTCTTTTTTTTCATGAGGTTTAGATGTAAAGAGTCATCCTGATCAGATCTTTCCTAATTCTATAAAGACTCAGAGATATATATTTCGATATTAATCCTACTCTTAATTTGTTTATCACAGCCTCACTTGTCTTGGGTATTTGGGTGACTTTAAGAAATATGTGTACCTCCTAACTCCTCAATTCTCTGAAGCCTGTCCTATCCTACCTGCTTCCCATTCCCCACCCGTCCACATACCTAGAGAAACATCAGTGAAGAAAAGCAAACACAAATAACCCTGAGTAAAACCAACCACTTAGACCCTACTGCATCATGGGAAAGGAAGGTATAGTCAACACTAAGTATTTTCCTTCGCTCTTGAATGATATTTTTCTGTATTCTAATTATCTAACCTCAAGATTAATTTATTTTCTTTTTTGGCCATTACTCCTCTCTACCTAAAAAGAATTTAATCAAATAAATAGAGTTGGGCAATTAAAAGGGTCTTCAGTGTATGTCCCCTCCTGCCCCCACTCCCGTCCTCTGTTTAGGAGAGTTAATGAATTATACTCTTTTTTCACAAGTGGAAGTGATAAAGACAAAGGATGTTAGAACACACTTAGAAGAAACATGCAAATTCTTGCAAACTGTCCACCTAATGGAAGGAAACCTTAGCATTCGTAATAGACAAGACACAGATAAATCAGTCTTGATTCTGCTCAAGAGCTACAACAAGTTTAGTTGTTGAGAGAGTAGATAGCTATGTACCCCTGCTCCACTGTGGCGGCAGTGAGCCCTGGATGTCAGCACGTCTTATTTGGGAGATTGAATCTCTCTCCTGACCATGGGTAGCAAACACCTCCATCTGTGGGTAAATGGGAATTTACTAAATTCTTCCAGAGGAACTAGGAGGAAAGCTATCTCAATACAACTTGTAATAGCTTGAGGATTAAGCAAAGCTCTTGTGATATCATTTGCTACTGTAGTTACCATGAACTAGAACATGCTTTTCCCAGTGAAGACGCCAAGAGAACAATGAGAAACCCGAATCTACTTTATGATGAATCTAGAATTAATGGAACCAAAAGAGTCGTTGTGTCAGAGAACCTGTCAAACTATGGTTTCTTTCCCTAAGGATTTATGGCAGGTTTCTCTTTAGGAGAGAAGATGAAAGAACTTTGTATTGGTTAGACTTTACTACTTCACTTTTGAACAGAAGCCACGTAACTGATGTTCAGGCCTTCCTGTTGATTTAGTGCAGTGCTGGTTTGATGAAGCTTCATAAAATTGCTGTGCGTTATTCTATTCAAAAGCCTTCCATGGCTCTCTCCTCACCTATCAGATGAAGTCAAAACACTGTGATCTGGAACTTATTCTGGCCCTTCTGTCTGGCATTCCAGTATTCCTTTGGGGAGGGGCCAAGGGGACTTTCATTCCACCAAATTGATTAGCTTCCTACATCTCAGGCAAATGCTGCCCTTTCCTACCTTTGCACTTGCTGTTCCTCTCATCGGCCGTGTCCCTTCATCCAAACTGAAATTTCCATAACTCTGTCCGTGCTTCAGATCTTACTCACGAACAAGATCCTGTGCTAGGTACTGTGGCTGGATACGAAGAAGTGTACGATAAACCTGCTTGCGAGAAACATAGAATTTGGGGAGAAACCGTGAACTGTGTACAATTAAGGGAGAAAGATTTAATGATAATTCAAGACAACAACGGAGAAAATAAAATAAAGCAGTACCTGATTATGAAATGATTTATCTTAGCAAAAATTGCCTTGGGGATTTGAAGAAGGGAGACATCATTTTCAATTAGAAACCCTGAAAATTGCTTTACAGAGATAGGATTTAATCTGAATCTGAAAGCATAGAGTAGGTTTTTATAGAAACGGAGTTTTCTGTATGAAAGGAGTGTCATGAGGAATATTAAATTATGTTCCCATCTAACGAACAAACTGATTTGAAAGGAACGGGAAGTTCATGTACAGAAGCAATGAGAGGTAATACTTGAAGGATGTGTGGTGGATCACTGGGTAGGACCTTTCCTGACAATCTAACGAGTAACAATTTTATCCTGAAAGTAGTTGGGAAGAATTAAGGATTAATGAGGAAGAAAAAAATGTGACCAAAATAGTTTCTTAGAAAGACGTATGTGGAAGTGTCTTGTAGGGGGATGAGACCGGAAGCAGTTACACCTGTTTGAAAGCTATCAGAGAAGTCCAGATACGAAATAAGCACCTCTCTTTTAACACTTAACGCCCTATAATTAGTAATTAGTGCTTGGCTTATTTGTTGTTAAAACTAGATGTGAATGCCTCCACAGCAGGAGCCCAACCCTCTGTCTTTTCCACCCCCAGCACACTCCAGGTCCAGATGAATATTTGTACAGCTAATATGAATAAGATGAAAAGATGGAGAGATTACAAACAATCTATCAACAGAGTTGCTGACAGACTGGAGGAACGGGGAGCAAAATAAATCAAAGACTTTTTGAATTTAGGAAGATGGTGGTAATATTAACAGAAATAGAAATGTTGGGAAAGGGAGCCAGATTTTGAGGACAGAAGATGAGTTCTGTTTAGCTATATTGACTTTGAGGTGACTAGTACGCCCTCAGAAATATAGTTCTTGGAAATGAAGTCACAGGTGGAGAGCAACATCTGGGAGCCATCTAGAGAAGACAGATAGTTGAAGCTCTAAGCATCTGTAAGTGATCTACTATCAACAAACTGTCAAGAAAAAACAGAGGTCAGGGACTGAAGCTTGAAGAACACCAGTAGTGGGGGGGGGGGGGTAGAGAGGAAGAGGCGATACAGAGAGCATGATCCTAATGGCAGGAGGAAAGCCTGGACGGTGTGTATTATAAGTACTAAGACAGAAGAAGGTCAACTATGTTAGTGGTTACGGAAGACAAAAAAGACCACTGGATTTGGTAATGAGACTTTTGATTAATAACTTGTGAAATTGTCAGTTCTGTTTCATTCATTAGAACTGAGGGAAAAGAAGCCAGATTTTATAATATAGACAAAGACAGCAGATGATGAGACAGTGAAAGCCATAGGTTCCATCTCTTGCCTGGAGAAATATGGGACTAATAAAAAGGAAAAGTACCTTTTTAAAAACTGGAGAGACTTGTACATATATACATATATTTGGTATAGGAAAGAGCAAGATATTAAACCGGTAAGAGAGGAGACTGAGGGAACAAAATCCTTTATGAGTTTGAGGGTGAGTGTGGGATTAAGGGCACAGGATTAACCTTTTGAAAGGAGAAACTCCTACAGGAATCAAAGATGCTTGTAGAGATTTAGTAGTGGAAAGTAGAGAAGATGAGGGAGGTAACTGCTAGTGTATTAATTTTATGGCATTTAACTTACTCAGTCTTAGATTGTAGTTAGTTATTTGTGTACCCACCTAGCACTCCCGTTTCTGCATAGTAGGGTCCTTCACTTAATATCTTGGCATCTTCCAGAATAGCACTGAAGAGGTGCTTAATAAATACTTGTTTTGAGTGAACGAGTGAATGAATGCTATTCAGATACCCAAAAGTTTGAGATTCAGCCATTTTCACAATTAGCCAACTCATTCTGTCAGAACTATCCTTTTCCCTCCTTTTCTCCACTGTTCTCTATTCTCATATCTGCAAGTACCATTTAAGGTACATTGGTAGCATTTGCAATTATTATTCAGTAGGCTGTAATTGTGTTTTCCAAATTCTAGAATAAGAAGCAAAATACTCAAATATTCTGTACTACTTTACATGTTCTAAACTGAATTTAAGTGATTTTTTTTCATTAAGTGAAGTTAAGTGATAGAATAATTCTATAAAAGAATATCATTTTGACAGAATGTAAACATTTTCATGTTTCTAAGTGATTCTACTGACTATGGTTAACTATTTCATGTTGGTAACTTATAACTAAGATTACACCTAACATCAAGGAGAAAGTATATTCAATTCTAGCAAAATGGCAGACACCTTGAAAAATAATACAGAAACAACTAGAAATGACACATTAATGAAACAGATATTTTTAAGCTAAATGGTTGAACTCTATTCTTAGGAAGGAAAGGAAATCCCTTGGAAGAGAAAAAAGAAAACTAAAAATACAAGTGGTAAATTGTCCTGGGGGCATTTGCCAGTCTTAGAATCCCAGAATGTTAAGAGTTAAGAGCCACAAGATAGGAGATGGGCCTAGGGTCCAAATGAAGTGAGGAATTAGAACTGAAAGCCTCAGGACTCCTGGCTGGCTCAGTCTGAGGAGTATGCAACCCTTGATCTCAGAGTTGTGAGTTCAAGCCCCACACTGGGTATGGAGATTGCTTAAATAAATAAGACTCTTAAGCTTATTTATTTTAAGCTTGAATAAATAAGACTTAAAAAAAAATTAGAAATCCTCATACCATTGTTCCCTATAGGACTGGGTCCCTTGATGACTGAAAATAAGAGAAAAATTTGCTCATTGGCAAAAACTGACAAATCTTTTTTATCTTAGACTGGATTAGTCAGGGAGAGAAGAAGATAAAAATCCCATGAGAATTTATAACTACAGTTCTGATAAGGTAAAACTAAAATAGTGGACAACAAAAATATGTCAGATAGAAAGGGGGTAATTGGAACTGAAGTTTTTTAAGATCATTGAATTATTCAAGAAAAGGATAGAAATCAAGATTGACATTAGGCTTTAAGTACATGTGTTGAAATGTTAAGGACAGCTATTAAAAAAATGGAAATAAAGTGCATGATTTCAAAAGCAGTAGAAAAGAAAATAAATTTTTAATCCTTGACCAAGGATTTTTAAACCTTGGTCTGAACAGACCAAAAATCAGAAAAAAAGCATTAAAAAAAAGGTGAAAAGAAAACACAGTAAGATGGTGGGGTGCCTGGGTGGCTCAGTCAGTTAAGCATCTGACTCTTGATTTCAGCTCAGGTCATGATCTCATGGAATCTGTGAATCTCATGGATTCAAGCCCCATGTCGGGCTCAGCACTGACAGTGCAGAGCTTGCTTGGGATTCTGTTTCTCCCTCCCACTCCTCCTCCCCCCATCTCTCTCTCTCTGTCTCCCTTCCTCTCCCTTTCTCTCTCTCTCTCCCTCCCTCCCTCCCTCCCTCTCTCTCTCTCTCCCTCCCTCCCTCCCACCCTCCCACCCTCCCACCCTCATTCTCTCTCTCTCTCTCATTCTCTCTCTCTGTCCTCCAAAACAAATAACTAAACAGTTAAAACAAAAACACAGATGGTAAAAATAAAATCCAACTATATCAGAAAACACAGTGTTAATTGCCAGACTCGATATCTTTTTTAGTGTTGTGAATGAGAAAGACATAAAGACCCAGGAGGATTAAAAGTAAAAGGTTTGGGAAGATATCTTTGGCAAATAAAAGAAAGCTAGCATAGCCATGAAAATGAGATGAAATCGAACTTTATGTCAAAACCATTATTAGGAATAAAGGAGGTTACTACATAATGATAAAATATAGAAATTATTAGAAAGATATAACAATCTTACATGCACCCAATAACAGTCTCAATTTATAAGGCAAAAATTGACAGAAATATAAGGAGATTAATCTACAGTCTTATCTATAAAAATTAGTAAAGCTATAGAAGACATCAAAAACATAATAAACTTGGGGTGCCTGGGTGGCTCAGTCGGTTAAGCGTCCGACTTCAGCTCAGGTCACGATCTCACAGTTTGTGAGTTCGAGCCCCGCGTCGGGCTCTGTGCTGACAGCTCAGAGCCTGGAGCCTGCTTCACATTCTGTGTCTCCCTCTCTCTCTGCCCCTTCCCTGCTCATGCTGTGTCTCTGTCTGTCTCAAAAATAAATAAACATTAAAAAAAAAAAAACATAATAAACTTAAGTTAATGGACATATATAGAATCCTGAATCCAACAATTATATAGTCTTATCATACACATATGGAATCTTCATGAAAACTGTCCATAGACTGGACCATAAATAAATCTCAACAAATTTCAAAGTCTTTATATCACACAGAATGCATTCTCTTGATCCTGGTTGAACTAAGATAGAAATTAGTAACAAGAATTTACTTTAAAAATCTTTGCTTTGGAGACTTTTAAAGTTACCTTTCTATGACTCTTTTGTCAATGAAGAAATAATAATGAAAATTGTAAAATGGTTAGAAGTGAACATCCTGAAAATGGTACATATCAAAACCTGTAGGATACTGTGAAGTAATTATTAAGTGAAATTTACAGACTTAACTTTTTATATTGAGAAAGGCTGAAAACTAATGAGCTAATTAACCATTTGTCTCAACAAGTTAGAAATTTTATATATATATAAATTATATATATATGTGTGTGTGTGTGTGTGTGTGTGTGTGTGTGTATATATATATATATATATATATATATATATATATATAATATATCTCCAAAGAAAGTTTAGGGAGAAAAATGATGAAAATAATAGCAAATGATAATGAAATGGAAGACAGAAATAAACGTCATAGAATCAATAAAGCCAAGAGTTGTTTTATTAAAAAGTTCAATGAAAATAGATAAAACTGTCAAGATTTGATTAAGACAAAGAGAAAGCACAAAGAAACAATGTTAGAAGTTTAAAAAGCGGGGTGCGTGGGTGACTTGGTTGGTTAAAGGTCTGACTCTTGATTTTTGGCTGAGGTTATGATTTCACGGTTCATGCGTTTGAGCCCCATGTCGGGCTCAGTGCTGGCAGCGTGGAGCCTACTTGGGATATATTCTCTCTCTCTCTCTCTCTCTCTCTCTCTCTCTCTCTCTCTCTCTCTCCCTCCCTCCCTCCCTCCCTCCCTCTCCCTCTCCCCACCCCCCGTTAAATAAATAAACTTAAGAAATGAAAAATGAAACCCTATTACAGAAAATCAGAGACTTGAAAAATAGGAAGGAATCTATCATGAACAACTTTATGATATTTGAAAATTTAGAGAAATTGGGCATTTAAAGAAAGATACAATTTTTTAAAATTGACTATAGAAGAAACAGAAAATATAAGTAGGCTTGCAACTTATAACCATGAAAGAAATTGAATCAGTGTCTTAAAATTATCACCAATTGTGGTTTGATTTCTTATGTAGCTTGACTTCCGAAAAAGACTAATTGCTGGATTACACTTACATTAATATTTTCAATCAGTGACAATTCAGTTTTTCATCATAAATGAATTAATTGATATTCTGGTATCTAAATTGAAGAAGAAACTAAAAATCCTAGGAGCCCTGCTAAACCCTAAACGTGGCAGTTGAATCCCTATTGAGTCCCACAGGTGGTCAAGTTTCCCTTTGTGTTTAACTCTTACATCCTTTATTTAGAGGATTTTCTTAGAGAAAGAAAAAAAAAGTTCTTTCAAAATTTTCCTGATGGAGATGTACAAATAAAAAATTTAAGAAAATCAAGCTGAACAGATATCTAAAGAAAATGGAAATGAATAAGAAGAAATCAAGATTTAAACCTTATTATGTTTAAATGTGCTTCTTAAGGAAACCTGGAGATATGTGAATTTTCAAAAAGAATGATTCCTAGGAAACATCTCAAAACTTTTAAGCCTAAGCTCTAATGCAGTTTATTTATCAAAATCTCAATTATAGATGAAGATTCAAATTAATATACTGTACATAAAAAGACAGTGACTCTTAAACTTGACTATATGGTTCACTTTAATTCCATATGTGAATTAAAATAACTAGAAAACTGATTAATAATTTTACTATATATTAAGTTGAACCATATGACTTTGTATATGAAATAATTTTTTACCACTTTAACATACAAAAAAGGGCAATTCTATATCACCCGATATGTTTATTAAAGGAGAAAAAAAGGTTGTCAGACTATACTGAACTATTTTTTAGTTGTTCAAATTTATTTGTTACTAATTATTTTATTTTGTTTTAGTACTCCTTGCAGACAAGCAAAATTTAGTGTAAATGGTTTATGAGAACATTGCATATTTAAAATTGAGAGAATTCTATTTACTAGAATTTGTTTAAAAATTGAGGCAAGATCACTATTACTCAAATCTTAAATTATTTAAACCTTGTTCAAGACATCACTTGCAGAATACTGTATTGGGCAGGAATGTAGTTTGGTACCTGAAACTAAAGAACATATGATCAAGTAATATGAACTTCTACAAATGTATTAATTGGAAATCAAAGAAATGTCAATAATTAGAACTGGTTTTGTGAAAGTAGTTGAACTGACATTGGTATTGAAGGTCACCTAAGATTTGGCAGATAGGTGAAAACCATTAGCAAAATCAGACATAGGGAATGAATATGACCAGTTTGAGATCAAAGATCATCTGTCTAAGGCAATTTGTTGGAAGGTGCTGGCAGAAAAGAGGGACTGTGAAAGGTGATGCCAGGTGGTTTTTTTCAACCTGACTATCTTAAGATCTCTAGGAAGGCAATTACATCAAGAAAGTAATGTTTTAGGGAAACTAATCTGGTAATGGCGAGCAGGATAGCTTTCAGCAGAAAAAGACAGGAGTCAGTGAGATCAGTTAGGAGAGTCCTGCCATGATCTGCATGAGAAGATAAAAAGTCCAAGACCAGGGTGATAGATGGTAGTGGAAATAAAATGGACAAAATGAAGCCAACAGACATTTTGAAAAGAGATTTGACAACGTTGGTGGCAGATGGGGGTACAAATCAACATCATAGGCTTCTCCGTCTTCTGATACCTTCACTAAGAATTGATATCCAATGTAAACATTTTTTTTTGTACAGTGCTATATGCATATTTGGCCCTTAGTACATGAATAAGTTCTCATCTGTGTATTAGAGGCCAAATATTTGTGTTTTCAGTACTTCAGTACTTTCTATTAATGCCTGTTTTTGGAACAAAACCCAAACTAGTCTTAAAAGTCCCTGGCATAATCAAGGACCAAATCTTTTTAGGTTTTTAAAGGTGAATACTGAAATCGTGGTATGAATAAATCAAAGATTTTACCCACAATTATTTATGAAAAATACTAATAGTGAGAACATATTAAGTCAGTTATAGAAAAAGTTTACAGTTCTTACATCTCTGTAAGTTAGAAGACAGTGTCTTCCAGAGTTGAACATAAAATATTATTCACCAAAATGAAGTTGTGAGATTAAGTTTTACAAATAACTCGATCGAAATGCTCAAAAACATCATTTTATGCTGAACAATGTTTTCTTAAAGATTATTCTTTGTAAAACCTAAGATCTTCATGCTATTTATCTATTTTTGTCTCATAGAATTGGCCTGAGTACTTATTTCTCCACTTAGGTGTACTTCAGAGGTGTACTTTAGAGGGACAGGGTTTGGTCTTGTTTTTTTAACACTTCATTTTTTTAAGAGCAGTTTTAGGTTCATAGCAAAATTAAGAGGAAGGTACAGGGACTGTGCAGCCCCCTTCCCCCTCACGCACAACCTCTCCCATTACCAGTGTCCCCCACCAGAATAGTAACATTTGTTATAGTTGATGAATCTGCATTAACACATCATAATCACCCAAGGTCTGTAATTTACATTAGGGTTCATTTTTGATATTGTATATTCTTTGGGTTTGGACAACTGTATAATGACATGTATCCATCATTACAGTACCACGCAGAGTTTTTTCACTGCCCTAAAAATCCTCTGTGCTCTATGTATTCATCCCTCCCACTAAGGTCAGGTTATTTTTTGGAGGACTTTTTATCACTTTTTAATTCAAGCAATCAGTATTAGATGTTTTTATAGGTTGTTTCCTGATTTGTTCACATTTTTCACCATTCCATTAAGCAAGACCCCTTTCTCCCTCTTTACCCCATTTCCTCACCTGTTTCTTGACTAGAATATTCTTATTAGCAACAGTGTTCCAGGATTGAGCATTTTCTTTGGTGGGCTTTTTTGCACTAACTTACCCCTCTAAGAGAATGATTTAATTTTTTTTTTATTTTAATTTCTATATGTGTGGTGACAAATGTTAGAGTTATTGTGATCATTCACAATATATGCAAATATCAAATTACTAGGTTGTACATCTGAAACCAGTATCAATCTGTATGTCCGTTATAATCCCTCAGTTAAAAAAATTTTTTTCTACAGTTATTTAGTTTTGAGAGAGTGAGCGGGGGGGGGGGGGGGGCAGAGAGAGGAGACACAGAATCCAAAGCAGGATCCAGGCTCTAAGCGAGCTGTCAGCACAGAGCCTGACGTGGGGCTCGAACCCATGAACGGTGGTGAGATCATGACCTGAGCCGAAGTCAGACACTTAACTGACTGAGGCACCCAGGCGCCCCTATAATACCTCAATTTTAAAAAAGAAATACATATCAGATTTACCTAGGAAACTTTTTGTAATATTTATGCCTAGGCTGTACTCTCCCCTTCCCCAAAGGTTGTAATTCAGTGGGTCTGAGCTGGGCATCTGTGTTTTTATTTATTTATTTATTTATTTATTTATTTATTTTTAATTTTTTAAAATTTACATCCAAATTAGTTAGCATATAGTGCAACAGTGATTTCAGGAATAGATTCCTTAGTGCTCCTTACCCATTAGTCCCATCCCCCCTCCCACAACCCCTCCAGTAAGCCTCAGTTTGTTCTCCATATTTATGAGTCTCTTCTGTTTTGTCCCCCTCCCTGTTTTTATATTATTTTTGTTTCCCTTCCCTTATGTTCATCTGTTTTGTCTCTTAAAGTCCTCATAGGAGTGAAGTCATATGATTTTTATCTTTCTCTGACTAATTTCACTTGGCATAACACCCTCCAGTTCCATCCACATAGTTGCAAATGGCAAGATCTCATTGTTTTTGATTGCCAAATAATACTCCGTTGTATATATATACCACATCTTCTTTATCCATTCATCCATTGATGGACATTTGGGCTCTTTCCATACTTTGGCTATTGTTGATAGTGCTGCTGTAAACATGGGGGTGCATGTGTCCCTTTGAAACAGCACACCTGTATCCCTTGGATAAAGGGCATCTGTGTTTTGATTAAAAGATCTACAGCTGGGGCACCTGGGTGGCTCAGACAGTTAAGCGTCTGACTCTTGATTTCAGCTCAGGTCATGATCTCACGGTTCTTGAGATCAAGCCCCGTATCGGGCTCTGTGCTGACAGGGTGGAGACTGCTTAGGATTCTCTCTCTTTCTGCCCTTCACCTACTCACACTGTCTTGCACGCTCTCTCTCTCTCAAAATAAACATTAAAAAAATAATAATAATGAAATAAAAGCTCTACAGCTGATTTGAATTCACAGCCAGGCTGGCAAATCACTGGTTAAGTGGAATGCAATGTGATAATGCATTATTTTTTTTATTGAAATATAATTAACAGTGTCATTATAGTTTCAGTGATTCTGTACATTACTCAATGCTCACCACAATAATACAATGCTAAGTGATTTACCTCTCTTTAATATATGAAGAATTGTGTGTATGTTGTTAAAGTCCTTTGAGTTATTTTTAGGAAGAAGTAGGAAAATTGGGGTCTCCATGACTATTTATCTTATTTCTTCTCCATTACAGCATATTATACAAAACACAAGGAGAATAGGGTAACATGCATAGTAATTAAAAGTACAGACTATAGATCCAGACTGTGTGAGTTCCAATCCTGATTCTACCCTTTACCAGCTGTGCAAACATAGAGTAATAGAATCTTTTCTTGTTTTCTTATCTGTAAATGGAGGCGATAGTTCCAGAGAATTGTTGTAATGATGGAAGAGATAACTCCTATAAAACACGTGGCATGTAATAAGGAATAATAAATGATAGTTTGGTGTTGCAGGTATGTTCGTTATGTTTTTATTATTATTATTAAGATCCTTGGTGGTTATCACTAAGAACCAGAGATCTGCTTTGTGTTTGAATCTTAAGCTACCATGTAGACATCCATGAGCTGTTTTCTTAGCCTTTCTGGTTGAGACGGCTGTTTGCACTAAAGCTATTCTCTGCTATCTCATCCACTATCATCATGTGAAGTCCTAAGTTGAAGAAATGAAGTACTTGTCGGTGTCCAAACTCCTTGACCAGAGAGAAATCAATATATTCTCCTATTATATTAATAAGAAGGAATTTTAAAAATAACAATAATAATAATAGAGAATAAATTTGTTGAAGTAAAGAAAAGGTGGGGAGACTGAATGGCTTTACTTCCTGAGAATTCACCACGTTTGTGTACTTAGCGCCAATTGGTTTGGATTGAAGTCAGTGTCAAGGGCATGCAAACTTGAAAGGTCGGCTTGTTTGAGTGAAGTCCTGCAGTCTAAGTGATACAAATTGGATAAATTAAAGTGGCTCTGGGGATTTGTATTTCAGAGCAGCTGAATGGTAGTGACTGTCCTGTACATAGGCTTTAAAGCTGTAAAACTGGGATACAGCAGAAAATGTCCTACTGAAAAGCAGGTGGATGAAGTCTATAAACGCCCAGGTGCTACGGTGTTAGCAACTATATAAACGCAGTATGTAATTTTCTTCTCTTTGTTCTTGTCACTTTTCCTTTACAACATTGTTCTCCAACTGAATCTTTAAGGTCCCATTGCCTTTTAGGAGTCTTCCAACGAAGCACAAAATCTCATTCTCCTGAAGCCTTTCCTCTTTCACCTTTTGCCATTTGTTTTGAGGTCCTTCTTGACCGAATACATACAGACCCATTGTCTGATAGTCTTCTTTCCTTCCTCTTTTTCCCTTCTGCTCCTGTGGGAAAGGAGTTCTAATTTCGAATTCCCAGCATGAAGAGAGAAGTTCTTTGCTTATCTTATTCATTAATAACTTGAGCCACTGACATATCCTATCTTATTTATTGTCATCATTTACACAATATCAGGGCAAATAGACGGTAGTGGAGTGGGCTCATTCGCAGCAGCACCCTGAAACTTCAGTGACGTGAATGCGTACACAAACACAGTTTGGTGTGTAACTTTCTGTCAGGCTTGATTGAAATGTTACTGATTTTTAAAAAGGTTTTTGAAGTGAACTAAAAAGTTCCCCTTTCTAGACTAGAGTAATATTGGAACACTTGTTTCCTAAATATAATATCCAAAATATTAAAGGGGCCTGTGAATAATTGTAATGGACAGAGCCTCCCTGTTCATTCATGTTTGATAATTCTGTGCACAAAATTACTAGAATTGACCCGGGTAGCCCTTCATCTGAAGTATTCAGGCACACGATATATGCCACACCGACTGCATCTGTGAACATGTAATGTTTTTCTGATCTGTCATAACTAGAGACTTTTGCTGTGAGAAGGGTATTTTGGTTCCTTACATCATTGTCCAACAAATTAAAACTTTATAAGTATCTTTCTACATTTTGTTTATTTTTCCTGTTGAATTTTATGAAATTACTTTCACATTGGTAACTATTATTTTCTTTTAAATTTGGCCCCACACTCATCCAAGAGAATAATAATTGTTACCACCTCAGGGGCCCAAAGATTAAGGCAGATAGATACCAGACCCAGCACTTCGCACAAAACACTCAATATTAGCTAAAATTATCATAAAAATACTTCTGCCTTAGACAAAGTAGTCACAAAAGAGGTGCCTAAATAACTTTTATAGTACATCTTTTTCTCTTCAAAGAAATTATTTTGGACCATTTCTTAACGATGGTAACTTATTCTAAGAGTGACACACAGTATCAGAATTCATGACACCTGAGCCCTGGTATTTATGTTAAGTGTGTGCATGTATGACATGATGGCAAACAAACTTTGGTTAAATATGACTGAAAAAAAAGGTAAATGTAGGAGCGCTTGGGTGGCTCAGTCAGTGAACGTCCGACTTGGGCTCAGGTCATGATCTCACAGTTCGTGAGTTCAAGCCCCGTGTTGAGCTCTGTTCTGACAGCTCAGAGCCTGGAGCCTGCTTCGGAGTCTGTCTCCCCCTCACTCTGCTCTTCCCTGCTCACGCTCTGTCTCTCACAAAAATAAATAAACATTAAAAAATTTTTTAAAAAAAGTAAATGTACTTGATGCTTATAGATATTTGGCCATAATGATAACAGATACAACAGATACCTTTCTCATTTAGGATATTTTCAGGGGCTTTTGGAACCTAACCCTCAGTTAATATGATAAACATTTCCCTTTACTCTCTTTCCAAACATAGAATATTCCAGAATTATTTCAATCACATTCATTATTCAAACTCCTGAAAAGAAAATACCTAAGAAAGTGCCAGTAAGTGTATCTCTCCATAGGGTTTCTCTGTGATTTATTATACCTTTTGGTGAAATGTGTTTGACCAGGTGGTTTTTCATTTCACAGTAAAAACCTGAAGTCTGCACATACAGGCCTACAGAGCCTACATGGTCTGAGCACACCTCCATAGTCTCAGGCTTTCTGCTGCTACTTACTGGTCCCTTACGCGCCGGCCTCCACGCTGCATTTTACTCCAGGAGCTTTGTATTGGCTCCCCCCTGCCCGCAGTGTTCTTCCCTAATCAACCTACAAGGCCGACTTCCTCACCTCATCTTCTCAACGCAGCCCCACCCATTCACTGTAATTACTATAGTGAAATTACTACACGTCTTCATCTCCTTTACACTGTCCTGCTTTTTTGTCTTCCTTGAAATGCTTTCTGACATTTCTTCTCGATAAGTGAATTAAAGTCATGAACAGTACAACTATTAGGTTCTAAAGACAGACGTTGACTTCTGTCTGTTGAACAAGCACATCCTTCACCAAAAGTGCCTTTGCCCCTATAATCATCCAGCAGAAAAGATGAAATGGCTTACACAGAATCACACAGATAGTTGGGAGAGCACCCAGTCGTTCGCTTTGTTCAATAATGTTCCCTGCGGAGCTACGTTGGAGGTTGTCTGTCATCATTTTAAGTTGTCACTTCATCTTGGTTCATACCCAGTGGCAAAGGAAATGAAGAGATAAATTTAAAACTTAACCAGGCTTTTCTATTTTATAACTTTTTGTGCCTTTCAATCTGCAGGTGGAAAATATCTTTAGAGGATGAGAAAGTGAATACAATGGTTTCAGACCTTAACTGAAACAATATTATAAGTCTCTGACTCAGTCTTAGAGAGTGAGCATATTTTAAAATAACTGTAATTAAATATTATGACTATGAAGGAACACTAATTCTTATAGCAGGTGAAAATAATGCAGGCGTCTGTAACGTGAGTGGGGGCAGGGGAGAGAGCCGTCTAATTTTGGTCTACTGGAACCGGTATAGATTTTCCTTCTAACTCAGCAGAAAGGTGGCTTTAGGGGGATAGTAGCAGCTTTCCTTTCTGCTTGGAGATTTCAAGTTCAAGGTAGCTGGGCCAGTTTAATATGCAGGCCTGCCTGTGACTAATCCAGTGAGTTGTTAATTCGGCCCTTGCTGATGCTGCCACCATGGCTCTGAACGGCCACTGGTGCTTGGGTATACGTTCCTTTGCTCCATTTTGAAACAGTTCCGAATCTTCTGAAAATGAAAGAACTTGGGTATTCAAGAGCCTTTTTTTGCATCTGCAGATAAGTTGCCTTGTTGTGGGGACTGAGAAAGTCAGGGAGTGTAGACTTCTTCTCATTGGCTCATGCAGCTTATTTCCTTCCTTTTCCCTTTCTTTTCCCTCATCAATGCCAATTGTTCAAACTTCAAGAAAAATTTAATTTCCTCTTTTTGAACCTAGTAATATTCTCTAAGCCACACCAGAGTTGTGATTTTTCTCAAGGTACAGAAAGAGAATCTAAAAGAGGAAGAGAAGTACAACAAGTAACATATTTGTTAGAATTTAACATGCGGTTGCTCATTTTAGCCAATATAATTTCAAATTGTTAAAAGCACTGAAATATATTTATTTAATGAGTTCATATGCCTGAAAACTATAATTAGGTGTTTGAAAGAAAATGAGGAAATGTTTCCATTTTTTTCCTTATCCAGAACATTGGAAATTAAGGAAAACTGTTTACTGGATCATTTTAGTCTTGCTAATGGAACTTATTTTCCTCCAAGTTTGGTTTCTCCATCAATTATTCAGAGATTAAAATATATTGTAATATTTAATCTCATGTATCTTCTAATTATAGGTTATTATCAGAGAAAAGATGAGATTTTCTTGTGTCTTCACCAGACCCTCTCCCCACCAGCCTGCCCCCCATATATTAGAAATGCCTAACTTGGATAATCATTCTTTAAAGTCACGTTCCTAAAGTCTGAAGGTCTTGTTGTTCGGAGTGCTTTGCAAAGCTGGTTTGTTTAAATTTGGTGCTTTGTGCCATTGCCGTGAATTTTAGCTAATTGTACTGCCATTTTTTAGAAGTCATGTGTGCCTAATTCTGAAAATGGCTTTGTGCATTAGGGCTCATTTAACCACTGATGGTCAGAGAGAAGTTGAGAGACTTAACAGTTATTGCTCATAATTTTAAAACAGTGATAGCATGGGACTTTCTTGTACTGCAGGCATATAAGACGCTATGTTGGCAACCTCTGTCATTAGCAATGTTGCAATTTGGCTTATGTCTTACTGGTCAAGATGTCACACAGAAGATATGTTTAGTTGTGGAAAGAAAATCAGTGTCCAGCATGCAAAGATGGTAATAGGGTAAGCACTTCCGATTGGATTTTCATAGGAGGGATTGATTTGTGTGCATTACTAGGTCTGTGTAAAATGGTGTCCTTTTGGCACTAGCTGAATATAAATTTCAGTAAATGTTTTTTTCTTGCTGCGGATTAGTGTAATACAGTGAAATTTTCTGTAAGTGAGGGGAGGCAGTGGTTGGGCGTCTGCTAATAGCCTGAAAGTAACTAATGAGGATGTGCAGTCGGAACGATTGATTGAATAGCTGCAGTCCTGTGTGTTTCTTTCTCGCTTGCTCTCTCTGCAAGCTGTAGGGAGGGAGGGGGAAGAGCAAGACACAGGAGGGAGCGAGAGAAAAAACGCTTTCTCTTAAGTAGAAGTAGCACGGATCCCAGGGGCCAGGAGGCCAGAAATGGAAGTTTAAACTGCATCTATCTTTTAAAGGGAGAACAGCAGGAATCAAAATGTCAGTCTCCGGAGTCACGATTTACTCCTTATTTTTTAAGATCTGGAAGATAATACAGAGTACTTTTTTTAGGATGTGTTTTTTTTCCTTGTCCATGTTGAGATTATCTAATGTTATCTGAGAAGCTGGATTCCTATATGTCTGTCAGTTGACGTGGAGATGGGAAGCAGTTGTGATAAAGGTATAATATGTGTATATCTATCATCTGTGTGCGTGTGTATGTGCATATATATATGCATATATTTATATCACTCTATGAAAAAAATGTTTAAATGTAACCTTAATATAGTGTACAGTAATTAAATTAGAAAATATCACATCATCTGCAAAATCCGAAGCTTGTTAGGTCAGTTTGAACAGATTTAGGAATACAGAGTAAGATCTTAGTAAGGTCATATTGCCAGCACAAGGAGAAGCTGATCTATTTTTATATCTGCATAGGCATATATGTTATTTTATCCTAGCAGCAGCTTTCAGTCGCCTCATGGCCCTTTGGTTGCAGTCTGGTGAATCATCTTATCTGCACAGAACTGAACTTTGACCTTTGTGCAGACACCATCGAATCATGTACAACACAAGACTATATTTTGTTCACAAGAATGCCAAAATTGTCTTTGGATTCTGTTAACTCCTATGTTGCTGACAAATAGAGAAGTATATTCATGCACTGTGAGATGCGAATATCAAGTGAATTTATAGATCTTAAACATAGCTCAGAAAATGTGAAAATACTTTTTATGTGTGCACAGATAAAATTATAATCTGTCATGCTAAAGCGGATTCTTAACTGTGACCAGGTCTCCCTAGTGTCTTGATAGTTCGAATACCACAGAGAGAAACAGAGAAATCATGTGGAGATAGAATGTAATATGCCTTTAAAGGAAACTGATTTTTTGTGGGGGAGAAAACCCCCAATAATTTTACATTGTAGTCAAAGATCCTAAATTTTGGTTTCTTAATGATGTTTCTTTCTTCTTTTCCAGAGGTGCCGGCAGAAAGGTCCCCCCGCAGACGGAGTATCTCAGGGACCAGTACATCAGAGAAACCCAACTCCATGGACACTGTAAATACCTCACCCTTCAAAGTACCAGTAAGTGCTCCTCCTCTCTAAAAGATATTTTACTTTTCTCTCCTTTCTTCTTAGAGACAGTTACTAAGGAATCCACACATTTTGCTCAAGAATTTCTTTATAATACTGAAGTTAAAGGACACAGTTATCAACTTATGTAGATCAACTGTGGTTAATGTCCACCACTTTGAGTAGAAGGTTTATTACATTTTAGGGAATAATTATTAAATTCAAATTCCTCTGACCTACAGAGTACAAATCTTTGCCGGATGCCCTTTTATGAAGTTACTAGTGAAAATCTGTTACCATTCTGTAAAGATGCTGGTAGCATTTTTTTTTTTTTTTTTTTTTTTTTACAAATGGGAAGAGTTTTTTGGTTTTTGGTGTTTTTCGTTTTGTTTTGTTTTGTTTTGTTTTCCTTGAGCTAGAGCATAAACAGTGAATGATGGGACTCATAAAGTTGCAGAGCAGATTATCGGAGAATTAGACGATTGTGAGTTCTATTCCTGAGACCTGGCCTGTGCTTTGCTTAAGCCATCTTTTGGATGACCATCTAAGTGCTTAAGAAATACCCTGGAAGAAATATTCCTTAAACTGACAAGGCAGTACTAAGAGTCAGTATTAAATATTGAATGCTGAGATCAGAAGGCTAGAAGCGATCAGGTCAGCTGACCAACACTTGCAGTCCTGTTTTGTACCTTCTTGATATAACTCTCAGTAACCCAGATTTTAATCCATCCATTTTCTTTGCTTATTTCATAAGAAATACACTGCCTAATTCTATCATTTCGGTAAAACTTATTGTTTTTAAACTTGAAAAGAGTAACTATCATGAAGCTGGCCATTATTGTAGGTACAATGGAAAACACTATAAAGTAGAAGTAGACTTTTCTATTGGGGGAAAAAAAGATGATTTTCTTTTAATTCAGCTAAGTTAATATGTTGTATTCCTTATTTATATATTCCACTACTTTTTATTTTTTTAAGTTGGGAAAACTCTGTAGGTTGAAATGATATTTTGAGATATATAAGCTGGTATTCATTTATAAGTCAACCAACATGAATGTTTTATTTTGGATTAACTCTGAAGAGCAAGATTTCCCTTTATTGTCTCTCAGTGTCTTGTAGAGTTTTTGAGTATCTGTTACTGTGTGACACCTTCCAAATGTTTACAGATTCTCTCATTTTTAAAGATCACAAGCAAGATTGGATTAATATTCTAACAATATTATGATGGAATGATAAAATATCAGATTTCATTCCTTTTACTAAATTTCTTTCTTCCATAGACATAGCTTCCCACTTAAATGTTTGGGTTTTTTTAATGAATGAAAAGGGCATTTTTTTTTTTTTCTCTTCCCTCCCCTTCTTGTTTTCCTGATGAAACAGAAATCAAATATAGTGAAACTGACTATCCATACACAGTGTTTGGTGAAAAGGATTGAATTAGAATTTGTAATTTTCATACAAGCCTGCTAAAATAGAATGGTTAATTCTTAATTTTTTTTTTTAAAGTCAATAACTGAAGAAAAATATCCTTCTATAACATTCAAGTACTTCTGTTGAATCTGAAGTTCATGACTGGGCTTTTTAAGTTTGAATTAATTAAGAACAATAATTTTCATTTGTATTTAAACAGTTGATAGCTAATTTGAGGTTTACCTTAATAATAATACTAATTACTCTTGAGTAAAAGTAATGAACCAATGATGCACATACATGATGGTGAGCACTCCTTTACAGACCATTTATTCAGCTGTTACTCTTCTGACAACCTCAGCCATCTCACAGATTAAGAAATATTGAAGGAAAGAAGGAGCCTCTGACTGGCAAACTGTAGTTCGAAAGCCCATGCACTTAGCTCTCTAGGAGAATTTAACTATTCGTAAGTTCTTACCTAGGCAGTTATTTGAAAAATAACCATCAGAACACATTGATTGTAATTTTTGAAAAAATGAAGTGAGTTGGGGGGAGGAGGCAGAGGAAATGAAAAGCAAGGACTCATAAAAACAACCTGAATCCACTTATTATAAAGGCAAATAGCCCAGTGTTGCCATTGAACTACAGGAGTACCATTGAATTACAGGACACATGGAGAATAGTGAAGTAATTGACATTGATAATAATGATCCTGAATCATTAAGAAAAAGTGAAATTATATTTGTCATGCTGGTTTTTTTTTTAAAGTGTCACTGTGCAATATTGTGATATATATCCATTGAGAATATTTTAAATCTTGAAAATATCTATTGCTTATAAAACTTGTTATCCAGAAAAATATGGTTTGTGAAATGCCTTATTCCATGATGGCTCTGGATAAATAATTTATATTCTCTTAAAAGAAACCAAAATATGCTGTCTAAAAGAGGCAATGCGGTACTCAGATATCTGGAAATTCACAGTCTCCTTATAATACCAAGAGCTAATGTGACTGACTTAAATGTAGTGCCAGTTAGAATTGTGTCTAGCTTTCGGATCAACACAGAATGCTTTTGTAATTAATATCACAGTGGAGTCTGCGTGTGAGAAAGCAGTGTAAGAAGGAACCAAACTTTGAGATACTTAACTAAGTTACTAATACAGTATCCCATGCTATTAGCATGATTGTTTCCATGGAAGTGATCCATGTTAACTTTCTGAAGGGGCAAAAGTGAGATATAAGCACAAGTGCTTGTGATCCTAGGATTCATGTGTCTTTCCTGTGGTGTAAACAGCAGGTTCACAACTTATCAGGTGGACCCTCCAAAGGGCTTACTCTTCCCGGCTCCATTTTCAAGCAAATACTGAGGGCAGATAAGTAGTTTTTAGCAAAAGCCTTGACTGAAATTATTGACAGTGACACACTTCCCGAATGGTTGCTTTGGGCAAAGTATTAGTGATTCACCAATTATTGATACTTTCTTGGCACTAGGTCCTAGGGACACAGAAACGAACACAACAGAATTTCCCACTCCCAGAGAATTTAAAGTCTAGTAGTGAGAGACAGAAAAATGACCAGATTCATAAGGAGGTAGATAAGCATGGTGACACAGATTTTTAACAATGCATTGTGTGAGCAAAGGCTTTTCCGGGGAGCCAGTATTCGAGCTGTTTCAAAGGCTGAATGAAAATAATTGACGGGAAGAAGAGTATCCCAGGCAGAGGCAAGAGCAGTTTAGAAAGACACACTTCATAAAGTGACTGAGGCTTGCAGGGGATATAAGGGTTCAGTGAGCAGGAACCAAAAGGCATGTAGGCCAAAATGGCAAGAGAGAGGATGGGGAGGTAGGTTGGGGCAAGACTGGGAATGTTTTTTTGTCAAACTTAACTAAATTTGGCTGGCCATTAAAGCGCTAGAGATTTGTTTTCTGAAATATTTATCTTGGCTCAAAAGCTAAACCAGAAAGGAGCTAGCCATGGACTCTCCAAAAGGGCTTTCTTCCCAGCTCCATTTGTGTAAATACTGTGAAGTATTGGTAAATTTCTTGACTCTTCCCCAAGTGACTCTTTTTCCCCTTGCTATCGGCATCATAACTCAGGGCGACAAGTAAGGGACTGCCTGCCATTCAAGAGAAGGCCAGCCCTGCACCCACCCCAGGCTATCAGCTGTAGAGTAGTGGTTAGCTTTTGAGAGAACAGGAGAAGCAAGGGGGTAAGAGTCACTTGTATCCTGCTGACTGCTGCTGGATGTGGTAGAAAGGAGCCAGGGAGTAAAGATTGCAATGAGCCCAAATTAGGGAAACCCAAAACCTTTGTATATCTTTCCCATTCCCCAAAATGTATATTTTTATAATCTTAGAATGGATAGCCAATACAACAGTCTATTCATGTGTACTTCTTACTTAGTCTAAGCCATCTTTATGCCCGTGGTAGACAGACGAGTCAATAAGTTGAAATAAGCTGAAAAGTAAAAATAAACATAAGAGGGAACTTAGGTGGCCACTGAATCTATAGGTAAGGCAAGGTCTTGGTGTTTAGGAATTTTCAGTGCATTTGTACTTTTATCTAATCATAGGCATAAGGAGAAGCAGTGATCTGCAGGATACTTTTCCTGTTTCTTCTGTTCATTCCATGTTTCTTTACCTTAATTCCAACTGCAGTTGTTTGTTTCTAGGTCCATGTCCCTCATTAGACAATAAATATCTCCTCTCATCTTTGTAGCTACCTCAGTGCCTAACACAGTACCTTGCACACAGTAAGCACTCCACAAATAACTGTTTAATGGATAAGGCATTCATGACTTACTGAGTGACCAGAGTCAAGGGAGTGTCTCACGTTTACTCTCTTAGTATTACTCATGATATCTCAGTCAAATGGATTACTAAACCTTTTAATAATCACCAAGCGATTGTTTGGAGTAAATGCGTGTACCTGTGCAAAAGAGTTACATGTTTTTCTTCAACCAAAAGAGATTTTAATATATATTTGGAATTCAGGGCTTTTTGGTATTTTATGTATATCGTGTATTCTGTGTCTACTTACACTGGGAAGTGTAACTAGATAGAAACCTTTATTTAATGTTTTGTTTCTGTGGATGTTTCTTTGAGCCCTTTACGTGTCACATATATGTGTAAGCTCACAGTGTTTTTGCAGATCTGAGTTTTGACTATCAGCTTCTTCAGGAACACTTTTAGTTATTTGAGTCGTTTTTGCCTCTTTTTAAAGATGCTATTTTTCACTTGTTTCTTTATCATATTGCTAGACTTTTTACATTTGTCACATTTGTGCTTTCCTTTAAATAAAACATCCATTGTATGGTTTATACATTGTTAAAACTATATTCAAATAATATTTACAGGGGTAATTAGGAAGAAACGAGTAAACTAATGAGTTATCCAGGTACTTTAATTCAGAAAGGAAAAATGATCATGCCTTGTAATTGTATATATTTGTTTCCCATTGCCCGAGTGTTTGGAACCGGCTTCTTTCTTTAATGTTCTATTTATAAAGTGACTATTGATATTTATGATTTTTATATCACTTCTCCTTAGACGATGCCATCCATTTAGCTTTGGCTAAAAGAAAGCGGCTTGTGTTCCGGGCCAGGTGCTTGGCTTAGTGTTCTCATTTCCATAACACAATGGTCTGAGTTGGCCTTCCATGTAAATGTAACACAATGCAGTCGCAGCTGCTTCGTTTGTATTAGCTTTGAGCTTGGCTCTGAAAGAATTCAGGCACTAAAATTTATGCCAAGACAACCAGAAAGCATAGTTGAACTAAGGCAGTAGCTGACTGTTCCTTTGTAACCTTTCTTGTTCCTGTGACAGTGACACCTGAGCATTCCCTATCAGATAGAGTAGATACAAAAGATTGCCAAAAGATGAAAACTTGGCATAGTTTTTTAAAAAAAGTAAAGCTTTAGAATAATAAATGTAGATGGAGTTAAATTCTTGTGTAAAAAGAAATGTTACATCCTTTCTTAAGTATCAAGATGTCAGGCTCAGTTGGTATTGGTCTCTGTTTTGAATAGAATCCTCAAGAAGATCCTTAATAAGATTTTTGTTTTTCCAAGTTAAACAAAGAGACAGAGCTTCATGCCCACTTGATAAAGATCAGATAGGGGTGTCTGGGTGGCTCAGTCAGTTAAGCGTCCGACTTTGGCTCAGGTCATGATCTTGCGGTTCATGGGTTTGAGCCCCACACTGGGCTCTGTGCTAACAGCTCAGAGCCCGGAGCCTGCTTCAGATACTGTGTCCTCTCTCTCTCTGCCCCACCCCTGTTCTCTCTCTCTGTCTCTCCAAAAAATACATAAAAATTGGGAGAAAAAAAAAAAAGATCAGATAGTGTTCATTGTCAAAACCAGTGGTTTTCAACTCTGGCTATTCCTAAATATCACCTAAGGAACATCCACCCCCCCTCCCCAAACAAAACCTAATGCCTGAGCTCCACCTCAAACCAGTTAAACCAAAATCTCTGAACTAGAACCAAGTATTCTGTATTTTTTTTTTTAAACTCCCAGATGATATACCCAGGGTTGAGAACTATTTGTCTAAATGATTAGTTAATATGTTAGGAACCAATTTTTTTTCTTATTTTAAAGAGAACACAAGTTGGGGAGAGGGGCAGAGGGGAGAGAGAGGGAAGGAGGGAAGGAGAGAGAGAGAGAATCT
Source organism: Panthera onca (assembly GCF_046562875.1). Classification (NCBI taxonomy): domain Eukaryota; kingdom Metazoa; phylum Chordata; class Mammalia; order Carnivora; family Felidae; genus Panthera; species Panthera onca. The sequence goes on from NC_138355.1 coordinate 22,888,727, forward strand.
TAAGCAGACTCCATGCTCAGCATGGAGGCCGACACGAGTCTCTCTCCCATGAACCTGGGATCATGACCTGAGCTGAAATCAAGAGTCAGATGCTCAACCAACTGAGCCACCCAGGCACCACATATTAGGAACCCATTTTAGTTCATGTCTTTTCTGTGGACATCATTTATTTTTTTTGTACCTTTAGGTCTGGCATAAGAAACGAATAAGTGATATTTTTTCAGTGGCCTGCCATTGCTTACAAATTGCTGCATTGTATATTAGTTGCCCTTCCAAGTGTTTGACACAGTCCATTTGAACGACAAGTATAAATGTACAAAATACAAAATAGTGACCTCTGGCCAGCCTAAGAATCTCAGTCTCAGGGGTGAAATAATCCATTTTAATTCATAGTAGCCATGGTACAGTGCCATTTCAATTTTTGTATTCCTCACTGCAGTTGCATTCCTGGGCACTTAAAGTTCTGTCTTCTGCTACTTAAAGATTCTGTATCCAACTTCTCTTCTTCCCTTTACTGACCATCTGTGTGGAGTTAAAATCCAAAGTAGGATCACCCTGCAGTGGTACCTCTTTTTAATAGAGAGTATATTTATATTTATATATATATATATGTATATATATATATATATATATATATATATATATATATATATGAATATATAATACATGAATATATTCATATTATGTCTATCAAAATAGTATTACCAGAGGTAAAAATAATATAATAAACATAAGAATGTCAGAAAAGAAAAATTATAGCCTGAGGGTGTTAAATATTAACTGTACCTTTAAATCACTTTGTAATCAGGAGGGGTATAAATTTTAAAGTTTTTAATAATAAATACCCTAGAAACTATAACATTTGAAGCAGAGAAACAAAAAAAAGGAATAAGGTTAGATACAATCCCTTAAGGGAGATAGAAAGGAGACAGCAAATACCCAGAGGAAGAGGGAACCAGAATGGCAGGGAATATGGCCAAGATTCTAAACTTGAAAGAATCAAAGCATGATGGAGACTCTCCTCTGTCTATGGTTATTCATAAACATATTTGCAGCAGTGTTAACTAGTGGAGTTTCCAGTGTCTCTTGCCCAGGAGAAGAGGGCCACTTGAGAGAGAGAATGCGATGAACTCACAGCTCATTCTTATGGATAGAATACTACAAGGGCTAATGCCCACTTAAAGAACATGTAATTAACCGCTAAGTATAACTGGTATTAGATGCTTTCCTCTTTCACAGAAGTTAGGAAGCTAGAGATATAGAAATGAAACCTTGCCAACTTCTCAATTTTGCTAGTGTTAGCTGTACCGAAAGGTGTTTTTGTACTTCTTGGCTATACCTATACTCTGCAGGCTACAAGCATTGCTGGTAAACAGTAACACCCTTGAGTGCCTTCCTGCTGTCACGCCCATTAATTCTAGAACCAATGCCAGTACCATTCCACTGGAGTTTTAAATGTTTATTTTATATTAAGCCTCTACTAATTTCATTTGAAAATAACTTTATTCCCAGGTTATTATTTGATTATAATATCACTACAAAATTTTTTGTCAGACTGTTGTAGCTATTAAAAGACTCCAGAAGGATTTTAATAGACATTTCTACAAAGAAGATATACAAATGGCCAAAATTCACATGAAAAGATGCTCACCATCATTAGTCATTAGGGAAATGCAAGTCGAAACCGTAGTGAGATACCACTTCATACATACTAGGGTGACTGTATTCAAAAAGAGAGAACATAATAAGCATTGACAAGAATGTGGAAAAATTAGTACACTATATGGTGGAAAGGAATGTAAAATGGCACAGCCACTTTGTAAACAGTTTGATAGTTTCTCAAAAGGTTAAACGTAGTGTTACCACATGACCTAGCAATTCTACTTCCAGGTATATATACAAGAAAATTGAAAATGTGTTTATACAAAACCTTATACGTGAATGTTCATAGCAACATTATTTGTAACAGCCTAAAAGTAGACACAACCCAAATGTCCATCAGCTGAAAAAGGATGGATATACAAAATGGGGTCTCACAATACAGCAGTATTGTTCAACCACGAAAAGGAGTGAAGTCCTGATACATGCTACAACATGGAAGAACCTTGGAAACATGCTAAGTGAATGAACCCAGACACAACAGGCCACGTATTATATGGTTCTACTTAGGTGAAATGGCCAGCGTAGGTAAATCCATAGAGAGAGAAGCTAGATTAGTGGTTGCCAAGGGTTGAGCCAAGAATGACTACTCATATGTATGGGATGTTTTTGGGGAGTGATGGTAGTATTCTGGAATTAGACTGTGGTGACTGTTACACAACGTTCTGAATATACAACAGCCACTAAATTTTGCACTGTAATGAGTTTGATGGTGTGTGAATTATATTTCAATAAAGCTATTAAAAAAACTTGAGAAAAAAAGTATAGACAGTATCTGAATACTTGTTAATATTGATTACAAGTTGAAATGATAGTATTTTGGGTATATTGGGTTGAGTGAAATATATTTTGGGGAGGAAAAAAGACAAAAAAATGCATTTCATTATATATTGGCTGCTTATTTTCTTCAAGTGGGTGTGTGGTGTTTTTTTTGTTTTTTGTTTTTGTTTTTTTGGTGCTCATTAGTGATACTTTGCATATTTGCATTTTTATGCAAACTACCATAATTTTACCTGCGATAAAGAAGCTTATATAGCTTCATACATTTTTACTTAAGGATATAGAAATATGAAGCATGACATATGGTTTTAAAAGAAAAAAAATTATGGCAATCATATATATACATGTAGATATTTTTTAATTTTTGCAAACTTTTACATCTTAAGGGTTATTCATATCTTATATAGTGTACTTTATAATCTCTTCCATAAGTTCATGGTTATTGAATAAACTCCTTGATTTTTTTCATTTTGTATGTAGTCCGCCTTTGCCTCTGTATTTTTCTGTGATGTTTTATATGTGGGTCTGTTTAATGGGATAATGCCGAGGTGTTCATATTAGAAGGACCTTTTAATGACTTTTTGTATAGCAATGAAATTAATGATCAACAAATCAGGAAATAGTGATGTTGTTTTCTTGGAGAATATTTTTCTAAACAGTCCTCTGTATTCTATTAACAGTTCTGATGTCCCATAGTAATTTAAATTTAGCTTGCCCCATACTGTGTGCCCCCCAAACACTTATGTTTTCCCCCAAAACTATATTCCTCCCGAATTTCTAGCTTTGTAGTACTACAGATTTCTTCAGTTCCCACAACCGTAGTATTTTCTTTCTTCCCAAATTCAGTTACCCTATCTTCTCCTCTCCTCAGATTCATCCATCCATCTTCCAGCCCCACTGCTACTTACTTGAGTTATCAGTGCTTGTTATCCTTCCCCTGAACCAATACCAGGACCTGCCTCATGAGCATGAGACAAGCGCAGTGCACTCAGAAAGGCCCCTTGCATAGACTTTAATGTTCTGTGGTCACCATCTTAAGATTCTTATTGATCCATCTTTGGATTTGTGTTCTGTAAGTGGGGCCCCTGGGACAGTGAAGCACGTACTGGGACTTGGGAGCCAAGGCCCGTCACCACCTGCCGTTGCTTCCCTGGGATGGATTCTCTTCCACCCACTTCCCCACCCCCAGAACTCCTACCAGCCTCCCTGCATCCACCTCACCCAGCCCTAGCTTTCACTCTCTGACCCTGGCATGGGCCTTTACACAAGCATAAAAAGATAGGAGTTGGGCTGGGCACCCCATGGCACCTCCAGGCAGGGGCGTCCTTCCCCTGTTTGGTCAGCTTCACCAGTATCTGGCAGGCAGCCGAAGGCCACAACTCAGTTGGAGTGAGCCTCTTGGCCACCCCCAACCCAGATACCTAGTGAATTGCAGAGGCAGCTGTGAACAGGGAAGAAGCCTGGCTCAACTTCCCTACACTGGGCCCGGGCATGGTACATGGCTTTGTTGGCTGGGGAGAGGCAACCTGGCAGCCAGTGGGCCACCTACATAGTGAGTCATGGGCTGGGGCCCCCGGCACCTGTGAAGGTCTGCACTTGCCCCGGTGCCTGAGGGAGCATGACACTAAATAGCAAATGAAAAACATCATAGCAGATAGGGAGGAAGACTGCTCGAGAAAGGAAAGTTTTCTATTTTAGTACCTTTAATGGCCTGTGTTCCTGCCTTTCAAACAAGGGCCCACGTATTTTGCACTGAGCCCCTCCAACCATGTAGCCAGTTTCATCTAGCACAGGAAAGACTTTAACTCATCTCCTGGCATCCAACACCTCTGTCACCCACTTTAGCCTTAACACTGCTGCTCTAACCCTGATCATTACTTGACTCTCCCCTGCTCAGAGTCTTTTAGTAATTCTCTGTCATCCCATGCCCATGGACATGACCAAATTTTGTACATTTTATTTGGCTTGCACAGCGGGTTCTTTCCACTCTCCTCTTTCTCTTCCTTCCCTCTCCCCCTCATTTAAATATTTCCAAACAGAGCTGGCTTTTCCATCAAAAAGCATCAGTCACCCGCTGAAAGCTTTTGAGTTTGATTTGTGTTTTACAGGATGATAAAAACCAAAGTTCGCTTGGCACAGAAAACCTTTCGTTATCAAGATTTTGGCTGCCCTTCCAGTTTCATTTCCTAATACCCAATATCACCATCCCCACCCCCACATCTCTCAGCCTCCAAACTTACAGGGTTCTCTTAGTGTCCTTTTTTTTTTTTTTTTAACCAAACTTAAAAGTTCCCAAACAAGCTTTCTCAGGTATCTTTGCACACTTCTGCCTAACAAGGCCAACTTCTGTGTTTCCTGAAAGTATTCTCTTCCTTTAAAATTCAGCTCCAGTGTCTCACTACCTCTTCTAGGCAACATCAGCCTTGACTTTCTCTGTTCTTCCATAGATGTGTGCATTTATTTGTTATAGGATTGATACTGGTATATTGTAGCCTCATTATTGGCATGGTTGCCTTCCCTGATCTGTGATATTCTGGGTGGTGGTCTCCAGAATAGGATGTATATATCTTGTAGGGTGCTTAATATGATCCATCTGAGTTGCAAAAAGAAAATAATAAATATTTAATTTTTAAAATTACACTCCTTAAATTTTTATGTTATTGAATGTTTTATAATCATACATTAGAACGTTCTTATGTTTTACAAGTAAACAATTTTAGGAACACATACCAACGATATTTTACTCATTTGATACATAGTCAAGGCAATTTAGAAACCACTCTTCAAGAAGGGTCAGGACTGTATCTTGTTAATCTTATAATTCCAGCACAGGCCTTTTCTGTTTCCTAACCTGTTTATGAAAACTCACTGAATATATAGGTGACATTCATGATTACCCAAGATATGCCCATTGCAAAGACGTTAACCTCTTAAGCCATAGCATCTTCATCATTGATGGTTTAATATTAGTCAAGGTTGTATACTGTTTTTTTTTTTTTAAGGGTCTACACTAATCTGTTAAATAAAACATAATTAAGGGAAGAATGTAGTGAGTAGAAGGAAGTAATTTTCTTTTAATGGGAGTCCTGTGAGATTAATGACAGAATAACAAGGGGACTATCTTGGTTGGCTTCTTACTCAAGGAATAATTGGATATGTAGGAATGTGTTCTACTCTCAACTCTTTCAAAGTTAAATGAGGGGCGCCTGGGTGGCTCAGTCAGTTGAGCATCCGACTTTGGCTCAGGTCATGATCTCATGGTTTGTGGGTTCAAGCCCCACATCAGGCTCTGTGCTGACAGCTCAGAGCCTGGAGCCTGCTTTGGATTCTGTGTCTCATTCTCTCTCTGCCCCTCCCCCACTTGTGCTCTGTCTCTCTAATAAACGTCAAAAAAAATTTTTTTAAGTTAAATGAAAAACAGACAATAGCTCCAGCAGAAGTGAAGGCCAAAACCTGATGATCTGTCCTTAGCTACCAGGGCTCATATCTCATGCAGTCACTGAGACCACTGTCACTCAGGGGCTCTTGTCCATTAAAATCGGGTGCCCACAGTTGAAAAATCTTCTGACCATATGATTTAGGGCCGGTGTCCCCTGCCTGTGTAATTCTTCCAGGGCATCAGTACAAGGAGTTCATATTAGCATTTAGGAGCTTGTATCTAAAACAGGCAAAGGAGTGATAAGAGCTTTATTTTTTTAAGATATGTTCAGTTAGTGTCTCACTTGTGTGACCCAGAGCAAATTGTTTGACCTACTCTAAGGCCTCTGATGCCTTTTTTATGATAATGAAATATTACACAGATATTTTAAGATCCTTGAAAGTTGCAGGATAAAAGGTACTATATACTAAGGATCAATATGTTAATATTTGGGGCCTAAATTTATAATAAAAACAAATATTTGCAGTATTAGAAGCAGTATAGTTAGGAAATAGCCTCTAGAAGTTATATAAATATGCCTAATAAAATCCTTTCCTTGATTTATTTCTCCTTCCTTTCCCCCATTTTATTTTATATATTTTTTAAAAAGTCATCGTGATCGACATTAGTAAAGAATAATTATATTGTTTTACTTGTATCTTTTGCTTACCACCATTTCCATAATATGGGTTGTAGGTGCATTTTGTTTTACCAGAGGCAGTAAGAATTTTATTTTTTTAAATGACTCCTAGGCTCCAAAGCCCCCCTCTCTCTGCGATGCTTTTATTCTTAGAGTCCTAGAAATGAGAGATAGAAAACTTCAATTAAATTCATCTAGTCCATCTCCCCTGACAATGAAAAAGTATCTCTCACATTCTATTATCTGATGCTTTTTCAGGCTTCCATGATAACCTCTGGGAGACTGTCCAATAGACTAATAGACCTCACTTCGGGAGAATGTTCTCTTTCTTAGTTTTGACCTATCATTTCTCATTATTTTATCCCTTAAAGCCATTTTTCTTATATGCATACTCTGTGAACTTAAGATCAGCAGTCTCTGCCAGTCATAAGAAAATCAACATACATCTCATTAGCAGGAACTGAGGTATTCTACAGAAGTGAATATTTCAGATACAAAACTTTTCCTCTTGAAACACAAACTTAGTTTAATTTAAATAATTTTGAGGAGTTTTTTCCCTTGAATGCATTAGGTATTTTCCGTACCTTCTTAAGTGTATTGAACTTTTCTTAATAATTCAGGTTAATCATTAGCATTCCACAAGTATATATTAAGTAACTCACTGTATGCTAAGCATTGAAGAAACACAAAGATGAGCTCAATAATGTTTGCTTTCAGGAGTTAGGACTCAGTAGGGGATATAACATAGGAATAGAACTAATTATTGGTCAAGACAGAGGAAAACAGTCATATAACAAAAGAGCTTAGATAATCAGAGGCGAGGGACTAACTCCTATTAGAGAAATCAGGGATGGTTTCCTGAGAAGTTGGCATTTGAAATAAAGAGTGTAGGGACAACTGAGTGGCCATTTGCAAAAAAAAAGATAAATTAGATGTGTATTTCACACCTCACATAAGCATGAACTCCAAATGGATTAGGGATCTAAATGTAAAATTAAATAAATAAACCATATAAGTACTAGCAGACATTGATAAATTCTTCTTTGACCTTAATGTAGGAAAAACTTTCTGTAATGGTTACTTTACTGTAATGGTTACAGAGGCAAACATGTTTTTTTTAATTGTCTTATGATTTATTAACATCATAAGAAACTTAAAAGACAACCAGCTGACTGAAAGAAAATATTCACAACATATAAAGGACTATTAAAAATTGAGGGACAAATGACCCAAAACTCAATAAAAGAACTGAAGAAAAACAAAGTATGAACAGATGATTCTCAAGCACTATAAAAATTGTCCTGAACATATTGAAAAATGTTCAAACTCACTTATAATCAGAGAGATTCAAGTTAGAACAATATTTTGAGGCTATTTCACCTTTAGGTGAGCAAAAACTATACAGTATGACATCAGATTTAGTTGGTGAGATCATGGGAAACAGACACTCTCATACATTAGTGATGGGAATCCAAACTAGTACAACCCTTCTAGAGGGGATTTTGGCAAAGCTACTATGTACTCACCCTTTGACCCAGCAGCCCCACTTCAAGCAGTCTACCGAAGATTTACCTCCATCAGCATAAAAATTCATAGGCACAAGGTATTCTTGGCAGCATTGTTTATAATTGCAAAATATTGGGAACAACCTAAATGCCTACTCATAAGAAAGTAATGACATACGCCACGTGTGGAAGGAAGGTAAAACAATGGCCCCCAAGATGTCCATGTGTTAATACACAGAATCTGTGAATATGCTATTTTACATGGCAAAAGAGACTTTTGAGATGTGATTAAGGCTAAAGACCTTGAGGTGAGAAAAGTACCTGAGATTATCCAGGCGGGTTCAATCTAATCTCAAGGCCTTAAAAACAGAATCTTTCATAAAAATGCAGCATTGCTGGCCTTGAAGATAGAGGAAGGGAACCATGAACCAAGGAGTGTGGGAGGCCTTTTAGAGGCTGGAAGAGGCCAGAAACAGATTCTCTTCCAGGTCTTGAGAAAGGAGTGCAGCCCTGCAGACACCTTGACTTTAGCCAGGTGAGACCCATGTTGGACTTCTGACCTACATGGCTGTAAGATAATAGATTTGTACTGTTGAAGCCACCATGTTGTGATAATTTGTTACAGTGGCAATAGAAAATGAATACAGTGGAAAAACTGGTGAAATTAGAATTAGGTAATTTGTCAGCATGCTACCCTATGTTCATTTCCTAGTTTTCATAATTTTACTATGGTTAGGTAAGATGTTAACATTGGGGGAAGCTGGGTAAGAGAAAACTCTCCGTACTATTTTTCCAAATTTCCTGTCAATCTAAAATTATTTTATTTTATTTATTTTTTTTTTTTAAATTTTTTTTTTCAACGTTTTTTTATTTATTTGTGGGACAGAGAGAGACAGAGCATGAACGGGGGAGGGACAGAGAGAGAGGGAGACACAGAATCGGAAACAGGCTCCAGGCTCTGAGCCATCAGCCCAGAGCCTGACGCGGGGCTCGAACTCACAGACCGTGAGATCGTGACCTGGCTGAAGTCGGACGCTTAACCGACTGCGCCACCCAGGCGCCCCTAAAATTATTTTAAATAGAAAGGAAAAACATCAGGAATTCCTTTCCTTCTCAAGTTCCCTCCGCCAGGCCACCTCACCTGTTATCCTTTTAAAAAGTTGCCATTTCTCCATGTTATTTATTTGTGAATTTCCAACCAAGCTTTTAACTCCATGGTTCCCAAACCATATGTCCCCGTAAAGACTTGTTCACATATTTTTTAGCAGATTTATTCTTAATAGATCCAACCTGAAAACAACCCAGATGCCCATCAGTTGGCAAATGGATAAACATATTTTGGTATATCCATATGTGGAATAAAAAGGAATGGACTACATGCAGTAACATGGATAGATTCCCAAAACAGTATGCTAAGTGAAAGAAGGCTCCATACTGCATAATTCCATTGATAGAGCATGAAGGGAAAGATAAAACTGTAGGGGCAAATCAGACCAGTGGTTTCTAGGGGCTGAGGTGGGAGGAAGGGATGGACTGTGAAGCGGCCTGAAGAAACGTTTCAGGTGGTAAAAATCTGTATCTCGTTTGCAGTAGGATACATTTGTCAAAACTCATCGAGTTATACACCTAAATATGGTGAGTTATCCTTTCGTAAATTATACCCCAATAGACCTAATGGTTTTTTTTTTAAGATATATTTAAAATATAACATATAAAAGTTGAAAGTAGAAAGTTTGAAAAAATTTAACAGGAAGGTAATGATCAAAAGAAATCTGATATAACATTGTTTTATCATATGAAAATGAATCCCCTAAGACAAAGAATATTACTAGGGATAGAAAAGGTATTTGCCCCCCCCCCCAACAAATGTTAATATATCAATATGTTATATCATATTATAATAATTTTTAAAAACATGTCATATAACATATGTATTTACTTTTATACTTCAATACAATCTAATAATATATCAATATGTTAATGTGGGTTAGATCTGATTAATGGGTATGTGTGTAATGTATGCGCTTTTGGTTTTTTTTAAAGTTTCATAATAAATGTTTTACTTTGTTTAATAAAAGAGAATCATTGGATGCTTGTCAAAAATGCAGATCACTGTGCCCCACGCCCAGAAATTCTGATTTATCATCAGCTCTGTGCTAGAAAAACAATTGTAATTTATTATAGGACCTTTTCTTTTTCCCTTTGATGATTTAATTTGCAAAACAAACCAACAAACCAACCCCAAATCCCTACTAGGGGGGAAATTACCCACACTGAAACTGTTTGTTAACTACAAAGCACTTTGCAACTGTTTGTTGTTCTGTTGTTACTCTTGTTACCTAGAGTTTCCCTCCCTCCTTGGACTTCCAATAACTGGAAGATACGCTAAGGAAGTAAAATATGATGGCTGGAAAGTGGAGGTTAACGCTTTCAGTTACCCTTCCTTTTCCTTTCTCCTGTGAATTGTCTACAACTGGATTCTCGTGAACATTTTCTGAGCATCTGTAGGTTCCTCAGTTACATTAAAAGGGGAAGGAAGGGAGTAATTGATATAGGACATAGCCCTTGTCAGGTCATTGCAATCCATAATACCGTGAACTGCTAAAGCACACAAATACACAGGAATGCATTTACTAATTAAACGAAAACTTTAAAAGCCAGAATGAGAACAGTTCTCGCCTGGGTCCTTTGTAGTTGACAAGGTGGCATTTTCTTGCTGTGCGTCATGTAATATTTTAAGGAACTGCTATTAAAAGTGCTTCAGTCGCCTATATTTCCTTAATCCCTCGTGTGGCCACTGATAAGAAACAGTCTCACGCAGGATGAGAGCAGGCTCCTGCTGCGCGTCACCGTGTGTTTGTGGGGAAGGTGATGGCGTGCTTCTCTGCCTCCACTTCTCCACGTCTTCAGGGAACGGCACGGCCCGGCTCCCGTTACCGCCACAGAGGCTTCTGGGAGCGGTTGCATAGCAGCAACTTTATTTCAGTTACAGTCGGGCCCTGACAGCCAAGTCCGGTCTTCGGGGGTTACTCCAGTTTGTAGGTGGTGAACACCTTTTATCATTCTCCTCACACCAAGCTCCAGAGAAAGGCAACGTTTGGCTTTTCCTTTCCCTGGGCAGTTGCTAAGTGTAAGCCTTATTTTGGCAGAAAAGAGTGAGTACCGGCTAATTAAAGTACATCACGGTAGTCGTTATCAGTTGCTGTCTGACAATGTAGGTGTTGAAGTAAGCTTTTTACTGTTTTTCAGAGTTGTAGCTGGTAGCAACAGTGTTTCAGAAGAGGATTGGACAGGTAGGATTTGTTTTGAGGGTTTTAGTAGTGTGTTTTCAGGTAAGGATGAAATCAGTTTATTTGTAGTCTTTTCCTTTGTTTCCATTTATGCTATTGGATTTTAAAGTAAGCTTGTAGGAGCATCACGTACTCTTCACGTTCACATGAGACATAGACGTCCTAACTTAACGTGAAAGAGAGAAGCATTTTCCTCTCGACATCCATCTCTCTGTAAATTTCATATTTGCATTTTTTTCCCTCAGTGACCATAGAGTCAGTTATATTTAAAAGTAATTTCAATAGGGTTTCCATTTCATGTCAGTTTAATTATATAGATAGGAGCCCTAGGGGCAAATTTTTCTAAGTCTGATGTCACATTGGTGGGAGTTTTGTTTTCTTTTTTCCCCTCATATTTTTGAATTGTCATAGTGCATTTCTTCCTTTTTGTGGTATATGATTCTGTAATAAGATATGTGTAGAAATTAAATATAGCACCCACGGAGAATGTGCATTATAAATGCATTATATCCAGGGCGCCTGGGTGGCTCAGTCGGTTAAGTGTCCGACTTCGGCTCAGGTCATGATCTCGCGGTCCGTGAGTTCGAGCCCCGCGTCGGGCTCTGTGCTGACAGCTCGGAGCCTGGAGCCTGTTTCAGATTCTGTATCTCCCTCTCTCTGACCCTCCCCCATTCATGCTCTCTCTCTGTCTCAAAAATAAATAAAGGTTAAAAAAAAATTTTTTTTTAAATAAAAAAAAAAAAAATAAATGCATTATATCCTAGTGCCCGGAGTATCTTGAAGAGGAATAAGAATGTGGAGAGTCAGGGTAGCATAGAGGTTAAAAAGCCAGGGTTCCAGACTCAGGCTGCCTGGGCTTGAGGTTGTACTCTGCCTCCTGGCAGCTGTTTGACCTGGGAGAAGTCAGACACCTTCTGTGTATACCAGTTCTGGGTAGGTGATCTGCTGTTGGTGAAGAAAATGAACTGTTCACATGGCACACATTCTTGCTCAAAACCATGTTAAATCAGTACACATTTCTGTTTTCATAGGTAAAGTTAGTCCTCTCAGAAAAACAAATGGTTGCTTATTTGCGACTGCTTTGATGGGTCTTGTCTCTCATTGTTGCTTTCCTTAGAAATCAGAGTAAAAGGTAAGGTCCCGGAGTGCTGGGGTGCTGGGTGGCTCAGTCGGTTGAACATCTGACTGCAGCTCAGGTCATGAGCCCGCAGTTTGTGAGTTTGAGCCCCGCACCAGGCTGTCTGCTGTCAGAACAGAGTGCGCCTTGGATCCTCTCTGTCTCCCTCTCTCTCTCTGCACCTCCCGGGGTCACGCTCATTTCTCTCTCAAAAATAAATAATCAGTAAAAAAAAAAAAAAAAAAAAAGTAAGGTCCTTACAGTGGCCTGCAGGATCTGCCCACCCACCTCACGACTGGGACCAGCACTGCTCCCTCTGTTTCCTCATTTCCCACAATCCCTCCCATTCCACTTCCTCCTCTCCAGCCGCGCTGACTTCTTGGCTCTCCTCATACCGCGAGTTCTTCTGCCTTAAAGCCTTTGCCCATCCCATTCCTGTTGCCTGGAATGCTTTTCCCTCCTGAGATCTGAGGCTCTCCCCCGTCAAATCTTTAGTCAGTGTAATCTTTCTCCATAAGGCCTATCATGACCACTTTATATTCCCAGCTCTTTACGTGGCTCTATTTTTCTGTAGCCCTTGTCTTTTACTAATTTCTTATGTCCTTTGTTTATTGTCTGTCTCCTTCCACTAATGTATGAAGCTTAATGAAGGCAAAGATTTTTGTTTGTTTTGTTCACTGATCGAGCTCAGGTGCCTCAAGCATGTGGCCAATAAACGGTGCTCAGTAAGTATGTGAATGAATGAAACTTTTTACATGTTAGCAGAATACTGGGTTTAAATCCTGACTCCTCATCTATAAACTGTGTTACCTAAAGCAAGCTGCTGAATACCTATTTTGTGGGGTCATTGCAGTGCTTCATATCCAGGAAGCCTTCAGTAAATTCGTTCGGTCAACGAATGTTAATTGAGCACTTAGGATGTACCAGGTATCCCTGTAGGTACTGGCATCTGCCACTGAACAAAACGGCCCAAATCCCTGCCATTTGTGGAACTTCTTTCTAGTTTCCTTCCCTTCCTGTGATGTGGTAGTTTCTAAGAGGAAAAGCCATGATTCCACCTAGCCTACCCAGTAGTCTCTCTCCCTAGACTCAGATGAAGTTAATACTTATAGGTACCCATTTTCCATTATTTTAAAAGTGCTTTTCCATTCAGTTATCTTATTCTCTGGAATGGCCCTAGGAAGAGGGTTTTTTTATTCCTCGTTTGACAGGTAAGAAATCTGAAACTTGGAAGTTGCAACTTACTCAAAGTCACTCAATAGGAGAAATTGGAGCTAGAATTTGAAGCCACACTTTGATTCAGAGTTGCCCGCTCTTTCTGCAGTGGCAGTTGTATCGAAAACTCCACAATGAGAGAGCCAAAGCATTAGAGACTGTTAAAAACTGAGAACAAACTGAGGGTTGATGGGGGGTGGGAGGGAGGGCAGGGTGGGAGGGAGGGCAGGGTGGGTGATGGGTATTGAGGAGGGCACCTTTTGGGATGAGCACTGGGTGTTGTATGGAAACCAATTTGACAGTAAATTTCATATATTAAAAAAAAAAAAAAAAAAAAAAAGAAAACTCCACAATGGCTTTTACTCCTTTCACTGCCCATTTTATTTCAGTTCTGTTGATATTTATTGAACCCCTGCCAAATGCCTGGTATCGGACCTGCCCTGGGAAGGCAAAGATTGTGTAGTCCCTGCCCTGAGGAGTTCAGCGTTTAGAAGGAGGGCTGTTGACACATAAGTGGGCATGCCGTGTGCTAAATGTAAGGCTCGCTGTATGTAATTGGATTCCTCTGAAGCACAGAGAATGGCCACCTCATCTAGAGCCAGGTGGTACATGTCAAAAAAGACACGCTGGAAGATCTCATGCCTTAGCTGAGTCTGAAAGGATGACTTAGCCAGGGAAGAGGGAGGGATATGAGCCGTAGCAGCGATGCATGGTGAGTGTAGAGAATTACAGGCTTCTAGGGTTGCTGGAGGGTAAAGTACGAAGCAGGGAATGACCAGGAATCAGCCTAGAGTATTTAGTAGCTACCAGGTGATACCTAAGGCAAAACTCTTACCCGGCCCCCTCTTGGTACCTTTAGGTCAGGTGTCCATCCTTGGTCCGGTTAGCTATAGTCAGGCCAAAGAACTGCTTGGTGCAAAGGATAGTGATCTGTGCCTAAGGAATCGCTCAGAAGGGGCAGTGGGCAAGTGTGCATGCCATACACTCTGAGGTTTCCTAGGAGGGGTAGTGTCATTGGAAGGCTGGCTCACTGCGTAGTTGGTCCAAGACAAGGGCATAGTAGAAACTGGGACTAGTATGGAGATGGCGAGTTTTTAGTGGCATCCATTCAACTATGTGATCTCCCTGAACATGTGGGAGACCACCTGGCTGAATAGACTGACACCAGACCAACCTTTATAGCCTAAGCTAAACAATATTTTCAGTGAAAACCATGTTTCAGTTATATCAAGGAGATAAAAACAGAATGAAATATTACCACTCTGGGCTGTCTTAAAATTTCCCTTACCTGTATTCTCAGAACAACCATAATTTCACATATATATTGAGTGCTTACTACAGTTTAGACACTGTGGCAGATGTTAAGATAGGTATAGCATTACCCCTTCCCTCGAAAGTTTAAGGGCCAATGGGAGCGATAATTATGCATTAATAGGTGGACGATCCACCTTTCCAACCTTATTTCTTGCTACTCCTAATCATATACTGGCCAGACTGAGTCTACCTAAGGGGCACCCGTTTTGTTCTTTGCCAGCTCTTTACATGGCTCCATTTTTCTGTAGCCCTTTCTCCTGTGGTGCTGCCTTGCTCCTCAGCAACCCCCAAACCCAGATCCTGTCTACTCATCAGGACCTAGCATATTGCACTTCTTCTATATAACTTCTCCTTATTTCTCTGGATGATATAACCTCTTCTTTCTCTGAAATCCTGAAATTGTTTCCTATGTACCTCTCTAACATAATACCATATTATCAATTCTAAGATGTGTATTTTCTCACATTTTAACATCTCTGTAAGTTATTCTTCTAAGACACTCTGTTTGTCATCAACATTCTTGAAAGACTACATGACAATATTCTGTGGAAAAACATGAACAACTACTCTAAGTCAAAAAGTAGTTCAGAAGAATGAAGAAGCTAGTTTATTTTGCATTTATTCTTTTTATGTATACACTATGCACTATATGATAAAAACCTGCCTAAGTAAGTCTTTGAAAAACTTTCTTGATACAAAATAAAAGTCCTAAGAGATTAGGCATCATGTTCTAGTTTAATTGTCAGCTTTTTTCTTAGTGTACATAAAATAATAGTGTGACTTAACAATCATTGGTGTCCTAGATTCAAAGAAATATGATAGTTAATTTTTATTTTGTTGATTAAATATGCCAGACATTGAGAACACTTACCTCCCTAATTGTGTCATATATATTTACATATATATATAGTTTCCAAATCCCATATTAAACTATAAGCTCTTTGGGGACAGAGTTTGTGTTTATTTTGTCTTTGATTCCCTTACAATACTTGGTATGGTACTTTATGACAAATAGACATAAAACAAATATTTACTAAATAAATGGATTAAAACAAGAAGTATTGTATAGTAAGTGGCACAAAAAGATAAAGTACCGTGTAAGCAAACATCTGCTAGTATATATTCTCACTCAACTGCCTAACTGTATTTTTGTTAGAAATATATTTACATATGGCATTTGGGCAGGTCCTTGAGCCAAATCCCAACTTAGGCCAGTGGCTTTTGAATCAACCATACACAATCCTAATAGAATCCTATAAACTCTAGGTCCTTTTTGCAGACCACATTTCTGAGCAAATGTGGTGACTCATCTTGATTAAATCATGATAAGTAGTAAGTAAAGCCTTTGCCTTGGAGAACAAATGACAGTGACTTTCCCTAACTACAATGCTAAGATTGTACAGAAGACCAGACAAATGCCCGTCCCTAAGAAATATAGTGCTTCCGGGGGCCCCAGCTGACTCAGTACAGCATGCACTTAAAAATAAAATCTTAAAAAAATATATATAGTACTTAAAAAATTTTTTTGTTTTCTTGTTTTCTTTCTTCCAGTCAACCTCTATGCTCCTATAATAAAAAACTGCCTAGGGAATTTTCACCCTTATTCTTTGGGCTACAAGAATAACAAGAAATAACGTCTAAGTGTTTTTTTCAGGCAGCTAAATGGTTTTACTTCTGATTCAAATAAGTTTGTTTGCATTTTTCTCTAATGGAAGGACCAATGCCTGTGTGTTTGCAAAATACTTGGCGTGGGTAACCGCTGTGGTAGTCCACATTACTATTCACCAAATATTTCCAGTTTTCTTTCTGGATACGTGATACAATTATAGATCCTTTCCCCACAAAAATTAGGTGCGGTCATGTGACTTTTTTGTCCAATGAAATGAGACCAGAAGTGACATGAAGCTTTAAGAACTAGTACATAATTTGTCACATTTCCTTTATCCTCCTGAAGCAGGTATAGATGCACAGAGAAGGAGCCTGCCTTAGCCTAAGTCCCTGAGTGACAGCAGCACAGAGCCAAGCCCCCATCTCTGTTAGTTGACCTGCTCATAGATAGACATGTTACACGTCTCATACTACTTAGATTGTGAGTGTATTAGATAAACGTAATCCCGAATATCTTGATTAATACAGTCTTCAGCCAAAACAGTAGGCTTTGGTGATAACTAAAAGAGTATAAAAGATTTGGCGTGCTGATCTTGACCCCGTATTTCTTTTTCTTCCTGATGGAAATGTTTACTGTACATAACCCCTACAGGACGGTATTCATCTCAAGGTGATTAGAGTCATTTTCCCAGCATTAACATACTTTTCTTTGAATTACAACTTTTTCTCAAGACATAAGATGTCCTTTCATCTGCCAACAATAGAATTATTACTTGAAAGTAGTGGCTATCCTCATTCATGCGTGCATTTGTTCTATTATTCAACACACTTTTATTGGCTGCTGATTGTTTAGTAGGTGCTAAGACTAGGAAAATACTCAAGGAGCTCTAGATAGTTTGGTGAAAGTGGCAGGAGGGAGGCAGTGGTCAAAAACTATAAAGTGCTTTGTTCTCCTGAAGTCTAGATGTTTCAACGGTTTCATAAATGACATTTCATTTATGAAGTATTTCACATTTCATTTGAAGATAGTTTACCTACATTTGAAACTTAAGTTTACAAATAACATATTCAAGGTGACATAGACCAAATTTTAACAACTTTTGAGACCACCAACATATTACCTTGTACTAATTACATAACTCTTTTTTTTTTTTTTTGGTTTGATTTTTGGTTTTGGTGTTGGTTTGGTTGGTGTTGGTTTTGGTGTTGGTTTGGTGTTTTATTTTTGGTTTTGGAGGTTTTTTGGCAGCTCTTAGTATAAAGCTTCTTCTCACTATCAGCATAGTCTTTAAAATTCCTTTAATGTCCTAAGTACCTTCTCACCTCAGGGCTCTTGCATATGCTATTCTCGTTTCCTGTTTTCTCTTAATTTAGTTCAGGAAATTAATTACCAGATGCCTTTTCTATTGAATTGCCTCATAGAAAGGAGTATATTTTTCTGTTACCTTGTTTTGTTTTTAAAAATCTGTTATCAAAATTACATGTTTCTCTACCATAGCTGGTATAGAAACCAAGAGACAAGAAGTTAAGTGTTATCAAAAACTTTAATTATCCCAGTTAGCCTAGAAGAAAAAAAAAAATTTGTCCCATTACCAGGTAGTTTCAAGCAACTATTATTTATAAATTAAAAAATTAAAAGCTGGATTATTTTTTTGGTCTCCATTATAAAATGGGCATTTTATAGGGCATTAAATTTTTTTGGTCTCCATTATAACGTTCTTTTCAAAAGCGGTACAAAGCAGTAAGAAGACAGCAAGGCGCTATTATGGTTTTCTCTCCCATCACTTTCTGCCTTTTCGTTCTAGGGGTTCTTCAGCAAGCGCCTGAAAGGCTCCATCAAGAGGACCAAAAGCCAATCAAAGCTTGACAGAAACACGAGCTTTCGGCTTCCATCCCTTCGTAACACAGATGACAGGTAGGAAGTTAACTTGCTTGAAGCAGGAAAAGCAGTGTGGTTTTTTTGTTTTTAAACGGAAAAAGCAGTTCTACAGTGGGTTTTGATAAGGCATTTTTGGCCTTCTCTAACTTTACATCAATGACAATTGGAAAGATCTAATACTACAATTGACTCATTTTGTCTGCGGGGGTTTTTTTGTTTGTTGTTTTTTGTTTCTTTGTTTTTTGTCTTGCTCATATTAAGGCAATTTACAAAGCGTTGACTCAAATGCCCAGCCAGTTTAAGAATCTTATAATATTGGAAATTAAGAACGAATTGAAATGCTGTTTCTGTAGAATCCAATTCTAGTGGTTGGAGATGTATCTTTCTTTTGTAAAATGACGGACGATAGGGATGATGATGGTGACAGTAGCAAACATGTTCTGAGCACTGAACCAGCCACTTTATATACATTATCTTGTTCAATCTTTATAGTAACCCTGTAAGATATTCTTATCACCACTTTGTAGATGAAGAATCTGAGGCACAGAGAGATTAAGTAATCTTGCCCAAGGTCATAGAGCTCAGTAAAAAGCAAAAATGGTATTTGAACTTGAGCAATTTGGCTCAAGTCCGTGCTGTTCCCTGCTGCATTGTTCTTTGTGTACAGCATATGGAACCAGTTGTCTTGGTTTGCAGTCACACCTAGAAGACCTGAATGAAAAGGAATATTTTGATTCTTAGGACTGTCAGCGTGAGTAACCCTCAAATGCGTAGCTCACTAGGGACAACAACCTTCTAAAATGATTGAATGTGAGGGGCACCTGGGTGGCTCGGTTGGTTAAGCGTCCGACTTCGGCTCAGGTCATGATCTCATGGTCCGTGAGTTCGAGCCCCGCGTCGGGCTCTGTGCTGACAGCTCAGGGCCTGGAGCCTGCTTCCGATTCTGTGTCTCCCTCTCTCTCTGCCCCTCCCCTGTTCATGCTCTGTCTCTCTCTGTCTCAAAAATAAATAAACGTTAAAAAAAAAAATTAAAAATAAATAAATAATAAATAAATAAATAAATAAAATCATTGAATGTGCACCAGGGCACATTGTTCAAAATTTAGGAAATGGTGCTTGCTGTATCCTGACACATCACCACCATCACTTACATTTATCGAATGCCTACTACATGCCAAGCATTTTTAATGTAGTCTCTCATGTAATATAACCTTAGATACTTTTATTATCCTCATTTTACACATGAGGAACTAAGGCAAAAGAGATTGAGAAACTTGCCCAAGGTCACACAGCTAGTAAGGAGTGGAGTATGTCTGCCTTTTGTATTTGATACTCTTAATGTATACTGGTTTTTTTTCCTTTCACTAAGTCCATTATTTTCAGTTACCCACATTACAAATAAAGATTACAGTCTCTGTAATGGCAGATTATAGATTTACCAGGCAGAAAATTACTCTTCTTTTTTATAGATGAAGTAAGTTGTCCCCCATCCTGACTTGATGAGAGGCTACTGCTATATCAGCTCTTCTTATCCCCGAACCCCTTTAGAGTTACTCTGTGAAATTTGCAACTCTGTCCAATTTACTGTGTAATTGCATTGTTAATCATCTCCTTCACACCTCTTTGTTTTAAGGTAACCAAAAAAAAGCTGATTTTTGCTTTTCCTATTTTTTTCTTCCTATTATTTTACAACTTCCATCATTCTAAGAATTAAAAACGTTTTCTAAATAAGTCTCAAGAAAATGGAGTGACTTTTTTTTTTTTTTTTTTTTCCAGAATATTGGCTTTTAAGAACAGTGATGTAGTGCGGCCTCTAAAATACCCCCCATCCAGTAGCCACTGCCTTAAACTCTGCAGCATTATGCATATACGTGGGAGATGAGAGATTTTTTTATAGGCGCACTTTATTTTGTAAACTTGCACTAAATTTCACTTTAATTTCACAGTGTTCCCTCCCATTCCATTTTGCTTTAGGTAACCTAAAAGAATGCTTGGGTTGAGTTACTAAGAGATTGTATTCTCCTAAAGTCTCTGATCCTGCTGTTATACAGCTAGTGCACTTCAGCCTTTCCAGTGACCTAAATCCATCACGTGGGCCTCGCCGTCCTGCTTCAGTCAGTGGTAGTATCTTTGTGTCTCAAATACAGCATAATAAAAAGGTGCTCATTAATCTCAAATATTTGTATTTTTCAAATCCACTTGAATTATAAAAGTTTCCCAAACAGAAATTTTTCAAAAACTTTATTTTTCCCATATAGTGATATACTCACTAGAGTTTGGATGTATTACAGTTTAAGAAAAAAACAAAAACAGGCTCTTTTGTCTTCAGATCATCTGGAGATGCAGGTAAATACAACTGAGGTACCAGATATTATCTTTTCACTTCTTCTATGAGTTCTTTGAATTGGTGCCCTTATAGGTGTGACCAAAGATTCTTTCAAAGACCCTGGTTTTCTTGGGTTGTGTTCATCAATTGCCAAAGTCCGGCCATTTCATCCAAAATGGTATATAGTGTCTAAATCTCAGTAGCAGAGCGTTTCTGTTCTTACATCAAATCCATGGAAACTCTAGGCAAACCTAGTAACCAGCCCTTTTTTTCAGTTTTTAAATTGTGCAGTAAAATACATGTCTTTCTTTTAAAAAGTGTTAGTACATAAATACAGATCAAAAAGCTGAAGTCGCCCTTCACCTTCCCCAGCGCCCCCTATAAATAACCTCATTAACAGTTTGTATACTTTCAAACCACTTTAAAAATCCATACACATGGAGCACCTGGGTAGCTCAGTCAGTTGGGCATTCAGCTCCTGATTTCGGCTCAGGTCATGGTCTCACGGTTCCTGGGTTCCGGCCCCATGCGGGGCTGACAGTGCAGAGTCCGCTGGGGATTTTCTCTCTCCTCCTCTCTCACTCTGCCCCACTCCCACTCATGTGTGCTTGCGCTCTCTCTCTCTCTCTCTCTCTCTCTCTCAAATAAACTTTAAAAATTTTTTTAAAAATACATATGTATGTTTTACTTATTTTCATATGCGATGGGATCATATTACACATTTTTTTTGTGATTAACTTTTCAGTATATTTTGGACAACTTTTGTGTCAGTACATGTAAATCTACATTATTTTAACAGCCGTCTTCTTCGTATGCTCGTTTTTTGTAACATATATTTCACTTCTGTGTGGATATTTTAACTGTTTCCCTCCGTGGGGCACAAAATAGAGATGTAATGGACATCTTTGAACATATACGTTTTTTATCCTTATGTGATTAAGTCAGATTTCTGAAGTAGAACTACCAGGTAGAGTAGATGCACGTAATCAAATTGTCCTTCAAAAAAGCTATAGCAATTATCATTTCCACCAACAGATCAGGATTACTTTTATCTTTTAAACAGCATTGTACATTGAGTCGATATGATGGAATAAATAGTCATCATAAACACCTACATGGTATTTACAATGTGCTAAGACCCTGTTCTAAGCATTTTACATAAGCTAACTCATTTGATCATCACAGCCATCCCATGAGGTAGTTACTGTAATGACCTCATTATGAAGATGAGAAAACTGAGGCACAGAGAGATTATGAAATTGCACAAGGTTAGAAAATGGCAGAACTATGTTTCGAATCCAAGAAGTCTGTCTCTAGAGTCCACAGTCTTAAACTTTATGCTATACTGCTTCTCAAAAAAAAGTGAGTGAAGGGGGATGTAGTTTTTTGTTTTGTGTCTGCCTAATGTCTAATAAGTTGAATGAATATCTTTTCACTTATTCTATGACTTGTTTATTTATTGCTTTGCTCATTTTTCTACTGTACCATTTTGTCCTTTTTTTTTTTTTTTTTTGCTAGGGATCATAAGCCACTATTACGCATGTTGCTAAAATTTTTCCTCTGGTCTGTTTATCTTTTAAAAATCATGTCCCTAAATTATATAGAAGTTTTAGATCTTCATTTGGTCTAACATGCCCATGTTTTTCTTTGTGGCTTACCTGGCCAAATTTGACCAGAACAGTGAAAAAGCCAGGGATCTGTTTCTCATTACATTTCTCATTACGATGCTGTGCAAATCACTTTATCTCTCCACCCCCTTTTCAAAAGGAAGAGAGATTCTATCTACAGGTATCAGAGAATAATGTAGTAGTGATCAAGATATGTTGAATTCTTCAAGGTTTTTGATTACCACAAAACTTATCTGTACTCATAGCATTTTAAGAAGATAAAATTATTCTCACGAGGTCTAAGTTACTACTTTAAGATGGCAGAGGCACCGTTTTAAATGAGTTTTCCTACATATGACAAGTAAGCTTTTCTCTGTAAAATACCATAGGGTATTTTAACATGCAGACTTGATCTAAAAGATCCTCATGGCCCCAGGCTCATCTCGCCAATGATCTACTAGTTACAAACACTGCTGTAAGGCTGTGGTCGAATTTGGTATCAGTGTTGCTTTTTGGATCAATTTCTAATAATCCTTAAACTAAGAATTTCCTTTGTGAAGTTGTGGGGCACAGGTATAAAAAGTGAAGCTTTGACAATATTTCTAAAAGCTAAATTTCTTCTTTTTTTTAATGTTTATTCTCGGGGGAGAGAGAGAGAAAGAGAGAGAGAAAACACAAGTGGGGGAGGGGCAGAGAGAGAGGGAGACAGAAAATCTGAAGCAGGCTCCAGGCTCTAAGCTGTCAGCATAGAAGTCTAACACAGGGCTTGAACTCTGGAACCAGAAGATCATGACCTGAGCTGAAATCAGACGCTTAGCCAACTGAGCCACCCAGGTGCCCCTAAAAACCAAATCTCTTGGTATATAGTAACATCCGTGATATGTGACCGTTAGGTACACATTAGAAAGCTGTGTGCTACAAAGGAATGTAGAGATCTAAAGACATGGCCCCCAACCTCAGGAAAGTCCAATAAAAGAAGTAAATATCCAGGAGGAAATGGTACAGGTGAGGTGAGACTACTTCTGCTGGATATTCAGGAACGACTTTACAGGGCAGTGGCCTATGAGTGGAACACGTATAATTTGAACTTAGACACAGGGAGAGAGCTTTTCTCAGAATGGAAATAATGAGCAAAAGCAGACAGTAGGAAATTATGGAGCTTGAAGAGAAATATTGATTAGTTGATGGTGTGTAAATTGGAAAGGAAGGAAATAAGATTGGACAGGTAAAATTCCAGTTTTGAAGTTGGTAGGTAAAAAGCTGCTGGCTTTTTTGTCTTAAAAATTACTCACTGTAAGAAACAGAAACAGGAACTCCATCTTTGATGGGACAAGGAGAAAACAGTGACAGGTGACTTAAAATTCGGGGAAGACCAGGTGTAGTTGCCAACAGAATGAAATCCTAAAATTGTATCACTTAGGATTCAGATCAGCTCGTGGTTAACAGATACTCAAAATAGTAACGGCTTAAATGGGTGAAATTACTTCTTCCTCACCTAAAAGAATCTGAAGGTGGGCCGTCCAGGGCTAAGGGACCAGGGCTGTTCGTGAGCTTTTTCCTTTGCCATCCCCAGGGTCTTCAAAGCTCTCTTTATGGGTACATTGTAACTACTGAAGCTTCAGCCATAGCATCCATGTTTTAGGCATCATAAAAGGGCACCTGTCTTCCAGCTAAGTTAATACCCTTTAAAGCAGTTTTCCTGAAATCCCATCCAGTGACTTCTGTTTGTGTCTCATTGCCATCTCTTTCTGCAAGAGAGGCTGAGAAATGTTATACCTGATACATCATTGTCCCCAAAAATGCAAGAGTCTGTTATTCAGGAAGGAGGGAGAAATAGACATCAGGAAAACCGTCTCTAATAAAAGAAGGAGACTGATTTACTCACCCGCCTCCAGAAGTCTGGAATGATTCAGCTCTCACCCAGCTCTAGAAGGCCAACAGTCAGGGTTACATTTATCACATAGCAAATGTGAGAAACTGAACCAATCCAGGTAAAAAGAAAAAAAAAAAAAAAAACCTGCAGATAACAACATTTGTGTTCCCTTATTACAATCCTCTCTGATAATTCCACTCATGAGTATATCCAGGAAAAATGAAAACATATGTCACCACAAAAACTTGTACATGGAGTGTTCGTGGCAACATTATTTATAATAGCCATAAAGTGGTAATGACCCAAATGTCCACCAACTGATGAATGAATATACAAAACATGATGTATCCATACAATGCATTACCGTTTACCCTTGAACTCAACACAGGAGTTAGGTGTGCTGACCACCTCCCCCCAGCCTTGCACAGTTGAAAATCCATATATAATTTTTGACTCCCCCAAAACTTAACTGCTAATAGCCTGCTGTTGGTCAGATTCCTTATTGGTAACATAAACAGTCAATTAACGTATTTTGTATGTTGCATATATCACATACTCTATTCTTACAATAAAGTAAACGAGAAAAAAGAAAATGTTACAATCCTAAGGAAGAGACAGTATATTTACAGTCCTGTACTATAAATGTATTTACTGTATTTACTGAAAAAAAAATCCACTTATAAGTGGACCTGCATAATTCAAACCTGGGTTGTTCAAGGGCCAAATGGATTATTCAATCATAAAAAGGAATGACGTACTGGTACATGCTACAACATGGATAAATCTTGAAAACCTTATGCTGAGTAAAAAAGACCATCACAAAAGACCATGTATTGTAGGATTCCATTTATGAAATGCCCAGAATAAGCAAATCTATGGAGACAGTAGATTAGTGGTTGCCAGAGGCTGGGGATATAAGGTGGGGGAAGGGATGAATGAGGAATGACCACTGATGGACGTGAGGCTTCTTTTTGGAGTGATGAAAGTGTTTTAAGTGTAGATTGTGGTGATAATTGCATAAATCTGAATATACTGAAAACTATATACGTTAAATGATAGATTTTGTGGTATGTGAATCATATCTCAATAAAGACGTTAAATTATCAAAAAAAGAAAAAAGAAAAAAAAGCAGCTGACCAGGAAATACTCTACGGTGAACCTCATTAGTCTATCAGCTCCAGTGTGCAAAGCTGCCATTATGCTGTTCAGTGCTTTGCTATTAAATATAAACAGATCACCGAGAATCTCCACATATTGGAGGAAAGTCTCCAACATGAAAGAGAGCAAAACAAACAAATAGGAGGGAGAAAAAAAATAACCCAGAAGAAACAGAACAGAGCCTGTTCTGCACAGAGCCAAAAACACCTTTAAAGCATAATGTTTTCAGAAGATAAGAGTGTACATCTATGAAACATTAACAAGATGTTATAAGAAAAGGAACATCAAAGGAA
The DNA here is from genome assembly GCF_046562875.1 of Panthera onca. Classification (NCBI taxonomy): domain Eukaryota; kingdom Metazoa; phylum Chordata; class Mammalia; order Carnivora; family Felidae; genus Panthera; species Panthera onca. The sequence continues at coordinate 22,914,409 of NC_138355.1, forward strand.
CAAGAAAGAGAGCTTGGAAATTAAAAATATAGAATCTCAAGTCAAGTCATTCTCCCAGAAAGTGGGACAGAAATTGAAAAAATCAACCCAGAAGATGCTAGTAAAAGAGAACATAGAAAATTTTGGGGGGAGGAAATTGTTAAAGAAATAACACAAGAAAATTTCTCAAAACCAGAAAACATAAATGTCCAGGTGGGGTACCTGGGTGGCTCAGTCGGTTGAGCGTCCTGCTCTGGGTTTCAGTTCAGGTCGTGATCTCCCAGTTTTGTGGGTTTGAGCCCAGTGTCTGGCCCTGAGGCAGCAGCATGGAGCCCACCTGGGATTCTGTCTCTCTCTCCCTCTCTCCATGCCCCTCCCCTGCTCACACTGTTTCTGTCACTCTCAAACACATTTAAAAAAGTGTTTTTGCACAAGCATTAATGTGCAGGTTACAAAGACCACCAAATTTGTTGCACAGTGAATAAAAAAAGATAAGAGACCCCCCCCAACGCACACGCACGCACACACATACACACACACACACACACACACACACACACACACACACATCAATTCACATCATCAAGAAATATCAGATCACCAAGACTTAAAAAATCTTAAAAGCTTCTGGAAAGAAAAAATAGGTTACATGAAGAGGAGGAGTGGGTGGATTGCATTGTATTTCTCAATAGAAATGTTGAAAACCAGAAGTCAGTGGAGAAAGGTCTTCAAAATTCTGGGTGGAAATTATTCTCAACCTAACATTCCATATACAGGGAAGTCCTTGAATGTCGTACTGAGAAGTTTGGATTTTATTGTATAAGCACTGGGGAGCCTTTAAACATTTTTGAGCAAGGAAGTGACCTAATTGTGCTATGTATAGATTAATCCAGGAATGGAATTTCAAATGACTTGGTTTGCAGAGACTAAGTTTGGGAAACCAGTTAGCAAAAAGCTATTGTAAGAAGTAATGGAGGCTGTAAGGAGGATAGTGACACTGGGAACGAAGAGGCAAAGACATGACGGGAGGACCATTTTAGCGGCAAAATCAATAGGATGTCACAAAGTCATCATAGATCCAAAGCCATCTAATCAGATAAAAGCCAGTAAAGTGATTTCCTAGAATCAATATTGGCAACATTTTCAAATTAAAGCCATGTCATGTGGGAGGGTATTGGGACAGGAGAAGACTGATATTTATACCTTTCACATGCATTTTAGAAAGTTTAAAAAAGTGGGAAATGCTGAAGAACAGTGGTCATACTGCCTTATCAGGCATTGCAGGGCTCTGACTGCCCACCGGGCTGCCAGCCTCGCTCTGAAAGGGCTGCTTACATTGACCAGTCTTGAGGTAAAGATACACACATGGAGAAGAATTTTCCTAACCCCTCCAAACATCCCTCAAATGAAAACTTTCGCAGTAATGTCCTCAATTCTGAGGCTCACTGACAAAGCGAGGTTTTAAAGCAGACTGCTTGTTCATTTTCAGGAGACAGCTAAAAGCTGAGTGTGGTGTTCATTTGTAGGGGGGACTTTGGAACGATATGCTGAGCTTCTTGAGTCTCTCCTTTTTAGAACCATTTTTTTTTAACTTTTTACTTTGAATTTATATACTCACCAGAAATTGTAAAAATAGTATATGGAGTTTTACAAACCCTTCCCCCAGCTTTCCCCAATAGCAATATCTTATAAACTGTACCATAATATCAAAACCAGATCGTTGATCTTGGTACAGTACTATTAAGTGGACCACAGACTTCATTTAATTTTCACCAATTTTTATACGCACTCATTTGTGTGTGTTTATAGTTCTTTGCAATTTAATCCTACGTATAGATTTGTGTAATCACCACCACAATCAAGATACAGAATTGTTTCATTACCAGAAAAGAACTCCCTCTGGTACCTTTTTACAGTCATACCCGCCTCCCCACACCCATCCCTGCCCTCTAGCAACCACTAATTTGTTTTCCAGCTCTATAGTTTTGCTATTTCAAGAATGTTATATAAATGGAATCATATAGCATATAACCAATTAAGATTGCCTTTTTTTAGTGCATAGAATGCCCTTGAAGTCCATCCAAGTTGTTGCATCTAGCAGTAGTTCGTTCCTTGTTATTGCTGAGTAGTATTCCATCGTATGGATGTACCAGAGTTCATGGGCGCATTCACCCACTGAAGAACATTTAGGTGCGCATGAAGAAAAGCCACGTATGCATAAGTTTTCACTGGTGTAAATGCACAAGACTGCAATTGCTGGGTGGGATGGTAAGCACATGTTTAAGTATATGCGAAACTGCCAAACTATTTTCCAGGGTGTTTGTAACCATTTTACACTCCCAGCAGCAATGTTTACAGGGTTGTTTACATCCCAAGAGATTTTCACCTACGTTTCCTTCTAGAAGTGTTAATGATTTTGAGCTTTTATATTTATGTTGCTAATCCGTTTATTTAATCTTTGGTTGCTTTAAATAGAAGGTCTTGACTCAGAACTTACTGGTGTTCAGTCCCAGATACTAATCAGAACTTCATACTTCTCCCAGCCAAGCCGGTTACAGGGAGTCTGCCTTCCTTTGGAGAAGGAAATATTATAAATTACTTACTTCTCTCCTCATCTGCTCTTCTCTTCCAGCTTATTTACCATGGTTTTAGGTGCCCTCCAGGCTCTGGGCAAGAGGAGACAGGAAGGCAAAGGGGGCTAAGAAAGTTCTAGTACTATCTTATTAACCTTCCATAATGCTGTCTGAGCCTGGCCAGTGTTCAAAGCTGACCGCTCCATCATGGGGTACTTGGGGGAATTCTTCACAGGTGTCTTGTCTTTGAGTTGCTCTTGCCTATGGTTTCCTTGAGGTTAGCAGGTACTCGTCTATCTTACGTGTTGCCTAAAACTCCTTTCAGAACTTTGAGGAGGGAATTCTTGTTCTTCTGGTCTCTTCACCCTTCCAGTCCTCTGGTCCACAGGAAACATCCATACATCCTTTGCCCTGACAGACCTCTAGGAGCGCAGGCTAATCCAAAATCATCAGCCCTCTTGGGTTCTGCCACCAACGGCTAGTCATTTCTCATCATCTAGATGTCCCAGATGGAATCAAACGCCACCCTGTATGCATCGACTACCCTTGTGGGAGGCAGGGTGATGAGCCTCACAGCTTTCTCCAAAAATTCTCTCTTGCAAAATCCTTTCCCTTCTCCTTACTCTGACCACTTTTTATAGTCTTGTTCTGAGAGGAAAAAGGTCATAGAACTGGTTCCAAAACATTTCCTTTGTAAAGTTCTACAGTTTGTCTGGTATTTGACTTCAGCGTACAGATCTGTTTTATGTCTGTGTCTCAATTGAAACCTCAATTCTAATATCTCATCACATGTATATAATACTTTTATTCATCTGTGGTCTTTGGCCTAACACACAAAGTGCAACATGGCCCTGTCCATGCCTGACTCTCAGCATTGTCTCCTACCACTCCAATGAAAAGTCTGTCATTTACTTACCATACTGTTATGTATTTCTGTGCTTTTGATCTTGCCGCCCTCTCTATCCCAAATACCATTTCCTGTTCCTACACCCTGTCCTTTGTCATAACTCAGAACATGCTCTAATTCATACTCATGCCAACAGCACCCAAATCAGGAATCCTACGCCTTTGGACTTCTTTGCCCTGTTCTTCCCATATATCATCCTAAACTAGGCACCTACCCCATGTACCCACTAATGGCCAAACTTTTGGGACTGTTATAGGACTACTACTTTCTACTGTATTTATCTTTTCATATTTCTGCTTAGTGCAGCAGCCTGGAAACTCCTCAAGAGTACAAACATCCTTTGTGCCCTCTTCCCCCAGCACAGTGCCTGTCTTATTAAGGAACTTAATGTTTGTTGGCCTGAAACCGAAGAGTCCAAACAAATTGTAGATAAAAGAAGAAGAATAATCTTTTTCAATATGGTATACTTGGAGAGATGACAATTCCTCAGAAATGACTGGATTTCAGGTTGTTAATTAATAAGTCTAGCTGTAGATTATAGTTTCTCTTACCAGTGTTTACTGCTATGGGCCAATTAAGGATCCCTTAGTTTTATGAACTAAAATCCAATCCAATTGTATCATGATAGCATTTTAAAATTCATTAGAATGCTTCTATTAAAAAAGAAAAGTTGTTTGTGTATATTTTTTCCTTCTGTCTTCATATTCTTCCAGCAAACAATATTTTGAAGACTAACTGTCTTGATCTCAGCCAAATGAATACTTTACATAAGGTGAACTCATCGCTGTGAAAAAGCCCCATGTCGGCAATGATAGCCCCATTTGTACGGTGCTGTAGTCTGTGAGATGTTTGTGCAATCATAGGTGATTACATTTGATTCTCCATAACTGTATGAGGTATAGGAAGAGAAATCATTATCCACATTTTACAAATGAGGTAACTAAGTTTCAGAAAGAATGAACTATTTGTTCCACATCACATGTAGCTAGCGAGTGATTTGAAGTGACATAAATATATAGAGCTTTTGGCTCCTAGTTGAGTGCCTTTTCCATTATACTCTGTGTTGCACGTGTCCATAGGAATCCTAACTTGCTGAGGAAATGATTGAGAGAGAAGGAAAAATGAAAGGTAAAAATCACACATATATACATACACACAAACATACTCAAAAGAATAGCTTTTAGTGAAAGTAAAATAGCACGCAGTGATAACAAATGTGTCAGTTTGTGGTCATAATATTTCCACAATTTGTTGAAATAAAAAGCTAGCTCCCTGGGGTGCCTGGGTGTCTCAGTCAGTTAAACATCTGGCTCTTAGGTTTCGGCTCACAGTTCGTGAGTTCAAGCCCCATGCCAGGCTTGACATTGACAGCGCAGAGCCTGCTTGGGATTTCTCTCTCCCTCTCTCTCTGCCCCTCCGCAGCTTGTTTTCTCTCTCTCTCTGAAAAAGTAAATAAACATTAAAAAAAAAAAAATCCAGCTCCCTTTATACTCCTTTCATCTCCGCCCCACCCATTTATTTTTGAGAGAGGCCGAGTGCAAGCGGGAGAGGGACAGAGAGACAGGGAGACACAGAATCCAAAGCAGGCTCCAGGCTCTGAGCTGTCAGCACAGAGCCCGATGCAGGGCTGGAACCCACGAGCCATGAGATCATGACCTGAGCCGAAAAGTTGGATGCTCAACCAATTGAACTACCCAGGCCTACTAATACAGCTGGCTTTCTTATGATCTTGGAATTGAAGAATCCTTTCTAAGCATAAACTGGGAGGACTAATTATAAATATGACAGGAAGAGTACGAATTTACTTAACATACAAAGTGCCACTTATGTATTCAGAGAAAAAGTTTAGGAACACGAAATAGCAGTTTGTAACTCACAGAAAAGAGAATTGAGATTGCCAGTAAACATTAAGATGTCTCAATCTCGTAATTAAAGAAGTGCGTGCAAGGGCAGTGATGAAGTGCCATTCCTCACCAGTTATCCTGGCAAAAGTTTTCCAAGTTCAGCCCTATCCCATTTTGGTGATAGGGTAGAGAAACACGCACCTCTGGTAGGAGTTTACGTTGATGCCATGTTTTCTGTAGCATAATTTACCAGAATCAAAATTTTAAATGTATGTGTTCTCTGATCTAGCAGTTTCACATCTGGAAATTTAAGCCATAAGTACATGCACATGTGCATAAAGATATGTATACTAAGATACTTTTTGAAACTGGGTGGTAGTCAGAGAAAAAGAAAGAAAAGAAGAAAAAACTTACCTGATCATCAGGGACTACTGATCTACCATAGGCCCACGTAAGGGAATTTCATATGGTTAGTAACAAGAGGCAAATTATATCTATGTGTTCCAATATGGCCAGAAGTCCAAAATACACTCTTAAGGAAAAAAAAGTATGGTAGAATCCCATTTGTGTGTGTGCGTGTATGTGTGTATACACATATATGTGTGTGTGTAATGTACATGTATACATTTGGTTGTCTTTGTATAAAAATTTTTAGAAGGGGTCACAAAAATTATTAATATTTTATTACAGTTTATTATTATTGTCAATTGTTAGGATTTTCTACAGGAGATTGAGGAAGGTACCTATATTTATATTCTTCACCCTCTATCCTTCTGAGCTTTTGGAATTTATTACCATTTATTTCTTCATTGTTTAAGGGGAAGAAAATGATTAATTAGAAAAAAAAAAAAACAACCTTCAACCACATTTCAGCCTCATGTCTCCCTCTGGCTATTTCCTGTTGCCGCCTCTCCACTGTTAGACTTCACGAGTTAGTCTCCACTCTCTCACGTCCCATTCATTATCACGGCAATCTCATTTTTGTCCTCGTGGCTGAAATCACTCTTACCGAAGTCTCAATTATCTCTCAGTCCATATATCCAGTGGCTACTATTAATATTTTAACACACCGATCTGCAGTAATGGACAGTCCACCCTTCTTGGGAGCTCTCTTCCCTGGGCTTTTATGATGCTTGACTCTTCCGGTTTTCCTTCAGTCTTTTAAATTCTTCAGTCTCTTTTGTCAGTTTTATAGATTTAGGTGTTCACATACCTTGAGTTATTTTCTCAGGACCTTTTCTTGATCTGCATGTTGTCTTGCAGTAGTCACGGTGTGTCAGTCCAGTCAGGCTGCTAGAACAGAACACCGTAGACTAGGCAGTTTCTAAGAAACAAATTTATTTCTCACAGTTCTGGAGGCTGGGAAGTTCAAGATCAAACCTCTGGCAGATTCAGTGTCCGGTGAGGACCTGCTTTCTGATTCAAAAGTCCCAACTTTTCACTGCATCCTCATGTGGGGGAATGGGCTGTGGATCTGTCCTGGGTCTATTTCATAAGGTTATAAATCCATTCATGAGGGCTCCACCTTCATTATGTAATCACCTCCCAAAGGTCACACCTCCGAATACTATCACCCTAGAGTTTATCATTTCAACATAAATTTGGGTGCAGATCGCAAACATTCAGTCTGTAGCAAACATCTAGTCTCATAGAAACCTGAAGCTTGTAGAAAACACCCAGTGCTCAACACGACAAGCGCCCTCCTTAATATCCATCACCTGTTTAACAACCCCCCCCCCTCAACTCACCCATTTCCCCTCTGGTAACCATCATTTCTCTATAGTTAAGAATCTGTTTTATGGTTTGCCTCTCTCTTTTTCCCCATGTTCATCTGTTTCTTAAATTCCACATATGAGTGACATGATACAGTATTTGTCTTTCTCTGACTGACTTATTTTGCTTAGCATAATACACTCTAGCTCCATCTATGTTATTGCAAATGACAAGATTTCATTCTTATGGCTGAGTAATATTCCATTGTATATATATATACACCACATGTTCTTTATCTACTCATCAATCGATGGATATTTGGACTCTTTCCATGATTTGGCTATTGTTGATAATGCTGCTATAAACATTGGGGTGCATATATCCCTTCAAATCAGTATTTTTGTATCCTTTGGATAAATACCTAGTAGTGCCATTGCTGGATTGGAGGGTAGTTCTATTTTTAACTTTTTGGGGAATCTCTATTCTCTTTTCCAGAGTGGCTGCACCAGTTTGCATTCCCACCAACCGTGTAAGAGGGTTCCCCTTTCTCTGGATCATTTCTTGGGGTTTTAAAATTTTGATATAGTTGTGCTTATATTTAATTCAATTAGCACTAGTAGATCTTATTCCATTTGCAATTTAAGGACAAAAAAAAAGTAACAGGTATATTACCATACGACACAATTTTTGTTGAAGAGATTATTCCTAGTGTTTGTCATATTAGACGCTGGTTGAGTTTCCTGCCCTCCTAAACATGTTTTAATATTTATAATCTTGTCTTCCTTTGGTGCCTTCTTTCATTGCATGTATACATGTCTATGTACCAAAATAGGTTGAATGTCATTTTTGTCTATGATAATAAACTTCCTTACCATGAGTTGGTTAATTTAAATGACAGCTCAGGCTGACAAATATCCTATTTTACCATTAGCAATTGGGCTCATTAGACCGTCCTGTTTAGAGGCTGAGAGCAGGGAGAGGAAAGACCAGCAATATATGTTACGTGTCCATAAATAGCTTTTTGCATGAGTGGTTGTGTGGTATACTTTTTAAAGCTAACATAAAAATCAGGGAGTAATTGAAGCAGTAAGGACTGGCTTTAATTGCAGCAGATAAACCAGTACAGCTGGTGCCGTCAGGGTTCTCAGGAAGGACAATTTTTTGAGCCCACAAGTAGAAATTCTGGTGAGTGAATTCTAATGTCTTTGTTGTTGCTGTTGTTGTTTAATCCAGGGAAGGAAACCTTTAAAATTATAGTACAGGAAAAGGTCTGCTCTTTCCAAAGATCTACCAGGTTGAAAAACAGTAAAATGCAGGGAACAAGTAAAGCAATGTTTTTCCCCAAGTGAGATCTGAGCTGCAATTTTAAAAAGCTTATTGGACCCTATGCACATTTGTTGGTAGAGTCCTGGGATACTGAATTTTGTTCTCAAACAGGGTAAAGTGCCTTAGGAGTACATACTGGTGAATGCAAGCGTGTATGGCCGCACCCACCCTATGGCTGAGCTGTTTCTTCAAGAATTCAGCGAAGCAGTCTGGAATCATAACTGCCAAGCCCAGCAGAAATTCGCCTGCACTGGAGTGCAGGATTTTGTGTGGCAATAAGCATTTTTAATTAAAAGTTTCCGGGATGATTTGGAACTGAATCTGTAAACACGTGGCAGATTTGAGCTAGCACATCCAAGCACCAATAGCACTTCGGGGGAAATACAGCTTTTAAAAGACTTTGAATGTGAAGCTGAGAAAAATCCAGCTGTGTTTTACTTAACATCGCACTAATCAGAGTTCTTTGACTCCATTTTTTTCCCATCCGTGTATCCAGTGGTGTGGGTATTGGCTCCCCGTCCCCCAACCCTTCACTTTTGTCTTTTAAAGGCTGATTTTAGGTAGGGCTGTGGGTTACAGCACTGGAATGCTCAATCGCTGTGGTGAGAAATGGAAAGCTTGTCTTACCTTGTAGTTTATCACTTAAATAGGTCAGAAGCAGCAGGTAATCTTCATCAGCAAAGCAATTAGATTTTTAACCCTTACCTATTATGTTGCTAGAGGCCTTGGAATTTACATAGAAATCAAGGTGGTCTGCTGGCCTTAAAATAAAATGTAAAGAATATGGTATTCCTTAATTGGAAGTAAAATTGCTTCTGGAAAGCAGTTTCCCAATTAAGCCAGGAAACAATTATATTGGCACCCTGAATTATTCTTGCATAATGTTTGGGATGGTGGGGGTTGGAGTTAGAGGTGCAGGTGCTGAGAAGAGAACCCTGCCTAGGAGTCAAGGGATTCACAAGGTCCACTTTCAAGGCTAGGTTCCTTGGTGAAGGTCATTGGCAGACTGGACTGGAAAAAACTGTTTTAAACTCATATTATTCTCTCAATAAATCCACATTCTACTTTACATTAGAAAAGTAAACTGTAGTGCCATACAAACAGAGCTGATAAAACTCTCTAGTAAGCAGATCTAAGCAAAATCAATTCACATGAAGATACAGGAGGAGGTAAACATGATTTAGAGGGGACTTGAGTTCCTAATGCTGTTACATAGAAATATCTGCCCAGATAATACCTCTCCCCAACCTCAAGCCATTCCCAGGCTGCTTGACCTTCCTGTTTACTGTAATCCTGCTTCCCTGGGAATTCTCTCTTCTCAGAGATACTTTTTCCCAATACAGGAAGGGCTTGTTTATTTATTGAGTAGTAATGTAGAGCATGCTAGTGACTTTGGTGTTCACTTCATGGGTGTGTGGGTGTGCACACACGTACATACATGCTGAACAATAGGGGATTCTGAACTAAGTATTAATGATGAAATTTCAATAAGTGGGAGGAGTTTTGAATTCTAATTCCAGACGTCTTGGTTGTAATATCTGTTGATGGCTGCATTTGGAAGTTAAACCTGGGTTTGGAAATGAAATCCGTTTAGCATTGGAAATACAGTGAATAGGAATTTCATCCGATTTTCTCTTTTAAAAAAAACGGTGTAATCCAGATAAGTTAATATAAGATAATACCTAGGAACATTAAACTAGGGTGAACACTGCAAAGGAAATAGAACAGAGGTGCGAGGAAGGTTGTGCTTGCAAGGTGGGATGTAGCAAATGCCTTCTGCTGAGGGCAGGGAATCACAGAGAAGCAAGCTAAAGCTGAGATTCGCCCCTGAGTTAAGAGATTCTCCTCTGCCCCCACAGTTGCCTATGGTTTTTTTCCTACAGCTTTTGACTTTGAGAAACTGTTAATGGAAATGAGCAGGGACGTTGCTGTTCCTTCCTTTCTGTCTTAAGATGGTCATATTCGCAGAGCGAGCTCCTGAGTCCTTCAAACCACAGCCTCTCCCTGCTGCCTCCCAGCCCTACTCTCCGGATAGGTGGAGCACCATGGCAACAGGCCCAGCCTGGAGCCCAGAACCTTGTTTGTGTTACCTGAGGGGCCGGATGCAGCCTGAGCAAGAGAAGAAGGAATATTACCTATCCTGCTGCCTGTTCGGGAAGATGACTTCTTGTTCCCTTGTTTGTGTTTCTGTTCTACTTCTGTTGGAGCCTTGAAAGCCTTGACACCTGGAAAGCGTTTATCCAGAGATGTTATCAGTAACAGAAGGCAGCAGGGAACCTCTCTCCTGTTGGTTCTTGTCTTCTAAACGAAGACATAGTTCAGAAAGTGACTTGCTACACCGTGACACGTAGCCCCGCTATGATTTGGGGTTGCACTGCCAGGTGGCTGTACAATTGCTTCATGTAGGTAGGCGTTTATTTTGTTTAAAATAAAATTAGTTTATGTTTTAGAATATTTTCCTTGAGAGCTTTCAAAATAAAAGCAAGCCTTTTGTCATATCGCCTTCTATTTAAAATATACCTTAATCTCTCCTATCGGGAGGCTCATTCCCAGAGCATGAGAGACTGTTCCCTTCCAAACAACTTCTCCTGGGAAACATGGGCTGGGATTACTGTTTTATACGTGTTTTTAAAAAACGTTGCAGTATCCTGTTAATCGGCTCCCTATGAAATGTACTGGGAATGGTTATATGGTAACTCTATTAAAATAAATTTTTTTAGCCTTTAGTTATTTATAGTTGATGGCTGTGTTTGTAGTATATAAGTTATTGTTTTATCCAATAGAACAAAAGGAAATAAATGTTACCTTGTTATATTTTTATGTACAAAACAGTAAGTGGCATTTGTCCCTTTTGTACGTGTTTTGTGTACGTTTTATCAATGGGAAATATAAATATTGACTTTTTGACCTTAGAAAGGCTGCTGAGTATCAGAGCACATTTTTTTCTTTATAAACATTAAATGGCAGTTGTTATTTTTTTTTATGTGTGTGGACCTAAGAATGGACTCAAATTCTTACTGCTTAGGATGATTCTTACTATATGGAGTTTGATTAAACAATGTTAGAATAATGTTAACATAGCCATTTCAAGGAAATAAACAAAGCTCCTTATTTACTGTTTTACAAAAACAAATGTCTTTACACAGGCATTTCTTTTTGACTGGGTTACTTCTACTTAAATATATGTATTTAGTTCTGGGTGTTTTAGTCAATAAATTCTGTAATTATTGAGTAAAACTGCTTGGCTTTCCAGTTCTGGATCCAAGAATATTTCGCTTTTATTGCTTGACTTCATTAATTCTTCCAAAGAGAAGGCAGCGAGGGACTAGCTACTGTCATGGCCAGAATCATTCACAGCATTCGTCTTTAAACAACCAAGAAACAGAATCAGCCAGGATGCCTGAATGGTGTTGACAAAGATTTGTTCTTCTGTATGAGTGTTTGAACATTTCTTTTGAGGGTGGGAGGTTTCTTCAAGGCATTTTATTCTTTATTCATGTTTATACAGTAAAGCATGGATATGACCAAATGCTTGCCAGAAAAGAATTCCATATTGAGATGGAAATCAGATCTTTTGAAAGGCAGGGTCTTGTGCTGAAAAGTTTGGCTTTGACTGTGTATGAGTGTGTTTATTCTGCCAAAGCAGCAAGAAACAGAATGAGGATTCAGCCACTACTGTTTTGTCAAGGATAGAAGAGGTTCAAGCTGTAGCGTGGAAAAAAAGAAGAAGAAGAAGAAGAAAGAAAGAAAAGAAATGAAACACGTCTTTTGATAATACTTTTGCATGAAAAAAGAATACATAAGCCAGTTGAGTAGTATGTATTTCTCCAAGATAGGCATGAGAATAAAAACAACGTGGGTAGTGGAGCTTCTTGAACTCCCTCGATAATGGTATGAAATTACAGTATGTTTTTGTGCTTAATTGAAAAACAAGTGTGTATGTGTGTGCACACCCAAATGTATATGTGGCTGATATGTGCCATGTGAATATGGTTACTATTATTATTGTGGATTAACTGTCCATTGCTGCTTATTTATTTTTCCCTGAAGCATTTATGCATTCGTTTTCACCTCCCACGCATTCATCTTTCATTTTCCTGTTGGCCATGTAGTACGCTATCTAAAATATCTTTTTCTACTTTTAGGGCTCGTGGTCTGCCTAAACTGAAAGAGTCACGTTCCCATGAGTCCTTGCTGAGCCCTTGCAGTGCTGTTGAGTGTCTGGATCTTGGCAGAGGAGAGCCCGTGTCAGTGAAACCACTGCATAGTAGCATCCTTGGACAAGATTTCTGCTTTGAGGTAAAAAGCATAGAGAGAAGGAAGAGTGATTAAACACCAAACGGATTTTCTCTCCAGTAATTTTGTGATTTCATTACTATGGTATTGATGATTTGATCATCATTAAGTGACTCTCAGTTGCTGAAAATTACCTACTTATAGGAAAAAGGTTGGGAATCTATTAATCTAATTACATTGGTCATTAAACTTATTAATTATGGCTTCTCATTCCTTTTGGCCTAGTCTGCCTTCAAAATAAATGCGATCTTAGTATATTCTTGGCAGAGGTCACAAGCCTAACAATAACTAAGCTAGTATTTTAATTTTTCAGTCTTTGATAAAGATATCACCCAGTATGTTATCTTTCTCCTAAAAATGTAAGCCCCCAACTTGAGTGATTCTTTGAGGAGATTGACCAAGACCATAATTTTCTGACCATAATATGGTTGGTTTGAGATCTGAGACTATGTCTTATTTATTTTTATAATCCCCTGCATATAGCCCAGTCACTGGCACATTGCAGGTGCCTAAATTCTTGAATGGATAAATTAATTGCCCTTCACCAGCAAATTATGACTATCACTTTGTATAAGGTAATTTGTCCCTCCCAAACTAAATGTAAAATCCCTCCTAAACTAAACTGTTGGCCATTTGCAATTTAAAATTTAAAACTCTGTGTGTGTGTGTGTGTGTGTGTGTGTGTGTGTGTGTGTGTGTGTGTTTGTGTGTATAATTGTTAGGGTTACGATTTGATTAATTAACATGAACTTACTAAGTAACTAGTGATGAATCTTATGATAGATGGCGTGGAAGTTGAAAGGTGTTTGATTCCTGTTCTTTTGGACCTGCCCTAGCCCAACGAAATATAATGCAAGCCAAATATGTAATCCAAAATTTTATTAAGCCCAAATATCATCGTTTTAACATGTCACTAATATAAAATTATCAATAAGCTTTTTTACATCTTTTTTTTTAAAGTTAAGTCTTCAAAAGCTGATGTGTATTTTACATTTACAGTACATCTCATTTTGGACTAGCTACATTTCAGGTGCTCACTACCATATTGAACAGTACACATAATCTGATCTGATTTCACTGGGTTATAACCTTAGATTGAGTTAATATGTGAGCACACTTCAACAATTTGAACAGGTCATTTATTGGTGTTCTTTTTTACAGAAGTCAATTGAATTTTTTTGTATTTGTGGAACTCAGTACACCAGGCCCAGTGTTAGGTGCTGAGGTATATAGATAGCATAGTTCATTTTTAAAGGAAAATGATAACAGTGGTCAGTAAGAAATGGGTTCCAAAGACAGTAATTCAACAGTGCTAACTCTTTTTACTTTCACTTAGTACCTGTTTTGTAATATTATAGTGAAGGCAGTCCTGAGAGATTTGACAAGCTGTTTTAGAGGCTCTCTTGTGTTTTCAGCTATTGTTTTGTTAACTCAGAATCGAGCATATTTGTTGACAAGTGTTGAAGATGTGGCCTGAAGGTTTTTAATTTTGATATTTCTGAACTGAAGGCCAGTTTTAAGTTCCTGACCTAAATTCTCAATGGCCTTTGTTCTCCTACCTGGAAATGCATATGGATGCTACCTACATACGAGAACAAAAAGCAGATGTAGGTGTAGAATATAGACATCGCAGAACTACCAAATATCATTTCTGTTTTCTGAATTATGATTTGGGTTCATAGCATATTCCTAAACTTTTAAATGATAGAATGATGAAAACACAGCCCGCAAGCCCTATGTTTCCTTTTCTCTAATCTTTTATGTTGAAGGTTACCTACTTAAGTGGAAGTAAATGCTTCAGCTGTAACTCCGCTTCAGAGAGAGATAAGTGGATGGAAAACCTTCGTAGGACAGTTCAACCAAATAAGGTAATAGTGGCTTTGAGTGTCTAAAAATGTATAACTGTAATCAGTAAGTTGGTAGAAGGTAAATGCAGCAATCATACCTTAATTTTTATAGTGCTTTTAAAGCACATTTACTTTTACGCACGTTATACTCAAAATAATCTTATTGCAGATATTATTGTGATTTTACCAATATGGGTAAGAAGCCTCCGAAGTGGGGGCGCTTGGGTGGCTCAGTCGGTTAAGTGTCTGATTTCGGCTCAGGTCATGATCTCACTATTTGTGAGTTCAAGCCGCACGTCGGGCTTTGTGCTGACATCAGAGCCTGGAGCCTGCTTCAGATTCTGTGTCTCCCTCTCTCTCTGCCCCATCCCCTCTCATGCTCTGTCTCTCTCTCTCCCAAAAATAAATAAACATTAAAAAAAAAAATGACTCTGAAGTTATGTGACATGCCCATGTCCGAAGCTGGTGCACGACAGAAATGGGACTAGAACACTAGTTTCTGAACTGCTTCTTTTTTTATTTGCAGAAACTAGGCCAGTTGCCACTAGGCTGGCTATATTAGAACTCACATGATATTTTTTTAACCCAAGTAAATTGAGTACATAAGGCTAAGATTCTGATATCTTCTTGTTTAGAGTTTGCTATTATCCTGAACAAAGAGATAGCAATCCCTTTCATTATTTAATGACCACCCTTAATAAAGTATATAGTCAGTATCACCTCCTGTAAAGGAAAATGTTGTTCTTCTGGGATTTCAGCTTTCAAACTCGAACTTGTTATTTTTTTATAGGACAATTGCAGACGAGCTGAAAATGTTCTTCGTTTATGGATCATTGAAGCCAAGGACCTTGCCCCTAAAAAGAAATATTTCTGTGAACTGTGCCTTGATGATACCCTCTTTGCTCGTACAACCAGCAAGACCAAAGCAGATAATATTTTCTGGGGCGAACATTTTGAATTCTACAGCCTTCCACCTCTTCATAGCATCACAGTTCACATTTATAAAGATGTGGAAAAAAAGAAAAAAAAAGACAAGAATAATTATGTCGGGCTAGTCAACATTCCCACTGCCAGTGTGACTGGTCGCCAGTTTGTAGAAAAGTGGTACCCAGTGAGTACCCCTACGCCCAACAAAGGAAAGACAGGCGGACCTTCTATTCGGATTAAATCGCGATTCCAAACTATCACCATTCTGCCTATGGAGCAATACAAAGAATTTGCAGAATTTGTCACCAGCAACTACACCATGCTGTGCTCTGTCCTTGAACCAGTAATTAGTGTGAGAAATAAAGAGGAGTTGGCTTGTGCCTTAGTACACATTCTTCAAAGTACCGGCAGAGCCAAGGTAAGTGGAAAAGGAGGGTTACATTACCCAAAATCTCTTCCCTACATTTTATGAACAAATAACCATGCTATGGTATAGAGATTCAAATTGGAGAAGTATGCTTTGCTATCAGTAAAAAAAAATAAAAAAGTAGGAAGGAAACCTATTAGTAGTTGTCACATGCAGAAAAGATGGGGATTATAAAACAAAGAAGTAACATGGAGACACCAACAGATATTTATTTAAAATCCATTTGCGCGAAACATAGATACCAGGGCTAGCTCCTTATTATCTGACAGAACAAATGGTAGAATTGGTGTGCTAATCTCACAGTGTGTTCAAGATTATCTTTAGTTCCAGAGTGTGCTATATGATGGTTTTGCTCCTCACTATATATTTTTTTTAATGTTTATTTATTTTTGAGAGAGAGAGGTACAAAGTGCGAGCGAGGAAGAGGCAGAGAGAGAGGGAGACACAGGATCCGAAGTAGGCTCCAGGCTCTGAGCTGTCAGAACAGACCCCGACGTGGGGCTCAAACTCATGAATTGCAAGATCATGACCTAAGCCAAAGTCAGATGCTTAACCAACTGAGCCACCCAGGCACCCCACCTATGTTTTAAGTTAAGATTAACTGATGACTCTATTCCCTAGTCACAGAAGTAGGAATTCCGGAAGCATAGTGGGCATCAGCAAGAGTCTTCAGGGAATTAAAATCCCTTGGTATTTCCAAGGGATATTATTTAACTGGTAGCTGTTTGATGACAGTTTTTTTTTAATATGAAATTTATTGTCAAATTGGTTTCCATACAACACCCAGTGCTCATCCCAATAGGTGCCCTCCTCAATGCCCATCACCCACCCTCTCCTCCCTTCCACCCCCCATCAACCCTCAGTTTATTCTCAGCTTTTAAGAGTCTCTTATGGTTTGGCTCTCTCCCTCCTTTTTTTTTCCTTTCCCTCCCCCATGGTCTTCTGTTAAGTTTCTCAGGATCCGCATAAGAGTGAAAACATATGGTATCTGTCATTCTCTGTATGACTTATTTCACTTAGCATAACACTCTCCAGTTCTATCCACGTTGCTACAAAAGGTCATATTTCATTCTCTCTCATTGCCAAGTAGCATTCCATGTTTCATGATAGTTTTATCTAACTTCATCCTGGATAGAAGTAAAAATTGAGGAAGATGAAAAAAAAAGGAATATACTAATTATATGAAGAAACCCACCCAACTGATAGACTCCGTGATCAGCCTGAACTATGATAATTACCATCTCTATGAGCCATATTCACTAGCCTGAGTCTCCATTATGTTGTCTGCAAATGGATTATGGTAAAACCGTATTTTAGATGTAGAAGATTTCACAGCTAGAATAATTTATTTAGAACCAAACAATAAAATTAAATACTTTTAAGATTTCTTGATATAAATCAGAATATATCCATATATCCAATTAATAGTCCCTTATCTAACTGACTTCCTACTGATTATCATTTTTGTAGTTGAATTTTGTGATAATAATTTTAAGTTTTCTAGTGTTACAAATAGCTTACAGGTTTGGGGTCAGGTGTCATTGAAATTTTGAGTCTCATCTTTGAAATTGTACGGATTTGTTCATTCTGCTCTTCTATTACTTGAGGTTCAAGGATATGTATGTAGGATATTTTTCAACAACCTTATTGAGATACAGTTTACATATAATACACCCATTTTAAGTGGAAAATACAATGAGTTTTGCATATTAGGTACCCCGGGAAACCACAACAATCAAGATAAAGAAAGTTACCTTCACCCCGATAACTTTCCACCTGTTCCTTAGTATATGAGTTTTAATAGTGACCCCTCACTTTGTTTAGCTTCCCCAGAGTAAATCCCATTAATGTTCAAAATGCTTAAATTGAAAATAAAAGTAAGTCAGCATATTTCCTTTGTTTTTGGTTTTGGAGACTTTGAAATATACAATGGATATATTACATCCATTGTATGTATATATACATATATATCACAAATACATGATGTTGTTACATTTAAACTGAACAACAGTAAACATTGAATTTTACATCAAGTTAATTTTTTTTTAGTTTATTTACTTATTTTGAGAGAGAGAGAGGGAGGGGCAGAGACAGAAGAAGAGAGAGAATCCCAAGCAGCCTCTGCGCTATCAGCCCAGAGCCCGACATGGGGCTCGATCTCACAAACTGTGAGCTCATGACTTAAGACGAAATCAAGAGTCAGATGCTTAATGGACTGAGCCACTCAGGTGCCCCCATCAAGTTAATTTTTAGGACTGTTGGGAAAAGGAGCAGTTATTTCTTAAGGGCTTTATTTCTCCTTATGCCTTTTTCCTGGATGGATGGACAGATGGATGGAGATAGGTAGGTAGGTAGGTAGGTAGATAGGTAGGTAATCAGCCTAGAAAATGAGTTGAAGTGCTAAGTTTAAGAAATTCCATGTTGACACTGTGGACCAATTTGTAACTATTATATATTGAACACCTAATATGTACCAGAAACTATTAAATGCTGAAAATCTAGAGATGACTAAAAATACACACTGTCTTTGGCCTCATGGGGTTTATAGTCTTCTGGGGAAAACAGATAATAATTGAGTACTTACAGAAATAAATGTGTGATTACAGTCAGAAGTACAGAGGAAAAAAAAAGACATAGGCACTATAAGAATGGGGAATACAGGACCTGACTGATGCTGGTCAGAGAAGGCTTCATTGAGGAAATTATGTACACACTAGGATCCAAAGGATTTGAGGAATTACCTCCATGCCCCTGGGGGCAGGAACAAGGGTGGGAGTGAAGCAGAACTGAGAACAGCATTTCCAGAAGCTTTGTGGTAAATAGCATCTTGTGTTAAAAAGGTCTTGATATATTCAATGCCTTAAAAAAAAAAAAAAAAAAAAAAGCCCATTGAAACTGGGACAGAATGCAGAGAATGGTATACGAGGAGGTTGGGAAGGCAGACAGAAGCCAGAAAATGTAGAGACTCGTAGGCCACATGCAAAAGTATGGCCTTTATCTAAAGTGTAATGGAAAACCTTTGAAGGAATTTTAAACTTAGAGCTGGTGGTACCTAAGCTTTTACCCTGGCTAACTCTTTTTCTTACAAATGAATCAGGCACCTTTAGTGTTAAAGCAGCATTTCCAGGATGTCTGATATCTCATCGGTTTCTTCTAACATATATTATTTATTCGGTTGCTTTGTGCCTGACTGAACATTATTCCACCAGGATTTTCTGACCGACTTGGTGATGTCTGAGGTGGATCGCTGTGGAGAGCATGATGTCTTGATCTTCAGAGAGAACACCATTGCCACCAAATCCATTGAGGAATACCTCAAGTTGGTGGGACAACAGTATCTTCATGACGCATTGGGTATGGAGAAGCAAAACATTGCTTTCTTTGCCTTTCAATTTTGTTTTTTCACCCTCGGAGGACAAACAGATTGAACTCAAATTCAGCAGGTTACTAAATCCTAGCTGACTAGAGTGTTAAAGTTTGAGTTTCAGCTGTAAGCCTCTGCACTACTCACCAGTAGTCCTGGTTTATTGCACATTGGTTTATTACAATCAATGTACAGAAAGAGAAAGCCCATCAGTATATGCTGCTACTTCCAGGCGCTCAAGTTCCTGATGCTGAGATACACACTATGAGTAATGTCACTACTAGATCTGGGGGCACCCGTTTCCCCCAAAGTGTTGGTTATTTACATTATGATATAAATAGGTTATGTAATTCTTGAAAGTGTTAACATTTGTTATCATGCATTGAAAGTGAAAAAACTCTTACCAGTTCCCACAGCTCCCAAGTTTTGCCTTCAAGATCTCCAGAATTTTTAACAATTACTAAATTTTGCCCAGTCAGTAGTTCTTGCTGACTAGGCTACTCACCTAGAATTCCAGATCTGGTCTTGAAATTCAAGCTGTTAACCTCTAGAGTAAGGCACTGGGCTGGGTGATATACATCATGATAAGGCAGATGTGAGTTTCTTGAAGAACAATTTCTTTTATCTCCATATCCCCAGTACTTCCCACAGAATGTAGAGCAGCACCATCGTATGGAAACATAATGTGAGTCGTATGTAATTTAAATTTCTTAGTGGTCACAGTGTTTTTAAAAGAGTAAGGAGAAACAGGCAAAATTAATTTTATTGATATTATAGTTAACCCATTATATCCAAATACTATTTAACAAGCTATCAAAATAAAAGTTACTAGTGAGGTATTTTACTTTTTTTCATACTAGCTCTTTAAACTTTAGTGTGTATTTTGCATTTATTACACATTCCAGTTTGCACTAGCCACATTTCAAGTGCTCAGTAGTCACATGTGATTATGAAGGTTAGACAGTTATGTTGAATGAATGGATAGATTTTTGCCCTCAAGGATTTTATAAGATAGGGAGATAAGAAAGATAAGGTATCCCTATAGCCAAAGAGAGAGAGAGAGAGAGAGTGCGAGAGATCCTGTGCTTTTTCAAAGAATTAAAGAAATTATTCTAGCTGATGGGATTATGGAATTTCCCATGTAAGATACATAAACAATGTGTGTGTAGCTTGAAAGGCAGAAAGGTTAAATAAAAACATATTGGACAAGGGAAGTGGTAGGGATTGGCATAGGGAAAGAACCATACTGATAAAAAGGCATAGCAGTATGAGAGAGCCAGGCACGTATGAAATAAAAGCAATTAGCTAAAAAATGAAATGAAAAAGACAAGTCAACAACAAAAAAGAAGAAAAACAATTAGAACCAAATTGTTGAGAGCGTTGAATGCCAAGCTGAGGGGTTTAGATTTTAACAGTCATCACTGGTGAGCCACTGCAGGTTTTGAGCAGGCTGTTTTCAATAGAATCACTTTAACAAAGTGATTAAAATGGGTTGGTGAAGAAAGCAACTGAAAACAGAGACCAGTGAAGAAGCCATTGTGAGAAGGAGGGTAAGAAGCCAAGAGCCTCTGATTGATGTGATCACCAAGAGTAAGAGGTAAGGTGGATCTGAGAAATATTCAAGAAGTTGAGCTGATGGGACCTGGCAACTTCAGCTTGTGAGAATATGCCAGGGTTGGGGGTGGAGACCAGTTATTACAATGACTATTGGGCCTTGGTTACGAGAAGGATGATGAGGTTCTCAACAGAGGTAAAGAACACAGAAGTAGTAGGCTTGAAAGATGGAAAATGATATTTCCACTTCATGGGTATTCAATTTGAAGTTCTAATAGGAAATCCCCAGGGGTTCTAGGTAAGAAATCTCAAGACATTTGCCTAGGTGTCTCCTGGAAATTTAGGACCGAGTTACCCATGTGGAGGGATAAATGAAGCTACAAGATTACAAGAGCAGAAAGAGACTGGGCCAGAGACAGGTCTTACAGTGCACCTAGGCTTGTGATATAGATGGAAGGAAGAGGAGGAATCAGGAAAGTGATCACAAAGAAAAAGCACGCGTGCGCACATGCACACAAAGCAGGAAAACCAGGAAAATCCTGAGTCCTAGACACCAAAAGAAATGAAAGCATCAACATCCTCAAGAGATTGAGGAAGGTAGAGGTTAAGAAAGAAAAAATGGCTATTGCATTCGGTAACTTCACTAGTGGTGGCTGGGACTGCCATCAGGAGGACAGGAACTGGGTTGTACAGGGTAACATGTGAATGACTGCTCAAGAAATAGGACCATTGTGCTTACAAGAAGTAGACTCACTATAGTAGCCATTAGTTCCTACTCTGCAGAAGTAAATTATTTCTCTTCCTGCATCCTGTCTTCGTATTTTTTTCTCTAAGTTATGTGCTTTAGTTTAAGATCTAGTGGGAATTTACAAGAATAGTGAATATGGATTTTCATTGATACGAAAGTTACAGAGATTCATAGTCTCACATAAAGAGTTTTTTACAGTCATATCAGAAAGTATATCTCATGGCTTCCTTCAGTGATTTGTATTGCCTTATAAAAGGCAATGATGAAGCATCTCAACCATACGTAGTCTCCATTATATGGACATAGGGGTAAATTATGTGTAGACCACCTACCTCTTAAAAATCAAATATCTGTATTCTGCCATTCAGTGTACTATACAGGATTTCCAAATAAATAATTTCCAAAGTGAAAAGTAGATGCAAGTACTTTGATAGAATTGTGAATAATTAGTTGATGGGCTAAATGAGACATGAAAATTCAGTGAGCATGGGAACAAATTCACATAACCCCACAAAGATCTCTATTCCAAGAGGAAGGACCAGGGTAGTGAAAATGGCTGCCGCTTCCAAGCGCGTAAACAAAATTAATTGGTAAGCTTCTTCAGGGCAGAGATTCTCCTGTCTTCTTCCCACTTAACTGCCCACAGTTCTAGTTAGCCTTTATATCTTAGACTCTCAATGGCCGATTTTTCTGCTATATTTTACTTTTATAACAGAAACTTCCTTTTGAAAACAACTTACAGAGTATCTGTCTTGGAGCCAGTGTAAATTCAGACTTATTTTATATGGTTTGATATAGTAATAAGTGAATTTTCAAATAGTAATCCTGAAGAACTGCAAAATATTTTCAGTTACCTTATAAAGATTGAATTATTTTTGTCATACAAGACTGTACTTACTATGGCAGGAGCCTCTAATCCTTCAGTAAGTATCAAAGAAAAAGGCTTCACAGTGAAGTCTCCGTAAACCAAAAAATTAAATTAATAAGGACAGCTGAACACTCAGAATAATTAAAGTTCTGTTATATTTCATACCCTTTGGGCAAAAAAATAGATGTTCTTTCCAGACTGCCTGAAGAATTCTCAGAAAACTTAGTTAAAAGTTACCAGTCATGTTATACAATATGTATTTATCTTGATTAAGGCATTATTATGTACTGCACAGACATAACTGAGGTGGCTCAGTTAGACTTGACTTAAAGCTTCCACCTGTTAACACCTGTTACCTTTCTGACTAAAATCAGATTGCATGTTGATACCCTGTGACACACAGAAATACCATCTATGAGATACAGAAAAGCCCCTGATTTCCACCCTTGGTGACAGAGGCAAATTTTATTTTAGCAATGATATGGCCATACCTACTGACTTATTTATACACAATTTGGATGCTAGATAGTAATGAGTTAATGATTTACATAGAAAACACACCATAGAACGTTCTAGGTACAAAGTCACATTTAAACAATGTAGTAAGTACCCCTTTGGCTCTGATCTTTTTCAAAGACAAGTGAGCAAATGCAAATGGATTACTGAATCTATCTCAATAATTTTTGATCAGGTAAGCAGCTTCTAGGTGCAAATCTATAAAAGGTTTGCCTTTCAGTGTGGTGTTTTCCACATTATCAGACAGGTTATAGTTTCAAAGGTGAAAATAATTTTCTCAGTTTGGGAGGACTTTAAATATATCATAATCAGGTAAAAAAAATCTTTAGACAATTGATTTATATAAATTTTGTTTTAAGTTTATTTACTTTGAGAGAGACAGAGACAGCACAAGCAGGGGAGGGGCAGAGACAGAGGAGAGAGAAACCCAAGCAGGCTCCATGATGTCAGCTTAGGGCCCGATGTGGGGCTCGAACTCATGAAATGTGAGATCATGACCTGAGCTGAAACTGAGGATCAAACGCTCAACCAACTGAGCCACCCAGGCACCCCTAGACAACTGATTTACTTCTGGACCCTTGTATTATTTATTTGGCTCTTTTCTTGGAGAGTAAAAAATAATTCTTAAAGTTTATCAATGATTCATTAATATTAGTATTGTTTCCCTAAACTAGATATAGCCTCAAAGAACTCACTAAACAGAATATTAATGGTATAAATTTAGAGGTGGGCCAACTTTTATGTGGAATATTTGACATTGATGACTTAGTTTTAAATTTAGCTGCTCTTTTTTAATATAATTTATTGTCAACTTGGCTAACATACAGTGTATATAGTGTGCTCTTGGTTTTGGGGGTAGATTCCCGTGATTCAACACTTACGTAAAACACTCAGTGCTCATCCCAACAAGTGCCCTCTTCAATGCCCATCACCCATTTTCCCCTCTCTCCCACCTCCCAACTGTCAGATTGTTCTCTGTATTTAAGAGTCTCTTATGGCTTGCCTCCCACCCTCTCTGTTTGAAACTATTTTTTTCCCCTTCCCTTCCCCCATGGTCTTCCGTTAAGTTTCTCAAGTTCCACATATGAGTGAAAACATATGATATCTGTCTTTCTCTGACTGACTTACCTCACTTAACATAATACTCTCCAGTTCAATCCATGTTGCTGCAAATGGCAGGATTTCATTCTTTCTCATTGCCAAGTAGTATTCCATTGTACAGCTAAACCACGTCGTCTTTATCCTTTCATCAGTTGATGGATATTTAGGCTCTTTCCAGAATTTGGCTACTGTTGAAAGCACTGCTATAAACATTGGGGTACATATGCCCCTATGCATCAGCACTCCTGTATCCTTCAGGTAAATTCCTAGCAGTGCTATTGCTGGGTCATAGGGTAGATCTATTTTCATTTTTTAAGGAACCTCCACACTGTTTTCCAGAGCGGCTGCACCAGTTTGTATTCCCACCAACAGTGCAAGAGGGTTCCCGTTTCTCCACATCCTCGCCAGCATCTGTTGTTGCCTGAGTTGTTAATGTTAGCCATTCGGACGGGTGTGAAGTGGTATCTCAGTGTGGTTTTGATTTGTATTTCCCTGATGATAAGTGATGTTGGGCATCTTTTCATGTGTCTGTTGGCCATCTAGATGTTTTCTTTAGAAAAGTGTCTATTCGTGTCTTCTGCCCATTTCTTCACTGGATTATTTGTTTTTCGGGTGTTGAGTTTGGTAAATTCTTTATAGATTTTGGATATTAACCCTTTATCCGATATGTCATTTGCAGATATCTTTTCCCATTCCATCGGTTGCCTTTTAGTTTTGTTGATTGTTTCCTTTGCAGTGCAGAAGCTTTTTATCTTGATGAGGTCCCAGTAGTTCATTTTTGCTTTTATTTCCCTTGCCTTTGGAAACGTGTCAAGCAAGAAATTGCTGCAGCTGAGGTCAAAGTGGTTGTTGCCTGTTTTCTCCTCTAGTGTTTTGATGGTTTCCTGTCTCACATTTAGCTCTTTCGTCCATTTTGAGTTTATTTTTGTGTATGGTATAAGAAAGTGGTCTAGTTTCATTCTTCTGCATGTTGCTATCCAGTTCTCCCAGCACCATTTGCTAATGACTGTCTTTTTCCCATTCGATACTCTTTCCTGTTTTGTCAAAAATTAGTTGGCCACCCATTTGTGGGTCCAATTCTGGGTTCTCTATTCCATTGGTCTATGTGTCTGGTTTTGTGCCAATACCATACTATCTGGATGATTACAGCTTTGTAGTAGAGTAAATTTAGGTGTTCTTTAAATGAGGTAAATTGTGTGGAAGCACATAGTATAGGGGACATTGAGAACATGTCACATACAAATCTTGCGAGAATTTATCAATATTTTTGGGTGTTTTCACTTTATGAAAAATTATTTTTAAATTGCATGTCTAGAGCCCCTACTAAGTGCCATGCACCATATTGGATACTTTTCTATTCATGCATTATTTCTGATCCTCACCACAGGTCTGTAAGGGTGGGAGTTATTGACGCCATTTTATTAACAAGGCAGCTGAAACTCAGACTTTTAGTTAAATGACTTCTCAAGGCTCCCCAGTAATTAAGTGATTTGACCTTAGGTCTGTCTGATTCCAAAGCCTTTACTTTTTCCATCTACTAATTTCCTATTCTCCAAACATTTTCTTCCAAATAATCATTTCCCATCCTCTATTATAGCTACTTTTTAAATCTTCACTTGCCTCACTACTTACCCTTTTGATAGAAAATACTCCTCATGATGCTACTGCTAATTAATTTTGCAGAAGTTTTTGTTCATGTCCATGAAATCTATTATAACTAGCCTGAACTTTGAATGATATGAGCAGATTTGAAAGGATCTTTGCAAGATCTCCTTTGTCATAAAGACCTGTAAAAACCCAAGAATAAGGGTGTCTGGGTGGCTCAGTCGGTTGAGTGTCAGACTTTGTCTCTGGTCATGATCTTGCAGTTCATGAGTTTGAGCCCCACATCGAGCTCACTGCTGTCAGTGCCAGGCCCTCTTTGGATCCTCTGTCTGCCTCTCCTTTTGCCCCTCCCCTGCTCACACTCTTTCTCTCTTGAAAATAAACAAACATTAAAAAAAAACAAGAATACATGCTATCATTTCTGATAAATATTTATTGAACATCTGCAATGCTTTGAGAGCTATTTGGTAGGCTGGAGATTCAAACATGAATAGAAGCTGGCCCTGACCTCCAAGGGTATTCATCCTAGAGGTGTGAACGTGAGACAGACATGTGAACAAAGAGCACAGAACATTGTGAAACACAGAACACTAGAACATACACAAGGTATGGTGTATAGTGGAGGATAAACAAGTAAGGAAAGGATTTGTTCGTTCAGGGAATATTGGGCATATCCTATAGAGGATGGGATATGTAAACAGTGCTTCTAAGCTTCTATGAAGAAATGTCTGCTACATTTTTTCTACTATGTTGAATGACTATCCCCTTTACAAGAGGTAAGCCTAGAGACCCTTACTCAAATCTATGTTTGACACCAGCATTAGCACTAACACCTTAGGTGGGTATTCAGTCAAGCGTGGGTTCTTTTTTCTTCTAAAATAATAACAACATTATTCATCCTGGTAGAGCAGCCTTATAACAAATAACGAGTCCCTGCTAATTAAATATATTTGTGGAGCACTTGGGTGGCTCAGTCAGACGTTAAGCCTCTGACTTTGGCTCAGGTCATGATCTCGCGGTCCGTGAGTTCGAGCCCCGCGTCAGCCTCTGTGCTGACATCAGAGCCTGGATCCTGCTTCAGATTCTGTGTCTCCCTCTCTCTCTCTGCCCCCCCACCTCAAAAATAAAGAATTTGTGGTTTCAGGTAAAAGATTTAAAGCTGTATCATTGTTGAAAGTATGATCATTATTATTATTTTTATAAATACCACGATGGTGAGGTTAGCGATTGCAGTTTTTCTGCTTCCAAGATGAGGAAGATAAACATCATATATGGGAGGTGGTAACCCTTGGGGTCTAAAGCAGCAACAATCCTTCATGCCCTCCATGTCAGGTCTCAGAAAGAAATTCCCGTTATACATTTTAGGACAGAAATCCTGAATCCTTTTATTCTGTTCAGGAAGACGCTGTTCATAGTTACACTACCTGTCACCTTCTCTCTTCAAACAGGGGAGTTCATCAAAGCTCTGTACGAGTCCGATGAGAACTGTGAGGTGGAGCCCAGCAGGTGTTCCTCTAGTGAACTGATAGAGCATCAGAGCAACCTGAAAATGTGCTGTGAGCTGGCTTTCTGCAAGATCATCAACTCGTACTGGTGAGCAGGTGTCAGTGCCTCAGCCTCTGCTCGTGGAACTTCAGTTTTTCCATGTAAAGGTCATCACAGTGTCAACTGTAGTACCTCCCACCCAGAGAAAGGACTTAGGGGGAAGATGGAAAGTTTCCCTAATGTAGTCCCCTCTGAAGTCCAAATCTCCACCGTAAGCAGAAGCACCTGTGAACTATCTACACAAATATACTATTTCCCCAGAATAGGAGCACCACGTCCTCTAATTCCCAAAGTATTTCAATGGCTTTCTGAAGTGTTTACCCGTGTTAGACAGTTGTGTTAATGATTTTTGATCATCGCTCCAACCCCTGCGATTGGTGAGATTTTGGAAGTTTTGAAGAACGCTCTTTAGAGAGATTATGGTAAGCTCTTTTAAACCAGATGGTTCAGTCAGGAGCCTCATGCCATTTTCCTACGTTGCAAAACTAAATTTACACTAATCCCTGAGTTTTACGGCTGTGGGTTTCCAGTCTCCATCTGGGCTTCCGTGAATTTTCCACCAACTCGAAGCCATGAATCAGGCAGAATTCTCTCCACTAGGCTCTCCTCTTAGCCTGGCTCTAGAGCAGGTGTGTTGGGCCAGATGGGATCACTTGTGTCTTCTTGGGTTATGGTACTTTTGTATTTAGAGGTTTTGATCTTTTTTCCTTCCCCAGTGTTTTCCCTCGTGAGTTGAAAGAAGTGTTTGCGTCATGGAAGCAGCAGTGCCTGAACCGTGGCAAACAGGACATCAGCGAGCGGCTCATCAGTGCCTCGTTATTTCTGCGTTTTCTGTGCCCAGCCATTATGTCTCCCAGTCTTTTCAACCTGATGCAAGAGTATCCTGATGACCGCACGTCTCGGACTCTGACTCTAATTGCCAAGGTCATTCAGAACCTGGCTAACTTTGCCAAGTAGGTGTCACTGCTATAAGCACTTTTAAAAACATTGTTTAAAAAAAATACGTGACACCTAAAATTTGGATGGGGGTGGGGAGCCTCATCACTCGTATTACAAGATTTTCGTTATGGTGGTATTCAACATAGAAGAAAGAAGAAACAGCTTAATATTCACTTTACAGAGGAATGGTTCAGTAACCTATGGTACATGCATTCAGTAGAATATTTGCAGCCACTACAGTGTTCACCAAAAATGTCCAATAATATGGAAAATGATGCAGATACAATTATACTATATGGAAAGTGCTATTCAAAACTTTAGCAAAAAAGAAAAAGGATACTAGAAGATACATATGCTGTTATTCCAGAAATATGTTAATACAAAAACTAAAGTATAAAACGTTAGGAGAAACCATCTGACAAATTCAGTGGTTACATTATCTAAGACAATTGGCCTGGCCCCTTCAAAGAAAAAAGTCAATGTCATGAAAAATTGAAAAGATCGAGAGGGACTATTCTAGATTTTAAAAGACTGCAATGCTTGAATCTTAACTGGATCTGAACTGGGAAAAAAAAATCTATAAGTCATTTTGGGGACAATTAAATGTGGACTATATATAAGATGATTTAAAAGTTTTAGCGTGATAATAGCATTGGTTTATGTAAGAGATGTTCCTTATTCTGAAGAAATGAGTGCTAATGTATTTAGAGTTTATGTCTGCAACTTAGTTTAAAATGGTTCAGCAAAAAAAAAAAAAAAAAAAAAAGTATGTAGAGAGAAAGTGAAAGCAAACTTGGCAAAATGTTCGCAGTGGGTTAATGTAGAGGAATGGCATATGGTTGTTTGTTGTATATTCTTTCAACTTTTATATAGGTTTAAAATTTTTTTTAAAGGGAGTTAGAAAACCATTGGGGAGGAAATGCACTCACATGTAAACAGCAGCTATGTTTGGGTGGTAGAGTGTGTCCACTCACACTCTTTTCTTGCCACTTTTCATTGTTTCCAAAAAAGACAAGATTCTCTATTAGCAGCGTATTGAAGGAAGAAAGTGGAACTTCAATGAGACAGATTGTTTTCTAGTGTAAATATTGGCCTTTTGGAAGTGTACTATTTTAACTTTGTGTACCCTATATTTACAGCAGCACAGAAATAGACATATTTACCCATATTTGAGCTAATTCTGCTAAAAATTACTTCTAGCTTATTTTGAAAGAAATTTTCTGGGCTGAAGATACCTAGAATTTAGATGGGCAAAGAAGAGAGGTTCTTCTCTAGCAAAAATAAATAGCATGCAGTGCACACAGGCTTGGAGAAGCGGCATATATTCAGGAGACTCTGAAGAAGCTAGCAATATCGAAGGTTTGTACCGATGAGCATGTGGTAGGCAAACGAAGGTTATTTACAGAGAGCTCTAGATACCAGAAAAAAGAGAGTTAGCTTTCGCCAACAGAGACTAGAAGGCTATGCAAAGTATTTGATTGTTACATCAGTATTAGGAAAGTATGTTTTAGCATTTATCACTTAGCAGATTATAAATTAGTCACTTACCTCCCCAAAATAAAAATAAAAAATTTAAAGCTCAGTGTAAAGTCAACTCAGACATCTCTTTTCCTGAATATGTCCTTTCTCATTTTCTCTCCCTCTACTTCAGATTTGGTAACAAAGAAGAATACATGGCATTCATGAATGATTTTTTAGAACATGAATGGGGTGGAATGAAGCGCTTTCTTTTGGAGATCTCTAATCCGGACACCATCTCGAACACGCCAGGCTTTGATGGTTACATTGATCTGGGCCGAGAGCTTTCAGTTTTGCATTCCTTACTGTGGGAAGTAGTTTCCCAACTTGATAAGGTAAAGTAGGCTGGAAGCATAATGGGAGATGGGAGATAGAGAACGTTAATGTACCTGGATTCTGGAAAGTATCCACAGAGTGACAGCCTTCACGCTTCCTGCTAGTCGAAAACGACCTTTTGTGCTAGAAGTCTGGGAGTAAATAGCTATCAATTCTGCATCAAATGCGTGCCCTCCAAACCAGGAACTTCTAGAAAGCCATGAGATTTTTCACATATATTTTTAAGAAATTAGCTGAATTAATGGAGTATATATTTCTATAAATACATACATATATGTATATAACATTATATATAGCATGTCTAAAACCTTGCCTGGAAACTAACATCAAATATTGCCATACGCAGGTTTATTCATGTATAAGCAGGATGAGATAAAACCTCATAATAATCCTAACAAAAGTGTGGACTTGGAAAAATATTGAGACTATTATGTTTAAGTGGTTTAACTCATGAGATTTTTTTTTTATTCTGCAAGTCAGAGGGTTCGATGTAACTATTAGTACTACGGAGTTGCATGGGATCTGAAAATCCTGATGTTTTCTTTCTCTACAGATGTGAATTTTAAAAACAGAAAATACTATTTTTCATCTATTTTCTGAGTATAAGCTCAGAATCTTGTTATATACCATATTAGTAACTAAATACATACCATGCCAATCATTTGCTTCCTTCTGGAATTTTTCAAAGAGGAATCGAATTTATAATGGAAAGTAGTCTTAGACTCTGGCTAGGTTTATCACAATAATTATTTATTGATGTTTTTGTTTGCTACAGGTACTTCATAAATAGGTGTGGTGGTATGTTAGAATAACTTCAAAAGCAAAGTTATTTTTTTGTGATAAGAATGTATTTGTTTTCCTCCACTTTCCTATTATCCTTAAAAATGTTGTACCGATAAAATGGGGGAGGGGAGTAAAACCTATTAATAAAGACCGCTTTCCTGAGGCAATGTAAATGGTAGGGTGTCCTACCATTTGTAAAATAGTAAACTCTTATTCTTGAGGGCCCCTTCTTCACTTGTAGGAATACTAGCTAGATTTTGAGTTGCAGCTATGCTGAGGTAAATTCCTTGAATACAAATCATGGCTCAAGAAAGTTGAGCAGGTAAAGGCTATTCTTGAGGTGGCGTTTGAGTGCCCATTCTACCCATTGGAGCAGAGTTGAAGAGACTTGGTTGTTGAGAAGACAAAGGAGACCCAGAGGCAGTCTTGTAGAACTGCCCTAGAGTTGAAGGGTCCCAAAGGACTCCATAAGAATAAGAATTCCCCCAAAGAAAAAAATGATTGAGATGGATAAATCCAATACTAAAAAGTTACTCTTTGTTGAATAACTGCATCGGTGGGATGCGGATACAGTAATCCTGTGAAATAGGCCTGGTTGATTTTGGGCTGAGGTCCTTTCAACAGGCTTTGCTATGTAAACATGCTTTGTCCTTTTTAATCTGTGTTTAGTCCTGGAAACCAGGGGTAAATCTAGACATATCTCACAGAGTTTACCTGCTTTTGCTGTTTAAAAAAAAGATTGTCTTGCTGATGCAAACCCAGTTGACAATAGGTCAGAGTTCCCTAAAGGAAATGGGATAGTAGATGGCAGTATATCATCTGTGTTCCCTGCAGTGCTCCAGACCCCTGAATGCAACACCTTCCTGTATGTTGGCATGCATTTCTTTTCTCACATGATGCCTTTTCTTTGGAAGTTTCATCACACTAGCCGATCCTCTGGTCTCGAAGTCCTTTGGTTAGAAGGTGTTTGGTTCTTCCCCTACCCTCCCCCACCTTGATCTACTAGCCTTCCAAAGATTTAGTTTGCTTTGCATGCCTATTTTAGTTGGAATGGCAATAGTTTGGTTGTTTTGAGCATGTCTTTTAATTTTTATTTGCATAATCCTAATTTCTATTTCCTTTCTTTCCTCGATGTCTGCTGCACCTTGTTTCGCCTCCTCCATTCATCTCGACGCCATGGTTCTGCTGCTCCATAACAATGCATTATGAACCTGCCACTCCCATATGCAAACACCTACCCTTCCCTCCAACCTACACCCCTCCATCAATGGGCATCGTTGTCCCAAAAACAATCCTTGGTGGATGTCGCAATGCTTATTATCCAATTAGGGTGAAAATTCCTTCCTACAGGCGACCGTGGCAAAATTGGGACCTCTCCCTCGAGTTCTTGCTGATATTACCAAGTCTCTGACTAATCCTACACCAATACAACAGCAACTAAGACGCTTCACTGAGCATAACTCCAGTCCAAATGTCAGTGGAAGCCTCTCCTCTGGGCTGCAGAAAATATTCGAAGACCCCACTGACAGGTATGAAACAGAGAATTTAAATAAACCGTTGTCACAGAGAATTTAAATAAACCTTTGTCTCAGAGAGAGGTGATGTTTAGAGACTTGGCAGAAATCTATTTATTTGTTGAATTTATAACTTGAAAGTCATGATCAGTTGGAAAAAACATCTGAGCTGAGATAAATCCAATTGTTTGTCCTAATAATACACAGGATCTAGGATTCTTATTTTCTACAGTGATATTGTAGAGTTATAATATGTTCAGCAAACATTGTTTCAAAATCTAGGTCCGGCTTAATGGAAGATTAAGGGCTTTGAAATTTCTATTTCCATATATTGTAGCACTCAAAACTCTGGAGAACCTCCGTTAAAATCACTTTATGGCTGGCGGTGTCAGCCGGATAGGCAGATACAACGTTGATGCTCACACTGACCCTCTTTTCTGGATTGGCAAGACTTGGGCCTTTAGCAATGACCCTTTGGTTGTACCTCAGCCCTGCTTCCTCCTCTTGAAGGTTTAGACAGAAGCAATTAACTGTGAATCAGAATATTTGGGAGGGTTTAAAGCCTAACTAGGATATGACTAGAATTCTAGCAGAAACTGAAGACAATGATGGAGAGGTAAGCACAGCGTTATTCCCCACCTTTGGAGAGAAACTAAAAATTTTGGATTTTAAAGAATTGTAACGATGAAATCTGGGTTTAGAAACCAATGTAAGTGTCCACATTGGGACTGTGAGCCTTTGGAATGTTCATATGCCTGGGTTGAAAAAAACTGTTTTGAATTTGCCCCAGGAGTGATTAAGGGTCCTCTCCTTTTCCACAGTGATTTGCATAAACTAAAATCTCCAAGCCAGGACAACACTGATAGCTACTTCAGAGGGAAAACATTACTGCTGGTGCAGCAAGCGTCCTCCCAGAGCATGACTTACTCTGAAAAGGATGAGAAGGAAAGTAGCCTTCCTAACGGTCGGAGCATCTCCCTCATGGACCTTCAGGACACTCACGCTGCTCAGGTGGAGCATGCACCTGTCATGCTCGATGTGCCTATGCGCTTAACTGGAAGCCAGCTTTCCATAACCCAGGTGGCCAGCATCAAACAACTTCGGGAAACCCAGAGCACTCCCCAGAGCGCACCCCAAGTGAGAAGGCCCCTGCACCCGGCCTTGAACCAGCCAGGCAGCCTCCAGCCCTTGTCATTCCAGAACCCTGTCTATCACCTCAATAACCCAATTCCGGCAATGCCAAAGGCCTCTGTGGATTCCAGTTTGGAGAACCTAAGCACTGCCAGTTCCAGAAGCCAAAGTAACAGTGAGGATTTCAAACTCAGCGGGCCCAGCAATAGCAGCATGGAAGATTTTACCAAACGCAGCACCCAGAGCGAGGATTTCTCCAGGCGGCATACTGTGCCAGACAGACACATACCTCTTGCTCTGCCACGGCAGAATAGTACCGGGCAGGCCCAGATCCGGAAAATGGACCAGGCTGGGTTAGGTGCCCGAGCCAAAGCCCCGCCATCCCTGCCACATAGTGCTTCCTTACGTAGCACGGGGAGCATGTCGGTGGCCTCTGCAGCCCTCATGGCCGAACCTGTGCAGAATGGGAGCCGGTCCCGGCAGCAGTCTTCCTCCTCCAGAGAGAGCCCTGTTCCCAAAGTGAGAGCGATCCAGAGACAACAAACACAGCAGGTAGGGGGGAGAGCTGGAGGGGTGTGGCTTCCACTTATCCAACTGTTTCCCTGGTTCTTTGTATATAAATCATTAGGAAATCCAATTTCTAGCAACGTTTCCACTTAAAAATATGTTCTGCAACTTTTTTTTAGTGCTTGTTTATTTATCTTGAAAGAGAATGTGTGTGTGTGTGTGCGCGCGCGCCGCGCGCGCGCATGCATACAAAAAGGACCAGAGAAGGAGAGAGAGAATCCCAAGCAGGCTCTGTACCATAAGTGTGGAGTCCTGATGTAGGGCTTGAACTCACGAACCATGAGATCATGACCTGAGCCGGTGTCAGACCCTTAACCGACTGAGCCACCCAGGAGCCCCGTTTTCTCCAACTTTTAGATGGAGAGAGGAAATGCAAGGTCTGGGAGGCTTCTGCTTAGGTGAGGCTGCAGAAAGTAGCTTGACTCATTACCCTCAGGAGACTATCAACCACACAAAGAGCTTTTCCTTCCCTTCGAGCAGCTGAGCCACTACCTATGTGTGCACTGGGAACAGATCGGTGTTGCATGAATAATTAGAACACATACACTGTGAAACCTATAGGCCAGATGAACCATAATATATTTTGGGAATCCGGACCCTGAATCCTCAATTTTTTTCCCCTACAGTTTCCAGAATAAACTTTCGCGTTCCGAGTCAAACATTTAATG
This sequence comes from Panthera onca, assembly GCF_046562875.1. NCBI lineage: Eukaryota > Metazoa > Chordata > Mammalia > Carnivora > Felidae > Panthera > Panthera onca. The sequence continues at coordinate 22,949,005 of NC_138355.1, forward strand.
TAACTGCTCTCTATTCCATCCCCCACCTCCCTCTGGAAATTATAAGTCCCCTGTGCCTTTTCCTGGAAATGACTAGAAAAATAAACAACTGAGCACCTATAAAGACAAGGTAAAGGAGACAGGTAAAAAGATAGAAACACAGGCGGTTGACAGTGCTGTAAACATTTCCGAATCCCTTCTATTTCTATTTGCATGGGTAAGCCCAGCTAGTGTCACACCCAGTCTTAAGACTCCTGGACTTCTTTCTTGACAAATAAAAAGTTTTCCCGAGAATTTGATCACTCGTGTCTTCCCTACCGAATACATTTTCAGGCACCGATACATATTTTGCTTTTTGAAACAAACTAATAACCTGAGGAAATCATGTGTAGGTATATATTTAATCTTTCATCTAAAAAAGATTTTTCAACTTTGTATTTGCTGACCTTTCTTTGAAACCTGATCATACTATATGAGTACTAGGGAGCTTTGTGATTGGAAGAGTTCTATGCCACATCCTTTTGTCAGCGAGACCACTGGTCAGAGGAGACTGCCATAAAACCCCAATGTATCTTTTTAATATATTTGGTCTTTATAGGTAGGCATTTACCGATTTGGCTGTTTCTGCCACTACTCTGCTGTGATCAGAGCCCTTGCCCCTAGCTTGATCGTTACTGTTTAAAAAAAATAACAAAATTAGAACATTGACAGAATCCTGGGATACAGAGGTAAAGGCAGAGTTGAAAAGTACGACTAACTTAAGTTGCTTCCCGCAGCCAGCTTCCTAGGCAGAGCCTCCCGGTAGGTCCTTCTTTCCAGAGAAATAAAGTTTTCCTTCAGTCTTAAATTTTTCATTTTTATTTGGCTTATATTTCCCCAAATTTCACCAACTCGTTTGATTTAATAAGCATTTTCATCTAAAGAGAAGGAAAGAAGAGTAGATACAATGAAAATGCTTATGCGTCGCTATATCTTTCATAAGTATGTCAAATTGTGTCATATATATTCTCTTAATCTGTTTGTTGGAAGGCAGTCCTTCTTACCTTATTGTGGTCTTATCCACATGTTGCTTTTATGCTAGCTTCTAGTTGAGGCCAACCACTTTCAGAGAAATGAAGTGTTTACTGAGAGGAGAAAAGAAAGATAAGGAATTTTGGAGATGGAGTGCTGGGTGGAGGCAGACATCCACTCAGGGGTCTAAATGCAGCATGGGGGCCCTGAACATGAGAAGAATCTCAGATTGGCAGAGAGGGACAGGACAACGGAAAGGGCCCTCCAACCTGCTTTTCAAAAGCTGGCTCGGGCCCAGCCCTGGACAGAAAAAAGGAATGCTAACCCCTTCCCCTATTTGATATAGTCCTCAGTTGTCAGGGTGTGTGACTCAGACTGATGGTTTATAAATATTTTAAATTAAATAGCCTTCTGAGTGATCATCTGGAACCAGGTATCATTTATAATGCTCAGGTATAAGAAAATGTAGCACCTGTCACACAAGCAGTTAGTACAGTTTCTCTGGGTGAAGAGAAGGCTGTCTTGGGTAGATGGGAGGTAGGAAATGGATATGGTCTCCCAACAACCAACTTAAAAACGTTTTGTGCCACAGCCATGAATGAACTGGGGTATGCCTGTGTTATATTGGCACATGAGGCACAGACACCATGAAGTGGCCTCACACGGCTTTAAATATTCACCTCTGTTTATGCCTTCGCTGGTAGTGCCACCATCGTATCAGTTAAAGCATAAATCACCCTATTTTTATTGCTCAAGTTTCTGGTTTTTCTACACTCGCTCTTTCTATGCAGATGGTTTATTCTTTCAAACTTATGTTGTTATTTTCTATTCCTTATCTTTCTGTTTCTTGCTTTTCTCCTCTCCCGTGAAGCCTCTGAATTTCTACATAATCAGCGCATTTTTGGCAAATTCCTTTACATATTGTAATTGCAAATTGTGTTGGGGAATTCTTCTCTCCCAAAAACTAGAGGATCTCTTTGTGGGGATTGTTCTGTAGGCGTGTGTAATTATCAGCGGCTTTGTCCCATGCAAATTCCATCTGTATCTTAGCACAAAGGAGCGGCCATTGTTGGCAGGCTTACTAGCTTTGGTCTTCTCCATGTACGTACTGAGTAGGAAGGAAACAAAATCCTAGTGAAACAATCTACAGAGAAGAGATTTCTTTTTTTCGGGAAGCTGCCTTCAATTTTTTTTTACCCTTCTCAGCCTCTCTTTGGATTCCCCCCTCTCATTTCCCTGTCCGTTTTGTTTTCCATGTATTGTGTACTCCCTGTGTATAATAGACTGTATGTATAATGTATGTGTTCAGATATAGCGTGTTACATAACCTCAAAAATTCAAATTTGAAGAGACTTCTAAAATAGGTATCTGACAAGCCTGTTGGAATGATGCTCCAGCTTTCACACTCAGATATGTTGAACCCTCTCCTAACCAACCTCTTCAAGAACCCTCAGAGTATACTTGTTTAGTCAGCCCTTTCTTTGGTGTAGACCGCAGAAGTGCTATTCATTATGAGAACCTGACTGAACCTGACTGGTGCAGACTTTGGAGAAGCTGAAACCAACGAGTCTTATTTATATCTAGTAAATACTAGCAAGGGACAGGGAACTGGCTTGTTCGTTGTCCTCAGCATAGCCAGGCTATGACTAATTATAGGCTCGGAGAAACTGCCATCTCAGGCCCTTTTGCCCTAAAGCATTGGTATTTTTCCCCAGAGAAACCCTATACAGCTGTATCTCAAAGGGGAGACAGTCCTGGTAGGAAATCCTGCTGCTTTTCTTTTTGTCTTTTTCATCCTTCATTTTCTTTAATGATCCGCTGTTGAAAGTCAGTGGATACAAATACTCTTCCTAAGGCTATAGCTAAGCAAAATGGGATTTGAAGCACTTACCAACATCTTTTCCCAATCTCTTTGACTATAAACTAGAGGTAATAAATTTTGCTATCTTTGCCAGCTTGTAAAGGAGATGCAACAGTCATTGAAGAAAAAGCCTTTGATGCACTTCCAAAGGATTAGAGGAAAAGACATACATACATTAGCTTTCTCTTAGTAATACATTATACTTTAGTAATGAATTCTAAAGAGAACCAGAGTATTCATAAGTGAATAATATTTTATTGAGCATCTAATATGCAATTACATAGTCACTACCATTCAAAGAATGCTATATATAATATGGTACCCTGCCTCAAGGATTGATGATCTAATTGGGAAATAAGACCAGCGCACACGAGACCAATAGAAAAAAATGTAAGAGACGGTATATAGTTTTTAAAATAAAGAAACCAAAAAACCACCTCTATTTTTGATGTGTTCAATATTACTTTTCTGTTCTTTAAATGTTTTACTATGAATACAAGGAATAGTTAATATTCTTTTCAACACTTATTGACCACCTACTGCTATGCAGAGTGCTTGGATATATTAGGAAGTGGTTGAAAATCAGGATTAACCAGTACAATAGGAATAGACCTAAATGCCCATTTCTATCATACAATCTCTTAAAATTCATTGGACATTCTTAGTCTTTCTGAAGATATGGTAGTACCACCATCACCAGTGGAATGAGCCAAGCTCGTTTTACAACTAGTCAAAGCCTAGATTGTGCTAAGGAGTCGTTGTTTTAATACCCTTTTAGGGGCTGAGATCGCTCCTTAGTGTGTTCTAGGAATATCTTTAGTGTGCGTGTATAGGCACCCAATAAATAGATAGCCCATAACAAATTACAGGGAAAGAAAGTTCATTCAAGCAACATCTTGTTAACTAGATAAAACGGAAAGCTATTGAATTAGCTGCCTTGAAGTAACAAATTCCAAACAGTAAAGTTGTTATTAGTTTTAGTACCTGCTTTATCTCAAACTGCTACTGAATAGAAAATCCTGGTTTCACAGAAAAGCAGCTTTTCTCTGCCCTGTGTGCTAAAGTGATAAGATCATGAAATTAAAAAGGCATTTGTCTCCTTTAAATATTGGCTTTCTATTAATTTTTTCAAACCCATAACCGCATTCTTTTGCCTTTCAGGTGTATATATATCAAAAAGAAAAAAAAAAAAAAACAAACCCTAAACCTCTTGTAAAACTATTTTTCTCTGCCAATGGTGAAGCAGTTTATTGTGCTCTGCTTTTAAAGTCCAGCAGGGGGAGAACTAATGTGTGTGTGTGCATGTGTGTGTAAAGTACCTTGCCATTTACAAAATGCCTTTCCATGTGGACTCATTTGCTTCTTATAATAATTTTTCATGTGGATAATTACTACCTTCCACTATGATGATACTCTGTCCTCTGTCCTATAGGCCAGTATTTCTAAAGTGTGATGCTCAAAATTATTTAAGTATACATGATGTCTGTTTAATTACTCATGTAATTAATTATTTTAACACATATTAGAAAAATATATGACTATCAATATTAATAATATTTATAAATATATAACCTCAAAGTCATGATTTTACTGATATTATTGTTTAGCATAAGGACTTAGCTAACTGGAAAAGGTCTTTTTAAAAAGATGATTAATAATATATCAGTGAAATGTTATGACAAAAATAATAAAGTGATAAATGAATGAAGTATAAGAAACATAACCTACATACCAGAGTGGAGATGGAGACATGTTTACATGCTCCTTGACACAGTGGAGAAATTGATTTTAAAGGAGGAACTTCTAGCTCGAAGTCCATTAACAACTGCTTATGTGTGCATCAGGCGTGATGCCGCTTTTTACTGATGTACATCTGTAATCTCTTTGTAAATCAGCCAGACCAGGTTCTGCTTCAAACCTTTAAGAAACACCCTCATATTACTTGTTTTGTGTATTTTGCAGTTTATCCCAACCTGTCTTTGATAACCTTTTAGTCTCTGCAGCCAGTATTTTTCATCTAGTCTTTCTAAATTGCAAAGTCATCAAAATACCCGTTCTTTTAAAATAGCTGTCGATTTAGAGTTTAACTGGATTCTACTTCAGAATGACATAAAGATAATCTTAAGGTAGATAGCCTTTTTAGAATTAAAATAGGTTTCTATTTTGAGGACCAATGCTCCATAATCCCATAACTGAAGGGAATTTTCTCTCCCATACAGAGCTGACTCACATATGATAGTGCTTTGTTCCCGCACTATCTCTCTCTCTCCCTTCCTGCCTCCCTTGTTCTCTTTCTCTCTCAAGCATACTGGAGAAAAAGAATTCGTTTTATATTTCTAGCATTGTAGAGAAAGTACTAACGTTAAGTAAGCTAATATAAATTGTAGTATCCAATGCTAGTTTTCTAAACATCAATATGATAATATCCAAGCTCTGTAGTACTCTGTAGTTTGCAAAGAACTTCACATACATTATATGACTCAATCCCTACAACTCCCTATGAGATACTAGGATGGGTGGTGATGGTGATGGTGGTAATATCTAATCGGTGAGATTAAGAAAAGAGTATTGAAGAGATTAAGGGACTGTTTAAATGGCAGAGTAGCTACTTAAGATCAGAATTCCTATCACTCTAGTGTATCAGTATTGGAAAAGGGCACTTTATCTGGCTATCCTAACTGGATTGAAATATCCCTTAAACGAATCCAATATCTTTTGTTTTGATCCTGTATTCTTCAAGAAACTGTCTGGTCTAAAATATAGACTTCTGAGTGGTGTTAACTCATTAAGAAGTCCACGCTCTGTAAAAATGACCAACATCACTTGTTTTTTCTCTTTCTCTAAATGATTAATGTGAAAATTAAGGATTTGGCATTCTATTACATAAATGGGTACCTTGTGAGTTTGTTTGTCTCTGGGTTAAACAGCCATTTCCTCAGCTGAGCAGCCAACCATTGAGTCATGCCTTTTCTCTCATTCTGTCATCATTGTAATTTCATTGGTAATTGAACCACTGGAGTAATGAACAATTTTAAGGCTGTGGCTCTCTTTTCTTGGATGTGATGCATAGGAATTTCTATTCAGAATAGTGTATTCTTCTACAAGGAGATATTCTCATTCTTCACCTCCAGCCTTGTCATTAATAAAATATTACTTAGAACTGAGAGCATTTATTAGATCACTGTTATGACCTCCAAGAGGAACACCCTTTGTGAAACCTAACTAGTGGACGAGCTGTTTGGGGAGATGCTAATAAGTGTTTCTGATGCAGGTTCAGTCACCTGTGGACTCTGCCACAATGTCCCCAGTAGAGAGGACAGCAGCCTGGGTTCTGAACAATGGACAATATGAAGAGGATGTGGAAGAAACTGAGCAAAATCAAGATGAATCCAAGCATGCTGAGAAGGTAGAACTCGCCCATCTTTACTAACTTGCTGGCCCCACAGTGAGAGCCCATCCAAGGGGTTGTCTAGCCACGAACTTGAGCTGTTCACCCCCAACAGTGTCAACTCCATATCTTATGTTATCCATCATATCCGTATCTGTATGACAGTTCAGTAGTGTCCGTGTGCGAAAATCTGCAGCAAATGTCCGGCAGCCTGGGGTGGGAGATTTCATTTTCCTTTTATGTAGGTTAACTTAATTTGCAAAACATTCTACTGTTCATTTCTTATCATTGTAGGTGAATATTTAGTGTTTCTATAAACCTGTTGCTAGTCTTCAACCAAGGCCAAAATTACCCTTGGACCAGACTTCCTTTCCATGTCTTGTTAATGATTTTGTCTTTTTTTTTTCCTTCTTCTTCTTTTTGCTTTTTCTGGATAAAGAACTTCCAGTTTTATATTGATTTTTAAGCGGACATTATCTATTATTTCTGTTTTGTTTTGAGGAAAAGTTGACACGGGAAGAAGGGATCATCAAGAACCTTGACCCATGTGTGGCATTCTCTCATTTCATTAACAACCACACAACTGGTTACTTATCAGCATGATGTTAAAATCCGAAAATCACACACAGAATCCTAAAATATGCTTATTGATGCAGTCTCCCTTTTCATACTGTCATTAAAACTGTCATCTTTGACCTCTGGATTAACAAATACAGTTTAGGATCGTGAGGTTGGGTAAGCAGAAGCTAACTGCTTGATCGTCCATTAAATTGATATTATGTGAAAATAGATTGCATCTTACACAGCACCGTAGGGATTTATCATGAATTGAGGTAGACCATATACGAGAAATCCTATGCGTCTCACTTCACCTAGAGATGTGACGTTCCAGTATACTCAGACCCCAGCCACTGCAATATCAGTATAGAAAGGGGCCATGTAACCAATTGAATGATAGTTTGTAATATAAAGCTTTAGTTTACATAAATTTATATAAAGCATTAGTGAGAAAACAGACAAACGAGTTCCAGGAAGCAGTACCAAATTGAGCAGATGAACCACATCATGAAAATGGGCCAAGATTCAGTATTCGTCAGCCCTGGAGAGTGTGTAGGCCTTTGGCTTAGTGCTTGTGACCTGAATATTTTATACTCCGACAGTCGACAGTTGGGGAGAGAGCGGCAACAGCTTACTTTGCTGTTTCCGATTCTGTTTATTGATTCAGTAGCGTAACATTGTAGAAATGTTGCCTGTTCTCTGAAGGGCTGATTCTGGTAGAGTGAAGTCATGACGGTCTGCTGAGCCAGGCTATGTCGGAGATCCTAGGGTGCAGGTGGTGATCCAGAAACCGCTCCTCTGGCAGACAGCCGGCTTTTGGCTTATTTTAAGTGATTCGTCAGGCTTCTATGTACTGGTTCTTTTTTTTTTTTTCTCCTGCCCCCATTTGTTACAGATTGGACGTGGCTTGTAGCAACCGGTAGTTTAATGTGGAAAGAGATACATAAATGTGTAGATCTGAGGGGCCAAGTGAAGATGCAAAATGTGACCCTAGGGGAAGGGAGGACGGAGCTCCTTTCCCAGTTGCGCCTTTTGATCATTTGAAAGAGTACTCGCGGCCCGGGGAGAGGCAGCCCAGACAGCGTCCGGCTACATTGCTTTCTAAAACCCGTGTTAACTGCAGTCTTTCCCTCCGTGTGTTTGGCGCCTCTTCCCTGCGCCAGTACGAGCAGGAAATCACGAAGCTGAAGGAGCGCCTGCGAGTGTCCAGCCGGCGGCTGGAGGAGTATGAGCGCCGCTTGCTGGTGCAGGAGCAGCAGATGCAGAAGCTGCTGCTGGAGTACAAGGCGCGGCTGGAGGACAGCGAGGAGCGCCTGCGCAGGCAGCAGGAGGAGAAGGACAGCCAGATGAAAAGCATCATCAGCAGGTCGGGCGGTCTCCGGGTGGAGGGTGTGGGCCTCTCGGGGGCACAAACGGCCGGGACGCGTTTGCCAAGCGTGAGGCCTTAGTACACGTCCTTTGAAGACAGAGGTAGTCTGCCTCTCTTTCGTCGTAACAATTAGGAAAGAAAAAACGGAAATGGAGCGACTCAATGTCCAAGAGTGACTTAGTTTTTCCCGAGTCCAGAGACATGGAAGGGGGTGTCGCTGGATATCTTTGGGGCCAGAGAACTAAGAGACGGTGCCAAGGATGTCCAGGGACATGGAGGGGAGGGGTCGGTTGTACCCAACACGAAGCACCTACCGCGGGCCAGGCACTCTTCTTTTTTTGTTTGTTTGTTTGTTTGTTTTACATTTTTAATATTTTTAATGTTTATTTTTGAGAGAGAAAGAGAGAGAGAGAGAGAGAGACCACAGGCAGGGGAGGGACAGAGAGAGAGAGAGAGAGAGACACAGAATCTGAAGCAGGCTCCAGGCTCTGAGCTGTCAGCACAGAGCCAGACGCGGGGCTCAAACCCACAAACCGTGAGATCATGACTTGAGCCAAAGTCAGACACTTAACCGACTGAGCCACCCGCTGTCCCTTTTTTTTTTTTTTTTTTAATGTCTATTTATCTTGAGAGAGACAGACAGAGACAGAGCACAAGCAGGGAGGAGGCAGAGAGAGAGAGGGCGACACAGAATCTCAAGCAGGCTCCAGGCTCTGAGCTGTCAGAACAGAGCCCGATGTGGGGCTCGAACCCACGAACCACGAGATCATGACCTGAGACGAAGTCAGACGCTTAACCAACTGAGCCACCCATGCGCCCCCAGGCATTCTTCTTAAGTACTTTATAAATAATAATTGGCTTAATCAGTTAATAAAAATGTATTGAATGCCAGCCTCTGAGGCAGATATTATTTTCATTTTACACATAAAGGAACAGGCACCAAATCCGTTAAGGCACTTGCCCAAGGTCATTTAGCAGGGCAACCAGGATTTGAAGCCAGGCAGTCAGGCTCCAGAGCCCACGCTCCTAACCACTGTGCTTCAGTACTGCCCAGTGCTGCGGAGAGGTCAATCAAGTCAAAGACAGAAAAGGTTTGTTGTTTCACAAGCCTGGAGGGAATTATCAGTCGTGGAGCAGTTTCATGGAGTTGAGCGTCAGTGGGTTAAGGTATGAGTGGCGTTCGAGAGAGAAAGTCGACCTACTGAGCATCGCACACTCTTTGAGAAACTCTGCTGAGCAGGGGAGAGAAGGGACAGCTGTTACAGGGGAACTTGAGATTAAGAGAGGGTTGTTAGCTTTTTGTTGGTTGGTTTGAAAGTTTGCGATGAAATAATCTGTGCTGAGGGAAGGATCCGGCAGAGGAGAGGGAAGAAATGATGATACTGTTCCAGAGGAGGTGAAAATTCACGGATCTGGTCACAGGGAGAGAAGTCAGCCTTGAATGTCTTCTTCCAAGGCGGGAGAGAAGAAAGCAAGCGTGATTACGGGCCTCTTACTGGGAAGGAGTGGAATCTGGACTCCGCTGAGTGTGGGTTTCTTGCGCCCTACGTTAGCTGGCTTCTCTCTGACGTCCATGTCTCCTCGCTGCACATTCTAGGCTCATGGCTGTGGAAGAGGAACTGAAGAAGGACCACGCTGAGATGCAAGCCGTTATTGATGCAAAGCAAAAAATAATTGATGCACAGGTAAGCAGACCTTGAATCTAGTGTAAAGGACTTGTTTGTAGTAACTGTTGAATTTCCTGGCTTCTGACCTTTTGGAAATGCCAAGGCACGTACTGGAAAATGGGTCATTGGAAAGTGCTCCGCATTACCTTTTAAAGATTAAGAGTTCCTAAGTATTACTTTTCCTTTCTTTTACTGGTGATAAGTGTGTCGACCCAGCAAAGTATTAGCGTGCTTAGTGCAGTTGCTTGACAGATCTCAACCTAGTGCATGATGGGGTCTACTCCTTTCCTCGTGGAAAGGAGGGCATTCTCCGAGGGGGTAACTGTGAAAAGCACACTGCATGTGTCTGGCTTGTGACCTCCACTGACCATTGCTTGGCTGTGATGTTCACGGTCTTGTTAGTCACGTCCACTCTGCCATCGACCTCTAGCCCCACGTACCAGTGGAACTGTAGGGGAAGGACAGGGTCGTGGAAGGTACCTTTCCTTGCTGCTCTTTCAGTTCAGGGTTTGGCAGCGATGCTTGGGATTTGCTTGGCTGCCCTTCTTTGTTGGCGCTGTGCTTAGAGAGCCTTTTAGTCCTGATGAAATCAGAACCTGGGCCTCCGCTCACTGTGACGTACACCTGTGACTCTAATGGCCTGATGACTGCCAAGAGCACCTCACAGGGGCACACCAGTGATCAGAGCAAAATCCAAGAGGCAGGAAACACTGATGATTTCATTTCATTTCATCAATGCACAATATGGTTGTATTTCTTAGAGCCAAACGGATAACAAAAGACAGGTGCGGTTCTGATAGCGGATGGTCTAACCGCAGAGGGTATCGCCTTCCTGAAGACAGCCAACCCACACGGGTTTGCATTTTTCACCCTTAATGACCTCATCCTATCCCTAAGCTATGAAATAAAAATGGGAGCAAGGACTTCACGTTCTATTCCCTTCTCTGCGTATCAGCCAGGGGGCGTCTATGTGAGAGCCCCGGGGATTCTTAAGCATGCACGTAACACCCTCTGTCTAGTTTCCTAACAGGATTCGTGTGGCATGGGGTTTATTTTTCAAAGGAGTTGGGAGTGGGGCTGAAAGCAGAGCCCTGAAAGGAGACTTCCTGGACCCCATGCTCCACACGCAGCTTGGAGGCCAATGTGAGCCTTGCTACACTTGTCAGCGGATTTCTTGGGATAGTTCGGACTCTGTAGTTTCTGGATATTTGGACCTCATAAGAATCAGAAGAGAGCTCTGCTGTAATCATCTGGCTTGGTCCTTTTTTTTTTTTTTTTCCAACCTCTCTAGGTGTCCCCAAGGTGGGCGAGGGAAGGGTAGTAGAGACAAGGCCATTTTGCCATGCATACTATACAAATTCATCCCAGAGCCTCAGAGAAACGGCCCAGATACAGAAGGCCGTTTAGTCAGGCAAACTACTGTTAATAAGTTTTCAGTTTTGGATTTTCAGTTTGACAAAATAATCCAGGAAGAGTTCTATTAATAACCACACCAGGAGAGATTTTGGTTCTGATGAGATAAAACAGATCATTTTCATAATTCCAGCTGGTCTAAAACTGTGTCAGTCTTTAGCAGAGGAAGCTTGGGTCTGCGATCATGGCTCCGTACACAAAGATTGCTACCCACTCCTGTCCCCTATATTGACATCGAGGACAAGACGATGGGGTGTGAAGCAAGAGCCCTAGGCATGGACGGTGACAACAAGGAAGGGAATAGGATCTCTCAGGCCTCGAAAGCTCTGGACAGTAAGGACCTTCTCGAAGTTAGCCAAGAGGGCATCACTGTTCAGCAATGGGGGAAATGTGATCCTTGGGGCATCAGTCAGTGTCGGCTTGTGGACTGGCTAACCCAGATATTTGGGGGCCATACCTGAAGACAGTGGTTTTCAAATGCTTTCATTCCGTGGCCTATTTTGGTCGAACCAAGGGGACCTTCCGTAGATCAGTTCCCAACCGCTCATGTTGACCACCATCAACAAGGACCATTCTCAGCTCAGGGATTAAATCACCCTGAGGGTGGCTAAAATAGCAAATTACTTTTTCGAACATAGGCGTTACCGTACAATAAGCTTTCTACCAGAGGCCCACCGTGGATCCCTGAAGAATACTTGGAGAACCCACTAGACCACATTTTGAAAACCAGTGTATCACGTATAGCACAAGTCATAAACACTAAAGCTAATTTTTTTTTTAAAAAGTGTAACCTCCAGTTCCAGTTGTTGTCTTACTGACACATTAAATTCTGATTATAGCAGAAGACTTTGAACCTCTTTTGGCATCCTTTGTATTGAAAGACCTTTTATATCAGATCCTTTCCTTACATCTCACGTGTTTGATGGGGCAGAGCAGCCTTTCTGGCTGCATTGAATGGAATGCACACACGTTTGGGGTGAAAGCTTCCCAGTGAGGTAGCCCATACTTTTATGTCCCTGGCATCTTGCTTGGTGCCACTGGCAGTGGAAAATATTTCTGAACTGAATACGGTTGCCTTCCTTCTATTAGAGCTGATCCCAGCATTTCCCAAAGCGCTAAAGGCCTGGTGCCCAGTGAACTGGTTTTCATCTGTCCACAGTCCTGCGCCCCCAGAGGCAAGACTTGTCCCCGAATTCAGTCTCTCCGTCCCCTAGAGTTTATGCTGTGAGGCCTGACCTGGCTCAGCCACTTCCTAATGGGCACTGCGAGAGGATGTGCGTTCCTCTGGTGAGGGCAGAATCACCTGTCTTGGACCCTGTGGCACGGCCGTGGAGATCCTGGTGATGGAACTGAGGGGACCATTTCTCAAACGTTACACTAGGGACTGTGCCACTTTCACCCCCACCCCAGGATCTCTCCACGTGGCTCAGATGGAGAACAGAGAAGGGCTTCCCCTCTGAGAAGCGAGCAGCTGCCTAGTTACGGTTGCAAAGTGATATCTCCGCTGTGTTAAATTACAGGTCATAAATGGAGATGAGATTATTCAAACAGGCAAGTAAACCCGGTCCGTGCTCTAGCCGAGCAGTCCCAGCCCTGGCCCAGCACACTGGCCTCCTACGCATTCCAGCTCCTGCACTCCCCGCACTGGAAATCCTTCCCGTCAGGCGTGGACTAGACTGCTTTGCCTTTCAAGCCAGGCGGAATCGAAACGTCAGAGCATCTTTGCCAACTGCGCTTGACTTTCAGAAGTCCCTATTTGATTCTTTTTCTTTTACTTTTTGTTTTATTTTGAGAAGTTGGCAGTGGGGGGAACGACAAAAGGGAATTTGTCCACTTGGAAACTTTCAGCTTTTCAGCAGGGGGTTATCTGGCTTCAGCTGTTACTCTTGTAGGAAATAAATAATTGCAACCCTTCTTAGCCTTCTTTTTGACCCTTTAAGGATCAAATAACTTTTTACGAATTAAAAAGACATATATTTGGGGGTAAACCTGAAGAATCCTACGTTCCTTAGTATTTGGGCCTTATAATTTAATACTGAAATTTCTTTTTTAATCATTTCAAGATATTCTTGACCAGTTATTTTGTTCAGAGATGATTCTTAACCATCAGACGGAAATGTCATATTTGGTCCCCACTCTTTACTTCCTGGTAACCCCTGGCCAGTCCTTACCTACTGGCTTTTTTTTTTTTTTTTTTTTTTTTTAAGTAGGCTCCACACCGAGCATGGAGCCCAACATGGGGCTTGAACTCATGACCCTGAGTTCACCACCTGAGCTGAGATCAAGCCAGACACTCAACCAACTGAGCCACCCAGGTGCCCCCTCTGGCTTGTTAAAGATCTGTACTTGTTGTCCCAGAAACTCCATGGACTATGGTTTGTTTGTTTTTTTAATTACTATTTTTTAAGCCTCACAGATCTTTCTTTCTTTGAGTTTGGCCCACCCTGAAAATGAGTTACCCGCCCAGAATAAAAAGAATCTTACACTAGATGAATGCTGACCTAATAATGCTGATTTTATGTGTCTTACCACCTGAGATCTCCATCAGGGAAAAGGAGGACACTTTTTTTTAAATGATAATAACAAGGTTTTCATTTTTTCATGCTTTTGAAACCATTTAGCCCAGCTGCCCCACCCCCAAAACAGGAGATGAAAGGGGGACATAACTTGATGCTGTTGTCCCTTCCCCCAGGTGGACATTCGGCACCCCCGCTGGCCCTGGTACCTGCTGCGGGAGCGCAGGGAGCAGTGTCCCACCCTCAGCCCTCCCGTCTTCTCTGATCCTCCCTGCACCTTGCAGCGAAGGCCTTACCGCACTTCCCCTTCCCCGGGGTAGATTCGGACACTGCCGGGATGGGAAAGCTCCTTTTGGCTTTGGGGGGTCGTTCCTCACACGTTTTTTCTTTTTAATTTCATGGACGTAGGTAAAGATCACCCTTCTCAGCCTTAACCCCTTTTCTGGAAAATGACAACTTCATGTTGGAAAGGTTCTGGGCTCATTTACCCACCTGCTGAAACTAAGATTAGAGTTTCTCTCCTAATCTTTGGGAGACTGATAATATTTTGATGGGGTGATTTTTTTTTTCTTTAAACATAGATGAGCCTGCTTTCCTTTAGATTACCATATTTTGGGGGTGTTTTGGCCCTTTTTCCCCCCTTGTTTTTTTTTTTTTTTTTTTTATATAAGTGTATATAGTCAACAATCTTTGGTTCCAAAATATTGGTTCTAAGGCATTTTTCCCCCAGAGACTCAAAAGTAAAATGGAAGCAGTCTCCTTATTGGGAAGCTTTCCTGGAGTAGCTCTGAGCTGGAATGAGTCTAGGAGCTTGTGTCCTCTGTTTGTTTCCATGTGTTATGTTTCCGGCATTCCCTTCGGCCACATCTCCCTTCCCATATTCAAACGACCCCTCAGTCTGAGCTTCTGGCTGCTTTTTCTCCTCTTGCTGTTGCGTCCTCACTTTGTTGGTGACTATAAACTGCCACCATGTATCGTTTTAATTTTGAGCACAACGTGAATTCTTTCCAAATGTGACTGGTGTGCCCTCTTTGGGGGCCGAGCTCCGTAGAGCACACAGCACTTCTCCTCTGTGAAATGAAACCTCTGGTGCTTCTTTCCTTGCCACCTAATTTCCTTGTTTTAATTTTGGCCCAAAGCACTGAATACCTTAAGGCGGCCTGACACCCTGTTGCACCGTCTGCAGTAACACATGGTGTCGTTTTCACATCGTCCCGGTGTCCCAAGGGATTATTAATAACCAGTCCTGCTGTGCTGAAAGGAAAAAACGAGAGAAAATGAACACAGACCCATTGGGCTCAGGGAAGCTGAACCTGAGTAGTGTGCAGAAAGAGGCAGAGACGTTCCATTTGTCTGGGAAGCATCATGCGTACTGCTGTTTGATAGAAAGTACTAGAACAGTCATTGAGTGGAGTATCACGCCGTGATGTCCTGCATGTAGCCTGAATAAAGCCCCGATTCGTGTGTTGCAGGAAAAACGGATCGTGTCCCTGGATTCGGCCAACACCAGACTGATGAGCGCACTGACCCAAGTGAAGGAGCGATACAGTGTGCAGGTCCGCAATGGCATCTCCCCCACCAACCCCACCAAGCTTTCCATCACGGAGAATGGTGAATTCAAAAACAGCAGCTGCTGACGGGCTCTGTGAATAGACAGACTGTGGGAGGAGACAGAAGGAAATCTCCCCGCTCTCCTGTCCCCAGTCCTTTCCCCAACCCCGCCAGGTTTACAGAATGTTGCTACTTCAAAACAGCAGATGGCGAGAAACTCTTGAATGAAGAAGGAACCTTGTCTTTCAGGGCAGAAGGCTAAGCCTTCCAAGGTCGACGCTTTCCCCCCATGTCTCTTGTGTACATAGGGAATTTAGTTCTGGGCCATGTACAGAAAATACCACTGTAATATACCAAAAGGAAGTTAATAATGTAGATTACCTTTTTAATTATTACTATTTTTATTATTGTTTTCCTCTTGTTGAAAGCACTGCAGTTGTTAGAGGAGGAAAAAGTAGGAACGATGTGTGAGTGAGAAATGAGCCCAGGGGCTCAGTAGGTAGAGACCAAGTGTCTATCTGATAGACATAGGATATCGTCAGAATGGATTTTTCAGGGATTCCCCTGCCAGTCTAAAAACCCCACTCTGGCCCCCTTGTCCTGTAGGAGAACATGCAAATACCAAGAACCAAACAAAACAATTTATCCCATTGGCCAACCCAAGACTGGTTCCGGACGGACGGCTAATCTGATTTGGGAATGCGAGGTCTCGGAAAACACAGATAAGAGCTGTGGCATCAAAACCGGACTTTAGGAGTGATTTCTATTGAACTCCTGTTGATGTTTATTTCCTTCTGCCTAGAGCAGATGGGAATTTTCCATTTTAGATAGGGGGCTTTTTTTTAACCCCAGTTGTAATAAAGGGTGTTCTTTTTTTCCTCTTTAGAGTTTACAGAACTATAAATATTCGTGTCTCTGCATACTGTCTCCATCTGCACCACCCACTGCCCTCTCCTCCCCATGGTGGGAGCAGTCATCACAACAGGGTTTACTCTCCCCTGGAGAGGTTGTCCAAATATGCTGTCCATAAGCCATCCAAAAGAAACACCCTTTCTTCCACACAGAAAAGGGCTAATCATACCATAGCAGGAATCTCTGACTATTTCCTATTAAAAGACAAAAACGAAAAAACAGCTTTTCTATTTGTAACTTCATTTTGGTTTGGGATAAAGATTTTATCCATTGTACTAGCAAATCTCTGGGCAGGGTAATTTTATCTCAGTCGTTAGCTCTTAAATGGCTTCTTCTAATTCCCTCACTGAAATTTGGAAAGGAAATCCAGACCCAAAGCATCGCCCTCTCACACAAGTCAGGATAACTCCTATACAATAAGAAAACGAAAAGCGCAAGGACCACGCGCTCCAGCTGTTCTCCCGTGTTCTTCGTAGATGTGGCAATAATGACTCTGTTGTACCGATTTGTCATCCTTGGCTTCATTGTGGGACAGAAACCGTCGTGGAAGCTCATTTACTTCCCTTTTTTCCCGAGGTGTGAAATGTCATCTTGAATGCAAACTTGATTATCAGAAGTATGGAATGTGACGTCTTAAAATGGACATTATGTATACAAATATATATACATATATACTCACACATATGTACATATAACTGCACAAATAGGAAAGTTCATGCCTTCTCCGCTGTCAGATATAATGTAAAAGGGTTTTTGAATCTCGTTAAGCAAGATCTAAGCAGTTCTTTATACTGAGAAAGCAACAGTTCCTAAATAAGTTAGTGATGTTTATTTCAAATTAATTAACTATAAGGAAATTTTTAAAAAGGAAAAAAGGAGAGGAAGATTAAAAAAACAAAAGTCGTGAGGGAGCCATATGCATGGAGTATTTCTACATAACAGAATATTATAAGGAAACAAGAGAACATGTATCGTGTCTTCTCTTGGGTGAAGCCCAGACTCCACGTCTGTGAATAGCCTCCCTTTCACGGTGCCCCAGGCTCGCATCCGGACCTCTTGAGCACAGCCCCCGGGGCCCAGGCGGATCTCTGTGCTGGAGCTTGCGTCTCAGCAGCCTTACCACACACACCCCCCACCCCCCACCCCCCACCCCGCCCCCAACCCACAGCCTTTGAAAACACTTCCCTTCACAATCATCCCGTTTCTGCTGGTCAGAGATGGAAGGCAGGCTGCTCATGCGCTTATCTGATCTGCGGTTTTCATGTCCCCACACTTTGGCACCTGGTTATCTTCTCGACCCCTGATAGTTATTTTATATAGTCTCACCTCCTCCCTCTAAGCCTAGGGCAGGCACACTGTGGTCAAAATCACTTATTTTCATAGGAAAAAAAAAAATCTCACTAACTCTGAAGACGTACCCTTTGTTGGCAGGAGGGATGTAAACGTAGGTGGCCTTGTTCATGGCTATTCTCAGCTCTAGCCGTGTTTCCTCCTTTCTTTATAAAAGCCTTCGACTGTGCTGCAGAAAGCCTGGTAAAAGAATTGTCAGTTTCAGTGGCCTTAAGTATGTAACTTGGGTGATGTCTTGCATTGAGGTGTGGAAGCTCTGAAGTGTTGGTTAAGGCTTACAGAGGGCGGATAAGCTTACCTGTACTGGAGGGCTGGGGGCGACACAGAAAAATCAGATGTGCTTTTGATGGTGCATATTTCTTGTTGGCATTGTGGGAGCTCCTTAGAGGGCTGCCTACTTGGGAAGATTAAATGCCCAAAGCGTTTGGAAAAATTATGCAGCCCTCTATTGCCAGGTTGTCTTGAATGAAGAGAAAAAGAGTAAGAAACAAAAGTTGGAAGTCAGCTAGAAGTTCAGATTTATTACCAGATGTTAAGTTTCAGATTATCCTTTGAGCCTATTCCTATCCAAATATTTTTCTGAGTATTTCTTCTGAGAAGCTGCAATCTGTGGAACTTATTCTGAAAGACCTTCTACGTAGGTATGGATGACTGCAGCAAATAGCAGATCATTTTTACGGAGGTATTGCTTCATCGGCTTTCTTCGGCCCGAATAACTACATACCTCTGCTCTACTGGGAGGAGGGCGTGGGTGGAGTGAGATAGCAGTGTCTTCCACTCTGCCTTCCACCCCCACGTCACCACATTGCAGGGTGCGGCGTGGACCATGGTTGAATGGAATTTGGAGTTCAGGTGACGTGCTTGCCAAGTGCTTGTCTAGCTGACAGCCGGACTTGGCTATTAACACGGACAGTGTGGGTTTAGGAATTAAGGAAAGAGCTTTCACACTCCCTTTTTACGTCCCTGGAGCAACAGGCTCCCTGGGCCGAAGCAGCAGAAAGAGTTACATTCCCATCAAGTCACCGTATACCCCAGTCTCCACATGCCCCACGTCTCCGCAATGTGCCCCCACGGCCCCAGGAGATGACACCTAGGTAACTACAACAAACATTTGAGCACTCACTGTGGTCCAGGCACTCTCACCAAGGTACCGTTGGAGCCTGGGGCAGCCTGTTGGTAAGGAAAATGTGGGAAAATGAGCTAATCATGCTGCTCTAGGCTTTTGTTGTTTTCACTCAGTATTGAGTTGGTCCTAAGTAGCTTTCTCTGGATGGCTTCCACCTTTCCCCGTGATGGTGTTGGACAGGGAAAGAAAAAGCAGGAGTCTCTGACTGGTGTACGACCTTGAGAATTAGCTGGACTTTAGAAGTAAAGCTTTCCAGATCTTAGGCGGCCTCAGCCTTTGTTTACGGATCTGTGGTTCTTTCGGCCCCTGGCTCTCACTGTGTCCTCAGAGGTACCCCAGGTTGGGAGCAGTTCTTCTTTGGAAGTCCCAGAGCAAGACAGTGGCCATCAAATGAGTTTGCGTTAGTATTTGCTTTGCTTTCCATCTAGGTTAAGTTCTAGTCATGTTCAGTTTGGAGTTCCTGAGAAAGCTGGTCATGGGACTGAACTTGGGGAAGGAACCCTCTTTAGGATTGCCCAAGTCCCATGTGACCTTGAGCCCAGACTAGACTTGTCATTGGGCCTGGCCCAGCGGCTCCCGAGCCCGTGCCACAGCTTCAGTGCGTCGTCAGATACACCCATGGGGGCCACCTCCTCCTACGGAGTGTGGAAACCAAAGGGACTTTCTTCTCCATTCCCCTTCCCCTTCTCAAGTCCGGTGTGAGATCTCCTGCTTGCCCCAGCGGTAAAGAGCTGCCTTCCCACCCCTACCCAAGGGCCAAGAATTTGGGATACTTTGTTTTCATCAATGTGTCAATTGAAAGAACCTATTTTACTAGTCTTTTAAAAGCAAGATAAGTTGGGTGTTGAATTTTTAAGTAGAATCTCTTTCCGTGTCTGAGTGAGTGTTATTAGTTTTAGAAGCATCCTCTTGTCGTGACCCAATTATGAATGCTCTTGAGTTTAGCAAGGACAAAAGCGATGAAATTTGCATGAGACAGAATAAGTATCTTATGAAGAGTGAAAGGGCGTGAGGAACACACATGATGCAGAAGGGGACTCATGTCTAGCAGCCTTTCGGTAGCCCAAAGGTTCAAGGGAACAGAACTGATATCCTTTGCCTGATCTTAAAATACATGGATAAGAAAGGCAATCTCTGTAGACAACACACACACCCCCAACCCAAAACACACAATTCCTAGGGCTTCCATTTTCTGAATGTTAATCACTTACGGAGCAGTGATTCTCAGAATTTCTTGAGCTTTGTAGATTTTCTGCTCTCATTTGTTACACGTTATAACCGTGGTTCGTTCCTCTTTAAAACGTACGGTATGTGTTACATGTGTATGTAAGTTCAACTGACTTGAAATTGATCTGGTTTGATGTAGATAATCGTCATTCATACCACGGGGAGGGATGGAAAGAAAGTTGAATGTCACTGATCGATCTGAGAGTAGGATCCAGAAAGAAGCAGCTTTGGTTCCTAATCAGTTTATCTTCAGGTATTTGAGGAACCAACCCGGCAAGACTTGGCAAATCTGGTGTCACCCCAGGAAAGCAAAGTGGTCATTTGCCCATATCTCAGCATGCATCGTAATTTCCTATTCATTTCCTATTTTTCATTCAGATGCTCTCATACTTCACTAGGAAATGATTTGGTTTGGGACCTAGAGCCAGATTTATCTGTTGTTGTAGAAAGATTTCCACAGAAGCTGTGTTTTGGGGGCCTCCATCGTCTGTAGGAGGGAGTACAAAGGTTTATGTCTAAATATTGTACTTAGGTCACTTCTAAACTCCCAAGGGAAAATTCTGAATTCCCAGTTCACCAAAAGGTTAAGTGCTAATTGACTCAATGACCACCATCCTGCAGAAAAGTTTTCTGAGATAAATACTAAAGGTTGAGTTTTGACTGGTGCTTAGATATTTCCTAGTTGCATTAAAACTAACTCGAGCAGACGGCACAGCACACTGACCTGAATCACACCTGTGAGTTTTACCTTCTAAATTTGATTTTGTTCTTCATCTCCAGGGCCTTAATAAGAATGTGTTAATGCACATGACTATTTTACAATGATAGCTCTAAATAATTTATTTTTTATTTCAAGAAAGAGAAATACACCTTAGAAAAACAAAACCCAAGATTTTATTTTACTTTTAAAGCCATATTTTTGTGCCGGTAGCACTTAGATTATTCCATACGTGAGATCCATATCTGCATTTCATTACCTGGGTTTGTTCTAAAGAAGATTTATTTTTGTTCTGTGAATAATTTTTGATGGTTCTTGTACATGTACAGATATAGATACGTTTGAGGTCTTTTATTGCTATTCCTACAAAGAATACAAATAAACTTTAACTTTAAACATTTCAGACTAAAGTTGCCACTGTATTTGACATGTTACCACCTTACTTCGAGCATGTATCTGGATGATTAGAACACCTGGCGAAAAACCAGAAAGGACGTGCTTACGGGAACATTCTTCTGAAGTTCTGTCTTAGCATTGAGGACAACTTGTTGGAGAACTTCCCACCGGACAGGCAAAGAGTGTTCGGATGAAGGAGGACAAACCCACAATTAATGTGTCGTATTGCAAGGATGCCCTCGGAGAGCTCCTCACTCCGGACAGCCTGAGGTCTCTGTAACAGCTCGGGTGGCTAGTGAGGAAAGTGCCCTCCACTTCTCCGGAAGTGTGGCCTCCCTCAGCTTCTCAGCCACCACTGTCCTCTCTTTCTTCTCCAGGGAGATGAATGCGGTTTGTTTCAGGACTGGTGTTGTCTTGGGGTTTGGGTTCCTGTTTGGTTGTCATTCTCAAGGTTACTGTTCCCAGATGCCTCCATCTTCCTCTCCTTACCTCCTGCACCCTATAAAATCCAGGGATGCCAGTTTTTCCTCACAGGTGTAGCTCTGT
Organism: Panthera onca; assembly: GCF_046562875.1. Taxonomy (NCBI): domain Eukaryota; kingdom Metazoa; phylum Chordata; class Mammalia; order Carnivora; family Felidae; genus Panthera; species Panthera onca. Next base: position 22,970,593 of record NC_138355.1, read on the forward strand.
AGTCACCTCTTCGTATATCCGGAGTTATTTCTGAGCGCCTGGAACAAACGTGTGTTCTCATCTGCTAGCATCATAGACCAAAAGTCACTCAAAATCCAGACAAGATGGTGTGAGAAGGCTCCGGGTCTGCCGACATGGGCTATTTTTTGTTCACTTCAAAGCCAACCCATTTCAGTCTGAATTGCTCGTGACCTAACGTAAGCTTTAAGACTTCTCGGATCTGAAACAGCAAACAGAGAGAAACTGCCGTTGCTGTCTTGTGACCTCCCGGCCTAAACTGCCCACCGCTATGACCTTTGTGACCAGCCATACCCTTTCTTTTTCTTACCTACGCCCCCCGCCCCCCACCAGTCTCTGTGAAGGATCGCACCTACCCCAACGGGAAAGTACATGAATCAATTGTGTTAGGACACGAGGACCACCGCCTCCACCACCACTGCCCACCCCCTCCAAGGGGGGGGGGGGGGGGGGGTCCGGAGAGTCTGATGACAAACGGGGCTGAAACAAATGACTTACCGGTGCTTCTCAGTCCCATTTATCAGAATCACTACTGAACTTTGAAATCAGAAAAGATGCCTCTTGAGCTCCACCACCGACCGGGTCACTGATCTCTCTAGGGACTGGGGTTGGGCTTCCCCGCCCGCTTCCCCAGGCCGTAACTTCAGCTGGGGTTAACAACCACTAGTGCATATTGAGCCCTGAGCACTGGGTGCGTCTGTTACAATGTCTCTCTGTCCCTGTCCCTGGAATGGGGACAAGCTGGCTGCAGGTGTGTTTCCTTGCCTTCTGTTTGCAATTTAAAATGCGGCTAAAACTAATGCTATATACTCTACCTTCCGACACACACATGGTTGCCACCATTTCCACCCTTTAAAGCTGTGAGGCAGAAATTGTCCCCATTAATAGGGAACAGATACATTCCAACAGAGGTGGCCAGAAGGCGGAATTCCCCGTTTTGACCCCAATTTTCCCATTATTGGCTTTACTTTTGCAGAGAAGGAAGATGGTTTCCGGTTTGGTTCCCTCCCACACCCCCCCAAAAAAAAAGAGTCCTTGACTTTTGGAAACCCAGTACTCGGCACTGCAGTCTTACTGAACTTCTAAAATAACGATCCGATGTCCAATTGCAACATTTCCATCATTTGCACCTGTTCCTCTTTCAACAGCGAAATGCACGGAGGGCTCGCTCATTCCTCCCCAGGGCCCCGGACGGGCCTGTGCACGCGCGCATGCACGTACGCACGCACGCAAACACACACGTGCGCACGCACGCGCACACCACCGTTCTTTCTAGAAACGAGTTTGTGAGGTTTTAGAATGAGTTGCCAGGTGCTATTTCTTTGGCCTGTGAGTAAATTGCAGTGAGCTACCAGATAAATGCCAGTCTCATTTCTTGTAACATCAGGATTTGGTTAGATGACCTGTAAGGAACTCTCTAAATCTGACATCTTAACGATCATTCTCTGGTATAATTGAAAAACGTGTTTCAAGCTTTTGCTGCAGTATTTAGGAACACTTCTTCCTCTTCACAATGTCCCATCTCATAATACTTTAAAAGAACAGAGGACTGGGCAGGGTGGGGAGCCTGGAACAAATATATATTCGGATGAGCAACAGTGATGCTGGTAATAATAGCTAATGTTTGTGTTTATTGAGCACTTACTATGTGCTAATTTGCTAAGCACTTTATCTGGAATATTTCACTTAATACCAACCATATGAATTAGGTTTCGTTGGCCCTAATTCGTGAGAAAACTGATATTCAGAAAGATTAAATTACTTGCCCCAGGTCGCACGACTAACAAGTAGAAAGCCAGACCCCAATACAGGTCCTTCTGATTACGCTGTCTTCATTTAAAACAAACAAACAAACAAACAGCTCAAGAAACATGTTACAGAGAGAAGAAAAAGATCTGAAAAAGTCTCAGCACAGGCACCAACCTGTCACCATGAGCCAGCATGGGAACAGCAGTGGGAACAGAGGAGCTAATGTTTCCAAGCTTTTTCTCCAGGTTTATTGGTTTTGACAGTGTCGCCTTGCATTGTCAAGCCATCTGACCAAAAGCAGGGGTGGTCTGAAGTCTCACCTCACTCAAAAATTGGTCTTTCACATCTTCTGGGTCCAGGAGAGCTGGGATGGTAAAATCTGCTTTCAGGATTCCAAAGACCTGCCCTGAAAAAGAAAGAGCTGCCTGGTTCAGAGAAAATTAGCCTATTGTCGTCAGACGCTTGAAGTTCTCAACAGGACTGCCCACTGGACACCACAGATGCTGCACAAAGATTTAGGATTTCAAAAAGGAAGAGGAAAGAAACTGCTGGGCTGGAGGATACTCAGCCACAATTAGGACTAACCAGCCAGTGGCTGCGGCCAGGCAGTCCTCCCCTTCTCTGTCTCTCCTGTATTTCCCCCCTTCCTTTTAACAAATCCATTAAGCAGATACTCCGCACCGCGCTGGAAATACTCACCTATCCCTGGGCCCACATTTTAAAGGCCAACGCTACCCCGGAAAGCTCTAAGTAGGTTCTCTGAGCCAATAAACATGCTCAGCCTTGGGCCACGAGCCGCTGTCATCTTCCTGGGAACTACATGCAGCCTCGTGACAGGGCTACCCTGTATCTGTAGAGCATTTTATAGTTTATGACGCACCACTGCATAATTACCTCATCGTTGGCTCGCAACAACCCCGTGATGGAGGCAGGGTAGTTTTTACTGCACCTCTTCTGCAGCTGAGGAAGAGGAGGTTCTGAAGGGAGGATACTTGCTCCCCGAGCTTTAACAGTAGTCAGGTCGCTAACTCCAGGCTCCTCGCCCTTGTTCCTTTTGTTCCGGTTCCCTTCCCTGCACTTGATGCTGTCTCACGAAAAGGTCTCAGGTACCCTGTGCTAAGGAGCGGCCGTCCGGATTTAACTGCTCCGCTGTTCGGAGCGGGTCCTTGGTGACCAGAGGCAGTTACCTGATGCTGGTGCTGGAGTTTTGCCTTTAGACTCTGGGTGTTTGGGTGAGCTCACGCGTTGGGCCTGAGTGGCGGCGGCTGTCTCTCTCATAGCACTGCCACCTCCTTCAGTGGTCACAGCTATAGGAGGGGGAAATAAAGGAGCCATTGCAAATACGGCCGGGAGCAGGGTGGTCTGAGATTGGTGGCTGCCCCTGAGCTAGAAGACGGGCACGGAGAGCCACCGACCGCTCTGCACACAGCCGCTGCAGAGACCGACCGTCCGGGCCAGATCTTGACCCGCCCCCACAGGCTCACACACCCAGCCCCTCAGTTGTTACGCCATCGTCCCCCAGAGAGCGTCCCTGACAGCAGGACTTGTGGGGCCTGGGCAGTATTATGAGAACTCTTCCCAGGGGCAGATGTTTTCTTTCACACCCCAGGGGCCCGATGCCCTCATGGCTCTGCCGGCTTCCCGGAGCCCCCACCGTTGGCAGTCAGGGACCCCTAACGTCGCCATCAAGAAGCAGCACTTCAGACTCAAGGTATTCCAAAACCAAGCTCAGCCTCCCCCCAACAACCTCCTCTCCCCTATGTGGCTGCCCGTCTCCTGAGGCCCAGAGACCCCAGGGTCCTCAGCTGCTCTCTGACTCCCTCTCCTGTCCAGTCACCAAACCCCTGTCGGTGCCTTGCAAAGGTCTTTTTTGTTTTTTTTTTCCAAATATGGAACGATCATATTGTTTTTGTGGTATATTATTGTAAAATATTTAAACAAAAGTATCCCCTCCCCTGACCCAGGGGCAACCACTGTTAACAGTTTGCTATAGAATATTCTTCACACACTTGGGTTTTATAATTTGAATGCATAAAGATCTACCTTACTCTCTTTAAACGCTGCATAGTATTTCATCGAATGTACCATAACTTACTTAACCCATCTGCTTTCAATGGACATTAGATTGCCTCCGACTTCTCACTGTAATAATGCTGCAATAAAAGAGCCCTGTGTGGAGGACGCATATGTAAGTGTGCACCTCGTACTATTATTTCTTAATTCCCCAAAACAGGGCTTCTGTCTGAGAGGGTGTTTCCATCTCAGAACAGACATGCCGCCAGAAGGGCCGCTCCAGTCTGCTCTCCCATCCAGTGCCTAGGATCGCTGATTTTTCCACTTTCTCATCAACACCTTCACCCCTTCCAATCTTTGCCCGGCTGGTAAGTAAAAAAGTCATTTTAAAAATTCATCTCGCTTTTAGTTTGGATTTCTGTGATTCAGTGAACAAAGCTGAGCTTTTTTTAAAAATGTGTTTGCATCTGTATTTCTTCAGTTAACGTCACTTGCAAACAGCCTAAAACCAATTCCCTCCCGCCCCTCCTCACGCTGCTGGCCCCACACGTGCCCTTCCTGCCCCTCCTCTCCTGGTCGGCCTCCGGTCCAAATGCCCGCTTCTTTCCCCGCCCGAAGCACTGCACATTCCTCTGGTGAAATGAATCACTTTGTACAATCCAGACACACAGAATGGGAGAAACACGCATAGTCTCATCACCCGACTGTAACCACTGTCAACATTTCTACACATTTCCGTCCAGTCTTTTTTTGCTAAGCACAGGTGGGGGTTTCCCTTCCGTGTGCCGTTGAGTGCACTACATGTATAATGTTGAACCGCGCTTTGCCCCTTTAACGCCCTGTCACGACAAGCATTGTCCCCTGTCATTATAGCCACCTTGCTTCTATCAACTACGGCTCTGAGCGTTTTGCTCGCTTGCTGAAAACCTCCGATGCCTCCACCTGCCGCAAGGTCAAGTCCTTCAGAATTTGTCCCTCTTTCCCTCTTCCTTTGTCACTCCCTCCCCAAATACGTGACCTACACTCTGGTCACATCAGACTGCTTTCATTCCCAAACCACACGTTTTCACACCTACTCGTTTTTGCTGTGCTGTTCCCTCTGCCAGGAAGAATGTTCTAGTGTTTGCTGCCTAAAATCCTCCATGAACTTTTTGTCCAATTACCGCCACCTTTCCAGGCAAAATGAATGAGTCACTTTCCTGCCAAGGCGCTCAGGTCACACTTCTGGCTCAGCACTTATCAGACTGTTGTCTCTATTAGTCCCTATTAGACTAAGCTCTTTTAAAAACAGGAAACAGGTCCTGCTTTCCTTGGTATCCTCAGTTCAATGCCTTGTTCAAAACCAGCACTCAGGAAGTGACTGTTGAATTCAATCATCCACCAACGTGTAAATCACTGTTCAAGGCCTGGGAAAGATACAAAGAGGCACAAGACAGCCCCTGCCCTGTGAGATTCCACAATCTCAATAATTCATAATCTGATCATTCATAATCATTTATAATTAATAAAATGAGAACGAGGCCAGCCCCGTCTGTCGAGTAAGGACAGAGGCGGGAGATGGAATGAATCACTAAACATTTCACTAGTGAATTGAGATTAGAGTAGTATAACTGCCATTTATTGAGCATCTGTCAGATGCCAGGCACTGGACCATAGCTCATGACACTGGTATTTTTCTTGACTTCAAAGATGAGAAAAAATGAAGTTCTGAGAAGTTAGGAAACTTGCCTAAGGCCACACTGTCAGTAGTAGGGTCAACATTCCAACCCTTGGCTATCAGACTCCTACAGCCCAAATAGCCTGTTTCTCCCCTGGATTCGCCCCCCCCCCCCCTTAAATTATTACCCAGTGAGGCTGAGCAGGTGCCCTGGCTCTGGCTGCACCCGTAGAGTGGACAGGAATGCAGCCAGGGCAGGGAGACTGTGGCCCAGCACACGACCCCGCCCTCAACCTCCTGGCCTGCAGCCTGGGCATGGGGCCTCAGGCTCTGTCACCGCAGAGGAGCAGCCGGGCGCCAGGGCCTGGCTGGTGTGGCGTCCCCAACCCGCGGCGACTCGGGCGGGCACCTGTTTCACTTAGCCGTCTCCCAGGCGTTCCCCCCGCGTGCGGCCGGCTGGGGCTGCCCGCTCCGGGAGCGCGGTGAGCGGAACGTCCCCAGGCGCTCTCTTCTGTCCCCGGGAAGCTCCCTGGAAGCCGGGAGCCGCTGTCTGGGGCCGACCTGGGGGAACGGAGGGTGGAGCCGGGCACGGGGACCGCTGCTGCCTCCCGCGGGGTCGCGGACTTGCCTTCGGTAACGGGGACCTCCGGGGACGCGTGGACGGTGGCAGGGCTCGAAGTGGCGGCCAGAGCGGGCCCGGCTCCCCGCCCCCCCCCTCCCCGGGGGGGACAGACAGCGTCCCCGGAGGGCGAGCCGCGCTCGGCGGGGAGGCCCGGGCCGTGGGGCCAAGGTCGCGCTCTGGACAGTTACCAGCAGGGGCCCGGCCCCTTCCTCGCGGGGTAAGGAGTCCCCGGGGCGCGCAGGCTGGGCCCGAGGCCGCGGGGCAGTCGTCCCCCTGGCTGGGGAGCCGCGGGGCTCTCAGGAGCGGGACGCGCGGGGGGCGCACTCGGCAGGCCCGGGGCTGACTCGCTGCGGGAGCCGCGCCGGGCGCTGGTCCCGGCGGCAGGAGAGAAGGCTCGCGAGGGGCGCCCCGCGCCCGGGATCCCCACCAGGCCCGAGCCGTGGGACAAGGACCCCGACGGGTGGCGTCCAGCGGCCGAGGCGGGGCGCACGGGGCGCGCGGCTCCCGGGGCCCTGCGGCGGCCCTGCGGTTCTTCCACGCCTGAACCTGCGCTCCCAGTGCCGACCGGGCTGCGCCCGGCCTGGGGCGGCCAGACAGGGGCCAGGTTAGACCTCACGTGGGAAGCAGAGGACAGGATGGTACCCAGTTTCTCTACCGAATCTGACCACAGGCCCAGGCCCTGGCGCTGTTGCCGTCAGGATGAGGGCCACGTTCCTTCGCAGCTCACAGGGAGTTCTCCTTGTAGGATCAGGGTGTCCCCGCTCAACGCTAAGCACCGCACCCCACCTGCAGCTCCTACCTGCACTCCCCCCGCTCCCTTTTGCAAGCTAATTCCTTCTCGTGGTCCAAAACACAAACAGAATCACTTCCTCCAGAAAATCCAGATGATTACAGGGACTGAGACATATGTCCCCATTATGCCTGTGCCTATACACACAACACCGACTATCAACACCTTGGGCTCCTTGAGAGCGGCCCCTGATTTTTCTTTGTGTCCCCAGAATAAATAAAGCTCTGTGCAACTATCAGCAAGTTCCCTAACTTCTCTGTGTCCTCAGAAAAGGCAAGAATACCTTTGTCAGATATAGGAATCTGCAACAAAGCCAGGAGAACCGTGATTCTGCCCTCAACTACCCTACTTAGCTTCAGAACTCTTGGAAAGCAAAATCAGGTAATAGCTATGAAGATGTTTCAGGAATTTAAAAATGCTGTAGGAGGGCAATCACTGTGTTTCCCAACATGTCCCCACACATAGTCCCAACAACTCATCTGGAATCTTTTCTCCACCCAGAGGAGCCCAGAATCACAATGGATTCGACAGGCACCTCTCTTGTGGTTCCCCCTCTGGATGCTAAACCTCAAAGGCCTCTCTGATGACTTCTCAGGAGCACTGCCCAGAGTCTTCCCCTCCGTCTCCCAGGCTGGCCCTCATCACCTCACTGGGGGTGCACACAGCTTCTCCTGAGCCTCCCACCCTGGAACTGCAAGTTAGTGGCCCAGGTCAAAGGGGGAGGTTGATGGCAACTGAGTCCCCCTTCTCCAACCCCAGCTGGCCCTGCAGGGGATGGGGGTGGGCTGGAAAATCCTCTTCTGGGCGGACCCCACGGGGCATGCAGGTGACCTCTCCAGCTCTCAGACCCCGAGACCTTGGGACCCAGCCAAGGACAGGTCCAAAGCACCCACACAGAACCGAAAACAGGCACGTACTTGGCCTGCGCATTGTCTCCACGGCCACTTCTGAGGAGGGAGCGTGAAAGGATGGCTGGAGAGCTGTGGACTCCCGGTGCCCAACGGAAGGGTCTGTGAGTAAGGAAGGAGAGTGGTGAGGACAGGGCCGACCTGGCACAGAGCGCCCCCAGGTCTGCCTCCCCTAAGGCCTGCCGGCAGCCCCACCAGCTGCCCATCTCAGCCAGCTCAGTGTGCATGCGTGCATGTGCGTGTGCCGGCTGCGGGGGGGGGGGGCTCGCCGGGTCTTTAATCCTCAGAGGAGCCCTGCAAGGGAGGGACCATCATTCTTCCTTGGTAGATAAGGATCCCCATTCTCATCAAATCCAAACCACCAAAAGAAACAGCCAAGAACAGGCAGATCACAGAAAGTGGATTAGCGGCTGTCAGGGCTGAGGGTGAGGGAGATTGGGGAGTGACTGCTCGAGGACAAGGAGTTCCTTTCGGGGTGACAAAATGTCCTAAAATTAGTGGTGACGCTTGGACACCCCTGTGACTACTAATAGCCACTGAGTTAGACACTTAAGAAGGGTGATTCTTAAGGTATGTGGACTATATGCCGTAAAGCTGTTACAAAAAGTAAAGAAGACTGGAAAGGAAGAAGGGAGGGGAGAGAGAGGGAAGAAGGCAGGAAAGAAAGAAAAAAAAAAAAGAGAAGAAAAGGATAAGGCAGGACGCACCTGTTGCTGAGGACACACTCTACACAAGATCCAGAACAGCCAGGCAGGCCTCTGGTTCACGTGCACTTAGAGTTCAACAACACTGACAACCGCTAACATCTGCTGGGCGCCTACTCTGTGCCAGGGTCTCTGCTAGGTTTGTTCTATACATTCTCATTCAGTCTCCGAAGCCATTTGTTAAATATATTTTCCAGGAGAGGAAAAGGAGGCTCAGAGATGCCACGCGCCTCATTTCTAGCAAATGGTAAAGCCCGTGTGAGATTCCCAAGTCCATGCTTTGAACCTCTGCATTGCCCAAAAACTAATCACCGTTGCTAACTGCTAATGCCCTGAGGCTCGATGGGCTCCACTCCTTCTTTCAGGCTCCCTCAGAAGCTCCTCTTACCCTCAGGGTCTAGAGGTTCTTCCTTGGGTCCAACCTCAGCGTCTCCTGCTGCTCAATAAACCCATGTCCCATCCCGTTCTATCCTCGGTAAGCCCAGGGCCCGTGGGGACAGACTGTCACACACCATAGAAGCAGATGAAGGGTCTCAGGGAAGAGCAGGCCAACGAATACACTCGGGGGGAGTAGCGCGCGTAGGTGCGGAGCCCCGCACACAGTCCCGTCCCCAGCTCGGGCACTTGAAGCCAGGTGGGGATGCTGGCACCCAGGTTGCTCGACCAGCTCAGAGACCCAGAGGTCGCGTTGAAGTAGAGGCCGATCCAGGCCTCGGTCTCACTCGTGATGGACTTCAAGGCCTCCTTGCCCGCCTCGTCGGTCACCATCTGCAGGTCGGCCAGGTCCGTGTGGTGGCTGTGGCAATACCGCAGGGCCTCCGGCCAGGTCATTTCTTGGTCGAATCGCATGAAGGTCTGTCGGCCAATCTGGACCACAGCTGGGGGCAAAAAACAGGGAGACCGCAGGCCTGAGGTCCTGGATCTCTGACAGACCAAGCCTCACTGCTCCCCTGGGACAGAGCTCGGGTCTGACTCGGGCCCTTGTCCCGGTCCCTGGGTGTTGGATTTGAGGAAACCCACCATTTTATAGGCAGACTAAACACCACATTGGGAGAATGGATGGGCTATCATGGCAGCAGCGGAGAGAATGCAAATTAGGAAAGGCGGGGATGAAGAGCCCTGCTGGTGGCTAAAGTCCTTACAAGCTAAGTCTGAGTTTCCATTTCTTCATCTGCGCAATGGGGATAATAGCACCTAGACTAATTTAAAGGCCTAAATGAAACCATGTATGCAACTGGTTTCGCACCGTGCGTGCAAATAATTAGCACTTGATTAAAAGGTAGTGACCCTTTATGGGGAGGGGAGGAGGAAAATGGGACAATCCTACTTTAGAGGCAGCCTCATCTGTGATTTCCAGCAGCTCTAACTATGGCGCTGGCTCTCAGGAGGCTCCAGGGCTAAGGCAGGAGAGAGAGAGGGGGTGATATCCATCATATCTGGAGAGCCAGGGAAAAGACAGAGCGTGCCCATCCCAGTGGGCCCGACTTCCAGCGGGGCTCAGACAGCCCGGGATGCAGGCCTCCCATAGCCCGCACCCTCCCTCCCCCGTCTCTGCGGGAGGCTGGCCTGGGCCAACCCCCCACGACCGCCCCTTGCCAGGCCTGTCTCATCTGTAGCACACAAGCCCACGCATCTGATTCTAAACAGTGGGAGCCGGGAAAGGATGTGGTGCCAGATCCTGAGGGACTGATTCCAGAGACCCGATGAAGGAAACACCTCTATTTGCAGAACAGAGAGCCACATCCTCAGATTCAAACAGGGCCTCCCAAACTCTGACACATCCTGGTTCACCTAAGCCCGGCAAGATTTGCCTGATGTTTCCCTCATTTTCCCTATCTAAACTGATTTTTTAAAGCTATCCTCTATGCAGCGAGGACTCCCCAGCCCCGAGCTATGCATGTGGCAGACGTCATCTTTTTAAATCCTCATTATAATCCTGAGAGGTAGATGCTATCAACCTCATCATACAGGTGGGAAAGCGGGGGCCCGTGTTGGTGATGATGTGCCCAAACTCATGCCGTATTAAATGGCAAGATGAGATTCAGACGAGGTCCACCTTGGACGCCCGGCCATCTTCACTCTACAGCTCAGTATTTCGTAGCATGCGGAAAACCGGCTCTATAAAGCAGAGGGAGTGGGGAGTGCATTCCCTTTGTCATGGATTCTTTATACCCGATGTGAAGAAAGTTTAAAGAAATATACAGCAGGGGGCACCTGGGTGGCTCTGTTGGTTAAGCATCCGACTCTTAGTTTCAGCTCAGGTCGTGATCTCGAGTTTCATGAGTTCCAGCCCTGCGTCGGGCTCTGACGGTGTGGAACCTGCTTGGGATTCTCTCTCTCCCTCTCTCTCTCTCTCTCTCTCTCTCTCTGCCCCTCCCCTGCTCGCTCTCTCTGTCTCTCTCAAAATCAACCAATAAACTTAAAAAACAATTAAAAACAGAAGATTCCAGGGCAGGAATATCAGAAGGGAAGTCCCCCTCACCCACCACGGAAGCGGGGGCCTCACCAGAGCTGGGATGCAGCCTGGGCCATTAACGGCCCCTCTCTGGTTGGAGACCTTGAGCAAGTCACTTCCCTGTCTGGGTTCCTCTGAATAATAAAACTGGACTGATTCTCTCCATGGGGTTCAGCCTGAGGACAGCAAAGCCAGAGGATCCCTCAGCCAGGCCAAGGGTAGGGAGGAGCAGAGGGGACACAGGTGGCATGACCCTGCCCGCCAGCCCAGGTGGACAAGTCAGAGGGCAGGCAGAGCTCCCAGGTGCGTACCTGGCTTTGGAGAGGTGGTTGGGCTGAGAGCGGGCTCTGTGGGGGTGCGGTGCCCCACAGCAGGGTCTGGAAAACAGAAACAGAGCACGCGTCACGGGGAGGGAACCTCTGCAGGCACCGGGAACCAAGCGGAAGCCAGGAGATGCCTTGGGCTCCAGGGTAAACAGCTTTCTCCATCCCTGTGACATTTATTCAAGAAATATATACAGGGCGAGAAATATATACAGGACGAGAAAGAGGGAGATTGAGAGACAGAGAAAGCCCCTGTTTTGTGGCAGACACTGTTCTAGGCCCGGGGAAAATAGCAGAAATTAGACAAACAGGATCCTGGCTTTTGAAGAGAATATGAAGGAGCCAGCCTTGCAAAGTGGTAGAAGGAGATCCCCAGGCAGAGCAAAGGCCAAGCCCCTAAGTGGGAAAGGGCAGCGTGTGTCTGAGGAGCAGAGCGCCAGTGTGGCCAGGGGCAGGGAGAGGAGATGAGGCCAAAAAGGTCAGGCAGGGCCTGGTCGGCCTCAAAAGGGACGTGACCCTAAGTGCTAAGCCACCTATTGAATGTGTTGGAGCAGAGTGACCTGGTTTGTATTTTTAAGAGCTCATTCTGTGTTGAGAACTGACTGTGGGGGCAGGGCAGACCCTCCCCCCCCCCCCCCCCCCCCCCCCCGCAAAGACCAGGGCGGTGGACTTGTGGAGTCAGGATGTGCCTCAGTGGAGCCCAAGGACACCAGAGGGAGGAGGGGAGAGCCTGCGCCCAGGGCCCTTTCTTTGAGGGGCTCCCACCCCTGCACATCCAGCACTCCTGACCGTCTCTACTGGCTTGGGAATCTGAAGGTCAAGTCTCGCCCCCGGGGGCTGTATTTCAAGGCCCCATGACAGGCGCGGCGTCGCGGAAAACAGGGGAGGTGTCCGGCTGTGCTCCGTGCCCCTGTTTGAGGGGTTTGGGTGACACAGAGTTGGGCTGGGCTTCGGCTGACACAGAAAAGCAGAAGTTGGCGCTTTTGACCAGAAAAGTGCCCTCTGGTCTGTAACTATCCCCCTGTGTGATCCCCCCGGGACGGTCGCATGGGCAGAGAGGGACCAGCAGGGGCAGGATGGGGCCAAGATGGGGTCAGGACGGGGCCCTTGAGCACCGCCGATTTCCTGCTGCGATGTCCGAAGGGGTTGGTTCCCATCCACTACTCTCCCTGCCACCATGAGAGGTAAAACCGGACCTGTGCTCTGTGGGAAGAGCAACGCTGAATTCCGCTGCCTTTGCTGCGTAGATGCAAGCGGATCCCCCACCCGCTTTTCTTTTTTCCTCCCTTTCTTTTTCCTCTTCTCCCAAATCCCTAACCGGCTGGAGGGGACAGCCCAGATTTTACCTTCTCTCCACGCTGATTGGCACTTGTTTCTCTGACGGAGTCGGAGGAATGAGGGACAGAGGAGATAGAAACCAAGGCTGCAGAGACGCGTGTAGCAGCGGGGTGAAGAGAACAGCGGGTCGTCCTCGTCCTGGGAAGGACGTGAGAGGGCCCGCCCCCCACCCCACCCCCCACCTGCTCGGGAGAAGCCACCCCGGAGGAAGAGCAGGCGCAGGACCGGACTCGAACACACGAACACACACCGTAGTAGCAGATGAAGGGCTTCTGCACCGTGCACGAGGCGGCCCCGAGGTTGGGGAAGACGGATACGGAGTACAGAGTGGCGCAGACGCCCTCGGCGAACACCGGCAGCGAGCTCCACACGGGCGCCGCGAAGGTGGAGCCGCTGGACCAGCTCAGGCCGCGCACGCGCACGTCGAAGAAGAGGCCGATCCACGCCTCGGTGCTGCTCGTGAGGGAGTAGAGGGAGCTTATGCTGCTCACGCTGTTCATGCTCTGCAGGTCGGCCAGGTCCGTGTGGTGCCGCCGGCAGTACCGCAGGGCCTCAGACCAGCTCAGCGTCGCCTCCACCCTCGAGAACGTCTTGCCATTGTTCAGCAGCCGCAGGGCTGAGACAGGAGAGGCCGTTGGCGCATGGCTGCCCCCAACCCACCCCTGGTCCCCAAAGAGCTTCCGGCCTCAACACAGGGAGCCTCCCAGGCCTCTCTTTTCCCCTGCTCCACCCCTTACCGCGGGCTCTCCCCTCGCACACAGCTGTGCCTCTGGGCCTTTGCACAAGCTGCGCTCTGGGCCTGGAGGGACTGGCCACTCCCCACCCCCTGCTCCCCCCAGTCCCTCGTCCTCCAGGGTCCTTCTCTCCCCACTTGCCTTTGCCCAACTAACTGCTCAGCCCTCTGCCCCATCCTCTACACCCTTCCCATTTGCTCAGTGCCCCTTTGTTAGTGCTTAGTAACAATATCCCGTGTTGACTGAGCCCTCACGGCTCGGTGTGCCTGCAGCTCATGGAATCTTTCCAGTAACTCCCCAGGAGGGACATCACCATGCCTGTTTTGCAAATGAGGAAACCCAGTCCCAGAGAGTTAAGGGACTTGACCAAGGCCACCCAGCGGGAAGGGACAGAGCCAGGACACAAGGACCATGGGAGGAGTTTCCAGGGCCAGGCCCTGAATCATAGCAGGGGACCACCCTGTTGTAGGCAGGGCTCAGAACAAGGGCTGCACATGAAAACCACCTGGGGAGTTTTCCGAATACACTGATGTGCAGGCCCACCCCGCAGCAAGGATCTGCATTTGCTGGGCTGGCATCAGAATTTTGTAAAACCCCCAGGGAAAGGACCTTTTTGTTTGTCTCCACCACCAGGTGCAAGCAACTTGGGAGCAAAGAATGAGCTTTATTCATTCATCCTTATATCCCCAGTGTCCAGCACATCAGAAGGAAATGAATGGAGGAAGGAAGGAAGGAAGGAAGGAAGGAAGGAAGGAAGGAAGGAAGGAAGGGAAAGGGGGGAAGAAACAAGAAAGGAAGGGAGGGAGGAAGGAGGGAGAAAGGAAGGAAGAGAGGGAGGGAGGGAGGGAGGAAGAGAGGAAGGAAGGAAGGAAGGAAGGAAGGAAGGAAGGAAGGAAGGAAGGGAAAGGGGGGAAGAAACAAGGAAGGAAGGAAGGGAAAGGGGGGAAGGAAGGAAGAGAGGGAGGGAGGGAGGGAAGAAAAGATGAAGGGAGGGGGGAAGAAGGAACAGAGGGAGGAAGGAAGAGAGGGAAAGGGAGGGAGGGAGGAAGAGAGGAAGGAAGGAAGGAAGGAAGGAAGGAAGGAAGGAAGGAAGGGAAAGGGGGGAAGAAACAAGGAAGGAAGGAAGGGAAAGGGGGGAAGGAAGGAAGAGAGGGAGGGAGGGAGGAAGGAAGGAAAAGATGAAGGGAGGGGGAGGAAGGAAGAGAGGAAGGAAGGGAGGAAGGAAGGGAGGGAGGGAGAGGAGGGAAGAAAGTAAGGAAAGAAGGAAGGAACTAATGAGCAGGTCACACATCTCCCAAGAGCCAACCCGAAGCCCCGAGATCTCAATGTTGGCTTCCTTCCTTCCTGACTCCATGCCCTTGTGGGGTCCTCACAAACAGCTGGTCAAGGGCTACTCTGCCCCGTCAGGCCCTGCAGGGGTGGAGGGGGATAAAGGGTCTGGTGCCAGGATGGTGGGGGCGGGGGGGGGCGGGTCCTAGGCCTTAAGGGATCGGCCTCACGCCAGATGCCCTAGGAGAGGACGATAAGACTGAAGAACTGGGAGCACACAGTGGCCGGAATGTGTACAATCAGGAGGACAGGGAGAGGGCTGATGAGGCTCTTGCCAAACAGGGCGAAGCTTGTCACACCCACCAGAGTCCAAGATGCTGCCTGTCGCTGAGAAAAGCTGGAGGATCCCTGCATCAGAGAAGGGGAAAAGGAAAAAAAAAATCACTCTTATGATGTGTGATTCACTTTGATATTTTTTACTCTATTCTGTTTAATTTTTTTAAGTCACTGGCTGTGGCCCACTGAATTGCTTTCGCACCCAGTGGCTCACAACTCGCAGTTTGAGGAACCCTGGCTGTAAACACTGTGTCCTGACGCGTCCCCGACTCCAGCCTCTGGTGCTGGGCTCCCTGTTTGTGTCCCACTGTGCGTCAGTCACACATATAGGTCCACCCTACCTGTGGGCTCTGTCCTGGGCCTCCCAGCTCATCGAATGGCACCACTCACACCAGCATCTCCAGTCCCAGCCCAGGGGTCATCGCCGGTCCCTCCCTGTCTCTCATTCTTGGCATCCAATTGCATTGCAAATCCTGTCATTCCTCAGATCTGGAACTTTCTTGAACTTTCCGGGTCTTTCCACACCCACTGCCACCCTGGCCCAAGCCACCATTTTCCCTCTGCAGCTGACAGCACTGGCCCCAGAGGGTCCCTCTGCTTCTACTCCCTAACCCCACCCCATCACAAGGGGACCCCCGCTCCTCATGTCCTGGGGACTCCCACCGGTGACCACGGCTCCTTACCACACCCCGCGAACCCTGGAGTCCTGGGCCTACTTTTCTCGAGGCCACCACAGCCTCCTGCGTGTGTTCCTCATGCACACAGGCTCTTCCCTGTGCCCCGGCTCCCTTTCCTGCCTTTATTCTTTGCAGTATTTCATTTACTCCTTAGGCCCAGCCCAAATCTCCCTGTTCAGGGAAACCTTGCCACCCACGTGATCTGAAGAATCCCCTGCCTTGCCGATCGCTCCCTGTGACTCTTCCTTCTTGTCACCCCACTTCTCTCTTTCACTGCACTGGTCACATCGTCTAATAATCTTGTTTGCTATCTTCTTGCCAGATGTCTTTTCCCCCCATTACAACGTAAGCTCAGTGAGGTCAGGGACCACGTCTGACTGGCACTGACCAGGCACTTAGTAAATATTTACTGGTTGGATGCATAAGTGAAGAAATGAATGAGTGACATTATATGTAGGGCAGCGAACTCTAGTTCTGGGCCTGGGCCTAGGGTTTGCAGGGGGAAGGAGTGAGGGGACCCCAACCAGGGGCTGAGGCTGAGGCTTCCCTCACCACGCCTGAGCTGACAGCTGAAAAACATTCATTTTTTTTTCCACTTCGTCTCCCCTTCAACCTCAAACTCTGGGAACCTCAGGGGAAAGGTGCCCCTTCTTCCATCAGACCCCAGCCCTGGGCACGCACGGAGCCCGGCGCCCTCCTGCCTTTATCCCAGGGACAGGCGGGGGCGGCCTTACCTGCGACACAGAGGGACACGGGGAGCCCCCGGACGAGCATGGTGGCAGCACAGGGCGGGCGGTGGAGGGAAGAGTCCTCACCTCTGGCAGAGGCAGAGCCTGGTCTTCTGGGTTTTTATTCCTTGCTCTCCACTCTCCTCCTCTTCCTACCAAAATTGACAGATTTTACTAAACAAATACTCAGTGCCTACTGCGAGCCAGCCACTGTGTGGGGTGCTGGGATGCACCCAGAACTCAGCAGAAACTATCCCTGTTCTGCACGTTTCAGGGAAGCAGCAGGGAGCAGGTGGTCAAAGAGCAAAGAGAGGGGAGGGGGAGGAAGGGGAAAGGAGGGGAGGGCAGGGGAGGGGAGAAGGAACTAGAGTGTGTGGCCCAGCCTTTGCTGGACTATCCTCCCTGCTCACCCTCAGCAACCACAGCACCAGGGGGAGACTTCAGGATCCCCATTTTACAGGTAGGAAGGTTGTGGCTGGGAGAAGTGAAATAGCTTACTTAACTACATGGTGGGAAGTAGCAGGACAGCAGTTGAAGCTCAGGTCACGGGAAAGCATGGGGTGGAGGCGATGGACCCTCAGGAAGCCCTATTTCAGTGTCGTCAGAGCCCCCCCCAACCCCCGCCCACCCCCGGTCTGGGCTCTGGTTCCCTGAGGAAGCACAGACCAGAGCCCAAAGCACTGTTTCCGGGGAACCAAGAAGAGCCCTCTCTCTCTCTCTCTCTCTCCCCCCCCCCCCAACATCCTGTTTATTGTCCAGAACTCTCTCCATTCCCTTAAGGACTAAGCTTTGGGAAACCAGAGTCTGGAAGTTTCTTTTCTGGGCTCTACCCCTTCACACCCTTCCCAGAGGGAAGGGCAAACAGCCCCTGTGACTGAAAGGGCAAAGGGAAAGAGGAAAAAAGGATTAATGCTTCAGCACTAATGTCCTGCCACAATATTCTCTTGTGCAGTGCCCGCCCCCGATGACTTCACCCCAGTGGCAGAACACATTTGCGCCAGGGCCCCTCAGGGCCGCTCTCCAGGGAGAAAAGAGAGCCTGGCAGTCCGGCCTCGACGGTGCCAATCCTCCCACTGGGCAGCTCGGCCATTCGCCCAGGTGCCCTCAGGTCTCCTGATGCAAGGGCCCAGCAAGGCACCCGGGGCTTCCCAGTGGGCACCTAGGGACACCCCCAGAAAGTACAGTGAGTGTGGGGGGGCCTCTGCTGCCCTGGGGCCAGGCACAGCATCTCCCTGAGGCCGCCCCTGGCACTCCGGGTCCAAATGCCATCTGCCTCTGTTTCCTCTGGTAAACCCAGAGCTCCCAGATGGCAGGAGCTGTGCCATAGTCACAAGGCGCTCATCCATCACAAGCACAGCAAAACCTCTCAATAGAGACGCAACGTTATGGTTTGTCTTAGGAGGATTTGCTGTTTGGTTTTTTTTTTCTTTTGGAGTCCCACGCCCACCCAGGACTCTGTCTGGTACACCAAGGTCCCGAATCCACGAACGAACGAGGAGGCTTCAGCCAGGCACCGCGGGCTGGTGATGACCGAGGGACGACAGCCCCGCTCCCCGGGTCATGAGCTTCACTGGGCTGTGACGGGACAAAAGGAACAGAGACATAGGGAGCATCAGGCTTCCTAAGCGCCCCAGGGACAAACAGTTGCAGGAAGCGATGGGGTTCATGAAATTCCCCATAGCTCCTTTCCCTACCCCCCAGAGTAGGAATGCATTTGCACCTGGATCCAACACACCCTTAGGTACAGGCTCATAACCTTCCCACAATCAATATACACCTTTTGTCTTTATTTTTTTAAAGTAGGCTGCATGCCCAGCGCAGAGCCCAACGCGGGGCTTGAATTCACGACTCTGAGATCAAGATTTGAGCTGAGATCAAGAGTCAGACGCTTAACCGACAGAGCCACCCAGGTGCCCCTCTTTTCTCCCAAACCAGCCAGATCTGTACCCCCGAAGTGGAAGCCGCATTGCCCACCCTTGCTTTACTACTCGGACAGGATCTCCGCACCCCGGAGAGCAGGCAGGTGTTCTCCTACCAAGTGAGCTGCTAATGGCTGTCTAGGGTCTTTGTTAGAGATGCACTTTGTGGCCACAGTGCCCCAGCCCAGCACAACTCAGGTGGTTTTCCCTAAGCCTTGAGTCCTGTCAGATAATAGAAAAATATGTAAAAAGAAAAAAAAATGTATATCGGTCTCTGCTGTTTCTTGGCACAAAGCTTCTAAACCCCTTATAATTTCCTGGTGACAGGGGTGACTTTTGTTCTAACAAGGTGACTCTGGGTGGGCTCCTGGATGGAATGGGAGTTGGTCATCAGAACGTCCGACCTATGATGAAAAGCTTGGAACTGTCAGCCCCGTGCCCTCTCCAGGGTTAATGACTGATCATGCCTACATAATGTAACTTCCATAAAGATCCCCAAAGTACGGGGATCCAAGAGCTCCCGGGTTGGTGAGTCGAGTGATGTACTTGGAGAAGACACAGAAGCTCCCGTGCATCTCTTCTAGCCTCTCTTCTATCCCGCTTTTACATCCTTTTGTAACAAACCAGCCAGCGATCTAGTAAGTAAACTCTTTCTCCCGGGGATCTAATAAGTAAACTGTTTCTTTCTAGGAGGCCCTCTAGCAAACTAACTGAGCCTGAAGGGCTCAGTTGTGGAGGGAGGTTGTGGAAACCTCCCTTCCATAGCCGGTTGGTCAGAAGTTCAGATAGCAACCTGGACTCGTGGCTGGCGTCCAAAGCAGGGGCTGGGGGCATGGTCTTCTAGGATGGGGCCCTTAAGCATGAGATCCCACGCTGTCTGCAGGTGCACAGTGTCAGAGCTGAGTCGAATTGTAGGAGCCTCCCCTGCCCCTCCGCTGCCCGAGCTGGTGTCACAGAATTGCTCGTTGTGGGGACTCCCCCTGCCCAGAGGCCTTGTGAGTGTGGCCATGGCGTCAGAGTGAGGGAGACACACAGGAGGACTGGGGGTGGTTTTCCTGAACAATTCCTTACCAGCGTTGCTAATTCCTTGACAAGGAGGGTAATCGTGGCTCCCCTACGACGGTACTTTGAGGACTAAGTGAAATAATCTTCGTAGTGGGTTCAACACACTGCACAATCTCTCGTGAGCGATAAAGCCATGCCTCTTGACCGTCTCTGAGTCAGCCTAAGTGTCCTAAGGTCCACGCACGATAGAATGCACCCATCTGGAGACTACGGTTTGATGGGTTTGTGGCGCATATACACCAGTGGAACCGCTGCCACGTTTGGCCTCCGGAACGTCACCAACCCCCCAGAATGCTCCCTCCTGCCCCTTGCGGCAATCCCTGCCCCCTCCCCAGCTCCAGGCAGCCACCCATCTGCTTTCTGTCGCTATAGATTTGCTTCCTAGCATTTCGTTTGAATGGAATTTCACTCAGCACAGTGTCTGTCAGATTCAGCGAGTTGTCATGAGCGTCCGTTCCTCCCTCCTCTTTACGGCTGAGTGCTGTCCCGTGGCAGAAACATAGCACGATTTGTTTATTCCAGCGTGAGGTTATCATGCACAAGCCTCTGTGAACATTCGAGAACAAGTCTTCGTGTGGATATGTGTTCTCTTTTATTATTATTATTATTATTATTATTATTATTATTATTATTATTATTTGACAGCTCCTGCCACAGGCTTATCTGCACAAACAGCACAGGAGGGCACCAGCCCCATGCAGACAGACGCCCAGGGATCACACTTGGTCCTTCCATCCTCACTCTGGCAGACAGAAGCCTCTACACTGGAGACTTCGTGGCGGGCGGCGCCTATGGGAACCCGAGCCACAGCAGGAGCTGGAGCTGGGGTCACAGCTGCAGCCTGGGCCTCGGTTTGAGTCTCAGCCTCGGACTTTGGCCAGCAGAGCCTGAGACCCTTGGCCACAAGGGCGCGAGCATGTCTCCCGAGCTTGGGGTGAGCGGTGCAGGCAAGTTGATTGAATTTGTGGCTACCAGTCTTTGGGATGTTGGGCTTGACGAGGGCCTTGAAGGCCTCCACACGTGCACTCATGGTCTTGGCATTGTTGGCCTGCGTCTTCTTCGGGCGCTTCTTGCTGTGCTTCTCGGCAAAGCGCATGTTCTTCAGGAACTTGAGTTCTCTACCCCTAAGAGATTCATATTTTTGGGACTGGGGTTTCTTGGTGCCATTTCTGTGCCGTTTTCGCAACTGGTTGTGCGTGGCGTGGTTCTTGGACTTGACCATGTCTACACCGAAGCCAGCGGCTCCCAAAGCACCTTGGACCAGAAGAGAAAGAGAAAGACTCGTTGTATGTTCCTACTCCCTCTAGGTGGGTGCCCAGGGGTGGGCCTGCTGGATGGCATGGTGAGATATGTTGAGTGGGTGCTATTAGGAAACTGCTAACTCTCTTCCAGGGTGCTTCTGTCATTTCCACACCTGCCACAGCACAGGAAACTTCCAGGTACTCTGCTACCGTGGCAACATGTAAATCAACTTAATTTTGACTCTGAGCTCTCACCCTGCCAGGTAAGGAAGAAGTTTAGCCTCATCTATTTTCAGGGCTGCTCCCATAACACACACACATGCACGCACACACACGCACACACACACACACACACAGTGGGAGAAGAACAAAGCCTGAGTCTCACACTGTGCCCTGTGTGCACCACTTACCACTGACATCTCCGTTTGCCTGGATAATCTGAGGTCTGCCAACTTCCCGCCCCCTTGGCTGAGCCACCCCAGCAACAGAGCATGGTCCCAGAGACCGGTACCCACCCAGCTGCTCCTCTCTGAGGTCCTTATCCTGCCCAGGGCACTAGAAGAGAGGCACAAATTAATAGCTGAAAACGTTGCTCCGCCATACATATAAAGCACCTAACACTGTCCCAGACCCGGAGACGATGCTTAGTTAATGTTCCCTTTCCCTTAAGAGAGGGGAAAGTTGTTCTCTCCCCTGTGGAGATGCATTTTGAGCTGAAGGCTCAGCCTGACTGATGGTGATACAGAGGCAGCACATCTGCCCTCTGAGAAGCCTCAGTCAGCTGTCTGGGCTGAGAACCGTCCGTCACGACCACTTGACTCGAAGCTCCCGCTGCACCTTGTTCATTTGGTCGATACTGCAGAGCCGTAAGCGGTATTCCATTTAATAAAGGGACATCTCTGAAGTCTACTCGCTCACCACTGGCCACGCTGAAGGTGGGGCTCTGGGGAGAGAGGCTCTTGACCTTCGTTCCTGTTCTCTGTTCTGAAGCATTTATTCAGGTCGTAACCCAAATCCACTTAGATCATCTTCTGTTGCAAACATAGGTCTCAGTGCCTGCCAAACGGGCAGTTGGTACACATATTTATTGAATAAGTGAATAAATGAATCATTAACTGTTGGTGATTTTACGGATGTGGGCATGACTCGCTGAAGTGAATTGTGCTTTGTGGAGCCATTTCTGCTTGAAGGAAATGTTCTGCTACAGCTAGCCCATATAATCCCTACACATCTGGGGAAAGCAATAGGGCACCTGGGGTAAGACCCTGGAGCCTTCCTTCACTGGACACTTGGACCCCTTGGGAAGAAGCACCCAGGGTGCTCTGCTCTTGGGCGCCCCCTACAGGCCTGTACGCAGTAACGGACATCCAGTCCTGCTTCCTGTGTCCTAAAGAAACATTCTTCCTGGTGCCTAAGAGGAAGAAGAACCCTTGGACTCTGAACTACCACTGAATGCATTTTTCACTTATTTCTTCCAGTTAAGTGCTGTTTTAGTAACTAATCTGAAAAGAAAGCCAAAATCCTACTGCATTCCTTTAAAAGTAAATATTTCAGCTAATAAATGAAAAAAAAAAGATGCTCAACATCACGAATCACTAGAGAAATGTAAATCAAAACTGTAATGAGCTTCCAATATACACTCATTAGAATGGGAACTATAACAACAACAACAACGAAAGAAAATAAGCGTTGGCGTGGATGTGGAGAAAAGGGAATCTTTGTACACTATTGATGGGAGTGCAAATTGGTGTTGCCACTATGGAAAATAGTATGGAGGTTCCTCAAAACGTTAAAAACAGAACTACCATATAATTCAGCAATTCCACTTCTGGGCGTATACCCAAAAGAACAGAAAGCAGAGACTCAAAGAGATGTTCCTACATCTGGGAAGGAGGTTAAACGTGCTGACTGTGTAGCCAGGCTGCCTGGGTTCATTTCATGGCTCCCCCACCTCGGTCTGTGACTGCAGAAAAATGATTCAATGTTTGCGTTAAACAGCTTCCTCATCTGTAAGATGGAAACAACAATAATGCCTACTTGTTTTGTTTTTAAGTTTATTTAGTTTTGATAGAATTCGAGCAGGGGAGGGGCAGAGAGAGGGAGACAGAGGATCCGACGCCGACTCTGCTGACCGCAAAGAGCCTGACTCCGGGCTCGAACTCACCAACTGTGAGATCATGACCTGAGCTGAAGTCGGCTGCTCAACCAACTGAGCCGTTCGGGTGCCCCCAATGATCCCTACATCTTAGGATCGTTGTGTGAACGGAAAAGAAAATAAACCCATCCAAAATGTTTGGTTAAGTCACGACCCGTCTTACTACAGTGATTCCCCGTCTCTGTAGGTGAACTCTTGACCCTAGTTCAACCTGCAAGTAAAACACTGGCAGGGCCGCCAGGAATCACTGAACCGGAGAATCCAGGCGCACAGGCCCAAAGCCCCTCCTTCCCAATAGGACAGACCAAGGTCCACGCATGCGCCGCCCCGCCCTTCCGCAGGGACACGAGGCCATGCAGCTGCGGCTAATCCTCACCCCTGTTTGCCATTAACCAAGCTGTGCAACAGGCGGGCGAGACGCGGGGGACGGCAGAAGCTAGGATCTGGATTTGCACCCTTGAGGGAGGGTCTAGAAGGAACTCAGATGGGGGCCAAAACACGGGGGCGTGTAGCCGTGGCCCCAAGGCTGCTGCAGGAATTTGAAAAAGCAGAGCGTTCTCTCCTGGAAGAATGGGGGATGGGAAGGTATCGACAAATACCCGACCTACTGGATGGTTTCCAGGGCACAAAGCACTATGAGTGAGTAGAGGGCGTCGGAATGGGTCAATCCATAAAGCTGAGCAGAGAGAAAGCAATGACTTCCTGGAACACTTTGCCTTGATATCACCAGGCATGGTGGTGGCATGGAAGAAAGCTCTAGGCAAGGACCTCAGGGAGGGAGTGGGGAAGGGAGGAAGGCAGGAAGGCAGGCAGGCTCTGGTATCAAAACATCCGGAGGCCAGCGTCTGGGTGGGAAGGGCTGGAGAACCCTGGGCCTCCGGCCTGGCCTGCCCTGAAAAGGAAGTTCTGGAGGGAAGGGGCCTGAGGGCAAGCCTGAGGTCAGTTATCTGGAACTCAGGCCACGGGTGCCACGACCAAAGGAAGAAAATGAGCTGTGCTCCAGGTGATGTGATGGGTCAGGAAGGCAGGAGAGACAGGTAACATGGTAGTTCATTTTATGTGTCAGCTTGATGGGGCCATGGGGTGCCCAGATATTTGGTGTCTGTGAGGATGTTTTCAGATAAGATTAATATTTGAGTTGGTGTGCTGAACAAAGCTGAGTGTCCTCCCTAATGTGGGCAGGCCCCATCCCATCTGTTGAAGGCCTGAGGAGAAAGAAGCCTAAGAAAGAATTCTTCCTCTGGAGAACTCTGGCTAATACACGTAACCAAGTGGAGGACAAAAGAGAAGGTCCAAAGAATGTCCTGAGGGTTCTGGCACGGCCACAGCAGGAAAGAGGTCAGGTAAGGCTACCGAGTAGAATCAGCAAGAAGCCTCTCCTTGGTATCAGACCAGCACAGCAAAGTCTCCTTCGTGAGGACTTCTGGTGTCTAATTCTCTGCGTCCTGATTGCTGAGGGGGATTTATGTACAAAACCTAAGGGCTGTTACATTTATGAATATCCCATTATTTCCTGAGGCAGGAACCCACAGACCTCCGAGAATGTGTTACTTGCACACAGTCTGACATGGTGAAATATCAACTTGACACATAGAGCTCAGAGGACACTTTGTTTTACACTGTTAGAGGGTGTACAGATTTTGGTCCAGTCCAAACCGCTATATATAGTGACAAGGCCGGGTAGAGGTGAACTTGGGCCAGATGGAGCAGAGAAAGCTGATTTGGTATGCAATGCACCTGCTGGGACAGGCTAGGCCCTCTATGCTGGGAGACCCATTTGATATGGCAGAGACAGGTGAACCCCATCTAGGGCCCAGCATGGAGGGCGTGTGTTGGTAGTAACCCTCCTGGGAGCTTCCTGGGTGCAATCTGATATTGGCCCCTGTGCTCTGAGGGCAGAGAGAGACTGAAGAAAGAGGCAGTTATTCCAGGATGGTGGGTGGCAGCTTTAATAAGCAAAGGGGACTTACATATGAGGCTTGTCTCAGGCAGCAGCAAGACGAATGGATCCCTGTACCTGCTGGCCATACCCGCAAAGTTTATAAAGAGGCCTTCGCAGGGTCTAGTCACATACACCCTGAAGGCGTTTTCAACGCCACGTCGCCATCTCAAGGCTATATCCTTGTGACACGGCCTCCGAGAGCAAGAAAGGCAAGCGGAAACCACGTTCCAAGGAC
Organism: Panthera onca; assembly: GCF_046562875.1. NCBI lineage: Eukaryota > Metazoa > Chordata > Mammalia > Carnivora > Felidae > Panthera > Panthera onca. Next base: position 22,995,471 of record NC_138355.1, read on the forward strand.
AGGGCCGAGGAGGTGAGGAGCCTCCAAGTGCCAGGGTCCGGCTCACGGGTCGGTTGGTGGCCACATCTTTTTGATGACCTTTCCCACCGGGGTGGTCCCACTGATGAGTAGAGGGAGGAGGTCATCTTCAGAGGTACAGGCAGGTGTTGGCGTTTGCAAAGTCTGGCACACAGTGGGTAACATGGCCCGGCCTGGGTCCTGTGCTTGCATGTAGAGAAGAACCTGACTCTAGAGGAGCCGGGGTACTGGGAAACTCACAAGGCCAGGACTGGAGTCCAGAAGAGCATGCCAGAGAACCAGCCCCAAGAACTGGGTTGTGCCTCTCCTCTGGGCCCCCTCCAGACCTGGACCTACAGACCGCAGTGTAAGTGCGGTTCTGCTGCTTCTGTCAGCCCCATCAGTGATGAGTTCCCAGGGGCCAGCACCACATCTCAGTTTCTTCTGTGCCCCTGGTGCCTAGCAGAGTGCCTGACACACAGTGCTCAGCGAGCGTGTGAAGAAACAGGGGACTCGGTGTGGAAACCCCTGCGCAGTGAGTCAGTGCTTCTCGCTTGGACCCAGCCTGGCCCTGAGCCCGAGGAAGCACAGTCTGCCAGTGAGGTGTGGGGTTGCGACCCAGGCAGGCCCTGGAGTTCACTGTCCTCTGGATGGGTTGCTGTGGCCCTGGTTTTTCGAGGTAGGGGAAGGAAGGGGATTGCTTTGTTTTGATCAATAATTAGATAAACATAAGTGAACACTCGTATTTAGGGGGCTCAGGAAAGAAGTGTGGCTTGCTTCAGTGTTTGATTCCATCCAAGTTGTCTTTCCGTGAACCATGATTTTCACACGACTGTTGCCGCCCAGAAGAATAATGTCACTTAATGCCTCCCGTCCTCTGTTGCCGCCCAGAGGAGTAATGTCACCTAATGCCTCCCTTCCTCAGCTTCAGGTAGGAGCTCAGGGCCCCAGAAGGTGCTTCTCAGAGTGTTCGTCAGTCACATGGCCCAGGAACATCCCCAGAGCCCTGTGGTGAGAAGAGCTGGGGTTGCAGACGGCCTACAGGAGGAAGGCAGGTGGGCTTGGAGATGATTCCCGAGCAGCTGAACAAAGATTCTGGAAAAAGCAGTCCCTGAAGAACCAACATAATAGCGTGACACGCCATCTACCTCTTGTGAGTAAAAGGCCCGCCTAGGTGTCTTGATGCTATAAAAAGTGTCTGTCTGATGTTTGTCTACCAAAAAAAGCCAAGCGGAAGTCTTCATTATAAAAAAGACCCATGAAGGACTGGGTTTCACACCCCCTTTTCCCATGGCCACTAATTGAAATTACCAATTTTGACAGTCTATGGGATGTCACCAAATAGAAGTACTCGACATTTCCACAGGAAACGCCCCTGTGGGTCACCACCCAGGAGTTACCACCACACGCATGTGAGTTTCCCAAAGATCTGCAGTTAGCAGAAATGTATGACCAACTCTGTCAGTCAGGTTTAGTTGCAAAGAGAACCCACGTGAACTGGTTTAATTGTTGGGAGGGTTAGCAAGAGCGTGAACACTCAGTTCCAGGAGCAGAGTTGAGACCCACGTCACAGAACTGGCTCCTTCAGAGCCGTGCCTTGGCTCCACCCCCACAGCAGACGAGATGCTTCAGCGTGGGCATTTCCTCACTGGAGGACTGGGAGCTAGACAAAGGCTAGCTTCCTACCAGTGCCTTTTGCCAAAAGGAAAAATCCACAGCCCTGCATGGAGCGCACTCCTATGACAAGAAAGGAAGGAGCACCTCAGGGAAACTGCCCAGTTCTTAGTCTTTAGATGCGCTGAGGTTTCCCTCACACCTCGGCCACCCGTGAGAGCCCCGCAGGCTGGCTCTGCCTCCGCCAGGAATGGTGCTCTCCCTTCTCCACGGTGGCTCTGATAATCTGCCTCTGGCTCCCCTGTTTGGAGACGGGAAGACTTCTCTAGCTCATTGACCTCTCCGTGTGACTCTTGACTCTAGCAGCTTCCTTGTTTTGATCACCACCTGTAGCTCCAGGTCAGAGATCCCCATTTTCTGGCCCAAGCCCTGGAACTCCTACCCAAGGAAGAAGATTCACACCTTCCGGAGCATTCTTCACACAGACCCAGCTCTGACATGCTAATGGCCCTGGGGATAAAATGGGAAAGAGCAGAATGTAAACCAGGTGTGAAAAAGGCAACAGCCAGGCCCCGCAGAAGGCCAACCAGGGTCCGATGTCTCTGAGTAAAGGAAAACTTTGGTCCAATCAAGGCTATTGTCCATGTCCGTTGGTGGGGCCCAGCAATAGGTGTCCCCATGCAGAAGTCATGTGCAGGTGGCTTCATGGGGCTAGACTGAGAGGGTCATCTGCAGCAGGTTATGGACTCTCAGCAAAGAGGACAACAGTGAGACTCATCCTCCAGGGAAGGTGCTGGCGGAGATGAGGCAACCTGCTTGGGCCCCAGTGCTGCTGAGAGGGCTTAGAACAGCAAGAGAAACTTCAGAGCAGACTCCTATTCCAGTACCCGCAGGAGGGGAGGGAGATTTGCAGAATGGATCCGGGATCGACTGGGATTATTACACTGTAAATCTTGGATAAGCGGGATCATTATTACAACCTCTGTCTCAACATCCTAGCCTGTTGGCTGTTCAGATGAGAAGAGGTGAGCCCTTAACCTGAACTCCAGCTCTGCCAGCCCACATTAGTTGGGAGACCCGGCTCCAGTGTCTCACGTAGTCTTCCCTTTTGATCTCATCAGCTTCCTCCCTTGCACAAAAAACAGAAGAACGTGAACTTAAGTTTTCTTATGAGGGGACTTGTCAGAATGAAATGGGAAGGATGAGATCCATCAGGAAGGTGTGGCAGAGATCGGCCATCTGCTCCTTACGCTTATTTCCTCTTGGGGGATACTCAGCCACGTGTCCCAGCCTCCTTTGCAGGTAGGTGTGGACGTGTGGTTGCATTCTAGCCAAAAAAGTGGGAGCAAGAGTGGTGCTGGCTGCTCTCAGGACTGACCCACATCCCCGCCGTTTGTGATCTCCCATGTATACCATGCATAGTCCCCAAAAGACCAATCCAGAGAAGCCATTGTGCCACTCAGATGTATGGCGTCGATGATGGATGGGGATTTGGAGGTGTCAGAGGTAGAGAGGAGGCTTTAAGGGACTGGGAGAACAACCACAGAGAATCTTTAAGCAGGGACGCCAAAACAGGTAGGAATATAATTGCCATCCACTGTTTGGACTCCATCCAAAGAGAGTAGAGGGACACCAGCCAAGTAAAGAGGCCCCAGGAGCCGTATTTAGCAGGAGCAGGGGAGCCTCTGATGCCTGGTGGTTCTCACTTTATCTCACACAGCAGGCTGTTCTATGACATTGGCTGTGGGAATAGTGACAGGTTCCCCTGGGTCCTGGAAGGCCCTGGCAAATGTGTCCGTGTCCTGGTGAATGCACAGGAGGAAGAAGCCTGCAAGTCCTCATACAATACATTTGCTCTGACTTTTTACTTATCAGGAGCTGTCTTGAATTACCTGGAGATTTACAATTACCTGTTCAGAATATCCTGTTTTGTTCCTGAAATAGAGGTACTAGAAGTTCATGGCAGAAACTAGATGTAATTTTTTCACAGGAACAATATCATAGGGTTGTGATTCTAGCCAAGGTCTGGTACAGTATTTGCAGAAATGCCCAGAAATTGCAGAGTAACCGATGTGTCCATGAGAAATCTACCCTGACACAGTGTAGAGTGTTCTGAGGCATCTATGAATCAGTCAAGTAGGACAATGCAATAACCAATCACAGTAAAGCTCTAAAAATTTTATGTGAGAGGTTCACTGGGGGCTTGGAACCAGAGAGCCCTCTGGCTGAAGGCAGCAGCCAGACCCTACAGTACGTCCGCAGGGTGTTTCGGAGTGAATTATCCGGGTCATCTGTGTTGAACCCTGTTGGTCTGAGGTTGACTGGAGACCACAACCGTCAGGATTCCGGATACCTTTATGAACTATTCTGTCCTCATCAAAGGATTTTAGAACACTGGGTCACCCCTGGAATTACAAGAGGCCATGAAGTCAGAGGCCCAAAGCCATTTTTTGTTTGTTTTTAAAGTTTATTTTGAGAGAGAGAGAGAGAGCGTGTGCGGAGTAGGGGCAGAGAAAGAGGGGAGAGAGAGCATCCCAAGCACTGTTAGCACAGAGCCCCACAAACTGCGAGATCATGACCTGAGCGGAAACCAAGAGTCCCACGCTTAACTGACTGAGCCGCCACGAGACCACCCCCCCCCCCCCTACCCCCCGCCCCGGCCATTTTTAAATCCTCCTCCCCCAGCAGCCTCCCTTATAACATTGCCTTGGTGAAACTGAAAAACCAGGACCTTTGTAAGGAAAAGGAAATTCAAATGACATCCCCTTGGAGAAAAGAGACACGTGACTGCTTCTTTCTCTCCGTTGTGAATATCCCTTTTCCACCAAACCCCATTGGAACGCCTGTGGGCTTTCTGTTCCTTGCCCTCATCCCAGTGGGTTTCACCATGAAGGGGGGGCAGAAAAAGCGGATGCGGCGTCCCTCAGGTAAGAACAGCCCAGGGCTGGCGTATAACCAAGTTCTGCCACGGCACTATCCATGTCGCCATACCGCTTCGAGCTAACGCCGCGCGCAACTGCAGAATCTCAGAGGAGAAGACAGTAACATGAGACTCGTTTATTCAGGTTCACCAAACGGGTTTCCTCAGCCCTTCCCGAACACACTGATGACAACAGTGACGTATCTGGGCGCATGACTAGTGAATGCTGTGAGGAGGCGCAAGCCTGGAGCCGTGGGTCGGTTGTTATCATCTGTTCAAATGATGATAATTGTACATGTATAATGTATAAAGCGGCTTTACAGCGAGACCCTGATTTCTTTTAGACCCAATTTCCTGATACACGGGCCACTGGGCTCCTGTGAAATGCGTGGCTGGAAGGGGGCTCATTTAGTGACCGCTCAGCCAAGAGAAGGAAGCTTTGCTGTAGGTCCAGGAGGATCTCAAGCCAAAACCAAGAGGAGTCGGTGCCCGCTTCCTCAGGGCTGGTGAACGTTGAGAGGGAGTGTCATCTTCCCTGTAGTCCCCTGCCCAAGCCTGTCGGGTCTTTGGAAACCTAGAAAGGGCGGAGAAAGGGCCCTCCTGCTCTGTGGCCAGCGGATCTGCAAGGACTGAGTACAGGGGTCACAGGACCCTGACATTCCAGCCTTCACTTACTAGCTGGGAAAGAGGCCTGGAAAGTTCATCACTCCTCTCCCCAACTAAACAGAGTGATAGACACTTTTTCCTTTGGCTGTGATACAATAAGAGGGACGACCATCACCAGGTTGGAGGCCATGAAGTAACCCCCTCAGAAATGCATCGGAAATACTGCCGCGGCTCCCGGGAAGGTTCTAGAGCTCACAGCCTCTGCGAGAGACAGAATGGGGGTGGGGGGGTGGGGTGCTGCAGGCACATGCTTCCCGTGCAGTTTCCATCCGTTCCTGTACTCCTGGGCTAGCTGGCCTCAGAATTTCCATGTTGGCCTTTCTGATAGCAACTAGGAGTTGAAACGAGAGGGAAGGAGGTAAAATGCCCACGAATTCCAAGGAAAGCGAAATTAGGCTCTCCAGCTGGATTCTGAATGATTTTAGGTCCCACAGGAGGCCACGATCCTCTGACTCTTTAGACACAAATTATAACCCCCTTCAGAATGGCCTCTGTGTCCTCCCCACCCCAGGAGTCTTCTCAGCACTGTCCACATTTTGCTTCTTGCTGCAACCGTCTTCCAGAATGACAGAAGAGACTGTGTGGTACAGGGCAGAGAGGGGACTGGGCCATCTGTGCGGTCAGGCCAGGGTGTCAGAAGCCATCCTTCAGAGATCACCCCCTCAGCCCCCCAGCATAGAGGACCCCAGGTTGGTACAGTACATGCACCTTGAACAAGAGGGACTTCAAGGCATCTCAACCCAAGGCAGCTTCAGACCCAAGGAAGGGTCTGTCCACGTGGGGAAAGTGCGACAGACCTTGTGCACAGTCTCGGAGGAGAGCTAGATGTTCGGGGCAGACACCTCCTGGTCGGTAAGTCCTGCTCGGGGAGGAGACAATCCTTGCTTCTGGTGAGGCGTGCCTTCCGCTAAGGCCATAACAGGCCAGGTCCTCCCAGAGGGCGATTTCGCAGGTGACCCCCTTCCCCCTTGCAGGAGGGAAACCTCATGGCTTTGGAACCCGAGCTGTCCCTCAGCTCAGTGGCTGAGGCACCCGAGGCTCAAAGCTGTAGTGATACTCCGGGCCAGGATGTGGGACCAGGGCATTGTGACCTCAGCAGTTCTGCACACAGAGAGGCAGTCATCCTCCCTCACCTTGGCCTATAATCTGCACAGGACGGTGGCCTGGTCACAGGGGCCCGTGGTGGGGAGGTTGGGAAGTTAACACTCTGGCCTCCGCCATCATGTCGGCCAAGAGGGCAGAACTGAAGAAATCAAACCTGGTAAAGGACAAACGCTGCTGGACAATGTGGGGCCTCTTTGAGTCCTCACTGAATGGAGGTGTAGGGTGCGGGTGGGGGGATACAGAGAATTCTGGTGAATGCTCTGCTCTTTCTCTGTTCTGAGAGTGAAGTGGCCTCTGAGCCCGGAGGGAGGATGGGATTCATCCCTGGCCTCGGGGTGGGAAGGAAGGAGGCCTCTGCTGACTTCCTTTAGGATGAGGAGCGATGTAATAACCCTCACCACCTCCAACCACCCCCGGAGCCACGCCTCCGGGCCGGGCCGGTACCAGGCCTGCATCCACGGGCACATCTAAGGCACACAAGCACCTTATTAGATAATGCGATGAGTGCCCCCAATTTGCAGACGAGGAAGGGAGGCTCAGGGGGAATAAATAATTTGCCCAGGTGATACAGCTAGGAGGGAAGCAGGCCGAGATCAGATTGCAAGTCAATCTGTCTCCAAAGCCTGAACTAATCCACGGCTTCCATAAAGTTATCTTCAAATGCTCTCCCTGCTCAGGCCCCCCAGCGGGGGGGGAGGGCTACCTGCCGACTGGGCAGGTGCGTGTTCAGAAAAGAAAGATAACCCGACAGAGTTTGGGTTGTCTTGAATCGGGTGCTGGGGGGAGGGGGCGTACATGGGCCCGAGCTCAGGTGCAGGTGGACGGGCAGGATTGGGTAGGGGGGCTCTTGAGAGGGCTGGTGTTATCCCTCCAATCCTGGTGCCTGACAGGAGGACTGCCAAACTCCTGTCTCTACAGACCAAGAACTACAAGGCAATGTGCCTGGAACTGAAGCCCGAGCCGACCAAAGTAAGAAGCTCTTTTGAGGCCATGCCGGCAGCCAGGCCTGAGACCCGTGGGGAGGTGACTTGGAGTCAGGGGTCGTTCGCTGTTCCTGGTGGCCAAGACCTGTCCCAGGTGCTGGGGGATACACTGAGAGAGAGACAAACTCTGCTCGCGAAAGTTCCCGCTTGGAATAATCTGATACAGAAACAAAGAAGGAAAATTCGGCAGTGTTACCTGCAATGCAGAGAATTGAAATAGGGAGGGCTGACTGGGTAGCTGCTGCCCACCAGGTGGTCGGGAAAGGCCCCAGGCTGGGCTGGTAGCTGAAGCACCAGACGAGGGCCGAGGGCCGACCGGAAGCCTGAGGAAGAGCAGTGTGGGCGAAGGAAGGAGCACATTCCAAGTCCCTGAGGCAGGAAGGGCCTTGGCCATTCAGCGGGCCAGGAGGGCGGTGGCGTGAGGAGCTCAGAGGGGAGACGGTGGAGGCGGGGTCGCCAGCTCTCACCCCTGTCCTAGCCTGAAAGGAGGAACAGAAACTCGGGGGGATCTCTCCTGCCTCATCCACCCACACCTGTGACGTCCACCATTCTGTGTTTCTGTTTTCGACCAACAGACGTATGACTACAAGGGAATTAAACAAGAAGGGCTGTTTACCAAACCAGGAGGGACACAGGAGCTAAGGGTAGGTGGGGCAGCCCAGGCCGCCGGCCGCTTCCATGGTGGGTTCGCTGCTGGCATCTGTGACTAGGCTCCGGGACCACAAAATTGTACAATGAATTCTATACCCTTCACTCAGATCTCCCAAATGTTGGCATTTTACGATTCTCCCTCCCTCCCTCCCTCCCTCCCTCCCTCTCTCCCTCCCTCTCTCCCTCTCTCCCTCTCCCTCTCTCCCTCTCTCTCTCTCCCTCTCTCCCTCTCTCTCTCTCCCTCTCTCCCTCTCCCTCTCTCCCTCTCTCTCTCTCCCTCTCTCCCTCTCCCTCTCTCCCTCTCTCCCTCTCTCCCTCTCTCCCTCTCTCCCTCTCTCCCTCTCTCCCTCTCTCCCTCTCTCCCTCTCTCCCTCTCTCCCTCTCTCTCTCTCTCTCTCCGCATGTATTCACACACACACATACATATAAGGTATGTTTCCTGAATCATCTGAGAGCACATTTCTCTGAAATTTCAGTGCATATTGCCTGAAAACAAGAACAATCTCTTACACAGTACAATGAGCAAAATATCAAAACCAGGACATGAACATTGATTCAGTCCTTACTCTAATTGTATCAATTATTCCACTAATGTCTTTCACGACAAAAGAAAAAGACAACTCTTTTTGTGTGGGATCCAATCCAGGACCACACATGGCAGCTGGGTTCCCTGCCTCTTTAGTTTCCTTTCGTCTGGAATTCCACTTCAACCTTTGGTTTCTGGGACATTGTCATTTATGAGGATTATAGGTCATTTATCTTGTAGACCGACCTTTCATGTGGGTGGCCTGGTCCTTCCTGGTGACTAGATGCGGCTGTGCATTTTTGGGGGTCACATCACAGAAGTGAAGGTGTCCCCTTCAGGGCATCATAGCGGGAGGCACGTGATGTCTGTACGGCCTGCTCCCCCCTTTTCTCAATAGCATCCTTTCTTTCCTCCCTAATGGGAGGTATTTCTCTGTTCCTCCTTATTAGCAATGCCCCATGGTCTTTCCTTACTTCCTTTTGACAGTTTCCCTTCCTAGACCTTTCCTTACTCCTTCTCTTCCCTATTTTATTTCCTCAGACTGAACTCAGGGAGGTGAAGGAAGAGCTCAAGGAAAAAATGGATGAGATCAAACAGGTAACAGGATGAGACTCTCCAGGATATGGAGGAAAAGGGGAGCTTCCAGGAAAATGCAGTGGCCAACCTTGAATAGTGAGGGCAATCAGGAATTGCGTGGAAAACGCATCAGCCCAACTCAGCCCCATCTCCTCCAGTGTTTCAGTGCCGAGCAGCTGAGGGTATCATTGTCTTGTCTGTCTGATGCTTAAGCCCAGGTTTTGAATGACAAGAACTCTCTAAGGCATCACATTGAGGGTTAGGGAGATATAGCCCTCGTGACAGAGTGAGAGGAGCTGACCAGGATGTGGGAGAAGTCAGGGACCAATTCCATTCTCCTCCCTCCTCTTCCGGGGACAAGCAGCAGAGCAGAAACTCTCTTCTTGCTTCTTTGCTGGAACCACCGGTGGCATTTGTAGGAAGGGAGGGAATGCTGAAGAAAGAAGGTGTAATTGAAGCTATGGTCTGAGCTCCACGTTGAAGCGTTGCCGTACCCAGATCTAAGCCACCCCAAGGCCCCTGGTGGTGGTCACTTAATGGTACATGCACCCTAGTCCCTTCATAGACTCTTTGGGAAGAAAGTGGCTTTAATTGGCCACTACAAGTCTGTTCCTTGAGTTTTATCCAAGAAGGAGCTGCTGCCCTTTGTTTAAAATGCCCCAGAGGGACTCTGCCTTCAGTAATACTTGCCACGCTTTTCTTCTTCAACAGATAAAGGGCATAATGGACAAGGATTTTGATAAACTCCAGGAATTCGTGGAGATTATGAAGGTAAGCATTTGCTGAGTGCCTTCCATGGGCCATTACGGCACTGGGAATTATGGAAGGCGATGCCAGACCCTGCCCTGAAGTCACTTACAATCTAGCAGAAGACCCAAACTCTATGGCAAGAGAGAATTAAATAACAAGTAAGTGCCGAGCTACAGGACAATTGGCTGTTAGTTAATCAGGAGTCTGGAGAAATGAGTCACGAATGTGGGCCGGGGTAACTAAATACTTACAGAGAAAGTGACTCTTACGGTGAGCTCTGAAGGCTACATGGGAAGCTAAATGCATATCTAACCAAAAGCCCAGTAAGATTAGTTTTGAACTCAGCAATTACTAAGAGGACCACCTAGACTCTAGAATAGTGGTTCTCAGGGTGCCTGGGTGGCTCAGTCAGTTAAGCGTCCGACTTCAGTTCAGGTCACGATCTCATGGTTTGTGGGTTCAAGCCCCGTGTCGGGCTCTATGCTGACAGCTCAGAACCTGGAGCCTGTTTTGCATTCTGTGTCTCCCTCTGTCTCTGCTCCTCCCTTGCTTGCGCTCTGTCTCTCTCTCTCAAAAATAAATAAACATTAAAGAAAATGTTTAGAACAGTGGTTCTCAAACTGAGGGTTGATGGGGGGTGGGAGATGGGTACTGAGGAGGGCACCTTTTGGGATGAGCACTGGGTGTTGTATGGAAACCAATTTGACAATAAATTTCAAAAAAAAAAAAAAAAAAGAATAGTGGTTCTCAAACCTTGATGTGTTTTGGAATTGCCTGGAGCACAAATAAAGAAAATAGGGCCCAGATCCTTTTTGGAGGAGGCTTGGACCCTTGAATTTTTCTCACATTTCCTAAGTGAAAATTTGAGAACCACTGATGTAGAAGCATAAATAGGCAAAAGCAGATAGCTTTACATTTTTAAGAGTTATAAAGGGGTACTACCCCTACCAGATATATAAAGTTCACATAAAGCCACAATAATCTTGTCTAGATAACCAGCCGCATGAACAAAACCAGGGTAGATAACCTTGTCACCACCTCTGTGCCAGGGACACGCTAAGAATCACTTGCCAGGATTTTAAACATCTGTATACCCAGGCCTGGTCCAGATGAACTGAATAAAAATCTCCAGGCTGGGCCACAGTTGCTTCAAACTCTCAAAGTGATTCTGAGCTTTCCCCTGGATAAGAACCAGATCTTAAGTAGCTGTAGTTACCAACCTTGGCTGTACATTGCAGTCACCTGTACTGTGGCTTTGACCTTGTACCCAGCTGCACCCCATAACAATGAAATCAAAACCTCTTGAGATGATGAGGTCCAGGCATGAGTAGTTTTTAAAGATCACCAGGTGATTCCATTGTATGCCGAAGGTTGGGCAGCACAGCTCTATACAATTTCAAAGACAATAAGGATGATTTTTTAAATGTTAGTGAGAAGGAAAGGATTATATATTAAGAACTGTGATTATATGAAGAAAAACTTAGTTAACACTGTAAAAACTGAAATGGTGCATAGAGTGAATTTAAATAATAAAAACCAATAAGAATAAGTTATATATGAATATTTAACTGTATGGTCTAAAAAGATGTACAATGGAAGAAATCACTAAGGAAATATTGATATATTTAACAATATAAAAAATTTAAAAATGGTAACAGCAAAGCACCATATACAGAATTAAGAAGCAAACAGTTTGAAGGAAATAATTTTCCACAAATATGATAAACATTGATAAAAGTTTTTTTTAATCTATAACTTACAAATCTCACACAAATCAGTAAGAACCAAATAGGAAAATGGGCAAAGGGTATGAGGAAACAATCCACAAAAGAGAATACAACTAAAATGCAGTGAATATATTTAAAAGGTTTACCTCATGAATAATCAATGAAATGCCAAATGGGAACAATACTTAAGTCATTGTCACATTCAAATAGATGAACTTTTAATTTATGACAGTTATAGAACAGGGCAGGAATGCTCTTATGCTGCTGATCAGAGTATAGGCTTGTGCAAAACTGGAAAGGAATTAGAAAATAGAAATCAAAAAATATCAAACCACTTGACCTATTAATTCCATTTCCCAGAATTTAGCCTATAAAAATAATCAGAAATACTAGCATGAGTATCTGTAAAAAGATATTCATCGCAGGATCATTGTATATAATAGCAAAAATTTGGAAACCACAATTTTCAACAGTAGAAGAATAGCCAAATAAATTATGGTATATCCACAGAATGAAAACTAGGAACTACTGGAGAAAATGTTTATAGGCACACCTGGCTGGCTCAGTTGGTAGACATGTGACTCTTGATCAAGAGGTTATGAGTTCAAGGCCCACACTGGGCATGGAGCTTACTTTAAAAAAATTGGGGCACCTGGGTGGCTCAGTCAGTTAAACATCTGACTCTTGGTTTCGGCTCAGGTCATGATCTCGTGGTTTGTGAGTTGAAACCCCATATCAGGCTGCATGCTGACACTATGGAGCCCTCTTGGGATTCTCTCTCTCTCTCTCTGTCTCTGCCCCTCCTTCATTCACTCTCTCTATCTCTCTCTCAAAAATAAATAAATAAACTTAAAAATTTTTTTAAATTAAGAGCAATGCCATGATTGGGTTAGATGTTAACATTAAGGGGAAACTTAATGAAATGAAAGGCATATGGGAACTCTTTGTACTATCTTTGCAATTCTCAGTAAGTCCCAAGTTATTTTGATATAAAAAGCTTATTTAAAAAAAAAGAATGCTTATAATGAGAAGTATGCATATAATGAAAAGCAAGATACAAGCAATCTATATAGGCTGATCTCAGTTAAGTGGGGGAAAATAGCAAAGTAAATATTTAGAAAAAAGACTGGAAAGAAATACATCGAAGGGGTTAATAACAGTTATGGCAAGGTGATGAGATTAATTTACTTTTATATTCCTCTATATTGTCCAAATTTTCTACAAAGGGCGTGTATTATCTCTATATTAAAATGCAGACACAGTAAGTGTTTTGTTAGTGGGCAGGACTGGGTATGGAAAGGCACAAAGGAGGCTATTTTGGGCACAGGAACAGCTTGCACACAGCATGGAAGCAGGATGAACGTGAAGTGTATCATGGTCAGTGGGGAGATCAGTCATGAAAGTGGGATCATCCGGGAAAACTGTGAGAAATAAAATGGAATGGGCACAAAGGCGGTAGATAATGAAGGCTTTTGAAAGACAGGCGGACAGATTGGGACTTGGTTGTGTAAGCAGTAAGAGGCCTCTGGAGATTCTTAATCAAAGAACATGCTAGAAGCAGCACTTCAGAAAGGCTGAGCAGGCAGCTGTTTGCAAGGTGGGCTCGGGGGTGGGGGGAGCCGGGAGAGCAGGGTTGGGGGCTGTCTGGAGCTAGAATATCAGGCAGGAAGCCACGTTCCCACTCAAGATGAGGAATGCTGGACTAGGTGTAGGAAGAGAAGGGAAATGGTAAATCTGAAAGATGCACCGAAGGAAAAATAACATTTTTGATGATCGACTCAACATAGAGAATGAAGGAGAAGCAAGTGTCCATGACCCCAACAGGCAATCTGGACAGTTAGAAGAAAGTGGTGACGGTGACAAGGACAGTTGGCAAACAGATTTAGAAGAGAAAATGAGGAGATCACTTCAGGACATGAGTTTGAAGTAACAGTGACACTTCTAAGAATAAGGGACATTTTGACTCTGATTTTTCGAAACCAGGGGGCATTTTTCACATCAAGGATATTTTCACTCCATTTATGAATACAGATGTCTTATCCAAAATGTATACCACCACTTAAAAATACTTTTCAAGAAGTGGGGGGGGGGGGGTGGTGGCGCCTTGGTGGCTAGGTTGGTTAAGCATCCTACCTCATGATCTCATGGTTTGTGAGTTCGGGACCGGCATCAGGCTCTGTGGTGTCAGTGCAGAGCCCCCTTCAGACTTTCCATTCCCCTCTCTCTGCCCATACTGCTCACGCATTCTCTCTCTCAAAAATAAACATAAAAAAAAATGCTTTTCAAGAAGCTATTTTTTGAAATCATCTCCACCCATACAGTATAATTCCTTGATCAGTTTTCTACCACACTTCAGTAAACTGTTGCCAAATCTTTCATTTTTTATTAGAATTATTTTCCTTGAAGCAATTAATTTTTCATGGGTATTTTATAATGTTCAAGCCAACCTTGTGTTTGTCCATAACAGATACCGTTGACGATGATATCTGTCATCTTAGACATTCTTTGATGACCACTATTTCTATTCCCATGTCTCCGGATCAAACTTTACAGATCTTAACTCGCCAAGAAGATTTTACTATTCTTTCAGTTCTTAGTAAATAATAAATGTGAGGGGCCAGTTGAAGTAATGTCAGTTTTATTTTATGCTGACCATTTCTGCCAGAAATTGGGTAAAAGATGAAGCAAACGTGCATGTGCAGAATCTGGGTGCACAGCAGGGGTCAAAACACTGGAGCCAAAAGTGCCTTTGCGGGGGAGGGTCACAAGATTCGTCTTCTTGCCTCCATCACTTCATAGGCCTTGAGCCAGAGCCAGGGCATAATGGTCTCATCCAGGTGTGGGATCAGGTCAAAGCCTTCCTGTCCTCTGACTCATCTGGAAACTTTGGATAAGCCCCTAATGACCCTGCCTGTGCTTTGGCCTCATCCTGGAATGGGGGCGGGGAAAGGGAGAGGTGGCACGTGTCACCCAAGGCCGGTGAGGATTCCCGAGAAAGGAAGACGCTGAGGTGATCTCTGAGTGGTTGGCAGCTAGAGGCAAGAAGAAAGGATTTCAGACGCCCTTCAGGATGATAAGGCTAAGCTTTGACTTTTCTCCTGAAGGAAATGCAGAAGGATATGGATGAGAAGATGGATGTTTTAATAAATATGCACAAGAGCAGCCAGTAAGTGTGACCTGCACCCGTCTCTCTTCGTCCCTGAGGCATCTCCTCCCTTCACTTTGCTAAGCGTCCTCGGGCTCAGAGGACCCTCAGACTCTTCAAGGACCTGTCTTGGTTTCTCTTCCCCCAATGGCTTGGATGTCAGGGCCCTCCGTGGCCGCCCACACTGTGGTTATCTCCCTGTCGTGTTGGAAATCGTCCTCCCAGCTCTGCCCCTCCCTAACTCCCTCCCCCAGTCCCCTTAGAAGAGGTCCAGAGGAGCAGCGGGAGTTCAGGCTGACGGCAAAGACGGACACAGACCCACAGCTCCGGCTCAAGAAAGTGGGTGGAGCTGATGGAATGCCACTCACTCTCCACGAGAAGATGATGGCACTTCAGAAACCAAAAAAGGACCCACTGGATTCCCTTCATCAAGGCAGGACCTGCTGCGTAAGTGAAGCCTGACTCCCCCCCCCCCCCCCCACGCTGGTGTGCCCCTCCAGGCTCCTGCCCTGCCCTGACCGTCCTAGGCCCTCTCACTCCCTTACCTCCTGCTCTAAAGGGACGGGTTCCACCCCTCTGCTGGCCCCAGATGCCTCCCTAGCCCAGAGCCCCCTCCGGGGGCTTGTCCTCTAAGCCTGGGGAGAGTCCTAAGCCGTGACCAAGTGAACCTCAACCCTGGAGGTGCCCACTGCCAAGCGCCAACATCTTGCTCCGCCCTTTCCTATAGCAAGACCCCATGAGGTGCCTAGCAGGCGGCCATCTTGGACCAGGGGAAAATGATCTTTCTTGTGCCGTTTCTTTTTCCCTCTACAGGAAAGATGTTTGTTGTGTGCCCAAAAGAACAACTACAGTCAGGGGTAGGTAGACCCATTCGAGAAGTCCTTGTCCCAGTCGGGTGCCCCATCCTCCCAGAGGCAGTGTGCTCAGGCTGCATTTGCCTCCAGTCCCCCCGACGGTGGTGAGACGCTGCCCCCCGACTTCATCCACTCCGTCATAGAGGACATGGCACGAGGCCAGAGGGCCCGGGTCCCCCAGCCTGGTGGCTGCAGCCCAGAGGCTCCTGCGGGGAGGGGAGCCTCGCCAGCAGCTCGCTGACCCTGCCTCAGGTTCCTGCCTTTCTCGTCCTCTAGCAGAAAACTTCCATGCCATTCCTGGGCACCCTTTTCATCCTTGGCATCTGGAGCTGCTTTCTGATTTATCTGTGCTTCAAGCCCTATGCGGGGGAAGGTGTGCTTCCAACCTAGAGCCACCACAGAGCCCACCGGCAGCCCCGGCCCTTCCTCTCCACTCCTTGAGCTGGCCCTCTGACACGCCACCCCGCCCCAGGCCTCCTCCCACCCGGAGATTAAAACCCTCACTTTAAAGCCAAAGCACGTATCGTCATTTGGAATATCAGCCCCAGACTTCCTTGTGCAAGAATGTCACTTTTTTGTTTCTAAATCCCCATATTTCAGACGCCAAGCCCTCTTCCTGCTTCCTGTTGGATTAGTGGGAAATTCTATCTTGGTCATTCTCAGGGTCATCTCCGCCCCCCGCCCCCCCCCCCCACCTCCCTTCCTCTGCCTAGTTCTGCAAAGGTCTCAGGTCAAAAGAGAGGGGGGAGGCCACAAAGGTAACAGCTGCCATTCTGTGGGGTGCAGGAGAGACCTCCAGTGTCCTACATACCTGTGCCCCCTGTGTTCTTAGCTCCTGCACTGTGTGTGTGGTGTGTGTGTGGGACCCAAGAGTCTTGGGTGAGTGGGGGACCCCAAGCCCAGGGTCTAGCCTGCTCTGCTTCCCTCTGAGGTTTTGTCATGGAGCAGAGCCTAGGGCCCCACTGCTCATAGGAACTTGGTCCCCTTTGTGGGCTCTGGGGATCCACCCTCCTACCCTCCTGAAGGTCTCCTGTCCTCCAACCCAAAAGGAGACCTATCCCTTCAGAGTCCTTAGGTCTTCACAAAGGCTCAAAAGGAGCCAGTGACCTTCACCTGCTCCCCTCTTTGTCCTGCCCCAAATCCCCTCCCTTGGCCACTAGCTTGAAATGAGAGTAAAGAAAGATACAGAGAAAATAGTATCTCAGTAAACTCTCCTGTCATGAGTGTGATTTTTGGGGTTTAGTTTAATGGAGGAGGAATTAATAGGATTCCGTATTTTATTTAACACCAGCTTGCTTTCTTCTTTTTTTAAATGTTTATTTATTTTTGAAAGAGAGAGAGAGCATGAGCTGGAGGAGGCAGGGGGATGGGCAGAAAGACAGGGAGACAGAATCCGAAGTAGGCTCTAGGCTCTGAGCTGTCAGCACTGAGCCTGATGTAGGGCCCAAACCCACGAACCACAAGATCGTGACCTGAGCCAGGTTCAGATGGTTAACCAGCTGAGCCACCCGGAGGGCCCCTCACACCAGCTTTCTTGTTTCATCTCTTTGCTAAGCTGGCTGCTTAGACTTTTAGCCAGTCTAGTGAATAATTGACCAAGTTGTTAATGGCTACGTAGTAATGAGTGATGTGTTGGGCTTCTGACTTATATTTAACAAACAAAAACCAAAACAAAGCCTAGGACTTGCCCTCAAGGAGCTTATAGCTAGTAAGTAAACATAGTGTATTAAACATAGTAAACATGTGTATTAAAAAATATAGACCATATGACAACAAGGACAGTAACTATAGCGTGTGATGAAAGCAGAAATGAGTTAGAAATGGGAAAAAGGAGAAGGGCGTATGTAGAGCATGTCCATTTCCTGCTGCGGTAACAGATTACCACACGGTTAATGGCTTGAGACAACACAAGATGGGTCCAAAATGGGTCTCCCGGGGCTAACCTCAAGGTGTTGGCACGCCTGCATTCCTTCTGGAGGCTCCAGGGGAGAATATGCTTGTCTTTTCCGGCTCCTACGGGCTGCCTGCATCCTTTGGCATATGGCCCCTTCCATGTTCAAAGCCAGCAATGGCCAGCTGCGTCTCTCTCATTCTGTATCACTCTGACCCTGATTCATCTTCTGCCTTCTCTTCCACTTTTCAGGCCCCTTGTGATTATGCTGGGCCTGCCTAATCATAATCATAAGGATAATAATTACCTTAAAGTAATAAGTTAAAGTCAGCTAATGAACAACCTTACTTCCCCTTTGCTGTGTAACATAACGTATTCACGGGTTCTAGGGATTAGAACACGCACATCTTTGGGGGCTGCTATTCTGCCAACACAAGGGATTCCAGAGACCCTGTCCCTTGACCTCCAAACCTTCAAACGCTTGGGAACACTGCATTGTATAGTTCTGTGCTGTCATAATAGGCCCACAAATCCTCTGATACTCTTTCAAGAGGAGCCTAATTCCTCTCCCCTCAAGTGAGGGCTGGACATAGTGACTCACTCCCAATGAACAGAATATGGCGGAAGTGACGGTGTGTTACTTCCAAGACTCAATCATAAAAGACCCGGTGGCTTCATCTTGCTGTCTCTTGGATACCCAGCCTGGGTGAAGCTCGCAGTCATGTAGTAATGATGTCCAAGTGGTCCTCTGGAATGGGCCACAGGGCAAGGCACTGAGACCTGCTGCCAATAGCTACGGGGGAGGTCAGCTGCAGCCCTAGAGCCTTCAGGTGGCAGCGGCCCCCACCAACATCTTGACTGCAACCTTATGAAAAGACCCTGAGCCAGAACCACCCAGTTCCAAATTCCTGACCCGCGGAAACTGCGACATAATAAATGCTTGTTGGTTTAAGTTGCTAGGTTTTGAGATGATTTGTTAGCAATGATCATACACGTGCATACCTCCTGTTCATTTTTTTTTTTTATTGTTTTTTAACGTTTATTATTGAGAGACAGAGCATGAGCGGGGTGGGGGGGGGGGGCGGGGCAGAGAGAGAGGAGGAGACACAGAATTGGAAATAGGCTCCAGGCTCTGAGCTGTCAGTACAGAGCCCGATGCGGGGCTCAAACCCACAAACCATGAGATCATGACCTGAGCCGAAGTCGGAACCGACTGAGCCACCCAGGCGCCCGCCTCCTGTTCATTTTTTAATGACTTCAAAAATTGAGGCATAAAGCGTATGGTTATGTACAATTCGATGAATTTTTATATCTGTATACATCACTGACATTATTCTAGAACATCTCCAGCACCTTTGGCCCATCCATACCTAGCCTGCTCCCAGGTTACCACTATTCTGATCTTTATCCGCACAGGTTATTTTGCCTGTCTTTGAACTTGATTTATAGATGGAATCCTATAGGTATTTTCTTATTTCTTTTGCTCAAAATTATGTCTGTGTAACTCATGCATACCGTTGTGTGAGTAGCAATTGTTCATTATTTTGTAATTGCGGTTTTCATTTTGTGAATACACCATAATTTACTTACCCATTCTCCTAGTGGTGACCCAGATGATTCTCTAAACAGGCTAAGTAAAAGCAATTTTCCCCATTGCCCTCTGTGCATTTGCCCTGTCTGTAAACCCCTTCTCTGATCCCTGGTGCCCTGCAGGTCACCTTACGCCCTCTTTTTTTCCCCAACGACAACAAAAAATATTTGCTTTATTAGACTGAAGAAAACCTCAAGGCTTGAACTTGAGCCCTGACCTCTCACCAAAGCTCAGATCTACCTGTCTATCTAAGCCCTGGCCATTGTGTCAAACTCAGTATAGCCAAAATCAGAATCCTCACTTCTGCACCCAAATCCCTTCTCTGCCTGACTTCCTGACAGGGGTCCTTGTCCTTGCTCAGTGTCCTGGAACCTGGGGCACAGGAGGATCTCTAGACAAGGGATGGACCTTTTCTCCCACCAGGGTTGTCTTCAACCCTTCCATCTACCTGTCTGCCTGGCACCCTGTCTCGACTTCCCAGGGGGAAATCTCATGTGCCGTAGAGCTCAGAACCCCTGCCTGAGAAGTCATGTCTGTGGCTTATTTTCCCAAAGCTCTTTTGGCGGTTTTAGGATTTCTGAGAACATGGGCAAAGACCCTATGACAGGCGGGCAGTGGCTTCTTTCCTCTTTACCCTGCTCTCGATCACTCCCTCCATGATATATCTTTGATGGCTCTCAGGACCTTCTCTGAGAGCTAAGGATGAGAGAAGAGTGTGGACTTCTTCGGGGCAGGGACTCCAGCATTCATTTGTTACCCAACCCCCAGCCACGTGACAGGTGTGTGGATGTGTGGCTAGCGTTCCCTGTTTCTGACATTGGTGCCACTCAGTCATTCAAGTCTTAACACTTTGTCTCTCTCTCTCCCTCCCATAGCAAATGAGCTACCAATTCCCAAAAGCAATCTTTCTAACATTTCCAATGTCCATTCTAGAATCCTCCAATTCCCATACATACTCTAACCCAGGCTCTTAGCATCTGGATTCTAAACCACTTACAGTAGCTTCTGACCCACTAGTTTCTTCCAACCTGGAATGCGTTGTGCGGATACCATTTCCAGATATTTGGTCCTTAGCCACTGCTTTCTACTCCAACACTGTCCCTTGCTCAAAAATCTTCAGTGCCCACTACTCATGGGATTAATATCCAGACTCCTCAACTTGTTGTTCTAGACCTTGCATTTTGTTAAAAAAAAAATTAATGTTTACTATTTATTTTTGAGACAGAGAGCACACAGAATCCGAAGCAGCCTCCAGGCCTGAGCTGTCAGAACAGAGCCCGACACAGGGCTCAAACCCATGAAACATGAGATCGTGAACTGAGCTGAAGTCAGATGCTCAACCGACTGAACCACCCAGGTGCCCCTTGACCGTGCATTTCTGATCTGATCTTAGGTGTCTGAACTTTTCTCCCCCCTTCCCATCTGTAAGCCTATACTCTAGATCCCACATGGGCCCTGCACATCCCACTCTCACACCCCCTGCCTTTGCTCACCTCATTCTCCCACCTCCATGAGCCCCCTTCTGGACCTGCCCCACTCAGCTCCTCAAGGACCCAGTGACCAGGCTGCTCAGCCACTCAGAGACCTTTCCCACCTGCTTACTGGTTCCAGCCTGCATGTCTCCTCTCCCTGCAGTTTGTCGGTTTCTGGAGCCAGCGCTTATGTGGTCTTCATTCGTCTTCGTCCCCAGCATGGAGGTCAGAGCCCTGCACTTGTCAGGTTCTTAGGAAATGTTTGTCACCTCAACTTTTGCTGCATAGGCTGAGCTGGCTTCTTAACCCCCTCCAGGACTTGCAGCCTTGGCCCTATGACCCCAGTGGGGGGCTTCTCCTGCGTGGATCCCCCCAAGACTGAGCAGGCTCTGGGCAGGTGCCGAGAGAACTCTTTGGACTCTCCCTCCAGATTTCCATCCCGGGTCATGTCGGGAACTATACTTATGTGACTGTGCCCTGTGTTCAGTTTGGCTCATGAGACAAGGAAGGTTCCCTCTTGAGACTTGACTTTTGCAGCCAAATTCCCCTCAATGTGTTTTCAAACCTAAGCAGATGCCAGTTTTAAGAACTAAAGCAAGGTCGTCAGGGAAACAGGGCTTCCAGGAGTAACGGAAGTGCTGAGTCTTCTCTGTGCAAATGATCTGCAGTGCCGATCAAGTCCCGGGGACTGGTGACGGTGGCCCTGCAGTCCCTGTCCCCTGACTCTTCCCAAGCTCCCCTCTGCCGCATTTCCATGTCACCCAATGCAGAGGCAGCAGAAGGACAACAGTGTGTGCTGAGGGGACACGTTTGCCCGGCTGTCAAACAGCTGTCACATCTGCCCTTGGGAATGGACCTTCTGGGAGCCCAAGCTGTCATTCCTGCTGACACCACACATGGACCAGCTTTGCTGGTGAGCTTGTGCTTTCTCTGGAGGTCTCAATGTCACCTCACCTGAAGCATCATTATACTTCATCTCTTCTCCCAAAGACGCTGTTCCTGTCCCCAACTTGGGGGCATCTCCCCAACCTCTTCTTTGTGCAATAGGTCCCAGTTGATCAGACCAAGGTAGATCTCCAGCTCCACTTGCCCAGCCAGAGCCCTTTCTCTGCGAATCTGGGAATTGGGGGAGACTCCAGTGGCCCCCAGAACTGAGGACTTCTAACTGGGGGCTGGAGAGGCATCCGGCATGTTGGCCCAAGAAGCAGAAAAAGCCGGTCTGTAGAAAAAGACAAGCAGTTTGCAGAAAGCGAAGCAACAGAGAAGCTGAGAGAAGGGGAGAGCCATGCGGTCCCAAAGAGGGGCTGCCAGAGCCACCGCTTTAGCTTTGCGATAGCCCCCGGGGCTCTTGGACCGCGGTGCCCTTTGCTGTGACAGCAGAGTGGTCTCCCGTTACCACAGAACTAGCCCCCCCCCCCCCCCCCCCCCGCCACGGTTAGCAGTCTCAGAGATCATCCGCGCCAATCTCTTCCACTTACTGTGGGAACTCTGAGGCCCAGAGAGGTGCAGCAAGGTGCCCTCAGCCACACAGCCAGTTTGTAGCAAAGCCAGGGCCACACCCCAGTTTTCTGACTCGGGGTCCAGTGCTCTCTGCTCCCTTTGCTCTGTGGCTCCCTGGGGCCCATTGCACTCGCAAGGGTGACGGGGTGAGGAAGAAGGAGCAGAGCTCTTGGGGTCAACGAGATCTGGATAGCATCAGCGGTGTGGCTGCAGGTCCGTCACTTCCCCTCTCTGAGACTCACGGTCTCATCTGGGACGCCCCTCTAACGGGCATTGTGAGGGTTACATCAGAGTATAGGTAGAAGGTTAATTTTTTTAAGTTTTTTTTTTTTTTAATTTATTTTGAGGGGGGTGCCTGGGTGGCTCAGTCGGTTAAGCATCCGACTTTGGCTCAGGTCATGATCTCATGGTTCATGGGTTCGAGCCCCGCGTTGGGCTCTGGGTTGATGGCTCAGAGCCTGGAGCCTGCTTCGGATTCTGTGTCTCCCTCTCTCTCTGCCCCTCCCCTGCTTGTGCTCTGTCTCTCTCTCTCAAAAATAAGTAAACTTAAAAAATTTTTTTTTAAATTTATTTTGAGAGATAGGGAGAGGGAGAGAGAGAATCCCAAACAGGCTCCTTGTTGTCAGCACTGAGCCAGACGCGGGGCTCGAACTCACAAACTGTGAGATCATAACCGGAGCCGAAATCAAGAGTCAGATGCTTAACTGACTGAGCCACCCAGGAGAAGTTAATTTTTCAGTAAAAACTGCAGGGACAATGACAACAGTGACGGCAGAATGGCCTTTCCTAGGTTCAAAGGCCTTCAATTCCCAGTCCCAGTTTCCTGCTACCTTGACTGACTCCGGTCACGATGAATGTGGATCTACATTTATTTAAAAAATAAACAAATGACTTACCGTGTTTTGAGAGGAGGAAGGATGTGTATATTAGGAGGCCAAACAATAGGGAAATATAAGAACGGTAAGGGGTTGGGACGGGCTCCTCCAGAGGAAAGAACAGGCAGGTCCTTGTGACACAGCCTGTCAGGCCTGTAACCTCAGCGTGTGACTCCCACAGGTAACAGGTGTGCGGCCCCAGGCCCCGACTGGAGCAGTCACCAGAGAGGCCCGTGGCTGAGACATGGGGTGGCAATTAGGTGGGCGGGGCCGGGCCCAGGAGGAGGCCAGGCCGTGTGGTCCGTTCCCACCCCTGCCGTGGGGCCCAGCTCGGCGCTGACTGCTACCGCCACAGTTGGGAGCTCAGAGCAGTCTCTCTCCGACTCACCAGGTCTGGTTATGCCCATTTCCGTGCCGGTTGGCTACCCACCCGCTTTCCTAAGCGGGCCACCCTGACTGGTCCCAGGGACTCCTAGAGCCTCCCTGCACCCCCACCCCCCCAGTATTTCAGAGGTGATCTGTCCTCCTACGTTTGTGATCAAGGTGACTCTTTGGTACTTCTCTCCGTGTTAAAACAAACACAACAAAGCACGTTCAATCTTCAGAATTGAGATGAAAGAACGAGCGAATGCCAGACCCTGATTCCAACAGTAGGAAACCCAGAAGGTGGAGAAGCGCGCCCTCAGCAGGCGATGGAAGGATGTTTAATGGCAGTTCTGCCCACGTGCCACTTTAATATGGATATCAGCTTCCCAAAGGGGTGGCCAAGAAGGGCTCTGTTCTGTTGTGTTTTTTATGAGTGATGAGTCTGTGGGGAGATGAGCAACTCCAGTGACAGTCTACGTGGCATGATATTTCTGAGGGGCAATCTGGTGACACATATCAGAAGCCTTAAAAGACAAGAGGAAAAAAATAGGGAAGGGTGCCAAGATTTAACTACAAGGGTATCATGGAGTCACTTATTCTATTTTTTTTTTAACATTTATTTTATTCTCGGAGAGAACATGAGCAGACTTGATGAGCAGAGGGAGAGAGAGAGAAAGAGAATCTTAAGCAGGCTCCATGCTCAGTGAGAAGCCCAATGCAGGGGCTCAGTCCCGTGACCCTGGGATCATGACCTGAGCCAAAACCAAGAGTCATACGCTACACCAACTGAGCCACCCAGGCGCCCTATGGAGTCAGTTATAATATGTACTTAAAAATCAGAAACAATATGGGGCGCCTGGGTGGCTCAGTCGGTTGAGCGTCCGACTTCAGCTCAGGTCACGATCTTGAGGTCTGTGAGTTCGAGCCCCGCGTCGGGCTCTGGGCTGATGGCTTGGAGCCTGGAGCCTGCTTCCGATTCTGTGTCTCCCTCTCTCTCTGCCCCTCCCCCGTTCATGCTCTGTCTCTCTCTGTCTCAAAAATAAATTTAAAAAAAAGTTAAAAAAAAATTTTAAGAAAAAAATCAGAAACAATATAAATGGATACCAACTAGTTAAAGAAATTACGGCGCACTCATAAAGTGGAATGCTCTACTGAAATTAAGAATAACATGGGGCGCCTGCATGGCTCAGTCGGTTGAGTGCCCGATTTCGGTTCAGGTCATGATCTCACACTTTGTGGGTTTGAGCCCCGCAGTGGGCTCTGTGCCAGCAGCTCGGAGCCTGGAGCCTGCTGTCTCCTTCTCTCTCTGCCCCTGCCCTGCTTGCACTCTGTCTCTTTCTCTCTTTCTCTCTCTCTCTCAAAAATAAAACATTAAAAAAAAAAAAGAATAATATAGTTGGGGCACCTGGGTGGCTTAGTTAAGGATCCGATTTTGGCTCAGGTGGTGATCTCCCGTTTCATGAGTTTGAGCCCTGCATCAGGCTCTGCACCGACTGTGCAGAGCCTGCTTGGAATTCTCTCTCTTCCTCTCTCTCTGCCCCTCCCTACTTGTGCTCTCTCTCTCTCAAAAAAAAATAAACTTAAAAAAAGAACAAAAGTATATTGTTGAAATATATTAATGCCATCAAGAGATATTAATGATATAATGTTAATTGAAAAACAGCAAATTATGAAATGGTATTAGAGTATAATCCCATTGCTGGTAAGAATGTGTGTGTGAGGTATGTCCTTCCACACATGTGCGTAGAGGCATGCATGAATGAAAAGACTTAGAAGGATGTACACAAGAATAAGAGCAGTGGTTTTCTCTGCATAGAAGGATTATGACAAACTTTTCTGTCATTCTTTGTGCTTACCTGTAATCTCTGTTTCTACAAGGAACTTGCATAATTTGTATAATAAAAAATAAGACTCTTTAGGATGGAAGCAAGGTCAATAGAGACCTCCTAAAATTTCTTCTGATGGAAGGCACCTTTGACCCTTCTATTTCCTAGGAGTGACCAGTGAAGACATGCCCCAGGGCCTTTGCACTTACAAACATTCCCTCCCATTTCCTCAGCTATCCACATGCCTGGCTCCCTCACCTCAAAAGTACCTTCTCAGTGACAAGTTCACTCTTATTCCATACAAACAACAATGTCCCCAACCGCAGCATTCCTTATGGTCCATACTCTGCTTTATTTTTCTCTCCAGTATACTTAGCACCAACTTACATAGTATGTATTCTACTTGTTTGTGGTTTTTCTTCTTCTACTACAATGTGAGCTCCTCGAGAACAGATATTTTGTTTCTGTCCCTGCCTCTCTCCCAGGGCCTACAGCAGTCCCGGACATAGAAGATGGGGTCAATAAACACTTGCTAAAAGGACATGTGCAAACCAAGTTGTTTACTGTATCCCGGGCACTTCAGGCTCTGTGCCAAGAGCTTTGCCCACATGGTTTCACTTTGTTCTTACAACAACCCTATGAAGTCATTCTATTCCATGAAGTCATTCAAACTGCCATTCTCCCTGTCTTATGCTGGACGAAACAGGCTGGGAGAGAGGAGGCAGTGAAAATAATCATGGCATAAGTGGGAGAGTTGGAATTGGAATCGGAGCATTCTGATGTCAGACCCTATTTCCTCTACACTCTTGCTTCTCACTAGGTGGTTCCCCCAGCCCAGCGGCATCCGCATCATCTTGTTAGAAATCCAGAGTCTCAGGTTGTATCCCAGACCTACCGAATCAGGGTCTGCCAGCCTCCCACGTAGCTCCATGCCACTGAAGTCTGAAAAGCGGTGTTTCAATCTATGCTATCAGGTGTATGGAAAATAGGGGGCCTCAGTCTGACCAAGGGGGTGCCTACGGTCTGGGTGAGTTTGGCCTTGGGTTTTGTATTCCTGTGGGCTGTTTTTCCTGCCCACTACGCCCCAACCCAGGAGCTCTTCAGTATCCACTGTCGCAGTCCTGGAGAGATACCGAAAAGGGTCTGGTACAGATAGCAAAGCCTGGAGAGATACCAAAAGGGTCTGGTGCAGATAGCAAAGCCTTTGGCTTCTCTCTACAGTCACCCCGTGGGCCTCTGGGGGAGAGACAGAGTTTCATGTGGATTAGTGAACGCTCAGTATCGCCTCTGCTCAGGAGCCAGGCCCGTTGGGCACAGTGTTTCTTCTCTTTCTTGGAGGAAACCTCCCAGTTCACTTTGGAAAAACCAGACCCGTGTCTCTCGAACACACGTGACAGAACCCACCGACATCAGAGATGTAAGGCTGAGCCAAGACTAGAAGCTATTCAGACTTGACTCTTAGTCCAGGCAGGTTGTTAAAATAAAACAAAAGCTACTTTCAATTAAATTATTAATGTCTGGGAGCCCACCCTGGCGCTCATTTTTTTGTCACTAGGAGCCACGTTCAGACTTGACATTCACTGAACAGGAGGCCTGAAATAAAACCAGAAATCTCACTCCTAGCCTTGCCCAAGCAGTTAAAAAACAAGTGTATGCAAACCCATCTGCAAAAGCCAACTCTTGAAAATGTACCAGCAGAGGGCGCTAGAGCCCCATCAGTCCCTGCCCGCTGACTTTCCCCAAAGGAAAGTCTGCAAAGCCGCAGAAAAAGAAATCACACCGGATGGGTGGGGAGAGAGGGTATCTAGACCCTGGGTCCCACCCTGGCTTCATCTTTGTAATTTTGTGGGATCGCAAGACGACGGATACTTGTGATTTGTGCCTACAGGAAAGCCAGTGGTAACCCATGTAAAGGAATCAGTTTCAAAAGGCCTCCCCCAAATCCAGTGTTTGGAACACACAAGAAGTGAACTTCACTCATTCCTTCACCTGCTTACCCAGCATTTGTTGAGCACCTACTATGATCCAGGCACAGGGCTAGACCGCTGCATTTTGCCATAAAGTGGTGCTGTCACAATAGATTCCGAGGCTAGCCCTCAAAACCTTTGAAGTCTTTAGTGTAGAGAGAATAGAATTAGACTATTTTCCGTTCTGGGGTAGAGAAAAGGAATAGAGGAAGGACAATGTGGAAGAGAAGAGAAAGTGTGGGAATAGAAGAAGGAGAGAAGAGTAGGAAGGAACCAGAGGACCCTGGGGAAGAGGAAGGGAAGTTGGGTTTCACTCCCTGCCTGGTGTATATCAACTATTAAACCTTAAAAAGTTTGTCTTCAGGACCCTCTCGTTTTCTTTTCTAGACCCTGACTCAGGTGTAGACCCTCATCTCCCCAGAGCCTCACGGCTGCGTGGGGCCCGCCCAGAACTCCTTCCTACAGCCCCGCCCAGCCCAGCCTGCCCACAGTGGCTGCCGGGCTGCAGAGTTTCTATTCTCCACTCCCGTCCACCCTTCCTCGCCTACACCTGCCCTTCTCAGCTGGGTGTCGGGAGGACAGCAGTCCATTACGTTAACACACCCTGTGTGACACACTCGTCCCAGGGACGAGCGCATCTTGTAAAGAGCACCCCAATTCATCTTTCACTGATAAATTCCCAGACAGTGGTCTGGAGGGTCATGACAATTCCAGGCTGTTTGTGTTGGGGCTTTTATTTTGGGAGCCAGGCCTAGAGGTGGGGGAGGGGGTATCCCACACAATGTCTGAGAGGATCTGGCAGGAGGGGCCTCTGGGGGGGAGGGGCTGGTAGGGAAAGGTCATTGGCAAGTCAAGGATTCGCAGATCAGGGATAAATCTCTCTGAGCAGTTTGAGTGTGCGTGACAGTGACTTCACATGTGTGATTCTGTGTGTTGGGACGAGGCCAGAGGGAGAAAGTCAGCTCAGGGGGAAAGATGAGCCACAGGGCTGGATGCGGGAGAACCACGGAGGCGAGAAAGGACCTCGGGGCCTTGCCACGGCAGCTGCAGGCTCGGCTATCCCCAGGGCCACCAGCGGGAGGCGCCCCTCGCCCCGGCTCTCCAGCATCCTGCGCGGCGGAACACGGGGCTGCCCATTGCCCACCGCGCACGCGCAGCTCCCTGCTGGCGGGAGAGCAGGTCCTGTTTCAGCTGCGCGGGGAGCTCAGGCCCAGGGCTGCCGCTTGCCGAGAGAGCCTGCAGGTGGGAGGTAAGCAGGACTAAAGGGGCCCGGGACGAAGCCTGTGACAAGGCCATTGCACAGCCCGCGGAGCGGGCTGGACCGCGGCACTTCACGCTGAAGTTGTCCTTTATGGTGAACCTTGGGCACATTGCTTCCCCACCCCAGCTGCCTCCGAGGCCTGCCAGAGGGTTCCGATTGAGAAGCCCACCTGCTTGTTGTTTTTCTGAAAGGGCCTCCTCTGCTTGTGCAGGAAGCGGGATGAGGAGGGAGAAAGCCAGTTTGCTCACCAGGCCTTGGTAGGATAACAGGACCGTCTGGGCACCTGCCCCCGCGGAATGTAAAGCTGGGATTGCCCCGCCTCGTTCATTGTGCCTTTGCTGATGCCGCTCCCACCAGAGCGAAGGTACCCCAGTTCTACCCCTCAGAGTCCCAGCCATCAGTGGGGACAGAAGTCAAAGTAGCAGTTTACCTTCAGGATGGGGGGATGACAGGGAAGAGGCGCGGGGGAGGGTCCTCGAGTGCTGGTAGTATTATGCTTACTGATCTGGGTGCTGTGCTATGCGTGTGCTATGCGTAAAAAAAAAAAAAAAAAAGTACTCATCAAGCTGCAAATGAAAGATGGTGCAGTTGCTTTGGAAAATAGTTTGTCAGTTCCTCAAAACTTAACATGGATTGACTGTATGCCATTAATTCTACTCCCAAGTGTATACCCCAAAGAACTGAAAACATGCCCAGACAAAAACGTGTGCGCGAATAGCAGCATTGTTCATAATGGCTAAAAGATGGAAACAACGCAAATGTCCATCAGCTGGTAACGAATGGATAAACAAAAACGTGGTCTCTCTATACAACGCAACATTATTCAGCCGTAAAAAGGGATCAAATACTGACACACGCTACAACATTGATGAGCCTTGAAGACATTATGCCAAGTGAAAGAAGACAGCCACAAAAGACTACACTTTGTATGATTTCATTTACATGAAAAGTCCAGAATAGTTAAATCTACAGAACTAGAAAATAGATTGGTGATTGCCAGGGGCTGAGGGAGGGGAAGCGGATATGGGACTTCTTTGGAGAAGTGATGAAAATGTCCTGGAATTAGATAGTGGCAGTGGTTGTCCAACTCTGTAAATATGCTATAAACTAACCAATTGTACACTTGAAAAGGGTGAGTTTTACAATGTGAATTACATCACAAAAAACTGATCAAGCTGTACACTTGGGATTTGTATCCTTTGCCCTGTGTGTGTTATGCCTTAATACTAACTTTACCTTGAAAGTGAAGGTGCCACACTAGTCTGTTGTTCTGGCTCCTGATTCAAAAGAAAATCCCAGGGGCACCTGGGTGGCTCAGTCAGTGAAGCATCATATTCTTGATCTCGGCTCAGGTCTTGATCTCAGGGTTGTGAGTTCAAGCCCTGTGCTGGGCTTCACTCTGGACGTGAAGCCTACTTATATATAAAAAAAAAATCCCAGCCACTAGCCAAAATGCTGCCTCCTCTGTGGTGGCCTCCTTGCCTCCCTCCTCTGAGTTCCTTGGGCATTTAATGCCAACACCCCGCTTACTACTTGTTATTTTTGGAGCCTGGCCAGAGTGTGGCGCATGGACCAGCATCACTCGGGAACTAGTTAGATCTGCAGCATCTAGGCCCCCCAGGCCTACTCTGCATTTTAATGAGGTACCCAGGTAATCTGTATGCACATTCAAATTTGAGAAGCACGGCTTCCCCCACCACACTCCTGATGCCAACAAAAGAGATTTTAAGCGCCTCAAGACTGTCTTTGTCTCCACCGACTCTCTGATGGTAAATACTTGTTGATTCAGAGGTCACACATGTTGTCCCCTAAGAATGCTCAGTGGCATCAGAATACAGCCAGTGCCTACTCTGACTTTGAGACCAGAACAGACTAAAATTTGGGGTTACTTTGGTCAGAGAGGAGAATAGGTAAACTCCTGACATTCAGGGTGAGATCTCCAAATACCATTTCCCACTGAAAGCAATGAGGGCTCCTTGGACAAATGGCCGATTCTGGATCTGGGCAGAAAATGTACAAGAGGAGGTTTGTACAAAATTTAAGAGACTTCTCAGCTCCTGTCTAAAGGATTCAGGAGCCAAATAGAAGGGACTCCCACTGGCCAACAAAGGGCCACGTGAGCATCAGTATCAATACTGACTACAAGGAATTGAAACACATCAAATGTATTAAAACCTTATGAATTAATAGTAATACTCAAAAAAGCAAAACAGAACTTTGTTCACTGTTGTAGGATGCTAGGAAAGCAACTCATTGTTTTGAAAATGGTAAATAAAGGGGGGAAATCAAGCAATTATCCTGGGTGTCAAATAATAGGTAATTGTATCTGTCATCCCTCTTTCACCGATAAGCTGGAATACTTCTATGAAGGAGAAATGCTGGAATTAGATAATCGCTATTTTAAAATGTTTAATGAACCAAAAGATTCAAGCACTGCTCCTCTGTAGCATCCAATATCACGGAAAGAGACGACCAGACATCATGTGCCTCCTGTTGGAAGAATAGAGCATCACTAACACCAAACCTGAATCTCATTAAGTGCTAGATCGTGCCAATTTACAGGGAAAATAGGGGCACAGAGCATGTTAAATTACACCATAAGGAGAGCATCAGCAAAGTCTAGATTGTGGGCAAATCTCCTGGATAAACAACACTGTGTCTTCAGCAAACTTCAAGGAAGAAAAAAAAAAAAAAGACAATAGATTAAAATAGCCTTAAAAGTTTTATCAACCAATTTCAGCATGTGAGCCTCATTTGGACCTTGATTCAAACTATTTTTAATTTTTTTATTATTGAATTATAGTTAATATCCAGTGTTATTTTAGCCTCAGGTGTACAACATAATGACTCGAGAATTCTATTTATTACTCTGTGCTCACCACGGTAAGTGTGGTCACCATCTGTCACCACACATCGTTATTACAATATTATTAACTATATTCCCCTTCTGCACTTCTCATTTCTGTGACTTATTTATTTTATAACTGGAAGTTTATAACCTCTTAATCCTCTTTCCCTATTTTGCCCACCCTTCTCCCCCCCTGGCAACTACCAGTTTGTTCTGTATGTTTCAAGACTCTGTTTCTGGTTTTGTTTGTTTTGATTTTTAGATCCTGCATGTAAGTGTAATCATATGGTATTTGTCTTCCCTGTCTGACTTATTCCACTTAGCATACTACCCTCTAGGTCCGTCCAGGTTGTTACAAATGGCAAGATGTCACTCTTTTTTATGGCTGAGTGATACTCAAACTATTTTTTTAAATCTGTTTATGGTCATTTTGAGACATCGGGAAATTTGAACAGTAGGGATTACTGTTAATTTGTTTTGATGTCTGATAGAATTGTGGTTATGTTACAAAAAGAATTCTTGTTGAATGATTTACTAAAACTTTTACAGATGAAACGGTCTGGCATCTGGGATTTGCTTCAAAGTAATAGAAGATGGACTACATTGATGCGGGTAGGGTATGGGACCAGTCTGGCCATTGTTGTCCTGGGGGGCTGGCGATCAGGTGTGTGACAGTTCACGATGCTGTTCTGTCTACTTTTGTGTATGTTCAAAAGTCTCTAAAATTTAAAAAGCTAAAACAGGGGCGCCTGGGTGGCTCAGCTGGCTAAGTGTCCGATTTCAGCTCAGGTCATGATCTCACAGTCCGTGAGTTCAAGCCCTGCGTCGGGCTCTGGGCTGATAGCTCAGAGCCTGGAGCCTGCTTCCGCTTCTGTGTCTCCCTCTCTCTGCCCTTCCCCTGATCATGCTGGCTCTCTTTCTCTCAAAAAAAATAATAAACATTAAAAAAATTTTTTTAAATAAAACACAAACAAAAGATATATAACAAAGTGTTGAAAACTTAGTATAAGCAAAACAAAACAGACTTTAGGTCAAGGATCCAAAACTGTGTAAGAATAAGACGATGTTTCTTGTCTCATTCTCAGCCTACTTTCCCGTAGTTAGAGTTTTTATAACGTCATCACTTCCTTCAGAGGATGCCGCAGAAACCTAAAATGTATCGAATTCGGGGAGAAAGAATTGGATACAGAAATAATTGCAGAAGATTTGGGGTCAGGAATGAGCAGAGCTGAGTTCACACCAGAAGCCCACTGACCGAAGGCTCCAGCCAGGCTGCAGACATGTTGAGCACGAGCTGGCGAGGGAAACAGGATGTCCGGTTAGCATCCTTCTCCCTAACAGGATCGAGTGTTAGAAGCCTGGGTCTCCCCAGTGGCTGCACATTCCAGTCACCTGCGGAGCTCTGGAAACCTGCCCCCCCCCCACCCCCACCCCTGTTAAAGGGGCTCTCAGCAGGAGGCCGTGCTCCCCAGGTGACTCCCAGGTGCAGCCGGAGTTGAGGCTCTCGGTGTCCCAGGCACGCTTGGGACTTTAGATCTTCCGCACATGCTTAGCCACAGCTGGGAAATGGTGGCAGCCACTCACTGCCGGCTAAATGACGAAGCAAGGTGATGAGTGAAACGCTGGGCGTCAACTTCATTCTGTTTGCTGTGAGTCACTTGAGGTCATTAGGAGCCACTGTCCGACCTGAGTCACTTCTCCCCCGGGGTCTCTGGGCTGTGGCTGAGATCCGAGTGGGCCAGAGCTTGGCTCCTCGGGGTGGTGCAGGTTCCAGCAGCTTGTCACGTCCCAAGGGCAAACAGCTGCTGTGCCGCGGATCCCTGGCAGGGGGGGTGGGGGAGGGCAGTTTCTAAGCAATCGGGACACACTGTGTGATTCCAGTTTCCTAGGTGCCCTTCCCGGCCATTAGCTGGGGCTCTGAGCAAGGCCCCCGCTGCAAGCTCCTTGCCCAGTGGCGGTGGGATGGACAGAGCCTTCCCCAGCTCAGTGCCACTTGCCCTCGACTGCCGCTTTCAGGCCCATGTAGCCCAGAGGCAAGGCTCCTACCCCACCCAGGATCTGTGACTAAGTTGACCTTCTACCCTACTCTCCTGTTCCAGGCGTGACCCCTTTGCCTCAGCCCCACCCGAGGTTACCAGCCCAGCATTGCTCATGCCCCACCCCCCCGCCTGGGGTCCTTCTCTCTTGACCTCTCAAGAAGTTTCCTTCTGCGGCAGACCTACTGGGTGCCACCTAGTCTCCTCGGGACCTTCCCCCCTCTGACCGTGGCCCCAGAGGTCCCCGTGTCACCTGCTACCAGGCGACAATAAGGCAGGGATTTGTAAGCAATCGAACGAGCGATAAGAAGTTTAAGACCCTCCAAGAACTTCAAGTAAGCCATCTTTGGTGAGGCAGTGTCCATAGGAGGCCAGGGGAGGGCAAAGTGATTTGTGAGGACTATGCAATTAGAACGGCTTCCTGGAGGAGGCTGGACTTGAACCAGGTAAGGGGGACAGGCTGGATATTAGAACTGTGCTGAGAACTGGTGGGACTGGGCAGCCGGTACACGGTGACGGGAGAAAAGTCAGCAGCAAAGGGGCTCTGAGAACGCTTGTGGGCAGGCAAGAATGATACCCACAACGTATACCCAGCAGAGCATGGAAGTGATGGCTGAGCCGGCCATGACCCTCTAGTGGCTGGATTGGTGGTGGGGGGCGGGGGTGCAGTCTGGGGTCTCCTGGGACAAGACCGGGGTAATGAGGGGCGGGTGGCATTTGTGTTGGGGGTGGGGGCTCAGGGCAGCGGCCGCTCACCAACCAGGATGGAAGGGGCTGGGTGTGAGTAGTGTTCACTGACTGAACTGAAGCTCTCCCCAGCCTGTGTGTGGGGCAGTAGCCACGAGATGTGAGCTCAGCGCTCAGACACTGTGATGGGGCGCCTTAGCCACAGAGGACACGGTTGTGAGTCAGCAGCACCAGCTGTCCCTCCTTCTTGGAAAGGATTATGTCCCAGGGTAGCACAGAGGGCCCAGAGGGCAGCCACTGCTTTCGGGAGGCTGAGACGTCTCTTGCCTGGCCCAGCCATCACCCAAGCACAGCCCAGGCCCCACCCCAGAGAAGCCGGGAGCCTCACAGCCCGACTCTGACTCAGAGGCTTGCAGTCCCCTTGGAGTCAGACTCCAGTCTTGGTTGGTCTTGTGAAGTCGTGAAAACTTCAAGGACAATGAGGAGGTCTGATGGCTTGTCACACCTCACTGCAGAGCAGAAAAATTGTCCCTGGAACGTGATGGTGGCTGTTAACAACCCCTGTGATTGGGTGTGGCCCTCCTCTTTACAGAGGCACGAACATTCAGAGGCAGCGGTGGGGATCTGGCAGCGGTCTCAGAGCCAAGACTTGGACAGGCCGGGAATGCTAAGGTCGGGGACGGGGAGGAGAAGAATCTCCACCCTGTGACTCTGCACAGGGTGAGACGACAGCTGAAAGCCCAGCAACAGCCACGCAGCGCGAGTGCCCGGAGGCTGGTGTGATGTCAGCAGGGAGGGAACGCACCGAGTGGACGTGGAGACCCACACAGACGCCTGTCAGTGGGGAGGCTGGGGGGCCACGCTGGGGACACGGGCAGGCCCCGTGGCAGGCCAAGGCCACGCCACTGCTGAGACAGCCACCACCAGACATGGATCGCTGCCTTCATGGTGGTCCCTGGGCCGAGTGCCATAACTGTAAATACGTTCTCTCCTGTCTGTGTACCTTTCCCCTGGCAGGTCGGAGCCCCCAGGTGGCCGGACCAGGAGAGCAAGGTTGGTGGGGGAGAAAGTGCCTGGTGCCTTCAGCTTCCAGGGGGCCTGATGGGTCCTGCCTCCCCCATCCCGGGGTCCACACAGGGTGATTAGCCCCAGAGAGGATGGGTCCTGGGAGTTGTGGGCAGCAGAAACAGACAAGCACAGCATCAGATGTGCACTATCCACAAGAAGCAATCTTGTTGATGGAAACAGTGGCCTGAGCACGTCTTGTCTTTAAAATTAGAAAATACCCAGATTATAACCTCACCTATGGATGAACGAAAGAGCAAACGACTTTGTGTGAGTATATTCTTCTATTCCACATGGGGCCACATTCAAAGCAAACATTTACAAGTGCAGCACTGGGGGGTGGAGGGGGGCTGGTGGGTGGCTGGGGAGGTCCGCTCTACACAGACATTTAAAAATGACTCAAACCTCACCCTCCAGGGAGTTTGCTTTTCCAATGGTGCGGTTTTTACTTCATGCAGACGGAGAGGGTGGTGATGTATGGAGACTTGTCAGAGGTCCGTCAGGCCCTACCAGATGTGGTGACATCTGGTTGTTGCTGGGGGAGGGAGGCCTGATGGTAACGCCAGAATGGTCTGTGGGTGGCTCCTGAGGGCCCAGGAACACCCCGAAATTGTGTAGAAAACGTCATGTGTGTGTACATGTAATTTTTCTGGAGCAAGGTCAGATCTTTCATGGGATCCTCAGATGAAAACAAGGACTGCTCTAGAACCATACTTCCGCAACACTTTCCTGATGCCCCTGAGGCCTGATAGGATGCTCTGAAAGATCACTTTCTATCCCACCCTTTCAAGTCAGGCATTTAATCCCACCTGCTAGCCTCCTGCTGTCCTCACTCTTGGCTGCAGTGAACACTCCAGACCCAGGTGCTCCCTCCCTGCCACCCGGAGCCAGAATCACACCCTAACTTGAATGTTGAAAAGTCATCTCATCTGAACACATCTAAGCTGAAACTCTCGATTCATGTTGCACCCTCCCCCCCCCCCCCACTTAAAAGCTCCATTCTTCCCCAGTCTTCCCTATCACAGTTAGTGATATTCTTCTTTTTTATAAAGAGGGAGAACTTTTGGGGTGTCTGGGTGGATCAGTCGGTTGAGCGACTCTTGATTTCAGCTCAGGTCGTGATCTTGCAGTTCCTGGGATCAAGCACCATGTTGGGCTCCTGCCCTGACATCGTGGAGCGTGGAGCCTGCTTGGGATATTCCCTCTCTCTCTCTCTCTCTCTCTCTCTCTCTCTCTCTCCCCCCCCCCCCCAGCCCCTCCCCTGCTGGAGCTGTCTCTTTCAAAATAAACATTTAAAATAAAAGACGGAGGGGCGCCTGGGTGGTTCAGTCAGTTAAGCATCCGACTTTGGCTCAGGTCATGATCTCACAATCTGTGAGTTCCAGCCCAGCGTCGGGCTCTGTGCTGACAGCTTGGAGCCTAGAGCCTGCTTCAGATTCTGTGTCTCCCCCTCGCTGACCCTCCCCCATCCATGCTCTGTCTCTCTCTGTCTCAAAACTAAACATTAAAAAATTTTTTTAAATAAAAGAGGGAGAACTGTTAAACTCTGGGTTCAAATCCCAGTTTTTCTACTTGCTGTGTGACTTTATGCATATTGATTAAACTCTCTGTGCCTCAATTTCCTCTTCTATAAAATGGGGATAATAATACATAGTTCATAGGAGTGTTGTGAGATTTAAATGGCTTTCAAAGATGTCAAGGGTTTAGAGGAGTGTCTGCTTAACAATGAATATTAGCAATTGTCATTCTTCTAGTTGCTCCAAAGTCCTAAGAATAAGCCTTTCTTCCTTTCCCTTCCACATCGCGTCCCAATCCATCAGAGATTCCCATCCATTCCGCCTTCAAATCCATATCGGAAATGTGGTCCTTCTCCATCACGGCTGGCCTTGTCCAAGCCACAGCGCCCTCCCACCGCCCTCCCACACGGCCGCCCTGCTTCTGTTATTCCCATTCAACCCACCTGCGCCCCCCACATGGCAGCCAGAAGGATCTTTTACAAATGTAAATCAGATCATAGCCCACCTTTGCGGACTCAGAACATACATCACACCCCTTATTACAGCAGACAGGACCCTGCCCGCTCTGGCCCTTGCCCACCTCTCACGCCTGGCCTCCTACCACTTCCCTTCCTCCCTTGGCTCCCCTCTGCCTAGAACAATTCCAGAGTAGAGGAGGGGCAATCAGGGGCTGTTCGCTCAGGGTGAGGGGAATTCCTCTGAGGACGTGGCATGTGGGCACACTTGAATAAGTGTTGGAGAGAGCCATACAAACGCCTGGTGTGGGGGAGCACGCATGCATGCATGCATACGTTTCTTTGCAGGGACCTGATTGTGTACAAATGGTGCTGGGTGCAGCCCCTACACCCCCGCGGGGAGGCAAGCACAGTCCTACGGTAGCCTCAGGCCTGGGGATGGACGGGTGCGCTGGAGGGGCTCTGCCCTGGCTGCCGACGACCACCTTCCTCCTCCCACATCAGCCAGACGCAGCGTGAGGAGCCTGTGGGCCCGAGGACAAGCCCGGTGGATTCAGGTGTTTTTTAGCGCCTGGCTTGAAGCAGCACCCTCAAGGCAACGAGGCACAACACCCTCCAGTTCCCCAAGCCCCCCTTCCCCTCTCTGCGCCCTTCTCTGCTCCCACAGCTAAGCGGAAAATACCCCTTCGCTTTTCGGAGGCCAAGAGAGACGGCACCGAGACCCGTAGCGAGCCGCCCTGCCCCGGGGGAGGGTGCGGTGCCCTGGGCGGCTTCCGTCCAGGTGACAGGGACTGAAGTGTAAAGGGAAGGGGCAGTTCAGTGAATAAATGCATGTTCGTCAGTCATGTTCAGCCCGGGACTCCAAGACACCGACCGGTGATAGTCTGGATTCTACCACCGGCTGTAAAAGTCCAGTGGCCCAGAATATGCACACTTGGGGAAATTTAAAGCGCCATTGAAATAGTAGAAGTTACCGTCTTCGTCTGCACTGTTGGCATTACTACCATTCCGGTTTCTTCTTTTGCTAAAAGTGGATTCGTTCCTGGCACAGAATGATAGCAACATTATACCGAGCGTTGCTCGGCGCCAGGCATTGTTCTTAATTGTCTGGGTGTTCAGCCCGCCGTGGGAGGGAGCCGCGATCGCGGGGGCGTGCAGTTCCCGCAGCGCCCACTGGGAGGCGCAGGCACCGCACTTTGTCTGGAGCCGGGTGCCCGCGCGCCCGACCGACCACGGGATCCCCATCTGCGACCCTAGACCCCGGTGCCCAGTCCGGACCCGGGCAGGCCTCTGAGGCCTCACCAGGCCTCGGGCTCTGACAAAGGCCTTCCCTTTGGAAGAAACTCCTGGGGGATTCCCATCTCACAGAGCAGGTTTCAAGGCCACGGGCTTGGCCACACACACCTGGAATGGGGGTGGGGGGGCAGTGAGAATGTACGGGGTGGAGGGAGGGAGATGGGGGTGGGGAGCAGTGGCGCCACACACCTTGTCAGGTAAGGCCCCGGTCTGCCGGCCCCTTCCCCCCCCCCCCCCCCTTTCCCCCAGGTGTCCTTGCTTGGCATTTTCTCCAGAGTTCCCAGAGTCCTGTGGGAAATGGCCCTCTTCCGTCCTGACCCTTCCTCCACATCTGGGCAATGAACCATCTGCCCGGTTTGAACTTGATTTTCAGCTTGTGACAAGAGAAACCGCTGAAGCTGAGGCACTGGAGCTTCCTGTGAACACCAGCCAGCAAGCAAGTGGACCTGGAACAAGTAAGTACCTGGGGATTTACGGACTCCTCCAGCGTAAACCCCTTGGGGCACTAACCACCTTCTGCTTCTTTGGTACATCCTCCCAACACCTAGGATGCTTCGGTACCCGCAGGGGGCTGGTGAACGCTCTTTGTCTGACAGTGTAATAGGTAGCTGGAGAGCACATCAGGACAACTGGGCCGGGGCTAGTTGTGTCAAATGCAGATACATTCTTAAAGGTTCTAATTCAGGAAGATGAGGATGGGACCCAGGAGTCTGCATGTTTAACAAGCCACCTTTCCCGCAAAGGGATTCTGAGGCACTAGAATGTGACGAGAATATGACCGCACTTGGACAAATATCACCAAAGCTTTTAGGAACCACTGTACCACGAGAAGCTTGGAGTCCGCAGTCCCACCTTCCTTTCTGAGCCTGGCCTCCGGCTTGATGTGGCTTCCCCTCCTCCTCCGCCCCTCAGTTTTCCCAGGCCTCCTTTTGTTTGTTTGTGTTTCTGACCTCCCTGGAATGTTGAACCTGATTTCTTCAGAAGGTAAGCTCTTCATTCGCATCAACCTGAACTCTTAGGACGCTTCAAAACCCTTGTGCAGCGTGAGATGAACTCCATGATAAATGAAGTTTTCCTTTTGTAGCCAGTCTTCTAGAACCTGCATTCTGCAACCACTTCATTTTCTTTTCTTCTTTTTTAATTTTCTTAGCGTTTATTTATTTTTGAGAGAGAGAGAGAGAGAGAGCATGTGCGCAAGTGAGAGAGGCGCAGAGAGAGAGAGGGAAACACAGAATCCAAAGCAGGCTCCAGGGTCTGAGCTGTCAGCACCGAGCCCAATGTGGGACTCGAACCCACAAACTGTGAGATCACGACCTGAGCCAAAGTCGGACGCTTGGGGCGCCTGGGTGGCTCAGTCAGTTAAGCATCCGACTTCGACTCAGGTCACGATCTCGCGGTCCGTGAGTTCCAGCCCCGCGTCGGGCTCTGTGCTGACAGCTCGGAGCCTGGAGCCTGTTTCGGATTCTGTGTCTCCCTCTCTCTCTGACCCTCCCCCATTCATGCTCTGTCTCTCTCTGTCTAAAAAATAAACAAACGTTAAAAAAAATTATCATTCAAAGTCGGACGCTTACTTGACCAAGCCACCCAGGCACCCCCATTTTCTTTTCTTAAGTGGAGGAGTTTTGATCTGAGCCTAAACCACCCCTACTCCTCCCCCCCGCAATTCTCTGAGCTTCCTGACCTGCAGATATCAGGGCTGTCAATCACAATGACTAATTTCTAGACTCTTCGTGGAATTAGGGGGGCAGATTTATGTATGTATGTTTGTATGTATTTGAAATAAATTAGGAAATGCTCACATTTCTTTATCTACTGGAAGAATGTGACGTAAGCGCACTTCTTTGGGGTTTCTTTTTCCTCAGCTCAGCCTTCCATCATAAAAATAGAAGGTTGGGTGACAAATAAATCATACTGAAAGTCTTCAGTTGGGCATTTGATATTGTATTGTTAAGAGGCATATTTTATAATTGCTCTGATAATACCAGGGATGATGTTTGTGACAGTGAGTCAACAGCACCTTCCCTGCTGTCCTCTAATAACCCTGTGGGATGGATACACGGCACCACGAGGGGATCATCACAGAACATTAATAAGGTGGGAGGCTGAGTGCTGGCGCCGGGAGCCTTCAGAGACAGAAAGCAGGAGCTAGGCCAGACAGGCCCATTGTGTCTGTGCTTTGAGAGAGAAGTGAGAAGTGGAAAATAGTCTCTTACCTTCCCAGCAAATATAGGGCCTGCCTTGCTCAGAATTTCCTCTGACTTTGGGAGACCCTGGCTGCCTGATTACACAGAGTCAGGGCAAGGCCAAAACTGTCCATGAGAGTTCAGGAAAATGAATGTCCTCTCAACACTCAGAGTGCTG
Source organism: Panthera onca (assembly GCF_046562875.1). Classification (NCBI taxonomy): domain Eukaryota; kingdom Metazoa; phylum Chordata; class Mammalia; order Carnivora; family Felidae; genus Panthera; species Panthera onca. Next base: position 23,035,998 of record NC_138355.1, read on the forward strand.
ATGGGGTCTGCATGGGGTGAGAGAATTTGGGGGAGGGTTGTAACGGAGCTCCCCAAGCATCTGGAACCCTCTAGAAGACTGGGCGGGTCCATTGCAGTCACTTTCCAGGAGTTATACCTTGAAGTGAAATTTGGCAATGTTTTTGCCAATGTTTAATGAGGCTTTGGGAGAGAGTGCATTTCCTTCTTCATTGGCAGGGTGCTGAACTTGCTGGAACCATCTCTGCTACGGCCACAGAGACAGTGGTTCATTTTTATTTGCTACTCACAGAGAGCTTGCTCTGGGACAGCCCAGAGAGGTCTGGGGACCCTCTCTCCCCCCCCCCCCCCACCCTACCCCGCGGCGGACCACACAAAGGGAAGTGCACACCCAGATCTTCCAGGCAGCCGCTGGGTTCCAGGACAGGGACTCTTAAGGATTTATTTTGACCACCCGAGTGCCAGGTGTCCCATTTCCACTTCTTTAAATTTCCCAGAATCCTTGAGAGGTGTCCGTGTGATTGCCCGCTTACAGATGAGGAACTGGAGGCTGCGGGAGGCCAGTGACTTGGCCCCAAGTCACAATCCCCTGCTGAATATGGTGCCACCCACCTGGGCAGCCTGGGTGCCTATGACATTGAGAGCTTCAGTAAGTATACGTGTAGTGAGGGACAGAAGGCAGGTTTGGGGAACAAGCCCGTTGTGATTCATGATCCAAATTCTTTCCACCGTAGTTGAAAAGCCACGATGGAGATTTCAGCTTTTTTACTAGAGACCCAAGAAATCTGTGTCCCTACCTCCTCTGCTTTCATTCTGGAGCTGCGTAAGCCAATGATCATGTCATGCCCTAAACTAAAGAATAAACTCCATAGTTATAAACACACATTCCAGAGGACAAGCCCGGCTGGTGGGGGCGCAAGTATCCACAGGACAGCTGCACGGAGCCTTGGGATTTATGTCTCAAGTCATCTTCGGGGCTTCCCAGAATGGCATTTTAGAGAAAGAGAGAACCAAAGCATTCCCACTCTGCTTTGTTACTTGTCATAACACCAAGCAGATGACCAAGGGGACAATTCTGGGCCACACTTGAAAGGCCGGGAGGAAAGCACCTGAGTAGTGTTGGCACAATTCAAAGCAGCCTGTCTCGGGCAAGACATTTTGCTTCTGAAACATCTGAAACCATCTTGGCCCTCAAGTGTGGCACAGTTGATCTAAACGTTTTAGAAACCATTGTAGTGCGAGACAGGGAGTGGTGGTCTTTAAGGAGGAGGTCTTCATTTTGGACATTTTGGACATTTTGGAAATAAGGTGGGCGGAAAGCGGAGGTCTTGCCCAAATGGTTTTCCAGACAAAAACTTTTAAAAAGGTCCCAGAAAAATACATGATGAGACTGACAATAACATAGAAGAAGGCCATCCTAAATTATAATTAAAACTATAACAGATACTCCTCTACTTTGTTTGAGACCCGGTTTAGGTCCCACCTTCTCCAGGCAGGCTCTTGTAGCGACGCTAGCATCGAAGCTCTCTCCTGTCTTTGACCTCATCTAAAGTTTTTATAATGTGTAGAATATTCCACAGTGTTCAAAACAATCCATTCTTATATTTGCTTAAACTTCGTTCTCCAGCACCCAGTGTGGGGTCAGGGGCTACATCTTCTGTGAAAATGATAATGCTAGTAAGCACTGCCTTTAGATCCAGGCAAGAGATCCCTTTCAAGGGATAAGCTCATACCCTCCCTTCTAGAACATTTTCCAGTACCCAGGACCTCTTCCTGGCGTCCCAGGTGTATCTTCCCTGGGTGGACCATGTTGCCAGTCCATGGAATGGCCAGGGGCAGCCACTCGCAGAGTCTGCTGCGATGCAGAACTGGGTGTCCACACACCTGTACAAGAGAGGTTTCATGGCCCCAGAGCCTTTCTTCTCCCCTGGGAAGAAAAGAGGGCTGGGCTGCAGACCGGGCACCAGGGACCGCCTCCCGGTGCCACCACATTCTAGTATGGAGTTTCAAAGAGGCCAAGAATTCTACATTTGAACTGGACTTTCCAGCCTCTGTTGCTCTGAGAGAGGCAATGAGATCAATGGGCAGCAGTTGCCTGGGGCTTGGCTTGGAGTGGGAGGGGCGGGAGAGGTCTCCCAGCAGGAGGAATGCGGGCTGCCATTAGATCTTCCTCCAGGTCCCACACATGTTGGAGGCAGCTTGGGTATGTCCCGGCTGGCTCAGTCCCTGAATGCTGTGTTTAACCCTCATCTTGCTATGGCTAAAACCCATCTGGAGCCAAGAAACGAGTCTCCAAAGAAATGAAATGCCTAGCTTAAAAGGAAAACCATGGGGAAGTTCTGAATAAGTAACTTAAGAAAAACAAAGTGGAAATTACAGGTCCCTGTGATGAATTCAAAGATTGTTCCAAGGTGGAGAGTAATGTTAAATGAGGGAGTTTAAAGCAAAGAAGGGGGGGGGGGGTGGGTGGCAGGTAGGAGAGAAAGGCAACTGACACTGAACTGAGAACGTACCAAGGCTCCGTCTCAAACAAATGTGCGTTATGTGTAGTAAGTGTTCTGTATGCTGCTATAGTGATTTAAAATGCACACAACTTCATCCTTTTAGGCACCACCCATTAAAATGTGGGCAGGTACACACAGTTAGCCTGGACTGTCACTCTCTTCTACACACTTAAAAGATTTACTAAGAAAACTCAGAGAACAAACAAGAGTACAAGGGGAATGTTAGGTTTAATTAAGCAATCAGCTCTTTAAAGGACTTCAGCACAATAATTGTTGGTATGTGAATGTGCCATGAATTATAAATGAGTCATCTGTTCTTTGAAGAAGACAGAACAGGATCTCTTCTTGGAGGGACTTGGGGAGCACTCTGAGTTGTTGAAAGGTAGCAAATTGCATTTCGTGCTCATCAGGCAATAATTACAGTGTCCTTTTAAGCCTAAAAACAACAGGGAACATCTGTTAGGTGTTTATTACATGTGGGCCCTTGGTCGAGTGCCTTCCAGACATTTGGCCCTCACCATAGGCCTATGGAGTACCGGATACTAGTATTGCAGCCATTTCACAGATGAAGAAACTGAGGCCCTTGGCACCTTGCCCAAATTACCCAGCTACAGGCGCAATGTGCTCTGTGCCCTTAAAAGTTCACTGTCTAGTATTTAAGGTTGTACATTTTCTAATTTTATTACGTTCAGGCCAGCTTCATCTCCCAGCTGATCCAAATTCGGCGAGCTTCACTAAAATAATATCAAGTATTTTTCTAGCCAATGAACTGTTGTCATGTATTATAATAGGAATGAGGGGGAAACTCACTGTCTTACGGAACACCCAATCCACACTTGGGAATCGACTGCCCAAAGAGAATGCTTGTTTCCAGATTGTAGTGTAGTATTTATTATGCCTGAACAATGACCGGAACAGTGATGATTTTGTAACAAAACCTCAGGGAAGCTATTAACAAGTTGGCATTTCTAATTTGTGTGGAAATGCTCATTTTATTTATCAGAAAATTATAGCAATGGTGTTCACTTAATTAAGAATTGATACTGTGGAGGGGAATTTTGTGTGTGTGTGTGAAATTCATAATATTGCAGACGAACATGAACGGGAACGCAAAAGAAAACTGGTTAAATATCTAAATGTCAGCTTATTTTCCTTTGAACTTCTCATTTTACGTGGTTTGAGAGCTGCTTAACAAAGGAATTGTATAAATGCATTGTATCACTTTACAAGATGTTTTTTAGGACAAATTCATGTAAGTAGAAACTGCACTAGGTTTGTAAATAGCCCCAAAGAAAAAGACTTCCAACTTTTGACAACAACTAAGGAAACTACCCGTGTATTACAAGGCAGGTTAAGATCTAATAGCTTTTTCAACTGCCAATAAAGCGTGGGCACGGCTTTACCTGTGTGATAGGTATTATAAAACCAAAAGAATGAGAGTGGTTTGAATGAGAAGGGATCTGAGAAAGGCAGAGAATTTGAGGAAAGCTGGAGACTTGAAGGAGACAAAGAAAATGGGAAGCGGGGCAGGGGAGAACACCCGCCTTTGGTGGCTGACTCCCACACTGTCACCAGGAAACGATGCTCATGTGCTGGGAGCTCTGGTTATCTGCTGGCTCCAAGTGCCCACAGGCGGGTGTGCCACTGCATGGCCCAGACGCCCCAAGCCACCTCACTTCAAGGTCTGGATTCATTTGTTCACAGTAAGCATTTGTTTTACAGGAATTTTGTACCAGGTGCTGGGCTGGGTCAGGGGACACACCCATGAACAAGGATTGCAGGTCCTTGGCCTCTTGGAGCTGACATTCTGGTCAGAGGGACCAGTCTGCAAACAAGGAGGTACGTAATTGTGAGAGTGGCAGATGGTGATCTGTGCTATGAAGAAAATAAAGCAAGGTAAGGGGAATGGGTGTGATGAAGAGGCAGGGGAGCTATTTAAATAGGTGATTAGGAAGGCGTCTCTGAAGTCATGACCTCTTAGTAGGGAAGGAGCCAGCCATGGGAAGCTCCATGGGGAGAGCACTCCAGGTAGATCAAGCGCTAAGGCCCCAGGGCAGGAAGGGGCTGGATGAATTTGAGGTCAAGCAAGAAGGTGCCAATATAGCTGAACTGTAGAAGGGGAGTGAGTGGAAGTCACAGAGGCCAGGTCATGTGGCCTTCCAAGCCATGGCCGGATTTATTGGATTCCCTTCCCAGAGGAGCGGGAAGTCAACGGAAGGTCTTAAGCAGGGAAGCGGGAAGACCAATTTACATTTTTCCAATATGACCCTGTCTAGACGGGGTTATAGGAAGAGGAGAGTAAGGAGATGAATGAAGCGGTGACTAGTCACGGCCTCCACCTTCTTGGCCAAGAGATGAGTCCGACAGTGGGCTCTGTAACCTGCTGGGGGGCTGAAGCCCATCTGTGGACTGTTTTTCTCTGTGAGAGTTGGAGAAGGGCACACTCGCCCCCCTCTCTGTGGAGGTGAGCTACATGCTGCCCCCCGGGGAGCCAGAGAAGGGGGTGGGCAGCATCAGGGCCACACCCCAACTCCCCGAGGCCTGGGAGGTGGGGCAGGGGAGGGGGGCTGCCAGGTCCCAGCAGCTCTCCCTCCCCTTCTGGGCTTGGACGAGGAAGCTCTAACAGCCACAGAGAGGACGGGTAGACTCCGGCCTTGGATCTGAACGTGGGTGGGACCCAAGAGGAGGCAAGCAGAGATGGCATGAGCTTTGGTGCAAGGCTCTCAGGCAGGGAGGACTCCGTGACCCTGGCAGGAGGACAATGCATGTTTTCTGTCCCAACATCCAAGTTACTCATTTTCCCAGGCGATGCTGTGGGACCTGTGAGCAGTACAGCAGCTAACCATTCTTTGTAAAAAAAAAAAAAAGAGTGATGTTTAAACAAAGAAAGAAACGAGAAAACAAGGACAGTGCCTTAGGGTGTATAACATATGGAGCAAAGCAAAATTAATTTGCAAGGATTTCCTTTAAAATGTAGGGAATGGGGTCACCTGGGTAGCTCATCTGTTAAACCTCAAACTCTTGATTTTGGCTCGGGTCATGATCTCACGGTTTGGTTGTGTTCTTGGGTCTGGCCCCCACTTGGGGCTCTGCGCTGACAGCATGGAGCCTGCTTGGAATTCTCTATCCCTCTCTCTCTGCCCCTCCCCCACTCACACATGCGCTTGCTCGCTCTCAAAATAAACATTAAAAAATAAAATAAAACCTAGGGAAAGATCCTGAACACATCCTACGCATTCTAGTGGAAATTAATAAAGATGAACAAATTTCACAAATATTGTCTGTATTGTGTGTGTGGTGCCCTCGTTAGTTTATTGTAGTGGATGCGGCATGTTGGGAGGTTTTCACAGCTGCTCTCCTCCCTCTAGCCCCGGCTCTGGTTTTCCCACAAGGGTTCAAGTTCTTCCACCACGAACTGTCTTGTCTGCCACAGAAGTCGCAGCCTCAGCCCCTGCAGGGGGGTTGGGGTGGGGGGGTGGAGGGGGTAGGTTCAGTCTGGAATGACTGAGGTCAGGGTGGCTCCTGGGCACACAGGGTGAGGACCCTGAAGCAGTCGCGGAGGTGAGACGTGGAAGGAGGTGGGGCACGCTTCACGTGAAGGCAGGGAGGCTCCTCGTCCCTTCCCAGGCGCTGCTGCCCTTCCATGTGGTCTTCGCCTCCGCCAGCCTGGTCTCGTCACAGAACCCCGGAGTCCTCGCGGGCCTAGGATCACCCTTCCGCCAAGCGCGAGAGACGCCCTCCACAAGGGGCCTCTAGAAAGTGCTGCGCGCCCGCGTGTGCGCATGCGCGTTAGCGTTGGTGCGCTCGCACTTCCCGCTCTTACTCAAGCTCCCTCACGTGAGACGCCCGGTCCAGGTGTCGCGCCGGGCCTCAGTTTGGTGTCAGCTACCAGCCTTTGCTCAGCCAGTCGCTGAGGCTTGTCCTCCTCACACAGTCCAGTCTGTCATGGTCACTGCCAAGAGTTCTTTCCCAGGCCGGGCAGCGTCTGGGTCCCTCAGGTAAGACCTCAGGTGGGCCATTCTCACCGGCTCACCTGGCACGTCTAGACACACCCACCCCCCCCCCCCCAGCCGGTCTCCCAGCCGAGCACCTAAAGCCAGCACCTAAAGCCGGGGTGAGATGGGCAGCCAAGGACAGGTTGGCTTAGCCTGCAGCAGAATCTCCTGGAGAGCTTGTTAAAAACTACTTGTTCCTGGCCCCACCCCGCGGGGCCTCATTCACTAGGGCGGGGCCTGAGAATCTGCATTTCAAACTCCGGCACTAGCCCCGCCCCCGTGATTCTGACACGGCGACTGTCTGTCCCTAGACTGGATTAGGGCGAAGCAAAGCTGGAGGTCACGAGACTGGTGTGAGCTGCTCTGTGCGTGACGGATGGCAGAGGCCTGTAGGCACCAGGCCGCACCAGAGAGAGGAAGGGGAGGAGATGGACCCCAGGAACAGGAGGGAGCGGGGTTTGAGAAGATGGCCTCCTGCTGGATGGGGGAGGAAAGGAGGCGGGGGCGGGGGCGGCAGCCGCACTGCAGGCCCGGTGCTTTCCCAGGAGAGTGTGGGCTCTCACACCTGCAGCGGAGGCCCGCTCCCTCTCCTGCTGGGGCTCTGGCCGGTTCTGCCCCCTGCCAGCAGCTCCCCGCTGGGGGACCAGCCAGGGCCCCTCCCTGGGAACACTCGAGTTACAGCCGGGCCTTGGCCGCAAACGCGGCCTCTCCATGGCCCCTGCCTGATAAAGTTACCACATTCGAAGTGTGACAGATTTTTGGAGGAAGCCAGAAGTAGAAACCGTGGCTGACCCCAGGCCCTGAACTCACTCAGTGGTAACAACAGCACCTGATGTTTCCACAACCCTCCTGTTTGGGGGGATTTAAAAATGCCTCAACCCCATATGGGCTTCATGACCCCAGATTTTTTTTCAAATGACATACCCAACAGATGGGCACACAAAAGTGTAAAAGTTACTTTTCTTTTTCATCTGTTCGTTACGAAGTCGGAGGAACATTAGTCCGTTCTACAGATAGGGATCATTTCTGGATCTAAATGCCTTCCTAATTTTGGAGATTCTACCTTGACGCCGCTCTTTGCTTACAGAGTTGTCCTTTTAGACGATCCCCGTGGGTGATACCAGGGGCCTTAGAGAACCATTTTGCCCCAGAAGCTCACCTGAGAAATTTACCTTCTGCTGGCTTTGTGTTCATGCAGAGCACCTGGTTTAGGGCTCCGCCCACAATGGTAACCTCGGAAGGGCTGCTGACCCTCACTGTGGGTCTGGGCTCCAAGGGAAGGGGTGCTGAGCCTTCGGCCCAAAGACTTCATGGAGATTATGAGATCCTTCCACAGATGAGGTAGGAAATGGGGATTTGGGTCAAAGTGGTTATCTGAACTCCCTAGAAAAAAGTATCTGGGCCAAAGTTTGTGTGCTAAGGCTTAATTGGCACATGCAGTAGTTATGAAAGCAGCCAGAGTGAGAAGAAAAGGCAGGCAGGCAGGAAAGCACATGTAAGGGGGTGTGTTACCAACCTAGCCGCAGCGTCACCGAGAAAGGCAGCCTTTTGCTTGATTACACAGCATGTCTTCCAGATGGGCCAAGTGGATCCTTCACACTTCAGAGTGTGAGAGAAGGAAAGGGAATTTATGTGCTGGCTCTTTCCTGTCCTCTTGTCGATGTTCTCTCCAGGGTGCGTTCGTTCATTCCCCAGTTTGGAGCTGTGTTACCTAGCCTTTCCAGTAGTCCCTGGTGAAGCCAGATCTCATGTCCCACATTTCACTTATTCAGACTTGGCCTCGTGTTAGGCATGATAAAACACTTACAGAAGCCCAGTGTTCACTCAGGAGTATGAGGAACAGCAGCTGAGGCCAGGGGATGGGGGGGGGGGGGGTGCAGTCCTGGGAGATACATGCCCGTAGCTGGGCTCGGTGACAAACGAGGAGTCAGGGATTTTTGAGAGGATGTTATTCTTTTGTCTTGCCTCTGAAATTGTGGCCCCATTAGACCTCCAAATGCCATTTGCAACTTATTCTTTCCTCTAGACTCACATCTGTCTTTAGTAACATATGGCAGTGAGAAGGAAAGTCCTGGAGAAGTAGCGGGGGAAAAAAATTCAAATACCCTCACTTCGCAAACCACCGCATCCCATTTCTGCGCCATGCTCTAATACTTACTGTGTGACCTCGTGGAAGTCACTTAACCTCTGAGACGATATGGCAATTTCATGGGAGTCAACGTAATGCATACAACATAGGGTCCTTTTGGGAAATCAATGAAACAAACGAATGTATAAGCTCTTTCAAAACTCTGGTGTGATCTGGTGACGAGCTGTTATTCTTACTTCCCTTCTTCCTGCAGCACCACACCATCCCTCTTGAGACACTTGTGGCTTCTTTCTGGGACTCCTGACCTTGGGCCCGGCTATGTGTCTAGCAGGTCTCCCTCCATTCTGACCGCCAGCTGTTCTGCCCCTTCAAGCTCATCTGTCCCTTGAAACCACCTCTCCTGGACATTCTTTTAGGGAGAGTCTTGACATTCATATCAGGGATCTGTTAGCTATAATGCTTTGCTAGGGCGAGGATTTCACAATTTCACAATAAAAGGAGCTTTCTTTTGAAACAATGAGTAAGCTTTCCACGAGTACCAACATGTCGGGAACCATAAGAGCTTGCATGAGAAAAGCTGGTGTTCCTGTGTCCTAGAGCCTTTGCATCAGGCTGAAAAGAAACAAGGTCAGTGTGTTCATTTCATGGCTAAGCCTTTTGTCTCCCTTAACGTCCTTTCCTATGTATCATCTCCTTTTAGCTCCCAGTAACCCCTACAAAGAAGAAAGGGCATCTCCATCTTCCAGTGGAGGAAGCAGAAGTTCAGAAAAACTGACTGATTTGCCCAAGGCCCAGAACAGCCAGTCTGAGGCCAGGCAAAACAAGAAACTGTGTCTTCTGGTTCCAAGCATTTTCTATTAAACACTGCTGTTATTTGTTTTGGCTTGTTCTTACTCCCTTTATTCTTGATTTTCACAGCGACTTCCTTCTGCAGGGAAAGTGTCCTGGCTCCTACCAGGTGCTTGTATTCTGGGTAACACAATTTCTTTAATTCACCAAGAAAGTCAGTCATAGAACCATCAGCTGTGAGGGGTCAACCCGAGACCACAAGGCCAGCCTCCTGCCCTTAGCTCGGTGGAGGCCTAAACCACGTTTCCTGGCTGGTTGAGGGACCCTTGGGATGCCATGACCTGCCCCACAGTTGAGAACAGAAGAAAGGTCTCAGTATCTGTCAACTCAACCTCATGTTTTGGGGCTCCCCTTGGGATGGGGGTACCTATGCCCCACTCTCACCCCTGAGACATCATGGCCAGGCTGGGTAACTACAGGTCTTTTATTGTGCTGTTGTTCTGCTGGTTTCTGGTTGAGGGGGCTGTGCAAAGCAGTGGTATTTTGAGAGGAGGTCTGGGGGGTGGAGTGGAGTGAGTAGGGGGTGATGGAAGGGGAGGCAGGAAAGGAGATTGAGAGAGGACGTTGGGAGAAAGCAGAGATGCCAATGGCGATGGAATGTGGCTCCATGTTTTCCGTTTACTCCTTTTGTTTCCTTGTGAAAGGTTCTGTTGGACTTATGTTATTAACTGGTGCTTCAGGAGCTGGGTGTGTGTGTGTGTGTGTCAGAAGTGGGATGGCACTAGCTGGGCATGGGATTAAAGCAGGGGCAGCCTAAATGCTCCTAGTCACATGCAGGTCACAAAATGCTGGCCTACGTCATCAGGGCATCAGTCTCTGAATCTAAAGATAGATGTTTATCAAGAATTCCTCCTTTATATCAATTCCAAATCATTCCTCTTTTAACTCAAATTTAAGTCCATTTCTTTTGGTTTGGCTCAAGTCAAATCCTTGCCAGCAGACCAAACTCTGACTCACAAAATCCAGAACTGCAGAGTAGCTGAGGAAGGAAGATGTGGCCGGAGTCCAGCTGTGGAAAATGCAGGAGACTGTTACAGAGGCTGGGGCTGTTGCCCAGCTATTACTGCTCTGTAGGAAAACTAGTGAATGATTCCCACTCGGTGAATATAGGGGAAGCCAGAAACACCTGGCTTTTCCCGTGGTAGAAGTTCGGATGTTGAGTGACACCAATCTGAAGGAGTCAACAACACTGACCACGATATGGAACAATGGCATTCATCATTATTTCAAATGTATCCAGAATTTGTCAGTCACCATTTTATCTCCTCTGCCCGATTCTGCCTCACGTGCCAATCCCTCTTCTGTCTCTATGGGTGATGGCTGGACCTAAGCCCATACCTACTTTCTCAGCATGAAAGCCTTCCTCGCTTGTAAACACAGTCCCTTCTCATTAAGCTAAGGGTGTTGTGTGTGGAAACACACCAAGTGCTTGCCTTGGTCCTTTCAGCTGTTACAACAAAATGCCACGGACTGGGTGGCTTGTAAACAACAGAAGATAATTTCTTATAGTTCTAGAGGCTGAAAGTCTGAGGTCAGGGTGCCAGCGTGCTCGGATGAAGACCTCTTCCAGGTCACAAACTTCTCATTGTATCCTCACATGGTGGAAGGGGCTAGGGAGCTCTGTGGGCTCCTTTTATTATGAGGGACACTAACCCGTGTCGTGAGGGCCCAGCCCTCATGACCTAATCCCTTCCCAGAGACCCCGCCTCCTAAAACCATCGAGGTGGGCCTTAAGATTTAGCATATGAATCTGGGGAGGGGCACAGACCAAAGCAGTGCTATAGTTTGCAAACTTAGTGTCTACCTCCATACAGGGCCCCCACCTCTAAAGGTGACTAGGTTTTTGCTGTATGTGTTTTTTAAAATGAAGATGCAAATATTTATCCATATACACATATGTGTAGGTTGTACATTTACAGATCAAAGACAGGGAAGGTAACTAGGTCTTAAATGACAATAACCTATCTGTTTTTGAGGACCATTGTTTTTTTGTGTGTTTTTTTTTTTTTTTTTTTTTTTTATCAGCTACCATTTAGATTTCAAGGCACATTTTCTCATTTCACTTGACACATGAGAAAATTGTTGCCAGCTAGTTGAGCGGTAAGGTGAACTTGACTGTGATAATGGGACACAGCTCAGCAAAGACAGCAAGGTCAGCTGACCAGTGTTCTGTTCTCCTGTGCATGCTATATCTACTGACCTGGTTCAGGATCACCTCTTTGTTCTCCAAAGGACTATCAGATTAGCACCAGCATGGTCCAAGAATGTCTTTTGTACAATTAACCGGTAAGATTCAAAGAAGTTGATTAATATTTAAAATTAATCCCAGAAAGCTAACTTTGCATTGAGCTGTCAGCCTAAATTCCTTTTCTCAGATGGGTCTAGAGATTCTTGGGCAGCTAGGGAAAATATCTTGCACAGAACATAATCTGTTGAAATCTCTATTCCTGCTATGCCTACTGTATCAGTCAGATCAGCGAGAGATGCTAGAGTAAAAAACAGACCCCCAATTTTAGGATTTATGCAACTGAAGTTTATAGCTCACTATAGGTTTGGGCACTTATCCAGGGCAACTGTCCTCACATGTTGACTCAACATTCCATCCAGATTTCTTGCTCTTGCTTGTCAATACACACTTCCCTGATTGCCACGACAGGGAAACAGCAAGGATGAGCAAGTCAGTGCTTCCAGCTGGAAGTGACATGTGTCACATTTCATCTGCATAAACAAGTCCCATGGCCACACCAAACTCTAGGCAGACAGGTGTATCTCTTACTGGTTTCTGTAAAACAAACCACCCAAACTTATGTTTTTAACAACACAGCTTATCATTTCTCGTGTTTCTGTAAGTAGGCTGGGCAACTCTTTTGCTGGTTTTACCTGGGTTTGCTCATACAGCTGTTTTTGGCTGGAGGATCAGATGGGCTGAATTGATGTCCTAGATTCACGTGTCTGGCAGTTGGTGCTGGCTGTTGGCTGGGGTGCCTCGGTTCTTCACCACATGGTTTCCCATCCTCCAGGAGGCTTAACTGACTTCCTTACACGATAGTCTCAGGACGGTGTTCCAAGATGACAAAGGCAAGAGCTACAAGGTCTCTTAAACCTGAGCTCCAGAACCCACACAACACTTCTGCCACATTCTGTTGGTCAAGGTCAGTTACAAGGTCAGCCCAGATTCAAAGAATGGGGAAATAGTCTCTTGATGGAAAGAGTTGTAGTTATCATAGCCATGTGTTTTGATCCATTTCAGCAGGGAACGTGTACAGTCTCTTCTTGTTATTTGTGGTAGTTAGGTACTATCAAGTCATTGAGAATACTGAATTAGAGAATATTGAGCCATTGCTTCTAGGAGGGAATACAGGGTTAGGTTCCTGTGAGCCTCTGGATACAGCATTTTCATCAAGTGATCAATACATGACCTTGTTTTATGTGAGCATCTATTTATTAACACCTTATTTAGTATATATTGTTGAGTCATGGCTAACAGCTCTGTAACTCATGCCTAAATGAAGCGTATTTAATACGTATTTTCTCCATAAGACACATCACAGCCTTCTTGTGCTTAGGAACACTAGAAAACATTTCAACATTACACTTGGGGGCCATTTAAATATGAAATCACCAACAAAAAGTACAAAAATGTGAAAAAAATGCCATGAACTAGCCCCCCAAAAGGACATGTCTATAGTATAAGAGCTGAAACAAGAAGGCAAAACAACACCTTTGTTTTACCTCAGCAGGGAGTGTGTGTGTGTGTGTGTGGGGGGGGGTGGGTACAAATCAGATTTGTCCCCACTCCGCACATGTCCACGAATGACCATGAAGGCAGGGTGAGCATTGATTTGGACGTTACAAATAAATTGTAGCAAGTAGGCACATTTTCAAGTGTAGAACCCACAAATAATGAGCATTGACTGTGTATAGAAGAGGGAAACCAGATTGCTGAACAGTAGTAAATTCTGTCACACTCATCATGGGAAAACAGGAAAGAGATGAACACTTATGGAGTACTTACTATGTGCTGGCATTATGCATTTATTATAGTATATAATATACTTTAATATCATCTCTTTTTATATGTTGCTGGATTCAGTTTGCTGGTGTTTTGTTGAGAGCTTTTTCTTGTGATGTCTTGGTCTAGTTTTGGTATCAAAATCCTCTTAGATTGAGTTAGGAAGTATTCCCTCTTGTGTTTTTGGAAGAGTTGATAAAGAACACAATCCTTCATAAACTTTTAGTAGAATTCACCAATGAAGCCATCCAGTACAGGGCTTGTGGGGAAAATTTTTATTACTAATTCAGTTTCTTGGCTCAGGTCTAGTCAGATTTTCTTTTCTTTTTTTGAGAGAGACAGCGTGCACACACAGCCGGGGCAGAGGGAGAGAGAATCTTAAGCAGGTTCCACGCTAGGTGAGGAGCCTCATGCAGGGCTCTATCTCGCAACTGTGAGATCATGACTTGAGCTGAAATCAAGAGTTGGATGCTTAACAGCCTGAATCATCCAGGTGCCCCAGATTTTCTATTTCATCTTGAGTCAGTATTGGTGGTTGTGTCTTTCTAGGAATTTGTCCGTTTCATCTGGGTGATCGAATTTGTGGATATAACCATTGTTCATAATATTCTGTTATAATCCTTTTTATTCCTGTGAGGTCAGTGTGACCCCTTCGTCTTCCCTGATTTTAATAATTTGAGTGTTCTCTCTTTTCTCTTGGTCAATGTAACTGAAAGTTTGTCAATTCTTTTTCTTTTTTCAAAGACCCAACTTTTAGTTTTCTTGATTTCTATTTTTCCTCTTTATTCCATTTATTTTCACACTAATATTTATTGCTTGCTTTCTTCTACTTGCTTTGGATTTTGTTCTTCCTTTCTAATTTTTTTTTAATGTTTGTTTAATTTTGAGAGAAAGAGACAAAGTGCAGGCAGTGGAGAGGGGGGTGCAGAGAGAGAGGGAGACACAGAATCCAAAGCAGGCTAAAGGCTCTGAGCTGTCAGTACAGAGCCTGACGCGGGGCTCGAAACCATAAACCGTGAGATCATGACCTGAGCCGAAGTCGAATGAATACTCAACCGACTGAGCCACCCAGGCACCTCTTTCTTTTCTAATTTCTTAAGGTGCAAATTGATTTGAGACCTTTCTTCTTTTTTAATATAGGCATTCACAGCTTCTAAGCAGTTTCTGCTGCAAACCACAAGATTTGATATATTGTGTTTTATTTTCATTTATATCAAACTTTTTATTCTAATGTCCTTTGTTATTTCTTTTTTTTGACCCATTGGTTATTTAGGAATGTATTTAATTTCTATATATTTGTAAATTTCCCAAATTACCTTCTGTTCTTGGTTTCTAATTTCATTCTCTTGTGGTTGAAGAATGTACTTCCTATGATTTTAATCATTTAAAAATTGAGACTTGTTTTACAGTGAAACATGTGGTCTTTCCTGGAGAAAGATCCGTGTGCACTTGAAGAATATGTATTCAGTTGTTATTGGGTGAAGTATTCGATAGATATATTCTGTCTCATTGGGTTATGGTGTTATTCAAGTCTTTGGTTTCCTTGTTGACTTTCTGCCTGGTTTTTATCATTCATTATTGAAAGCGAGATATTGAAGTCTTCACCTGTTTTTGAATTATCTATTTCAATTCTGTCAATTTGCTTAGATTTTGAGACAGTTTATAAGTGCATAGATGCTTGTAATTGTTTTATCTTTTTTGAGATTGACCGTTTTATCATAGAATTTCTTTTTCTCAAGCAACAATTTTGCCATTTACTGGTATGATACAGTAAAATTAATTAGTATAGTATTTTGTCTGATATTAATATAGTTACCCCAGCTCCCTTCTGTTTACATGGTATATTGCTTTCCATTG
The DNA here is from genome assembly GCF_046562875.1 of Panthera onca. Lineage (NCBI taxonomy): Eukaryota > Metazoa > Chordata > Mammalia > Carnivora > Felidae > Panthera > Panthera onca. The sequence goes on from NC_138355.1 coordinate 23,051,282, forward strand.
TTTTACTTCCAACCCAGCTATGCCTTTGGATCTACAGTGTATCCCTTACATAAAGCATACATTTGTATCAGGTTCATTATTTTCATCCATGCTGCCAATATCTGCCTGTTAACTGGAGTGTTGAAGTGCTGGTCTTATTGAGGATCCTTTCTATGTGATGAGTTGATTCTTTCCTGTTATTTTCAAGATTTTCGCTTTGCCTTTGGCTTTTCATAATTTGATTAGTTTGGTTTAGCTTTTATGTCTCTGAAAATCATAGGTGAAGCTCAAGCTGTTCCCCAAAATTGGCATAAAGTAACCACTTTTAACCAATTCCGTCACTAGGAAAACTCTAGTGCTATAGCCAATCATTATAAAAACTTAACAGCCTCTGTATTTTCACTGTATAAGCTGTTCTAAACTAATAATCCTCTGAGCCTCATTCTGCCATTGGTTTGAAAGCTCCCAGTTTGCAAACTGTTTTTATGTGCACAAACTAATTAAACTAATTAAACTCTCACTAATTTAACTCTATTTTAATGATCTGGTGATATGATTTAATTTTATTATTTCTGGTTTTTTTACAGTATCTAATACATAAATAGTAGATTTATTGTGAGGATTATATAGGCAAATATACATAAACCCCAATAACTGGGTCTCATTTAATGCTACGGTAATTTTTTCTCCTTTTGGAAACTCATGCTCAAAGGGTGGTAATGCTACTCCCATTTGTGTCAAATTATTATTTTTTTATTGAGGTGTAATTGACACATAACATTATATGAGTTTCGGGTATAAACATAATGGTTTGATATTTGTATACATTGTGAAATGATCCCCACAATAAGTCTAATTAATATCTGTCACCATACATAGTTACAAAAAATTTTTTTCTTGTAATGAGGATGTTAAAAATGTACACTTAGTAACTTTCAAATATGCAATACAGTTTTATTAACTATTGTCACCCTGGTTCACGTGATATCACCATGACTTATTTAGTTTATAACTGGAAGTTTGTACCTTGTGGCCGCCTTCAGTCATTCATTGTACCAGCCCTATACCCCCGCCCACCCCCCACCCCCCAATCTCCAGTCTGTCCTCTGTACCTCTGAGCTGGTTTTCCTTTTGTTTGGTGGGTTTTTTAGATTCCACATAAAAGTGAGATCATCCAGCATTTGTTTTTCTCTGACTTACTTCACTTAGCATAATGCCCTTGAGGTCCATCCATGTTGTTGCAAATGGCACAGTTTCATTCTTTTATGGCTGATTAGTATTATGTGTGTGTGTGTGTGTGTGTGTGTGTGTGTGTGTGTGTGTGACATCTTCTTTATCCATTGATCCACTGATGGAGCTTCAATTGTTTCCATGGCTTAGCTATTGTATATAATGTTACCGGGCACCTGGATGGCTCAGTTGGTTAAGCATCTGACTTCGGCTCAGGTCATGATCTTGTGGTTTGTGGAATGAGCCCTGCGTCAGGCTCTGTGCTGACAGCTTGGAGCCTGGAGCCTGCTTCAGATTCTGTGTCTCCCTCTCTCTCTGCTCCTCCCCCACTCATTCTCTGTCTCGCTCTGTCTCTCAAAAATAAACATAAAAAAAATTAATGCTGCAATGAACACAGTGGTGCACATATCTTTTCAAATTAGTGTTTCTGTTTTCTTCACAGAAATACCTAGAACTGGAATTGCTGGATCATATGACAGTTCTATTTTTAACTTTTTGAGGAACCTCCACACCGTTTTCCATAGCGGCTGCACCACTTTGCATTCCTATCAGCAGTGCACGAGGGTTCCTTTTCTCCACATCTTCGCCAATGCTGGTTATTCCTTTGACAGTTTGATTTTGATATGGTTAAGGTGCTTGAGGTTCGTTGAGCTTCTTGATATGTAGGTTAATGTTTTTCATCCTCTCTGGGAAGTTTTCAGCCATTATTTCTTCAGATAGTCTTTTGCCCTTTCTTTTTCTTCTGGAACCCCAATTACACGTATGTTGGTACACACATGTTCACGCAATGCTACATACGCGTATGACCCTGTGGATTCCAAGGAATGTGTTGGAGTTTTTCAAAGCCCTATAAACATTTCATTCTACAGATTTGCCTTTGAAACTTTTTGGTTAGCCTACTGTTTACCCCAGCCGTTATACATTACCTCAGGCGTAAAGTGATGTAGTTGCCTCTAGTTGTTGACAAACCTACCACGGTAAAAGGTTTTTCACACTGAGTGAGCTCCAAGATAGGCCAAATCAAGAGAATTTTGTCAGTGGGGCCTGTCAGGAAATCAAACAGATGAAATAATGACAGTTCTCTGGGGGTGAGGTTTTGAAGGTGTTCTAATCCTGTTTTGTCCCCTCCTGTGGTTGGCAGGTTTGTAGTTTTCACTATAATTGAAGACTCTTGGTTTTCAAGGCCACCACAGAACTGGAGGGAATGTACATTAAAATGACACACAGTTGGGGCTCCTGGGTGGCTTGCTTTCTGAAGTGGGATTAGGGAACCAGTAAGGCACAGGCTGTGAATTGTTATTAAGAAATCAAGGGGCACCTGGGTGGCTCAGTCGGTTAAGCATCCAACTCTTGCTTTTGGCTTAGGTCATGATCTCATGGTTTGTGGGATCGAGCCCTGCATCAGGCTCAGCATTGACAGCACAGAGCCTGTTTGGGATTCTCTCTCTCTCTGCCCCTCCCCCACTCATTCTCTCTCTCTCTCTCTCTCTCAAAATAAATAAACTTAAAAAAAAAAAAGGAAATCAGTATTGGGGCACCTGGGTAGCTCAGTTAGTTGAAAGGCTGATCTTGATTTTGGCTCCGGTCATGATCCCAGAGTTGTGGGATCCAGCCCCACACTGGACTCCATGCTGAGCATGGAGCCTGCTTAAGGTTCTTTCTCGCAGGAGCTCCTGGATTCAGTAGGTTGGGTGGCCGATTTCAGCTCAGGTCATTATCTCACAGTTCATGAGCTTGAGCCCCGCGTCGGGCTCTGTGCTGACGTTCAGAGCCTGGAGCCTGCTTCACATTCTGTGTCTCCCTTTCTCTCTCTCTCTCTCTCTCTCTCTCTCTCTCTCTCTCTCTCTCAAAAATAAGTAAACATTAAAAGATTCTCTTTCTCTGCCCCTCCCCACCCCTCTCTCCCCCGGTGCTCTCTCTCTCTCTCTCTAAAATAAAAAAAAGAAATCAGTATTGAGAGTTACAATTTTGAACAGTACATTTTGTTTGCCACCAATCTCCTGGACTCCCAGCTCCCTTCCAACTAGTCGGGAGTTTGTATTAGTCCTTTCCATTCACATCCACTCTGGATGGGGCAAGGCTCAAAGTAAGCCCAGGTCATACGCTTCCATTGCACCCACTCAGGGTCTAAGAGAACAGATCCCAGTGCCTGCCTTGACTCACCCATTTCTTTTCTTTCTTTGTCAACTCTTTTTTTCTTTGCCTTGGATTACCTAAAGCTGAGTTCATTGAGATCTCAATAAGGTCATATTGTAATTGCAAATTCACAACAGGTTTTCAGTTCAACCGGATGAATTTTCATGGTGCTCACAGAGGATGCACTCACTGAGGGCATCTCAATGGAATTGCAGTTTGATAACCAAACAGAAGCACAATGGAAGATTGTGGTGATTAATACAGCCCTATTCACAGCCACCCAAAGATAATCCACTGTTCCCTGTGATTTGAATCCATCAGAAGGAAAGGCGGGGAAAGAAAGGATTTGGTTCCAGCAATTGGAATAATTCTAGGTTTATCTCATGGTGTGTGTTTGGGTTACTGAGGTTAAAAAACTCCTGGTTGGACCTTGAACCCCATGGGAAGCTGCTGCCTGTCCTCTCCTTTGCCTTTGGAGGCTTCCCCACTAGAACACAGCAGATCGCTATTGCTAAGCACGCCCTTCCCACCCTTCCCTGACACTCCAAAAATAACCTCTGCTGAGACCTTCCCTTCACACACATGCATGTGCAGAGTCAGGCGCACGCGCGTGCACACACACACACACACACACACACACACACTCACTCACAGGAATAGCTCTAGCCTCTGCCTTTGTCCTCTACTTTGAACTTTTTCTCAGGCTTCCCCACTGGTCTTCCTTTAGCTGTATACCTGAATTCTTTCTCTCTATAACATGGTTAACAGATGTCTATCACTAGACCATCAGGTTTCATTAAATTTTCAAAATTTAATTAAACACTTTTTGGAGATAGTTATAGATTCACATGCAGTGGTAAGAAATAATACAGGGAGATACCATGTGTTCCTCACCAGGTTTCTCCCAGTGATATAACATCTTGCAAAACTATGGCACAAATGGCAGCCAGGATATTGACACTGGCATAATCCCCGGATCGTACCCAGAGGTCCCCTGTCTCACATGTATGCATTTGTGTGTGCACGTTTAGTTCTATTTTATCACGAGTGGCGGTTTGCCTATCAATCACCATCTCTCATGTTAGTTTTGTATAACCCCACCCATCTCCCTCTCCCCACTCCCTGCTCAGCTCCCCAACCTAACCACTGATTTGTTCTCCATCGCTATAATTTTGTCGTTTTCAGGAGTGTTTTATAAATGAACTCATAAGGGGAGACTGGGTGACCCAGTGGGTTAAGCATCCAACTTAGGCTCAGGTCTTGGTCTCCCGGCTTGTGGGTTCGAGCCCATGTCGGGCTCTAGGCTGACCGCTCAGACTGGAGCCTGCTTTGGATTCTGTGTCTCCCTCTCTCTTTGACCCCCCCCCCCCCCCAAAACGCTTGCTTGCAAGCGCTCTCTCTCTCACTCTTTCAAAAATAAACATTAAAAAAATGATCTCATAACATATGTAACCTTTTGGGATTAGCTTTTTTCACTCAGCCTAATTCCCCTCTGATCCACCCAAGGTTTTCTGTATATCAGTGGTTTCTACCTGAGTAGCATTCCCAGGTATAGATGGACATTTGATTTAACTGTTTACCCAGCGAATATCTGGGATATTCAGGATATCTGGGTTTCCAGTTTGGGACTAATTGGAATAAAGCTGCTATGAACATTCATATACAGGCTTTTGTGTGAACATAAAACCTATGTTTTCATTTCTCTGGGATAAGTGCCCAAGAGTACAGTTGCTGGGTCATGTGGTAATTGCATGTTTAGATTTATAAGAAACTACCAAATGTTCTCCAGAGTGATTGTATCTACCAGCAATGTGTGAGTGATCTAGTTTCTCTGCATCCTTGCCAGCAATTGGTATTATCACATTTTTAAAAAACTTTAGCCATTCAATAGGTATACAGTGAAATCTCATTCACTCGTGAAAAATCTAATTTTAAAAATCTATTTAATATTTTAACTTTTGTTGATTACTTGCACAGCTTTCATAGATTTTTATTTTTTGGGGGCTTATTTACAACTGAACAATTGTGTGAAGCACTGAAAAATTTCAAATAGTATTTCACATAATTTCATTTCACTCATTTGGTCACACATTTTTCAATATGCTAAAAATTCTATCAGTGCTGGCTTTTCAGACATGACTTGGTGTACAATATTGAAACCCTTTCAACAATTGTCAACTCAAAAGTTAACATGACATATACTGACTGTATGAATAACGTAGTCAAATGACTCTTCCGGCCTTTGTGGGCCTATTATAAAGGGAATTGCTTTGTCCACATACCAATTATGTTTCTGTACATATAAAATAGTTTTCTTTTTTTAAAGGTATATATTTACTTATTTATGAGACAGAGCAAGGGTGAGCGGGGGAGGGGCAGGGGGTGAGCGAGAATCCCAAGCAGGCTCCAAGCTGTTAGCACAGAGTCCAACGCGGGGCTCAGTCTCACAAACCTTGAGATCATGACCTGAGCCGAAGGCAAGAGTCAGCCGCTTAACCGACTGAGCCATCCAGGTGCCCCATAAAATATTTTTCTAATTAAAAACTTCAACTATGAAAAAATAGACACCTGGCTATTTCTCTTCCAGCCCTTCCGAAATGAGGATTCACTTAAGCTGCCTCCCTGATTCCTCTACTCCGTGCAGGCCATGTCCTACCCCAGCTTTAAAGCCGTCATACCTGTACCTCAGAGAGAAAAAAGAGGTAAGGTGGGGAAGGCCCAGTGTTTCAGGCTCCTATTTGTCTGGGAGGGGAATCTGACATTTTTAGCAGAAGACTAAAACATTTACTTTGAAAAAAGTAGAGACCCAGTTGCCTAGATACTGTCAGGAATACAGATCATTGAATCTGTGGGTGGCCTTAGTTGCTTTGTCCCTATCTGAGTGTCCAATGTGTTTAGGGGAAAATGAGACCGTTCTAACAAACAACCCATACCTGCTTGGGCTTTCTCTGTGGCCCTCTGGGTGTGTAGGTGTGTGCATCACATACCCCCACATATGCAGGTAATGAATAGCTTAGTATAAAAACTCTGCAACAAATATCAATTCTGTAAATTACCAGGGAGTCCTAATTGGGTTTGCTAGCAAAGCAACTTCTCTAAAGACTATAAATAGTAGGCACGTGCCTCCGTAAGCAGTGCAGCTATTTCTTTTTTAATAAGGGATTCTCATGTTACAAGGACATCACAGATTACTGAATAATTTATTTAATGGTACATGGTATGAGCTTCAGTCTTTGCCAGTGAGCTCATGGCCAAATGTCTAAAGAAGATAAGGTGAGCAAAAGCTAGAGCTCAGGCTTGGGTGAGCTGCTTATTTTTTTTATTAGATATGTATGGCTATTATAGCCCTGTACACATATTTTACTTGATATGATCTCAGCTTCAAAGGTTGTAAATAGAATAGAGGCACCACTTTATTACTAACATTTAGCTAACTCATAACAATGCACTCAACACACAGCACTGAGAAATAAAGAAGAGAATGATGACCTCGTCTACACTTGGTGATTTTAACAAAGGGCTGTGACGTGTAGGGGAGTGTTTGTTCTCTATGAAAATGTAGGGAACCAAGAGAGGGCAAAATTCAATAAGAGGATGTTAGATTTGGAAAATGGAAACAAGAAAAAAAGATTTTGATGGCTATTTTTCTGTGAACCTCTATTGTCTTTTCAATGATTTGGAGTTGAAAAACAATTACTTCTAAGCTTACAGATCTTCGACCATTTGCCTCGAAGTATATACAACTCTCAGGTGAGCACAGGTAGCTTGGAAGACAGGTACCCTTGCCTGTCAAATGTAATTTTGATGAAGATTAAATTTGTTTAAAAAGAAAATTTAAATTTGACAGTAGAAAGATGGCAAAAGGCTGGAACAGGTACATAACATAAGAGGAAATTTATATGGACAAAAAGTGTGGCAAAGGGTGCTTTGTTTCACTGACCAGTTAAAATTTTCAAGTCCGACTTCAGCTCAGGTCATGATCTCACGGTTTGTGAGTTTGAGCCCCGCGTCAGGCTTTGTGCTGACAGCTCAGAGCCTGGAGCCCGTGTCAGATTCTGTGTCTCCCTCTCTCTCTCTCTGTCCCTCCCCTGCTTGCACTCTGTCTCTGTCTCTCTCAAAAATAAACATTTAAAAAAATTTTTTAAGAAAATAATAAGTGCTAATTAGAATGAAGAATAATGAGAGCAACTGCCAGGGGGAGTTGGCATTGAAGCAATGATTTTAGAAAGTAGTTGCCGATATCAACTGAGGTTGAAGATTCACACACTTCATTCCCCGTTGAAGAAATGCCATTATGGGAAAATGCCCTAGAGGTGGCTGTATATTCTATGCACCGGGACATACGCAAAAATGTTTTTAGAGACATTGCTCAGAATAGTGTCAAGCTGGAACCCAAATGTCCACCCAGCATAGAAAGACTAAATAAGAGCTACAGCCACTGTATCATTGAATTTTACAGATCTCAAGACACAAATACACAGAGCGAGGGTTCATTGGCAGAAGGCTCCTAAACAGGCAGAACTAAACTCTGTCGTTTAGGGGTGCATATAGAGACAGTAAAAGTATAAAGACGAACACGGAAATAATTATAACAAAAGTCAAGATAGTGGATACTTTGACGAGAAGGGAAGTATTGTGACCAAGAATATTGAGACTTCTGCACACGAGAAGTGTTCTTTCTTCACCTGGCTGTGGTTCCGCTGATTTTCACTTTATAATTATGCATTGAACTGGGTACTGATGTTTAATGCACTTTTATGTATGTAGGTTATAGTTCACACCCACCTGGCCACGCAAAATGCTTTCTAACCGTACCATTAAATGCTAAAAGATCAGGATTTTAAAAAAGAAACTCCTGGGGTGCCTGGGTGGCGCAGTCGGTTAAGCATCCGACTTCAGCCAGGTCACGATCTCGCGGTCCGTGAGTTCGAGCCCCGCGTCAGGCTCTGGGCTGATGGCTCAGAGACTGGAGCCTGTTTCCGATTCTGTGTCTCCCTCTCTCTCTGCCCCTCCCCTGTTCATGCTCTGTCTCTCTCTGTCCCAAAAATAAATAAAAAACGTTGAAAAAAAAAAAAATTAAAAAAAAAAAAAAAAAAAAGAAACTCCTGAGTTCAATGTAATGCCATTAAAAAATAAACTTTAAGTATTAAAAAATAATTTAAGTGCAAGTTCAGCTGAATGAACATTTGAAACAGTAAGCCAACTCTTCCTACATAGTTCCACAAGAGCGTTCTGTAACGCCTGCGGGGAAGTCAGGCCGGAAGAGAGGAGATCTCGAGAGCACTGGCCGCCAGAGCAGAGGCCCCTCCCAGCCAGCCCTGATGCTCAGCAGCTGTTTCCCTAGGCAATTCTCTGGGCCTCATTCCTCATCTGTAAAGAGGATCAGACCCGATTAGAACTCCTCTGAGAGTCTCCTACTATATTCTTGGGAGTTCTCTGTGGAAACTTAAAAAAAAAAATTTTTTTTATAGAAATTCTTTTCGTTTTGACAAGTATCTGAAGAATATGAGCATCATCTGGGGCATCTGTAGGTCTGCCTTAGAACTGACAGTGCTACCTTCACTCTGGGTTTATGACTATATTGGGGCCAGATGTGCCATTTTGTCCTGAGCCAGTAAGAAGAAAACATAGGTGACCTTAATGAGTAAAGTCTGCATTTGCCAAATGACCTTATGAAAGGCTCACAACCAAAGTTTTCACAGTTCGAAGGGACAATGTTGTGTGAGATTTGAGTCATGGGACAATGCCTGACCCAAAGAAGGGACTAGGCACTCGAGTAACAAAGCAAGGGGCAGTTTCCTCCACAAAAATCACCCCGTCTGCCTCCTTAAGTTAACGTTGTTACCTCTTACTGGTTTCCTATTTGGTTTGTCAAAATTGTGAATTTGTTTTGATTTAGTAACTATTGAAGTTACAAGCCCATGGGACGTATGCCCAGTTTCATGTTTATACACACTTAGCTATCAGTCTTATAAAAGTAATTTATATCAACACTGGAAATCCTCAGAAAGTTTTTTCTTGAAGGCACCACATGTTATTTGAGTTTAAGCCACACTGAACCCTATGAACTCCACTAGCCCTCCTGTGACTTTTGTTTCCATTTTGGAAGTCAAGCCCTTTCCAGAGCCAGTGTGAGGCTGCCTGGGATCCAACCCTTTTCCTAAGTAGCAGTAACTCTCATTGGCAGGCAATTTCGCTTCCTGGGGACATTTGAAAGTGTTTGGAGACACTTTCCATTGTCACAGCTGGAGTTGGGGGCTAGTCAATGGAGGCCAGGGATGCTACTAAACGTTGTATAGAGCACAGGACAGCCGCCATTGGAAAGAATTATCCAGGCCGTAAATACCAATAGTTCCCAGGTTGAGAAACCCTGATTTCGTTCTCTACAGCTTTAACTTCTATACGAAGAAAATTTTCTGGGTCTTTTCCCAGTTAATCAGAGTAAGGCAGTGGTAGTCTCCTATGACTTATCTTTCACAGCACCTGTTTCCTTCCACACAGGCAAGCAAGCAAAAACAATCCCTCAGGCATGAAGTCCGTTGCATGACTGGCTTGATTTAAGGGTAGAGGTTTGGAGGGGTCAGGCATTTTGCTATTTTTTTGAGGCAACCTTATTCCTGGTCCTCCTCTCTCAGGTCCCGGCCTGCCATCTACATAGAGTCACTTTGCCTGATGTTTATAGCTGGTCTCTGGAGGGAATGTGGTCTCAAGTGATTCTCAGAGGAAACCGCTGGAAACAATATTTGAACAGAAATGGTAACGAGAGCTTCAAACAGATCAGAGTGGTTTCAGACATCTGAGAAATGTGGGTCAATCTCCAAAGTGGACCTAAGGGCCCACGTAGTTGTGTGATGATGGGCCTGTACTGGCCGCTGAGGAATATCTATCCCCTTGCTATCTGTCCCCGTGTAATTATTATATTTGTTCATGTGGATCCTGCTCTATGTTCCTAGGTCCTATCTCATCTTGCCTATCCGATGTTTAACTCTTTGTGGATAGATCCTTCCATGTCTCTTGTTGTCACTGGAACACCACCCGACATGCTCAGCATGGTGGCCGGCTCTGTGGGTGGTCAACAGTGTCAGTGAGCTATGAAAAAAACAGGCCAAGTGGCATTTGGGGAAGTTGTTTCCCAAACATTGCCTGCCTCCTCTCCAGCCCCTCGTCCTGTTCACCTGTTATTCCAGTGACCAGACTCCAGTCAGAACCAGCCTCTCAGCTTTGGAAGCATTAGAATCTATAGTGTTCTCCTGACAAGAACATAGCCCTTAATCTCTAGGAACAAAAAAGGGATTGTGTTCTCCCTCCCCAGGTCTGGGCAGGCTGCCTAGGGTACAGTTGGGGTTCTGAGCGCTGCTCAGTCTCCACCTCATCTAGTCCCCTCCCTACCGCAGTGCTACCACAGGGTCACCGAGACTGCTGTGGGCAAGTCTCCATCCATCCCTGACAACCAGTGATACAGGCACCTGACTGGATGCCTCACATCCTGCCTAAAACCACTACCCTTCCCCTCCCCCACATCTTTCTAAACAAAATGTCCTCTGTCTAATGTGTAGTCTTTCAAAGACACAGTGGAGGCACCATGCCTTTAGTACAACACATGTGCCCCCTGGGATGTGGCAAATATGGCCCTTATCTCCTTCCCTGGACTTTGCAGTCAAGTGCTCTACCCCTGACCTATACCCCCTGGACTTTGGAGGTCTGCTCAGAGCCCACAGCTGAGAGGAGGCTGGAGCTGTTGTGGGCGAAGACAAGTCTGAGGGCGCAGGCATCCCCGTTTGGCACACACAGCCTGCAAAACTCCTTTCCCTGTGGGCTCTTGGGTGCCTCCAGCTGCCTGGGTCCTGCATACCTGTGGGCCTACAGGGCTCAAGGAGGCTTACGCGAACAGGCATGCAAACTCTGGCTAAAGTAGCAAACTGAAGGCAAGAGCAGCTGGGCATGGGCTGTAAGGGGGGATGAGGCCAGACCACAGAAAGGAAGGCCCATCGCGGGGTCAGAGGTCGGAGGGCTGCTGAGCACAGCAAGTACCATCGTAGGAGACAGGTTAGTGGAAATGGTTCAGAAGACCCCGAGAGAACCGGGCTGGGGGCTCTCTTGTGGGATCTAGTGGTGTGTTCGGTCTAGGGGAGGGGAACGGAGAGGGAGACCCACTTGGTAGCATCAAGAAGATTAGACAAGATTTGACCAGTCCATTTTCGCCTGATTTACAGTTTACTTTGAAAGTTTATTTGTTTATTTTGAGAGTTTGTGTGAGCAGGGGAGGAATAGAGAAATAGACAGAATCCTAAGCAGGCTCTGCACTGACAGTGCAGAGCCCGAAGCGGGACTCAAACCCACAAACCGTGAGATCATAATCTGAGCAGAAATTTAGCCTGACTTAAATCTAAGACGTTCAGACTTGGTTGTGGGGAAGGCAAAGAGCAGTTGGAGTTTTCCCTGAGTTTACCCCAGCACAGTGGTGGCCTGGAGCCCAGCCTGCAATTCCAAAGGGTGAGCTGGACCCCATGCTGGCCAAAGCATGGGCGGGCCCCCAGCTTAATAGTGGGGACTGGCTAAACGGGGCCCTCCACCCAGTGTGAGGCAGATCCTGACTTGAGCCTGCTATGGTCATGTGCAAAGCGCAACCTGCTGCCTGGTCAGCCTCGCCAGGCACTTGTGAGGTACGTCCTACAGCTCCCACCTCTCCTCCAACCCTGGGGGCGGGCGGCACTCCCTGCACCCCTGCCCTGTGAGTGGGCCTGGGAGGGGCAGGGCCGCTCGGAGGTCTGAGATCTGGGTTGTAGGCAGGGAGGATGGTGAGAACCCACCTGTGAGATGGGGTCTGACCAGTGCAGTGGTCCACGGTCTAGGTTGTAGCTGATCTGGGCCCCTGTTCCCCCTTCCCCTGGCAGCCAGGTTTTTGTTCTTGTCATGGTGGATTAGCTCCCTAAATAGAGGTTGCACAGAGAAAACGAAAGGAGGAAAATGGGGAAATTAATAGCTCTGGTAAAAGATCTGGTGGGGAAGAAAGTTAAAACCAACTGACCGAATGAGAGTTTGATGATCCCATACACTCTCTGGTCCTTTTCTGATACATAGACAGGGGTCACAGTTAAATGTTGGGTGTAGGCACAAAACACACTTCACACCCATTCGCCTACGAATTCTCAAGTCTTCATCTTGAAAGCTGGTGGGCCCAGGGCTCAAGATCCACCCCCCCCCCCCGCCCCCACTCCCGCCCTGGGACTGATGCCACCAGGTGGTATTGTGCATATGACCCGTCTGCAGGCTGAATGACAGGACGCTTTTCCAGTGAAGACAACTGGGTAGTAGCGACACGGAGCATGTGTGCTGTCTCACTGGCAAGGAGGAAAGACACAGAGATGAGCTGCAGGAGGGGAGAGAGTGGAGGAGGCAGAGAAACGTCTCTCTTTACGTCACGCTCTGGGAGAACCCTAGAGTCCTGAAGTCTGGCCCCGAGGGATCACCACATTTTAGAGGAACATCAAGGAGCAGATCTGAGTGGCGGGGACAGGCCAAACCGTGAGAGCCCCAAGTGCCCCTCTGGCAAGAAGAGAAGATCTTGCTGCCAGGAATCTTAGGGCTAGAATTCTCTGCTAGTGGCCTATCCCCTTTCACCTTTTTTATTCTTCATCTTCGCTGGACTTATTGCTCAAAAGAAAAAGCAAAGCTAGACTGGAGTTCCAGAAAGAGTCTCTATGGCTTCTTTAAATCAGGTGGGCTATGAACCTGTAGGAAATGTCAAAACAGAAACAAAGGGAAGAAAGAAATCTCTTCTGCACCAGCAACTGCGCCGTTAAGCTCTATTAGTGTATGGGATGTGGGGCGGAATTATTGCTTCCATCCGAAATCCAATTTCTACTCCACCCATAATGGCTCTTGAGAGGTGACCATGCTGCCCTACTAGTTCAGGTGACCTGAACCTGCTCTACTAGTACAAATAACAACACTGGCTGACTTTCTGCCCAGAAAACTAAGTGCATCCAATCTAATATAATACCCACACCATATACCTTTGGCATACAGTTGGTGACTATCGGGAAACATGGAGTTACAACTCAAGTCACCTCAGTCAGTTGCAAAACCCCCCTTGAGTGTCAGGCAATAGAAGGAGAGCCAAGGAAAGGAACGTTTCACACTTGCGTGGCCTTTTTACAGCTGCCTTTACCCACACGGTTGCACTTGCTGCTCACATCAACCTCCAAAGGAGACAAAACTTATTACCTTCATTTCACGAATGAAAACAGTGGTCTAAGAGCGGTTAAATGACTTCTCAAAAGCTATACTCTAAGAGGCAGAACCTGGATTAGAACCAGGGTGCTCTTCAGGACTCTTCCAGCGATGGCAATGGCTTTTAAACTGTGTACCTCACAGAACATCCTTGGGAAGGAAGGGAAGTCTTGCATCCTTGACTCCTGCTCAGGTGGGAACAGCTCCAATTTCATTTGCTTTATCTGTTGGCGTTCCATTCAAGGTTTAAAATAGATTGAAAAGTCACTGCACTCTGCCATGATGCCCCCAGTGGGAGGTTCGGCCACAGGACAAGGAGCCCACTTGGAATGCACACAAAGAAAGGAGGGGGTAGAGATACCGGCACCCCGGGTAAACTCCCTGCACGCCCAGGCCCTGCACTTCAGATCTTCTCGTAGGAAAAGAAACAGCTGAGGCTTGTCAATTTGGGGAGGTACTTTCTGGCTTGACATCACAGGGTCAGCTTTGTGGATCTCATCCAGACAAATCTAAGGCCCTCAGCAGACTCTAAGTCACAAGCCACCTAAGTTTAATGAGCTGTTACAGCCCCGTGCCTGGTAAGCAATACTTCCAGCCTTCTCCATGTGCTGGCTCCGGTGACATCTATGCTGATCCCAAAGGCTGGCTTATTCTGGGTGTCACTTCTTCATGGTATGAGGCCACTGAGGGGGTCATCCTCACCAGCCTGAGTCCTGAGACCTCCTAACAGTTTGTCCCTTTCTTCCAAGCTCTTCTTTCACATGGCTCTGTCTGCTCTCTGACCACTGTTCTGATCTTCCCAGGAACCCTGCATTACACCTGCTAGTTTTAGCTTCTCCAAATGGAACTGCTTAGAAACAGCCTTCTTCTCTTCCCCAGCTTCCCAGCTGGCAAATATTCTGGCTTACCAAGGGCCTCCTGGAGCTGTGTAGAGTCAGGAAAATCCTTTAAGGTTTGGTTTTGACCCTTTAAGCTGGACTCTTAAAAAGCTGCTTGCTACAGATAAAAGACAGGTCTAAGGTCTGCCTTGGCAGATCATTGAGGTTGGTGGACCAAATGTAGGCTTTTGTTCAGATTTTACAAAGCACTTACAGCTTGGTTTTGTCATTTGTTTTCACATCTCTCTCTCTCTAAACTGTGTGTAATAGGGACGCCTGGGTGGCTCAGTCGGTTAAGCGTCCGACTTCGACTCAGGTCATGATCTCGCTGTCCGTGAGTTCGAGCCCCGCGTCCCGCTCTGGGCTGATGGCTCGGAGCCTGGAGCCTGCTTCCGATTCTGTGTCTCCCTCTCTCTCTGCCCCTCCCCCGTCCATGCTCTTTCTCTCTCTGTCTCAAAAATAAATAAACGTTAAAAAATTTTTAAAAGTAAACTGTGTGTAATAGAAAGAAGTCAGACCTGGATTCGAGTCCCAGCTTTGCATTGACAAACTGTGACCTTAGACAAACTACTCAATCTCTCTGAACTTCCTTTCTTCATTTATATAAAAATGATAATACACTGCACAGGGTTGGTGTTTGTTTTTTAATGAAAAATTAATGAAATAAATCTATAGAATACTTAGCACAGAGTCAGATTTCAATAGATGCTAGTTTCTTCTTTCTCCTTAAGGATAAAACCCTAAACTTACCCATGTCTGTTTTCCCAAAATCTAGTACAATGGTTAGTACATAACGTATTCTCAGTGAATGTTGACAGTATGAATGAATAAATAAGGAGTGAATCAAGAGGGCCTACATGAAATTGATAGGCCATGGGAAAGGTTGCCAAAACAAAAGTATTAGTAATTAAGAGTGAGAAATCTATCAAATGCTCCAAAATGTACCTATAAATATGTTCACTGTTGTGTTCTTTATAATAATGGAACTTTTGAAATAACCTAAATGTTCAACAAAGGGGACTGGGTACATTAATTAAAGTAGTTTAATTTTTTAATTTTTAATTTTTAATTTTACAGAGAGAGAACATGAGCGGGGAGAGGGGTGAGGTGGGGGGGGGGGAGGAGAGAATCTTAAGCAGGCTCCACGCTCAGCATGGAGCCTGACACAGGGCTTGATCTCATAACCCTGGGATCATGACCTGAGCTGAAACCAAGAGTAAGACATTTAGGGAGCTTGGGTGGCTCAGCATACATGCTTTCTCTCTTTCTCTCAAGAATAAATAAATATTAAAAAAAAAAGTGTTGGATGCTCAACCAACTATATAAACTACTATAAACTACTATATTAAAGTAGTTTACGGGCGCCTGGGTGGCTCAGTCGGTTGGGCGGCCGACTTCGGCTCAGGTCATGATCTCACGGTCCGTGAGTTCGAGCCCCGTGTCAGGCTCTGTGCTGACAGGCCTGGAGCCTGTTTCAGATCCTGTGTCTCCCTCTCTCTGACCCTCCCCCATTCATGCTCTGTCTCTGTCTCTATCTCAAAAATAAATAAACGTTAAAAAAAAATTTAAAAAAATAAAGTAGTTTAATATAGGGTCACCTGGGTGGCTCAGTCAATTGAGTGCCCGGCTCTTGATTTAGGCTCAGGTCATGATCTTGTGTTTCATGAGATGGAGCCCCGCTTCAGGCTCTGCACTGACAGCAAGGAGTCTGCTTGAGATTCTTTCTCTCCCTTTCTGTCTGCCCTTCTCCTGCTCATGTGCACACATGTGCACCTCCCCCGCCCCGACAAATAAATAAACTTAAAAAAATAGTTTAATATAAAATTCTATGCAACCATTTTCAAAATGTAAATTTTAGGAGTATGTTCCACGAAAATATCCAAAACATGTTTTTAGGTAAAATGGTATGTTAAAAAATTGTACTCCTGTAAAATTGTATTTCAAAAGAAAGAAATGCCTGGAAGAATATTAATAGGCAATGGTTATGTCTAGATGGTGGAATTATAGCAATTTTTATTTTATATACTGTATTATCCAACATTTGAATTTTTATGAGTATCATTCTTATAATCCGGAAAACAAATTTCTTTTGGAAAACTAAAACACACAAACATAACAATCAGTGACAGATTTTTTTTGGTTGTAAATGTCAAAACCCACTTTAAACCCACATAGATGCAAAGGAAAATGTATCTGGAAGACTATTTTGGCTGCAGGAAGGTGTGGTATGGCTGGACCCCAGGAATAGGTAGAAACAGATCCAGCATGCTGCACCTCTGGGTGTGGGTATCATCCCTTCTACTGCAGGCCAGCTTCCTCCACATGGCAGGAGATGCCATCTTGATGAGTTCAGAGCTGCTAGTCTCTGCCACAGAGAGAAAATGAGCACCGTGCTCTGTGGTCCCTAGGTTGTGAATTCCAAAATACACTGCAATTGGTCCCACTGGATTGGATGTTGATCCCTTGCCCAGTTGCTGTGCCCAGGGCATGGCGGTGTTCTGTAATTGGTCCACCTTGTGGCTCATTTCCATCTTTTGGTCCATCAGTGTGCCCAGCAGGCAAGGTCCTGTCAGAAGAGCTTAAATAATAAGTTGAGAAATGATGGTCTCCTTCTCCCTACACCCTTCTGCTGTGAACTGATATTTCCTTGGAGGTGAGGGAGACAGGATAGGACATTCTGAGTGTGTTGGCTTAATTTTGGTTTTCAGAGGAGGGCAGGGGGAGGCTGGAAGTAGAACGGTGGCCAGGATTGGACTATCTAATTGCATTATCAACATCAGATGCAATGAGTGAGCTTTCCTGACATGTCCTTGTGCTGGTGTGAAGATTTATCTGAGTGCTTGAAGAGCATATGGCTCAACCCAGGGGCTACGTGCTGGCTGGACAGAGACAGCAGCTTTTGTTATTCTAATTCCCTCTCTTCCTGGGCACCGTCCATCACTTCCATATAAGTAAGGAGAAACAGATCTTCTAAAGAATGATGCATGTTCTTAAAGTATCTTGCATAGAACAGCCAGAGCTCAATAAAACATTCAGTGCATTCCCTGCTTTATTTACTTACTCAGGGGTGGTAATTTCATTTATTTCCAAAATAGAGTGAGTGTGTCTAGAAAATAAACGTTTTAAAATACTGTAGGACCTCATGATATCATGGCTTACTGTTATAATTCAATTTGTGATAAGTTACTATGTTGGAATGGGATCATGGCACCTCTGGTGGTCAGGAGCTATGCTTTAGCCATCACTGAGCCCCAAGGTAGTGCTGGTCCACAGTAGGTACTCAGAGGTTAAGGATGTTCAAAAATCTAATGGTTCATTCTTAATAGACTTGTTTCCTTGGGTTTCTTTCTTTCTTTCTTTTAGTGTTTATTGATTTTTGAGAGAGACAGACAGACAGACAGAGCATGAGCAGGGGAGGGGCAGAGAGAGAGGGAGACACAGAATCTGAAGCAGACTCCAGGCTCTGAGCCATCAGCACAGAGCCCAACACAGGGCTCAAACTCACAAGCTGCAAGATCGTGACCTGAGCCGAAGTTGGACCCTCAACCGACTAAACCACCCAGGTGCCCCTCTTTGGGTTTCTATTGTGGTTTTTTTTCTTCCTTTCTGACTTTTTTCTCCTTTTTTTTCCTGTGTAGTAAGGATACCGTCCATTTCCCCACATCTTCTGGTTCTTGCAATAAATCATTTTCAGAGGCTCATTCTTACTCTGAGCCTTTGGGATGATGTTCCCTTTACCTTGTTCTACAGCATTTCCCCACATAATTCATTTTTTGCCCTTTTACCCATCCTTTTGATCAAGGTAGGATCTATCCTCCTACCAACAGAGAAGCTATTTGGACTGCCTTGGGTTGGGCTCACTATCCACTTGAGCATTGGCTAAGCACTATAGATGGCAGTGGGTTCATGGCTACACCTCCCAGCCCACTGTCAGCAATTGTCTTGTTCTTGTGGGGGGTTTAGTCTAGCCTCCTAGCAAAAACATTGCCCTGGAGGCTCTGCTGGCCATCAGTCTATTTCCTTTTGCCCTAAAACAATATGGTACAGATGACATTATATTTCTAAGATGCACAAAAGGATTTTAATGTGGCATCATATAGAATCACATGTCTCATCCCTCCATAGCCACTGCAGTGAGAGCACATTATAGCACATTTTGTTTATACTGAAACTTAATTATCATTGAGCACTGAGGAGGGACAAAAAGAGTATTCTTGCTTTCCTATTTAGTATATAAAGAGCTATGGAATGAAAAAAAAAAATCTACCAAAAACCATGACAAGTCTGGCGATTTTTTTTTTTTTTTAATTTTTTTTAACGTTTATTTATTTTTGAGACAGAGAGAGACAGAGCATGAGCGGGGGAGGGTCAGAGAGAGAGGGAGACACAGAATCGGAAGCAGGCTCCAGGCTCTGAGCTGTCAGCACAGAGCCCGATGCGGGGCTCGAACTCACGGACCGCGAGATCATGACCTGAGCTGAAGTCGGACGCTTAACCGACCAAGCCACCCAGGCGCCCCAGTCTGGCGATTTTTATCCCATGTCCATGGCCATGTGTCATCACTATGCATTATTCACCTTGCTTTTCAGTATGAAATTGATTTTTAGTTGCAAGTAAAGGGATATGCATCAACAGCTGCCTAAGTGGTAAGGACATTTGTTTTTATTAAACAAGAAGTCCAGAGGTATGGTCTCAGGGATGGTCTAACCACATCATCAAAGGCTCAGGCTCTCTCTCTCCTTCACACTCTGACTTAATAGGCATGCTGCTTTTTTTCATAATGTGTATTGCTTCACAGACTTCATGTGGCTACCTTAGTTCCAGGCATTACATCCATATTCCAGATGGGAAGGAGGAGAAAGGGATCACAGCAAGCTTTTCTGCAAGTCTGTCCCTTTTATTAGAAAAGCAAACAGTTCCTGGAAAATTCCCAGCCAGCTTTCACTTTATGCCTCATTGGTCCCAGCTTGTAACACTTTACTCCTAGCAGCAAAGGAGGATGAAACAATGAGCATTTTGTAAAGAGAAATCGTGTAACCATGAGTAGATTGGATTTATCAATCTTAATTCATTCCCCAAGTCAAGGGATATTGCTGCTACACACCATCCACCTCCACCACCACCCAAACAGAATTAGTGTTGTGTTAGCAATGACTGCTGCTGACAGTCCAGGGCAACCTTGGCAGCATTATTTTTAGCTGCAGTGATGGTGGCTGTAGAACTGACCGGTGCTTTTCTAAGGTAAATATACTTTGAAAAGAGTGAAATGATGTATGTTTTTTCACAAATTTGTGTGTTATCACTGTGCAGGAGCCAGGCTAATCTTCTCTGTATCGTTCCAATTTTAGTATATGTGCTGCTGAAGCGAGCACAAAATGAGGTCTGGTTCTGATCACTGATAATAAATATGGAGTCAATGGAATGGAATATTATCCAATACAACATACTTTAAAAATGACAGCATGACTTACTGAATTGAAGAAGACTACAGAGAAAGCAAATCAAATAATACTTATACAATCTTCCTTTGTGAAAGCAAGTAATTTCTGAATCCAATATAAAAGGAATTACAAACACCATTTGCATTGGTGGTTCAAATTTCTCCAAGCAAGTAAATTCTGAGAATCACAGACTTCAAACATCCCTTTCTAGTCTCTATTTCTACTGAATTCAGAGTGAAAGGTATTTCTTGGGTTGTGGCTTCTTCTACCCAAGCAAAGACTACAGAGGCCCATTGCCTACTTCTGTTTCTTACCCCTCCCATTATTGTCTCTCAAGCTCACCCCTTCGTAAAGTTAATTTTGGTGTTAGAGGTCTTCTATTAGTGCTCACAAAGTGAATGGTACAGAGTTAAGGTGTCCAACCATCCCGGATTCCTAGGACTGAGGCTTCCCTAGGAAGCAAGATTTCAGTGCTAAAACCAAAACCACCCTAGGCAAACTAAAATGGCTGGTCACCCTAGGGATGATCACCAACATGAAAGGGGGTGAAGGAGAGGGAGTTTGAGAGGAAGGAAGGAGAAGGAGGACCTGGGAAGTCATGGCCATTCAACCCAACTTTAAATTTCATGGTTTTTCTTTCCATCTTAATAACTAGGGTTCCTGCACATCAACTCATGAGTGATGCTTGGACTCATCATTTCTTCAGGTTCTTTACTCTTCCAACCTGTACCTAATTGCCTCAACCTAATTGCCTCCCAATTCTGCCCCTCTATCAATGTTTCCCAATTCCTATTCCCGGTCACCAGACTCAATGGCATTGTAAGTGAATGCTATGAAGCCCCCTCTGATCCGACACATAGCAACGATAATGAACATGAGAAAGAGAATTTTACAAGTCATAGCCACACTCAAAAATGAGATACATATATGTCCTCAGTCCTGGAACAGAATCAAAATGCAAAGCAAAGAGGGGCTGATCTGAGGCTCTGGATCTGGAAGTAGGTAGTAGGAACTGTGAGTTTGGCTTCTGCGGATAAAAGCCCGCCAGAGGGGAAAGGAGCTCTGTGGGAGGCACGGGAACCAGAGTCATGCTCAGAGCTCACAACCGGAAACTGGGGCAGGGCTTCCCTGGCTTGTGAAAGGAAGCCTGAGGTGTAGCTTAGCCTTTTAAGAGAACCAGGCTCAAACAAGAACCCCATGTTCAGAAATACATAGAGAAATACATAGAGAAAAAGAAAGGCAGGGGAGAAAACACTCCTACATATGATGATCCTGTAAACTCAGTTTTAAAATTCATAAAACTAATACTAAGAAACAGCCAATAAAATCAATAACTGTAATATGAGTTTTTCCAGAAAAAAATAATAAAAAATTTTGAAAAAGACTTGAAAATATGTTTGCATTTAGAATCCTTGAAGAGATCAACGAAGGCATTACATCCTTACAAAAAATACATGCCAGTGATCTATTATGCCATTAAAACAGACAAATAAGTACAGGTGGATATAAAATTAGAAATTAGGAAGAAAAATATAACCATTGAAAAATTTTAAAGGCTGTAGGGTAGTTTCCAAACTAAATGTAGTTGCACAGAGAGGATTAACAAATTGGAATTGGGAGGAATTCATGCAGAAGGTTACAACATCAAAGGGGCCATACAAATGAGAGAGAGAATGGCAGGTGTTGTGGTTATGGACTGGGGGCTCAGGAAGGGCTTGTCAAAGCAGACATTTGGTTTCGTCGTTGTTGTTGCTGCTGCTGCTGTTAGAGAAAGAGAGCATGCACATGAGAGGAGGGGGAGAGGCGCAGAGGGAGAGAGAGAATCTTAAGCAGGCTCCACACTCAGCACGGAGCCCAAAGCAGGGCTTGATCCCATGACCCTGGGAACATCACCCAAAGCAGACATTTGAACAGCTACCTGACCAAGTAAGGATGTGAAGGTAAATAAATATAAATCAACTTCATAGACACCCAGCAGTCATAATACCTATTTTCCAAGTGGCTCTAAGAATTAAATAGTATGCATAAAAACACCAAGCCTAGTGCCTGACACTTAATGTATAACAAATATTAGGAAGCTCTACTTCCCTTCCTAAAAACCCAAGTGAAAAGAATAGAATTTAGCTTTTGGCCTCCATATTGAGGGGGCTTCGGCCACTTCTGCTCCAGCCCAGCATCATTCCCAAGGGACTCGAATTGGGTGATGATTTTTGGTTCTAATAATGGTGGATTCAGCTCTTTGTGACAAAGCGGCTGGAACACTGTCAGCTGTTCATGTGCCTGTTTTCTCCGTCTGCTTCTCTCCCTTGAGAACAAACTCTGTTTTCCCCTCTAGCATTAACTAAACAAGCTAGTCATGGCCAAACTGTAGAGATGACATTTTAATACATCCAGGCAGCCTGGCTAGTAGTTTCTTTGCAAATCTCAAAATTTCATCAGCACGGCTCTGGGCACTTCTCTGTTATGTCTTGTCTGGAGCCTCAAAGGAACTCCTGACAGAGGTCACGACGTGGGGAGAGACAAAGCCACCCTCATTCTGAGCAGCGAGCCTTTTCGACTCACAGGCCCCTGATGGAAACATTCCCTCATGAAAAGAACAAAATAAGACTGGTTCACAGCGAACAGCAACAGAATGTTCTGTCGGACAGAGAGCAGCTTCTTGGAACGTGGGAATCTGAGAGACTGGATTGCATTCAAAGAAAATGCCCCTAGAGTGATAAAGAGCAAGTCCTGGGGGCTCCGCAATGTTCAAGATTCCATGCTCTAAACAGGGGTGGGGTTCCCTGCCAAGCCTGGGGGGGGGCTGGTATCCTGGAAACTCGACTAGGCTGGGAAGTGAGACCCCGATGGTCAAGGACACTGGGGGTAGCCGCTTCTTCCTCCCCTGAGAGAGACAGAAAAGGGAGGCTGTGACGAAGCACAAAGGAGTAGCTGGGGGTGCGCTGTGTGTTTGTTTTTCTAGCCAGAGGAGACAAAATGTGCCCCACCCTCTCTGAGTCCTCGGTCAGGAAAAGGTTGTTTTCAGAAGGAAAGAATGAAGAGGAAGAGGAAACATCCCTTTTTGCTGCAGCTACGACCGGCTTTCGCTCCCAGGGGCGAGGCAGGCTGACGGCCACTGGATGCTGTCCAGGGAGCCCCCTGGGTTCTCGGTCCTCCCCCCTCACCAGCGCAAGTGCCCCCGCTAACAAGTCAACAAAAAAATAAGTCTTCCAAAAAAATAATAAGTCTTCCCCTTGTTTACTTTGAGTTTTTTTTTTTCTTTTTTAAAAACTGCACCTCTCATCAAGTCTGAATTATTTAAAAGAAAACAATAAAGAACTGAGCATTGCAACTTTGGCTCTGTTGGAGGTAAATGTTCATGCTTGGAATGGAAAAATAACAGGAATTGCAGGGATGAGCGCTAGGATTCTAACGTCTCCCACGTCCCACAGCGCATGTATCCAGTGATATCTTCTGAACAGGAAGAAGGAAAAAAAAAAACAACCCTTAAATTCGCATCACATGAGAAACAGAAACAAATCAGATGCTTGGGGTGAGATTAGAGAGGCAGTTCCTGCACACGGGTGGGATGAGTGTGGTGGAGGCGTGAGAGGAGGCACGCGTGCTGTCTCCTGGGTGGTCTTCGCACACGTGCAGCTGCTGAGTTTTCACTATGCTCATCCATCTCGCACACACAGTGTGGAATGTACCCTTACTGAGGTCTCCGTCCCTATGGCAGGCAGGCAGCGGAGCCATCAAATAGAACTTCAGACTGAGAGTTATCAATATTTATTAGGCCGGGTCCCTGCATCGCAGCAGACTCCTTACTTGTCTTTCGATGAAATTAATACAGGCCACCATCACAGCAAGTGGACGTGGATTAGATTCCTGGGGGACAATCATTTTGCTGGTACCCCCAAATCACGCCATATAACCACAGAGACTGTGGTATATATATAACCTGCCTACCCACAGAGACTGCCACAGGGTATATGCTCGAATAACAAAATAAGTGGTAAGTTCCTGGTTAAATCCTTTTTAAAACTAGTTCCTCATTCAAGGGGCGCCTGGGTGGCTCAGTCAGTTAAGTGTCTGACTTCGGCTCAGGTTGTGATCTGCCGGTCTGTGGGTTCCAGCCCCACTGCGGGCTCTGTGCTGACAGCTAAGAGCCTGGAGCCTGCTTCGGATTCTAGGTCTCCCTCTCTCGCTGCCCCTCCCCTATTCACACTCTGTCTCTCTCTCTCAAATATAAATAAACATTAAAAAAATTAAAAATAAAAATTTAAAAAGAAAAAAGAAAATCAGTCCCTCATTCGAATTAGAAATACTGCATTGATCTATTTTCTTATGCTCTGATACTTACAGGGTTTTTTTTTTTTTCAATTCACCTACTTTTTTAAAGTTAACTACCTTTCCTCATGCGATTCTCCACAAACCACAAACGCTTGTGGCAGCCAAAGGAGTACCTTGAGGACGGACGTGACTGTAACGCTAAACACTTTCAAAGGGGTTTACAGGCAACATGCTCTCATCGTCTTTCTCCCTGTGCCTCAGCCTTTTTTTTTTTTTTTTTTTTTTTAATTTTTTTTTTAAAGTTTATTTATTTTTGAGACAGAGAGAGACAGAGCATGAACGGGGGAGGGGCAGAGAGAGAGGGAGACACAGAATCGGAAGCAGTCAGCCTTATTTTTAAAAAGGCCTTTGTTGCAGACGTAGAGTAGAGCTCAGGCACTTATGTCCATGATTCCCAGAGAGGATTTCCAGAAAGGAAACTACCTGCTCAGTATTATTACAGAGCAAAATAGCAATTAAGCCAAACTAGAAACCGGAATTCACTCATTCCAAGTGACCTTTTCGAGAAGCACATTTTTAAATTAAATTAGACTACATTGAACATCTGTGTGTGGGGATTTGTTTTGTGCAGTTCTAGTTAAGTGCAATCATACAAGTTTCGCGTTAAAAACACAATGGGGAGCAGAAGCAAAAAATCCAATTTATCAAATTTAGGAATATTCACTTAAATAGCAAATAATTTGACACTGGATGGAAAATTTACCGTGCCTCTTCTTGGACAAGACTCAGGAATGATCATTACTCCCTTGTCTCCTGAAGAAATCAATAGTGACTTAGCAGCTGCTCTGTTATTATAATTCAGCTACTTTATTTCTATTTTAATCAGAGAAGATTACTTTTGACCAAACTGCATATAATCGACACTGTATGACCTCTTCCAGTTAATGAGAAATGATTCCCTCTGTTCATTTGATGTTTGTGCAAAGCTAATTTATCTTGACCAATATTATGCTAATTATATAAGTGCAGTTGGCTCTTGCAATTTCTATTATGAGAGCTCTTGAAAGTGCAACACAGAAGAAAGAATAAAATGGAGCAGACATGTAATTAGAGAGATTATGAAAATCCTTTCCCAGGTATCAAAAATGCATTTGAAGTGTAGGAATTTTGTTCTTTGTGTTATGATGCCTGATCCTTCAGTTTTATGGAGTAAAATATCCGATGCCCACAGGGGCTGGGAATATAAGGTAGATGAGTGAAACAGGCAGGGTTCTAGTACACATGCTTGTGTCGTGTGTGAGCGAGCACCTTGGAAGCCGGGACCTGGAGGGGGTGCTCTCTCCATCTAAAGGAGGCCCCCGCCTCAGTGTCATATGTCATAAGGGATGAGGCTTAATGTGGCCAGAGAAGCCAAAAATCTGGATGTGAGTAAAGTATCCTGATTTTTAAGTGGCTCCAATTTTTTTTTATTGTTTTTTTGAAATACTGGGCTGGATCAAATAAAGTTTATCAGAGGGTAGGATCCAGTATGGGCTGCCATTTTGTGACCCCTGCTCCATTCCATATAAAGGTCATTTTAGGAACCAGAGGCTTAGAGATGGTCTACAAATTAGCTAGAGGACGCACCAGGTGGCAGGAAGACGTAGCCCATCTCTCTTGCTTGCTAATATTTCCAGAGTCAAAAATTGCTGTGGATCTGTCTGGAATCTTAAAGAACAGCTGTCCTCTTGGCCCCACCAACTTCTGCTCCCCAAGTCCTAACGCAGCCAAACCCTGAGGAGACCTCCCTCTTTTCCTGTCATTGTCAGACACAGATATGCCAGGAAACTTGAAAAATAGACAATCGACCATGCCATAACCCACCAGCACCCCTGCCCAGCACCTGCCCTCACACCCAGGGCCACTGGGGAGCCAATCCGTGGAGCATGAAAGGCAAACAACCTTGACCCTGCTTCCTCCTTCCTCTGGTGTGAGGGCACTTGGTTTGAGGTGGAAAGCTGCTGAAAATGAAGACTGCCCATGCCCCGGCATTGGTTCCTGCTGTAACTGGAAGTAAACAGGCCACCTGGTCAGATAACTGTTTTAGAATCAAGGCCCCGTATCAAGTATCATCAAGGTCTGCCTGATGCCGATAACCTGTGTCTGAGGCCTTAGCTCCCGATCCCCTGCTTGGCCTTGCCCTTTTCAGGCCAGTAGCTATCCTGCTCCCCAGTCTGGTTTTGACCCTTACACCATTGTTCCTATCCACACTGCACAATTCCACCTGCCTCCTACCCAACAGAGACTCCCTATTGGTCCCCTCATCTGCTCGGCCCAGACTTCCCTGGCCCAGCCCTAGCCTCTGCTCCCAGCTTCACCCAGGCTTATCTCACCCCATCCTATCCACGCTTCTGGGACTGTCATGCCCCCACCCTACCCCCCAGAGCTACATTTCCTCACCTCCGAAGGCCTAGACCTAAAGGCAGCACGCAGCATGAATCTGTGACTTGAGGAGAATGGGGATGGGGAGAGACTGCTGCTCATTCCCACTGAGAATTAGCAGGACAAGATAACTCTAAATTGTAGCAGGACGAAAGGCTGTAAAATACTAGAATTTATTATCTGGGAAGATTTGGCAATTTTTCTGAGTAGATGAGAAAGTCCAGTGCTTGAAATGGGGATTGACTGGGAGTAGGGACACCTGCCTAGGGCCATGGAAGAAACAGATCGGCTTCAAGACCAGCCCTCCAGACTGTCCTGTCCTCTTCCTAGCCAGCTGGAAATGGAGATATCCTTTTAGGAAAAAGTGGGGGCTCATTTAAGGGGGGTTTAAACAAGGCCATGTTAAGCCAGTTTCCATAATGCCAAATTGCAGGAGGACATCATAAATTGGTGAGAGCCCCTTCTGGGAATTCGTGAGTCTGACTTGTGGTCTAAGCCTGTGGGATTTCAGACAAAGTACCTGATTTCTCCAGGTCTCGAACAACACGAAGAATACAGAAGTTGGATTAGACGAACTATGAGTTACCTAAGGTGCCGTAACAACCCCTTAGCAGCTTAAAACAACAAATATCTATTATTTCACAGATTCTGTGAGTCAGCAACCCAGTAGCCGAGGCCTCGGACTCAGGGTCTCTCTCTGAGGCTGCTGGTAAGGTGTCAGCTGGGGCTGAAGTCCTCTCAGGGTTCAGCATGGAGAGAGCTGCTTTCTAGCTCACTCAAGAGGTTGTCAGCAGGATGCAGTCTTCTGAATTCCAGAGTAAGAGTCTTGGTTGGAGTTATGAGCCCCAGTTCCTTGCTGGCTATTGGCCAAAGGCCTCCCTCAGATTCTTGCTACATGGGTGTCTCCATAGGGCAGCTCACAGCATGGTGGCAGGCTTTCTTTAGCATGAGTAAGAGTTGGCCAGCAAGATGGAAGTCAGAGTCTTTGTGACAGCCCACACTTTTGAGGTATTCTGTTCCTCAGAACTGAGTCACTAAATCTAGCCCACACTCAAGGGAGGGCAGTAACACAGGCAGGACTACCAGAAGGCAGGGATCACTGGGAGGTATGTTAGAGGCTGCCTACCATAGATTATCTTCAAGGTCTCTCAGATTCTGTGACTCCTCCTCTTTCTCCCCCAGAAGGAAGCTACAACCACCAAGCCTCTCAGCCAAAAGTCCGAAGGGCTCTGACATATTCTACACCTGGAGTTAATCAACATGAAAAACGTAGTCAGATGGGAAAATCATCTTATCCCAAAGAGTTAGCATGTGACAAGAAGGCATTTTCTCTATTTCTATGCCATTGATCATCAGAGGAGTCTACCAGTAGACTGAGTATCTTTCCAGAGTAGACAGGGAAAATTTGTCTTTGTTTAGATCTCTTCAGAACCAAAGGCACTGAGGTCCACCTATCCAAATCTAGGTTGATTTGAGGTAAATTCCTGCATTGCTAGAACTATTACAATTCAAAGGTCTCACTTTCTTTACAGAACAATCAAAGTCACGGATAATCCCCAGAGCCTCTGGGAAGTCCTTATATTTCCTCTGGAATAATGTGACTTTCTTAAGACTTCTGAAGCCTGTACAGGTTATACCGTGGCGGGGCTCACATCTGGAGAATAATCTAGGCCTCCCAATCCTGAGGACTGTTGGGTTGATTTGAATTAAAGGAGATAAAGCTCCCTTTGCAGAAAATGGAAACTAACGTCGCCGTGTTTTTCCCTCACACGAGACGCTTGTAGAGTAGTCATGGATTCTTTTTTGAAATCTGTTTTAATCAATCAGAAGTCCATATTTCCTTTACTAATAGCCTTCTTTGAAATTGTGGTCATCATGACCCTTCATTTTTAATGACTCTAAAGGCTCTTTGCAAGGCTCCATCAATGTGCTTATACATATTAACTAATTTGGAGCCTGCAGCAAAACAGCCTCAGTAGTCGCTTAGGCTCTGTATGAAAAGGCTGAGGTCCATGTTTCTATTTACGATTTCTAATTCTGAGGATTCCTGAGCAATGCGTTTTGAGTTTGCCAGGTTTTTTTTTAATTATTTTTAATGTTTATTTATATTTGAAGGAGAGAGACACAGAGTGTGAGCAGGGGAGGGTCAGAGAGAGAGAGAGGGAGACCCAGAATGTGAAGCAGGCTCCAGGCTCTGAGCTGTCAGCACAGAACCTGACACGGGGCTCGAACCCACAAACCGCGAGATCATGACCTGAGCTGAAGTCAGGTGCTTAACCGACTGAGCCACCCAGGTGCCCCGAGTTTTCCAGGTTTTAACTGATGCCCTTTGATCTTCTTTCCATCATGCTTAAGAATCTAAGACTTCCAGGTATTTTGATACACAACTATCAAAGCTTTTTTATGTGTAGTTCCTCATTCATTCTCTCAAACTTTATAACAATAGGGATTGGAGTGCCTGAGTGGCTCAGTCAGTTGGGCACCTGACTCTTGATCTTGGCTCAAGCCATGATCTTAAAATTTGCGTGTTCGAGCCCTGCATCGGGCTCTGTGCTGATGGCAGGGAACCTGCTTGGGATTCTGTCTTTCCTTTTCTCTGCCTCTCCCCAGCTTGCATGCTCTCTCTCTCAAAATAAATAAATACACTTTTTTTTTTTTAAGTAGGGATTTAGCTCTTCACCAGAAGGTAGCATGGCACAAAGAAAACACAGTTGACCCTTGAGCAAACTCAGAAGTTAGGGCTGCCAACCTCCACCCCCATGACAGTCAAAACTCCGCATTTTTAAAAATAATTTAATTTTTTAGTTAATTTTGAAAGAGAACACGAGAGAGAGAAAAAGAGAAGGAGACGGAGAATCTCAAGCAGGCTCTGTGATACCAGCGCAGAGACCAACATGGGGCCTGAATCCACAAAACCATGAGATCTTGACCTGAGCTGAAACCAAGAATCAGACACTTAACCGACTGAGCCACCCAGGCACCCCCAAAATCCACATTTAATAAGTTTTGACTCCCCCAAAACTTCCCTAATAGCCTACTGTTGACCAGAAGCCTTACCAATAACAGTCAATTAATACATATTTTTTTGTTATATGTATTATATGCTATATTCTCACAAGTAAGCTAGAGAAGAGAAAATGTTAAGAAAATTATAAGAGAAAACACACAGTACAGTATTGTAAAAAAAAAAAAAAAAAAAAAAAATCTGCATCTAAGCGGACCTGCACAGTTCAAGCTCATGTTCAAGTGTCAACCACACAGGGCTTGACATGAGAGGAGCTGGGTTGCAATCCCAGGTCTACTGCTCACCAGCACTCAGACTTCTGGCATGGTTATTTGGCCTCGCGGTGACTCGTAAAGAGTTCTCGGTAAGATGAAATCACAGACACCGTCCTCACAGAACTGTTCCAAGATTAAACTACATAGATACATTTGTAAAAAGTGTTGCATGCAAGTACTCAATAAACGTTGGTTTCCTTCACCACTTGTGCAGAAACAAAGGAAGATCCCGAGAGTGTCTCCCAATGTTTAACCAAATAGGAACAGGAAGGGGGTGGACTCCCTGGTCTGTCTCTTCTGCTTCCATTGCAGTCACTTCTGGCCCCCCTTTAGCAAGTTGTCACTAAAATATCCTTGTCCACCACTTCAAGGGGCTTTGTAAACTGAGCCTGAAATGCCCCAGAAAAGACATTCAGATTTGCCCTCGAGTTGTCAAGGTATAAGGAGCTTTGTGGGTAATATATGCAGAACACTGATACATCCCCTTTCAGAACTTACATTGGGTTTTGTGTTTTAGCCTCTGCATCTGAATAGATTAAAAACAAGCACAGATAAAGGTGGGCAATGGGGTTCTCTGTAGGGATCCCCAATAATGAATCCTGTAAGGAGCGCCTGGGTGGCTTGGTCAACCGACTTTGGCTCAAGTCATGATCTCACAGTTCATGAGTTCGAGCCCAGCATGGTGCTCTTTGCTGTCAGCACAGACCCACTTTGGATCCTCTGTCCCCCTCTGTCTCTGTTCCTCCCCCACGTGTGTGTAGGCAAGCATTTTCTCCCTCCCTCCCTCCCTCCCTCCCTCTCTCTCTCTCTCAAAAATAAATAAACTTAAAAATAAAGAACTCCCCTAGATGATTCACAGGGTCTGCTGCATATTTGGAAATCTCTCTCCTTGTCCAGAGGTAGCTTTGAAAAGTAAGCAGCCATGGGCACACACTGTCCCCCAAAATCTGACTGTAAGAGAAAGGGCCTGAAGGAAGGCACAGAGAAGTAGCCAAGATCCCAAGACCAGAGCTGGAGGAGAAGTTCAGAAGTAGGAGGAGATACCTGGCTTCAGAGCCTGAGCCCTGCTCTGGGGGTGCCCTGGCCCATTTCATTAGATGGGAGGGAGACAGCTCAGTCAGTTAAGTGTCCGGCTTTGACAGGAGTCATGATCTGGCAGTCTGTGGGTTCAAGCCCCACATCGGGCTCTGTGCTGACAGCTCAGAGCCTGGGGCCTGCTTTGGATTCTTCTGTGTCTCCCTCTCTCTCTGCCCCTCCCCTGCTCACACTCTGTCTCTATCTTTCAGAAAATAAATAAACATTTAAAAAAAGATGTAAAGGAGACACAGAATCCACTCTGTGCCACTGGAAGAGGCTCTGGGCCACTGGAGGAGGATTATAAAAGTCTTTGCCAACTATAAAAATAAAAGTAAAATGGGGCGCTTGGGTGGCTTAGTCGGTTAAGCGTTCAACTTCAGCTCAGGTCATGATCTGACAGATCGAGAGTTTGAGCCCCACATCGGGCTCAGTGCTGACAGCTCAGAGTCTGAAGTCTGATTCGGATTCTGTGTCTCCCTCTCTCTTTGCCTCTCCCCCACTCCCACTGTGTCTCTCTGTCTCTCTCTCTCAAAAATAAATAAAAACATTTTTTAAAAATTTTAAAAAAAGTAAAGTGAATGGGCTGAATGTTGGATATTGAATAAAATTAAGGAAAAGGAAAGATCAAAGGAATAAAGGAAAAGGAGGGGTTGGATGGCATCATCAATCCCAGCTGCCACCAACTTTTCTTCCCAACCCTCCCCTCGAGGGTTCACCTCCATCTGCAGCTTTCCTCCCGGCCAGGACTCTGGCTGCCCTCCCTCATGGGGGAACTCGCTGTTCTTTGCTCTCCTAACTGTGGAAGCACCTCTAATTCAGCCAGAGACTCACTTAGGAAATACAACCAGGAATACAAAAGAGAATATTCCAAGCAAGGGAAGTGTTTCGGAGCACAGACACACCTTGCCCTAGAATAACCCACCTCTGGGCACACACTGGCTCAGTTGACACAGCCCCTTGGGCAGCTTCTTTTCTTCAGCTCTGCAATAATCCAGGAGACCCGGACTGAAAGTTTTCCTTGGGTGGCGTTCCTGTCACATCCCACCTGCCTCTCCTTTCGCACACCCCGCCTCCCTTTTAATGCCACTCCTGTGTCCCTACCAATACCCAGTAGTTATGGAGACAGCTCAGGGCACCTCTCTGGACAGAGCAAGGGGATTCCTTGTGCTAATGAAGGACATTAACCCAGAGGACAAATCGAGATTACTCCTTAAAATCTTGCTGCTAAAAATCTTCTGGGATTATTCTGGGATTATGGTGGTATTTGTAGAAAAAGCATCCCGAGTTAAACGCTACATAACCTGATACTGCTGGATTTAGAATCCCCCTACAACTGGTTGCTGGTTCATTTTTCCAGTAGCCTTTAGTTAGGCAGTGAGTTCTATACCGTGTCACTCATTTTTTTTCTCCCTTTCCTCTGCATGTGTAATATCAGCAGGCAAAAGCTCAAGGAGGGGAGGGTCCAGCATGATGGCACCACAATGAAATATTTCGTTATTTACTCCCCTTCCTCTCCCAATCTCCTCCCTAGCCATTTAGCTGTTTTGAGGTTTGGTTTTTACATATATATATATATATATATATATATATATATATATACACACACACATATACACACACATATACATACATGGTTTTACATATATACATATACATGTATATATGTACATATGTATACATATATGTATATGTATATATATTTTTAATGTGTGTATATACTTCTTTTTTTTAATGTTTTATTTTATATTTGAGAGACAGAGAAAGCATGAGTGGGGGAGGAGCAGAGAGAGAGGGAGACACAGAATCTGAAGCAGGCTCCAGGCTCTGAGCTGTCAGCACAGAGCCTGACGCGGGGCTCGAACCCACAAACTGTGAGACCATGGCCTGAGCCGAAGTCGGACTCCTGACGGACTGAGCCACCCAGGCGCCCCTATACGTCTTTTCAATAAAGAAATGCACTGAGAAGATTCCTTTACTTCCACCCACCTCCTGGCCCCCCTCCCCAAATGCCTCCTGTTGGTGGAGCTGGCATCAGAGCCCTAATCTGGAGAGGTTGAACCACCCTAGAGATTCAAAACCGCAACCAGAAAGTATTTCCATAGCACTCGTCTGTGCAAAAACGCAGAGCCCCAAAGCAGGTTTTCAGTTTCAAACCTAATTCTGACTCCTCTAGTGTGAACTGTTTCCTCGCCTGTCTTTAAGAGTGTCGTTTCTACGGTGAATTTTCTCGAACAATCGCCCTCTCATGAGGCTCCTTTCTGGTGCCCCTCCTGTTCTTTCCCTTACACCTGGCAACAGAAGACATGTTCTGTCCTCTTGCAGCACACTGGCATGACACGTGGCTCCTGGGGGAATTCTTCAAAGAAACAGATTCTTGCTTGATCCCTGACCTACTCACACAAACAGAGCCCACGGCAGGAAGGCCCAGTTCTCCCCGAGTGAGTGAGCCGTGGCCTCGCCACCCACCAGGCGCAGCTGCTCTGCTAATTTTAGAACTCTGAGAAGCCACCTGACTTCAAGGCACTTCAGAGACACACATCACACCCTATCTCAGGAGGTGATCTAGGTGGGGCCCACTCCTCGTTTTAGCACCCATCACACCTTTGTGAGCTAGAAAAGTGACTTTGGGGGAGGCTCCTCTCAATAAATGGTAAAAATAAAAAACAAGCCTCCATCAGCCGACAAAGTGCAGTTCCCACCTGGTCTAGGCCCGCAGCAGGAGGCTAATCTGCCCATTTGCCTGCTCTCTCCCTGCACGCCCCAGCACCACCTCACGTTCCGAATGTCCACGGCAGAGTTCGCCCGCCTCCCCCAGACCCTTTCCTCCTGTCTGCCTGTGGGAGGCATCTCCCGCTACCCAAGCTAGGACCCTCAGGTCAGCCCCAACGACCTTCCCTTCCTCTCCCTTCTTAAACTAAAAACTTTGATCTCCTGAAATCCTCCTCCTCTCCATTCTCACAGCCTTTGCCCGACACCAGGCCCTCTCCGGCTCTCACCTGCGTACTGCGACGCGGGGATGGTCTTCTGCCTTCCTCCTCATGTTCAGTCCAACTACCAAGACAAGTTTTCTGAAACCAGGTCTATCTCTGGCTTAAACTCCTTCAACGCTCTCCTGTCAGGGTCCCCATGCTGTATGCCCACTAGAATCATCTGGGGAGCTTTTTAAAGTGCTCAGTGCCCAGCTTCCGCCCCCAGAGATTCTTATTTAATTGGAACAGTTGGGAGAAGGCATCCATATTTCTTTTTTTAATTCCCTAGGAAATTCTAATGTGCAACTAAGGTTGAGAACCACTGACCTGTAGGATGAAGTCCCAACTTCCCATGGAGCCCGAGACTCTGCCTGACCAGGCTCCTGCCGATCCCTCCAGCCGGCCTCACCGCTGGCCTCGCCATGCCTTTATGCTCCAGCAACACTGAGCTGCTTGGAGTTACCACCACCACTCCATGGCTCATGGCATTTCCCCCAGCCCAACATGACTTCCCTACTGGTCCAACTTCACTTTCTACAGGAAGCCATTCCCGACTACCTACTTCAGCACTTTCTCTCACCTCCTGGTGCTCCATAAAACTGTGGTTATGTCTCTGTTACTGAACATCCACATTATGTTATGGTGATCTAGTTATGCATTCATTATCCTTAAGTCAAAGGATGTACATTTATTTACATATGGATACTTCATGGAGCCCAAAGCTGCTAAAAGTGTATCCAGGCCTCTGGAGCCCTGCAACCCTGAATTAGAAAGCTGCCCAGGACCAAGATACTTCCTCTATGTCCCTCTCTCTTGTTGGGATTTCATGGCCTCTGGCCTCTCCTCATTACTTTTGGTTCTTCTTGGCAGACAACATTCTCCACCTCTGTTTGCCCAGATGAACTAAAGTTGGCTGTTCCACAAAGGCAGGCTTAAATCCTGAAGGTACATGTTCTCACTTGCAACAACACTGACTAGCATCCTAAATGTCAATTCCAAAGTCCCAGAAAAGAGAATCTTATTCCAGGAATTTGCCCTGTTCCAGTCAGCTGTGACCAAATCTGCTGCATTAAGAAGGCAGGTCTTGGGAAAAGGGAGATAAACCAAGGGATGGACGGGCAGATACCCCAAAAAGTGACAATTGTGCTCCAAGAATCAAAGGATTCTTGAACCGTGTGATAAACAAGTGTAGATCAGCAATACCAAGTGCCACAGCAGCCCAGGAGGAAACCATTATTTCGGTCTTGGCTGTCAGGAAAGTCTACACAGAAAAGTTGACATTAGACCTGGACCTTAAAGGATGAGTAGGATTTTTCCAGGCATAGGGAAAATAAAGGATATTCTAGGTGAAGACGAGATCAACAAGGTCTTTGGAGAGTATGTTTCTCTGTGAAAGTGCATGGATGGGACTGGAGTGGTACCAGGATGGCAGGACCAGCACATGGGGCTAGAAATGTGGGTTTGGTCTAGACTGTGAGAGTCTTCATACACCACACGGAGTCTGGTCTTCATTGTTCGTGATGTGGGCTCCTTCTAGAGGACCTCAGTCACTCAGGTAATGAGAAAGTAAAGTGAGCAGACTCAGGGAGGGGCCTTGAGGGTCTGTGCTGGGCAATGGGTGGATTCTTACCAGACTTTACAGCTCAAAAAGCACTTGACTTGTGATACCTCATCTCATCCTCACAATATCACAACCTAGGTAGGGCTAGCTCTTATTTTACCCGTGTTACTAAAGATGAAAATGTGGTTCAATTCACTTAAGTAACTTGCCCAAGATCACGCAACCAACCAGCAAAAGGATGACTTGAATTTAGGTCTTTTGATTCTAAAGTCTATGCTCAGTCTACGGCACCAAGCTACACAGCAATGGAAAGGCCATATCTCTATGATCCAGAGAAAGGGAATGAATACTTCAGGAAAAATATTTTCATTATTGACTAATGATAAGGAAAAATACTCATGATAGGATACCAACTGGTAGAGAGAAGGTTGATTGTAAAACCACTTTAAGCATTGTGGTGTTAATCTTTTTTAAAGTGTGCACATATATAAAGTGTGTGTATACACACACACACATATATATGTGTATGTATGTATGTATATATATATATATATATATATATATATATATGTATGTGTATATATATATATATATATATATATATATATATATATATATATGTATGTATATACATACACACACATGCATTGAAAAAATGCCAAAAGGAAAAACATCACTTTGTTTTGGGTGATTTTTATTTTTATCTGGGCAATTCTTATTGTTATCATTATATCCTTCTGTATCTTCCAAATTTTCTCCAATGAAATTGCATTACTTTTAAGTGAGATCTATGCTTTTTCATGGTAATTGTATATTCTCGTGGTGAACTAGTTAAATAGTATTCTTACAGAATTTTCCTATATAGATAGTAGCTAAATCTACTTTTAAAAAACACAAATGAGGGTGTACTGTACCTACTGTTCTCCACCTTGTTTTCTCACTTAAAATGTCTTAGTCATATTTTCATATCCAGACCTGGGGATCTACCTCATTCTCTGGCAGTTGTGTGGCATTCCACTGAATGGATGTATCATACCTTACTTATCCAGTCCATTTTTTAGACATATTTAAGAGTTCCAGATTTTTTGATATTGTAAGTACACTATGTTTATATCCTTATACATTGCCCACACATTTTATTGTGTATGAAGAAGAACTACCTCATAGTTGGAATTACTGGGTAGGAGGGCATATACATTTATATATGCTGCCATATTGCCCTCACCTTCACTGACTATGGGTTAAAACTTTTGCCAATCTGTTCCAGCTTGATGTGTGTGTGTGTGTGTGTGTGTGTAAGAATTTTTTCACAAAATACTTACAAAGAAAAAGTTTCCACCATTGACCAATACAGAGCATATTGGTCACAGTCCAAAATACACCAGGTAATTACACAATTCTTTTAATCAAAATTGTGCAACTTGGGGTTATAATATTTCCCCCGGCATCCACTTACCCCCAAACTACTGTTTATTGTTCATTGTCAGTATATATGTAGTAATGAAAGCCAACCCTATTTATAGTAGGACATGAAAGTCATCTTATGACATAAATTGCTATAGTTAATAGTACAAGGCAGTAACTAAGATTTTTGTCCCTGTGATCGAATGATGGAAAAGAATCCATCATGGTTGCAAAGCTCCACTGAAAACAAGGAAGACTGTCCGAGAGGGGCATTCTCAGAGCCCGGCAGAAGCCTGGCCACAGTCTGGACAGTCAAGTACAGGATGAGCAGGAGGGGCCAAGAAGTGGTCTGGGTGATCAGCAGAGCACGTTTCCAAGGACTGCTGGTTGTTGGGTCTCCTGGGAATAAATACTCCCAGATAAACTGTACGTCTGTCTAGCCTTTCTGAGCTACGGAGTTGGTTGGTTGGTTGGTTTACGTGCTTGTTTCTTTGCTTTTTAGCTTTGAGTTATGAGCTGAATCCAGGTATAACTACATTGCGCACATGTCCATTCGAGGAATAGGTTTTAAAGTCATCATGCTAACGGGAAAAATTTGTAAAGTGACTTCATCATCTCAGTAAATACCAAGAAATAATGCAAATAAATATTTATTCCTTTAAAAAATTTTTAATGTTTATTTATTTTTTTTTTCAACTTTTTTTTTTTTTTTTTAATTTATTTTTGGGACAGAGAGAGACAGAGCATGAACCGGGGAGGGGCAGAGAGAGAGGGAGACACAGAATCGGAAACAGGCTCCAGGCTCCGAGCCATCAGCCCAGAGCCTGACGCGGGGCTCGAACTCACGGACTGCGAGATCGTGACCTGGCTGAAGTCGGACGCTTAACCGACTGCGCCACCCAGGCGCCCCAATGTTTATTTATTTTTGAGAGAGAGAGAATGAAAAGGGGAGGGGCAGAGAGGGAAGGAGACACAAAATCCGAAGCAGGCTCCAGGCTCCAGCTGTCAGCACAGAGCCTGATGAGGGGCTCGAACCCACGAACCGTGAGATCATGACCTGAGCTGAAGTTGGATGCTTAACCGACTAAGCCACCCAGGTGCCCCAACATTTATTCCTTTTGAAAACTCTTAAGTATTTTAACAAGAAGGATTTCTGTATTAAACTTTCTTCTTTGAATAAATCACAACTACAAGCCAGTATTCTACAAAATGAGAATCTCTTCAAAGCAGAAACAAAGCCAGAGTGCTCTCTGCCATCATTACAATGTGGCATTGTAGTGCTGACAACATTCTGAGAAGGGTGACAAACAGAGACATCTGCACAGGAAAGGAATAATTAAAATATCTTTGGGAGATGATATTGTAAACTTACAAAACTCAACAGGTGAATGGAGAGCTAGG
Source organism: Panthera onca (assembly GCF_046562875.1). Taxonomy (NCBI): domain Eukaryota; kingdom Metazoa; phylum Chordata; class Mammalia; order Carnivora; family Felidae; genus Panthera; species Panthera onca. The sequence goes on from NC_138355.1 coordinate 23,089,563, forward strand.
GAGTATAAGGCAAATTCTCAAAATTGGGTGTTATTCTTTATACTAGTGACACACATAGAAAAAGTGATTCCATTCTATAAGAGTAACAAAAAACATAAATTCTTGAATATTGACTCAACTTGGGATAAAAAAATTATCTTATTGAAAGAAATGGGAAACACATAATAGGCCAAATAAAGGGAGAGAAAAGGAGGCAAAATCTACCTTGCTTCTGGCTAAAAAGAAAATGAAACAAAGATAATATATTTTATTTTTTAAGGTAATATATTTTAAATTAGTATGTGAATTTAATGCAATTTAAGTTCCCCTAAAATGATTTATACAACTTGGCAAATAATGTGAAGTTAATCCAAAGAGCGGTCAAGAAAAACAAAATCTTTGTTTTTAATTTATTGATGCATCCTGTTAGATTTTGAAACACACAACTAAATCTTTTTGAAAATTGTATGATATTGACATAAAAACAGGAGGAGGGGGAAGACACTAATTGAATAAAATGACTATTTCAGAAATAGTTCAACAGCCTTAGGGACAAAATATATTAGGGGAGAGAAGGGGAGACAAGCAGTATAATAATTTTTTTTAACATTTTTTTTTAAGTTTATTTATTTTGACAGTGAGTGAGAGCAGGGGGAAGACAAAAAAGGGAGAGAGAGAGAGACAGAGAGAATCCCAAACGGGCTCCGCACTGTCAGCGGAGAGCCCGACTCGGGGCTCAAACTCACGAACCGTGAGATTATGACCTGAGCCGAAGTTGAGAGAGGCTTAACCAACTGAGCCACCCAAGCGCCCCTAAGCAGCATAGTGATTTTAAAAAGGAAACATTATTTAAACAAAACTGGAGGAAAAATGGGAGAATAATTATACATACATGTATACTCATACTTGGAATGAATTATTGAGAAAGTATCTGGTGTCTTGCCTTTTTTGTGGCTTATGGTTTTGTGGTGGCTTTTTTTTTTCCTTTCCTGCTGTGAATTCATCAGCAAAGACTGAAGGGAATTTTCCTTTTACCCCTATCAGAAAAGGCAGCCAGCCTTGGTGTTTCTGTGTTCCTGGTTCCCAAGGGACACATTTTGTGTGTTAGGACCAAACCTTTGTTTGGGAGCACTGGTTCCCAGGCAGGAGGAGGCTGGGGGTGGGGTGGGGGTGGGATTGGGAGCCATGAAGTGTCTAGAATTGGGAAGAGGCTTGATGACCGAAAGCAGTTGGATCTCCGGTTTGAGGGTTCTCTGAGGAGAGGGTCCCGCACAGCACCCAGGAGGTGGCAGGACCTTGAATGGGGAGTGGCTGCTGGGATGTTGTCGAGGCCAGATATCAAGCTCCTTAGCTGGGGAGCAACTGTCAGGCTGTCTGGCCTGCTGAGGAGGGAATGTAGCTCCAGGGCCTGATGGCCTTCGGGAGGTAGGTGTGTGTGGGCTTGCACAGGGGGCACCTGCAGTGACCAAATGGGGTACCGACAGAGGCCTCTCTCCCCGTTCTCCTAGACTGAGTGAATCCTGAGTGCCTGGCACAACCCAGGGAGAAGCTAGGGAGAGCAAGGCCCCCCTCCCTCAATAATCCATGCCCAGGCCCAGGGAGAAGGTATTGAGCTGGAAAAGTAAAGTGATGTTTCTTGCGCCTCAAGCCCAGTGGAACAATTCATACCCATTACATGCATCATACATTTGACAAACACACATGGTTCAAAGAATTATTAAACAACCACAAACTGTTTTGAAAACTAGAAAACAAGCTAGTATATTTATCCCACTCGTGGACAGATAGATTTCTGGGCACCAAAAAAGTTTTTTAGAAAAAAAAAGAATATTTGATGGAATGGTCACCAAAACATATACAGCCCGACGGGTGCTTAGGGAATTACCATCACATATGCTACTCAGATGGCCCCAAAATGGCCTGGATTCATCCTAACTCAGGGTCGGCTCTAATTAATCCATAAGTGACTGTTAGCAAAATGTTTTAATTACAGGGATGTAAACCCAGCAGCCTAATCTGCATTTTTCACCAAATGGGACATAAAAATTCACGCAGGGCCCAAGTTAACAAAGGACTGATTCAGCTTCTGCAGTGTCTTTCCAGAGTTGCTTTCTGAGACAATGCTGGGAAGGGCCCTGGCCTTTCCGACCCTGATGAACCGGCCATTTGTGCTCCTCACAGAGCGAGTGGCTGCCTGTGACGTGGAGCTGAGCCTAAAGGCACGAAATAAAGCCAAGCTAGCAGTTCCATGTGGGGCCCAACCCATAACCCAGGTTGCCTTAGCGTTAGGTTGTAAATCCAATAGCTGGTGCGGGGAGCAAGGCTAAATGTGACTCATCTGACCGCACAATGCAGCCACGGAGATCTTGAGGTGAAAAGTCGGGAGTGCGGGGGTACATGGTATATTAGTCGGGATTCTCCAGAGAAATAGAGTCAATAGGAGATAGACATATACACACACACACACACACACACACACACGCACGCGCGCGCGCACACCCCGCCTCGCTCTCTTTCTATATATGGCAGGGTGGGGAGGAATTGGCTCACATGAATAAGGAAGGTGAGAAATTCCACTGTCCTCTGCAAGCTGGAGACCCAGGAAAACCAGCGTAGTTTCAGTCCAAGCCCCAAGGCTCGACAACCAAGAGAGCAGATGATGTTAAGTCCCAGTCCCTGTGCAGGGGAAGACCAATGTCATAGGAGACAACGTCAGAGAGCAAAGGGGCCCTTCTTCCACTTTTTTCATTCTATACAGTTCCTCCACAGACTGGATGACAACCACACTAGGGATCTGCTTTACTCAGTCTCATTCAAATGCTAATCTCTTCCAGAAACCCTCTCACAGACACACCCAGAAATGATGTTTTAACGAGATATGTGGGCATCCTGGGTGACCCGGTCAAATTGACACATAAAGTTAACCATCACACAGGTGTGTAGGGGTTCAGCAGCGATTACTCATCTGTCTAACACTGTGGCTGTGGAATTAATCACCAACGCGTGTGTCCCATTAGCGGCCTTGAATTGCCCAATGGTTGGAGCTCAACCAAATTGCAGTTCATGATATAATTTTTTCAGCTTCTCAGATTTAATTCCACTAAAATTTCAGAATGAAACTGGGACACCATGGATTGCTGACAAAGGAACATTAGGTATGAATAATTCCTCGTCTGTCCTTGACTCAGGTTTGAGTCACATGGATGTTCCTTCAGCAGCATCATCATTAAAAGTAAATGAATGTAGTTAGCATTCACTTAATGGAATTTCTGATCACGTGGTTCACCATTGTGAAAATTCGACGGTCCTGACCAATTAATTGAGTCAACTAGGCCAAATCTCAATATGTAATAAAAATGAATCTTCTGATACTTGTAGTGAACAAATTTAACATTATGATTAGACCATTGATGACCGTAAGTGTGCTGGCTATTGACATTTTCCAAGTTCTTATAGTTTTATTTTCTCTTTCCACAAAGGATGCTTCTTCCCGTGGCTGCTCAGACTATGTTTTCTTTTAGACAGTGATTGACATTCAGTCAATCAAAATGTTGTTACCATTCAGGGTAATGGCAGGAGCACTGAACTCGGTACTATAAGACCTGAATTGCAGTCCACGTGACCCCACTGATGAGTGTGTGACCTCGTGCAAGTTACTTGAAGGCACAGAAGTGTGATCTCCCCTTCATAAGATGGAAATAATCATTCCTGCTCTGACATTCTTCCCGAGGCTTGTGGTGAGGCTCAAATGAGATGTTATACAAAAGTCTTTGTTAAAGCATAGAGTCCCATCAAACTGTAAGGTTTTTTTGTTTTTGTTTTTGTTTTAATTTATTACAGGAGGGGAGGGGCAGAGAGAGAGAGGGAGAGAGAGAATCCCAAGCAGGCTCCACCCCATCAGTGCAGAGCCCAACACAGGGCTCAGCCCATGAACCCTGAGACCATGACCTGAGATGAGATCAAGAGTCAGACACTTACCAGACTGAGCCACCCGGTTGCCCCAACCGCGAGGTATTATTGTTGGCACTCTCCAGGAATCAGTGTGCTTAAACCTTAGACTGCATTAAAATCACATGACTTGCTGTCTTAAAACATTCATTTCTAGGCCCTGCTCACAGAGAGAGCCTAGTTTAGAAGATTCTGGGTGGAGCTCTGAGATCCACATTTTTATCACTCACCACCACCCTTCCCTGGTCATGTGATTTGCATATGAATGGTCCAGGGAGGATGGAGAAGTGCTGATGTGAGAGTGAAATGAAGCCCTTCAGAGGAACTTCAGAAATGGCCCCAGGGAAGAATGAATAAGGTGTGGAGAGTTTTGGATTAGGTACCGAATATCTAATTGCTATAGGTGATAAGCTTACACAAGCTAAAGAACGGATGGCTGTTGGAACATAGTACCCGGATGGATTTACTACAGAAAAAGATATTTACTGTAGAATCGCTTTTAGAGTTGGTTGAAAAGAACGGAGAAGACCTTTTGCTTTCCACTGTGCTCAGCTCCCCCTGATCCTATTTTGAGCCAGTGTTTCTGGCTTTGCTCCTTCTCTGATGTGATTTCTGTACTGAATGGATGCCCTCCTTCTGGTTGTTCCTTTCCATTTTGGGGAGACTCATGGAGTCCTGTCATTTTAACAAGGCTGCGTCCTGAGCCGTGTGGGCAAGCCACAAGCCAGATGGATGGGCAAGAAACAAAACTTCAGAGATTCTGGCAGCCACGAGGGCACCCAAGATGGGAAATAATAGAGCCGTTGTGCAGCCACAAAATCAAACGATAACTATTGGTCACTCAGCATAGATTGCACAGGGTTACCTTTGGCTAAATTATTAAGTCGCTGAAATCGGCCTCCATGTTTCTCCATTACCTCACTTCCTGATCTTTCTTATTATCCCCACCTCCTATCTTGGCCAGGGACTCAGGACCCCCATTTTGATATCCTACCTGCCCTCTCTGAGTAGCCAGAAACCAGGAGCTTTTTCTTCTCTACTATAACACCCCAACTGCCCACTGGCCCCATGTCCCTGGTGTTGGAGGACGTGGTGATGGGGGAGGATTCTAATTAACCTGATCAATACGTCCATGCTGAGATTCAATGTGTCACTCCTCCAAGGTTAACGGAGACTTTCTGAAAAGATGGTTTACTCCCAAGGAATAGGAATTCCAGGAATTATAGGTACTTCAGGTAGCCTTGGAGGAAGGGGGCTGGGGGCAAGCTAGAGGAGAAATTCTCAGATAGGAGCCCTCCCCTGGGAGGGGGTAGTACTGACAGCTTTGTCCATTTCCAGGGGATTGATCTGGGGACAGCATGGATCCATTTGGACTCACCAGCAAAACGACTCCTTCTAGCCCACTGAGAGAAATTCCCTGAAATAGGACAGCTACACATTTCACTGAATCCTTTTAGCAAATACACAGGAAGGTGTTATGCTGCCTCTTCCACCGTGAACTGTGGGGGCCCTTCAAAGACAGTACAAACTGCAGGTTGAATTCATTGATGCCAAGAACTGACATCCCTAAATTGACCCTAAATTAGTATGTTATCCCAAATTTAAAAAGAAAAAAATACCCCACCTCCAGCAGTAGGCAATGAGTGTAAGCCCAATTCTTTTGCCAAGGTGATTGGTTCCATCAGAAACTAAACTGATCAGTTCATGGCATTCCCCTGGCTGCATTTGACCTTATGTGGGTCAGTGAAAAGCAAGATGATGTCAGCGGGTTTCTGGGAAAGGAACCTCATTGTTTTTACGAGAGCACTTCTGTATCTCTCTCTCTCTCTCTCTCTCTCTCTCTCTCTCTCTGTCTCTCTCTCTCCGAAAGTTGATAAGGAAGCATATATTTATTTTTTTGTTAGCTGTCATCTTGCCCCCTGAAAGAGAGCCAGCCTTAGGATGCAGCTGACATCAAAGGCAAAACCAAGTTCTGGACAAAACTGATTCCTTGATACTCTCATTGAGCTGCGAAATCAAACTAACACTGAAGTCCACCCCTTCCTCCAGGACTTCCAGCTATGTAAATATGGGAGTTAGGATCAGGCCCAGTTGCAAGTAACTGAAAACTCCAAATAACAGTGGCTTGAACAAGTTCAAGATTTCTTTCTTTCTCAGGTTAACAACAACACACAAGTCCAGGCAGACAGTCCAGGGATATATCGCCTTAGGTGTGGTAGCTCTGCCATTTTAACACAGAATTTCTTCCCCTGTGGCCCAAGATGGCTGCTCCAGCTTCTCCCATCAGACCTGAATCCAGTCAGCAAGAAGGACAAAAGGGAAAGCCATTTCCCAGAAAGTACACATAGCTCTTCTGGTTATATGCAATAACTTAGTTATATGGCCACACCTAGCTTCAGGTGTGTCTGAGAAATGTTTTCTTTAGTCTACACAGCCATATGCCCAGCTAAAAATTGGAGGCTCTGCTCCTCTAGAAGAGGAAATGGATATTAGGCGATAATAGCCTTCCCGGGCACGATGTGTCCTCCTTATTGTTTAAGTTAGTTTGAGTTGGATTTCCTGTTACAACCGAATAGAAACACATCCTACCTGATACAACCTCATAATGCCCACATTTACCTGCCATCTCCAGTCACATGCTGACGGATAAAAATAAGAAGCCCTTCACTAAGAGCATCTCAAGGTCTTTCCTTGTTTTTCTCCTCAGACTTGGGACAGCACCTGGCACATGGAAGCATTTGATAAATATTTGCTGAATTGAACAAAATTAACTAAGAAGATTCAAACAGAGAGAGTTCAGCACTGCAACCTGTCAGCTCTGGCCTTGGGCGAATCATAAAACCTCTGAGCCTCAGCTTTCTTGCCTGTAAATGAGAGAAGTAAAACCTAACTTTAAACGTTTTAAATAGTAGTGGCAATGTACATAAAGTGCCTAGCACAGTTCATGGCACATACTCACATAATTCACAGACACACACACCCACATACCATATATGGGTTTTTTTTCAAAATTATGACTATGCATATTACATGTTTTGAAGTTGAGAAAACAGGGATTTGGGCAATGTTTCAAATACCTGCAAACTCTACTGGTCATTATTCATTCTTATTCTTAGGAAAATATGAGTGTTGGGTTCAAAGGAAAGAATACTTTGAAGAGTTTTTTTGTTAAAACTCTGAAGCCTTCTTAGATATCAAATAGTTATTTAGTGAGTAAAGTGTGAATGAATCAGAACATATGTATTGCGTTTATCTTGGAACCCTGTGTGGGGAAAACCGAACTACAAAATGTGCTTTGCATTCTCTTGCTGTTCAAGGGCTGCAAAAACAGCATGACATTCTGCTGAACCTGAAATGACCTTGAACTCAGCAAACAGACCAAACTAATGAAGAACCTCAGGTTACTTTTCGGAGTCTTAACCACAGTAAGGGATACACAACCCACTATGATTTGAGATCCTTTGTGTTTGTTTTTTTCTTCGGTTTGACACCTGAAGGAGAAAACAGAATCATCCTCTTTGTCCAGCCGGCAGGGTCTGAAAACAAAGAGAGGAATGTCACTCCTATGAAGTTGCCCTCTTGTAAGAAATGCACGGATTCATACAGAATTCAGAGGTAGCTTTTAAGACAAAGCATAGCTAGGGGCACCTGGGTGGCTCCGTCCGTTAAGCCTCTGACTTTGCCTCAGGTCATGGTCTCAAGATTCCTGGGTTCAAGCCCCGCATGGGGCTCTGTGCTGACAGCTCAGAGCCTGGAACCTGCTTCAGATTCTGTGTCTCCCTCTCTCTCTGCCCCTCCCATCCTCACGCTCTGTCTCTCTCTCTCTCTCTCAAAAATAAGTAAACATTAAAAAATAAAGACAAAGCATAGATAAAGCTGAGTAAGAGGAGCTGAAAAACTGGAGTGAAGGGGATTTTAGAAAGTTAATGGGGCCAACTGGTCCACCTTTCATTTTGGAGATGAGGAGGCCACACCACAGAGAAATGGCTGGTCTTGTTATTGTTGTTGTTGTTTAAGTTTATTTATTTTTGAGAGAGAGGGGGAGAGACAGAATCCCAAGCAGGCTCTGCACTCTCAGTCTGGAGCCTGAGGCAGGGCTCAAACTCACAAACTGTGAGAATGTGGGCCAAAATCAAGAGACGGGTAACCAACTGAGCCACCCAGGCGCCCCGAGAAATGGCTGTTGTAAACAGGGGCCGGCAGTGAGCTAACTCACCCATTTTTCTTATTGCTCAACTGATTCAGAATCCAGCAGGGAAGAGGGTATTCATTTCAGGGTCTCTCTAACTCATCGTCAAGCAAGGGTGAGATGGCTTAGAACTCGGACTCCCAGGGACATTGCTAAGAAATGTCTATGTGTGCGGTAAGAGGCTGTCAACACTTGCCCACAATATCTTTCATGTTCAAGTGTTTGAACGTTCTACTGTGTAGAAGTTTGGCATCTCAACGCAGCCCCGGCTCACGCTGGCCCAGCTCCAACACTGATTCCTCAAGAAAACCCTGGCTCTTCCTCAGACGCACGCCCCACTCACAGCGCAGCTCCGGGCGGGGGCTGGGGACCCTTTCATCTAGACAGGGATTCTGGCCAGGTTCTTTCAAGTTTCACAACTGAGCATTAACCCTCCCACCTGCCCACCAGGGTTTCAAAGCAAACTTTACTCTGCCCATCAGGACAATAAAAGATTTCTGAGTCCCAGACCTCGCTAGAGAAGATAAGGTTGAGTTGTTTACTATTCCACTTTCCTGAAAAACCCAGGAAGATCATCTCATTTATGAAAGACACTTTAATATTTGCTGTAAGAATGTTTGCAGATTGTCAGGAGGAAAAAGACAAGTAACCAGTCCCGCTGTGTTTGCTGTGAAACTCTTCGAAAACACCATTCAGAGCATCCTCCAAAAGCTTGTGTCTGATGATTGGTTTGAGGAATATCTCAGGGAAACTTCGTCTCCCCTGAAACAAATGAAATGCTCTTCCTCTGAAAAGAGAGTAATTGAAGTACCACTTTTCTCTCTTTGCCTTGGCTATAAGGACGCTGCGGGCCAAGCCTCAGCCTTCAAGTTCAGTCACAGATGCTCTATCGACCCTTATGGTTGGGATATCTGCCTCGTTCCTCTTAATCTTGCTTTCTCCTCTTTATTTCCCCTCTTTTATTGATTTTGATACATTTATTCCCTTTTAAGGCCATTTTAAAATTCTTTTGCAAAGAAGTGAGATACAACTAAATAAAATTAAAAGATTCAGTGATTGCTTGAGGCTGGGCTTGGGGCGGGGGGTGCATGGGGAGAGAGACAACTGCAAAAAGGACATGAGGAAACTTTGTGGAGTAATGGAATCTCTATATCTTGATTGTGGTAGTGGTTATCTGGGTACCTGCGTCTGCCAAAATTCATTGAACTGAACACTTAAAATGGTGCATTTTATCATAAATAAATTAAACCTCAATAAGGTTGATATATTCATCCAGTTATTATGTTTCTATTATCTGCAGGCACTTTGTATGGTGCTGGGGAGAGATAGTGCACAGTTGTGTAGGCTGTTCACTGAACCAGGGTACCTGGCCAAAGGGCCAGGAGGGGCTGAAATACAGTCCGTGCCTGGCTTACCAAGCCAGGTGTCCACCAAGAGGTTGGATCTTCTCAGAGAACAGGCAGACTTTTCTATTTTGGAAAAAGCATTACATATAACTGGGTCCCTGGAAGCCTGGTTCTGAAGATAGAGTGAAAAAGAATATAGACAATTCTCTACCCTTATGGAGCTTATAGTTTATGGGGAGAAGGTTATGATAAGCCAGTAAATGTATGTTATATATTATGATAAGCACTACATAGAAATAAATAGGATGATATAATGGAGAGTGTCAGACTGGATGCTTCCTCTAAGTTATCAGGAGATACCTCTCGAAAGGTGGCATTTCAGCTGACCCGAGTGCTGAGAAGCACCCAGCCTTGCAGACAGAGGGAACTGCAAGAACAATTCCTCAGGGGCAGGACCGTGTGGCCTTTTCAAGGATCAGAGAGGGGGCCACGGGTGGCCTGTAATACGCGAACCAAAGAATGGCGTGGGGAACCCTAGTGCAAGTAACGCTCAAAAAGTTAAGCATAAGCCTTGAGACGTGGCAAAAAAAAACTGCACTACAACACATTTTCTTTCTCACAGATGTTAGACTTGCAAGAGACCTTAGTGATAAAGACACTCCTTCAATTTTCCTATAACAGATAGAAAAAAAAACAAAGCCCAGCTGACTCTGAGAACTGATGACACAAATAGGCTCAGGGCTTCAATTCGGCTTCAATTCAATTCAAGTAGCATGTGCTGATGCTGCCCGTGTGTCAGGTACTGTTTCTGGCCTGGGAGTCCAGAGCCTTCCAGGCTTGGAAGGGTCAAACAGCAGGAAGGACTGAATTGGCGAAGCTGTCAAGCTGTCGAGGGAGACATTTAACAAAAGAAATCGCTTCCTTTAGTTAGCTGTAGGGGGTTAATCAGCTGGGTATTTCACAAGACTTGACTTCGCCTTGTTTTAAAAAGTGTTTCCAGTCCTGAAATTGAGATGCGCTTTTGGAATAATCCATGTTTTAAAAAACAGCCAGTTCTGAAGCGAATCCAATGTTGCGAGCCATAGGTATGAGAGGACTCTGCTAAGGGAGCGATAGGTAGGGAAGGAGCAAGGGTACAATCCTGGGTGATAAGTGTTGGTGGTCAATCACGGGAATCCCAGCATCATCTCTGAAATCCAAGAAAAGCAAAATTGGGATGGAAGGCCTGCAAGGAGAATTTCAGACCTCACACCCAAGCCATGCCACAGAACACTGTGGCACCCCCCACATTTCCTTCATCTGTCCGTACTTGCTGCCTGCAAATGGCAGGTGAAAATGGCATTTACCTCTTGTGAAGCTATACCTTGGTCATTGTTAAATGATTTGCTGGCTAGCAAAACCAAAGTTCTTGGAATTATATTCTCCCTTTCTAATCTCCCCTTCAGTTAAAGAGGGTACAGCTATGCAATTAAGCACCCACCCACAGAAATCTACCACGAAACCGACTTTCTTGGTAACAGAAATGAAACCTACCGTCTTCAGCACAAACTTGAGTATCCTCCAAAAGCAGATAAAAAGCTAGTTAAGAAGACAAGGCTAATATTTTAAGAGATGTTTTCCAATGAGTGTGAGGGGTATTTTTGGTTTTGTTTTCCTTTGAAAGAAAGGGGCTTTCTTTTTTTTTGTTTTTCAGCTCGTGGGTATTTTCTTAACTGACCCCTAATCCACAGATGCAACCCCTTGACAGTCAAGTCCCACTCAACAGCTTCACCTAATTCAAACTCAGGCTTGTCCTTTCTATGGAAAGGATTTCCAGGCTCAGTCTGGGCTGACCTTCTACTGGACGTATTGTGGACTCATACAATTTGCTGCCCAGATCTCCTCCTCTTTTGGAAATACCCACCCCTTCCAATCATAATGCAGTTTCTAGAGAGACCCATCTCCTAGGACCCACGTCTCAGGCCACTTTTGACCGGTCCAGAGGCACCTGGGCCTCGGGGACTGAGCAGGAACCTTGAAGCCTTCGGGCAGTATCCAGTGGTATACCTCTTCTTCCATCTGCTCTGTTTCCTCTTTCCCTTGACAAACTAGCTGCTCTGTTGCTCAGTCTGTGTGGCAGAAGATGGCAATTAGTCTCTCCAAAGTTAAGAATCTTGTTTGCAAGTAACAGGATTGTATATAGGCCTGAATTGTAATAAGAGCCAGGCGCTTAAATAAGAGTTTGAGCAGGAGTCTCACTCTGTCACTCTTCCCTGTTTCTTCCTATATACCTGTGCCAACCCTCTCTCACTACTGACCGGCTCTCTATTCCTCAATCCACTAAGTAAATAATGGCCATGGCCAACAGCACCTAGGGTTCCAACTCTTCAATTCAACAGAGCAGTTATAGCGGCTTAGAATCTTGGGCTAACTCTAAATCACTGGGGGAACTCTTCGATTCTTTCTCCATGGCATATTATTGGCGTTTGGGGCGGGGCAATTCATGCTGTATAGAACTGTCCTATGCATGACAAGACATTTAACATGGTGGTCCCTGCCCATTAATTGCGAGATGCCCCTTGGGGGACAGTATTACCACAGTTTGAGAACCTCTGCATTCGACATTCCAACCCAACCTGCTTCAGTCTAATGTTGTATTCCCAGAGAATTCTGAGAATGGCCAAAACCCTGAGAGAATTTTCCATTGGAATATATCTTAGAGGACAGAGGTGTATAGAACCCAGATTGAAATCTTCTTTCTTTTTTTTTTTTTTTTTTTTTTTTGGTGACTCTGAGTCAGCCATATCTGTTTCTAAAAACAAAAAATGTTTAGATTTTTTAAAAAGTCACATCTTGCTTCTGCTATACAGCTGATTTATTTTTCTTGCACAAGGACATGATGGTGAAATCGAGGATGGGGTAAATGCTCATTTCTTTTTAAATCATACAGTGTAATTAGCCATCCCAAATGGCAAATATTTACTTGCGAGTTGGCATTTTCCTTTGGACTCATACAACCAAATACCAGTGCAAACCATATGTCCCTCCTTCAGGTACTCCAGGGAAAATGAAGTAGGAGGGTGACCAAAGAGGAAGAGAGCTTGCCAAGTAGGGCAGTTTCTACCCACATAGTGTCCTTCCTGCATAGTGTCCTAGGTGTGGCCCTCCTTTAGCTCAAGCACCATCACATGTTCCTTATGCCCATTCCTCACATGGTCTAAGAGGAATTGAAGGTGGGTAGGGAATAATGAAGGCTTTGACTTTAAGGCAAAATCTTTAAAAATTATTATAATGACCCTGGAAAATATGACCCAGAGCAATACTTCTGGCATCCTTAAGACTGCTGATATTCCTTGGCTCTAGCTTGGAGCCTGCACTGCAAGAAAGAGGAGGGCTATCCTGAAGTTAATGGTCTGAAAAATTTTTCAGTTTGGTTTTTGAATCGATGTGATAAACTAATAAAATCATCTCTGGAATAACAGGATTATAAGCAGCAGAGACATATCGTGAAAAGAAAACTGACGTGGCAAAGATGTGGATTCTAGAATAACAAAGGATCCATGAGTGAATCCACACTGATGTGAATCAATCAATGAATGGCCCCATTTGGGCCAAAAATGCAGAACTTGGATTGAATCATGAAAGAAAACATGAGACAAACTCACATCTAGGGACATTCTTCAAAATAACTGGCCAGTACTCTTCAGAAGTGTTAAGTTCCTATAAAAACAAAGACAGACTGAGGGATTGTTCTAGATTAAAGAAAACTGAAGAGATATCACAACTAAATTTGTGTGACTCTGGATTGGATCCTGGCCCAGATAAAGGACACTTAGTGGGACAAGTAACAAAATTTGCATCAGGTCTGCTATTAGTTTATATTAAATTAGTTTACAGTATTATTTGAATATCAGTTTCCTGATATTGTAACTGCCCTGGGGTTATGAAAAGAGTGTTCTTACTTTTAGGAGCTATGTGCTGAAATATTTTTTTTTTTAATTTTTTTTAACGTTTATTTATTTTTGAAACAGAGAGAGACAGAGCATGAACAGGGGAGGGGCAGAGAGAGAGGGAGACACAGAATCCGAAACAGGCTCCAGGCTCTGAGCTGACAGCACAGAGCCTGACGCGGGGCTCGAACTCACGGACCGCGAGATCGTGACCTGAGCCGAAATCCGCCACTCAACCGACTGAGCCACCCAGGCGCCCCTGTGCTGAAATATTTTAAGATGAGGGAGGGGTGCCTGGGTGGCTCAGTCGGTTGAGCGTCCAACTTTGGCTCAGGTCATGATCTCGCAGTTCATGGGTTCGAGCTCCACATCAGGCTCTGTGCTGACAGCTCAAAGCCTGGAGCCTGCTTCAGATTCTGTGTCTCCCTCTCTCTCTGCCCCTCCCCTGCTCACGCTCTTTCTCTCTGTCAAAAATAAATAAATATTTAAAAAAATTTTTAAGATGAGGGAAAGAGACAGAGAGAGAGAAAGAGAGAGAGAGAGAGAGAGAGAGAGAGAGAGAGAGAGAGAGAGATTGAGATTCTAATCCTAGCTCCGACATTAGCTAAGGTGTCCAGGAGAGTTATGTAAACCCCTCGGCCTCAGTTTCCGATTTGTACAATTGAAGAGGTTGTATTAGCTCAATGGTCCTCATGTGCTGAAATAAAATAGCATCATCTGGAAAGCTGTTAGAAATCCAAATTCTCAGGCCCCAGACCAGAATCTGAAACTCTGGGGATGGAAGCCATGCATTAACAAGCCCTCCATGAGATCCTGAGGGATGCTCAGGTTTGAGCATCTCAAAATGTTTTGTGCTTCTCATTTGTGTCTCCTACTAAACACAACCCTTTCTCAAAAAGGGCACCTCCGTGCTCCCAGCTTATTCATCATTTATTTGGTGCTGACAAAGGGCTGGCCAGGGAACCAGAAGGGCTGGAACTTTGGAGGAATGGTTCTCCTGGGCAACCTCTGCGTGCAATAGGTACAGATTAAATATAAAACATTTAATAATCCTACTTAGCTCAGGAAACATTAAAGAAACCAAGTGATACATAATTAAGTTCGCATATCTGCCTTGGCCTCTTGGTAAAATGCTGGAGCCAGTTGCATCTAGGAGGAATGGGGTTGTACATCTTTCCCGCGAGTTTCTATCACTAGCTTAGAAAAGTTTACCTTAGCCTTCTCTTCAGGATAAATATTTCCTGGATTACTTAGGTGGTAAGAATCTCCCAGTGCCTCCTAGATACTTCTACAAACCCAAACTTAACTTTCATCTGTTAAGAATCTAAACTGTGACCCAAGAGAGTATTAAGTTTGCTCCTGACTGATTAGAAGTGACAAACAGGGATCGCTCTCATCTTAGTTCACTGCTTACTGCTGGGCTCCTATCCCTGGAGGTTGCCTGTGCGCGTCTACACCCTTGTCTTCAACACCGCCTGGCTCCCAAAGCCACTTTTTTCAGTCCTGACCTTTCCTCAACTTCAGTTTCTGATGTTAAAAAAAAAAATCTTTATTTATTGAACAGATAACACATTCATATGGCTCAAAACTCAAATGACACAAAAAAGTATGCAGTGAAAGTCTCTCCCTGCGTGACCCACCTCCACCCACTGGGTTTGATTTCTGATTTTTGACAGTCCTGGGATTCCCTCTCAGAACTGATGCCGCCAGAAATTCACTGTCCAAAACAAATCCGTCAAGTTCCCTACACTCTGAAGTCACCCTCCATCAGCCTCTGTCTTCGTGGGTAAAATGAGAAAATAACAGCACTTTCCTCCTAGGCTGTGTGTATATTCCTCAGGGAGCCAAGATTTGTAAACTTTAGCACTGCCAGCACATAGTAAGCACTCAATAAAAATTCATTCTTGGTAACATGGTAATAATAATAATAAACTCTCCCTAAGTGGAATATCAGTGTATGGTTTTGCTTTCCTCCCAGTCTTCCAAAGTGGTAACTCTAGACTTATTTTTCTCTCCTGTCTCCTTTTCCTCCATTCCAGATATTTTGGCCTCATCTAGCTTTGTATTATTTCTTTCTTGGTAGGATTTGGGTGGGGCAAAGAGACTTAGGAAAAAATTCCCTGGGAGGCTGTCCTTTTGCAAAGACACTTAGATTAGGCCGATGGGTCACAGGCCTTTCCTCCCACGCCCCTCCAGGCATGGACTCTCCCCGTCTCTCTTCTGGGCTGTGGCTGGTGAATAGCAGTTCATTCCTAACATTGCCTTTTTCCCCCGGGCCAAATAACTGAGATCATTCTATAAAAAAATGCAAGGTTTCTGGCTCCCTTTAGTGCATTTAATCTTGCCACCATAGCTTACTTTTCCCACCCTTGGACTTCTACAGATAAATGCACAATTCTCATTTTCGCAGTGCAATTGATAAATTTTAAAAATATTAGAACAAATCCTTTCATGTGTCAAGTATTCTTGCGCTTAAATATCAAGGACAGCTACCCTGACCTTGGGGATGAGAGGGGGCGTTGGTGAACGATGGCCTCAGGACCCTCGGTCAGCATCGTGCTACAAGGGAAACGCCGGTGCGGATGCTTACATTGCTGCATTCCCATCTGCATCCACTCAATCATATTTTCCCCCTCCCTACTCTTAGCAAATGGGTATTTTCACACTAACTACTGTGATTAAATCTAATTGTATGAGTCATTAAAATTTTTTTCATAGTTAAACCCTCATGAAGAACATCTTTCTCATAACAACTTAGAAATAAGTGCATGGACCCCTAACTACTCTCTGCTAAGTTGTATTTGAGCCCAGTAGAGTAAGACTGCCCAACTGAAATCACAGGTGATCAGAACACTTGTAATCTTGCCAAATAAAGGGGTTAAAAGAGAAATGCCTTCTTAACCAAAGCCAAAACATCTGCCACTTGGTTGTAGCATCGCATATTTGATTTCAAAGAACATTAGATTTATTGTGTCATGTACTTCAGTTTTGCAGCAGATGCTTCCCCTCCTGGAAAATATCGGGCTCAGGTATTTCCTCTTCCAGAAAGCCTTCCCTGACCCCCCTCTCCCCCCCGGCACCTCCTCTGGCCTCTGTTATTTTCCCTGGTTTCCCGTAGCCAGCGTTGTTCTAGGTGTGAAGGCCTTATATTTTAGGAGCGCCCCTCAGACCCTTCTTTTGATTGGCCCCACCGTATGGGACAAATAACCCATGGACCAAGTGGATGTGCCCATTCAGAGACTGTGCCCTCCTTCCTGGACCACATTCTGGGTACACAAGACCCCAGAATGCTCTCCTTGAACAGCCTACAGTCCTCCTCCCTAGGTCCATCCTGAAAGTGGACCGCACAGCTGGTGAACACACCCCAAGGGGTGCTGGGGGTAACTGGGAAATGCCTATTTGTTGCTGGGGAGAAGCTGGGAGATGCAATCTGGGGGCTCCAGTTGCCTGTGCACTTGACCCTCAGAGTACAGGATGGAGCTGGGGTTGGGAAGCCCAACAGGGTGAGCCAGGGTACATCTGATTAGGTAGGAGGATAAAACATATTTTATCGATAGTTTGTTAGATAAGTTTATCATTTTAAATACTTAGGCATTTAATCTATGGTACTTTTGCCCTTGGCCCCGCAAATGTTGAAGGTGGGCTGGTTTAAAACACCCTGGGAATACCTGTAGGTTTGCAATGCTAACATTGTATAAACATATGTCTTCATGGCTGTGATAGTTGCCACAGACTTTTCCCAACCTCAGGGCCCTTGCACACACTGTTTCCTCTCCTGGAATGCTCTTTCCTACCTATTCTTTTAGCCTACTAAACTTTTAAGTTATCTACCAGACCTCAGCTGAAACACCATTTTCTCAAGAGAGTCTTTCCCGACTTCCTCCATCAGGGCAGGCTCTCCTGGTTTTTCTCTCTCACATCTCCCTATACTCTGATAAAGCTGAGGGGCAAATATCATAGGAATAATAGCAATAGCAAATCAGTGATCATGATAAAAGCAGATAGTCATTGATGACTTACTAAATGTTAGACATGATGATATGTGCTTTACATCCATTGTTTATTCTGTATGAGAAGCCTAATAAAATAATATTATCAACTCCATTTTTCAGATGAAGAAATAGGCTTAGGAAGTGTGATAGACTCATGCAGCTGGCCACCATGTGAATCAGACTTCCCAGTGTTCCTTTCTTGTGTAGCCCCTCCTGTGTTGATTCTCTGCTCACCCAGGTGATTTGCTTTGGCCAATGGCCCATCAGCTAACGTGACTTAAGCAGAGGCTTGATAAATTCTTGCACATAGGAGCTTCTCTTCTTGGAACCCAGTTGCCATTTAAGAATCCCAGAACTAGGGGTGCGTGGGTGGCTCGGTTGGTTAAGTGTCTGACTTCGGCTCAAGTCATGATCTCACAGTTTGTGAGTTCGAGCCCCACGTCGGGCTCCGTGCTGACAGCTCAGAGCCTGGTGCCTGCTTTGGATTCTGTGTCGCCCTTCTCCCTCCCTCTCTCTCCCTCTCTCTCTCTTTCTCTCTCTCTCTCTCTCTCTCAAAAATAAAAATAAACATTAAAAAAAATATCCCAGAACTAACCAATGAATAAAAAGAACCACAGGGTAAGGTGGCTAATCTCCGCTGAGCATGGTCCCCAGCTGACCCTGCAGCCACTCAAGGCAAATTATAATTATATAATAACATAACACAAGCATACCTTGGATATATTGCAGTTTAATTCCAGACCAATGCAGTAAAGCAAATATTGTAATAAAGCAAGCCAAATGAATTCTCAGTACATGTGAAAGTTATACTTACACTGTATTATAGTCTATTAAGTATGCAATAGCATTATGTCTTTAAGAATGTACATGTCTTGGGGTGCCTGGCTGGCTCAGTCAGTTAAGTGTCCAACTTTAGCTCAAGTCGTGATCTCACCTTCCTGAGTTCGAGCCCCTGCTGGGCTCTGTGCTGACAGCTCAGAGCCTGGAGCCTGCTTCGGATTCTGTGTCTCCCTCTCTCTCTGCCCCTCCCCTGCTCGTGCAGTCTCTCTTTCTCTCTTTCTCTCTCTCTCTCAATCTCTCTCTCTCTCTCATTCATATAAACATTAAAAAGATAAAAAATAAATTAAAAAAATTAAAATGTACATGCCTTAGTTAAAAAATATTGCTCAAAAATGCTAACCATCATCTGAGCTTTCAGCAAGTCATAATCACCGATCACCATAACAAATATAATCATAATGAAAAAGTTTGGAATATTCTAAGAATTACCAAAAGGTGACACAGAGACACAAAGTGAGCAAGTGCTCCTGGGAAAAATGGAGCCAATAGACTTGCTCAATGCAAACCTTCAACTTGTAAAAAATGCGGTATCTGGGAAATACAATAAAGTGAACAAGGTCTACCTGTAGTATAATACAGTATGGTATAGCATAAGATACACACAGTGATAGATAACTGGTAGAGACTAAGTTGCTGAAGAGCCCAGAGTTAATAAATGGCAGGTATGAATGCAAGCTCTCTAAGTGTATTCAGCCTATATAACTTCCTAGCTATGGCTGAACACTGGATGAGCATGACAACTGTCTCCTCTTCCCAAGTTCCTCTCCTGGTCTACAACACAATGCTTGCTCCCAACCCCCATCCCCCCTACCTTCCTTGTCAACCCAGCTCCCTCTGGCCCAGCTGTCTTGAGCATGTCCTGGGTGAGATAGGACCATTCAGAGCAGCAGAAGTCCCTGGCTAAGATGGGCAGCTCGCCATCTCAGTGCAAGCTTTCTCAAGGGAATGGGTTCTCTCCAGGCTTGGGTGCACCTCTGCCCCTGCCCCGGGCTTCTCCCCAGGGGAATCAAGTAGGCTGAACTCACCTCACCTCTCCCCTGTGTCTCCAGCGCACTCTCTCTTTGGGTCTTTACCCCATCCTGCCCCATTTCCTCAGGCCGTATTTACCCTACCTGGACTGACAAATCAGCTTCTGTTGCTCCCACTAAGATCGTCCATCAGTCGGCAGAAATGGCCCTTCCTGTTCAGGGAAACCCAGGGTACAAGAGGCAACAAAAGTGCTAGCAAATACCCACTCAAATACCAACCAGAACTAGTTTTCTAGTCCCAAACTAGAAACTAGAGAGGAAGAACTTCTTTTAAAGGAGAAACACAGTAAGGATGGCTGAGGCCTGAGAGGAGCAAGTAGCCAGTTGAGATTTGAAAAATCTCTTATTAAGGGCAGGGTTTTCTGGAGCGCTTGCCCACAGCCGATCCTCTGTCTTCCAGAAAAATAGAAAAATGTAGGTTGCTTTCCCTTTTTTTTTTTAAATAGTGTTATCAAGGTATATTTTACATATCAGAAAACTTACCCATTTCAAGTGCATCTTTCAATTATCTTTAATAAATTTACCAAGTGCTATAACCATCACTATAAATCAATGTGTTTCCATCTCCCCAAGAGGATCCCTTATGCCCTCATCCTGTTCCCATCCCCAGGCAATCACTAATTTACCCTCTGTCCATATACGTTTGCCCTTTCTAGATATTTCAGATAAGTGGAATCATATAAGACGTAGTCTCCTGTTTCTCACTTACTTCACTGAGTATAATGTTTTTGAAGGTCATCCATGATGTAATTTGTCAGTAGTTTATTCCTCTGTTATTTCTGAGTGGTAGGCCACTGTATGGATATACCACATGTAATGTATCCCTTCACCGCTCGATGGACATTAAGGTCGTTTCCAGCTCTTGACTGCTGTGAACAGTGCTGTTGTGGAAATGTGCGTGCAAGTCCATGTGTGGACAGATGTTTTCATTTCTCTTAGGTACATACCTAGGACTGGAATTTCCAGGTAGTTTTTTGTTTAACTGCAAGCTGTCAAACAGTTTTCCAAAGTGGCTTTTACCATTTTGCGTTCCCACCGGCAACTATGAGTTCCTTGCGCTTCCTCAAGTCATGGTACACGCATCCTCTACTCTTTGATCAACTTGCAGTTTTTTATCCTAAGAATTAATTAGGTCCTTGAGAATGTTTCAGCTATGCTGTCCTGGGTTGAATGATCCTTTGTTCTCCATAGTGACCTTAAAGAGACATTTATGATGGTTACACTCAATATGCCCATGCATGTGTCATTATTTATTTATTGAAACACTTAGTTCATCAGGCTGACTCCAGTAACCATTTAGTTTTCGACTATCTCGGGGGATGGCCACGCAAAAGTACTTATGCAAATTCTGAGGCAAACAATAGCATACTTACTTGGAAGATTCATCAGGAAACTGAACTCCCTGAAAGTAGATTTCAGAAGCATGTAACCTCAGGTGATATTTTCTAAAAGATCACGTTAGCCCTGTATTTGTCCACATGGAACTCACTGAAGTAAAAAGCCAATATGAAGTCCTTACACATAGGAAACCTTAAGAGCGCAAAGGAAACAAGTTTGTTTTATTTATTTATTTATTTATTTATTTATTTATTTATTTATTTAAAGCATGAGCTTGAGCAGGGGAGGGGCGGAGAGATGGAGAGAAAGAATCCCAAGTGGGCTCCAAGTTGTCAGCGTGGAACCCGATGTGTGGCTTGAACCTACAAACCATGAGTTCATGACCTAAGCCAAAGTCAGACACTTAACTGACTGAGCCATTGACTTTGCTAAAGAGAAGCAAACCAAGTTTAGAGGTGTGCAAAGGTATCCATCAATACATCTCATGGATTTTATTTTGATAAATTTTTTATCATGCAACCATAGTCAAAGAAATTTTGGTCAGAAATCCTAACTTTTTCAAAAAGTCTACTAGACTGTTTCTACACAACGGCAAGAATATACATTCAAAAAAAAAATTGCTCAATGACAGAAAATACTCAGAGACTCAGAAATGAAACTCGACAGCTAGAGCCTAAAAATTGCCATTGAGGCCTTGGTAATATTGAATGCATTTACCCCCCACGCCCCTGCCCCAAGAAAAGGGGTTGGTAAGGTCACAGCTGTTGTCCCTTGAGGTCATTTGCATAAGAACTTCAGGTGCCTGAAATAGCAGAAGTCTGCTGGACCAAGACTTCTACCCCTGAAAACAAAGTATTTATAAAAGGAAATCAAAGGCTGTTAAGAAGTAACATAAGGGAGTTTCTTTGTGGTATTCTGATTGTGGTATTGGTTTCTCAATCTACACATGTGCTAAAATACCATAGAACAACACACACACATACACACACACACACACACACACACACACACACACACACCCCTACACACATACACACACACAGAGTGGATGTAAAACCTAGTGAAATCTGAGTCTGTACCTGAGTTAATAATACCATACCAGTGTAATTCCCTGGCTTTGACTGTGGTTAAGCTGGGGGAAAGGTACATGGAGACACCAAAAGGACAACTTTTGAAACTTCTTGTAAGTCTAAAACTATTTCAAAATAAGAGTTATTAGAAAGAAAGAGAGAGGAAGAAGGAAGAAAGAGAGGGAGGGATGGAAGAAAGGAGCGATGAATTCTTTTTTCTGTAGTCAGCATGGACTATAGGTAGGGAAGAAGTCGGGGACAGTAAGGCAATTCCTAAATTTGAAGACAAATGTCCCTCCTGAAAAGGAAATTATGCAAAATCAACCCGACAAACCCACCCTAAACCGGAATCATATCTATCTATCTATCTATCTAGTCACATATATGTCATCATAAATATGTATATAGAGACAAAACATATATATGTATGAACCAGGCATAGTGTGAGGAAATTAGCATGTCTAAAGGGGGGTCTAACTGGGGGATTTACCCTTTATTGTGTCTGCAAGCAGGGAGTACAAACATCAAGAACTGTCCACAAAAGACCGGCCTGGACTCAGTTGTTCCAGAATCCTTGGCGGGGATATCTCTCCAGAGAAAATGGATGCATCAGACTGTTGTAGCTTGGCGACAGGAGCCATTACGAACATTCTCGAATTCCCTTTGCTATGATTCCAAACTCATTTTTAATTGTGCTTTGGCTGTTCATGTAGCTTCTGTATAGTACGATATGAGCTGATTGGCCAGTGCAAGAACTTTAGTCCACTTGACATTATTTCTTCCCCGTAAATTAATAATTTACCATTCTGGCTCACGTATCGATCTCTTGTGGGCTTATAAGTATGAGTGAGCAACAAAAGCAGGAGTTCTTAACCTGGAAATCAAGGAGGGGCTTCAAGGGATCCATTAAGCCTGAAGACAGCATGCAAAAGCATGCATGTGGGGGCAGGTGTGTATTTATCAAGTATAGAAGTCAATACAGGGTTTCAGCTCTGGATATGTTGCAAAATAGGGTTTCTGACCTCATGCGACTTACTTTCACGGAACACACTGGAAATAGTTCCCCATGCTATAATTCTTTATAACACTATTTCAGCAATTTCATAGGACTCAATTGCTCAAATTCATCTATTAAGAAAAATTTTAAAGGGGCGCCTGGGTGGCGCAGTCGGTTAAGCATCTGACTTCAGCCAGGTCACGATCTCGCGGTCCGTGAGTTCGAGCCCCGCGTCAGGCTCTGGGCTGATGGCTCGGAGCCTGGAGCCTGTTTCCGATTCTGTGTCTTCCTCTCTCTCTGCCCCTCCCCCGTTCATGCTCTGTCTCTCTCTGTCCCAAAAATAAATAAAAAATGTTGAAAAAAAATTAAAAAAAAAAAAAAGAAAAATTTTAAAAGCTTATTCACTAATAATCTCTGAAAGACATAATTTTTGGATGAAATGTTGACTTGTTTTTATTAATAGATGCCCAAGTGTGAGGACTAATGATAATCGTTACTATTAATACCTAATATTGGGGCACCTGGGTGGCTCAGTCAGTTAAGCGTCTGACTTTGGCTCAGGTCATGATCTCACAGTTCATGGATTCGAGCCCCACGTCGGGCTCTGTGCTGACAGCTCAGAGCCTGGAGCCTGCTTCGGATTCTGTGTCTCCATCTCTCTCTGCGCCCCACTAGTGCTCCGTCTCTCTCTCAAAATAAACGTTAAATTGAAAAAAAAAAAAAGAACTAATATTGATGAGACAACAGCTCTGTACCAGGTAAGGTGCTGTGTGCCTGAGATCTTACCATGGGCTTTGTGACAGTCCTAAGAGGTGGGTATTATTACTTTCATTTAACAGCTGAGGAAACTGAGGTGCAGAAGTTAAAGAACACACCAAGAGCACACGGCTGTCAGAGGGGAAGTTAAGCTGACAGCCACATCTAGCTGGCCTTTCCCTCCAACCACGATACTCAATAACTGTATTCTTTGATCTCCACATGCAGGCACTTCCACCTTGAAGCTCTATTCCCACTCAAAGTCACTTGTCCTATGGTTCTTCAACTGGTTCCAAACCACCCCACTTAGCACCATTGGATCATTCTCTACCTCAGGGTCAGCAAACTTTTCCTGAAAAGGACCAGATACTAAATATTTTGGGCTTTGTGGCCCATATGGTTTCTGTCACAACTACTCAACTGGGCTGCCCACTGTAGCATGAAAGCAGCCGGAGACAAGATGTGAGTGAATGAGCATGGCTGTGTTTTAATAAAATCTGATCTGCAGATGTTGAAATTTTAATCTCATATAATTTTCCCATCTCACAAAATATTGTTTGTGTTCTGATTTTTTTTCCAAACATTTCAAAATGTGAAAACTATTCCTAGCTTATGCTCTGCACTAAACAGGTGGCTGGCTGGATTTGACCTGTGGGTTAAATTTTGCTAATACTGGAGCACCTGGGTGGCTCAGTCCGTTAAGTCTCTGACTTTGACTCAGGTCATGATCTCAAGGTTCGTGGGTTCTAGCCCCGCGTTGGGCTCTGTGCTGACAGCTCAGAGCCTGGAGTCTGCTTTGGATTCTGTGTCTCCCTCTCTCTCTGCCTCTCCCCTGCTCACGCTCTGTCTCTGTCTCTCTCTCTCAAAAATAAAATAAAAAATTCTAAAAATACATAAATAAATAAAGTTTGCTGATACTGCTTGAATGGCAGTTTATGTATTCATAGTGTCCAGAACTAGACAGAAAACCATTGAGCTTAAAATTATTAATTATAATTAACTAATGTAATTAATCATTAATTATATATAATATATAATATGAATATGTATATATAAATAAAATTATATCTTAACCTTGGGGTGCCTGAGTGGCTCAGTTGGTTAAGCGTCCAACTTAACTCAGGTCACGATCTCATGGTTCATAAGTCTGAGCCCCACACTGGTCTCTCTGCTGTCACCACAGATCCTCTATCCCCCTCTCTCTCCCTGCCCTTGCCCCACTCATTCTCACTCCCTCAAAATAAATACATAAACTAAAAAAAAAAAATTATGTCTTAACCTTGTCTTATTCTTCAGAATCTGTATGCAAGGCTAAACTCCTAAGTAAATGCTCAATAAATACTTGATTAAAAGCCATAAGAGCCATATCCAAGAAGAAATTAAAAGTCCATTTCAAAACATGCCACATGTTTATTTTCTTCACCCTTTTTAACCTCCCTTACAGAATTCTGTATCTCTAAAATATCACAGCGATTTTTGTTTTTGGTTCTGAGTACTGACAAATACCCACGTGCTTGGCCAGCTTGAAGGTCAGATGGTATCCTGGCCTGGGGCCAATGGATACAGCTGGTGAAGTTTCAAGCTGTCACACACTTGTTGCTAGCCTTGGTTTTCTAGTTCCTTCATCATGAATTATTAGATTATTTATAATAATGAATTGCTACATGAACAATTGTTTTTAAAACCATAATCCCCAACCAGGAGCAAGGTCATGACTCAATGGGCTACATTTAGGACCATAAGATCCACACTCTCGGACTGGTTGCCATGCCGCTTCTCTGGGCCTTCATTTCCCCATCTGTAAATGGGAGGTAATAGCACTGCCCTCCTCCTGTGGGCCTGGGGAGCCTGGGCTGATTGGAAACCACCCTGCAGATATAGTGGTAATAGTCATAAGCTTCTCCACTTCCTTTGGCCCAGCCATATTAAGCAGCGCTGGTGTATGTATTAGAAGACAGAGAAATGTGCTATGTTCCATTCTGTATAGGAATAAAAATGTGTTTTATTTGCTCTAAGGCCATAACAACGAGCTATGAAATCAAGCTGATATTTACTACTAAGTACACACTTAAAAATTATGCAACACATGCCAATGAGCTTTTTTGTTTTACCCTTTCAGTGTGAGATCACTGAAACCAGACACTGTGATTACACCAATCCTCCTGCCGTTCTGCTATTGGTCCGACGTCACTGCTGAGTAGCAGGTGAAAATGGGAGACACATGTTATTCTCTGCTAAGCACAGCCCATGACATGGCTTTCAGGATAGGATCTTGCAAACACTTCCGGGCACCACAAGGGTTCTTTCTAGGTGTTTGAAGGGCCAGCTGTTCTGCAGGGCTTGGATGTTATTCTGGTTTATTTCTGCAAGTTTTATTGTTGGCTCGTTTTTTGTGTTTTTTTTAAGGATTTTTCACTAGAATTCATTTTCACCCACTTTACGGATGCCTTAAAATAATCTGGTGCTGCAGACTCTTCCAACAGCTGCC
This sequence comes from Panthera onca, assembly GCF_046562875.1. Classification (NCBI taxonomy): domain Eukaryota; kingdom Metazoa; phylum Chordata; class Mammalia; order Carnivora; family Felidae; genus Panthera; species Panthera onca. Next base: position 23,115,463 of record NC_138355.1, read on the forward strand.
AGCTTGCCTGTGAGGTGAGGCGGCTGCTCCCGCGAGGGCGAAACAGCACTGGAATGTTTAAAACCCGAGAGGGCAACAGACAAGGGAGAGCTTTCGTGCTTACGTGTTAACTGTGGCAAGGAGAAACTTTCTCCAGCCAGAAATCACTCAGCATTCTGCAGCAGATCGATGACTGGCCGCCCCTGAGAACAGCAAGCAATCTCATACGTGGTAGATAGTAGGACGTGGTCATAAATCAACTCAACAAAAGATGTTCTTTCAAACCTCAAACTGCAGTCACCATGGAGAAGGGGAGGAGGTGTGCGGCTTTGTAACTGGAGCCTCATTCACATAACTGGAATCAGGGGCTCCAGCGTGACTGCCTCAGAGGTAGCAGCTGCCTTCTGCTCCCCGGGGCTGCCTCATTCCATAGATGGGTCGGGTGACGCCTGTGTACACAGAGTTGGTGACATTTGTATGATGTCTGGATGAAGCGTGCTTGCAGGAATGTTGGCGAATGCTAATTATTATTATAATCATACTGTGGATAGGTCTGTTGGCCTTTAGCAGATAGCAGCTTATATAAACACTCTGCTTTGATGTAAGAGGCTCCCAAGCATCAGTGGTTAACATAATTTTGGTTGGTTTCTACAATTGGCTGTGGTCATTATGGTGCCTCGCCTAACATAACCCCAAGGAGTAGTTCACATATTTCTAAGGGGGTTGGTCACTGAGTCATTTATCAAGAACTTAAGTCGCCCGTGGGACAGATCTTGTTACTATTACCAACATTCTGGTCCATCTCTCCCTCCACCTTCACTGATGGTCTCAGGGTTGAAAAGAAAATAGTTTCCCTCAAATATGGATTCATAGTACTTGAATTTGAAAAGTCCATGAAATGTTTTCACTGAATAGAGAAAGTCTTTAGTTGGCCTAGGAGCAAAAATGAAAAAGGAGCAGAAGAAACGCCATTTGGGAAAGTCTCAAATTAACTTGATTATTTTAACAATTATTGAGCCCCCGCTCTGGCGAGACACTGGAGATACAAAGATGCAAAGCATCAAGGAGACTCAGGGTGGGAGGGATGGACAGACTCACCAGTGCCCTAAAGAGCCCCATGTGCAGCAATACACATCCTAAGAACAGGAGAAGCACAAAAGAGAAAAGGACTTTTCTATCTGGAGGGAAGAAAGCCAGTCGGAGAAAGTCGAAAGAGGGGATATGAGCTTAGTCTTGAAAAATGGTTGCAGTGGATTCTCTGAGCTCATGAACCGCCCCCATTCTAGGCAGGAGCAGCCTAGGGAACAAGCGTGCACAGGTAAGAAACAGACCAGCCTGCAGGTGACCAAAGAGAAAACTGAGTCAGAATTCTCGGAAATGCCTAAATCCTGCGGTTACATGCTAAGCAGGACCACCGATCTCCTGCCCCGATCCCACCTAGGGTCTCGTCATGTACCACTTCCTCTGTGAAGCCTCCGGCCTCCTTTGAATTTCTGTAGCCGTTTTGACTGTTTGCCATTTCTCTTACACTTCCATCCTCTTCGCCCTTCCCTGCCACATTTCACTGCACCCCTAACACTCCTCAGTGAGGGCAGGAATTGGGTCTCAGTAGGCGAGGGTGGTGCCTTAAGCATCACTGTTATTCCATTTGGATCTACATGGCTCTATTTGGTTCACTGTGCTCTGTGTACATGGAGATCCATAGTAGCATTTTTTTTCCTGCTGCTTATATTTCTTATTTTGACATCTGAAATGAATAGAAATGTTGCAAAAAGCAAAACTATACCCTATACCTTTTGCTCAGTTTACCGATTGTTACCACTTTATCACATCTGCCTTATTCTTTTTTTAAAAATGTCTATTTATGTTTTTTGAGACAGAGAGAGAGAGAGAGAGAGAGTACTCACCCAAGTGGGGGAGGGGCAGAGAGAGAGACACACACACACACAGAATCTAAAGCAAGCTCCAGGCTGTCAGCACAGAGCCTGACACGGGGCTTGAACCCACAAACTATGAGATCATAACCTGAGCCTAAGTTGGACGTTTAACCAACTGAGCCACCCAGGCGCCCCTGCCTTGTTCTTTATAGACACACACGTTAAAGTTTTTTCTGAGCCGTTTGAGAAAAAGTTGCAGATTTAATACTCCCTGACTCCTCCTTCAATATATATTTGCGTATTTGCTATAAACAAGGACATTCTCTTATACAATATAACCGTCAGGATAATAAAATTAACATGGATTCAACATTACCATACAATTCCCATTCAGATTTCCTCTGTCAGCCCAATTATACGTGGTGCAGGTCCTCTATAGGTATCATTTCTCTTAATCTCCTTCATTTTGGAACAATTCCTCAGTTTTTCCTTCTCTTTCATGACCTTGACATTTTTTGAAGCCTGTAATTACTTTGTTGAATGTCCTACAGTTTGGGTTTGACGTTTCTTTATGATTTATGCACTTGTAGCAAGAATACCTCAGAAGCAACGCCTTGGTCTTCTCATTGCATCATAGCAGGAGGCAAATAACGTCAATTTGTCCCGTTACTGTTTTCTTGTTGCTTTCGGTAAACATCCAGGCTTATAGGATTTTCCACTGAGTCATTCCTAAGTATTTTGCAAGGAGAGGACTTAAGACTTCTATTGTAAGATAGCCTTTTCCTTTTCCTCCATTTATTCATTTCAATCAGTGTAGACTCATGGATTCCTATTTTAATCAAAGGATTAACATTGGTAACTATCATTTATTGTGATACTCAAATAGTCCCAGACTTGGCCAGTAGGAGCTCATCTAAGGCAACTCTTATGTCCTTTTGATATGTCCCCATCATTCTTTCAGCATTTCCTTACTTTGTAGTATAAGATGTTCCTGTCTCGTCTGTTATTTTTCCTACCCATCCCTGGAGTCAACCATTTCTCTAAGAACCCCGGTTCCTTTAAATGGAGAATAATATTTAGAAACCAAGCCCTGCAAGCTAGGTGTGCTGATTGCTACCAGGATATCTTTGCTTTCAGCAGCTAGAACTAGGAGATACACGTATATATCTACATGTTGCATGTGTGTATGCATGTATGTATGTGTGTGTGTCTGTGCATATATATGTATGCACGCACACATAAACATCTATACGCATTATACCTATATCAATAGCTATGTCTATTGACATACAACTCACGTACAGCTGTGAGTTCACATTGACCTCTGCATCTCCAATCTAACACAATAGGATTTATTCTAGGATTTACTTCGCCTTTCCATATTTGTAATTCCCTTCTGACCACAAGAAATCCTCAGAGTATTTCCTTATTTGTTTAACAATTCCAGTATGTCACTAGTCCCCCAGCTGCACTGGCCAAAAGCTTGTCCCCTCACCATGGGCCCCAGAAGCAGGCAAATCCCTGCCCCTGCCACTGGGGGGGCCTTTAATCAACAGTGACTTGCATGATCTGAATTAATAGTCTTTGAGTGGATTCCGCCCACCTCTGCCATTGCCTAGACTCTGAGAATCAATAAAGAAGAATCACAAGGTTGACTTTTCCCGTTGTTGCTTAGCAGGGTGAATGTTATTTTCTTCTTCGCCATGGCAGTGACCACTTTAAATGTGGTATTTTTTTTTTTTCCTGTTTGCTCTTCTCTACTTCTCTGATTACTCACGGGACAGTAACAGGATTAACTGAATCCATTCAAAGATTTGTACAGCTCCAAGCTTCTCCCAGGAAGAGTGCATTATAAATATTATATAGCTATAAAATCCAGAACTGGAGGCCAGAGGTCAGCTGATCCCTCCCCACAGTTGCCAGATGGTTGGCTCTTCTGGTGCATTCTCAAAGCCACAACCTCACATCCTAGATACACATCTTTAAGTCATCTTTGACACCTCCAGACGCCACCCACCCCCCCCCCCCCCCGCCCCATGTCAAACGGTAACCTTGGAAGCAGGGAGTATATTCCCCACCAGAGCCGCTGTGTGTTTTTCCTCCACCAGTCCTGTCCCCCACAATGTCCTCACTGTTCCGGAGGGGAGCGGAAATCCTTTTCTGCGAGCTAAATCATCCCCACGCATTTAGAAGTTTGCTTACAGAATTTTTAAAACCAGATAGCTCTGTGTTGCACCACGTTCACTAAATGCAGTTGAAAATCCCATTTCTAAAATTACTTTCAACACTGTCACAATTTAGATTGTTAGGGAAAATGGATGATAACGGGGCCCACGGTCTTTCAGTCCAGAACTGACTTTGTTTTAGAGGAGCTAGAAGAGAGCTGCCTGGCAACACAATGCATCGCTGTGCATAAACTTTGTTTACAGCTAAGGCTGGAGTAAAGGAACAGATGGTAAGAAAATCGGATTTAAAGAGGGACAGATGCGCCAGCGTCGGAGCTTGGTAAATCTCTTGGCTTCTGGTTTGCATGCAAGGATGAAGTCTAACTGCCCACAGCAGTCACGCCCCTGTTCACTGTTGCCTTTGACTGTTTGCATCTTGTCTCTCTGAGGATAGTTAAGACAGCCCATTGCAAGCATTTATCTCTTCCCTCCCACGGGGAATGTGTTTTCCCAGGGCTTTGTATGTTCCCTATCCTTTTATGGAAAGTAGTCTCTTCATCATCCCTGTGACAGTATATCTAAAATTTCAAGAATATTTAAGCCGTTAACTCTGCCTGTGTATGGAGGATGGGATTATATTTCTATGATCTTGGAACTATTTCCAATGAGCATGTGTAACCAGGAAAAATAAGCATAAACATTTGCGTGTAACGCGTTCATAAGCGCACCCTCCCCCCACCCATCATGCTTCATCATCTCCCTTCGGTGCTTTTCTCTGTGAGGGCAAAACGATTCTAAGATGCTAACCTCCACGATATATACAATAGCTTTTATAAATGTTATATTAAAGCTGCCTAGGCCGACTTCCCCCTCCTTCCTAAGGGAAAGTGTCAGTTATACTTCAGTTAAGATTTACACGTGCTCCCTCAGGGAGGTGAAGGGGAAAAACACATTCTATCTCAGTGATGTATGGTTGGATTTAACAGCCCCAATTGTTCAATGCTGGGATCCAGTTATAAACGTTTTTATTCCAAAATGACCCCTATGCATTTATAGCGATTCCAGGACCTTCATAGCTGCTCCACAGTGAGTTCCCTGCAGAAACAATGCACCGTGACCAGACATCTCACCTGTTCCTGCATGTTGGCCACTGGTCACTCCTAGGCAGCATCAGGTTCTGTCACTCCTTGAGATTCATCCTGAGCGAAAGATTGGCTACTTAAGTAAAAATGCTGTGGATTAGAGCAATAGTTCCTTATAAAATAGTCACGGTAAACATCAAAATATCTTACAGGGTTGACTGCAAAGCACCACCAGAAGTGTTCTAAGTGACACCATTAGAACTGGTTTGACTCGACTCCTTACCTCTGGGTGTGCAAAGGGCCAGCTGCGGCTCTTTGGGCACCAGAATGATCCTTTTGGGTGGCACACAGGTTGCCGTCTTCAGATACACTCTCCGGGTATTCCTCACCACCCCCCGTGGGACACCCCTAATGCTGTGCTCTGGAACTTCTAGTCGGCTCTGGTGTCCAGGGTGACCCCCTTCACCAGTCTCTGGAAAGGCAACATGGGGATCAGAGGCCTGTGGCTTGTGGTACCCCAGTCTCCCACAGCACTTGGGTTCCAGCCTGTACAGATGCGGCCACGGATGTAGGCAGAGGACACAGAAGTTGCTCCGGGACTAGAAGTACAAAGGCCAGGCTGGGCACAGGGCATGTTAGGTGACAATTTACCACTGCTGTGTTAAATGAACCATGTTCTTTGACTGCAAAGTGTCTGAATCTGCCACAGCCTCGAATTCCCTAGCTCCATAGTAACCAAGTTAGGGAAAAGCCTATATAGTACCCAAGTTAAGGGAAAAGCCACCACCAAGAAATCCCCGGAAGAATCTACTATGGCATAGACCTCTTCATAGCCACCAGCCAGGAGACAATGTGTTATGCCTCCTTTTCTTGGTCTCTTTTTCTTTGCCTGTTGCACATCTACCCCACTCTGGGTTCTGTGAAGCTCAAACTTGTGTTTGCATGGGATGGACCTTGAAAGCACTGGATGGACCTTGAGGGCATTTGCTAAGTGAAGTAAGTCAGACAGACAAAGACAAATACAGTATGATCTCACTTGTATGCGGAATCTAAAGCAAAACCAGAAACAAAAAACCGAGCCCCTAGACACAGAGAACGAACTGGTGGTTGCCAAAGGCAGAGGTGAAATGGGTGAAGATGGTCCAAAGGCACAAGCTTCCAGGTAGAAGATAAATAAGTCATGGGGATGTAATGTGATGATAGTTAATAACACTATATAGTATATTTGAAAGTTGTAACTATGTGGGGTGATGGATGCTAACTAGATTTACTATGGTGATCATTTTCCAATATATACAAATATCAGATCATTTTGCTTTATACCTGATGCTAGTATAGTGTTATCTGTCAATTATATCTCAATTTTAAAGACTTTTATTTGCCTCGGGATCACCTGGGGTGCTTTTTAAAATTTTTTTTTATGTTTATTTATTTTTGAGAGAGAGACAGAGCATGAATGGGGGAGGGTCAGAGAGAGAGGGAGACACAGAATCCGAAGCAGGCTCCAGGCTCCGAGCTGTCAGCACAGAGCCCGATGCGGGGCTCAAACTCACAAACCGTGAGATCATGACCTGAGCCGAAGTCGGACACTTAACCGACTGAGCCACCCAGGCGCCCCTGGGGTGCTTTTTTAAAATTTTTTTACTTTTATTTAAAAAAAATTTTTTTTACATTTATTTATTTTTGAGAGACAGAGAGACAGAGCACAAGTGGGGAGGGGCAGAGAGAGAAGGAGAAAGAACCCGAAGCAGGCTCCAGGCTCCAAGCTGTCAGCACAGAGCCCGATGCGGGGCTCAAACTCACAAACCGCGAGATCATGACCTGAGCCAAAGTTGGACGCTCAACCAACTGAGCCACCAGGAGCCCCTGGGGTGCTTTTTTAAAATTCAGATTCTTGGGGTCACCCCTGCCTCAACCGTTTAGGCTGAGTGCATCCAGGGTAGGACCGGGAACAACAGGCTCCACACGTGAATCTGATGACCATGGATGGGTTTTCTTTAAAAGGCCCTGAGTAGTAACTTTTGTCCTTTTCTCTTTCCACTTTTTTTTTTCATTTTGTTAATGTTTATTTATTTTTGAGAGAGACAGAGCATGAGTTGGGGAGTGGGAGAGAGAGGGGGAGACACAGAATCCCAAGCAGGCGGCAGGCTCTGAGCTGTCAGCACAGAGCCCAACATTGGGCTTGAACTCACGAACCATAATCGTGACCTGGACCGAAGTCGGACACCCAATCGACTAGGACCCAGGCACCCCATCTTTCCACTTTAAATAGTCTCCCTTTCCCCTTGCTTTAATTACTGTCAAGTTTTTGTCATTATCTGTAGAGCTAATGACTTCCAAGTCTATACATCTATAGCCCTCATCTTCCTCTCGAATGCTAGGTTTAAAATTCCATCAGCCAGCACGTATTTCTCCCTCGATGCACTGTAGATACTTCCAAAACCCTTCCAAAATATAATTGTGACCAGTTATTTCTTCCCGAGACATTTGAAATTGAAGGCCACTCTTTGAGGACCATTTAGGTAACAAAAGGCTAGCGTCAGCTAAGATGTGGAATCCACTCAGGGTAAAGAAAAATTTAAGTGTTCACATTTCTTATAAAGTTAAAAACAAATGTTTCCAATGGCTGAATAACCTCTAACAGCAAGACGCGAACGCAGTTTGTTCCCACAATCTGTGAATTCAGGACTTGTGTCTTCTCTTCTGCTGAAGCCAGGAACGGATATTCCAGTATTTCATCATCACTTAGTGAATTTTTGCCTCGGTTCCCCAAGACAAAGCTAGCTGTGTGCGGGTGGGCTTTGACAACTGCGGGTACCTGCTATCTGTTGATCTGGTTCTCTATTGCTTTTCACATGACAGTGGTGAAAATTCTGAATTATTATATCCTGACTATGCATTCAAATCCTCAGAAACCTGCTCAGTTTATGTCAAGAGTTAGAGTTCATTGTAAGGCTACGTACAGTGCTGCATGAGGAAAACAGGGACAGTGCCGCCGAGGGGAACTTCAGAACACAGCGACAGTTCTGGACATAATGGCTCTCACATGCTGACAGCTGACATGGGCCAGACAGCGCTGAGCGCTGCCTGTCCCCACTTATTTAGTCTTCCCAATAGTTTATAAGAAGCACCATCCTAGGGGCACCAGGGTGGCTCAGTCCGTTGAGCATCTGACTTCGGCTCAGGTCATGATCTCGAGGTTTGTGAGTTCGAGCCCCACATGGGGATCTCTGCTGTCGGCACAGAACCCACTTCAGATCCTCTGTCCCAATCTCTCTCTGCCCCTCCCCTGCTCATGCTCTCTCTCTCTCTCTCTCTCTCTCTCTCTCTCTGAAAAATAAATATTAAAAAAAAAAAAGTGCTGTCCTTGTCCCTGCCTTACATGTGGGAAACAGAGGTACAGAGCAGTAAAGGAGCGCTTTCAGCCTCCCTGGCTCAGAGTCCATGTTCTTCCCTGAGGCGCGAGGCACAGTTGTGCCTGGAGACAGACCCTGTGGAGCTTCTCTGTGGCGGTTGCTCAGTGACTCCGTGGTTGGCGTCTCCTTCTCTTGCTGCTCTTGCTGCTGCCAGCTGACTCCGTGTCCCCTCCCTCAGGATTTTCATTCATCCTCTCGGCATGTGTACTCCGGGAGCAGTTCCACTGGTGGTGGTGGGCAGGGTATATTTGCCAAGTGCCGGGACAGCATTGTTAGCCCTTGGTGGGGTGTGTGAAAGCTGTGGCGTCCTTGGAGCGGGTAGAAATGCAGAGACGTCACCACAGTATGACAAAGCAGCAGAGAAAACGGCAAGCCAGGGGACAGAAAAGTAGTGAAATCAAATACTTTCCTATAGCCCTGAGTTCGGAAGGCACGAGGGCCGTTCCCTGGGGGCTCCAGGAACCAACTGGGGAGAAACTTGAAGGGGCTGAAAATATTGTGGGCAGGAGAGAGTGGGAGAACCAGAGATATGTTGCTTTTTTAAATGTTTATGTATTTTTGAGACAGAGAGAGACGGAGCATGAGCAGGGGAGGGGCAGAGAGAGAGGGAGACACAGAATCCGAAACAGGCTCCAGGCTCTGAGCGGTCAGCACAGAGCCCGATGTGGGGCTCGAACTCACAGACCGCGAGATCATGACCTGAGCCGAAGTCGGACTCCCAACCGACTGAGCCACCCAGGTGCCCCGAGATATGTTTTTTTTGTTTGTTTGTTTGTTTGTTTTTTACTTTATATATACGGGGCAACTTTAGAAACAGCCATTTATTATTTGGATTAAATGTATGATTTGTTCTGTGATACAGAAAAAATATGGAACGCTTCACGAATTTGCGTGTCATCCTTGCGCAGGGGCCATGCTAATCTCTGTATCGTTCCAATTTTACTATATGTGCTGCCGAAGTGAGCACGAGATATGTTGCTTTTGACTATTATCTTATTCTCTTTTTCCTCTCCAGGCTGGTATAGGCTGGGGAAACATGGATTATGTGTTTGCAGCTCTTGCAAAATACAGCCTGATAGCCTGTTCCTTTCCTAATGTCGATGTTCACAGTGTGTTGATTTGATTTAAGCAAATTGCCCTTTCCTTTTCACATCAAGACCAAGGCTCAAAATGGCACCACCTCCTCCGCAAAGCACTCTCCTCTCACCCTGCAGATCCACCGCGACCCTACTGTGTGTCAGGCACTGTCCTAGGTGCTGAGGACATGGCAATTAATGAAAGGCACAAGACCCTGCCGGGTTAAAACATACCCCGCAAGTGCCAAGGGGCGTTGGGGAGCATCTAGTCCACTCCGCACCCACTCTGACCACCCCTCAGCCGGCCTCTGCTTCCCATTTCCAACAATGCCCGTTCTACCAGCGATGAGCTCTATCGCTCAGAAAGCTCTTACCTACTGGCGTAACAATCTGTTTTCCGGCTACATGTATCTATTGGCCTGAGTTTCATTCTCCGGAGCTAGGCAAAATAAATTCCCTTTTATTGGATAGCCCTTCAAATCCGGGTCTACAAACTCTCATTGTCACACTTGCTCTCTTCTCATCTCTCTGCCATCCTCCCCTTTTCTCACCAAGCGGGGGCAGACCCCCTTCCCTGGCTGTCCCCCTACCTTGCCTTACGGTCTCTCCGCCTCAGAGCCCGCCACATTTGGACTTCTTCAACTCACGCTTTATTTGTTCTTCGTGCTTAGGCCTTCCTTCTTTTCCCACGGCCTATCCTTAGCACCCGACTCTAAGTCTATACTGTTTCAAACTCTGCATTTGTTTACTGTGCTAGTTTATTGCCATCCTGGGCAAATTGGGATTGGACAGACGGTGGTGAGTAGTGGTAGCAAGGTGGGGGCAAGTCAGCCCTTTCTTTTGGGTTTTGTTCTGTCTTTGGCTGGGTCTACTATCTCTTTACATTTAAATTATTACCATGCAGGATTATTGAAGAAACTAGGTCAGGGAGTTCATATACGGTTATTATTTTGATCACTAAAATAACATTGAATAAAACATGTCTACCAACAAGCCTCTATACGGACGAGAAAGAAGCAGATTGTGTAAATGAATGAATGGATGGGATGTTTTCTTGCATAATTCTTAGTTTGTTTTTTCTTGTTGTTGTTGTTGGTTTTTTTTTTAGTGTTTTAGTTTTTTCCTACTCATGCCAGATAGGTAAGTAACATGGATGGTTTTTCAAATCAAAATAACTAAGTTTCGGTCATTACAATTGCTAGTTTACTTACATTAAATGAATATATAATCCCACCACACTGCACAGCATAATTAGCAAGTATTTATGCTGTTCAATCCATGACCCAGTTTCCTGAAGACATCTGTTTTCTAAAAGGATCTTTCTCAAAATTCAGATGAAAAGACGCTACTCAAGTAGGATTGCCAGATAAAATACGGGGCACTCAGCTAAATTCGAATTTCAGATTCTATTTTTTAGTATAGGTCCGTCTCAGATATCACATAGGGTAGTCTTATACTAAAATGTTGTTAATTGTTTATTTGAAATTGAAATTTATTTTAGCATGTTGTATTTTTCTTTCTCCCTTTTCTCTTTTTTTCCTCCTAAGTCTGACAACCCTACACCTGAGACATAAACCTTAGACGTTCATCCCAATGCCCATCTTCCACCAGTAACCTCCCTCTTCCCCATCCTCTTTCCCATTTTATTTTTCTTTCTTCCCTTTTAGATAAAGCACTCAGATTTCAGTTCTCCCAGGTATAATGGCCTCATTTCGATTCCACGTTGTTGTATTTTTCCCCCTTTGACAATATGTAACAGGTGTGTAGCCTTGTTGATTTCTACTGTGGGATAAAAAAAAATACACATAGGATAAACTGTTGGAGAAATTGGCTTAAGCAGCTTCTCAGCTGATGACTAATAGTTTAACAGTTGCAAACAGGTGAAACCAGTCTCACTGTTCAAATGTTGCAAACTCCGGGGTCAATCTGGGTGGAGATCTGTGGCAGTAAAACATAATTCCTTGTCAACAGAAATGTGTTTGCTGAATGTTATCAGCAGGCATCTAAAGGCCTTGTGTATTTAACACGTTTTTTCTTTTCACCTGAGAACTGGATTCATTTCCTTTTTTTAAAATAACTCTAGACTCTATTTCCCTTCTACCCCATAAGCTCTTGAGACCATCAAGATGGTTGTCAGAGAACACTGCATGGATTGACTTCTCTGAGGGCTCCGGGCCATCCCATACCTCAAAAGCCTTTGTCTTTACTCCGCGGGGAAGTTCAGAGCTGGGAAGTGTGGCATAACCACCACCTCTCAGCTAGCACGGAGGAGTCATTCGTGCTGTTGTCCTGCCCGTGGGGCTGATTCATTCGTTGTTGTGTATGGGTCTGAGCAGACAAATGTGTCAAATTACAAATAAAGGGGGAAAAGACATTTCATTCTATCTTTTAATTGAAGTACAGTTAACAGAATGTTACATTACTTACATTACATTACTTCTTGAGTCGACAGTTCTGTGTATTACTCAATGCTCACCATTATAAGCATAGTCCCTATCTTTCACCGTACAACACATTTTCATCTTTCAAAGTTATTACAATATTATTGATTATATTCCCAGGATTGCTGACTATGTTGTACTTTTCATCATCATGACTTATTTTATAACTGGAAGTTTGTCTCTATCTCTTATTCCCCTCTATCTATTCTGCCCTTCCTCCTGCCCACCTCCTCTCTAGCAACTACCAGTTCGTTCCCTGTATTTAAGAGTCTGGTTTTTGTTTTTGTTCATTTGTTTAGTTTTGTTAGATTCCACACATAAGTATTTCTACACATACAGTATTTGTCTTTCTCTGACTTGCTTCACTCAGCGTAATACCCTCTAGCTCCATCCATGTTGTCCCAAATGGCAAGATCTCATTCTTTTTTATGGCAGAGTAATATTCCATTCTACAAACATGACACATCTTTATCCATTCATCTATCGATGGGCTTCGGCTGCTTCCATAGCTTGGCTACTGTAAATAATGTTGCAGCAAATGTAAGGGTGCACATATCTTTTCAAATTACTGTTTTTGTTTTCTTTGTGTAAATGCCCAGTAGGAAAATTACTGGATTGTATGGTGTTTCTGTTTTTAATTTTTTCAGGAACCTCCACACCGTTTTCCACAGTGGTTGCACCCATTTACATTCCCATGAACAGTGCACCAGCGTTCTCTTTTTTTCCACATCTTTGCTAACACTTGTTATTTCTTGTCCTTTTGCTACTAGGCATTCTGACTAATGTGACATGATCTCTCATTGTGATTTTGATTTGCATTTCCCTGATGATGAGTGATGTTGAGCATCTTCTCATGTATCTGTTGGCCATCTGGATGTCTTCTTGGAAAAATGTCCATTCCGGTCCTCTGTCCATTCTTTAATTGTTTTTTTTTGTTTGTTTGTTTGTTTTTTTGGTGTTGTGTAAGTTCTTTATGAATTTTGGATATTAACCCCTTATTGAATAATCATTTGCAAATATCTTCTCCCATTCAGTAGATTGCCTGTCATTTTGTTGATGGTTTCCCTAGCTGTGCAAAAGCATTTTTTATTTTGGTGTAGTCCTAATAGCTTGCTTTTGCCTTTGTCTCCCTTGCCTGAGGAAACATATCCATAAATACGTTGCCAAAGGTGATGTCCAAGGGTTTCCTGCCTATGCTTTCTTTAAGGAGTTTTATGATTTCAGGTCTCACATGCACGTCTTTAATCCATTTTGAGTTTATTTTGTGTGTGGTGCAAGAAAGTGGTCTGGCTTCACCAGTTTCACTGTTTCGTGAGTGGCTGAAAGACATTTTTCTTGTTGAGAGTAGCCTGTGTCAGTTTCTGTGGCCTGAGACTTTAAATTGTTAAATAATTATTGTCAACACGTTAGACAATGAAAGCTGATTCAATGTACAATTATGTGCTTTACCTCTCTGGAAATGGTAAACTATGCAGGAAGCTGTTAGCTATATTTAACAAAATACTACTCCGAACAGTTTATGAGACTCAAATTAAACATGGATTCTTGGAGATATTAAAATTAAATGATTCAGTAGAGTAAATATATTTTTTTAAGGTTATTTATTTATTTTGACAGAGATAGCAAGCAAGGGAAGGGCAGAGAGAGGGAGAGACAGAATCCCAAGCAGGCTCAGCACAGAGCCTGACGCAGGGCTCACACTCACAAACCCTGAGATCATGATCTGAGCCGAGGGCAAGAGTCAGACACTCAGGGGCACCCGGGTGGCTCAGTCGGCTAAGTGTTCAACTCTTGGTTTCGGCTCAGGTCATGATTTCTCAGTTTCGTGAGTTTGAGCCCCATGTTGGGCTCTGCGCTGGCAGTGTGGAGATTCTCTCTCTCCCTCTCTCTCTGACCCTCCTCACTTGCACTGCCTCTGTCTCTCTCAAAATAAATAAATCAACTTAAAAAAAAAAAAAAGGTCATTCAACTGAGTGAGCCACTCAGGCGCCCCCCGTAGAGCAAATATTAAGATATCCGTGAACTCAAAGAACAAACTTGAGATCTCATGAAACTTAGGTTTCAAGATTTCATCTGTATTAAAATGTCCCAGAGACCTTCCTAAATACAGACTGTTCTTGGGTCACAGTCACAGAGATTGTGCTTCACCACGTTGTGTAGCACAGTTGTTAAGAGCATGGGTTCAAGGGGTGCCTGGGTGGCTCAGTTGGTTAAGTGTCCAGCTTCGGCCCAGGTCATGATCTCACACTTCATGAGTTCGAGCCTGCTTCATATTCTGTGTCTCCCTCTCTCTGCCCCTCCCCTGCTCATGTGCTCTCGCTCTCTCTCTCTCTCAAAAATGAATGAACTCTTTTAAAAAATTAAAATACCTTTAAAAAAAAAAAGAGCATGGATTCAGGATCCAGACTAATCTGCAATTTTATTTACCTATGAAACTCTCTCATTCCTCAGTTTCCCCATCTGTAAAATGGGAACAATATTGCCTATCGCATGGAGTTGCCGAGAGGATTAAGAGTTGCTATGGGTAAAGCACTTAGTAGACAACCTGTAGATGTTAGCAATATTTTAAAACACCAGGCGGCTGCCATCCTGCCGTTCCTCAACCCACGCTTTCCTGAACGCTGCAGTGTGGACTGAGGCTAGCTACTGACTCAGTTTGGGCTGTGCATAAATTAGTTAGCCTGTCTGTGCATCAGTTCACTGCCAGTAAAATAAGTCTGAGAATTCTCAACTAACTCACAGATTCAGTCCTTGAGAAAGGAAGCAGCTACATTTTCCCCCCTGGCCTGGCAGTATTCACTCTGCTCTGTAAGTTTGGAACAGTAAGAAAAATACGTGGTAAACAAGGGCTGTGCCAAGACTGAAGGCATGAGCAAAACACTGTGGACCTTTACCCTCACTCTCGTGGAGAGACACGAGCAGTCACAAGAAGTTGCAATCTTGATGATCACAACGAGTCCGGCACACGGGACACTATTAGCATAACACAGAGTACCACGGATGTGTTTGGATACATGGAGAATCTCAGTGGCCACGAGTTCAGTCTCCTTTCTGGAACCTTCTTCCTGACCTCCAATTGGTGGTGGGGCCCAGGGCTCTGGCCTTTTCTAATCTACCCTCTCTTCTCAGGTGATCTTGCCTAGGCCCTTGGCTTTTTGTAGCTCTAGCCTGACCTCTTGTTGGGTTTCAGACTTTTATATACCCAACTACCTACTCAACGTCTACACGTGTATGCCTAAAATGATCTTAAACTTCACATGTCTAAAAATGAACTCTCATTTCCAAACCCGTCAGCTCCCCTACCCACACAAATCTGTATTCACTTCCTCCCCCAAGCTTTCCCAAGTATCAGACTTAGCACTAAGAGGTCACCCTTGATTGTTCTCGCCCTCAAAACCCTACAGTTTCTCACTCTGCCTTCTCTCAATCCTTATTTCCTTCTGCACTCTGCTTCACATGAGCCTTCCTATTGTTCTAGAACATTCCTGGCTCCAAAATCTCACTTCCTTTTCTCTGTACCAGGAGCACTCTGCTCTTGGTTTGGCTCATGGCTGATTTCTCCTCATAATTCAAGTTTCTGCTCAAATAGCAAACGTCTCCTCTTCAAAGAGGTCTTCCCTGATTACAGTAAGGAAAACAGCCTCCACTCACATAGCCATGCTCCAGCCCTTACCCAGCCTTTTCTCTCTCCCTCACAGCACCTGTCCCAGTCTGAAGCTATGTTACTTATTTATTTATTTGCTTACTGTCTGTCTCCCACACTAGAATAAAAAACTCCAAGACAGCAAAGACTTGTCTTATTCACTGTGGTGCCCTGAGTTCTAGAATGGTGATAATTCAATAGTGGGTTCTTAGTATATATTTATTGCAAAAATAAGTGAATGAATGATGAATGAATATCAATGGCTAGCAATAACAGGGTTTTGGGAACCAGAAGCATAATGAGTATTAGAACACTGGAAAAACAGATTCTGTTTGGGTTTTGAATGGCTAGAAGAATTTATATAGGTGAAAAAAGAAGAAAGGGGTCAGCAGGCGGGGAATTAGCCCAAACGAAGTCCAGACTTGGCCACAGTACTCATGGGAAAATACAGAGAAACTGACCTAAGAGAGGCAGAGAGCAAATGACAGATGCAAATGGAGGCTGAGGCTGCATGGGTAGGAGAGGGTGAGACCAGGGCAAATGTTGGATGTGTTGCATAGAGAGGTTATTTGGTGGTGACATGACTTCTTCCAAGGGGCTGGCAAGTTGTCAGTGATGAATGTGGCCTCATGTAGTGCTTGAGAAGGGGAATAAAGGAGAGGTTTGTCACCAGTAAGACACTCAGACAAAGCCTTGGGAAAAAATAAAGGCTTCTACAACGAGCTTTCCCCCATAGCCTATGTAAAAATCCCAGGAAGAAGACCCTTTGCCCTTGGGATGTGTCCCAGAAACTAAGAGGTCATGGCAGAATCTGAGAATCTGTCCCACCAGGAAGACCTCACATACTCAGTGGTCAGGGAGTCATTTATTATTGCTATAAAATCCAGGAAGTATTGGATCTTGTGTGAAGGCAGGGGGATGAGAGGGTTTCTGAAAACACATTGGAGATACTGTTGGGAAAATGTCAGGTTTTTAATAACTGAAAAAATGACCACAGCAGAATTTCCAGTGAATCCCTTCCCACTTTCACTGTAACTGCCTTAAGAACAGTGTCTGTTGTGATTTAAATTAATGCTTTGCAGCCTGGCCCTAAAGATGCACACGCTGACCTTTTGAGAAATCATATTTATTCCAGATGTTGCTTCTTGTAACAGCGGTGGAGAGTTGATTTCCTGTGACAAAAAGTTGGAAACGACCTAGATAAGTACAGCAAAACCCAAAGGACCCAGTCATTTTTCTAATAGGATCAGGCGACTAATTAGATGGTAACACCTGTTACAGTTCCCCACCTTCCACCTCCCCTAAAGATGAGAAAGGCACATTCTGTAGCTCCAAAGCAACACTTTGAAGGATGCTTCAGCACTCACTTTATCTGCAAGCCTATAACTGGGGCATTTACTGCACTTGAAAAAAAAAATCCCTCGGGGCGCCTGGGTGGCTCAGTCGGTTGGGCGTCCAACTTCAGCTCAGGTCACAATCTTGCGGTCCGTGAGTTCAAGCCCCGCGTCGGGCTCTGGGCTGATGGCTCAGAGCCTGGAGCCTGTTTCAGATTCTGTGTCTCCCTCTCTCTGCCCCTCCCCCATTCATGCTCTTTCTCTCTCTGTCTCAAAAATAAATAAACTTAAAAAAAAAAATCCCTCCACTGTGCCTCTACTGTGTCATACACCACAGCATCACCATGGATGGGAGGGACAATGAGCCTGTGCCACCTCTTTCTGGTTCAGCCTCAGTGTCCCCTGTGGTTTCTGAGGCACTATGAGGGTGAATTACATCCAGCGAGTGTTACATCACTGGGTAACCTCCATACACACCTCCTCTCTGGTGTGTGCCTCACCTATCAGAGCTCGGTGAATCCTCACATGTGAAGGTGGGACTATCATCCCGGGTTACCTATTTAAAGAGTTGAACCTCAGAGAAAATTCCCCTTCATAGTGTGCTTATTTCAGGTAAGCAATATATTGACTTGGAGCTCCCATTACTGAGCTCCAAACTTTTGCATTAAGAATAGCTCTACCTAGGGGCGCCTGGGTGGCTCAGTCGGTTAGGCGTCCGACTTCGGCTCAGGTCACGATCTCGCGATCCGTGAGTTCGAGCCCCGCGTCGGGCTCTGGGCTGATGGCTTGGAGCCTGGAGCCTGCTTCTGATTCTGTGTCTCCCTCTCTCTCTGCCCCTCCCCTGCTCATGCTGTGTCTCTCTCTGTCTCAAAAATAAATAAACGTTTAAAAAAAAAAAAAAAGAATAGCTCTACCTAGAGGGCGCTTGGGGGGCTCAATCACTTAAGCATCCAACTTCGGCTCAGGTCATGATCTCGCAGGTCGTGAGCTCGAGCCCAATGACGGGCTCTGTGTTGACAGCTCAGAGCCTGGAGCCTACTTCGGATTCTGTGTCTCCCTCTCTCTCTGCCCCTACCCCACTCACACTCTCTGTCTCTGTCTCTCTCTCAAAAATAAATAAAACAGTTATTTTTTTAACTTGTTTTATTTTTTATTTTTTAAAATTTACATCCAAATTAGTTAGCATATAGTGCAACAGTGATTTCAGGAATAGATTCATTAGTGCTCCTTACCCATTAGGCCCATCCCCCTTCCCACAACCCCTCCAGTAACCCTCAGTTTGTTCTCCATATTTATGAGTCTCTTCTGTTTTGTCCCCCTCCCTGTTTTTATATTACTTTTGTTTCCCTTCCCTTATGTTCATCTGTTTTGTCTCTTAAAGTCCTCATAGGAGTGAAGTCATATGATTTTTGTCCTTCTCTGACTAATTTCACTTTGCATAATACCCTCTAGTTCTATCCACGTAGTTGCAAATGGCAAGATTTCATTCTTTTTGATTGCCAAGTAATGCTCCATTGTGTGTGTGTGTGTGTGTGTGTGTGTGTGTGTGTGTGTGTGTATATATATATATATATATATATACATATATATATATATATATATATATCACATCTTTCTCCGTTCATCTATTGATGGAAATTTGGGCTCTTTCCATACTTTGGCTATTGTTGATAGTGCTGCTATAAACATGGGGGTGCATGTGTCCCTTCGAAACAGCACACCTGTATCCCTTGGATAAATGCCTAGTAGTGCAATTGCTGGGTCGTAGGGTAGTTCTATTTTTCGTTTTTTGAGGAACCTTTTCCAGAGTGTCTGCACCAGCTTGCGTTCCCAAAAAATAAATAAAACATTTAAAAAATTAAAAAAAAAAGAATAGCTCTACCTAGTCACAAAGAGGTGTAAGCCTTTGAAACAAAATTGCCAAATGATTTAGAAATGGCTAGCTCTCACTTATGTCAAGCAAAACATGAACATACACAGGAACAAAGAAAAAAAATTCCTTTCCTCCTCCAGACAGGGGCCACATCTTCTTTGCTACTCTGTCCTCAGTGGCCAGAATAGGAAGAAAATCAAGATAGTTCTATGGGGGACAATGTATACAGTGACTTTATGTCCTTGTATTGTAGAGTCTGGACTGGAAGTTCCCTCAAAAGTCACTCTGAGCCAGGCCCCCTGCTTCCAAGCAAGTTCACATCCAGAGTAAGCAGCAACAGATCTGGGCTATCTCTCTAAGGCCTAAATAGCAATACACATGGACAGTAAGAAGAACAAAAAGGGTTTGAAATAAAATAAACATGATCCACATTGCCTTCCTGCCTTTTCTAGTCTTTTCTTTTCCTTTTTGTTAAAAAACAGGGATCTGTTGGTGGGAGAATTTCTGGATGTTCCCATGAGCAGATGGCAATGTTCTCTTCTTCTAATGTTGTAGGAACCAGACAGAGAAGGGGCGACAGAAAAGGGAATGAACGAATCAGAATTAGACAAAGCACATCTGGCCAATGGGTTACCCTCTATTTCTAATGACTTTTGAAAACTTCAGTATCTGCAAGAATTTTTTAACGTTATCACTGATCTATCATTACAGTCCAAGGACAGACGAGTAAGAGACTTCATCCTCATCCATTCTTTCAACAAATGTGTGGTCAGTGCTGAGCGTATCAGGCTATGGGCTAGTCGATGGTTTCATAGAGATGAATGAGACCGTCCTTGCTGTCATCTAGCTCATAATCAAGACAGCCAAGCAGCAATGACCAGGTGGCTTGATCAGTGCCGGGATGTTGGCATGCCCAGGAATGATAGGGAAGACTTGAAGGGCAGTCAGAGAGGGTCATGAGACCAGGTACCACCAGAGCTGTGTCCAGAAAGAGGGGTGGGATGTAGACACACGTGAAGAAACAAAGCAATTTGAGGCAAGAGTAAAAGTCAGGAGTGAAAGACTCTAGCTCTGATGGCTGGGCATTAATTTGAAAGCACTGGGGAACCATCGATGTGTTTTCAACCAGGGACGAAAATATCATATTGGCATTTGGGGAAGATAATTTAGGCAGCAGTCTGATACACAGACTTGCGGAAGAATCAGAAAACAAGACTGGAGACAGGGAGACTAGTTAGGAAGGTATGGAAAGAAGTCAGGTAAGAAATTACTTAGGGTCTAACCAAGGAGCTCTGGTGAGGGTGGACAGGAGGAGACTGACTGGTCAACTGAATGTGAAGAAGTGGTGGAGAAGGAGAGACTGTAAAGAACTTCTGGGCTTCAAACTTGACTTAAGAGATAGATGTCAGATGTCATTAACCAATAGACACTGTAGCGAAAGATGGTGGGGGGGGGGCAGATGATATGGGCAATTTTGGATATGTTGAGTTTGAGATGTCTAACTGGCAGTTGGACAGCCCTGTTCTGAGCTCAGGAACAAGTTCAAGGTTAGAGATATGAATCAGCACATGGGTTATCACCAAAG
Organism: Panthera onca; assembly: GCF_046562875.1. Classification (NCBI taxonomy): domain Eukaryota; kingdom Metazoa; phylum Chordata; class Mammalia; order Carnivora; family Felidae; genus Panthera; species Panthera onca. Next base: position 23,135,934 of record NC_138355.1, read on the forward strand.
CTGTAGGTTTCAGTTTAACTGGATCGGTGGCTTGCAGATGGTTTTCCTATAATCCACAGCAGAAATACGTTTCCTTTCATAGTCCTGTGCACATGTACATACACATAAAAATTCACTGGACAATATTTACCATTACTAAGAGTGATGAACTCTAATAATTGTCCTTTTTATTCCTTTTTTTTTAAATGCACATCAGGGGCGCCTGGGTGGCTCAGTCAGTTAATTGTCCGACTTCAGCTCGGGTCATGATCTCACGGTCTGTGAGTTCGAGCCCCACGTCGGGCTCTGTGCTGCCAGCTCAGAGCCTAGAGCCTGTTTCGGATTCTGTGTCTCCCTCTCTCTCTGCCCCTCCCCTGCTCTTGCTTTGTCTCTCTCTGTCTCAAAGATAAATAAAAACATTAAAAAATAAAATAAAATAAAATAAAATAAAATAAAATAAAATAAATAAAATGCACATCAGATGCATCCTAATGGGTCACAAACTTTAGTTTTGCATTGTTCTGAACTGTACACTTCTTGTGGCAGGGACCACGTGTTAAGCAATTTAGATTCCCCATAACATCCATTATAGTGCCTTTTGCATAATGAACTTTGGTGGAAAAGAGAGAGAGAAGGAGGGACAGAAAGAGGGAGGGAGGGAGATTTTCTGATAATCAATATTCTCCAGCACTGCAATGACATCTTGTCCCCTCCAAGTCTCTGAAACTTCTATGCATAGTTTCTATTTTTTGACAAATCAAGCATGAATCATAATACCTGGGGTGAGATTGGATGGTTTGCTTTTTCTCCCCCACTGTACCCCCAGTACCAGCTCCCTAAACCACACAGAGTATTCCAGGCACAGTCTTTTATTTATTTTTTTTAAGATTAGAAAAAAACTTCTTTTAATATTTATTTCTGAGAGAGACAGACAGAGATAGAGCACAAGCGGGAGAGGGGCAGAGAGAGAAGGAGACACACAATCTGAATCAGGTTCCAGGCTCCGCAATGTCAGCACAGAGCGTGACGCGGGGCTCGCACCCACGAACCGCAAGATCGTGACCGGGGCCAAAGTCCGATGTTTAACCCACTGAGCCACCCGGGCGCCTGGACAGGCCTACCCAAGCAGCGAGCTTCCACATCACAGCTGAAGCTCTTTCTCGAAAAGATTGCCGAGCTCTGCACCACGTGACACCGAGCACAGCGGCCTGGACCGGAGGAAGATGTAGCAGTGGCAGCAGCCAAACCGCACAGAGAAGAGGAGCAAGTCGAGGCCACGAGGGAACAGAAGCTCTGAGCAAGCTGAAGACCAGGAGGACAGGACAGGATGGAGAAATCAGTTGGTAGGCTCAGGAGCCGTTGAAGAAGCAGAGAGTAGTTGGGAACCTGTAACAGCAGAGCAGTAGGAAAGGTCGCAGTGGCCAACTTGTGCTCAGAGGGACGAGATACCCGGTTGAGGTGTGGTGAATCCTGCGGCAGCTCCCGCTGCCCTGCTTGCATTTCAGGCTCTGCGAGGGCCAGCTTTTCATGATTCCTCTTTCTCCTCGAAGCCTCGTTGTCATAAATGGGTTTTCTCTCTTCCTTACTCTCCCATGGGTTTTTAAAACTCTTATGTTGGGGAAAAGTCGCAAGAGCGGCAGGGAGGACTCCCATAGTCTTTACCCAGAATCACCCATTTGAAACATGTTGCCACATTTCCTTTGTCTCTAGTTTTTTGGGAAGCAATTGAGAATAGGATGCATATATCATATCCCTTTGCCTCTTAATACTTCCGTGTGCATTGCCTTAGAACAAGGATGTTTCCCTACATCATCACATTACAGGTATCAAATTCAGGAAGTTTTACATTGATGTAATACTTTAATACAATCCAAAGCCCATGAAATGTCTCTATGCCAATGTTCTTAGCAGTGTATTCGCAACAGTCAAGAGGTAGAAACAACCCAAATGTCCATGAATAGGTGAATGGACAAACAAAATATGGTACACACATACAATGGAATGTTATTCGACCTTAGGAAGGAATGAAATTCGGATTTATATTATAACACGGATGAACCCTGAGGACATGTTAAACAAAATAAGCTGGTCACAGAAGGACAAATAAGTCTGTGATTCCACGCATACGAGTTAGGTAAAGTAGTCAGAACCACAGAGAAAGTAGAATGGTGGTTACCAGAGGCTGGGGGGAGGGGGAAATGAGCTATTGTTTAATGGAGACAGAATTTCTGTTGGAAAAGATGAAAACACTCTGGAAATGGATAGTGATGATGGTTGCACAGCATTGTGAATGTACTTTTTTTTTTCTTTTTTTTTTTTTAGATGTTAAAGGATTCAACATTTTTTTTTATTTTTTTAATATATGAAATGTATTGTCAAATTGGTTTCCATACAACACCCAGTGCTCATCCCAAAAGGTGCCCTCCTCAATGCCCATCACCTACCCTCCCCTCCCTCCCACCCCCCATCAACCCTCAGTTTGTTCTCAGTTTTTAAGGGTCTCGTATGTTTTGGCTCCCTCCTTTTCTAACATTTTTTTTCCTTCCCCTCCCCCATGGGTTTTTGTTAAGTTTCTCAGGATCCATGTAAGAGTGAAACCATATGGTATCTGTCTTTCTCTCTATGGCTTATTTCACTTAGCATCACACTCTCCAGTTCCATCCACGTTGCTACAAAGGGCCAGATTTCATTCTTTCTCATTGCCACGTAGTACTCCATTGTGTATATAAACCACAATTTCTTTATCCATGTGAATGTACTTAATGTCATTAAACTGTCCGCCTACAAATGGTTAAAATGGTAAATTTTATGTTATGTGTATTTTACTACATTTTTTTAAGACCCTGTTCAAATTCTATGAATTGTCCCAATAATGTCTTTTATATCATTTCCCCCTCCAGCCCTGGATCCAGTCCAGGATCATGCATTTCATGTATTGCATTCAATTATTATGTCTCCTCATGAGGGTGACCATTCACTCCCGCTCGCCTGACTTTCTGGTCTTAGCGCTGAAACTCCCCCATCCCAGGAAACCACTCAGTCCTGCAAACAGGGATGGTCAGGAACCCCAATCCTTAGTCTCCTTTGATCTGCATCAGTTCCTCAGCCTTTCTTCATCTTTCTTAACATTGTCATTTTTATTTTATTTGTTTATTCATTCATTCATTCATTCATTGAGGGGAGGTGTAAGTGAGCAAAGGGCAGACAGAGAAACATTTTAGAGGAAAGATCAGATGGCATCTTTGCACTTGACAAAAGCAAGCATTTCAGGATCCCATTTCCATTGTCATCACAGAGCACGATAAACCGCTTTCTCACTCCCTCCCTCCTTGGCCACTTCAGGATTTTTAGGAGGAAGAATTTTCAAAATGCAAATATTTCCAGATAACTTCTTCTTTAAAAAAAAAAAAATCATCGCATTACTAGGGAAGAAAGTATGCCTTTCTGTCTGAATTCTGCGCCTTGGCACTGATTCTCAAAGCGAAGACTGTTTTGTTGGGAAAAGTACACTATTAATGGGTAGCAGAAACCTTTGCCCTTTTTTGTTGACAGCCCTGACTGCCATCAGAGTTTTGTGTATATTTAGTAAATGATCAGTTCAAATTCTTTATTAATTGCCCAATCAGGTAACCAACGAACTCTCCAAAATCACTAGCAATCATGGGAGGCAGAGCTTTTGGGGAAGAGGTAGATGAGCAAAGTTCTCTGAGCTATTTGAAGGACACAAAAGCCTTCAGATGCTCAGAGCACTGTGACCTTGAATCTAACCACAGCGTTTATCATGGTCTAAACATGCCACACAGTCTCTTTATTTATTATGTTTTCTGTCTCTCTGTGCTAGAATGAAGAAATCCCCATGAAGCCAAGGATCTTTTCTTGTTGTTGTTGTTCACTGATGGGGGTGCCTGCCCCCACCGTGTGCAATTAAGTTAAGATTTGTTGAATGGATGAAACTGCTCCTAAATATAATTAATGTAATTAATGCCCCTGACCTGTACACCTAAACTGGCTAAAACAGTAAGTGTTATGGTACGTATATTTTGCCACTCAAAGAAAAGTAAAAAGGGGCGCCTGGGTGGCTCAGTCGGTTGAGCGTCCGACTCTTGGTTTCGCCTCATTTCATGATCACAGGTTCATGGATCACGCTCCGTGTCTGGCTCTGTGCTAAGCGTGGATGCTTAAGATTCCCTCTCTCTCTCTCTCTCTCTCTCTCTCTCTCTCTGTCCCTCTTTCCTGCTCTCTCTCTCTCAAAAAATAAAGTTAAAAAAAAAAAGTCATCTGACATGGGTAATGCTGGATTGCTGCTGTATTTGAAATAATTTCAGTAGATCCGCTCCACTTAGGGAATCAGACCAGACCAGGTCCTCATCCCGGAACCAACAGAGGATCAGTTTCAAAGCCCCTTGACTCAAGTTTGAAGTTTTTCATTTTTTCTGAGGGGCTGGGGAGTACGAGAAATAGCAGCCCCTTTTAGTTTATAACCTTTCCTGCCATGCATTCTCCGGCCCTATACACCCTCACTCTCCTTCCCACCAGCGATTGTTTTCCACAATTCTCACAAGGAAAGTCAGGAAAAAATACTAAGTTGCATTTTTCTGCCAGTGTTCCCGTCACCCCTCTTCAGCTGAGTACCTAGGCGCTGTGGCGAGAGGGAAGTTAAGAAACCGCCCCTTTGGATAGCGTTGCATTCTTTTCTGTTCTCGGATCCTCCTCCCAGAGGAGGGAAGAGTCCATTTTTGCCCACGATGTAATCTAACAAGCACAGGATCAAGAATTACAGCTCAGGGACATTCTGCGAAGTAGAATGAACGGGGGACGAGAGAGCTACATTAATCATCTGCACTGGGGAATTCTCTGCACTAGTGTTCACAAAACGCTTTCTGCTCTGCAGATAAATGTCTGGGCTCTAAAACAGAATGCACAAACGGCTCCTGGTAAAATCTACTATGGATCAAAGCTATTTTTTTCTTTGCCCTTCCAACTAGCTAGTTTGCTCTTTAAATATTTGAACCCTTTTGTACAAGTTGTGACCATGACACAAATTTAAATACGTGATGCTCTTTACCGATAGAGTCTGACTTGGAAAAGCCTCCACCCCAACCCTGACTCTTCTCTGATGTTTGGAAGGAAAAGAAAGATTTCAGAGGAATGTTAATACAAGTCTTCAAAAATATAATGCTATGAATATATTGGGTGCTTAATTAAAAACACTATTCCATTGAATTTAACACCTAAATGATTGAACTAAGGAAATTGAGGAAATAGTAACAAACGAGATTTTGTAAAAGACAGTTATGATGTCTGCCATTATTCACAATCTTCTGTCTCCCGTGCAAATGTAGCTTCAAATGAAGATGCCACTAACAGATATTGGACACCTACTTTGTACTATTTTAAGCGTTTTTACACATTTTATCTCATTTAAATTACAGTCATATTTACGTCTACCTACATGGATTAGAAAATCACAGGGACCCCTGGGTGGCTCAGTTGGTTAAGCGTCTGACTCTTGGTTTCGGCTCAGGTTGTGGGCTCACAGTTTTGTGAGTTCGAGCCCCATATCGGGCTCTGGGCTGACAGCACAGAGCCTGCTTGAGATTCTCTCTCTTTCTCTGTCTCTCTCTGCCCCTCCCCTGCTCATGTTGTCTCTGTCTCTTTCAAAAATAAATAAACTTAAAAATTAAAAAAAAAGAAAATCACTAAAAAAAAGAAAAGGAAAAAAGAAAATCACTAAGTCTTCTTAGGCAAATGATTTGATTCTCAGCTAAGTAATTTGCCCTCTCCACTCTCTTTTTCTCTTCTTTTTTGAAGTACAGGTATAAAAAGCCATTCTTACCGTATTGTAATACTACTGATTCTAAGACTCAGACACATTTTTCTGTATTCTAACAAATAGAAAAAAGTGTGCTCTATTGAAAGACTATACAGCTCATTATATCAAACTCTAAGCCAATATTTTAATAACTATATTTTATTATAACTATACATTTTAGTTAGAATGTCACTACTGTATTTAGTTTAATTGTATGTTTTGATTCTGAGTTGCAATACAAATGCTGGGTTTGAGCTAAAACTGTTATGGAAGTGGGCAGAAAGTTTGCAAAAGGAAGTCAGGATGAAACCTACCGATGAGATCAGGCTCTTAGAAGAATGGAATATTCAACTCACCTCCTCATTCGTAACAAGCTGAAGGCAACTTTTCCAACTTTCGTTCTTGTGAAAAGTGTCAATGAGCACAATGGCTTTATGTAAATGATTCCAGAACATACCCTTGATCAAAGTTAACAGTGTTTCATTGAGAATTTTCATTCCAGGCAAAACAATTTTGCAAAGAACATTTAGAATAAAGGTAACATTAGGATGCCTAGGTGGCTCAGTCAGTTAAGTGTCCAACTCTTGGTTTCAGCTTGGGTCATGATCTCATGGTTTGTGAGTTCAAGCCCCTCTTCGGGCTCCACACTGTCAGTGCAGAGCCTGCTTGGGATTCCCTGTTTCTCCCTCTCTCTCTGCCCCTCCCACTCACATTCTCTCTAAAAATAAATAAACTTTAAATCTATTTTAAAAATTAGGGTAACATTTTACAAAGTATCGTACTAAATAACACACATAGGTCATTGCTATATGGCTGATTCAGTAATACAACCCCACGCAAAACTGTGCATATACTCCCTTATGTGTTACGGGACTATTATATTGTTGCAGTTCCCAATGCCGTGATCACAATAAATAGCGGTTGATAGAAGTTATTGACCCGTGCCTCTGAAGGTATAGATGAATAGGTCAATTTTAGGAGAAGATGGATGATCCTGTGTATATGGGCTGTAAGAAATATACATTTATCAGAGAATGTGGGACTGGAGCGTGACGGTATGAATTTCATGAATTCATTCTAACATGTATTAATTAAATGATCTTACAGAAGTTCATTTTCTTTTGTAAAACAGGGCTAAAAAATATTACTTGCCTTCTAGCAGTCTTATGGTATTTTGAGAATAAATGATAAGGAAATACATTTTCTTTTTTTTTAATGTTTCTTTTTGAGAGAGAGAGAGAGAGAGAGAGAGTAGGGGAGGGGCAGAGAGAGAGGGAGACACAGAATCTGAAGCAGGCTCCAGGCTCTGAGCCGTCAGCACAGAGCCCGATGCAGGGCTCGAACTCACGAGCTGCGAGATCATGACCTGAGCCGAAGTCAGACACTTAAGCAGCTGAGCCACCCAGGTGCCCCAGAAAACACATTTTCTAAAGCTAAAATACCATAGGTATATTAGGTATAATAATTAATGCTTTTAGCAAGATTCCAATTTTAGTTTCCATTTACAATTTTTTAATTTAAAAATCAGTTTCCAAATACTCATTTTAAAAATGAGAGGGACGCCTGGGTGGCTCAGTCGGTTGAGTCTGACTTCGGCTCAGGTCATGATCTCGTGGCTTGTGGGTTCGAGCCCCACGTCAGGCTCTGTGCTGACAGCTCAGAGCCTGGAGCCTGCTTCATATTCTGGTTCTCCCTCTCTTTCTCTCTCTCTGCCCTCTCCCACTCATTCTGTCTCTCTCTGTCTCTCAAAAATAAATAAAATAAACATTAAAAAAAAATTTTTTTTTAATGAGAAAGGGGGCGCCTGGGTGGCTCAGTCTGTTAAGCCTCTGACTTCGGCTCAGGTCATGATCTCACAGCTCATGAGTTCGAGCCCCGTGTCGGGCTCTGCGCTGACAGCTCAGAGCCTGGATCCTGCTTCGAATTCTGTGTCTCCCTCTCTCTCTGTCCCTAACTCACTTGCATTCTGTCTCTGTCTATCTCTAAAGTAAATAAACATTTTTTTTTTTAAATGAGAAAAACAGATTATAAGGGAAAAAAGGAAAATCATCCATAGTCCTACTGTCCTTCTTCACCCTTAAGTCTTTGCTTAAATATCACAGTCCCAGTGAGGCTTTTCAGGACAGTGGGTTTAAAATTGTTGCAAATTGTTGTACCTCCACCTTGACACACAAACACAGGGCACTCAGTGTGTAGCATTTCTACTAGTAGGAGTAGGTGTAGATCTACTATTTAATTTACTTATTTGTGTATCGTCTGTATCCCTCCAGAGGAATTTGAGTTCCATGAGGACAAGTTTCCCTTTTCCTCATTTTTGTATTCCTCGTCCCTGTCCACTGTCAGCATAAATATTTGTTGAATGAATCAACGAATCTAAGCACAAGTCCTGGTAACATTTAGATGTGTTTCTTCTCCTGCGTTAAAATTTTTAATGCAGTGAGTTTTGTTATTTTTAACATAAAAAAAAAAAAGTAACATTTATTTAATGCCAGACACTGTGTTAAGGGTTTTACATACTTTTTTCATTTGATCTAGCAACAACACTCAGGGATATTATCCCTGGTTTACAGATAAGAAAATCAAAGTCTCAAAGTGTTAAGCAATGTGCCCAACATCTGGCTTCTAGGAAACTGAGTCTGACTTCAAATCAAAGTGTGACTCTAAAATTTTTTTTTTTAACGTTTATTTATTTTTGAGACAGAGAGAGACAGAACATGAACGGGGGAGGGGCAGAGAGAGAGGGAGACACAGAATTGGAAGCAGGCTCCAGGCTCTGAGCCATCAGCCCAGAGCCCGACGTGGGGCTCGACCGCGAGATCGTGACCTGAGCTGAAGTCGGCCGCTTAACCGACTGAGCCACCCAGGCTCCCCAAAGCGTGACTCTAACGTTTGTTGTAATTTCACTGCATCAGTGTGTTTTCTGGTTGTACTCTTGCTATATATTTACTCATATGCATCTTTCTCCATTTAACTTTGTATCCAAAGTATTTCCTCATGTTGACACATTTCACTTCCTACTTTAATGGCTAAAGCTAACTGTATAAGACAGGATCATACTAGAGGGAGCAGCAGTATGTATTAGCTGAAGATCATAAATATCTATCATGTAAGTGTTTAGTTACGAACTTTCCTTAAAAAAAAATCATATTTAAGCTAACCTCTGCACTTTTGTCCAAAGCCCCTCCCCACTCCTGTCTACCTACTCAAATATGTGTATTTGGGATTCTCAGACTCCGTCTAGCTGCTCAAGAGTGTTGTTGTTTAGTGGGGATTATTTATGAGAGAACACTGGATCGGCTCACAGATCTGAAGCTAAACAGTTAAGCCTTGGAAAGGATGTGTCAGCTGGACCTTGGCCGTCAGGGCTCTCTTGCCTTCTCCGGCCTTTGAATCCCTGCCTGTTTGCATCATCCTCTCAAGCCAGCTTCCACAGCGGGAGAATAGCTGCCTTGGGTGCAAATCCTGCAGCTTTCTGACCAGTGGAAAGAGGAGTTCGAGTTTTAAAAATATGGGTAAAAAGACGCTGATTGACCTGGCTGGGACCTTGTGCCTATCCAGGGACGATCAGCGTGTGCAGAGGAATGGACAACAGTGATGGACTCAGTTTGGGCCCATGTGCTTTTCCTCTGAAGCACTTCACGATCAACAGCCCCACAGGGTTGTAAACAGCAGTCCCCCAGAAATGTCTGTTCTGGACAGACAAAACACGGAATGCGCCTCTATGGGATCAGATCAAACCCTGCTTTTTTCCTTAACCACCTCAGGCCACATTCATTCATTATGAAAAAAGATTCATGGGGCAACTATCATGTGGTAGGCACTGCTAGGATCTGGAGATAGCCATCCATTCTTTCAGTCAGCCATCAAATGTTTATTCAGAGGCTCCTCTGCCTCTGCAGTGTGCTAAGTTGCTGGGAACACAACAGTGGGGAAGACAGGTCTCTGCTCTCTACCAGCTTATATCCCGTGGGCACAACCGTCAATAAACAGATAAAGGAAACAGTCGTAAGCTGTGAGAAGAAAGGATCACGATGTCATAAGAGGATAATGAGGGTAGGCATGGGGAAGGGGGTGGGCTTAAGATGATGAAGGCTGGCCCCTCGGAAGAACCGATGGTAGAAAAAAAATCACCTGACCCCCCCGTGTCCTCCTGCTGAATCCCTCCCATGCCTTAGCATAGGGGCTAAGCACACGAAGATTTGCTAAATTGAAAGGGAAACTAGGAAAATGAATATGAATTAGTGTAAAGATAAAGGAATTTTTTTGTGGAAATTAAGACCTGCTGGCTGGAGAAGGTCATACTCCCATGTGAGTTTTGGAAAAAACACATCATTTAGCAGTCATTAAGAAAAAATGTGTGACCATAGGAACTGCAAAGTTCACAAGGCTTCAATGCACATTTCAAAACAAGCCTAAGAAATAACAATCAAATGTGTCATTGCTATACAACTCATTCAAAAACAAAGCCACAACAAAAGGGGAAAAAATAAGGCTGTTTTGCAGGCCATAAACCTAAGCACCAAAGAACTTAGAGTTTGGCTCCTCTGAAAATCGGATAGGCATGTTTACTTCTTTGTAATGATCTTTTCCTCTGAATAGATTTGTTTGTTTCTGAGAGTAACAAATACAGAAAGAAAATTAAAATTTTTATTTCAAGATTGCTCTGTACACATGCGTGATATTTAACCACATGGTGTCATGAACATGCTCTTTGTACACACACACACACACACACACACACACACACACACACACACACGTATACATGCTCATATACATAAAGCCAGGGCTGTGTAGACAGGGGATACAATTACTCAGATACAATTAGTCCCAATTACTTATTAGCTGTGTGATTTTGAGCAAGTTACTTAACCTTTCCAGATCCCATTTTTTTCATTTGTGAAATGGAGATAATACTAAGAACTTTGTAGGGTCATTCTGAAATCTTCATAAATGAGTTGCGTATTGAGTGCTGAGCGGTATGTGGAATAGAGTAGGTGTTCAATAAATGGTATTTATTATTTTTTTAGAGTCAATATATTACTAGACTGGGACAAGACCCAATCTCATCTTGACTACTCTTGTATTCTATGAAAGAGCAAATTTAGTATATTTCATTTGTTTGCTAATGATTCTGATCACACTAGAAATATTAAATGACACTCCTATTTCGTTACTATATGAGGAACAGACACATCTGTGAAATACTTTGAGAAGGTTAAACAGTGTCTTTCTGTTCTTTCGACAATAGACCAGAACAGACAAGAGATACATTTAATTATTCGTGTGTAAATGGAAGAACTAACTAATATTCAGTCAAACCAGCCCTTTTAGAGGTCAGAGGGACCTTGGCCATCTCAGTGAATGCTGTTGCCTCCCCTGTATGTTCTGCTCACTTCCACATTTGTGGTCTGGGTCAAGGTGCTCTTTGACTGGACTGACCTTCACCTCCACTCAAGTAAATTCCATTTTTCTCCTTACCTCATTACTCATTCCATCTGCCATCACTGCACTAGTTTTAAGGGAAGCAGGGAGGGTGGGAGGGGTGGGTGGGTACACAGTTCTTTTGTTCCATTAACAAACATTTCCAGGGCACCTGGGTGGCTCAGTTGGTTAAGCATCCGATTCTTGATTTCAGCTCAGGTCACAGTTTCAGGGGATCACGGAGCCTGCTTGAGATACTCTTTCCCTCTCTCTCTGCCCCTCCCCCACTCACTCTCTCTCTTGAGTGCTCTCCCTCTCTCAGAATAAATAAATAAACTTAAAAAACAAGCAACATTTCCTTTTGAATGCCTTAAATCCTTATCACTCTTTTATAAGTACCTCCCCAAATCTCCTTTGAATCACTCTACCTCAAACACAGAGCACTTGTTACTTACGGTTAACTAGCCCATGTCCTACCTAATTCAGAGGTCCTGTTTGAAGAGATGAGCAGCTAGAGTCTCCTGACTGACAGGTGTGAGATGGCTCTTTCCCATGGTCGCCTTCCTTGGACAAAGTCCAGTTTCCCAATGAACCCTCTTACCAGGTTCCCAGGGAAAAACCCACCATTCTGGATGGACACTGACCAGTGCAGGTCACAGAGAGCCTCTCAGAAGCCTGGATTATTATGTCTGAATCTGAGGCTGCTTTAGGACTTTAAGCATTCCAATTCCAATGACTCTCACCAGAAAAATATCTGGTGATATTTAACCAAACCATTTACCAAAATATAACACAAAACTGAACCCCCAGGACCCTGTAGGTGAAAAGAGAATTTCAGAATACACTTTCTAAGAAGGACACCCTGCCATTTGCAACCACATGGATAGGCTTTGAGGGCATTGTGCTGAGTGAAATAAGCCAGAGGAAAATAAATGCTGCATGGGATCACTTATATGTGGAATCTAAATAAAAAGAAACAACAACAACAGCACAAAGAATATACTTTCTATTCCTTTCCTACAGAAAGGCTCACTCTCATCTGCTTTTGCTTTAGGTTTCAAGAACAGAATCACCAACTCGTTTCTTAGTGCAATTTTGTCATATATATTTAACAAACTGCAGGTTTTCAAATACAATTACTCTACATAAATATGGTATAAGAAATAGCATTTTGCCAAGCAGAGTGACCACAATGTTTTCCAACCATGTTGAATGCTGCCTACAATGAGGTAGCAGCATCAGGGGTCTCACTGAGGAAGGAAGCAGCTGATTGATCCCCAAGAGGCCTCCGAGGTGACATTTCCTTGGTCGTTTCACAAAGGTCCAGATTCTGGGCCTCGTTTGGGAGGGTCCACAAACTGGACTTTCAGAATGGACCCTGGAAATGCACCCTCAGTGAAATACTCACATGGGAGATGGACTTGTAAACCAGAATGTCAATGCATTAATTTTTATATGGATACTAACTTTTTTAGCATGGTACAGGTGACCTGCATCTCATTCAGCATACCACACCTCCTCTCCTATGGACAGATACCCGGGAAGCTGGATTAGTAATCAAGACCACTGCTGAGTGCATAGGGAATTAAAAGTAGATTGTCTTCTGTTTGTTTGCTTGTTTGTTTCTTTTTGAGGGGGGAGGGGCAGAGGGAGAGAGAGAAGAGAATCTCAAGCAGGCTCCACGCTCAGTGCAGAGCCCGACCCTGGAATCATGACCAGTATCAAGAGCAGGATGCTTAACCAACTGAGACACCCAGGTGCCCTGAAAAGTGGATTGGCTTGAGGACTATTTCACAAAGGGCATGACGAGACCCTGATCAAATACATCCTGGCATCTTTGGTCAAACATCATCCTGTGGGTGATAATACCTATCTAGGGGCCAGAAGGACCATGGCATAGGTTCACATTGCCAGATTTTTCTTTGCAGAATGACAATAGCTAATACTTATATGTGGTGGTGCTTACCAGGCGGCCAATCGCTATTCCAGACTCTTGTATTAACTAATCTAATCTTTATAACATATCTTTGAGATTTTTGTTATTACTAGCTCCATTTTATAGACGGTAACACTAAGCCACAAAGGGAGTAAATAACTTGCTAAAGGTTGCGTGGTTAATTAGGTGGTAATGCCGGATTTGTAGGTTGCCTTGCTCCAGAGTCCATGCTTTAAGTTGTTATGCTATGGGGCGCCTGGGTGGCTCAGTCGGTTGAGCGTCCGACTTCGGCTCAGGTCACGATCTCGCGGTCTGTGGGTTTGAGCCCTGCGTCGGGCTCTGTGCTGACCGCTCAGAGCCTGGAGCCTGTTTCGGATTCTGTGTCTCCCTCTTTCTCTGACCCTCCCCTGTTCGTGCTCTCTCTCTGTCTCAAAAATAAATAAATGTTAAAAAAAATTTAAAAAAATAATAAATTGTTATGCTATACTGTATCTCGAACGCTGTGTGTTTTCTATGCTGCCCACCTGTCTCTATTGCTACATCTTGCAAGCTACATTGATTACCTCACATCCTGTTTGACGCCATCTCTGTAGATCTGACTCCTTATAATGTTATGTCTCTGAAGTATTTTTCTTAAAAAGTGTACATATGTAGGGAAGCCTGGGTGGCTCAGTCGGTTAAGCGTCCGACTTCGGCTCAGGTCACGATCTCGCGGTCCGTGAGTTCGAGCCCCGCGTCGGGCTCTGGGCTGACGGCTCAGAGCCTGGAGCCTGCTTCCGATTCTGTGTCTCCCTCTCTCTCTGCCCCTCCCCCGTTCATGCTCTGTCTCTCTCTGTCTCAAAAATAAATAAACGTTAAAAAAAAATTTTTTAAAGTGTACATATGTAAACATATATATATGCATTTTTTAAAAAAATTATATGTATACATATATGCATATATAAAATATTTACTGTTGCCTCCATATATACCAACAAATATGAGCAAAACCGTGCTTGCGTGAACAGTCAGCAGGGCAGGAACTTTGTTACATTGAATTAGATAGCCTGATCATAGCTGTTCAAATGAGAGTTGATACTTAATCCTTCTCCAAAAAAGGAAATATTTAGTTTCAGGGAGGGTTTAATAGTTACAACAAGAAATATTAGAAATGAATGAGGAACGTGCATTGGCCTCATGTTAAAAAATGATGCCACGGTCAAAGGCAGCTGCTCCAAAATAAGGCTTGAGGTGGCACGCCCTTGGCCACACCATCTGGATGTCTACAAAAGGCCCTGGGTAAGGCTGGATTTTTTTCCACTGATCAGATCCTGGTTTCATAGAGATTGTATTAAAACTGCTATAATTTTGAGGGAGACTCCCTTGTTACTTTCTTTTTAAAAAGGGATAAATTAAAAATTTACATGACTCCAAAGCCTAAATGTGCGAAAGGTTGTACAGTGTGAAGTCTCTCCCACGCCTAAATCCCCAACAGTTGGTACCCCTCCCAGGAGGCAATTATCAGTTCCTTACTAATCCTTCCAGAGATAGTCTATTATCCCTTTTTCTGTCACATCTTTTCCCTGGAGATATGTACTTGAGATTTTTTTTTTTTTATCTTAGTTTGCAATACTTTCTTCTCTTCCTTTCCTATTTCTTTTTTTTAAAAAGACAAGGTCGACCTCCCGTGAAAACTTTCTTTCAAATACCAACTTGCAGTTGGTTGATACTGGTTTTATGCCCTTTACAACTCTAGTTTCTCCTCTGGCTAGGAAGGAGTTTGTATGTGACAGGTGGTTGTCCCAGTCACCTCCCAATGAATGATGGATGGGACCAGGAGGAACAATCATTCCCTAATATTATTAATTGCAAGATTTTTGGGAGCTCAAAACTCTAAGAACTGACAGTTGCCTCCAACTGTTACCAGCTGTTGATTTGGCTTAGGCTGTGGGGATCTGACGCTCCTTCAGCAAACAATCTGAGACAGCGGCTGGCTCACTATATACCTTCCTTTACAGCGTCTGTGATTCGGAATTTCTTAGGCCTAAAAAGAATATCCTAAGCCCACTCCAGAGTCCCCACATCTATCACTAGTTGTGTGACCTTGCTTGAATAATGAATGTACCCTTGGTCCTAGGTTTCCTATCTGTACAATGGAGGGACTGGATTCAACAATCTCTTGGCTGTCAACCCTACAATTTCCATAAGAATGGAGTCAGTTGTTAAATGGTAAATCCTACCTCAGTCCTTTTCTCTCCCCCCTTCTCCACTTCCCCCAAAGCACCTGCAACTTGAGGGAGTGAAGAATCTAAGCATGGTCTTAAAGTAATGATGTGTCCCTGCATTTCTAGCACAACTGTTAAGGGGTTTCTCCTCTTTGCTGCCTTACTGCTGGAGGGTCTAAGAACTACCTGTCTCACAGATGCAAAACAATTCTTTCCTAATCCCACATACTGGCATGCATTTTTTTAAAAAATCATTTAAAAAAATTTTGGGGTCCCACCTGGGTGCCTAAGTTGGTTGGGCGTCCAACTTCTGCTCAGGTCATAATCTCACAGTTTGTGGGTGTGAGCCCCATATTGGGCTCTATGCTGACAAAGAGAGAGAGAGGGTGAGCAGGGGAGGGGCAGAGAGAGGGAGACACAGAATCTGAAACAGGCTCCAGGCTCTGAGCTGTCAGCCCAAGAGCCCCACCCAGGGCTCCAACCCACGAACTGTGAGATCATGGCCTGAGTCAGATGCTTAACCAACTGAGCCACCCAGGCACCCCCCAAATCATTTAAGTTATTATGAAAACAGCATTAACTTTTTTTTAAGTTTAGAAAGGTAGTAGAAAAGAGTAATCCCCTATTTTAAAATCTCGTCTGTATTTATCCAGTTAATATATATCAACGAATAATTCTCCCCCAATGTGAATGTTATTGCACATTACCAGTCACCAGAGCGACAGTTTTGAGGTGTGCTTGACGGGGATGCCTCTCCCTGGGAAAGGCCAACTTGGCTGCTTGTGACAAAGGTTTGCAAGCGGTCGTGCACTGGGGTACCTCCCTCCCCCATTCTGTGTTATAAAACTCAATCTTGTCAAGGCCCTCCGAGGTGTCGGTGTCTCAGGACCCAGCTACACAAGTAGCTGGACAACTCAGCTCTGCTGTGCAGGCAACACCTCCCTTGAATCAAGGCATCTGGGGAAAAACTTCCCATCAGAAGTTGATGAGCATGGAGTAAATGAAAGGTAGCATACTCGGACCCTGAATAAGATGGACAATTCCTGCTCCACAAGAGAGATTCCTAGAATGCCAGGGTCTCACATTTGCCGCATTTATTCATTCAGCAAACATTTATCAAGCCAATTTACTAAGACTATGAAAGCTTGAGTTTCCAGGCCCCTCACTTGCAAAGGCCTCTCTCAAGACTGTGAGAGGGACCTTCATAATATGTTCACACATTCATACATTTTTGTAATATTTTTGTGAAAGTAGGTATTTTCAATGCATTCAGTTAAGACTTGATCTCTCTGCGGTCCTACTTCTCAGGCACACGTCTTGAGGAGAGTAGCACTGGAGTTGTCGCAGGCATTGTTAGGATCTGGCAAAGGGGCAATTGACTTGGGGATATATTTTTGTTTGGGTTTAGTGGTTCGCAGTCGCTTCTGGAGATAGTGTAGTCATCGCTGGCTTCCCTGTGTCACAATAGCTTCTGGGAACACTTCTACAGCCCAGTGGGCTGGCTTGTCCCGCAATGAGACACGACAGCACCGAACTGGGAGTCACATTACAACATGAACATGTCCTAGTGCATCGAAAGTATGTGGAGAGTGCGAGAGAAAGGAGGTTTCAAACCTCAGAAGCAAATCCATGAAAAATTCTCCCAGTCTTCACGCAAGTGAAATTGTAAGTAGAAAATTTAATTGTCACTAACGCCTATTCAAAATGGAATAGACTTAATTATGCAGAACATACGATTGTAAACATGTCATGCTTTTTTTGTTCTTGATCGCAGTGGGGCAAAACAGAACTTATCGGAATCCATGTGTTTGCAGGGTAATGTTATAAATTCTGAATACATCTGTGTGGAAAGTTGAATATTTTATGCATCCCAATTATTAACATTAAAAATTTTACTAATCAACCAAGGTGGGGGACTGAATTATCCTCCTATTCTCTCTACATAAAATGATAAAGCAAAATCATTATCCCATACAGATTATCCAGGTTTCAACGTGCAGGAAAAATAGCATTATAGAAGTATTCTGGGCAATTCAAGAAGGTAGCATGTTGTTTCTTTCTGAATTTCGTGAGTGAGTGGCATTTACCATCTCTTAAAAAATGTACCATAAGGGAACCCTAAAAAAAAAAATGAAATAAACATTTTTTCATCAAAACCTGTATTTGTGGTGATTTATTTTCTCATTCAAAATAAAAATTTGCCTTTGTAGCTGATTTCGTATGTACGCTGTTGTCTTCTTTTTCTTAAAGAGTTTCAGGCCCCACAGAACTTGGATCTGCTCCTGATTGAGCAGCTGGCATTTGCCCAACTGCATATTAGGATCCAGGAATGCAGAGACGAGCTGCACACAATCTTTGCCTTGGACAAGCCTGTATTCTAGTGGAAGCGGACTCAGGCGCAAACCAGCAAAGATGGTACATTGTTGCAGTCTTTATAGAAAGTAGATAAGATCTTCACAAAGGAAGTGTGACTCCCAGCCCACAGCCTCAGAAATGCAACAAGTATCGAGTTCTTTTCTTTAGACCAACTTAAATTGCAGCCCTGAGTCTCCATACTACTGCAGGTTGGTTGGAAATTCCAACGCCAGCCGTTTTCTTACCAGAACTGTCCGAATGTAGAGAGGCTTTCCCGGTGCCTGGAAAATGGCAGAGGGTCTCTCAGTTCCTGCGCATCAGAGTCACGGCTGCCACTCTTATGCACCCAGCCTCTGATCTCTTAAGGGCTGGCCACCTTCAGACCGGCACCGTTCTGTTTCCGCACACCCAGCGCTCAAGTCCAGGAACCTTTGCGAGGCTGGGACCCCGGTGCCCAGGTTCTGTCTCTGAAAACGCAACGTGCAGCCAGCCCCTGCTGATACTTCCCCGGAGTCTGTTGCCAAGCAGCGTGAAGGGCCCCTGGCTCCCCTTTCCTGGTGCATTTTGCCCTCTCCCCCTTTTCTCCAGGACATCCCATATACGCTCTTCGAAGGACTTGAGATTTTTACTCAATACAGGAGGAGCCTTTGACGTCACATTATCTGCTAGATTTTGTCTGGTGAACATCCCCAGGACCAGGAAGCATGAAAAGGCCCGACAGTCGTCTGCTCAAATTGGGGAGAAGTGAAAAATACTGAGAAGACAGATCAGTATGAATGGAGCACGGTGTCCAGGGAGGAGTGAAAGTATTATGGGAATAAAGTGTGGGGGAGGGGAGCATAGAGGAAGGTGTACGTGTCTGAGCGCATGTGGAGGGGGCTGGAACTGACAGACACAAATTCTTGCTCTCCAGGTTTCTAGAGGCCTTTCTAAAGGGCCTTCTTTTTACAGACTCCAGTCCAGTCAGTTAGTTTGGGCTTTGTTGGTGACAATGGCATTCCAGTCATGCCTCCCTGAGGTCATCCTGATTAAATGTGAGGATTTTTTGAACACTTCAAAAAGTCTTTGTTGTTGTTGTTAATTTTTATTTTGAGAGAGAGAGAGAGAGAGAGAGAGAGAAAGCGAGCAGGGGAGAAGGGCAGAGGGAGAGAATCTTAAGCAGGCTCCGTGCTCAGTGTGGAGCCTGAAACAGGGATTGATCCCTCGACCCTGGGATCATGACCCGAGCCAAAATCAAGAATTGGGCATTCAACCGACTGAGCCACCTAGGTGCCCTTGACAAAGTCTTTAGTAAATATTGAGTAGATTAAAAATAATATAATATAATATAATATAATATAATATAATATAATATAATATAAAAATATATAGCTGTATGTCAGGTACTCATACTTCTAGAACACAAATCAATCCCCTCCCCTTCCCCCCTCAGCAGAAAGGACTATCTTGAATTTTGTAAATAGCATTGCTTTGCCTTCCTTTATGGTTTTATCACAAATGTTGTCCTTAAACACTAGGTTGTTTGGTTTTGTATATGTTTGATCTCTATATAAATGGGATCATAAGTAGGTATTCATCTATGCCTTGCTCTTTGGCTCTGTGACTTGTACAAATCTCCTGGCACACATGTGTAAGTTTCTCTAAGATATTTATCTAGCAATGGAATTGCTAGCTTATGGGCTATGTGCCCCTTTATCTTTGATTAGATAATACTAATCATTTTCAAAAATTATACTGATTTATATGTTTATCAGTGGTGTCTGAGTTTCTTCCCATGCTCAATACACTTATCATTCTAGTTATCACTGGTTATGCAGTGGTATCACATTATGATCTTAATTTGCATTTCCTGATTACTAAAGAGGTTGAGCATCCTTTCGTAAGTTTCTTCTGTGAAATGACCATTAGGACCCGTTTTCTTCATTTTTCTATTGAATGGTGTGTTTCTTCTTTGTGAGAGTTATTTTCTGTCTGGTTATGAATCATCTGCCAGTTATATTTTTACAAATATCTCCTCCACCTTTATGGCTTGTCTTTACTGACCAGTTCGGAGATGTTCTCTATTTAAATGCAGTTAAATATATTAATCTTTTGGGTTTATGTTTTCTTTCTTTTTTTCTGGGGGGGGGGGGTGTTATGTTTTCTAAATCTTGTTCAAGAAATCCTTCCCTACCCTGAGATCATGAAGATACTCTCCTGCATTAATTTCTTTTTAAGTTTTATAGTTTGCCTTATACTTTTGTGTGTTTAATCCCCCTGGAATTGATTTAGAGGATATGGAATAAGATAGAGGTCCAAATTAGCTATTTTCCTGTGGGTAAACCCTTTTCCCAGCCCCTTGTTGGTCATCTCCCCATGACCTATGCTGACAGTGTAGGCCTAACTCAACTTTTCACATCCGTGTGAGTCTGTTTATAGGTTCTTTATTCTGTTTTATTGGTCATTTTGGCTCTTCCTGAACTAATACCACACAATTACTACAGCTTTGTAGTCAATGTGAAATCTTGTAAGGCATTTACCCCCAATTCACTCCCAACCTTGCTTTTCTTCAAGCTATTCTTGGCCCGTTGTTTCCTGTATGTATGTATGTATGTATGCATGTATGTATGAGGTAGGCTCCTCGCCCAGTGTGGGGCTCAAACTCATGTTCCACCTACTGAGCCAGCCATGCATTCTTTCCATATATATTTTTAATTTACCTATTCAAACTAAAAAAGAAAACAAGAACTGTATAACAATTTTGATTGAAATTGCATTGAATATGGGACGCCTGGTTGGCTCAGTTGGTTAAAGGTCTAACACTTGATTTTGGCTCGGGTCATGATCTCAGGGTCGTGGGATCGAGCCCCGAGTGGGGCTCTGCACTGACAGTGTGGAGCCTGCCTGAGACTCTCTCTCTCCCTCTCTCTCTCTGCCCCTCCCCTACTCTCTCTCTGTCAAAAATAAATAAATAAACTTAATTTTTTTTTTTTTTTACTTTCTCTGCCTATTTCTGGCATATAGTAGTAATACCATTTTTTGCCCATCAACCTTGTTAAACATTCTTATTAATTAATTTTTAATTTTATCTGTAGATTCTTTGCAATATTTACTGCTTAATTTCTTTCCAATCTTTCTAATTTAATTTTCTTCATTTTTTAATCTCATTGTTCCAGTCAGGATCCCTCCTGTGATGTTAAAGAGTATAAACAGAAGTGATAGAGGCACCCCTGGTCTTGCCCTGATCTTCAAAAAGAATGTTTTCAGTATTTCACCATTAGATATGACAATTGCTATCGCTTTTTGGTGAGAATTATATCAGATGTTTATTTCCGTGTAACACATCGTTCAAAAACATAATGGCTCAAAACGACAAGTATTTTATTAGTTTCCATGATTCTGTGGGTTGGCTGTGAGGTTCAGCTGGGACAGCTCACGTCTCATTCTATGTACTATCAGCAGAGACAGCTGGCTGACATCTGGACAAGATGTAAGGTGGCATACTACAGCTGAGATGGCTGGAGTACAGGAGTCTCTTGTTCCTCATGGTCTTACCTCTTCCAAAACCTCTCTCTTTGGCAGGCCTACCCAGCAGAAGCACCTGACTTCCCTGTATGGAAGCTCAGGGCTTCCAAGGGGATAAAAGTTAAGCCACATGCCTCTTAAAGTTGGTCAGAGCAACTCATTAGGAAAGCCCCATTTCAGAGGGAAGGAAGATAGACTTCCCGAGAGCAGGAGCAGCAAAATAGTATATGGCCATGTTTTTCCAACCTGCCAAGTGACCCATCTTTTCATGATTTGCTAAGAATTGTGATCATTAAGAGACACTGTATTTTAGCCAAATCTTTTTGTTCGTTCATCTTTTAGAATAATCATACAACTCTTCTCCTTTAATCTGTTAATGTGGTGAATTATATTAGTTGATTTTCTAATGTTACACTACCTTATATTTCAAGGATAAATCCAACCTGCCAGATATAGTTATAAATATTTTGCTTAGTATTTGTGTCTTTACATCTAAAATTAAGACTGAGTTCATGGGGCGCCTAGGTGGCTCGGTCGGTTAAGCGTCCGACTTCGGCTCAGGTCATGATCTCACGGTCCATGAGTTTGAGCCCCGCACGGGCTCTGTGCTGACAGCTCAGAGCCTGGAGCCTGTTTCAGAATCTGTGTCTCCCTCTCTCTCTGCCCCTCCCCTGTTCATGCTCTGTCTCTCTCTGTCTCAAAAATAAATAAACGTTAAAAAAAAATTTTTTTTAAAAACAGACTGAGTTCTAATTTTTTTTAAATTTTAATTCTAATGTATGAGTGTTTTTTTTTTAATGTTTATTTATTTTTTAGAGAGACGAAGAGAGAATGACAGCGTAAGCGGGGGAGGAGCAGAGAGGGAGACACAGAATCCAAAGCAGGCTCCAGACTCTGGGCTGTCAGCGCAGAGCCCAATGCGGGGCTCGAACTCATGAAACCTGAGATCATGACTTGAGCCAAAGTTGGACGCTTAACCAACTGAGCCACCCAGGTGCCCCTCCAACATGTGAGTTCTAATTTTTGTTTCTTGCTGTGTCCTAACTTGTTTTGGTTCCAAGGTTATATTATACAAATAGTATAAGTTAGAGAATTTCTCTCTTTCTCTATACTCTGGAATAAGTTTTTAAAGATTGGAATAGTGTGTTTCTTGAATGGTTGGTAGAAATGGCAGCAAAACCAGTAGGGGTAGTGATTGTGGTAAATGTTTTGGTTTGGTTTTGTGGAATATTTTAAACACTTTTAAGAGTGTTTTTAAGAAATTAAGTTCTTTTTAAGAGTATACTCAGTTTGAGGGAGTTGTTTGTTTTTGTTTTGTTTTTTCTCCTTGGTTAAATTTATTCCTAAGTATTTCATCATTTTTGGTGCAATTGTAAATGGGGTTGTTTCCTTAATTTCTCTTTCTTCTACTTCATTATTAGTGTGTAGAAATGCAACCAATTTCTGTATATTAATTTTGTATCCTGTGACATTACTAAATTTGCCTGTCAGTTCTAGTAGGCTTTTGGTGGATTCTCTAGGGTTTTCTATATATAGGATCATATTACCTGCAAATAGTGAAAGTTTTACTCCCTCCTTACCAACTTGGGTGCCTTTTACTTGTTTTTCTTGTCTGATTGCTAAGGCTAAGGCTTCCAGTACTATGTTGAATAAAAGTGGTGAGAGTGGCTGTCCTTGTCTTGTTCCCGATCTTAGAGGAAAAGCTCTCCTTTTTTTTTCACCACTGAGTATGTCAGCTGTGGGTTTGTCACATATGGTCTTTATTATGTCAAGGTATGTTCTCTCTACACCTACTTTGTTGAGAGTCAGGGTTTTGTTGTTGTTGTCATCAATATCTTCTTGAGGGAGTTTTGTTAGGTTACACTTTTCTAGGAATTTTTCCATTTCACCCAAGTTTTCAATTTAATTGGCATGTAACTGCTCATGGTGTGATCTACCTTTTATGTCTATGTCTTAACATCTATAACATGGCCCCTTTCGTTTCTAATGTTTATTAATGCTCTTTATCTTTTTCCTTGGTCAGTCTACCAGAATTCTGTCGATTTTACTCGTTTTCTCAAAAATCAACTTGGACTTTGTTGACTTTATCTAACATTTTTTCCCATTAATATCTGTTCTCAACTGAATCATTTCTTCTTTCTACTTATTTTGGATTTATGCTATTAACTTGGGTATGCTATTAACTTGGATTTAACTCATTAACTTTCAAACTTTCTTCTTTTCTCTGAGTTTATTATGATTTATTATGATTCATTTATCATTCATTATGATTCAATTATAAATATTTTCTAATTTTTACTATTATTCTTCTTTAATCCTGAGCTACTTCAAAGTATGTTTCTTAATTTCCAAATGTGTGAGAGTTTTCTAGCAATCTCTTTGATAACCATTAGTAATTTAGTTGGACTGTACAAAGAGAATGAGACCTATAAAATACGAGTAAGTATAATACATTTACATATCTTAATTATGACCATATTTGGCTTTTTTTCCCCTACTCTCTTATTTAGTGCTATTTGTTCTGTCCCTTCCCCCCTGCTTGGTTTTTGTTTTTGTTTTGCTGTCTTTTCTTGCCTTCTTTTGGACTGACTGAATATATTTTTCTTATTCCATTCATCTTTGCCTATGATAGTTTGAAAGTTATATACTCTGGGGCACCTGGGTGGCTCAGTCGGTTAAGCGTCTGACTTCGGCTCAGGTCATGATCTCGCGGTCCGTGAGTTCAAGCCCCGCGTCGGGCTCTGTGCTGACAGCTCAGAGCCTGGAGCCTGTTTCAGATTGTGTGTCTCCCTCTCTCTCTGACCCTCCCCCGTTCATGCTGTCTCCCCCATCTCAAAAATAAATAAACGTTAAAAAAAAATACTTTAAAAAAAGAAAGTTATATACTCTATTTTCATTCTTTTGGTGAAGAAATTTTAGCCTGCATCCTTAACTTATCAAGGTCTAACATTTATCAATACCTTTATTTTCCTCTCAAATAATATAAGAAACTTTCAGCATTCTATTCCTAATCACTTTTTGACTTATATGCTACTGCAGATGTGCTTTTATTTTATAATGATTTTTAACCTAAGACAATGTTATTGTTTTATATATAATTTTATATATGTTTTATTATATACATAATATAATGTAGTATAATATGATATAATAATATATAATACATATATGTCACCACTTTTTTTTGCTCTTCATCCCTTCTTGCATCTCAGACTTTCCATTGGAGATTATGTTGCTTCTGCTTGAAATATATTCTTTAGAATTTCCTTCAGTAAATTAGCAAACTCTCTTAATTCTTTCTTTTTAACTTTTTTTATTGTTTATTTTTGAGAGAGAGAGAGACAGAGTGTAAGTGGGGGAGGGGCAGAGAGAGAGGAAGACAGAGGATCCAAATCGGGGTCCACACTGACAGCAGAGAGCTCCGTGTGGGGCTCGAACTCACAAACCGCAAGATCATGACCTGAGCCGAAGTCGGCTCCTGAACCGACTGAGCCACCCAGGCACCCCTCTTAATTCTTGAAAGATACTTTTTGGTAGCCTTATTGTTTTTGGTTGATTGTTTTCTCTCAATTCATCAAAGATATTATTTTACCACTTTCTGACTTCTACTTTTACTGAAAATCTAATTTTTATTCCTTTAAAGATTTTTTTTTCTCTCCATCTTCTTTTAAGGTCTTCTCTTTTCACTTTGCTGTTTTGCATTCAAACTATATGTCAAAGGATGAGGTTTTTAAAAAAAGAATTTCTCAAACCACACTGAGATATCACCTCATGCCAGTCAGAATGGCTAAAATTAACAAATCAGGAGACTATAGATGCTGGAGAGGATGTGGAGAAATGGGAACCCTCTTGCACTGTTGGTGGGAATGCAAACTGGTGCAGCCACCTTGGAAAACAGTGTAGAGGTTCCTCAAAAAATTAAAAATAGATCTACCCTATGACCTAGCAATAGCACTGCTAGGAATTTACCCAAGGGATACAGGAGTGCTGATGCATAGGGACACTTGGACCCCAATGTTTATAGCAGCACTTTCAACAATAGCCAAATTGTGGAAAGAGCCTAAATGTCCATCAACTGATGAATGGATAAAAAAGTTGTGATTTATATATACAATGGAATACTACTTGGCAATGAGAAAGAATGAAATATGGCCCTTTGTAGCAACGTGGATGGAACTGGAGAGTGTTATGCTAAGTGAGATAAGTCACACAGAGAAAGACAGATACCATATGTTTTCACTCTTATGTGGATCCTGAGAAACTTACCAGAAGACCATGGGGGAGGGGAAGAAGAAAAACAAAGTTAGAGATGGAGGGAGGCAAACCATAAGAGACTCTTAAAAACTGAGAATAAACTGAGGGTTGATGGGAGGTGGGAGGGAGGGGAGGGTGGGTGATGGGTATTGAGGAGGGCACCTGTTGGGATGGGCACTGGGTGTTGTATGGAAACCAATTTGACAATAAATTTTATATTAAAAAATATATATATAAATAAAAAAATAAAAATAAATTAAAAATGAATTTCTCTTACTCAGGACTCTTAAAAACTCACAGCAAAATATAGCCAAGGATTGCAATTAGGAAGACAGCTGGGGGTCAGATTATGAAAGGTTGGGATTTAATTTTGTAGAACAATGATCCTCAAACTTTGTAGCTGTGTACATCATATGAAAATTTTGAAAAGTATGTATTATTTTGCACATATTTAAGTTGATATGTATTATTGTCATATTGGCATCATTAGGTTAAAAAATTCATTTCTTGCTAATAAGAAAAAGGATATATATATATATATATATTTTTTTTTTTTTTTTTTTTTTAAACTAAAATCAGGTAAGGATAAAATTGGAATTGATTTTATGGTATGCTTTGGATATACCATATTTGATATGTATTTGGGTATGATTATATACTACTTGAAATACATTTGTGTGCTTATCAGAAAAGCATGCCAATTTAAAAACAAATCACATATAAAGTTTACACTTCAGTTGTATTAAACGAGTCTTTAGAATGTTGTGCTTTAACACATTACAGTTTCATTTAAAACAATGAGAATTGGGGCGCCTGGGTGGCTCAGTCGGTTAAGCGTCCGACTTCAACTCAGATCACGATCTCACGGTCTGTGAGTTCGAGCCCCGCGTCGGGCTCTGGCCTGATGGCTAGGAGCCTGGAGCGTGCTTCCAATTCTGTGTCTCCCTCTCTCTCTCTGCCCCTCCCCCGTTCATGCTCTGTCTCTCTCTGTCTCAAAAATAAATAAACATTAAAAAAAAAACCCAATGAGAATTGTTTACCTATATGCTGCTTCAAATATTTTGAATTTAAACCATTTCCCAGTATGAGATCAATACTGTTTCTAACTTCAAGCTTTACCCTTATCAGAACTCTGTGTAAAACTAAAAAGGCAGAAAGATCCACGATGTTTGATTAATCATTAAGGAGGCTTCCCTGAAACCAACTGTCATTCCGGGTAGTGCAAACAGTCACACAGAGGTCTAAACAAATTCTACAATGTGACAATGGTTTTAGCTTCTGCATGTGCGAATTTCTCCCTCCCCTGCCCCGTCCCTCTTTCTCATATATGCAGGCAGAACCAGAGGTCCCACATCTACTTTTTGGAAAGGGATTCATGCAGGCAAAGAAAGTTCTGCTCACACACAGGTCTCTGCTTTGAAGGGTGGGTGGGTGAGGACCTTTTCCTTGGGGCAAAAATGATTGGCTGTGGAGAGGTCCAGTTATAATTCTCTTTCATTTGGAGGTAGGTTCAAATGACCTACCTGGTGGGCAGGTCCCTCTCTGTTCTTGTCGCATTAAATAGGACATGGGCACAAGGCAGGACAGGGACTTTCTTGTAAGAAAAAGTGAGCATTTCATGTTCTTTTATTGTAATGTTGTGAAACTTTTCTTTTTGAGAAATGTGCACACAGATCTTGATGTATTTTATTTTATTTTATTTTACTTTATTTTTAGAGATGGGGCTTGGGAATGCACTGTGCTGTTTGTGAAGGAAGCCTCCTTAATGATTAATCAAACATCACGGGTCTTTCTGCCTCTGTGTTTTACACAGAGTTCTGATAAGGGTAAAGCTTGAAGTCAGAAACAGTATTGATCTCAAACTGGGAAATGGTTTAAATAGGTAATAACTCTCATTGTTTTAAATGAAACTGTAAAGTGTTGAAGTACATTTTGAAGACGCATTTCATACAACTGAAGTATTATTTATGTATTTATTTATGTATTTCAGGGCAGGGGGGGAGAAAGACAGTGTGCAAGTGGGGGAGGGGGCAGATGGGGAGAGAAAGAGAATATCAACCAGGCTCCATGCTCAGCATGGAGACCAATGTGGGGCTTGATCCCACAACCCTGGGATCATGACCTGAGTGGAAATCAAGAGTCAGACGCTCAACTCACTGAGCCACTCAGGAGCCTCTTGGTGTATTTTACTTGAAAATAGTATATGATAGTTACTACCAGTTATTTCCACCTTTTTTCCAAAAAGAGAGAAATATGGGAAAAGTGTCATGGTAACTTTAGATCTATAGAGAAGAATTTGACTAAGAATGAGGTTTAATGCATATTTTCTGGTTAAGCATTAATTGTCATTAGCCCTAGATTGTATGCTTGGTAATAGACTAACCATTAAGCAATTGGAGGAGATGCGGAATAGTGACTAAGAGCATAAGCCCAAGAGCTAGACTGCCTGGGTCCAAATCCCAGTCATAGCTAATTAGCTCTGTGAACTCGGGTAATTTTTAAAACCTTTCTATTTTCTATGCCTCAGTTTCCTCATCAGAAGTAAGAGGATTAAAGTGATATTTACCTCAGGGACGCCTGGGTGACTCAGTCGGTTAAGCATCTGACTTCGGCTCAGGTCATGATCTTGTGGCCTGTGAGTTCGAGCCTCACATAGGGCTCTGTGCTGACAGCCTGGAGCCTGGAGCCTGGAGCCTGCTTCTCTCTCCCACTCGTGCTCTGTCTCAAAAATAAATTTAAAAAGTTTTAAATGATATTTACCTCAGAGGATTACTTTGAGGATTAAATGAA
This sequence comes from Panthera onca, assembly GCF_046562875.1. Lineage (NCBI taxonomy): Eukaryota > Metazoa > Chordata > Mammalia > Carnivora > Felidae > Panthera > Panthera onca. The sequence continues at coordinate 23,164,192 of NC_138355.1, forward strand.
TACCCCAGTTTCCTCACCTGTAAATGGTCTCTTTTTCACAGAGTGGTTGTAGGGATTACAACCTGCTTAGCACCAGGGCTTGCCTCATGATAGGGAAATAACAAGGAAGGAAATAAATCTGTCTTAACAATACAAAATTAATGCTCATTTTACATTCATGCACCATGTTACATCTGGGAATTTGGGGATTTAACACAATATGCTGATAGTAAATATCCAAAAGAGAAGGAGGCAAAGGCATTAACTTTGAAGAGAAAATTCCCTTGACATCCTTGTATTGCTTTGTACCAATTACCAATTGAATACAGTAGGACAGGATGGTGAAGATACACAAAGACTTAAATGCTTTTCTAACTTTTAAATAGAGTATATCTTGCTTTTATTTTATTTTTTTAATTTTTATGTATTTATTTTGAGAGAGAGCGCGCAAGCAGGGAAAGGGCAGAAAGAGGGAGAAATTCCCAAGCAGGCTCTGAGCTGTCGGCACAGAGCCTGACATGGGGCTCTATTGCATGAGCCTGCAAGATCATGACCTGAGCAGAAACCAAGAGTCAGATGCTCAACTGACTGAGTGACCCAGGCACCCCGAGCATATCTTGTTTTTAGTTCTTTGTTCAACTCAGTTATAGAAATGTAATGGCAATACAATTTCTCCATTTTTATCTCATCTTTGTTCTTTAGTTTAGCTCTAACTTGCTGAGAGTAAACATGTTATGGTAAGACACTAAATCACTTATTACAACCTACTCTTGGGGCACCAGGGTGGTTCAGTTGGTTAAGCATTCGACTCTTGGTTTCAGCTCAGGTCATGATCTCACAGTTCATGAGTTCCAGCCTGACATGGGGCTCTGTGCTGATGGTGTGGAGCCTGCTTGGGATTCTTTCTCTCTCCCTCTCTCTCTGCCCCTCCTGTATCTTTCTCTCAAGATAAATAAATAAGCTTAAAAAAAAGAAAAAATCTAATACTACATGATTTAAAAAAACAGGGTTATGTGTTCTAGATTCTAAATGGCATTCAACTGAATTTATATAGCATCCAGATAAAACATAATAAAACATCAAGATAAAAAATAAAGAAAAGAGTTGGTTAATTATCCATATTTTTCATAAAACAGCAAAATAATTAAACATTTAGAAACGTCTATAGGATTGACTGAATTTTTCATTTTTTTTAGACATCATAATCTCGAAGACATTCATTAATTAAATGTACACTAAATAAAGCTAGTTTTGATTTTTTGAGTTATCCAATGTAAGCTAATTTTTGCCTTTCTAATTTCCCTATTTTTCTTTTGTTTTTTAATGTTTATTTATTTTTCAGAAAGAGACAGAGTGAGCGTGAGTGGAGGAACGGTAGAGAGAGAGGGAGACACAGAATCTGAAGCAGGCTCCAGGCTCAGAACTGTCAGCACAGAGCCCGATGCGGGGCTCGACTTACAAACCGTGAAATCATGACCTGAGCCAAAGTCAGTCGCTTAACTGACTGAGCCACCCAGGCACCCCTAATTTCCCTAATTTTCAAGCTAGACATAACATTGAACATTATAGTGGGCAGCTATAGTTTTTGATTGCCCAGAACCACCCTTTATTTGGAGAACTGTCCCTTCGTACTTTATCAGAGTTTGGCAGGGCTGTGAATCATAGTACTCTGTCACCCACTCTCCCTCTATCATGGTGCCTAGTAAATAAACTAGCCCTGGCTAATCAAAGTAATCTGACTCCCCCAGGGAAGCGATTGGGTCAGGATACACAACCTAAGGTGGTCCAATCCAAGTCCTTCCTGGGACTTTTCAACTAAAGCTAGATCTGTGGAGCTGGAAAGATGTGCATCTGGAGTACTGCCTTCTCACGTGTAGGAGTAGACAAGGTCCACACACCAACAGAAGAAGTGCTGGGAGGTGAGGAGGGGAGGCCTGATGATATTGCTTAAGCCTCTAGCTTTAGTTCAGGTTCGACATTGGGGTCTCACATCCCCACACACATGGGTATATTTTAAAGACCATTTGAGTTCGGTTTAGAGCACTTGGAACTGAAGGAGTCCTGAGAAGCAGAGACATCTTTCTAATTTATTCATAGATGCAACCATTCACCATGAGAATGAATATACTACAATAAGGTGCATTAAAAACGTGATCCAGGTGTTCCTTGAACCCAGGCAGTGTAACAAAGCAGTTGAGAGCCTAGATTCTGGAGTCAAACTGCTTGCCTCCCTGCAAACTAAACTTCACCTGGGGCTGAGAAGGGCTGCCTCTTTACAAGAAACATGTACTCGGGGCGCCTGGGTGGCTCAGTCGGTTAAACGTCCGACTTCAGCTCGGGTCACGATCTCGCGGTCCGTGAGTTCGAGCCCCGTGTCGGGCTCTGGGCTGATGGCTCAGAGCCTGGAGCCTGCTTCCGATTCTATGTCTCCCTCTCTCTCTGCCCCTCCCCCGTTCATGCTCTGTCTCTATCTCAAAAATAAATAAATAAAATGTTAAAAAAAAAAAAAAAAAAAAGAAAAGAAACATGTACTCTCCAGCTCCCATAGGGAGAGCCTGGCACACCATGGACCAGGGCTGATGGCCATTTATCATCACAAGGATACTGCCTTCTTTCTTAAAAGTATGTTATGAGAAATGTCAACTATTTCTAGTATCTCTATCTGTACCAACATTAGGAAGAGAAAGGTAGAAAGGGAGAACCAAAAAAAACAAAAAACAAAAAAACAGGAGTGAGCCTTTTTCTCTGTGGATGAGAAGACCATTCCTACAGGTTGTGCTTGTGTGTGAAGAATACAATCTAAGTCGCCATCTTGAATTCACCATTTCATTCATTTTCATCACCTACGTCAGCATTTGCCACCCTGGCTTAATGTCTGCCTGTCCCAGAATGTGTTCTCCAACACATTGCTTGAAGTGTTCTCCTTCACTGCTTGAATATTTTCTCTTGTCTGTTATGCTGCTCGAAATGTAGAGATTAATTTGGGTTAAGAAGCACTCCATATTTAGATATCAATCCCCCCTGGGAAGGTTGGGATGAGAGCACAGTCTTCAGTATTAGACTGCCTGGATTCAAAACCCAACTCCATCACTGACTATAGCATACTGACCTTGGGCAAGTTATTTACCCTCTCTGTGCCTCAATTTCCTCATTTGTGGAGTGCAAATAATAGCACCTCTTTCCCAGGATTGTTGGGGGTCTAAAGAGTTGATGCATGCTGAGAATAGCGCTGGGGGGCGGCGCCTGGGTGCCTCAGTCGGTTAAGCATCTGACTTCAGCTCAGGTCATGATCTCGTGGTCCGTGAGTTCAAGCCCTGCGTTGGGCTCTGTGCTAACAGCTCAGAGCCTGGACCTATTTTGGATTCTGTGTTTCCCTCTCTCTCTGCCCCTCCCCCACTCACTCTCTGTCTCTCAAAAAAGAATTAACATTAAAAAAAAAGTATAGTGCTAGGCACACGGGAAAGCACTGTATAAATGTTGGCTCTTTATTGTGCTTAGGTGTTCACACATTATTTAAATCAAATCTTATTCTCCGTTGTCTGGCTGCAGATGCTTCATTAAGGGAAGAGAAGGCCAGCGGTTGACGACTAGATGAGCAGGAGCTAGGAATACGGGGAAGGGGGAGGAGTTACAGGGGGGATGGAGAGGATAAAAAACATTAAGGACTTTGCAGAGTGAAGTAAGCCTGCATGAGATGCTATAGTTGCAGTCTTTGGGCCACTAGAATAAAGTATATTAGAAAATGGAAGAGAAGAAACGAAAGGAAGTGAGTGTGCCAAAATAAATAGCACACTTTTCAGAGCCTTGTCTAGTTTGACTTGTGTCTAGAAAAGGGGGCAGAAATTCTTTTTCCTCCCTCTTACTCTTGGGCTGGTGTCATGATTTAACTACAGTATGAATGAAATAAGAGTGTTGTGGACAAACCCGAGATCCCAACCATCATTTATAATGTTTCAACAGGAAATCTTTTCTGAGTTCCAAATAACAGGCTTCAGTGATCTTTTGGAAGAGGATCCATGTGTAAGTTGGGGGCTGCCGGTTTCATGGGGTGGGGGCCAGGGCAGGAGTTGCAGCAGGTCAGAGAGAGAGTCAGTGTTTCACAATAGAAGCAACTGGGGCTTGTGGTGGCTGAGTTGTCTGGACTAGCGACACAGCTCAGAACGAGAGTTCAAGTCGCTAGACGTCCACATTTCTGGCAGAGGCTAGATGACCACCTGCATTCTTTGTAATAGAATCCAAATATCGGGTGGGAGGAGGTGGAAGAGGGGAGGAAGATGGGGAGATCCTCATGTCTCCTCCAAATCCAAGATTCTATTACTCTACACTGCCTGACTTTAGACTAGTAAGTATCATTTGTTTTCCTTTTCCTTTTAGTTGCTGCAACGACAACCTGGATCATAAGGATTCCTCATTGATAAAGATTAGCTTTTACAATCTTCCCTGAATTTCCAGGAATTTAGCAGGTGGGAGACACCGTTATAAGCAACTATGCATTAGAAGAGTGATTGGGAGATTTTTATTTATTCTTATTTGAAAGAAATCCCCCAAGATCAATGATATCATTGTACGCTGCTCTCCTTGACAGCTGTGGGATTAACCATGAGAGGTGAAATGTGAGCCACCTCCCAGTAAATTCTCTGGTGAGACAGGGAGCTAAGGCAATGATATGTGGTTCCATCCAAAGAGAACTGACTCACTGATTAATGGGTCATAAACATCAATGAGATTAATAATCTGATCAGTTTTAACAACAGCACAAGGAAATAACAGCACCAATAGGCTTAGTGAGAGGGCAGATCCTTAAGAATACCTCTATGTTGATTTTCTCATGCAACAATAATTATGTGAATTGCTAAGAGATTAATAACAACTATGTTAACTGAGCTTTTACTATGGGCCAAATGCTGTGCTAGCCACCTTTCCTACATCATCTCTGAACTTCATGTCAACTCTCTTGGGGAGATTTTATTAGAAAATAATTTTTGTTTCTGGTAAGAAGCTGAAGCTGAGAGGATTTCAGTGACTTGCCTGAGGTCCCATAGTTGGTAAGGGGCAGAGCTGAGACTCAGCTTCAGGTTAAGTCTGATGTTGCTTTCCTGTGTGAGGCAGCTAGGAACTTTGGGTTTGGTATTCTGAGAGGTACACTAGTGTCAGAAATAACCATAGTTTAAAAAGGCTGTGGTGTTATGGATAACTCGGTGGTAGTGTGAGATTTCCATGAAAAACAGAATTGCATGTTAATAAGAAAGGGGATGTGTTCGTAATATAAAGGTTACAGCCAATGGAGAAGAAACATCTCTGCTTCCTGACCATATTACAAAGTGTTGTTTACCAAAACTCATGCTTCTAATAAACATTTTAGATTAAACCAGTTGTTCAAGAAGCCACTGTAATGCTTTCTATATAGGAGGCAGTAAAGTGGAGTGGTCAAGACCATGTGCCTATAACAAGACTGCCTTGAACCAAATCCTGGTGCTGTCACTTTCTAGCTGTGTCACCTGAGCCACCTGTTCTGTAGGGCTGCCATCAGGGTTAAATGATTAAATGATTAAAGTGCTTAGAAAGTACCTGGTCTGTGGAAAGCACTTGGTCAACATTGATCAATATTGTGCACAGAATGATGTATGAATGGTGTTATGAGATTGAAGGCACGGTCCCCACTTTCAAGAGATTTAGAAACTAGCTGGGAAGAGAAAGAAGCTGCTTGTAATATATCTTAGGAAAAATTACAGCATAAAAGCATTTCTTGTACTTGTGGTAAACACCATTGTATCACTAATAAAAGTTAAGTAAATAAGAAAGGTGGTAAAGAGAAAGTGAGTGATGACAGGGATTTTAGAGGAGTTTCTGGCTTACTACAAAAATTTTAATTCAAAGGCTTTGGAAAAGCGACTTGTCCATTGTCATTGTTCATCTTGATTCATTATATAACTAATGATAACCTTCTCTATGCAAAACACTGGGATATTGGTAAGGAAGGACTGTACATTTGCAGATCTCATCCTCAAAGAGCTTAAAGTCTTCTTAAAAGAAGTTAAATATTAACAAAATACAAGGTAGTAAGTGCCATAGAAAAGGCATTGCCAGTTGGTAACGCAATGGTTTCCAGAAGTTCTATTAAGTACATGAAAGAAAGAAGGAAAGAAAGAAAGAAAGAAAAAAAGAAAGAAAGAAAGAAAGAGGAAGAAAAGAAAAAAGAGGAAAGGAAAGGAAAGGAAAGAAAAGAAAAAAGAAAAAAGAAAAGAAAAGGAAAAGAAAAGAAAAGAAAATTGGGTTAGTCTGGAGCACAATGGAACCCAGATACCAGATGTAATGACTATGAGGGAGATCTTGTTGTTCTTGGAAGGGCCTCCTGGGGCTGTAATTGGTATTAGGAGTAGGCCTGCCTGGGCTTTGCAGGATGAGAAATTGAGTCAGGATACAGAGGCTAAGGATACGCTACCAAATGGGCAAGAGATGAATCAGAATGGGAATTTTCTAAATTCCCTAGCTAAACTACAGAACTTTCATCAATGCAGCCCCTCATTCTTCTCTCTGCACCTCTGCCCCTCATCACTACTGGTAGAAAGACTCATTTGGGGAGTAAATTATAGAGCAAGAGATTGCCTGGTGCGAGTCAGATAGACTGACATTTTCTACTTTAAGAATATTTCTGTTTTAACTACATGAGCATTTATGTGTCTGGACAATTACTTTCTCCACTCCTCTTCTTCCATTTTTTTTTCCCTCTTGTAACACATTTCTTTTTTAGGAACAGAGATTTTTTAACATGTTAAAATTTTCAAGTTTATGGTTCATTTTTACATTGGCTACATTTTTACTTTCTTCCTGATAACATTCAGGGAGGAAACGGAAGTTTCTTATAAATCCCACTATAGGATGGGTTATGTTGGAAGGCTCTCTGTAGAAAACAAATACTACTATCTTAGGAGTCAAATTCTTTACCTGAAGATTTCATCTTCTTCCTGACTTTTTGTCTCCAACTCTTGTCCTAGATGTTGAATACTATTTTTAGATTTGACTTCTGTTTTCTGATTATGTAACACATTTTATATGGTTAATTGAATAGGATTCATATTTCATTTGAAACCTAAGGTTTCATTTGAAACCTTCATTCGTATTTCATTGACAACCTGTTTGGTTGTCCCTAGGGAGTTACATGAAGCCTGAGAAAATCACACTGATAGCTTGAGTAATGGGAAATAGATGTATGCAAGTAACATCAAATTGAAATAAATATCAAAGGAAAAGAAGTTAGGTAAGAGCTCATGTTTATAAGAACAGGGTAGGGCTTTTGTCCTTTCTGAAGAAAGATGGAGATTGAAGGATGATTAAATTTTTGGATACCACCAGGTGGCTGCCTCCCTGGTACAGCAGGGATTTAACAGGAGAGTGAAATTTTATAATGTGAGTTTCAAACCTGACATGGGTTTATCACGTAGATAGCTTTGAAAAGAATAGATGTGTTGGTTAGATGCTGCCCGGGTAAATTTGTCTGAATTCCTTTTCCAGGCAACACAGACACAGTTCACTTTCCAAGAGCCTGACCTTGACATGGGGAGGGCAAGGCAAAGAGGGGCTGGTGAAGCAGAGCAGTAGAAGACATCTGAAAGACGGTGCCAGGGCACAAGTCTGGAACAAGATAAACACAACCTAACCTAAGCATTGACCTGATGACCCTGGGCAGCAATTTGTAAACAAAGGGAAAAAATGGAGATACTATGACTGTAAGCTAGAGCCAAACATTTAAATCAACTTCAGTGTTTGGGAGAAATGCTCAGAAATTAACATTTTAGGGGTGCCTGGGTGGCTCAGTTGGTTGAGGGTCTGACTTGATTTTGGCTCAGGCCATGATCCCAGGGTTGTGGGATTGAACCCCACATTGGGCTCTGTGCTGAGCATGGAACCTGCTTGAAATTCTCTCTCTCTCTCTCTCTCTCTCTCTCTCTTTCTCTTTCTCTTTCTTTCTCTCTCCTCCTCTGCCACTCTCCCCCACTTATGCTCTCTCTCTCTCAAAAAAAAAATCTTAAAAAAACTAACATTTTAACACATGACAATATTCCTTATAATAGCTGACATTTAAAAACATAAAAAAATAAAAAAGCTTTTTTATTTTTGGGCTTTATAATGTTATTTAATCTTCAGAAAAATGATATGAAGAAGGTAGGGTGAATAGTGTTATCCTATTTTTATTTATTTGTTTATTTATTTTTAATGTTTATTTACTTTTGAGAGAGAGAGACAGAGTGCGAGTCGGGGGAGGCACAGAGAGAGAGGGAGACACAAAACCCAAAGCAGGCTCCAGGCCCTGAGCTGTCAGCACAGAGCTCGACACAGGCCCGAACTCACGAACCACGAGATCGTGACCTGAGCCAAAGTCGGATGCTTAACCGACTGAGCCATCCAGGCACCCCTATCATCCTATTTTTAGAGTGAAAGAAACTGGATATAGAGAGTTGAGTTGTTGATTGTGGTTTACTGGGAGAATGGTGACTAACTCCCAGTTCCCCAGTATGTTACTTATACCAAGATAAACACTGAGAAGTATTAATAAAAGATTAGTTGTGAGTAAGAAGGCTTGAAAATAGTCTACGTTTCATTGTTCATATTTTACCTGGGAAATGGTAGGTATACGAAGTAGAGAAGACTCCCAGTGGCTTAGGAAGCAGATATGGCAGACAACCACCAGATCATAAAGGGAAGCAAGGCCAACGGGCCTGTATTGTGAAGTCAGGAGTTCTCTCTCATGTGGCTTCTGTCCTTGTCCTCATCATTTTTGTACTCCGTTCTGGAGACCGGCTTTCTTTCCTTGCTTACTTGTGTGTGTTCGGCCAGACATTCAGTGCTACACAACTTGGCAGTTTGTCTCCCGAGGCCAACTGAATGTTTCTGTGAACTTATTCCAAATTCCTGGGAGAAGCACAAGGTTCAGCCTGGCCTAGGTCTTCACTCCTGGTTGTCAGGGGAGGAACATTTTCTGGTTCATTGTCACTCGAGGTCACATTTTAGCGGAGGGTATGGGTGACGGCAGAAGCATGGGTTAAGAGGTACACACACACTATGAATATGAAAGAATATCATATGCCATCAGCATTGCCCTATAATTGAAAACCAAAAATAGGAAAGGGTGTATAGTCATTGATTATAATAAAATGTTATATTCAAGAGCATTTTTTATTGTAGTACAGGATCTAATTTAGGGCATTTCAACCAAAAAAATGCTAATGGATTCAGGAATGAGTCAGAGGAGAGTTACAAAATGTATTTTGATTGGATATTAAGATTTGTGATAACAATAAATGGAGGCATAGTCTCAGTAGGGTAAAAAGTAATTTTCAAAAAACAGATATAGGGGCGCCTGGGTGGCTCAGTTGGTTGGTTAAGTGTCTGACTTCAGCTGAGGTATTGATCTCATGGTTCATGAGTTCGAGACCTGCGTCAGGCTCTGTGCTGACAGCTCAGAGCCTGGGGCCTGCTTTGGATTCTGTGTCTCCCTGTCTCTCTCTGCTCCTCCCCCACTCACATTCTGTCTCTCTCTGTCTCTTTCTCCTCAAAAAGTAAATAAACATTAAAAACAAATTTTAAAAACAGATATAAAATTTGGGGGCACCTGGGTGGCTCAGTTGGTTAAGCATCTGACTTCAGTTCAGGTCATAATCTCATGGACCTTGGGTCCAAGCCCTGAGTTGGGCTCTGTGCTGACAGCTCAGAGCCTGGGACCTGCTTCAGATTCTGTGTCTCCCTCTCTCTCTGCCCCTCCCCTGTTTGTGCTTTCTCTCTCTCTCTCTCTCTCTCTGTCTCAAAAATAAATAAACATTAAAAAAAAAAAAGATATAAAATTTAAAAGACCCAAAAAGGCAAACAGCGTAAAGTTAGTCTCTCTTTCAACAGTACCCCTAGCCACCAGCATCCTTCTGATATATCCTACTGGACTGTGGATAAACATACAGCTCCACATCATGCTTTTTTCAGTATACTTTAGAAGTCATTCCATCTGAGTACATCTAGAATGATCTCATTTTTTTCATGGCTCTGTAGTATTCTATTGTATGGATGTAATGTAATTTTTTTGGACCAGTTTCCACCTGATGACATTTAATATATATCCAGCCTCTGCGATTACTATCCTTGAATATACATACATCTTTTTATATACAAATGAGTTTATCTGTAGGATAAAATTCCTAGAAATGGAATTTCTGGATTAAAGGGAATATATATATATTATATATATATTTATATATATAATATATATATATTTAATTTTGAAAGAAACTGCCAAACTTCCCCCTGTAGAAATTGTACCAGTTTTCCTCCAAGCAGTAGTTTCAAATAGCACTGGTTTGCCCACACTTTTAGGTCAGTATAGAGTTATGATATGGTTAGGTCTAGAGTCTTTTACTTGCTGGGGAATTTCCTCAATTTTGTCTTCCAACCTCTTGCTAACATCTTTATACTGGCTGTAATATTTTTAATTTGTAACAGCCTTTTCTCTTACAAATTGTAACTTTTTCATGGTATCCTAGTCTTATTTAACAAATGCAATATTATATCTTGCTATACATATTGATTAAGCTTTTAAAAAATTTCCCGTTGCTTCTGCCTTTCATTTTAGAGACTTACCTAAAATGTTTGGTGTCCTTGACTGACTGTTCATATTAAAAGTCAGATAACTCTCCTCAATCTTTCTAGTTTCATTCTCCATAGAACAAAAGTCCGGGACGCCTTGGTGGCTCAGTTGTTAAGCATCTGACTTCAGCTCAGGTCATGATCTCACGGTTCGTGAGTTCAAGTCCCGCATGGGGTGAGCTTGAGCCCTGCTCTGGGTGAGCCCTGCTTCTCTCTCTCTCTCTCCCCTCCCTCTGTCCCTCACTCAGTTGTGCCCTCTCTATCTCAAAAAAACAAACCCAAAACACCAAAGTCCATTCTCCCTCTGGGGTGTTGGGAAGAGATGGAAGCTTGCGGTGGGGATAGGAGCTCTGTGTCCAACCAACTGTTTTTATGCAGACTTTTCTCCAATTCCATTTTTTTTTTAACTTAATGTTTATTTATTTATTTTGAGAGGGAGAGTGGGGAGGAGGAGCAACAGAGAGAGAGGGTGAGAGAGGATCCCAAGCAGGTTCCGTGCTGTCAGCACAGAGCCTGACAGGGGGCTGGATCTCACAAACCCGATCATGACCTGAGCCAAAACCCGGAGTCAGATGCTTTACCCACTGCGCCGCCCAGGCGCCCCTTTCCATTTTAGAAGACATTTTTCATCCTCACTTTTCTCAGTCCCAGTGTCTCCGTTCTTCAACTTTCCAGAATTCTGATGTGGGAATCAGCTGACTTGTGTTTGTCTTTCCCCTCAATAGTTAATTTTACTTTTCTCTGCTTGGTTAAATCTATTTATCTTTTCTATCTTCCAAAATTTTTTATTTGTTATCATCTCCCCTTCCATTCTTTTCATTCTTTATTGTAATTTTATAAATTGTAATTTTATAAACATGTATATTCAGTTTACCGAGGTTAGAAGGTGGTCAATAAATATGTTTTTAATCTATCAGAAGCCCTGCCCCTCTTGTGGTTATATTTCAAAATTAATAATGTTGAAAGGAAAGAAGAATACTGAAACATAAGGAAACAGAAGCAATATTTATGTTTAGATATAACTCAGCCCTAAAGCCCATTAGTTTTTGAAGTGGTTTTATTTTAGTTTCAGTGTGGATGCTGGTTATGTTTATATTATGGCACATATCAGTAAATTTAAAACAATTTTTTGAAAAGTAACGTATCAGGCTCTTCTTATTTTTGAAGTCGTATTTTCTTTTTTCTTTTCTTTCTTTCTTTTTTTTTTTTTTTGAGAGAGAGAGAGAGAGCTTGAGTAGGGGAGGGAAGCAGAGAGAGAGAGAGAGAGAGAGAGAGAGAGAGAGAGAATCTTAAGCAGGCTTCACACTCAGCACAAGCCTAACACGGGGCTTGATCCCACGACCCTGGAATCATGACCTGAACTGAAATCAGGAGTCGGACGCTCAACCGACTGAGCCACCCAGGCACCCCTAAAGTCACGTTTTCTAACTGGAGTCACACTTTGAAAATCCATCTGTAACTAATTTTGCCACCAATGTACTTTCTCAAGTGGAATACTCTTAAATAATGACTGTGTTATAGATACAGTGACTTTTAAAGACAGATATAATTGCCAGTATTCAACCGTGAGTTTCAAATTTGTGTATGCAGGATTAAGTCATAATGAAGAAAATCTGTCTTGCTAAATGAAGTCTCAATTAAATACAGTAAAAATTACATAAAATGTATTGGTTGTTCTAACAAAAGTGCTTTAAGATGCTTATGTTACTAATTTCCGGAAGGAGTAAGAATATTTCTTTCTGGAATGTGAAACCGCAGATAGAATTGCATCTCTCCAGAAAAGTGGACGCAGTGGCTTCTGCAGTAAGCTTTTCCCATCTGTAATGTGATAACCAACTCTATAACTGCGCTACTATGGTAGAAAATTATCTCCTGCGTTATATTTTTTAATATACTTGGATGGATAAAATGAGGAATTCAACCTAATGCCATTTTTTTCTGTTTAACTTTTCCCATTATTGTAAAAGTATTTCGGTTTTTGAAAGCCGTTTTACCCTGGGACTCCTGAACAAGCTTCTATAACCAAATTCTAGAGAAGACTATTCTTAAATTAAACACGTATGGGTATTACATGTCAGACTGTTCATTGTTAGCATAAAGTACATTATATTTAACAAGTATTTTCCAAGCCTCATTAGTGTACGTGCTATTGTGCTGCTCATTGAAAAGAATATATAAGAAGCACGGTTTTGTAGGGAGACAGGATAGCCCGGAGACTGAGTCAGACCGCCTGGATTGAATTCCCAGCTTTGTGAGGGCCTAGCAGCAGGACCCTGGGCAAGCCGTCCAACTTCTCTAAGCCTCATTTGCAAAATGTAAAAATCTCTACATTTCAGGGCTGCTGTGAGAACAAAATGAAATGACGTAGGCTAGGCATTTAATGTGTTGTCTGTTTACTATAAATGCTCAACATGAATCCAGAGAGCGCAAGAGAGAGAGAGAGAAGAGAGTGACTGCATTGTGCTCTCCAGGAGCTTCAGTAGATTGGGGAAAATAAGAAATGCACATATTGGTAAAATCCTAAGTCATGATAAAATAAATTTTCAAAGTTAGAGAGTGATATCAACGATAATCTCAGTAGGGGTTTGGAGAAGGGAGATGTCAGTGTGAAATGGATGTACCAATAGGTATAACTCCATGGAAGGAGCAGAGGCGGGTCTTAGGTCAGGCCCTAAAGAGTTTTAGAACAGACAGACAAGAGGGACAGGGCAAAGGTGTGCTGGAATGGAATGATAGGAGCAGGTCAATAACTGGTGCTTATGAGGAGAAATACGTGTTTTTTGAACGAATCAATCAAAGGATGACCTGGCTAGTGTGTGGAGTGGAGATGAGGTGAATTGGTAGGTAAGCTGAGGTTATAGAAGTCTCTGGATGTCACCTTGGTAAATCACAAGGAACAACTGGGGATTTTTGAGTGGGGTGGGGAAGATGTGTGACACAATGAAAATGGCGTAGGAATAGTTGTATAAAAAAGGAAAAAAGTCTCTGGAGAGTAGTGAAACCTAAGAGATCAAGTAGGAGTACTTTTCTATGTATATAGTTTGGGCTAATATTTGCAAAAGAAAAAAAAATCCTGCAAGAAATCGTAAGGATCAGAACTAAATGGATAAATAATAAAGGAGAGAAAAGAAAAGGGTCAGTGGTGATTCTAAAGCTTGGGAGGGAGAAGGAATGATGGGAAGTGGTGTTGGCGGGAATGGGGATGAAGGAATTCAAAATTTTCAAGTTAGAAAGAAAGCGACACTGTTGTCACTTTTATAAAGGTATGCATACTTCTAACAAAAAACAACAGCAATGGCAAACAATGGAACTACATAAAGTAGAAAACTGGGGGTCCCCTTTCCCACCCCCAATTCCATATTCTTTGGCTAAAACCACTGTGATAGTTTGTTTGCATAGCTTTCCAGGCTGATTTCTATGTATGCCAACCCAGAAAAGGCAATGGAACACTAGTGGACACAGGTCTCTTCAACTTGCTTGGGCTTTCTTCCATATTGGTTCACATAGGGCTATCTTTACGTTGTAAGGAAGCAATATAACTGCATTTACCTACTCCCATATTGATGGGCATTTAGTATTTCAATTTTTACTATTACAGACAATATTTAATGAGCAGTCCCGTATATCTCCTTGAACTTCATCACAGCATTTTTGTAGGACAAGTATCTATGTGTGAAATTGCTGGGTCAAAGGTACGTACATGTAAATTTTTCCTTGCTTTTGGCACATTGTCCAACGAAGAGATACGTTAATTTTATACTCCTACCGTCAGTTTATGAGAGAGCCTACTGCCCACACCTTGGCTAAACTTGAATATTATAGATCTTTTGGATTGGTCAGTCTTTGAGGCAAAACATAATCTTGTTTAGTCTCCATCAGTAAGGATGGACCTATTTTCTTAGGTTTTATTAGCTATTTTAATTTTTTTCTTCTCTGGCTATTTCAGTTTTAAACACATAGAGATTGAACATGTAGAGGTTTAAACGTGTAGAGGATGGAATATCCTACAGATCATTATCTGATCCTACAGATCAGATATTGATATGATCAATATCATACAGATGTCATGGAGGCAATTAGAAGTCTGAGTGAGAATTACGTGTGGAGCAGTGATCACTGAAACAGTAAGACTACCTAAGTCCCCTGTATGATCATAGATAGAGATCTATGATAGATAGATAGATGATAGATAGATAGATAGATAGATAGATAGGAGAGAATACAGGCCCATAGAAAACTGAGAGATAGAAAGTGGAAAAAGGGGAAATGAGAGAAACTGGGCAGTAGCAGTTTATCAGCTATTGATAGGGAAGTAGAATCAAGATTGTGCCATCCTGCTAACTGGTTAAGGGATTCTGGGTAAATCTTGAATCTCTAAGGTTTAGTTTCCTCATTCATAAGATAAAAAAGTTGGATAAGATGAGTCTTCAGTTATAAAATGCATTGTTTCTAAAATTTTACCCCAAGAGATGAGACAATTTCAGGGGAGGAGTCAACAAAGCCTGTGGGATTAGGCAGTAAGGTGGTCATTTAAAATAATTGTAACGTTAGGGTCTATGGGTGACTTCTGCAGCTGCTTCTTTTTTGAAATTCTAACATTAAAAAAAAGCTTTTTATTTGGAAATAATTTCAAATTTATAGACGTTTACAAGGAATAAACCCAAACACACCTTCCCAGCATCACTTATTAACATTTTACCTATTTATTATGTTTTCTCTTCGCTCTCTATGTATTTCTCAGCCATGCACACCTCCTAGTCTTTTACTCCTAAATACTGCAGCATTTAGGGACATAACCACAGTATAGTAACCCACTTCAGTGATTTTAACATTGATACTTTTATCTAATCTGTTTGCCAATTAACCCAATGATGTGCTCTATAGAATTATTTTTCCCTCCAGTAAAGGTTACAGTTTAGTATTTCACATTGCATTTACTTGTCATGGCTCTTCAGCTGGAATATGTTCATAGCTTTTGTCTTTTATGGCATTGACATCTTTGAAGAATACAACCGCCAAGCACCTCCCCCCTCAATTAAAAAACAAAACAAAACCCAAAATGTTCTTCATTTGGGATCTGCTATTTCTTCATTAGATTCCTCATTAGACTTCCTCATTTTCTCATTCGGTGCTGTGTCCTCTGGGAATCACGTCTCAAGGCAAACAATGTTTGTCTGTCCCTCATTCATGATGTTAATTTTGGTTACCTGGTCAAGATTTTGTCCAGTTTCTCTAGTGTATAATTAGCATTTTTCCTTCCTTGCAACTAATAGGAAGTCTATAGGAAGAACTGTAAGATGATGTAAATGTCCTGTTCCTCATCAAAATTTCTCCTTACATTTAGCATCCATTGATGGTTTTCGTCTTACCCAATCTTTGCCACAATGGTTGCAAAATGATGATTGTCTGACTCCAGCACACCCTCCATGCTTACCTGTTGGCCTTCAACATTCCACCATAAACAAGAGCACTCCCTTCTTCCCCATTTATTTTATCTATTTATTACTTGCATGGAGTTATGAATTCCTGGGGTTTTTGTATTCTAACCTTATTTTGATTGCAGGATATATAGGCAGATACTGTGATGAGTATTATCAACAGATATCCTCACTTTCCATTAAATATGAAGAGCAATGCCTAAAATTTATACAAAGAATGTAGAATGCAATAATAGTTCACTTATCTGGTAAACTCATATATCCAAAATATTAAGGAAACTAGGAAAGTAGGCAAATGGCCTTCACATGAAGTAAATGCCCCCAAGTATCGGAGTTATTTTAGCATATTCTGAGGTTCTTTCCTCTTATTTTATTTTATTTATTTAAAAAAATTTTTTTAACATCTATTTATTTTTGAGACAGAGAGAGACAGAGCATGAACGGGGGAGGGTCAGAGAGAGAGGGAGACACAGAATCTGAAATAGGCTCCAGGCTCTGAGCTGTCAGCACAGAGCCTGACGCGGGGCTCAAACTCATGAACCGTGAGATCATGACCTGAGCCGAAGTCGGACGCTCAACCGACTGAGCCACCCAGGGGCCCCTCCTCTTATTTTATACATCCATTAAAAATATTGGTTGGTTGGTTTCCCAAGCTAATGTGGTAAAATAACTCAAAGGGAGGTGTGTGAATATATATATATATATATATATATATATATATATATATATATATGCCAGCAGTGCCATAGGACGGTTGCGGCAACAAGGAGGGACGGCAAAAAGATCAGTCATGAGCACCATGCAGATCAATTAGACTCCAAGGAATTCAGGAACATAGTAGGCCATGATTATTTATTGTAGCATGAAGGATACTAAGTACTTCTAAGCTCCTAGGGACATCTTGGTATTACGGCTTTTGATTATCAAATGCCTCTGGGTCATTAGGAATAGGTTAAACTATACTATGTTTGATTAGTTCAAGGCAGAGAAACTGGTGCTATTTCAGAAAGAAAATCAATACAGGTGGTTTAAATTAAATTGTTTCTAGTGCTTTAAGAAGAAAACCTATGCTATCTAGAATATCTAGTTACGTTCAATCCCTCATTGCCCCCTTTTTTTATCCTGTCAGATAAATGAGGTATTACTGAAATTGTCTTTAAAGTCAATATGGAAAATTATTAGTTCGTGCAAAATTGTATTTAAATACTAGCGGGTCCCCAGGAGTTGTTCCAGGGAAACGTTAATCGTCATTAAGTAAATACTTCTCAGCTGATCTGTTCCCTGCATAGAGCTGCCCGTGTGAGAAACACCTCAATCTTAAGTTAGGCCTTATGCCTTTTGACAGTTGGTGCTCAGATTTGAAGGGACTGTTGAGTATCTTTGTTCTTGGTATCTTAATATCTGTGGCATGTCTCACTTGATTGGGAATTGTGGCGGGCTCTCCTTGTACCTTGGTGTCAGATTTCTGGAGAATATGTGTCTGTCTCTTCAACGTCCCCCCATATATCCTTTCCCTTAAGGTGAATTTTGGGTATGTTACTTTGCCTATATTTTAAACCAGAACAATTGCAAAAATAACCGATAAAAATTTCAAAAATAAAAATTTTTCAAAGTATGTTTTCAAATATATATGTATTTCAGAAGAGAGATCAATGGTTTAAAGAAATAATAGAGGTGTATGTTATTACTGAAATTCTGTTGGTTGTAACAGAATTAGGTGTTATTGAAATAATAAACTTTTTTTTTTTAGTGTTTATTTTTTGAGAGAGATAAGAGCGGGGGAAGGGCAGAGAGCCAGGCACAGAATCAGAAGCAGGCTCCAGGCTCTGAGCTGTCAGCACATGGGCCCGACGCGGAGCTTGAACCCACAAACCATGAGATCATGACCTGAATCAAAGTCGGACACAACCGACTGAGCCTCCTAGGTGCCCCTGAAATAATAAACTTTCTAACTTTGATTTTGTTTTGACAGCAATAATGAGATGTTTGTTGATTTGTTTCTTGCTGTAGCGGTCTCTTATCTTTGAAACTGCTTGCTCTATATCTAAATTAGTTCTTTGGCTTACCCCTTGGAAATAATTTTGATGGATAGTAAGAGAACTGTTACATAATGGTGATTCCTTTGAAATGATTTTAAACATATTGAATTCTTATTGATTTCTACTTTATAGAGTGACATTTCACTTTTATACATTAGTACTCTTCGTGATACAAAAACTGCATATTTCTTGTCTTCTGGCAAAAGCAAATGGAATACATAAGGCAACTTACAGAATTTAACTGTGATAAAAGATGCTCTGGTAAAGAAAATCTGCTGCTGGTCCTCTTTTAAGTGTAAAAAGCCATTGCTCATTTGCATATCAATAAATGGAAGGGGCATTGACTTTGTAAAATAATTCCCAAGCTATGACAAAAAAAAAAGACACAACAATCTTTTTTTCTTTCAGTATTTTTATTTGCAAATTCTTAATCTTACCAATTTCAGAAATGTGAACTCAACACAACTCTAAAGGTTAATAAAACTATTATTTTAAAGGTTATCAACATGAGAAACAGATTTTGAGTAATTATTCCAAACTCAGAAATTCAGTACATGTAAGAATTTAGTATATCTATGGCCTACCTTCATGAGTCACATGCCTTTTTCTCTTCAAAGTCCAAATGAAAAAACTTCACTGCTCTTACCGTAAACTGTGAAAATTATTGGCAGATGTAGAAACACAGGCTCATTTGTTTTTATGAAACCCTAATTCAACTTTAAAGTAATTGCAAAACATTAATACAAAATAGAATTCCCTGTTGTTTCTCAGTTTTCTTATTTCTTAAAAGCAGTGATAATGGGATATATATATATATATATATATATACACATGTATGCATGTATATAATTGTTGTATGTATTATTGTTGGCACACAGCCAACCACCTCTTCCTTAATCTCTTACTAACACTTTAAAAAGAATAAACATTTACCTAACTTGATAACTAGAAGGGTTTTTCCTCCAAGTGCTAATTTTGTTTGCCAGTTGTTTCTTTGGGACTTGAAGCAATTAGCATCTATGGGAAAACTCTGTATACATAATACATTTCCCCCCTTTTTACCAATAGTCTGTTTTCCTTTTTCTAAGTCTATTCTCATTTGAAAGTTGTTTTTTTCCTTACTTTTGGTTTCTCTACTTCTCTCAGTGATTTCATCATGATTTCCTTCAAGACTTTCTCTGAAAGTAAAATGCAATAAAAGTGAAAAACCATAAACTTTGTCTATCCTGTTTGTTTTTGTTTTTAAACTTACCTTTGGGTTTGGGGAGCGAGAGGGAAGGCTTTAAAGAAGTGACCCTATTTGAGGGAAGGGGTTTGAAGGGGCATGCTAGCTTCCCTAAGAGTAAAGGGTTATGATACCAGGCCGTCAAAGGAGGAAATAATTAGCATTCTTCAATATGCACGATTAATCAGTTCTGCTTGGTGGTTATAAAAGGGAGGAAAGAAACCAAATGGGAACAATTTTGGTCCTTTCATGTTTTATACCCAATGCTAGTTAGTACACAGTATCCCTTCCACATTCTACTGTACATTGCCTGAAGAGCTGCAGATCATCAAATAATCATTTCCAAATGGTCTAATGACAGCATAAAGGTGGCTCACTTAAAACCTTCCATTTATAGTCACACTGCATCAAATGGTGCTAATTTTAAGTAGGCCACCCCATACAGAGCACCCTCCGAAACACCCTTCCGCCGTTTATAACGAATCTGTTCCTTTTTCATTCACAGAAAATATTTGATATTTCTGAATCTTTTTCGTGCATTGACATGAAAATACTTTTCACCTGGAACTCGTCAATCCGAGACCCCCGGGGATGCCAAATTTCTGCCATTTGCTTATTAAGCCACGGGCAGTCCCCAGCATAACACTTACAAAGGCCTACTTCTAACACTTCCCGAATCTTAATATGAGAGTATTGATCACCATAATTTATGGTCCTACGGCAGTGGGGCGGCTCTTCACATTTGGAACCCCCACATTAGTTGCAGCGACTAATTCTAAAAACACCGCTGGCGCGGGCAGAATATTTCATTTGGGGACCAAGTGTTTCCAAACTTTGTTCTCCGGCCTTAAAGGTGAGGTGCCGGCGCTGAAAGCGACAGACACCAGGGTCGGTTTCACCGTGGTGGGCCCCGTGCGGGAAGGAGGTGTCCGGCGCCCCACCTGTCAGCCCTCCAACCCTTCCCCGCCCCTCCTTTGGGCGGGTAGCGGCCCCTCCCTCCCGCGGGCGCTGGGCGGGGGGCTGCGGCTAGCGGCGCGCGCCGCGGACATCGGTCCCCGGCGGCAGTTGGGCGTGTGGGGCAGCAGAGCAGCAGGCGCGGAGCGCGCGGCGAAGACCCCGCCAGTCGCGGCCCCGGAGGCACGCGCGAGCGCATTCGGTTGGTGCGCGCGCGCGCGGCTCCGCCCCGCCCTCCCTGCGCGCGCCCGGCAGGTCCGCTCTCCTCCCCCACCCGCGGCGCGGACGGGGTGGATCCAGCTCACTCCCCTCCCCCGAGCGGCGGCCGCGGCGGCGGCGGCGGCGGGCGCTGAATGAGAGACGCCGACTGCTCGGGTCGCCAGGCGCTAGCTTAGGCGGCGGCGGCGGCGGCAGCGGCAGCGGCGGACCCTGAGGCCGGCGTCGTGTTCCCATCCTCCGAGGCGACGGCCGCGGCTGCACAGGTCGGTGCTCCGGCCGCGGGCCCGGTGCGGAGCCTTGGCGGGCGGTGCGGGGGAGGGAAGGTGGGTGCGCTGCGCCCCCCGGGAGGCGCGGAGCCGCAGCGGCGGCGCGGGGAATGGCGGCGGCTCGGGCGCTGCGGTGTGGCTCTCCTGGCCGCGGGCCCCGGGGCTGCTTGCCCTCGGCGCGGAGACGGGGCTCGGGCTGAGGGAGGAGAGCGCTGGGGGGCCCGGGGCCGCGCCTCCCTCGGCGGCTCGCTCTCGGAGGCTGGAGGCGGCCGTGGGCTCCCCGCTCCCGGTCTCTGTCCCGAGGCCGGGGGCGGGGCGGCCCCCTGAGGCCGCCTCGGCTCTCCCTCCTGGGTGGCGGGAGCCCCCTGGCCGCGGCCCGCACTGCCCTGGCGCCGGGCTGCGCCTCAGCCTCCCTTCAGGTGAGCCGGAGTCCGGACCGCCGCGCCGGGAACGCGGAGCCGGGCCACACCCCCTCCCCTGGCTCTGGCGCTGCGCCCCCGAAGCCGGCAGCCGAGCCAGCCGCCCGCGAACCCGCGCCCGCGGTCACGGTGACCTGTTGCGGAGCGGCCCGCAGCCCGGGTCGCCCGCCAGCCCGGGACGCGGAGGGGCTGGTCCTGCGCTGGCCTCCGGCCGGGAGTGCGGCAGGGTCCGGAGTCGGGGGCGCGGCCGGAGGTCGTGTCGCTGTACAGCTAGGAGCGGGCGTACTAAGGAGAGATTCCGGACCGATCTGATCAAACACTTGCAAAGCCGGGATATCTGTCTGCAAATATCCGGAATTCCATTGCAGTATCGGATTAGGTAGGCTCATAAACACCATGCTTTGGAGGTGATTTGGCAGAAACCCGAGCCAAGAGTGAGGAGCTAATATCTGGAAAAGAGTCGTAAACCTGTGCAGAGCTAAATTATCCTCCCACCTGCCCCCCTTGGAGCTCTTTTCCTGTAGCTGTGTTGTGTAGACGCAGGCCAGTTTCAATGTACGTGGGCGTGTTTGGGAAGAAGCTGCGAGCTGATAGGAGGTACCTTCGTACAAATGTTAATTTGTTTGAACTGGGAGGGGTAAAGGAGGAGGAAGAAAGGGCATTGATGTTAACTGTGGAGGAGGGGTAACTGAAAACATTAAATTTCTGTTTAAGAAAACGCTAAAAAAAAAAAAAAAAAGTATCTAATACCTGGCGTTTAAGACCGTAAAGCAGGAAACACGGGCAGCAATTGAGTTTTACCTTTTATGTGCCCTGGATTTTTTTTTTTTTTTCTTCCAACGCTGTAGTTGTTATAGAGAGCCTTGTTTTCGTACTGGTGTTTATGAATTGATTTTGGTGTATTTTTGTATTCACCGTGAAGTCGGCTCTCACTTAAGTCTCTTTGAAGATGACCATCAGAATCTTGGGAAACTTCGACCCATGCAGTCACAGACCATAGCATGCTAGCCATAAAGCCTGTTCCACCCAGATAATTATGCTTGTGCAAGTGGTGTAGAATCATGACTATAATGTGTATTACTGTACTGTTACTGCTGAATATCTTACTATGAACTTTAGAATTATGAAGGAACTTATCCAAACAGTATTATTTTAATAAAAACAACTACTAACTCAAGCTTTGTGGGCATACAGTTTATAATCTAGCTTAAAAATTTTTGGGAAATTACTTGTTTAATTTGCTTAAAGGTCAAATATAAGGATATTAGATGCCTTTTTGCATTAATTTCACTGTAATTTATTTTAAACCTATTTTATTTTCCCTCTTTAAAATTCAGTATAATAATTTTGAAATGGTAAGGTCTATTTTTCCAGTTTAGTCCACCTTTAACTGAATTAAGGAATTTGACTTTTGAAAATATTCTGGGTGGGACACTGGAAATACTGTTCATTTTGCCTAAATTATTCCACATTGCAACAGAACTTTAAAGATGATGTTTGCTTTATCAAGATTGCAACATGCTTTTCTGATGTGTGTGTGTGTGTGTGTGTGTGTATCAGAAAGAACACACCAAAATTTCTTGAAAGAAATTTTTTTTAACTCTTTTACTTTGCGTACTTTTATTACACACATAAGTAATATACTTGTGTATGTTTAAGTACCTACTATGTGTCTTTTTCAGTTTATCACGTTGTTATAGTTGAGAGTGTAGTTGTTTGTAATGAGTGATGGATATTTAAGTGAAAATGTTCTTTTGCAACTTAAAACACTTACGCTTTAGGCTAGAGGCCCAGTTCACTCACTCACTTACTCATTTGTTCCACACATATTTGTTGAGTACCTAGTTGGTGCCAGTTAGGTGCCTTAGTGTTGGGGATACAGCAGAGAAAAAGACAGGTCTGTGCTCTAATGGAGTTTAAAGAGTAAGTGGGCAAATAGTCCACTGCTCCTCTGTCAGATAATGTTATTTGTTTAAAGTTAGCTTAAAAGTTTAAGAAGTAAAATCTCTTGCAGTGAACTTTAGTTAAGGATATTGTTTGTGTTTTTTCTTCTAAGAATAGTGGGAATTATTACTGAGTGAACAAAAGCATTAAGACAGTTGTTTAAAAAATATATTTATGTTTATATACATTGGGTGTCTAGTTCCCAAGTGGAACCAAAAATAAACATTCTACCTGAAGTCAGATGATGTGGAGTTTACATGTGGTTAAACAGCTTTAGTCTTTTGGTTTGTATAGTTAAATATTTGCTAAAAATAATTCCCTCTTGGCACTTGTTTATAAGGGAGTCAGATTTTTTTTAAGTCTAAATTAAAAAAAAAATCCTCTCTTCTTTTTCTGGCACGTGTGTGTGTGTGTGTGTGTGGGGGGGGGGGGGGGGGACCGGTGTCCTACTGTTCTTCCATAGAATCTGATAACCATTATTGCTAAAATCAGAAAAACTTGACTGAAAGTGATAGTTTTCCTTTTTGATTAAAATATGACAAATATTGGTATAGTGCTTTGCAGATTACAAAGCTTATATATATTTATATATATATTATTGATACTTAAATATGTGAGTATTTCTCATTGTCAGGACCGCCAGTAATTAACTTTGACCCTATGTAGGTATTATTAGCTCCCATTTATTTATTTATTTATTTATTTATTTATTTATAGAAAGAGAGAGAGTGTGTGAGCTGGGGACAGGCAGAGGGAGAGGGAGAGAGAATTTAAGCAGGCTCGACTCCCGAAGCTGGGCTTGATCTCATGACTGTGCGATTACGACCTGAGCCAAAATCAAGAGTCTGGCTGACTGAGCCACCGAGGTGGCCCTATGTCATTTTAGATGAGGAAGCACACCAATAGTAAGCAAGCAGTCAACCCAATCCCAAGTTGTAGCCGTTCCTATAGCCCAGTGCTCCATCTCCAAGTGCAAAGCTTGGGGAAAGCATCAACGTCTAGTGTTACAGGTCAGTGTACAATATGGTTACTGGTTTACTTTTCCAGAAATTTCTAAATAACTTTTAAACTTTAAATCCTCCTCTTAATTGAGATGTAATTAGTTGAATTTGCTTTCTTTTCATGAGTTAAACTTTAAAACCTATTTAAAATCTAAAAGTATCACTTTTTTTGCTATGTAAAAAAGACACAGATAGTTTTGATGGACTTTTAATGGTATAAGTGTCTTGAGAATAAGATGTATTAAAATCAATCCTATTTTTTGAATATTAGGTTCTTATAACAACTAAATGTAGAATAAAATTATCCCTTTAATCTGAATACTATATTTTTTCAGTTACTCAATTTTCAGTGAGAAGATAATTCAAAAAAGTTGAAACTCTACTTCACTTAGCCTGAGTGAGGTTCCTTGGAAAGGAAAGTTAATGTATTGCATTACCCTATAAATTGTTTTTTTAAATGTGTCTTATTCCCATTGGTTTAGGGCTCCTCTGTAGTGAGAGAATGAAGATTGGACGTGATAAATTTTGGTAACTTGGAAGTAATCTGGAATTTTTTTTTTTAATCTTACTTGATTAATGTGTGGAGCTTTTGATTTAGGAAAATGTTTAACTACATAGTTAAAATATAAACATCCATGTATTCTATGGAAAGAAAACTGAGTATAAATATACACAGTAACTTTATTTTTTATTTAAAAAAAATTTTTTTTTAATGTTTATTTATTTTTGAGACAGAGAGAGACAGAGCATGAACGGGGGAGGGTCACAGAGAGAGGGAGACACAGAATCTGAAACAGGCTCCAGGCTCTGAGCAGTCAACACAGAGCCCGACGCGGGGCTCGAAGTCACGGACCTTGAGATCGTGACCTGAGCCGAAGTCGGACGCTTAACCGACCAAGCCACCCAGGCGCCCCATTAACTTTATTTTTTAAATGTTTGTCTATTTGTTTAGAAAAAAACGAGAATGGACTGGGGGAGGGGCAGAGAAGGGGAGAGAGAGAATCCCAAGCAGGTTCCATGCTGTCATCGAAGACCCAGACTTGGGGGTCCAACCCAGGAATCGGGAGGTTGTGACCAGAACCAAAACCAAGAGTTAGATGCTTAACTAACTGAGCCATCCAGCTGCCCCTACCTGGTAACTTTAATAAGTAATGGCTAGTTATAGATATAGGAAGAGTATAAATAGCCATGTTTGTGACTTAGGTTGAGGGTCCCTAGCAATTTATGTTTCACTACTGAGAACTTTTGGTACAGGCTCTTGAATGATACGTAGCTTTGGAGTATGAGAGGCTTAAAATGAAGTTCTCACTTTGGACTTCATTGATACCCTTCTGTAATTTTACTTTTATGACATTTTCTCAAAACACATTTTCATTTTTAGGTTGATTTCCTTTTTGCTGATTCTTGGAAGGAGCCATTTTCTGAAAACCCTACTTAAATAGGATCCTTATCACACTCTACCCTTACCTTTATTTTTCTTCACAACATTAATTTATCGGACATTAAAGCATACATTAATTTGTTTATTGCTTTCTTCCTTCTGGATGTAAGCTTCATGAGGGCAAGGACTTAGTTTTCTTCACTGTTGTATTCGTAGCACCTAGAAAAGAACCTGGCACATAGTCAATGCTTAGGTATTATTTGTGGGGTGACTGAATTAACTGACATTAAAGGACACAAAAACCATTAGTTTTGTTTTAAAACAGTTGTTGACTTTCAATAATACAACTATGCAGTTAAAAAGAAAATTGTACTGTAGGACTTACAACGAAAAACACCATCCCCTGCCTCATCTTGGTATCACTTTCCTTCCTATATTCTGCTCTTAAAGCAACCATTTTCCATACTTGTAGCTGTTTCTTCTGGTATTTACTCCCATATTTTAAACTATTTCAATTTTAGATCTCTCCTGGCTTGCTACTGTGGAAGATGAGTCTGTGCTTTCAGATTCCTAGGCCACCTTGAAAATCCTTGATCTCCCAGTATATTATGCTTTTGGTTAAATCAGTGTTCATTGTTCACACTATTATGACTTTGTAAATATGTTTACTGTTGAATTTTGCAGTGTACTAAAATTATATTTCTTGGAGTTAAAAATTTTTCTTCTTTTCTGAATTTTGCTTAATTTCCCATTTGTCTCTAATTTTTTTCTTTTAAAGCTGTCCCAGTATGTTCAACATCAGATTGTTCAGTTTTTTTTTAAAAATTGGGAACCCCCTAGGTCTTTCTGTGCTTTTGCTCAAATCTGTACTGTGGCTTTCCACTCCTGCCATACAGGTGTAGCCTGCGACCTCTCGTCATGAATCTGAGAGTTCTCTTTGCCTTTTCCCTGTGTCAGAGCCTGTAGTGTCTGGATCCATGCCTTCCTCTTTTGCCATTTATACCTATGTTTTGGTGAAATGCATCCCTCAGTAACTTTTAAGAAAGTGTATGAGGAGGTGACATTTTTGAAATGTATGTGTTGCTGAAAATATCTTTCTTCCACGCTGATACCTGATTAATAATTTGGCTGGTCTGAGTGTAGAATTCCAAGGTAGAATAATTTCCCCTCAAGATTTAAGAGAGTGCACTATAATTTTCTAGCTTCAAGTGGTTATTCCAAAGTCTCATGCCATTCAGTCTTCATCCTTTTTATGTGACCTCTCCCTGTTAAGATCTTTTTTTCTTTTTTTTTTTTTTTTGTCATCAGTATATCTGACATGTCCTTGATGTTGTGTCTTGTTTGCATCTTACTTTATGTGCTTGGAACTTCGTGGGCCCTTTCAACCGGCAGTGCCCATATTAGTTGAGAGATGGTCTAGTGCATGAATCAACAGTTTTTCTTTACAGAGCTAGATAGTGAGTATTTTAGGCTTTGTGGGCCAGTTTCTGTTACTCCTAGCTTTACTTTTGTAGTGTCAAAGCAGCCATGGATAGTATGGGCTTTGGTTTGATGACTCCTGATCTATGTACAGGTGTAAGGATTAGCCTTTGCTTTACTAGGAGTAGGGGGAGTTTATGTATAGAAACAGGAGAGAAGATGGAATACAGTTGACCCTTAAACAACAAGGGGTTAGGGTCACTGACTTCCGTGCAGTCAAAAATCCACATAGAACTTTTGACTTCCCCCAGACTTAATCACTAATAGCCTGTCGTTGACAGGAAGCCTTACTGATAACATAAACAGCTGATTAACACATATTTTGTATATTATATGAATTATATGCTGTATTCTTACAATAAAGAAAGCTATAAAAAGGAAAATGTTACTAAGAAAATTATAAAGAAGAGAAAATACATTGACAGTACTGTACTATATTTATTGAAAAAAATCCATGTGTCAGTGGATCCATGCAGTTAACCTTGTGTTGTTCAGGCGCCAACTGTATTTGGTTGGAGACATAAAATGATGGTGGCTTGGAGTTTTCACCTAAGGGTTTGTGTTTACCTTAGTCTATGGAAAGTGAGGTAATTAGCTAAAGTAAAGAAGAATAGGAGTGTGTATTGGAGGTTTGAGAAGAGGGAAAAATATATGATACAGTCATCTATCAAAAAGTGGAAAAGTGAACAGAAAATAGAATAGGGAAATATAGTGTTTTTCCAGATAGTAGCATTAAGGGCTCACTTGAATGTCATGTTTCTGACTTTAATAGGAATATCTCTAAAATCTCATAATTAAGTATGATATCTTAATATAGGTATTTTTAAATTAGTTATTTTATTAATCTAATCAGAAATAATTGCATGCATAAGTAATATGTACATACATGTATATATATTGTTTATACATACAGACTTAGCCTATAGTACTATAATTTTTTCCCCAAGTACAGATTTTGATTTAGAAATCATTCATTTATTTATTCATTTAAAAAAGTCATGGAGCATTTTCTTTGTACCAGAAATAGTTCTTGGTGCTGGGGATACAGCAATAAACAAGATAAAAAGTTTGCTTTTATATAAATCTGTATTTTAACTAGCTAATATATAATATGACTAAATCATACACACAATAAAACAATAAGTAAGGAACATTTGTAATGTTGTGACGTGTTGTGAACAGATTTCCCCATTGAGTTAACTAACACACCTATCACCTCACATATTTACTTTTTTTTTATGGTGAGAGCATTTCTTTCTTAGCAAATTTTAATTATACAATATACTGTTACCAACTATAGTTACCATATTACGTATTAGATCCTCAGATCTTATTTATCTTATAATTGAAAGTTTGTACCCTATTACCAATCTCTCCCTATTTCCTCTACCTTACTTTAAGTTTTTGATAGATAACTGTAAAAGATTAAGAAATATGTTATAGGCTTTGTTTGGCAAGAATTTTTATCTTTTACTATCATAAATAAGTATTAAATTTCATCAAGTGCTTATTCTGTGTTGGGAGAGATGATCATGTGTATTTTCTTTGTTAATCTAATAGAATGTATCACACATTAATAGAGTATCTCCTGTTTGCATTATTACATCTAACCCCACTTAGCTGTGTTGCATTTGTCTCTCCTCACACATACTGTTGAACTTGGTTTGCCATTGTCTTAGAGTTTTTTAAAATCCACATTTATCAATAGATTTATCACAGATTTATATGTGTGCATTTGTGTTTAAAGTTATGAAACTCATAAAATGAGTTGTGGAGCTTTCCTTTTTCTGTTTCCTGAAATAGTTTTATAACAGAGGTTATGTATGTGTGTTTTGAAGGGGCTATAGATATAAGATGAAGGGTCAAAAATAAAGTTTCTAGAGAAAACCTGGAAAAATATCTATGTGATCCTTTGGTAGGCAAAGATTTTTTTTTTTTTAAACAGGACACAATAAGTACTAACCAGATAAGACTGATAAATTGTTCTTCATTAAATGAGAACCTCTGTTCATCAAAAGATACTTCGAGTAAATAGGCAAATGACACACTAGAAAGAGTGTCTGCATTACTTAAAACTGACAGAGGACTTGTATCTAGAGTATATAAAAGATGTCAAAACAAAACAATAAAAACACTAGGAACCCAATTTTGAAACAAATGGGCAAAAGACTGAAACAGGCATTTACAAAATGAGTTGTTTGGATGGCTAAGGTGAAAAGGTACTCACATGATTTTTAGAGAGTTACAGGTTAAAACTATCATGTGATACTAAGATATACCCACCAGAATGGTGTTAATGAAGAAATCTGAAGCTACTAAGTGTTGACAAGAATATAGAGCACTTAGACTCTCATACATTTCAAATGGGTTTGAAAATTGGTAAAACCACTTTGGAAAATTCTTTGGTATCCTCTGCTAAAGCTCGACACATATATGCCCTGTGATCCAGCAGTTTCGCTTCTTGTTTTAGACTCAATAGAAATCAGTATACATGGACATCAGAAGACATGTATTGTAGAAGAAAACATAGGAGTAAATTTTCATGACCTTGAAATAGGCAAAGCATTGTTATATATGACACCAAAAGCAGGAGCAACAAAACAAAGATGAGATAAATTGGGTTTCATCAAAATTTTAAACTTAAGCTTCAAAGGACATCATCAGGAAAGTAGAAAGACAACCCACAGAATGGGAGAAGATATTTGCAAGTCATATATCTGCTAAAAGACTTGTATTCAGAATATGTAAAGAACTCAACTCAGTAATAAAAAGACAAGTAACCCAATTTGAAAACAGAGGATCTGAATTGGCATTTTTATTTTTTTATTATTAAAAAAAGTTTTTAAGTTTATTTATGTTGAGAGAGAGGGTAAGCATGAGTAGGGGAGGGGCAGAGAGAGAGCGAGAAAGAAAGAGAATCCTAAGCAGTCTCCACACTGTCAGCGCAGAGCCTGATGTGGGGCCCGAACTCATGAACCGTGAGATGATGACCTGAGCCGAAACCAAGAGTCAGACACTTAACTAACTGAGCCATCCAGGTGCCCCTGAATTGGCATTTTTTAAAAGAAGATATGCATAAGCACATGAAAAGATGCTTAATATTATTAGGTATCAGGGAAATGAAACAGAAACCATAATGAAATCCACCTTCACACCACTAGAATGACTAGAATCAAAAAGTTAGATTATAACAAATGTAGGCATAGTTGTACAGAAATTGGAATCCTCACACACTGATAGGAATGTAAATTGACATGGCTACTTTGGATGACATTATGGGAGTTCTTCAGATTATTTAACATAGAATTACCAAGAGAAATGATAACATGTCCCTGAAAAAATTGTACACGAGTATTTACGGCAGCAGCATTCACTATAGACAGAAAGTAGAAACAACCCAGATGTCTATAAATGAACAAGTGGAGAAATAGCATGTGGTATATCCATACAATGAATTAGTATTCAGTCAGTAAAAGGAGTAGCTACATGCTACAACATCGCAGAACCTTGAAAATATGATAGTAGGTGAAAGAAGCAGTCAGAAAATGCCACATGTTATATGACTCCATTCAGATGAAATGTCCAGAACAGAGCAAATCTGTAGACAGTAGATTAGTGGTTGCTTAGGGCTTGGGGAAAGGAGAGAGGCAGTGGGAGCTAAAGGGCGTGGAGTCTCATTCTGAGATGATGAAAATGTTCTCAAATTGTGGTGATAGTTGTACATACCATTGAATTGTGAACTTTATTTTTATTTTATTGTTTAAAGTTTTAATTCCAGTATAATTAACATCAAGTGTTATATTAATTTCAGGTGTACACTATAGTGACTTAGCAATTCTGTACATTACTTAATGCTCATCATAAGTACACTCTTAATCTCCTGAATTGTATACTTTAAATAGGCAAATTGTATGGTATGTGAATTAATATCTCAAGAAAGCTATTAAAAATAAGACATGGCAAAAATAATCAGTGATATGAAGACACTGCTACCATATTTAATTTAGAAAAGCAGGATGCAGAGGAGTATATAAAGTATCACCTTTTTGTAAAACCACAAAAACCTTATGTGTGTGTATGTGTTTAAGTGATCTTGTAAGGGTGGGAAAACGTTGCACACTAGATGCAAACGTTTCTTACTAGTTGGGCTAAGGTAAGGAGGAGAGGAAGAGAAAAAGGGAGAAAAAAACTGAAAGGAAAGGGGATTGATTCAGAAGAAACAGCTCGTGTAAGATAATCTCAGCTATGTAAAATATAAATCTTAAAATGAAATGGTAGTTGTATTTTTTTGTGTGTTATATTTTTCTGGGTTGTGATCCTTTTAATTTTATTAATAGAAGTATCTAAAACTAAATTAAAGGCAGTGCAAATAAAATCAGTTATAAAACCTGAAGAAACATAGCAGCTTTTTTTCATAACAACTCCCAATGGGACACGATCCAAATGTCCATCAACAGAAAAAAATGGATCAATAATGTGTAGTCTGCTTTACACTAAAGTAGTGCTACGCATCAGTGGAAAGGAAGGAACTCTACCGCTCTTCCCAGGAAGTATGGGCAAACACACAAACAGAAGGTTGAGCAGAAGAAGGTGGACACGGTGTATATGCTGTATGATTCTTTTATTTTGAATTTCAGGAAAAGGTCAAACTCAGCTGTGTTGATAGAAGTCAGAGTAGAGTTTAGGGGTTGGGACTAGAGGAGCAAGACTCTGGGAGGGCCGGAAATGTTCCGCATCCTCATTTGGTTGGTGGTTACATGGGTGGCTACACAGGAAAAACATGTTGCCCAGTACACTGTACATACTGCACACTTGAGTCTTTTATATCTCAATAAAGAGGTAAAATCAAATCAGAAAAGATTTTTTAAATCTGATACTCATATGAAAAGCTTTTGTATGTTTGTCACTTACACTTCAATTAAAAATAACTGAATAGAGTGGCACCTGGGTGGCTCAGCCGATTAAGCATCTGACTCTGGATTTCGACTCAAGTCATGATCTCATGGCTTGTGAGTTCAAGCCCCACGTCAGGCTCTGCACTGACAGTGTAGAGCCTGCTTGAGATTCTCTGTCTCCCTCCCTCCGCCCTCCCCCCCCCCACTTCCCCTCCCATGCACACGCTTTTTCTTTCTCTCTCAAAATAAATAATTTAAAAAAATAGGAAAAGTTTAAAAATTAAAACAAGGGGAAAAATAGTCTTTGTATACTTCAGGAATATTTATATGCCTTTCAAAGACAGTTTTTCTATGCCATTATTTCTAATGGTTGCATGGTGTCGTGTTGTATGGATGAATCATAATTTACCTAAGGAATCTTGATGGACATTTAGGTTGTTTCTAACTTTTATATTAAACAGTGACAAAGTTAACATCCTTTTTAAATAGGTCTTCCTATTCTTTTCTGATTATTTCCTTTTGGTGAATTCTTAAAAGAAGGGTTTCTTGTTTGGTGGTTAAGTACATTTTCATTCTTGCCCATGGTGTGTAAGTGTTTCTGTATGTTAACACAGATTTGGTGATCAGCTTTAAAAGCATATACATTGATCTGTTGTGTAATAAATGCTTTCAGTTTTAATTGGCATTTGTAAACATTTTCAGTGGAACTTATATTTTCACGTTTTTGTATATTCGTGCTACTTTCTCCAGTTTCCTTTTCATACATACCTTTTACCTATTTTCTTAATTCTTTTAAAGGCATAAGTCTTTTGATTTAAAGCCTTTTAAGGAAATAAATCAGATACACAAAAAGTACATAAAAAACTGGTACAGTTAACTCCTAACTTAAGAAATGATACATAATCAGTGCAGTTGAAACACCGTGTTAACATTAATAACATGTAAGAGCTTTTTGTGTATTAAGAATATTAAATCATTTGCTTTAGATCTTTTTCATTTTATCTTTTGTCTCTTAAGAGAATCTTACTGAATCCAAGATGGCTTCAACTGTAAGATGCATTATTTTATCTACAACTAAGACTAAATAATATGCTGTCAGTTAAACCATGATATTCTTGATTTTAAGAGACATCCTGCTTGTAGAGATGTTAAAAGGTGAGAATATACTCACCTTAGATTAATGAAATAATATATTTTACTGTGTGTGTCTTATATTTTCTCTAGTCAGATATACCAGTCTCTTGTGTTGTTTCTATTGTTAGTCCTAGTAAGACTTTCCTATGCCACAATTAAAAAAAAAAAAAAAATCATGTGTTTACTTCTGGTATTTTTTTAATGATTATTTATTTTTTTTAGAGAGAGAGAGCAAGTGTGAGCACGTGTGCACAAGCAAGGGAGGGACAGAGAGAGAGGGGAGAGAGAATCCCAAGCAGGCTCCCCGCTGTCAGCACAGAGCCTGTTGTGGAGCTCAAACCCATGAACTGTGAGATCATGACCTGAGCCAAAATCAAGAGTCAGCTGCTTAACAGACTGAGCCACCCAGGCACCCCTACTTCTAGTATTTTTATCACTTAAATTTTTTTTATCTTTAATTCATCCATTTTATTTTAATGTAAGATCTAGTTTTTGTCCTTTTGTCTTTAATTTTTTTTTATTTTATTTATTTTGAAACAGAGAGAGTGTGAGCAGGGGAGGGGCAGAGATAAAGGGAGAGAGCGAATCCCAAGCAGGCTCTGCACTGTCAGCACAGAGCCCAATGTGGGGCTTGCAACCACGAAACTGAGATCATGATCAGAGCCAAAACCTAGAGTCAGATGCTTAACTAACTGAGCCACCAAGGTGTCCCTCTAGTTTTTGTCTTTTTATCCAATATGTTAGCCAACTGTCATAAAGTTGATGCCACTAGTGATTTTTTGAACAAGGAATGATAGACTTCAGTGTGCTTGCTTGAGAAACAGGATATGGCGGTGGATTTTGGTTGGGTCTAGTCTAAAAATGATCATTTGCCTTTCTATGAAATGTGTATCTTAACCTATAGTTTAATTCAGTGTTAAAACTATGATTTCATGTTGCCTTAAAATTCTCATAATGCATCTGAGTGCTCTAGGAATCCGTCAAGTAATTTACTAAGTTAGATTTAAAATAACTGTTTTGCAACATAAACAGTGGCATTAATTCTGTGCTTAAAGTTTGTGTGAATGTGGGCAAGTTACTTAATTTCTTTAGCATTCAGCTTCTCTATTTACAAATGGCATAAGAGCACCTTCTCATAGGATCATTGTAAGGATCAAATGAGAAAGCATAAATCAAGGACTTAGCTGAATTAGCTCTTCACGCTTCCACTTTCAGGACCTCGAAGATCAAGTATAATCATAGCTGAGATTCTCTCCTACAGAGGGTTACTCTAGATCTTCAGGGTTACTGAAGTAAATTATTTTTGTTAGACTTCCAACCCTGATTTAGATTCCCAGGATTTGACTAGAACTTTTCTGGCCTTCTAGAATTATGTGACAAATCTGTATGTTTTCTGTTGCTGCTCTTAAAGGTGCTCTTCTGTAAATGCACTGAAATCTTTATAGAGTTTCATAGATTTTAGGATTTTGTAGGTGGAGAAGTTTGATTGACTTAGCTTTTATCCTGTAAAGTTGTTGCTAGGATAACCTCTGCTACTTTTCAGTTTTGATTTGTGGATGTAGTTTTTGTAGGTTTATGGGTTTTAGATCCTATCTCTTAAAGCTGGAGGGACAAGGGTAAGTCTACTAAAACAAATGTTTTGATGATATCTTACAGATAAGAAATTCCACTTTTTGCTTCTTTTTTTTTCTCTTTATGAACAGTACTTTTGAATGTTTTATGTAAGCACAGTACTGTGAATGTTATCATAGAAGTTTAAATCTTAGGCCTTGTACTCATTTACATCTTCTTGGTGAAAGATGAAATCTTATATGTGAAATCACAGTAAATAGCATAAGATAAAAAAAATAGCATAAGACCATATGTACTTATGTGTCAGATTGAAGAGCTGTTGACAGGAGAGGAGGCTTAGTGAAGGGAAGGCCAGAGTGTTCCTTAAGGAATGTGTTTTGTTAAGGTGTAAAGAATATATTAGGAACCAACCAGCACGACTGAAGATATAACAACAAGAATTAGTCTTTTGGGCATGCTTTGGATTGAAGGGTTTATTTGCATTGGGGTAGGGGGATAGTTACATTTGATAATGTGGGACAAGATTAGCATAAGGAGGGATGAGAAAAGAATAGGTCATCTATGTTGGGAGAAACACAGAATTCCAAGCGAGAAACCATGAGATCTGAGAGAGAGACAGGCATAGAGCAAGAGATTGAAGATTCTGATTTCTGGCTCTGTGGATATTCTTCTTCGATTATTCTAGTATTTCTGTGGTTCCTGCCTTTCTTGAGACTACATCCAGTTTTGTTTTTTGTTTTTTTTTTTTCCCCAGGAAAAAGAGTACAGGTTTTGGTGTCAGACTTTTGGTGGTAGATTTTTGGCTCTCTCCTTTACTGATTTGTGACCTTGGGCAAATTGTTCATCTTCTCTGTCTCAGTCCTCATCCGTAAAATGAGCATCATAAATAGTATCTGTCTTTGTAGGGCTGATATGAAGATTAACTGAGGTGACACAAAGCTTTTAGAACAATGCTAAGCATGTAACAAATGTTTAGTAAATAGCATCATATATGTATGACATCATATATACATACACATATATATATGATATGTGACATATATATAATGCTAATTGAGATAACATGAATTAATTTCTTATAGTTAAAAGAGCCTAAGGAGTTAATTTGCTTGCACCTTCACTTAGAGTAGGGCAACCTAGTGTGTGAGCTGGGTATGAAATGTTATTTTGGGTAGTGTATAGAGCATAAAAAAAAATACTGTCTTACGTAGTTTGAATAATAGGACCTGGTATTTGTTTATCAAGGATTTAAAAGAGGCTTGGTGCTGTTCTAAACATTTTACCTGTATTAACTCACTGGATCATTGTGATAACGTGGTGAAGTGTAGGTACTGTTATTTTCCTCCATTTTAAAGAGGTAGAAACAAAGGCTAACCATCTTGCCTAAGGTTATGTATAAGTGGCAGAGCTAGGATTGGAACACAGATAGTAAAGTTGTAGAGTTTTAATTTTTTTTATGGGAATATGGTTTTATTAAAAAAAAAAAAATTGTATGCTCCAAAACATTTTACTTGGAAATCTTCACTAGAAGTAAGAAAACACAAAACAATAAAGAACACCAGCATGAATACATAATACATACTTTAATTATGGACACATTAAATGTATTTTAATGTAATACTTCCTAACATGTTATCTCATATTGTGTTAAAAATAATACAAGGAGGTGACACTAGAGAACTACAGAATCCTGGATTCTGTTGCAGATAGGTATCCTTATTAGAGCCAAAAAAGGAGTCCTGGAAGGTGGCAAGAGAAAAGTGACAAGCAGTGCAAAACTAACAAGTCATCCAGTTGTGTGTTGTTGTTGTTGTTTTCAGTTGTGTGTATTTAAAAATGCCATTAAAATGAAGCTGAGAATACGTTTAGACACAGTTCCCACTTCAGTGAACATCCAGAATGCACAGTGGGAGGGTAAAGGTAGGGTTGTAATTTTATTGTGCAGTTTGAGCCATAACTTTCCCCTCAGTCTGTATGCAAAGACATGAGGGGAAAGTCATGTCATGATATGAAACCTAATCAGCATTCAAACGATTCATAGTAGCCAGAAACCCTATGAAGGCCACAAAGCAGATGAGCATTTAAGTTTTAAAGCCTACTTAACATAAAAAAATTTACATTGGGAAAGAAACACACAAATTTAAAGATTATTTATTTTTAAAAATCCTTTAACAGTTTTAGTAACCATCAGAGATGTATGTAGAGTTTTAATTTTTAAACCTCTCTTTCCTTCTTGTTTCTTACTTACCTTTTTAATTTTTTTTTTTTTTAACACTTACTTATTTTTGAGAGACAAAGACAGAGCATGAGTGGGGAGGGGCAGAGAGAGAGGGAGACACAGAATCCGAAGCAGGCTCCAGGCTCCAAGCTGTCAGCACGGAGTCCAACACGGGGCTCAAACCCGCAGACCACGAGATCATGACCTGAGCTGACGTCAGATGCTTAACTGACTGAGCCACCCAGGCGCCCTTTTATTTACCCTTTCAAATGAAATCAAGGAGGTCTCAATTCCTTGCCACTATTTCTTTTATTTCTAATGCTTGCTTCTTTCCCATTTTTTCAGGTACAGAGACTTAGGTAAGCAAGATATGGTATTAGGTAGTAGACTGTTGTAAGATTTTTGTACTGCACTTGAAGGTAGATTATGGTAAATTAAAGGATGTACACTATAAATCCTAAAGCAATCCTGTTTTCAAAAAAGTTACAGGTAATCTAACAAAGGAGATAAAATGGTATCAGAAAATACAGTTATTTAATTTTTAAAAAAGTAATAAAAAGAGCAAAAAGGTCCATGGAACACATAGAAACAAATAGCAAGATAATAGACTTACACCTAACTATGTCAGTAATCACATCAAATGTAAGTGGTCTAAAAACACCAGTTAAAAGGCAGAGATAGGGGCGCCTGGGTGGCGCAGTCGGTTAAGCGTCCGACTTCAGCCAGGTCACGATCTCGCGGTCCGTGAGTTCGAGCCCCGCGTCAGGCTCTGGGCTGATGGCTCGGAGCCTGGAGCCTGTTTCCGATTCTGTGTCTCCCTCTCTCTCTGCCCCTCCCCCGTTCATGCTCTGTCTCTCTCTGTCTCAAAAATAAAAAACGTTGAAAAAAAAAATTTAAAAAAAAAAAAAAAAAAAAAAAAAAAAATAAAAGGCAGAGATAGGCAGATAAAAAAGCAAGACTTAACTATATATTCTTGTCTATAAGAAGCATACTTTAAATATAAAGGTACAAATAGATTAAAAGAATGGAAAAACATAATACCATACTTATAACAGTCGAAAGATAGAATGGCTATATTAATACTAGACAAAGTAGACTTCATTTAAAGCAAAGAATATTTCCAAGGATAAAAGATATCATTACATAATGATAAAGAAATTGGTTAATTAAGGGGACATAACACTTCTAAACATTTTTTTTGCCTCTAATAGAATTACAAAATTTCTCTTGATGGAACTCTAAAGAGGAATAGTCAAATTGTCTGTTTTAGTTGGAGAGTTCAGTACCCTTCTCTGAGTATTGAAAATCACAAAGATATAGAAGGCTTGAATAATAGTGTCAACCAATTTGACCTAATTAACACTTATAGAATATTTTACCTAACAACAGCAGAGTATTCTCAATTCTTCTTAAGTACATTTTCCATGATGGACCATATTTTGAGCCATAAAACAAGTCTCAATAATTTAAAAGGATTGAGAACCTGTGTTCTATGATCACAGTGGAATTAAATTAGAAATTGTTAGCAGAAAACTGCAAAATTTACTAATACTTGGAAACTAAATAATACAATGCTGAATAACCTATGGCTTAAAGAATAGATCAAAAGGAAATTATAAAGTATTTTGTACTAAATGAAAATAAAACATACCAGAATTTGTGAGCTACCAGTAAAGCAGTACCGAGGAGGGAATTTATAGCGCTGAATGCCTATATTAGAAAAGGAAAAATATCTCAAATTAATGGTTCTCACTTCCACATTAAGAAATTAGGAAAAAAGTAAATTAAACCAGAATAATTGAAAGAAAATGGTAAAGGTCAATATGGGAGAATGTATAAAAAACAGGAAAACAAAGACAAAATCAGTGATAACCACAAACTGTTTCTTTGGGAAGTTCTGTACAGTAAATAAAGCTCTAACCGGACTGGTTGGTATCAGGAATGACAGAGGTGACATCACTACAGATTCTACACACAATCAAAGGATAATAACGGAGTATTATAAGCAGCATTATGCTTATAAATTTTACACCACAAATGAAATGGACAAATTCTCCAAAAGATACACACTACTACACTCAAGAAGGAATAGACAACTTGAATAATAGACTTGTGTCTATTAAAGACATGGATACTATTAAAATACTCCCACCAAAAAACCTCTAGGCCCAGATGGCTTCTAAATTCTAAATTTAGAATTTAATGAATTCTAAATATTTAAGGAATAGATTATACCAGTTCTAAACAAAGACTTTCAGAAAGTTGCAGAGAAAGGAATACTTCCTAACTTACTTTGTGAGGCTAGTATTACCCTTATATTTCAAACTAGACAAAGACATTAGGAGAAAAGAAGACTATACAGAAATATCCCACATGAGCATACATGCAAAAATTCTAAACTAATTAGAGCAAATTAAATGTAACCATTTATAAAACAAAACAAAACATCATGACCAAGTGGGGGTTTATTCCAGGAATTCAGGGTAGCTTTAGCATTTAAAAAGCAATCAGGATAAGTCCCTGTTAACCAACTGAAAAAGAAAAGCCATAGGATTATCTCAGTAAATGCAGAAAGAAAAAAGCATTTGATAATCTTATTAAATCTTCCATTCCAGATAGTAACTCTGAGCAAACTCTCTGAAAAAACTACAGATAATGTAATTTTAATGGTGGAAGATCAAATGCTTTCTCCTTGAGACCTAGAACAAGTCAAGATTGTCTACTCTGACTACTTCTGTTCCATAGTATACTGGAGGTTCTAGGCAGTGTAGTCAAGCAAAAAACAAAAGGCATCTAGAATGGAAGGGAGGAAGTAAAAGTATCTTTTTTTTTTTTTTTTTTTTTGCTGATGGCAGAACTGTAGAAAATCTGTTGGAACCTATAAAACTACTAAAACTAATCAGTGAGTTTAATGAAGTTGCAGGATAAAGGATCGATATATGAATATCAGTTACACTTCATAAACTAGCAACAAACAGAAATTGAAATTTAATAAAATCAATACCATTGGCCATAGCAACATGTATGAAATACTGAAAACTACACAGTATTGCTGAACAGAATTAAAGAATACTTAGATAACTGGGGTGGTGTTCCTTGTTCATGGGTTTGGAAGACTGATTGTTACTAAGATGACAACTCTCACCAAATAGATCTGTTGATTTAGTGCAATCCCATTCCCAAATTTTAGCAGGCTTTTATACACACACACACACACACACACACACACACACACACACACACACACACATTTATAGAAATCAACACATTGATTCTAAACTTCATGTAAAACTGAAAACAATCTAAAATAGCAGAAAAAATTTTTTAAAAAGAACAAAGTTAGAGAGTCAGTACTACCTGATATCACAATCACTATACAATTAAAGCAATCAAAACAGTATGGTATTGGTGTATATACAGAGAAATAGATCAGTGGGATAGAAAAGTCCAGAAATAAGCCAATGCATATTATAGACAACTGAATTTTAATAAAGTACAAAGGCAATTGAATGAAGAAAGGATAGCCTGTTCGACAAATCATGCTGGCACAATTGGGTATCAATATATACAAGCACATGAACTTCACTCTGTATCTTGCCTGCAAAAGTTAACTCAAAATGAATCATAGACCTAAGTATAAAAACTTAAAATTATAGAACTTTTAGACAAAAACAGGAGAAAATCTTTGTGATCTTGAGTTAGGCAAATATTTTTATTTTTGAGAGAGAACCAGTGGGGGAGCAGAAGAGAGAGGGGGGACAAAGGTTCCGAAGTGGGCTCCGTGCTGACAGCAGAGAGCCCAGTGCGGGACCTGAACTTCTGAGCCTTGAGATCATGATGTGAGCTGAAGTTGGAAGCTTAACCGACTGAGCCGCCCAGATGCCCCCAAGGCAAATATTTTTAAATGTAACACCAAAAGCGTGATTCATAAAACAACACTGATAAGTGAACTTTGTCAAATTAAAAATGTGTGCTCTTCAAAAAGTATTAAGAGAATGAAAAGACAAGCTGTAGGGTGGGAGAAAAGATTTGCAAATCAGTTGTGTAAGGATTTATATCTAGGATATGTAAAGAACTCTCAAAATATTTATATTACTTATATTAAATGTAATATTGGTCATTAGAGAAATGCCAATCAGAATCATAGGTGAGCTACTGATTCATACTTACTAGAATTACCAAAAAGGCTTACCAAGTGTTGGCAAGGGTATACAAGAACTAGACCTCTGTACTTCGCTGTTGAGTTTGTAAATAGTACAACCACTTTAGGAAATAGTTTGATTATTTATTAAAATGTTAGATATAGACCTACTGGCTATTCTACCTAGATATTTACTGAAGAGAAAATACTTCCATACTAACCTTCACAGCAGCTTTATTTGTAATAACCACTGAAATCTAGATGCTCATCAGTAGATGAATGGGTAAACAAATGATGGTATGTCCATACTACTTAGCAACAAAAAGGCATGTACTGTTGATACACACAACAACACAGATGAATCTCAAAGTAACTTTGCTGAATGAGAGAAACCAGGCACTTGGGAGCAAGTGGCTATGTTCGCTATCTTGACTGTAGAGATTTTTTCATGGGTGTTTACTGTATACATTGAACATGTGCAATTTATTGCATGCCACCTCTGTATAAATAAAGCTGTTTTGAAAAAGTGATGCAATGAAGATTCTAATACAGATATGAATTGATGAGAGATTTACCAAAAACTGTTTTTTTAACATGGATCCTTGCTGTGCCTTTCACGTAATTATTTAAATACACACAAAGCAGAAGTCAGTTA
This sequence comes from Panthera onca, assembly GCF_046562875.1. Lineage (NCBI taxonomy): Eukaryota > Metazoa > Chordata > Mammalia > Carnivora > Felidae > Panthera > Panthera onca. The sequence goes on from NC_138355.1 coordinate 23,205,780, forward strand.
TAACCTTTTTCTTAGAAATAATCAAGAAATAAGGGGCGCCTGGGTGGCTCAGTTGGTTACGCAGCTGACTTCAGCTCAGGTCATGATCTCATGGTTCGTGAGTTCGAGCCCCGTGTCGGGCTCTGTGCTGACAGCTCAGAGCCTGGAGCCTGCTTTGGATTCTCTGTCTCCCTCTCTCTGCCCCTTCCCCGCTCATGCTCTGTTTCTCTCTGTCTCTCAAAAATGAATAAATGTTAAAAAAATTTTTTTTAAAGATTAAAATGCCTATCTAGACACGTGTTTGCCCAAATTACACAAATAGACCAAGACCCTTGTCCAGATCAGATACTTCAGCAGTTTTACATGATACTTGAATCTTAGTATTTTCTTCTTTTTACATCTTAAAAGAGAACCTGAGGGAGGGAGAAGGCAATGTTTGAGTGGAAGAATGAGGCCTCCGGACGAGGATTTGGATTGGGTTGAGAACATTGGCTCTTAATATGTTGCTTGTGTGGAGTGTTAGTTTTCCAATAGATTCTTTCTTAGATCTTATTTATTCGATTTGATGAGGGGTAACTTGCTGCTACTATAGATATATCTGCAGCTGCCCTGGAAGATTAATGTTACCTGGCTGAATTTGGTCTGTGTACAGCCTTTCCCTGCATACCCTCATCTGAGGAGTGCTTTCTGAAGTAGAATCTGCCCTTGGTTTTGTTCTAGATGAGGGATCAATAGACTTTTTGTAAAGGCCCAGATCGTAAATACTTCAGACTTTTTTTTGCAGGCCATACAGTCACCGTTGCATCTATTCAGGCCTGCCTTTGTGGGGTGAAAGGAACCATAAACAATACATAAATGAATGAGTGTAGTTGTGTTCCAATAAAACAATTTTAATTTAGAAAAACAGGGCTGGATTCAGCTTGTGGCTGTAGTTTGCAAACCCTTGTTCTACACCATCAGTATTTCCTCTTTGGGACACTTGGCATCATCTGGTTAGTTTCCTAGTGGTAGTTGCAAATGGAGGAAAGTGGTACCCTTTCACTTGCACCTGCTCTGTTGAACTTAATGGCTTTTGCAGATGATGGTATGAAATGAGTGAATGACCTCAACTATCAGGGAGGAGTAGAATGATAAGGCATGCTTACTTCCTTTCTCACTCACAACCCATTTGCAGATGGTCAATAAATTCAGCAAGTTTACTTTTGAAAATTCTATGGAATTAGTTTTTTAAAAATATACTTATAATCTCCTGGCTGAAGTAGGGCAATAATTGCTGTTTCTGCTTTTAAGGTTCTCTTTCTAATCCGCCAGCCTCCACACATGTTGCCAGTTCCTTTTCTAAAATAAAAGTGTTATGGCATACATCTCTGCCTGTAATTATACAGTAACTCCCAGTCACCCAGAATAGTGATTCTTAACCACTTTTTATTCCTGAGTCCCTTTGAAAATCATTGGATAGCTGTGGATCCAGGAAAATTAATTTTTGTGAGTGCTCATTACACAATTTTCATACTTCTGGGAAGTTGTGCAGTTCATGGCCCTAGGATTTAATTCATGGTCTCTTAGTTAACAACTTTTGATTTAGAGAATAAAGTGCATGTTTCTTCCCATGCTGTTGTACATGCTTCATGATCTGCTTCCAGTCTGTCTTTGCAGCATATTATCCATGTTCCCTGCCTCCCTCTCTATCCCTCTTCCTCTCTCTCTTTCTGTCTGTCACCCTTTCTGTCTCTCTCTCTCTCTCTCTCTCTCTCTCTCACACACACTTTTTTTTTCTACAAAGAATTTACCAATATTCTTCTGCCATGCCAGTTTCTTCCATTCTGTCTTTGCAAGTATTATTTTCTCTTGCCAGGAATGTCCATACTACCCCTCCATCTGCCCGGTTTCTACTCGTTAAGACTCATCTCAAATAGCAGATCCTTAGTGAAGACTTCCCTGACATTTCCTCTTTGTCAGACATAAATAAGTATGAAGGATTTGTAGCCACTGAGACTTGCAAGGATGGGGGTGGGGTGGAGGGAGAGGAGAATGAAGGAGGAAGACTTCTAGGAAAGATTTCTTTGCTCTCTTTCTTTTTTTTCCTTTTTTCTTTTTTTAGTATTTATTTATTTTGAGCAAGAGGGAGAAAGAGAATGCCAAACAGGGTCCGTGCAGAGCCTGCCACAGGGCTCAATTTCACAAACCACAAGATCATGACCTGAGCCGAGATCAAGAGTCAGATGCCTAACCAACTGAGCCACCAAGGTGCCCGAAGATTTCTTTGCTCTTAAGAGATATACCTCTTCTTGAATAATGGCTTCTGACTTAACAGCATTGTTATGAAGATTGCATGAGATAATATATGTGAAGTACTTGCTCGTAAATTGGTATAGTGGGCATTTAATTCAGTTAGCTATTGTTTTTTACTAAGTTGAAATCTAGCATTTTACTAGGTGAAATCTAGCATTTAAGGGCAAGTGAATGCCTTTCCATTGGCCATCTTGGAAGCACTAAATTTGAGCTTATAAAGAAGTAAGGGCAAGTCTGCAGCCTCAAATGCTGAAAGCTGATGAAAAGCAATAAGCAAAATCTTTGACCCAAAGTCAAGAATCAGAATGACTTGTAAGGCTTGAGTTTCTTAATTTCTAAATATTATATTTAGAGTAGTGGAAAAAAAAAAAAAAGATACCTCTTCTTAACCTCCCTGAACCTCAGTTTTCTAAGTTGAGTATAATAATGTTTACCTTGGGCTGTTAAATGAAGAGCAGTGTTCCAATCTCTACAGCACCTCGATAATTATACAGGAAATTCTCTTCTTCTAATCAGTGTGTGGCCCCAGCAACATATTGCAGGAGTAAACTAATCTTCAGAGACCCACTTCTTTCGGTTCTGAATAAAATGTCCTGATGGAAAACTATATTGTAAATTTACTAAAACAAGATTTATTCAAATCCTGCTGAAATTATCTTAAGCTGTGTGTGTGAGATACAAGTTGTCATGCAAATATTTATGTTGTTATAGGCATTGCTACATTTAAACGTCCAGTGGAATTTTTACTATAAGAGTACATGATGCTTTTTTGGCTAGTAAGTTGCAAATAGAATAGATACCTGTCTTTGACAAATTAACACTTGTGTTTTTCACTATTCTGGGAATGACTGATGAGTGTATGACATATGATAATTTGTAATTTTGCTGAGCACAGATGTGATACTAGTCCATCACGCTGTTGTCGAAAACTGAACTCTCTGCGCCAGAGCCAAAATATAACACAAAGACAGAGTTTGGGATAAAGAGGAATGATAACTTTATTGCTTTGCTGGGAAGAGAAGGTTGCAGCAGGCTAAGGCCTTCAAAACTGCAAGCCCAACTGGAGGAGGAGGTTGGGGGGCTTTATAGGGAAATAATATAACTATATCTATAGGGAAATAAAATAACTCCTGGTGCTGGTGACCAAAGAGAAGCAAAAAGCAATAAGTATGGGAAGAGGAATTTTGGATAAATTAATGAGTAAAATGTAAAATTCTCTGGTGGCTTAAATCAATGGTATAAATGAGTCTACTTTGCAATTGTATGGTAATGTAATAAGTATAAATTCTTTCAGTATTTTTAGAATCATTAAACGGCCTGTAAGAGTAAAAAAAAAAAAAAATTAGTTACACTTTAATGTGTTATATGCCATAGTAGTATTTTCAAATTTGGGGATTTTCAAGATGTTCTGGGACAAAATTCCTTATAACATTGAGGATCTATTGTACTTGAGGTTACCACATTGGTATTTATTTATTGAGACTTCAGAATTCAATAGGAATAAATAATACAGTCTCTCTGTGTGTATAATACTATCTCTCCTTCTGAATGAAACTTCTAAGATCATATAATTTAGTAGTCCATTTATAAGCACTCTTTTTGTTGCCCATAGGATGAAGTCCAGGCTTTTCTTTTTACTGTAACAAACATTGCCTTTTTTACCTACTTCACCAGACTCCGTTCTTGAAGCTTCTTCTTTTTTACATTTTGCCCTTTTTAATTATACTGTACTTAACGATTGGCAATTCCCTGAATGCCAGTGTCAAAGGATTTCACCATCCTAGCCTTTATACATGGTATTTCTTTTGTTTACCTTATTCACCTGATGAACTTCTATTAGAAATGAAGGTGGAGAGAAACTAGATATTTCACCCTCTGCCACCTCCATGTTTCCACAATTTAGTGTTGGTTAGGGAGTGGGTAATTTGGCATTGTAGAAAGCACTGAGGATTAGCAAACAGAAGACTTGCATTTAAGAGCTACCTCTGCAATTAACTGATTAAGTGAGCCTGGCCGGATCACATAACCTCCCGTGGGATTGTTGTCTTCTGTAAAATCAGGGGATTGGGATAAAACAGTGAGTAAGTAAACTTACTCCCCCCCCCTTCCTTTTCTTTTTCTTTACTTCCAGTTTTCTTCCCCTTCTTTCATTCTTGAACATGTGAAGAATACAACAGTTTCCATCACTTTTTAGTAAATTACTACAGCCATGGTTTTTCATGAAGAGTGGGGGCGGCTTGGTAGGGCTTGCCCTGGGATAAGGGGGACAAATATTAAAATAAGGGATTTGAAGTGTACCCTAAGTTGAGATCTCCAAAGATCTTCCACCTCTTAAATAATATTCATGTGTATTCTTTGTATTAGCATGAGAAAAATATTTGTGAACATATATAGCTTAATTCTAAGAGACTGTTCTTGAGACCATTTTGGCTTTGAAGTCAAAATTGACCACTAACACCATCTGTTGGTGGGAAGAGTTGTACTTTTTATTGGATATGTAGCTTAGTTTCTATGAAATTTTGCAAATTAAAGGTTTTTAAGTTGAGGCGCTTCTGTATAATTCAGGAGAATGAACAGGATTCCCCCTTGCACTTTATGTTTTGAAATAATTTCAAACTGTCAGAAAAGTTATAGGTATATAGAAGTCAAAAAGGCACCAGTGTTTTTTAAAACATTTTGCCCCATTTGCTTTATCATTTATTTCTCTTTCTCACATACATATACATGCTGTCTTTCTGAAATATTTGAAAATAGTTTGCATGCCCCTTTACCTCTTAATATTTCAATTGTATTTCTTTTTTTTTTTTTTTAATTTTTTTTTCAACATTTTTTATTTATTTATTTTTGGGACAGAGAGAGACAGACAGAGCATGAACGGGGGAGGGGCAGAGAGAGGGAGACACAGAATCAGAAACAGGCTCCAGGCTCCGAGCCATCAGCCCAGAGCCCGACGCGGGGCTCGAACTCACGGACCGCGAGATCGTGACCTGGCCGAAGTCGGACGCTTAACCGACTGCGCCACCCAGGCGCCCCTCAGTTGTATTTCTTAACAAAATTATTATTTTATGTAACCACATCACAGTTATCAAATTCAGGAAACTGATACAGTACTTTAATCTATAGTCAGTATTTCAATTTTGTGAATTGTTCCAATAATATCATTTACTGCCCTCCAGTACAGCCTCTTTAGTTGTCTCTTGAGTTTAAATTTGTACTGGTTCCTCAGCCTTTATTTGTGCTGTGAGATTTTTAAAAGAATGAATTCATAGAATGTTCCTCAGTTTATTTTTATCCATTTCCTTGAGATTAGATTCAGGTTATGCATCCTCAGCTCAACTACTTATAAGTGATGTGTCCTTCCCAGAGTATCACGGCAGAACCACATGATGTCTTTCCATTCCTGGTTGGCAATGGCAACTTTGATCCACACACTCAGGGTGTCAGTGCTGTTTCTTCACACAGTGTAGTTACTTATTTTCCTCTTGCAACTAATAAGCAATCTGTGGGAAAGCACTGTTTTGTTTTGTTACTTTTTTCTAATTAAAATAATGTCTTTGTAGAAATTTTGAAATATACAAGTAAGCAAGCTAAAGTTAGGAAGAAACTGACTTGGAAACATGGAGATAGCTACATTGTAGTGCATATTGGTATAATCTCTGATCTACAGCATAATAGTGATCTCACATGATAAACAAAAGGATTATACCTTAAATACTGTTTGGTAAATTGCTTTATTCACTTAGCAGTATGCTGTGAATATTTTCCTATACATCACGGAGTTTTCTTCTGTGATATTTTAGTGGCTACAGTGTTGCATGGTGTATAATCCTTTGCCTATGGATTATTCTGTGATGTTTGACTTAGTCTCGCATTTCAGGTACAAGAACCTCTTGAGTGTCCAGGCTATTTAATTGCTCTTCTTTCTAGGCTCTTTCTTTTTTCTTGCAGCTTGAGGGAAGCACTGCTGTACTGTTAGCGCATGTGAAATTTTCACTTCAACCATGGAGTCCTTGACCTACCGTTCTGTCTGTTCCACAGTTTGATACTACCAGGCTGAGTTCTGAGTTCTTTTCTCTGACCATTTCTGAGCCTGCAGTGGCACACATCTGCCAGTTACATAAAGCTATTTCTGATTGAGCTGGATTGTTTTCATGTTTTGTTAATCTGTACAGTATGTTGGGATTTTTGTTTTATTCCAGATACATCATTTTATGAGTTAAATGGACTTTTATGGGCTGACTTTCTGAATAGAGCTTCTAGCTAAAATGTATACACACCCACCACAACCAAAAACATACAAAACAAACATGTGGAGCACAGTTTATCTTTTTGCTTGGAACTTTCTGTTATCTGAATTCTAGTCAACCTATATTTATATTTTGGGCCAGGTTGAGTGGAAGATCTCAGAGCTCTTACGTGTTAGAATCACTTGGCAAATTGGCAAATTATCATCAGGGAATCTTTACTGGAGATAGAGATTTACTTAAGATTTTCCCCTTTAATGCTCATTTATTTGAAAATCTCTCATCAAGTATTTAGTTTGGGGCCAGTTAGGTAAATGGAAATATAAACTCTCTGTGTAAGATATGGGTCAGTTAATCGATCATTCCATTACTTCTACACTTAAGTACAAATGCAACAAAATTACATCTGAAAGGCTTATTATGTATAGAATCTCTATTGACTTAAGGTAGAATCATTTTAATCCTAGTGAATTTTTTAAAGTCGCTTCATTATTTTTAAGTCTTTCTTTACACTTTGGGAAATAAAGGCTACTATTTTATAAATGGTGAAGTACAAATATATCAAATGGGCCAGTTTCTTAGGGCGCGTGGGTGGCTCAGAGGCAAGTTGAGTGCCCAATTTCAGCTCAGGACACGATCTCACAGTTCATGGGTTCAAACCCCATGTCAGGCTTTGTGCTGACAGCGCAGAGCCTGCTTGGGATCCCTCTCTCTCCCTCACTCTCTGCCCCTCCCCTGCTTGTGCACACGTGCATGCTCTCTCTCTCTCTCTTTAAATATAAACATTAAAAACATTTTTTTAATGGGCTGGTTTCTTTTCATTGTCCTTAATATACGCACTCTTCTTGAGGTAGGGTAATAAGGTGGCATTGAGAAAGGTAAAACAGTTTTCTGCTATCTTTATCCTTTTCCTTTTAAGATCTTAGTTTACTTTGTTTTGAAAATAATCGTCACACATCTTGAGTATGTATGTAAAAGATATGCCTGGAAAAAATATAAAGGTGTTTAACTTTAATAATTTGGTAAGTGATCTAGCAGTCTTACTGGAAAACAATTTAGTTCTTTTGACGTGAGACTTCTAAATGTGTAGATTAATTTAGACATTTTCAACTGTTTTTTTCTTTTGCAACCTGGTGGTGTAAAATTGCTAAACCTGTCATTGTGATTGGCTTACAGTGATTGAAGTTTATGTAAAACTTGTCTTTTTTTCTTACAGTTTGGTGTGTTCTTATCCATGTGATTGCTGTTGTTTTAAACGATGCTTGCCATCTTTTGATTAAGAATGAATTGTAGCTTAGAATTTGTTATCATTTATTCTGCGTTACTAGCGATATATGGAATAATTTCAAGGTGTATACTTTTGAATAAATTCATAAAATAATTTATAACATTTGTGTTTAGTTTACATGTAGAAGTTAGTTGGCCATCATGCTGAGAGGTGTCTCTCTTGAGGGACTCCTCCTCATTAAATTCAGTGGCTTAGTATTGCAAACTGTTTGTAGATTTATCTTTTTTTTTTGTCCTGAGAGATACAGTTGTTATTAGTCAACATGTTTACAGTGTTTTTAATCATTTAGTAAATTTCTTTTCCAGTGTACTTATGTCTTAAAATATACTTTTGAAATTCTTTATTTAGAGGAATAGTTTACTCTTTTTAATCCATTGATTTATATTGTAATTTTCACAGGCTTCTGGAATTTAGAAGTAGAGGGGCTCTTAGAGGTGTGCTCCTCCTCCTTTTTTTTTTTTTTTTTTTTTTTTTTTTTTTTTTTAAGCCACATCACTGATGGATGGACTTGGTGCCTCTGCTTAAATATTAGCAAGGTTCTTTGCCCAACGCCTTACAGCTGGCTAGTAGTGCCCTAGACCAGGATTTGAATCCAGGGCTTTCTGATTCTAAAATCTGTGTTCTTCCCATTATGCTATGCCATTTCTAGATGCATGGAGTTTTTCCTGAGTGATTTTTTTTTTTTGTAATTCTTACAAAATCTCTCTGAGGTATATTTTATCATCCCGTATTTGTAACTTAAGAAACCAAAGTTCACTGATACTTACCTAGCATAATGCACTTGGTTAAAATCCTGGAATTGGTATTCTATATCTCATGATTTTACCACTGAACTGCTTTCTCTGCTCCTTGGTCAGGAGTGGTGGTGGAGTTATGGAGGAGTGTTGTTCATGAATTGACATGAATTCTGTTCACTTTTTAAAATACCATCTGAGATTGCCATTTCCATAGCATCAGGGCTTCTGAATTAGGAACTGGTGATGGTAGGATAAAGATGATTGAAGTGAAGGGGATACGTTGTGACTATGGGAGAGTTTGCACAGCTGAAGACTAGGAGAGGGTCCTCGAGAGCAGAGATGGGAAAAGCTTGGGTGGGAAGGGGTCTGTACAGCACTTCATATGCTTCGCTGTTTGTGGCAAAAGATGGAAGAGGGTTGTTTACTACTCAACTTCCCTAAGACCCTGTGGCACACCTCTGGCATAGTAAACCCTGAAATACTGGTTTTACTTTTCTAAGGTTTCTTCCCTATTTAGAAACCTTCCATGATTCCTTGCTTGTCCCTTCCAGTCTAAATTTCCCCATTCAACAGCTGAGACCCTCCCTAGTCTGGTCCTGTGACTTCTTAGAACTTTTCCGGAGTCCATCACAAAAATTCTCCTGAGCAAGCAGGCCAGGACTCCACACTGGACCTCCTCTCTGGGTCGTCACTTTGAAAACTTTTTTTTTTTTTTAACCTTTATTTATTTTTGAGACAGAGAGAGACAGAGCATGAACGGGGGAGGGGCAGAGAGAGAGGGAGACACAGAATCGGAAGCAGGCTCCAGGCTGTGAGCCATCAGCCCAGAGCCCGACGCGGGGCTCGAACTCACGGACCTCGAGATCGTGACCTGAGCTGAAGTCGGCCGCTTAACCGACTGAGCCACCCAGGCGCCCCTTGGGTCGTCACTTTTAAATTTGCACTCTCGTTTATGGTGTTTTTACTTTTCCTGTCTTCCGAACCTTCAACTTGTCTTTATAAACCTAAACATTATTTCTTCCTGTAGAAATCATGTGACTCTTGAAGCTGAATAGAAGTTTAACAGATAGTAGCATTCTGTTTATTTCATTTCGTGCTCTTTTCCCCTCTAGTCATATTATGAACTTAGAGTAGGAACAACGTTTTAGGTTCTCTTTTCTGTTTCCTTCCTTCCCTCATTTTGTTTCCCTACAATTCCTTCTCCCCTTGACCCTTCCTTTCTCTCTTCCGCACCCTCCGCCTCTGTCCTGGGTTTGTTTGTTTGTTTGTTTGTTTTTTATCTATCCATTTATCAACTCATCTGTCTTTTTTGTCTTTTGATTTTTCCTTCCCATCTGTCCTCCCTTTTTAATTCCCATCCAGCTGTCTGCCCCTACTGTGCAAGCTTGGGCAAGTTACCTCTCCTCTCCTCTCCCCTCCCCTCTAAAAATAGGGTATAATGTTATTACTTCATAGAATTGTTTTGATGATCCAGTGAATTTGTAATGAAAAAGTTCTCAGCAAGCCTTCCAGGTAATAAGCACTCCTGGATATTAGGTTTTATTGTGATTGTTGTACTGTTTTGTATATTCCAATATATAAAACAAACGATAGGATTTTCTATAAAAGGAGAAGTAGTTTTCCTTTTTTTTTTGCAAATAAAAGTGGATGATTGTTTTTAAAAGTAGTTAAATAAGTTAGTTTTGAACTCTTAAATGTTTTGACAGTAATCTAAAAATATTAATCATATTAGCAGTCATGACTAAGATAATTATTTCTGCTTTGAAATAAATTAGTTTTTCATGTATTACATCCTTAATTGCTTGCCATATGGACTAATTTTGTGCTAAGTTCTTTGTATAAAAGTATATTTTGCCTTCTCTTGAATAAGAATTTAGCTGGGTATGGAATTCTAGGTTGACAGTTATTTTCTCTCAGCACTTGGAAGATATTTTATTTTCTTCTGTGTGCATTGTTTTTGTTGAGAAGCTTTCCATTTAATTTTATTCATATGTAAGTAAAGTGACTTATTCCACTTGCTTTTAAAACAAATATTCTCCAGTTTAGAATGATGTATATAGAATATGACTCTTTACTTTCTTTGCTCAAGGTTTGTGATTCCTGAACATGAAATTTGTATCTTGCCCATATTCTGGGAACTTCCCAGCCTTTATCTCTTTAAATATTGCCTTTTATTATTTCTCTTCCTCTGGAACTTCTCATAGACTGTGCTAGATCTTATTATTCCATTTTTTATTTTTCTTGATCTCTATGCATTTTGCATATAATTCTTTTTGTACAGAATTTTTGTATAATTTCCTTTCTCTCCGCTGCTTCACAAATTCTCTTCAGTTTTGTTTAATCTGATGCTTAATTCTCTAGCTACTATATTTTTCTTTTTTTAAGAAACATTTTTATTTGGTTTTCCAACAAATGTTTGTGTTGCTTTTTGCATAACATTTTCAGTTTCTTCTTTTAAGGCTGCTGATTTTAATCTTTCCTGTTTTATAGCCTTTATCAGATAAGCGTTCATCTAAAGTTCTCAGAAGGTAATCCTAATAACTGTTGTGTTTCTTGCTTTTACTTGTAGCATGTTGCTTGCTTATACAGTTGGTAAATTTTTATCTTGAGCTTGCCAGTGGGGTTTTATTTGTGGGAATCCCACATTCATTGTCTTTTTGTTCCCTCCATTTGCCTGGGGTTCCAGGAGTCTCACTGGCTTGTGAACCTGTTTTTGTGGATTTCTCATCTTGAGGGCCTTGAACTGTGCTGGTAGTATATAAATTCAAATTCTGTACCTGCTGGAGTATGCCTAGGATTACAGGTTTTTATTTTGTAGACAAGTTTGTGGACACTCTTCTCTAGCTTCAGTGTTAAGTTCAGGCCAAGACAGACAAGTTTCTGTATCTTCTTATACCCGTATACTTTCTTTCTTTCTTCCTTTTTTTTTTTTTTTTTTTTTTTTTTTTTTAAATAGACACTTTATCATTGAAGGAGTAGACTATTCTGGCTGGCTGGCTTTATTCTAGGTAAAGGTGTGGTTGGGTGGGGTGGGGAACAGTGTGTGTGTCTCAGTTCTCATCTCTTGGTTGCCTTTTCTATCCAACTGATAATCAAAACTCAACTTATAATTCCTAAATTTCATTCATACAAAGATTTTTATATTGTTTATCAGATGTATTGCTGGAAATTGAAATCCTCATCATATTCTTTTAAATGTGTGTAGTATTGTATGTATTATCTGATTGCCATTCGCCCTATACTGTAATTGGACATTGATATAACATTATCCTGTGAGTAATGCTTTATTCAGTGATTCAGTCTTTTAACAGATACTTACTAAAAGTAAGTAGTTGGGGGTCAAGTATTGTGTTCATGTGCCTGAATGAAAAGATGGAAAATAATGATTTTTCTGTCATGTTTTGTTTTAAATATGAGTCTTTAATATCAAGGAACTCAAAGTTCATTAGGGAGAGATACATAAATAAACCAGTGTGAAAAGATGGCATTAGAATTTTGACAAAAGAGCAGTGGAAGCACAGATTTACAGGAAAATCTCTCTCCAGGAGGCACTGGGGACTCCTGTAGCCCTGGATGTACACGAGAACTTTTTTCTTTTTAATTTCTTTTGTAAAAGCTTGAACTTTTCAAGGGTGGCAAATAGCGAAGATAGGCTTGCTTGGTGTTACACTGGAAATGGTTTTAAGAGGCAACCATGTTTTTAGTAAACTTCTGCTAGAATAATGGCTTTATTGTTGAAACAAAGTACTGGGGAATTGAGACTCCTCTCTCATTTTCTTAGATCAAAAATTAAAGAAGGCAGTGGGAGTTTAGCTATCACAAATGCTGAAAGTGAGCTTGCCTGCATGCCATGATATACAGGCTACTTAAATCTTCAGGCCTTCCATGAGTGTCATATAAAGCATGTCTTTAATATTCATTTTAAAATAAATGTTAAAGGAAAGCAAGCTGTAACAAGTGTTAAATATTGAACTGCAATTACAGTGTTTTAATTTTACCCCATTTTTTTTCCTCATGAAAGTTTTAAGAATATTATACTAGGAAGGTTTCGTTTCTTTCTTTTCTTTTTTTTTTTTAAGTTTATTTTGAGAGAGAGAGAGTCAGGAGTGGGGGGTGGGGAATGGGCAGAGAGAGAATCCCAAGCAGGCTCCATGTTGTCAGAGCAGAGCCTGGTGTGGGTCTTGAACCTACTAACTGTGAGATCATGACCTGATCTGAAGTCAGACGCTTACCTGACTGAGCCATCTAGGCACCTGAGGAAAGTTTAGTTTCTCTTGTTGAGCCCTTCATTTCTGTTTTCATCTTTCTTATAATTATCCATTGGAATTTCTTAATGTGGTTGTATACAAAGGTATTAAAATGGTTCTCACTATTGTAAATTGTGCTTTATTGAATAGCTTTACCTGTATAGTTTTTTCTCTATGAGATGAATTTCTAGGACTGAGATTTTAAGCTAGAGTATATGAGCATATCAATTCTGTATTGTCTAAATGTTCCCAAAGAAAATGCTCTAATTAATTGTGTTTCACTACCATTTCTCTTATAGTTGCTTAACTCTTTGAGGATATGTTTTATAGAAGTATTAAATGTCTTTCGCATAATATTCCTAATGATGATAGCATAACTTACTTTAGAAAAGAATATGTATCTGCTTTGTGAAATGAGATTCATTAGTGAGAAGTTGACACTTTGATTTTAATCCTTTGTTCGTTTAGTTAAAAAGTACTGGTTTCTTGGTGTGAATACCATTGAGAAGGTGGGGTGTTTAGGAGATGTGCCTGCACATCTAACATGCCTGCAATTTAATAATTTAGTTCCATGACCTCAAGCAAGGAACTAAATCTACACATTTCAGATTTCCTGTTTGGGTATTATATTGCTTGGAAAGAGCAATATCCTTCTTTTTGGATTTTAATTGCTTAGAAAGAAGCAATATACCTGTTTTGGGAATTAAACCCAAAGATTTAAATTTAAAGATTAACTGTCTTTAGAAGTTTCAGAATGAATTTAATTAAGAAGAGAGCTGTTGTGATGTTGGTAATAATTATGAATGATTGTGTCATTTGTAGCTCTAGGAAAATTAAATAGTAAAGTATGTATTTGTCTTGTTTAATTTGAACTTTTCCTGTGTGCAAAACACAGAAAGGTTTTGAGGTACATACTAAGAACATAAACTTAGTTTGTATCTAAGGATTTAATGTTTGTATGATATCATATGAGATCTTAAACTTCACTTCAGCATTAAATAACACTGATATGTAGTACATTTACAAATAGTTTCTTTAAGGTATGCTTTACTGTACTTTTTTTTTTTTTTTTTTTTTTTTTTTTTTTAATTTTTGGGACAGAGAGAGACAGAGCATGAACGGGGGAGGGGCAGAGAGAGAGGGAGACACAGAATCGGAAACAGGCTCCAGGCTCCGAGCCATCAGCCCAGAGCCTGACGCGGGGCTCGAACTCACGGACCGCGAGATCGTGACCTGGCTGAAGTCGGACGCTTAACCGACTGCGCCACCCAGGCGCCCCTACTGTACTTTTTTTAAAGTTAAAACCAGGCAGAGAAAACTTGATTCTTTACTGTTAGAGTTTAAAAATGTGTAATGTTTATTTCTGGTCTATATTACTTCATTTTCAGTAAATAATAGTAAAAAAAATTACCTATTTGAAGAGTAGATTGAATACATTTCCTGTAACAATTTAATTAAAATCTTTTTCTTTAACACTAGGGGGCACTCTTGACTTACGGATTCATATCTAAATTAATCTTCATGCATAGACTGTGGAATGAAATGAAATTATCTGAAAACATGTTATTGCAAACTGAATGTTACTTCAGAAAGAATTTGCATTATCAAGCTCATTTTATATGGCAGTGTAAATAAAAGTTGATCCTTAATAGTGGCATAAGAATAATGAACCTTATAAAATGAAATGCTGTAGATTGGAGGAAATGAAAGTATTTCAGTGCTCTGTTCACTTTCACGTTGACTTTTCTAAGTGGGTTCTAAATGGTTTTAAAAACCCATTATTTCTAATATCTTTCTCATTTAAAAAAAAGTCTAGCACCACGTTTTGCTCTTAGCAGGTATTTAGTATATATCTGAAGAAATGAAGATAGTCTTAAGATATGACTGAAGGATGCAAACTAGCAGTACATTTTAAGCATTTGAAAACCAAAATGTTTTGCTACATTCAGGAGACCTATTTTAGGCGTGTTTTCATTCACTGTGTTTTCAGTTGGGATTTTGGAGATGCCCACCAACATGTATTTTGCCAGAGGTGTATTTCTAAGGCTTTTGTCTTAATTCAAAGACTGTGGAACTTAAGCTTTGTGTGGATTAAGTAGACAAAGTCTGCATCATCATAATTGCACACTTATCACGTGTCAGCACTGTTGTGTGGGCTTTGTATATATTCATTTCTCCTCATCACAACTCTGTGAGATAGGCACTTACTGTTACCTTTGTTTAATAGATAAGGAAACTGAGCCCAGAAAAGTTAACAGTTTTCTGGGTTCATACTTAGGCAGTCTTGTTCTAGAGTCTGCTTCTAAATCACTGTCCTCTATTGCTTATCCGGAGAGAGGAAACTTAGCATCAAGAGAATTATTATTGTTATTTTAGACTCAGTTTTTAAAGCCAGTGTAATTTAAAACACCTAATTTATAGACACTTATCATTTCTCTTATGAGAAAGGATCATTGAAATTCAAAGTTAGAAAGGGGCCTCAGAGTCCATTTGCCTCTGTCATTTTATAGAGAGGAAGAAATTCCATCCTAGACAGAAGTTACCGACACAGTGTTGTACAGCAAGTTACTTGTGGAAAGGGATGCGAAGCTCAAGTGAATATCCTGGCTTACAGTGAAGTGGAAAGAAGTGTGATGTTGTGGAAATAATATTTGACTAGAATTTTAGATGGCTCGAATTTTATTCTTGCCTCTCCTCATTTACCAGCCTGCATCATCAGAAGCTCTGTTTCTTTGTGCTGTGTGAGTATAATAATGTCATCCTTAATTTAGTCTATTGGTAGTTGTGAAGGTCAGAGTGATAATGATTGAAGATATTCAGTAAACTTTAAAACCCTATACAAATAAACAAACATATATTGTGGTATTTTTATGACACGTTCTGTAATCTTTTAATTACTTGCATCTTTGTAAACCAGTTTATCGGCAATGACAAACTTACTTAGTATTGCTGATTTATAGATGTCTTTCAGATCTCTAAAAAATGTATTGAGTTATGCCATGTGTTACTTTGCCACATGGTGTTTTACACTTTTTATTTACTTAAAGCTAAAAAAGGTTTTTGAATTTTTCTCACACTAAGTGAAAAATTATACTTCCGCTTTATGGATGAACATAACAGTAACGTGTATCGAATATTGCCCATGTGGTGTTTCTGACCATTTGGAAATAGCATCCAGGATCGTCCTCAAGCTGGATATAGTGACTTAACTGAAATAAAAATAAAAAACTTTACTTCATTGAAGTTGAAGTGTTTTATTTCTTGGCATGGTGATAGGCATGGATTTGCTCTCTTAAACGTCCAGTAAGACATAGAATAAACATTTTCTGTTTATTTTTTACAGGAATAATAATGTATTTGTGGCCTTGGACATGAAGCAATCAGTCTTCTGTTACTGTTAACGTAGTGTCAAGGACTGATGTTGTGGGAAGCATGGACCTAATGAACGGGCAGGCAAGCAATGTTAATATTGCTGCTACTGCTTCTGAGGTAAGAATTTTTAGAAGTTTAGCTGTAGAGTTTCTTACCTGGCATTCTGATTTTTCAAGCATTATGGTTGGTCACAGATTTAACTCAGAATTTGAGAAAAGGACTACAAATTTTTTAATTTTTAAAAAGCTTTTATTTTTTATTTTTAAATGTTTATTTGAGAGAGAGAGAGAGGGGGAGGGAGAGGGAGGGCGCACACAAGTGGGGGAGGGGCAGAGGGAGAAGGAGACACAGGATTCAAGCAGGCTCTGTGCTGATAGCCTAGAGCCTGATGTGGGCTTGAACTTACAAACCTTGAGATCATGGCCTGAGCCGAGATCGAGTGTCAGACGCTTAACCAACTGAACCACCGAGGCACCCCCCTCCCAAAACTGTTTTAATTGTTCCATTCATATGTTCTATACATCTTAGAAACAGTTAATCCTTATTCACTTAAGGTATGTGACAAATGATTACTTAAAACTTTTTCTTGGGTTTAGTTAAAAAAATTTTTTTTGATGTTTATTTTTGAGAGAGAGACAGAGAGAGAGACCATGCATGAGCAGGGAAAGGGCAGAGAGAGAGGGGAAGGACATAGAGAGAGAGGAAGACATAGAATCCGAAGCAGGCTCCAGATTCTGAATTGTCAGCATAGAGCCCGACATAGGGCTTGAACCCACAGACTGCGAGATCATGACCTGAGCTGAAGTCAGACGCTTAATCGACTGAGCCACCAAGGCGCCCCTTGAGTTTAGTTTTAAAGGATACATAGAATGTATATATACATACGTAGACTGTCTTTTTAGGGTATTTTTACATTGCATGAACCTTGAGGACAATAATACAAGTGAGAATACAAGATTCTTTTTTTTAGAATCACATAATTTTGACACTGTCCAGATCCCTTGATTCCCAGTCTCTTAAAGGAGATCAAAAACCATTAGGCTGAAATGTTGGAAGGGGTGTAGCTTAGAGTGTAAAGACGGAAGTGAAGACTGAACTCGATGCCCATCTCTCTAGTTAATGTGTTGGGATTTTATTTGTGCCTCACAGTTTTTCTTTTTTGCTTTACCTTTAAATCTAGAGTACTTGCCTTCTTTCCTTAATAGCTTAGCAACCAGCTCCTCTATTTCTCCTTTATTTTTCTCTTGTTACAGAGGATGAGAATAATGTTTATGACCTTTTAACACGTTGGCCTCAAAGTTGCTTAATAACTTCAACTCCATTTTGCCCCAGCCAGTTACTTAGGCCTTGCTGTCAGTGAAAATATTCTAAGTCTGTGGTTTCGATTATTTTTCTTATGCTGATGATTTCTGTATTTCTATCTCTAGCTCTTGCTTCCCTCATATGCATTTTCATTAAGCATTTCTGATGAACCAGACATTTTATGTATAATATGAACAAAATCCAAGTTACTTGTTACTATTCTGCTCTACAACCTGTAAAGAAAATAGTCCAACCCCTTTCTCTGACTTTTGTTAATAGCATTACCAATTTCCCGTCACTATCTATATCAACACTATTTCCCTAGCCATCTAAGTTTGATGTTTAGATTTGTCATTAACTCACTTCTCCTTTGTGTATCACAACCCATTTTCTCATCACAGCAGGGAGAATATGCGAGCAGAACAGAAGTTCCAGTTCTGTAATGTAACCATGCAAGTGATACCCCATTCTCTCTGCCACATTCTGTTGGTTAGAAACAGGTCACAGTGCTGCCCACACTCAGGTGGAGGGAGCTCCACAGGATGTGAGCGCCAGGAGATGCAGACACTTGGCAGCTGTTGTAGAGCCTGTCCCGCACTCCTCCTCTCTAGGATCCGGCCCTTTTCTCCTTATTTCGACCAGCACCATCTGAGTTTGGTCATTATTTCTTGTCTAGATTATTGCAGCAGACTTTTAGCTTGGTCTTGCACTTCCATTCTCTGCTATTTTGGGTCCGTTTGACTATAATTCAACCTTAATGTTCTTAAAATACAGCTCTTAAGCTTTTTTGTATCCCCAGATTGTCCATGGTTCCCCATTGCCTGTTAATTAAATGCAAATGACCCTAAACCTTTTATTTAAGACTTTCCTCATAATGGCTCTAAATTTTCTTTTTAATAGACTTAACTCCTGATAATTATCAACTTGAAATCTCATTCTAATGAAAGAATACTACATCTTGCTGATGTTTGTATAAACCATTCTTTTCCTACTTTGGTTACAGCCTTGTCTGTATTAGTTTTTCTACATGGAATTTCTCTTCTCAGTCCAGTGTGCCTCTCCCTCTCACTGCACCAAAAAAAATACATTTTATCTGTCTTTCAAAACCTATTTCAAGTGTTATACTTTCAGTAAAGTCTCTTCCTGATCCCCTCAAAAGATAAGAGGTTTCCTATTTTGAAACTATCACTTAAAAAAAATCCCACTTTTAAAATAATTTTTTTCAATAAGTGTATATCACTTTAATTCCTCCTTGAGACAGGGATTATATTATTATATGTTTGTATATATGTTTATATTACATACATATAATATATATGGGTGTTTTTATAACCATATTTTTGAATATGTTAAGTGTATATATATATATATGTGTGTGTGTGTGTGTGTGTGTATATATATATATATATATATATATATATATAGGATATTTATAACTATATACCCTGAAACATTTGGTCTAATATTGCAGGAAACAGTACACAATTATTTGTTATATAAAATAGATCATTTTACTGTAAAAAAAAAAAAAAAAAAAATCTGCCCTAAAAGTGAATGAATTACATCAGGCCTCGGAGTAATACAGTTTAGCATATGGTAAGTGGAAAAGGCTGTCTTTTAAATTGTTCTACACTGTGGTAAGAAAGTAAAATTTAAAAATACATATTTTTTGCCTTTTCTTAAAATAGAGATCTATTAATATAACAAAATGCAAAGATCCCATAAATCTGAGAAGCTTATTAAATGGATAAAATACTTGATCTGGGTGATTGACTTCCCTGTCTTAGTACCTTTATAGTTAACCTGTACCAAAGCTTCTGAGATCAGAAGAGTTGCAGTGAAATTTTTCTTTTCCAGATATTGAAAGGTGTCAGTGGTTTTAATCTTGTCTTGAATATAGAATTACTACTCTTCCCTTAGTGGACGTTATACTTAAATACTGTGTAGCTTATCAGTACCAACTTCTTTATTGGTATTGGGGAAGCAGATAGATATCCCTCTTAATTTCTTAAGCTTCTCTAATGGCTTGTAAGGAGGAAAAAAGGAAAGTGATTACTTGTTTTGATAAGCAATAAAATTGCCTTTATGATTTGCTAACTTGTCTTGAGTGAGTTAAAAACTTGGAGAAAATTGCCAAGTTATGTTTAAAATTAATGTCTCTACTTGACAGAATGTATTTGGTTATTGGGGCAGTAACTGATGTCTGTTTGAATGTTTGACATTATAAGTAAATTTCTAAATTAGTCTTGGGATATAAAATAATGATGTTGACATACTATAATCAGAATTACAGAGAATAAACACACGAAATAAAATGCTGTTAGGAAAAATGATTATGGGACGTTGGGTTTCTGCTAGATATGTAGAGGTTGGAATTCATCACTCCTGTCCTCACAACATGAAAAAAAACAAACAAACTGAAAATCAGGAACTCTTCTTAGCTCTCTCAGAAAATTGATGTCACAGAGCAAACTGACATTGATGACCCAAAAACTGGAGAGAGGCAAATAGGAAATTAATTTACCAAGAGTATAAATCACTCTAGCCAGAAACGGGTAGAAAAACTTAAGCTGTAGTTGACAAATTGCTGGAGGCATTGTGTAGACTAGCAACTAGCTTGAAGTTAGAAACTCCTGAAGGCCCAGTCTTGGGTTCTCCCAACCCCCACTTTAGTGTTTTACCTCCAGAAGCTCTACCAGGTTCTCACAGTGAAGATCAGAGAAAAATACCCTCCTGCTTCTAGCAGGGGGAGGGGAAAATAACCATTCTGAATTATACCCAGTGCATTCTCTTCTCCCCCGACCTCAAGGGAAACTCCTTTGCCAGAGACCTACTTGGGGCAAGAGAAATACCCAACACTAGCCCCCTCCCGCCTTTCTTTCTCATTTTCTCAGGGATCAGCAGTGGTGGTGGGGTACTGAGAAGTACTTGAGGTCACAGCCCAAGGGCATAGGCTCACAAAAAGACCTTATAGAATACTCCCCCTCCCCCCCCCCCCCCCCCGTACTTCACCACCACATCAACAGGGCTCCTGTATAATAGTGAAGGATTATAGCAGAAGGAACTGCAAGACACAGATTCTATCTAAGAAGGAGTTTCTAGGGAAACCCAAAGACAAAAAGAAGGACACTAGAAGAATTGAAGAGTAGACACATCAAGTACAATAAACAGTAAACACAGCATAACTCCTACCTATAGAAACATAAATCCTTGTACTGAAGACCTGTTTACCTCTCAGTTCCTATTACCCAGTACATCATGTCTGGTTTTCATAAAATTACAAGGAATGCTAAAAGGTAAGAAAAAGACGTAGTCCGGACAGACAAAGCAGGTACAAGAGCCAGACTCAGGTCAGATATGGCAGAGTTTTGGAATTCTCTCTGGATAATTAAAATAACCATGATTAATAATGCTAAGGGCTCTAATGGAAAAAAATGGACAACTTGTAAAAACAGATGGACAATGTAAGCAGGAATACTGAAAGAAACTATTAGAAATCAAAAACTTGGTGACCAAAATGGAGAATGACTTTGGCTCACCAGTAGACTGGTGGCCAGTAGTCAGTCAGCGAAAGAATTAGTAATCTTGAAGATATGTCAGTAGAAACATCCGAAACTAAAATGCAGAGAGAAAATAGAATGAAAAAAATGGAGTAGAATATCCAAGGACTGTGACAATGACAGAGGGTGTAACATACACGTAATGGAAACCAGAAGGAGAAGAGAAAGGGGCAGAAGAAATATTTGAAGTAGTAATGGTTGAGAATTTTCCCAAATTAATGACAGATCCTTTCCTTTGAAATGATTTTGATACTTAGCTGCTAATGAAAGTGAGAGAAAACATAAAAATGAGGCATAATGACAAGTGTTCAAAACTGATGGATAACAGCTGGTAGTTTGACATACATATTTATACATTGGCAACTGAAATTTGGTGAATTTTTTTGTGCCGTTAACTGTAGCCACTATTTAATAGAGCATGATCTAATATGTTCTTATAGCAATGATGCTCTGATTTCAGCCAACTGAGGCAGAGTACATTTTTATCTCGTGGTACAGATGAAGTGGAAATTGAACAGAAATAAACTTTTCAGAGCCAAAAGCCACCTATTGTTTTATATGTAATAACAGCAAATTCAAACTTAAAATAGTAACCTTAAAACAGAAAACTGTTAACTTTGTAGTATAATAGGAAGAATAGTATCAATTGTACTATTGCAGACAGACATCACTTAACAAATACGATCGGATTACTTAGTTAATGAAGTTCTGAATGTTTTATGATTTAGGTTATGAAAATAATTTGTATTTTTCTTTAAAACTATAGTTTAAAAATTATAAACAGAGGTATTCTTCTCCCCTAACTTGCCTTTACCCCATTTGAGAATCATAGAACTTGTTAAAATCTTTTATTTCTGTAAGAAATGATAGGATGTCAGGATGCGGAAACTGACAGACAAGAAAATGACTCATGTAAGAACCTAGAAATTTAAAGAGATTAGATTTTTCAGTTGTCTGAGCCTTTATCTGGTGCTCTTCCAACTAAGCAGCGTGTTGTACCCGGTTTTTCTACCGTGTTTGTCGACCCACTGTTTTCAGTTTAATGCCAGTGGAGTTTCTGTGGCACTGACTGTGAGACAGTATTAAAATGGCTGCATTTTCTTTCAATTTAACAGAAAAGTAGCAGTTCCGAATCATTAAGTGACAAAGGTTCTGAACTGAAGAAAAGCTTTGATGCTGTGGTATTTGATGTTCTTAAGGTTACACCAGAAGAATATGCGGTAAGCCTCCTGCCTCCCCTTTCTCCAGTTTTTGCACATAACTTACACATCGATGCTATTGAGCTAGAATTTGTACAGCACAGCAGAAGGAGGTGGTTAAAGAAAACTGGCTAGGGGCATTGATGGAGAGACTAGTACAGCAGTGGAGCAAACAGGAATGATGAAATGGGGAAAGGAGAAGGGCTGGGGAGAGGTTTAGAGCAGCTTCCTATGTTACACTCTCAGCTTGGCAGATAATAATACTTCCCACCTAAAACTAATGTAACATTGCGTGCTACTCAAAAACAAAAACAAAAAAACAACACACACACACATTAGGAAAAAAAAAAAGTGAGTGGCTTACCTTTGAGCTGATTGTTTTTGTCCCTCCCTGTACCACCTCCCCAAGCCACTGTGCTTTATTGACCTATGTAAGAAGTATTTTGACTTTTTTGTAGACTAAAAAACTGAAAAATGAAATTTGAAGGCATTATTGTGATACCATGAAAGATACCTAGAAAAACTTCTATTTCTGAACTGACATAAATGTTCATTTATTTAATTTCTGTTTCTCCATTGACTTGTTAACAGCATCTGTTGATTTTCTGATGTTGAACCACTCTTGCATTCCAGGAATAAACTATTTAATCATAACATGTTATTCTTTGGTACGTTATTGGGTTTTGTCTTCTATCTGTAGCCTTAATTGAGATAGAGATAGGGCCATAGCCATATGCAGCCCTTAGATGTGAGTTGCCACTACCAGTACAGTTTCATTGATTTTTATAAATGGGGAAGAAAACCTTTTTATTAATATCATATTTTATATTACTGTTAGGGGGAATACAATTTAATAGTCACAATAATACTGCTCTATGAACCAGTAGATCTGATTTTTGGTTTTGATTTTGATTTTGATTTAATGTATAACTGTCCAAATTTTTAAATTATTTTTCTTTTCTTTTTTTAAAACATTTGTTTATTTTTTCAAAACCACACTCAGATACTACCTCACACCAGTCAGAGTGGCCAAAATGAACAAATCAGGAGACTACAGATGCTGGAGAGGATGTGAAGAAACGGGAACCCTCTTGCACTGTTGGTGGGAATGCAAACTGGTGCAGCCACTCTGGAAAACAGTGTGGAGGTTCCTCAAAAAATTAAAAATAGACCTACCCTATGACCCAGCAATAACACTGCTAGGAATTTACCCAAGGGATACAGGAGTACTGATGCATAGGGGCACTTGTACCCCAATGTTTATAGCAGCACTCTCAACAATAGCCAAATTATGGAAAGAGCCTAATGTCCATCAACTGATGAGTGGATAAAGAAATTGTGGTTTATATACACAATGGAGTACTATGTGGCAATGAGAAAGAATGAAATCTGGCCCTTTGTAGCAACGTGGATGGAACTGGAGAGTGTGATGCTAAGTGAAATAAGCCATACAGAGAAAGACAGATACCATATGTTTTCACTCTTATGTGGATCCTGAGAAACTTAACAGAAACCCATGGGGGAGGGGAAGGGAAAAAAAATGAGGTTAGAGTGGGAGAGAGCGAAAGCATAAGAGACTCTTAAAAACTGAGAACAAACTGAGGGTTGATGGGGGGTGGGAGGGAGGGGAGGGTGGGTGATGGGTATTGAGGAGGGCACCTTTTGGGATGAGCACTGGGTGTTGTATGGAAACCAATTTGACAATAAATTTCATGTATTGAAAAAATAAATAAAGGAATACCTGAGAAAATGGTTAAAAAATAAAAATAAAAAAATAAACTTCACAAAATTTAATTAAAAAAAAAAAGGAATCTACTCCTGAAATCATTGTTTCACTATATGCTAACTAATTTGTATGTAAATTTTAAAAAATAAAATTTAAATAAATAAAAACATTTGTTTATTTTTGAGAGAGAGAGAGACAGACAGACAGACAGCAGAGAGAAAGGGAAACACAGACCTCAAAGCAGACTCCACGCTCTGTGATCAGCACAGAACCCATGGACTGCGAGACCATGACCTGAGATGAGGTCGGACACTTAACTGACTTAGCCACCCAGGCTCCCCTTTTTGTTTTATTTTCTAACTTTACTTCATTTATGTCACAAGAAAATATGAATAGGTATGAGATAATTTGAAGTAATCATATTTAATGGTACAAGGGCTAAATTTTCATTTTCTGTAATCCCTTATAAAAATGACTCTTTTTCTGAAGTAAAAATTTGAGTATTCAATATATTTTAGTATAGAATATAATTCTAATTTAGAATATATGTCATGTCCTAGAATTCCCAAGAAATTGTCATTTTTTACTTTCTATTTCAGGGTCAGATAACGCTAATGGACGTTCCAGTATTTAAAGCCATTCAACCAGATGTGAGTAGTTTTAAGAACTTTTCTTTTAAATATACAGAATGGTCATTAATAGTATCCCAAATTAAGAAGTTTTAGAAATGTCAGATTCATATTAATGTTTCAGTGTTTAAAGATTTTGATGTGACTGTCCATATACTATTCAGGCGTCAGAAACTCACGTGGCAGTCATAAACACAAATCACTGAGTCACAGGCAGGACTGATGAATCATTTTGGATGATTAGGCTTTGTCACTCTTCTGAGGGGGGCACTAGACTTAGGGTGAATGGTCACCCAAGGCTTTGAAACTTTTTCGTGGGAGAATGGAAATAAGAAACTGGGTTTCACAACTCACTACAGCAGTTTTTTCCCTTACTTTATTTATGACTTTAAAGTATGACTCTGTGTTGACATTTTAGAGAGAAGAGGGAGGATCAAGGAAGGCATTTTTTACTTTTATTAAAAAGGAGACTGACATTTATTATGCATCTACCTACTGTAAGCCATTTAGTATGCTGTGTGTGTGTATGAACTTGAGTGTGGTAATGTATATTACTGATGAGAAGACAGAAAGACCGTTGTCCTTGCTGCACAGCTAAGTGTAGGAATTGGGTTTCAAACTGGTGCTTTTTCTATTTCTACTCTTACCAAGTAATAATACAAGTACGATTTTGCACCCCCAAATGAAGTGTGATAATACCAATATTCAGTACCATAAGATACATATTTTTTTAATTCTTTTGGGAACAAAATGTAGTGTATTTGTTGTATATAAAAGTGTGCAGTGGCCTTGAACGCTGTAATTACTATAAGGAGTTAGAGAAAACATCTCTATCTTAAGTGGTGTAGACAGTGTGATTTTAAAGTAAGTTAGTTAATGTCTTAGTATCTCAAGTTTGTCATGTACAAAAGGAAGGAGTGGGCCTGAATGATCTCTGAGTCCCTGTCATTTCCACAATTCAGTGTTTTCCTAACATTTGCCCTGTACCATGAGGATTCTCTCAGTAGAACCATTAGATTAGCAATAGGAGGAGCAATCTGTTCGACACATAACATGCAAACAGAAAATGGCTTTTGTATTTAAATGACAAAAACTTGCATTTCCTCACATCCCTGAACAAAAGAAACTAAATTCTTTACAAAAATTACACTTTTTTTGCTCAGAAATTCAGCCGTCTTATCTATAGACAGGTTTTTCTTTTGAATAAACTGCAGTGACCATATTACTGTTTCATAGGAGAGTAGTCCTATCCACTGGATACACAGTGTGAACCACTTACATAACTTTACATTTTCTAGTAGCCACATTGTGAAGTAAAAATGAAACAGATGAGGGGCACCTGGGTGGCTCAGTCGGTTGAGCATCCGACTTCAGCTCAAGTCATATCTCATGGCTCGTGAGTTCAAGCCCCGTGTAACACTGTGTGCTGACAGCTCAGAGCCTGGAATCTGCTGCAGATTGTATGACTCCCTCTCTCTCTGCCCCTCTCCCACTCATACTCTGTCTCTCAAAAATAAGCATTAAAATTTTTTTCTAAATAAAAAATTAAACAGATGGAATTAATTTTAATAATTTTATTTAACCTACAACATCCAAAATATTATCAGTTTGACTTTTAATCAGTATAAAATTATTGAGCATTTTATATTTTTTCTCTACTAAGACCTCGAAATTCAATGTGTGTCATACAGTTACAGCACATCTTTATTTGGAGTAGCCACATTTCAAGTACTCACTAACCATTAGTGACTAGGGGCTTTGGACATTGAAGATCTAGATAATAATTACTGAAGACATGGAATTCAGGTCACTGTGGGAATTTTTTATCTTCCTGAGACATCGGACACTACTTTGTGAAATTCAGAAGTGAGCCTTAAAATTCCCTTGGTCCCACTTCCTTATCTAACTTAATACCAGTCTTACTGATTTTTTTTTTAACATCCTGAGTATCTTCTCTATCCATTTTCTCTCTACTCCCAACACCCCAATCCAAGATACCATTTTATCTCAGCTGCAGTACCTTCTTCCTGATCTACCTGCATCCATTGACCCTTCTAAACTCTTTTCTGTCCAGCACCCATAGGAATGTTTTCGAATGTGTAAATCTGCTCATAAGGATCCCTCTGCTTAGAACACTTCAGTGGCTTTCTATTGCTCTGAGGATAAAGACAAACTACCCTAATATGGTCCACAAATCTCCTCATAGTTTTGCCTCCTTATGTATCTTCTGCCTCATCCTAGTCTAGCCACACTGGCCTTTTCATCCCTGTCACCACTGAGCCTGTGTACATCCTAGTTAAGTCCTGTTCATCCTTCAGTTCTTAGGTCAAGTTTGACTTTCTCAGGGAAGCTTTTTTTGTCTTCCTGGCGGTTCTCCTAGCGCTCTCTGCTTCTTCACTACACTTGTCAGTTGCAAGTTTCCATTGATGTTTTGTGATTCAACAAGTATTTGCTGAGCATCTGTTACATGCTAGGCGCTGGTTTCGTTGCGAGAGATACAGCAGCAAACAGACTACAATTCCTGCCCTGGTGGATTTTATATTTGAATGAAGTGAGCTAGATAGTGTGTCATGAAAAACATAAAGCAGCCAGAAGAGAATAGAAAGTGAGGACAGTGGGGGTTTTGATTGCAGATGGGATGGTTTCAGGAAGCCTTCACTGTGAAGGTGCCATCTGAGCAAAGACCTGAAGGAAGCGAGAGAGTGAATCCTGGGTGTTTGGGGGAGAGTGTTCCAGGCAGAGAACAGCCAGGACAAAGGCCAGTGAGCTGCATGATGGAGGGAGGGAGTGAAGTAGAGGAGGGAGGTGGAGTGAGGGCTAGATGGTCTAGGGCCTTGCAGATCATTACTCTGAAAAAGATGGGAAACTCTTGGACGCTTTTGAGTAGAGGAGTGGCAGTTTCTGACTGAGATTTTCAGTAGCACTTTAGGTTAGCTGTGACTGCTGACTCAGGTAGGGAGTTAGGGCGTGGTACCAAGGACTGAATCGAGGAGACCAGGTGAGAGAGCAAGGTGGCTTGGGTTAGGATGGGATCAGAAGAGGTGGTGAAAAGTTGTTAGACTCTGCGTGCAAGAGTAGTTGAGGGTGATGCCAGGGTTTTTGGCCTGATGCCAGAAGCATGTACTTGATATTCTCTGAGATGGAAAATTATTGTGTTCACAACTCCTGGAGCTGCCATTCATATAAGAATATTATGTGCAATGTTGCCTTGTGGAGAAAGGCCAGAGCCGCAGATTTGGAGGAAAGAGCAGGAGTTCGGCTTTGGACATGTTTGGGTTTACAAGTCTGTTAGAACATTGAGTTAGGTGATATATATTACATTACTTGTCCAGGTTGCAAGTGTAGTTTGAGAGAAGTCCCCATAGAGATACTTAAAGTGTAAGGTGAGGTTACCAGGAAAGTGAGTATAGATGAGAGAAGCGTCCTACTTGGTGCTTAAGTGGAATTAGCAAAAGATGAAGAAGCAGCAGTGAGTGATTTAGGAGGAAAATCAGGTTATTAGTATGGAATTAGATGAGCCAAGTGAAGGAAGTATTTTTAAGAAGGAAGGAGTGATGAGGTGTGAAGTGTGGTTCATCGTGTGCTTATTTGGTTAATTGCTTGCTTGCTGCTTCCACTAGGTTTTAAGCTACATAAAGGCAGAGACTGATAATTTTGCTTCCACTGTTTTATCTGTCTGGCATGTAGTGGGGCTCAATATTTTGAATAAGAAAATGAATACAGTGTTCAGTAAATATTTGTTCAGTGAGACAATGTTTTTAAAAATTGAAGCAGTAACTGTTGAAAGAAATGATGTAGCACAAAAATATTCTTGTTATGTATTAGTCTCGTATAATCCTCAAGATTACATTAAATCTGGCAGTATAAACAGGACTTTTGTCATCTGACAGAAAAATGTTTTCTATTATATTTTGAAATTTTCAAGACCTACAACAAGACATAAAGACTAATAAGATGAACCTCTCTGTACCCACCTCAGCAGTGCTTTGAGCCGCTCTGCGTTCTGCCCCGTTGTCTCTCTTCCCTCCTCCCATCCAGCTAGCCACTATCCAGTATTGATTTGTATCATTCCTGTGCATTGAGCTATATTTCCTCTATGAGTATATATGTCCCTTAGCAATATGTGCTGTTGCACGTTTAAAATGATTTATGTGAAAGGCATCCTGTTGTTTTAGTCGTCTTTAGCTTACTTTTTATGTTCAACATTGCTGACTAGCACCCATGTTAATATATGTACTGTAGTGCATTAAGTACTGACTTGAGTTGTAGAGTATGAATGTCTTTGAGTTTATTAAAGACTGCCCAGTTGTTTTCTGAAGTGTTTGTTCAGATGTTTATTATGTCAAAACTCTTGCTGTCGACAAATAAACAAAAGATTAAGCCATGATGTCAGTCAGTCTAATGCATTAGCCTTTTTATTAGCATAAAATGCATAAAACTTCACATACTGTGAAAAGATAGTGGTTATCACTGAATCGAATAAATTTATCTTGATATTTCTGTCCATTATTTCAGTGTTCAAGTCTCTATATAA
This sequence comes from Panthera onca, assembly GCF_046562875.1. Lineage (NCBI taxonomy): Eukaryota > Metazoa > Chordata > Mammalia > Carnivora > Felidae > Panthera > Panthera onca. The sequence continues at coordinate 23,234,889 of NC_138355.1, forward strand.
CTTTATGTAAAACTTTAAAAATTGTATATGTACTTGATGAAGCTTTAAAAGATCTTTAGTTCGCTAAAATTACTAATCAAAACTCACTGTTACATGTGTATATCTATTTCAGGTGATGATTTATTCACGTTTTCTAAAATGAAATCTGTACTAATGTAAACTTAGAAGAATAAAGCTTCTGAATCCAACTGTGCGGTTTAGTGATTTTAGTTGCAGGTCGGTGATTAAACCACACAAGTCTCGCTCAGTTTTCTACACTAGAGACAATTGCTGAGTTACCTGGAACTTTTTACAATATATATCTCTCATTAATTCAGTTCCCTGAGTAGGACCCTGTAATTCCTACCTGTTTGGGGAATTCTGTATTCCCAAGTCTTCTGCGTTAAGTAGAATTTAGCCAGACTTGTTCTACATAAACTTGTTCTTAACTTGTAGGAAGAAAGGGGCAACTATACAAAGTGCAGCTGTTTTCTCAGAATGAAGTAGCTTATCTACAATGTCTGTTATACAGTATATGCCTGAAAACTGCTTGGGGGGAAAAAGGAAAAGTTGTAAGCCCTTTATTTCACTGTAGAACCTTATCTTTGAGGTGTCGAAAAAATTGTTATGATATAGGGACTGTTCTTAGTCATCAGTAGAAAACTCGCTAAATAAAATCACATCTTTAAGAGCAGGTCTGAATCAAACGAAATGCTCAGCCTGGTTTTTCTCCAACCCTGTATCATACTCAAAGGTACCTCAGATTGAAAGAAGGAAAAGGAATAGATTTTGGTACTTTGTTTCTTAGTTCTTTTGTGTTGTGGTCAGAAGTATGGAAAACATTCTTACCAATGAAAAGAATGTTAAAGGAAAGTTCATCAGTAATTTTAAAACTACTCATGGTAAGACCATAACTACATAGAAAAAATGTTTGCTACACTTTTATTTTTAACGGTTCCTTGTCTGCGTGATGTGCACTGTCTATCCATTTTTAATGCCATTCAGAAACCTGGGAGTCCTTCTTTTCCCTTTTCTCTCCATCCTGTTTTCCTTCTTCTTCAATTGGTTTTACCCCCTAAATAACTTATCTCTCCTTCCTCATCTCTGTCAACTTTGAAAGATTATTTATTAAAAGAGTACAGTGTTTTTATAGGGCTGTACCCCATCGACTCTAGAAATGTGAGCACTCCTTAGTGTCTGTGCGTAGTTGTTGGGCCTGCGACCGGTCTCAGCTCGGCCAGTCATCTATATACTGACAGATCGCTCTCCATCCGAACACATTGCCCTGATAGCTGGTGCTACAGAAATGCTAAGAATCTTCACTTGCCCACTGGCCCAAGCAGTGTGGCCAAATTTGGAAGCGTCTGTGGATGGTGATCCCTCCTCTCACACAAAACCCGGCTTTTCACACTTTCCTCCTTTCAGTAAGCAACCATCTCTTAGTGATGGGCAGGGCGCACAATGATATGGTTACTGAAACTGTGATTATAGTGATTACAAAGAAGGAGAAATGTTAGTAGCTCTATTGTTTATATTCAACTACTGTTCATGTGTCCTTACAACTCTTACTTACATGGAGCTACTCATTCTCTCTTTTCATTAGTTAAAACCAGTTTGGGGCATAAAGTGCCATGCATTTTGCCACTTACTTTTTTCTTTTTTGGTCTGTGTCTAACATTCACAGCTCTGAATGGGTGCTCACAGATTTTTACTTCCATAATTTCATTTACTTTAAAATTTATTTCAAAGCCCTTTGGATCCCCAAAAATAATTTCCAATGGCAAAACATAAAAGGGAGCCGGATGACTTGTAGTTTTTTTCAGCTTTGCCATTTATAGATCGTGCCATTAATAGAATCGAATTCATGTCTTTGGCCTTTTAAAAAATTACTGAATCTATGAAGTAAAGGATTTTGGACCATTGGATCTATATAATACCTTCTAGGTCTTCCAGAAATTCCCGTAAGTAGGATTATTTTTATTGGTGACTTCAGAGTAAGGGCTGCAGTTATGTGTAGTTCTCACTCAGTAATAAATATAATTTTGATTAAAACTTCAGGAAACTTAAGGACGTGATACAGGTTGAGTGGCGATCATGAGTCAAACTCTTACAGGTTGGGAGTCTGTTATACCCTCACTATAACATAAATTCCACAAGGGCAGAAAACTTTTGTCTGCTTTGTTCACTGATACATCCCTAGTGCGTAGAATATTACCTGTTCTGTATTTGAGTTTGGTAAGTGACCATTCCCAAGCTTTATACTGTATAGCCTCCAGGCATGTCATCTCCTAGTGTTTACCGTGTTTGGAATCATTTCTGCAAGAGTCTGTTACTAGTCTAAGAAAGTGACTTTTATAAAATCGTGTTTTCTTTATGGAAAAAGGAGTTTGGGTTTTTTTTTTTTTTTCCCCACCCCCAATTGGGAACATTTTTAGGTGTTTTGCCTAGTATGAATTATTTAATGCTTAGTAAGGGCAGTTTAAGGATTCTATGGATTTATTAATTTCCAGTATGAATTTTCTGGTATTTAGTTGAAGCTCTGCTCTTGTTAAGGTTTTGTTTTTGTTTTTGTTTTGTTTACATTTCTTATACATATAGATTTCCCTGGTGTGATCCTCTCTTGATCTTGAAGGTTTGTTTTCTTTTAGAACCCTCTTACCGTTTATAGGACTTCCCTCCGGTGTGAGTTCTTTAATGTTGAGGAAGCAATGACTGTTCTGAAGGATTCCCATGTTTATTACATTCATGGGGGTTTGGTTTTTGTCTAATATGAATTCTCTCGTGTTCTATAAAGCTTATATTTTTTCTGAAGGCATTTCCATGTTCATTACATCAATGGGATTTCTCTTCAGAATGAGTATTATACTCAACACAGGATAAGTTAGGACAGAAAGTTTGTTTGCAGTCAGATTTTCTTTCTAGTTGCAATGCTCTGGTACTTTCAATAACTCTTAAAAGGGTGAACTGTGCTTGAAATCTGTACTGTAGTCATTACATTGGATGATGTTTGCCTCTTACGAGGTTCTTAAGTGTTCACAAAGCGACCGGCTCTCACAGAAAGTCCTCTGACGTGTATTACCTTCAAAGAAGAAAGTTTGACACTTTATTATAATTTCCAGTAAGTCGGTACAGTAAGCCATTAGATTGTATCAATAAACAGACATTAAATACAGAGGATAGATAAGGCCCTCCTGTATTCCTGTATAACTGGGGTACCCTAGAGACTGAGGAAGAATGCTGGTTAAGTGAGGGAAAGTACATAATAGGTGATTCTGAATCTTACTAAAACATTTCTGAAAAACTTACAATTGAGATATTTTTGACAGTATGTAAAAGAACTTTCTGTATGCTAGCTTTCTTGTGATGCAGAGACTATGATCTTGGCAACATACGAAGTTCCAACATCAGGAATACCATAATTCTGTCTTTGTTTTAATGAAGACTATCATTTGCATTAGAGTTAAAATGTAAACCATTCATGAATATAGTGAGAGCTTTGAAGAAAGCAAAGAAGACCTGAAAGATTTGAAATTTTCTGTTAGAAGCAAGGTGGGCTGTTTTGTAAGTTCTGTGATTGCTCCTCATCACCTGAACTCGCTTACTACGTAGCAAGGTCAGGCTTAGAATAGAACGAGGGGAGTGAAGAGGAACATGACTGACGGGGAGAGGAGGTGTGCCACGGCATCGGTGGTAGCAGAAGGTAGCACCTGCCTTTATCTCGGCTGTCGTTACAGGGGCAGTGTTAGTTAATTAATTAATTAATTAACTAATGTGTGGGGAGGAAGGTGGAGGGGGAACAGAGAATGTGAGTACGTTAGGAAAGAGAATTGATCTTTTGACCTAACATATCATATTGCAGTTTTATAGTTACAAAACTTTATTCTGTTGATTAAAAATACAGGAGTTGTAGCAAGCACATCGTCTGTGGCTGAGACTTCTTTCTAAATAGCCATATAGGACGAATGCCAACGGATATATTATATCCCTTTAAAAAAGCTTTGCATTTTTGAGCATAAGAGTGCCTTAGCAATAATTATCTTCTCTCATGTGTCAACTATACTTGAGTGAAAAAACAAACTGTCTTCTTCCTGTGAGGACCCCCCCACCCCCGCAGTCTTGTGTACATTCCATCGCCTTTTCTTTTCTTCTCTTCTCTCATTCTCTGTCTACATGCTGGTCTATATTGGCCTTTTCTCTTCTTCTATCTTTAGGTATCCCTACAACATCACCCTTAGAGCAGTCCTTTTAAGAGTGTTGGAACCTACAAGATGAAATTTAGATCAAGAATTTGACTTTACAGAACAAACCTACAAGAGGCATAAGAGAAGCTGTGGCTCCTGTGAAATTCAGTAATTCTTTCATAGGGTAGGTGGTCCTCAGTTGCGGTGTCTGCTTCCCATGTGCTTCCGAAATAAACTCAGTGGAAAATCGGGCTCGACAGTTTCAGGGCTCAAAATGCACCCGTGAATATTCTTGCAAATACACTTTCAATGCCCAGTTAAAAACTGCCTTTTTGTGTGAGTTACTGTTAGATTGCTCTTTACTGCCTGATTTTAAAATTCTAAGTTAAATCCATTTGAACGGATTTTAAGAGGTATCAAGGCTGCTCTATTTCATTGAACCTTTGCTGAAATAGAGGCTGACTTACATGGTGTACGCAACTCAAATCAGTCCTATTCTTAAATCAGACCTTTAAAAAAATCCTCTGAGTCACTAAGCTTTCTTTTTGGTATTCATGGGAGATGTTTTAGTATAGGATAACCCTTGACTAGGCTGCTCAGCTGTCAAATGCAAGATACCATGGGTGGGAGGATTTATTTCTTAGATTGTTCCCTAGTGTCTCTTGGAGGAAGATCCAGAGTCCGAGGCAAAGGGAAGAGCAGTTTTTTTCTCAGAGAAGTTCAGTGGCTGTTGAGAGTTAGAGTTGGGGCAGGGCAAAATTCCTCTAAGGCTAGCTAATACAAATGCATATCAAGGTTTAAGAAGAAATTAGTGAGTTCTTTCTTGGAGTCCCAGTGCAATTTCAGCTCCATAATTCATTAAATGGATTTTTGTTGTTATTGTTGTTGTTTAACTTTTTATTTTGAAGTAACAGATTTACTGGAACTTGGCAAAAAATAGTACAGGGATAATTAGGGATTCATATGAAATTGCAACAATACCGCAGAGAGGTCCCATTTATCTTTCATCCAGTTTTCCCTAGAAGCTACATCTCCTATAAGCATGGTACGGTATCAAAACCAGGGGATGGACTGCTATAACATTTATTTATTTATTTATAACATCTTATGTGTTGTTTTGTCTAACCATCATCTCAGTCAAGATACAAAACTATTACAATACCACAGAGATCTCTCTCCCTTGTACTACCCCTTTATAGTCAGCCAGCCCCACTCCTACCTACTTCCCACCGTCCTTAATTCCTCGAACCACTAATCTGTTCTTTGTCAGTTACAGTTTATTATATTAGATGTGCTAGTAATATAGAATTGTCTCAAAGGGGAAATGGTAGCTACTATCTTAAGAGGTTTAAAAAACCTGCTTGTTTCTTCACATTTAAAAAAAATTTTTTTTTTAACGTTTATTCATTTTGAGACACAGAGCGCGAGCAGGGGAGGGGCAGAGAGAGAGGAAGACAAAGAATCTGAAGCAGGCTCCAGGCTCCGGGCTGTCAGCACAGAGCCCCATGCAGGGTTCAAACTCAGAGTGGCGAGATCATGACCTGAGCCAAGGTCGGACGCTTAACTGACTGAGGCGCCCCTCTTCACAGTTTTTAAGTACAAATTCCTTTAGAACAGAGGGCTCCAGTGGAATTTTAATCTATGTACTCCCAAGTGATGTGACTATAGATTGATTCATCCCCACCTCCTTTCTGTTGGCTTCCAAGGGTTCTGTTAAGGGACAAAGCATTTTTCCATTAAGTTAATGATGCTGAAATGTTCTAAGAATTGGATGAATTTTTCAAAACCTCTTATTTTTTATTTGAAGAGTCAGAAAAGCAGTCAAAAGGTTTTCGTGTAAAAAAATAAAGCCATAATTCACTGACACTTTTACTGGGTTCCTTGTTTATCATAATAATTTATAATGGTGAAGATAGGTTCAAGTGAGTATGTATAAAGCACTTATAATAGTGCCTAGCACATGGTAATCTCTGTTAGTGTTAATTCTTTCACTGCTGCTGTTAAGACACCTGTTCTCTGGATGAGAAGGTTTTAAGCATAAAACCAGAAGATTAAATCACACAGAAGAGGACAATAAAAGTACTGGCTACTTTAAACAAACAAAAAACTAGGCCCCCTTTTGCACATAAACAAGATTGGGAAGGTGTTTTCATAGGTTTTCTCTCAGTGGTGGGTTTATAAGTGATTCACAGCCTCCACCCTCCCTTTTTTCTCCTTTTTAAAACAAATCTTGTTCATTCAATTTTTTTTAAAAAAATGTTTATTTACTTATTTTGAGAGAGAAAGGGAGAAAGAGAATCCCAAGCTCCACACTGTCAGCACAGAGCCCACCATGGGATTTGATCTTACAGACTTTGAGATCATGACCTGAGCCGAAATCAAGACTCAGACACTTAACTGACTGAGCCACCCACGCGCCCCCCTTTTCACTTCTTTTAACAAAGGCACTTCTTCCTTACAGTTGGGGAAATTAAAGTAGTGATATACAAAAAGAGGATAAATATACCCAGATTTGGTGAGACTGTTGGGAAAGTGACTCAGTAGTGGTGGTATAAATGACTCGGTATTTCAGGAGGGCAGCTTGACAGGGATCAAAGCCTTGAAAGGGTTCAGACTCTTTGACCTAGTGATTTTACTTCTAGGACTATATTTTTAGGAAATGATCAGAAATGTCAGAGAAGGTGCAAGGATATTCATTATTTATGGTACAGCCTTACTTATAACAGGAAAATGACATTTACGTTTTGTGTAAAGCTGCATAACTGAGTTTGAACTCTATCGAATGGCTATGTTGACATCAATTTGACACAGACACTGTATATTAATAGCATTAATATGTATTTGGAAGTTATATTAATTGGTTTAAAATGAGCTCAGTATTTGTAGATCTAATCCGAGGAATTTTGTCCTAAAATATGCTATCTTTATGTAGTTACATTAATATGGTTATATTAATATTTTTAGAAAAAATATTTTCTAGAAGTTTGATGTTTTTAATATAGCTGTCATGTCATTTTCATGTTCGTGTAGTATCTGTCACTAAATATTTTCTGTCTGTACAAGGAGGTAATGTGAAATGAGCCTGTATCTAGGCTAACAAGCAGTTGTCTTTTTACTGTAGAGTTGTTTCTGTTCCATATTTTCCTTTAGTAATTTCAAATCTGAAGGTTGTGATCTAGCTTTAGATTTTAAAAAAGTAATTGATATCTTCAGAGCATTTACTGCTTGTCCGCTGTGTTAAAGCAATGATTGCCGTTTCTTCCTTTAGTATTCTTTATCTCCATTACTCAAGCCGAAAACTTGGGAGTCTTGGTACTTCTGGACACCTCATTCTTGGCTTACATTGTGTGGATCCAATTTTTGACCAAATCCTGCCTGCCTCCAAGATATCTTGAATCTACCACTTTTTCCAATATAAGGAAACAAACATCACCTTAATTTTTCTGTTTTAGTTAGATTTTGTAGTATCACCGTAACTGTTTCCTCAGTCCCCTTCTCAGTCCATTTCTTTCTGTTTCTGTTTTAAAATTTTATGGAAGACAGGCATACATCACATTTAAGAAGTCCCGTATTTCCACCGGCCTCCACCCTTGAGCCCCATGCTCATCCAGTGCCTTAACTATTCCTTCTTGCAGGAATTTATGTCCAGTTTTCAAATAATATGTCTAAATGTCTACTGTTTATGGTTTTAAAAATTTTTTAAGTTTATTTATTTTGAGAGAGATAGCACGAGTGGGGCAGAGTGGGGCAGAGTGAGGCAGAGTGAGAGAAGAGAGAGAATCCCAAGCAGGCTCTGAGCTGCCAGTGCAGAGCCTGATGCAGGGCTTGAAACTACAAAGCCGCGAGGCCATGACCTGAGCTGAAAGCAAGAGTCAGACGCTTAACTGACTGAGCCACCCAGCCGCCCCTGATTTTTAAAATTTTAGATATGATATATTGACTCTGTACTATAGAAAATGATTTCACACTTTTATATTGTTTCCCTTGACCTTTATACAGTTCTGTTCCTCCTCTTTTTCGCATATAGTTATGTCACAGTTTCGACATGAATAAGTAATCATGGCTCAACTATTCTTTACAGTGGAGCCATGATTACTTAAATTTTGTGTTCCTTGAGCTAACAACTTACTTAAGCTTTCTCTATACTTGTCACTAATTCTTCTGCCAGAAGTGAATATAGTGAATGTGTCTTCTCAGTGTGTTCAAACACTTAGGTATTGTTTCATTTTTGAGAGGTATCTCTCTTGGAATCTCTTATCTCTTGCTTAGTTACTATCTGGACTGTTGTTCTTAAGCTCTGCTCACAGCTATGTCCCAGGATCTCCCTTTATTGATAATCTGGGTTTTGCAATATTTTCTTTCTGTATTGGTTGCTCAGTTTCTTGGATCCCATGTCTTTTTTTTTTTTTTTCTTAATTTGCTCGTTTGTTTTGAGGAGCCACATATTTTCCTAGCTGAGAATAGGTCCCTAGAAAACAAATTCTCTGACACTTGCATGTCTGAAAATGTCTGTAGTATACTTTCATACTTAATTCATTTTTTTGTTGGACAGAATTCTAGGATTTTGAAGACTTTGTTTTCAGTTGTCTTTATCTTTCAGTGTTGCTGTTGAGGTATCTGATACTTTGATCTGCGTGTGATCTAGTTTTATTTTGTTTTGTTTTTGAATCTTACAGATTTAATCTCTTAGTCTCCAGTGTGCTACAGTTTTTTTGAGGCTAGGCCTTGTTTTGAGGGTTTTAAAAATTTAATCCACTGTAAAGAACACTAGACAGATCTTGTTCTTAAACTTCTTAGGGGAGGGGCATTAAAAAATTTAGCGGGGCCGGGGGGGACACCTGGGTGGTTCAGTCAGTTAAGCATCTAACTCTTGATTTCAGCTCAGATCATGATCCCAGGATCGCATGATGGAGCACCATGTTGGGCTCCATGTGGAGCAGGGAGCCTGCTTAAGATTCTGTCTCCCTCTCTCCCCTGCTTGCATGCCCATGCACACAGACACTCTCTCTCTCTAAAATAAAACTAAAAAAAATTTTTTTGGGGGGGTAAGATATTTTTCTCTATTTTCTCTGTTCTCTCTTAAAATTCCTGTTATTGGGACACCTGGGTGGCTCAGTTGGTTAAGGTCTGACTTCAGCTCAGGTCATGATCTCGCAGTTTGTGGGTTCAAGCCCCATGTGGGCTCTATGCGGACAGCTCAGAGACTGGAGCCTGCTTCAGATTCTGTGTCTCCCTCTCTCTCTGCCCCTCCCCCACTCACACTCTGTCTCTCTCTCAAAAATAAATAAACATTAAAAAAATTATAAAACTCCTGTTATTATTCAGACATTGACTTTTACGGACTCTCTAACAGAATATTTGGATCCTGTTTTGAGCTTATTTTTTAAAAGATTCTATCACCTTTATCTCACAACTCTTACAGTGATTTTTAAAATCTCCCTTAGTGTGTTTTTCATTTCCAAAGGCTGTGTTTTGTTCTCTGAATAGAATGTATCCTGTTTTTGCCTAATGGGAGCAATACCTATTCTTATCTGAGAGTAGTAAATATATGGTTCTGTCTTTCTCTTCTCTCAGTTTTTTTGGTTCCCTTCCCTAACTCAGCTTCCTCAGAGTCTTTTTTTTTTTTTTCCCCCTATAGATTCTATCTCTTTTTGGTGGTGGTTATTGGTATTATAGCAGGATATTTAACCTGTTTTGAACCTTGGACTCCCTTGGCCCCTGAATGAAGCCTATGAATCTGAACCCTTCTTTAAAATCAAAGGAAGTCAATTCTATTAAAATACACTTCCCAAAGTATTTTGTAAAACTGTCACATAGCAATATATATGTGCTTTTATGTTAACATTAAGATCCAGAGATGATGAGCTCATAATATCAAACTAGTGATGCGTATCAATGATAGTTTTGAGCTATCTGCACTAACTGTAATGTGATATGAAAATGAAAATATCTGTGATTTTTATCAATGGTAACGTCACATGCATTGCCAATTCTTCTGTAATCTGTATTCTCCATTTAAGATAAAAAGGAATGTCATATCAGAAGTTAGTATAAAATAGAAATTTAAGTTTTTAAGTTTATTGAGCCCTTTGAATTCTATTGACAGACCCTGTGGGGTATCAAGAGCCCTTTTATTAGAGGTTTCATGACATATATGGGGTAGTTAGCTGTCAGCTCAAAGAAGAAGGTACTGGAAAGCTGATTGGAAGCTCTGAGTAACTGACTGGGAATGGGGCTTGACAACTAGTAGGGTTCACTGTACGTTGTAGGAAGCCTAGCTCTCGTTATCTATAGGTCCTTCCTGTTGACACTCCAATATCTTCAGAAGGAGAATCCACCAATCTCCCTGTGGAGTGTAGGTCTAGTTACCTATGTTCTAATAGGGAATTTTGCCCTCTTATATTCTACGGGTAAAATTTGTTTTTATGATTTAACTGAATGGTTACAGTATTAGATATGCTCCTCTTGAATACAATGGTTCTAGGAGGGGACACAACTGTCTTTAATGTTGTGAAACCCCTAATATAATAAGAAAACTGGGCTATTTCATGAACTTATTTTTAACCTATTTTTTCAGGAGCTTTCAAGTTGTGGATGGAATAAAAAAGAAAAATACAGTTCTGCACCAAATGCCGTTGCCTTCACAAGAAGATTTAATCATGTGAGTTGCCTATAAAATTTTGATACTTACTTTCTGAAATTCAGTTCCTCGATATATAATTTTTCATTAAGAAGTAGTTTAGCTTTTCACATGAATGCTGGCATATTTTCAGCCAATATCTCTTCAAATACTGTCCCCCTGCCTGATCTCTATTTTTTTTCTTCTGTAATTTCTGTTGGAAATTTGTTGGTACTTGACATTCTTTTTTACCTGTTATCTTAACCTTTTGTATTTTATATCTGTTTCTTTGTGTTCCATTCTGCATTATTTCCTCAGTTCTGTATTTCAATTCACTAATTCTCTTCAGATGGGTCATTTCTATTTCAAGTCTGTGTACACTTTTACACTAGTGTGATTTTTTTAATATTTCTTAGATAATTTTCATCATTTTATTTTATAATTTCTGTTATTATCCAGAGTCCTTGGAGTACTAATTCTCTGTTATTTCTGCTAATCCTTGTTCAGAATGGTTTGTATTTTTATGCATTTGCTAATTTTGGATTGAGCACTCATCATTTAAGCTTATATCTGTACTTTGTGGGAATTCTGCTGCCACCTAGAGTGAGGGTATATCTCTTCTGAAATGCTTTTTGTTTGCTTTTGCTGGTACCAAGGGCTATACTGACTTAGGACAGTTTTTTATATGTTTTGGTTGGGAACATCCGTACATTGCCGTAGCGGAAATTTCAACTCCAAATCCAACTAAGGGATGTTTACAAATTCTTATAAAAGACTTATTTTTCAGGGCACGTGGGTAGCTCATCGGTCAAGCGTCTGACTCTTGATTTCGGCTCAGGTCACAATCTCACAGTTCAGGAGATCGAGCCCCGTGTTGAGCTCTGCGCTGACTGTGTGGAGCCTGCTTGGGATTCTGTCGCTCCCTCTCTCTCTCTCTGCTCCTCCCCCACTTGTGTGCACCCTCTCTCTTTCTTTCTCAAAATAAATAAATAAACATTTTTTAAAAAGACTTATTTTTCTCCATCTACTCTGCCTTTCTCTGCCAAGAAGGGAATTGTTTTAGTCTACATTTTAGCCCTTTGAAGATCCCTTAGATAGACATAGAGGTGGTAGAGTAGAGATGGGGTCCTTGTATTTGAAGGAGTATTAAATCCCGAGCCCCTATGTCACTGAGAGAAAATCCTCCATGGGCAGCTATAGTGCCCTTTCTTGTAACTACTGCTTTGCCTTTATTTCCCTCTTTGTTTTGGCCTCCAGGGGAAGAAATCCTTCCTTTCAAGTTAGCCACACATTTTTTTAAAAAAGTTTCTTGTCTTCAACCCAACATTTCTAGGAGTTTGTAGCAAATAGTTTCTCAGGGTATTTGGTTCACTGTATTCCCCAAAATGGAAGTAGATCAAAGTCTTTAAAAATTAGATTAAATCATTATTAGGGACACAGGGCAAGCGTGTCTTACACTGAATTTCATATTCAAGTTATATAGAAGTTGTTTTCAAAATTTTTCTGAGTTGGTCAGAATTTTTTTACCACAGTAAAATTTTTTTTCTTTGCCATACAAAAACATTATTATAATATTCACAAATTTGACTTTACATTTTAAGCAATAATATTATTCTTAAGCTGAAAAGTTGTCAGAGTCAGATATGTCACATTGTACCAAAAGCTTTTATCCTTATTCCAGATCATAATAGATCCTATAATCTCACTTAATAGCTCCATTACTCTATTAATTTCTCCTAGTGGGATCATAGGACATTTGAAATAGCAAATTTTGAAAGAAGTTAGAATCTTTTAGAGGGAACCTGTGTGCAATATTATTTTTAAAATGAGTTTTTTGTAGACAGCATATCGGGTCTTCCTTTTTTTATTTTTTATTTTTTTTATTTTAGGAATTTTAACATATATGTAGATTTATATAAGTATAATCAAAATTCACTTTTATCACCCTAAAAATTTCTTTTGTGCTGTACCCTTGTAGTCACACCCACTCTCTATCCCTAACCCTTGGTGACCAATGAGCTCTTTTCCATCACTGTATTTGCCTTCTCCAGACATTAAAAAAAATTTTTTTTAATCTTTATTTTTGAGAGAGAGAGAGAGAGACAGAGTGCAAGCGGGGGAGGAAGAGAGAGAGAGAGGGAGAGAGAGAGAGGGAGACTTCTGAAGCAGGCTCCAGGGTCCGAGCTGTCAGCAGAGTCCAACACGGGGCTTGAACTCACAAACTGTGAGATCATGACCCGTGCCGAAGTCGGACCCTTAACCGACTAAGCCAGCCAGGCGCCCCCAGACTTTTATATAAATAGAGTCATATAGTACGTAACCTTTTGAAACTAGTCTCTTTCACTCTCTCAAAGCATAAAGTCTTTGAGATTTATTCTTGTTGCATGCATTAATAATTCCTTTTTATTGCTGTGTAGTATTCCATTTGACATCCATTTGAATTTGATAAGTGGTAGTTTTTCCTTTTTTAAAATTTTCCTTAAATATATATTAAAAGAATCAAATTATTTGATCAAATACATCATTAGTATCTTAGCAACAGAACTACATTATAATTGTTTTAAGAACTCATTTTTACTCCATTTTCTTCTCTATATTTTCTCAAAAATATCCCCAGTTGAACTTCACAACAATCACATGCACAACGACAATTTAATGTTAAGGAATCTAAGGTTTATTTTGTTTTGGTGGGGGTTTGTTTGTTTTTCAAATTTTTATTTAAATTCTAGTTAGTTAACATACCTTTCATTTTTGTAATTCAGTCTGAATCTCTGCTTTTCAGTTCAGACTTAGAAAGGGTACAAAGATAGTTCAGAGAGTTTCCATATTCTTATATTCCATATAAGATGTTACCTTCCCCCAGTGCTAACATCTTACAGAAGTATAGTTATCAGAGCCAGGAAATCAACATTGGTACAGTACTATTAACTAAGCTAAGGACATTATTCAGATGTCCCCAGTTTTCTCACTAATATCCTTTTTGTTATTGTTACAAGATACTTTGGGATCCCATGTTGCATCTAGTTGTCACTAATTATAACAAAAGAGTTATCTTGGGGTCTGTTTTTGTCCTTTTAGTGCTTTACCTCTTAACTGTCACATTTTTCTGTTTCTTTGCATGTATGATAATTTTTAAAGTTTTATAGTTATCATTATGGATGATACATAATAGTGATTCTGGATTCCGTTGTCCTCTTTTTTTTTTTAAGCTTTTATTTACATTCCAGTTAGTTAACATACAGCATAATATTAGTTTCAGATGTACAATTCAGTGATTCAACCCTTCCATACATCACCCGGTGCTCATCACAAGTGCCCTTCTGAATCCACGTCCCCTATTTAACCCATTCCCCCTCCACCTCCTCTCCAGTAACCACCAGTTCTCTATAGTTAAGAATCTGTTTCTTGGTTTGCCTCTGTCTCTCATTTTTCCCTTGGCTCCTTTACTTTGTTTCTTGAATTCCACATGTGGTATTTATCTCTGACTAACTTATTTATGACTTTTCTTCAGTATTTTTTCTTTTTCCTTTTTTTTTTTTGCATTTTTAAATTTTTATTTAAATCCAAGTTAGTTAACATATAGTGTAATAATGGTTTTGTTTTCCTCTTTTGAAGAGTGTTGATTTTTATTTTAGCAAGCAGTTAACTTCGCTGGACTCAAACTTCAAATTCTGTCTCTCCTTGGAGAACAGATAATTTCCTTTAGGTTTTGTTTTCAATTAGGCTTCTTAGAGTTTCCCTTGCACATGCACAGTTCCAAGGTCAGCCAGAGAGTTAGATGACATTTTTATATAGATTTGGGGGAATCTCCTTCTTATCTTTCTTTCCTTTCTAGAATTTATCCCCTCACTTTCTGGCCACCTGGCTTCTGACTTTTGAAACCATTAAGACTATGGCCTTCTGCTTGAATTTTAGTTGCCCACATTGTGGTAACTAGAAAGCATCCTCAGTGAACCAAGTGCAAATCTCATCCAACGCATCTTCTTTCAAGGATCAGTTCTCCAGTTTCTGCCTTCTTTTCGTCCCTCTCTTGTGGTTTTAAATAGTTGTTTTTATAATTTGGAATTATAATCAGATGAGCATTCCCAAAGATACCAGCTACTCCACATTACCAGAAATGGAACTCTCTCCCATCCCATTAAAAATTATGCTTTCTGGGGCGCCTGGGTGGCTCAGTCAGTTAAGCGTCCGACTTCGGCTCACAGTTCATGAGTTCAAGCCCCACATCGGGCTCTATGCTGACAGCTTAGAGCCTGGAGCCTGCTTTGAATTCTGTGTCTTCCTCTCTCTCTGCTCCTCCCCCGCTCATGCTCTGTCTCACTCTCTCTCTCCCCCCTTCAAAAATAAATAAAAACATTAAAAAATTTTTTAAATTATGCTTTCTATTGATTATCAAAATAATACTATGTATTGCAGGGAAATTGAAAAAACGTAGAAATGTATAAAAAGCTGAGGGGAAAACAAATACGTGGACATGACTGTTGTTAACATTTCAGCATATATCCTTTTCTTCATTCTTTATTTTTTCTTAATTTAATAGAAATCATGTTGTGCATGTAATTTATAGCCTTATTGTCATGGCATACCATTAAATGTTCCTATATCATTATATGTTGAAAACATTTTTAGTATCTCTATGATCTTCTATGATTGAACTATGTCATAATTTTAATCATCATTCTATATTGGATATTCCTCTGACAACTTGGGGGCTTGCCTTCTGGCCAGTGGAGGTTCTTGTTTTTGTTTTCTTTTTTATTGGGGAAGGGTTGTTTAAATTTGTTTTGGACATTATCTTTAGATAATTGGAAATACGACTGATAATTAGAAGTTAATGCTTTTAAGAATGATCATGATAATGGGTTATGTTTGTTAAAAAAGACTCTACTTTCTGAAAGTAAAATTTATAGATGTAGTTATATATTATCTATGATTTTCTTCACAGTATTCCTGGGGCATTTGAGGGGAAGGGAGGGGTAGAGGTGAAAAAGTTTGGCCATAACTTGATAATTGTTGAAACTGGTTGATATACATCAGGGACTTCATTATTATCTTCTGTTTAGTTCAGTATACATTTGAAGTGTTCCATGTAAACAGTTGAGAAAACTATCTTGAAGCTTAACATATTTTTGGCTGCAAATATAAGGTTTTTATAACACTTCTATATGATTATAAAACTGAATAAAGCAACTACAGTTAAAAATATCCTATGAATAAATGTTTTCTAGGATTTACTTTTTTATGAAATATTTGGTACATTTCAAAGAATGTGTTAAATATTTGTTTGAGTCATGTGAAACTGCTGATGTTCAACCATTGTTAGCCTACAGAAATGGCAAGTTCATGTGATGAATGTGTATTAAAAAGCATTCTAATAAATGATTTTGAATTGACCACCTAAGCTAGGAGCTAGAATATTACCCAAACTCTTTAAACATTTTACATATTCTTCCCTGTACCCTCTCTCAAGGATAACCATTATCTGAAAATTTGGGTTTTGGTTTTTTGGGCAGGTTTTTAAAAGTTTTTTAAATTCTTCTTGTAATTCTTTTATAGATTCATCGGAAATGTTTGTATCCTGAAACAGCATGTTGTATAATCTTGTTTTTCATCCTCATAAAATGTATCATCAGACTATATATATTTTTTTTTATGGTTGGCTTTTTTTCACTTTGTGTTTCTCTGATGCCATGGTGATGTATTTGGCTCTAATTCATTGATTTTTCACTGTTTTCTAGCATTTCATTGTATGAATATATCAAAATGAATTTATCATTCTTTTGAGAATGACCATGAGATATGTTTCCTATTTTTTTGCTATTATGAAGAATGATGCTAGGAATATTCTGAGTCTTGGTACTTATGTATACTAGTTTCTCTAGGCAGTGGCTTTCAAACTTTTTTGATGGTGACCCACGATAAGATAAAATATTTTACACTGTGATTCAGTGTAGACACACTGCTGAAACAGAAGTATTCTGAAATAATATTTATTTGTATTAGATGATATGTTCTTTGATCTTTTCTGCTTAATAAAGTAGTAACATTGCTACTTAGACTTACTAAATTGATACATTAAAGTGGGTAAAAAAAAAACCCACTGTAATTGGTTAGAAAAATGTGTGTTTAGATATAAAATTTTTGTCAGAGAGAATGTATGCATGTTTAACTATAAAAGATGGTGTCTTTTTTTTTTTAATGATTGTACTGATTTTGCATTCCCACCAGCAGAGTACAAGAACTTTCGTTACTCTCATCTTTGTCAACAGTTGGTATCATCAGACTTTGCAACCTAATTGATATGAAATGATTCGGATTTCATTTTTATTCAGTAAATGTTTATTAAGCTTCACTGTGTCCTGGGCACTGTTCTCAGTGTTTGGAATATATTAGTGAACAGGAAAAACAAAGATCATTATCTCCACGGACCTTTTCATTCTAGCTCTTACTAATTTTAATTTCACTTTTCTTTCGTTTTTTCATTTTCACAAGTTCTGTCATTTTCTTTTTTCTTTTTTTTTTTTTTAATTTTTTTTTTTTTTAACGTTCATTTATTTTTGAGACAGAGCATGAATGGGGGAGGGTCAGAGAGAGGGAGACACAGAATCTGAAGCAGGCTCCAGGCTCTGAGCTGTCAGCACAGAGCCCAACATGGGGCTTGAACTCACAGACCACGAGATCATGACCTGAGCCGAAGTCGGACGCTTAACCGACCAAGCCACCCAGGCGCCCCACAAGTTCTGTCATTTTAAAATCTCCCTGGTCATTTTTATTATTCTTGTATTTCTTACTCATTTATTTTCTTACTCATAACTTACTGTAAATTAAAATGTGGATACAAAAAACCCACAAAACAAATACATGGTTCAATAAACTATTGTCAAATATCCTTGTAACATCACCCAGACCAAAAATAAAACTTGAACTTTAGAAACTCCTACATGTACCTCAGCCCAGTCACACGCTTTCTTCCTCCAGGAATAATCACTGTCCTTTTATCATACTCACTTTCTTGTGTGTCTTTTTATAGTTTTATCACCTAAATGTGTCCCCAGACACAACTATTTACCCTTGCCAATTTTTAAAATTTGTTAAATTTTAAGACTTTTTAATTGGCATTTTCTCCTTTTCTTTTCCTTATCATTTACCTGTGGAGGCACCTAGGCATTTTGACCTAATTTTGCGTCTCCCACAATCTAGATTGCATCTAATACAGTGTAATATATTATGTTTTCTGGGTGTTAGTGCTGGTTCCAAGGATTCAGTTGGGTTCAGTGCCTTTGGCAAGAATATGTGTTGTGTTTGTTGTTTTTCTTCTTTTTCATCAGGAGGCACATAATATCTGGTTGTCTTTTTCAGGATTTTAGCAGCTGTGTCTAGATCCATTAATTAACTGAAGTTGTTAAAAGGCTGGGACGCCTGTATGGCTCAGTTGGTTAAGCGTCCGACTTAGGCTCAGGTCATATTTCACAGTTTGTGCCTTGCATTGGGCTCCTTGCTGACAGCTCAGAGCCTGGGGCCTGCTTTGGATTCTCTGTCTCCCTCTCTCCCTGCCCACCCCCCTCAAAAATAAATAAACATTAAAAAAATGTTAAGGTTAATTCACATTTCATTCTTTTTCATTTATTAGTTGGAATGCTTTTATAAAGAGACATTTTCCCTCATCTGGTATTTGCTTACCCAGAGATCCATTTCCTATAAGCAAGGAAGGATAAATGTTCAATTCTTTCCCATTATTTAGTTGTTTTGAAGATAATGAATTGGTGTTCTGACTTCCTCTAACAGTGACCAAGTAGTTTTTTTAAGTACCATTGTGAACTTACAAATTAAAACATCATATATGATGTGTTTCAACCCATTGCAGTTATTACCTTTTTAAAAAAGTATATTGTTAAGTTTGTTTATTTTGAGAGAGACAGAGAGAGTGAGAGCAGGGGGAGGGGCAGAAAGAGAGGGAGAATCCCAAGCAGGCTCCACAGTCAGCACAGAGCCAGATGCAGGGCTCCAACTCACAAAACCATGAGATCATGACCTAAACTGAAATCAAGAGTCTTATGCTTAACCAGCTGAGCCACTTTCATGTCCTTTGTCATGATTCTAACAGTCTTTAATAGTTTCCTTGCCATCTGGTATGCAAAGATATTTCAGGTTCATTTTGTCCATTACCTGCTCCCATCCCTTCCCTGTATCTGGAATCAACGTTCTTTAATACGTAAAGTCCTGGTTTCTTACAGGGGGAAATGGACTTGAATGCTAGAAATGCTCATTGCTATTTTCTATGCCTTTTTCAGCAGAGGTAGCTAAGATTTCTATATGTCGTCCACACACACATAAGCAAACAACTATTTAAAGATAAAATATCTCGTGAGTTCATATAGATACTTGTAATTCAAATTCAGGACCGACTATAGAGTTTTTTTTCCAACTCTTCTGTATTGCGTCCACGTGTTCTTTCTTCTACTCACAGAATCCTGATTATCAAGGCATGTTGATTGCCTAGAGCTTGTTATCCATTACAGTACTCAGGAAGGGCTCGTGAGAATAGTAATTCCTGAATTCTTGCATGCTGGCAAATGTGCCTGTCCTCTGTGTACGATTTTCTTTCCTTGATGATTTTTGATATATTACTCCATTTTTTTTTTTTTTTCTGACAAGTGTTACTGTTGATAAGTCCGGTGATAATTACATTTTCTTTTCCTTAAAAATCACTTTATCTTTTTGTCTCAATGGCCAAAAGATTTTTTCCCAGTAATTTTATTGAACTATATCTTTGTGTGGGTCATTCTGGATCAGTATTCTGGGGTATGGTTGGCTTTATCTGGGATTGTCAAATGGGGAGCACCTGCACTTAGCCTGTCCAGCATGAACAGAAGTTGGACTTCTTACACAGTAGCTCAGGAACCTCAGAGAGAATGTTCTGGCAGTCAAGGCAGAGGCTTTCTTTTATGACCATCTTCTGGAAGTTAGCATCAATTTTGTTAATCTTCTGTTCATTAAAGCAGTCACAAGCCTGTCCAGATGACATGACAGGTGACATAGACCCCAACTTTCAATGACAGAATGACAGAGACCTTGGCCATGTTTTAAAATCATGATGGCATTTTGTCTTAAAATTTGCCTAGCATTGGGGCACCAGGGTGCCTCAGTCAGTTGGGCGTCCGACTTTGGCTCAGGTCATGATCTCGTGGTCCGTGAGTTCGAGCCCCGCATCGGGCTCTGGGCTGACACCTCAGAGCCTGGAGCCTGTTGCGGATTCTGTGTCTCCCTCTGTCTCTGACCCTCCCCTGCTCCTGCTTTGTCTCTCTCTGTCTCAAAAATAAATAAATGTTAAAAAAAAAATGAAAAAAAAATTTGCCTCGCATTAAATTTAATAAAGTCAGTAATCATGCAGTTTAGTTTAAATTCACAGGTGATATTTGCCAAGGTTGTTGACAAAATAAAGTATAACTTTTGATATATTTTAGAAGTGTACTTTATCAGAATGGGGGATAATTATTGTCATTAGTAGCCCAGATATAGTAACAAATATGAATATGGCTTTATAAAATATATACATTTTATATTTACATATACATTTGTAAAATATATACAAAATATGTACATTTTGGCAGTTTATAGATGAAAGTTGCAAGTAAAATCTGAAATGTTTCTCACTAAAACAGGGATAAGAAATGTGAGGCAGTGGCACTATGTTTTGCACTATCATTTCTTGCTAATACACCTTGTATTTAGATTTGTGTAAGTTCAAGCCAACTGAGAGTGCCTTGATTTTATTTTCATAGTAAATGAATTAAAAATGTTATATTTATGAGAAGCAAACTATTTTCATCAGAGTACATAGAGCATTTTAGTAATTTAGATTTAGCCTGCCTTCTGATAAATGATTTTTAAAAGAAATTGTAAAGGTGGTTTATTGAATTAGAAAGCATTACATGATTTTAAAAATATAATCTTAGTTTAATTTTAGAATGACTTTTCTTTATGGTATTATTTCATAATGTAAATAAATGGCAATGTGGGTGGGATTACACAGCCACAGAAAAACTTGCCCTAAGTAGCATAGTTTATAATGTCTGATCTTAGAGCTTATCTAATTCTGCCATGATGTTTCAGAATAAAATTACATGTATTTGTATAGTGTTCTTGTTGTAATAATGCAATAAAACCAGTTTTATTAACTCCTTCAAAATTTATTTTGCTTTTACAAATCAAAACTTGTAGTCATGTTTTTGTGTGTGTGTGTGTGTCTGTGTATAAGCATACACATATACACATGTATATCTCTATGCACATACATATCATGTATATATGAAATGTATGCAACATTTGAAGACTGGTTATATCCTGGCGGGGAGCCGGAAGGAGAAAAGAAAGTATTGTTTTTTAACCAGCTATAGGTCATTCACCAAGTAGCTCTTGTCATTAATTTGATCCTTGTGAGTGAAGAATCTTGCCATTCAACTCCTTTTAATTTTTATTTGCAGGTAAGCTTTTGGGTTGTTAGAGAAATTCTTCATGCTCAGACATTAAAAATTAGAGCAGAAGTTTTGAGCCACTATATTAAAACTGCTAAGGTAAGAAAGACTTGTATTTTTATTTTTGAGTCCAGCCATTCAGCATTGTGAGTGACTATTTGCCTGTGATACTTTATTTACTATTTATTGACCCTGGAAAATAAGGCCTGTTGATTAATATGTTGACTCTTTGGAGTCAACATATTTGGATGCCTGTTTTCTTTGCCTTTTCTTTATTCTTCCTGTCTTCCTCCATTTAGCTCTCCCCTCCCTGTCTTAGAGTAGCTGGAATATATTA
Organism: Panthera onca; assembly: GCF_046562875.1. Lineage (NCBI taxonomy): Eukaryota > Metazoa > Chordata > Mammalia > Carnivora > Felidae > Panthera > Panthera onca. The sequence goes on from NC_138355.1 coordinate 23,256,480, forward strand.
CTAATTTGACTGGATAAGTAGGCAGAGATCAGATTATGGTGAAGTATAGTATTTACAAAATACTAGACTCTCCTGCAGGTAATTGAGAAAGCCTTATAGGATTAAGTAGGAAAATGTATATTGATTATTTGTTTTTGAAATCTATCACTGCCAACCCTGTGGAGAATAAGACTTTATTTTTAAAGGAATAGTATAAAGAGGATGTTAACCAAATATGTTAATTGAGTAGTTATTGTGGGGCATAGATAATGAATGCAGCAAGAGAAAAGGAACATGGATTTCAAGGATGGTCAGAATTCAGAGAGGAGGGTGAACAGGGCATTCCACAAGAGGATACCAATATTTCCTTAAAACTGACAACTCTAAATTTATGGTAAGTTCACTAAAAGGTGGTATAATTGTAGCCACATCTTCACCATTCTTAGAATAAATTCATAACTTACCTCATGTCGGAATGAAGGTGGACTAAAATGAGAATGCCATGTTTACAATTTTAAGTTATCGTAATTGTTTTAAAATTGTAACTGCTGGGGCGCCTGGGTGGCGCAGTCGGTTAAGCGTCCGACTTCAGCCAGGTCACGATCTCGCGGTCCGTGAGTTCGAGCCCCGCGTCAGGCTCTGGGCTGATGGCTCGGAGCCTGGAGCCTGTTTCCGATTCTGTGTCTCCCTCTCTCTCTGCCCCTCCCCCGTTCATGCTCTGTCTCTCTCTGTCCCAAAAATAAATAAAAAATGTTGAAAAAAAAAAAAAAATAAAATTGTAACTGCTATAGGTCGGAACGCCTCCGTAATTTCCTTGGGCACCTGGAAGCAGTTGTATTCTAACGTTCTGTGGCACTAGGTGGCAGAGCTAGCTTTCAAAATGTGATCTTCTGTGGCAGTGTCATAAAATTTCTGAAAACATTCTCTGTGATATGTTTGATAAATATTGGGTTTTAGCTAGCAGAAATTCCTGTCTTTTCTCCATACATTCTGAATTTGTTTTTTTCTTTTCTGGTATTTTTGTTAGTTTTTTTATGGGCTTTGCATGTTCCACTCAAAACCACCAAATTCTGCCTATCAAGCTCGTTGTTACCTTCCTCATCGAGTGATCATTTAATTCCAGTTCAGACTCTTAGACTTTTAAGTTATTTTTGACAGTAGTTTCTTTCATTCCAAGCTGTAAATTCATAATTTTTTTTTTGGCTCACACTGTCTTTTAAATCCCTCTATTCTGACTCTGCCTTCTGTATTCCGTCTGTTACAAAACTTGCAGGTCTTTTACTTGTTTAGTAGACTGTATCCGTTAGGGTTCTCTGGAGAGACAGAATAAATATACATGCACGTAAAATGTATAAAGAAGATTAAGCAATTGGCTCCGATGGTTGGGGGAAGGGGCTGGCAAGTGTGAAATTGATTGTAGGGCAGGTGGACAGCTTAGAAACCTCAGGCAGGAATTGAAGCTGCAGTCTTGAAACAGAATTTCTTCTCTGGGAAACCTTCAGTTTTTATACTCTTACGGCATTTCAGCTGATTAGATGCAGCCTACCACATTATCAAATGTAGTCTCTTTTATTTACACTTGATCTTAGCCAAAAGGCCGACTGACTATGGATGTTAACTGTATCTACACAACTGCTCCACAGCGAAACCGAGGTTATTGTCTGGTTAAATAACTGGGTACTGCAGTTTAATCAAGTTTGACATATAAAACTAATCATCCTATAGACACACAAAAAAATTGTAAAATATATTTTAAGTATCAAAAGAATGATAAAGTGGACGCCCATGTCCCCACTGCCCACCGAACTCTGATAGGCCTCCGCATACGCAGTCCCCTGCCCTCCTACCAAAGGAACCATTGCCCTGAACTTTATGTTAGCTTTTCTTCTCTAGTTTTGTACATGTGTGTGTTCCTGAGTAATAGATTGTTGTTTATATTTTTGAATTTTGTTTAAATTATTCCATAACTACTTTTATACTCTTATAACTTGGTGTTTTTACTCAGCACTGTTGCCCAACGGCTTTGGGTGTGCCTCTGTTGTAGAGTGTTCTGCTGCTTGCATTTACCACCAGTTCTTCAGTATACTCTGGCTTGGGTAGTTACCACATTTTTGTTGCTGTACACGCGGCTGCTAGAAAGCTGTCTTGTGGGATTCTCTTTGTGCTCATGTGAGGGGTTAAGCCCTAGAAGTATAGAGAGAAAAGATAAATTACCTTTAAAGAAATGACGGAACAATAGCTTTCATTGAACGTGATGAGAATGAACATTTTTTCAGTGTTGGCCATTTAGGTTTTCTCTCCTGAAATAGCTCTTCAAGATCTTTGAACAGTTGTCTCTTATGGTGTTGATCTTTCATTGATTTTTGTAAGAGTTTTTTATTTAATTTTAGATACTGCTTCTCCAATATATGTTTTTATATCCATCTTTATATTTGTGACTTCTCTTATTACTCTTTTCATGTTATCTTTTCATATAGATGTTCTTAACTTTAGTAGTCAAACTTAGTGATCTTTAATTTTTATTATATCGTTTAAGAGTATCTTATTTAAGGGGTGTCTGAGTGGCTCAGTTGGTTAAGCATCCGACTTTTGATTTTGGCTCAGGTCATGATCTCCCAGCTTGTGAGGCCAAGCCCTGCATTGGGCTCTGCACTGACAGCTCGGAGCCTGCTTGGGATTTTCTCTCCCCCTGTCTCTTTGCACCTCCCCAACACGTACGCATACTCTCTCAAAAGAAAGAAATCATCTTAAAAAAAAAAAAAAAAAAGAGTATCTCATTTAAGAAAATTTTATAGCTTTGATTTTTGTATGTGAGTATTTATGTGGAAAAACTTTTTTCTGTATGTAGGAATTATGGATTATTCATATTTTTCATTTGAGTATCTGGCACCATTTTTTTATTGAAGAATAATTAACAAACAATATCCTGTTTCAGGTATATATCAGTGATGCATTATTTTTATGCATTGTGAACTCAATAAGTCTAGTTACCATACAGAATTATCATAATATTTTTTACTATATTGTTATGCTGTACATCATGTCCCCTTGACTTACTTATTTTAGAACTGGAAGTTTGTACCTCTTAATCCCCTTCACCTATTTTGCCCACTCCCCCAAGCCCTCCCATCTGATAACCAACAGTTTTTTTCCTATAAATCTGTTTCTGTTTTGTTTGTTCATTTGTTTTTTAGATTCCACATTTAAATGAAGTCATGCTATATTTGTCTTTGTCTGGTTTATTTTACTTAGCATAATACCCTCTAAGTTCAACCATGTTATCACAAATGGCAAGATTTCATTTTTTTTTTTTTTAATGGCTGGGTAATATTGTATTGTATCGTATGTACCACATCTTTATTCATCAGTCAGTGGACACTTAGGTTTTACTATATCTTGGTTATTGTAAATAATGCTACAGTGAGCATACTGTGAATTTTGTTTTCCTTTTCTTTAGATAAATATCCACAAGAAGAATTGCTGAATCATACAGTAGTTCTGTTTTTAAATTTTTGAAGAACCTCCCAGTGCTTTCCATAGTGACCACATCAGTTTACAGTCCCACCAGCAGTGTGCGAGGGTTCCCTTTTCCCCATATCCTTGCCAGCAGTTGTTATTTTTTGTCTTTTTGATAGTAGCCAGTCTGACCAGTATGAAAGGATATCTCACTGTGGTTTTGATTTGCATTTCCCTGATGATCAGTGATATTGAGTGTCTGACACCATTTAAAAAAATCCTTTGTTAATCTTTATTTTACTTTGCCTGGAAGTATCTTTATGTCATCTTGTTCTTAAAAAATGCTATTCCAGGAGCACCTGGATGGCTCAGTCGGTTACGTGTCCGACTTCAGCTCAGGTCACCATCTCACAGTTCATGAGTTCGAGCCCTGCATTGAACTCTGCGCTGACGGCTCAGAGCCTGGAGCCTGCTTGTGGATTCTGTCTCTTTCCCTCCCTCCCTCCCTCCCTCCCTCTCTCTCTCTCTCTCTCTCTCTCTCTCTCTCTCTCTCTCTGCCCCTCCCTCATTTGTCCTCTGTCTCTCTCAAAAATAAACATTTTTTAAAAATGCTATTCCAGACTTACAGTTTTGTGTGTTTCTTTAGGCACCAGGAATTAGTGTCTTTTTAGTTCTCTGGGAAAATAATAATCTCCCATTATCTCTCAGATAATTATTTCTACCATTGCCTTTTATCAGCTTCTTCTACAACTCCCTCTAGATAAATGTTGGCCTTTTTTTTTTTTTTTAAAACCTCTTATGTCTCTTAACCTTTGTTTGACATTTTTTTAAAACACTTTGTCTTTCATGTTGCATTCTGGATAATGTCTTCATGTTTAATCTTCATTTTATTTGAGGCCAGTACCTAACATTGTTCTCATTTGTGAATTCCTGTTTCCTTATGTGTTTTCATTTTCCATGTTTTTAAGATTGAGTTTTATTGGGGTGCCTGGGTGGCTCAGTCGGTTAAGCGTCCGACTTGGGCTCAGGTCATGATCTCACAGCTCGTGAGTTCAAGCCCCGTGTCGGGCTCTGTACTGACAGCTCAGAGCCTGGAGCCTGCTTTGGATTCTGTGTCTCCCTCTCTCTCTGCCCCTCCTTGGCTCACACTCTGTCTCTCTCTCAAAAATAAATAAACATTAAAAAAAAAAAAGTTAAAAAAAAAAAGATTGAGTTTTATTGAGTTTATATTTCTTGAAACTTTATGGGAATTCTTTGAGACCTAAGTTAAGGTGGTATATTGGTTGGAGTTTTTCAGTTAAAAACAGGCATTTTTTGCTCTGGAGTCTTTTGGTAGTGGGTGAGGACCATTCTAAATGATTTTTGATAGGACCATTAGGATGTAAGCACATGGTAGTATGAGGAAATCTGGGAAGTTAGCAATAAATGTCAAATAGATCTGTTTAGCAAACTGATGGAACCTAATGTTAGGTAGGAGTTCTACAAGGAGACTGTAAAAGCAAGGCCTAGTATTGGGAAGCAGGTTGGTGTCCCAACATGAATGAAGAACAAAGGATCTGAGGATTCAGCCAGGAGGAAGCAGAAAATTGAGGAAGGCTGTGGAAGGCAGGTTTGAACCCTCGTCCTGGAATTATGAGGATACTGAGTAGGAAACCATATCAGGATCCTGGGTGTAGACCCTTTCATAAAACGGGGATCATAAGGCAGAGGCTTAGCATTTCAGTGTAAAGGAGACTCCTTACTGGAAACTAGGGTGCATGATCATACTGGGTAAACTTGATGCTGAGCTATAACTTTGGTTTTCTTAATATATTACTGAGCTAGAGGTAGATGTGTTCCCAACACTTGGGGACAATGCCAGGTTAGAACACGGAAATTCTCTTGTGGGCCAAAATCAGTTTACTGTAAACATGATGGGTACTCTAAAGACAAATCTCAATAAGGGTGATAAGTACTGGAACACGACCAATTGCCTAGATTTTACTCGTTAATCTAAAGTTTTGTTGTGTTTATTCTTTTTATTTTTCATCTCTCCTCTCCCTTTTTCTTAAATCTTCAGAAACTGTATGAGCTGAATAACCTTCATGCACTTATGGCGGTGGTTTCTGGCTTACAGAGTGCCCCAATCTTCAGGTTGACTAAAACATGGGCGGTAAGTAAACTTCCTAGTTAATGAAAGGGTTGGACTTTTTGGTGGAAGTAAAGATCTATTTACTTCTTTTGTAGTTCTCAGTAAGGTTAATGTTATGATAATAGATTTGGATCTTTAAACTATTTTGTACTGGTTTTTTTTTTTTTTTCTTGAAACCTACATTTTCCTCTCTAAGTGTTTCACTAGACTTGCCAGGTAATTTTGGGGTAAATTATAGCTTGGTTCTTACTTTCTGCCATTTAGGAAATCATTTTTGTAGAATTTGTGTGAGCATCTTTGATAACATAGCATTTCATGTTTACTGATGGGAAAGTGTTTTTTTGTTTTTTTTTTGCACTTAATGTAGTTTTTTTGTATTTAATCTTATAAAGATTAAGCTTTCGGAAAGTTCGAGGAAGATCTAAATGGCAACTTTCAGTGAATATTAAATATTAATATTTCCATTTTTTAGTTAAATGGAGCATTACATTACAAACATTAAATTACCATTTTTTAGTTAATAAACTCTTAGATTTTTTCCTGAGGAATAATGAAAAACCTGATACCTAACGTGGAATTATTCAGTATTGGTGCACATTCTGATATATGTTTATTATATTTGATTTTATCACTTTGACAAGGTCAGGGTGTTAATTTTGACTTCTGCAAATTTATGTACCTTAATATTTGAGTGATGTGATACTGGTCTCAAGCTTTCTCAGTATTTTTCATTTAGATGTTATATAAGTAAAATTTTAGATCCAATTAAATCTTTATTACATTTTGTATAAAAGATTATTGTATTCTTTGGGCCCTGTGATAAAGACATGACTAACTTTTAAAACGTTTTTTTTTTTTTTTTTTTAAAAACAGAGCACAATAGAATATTTGTTATGTAGCATATTAAATATCATGAAAAAAAAATTAAAAAATGTTTTTTTTTCTAACTAAAATATAACCATTTTTTTTTTTTTTCAACGTTTTTTTTTTTTTTTTTTTTTTTTATTTTTGGGACAGAGAGAGACAGAGCATGAACGGGGGAGGGGCAGAGAGAGAGGGAGACACAGAATCGGAAACAGGCTCCAGGCTCCGAGCCATCAGCCCAGAGCCTGACGCGGGGCTCGAACTCACGGACCGCGAGATCGTGACCTGGCTGAAGTCGGACGCTTAACCGACTGCGCCACCCAGGCGCCCCAAAATATAACCATTTTTAATTAGCATAGTATTGCTTTTACTTTCCATAGTATCTGAAGAGACAGATGTTTCTCATGAAAACCAGGGTGCTTTACTGTATTGGAAAGACATTAAAATGGGAGAGCTTATGATCCTGTTTATATTTTATTTGCATTTAGAAACACCTGAGTGAAGGGTTTTCTTACTTTAAAAATTCTTTTTAATAATATGGCCTTATTCTCTCTTCTTAAAATCTGAATTTCACTGGGGAATGGAAATGATTATAAATATACAATAATGAATTCCATCTTTGAAGTTTTTGGGGAAAGAATTATACTCTGATTTATATTGTGGTTTATAAATGAGATACATCTCCCTCAAGTTAATTTTTATTTTTCTTTAAGATATTTTTGTCATCTCCCTCATGTATTTACATGGAAAATAATTTTTTTTATTTAGCAATTTTGGTTATTAATCTGAATAAAATCTTTGGTGTTTATATTAAACTTTAAAATAGTCAATAGTGTGCCAGGCACTAATTGCTTGACATAGAGCAGTAAATGATACAGACAGAGTCCCATTTTTATACAGCCAACAGTCTGCTGGGAAGAGATAAACTGTAAATAAATAAATAAATGTTATATCGTAAAGAGTGATGAATGCTCTGAAGAAAAATAAAGCAGATTAAATGGGATAGAGAGAAAGCAGGGAAGTATTTTATATATACAATCGACCCTTGAACAATACAGGGATTAGGGATGCCAGCCCCCCTGCACAGTCAAAAATCCACATACAACTTTTGACACCCCCCCTCCCCCCGGCAGACTTAACTACTAGTAGCTGACTGTTGACTTGACTGACTTAGCAATAACGTGGAGTCAATTAACACATACTTTGTATGTTATACATATCATATACTGTATTCTTACAGTAAAGTAAGATAGAGAAAAGAAAGCGTTATTAAAATCACAAGGAAGAGAATATGCATTTATAGTATTGTACTATAAAAAATTCCCATATAAGTGGACCTGTGCAGTTCAAAAGTTAACTTTGAATGTATATGAATGGTAAGAGAGTCTCTGGTAAAGAGCTGGAGGAATTGAGAGAACCATTTGTGTGGAAATCTGGGAGAAAAGAATTTCAAGCAAAGGTGATAGCCAGTACAAAGGCCCGGATAATGTTCAAAGAATGGGGTGCTCGGTGTTGACAGAATGGAATAAGGAGTAATTGATGGTAGGAGACTAGTCCAGAGAGGTGTCATCAAGTCAGGTAATGGAGATACTATTTACTGATATTCTGGGGCCACTGTGTTGGCAGCGGGGCAGGGGGGTTCTATTTTACACAAAGACAGTTTGAGTTGGGTGATAAATATCCAGGTGGAACTGTAAGGTCAGAGTTAGGTATATAAGTGTACAGTAGGAGTTGGGGCTAGAGATATATATCTTTTTGATCATCAGTATAAAGATAGTATATAAAGCATGAGGTTGGATAAGATCATCTGAGTCAAAAGTATGGATGAAAAGCCCTGGAACCCTCTAAGATTTAGAAATTGGAAAAATGAGGAGGGATCAGCGAGGGAAATATCATGGGAGGAGTTTCCTACAGTCAAGTAATGAAAGTGTTTCAAGAAAGAATAATCACCCCATGTCAAATGCTGCTGATAAGTTGAATTAGGTAAGCACTTTGAGATGGCCATTGTATCTGGCAGTTGGGGAGGATTGGCAATCTAGGCAAGAGTGGTTTCAGTACAGTGGTGGAATGAAAAGAGAGAATGGTGGAGAAAAAATAGGACATCAAATGTAGAGAATGCATTTGAGCAATTTTGCTGTAAATGGCTGGGCTGAGGTACTGCAGAGAAATCTGGCATTATGTTTATATGCTAGTGCAGTGATCTAATAGAAAGAGAGAAATGGTAGGAGAGCAAGGAGTTCTGCACCAATACCCTTGATCAGGCAGGAGGGAATTAGATCCAGTACTGTATTGGAGCAGAAAGAGTTTATCCATTTTTTTAAAATATTTTTATAAGTTTATTTATTTTGAGAGAGAGCAGGGGAGAAGGGGCAGAGAGGTGGGGAGAGAGAATCCCATGCAGGCTTTGTGCTCTCAGCACAGAGCCCTATGTGGGGCTCGAACTCACAAATCATGAGATCATGACCTGAGCTGAAGTTCGACACTTAACCAACCAAGCCACCCAGGTGCCCCAACAGTTTATCCATTTTAACAGCAGAAAAGGAAAATGCATTTGGTTACCGATGCAGGTAAGTTGGTAGATTTGGTGGTGAGATCCTATAGAAATTCTTCTGACGATTTATTTAAAACATAAAAAGCAGAGTCCTTAGTTGAGAATGTTGGAGGAGAGGTGTTGGAGGTTTGAAAAAAGAACGAATGAATGAAAGTCATGCAGAAGAGTGTCAGAATGAATTAACTAGGGAAATATAGTAGGTTCGGTATGGTAGGCCTTATGATTGAGACTTTTGATCATGTATTTAAAGTGAAACCAGTCAGCAAAGTCATGCATTCTCCATCCAGGTGCAGGTGCTCAGTATAAACCTGGAGTAGTGATGAGAGTTGTGTTTAACCAGAGTTGGAATTATTTTAGGCTTGTTTGTACCATAGTGAGGTCAAGGATAGCACAGGAGATTAAATGTACAAGTTGTTTCAGTGACAGGTGAGGAATTTAACCCAAGTAAAAGAGATAAGGAAAAGTGAAAAAGTAGTATTGGTAACTGGATTGGAAGTTCTGGTGCAGGCAGTACTTATTGGATTCAGGATGATCAAGGGAATAGAGGCTGAGAGTAGTAGAAGTTAAGATTGTTGGGTGTAGGAGAAGTCAAGGAACTGAGAAACCAGGGTATTGAGAGTCTCCTTTATGTGAAGATTGCAGTCACCAAGATATGAAAGTAATGTTGGTTTGCGGACTTTTTTTCTCCAGCTACTAACATCTTTAAGGTATAATGGGGAAAATGACTAGCAGCTCTATTAATGACAGTAACATAAGCGTTATAATCTAAGTGCTCTCTTGGTCACTATAGTAGCCGCTAGCCACATGTGGGTATTAAATTTGAATCATTAAAACTGGGGCACCTGGGTGGCTCAGTCCGTTAAGCATCTGACTCTTTGTTTCTGCTCAGTTCATGATCTCACAGTTTCTGGGTTTGAGCCCCACGTGGGGCTCTGTGCTGACAGCGCAGAGCCTGCTTGGGATTCTCTCTCTCCCTCTCTCTCTGCCCCTTCCCCACTCGCTTCTCTCTGTCTCTCTCTCAAAAATAAATAAATAAAACTTTAAAAAACTAAAAAGAAAAACTAAATTTTAGTTCCTTGTGGCACCTGGGTGGCTCAGTCAGTTAAGCATCCAACTCTTGATCTGCGCTGACAGCACAAAGCCTGCTTGGGATTCTCTGTCTCCCTCTCTGTCACTGCCCTTTCCCCATTCGTGCTCTGTTTCCCTCTCTCTCAAAATAAATAAACACTAAAAAATAAAATAAAATTTAGTTCCTCATTCACACTAGCCAGTAGTCCCTTGTGGCTAGTGACCATTGTGTTGGGCAGCACAGACACAGATCATTTTCATCACACAAAATTCAGACAGCACTGATCTAGTGCTTGAACCTAGTAGAAGCTGGAGGATGTTAGGAAGGAAAAAGTTCTGAAGACCAAGGAGCCAGGATTGCACCCAACTTGAATCCAGGCTCATGTTACAAGAAAAGCAAGAGAATGCTTAAAGGAAAGTTTAAGGATGGGGCTTTTGCAGAGGATGAACCGTGAGACCCAGAAAGTACAGTTGGAGGGGACTAGGAGGGGTAGAGTATTGGGCCAAGTTAGAAGATAATAAAGATTGCATGTGTTTCATGCTAGTTTGGGCTAATGATTTTTAATAACAAATAAGGAATTGAGAGTATTTGGGGGGTTTTATTTATTTTTGTTTGTTTGTTTTTTGTTTTTTAATTTTTTTTCATGTTTATTCATTTTTGAGAGAGAGAGTGTGAGCAGGGGAGGGGCAGAGAGAGAGGGAACAGAGGATTTGAAGCAGGCTCTGCGCTGACAGCAGCAAGCCCGATGTAGGGATCTAACTCACAAACTATGAGATCATGACCTGAGCCAAAGTCGGACGTTCAACCAACTGAGCCACCAGGTGCCCCTTTTTGTTTTTTTTTTAAACTGATAAAAGGAATGTCTCCCCAGACTTATAGTAACCTAAATGGAGAGAATATTAGGAACATTTTCTATAACATCAAGGAAAACGATGCCCATTTTTATTGTTTTTATTCAACATTGACATCTTAGCCAACACAATTAGAAAAAAATGATTAAAAATAGTAGGGTTTATCTTCAAAAAATTAAGCAGAATTACTGTTTGATCCAGCAAGTTCCACTTCTGGGTATATATCCAAAAGCACTGAAAGCAGAGACTCAGGCATTTTTATACCAGTGTTCATAGCAGCGTGATTCACAATAGCCAAAAGGTGTAAACAGTCCATACATCCATCACCAGATGAATGGATATACAAAATGTATAGACATACAATGGAGTATTATTTAGCATTAAAAAGGAATTAAATTCTGACACATTACACCATGGATGAATCTTGAAGACATTATACTAAGTGAAATAAGCCAGACAAAAAGACAAATACTATATGATTCTAAGGTACCAAGAGAAGTCAGATTCATAGAGACAGAAACTAGAAGATGGTTGCCAGGGGCCAAAGGAGGGAGGAATGGGAAGTGGGAGTTAGTGTTTAATGTATGTGGAGTTTCAGTTTGGAAAGATGGAAAGAGTTCTGGCCATGCACGATTGGTGGTGATGGTTGGTTGGTAATGTGAATGTACTTAATGCCACTAAAGTGTACTCATGAAAATGGTTAAAATGGTGAATGTTATGTGTATTCTGTCTACCACAATTTTAAGATACAGGGCTTATTAAGGTGACTGAATATACAAACAATATATAAAATTAGTTGTATTCTAAACAATTTGAAAATGTCACTTAAAAGGACACCACTGTTTACAAATCAAAGAAATACAGTAGCAAACAATAAATAGAATAATATATGAAAGACATGTGCAGAAAACTATAAAACTTTATAGGGATTCATTGAAAAAGAACTAGGTTAGATGGAACAGTATCTGATAGTCATGTGATAGGAAAGCTTAAAGATGGCGGTTTTTCCCAAATGCACATAGAGATTAGATGCAACTTGAATCAGTCCCAAACTGGGAGTCTGGATAAGATTGCTTATAAAATAATATGGAAACATAAAAGGTCAGTATAGCCAAGTTATTTCTGAAGAAGAAAATGGGGTTGGAGGCTTGGACATTTGCCCTAACAGATACCGAGATGGATTATATTATTTAGGTAATGTGCAATTAGTGCAGATGTAGACATATCGACCAGTGGAACAGAATAAAGAACCCCCAAAAAGATCATTGCTTTTATAGAACTCTGATATATGACAGTGGTGGCATTGTAAATCAATGAAGAAAAGAGGGGCTGTTCTTAACTGGAGCTGGGAAATTAGTTACCAGTTTGGGGAAAAAATGAAATTAGGCCTCAAAAGTCACTGTCAGATGAATTAAAGAGTTATATGCAAAATGAAAAACGTTGAAGCTTTTAGAAGAGGAAAAATTGCTTAATATCTCTCTGGCTTAGCATGAATAGATTCCAACTTGGAATCTGTAAGTATATTTTAGATAAGATACAAAAACCTCAAGCAGAGAAAGAAAAGATGAAAAAATTTTGGTACGTTAAAGTAAGAATTTCTGTTCACTAAAAGATATTTAAAAATTTGTTAAGTTTATTTATTTATTTTGAGAGAGAAAGAGAGCATGAGTCGAGAGGAGAGAGAAAATTCCTGACACAGGCTCTGCGTGCTGTTAGCGCAAAGCCTGATGTGGGACTCGAACTCATGAACTGTAAGATCTTGTCCTGGGCCGAAATCAAGAGTCTGACGCTTAGCTGACTGAACCACAAGTGCCCCAAAAGATATTTCAAAGAAAATTGAAAAGAATGTGTAGCAGTTGCAACTGGTCAAGAATTTATATCCAGAGTATATAAAGAATTCTTACAAAGCAAAAGGAAAAAGTAAGAAAAATGGAAAAGTATGCATTATGATGGTACTTCATAGAAGAAGACATATGCATAGAAACAGTGAAAATGAACTACAGCCACACGCAACATTATGGATGAAATTTCATCCTCAGAACATTGATTGGATAAAGCCAAAGATTAAAAACAGTATGCTATTCTTTAGTCAAAAATCAAATAAAATTTCAGTCAAAATTTTTAAAAAAATCAAATAAAAGAGAATGATAAACACAAAATTTAGGATAGTGATTATTGGTTATTTAAAGATAGTCAAAGGAGGGGCGCCTGAGTGGCTCAGTCGGTTGAGCATCTGACTTAGGCTCAGGTCATGCATGATCTCACAGGCTCATGAGTTCTAGCCCCGCGTCCGGCTCTGTGCTGACAGCTCAGCACCTGGAGTCTGCTTCAGATTCTGTGTCTCCCCCTCTCTCTACCTCTCCCCTGCTCGTGTTCTCTCTCTCTCTGTCTCAAAATAAATAAACATTAAATTAAAAAAAATAAATAAAGATAGTCAAAGGAATTGGATATGGAAGAAGCACATAGGTAGATGTGTATTGTTAGTATATGGTTTGTAAGTATGAAGATGAATACATGTGCATTCACTTAAAAATTTAAGAAAAAAATCGATTTAACAAGAAAGTAACATCAGGGACTAATGATAATTTGAGTGTCATGAACAAAAGATTATAATTAATCTGCATTTAAGGTTCAAAACAAATAACTTATTTATGCAAATGAAAGCATTTGTACAGATTATATGGAGATACAAATCAAGGTGATGAGGGGTGATCTGGGAATTTTACTTTTCTTATGGTGACTGAGATGTACAAGGGTTGATTCAAATTTTCCCAAAGTCCATTGTTATGGTAACATTGTTATGGTATAGAGATTTGGCCAGGAACATTGGGAGTTCCCACCTTCCGGCACCAGTGAAAGTGTGAAGAGCTTTGCCCCGGTGGCCTCTTAACCAGAGAAAGAATATGGTGCTAAAACATGAAGAGTTGGAACCTTGTGAAGTACTTTGTTTTCCCCCTTTTTTGGAGGAGTATAGTGAAGTGACATTGTAGAGGGATATTAGGACTAAACATCAGAAAAAAGATTTGAAAAGGAGAAAAAGAAAATCAGGACTTGTTAGTTATAGCTTTGGCACGTGGGCTTTGGATAAGTTTCTGAGCTATCCCTAGGAAATAACCTATTTTAACATCTAATTAATTCTTTTTTCCATATTCTTCTTCTAAATAGTCTTTTGGAAACAAGTCTCTACTATCCCACCCCAGATTGAATCCTTTTAATCTGGTTGTTGATTATTTTGAAAATTCCAAAAAATTGTTCTTATACATATTAAACCATGTAGTTCTTTACCACAGGTTTGTGTTTCAGAGGTGGCAAAATCAGTGATGTTCCGAGTACATAATTTGTTTCTCCTGAAATTCTACTGAAGTTTTTGAATGATTGATTTAAGAAAAAAAAGAACAGGCTTATTCTTATCCCTGCCATGTCATATCACTGTATTTTCCATATCTACACATTTAAGTGGGAGAGAAAGGGATGGTTGGACTTACAGTTAGAAGCAGAGATTTGCACCTACTCTTGAAAATGCTGATCAAGATTGTTAAAGCTGGGCCAAGGAAAATTATATAATCGCTGTTTTAGACTGTGGAATATCTATCTAAAATATTAAAGCAAAGGACTCCTTAAAACTTTCGTTTTAAAGAAGGAGGGATACTAGTCACACATTTTTCTGATGGAGATTATCTGAAGATAATCTGCATCTTAGAGCCCATGAAAAAATAAATTCCAACAGGAATCCCAATCGTAGCACTTGTAGTATTATGTATAAAGAGTGGTGGATTTGGTGTCAGAATACTCTTCACCTCCAGAACCAGACTGAGACACTGCAAGACAGGGACCTGTGCCTTTGTGGGTGGATGACTGTGAGAATATTAGTATGTGCTTCTTGCTAACCCTGTAATCTCCTTTGAATCTCTGTCTCCTCATCTCTCTATTAATCTTCAGACTTCTCTGTTCACCTCATAGAGTTAGATGAGAATTTTTCAAGTGGAATGTGTTTTGCGTGCTAAAAAATAACACTAATGTTTTATGACATAAAGTGAAATTTTATTATATCATAATGAAATAGTAACTTCATATGTTTAAAGAAAACAAGACTTTTTTCCAGAGTCTTTGAAATACTTAAAAACATATTTTTGGGGGTGCCTGGCTGGCTCAGTCAGTTAAGCATCCAACTCTTGATTTCAGCTCAGGTCATGATCTTACAGTTCGTGAGTTCAAGCCCTCATCGGGCTCTGCACTGAGTGTGGAACCTGCTTGGGATTCTTTCTCTTCTCCCACATGCTGTCTCTCTAAAAAATAAATAAACTTTTAAAAACTCCATATTTTCTGAAGTTTTTAATTAATATTTTTAAAATACCCTTTTTATTCAAGTATAATGAACATACAGTGTTATATTAATTTCATATGTACAGTATAATGATTCAACAATTCTATATATATATCTCAGTGCTCATCAAGATACGTGTTCTCTTAATTCCCTTTATTTCACCCATCCCCCCACCCACTTCCCCTATAGCAACCACCAATTTGTTCTCTGTATCTAAGAGTCTGGTTTTGTTTTGGGGTTTTTTGTTTGTTTGTTTTTGTTTGTTTTCTTTGTTCGTTAGTTTAGTTTCTGAAATTCCACATATGAGTGAAATCACATGATACTTGTCTTTTTCTTATTTGACTTATATCACTTACTCTCTAGCTGGGTCCTTCCATGTTACTGCAGATGGCAAGATCTTTTTTTTATGGTTGAGTAATACTCCATTGTGTGTGTGTGTGTGTGTGTGTGTGTGTGTGTGTGTGTACACACCGCATCTTCTTTATCCATTCATCTATTGATGAACACTTCAGTTGCTTCCATACTCAGCTATTGTAAATAAGGCTGCAGTAAACATAGGAGTACATACATCTTTTCAAATTAGTTTTTTCATTTTTATTGGTTAAATACCAAGTAGTGGAATTTCCAAATCATATGGTAATTCAATTTTTAATTTTTTTAGAAACTCCATACTGTTTTCCAGAGTGACAGCATTAATTTGCATTCCAACCAACAGTGCACAAGGGTTCCTTTTTGTCCACATCCTTGCCAACACAATATATCATTTTTCATAGAACTAGAACAAATAATCCTAAAATTTGTGTGGAATGATAAAAGACCTCAAATAGCCAAAGCAGTCTTGAAACAGAAGAACAAAGCTTGAGGTTTTACAGTCTCAGATTTCAAGGTATACAACAAAGCTGTAGCAATCAAAACAGTATGGTACTGGCACAAAAATACACACATAGATCAGTGGAACAGAATAGAGTCAATTAACAAACCCATGCTTATATGGTCAGTTAATCTATGACAGAGGAGACAAGAATGTACAATGGAAAAAAGACAGTCTCTTCAGCAAGTGGTGTTGGGAAAGCTGGGCAGCTACGTGCAAAAGAATGAAATTGGGCCACTTCCTTATCCCATACACAAAAATAAACTCAAAATGGATTAAATGTGAGGCCTGAAACATAAAATTCCTGGAAGAAAACATAGGCATTACTTTCTTTGAGATCAACCGTAGTAACATTTTTCTAGATAGGTCTCCTCTGGCAATGGAAACAAAAGCAAAATTAAACCTTTTCAGACTACACCAAAATAAAAGATTACTGTATAGTGAAAGTAACCATCAACAAAATAAAGAGGCAGCCAACTGAATGGGAGAATACATTTGCAAGTGATAAGTCTGATAAGGAGTTAATATCCAAAATATATAAAGAACTTATACAACTCAATACCCCAAAAAATCCAGTTAATGGCACAGGACCTAAATAGACCTTTTCCCAAAGAAGACCTGCAGTTGGCCACCAGGCACATGAAAAGATGTTCAAGATCACTAATCATCAGGGAAATGTAAATGAAAACCACAACGAGATACCACTTTATACCTGTCAGGATGGCTAAAATCAAGAACACAAGAAATTGCAAGAGTTAATATTATTTTGGGTGATTGACCTTGCTTTTATTCCCTTTGATTGTCCCAGTTTTTTTCAAAGGCACTCACTACAAATCACCTCAACCCTCTTAAAAACAGTTTCAGTTGAGTGTTCACCTCTGTGTGATACAGCACTGATCAAAGCGATCAAAGAAAAAATGTCTTGTTAAAAATCCAAAAATGTGAATCACAGTTTTATGGTTATCGTTAGGACTAGCCATGGTTAGATTTATCAAAAAAATTGTTACTTAAACCACAAAATTGAGTAATCTCTTTAAGGATATTACATTTTATAAATAATGGATTTGCGTTTATTTTAATAAACATGTCTGACTTTGTTTTATTTATATACTGCCAAAATATAATTGAAAAATGTATAACATTGAAATTAAAACTTAAATTTATAGTAAATACAGCTTCATGTCTTTGCTAAAATAAAATGGGATTTGGAAATAACTTAGACTCTTCTGTTTGCTTTTTTAGTTACTAAGTCGAAAAGACAAAACTACCTTTGAAAAATTAGAATATGTAATGAGTAAAGAAGATAATTACAAAAGACTAAGAGACTATATAAGTAGCTTAAAGATGACGCCTTGCATTCCCTATTTAGGTGAGTAGTGTCATTATGTGTTCATTATATCTAGTTCTGTCTTAATCAGTAGTTTATATAAAATTCTAGATATTTTAAAAGTATGTGTATCCTTTTAGGAAATTACTGCAAGATTGTTAAGTTAAAAAAGTTGACTAAAGAAATATGTTACCTTATTACCTGGAATGGATTTTCATATTAAATTAGACTTTGGCCCTTAAGGTTTTTCGTAGACTCTCGTTTTTCTCTTAAAGATGAACCATTGATAAAATAATACATTTTAGCTCTTTTGGTAATGATTTTAAAGAATGAAACAGTAGTTTGCAATGAAGTTTAATGCTGTGAAAACATGTAACATTAACTAAAGAAATTGATCAAAAGATTTATTGAATTTATTTTCAATATCATGAGTTCCTGTTATTTTGTATAGTTGGCAGATATTTTAGGGCGAATTATGAAAAGTAGTCTAAATGTTGGTGGTGTTGTTTTCTTGGATGGAATGAGTTGTTCAGTAGTGCAAATTTAGCTAAGTGCTGAGACAACCAAATGTGTATTTTAGATATCATTTGACTAAGAATTTGTCTCTTTACTATGTATTTTACAGTGTTTATAAATTCCAAGAACTATTTAATAATATTATAAGATTATTTTCAACAAAAAAGGAACAATGCTTTGTTAGGTGTTTGAATGAAAGGAAGTCTCAAACTGTCCCATTTTAAAATGTAAATTTAAATATAGAAAATATAGAGTATTTTGTTTCTTTCTGAATATCCCTTTTTTCATCTGTATCTCCACTATCTTCATGTAATTACTCATACTGGATTTCACCGTAACTATTTTTGAAAGTAATTGGAAAAAACCTGTTATTTCTTCAACTATCTTAGTGTCCTCTTTGAAGTCTTTATAGTACCAATGACTAGAAGACAAGGTAGGGACATAGGCAATTGATAACTTTCTCATTCAGTTGAAATAGAGCATCTGCCTTAGTTTGTAAGAGAAGACTGAACTCATTATTAGGACCTTGTAGGACATCCTAGGATTCCAGTGGGAATAGGGAATGTTGCACATACTGTGTTGAAGGCAGAATACCCCCAAGCAGAGCATGGATAAGGGCCACTACATTCCAGAATATTGTGTCCTGTTTCTTTGATCAACAGTACAGGACCGTAGTACACATGACTCCATCAGAGAGGCTCAAGCTGGATATTTGGAGAGACTTTCTGCATATGCTCCACTTTTCACCATGGCCTTGGTTGTGCCCATTCTTGAAAATGTCATTGGGAGTGAAGAGGAATAGAGGATTTTTTTTAAATCACCAATATCTTCATACTTTCTAAGAACATAAACTTTTTACAGCTTAAAGAACATTAGACTGATAATCAGCAACCCTCATTTCCAAAATGGCTCTTCCCTACTAACTTTTGAAGTCATTGAATTGTCGTCTTTGAGCCTTGTTCTCTCTACCTAGAAGTAGCACACCTAGGACCAAAATCATGTTCTTCTTTCAGCTGGATGGGACCATTGTAATTTTTTCTAATTCACTTATTTTATAGTTAAGAAAATTAAGGTCCAGAAAGGTGGAAGGCCTGACTTATAGTCTGAAGATCTAGTTACTGACAGATTTACATTCCAAAGTCTTGATCTGGTATCTTTCCAATTGTACCTGTTCAATTCTCATTCCAAAATTTACTGATTCTATGTTTATGGCTGTTTCCCATTGAAATGTTTTTCTCAAATTCCACTATTTGTATCTTTTAGAAAAGGAAATTAAGGGGCGCCTGAGTGGCTCAGTCGGTTAAGCATCCGACTTAATTTCTGCTCAGGTCATGATTGTGTGGTTCGTGAGTTTGAGCCCCACATCGAGCTGTGCACTGACAGTGCAGAGCCTGCTTGGGATTCTCTCTTTCTCCCTCTCTCTGCCCCTCCCTTGCTCTCACTCTCTCTCTCTCAAAATAAATAAACTTAAAAAAAAAAAAGGAAATTAGGATTCTTTTCTGTCGAAAATGAGAAAATGAATATAAATCTTTGTGCCATGATGTCTAGATTAGGAGTCTGCTTTACATTTTTCCACAGTGGAGACTTTGGTACAGGATTTGAAGTTGTAATGCATGTGCATCCATTTTTGCCCTGTCATGCACATAGAAGGGGAGCAAACCAGCAGCATAGTTGGAGTTGAGTGGAATCTGGAAAAGTTGACTATTAGAAAGCATACCTATTTCTTCCCAGCCTTGGTACCTGAAACAAACACAGTGGTTATTCCTATTGGTTAAAGCAAATGAGACAAATATTGAGATGCAGAAGTTGATGTAGAGAAAATTTCAGAACCATTATCTTTTCTGTGCCTTCAATTTGGTCTCCAATGATTGACTCCTCCTTTTTTCAGTTCCCTTTCATTTTACATGTTCTCATGACCCAGACTCTTCTTTTTCACTATTACTATGTAATTTTCCTTCACTGTACCGAAGCTAATTAAAAAGTACTCTATTTCTTTCTACTTTTCTTGCTGTTTTCTTTTGCTCAGCATGCTGTTATCTCCCTCTTCACTCATAGAAATGTTCCCTATAAGGCCACCATGATTTCCTAGTTGGAGTGTTTGATAGGTGTTTCTCAAGCCTCATCTTAATTTTGTGAGGTTGATAGTAGTTATTTCTGCTTTTTGAAATTCTTCAGTAGTAGTGCCAGTCTCTTGGTTTATGTTGTATGTTTCTGGCATTTGTTTTATTGATTCCTGTTTCTCTGCCTTTTTATTACATCTGTTCTTCTAAAAGTCTCAGTCCACTGCTTTTACTTAGTCTGTACTCTCTGGAGTGGTCAGTCAGATTTTTCTATAGTTCTCCTGAAAGCTCCCAAATCTAGCCCAGCAACTCGAGTACATCCAGCTGTCTAGTAATTTTCAGTGCCTGGTAACATTTTGGATACTCAGAAACTGATTGAATAAGATATCTATCTGTAGGGAACTCTGATTCAACATGTTTAGAAGTAACTTCATCATCCTTCTTCCTTCAGACCTGTCTTACCTCCTTATATGTTGGTAGTCTCCATGTAATAGTTCATCCCTACGCTAGTTTGGGAAGAAGCACCTGAGATTCTGAGATAATTATGGAACATTTGGCACAAACATTTGGCAGACTGGAGAAAGGAAAAGTTAATGTTTGTCAGATAAGTTATTATGACTCAATTTAGTTTATTTCCATCTTAAAAATAATCCTTTTAATGCAGTGACAGTTTTGTTTTGTTGTATAGCAAATCTTGAGGTTAAATGTATTTCATCTATCAAAACATACATGCTTTTTCTAAGAAAATGTGAAGCATCGTCAATTTATACAACTGTGTGACTACTTGATTTATTTTACATCTTAGCTGGTTTGTTGTTTCATTCCTGATCTTTAATACTGAAGTATTAAAGAACCAAGACCAACAACAGTTTATATCCTGTTAATGTTTACTTTGTCATATTTTCTTCTAATTTAAAATTAATGAAGACTGTGTTTTTTATTAAGTTGTCTTGGTTTCAGAAGCCTTTCCCACTCTTAGGAGACGAGGCCTAGTGCAGTTGTCACAAACGTCAGTATTTACAAGATGCTATTGAATAGGACAGAACTTGCCCTAGAGGGGCGCCTGGGTGACTCAGTTGGTTAAGCATCAGCTTCAGCTCAGGTCATGATCTCACAGGCTGTGGGTCTGAGCCCTATGTCGGGCTCTGTGCTGACAGCTCAGACTGGAGCCTGCTTCAGATTCTGTGTCTCCCTCTCTCTCTGCTCCTCTCCTGCTTGCGCACGCTCTCTCTCTCTCTGTCTCTCTCTTTCTCTCAAAACTAAAAAAAATTACAAAAAATTTTTTAATAAAATAAAAAAAAAAGAACTTGCCCTAGAAATGTTGGAAAGATGCTACTCAGTATGCATATTGGTAGCTTCTATTTAACTGTCCCTTTTCAGTATGCAGAATTTGCATAATGCTGCCCTTTATCCCTTATGTTGCAAACGTTTTTATGGAAAGAGTATCAACCAAAAGAATCTATACGGCATAGAGAAAAGGGGAAGGCAAATCATCTGTTTTTTTCTTTTCTTTTTTTTTTCTTTCTTCTCTCTCTCTTTCTATGTTTATTTATTTTGAGAGAGAAGAAGGAGAAGGAGGAAGGGGCAGAGAAGAGTAGAGGGAGAAAATCCCAAGTTGGTGCCACTCTGTCAATGCAGCCTGATGTGAGATTCAATCTCCCAAACCTTGAGATCATGACCTGTGCTGAAATCAAGAGTCAGACATTTACCTGACTGAGCCACCCAGGAGCCCCCAAATCACTTTTCTTAACACAAGATAGAATCCAAACTTCAGTGCTTTTGCCTCTAAGAATTATGACCAAAATCAACCATTCTTAGAAAAGCTTAAAAAAGGAGGTGGCGGTTTATATGCTGATAAAACTCTTACTTTGATACTGCCAAATTTATCTACAATATGGATTAAATTATAAGAAGTAGAAAATGTTTTCTTGGCTTTCAACTCATCATCCCTTGCAAAATTGTCTCTTCTGTTGGTTTGCATTCAAGGTAAAAATTAGTCAGCCTGGACAATATAGTGAAAAATTCTTAGAATAAGGATACAGTATTTCTGGAGAGGAATAGTTTGGCAAATCTCAAGGAAAAAATGGTTTTATATGAGAATTATTGCTTTAAATCTGAAAATTATTAACAGCTCTCATTTGTTCTTGTCACTGGAGAAAAATCTTAAGGGGCTTATTGAAGAATTTGGCGTGGGAAGTTTTGCTTTGCTGAAGAGAGAAAAATAGGACATTGTGCTAAAATAATTGCGCTGGATGAAACATAAATATTATTTCTTGTGCATATCCTAGCCTCATTTCTACTTTATTCGTGTATTTTGGGGTAAAGCAGTAGCTTAACAAGCTTGGGATGCTTTCTGGAAAAACATAATAAAAAATAAATAGTTGTCGTTCTTTTTATTGCTTTTGATCAAGTAGAAGCAAAGAAGTTTCTGTAAAATCTCCTGCCATTCTGTAGCACACAAGTACATTGTTTTGATGTGTCTAGGTGTGATTCCTCTCACTCTTGTAGAGAACCCCCCCACACACACACACACACACAAATTCACAAATTTTTGATTTGTTAGATTTTCATAATAGTCCTTTTTTTTTTTAAGAAAAGAAAAGCTGTCCTTAAAACTTTCTGTAATATAGCATCCCCTCCATCTTCAATTCTGAAAAGCACCGTTTTGTTTTTATAATGTTTTAATTCATCTTTCCCTCAGCAGAATGTAAGCTCTAATCTCTTGGTTCAAAACTTTATCCTTAGCATCTAGAACAAAAGTAGGTACTTACTATTTGTTGGTTGAATTAATTAAATGATTGCTTTCTGGCTCTTCTTATTGTTCCAGTAACTTTGTTTTAAATACAATAGATTTCTTTGTGAGGCAGTTTTACAATCAGTCAACTTCCCACCTACCCCAGTTTTCCTTTGGTGCTTCAGCTGGCCAGCCAGTATTTGCACAGCAGGCCACAAAATGGACTTTGTCCCTGCCCTTACGGAACTTAACATCTCTTCAATACCTAGGCTCAGATCCAACATTACCTTGTCAGTAATCTCTTCTCTCTCCTGTGTCGTGGAAGAAGTACATTTATTTCTTTGCCAGCCTTCGTCAGTGGTGCCCTCATCACACTTGATGAAATGTTTAAAGCATGCCTAAACTTACAGTGGTCTCCAGATTTTATCTGATCCTCTGTTTTACAATAATTGTTAACTTATCTTGATCTTTTAATAGGATGCAGTTCTTTATTTTACTTTAGTTTTAGAAACTTCTGCTAACCTGTATATAAATGTTTTCGAAGATATTAGGTGTTCATTCACATTTTTATTCAGATAACTTTGACAAAATCCAAAGCTGTATGTAGCTGTATGGAAATTAAAGGGATTTCCCCCTTCCCCTTTTCTAGAGTATAAAAGACTCTGACACTGGTCTCAAAAATGTCTAATGGTCAGGGTACCCGGGTGGCTCAGTTGGTTAAGCATCCTACTTTGGTTCAGGTCATGATCTCATGGCTCGTGAGTTCGAGCCCCGCGTTGGGCTCTGTGCTGACAGCTCAGAGCCTGGAGCCTGCTTTGGATTCTGTGTCTCCCTCTCTCTCTCTGCCCCTCCCCGGCTCATGCTCTGTCTCTCTCTCCTTCAAAAATAAATAAACATTTTTTAAAAATGTCTAATGGTCAAAAAATGTCATTGGCTTTTGATATTTTAAGACTTTTATTCCCTTTCCTTTCTTTGGTTTGATTTGTAGATAATATACACCATGGAGTACTTTACCTTATTCTTCTCACTAGATTATATATTATATTCTAAAACAGCAATAAAGCATGTTTGGTCATTTTTGTTTGAATCCCAGGAATGAGCTCTGACCAAATGGCAGCCAGCCCTGGCTTTCTCTTTAGCCAAAATTACATCTGCATTTTCCATTACCTCATTTATATTCTTTTTTGCTCTCTTTCTTTTTTTATATATTTAAAATTCCTCTAACATTCTTTCATGGTATATTTTCTGAAGTTTACTTTAGATCACTTGAGGACTTGTGATATAAAAAGGCTGGGGATAGGGTTGCATTGATTTCTTTCCCCTGTTCGTAGTCTTTCTTTAAGAGCTTCTATCTTGAAAATAAATAATGTATAGCAGTTTACAGATCTGCGTTTTAATCATAAACAGAATCAGATCCCCCACCCCCACCCCCAGTTCCAGCAGCTTTGCTGGTGGCATTTCTGGTTGCTGATGTTTCCATAATTGCAGTAAAAAAAAAAAAAAATTTGCAATTTTTTGAGCAAACCTTAACAGAAAAATAATAAAAATCTTAATAACTAACATTTATTCAGCACTTAATCCTGTATGCCTGACACTGTGTATTTTACATAAATTGTCTAATTCTTAACAGTTTTATAAGGTAAATGATATTATATTCACATTTTACCAGTGAAGAAACTGAGACAAAGAAGGTTAAATGGACTTACATAAAGATACATATTATGGGCACCTGGGTGGCTCAGTCTTGATTTTGGCTCAGGTCTCACAGTTCCTAGGATCAAGCCCTGCATCAGCTCCATGTTTAATGTAGAGCCTGCTTCGGATTCCTCCTCTCTCTCTCTCTCTCTCTCTCTCCTCTCTCTCTCTCTTTCTCTCCCCCTGTCTCCCCCTCCCCTCCCCCTCTCCCCCCTCCCCCTTTTTCCCAACTCGAGCTCTCTTGCTTTCAAAAATAAATAAATAAATAAATAAATAAATAAATAAATATTTTTTTAAAAGATAAGCATTATATTTCATTTACAGTTCAAAGAAATAAAGCATTAGGGAATAATATTAATATTTTGGGAATCTGTATTGGAATTAAAATTTTGAGTTCATTTGTCAGTCTTTCCTATAATTATCTGTAGACTTACAATTTAGTAACTATTAACCCCACTGATAAAATTGAAAACTGAGCTTATTTTTGTTTATTTTTATTTATTTTTTTAGTGTTTGTTTATTTTGAAAGAGAGAGAGTGCACAAGCAGGAGAGGGGCAGAGAGAGAGGGAGAGAGAGAATCCCAAGCATGCCCCACAATGTCAGCACAGAGCCCAATGTAGGGCTCAAACTCATAAACTGTGAGATCATGACCTGAGCTAAAATCAAGAGTTGGATGCTTAACCTGCTGAGCTGCCCAGGTGCCCAGAAAACTGAGCTTATTTTTAGATGGCTTTTGGGAGAAGTAGGAGAGGAGGGGGGCTTGGCATTGTGAGTGGAAGCATTCTTTTCTTACTTGGTTGTCTTTTTATAGACACTAAAATAAAAGACTAAAAATCTGTGAGGGTATAATCTTTAACTTACTATTAAGTATATAAAAACTGTATCTTACTAGTATAGGTTTATAAGTAATTGTAAACATCTTCATAATTGCAGAAGTGTTTACAGACTTAATATATTATTACTCGTAGGAGTCCTAAGAAATATAACACTAGAAGAATTCGCACTCTCATATCATGACTTACAGAGTCAAGGGAGCACTGGACTAAAAATTTGGTCGTTCTGCTCTACCAAGCTTGGAGCCTGGGGATAGGTTTGTTTGTAGATACCTACTGAATTTCAAGGCAATGTCTAATATTGGCATTATTCAAAATCTCAAGTTTTAAAAGTCTACCTCAGAGATGCCAAGTTTCCTAGACATTGATGGCATCTCCCATTGAGTACAGAATGGAGTCTAAATCATTCTTAGGATAAGCTTCATTTCATTTATTAAAAATGACTGAATCCTTCTGTAAAGCATCTCCAAAGTTAGAGTTCAGTCTTATTGAAGGTCGGGCAACCATGTCTTTATTCCTAAGTGACCTGCTAAGTAGCTAGCCATTGGACCACACAAGTGACCTATCTAATCTCTCAGAAGATCCT
Source organism: Panthera onca (assembly GCF_046562875.1). Classification (NCBI taxonomy): domain Eukaryota; kingdom Metazoa; phylum Chordata; class Mammalia; order Carnivora; family Felidae; genus Panthera; species Panthera onca. The sequence continues at coordinate 23,282,328 of NC_138355.1, forward strand.
CACTTGGCTTAAATTCTTACTATGACTGTCTTCACCTTAGTTTTTCTTTATCTTTTCTTGTGATCCCAGCTCTTAACTATCTGCCATAATAGTTTGTCATAGCTCTGTTAAGTTAGCAAATGAAGAGCTGGCTACTGTTCATATCCTCATTTTATAGATAAGAAAACGGAATATAAAAACTGCTCAAGGTAACAGAGCTAGTAAATTGGTAGAGTTGGGCCTCAGATCCAAGTAGTACTGACTTTAGTACCTATACTTAGCCACTATATAATTCTGCTTCTTATTCCCTGCTCTACAGGAGCTCCAGAACAGAGCTATCTCGTGTCTATAAAGGAGAGCAGAATGGGCCCAGTGGCCAAGGTGTTTTAGCATTGAGCCCATTTTTCTTGTTTGTATGTGGACTTTTCACATCATTCTAGTTTTAATAAAACAATATTCTCCTGTGAAAGTTCTTTAAGACTTGTCTTTGATAGGGTTTTGGATGTTTACATGAAATGCTATATAAATGGAATGCCCTTGTACAATTTTATCCAATTAAGATTTGATAGAACAACTAGATTATCCAGAAATCTTACAGCAGATTTTTTTTTATTATTCTGGGGGTGGTAGGAGGGACTTCAAACCCATTTTAAGATAACCATAGGTAAAACAAAGAAAAGCACTACTTTAATATTTTGATGTTCTCTTGAAGCCTTCTTTGACCAGCATTTTCATTTTAACATACGACAGGAAAAACACTGGTCATGTTGGTGGGCTTGAGTTGTTCAAGTGATTATCTTCAGTCGTGGTAGGATTTTCTTTTTGCTTGAGCAGAAGTCTTCAGCGATTTCTCTAAAATTTTAGTTCACAAATGAATTAGGAAGGTCAACTGTAAGCAAGAACATGTTTCTGGAAAGAAATTATTCCAGGAGGTTGGTAATAAGTTGTTAGATCCAAAGTTGAGTAAAAGACACACGCGCACACACACACACAATAAGATGGAATTAGCAAATTGGACTAGCCAAACCCCTGTGGATTCTGCCCCGAAGGTATTGAATCTCAGTATTGAGAAAATATCTAACAGTTCCTTGAAGTTGTGTTAGTCCCACCCATCAGTATGTGGTAATGCTTATAAAGTTCTCTAGGCTTTCTGACTTGAATAGCAGACAGGATCAGTAAATTTGGAAGTGGGGAGAGCAGGGGTATTAATAAGCTTGTTTATACGTAAGTTATAATTCAGATCTGTAAAACCATTGGCTCACTAAATTTTTGTGATTCCCATTCTTGTAATACCAATATTTTGCTGATAGAACAATATAAATACATTTCAGGAAATTTTGGTGTTCCAATAAATCATGTGAAGACAATATTGAAAAAATCATTTATAATTTCCGTTTTTTGTAAATTTGACTGTTTAAACATTACATACATTATTTTTTAAAATACGTATTTAAATACTATGGATCACTTAATTTGGGGGGGGGGATTGGCACAAAATATATTGGCAGGAGTTCAAGGGGCACGTCTGGTTGGCTGAGTTGGTTGAGCATCTGGCCCTTGATGTCGGCTCAGGTCGTGATCTCAGTCATGGGATGGAGCCCCATATCGGGCTCCATGCTCAGTGCTGAGCCTGCTTGGGATTTTGTCTCTCGCCCCTCCCCCGTTTGTGCATGCTTTTTCTCTCTCTCTCAAAATAAAAGCAGGAAAAGGATTTCGGTCTAACCATTTCATGTCAGAGGCACAAACTGAATTGAAATAACTTTTATTCAATGCAAAATGTATTTTCTATTGGCAAAACTAGAGTTTTCTCTAATTTCCTGTCTATATTTTTATAAATAAAACGTATTACTTGGCTGAAATTTTAAAATTATTTTTTCTATTGGAAGTTAGAGCAATCTCATAAAATTTTTAAATAAATTGTCTTGAACATGTATTCAATTTTGATTTAAAATAAAGCTAAGATTTGTTATATACTGTAGCAAATATTTACATTTTATAAAACAAACTTTGCCTATGTTTAGTCAATATAATTTTAAAAATAGGATTATGGGTACAAATAATCTTCTGCAGTATATTGAGGAAAGATGAAACTATAGTCATAAATCCCCTTTTACAGTTATGGTAAGTTCATTTAAAACTGTATCTGTAGCAATGAATTGTGCAAAACAATATACATGTAACATTTACATTTTTAGGAACTGAAAAGGGCAGAGCTCTCTGTCATTTAAGTTGGAGGCGATCTCTCTTCAGTCAATAGGCTTGATCATCATCTGAACTGCTCTCAAAGAGTACGACCCGCCTCGGTATTCAGCCCAAAATATGCCATCTTGGTATTTGCTTCTGTAATGGCCACCTCTGTACCACACTCCGTTTAGGTTAGAATGCGCACAGGCGTTGTACCACCATCCTCCTTTGTGAAAGTGGGCGCAGTTTCCTTTGAGGAAGAAAATACAGTATCAAAGTAAAAGTTTCTCCAAGCGTGGTGCTCCATAAACCATGAAAAACTTACTCTACCTTTGGAATAATTTGAGTTTTTCTTACTGATTTCAGTTACCTTTGTCTTTAGAGTTTTGTTTCTTCATTCTTTTACTGTTGCTGAAGTATCAGCTACTTGGAAGATCACTTGAATTGCCTTTTTGACCTTGCCCTTTGCTTGCTTACCATTGCTTTTTTAAATTAAATTAAATTTTAATTTAATAATTAATTAACCTTAATTGTAATTAATTGTAATTTCTGTGTAGCAGGGTAAATAAAACACAAACAGCGTTTGTTTGTGTGAGAGAAAGAGGAATAAAATGGAGAATTGGGAAGGAAAGGTATGGAGTTGCTAAAGTAGTAAGTTGGGGAAAATTGAATTCTCAAAAAAGCACAAAATAATGTAAATTAGAATAGCACTACCAGTGGCCAAATGTGTTTCTGTAAATATGGGATATACTTTGGTTATATCTTCCTTTTTCCCTCTTCTGCCATTGTAAACTTAGAGACCTATATACTGCTTGCCAAGATACAGCTGAACAGAAAAACAGATTTTGCAGGGTGATGTCTCTTTATCAGGGCCATAAAACTGGGTTAAAAAGGCAGAAGTATATGAAAACTAATGTGAACAGTTCTGTTTTCTGGATGGCCTAAATGATTCTTCCTAAACCAAATATTAACTTCTCTGAGTAAAGCTTTTTTGCTGTTGCAGTCCTACTGTTCCCCTTCACGTGAGTGCTAAGAAATGCCTTTACCAAGGCCATGTACCCAAATGGCTTGCTTCCTTTGCTCCCTTCAGGTCTTTATTCAGATGTTACCTTCTCAAAGTAACCTTACTTGACCACTCTGTATAAAATAGTACCCACCCCACCTCCTGCTGCTTATCACTCACTGTTCTCTCCATTTTATTTTTCTTAGAGTATTTGTCACCACCTGACAAATAATTTTGTCTCCTAGAGAATAAGCTCTAGAAGGGCAGGAACTTTGTTCACTGCTGTATCCTTAGCATCTGTTAACAGTGCCTGGCATGTGGTAGGTGATTAGTTAGTAGTTGTTATGAATTTTAGGCATTAGAGAATTTTATTTCCAAAGGAATGAGTGTTTTTTTCCTCACCACCCTCCCACCCCCAAGTTAAAATGACAGAACCTTATTTTTCACAGAGTTCATTCACACTTTGGGATTGCCTTATAGAAGAGATAACCAACCTTTCAGCAGCTTATATTCCCTGTGACTGACTCCAAAATTACTTTTCTGGAAAGATTTTTAGTAGTGTATACTGTAATAGCAAGGTTCTGTGTAATACATAGAAGGTAGTGATTCTACAAAGAATACACTTCAGTTTTTTCTTACTCACCTGCATACATATCTTTATCTCTGTCCAGTGTGGTGAACTGTTTACCATTATGCCACATCATAGAGTCCCCTGCATTTCCCTGGTAAGTTCCCAGACGTAGTCTAAAGAATTCACTTTCAGGTTCCAGGCGAAAGCTGCTATATTCTGCATAGACTTTTTTATCACTCCAGTCTTCTAATTCAATCAACAACTTATAATTATCTTGATTGCTAAGCATATAGATATTTTCCAGTCCAAGCCAATATTCTCCATCAATGTTTCCAAACCCTTTCTGTTAATAAACAAACAGCATGAGTACAAACATAAGTGCAGGGATAGTAAACTTTTTTATAGATAAGTTTCAAACATTTGGTAACATAAAAATATTTGCCATTTAAGCGGTAATGTGAATTTCCATTTTAATAGCTCACCTGACCTTTATAAACCCCACATAGTCATTTTGTTTTGTTTTTCTTTCTCTTAGTTTGTCCATATTTATTTATACATCTAGCTTCAAACCTTAGGTATAAGAAAAGGGCAAAACAGAATAAACATTATTCCTAGCTACTAAAAACATTAACTAGTGAACTAGCCAGATTCTTGAAAAGGATTCCTGATCTCTCTCGTACAAAGAGCCAGATTTTTTTCTAAAGGTATATATGTAACTGTCCCCTGCCATAGTCAGACAAAAAGGATATCTGACATTTTTATGATCACTCAATAAAAATGATAGTAGAGCAAATTGTCTTCTTTAGCTCTATTATAATTAAATATCAAGATAAAACAGTCATCTTCAAAGTTCCACCTTGGAAAAATTGTAGATTATTATTTTTTTTTTTTAATGTTTATTTATTTTTGAGACAGAGAGAGACAGAGCATGAACGGGGGAGGGTCAGAGAGAGGGAGACACAGAATCTGAAACAGGCTCCAGGCTCTGAGCTGTCAGCACAGAGCCCGACGCGGGGCTCGAACCCACGGACCGCGAGATCGTGACCTGAGCCGAAGTTGGCCGCTTAACCGACTGAGCCACCCAGGCGCCCCAATTGTAGATTATTTTTAAAAAATCCATGAACTGTCCTATTTCAGTAAGCATTCACCATTGCAGGTGTGCAGCACGGCGTAAGTTTCGGCAAACCTGATCTTAACACTAAGTGTATTTTCAAGGAGGTTGTGTTGGGGATTTTCTCCCTGGTTACTTGTTTGGAAATTTACACAACTTTTGACATGGATATGTTAATGTCTCATTTTTAGCTACCAGTAAAATGCCACCTAAAAGTGAGTAATCACATGTTACTTCACAGTTTTGAATGAAGTATTAACCATCTAGAAAATATAATCGCACTCATCTGCCATCCTTAAACTGAAGGGTGTATACTCTACACTCCTAGCATGATAAACATCAAAATTATTGAGAAATAATTTTGGTCCCGTATATCTGGGTGTACATTACTTCCCAACAGCGCCGTTGTCTGGTGTTAACCAATTTAAAACCTGGGGGGATGATTATCTGAGATAATTTAACCTAGAAAAAGAGTCATTTTTTTAAGTTCTATAGTTTATATTAGTGCTTACATACAACTGCTGATGGGTACAAATGTGATCGTAAACAAAAAAGCAGTTGTCTTCTTAGGAAATGGAATTAGTGGTGGTGTCTGGGTGGCTCAGTCGGTTAAGCATCCGACTCTTGATTTCAGCTCAGGTCATGATCTCACCGTCATGGGATCAAGCAAGCCCCACAGTGGACTACGCTCTGAGTGTGGAGCCTCCCTCTGTGCCTCCGCTATTTACATTCTCTCTCTCTCTCTCTCTCTCTCTCTCAAAATAAATAACATTTTTTTAAAAAGAAAAAAAAATGGAATTAGCAGTAGTCTCTGCTAAGAATTAAATACATGTATAAATGATCCAGACTGAAAGGAGACATTTTAAAGTATATCTCTAGTTTCCTTTTTACCTTTTAATTTTGACTTTAAAACTAGAGATGAGAATTCTTTTTTTTACAAAGGTAGATAGTAAAAAACATATGGATAGTTGTTTCTCAGCTGTGTCTCTTATTTATTTCCTAGAATGACTACATTGTAAGAGTTGCTTTGCTCCACCTCTCTCCCAGGTCCAAATCACTGATTTACCTTATAATTTTCCCAGTTTCTGAAGAAGTTGACAGAGCCATCTGTTCTTTTCTGAATAACAGTCCAACCCCCTGGATCCAAACTGTTCTCACACCATAACTGTATTGGTCCATTGCTGTTTTCAGGTTTAATCATATAAATCCCACTGACTGAATGTCCAGCTTCTTTTGCATGCTGACAGTCTTTGAATGGTCCTATAATTAAAATATCATTGATTACCAGGAAACTTACTAGGAATAGAGCCTTATTAAAATAGTTTTAGTCTAGGGTCTTACCTTTATTCTTTCTTTACAATACAACTTTTTATCTATTGTATACACAATACCATAGAAGTTAAAGAAACTGAATAAAGGATTACCCCAGTCCCACTATCTGGAACATTAACTTGTTCCATTTTCCAGTGTTCTTAGGAGTCTTTGTCCATATGCATACATTTTTATATTGTTGTAATTCTGACACACATAGAAAATTGAATTCTGTCTTTTAACAAAAAGACAGTTTCCTTGGGACCACAGTCTTCATTCTAGCACTTATAGTAGCTGTAATACACAATTTTTAACATTAGTATATCATTGTTTATTACTCTGTCATTGGATACTGAAGTTCCATCTGATTTTTGCTATTGTAAAGTGCACAAAGTGTCTTCTTATTGGCTTCATTTTTTTCAAATATTTACTTTAAAAATGCTGTGGGATTGATCTGCTAGATCAAGAGGGTGTGAACACTTTTATGGCTCTTCATTGTACCCAGTTCACATTTTCCAAAATTTGATTTCAGTTGAACACACTAGTCCCTTAAGGTACTTCGTGAAAACCGCCTACCATGGTCAAATAAGTTTTATTATTGCTAAGTATTATATTACCCTTTTGGAAACTCACAGTGTACATGTACATATTAAAGACTAAGAAGCCCTGAAATAAATCAGAATTTCCCAAACTTACAGAATCTGTTAACTTTTTCCCTCATTCAGTAGTCCATATGAATGCATTTCAGGAATGTTGGCAAAATGCCTTTCTAAAGAATTGTTTCAATTTATATGACTAACAGTAATTTTCTTAGTCTACACAGTGACCCTGTGATCGTTTACAGATGTCCTATAGATGAAACAGTTAACAGTTAACTAGAGATGAAACTAAAGTCCTATATCTTAGAAGGTAATAAACCTTGGACTTAAACCCGTTTCTTTCTAACCCCAGGGCCCATGTTCTGAACTGCTGGCTACATTTGCTTCCGTGTTATTTCACAGGGAGAGAAACAGATTCTCTCCCTGTTTTTTAATCCACTAGTAAGTTCTTCGTATCTTTTAAAATGACAGAACATTTTTGTGAAATACTTTGTAGTGTCTGACTCTTGAACTTGTGATTTCCACATTTTTTTCGATCTAAAGAAAGATTGCTTCTAAGTTTTACTGAACATTTCTTTAGTTGAACCATTCTCCAGTGTTTTGATCCTTTGTTGTTTTTTTTTTATAAGGATGTAAAAATATTAAGTGATTCAGAAATAAGAATTACCCCACAGATCTTTTAGAACAACAATAAAAAAGTATAGAAATTCCAGTCATCACATTTTATATTTTACTAGAAATATTTACATTTTGACATGTGCACTTTTTAGAAATTAGGTGAAAATAGAGTTTAGTCGAGTAAAGCTCATGCACTATAATGAAAGTAGGGTTGTTGAAATTTTAAGAAATGTGTTATCTATACTGTACCGGTGTATAAAGGGACCCTTTTCGGCTAACTGGGGAAGGAGTCATCTCATTAAATAAATAGTTATATGATTGCATCATTAGAAGAGGTTTTTAGAGACTGAACTCTTTCCTCTAGATTGCTCCTTGAGGATGGAGACTATTTTTGTTTTTCTTCTGGCTTTACATTATCAGTGTTTTAACTATTAGTAGGCTATTGGTCATTTTTTTAAGTAAATAAATTAACTTGCCTTCACACTTTAAATACAAGGAAATTGAAAACCACACACAAAATCAATAGATGATATATTTCTCTAGCCCACATTTTTATGTTCTGTTGATATTTCTGTTTCAGACTTTTTGAAATTATGATACAATAACCATAAACACTATACATTACTAGTAAAAAAATTTGAGAACCTGGAAAGACTTAATGCTCCCTTTCTTGGGTTACATTTATTTTAGGTATTGGATTCTTTAATTCTTTTTAAAAATTTGATTCTTTTTTTTATAGTTTTTATTTCTCTCCTGCAGTTTCTATTGCATTGATTATGAACATATCCTTTAAGCTGTAATAACTACTTTAAAAATTCTTGTCCCTTCTGTTCCTAGTTTGCTGAGAGTTTTTTTCATAATGGATTTTGGGTTTTGTCAGGAGCTTTTATTTATCTACTGAGATAATAGGGTTTTTCTTTTTTTTTGTTTGTTAGTAGGTGAATTCTGTGATTACTTTTTAATATTAAACCAACCACCTTATTGCTGGGATAGTCTTGACTTGGTCATATGTATTACTAGTTTTATGTATTGCTAGATTTCATTTGCTAAAATTGTGCTAAGAATTTCTGCTTTCGCGGGCACCCGGGTGGCTCAGTCAGTTGAATGTCCAACTCATGATTTAGACTTAGGTCATGATCTCATGGTTTGTGAGATTAAGCCCTGTGTTGGGCTCTGTGTTGACAGCGTGGAGCCTGCTTGGGACTCTCCCTCTCTCTCTGCCTCTCTCTTTCTCTCAAAATAAGTAAATTTAAAAAAAAATAAAAAGGAATTTCTGCTTTTATATTCATGAGGATATTGATTAGTCTGTGAAAGCTCATAAATAGGTTCTTAAGGTAGGGAGGACTGTGAAAAAATAATGTTTTGATCTTATTAGACTGGCCATAAATTTGATCACATTCCATTAAAATTCAGTGTGAATTGTTTTTATATTATCTACCTTATCATTTACTGAATTTAAGTTACAAAGTATTCAGAACTTTTAACACAGTGCTTTAGGGAGTAGTCATCATGAGTAACTTGTTAATTGCCTTCTTTTCTCCTTCATTGCAGACCTTGAAAAAAAAGCAGTTGCTCATGTAATAAATATGTATCTTATTTAATTAATAAATGTAATATGGCTAATCAAAGGTGAATGTACAGTCATCTCTATTGTAGAAAATAATGTATTCCTGAAACATTTCATGTTCTATAAAATCTTACACTAAAAATAACAGCACATATTAGCTGTTAACATACTTTGTATTCAGCTGTTGATACTTGTGACACAAAACATTAAAATAGCTTGGAAAAAATCCCAATGAACCAATATGACCTCTTTGTTTTACTGATATTATTCTCCTTATTTATCCATCACATATGAGCTACTAAACACTTCAGAAGCATGCATTGTAGTCAAGTCAGAGAAGGATAGAGAGGTTGTAATTCAGATAGGATGAAATCTATGGAATTTTATATGCAGGAGCAAAATTGAAGGAAAAGTGAAGTCTAATTTCCAGGTCCATTCTTAGATTATTTTGTGTAATGCATGATATTATATTCATTTGTTTACTCCTACAACTCCCCATGGGCCAAGACTATCTTTTAGTTGTGCATCCATAGTTCAAGCCCACATAGGCACTCAAATATTTGTTGAACTACATGATCCCTAGTAGCCACAGTGGTTTCCAGAATTTCCTCAGTTCTGCATTTTTTCCATATGTTTCTTTTCTGCATCTATGATAGGCTAGAAAGTTTAGGCTCAAGAGGTAAAGAAGCAACCACAGAGTGAAGTGGGAAGTGGGGGAAGTGGCAAGCAAAAAGGGAATTCCACTGCAACATGACAAATATTTGACGGAGTTATGCAGGACAGTTGGGAATACTGGCCAACAAATAGCTAACCCAGATTTGCAGGAAAGAGATCAAAGTCTACCTGTATCTAAGCTGAGTTTTGAAAATTGAGTAAGAGCTTGGGCTCGTAGTGTGGGGGTTAGGAGTCTGATCAAGGCTACCCATGAGTAACGTGAGCTGAGAACTGAAAACAGAAGAGAGCTTGAGGTTACAGAGGACTTAGAAGTTTTGTATGCCTGAAATGTAAATGGTCGAGGGTGATACTTAGAGCCCTTGAGGTAGACTGTCGAGTTGAAGTTGTCACTTCCACAATAGTCAAGGATATCTGAGGAACATTGCTCTTATCTTAAACTCTATTATAGTTAATGCACACATAAAATGGTCTTGTTGCAGTCCACATAAATATTCCCTCATTTCAGAAATTTGTTTATTCTATAAATGTCACCTTTGTATTGTTTATTTTATGAATGTCATCCTTGTAAATGTTTGCTCTGCACTCATTTGACTATAGTTTTGACAATTACATTTTATATTTAAGTATATATTCAAAAGTTTGACTTTCACTAGGTTACTTGAATTGCTCTAAAATATTTAGAAACATCAAGGCTTTGAATGTTGACAGAATATTTGTAAAATACCATTTGTTTCTTTTCTGCGACTTAAAAGGCCCTTGGATATTTAAACAAATTGGAGAGTTGTGGGTTTTCTAAATCCAGCTTTGATTTGATAAGACTTCATTTTATGCAATATTAAAATTACCTTTAACTTTAATTTTCAACCCACATTTTTGGTGATGGCCTTCATGTTTACAGTTCAGATGCCTGTTAGATTTAGTTGATCAAAAAGCTTAGGAAAATTTAGTTGAAATCCTTTTCTAGAACATGTGTCTAAAATTAGTAGTGTTTTAGCTACTTTTTTCTCCTTGGTAAAGATAGTTAATATTAGAATTTAGTATTTGTTTGTGTTTATTTTTTATAAATAAACCATTAACCTGTCTTAGCCCAGTATATATTGTTGGTCTTGGCAGAAATATTTTTTCATTATTACTTGTATATGTTATTTACTTTTCTCTAGAGTTGGATTATAAGACATTCTTCTATTAAGTGTTTTACTGCTTTCTCTTCCACAAAAGTCACTGCCTAATAGGAATTCTTAAATGACTAGAAGAAAAGTAATAGCTTTATTTTTGAGAGGTCAAATTTAACTTGAAGGTTTGCATATGATCAGAAGTAAGTTTACTAACATATGTTTCAGGAATTTGTTCAGAATGGTTCACAAAAGGTATAGACTGGAAGTACCTTTCTTTTAAAATAGGAATTTTATTAACCTTTTTCTTGCATTGAGTAATCTTGAAATAGTCTTCATCTTTCTTGACACAATTGGATTCTTCTCAAGGCAGGAAACTGGAGTTCTGTACATTGAATTTGAAGGACCAGTCTCTCTCTTCCTCAGTTTATTTGATGATTAAAGTTTGTATAGGGCTAACAAACTCCAGTTAATAGATCTGATTCATAGAAAGAAAAATATTGACCAGTCATGCCACATTATTTCCCAACACGTATTTTTCATTAAGAACCCATATTTTGAACAGAACAGTGGGTTAATTTTCTTTTTCATACTTTAAATATACCTTTACTGGGAACCATCTTTAATATACCCATTTTTTTTTTCTGTAAAGAAACTATTTAATTGCTTAAAAGGAAAAGCTTTCTTCCCTTTTTGAACTTGTTGAATTTCTCATTTATTTTCATTGTCCTAATCCTGCTCTTTGTGACAAAAGAAACAGGACAAAAAGGTAATCACTTTAGAGCTTCAAATAATTGGTCATCAAGTAAAATCTTTTGAGAGGTAAACTTTTTAATTGGGTTGTGAGCTAAGTATAAGACAAATACATTCTATAGCATTTCCAAATGGGAAGTTTGGGGCAAATACTTTCTAAAGCAATAATAGATTCTGTCTTCTAAAAATATTAATTACTATGTTTATTAACCTGTAAGTTTAAAATAAAAGTTAGTGGGGCACCGGGTGGCTCAGTTGATTAAGCATCTGACTCTTGATTTCGGCTCAGGTCATGATCTCACAGTTCCTGAGATCAAGCCCCATGTCAGGCTCTGCACTAATTAATAGTGCAAAGCCTGCTTGGAATTCCCTCTCCCTCTCTCTCTCTGCCCCTCCCCTGCTCACATGTGTGCTTTCTCTCTCCCTTTCTTTTTCTCTCTCCTCTCTCAAAATAAATAAAAAGCATTTTTTTTAAATCTTAAAAAAAAATAGGGGCTCCTGGGTGGTTCAGTTAGTTGAGCGTCCAACCTCAGCTCAGGTCATGATCTCGCACTGTGTGAGTTTGAGCCCCATGTCGGGCTCTGTGCTGACAGCTTAGAGCCTGGAGCCTGCTTCAGATTCTGTGTCTCCTCCCCTCTGCCCCTCCCCCGCTTGTGATTGGTCTCTCTCTATCAAACATAAACAAATGTAAAAAGAAAAAAAAATTTTTTTTTGAATCTTAAAAAATAAAATGGAATTAAAAAATAAAATGCATTTAGCAATCTGAGCTTTTATTTTTGAAATTACTAAAGAATTATAAGTTGTTTCTCATAACTGGTAAAAAAGAATCCTATTCCAATAGCCCCTTTGTCTAAACAGGTTTCTTTAGTTTTTTTTTTTTCAAAGTGTTAATCTAAGTATTCCACTGAAAGCAATTGCATCTTTAAAATAACACCAATAAGAAGCATTATAAGTAATTAAAAGTTTTATCCACTAAAAAGCGTATTGTTAGTTTCTAATGACTGCTTTTTATGTTTAACTTTTTAAGCTTACCTTTTATGTTCCCATACATGGCAAAGCAAGGCACATGTAGGGGAGGGTGCAGATAAATGGAGTAATTAATGATGGTCAGACCATACATACACCAAGTGTTTTCATATGCATCACCTCACAAATTACCATAACAATCTTTCTTACAAAAGAGGCAACAAAAAAGCCTTGCCAGAATCCCAAGTTTCCTGATAGCTATGCTCTAATACTCTGTGAAGGAACTTTCTCAAATCCATTTGCTTACAAGGAATAAACTATTTTTATAAATACACCATTTGTAAAAGAGCAATGTTTTCTTTTGTAAAAGACTAACCCAAAATGTCGTCCGTGAATAACATTAACGGTTAAGAATTTTATTGATAGCAGTTTGCCAGGTGTGCAGTTATATTCCCAAACATTTTGCTTTAACGGTAGAGGGAAGGTAATGTTTCTGGAGATAATTAATTTTAATCTAACAGAGTTATTGCATTATTTGCGTTGATTTCATAGTAAGTTTGTTCTTTGGAGGTACATTTTTCTTATAACCTAAAATATAAAATTGTCATTAAAACACCTTTTTAGAAGAATGGTGGTAAGATACACATAACGAAGTTTACCAACTCATCATTTTAAATGTACGGTTCATACCTTCTCTTTATTGTGCAGCCAGTCTCCAGAACTCTTTTCATCTGGCAGAACTGAAACCCTTTATCCATCAAACAGACTTTCCTATTCTTCCAGCCACCATTCTGCTTTCTGTCTCTGCACATTTGACTACTGTAGGCACCTCATATTAGTGCAGTCATACAGTATTTGACTTTTTGTGACTGGCTGAAACAAGTTTAATGCATATGCATTATACATTTAGAGACTTTAGAATTCTAGACTATGTACCTACATGTAGTGCACAGTTATTAAGAACATCTTGTTGCCAGAAGTATATGTAAGTACAGAAGAACCATCCATCTTTGCCCTTTTTGTCCAAGTACCGAAAAAGCTCAAACATATTTTCCAGTCTGATAAGAATACTGTGAACAAAGATTTTAGTACATTATATATAAAGAAAATAGCAAGTCTGTTTATTGTTGCTCAGAGTAATTTATATTTTATAGGAATCATAGAATATTAGAACTAGAAAGGGATGTTAAAATTGTCAGGTCCAACAAGCACTCTCATTGTACAAGTGAGAGAACAGGACAGTCAGGCAAAGTGACTTACCCAAGGTCAATAACAAAGATAACAGGTTTTCTTAACTCTGTGCGCTTTCCCTTATATGTTCATTAGTGTTCTAATGAACATTCTTACGGTGTAGCTAATTATTCCTTGGATATCAAAGACCAACATTTATAGAATGAAATAAGTAAAAAGTTAATGTTTACTTATAATAACAAATAGTGAATAGCAGAAAAAATTATGTGTGCCCTTAATTTTACATTAGGGATTAGTTTATTAAGGATATAAACACCATTGTTTTATTTAAGCAGAGGTCTTTTAAATGGGACTTTTGATATGCTAAATGCCTAACATGGGATTTAATTCTGAAATAAAAGATTTTTCTTACACTACAGCTCAGTGTATAATAAAATCTAGAAGTGATACAGCTCATTTTGTGTAAGCATTTTTTAATGTATCAGTGTATGAATATATGAATAATAATTTCTTCTAGAACTGATACCATCCAGTTAAGATTCAGCACTCACAGAAAATACTCCATGGTGTTCATCTCCGTACCTACATGGCTATACCTTCCATCAGTTAAAAAAAAATTCTACACACTTCAGTTATATTTATTTATATGTGATAATGTATAAACTATTATGCTGATAAATTGCGAACATTAAAAGCTTACCTAAAACATACACTTTTTAAAAGAATATCAAAAATAAATACGTATTTTTTTCTTTCTATACCCAGTGGATCATTTTGTACACATCTTTGCTTTGGAAATCACAGGGTTTGGGGATATTAGTAATGATCGTCATTTACCTAACATAGTGGTGTTCTAGCCTGTTGTTACTGAGTGTTAAAACAATATAAACTGAATGAATCCTGATATCTATACTCTTAACACGCTGTTAATACAGCGTTAGTTAATACATTGTTAGTGCAATGTATCAAAAGTACTTTCATGAAGGTCTTTGGAATGAAAACTTTAAGAAGCTCTGTAAAAATGTAGTAACAAGTTAGCCAACATTTATTTAGCATCTGCAAGTGAGAGACAATATCCATCTACTAGGAAGGAGCTTATATTATAGTTAGAAGACATTTTTATTTAGATGTGTATATAAGTACTATATGTACCTGTAAAGATAACTGATAATTCAAGAGGGAGTATAAGGAATGTTGTATATACTTTATGTCACAGAGAAAAGAAACATTTGTGGAAAGAAGCAATCACTTTAAGCCTGAGGAAGTCAGCAAGGACTTTAAGGAGGAGTTGCTATTTTATTTTATTTTATTTTATTTTATTTTATTTTATTTTATTTTTATTTTATTTTATTTTATTTTATTTTAGTCTGAGCCTTATAATTTGATAGGCAGAAAGCATGGAAAATATTTCAAAGACAATGAGTTGATTCATTTTATTGAAACAGATGGTTTTTATGAAGGAACTTAATAGAAGGAAAGCTAAAGAAGTAAGATTGTTTTGAGGAGGAAATTGTTCTTACCCAGGCTAAGCAAAATGCACATTTTCTGTGTGTCATATGGAACTGCTGAGCAGAAGTGTGATGTGATCAAAGTGGTAGTTTCAGAAGATCTGTTGGCAATATAGAATATATTTTGATGGAGAGAGAAAATGGAGTTAGGCTAATTGACAAGCTATTACACCATTTCTAGTAAGAGTTAACATTTTGACTGCCAGGCACTGTTCTAAGTACTCCTCAAATGTTAAATTCTATGAGGTAAGTACATTTATTATCCCCCATTTTACAGATGAGGAAACCGAGGCACAGAGCAGTTTCACCCCACCTTCACCCCACACCCTGAGGTTACACAGCTGATAACCCAGAAGCCTATCCTCTAGCTGCTGCCATAGATAATTGGGGGCTAAGTTAGAGTTCTGGCTCTGAATAGAAATGAGGGACAAGTCCACGAACGATGGAAAAGCAGCAGGGGAGAACTGAGCTGACTCGGTATGTGGGGCAGGAGGCAAGTGTCAGAGATGGGCCAAACAAATTCAGAAATAGGGAGTGATGGAAATCAAAACAGAGAAATCAAAATCAAATGACCCACCAATCTTACTAATGGGAATTTATCCTAAGGATATAATCATAGAGAAAGAAAAAGAACAAAGTTATTTTTTAAAGCTGCAAGAATACTGATTACCATGTTTAACAGGAAGGACACATAAGAAAGACTTGAAGGCTATTACCAAAGTGTTGGTTAACTTTTGTTTATTTCTATTTGCTTTTTGTTTGTAATGTTTGTTTATTTTTTGGAGAGAGCACAAGCGGGGAAGGGGCAGAGAGAGCAGGGGACAGAGGATCCAAAGTAGGTTCTGTGCTGTCAGCAGAGAGCCCAATGAGGGACTTGAAATCTGAGCCAAAGTCGGATGCATAACTGACTGAGCCACCCAGGCACCCCTGTTTATTTCTATTGGCTATTTAGCGAAACTTTCTTAAAAGCTTGTTAGTATTTTCTAGATTTTCTTCAATAAATATGTATTACTTCTGTAATAAGTTACTTATTTTAAAAGGAAAATGCTAGCTTGGGGAAAAGATTATTTTAAGCTTTAGTCATTCATTCACTCATTCATTTATTCCTCAAATATCTATCATAGTGCTTAAAATATGCTGAGCACAATGTGCCAAGACTTGATCCTACCTAGATGTTCGATTTCTTACTGTTGAATACTGAGAGTTCTCTCTTTTTTTAATGTTTGTTTATATTTTTAGAGAGACAGTGAGAGTGGGGGAGGGGCAGAGAGAGAGAGACAGACACACAGAATCTGAAGCAGGTTCCAGGCTCTGAGCTGTCAGCACAGAGCCAGACACGGGGCTCGAACTCATGAACCATGAGATCATGACCTGAGCCAAAGTCGGATGCTTAACCCACTGAGCCACCCAGGCGCTCTTTTTTTTTTTTTTTTTTTTTTTAAGTAGGCTTCATACACTGCATGGAGCCCAACACAGGGCTCTAACTCACCCCCCTGAGATCGAGAGTCAGTGGCTTAACCAGCTGAGCCAGCCAGGCATCCCCCAGCTAGGTGTTTGAGACAGTAAAATGAAAAGACAGTTCACTTTCTTCCAGAAGCATTCAGTCTACCAGGAGACCAACATGCAAACAACTCTAGTGTAATGTGATAACAGAAAACATGTTCAAGGCAAAGTCAGCAGTTTGGGGAAAGAGCCATTTAGATGTTTGTTGGAATCTGGGAACGTGTAATATTTAAGGTATTCTTTTACTTAAGCCTTAAAATCTGCCAGGTCAAGAGAGAAACTGGGAGAAGGCATTTCAGGAGAGGAAGCAGCACCATGTGAGGTGATGGTAGAACATCCAGATGCAAAATACTGAGCATTGGTTAGATTTTGGAGGGAGAGCCCCAGGCAGGAGTCGTCTGAGCAGTGGTGGTACTTGGCGGCCTTGAAGGTGTGTGAAACCTGCAAAACAGAGTATCTTGAGGAAAACTTTTTTAAATATAGAGAAGGAAGGAGATGCAAATGAAGAATTTAGAGAAGTAGGAAGAGTCAGAATATTCTGAAGTGGAGCCCCAAGAAAGCACTGGGGTCCACTGCTGCAGAGACATACTTTATGCCATACGCGTTCCAGTCTTTGTTCTCTGTGTTGTTGTTTAAAATCACTCCATAGTCTACGTACATTTTTATGTACTGCCTTTTCAGTAAGTGAATGAACTATTTATTTAATCTTTTTACTTTGGGGCATTTGGACTTTTCTTTCCACTGTAAGGAAACAAATCAACTTCTAAAGAATTCAAGAGAATGCCTTATGGCAAAATGGTTGCAGGGGTAAAATAAATGTAAAATATTCAGAAAATTAACAGTGAGCTTACTAAACTGAAACAAAGATGAATTATTTATCTTTGTATTCTGGCCACTTAGATCGGTGACCAATACTGAAGGGAAAGAGGAAGGGAGGGAAGAGGAATGGAAGAAGGAACAAAATTAAGAAATAGAGGTAGGGATAGTGGGATCAATTTTAGGTTTTGTTTTGTTTTGTTTTGTTTAACCATAGTGAAAATGTAATTATACGTATGTGGGTATAAGATACAAATTGTAGTTTGTTTAGCCCTGGAAAATAGAAGGGATACCTTTTCCTCTTAACACTGAGGGCAAGAAGGCATAGGTGTTATGTAGATGTTTCCAAAATAGGGAAAAAACAAGGAACCTAGGGCCTGAGTAGACTTCATCTCAGTGCAGGAGTAGATGACACATTTCTGAGAGCAGAGGTAAGGAGGAGGTGTAATTAGAGGCTTAAGGAGAGTGAAAGCAAACTTTTAAATGTTCCTTTTGGAGAGGAGGAAAATGGGGAGAGCAGCAAGAGGTAAACAGAAGGATTGCTGAGCAGCTAGATGATCTAGCTGGAGGCCGATGGGGGGTTGTAGAGGTTAGAAGTGGATTATGGACTCATTCCTGTCTTAATGCTGGTAACTTAGATTGTGAGAATTTGGATGGAAGACAATACTTTTCTCACAGAATACTCTGTTTTTAGAAACTCTTAGACTCAGACCTGAGAGATGTATTTAAGTTCAACTCTTGATTAATAGAAAACAAAAATGTTCGTGTATAATTACGTCACCAAAACTAAGAGTAAGCCATTTATTGTGTGCATTGTTTTATAAACCATAAAACATATTAACCTCATGCTTCCATTTTTAACAGTAAGAGGTAACTCACCTTCATTGATGAACGTTACTGGTGGTATCTTGAGAGGACTTTTGGTGGAAGAAGTCCCCAGATCGGGTGGTGGCATTAAATCCCTGGGATAACCTGGATCCCTCTGTATCTCATTACCCCCCAGCAGTCCAGGAGTATACGGATGACTGTTAGGAATATGTTGTGGCACCACCTGGACAAGAGGAGGAGACACATGGGGGTCTTGTCGGGAAAATATCTTCAAGCACTGTTCTTCCAGCAAAGTGATCATCACAGACTGGTTATTGACGAGATCAGTCAAGGAAGCATATTTCACCTCTAGTTCCCTGTACCTTGTTGCCATCTTCAACATTTCTGTAGTGACATTGAGGATTTTATTTTCCAACTGGGAAAGTTCAAGTGAATTATCCCTCTTACGGATAATCTCGTGTAATAGCTGCATATAGAGTTGAGTAACACGGGAGTTCATGTTCCGGCTTTCTTTTCTCAGCAGCTTTACCTCGTTTACAATGTTTCCATCTACATCCACCACCAGCTGCAGGACATCTATCTCCCGCTTCTGCCTGGAGAGCACATCCTTCAGGTTTTCAAGGTCCATCCTGGTGATCATGTCTTTAATAGTACTTGCATCTTGCCCTTTGGTATTGACACAAATTGGCCCTGTAATTTTTTGTTCAGGCACCAGGAATGTGTATGAACATTTCTTTGCTTCCTCTTTACCATCTGTGGCACGAGGGTATCTCCTCTGGGTTATTTTTTTTATTTTGAACTGTCCTCCTCTGCAATGTCCAATGCCCATTAGTAGGAAGAATAACACACTTAGGGTCCAAATAAAAGCCTTCATTTTGAAATGAGGTTGTATGAAGTCTTTGTAAAAAAACAAACCAGTGAAGGAAAAAAAAAGTAAAAAGAATGAATATTAACCTACTTTTAAAGTCAGTAACGAAAAAAAAAATGGAAAAAACCGAGTATCTATTGGTGTTATTAATTGGGCCAGAATTAATTTTATTAATTTGTTAAATCCAACACCACGATGCCTTTGCATTTGTTTAGGTTTCAGAGAATAACTTTCCCAACTATCACCTCACTGTAATACTTTTTCTTCCCCAGCTCAGTGCACACATTTTGGTGAGTGCCCACTGTTTGCAATGGCATACTATTAGTGTTCTTGGGTGCTTTGAGACCCTAATAAGACACTTTTCTTACCCTTGAAAAGCTTACTCTACTGTCTTAAGACTCTGAAAATGATACACAATGTGTATAAGGCATTAATTAAAACATTCTTCCCTAACTAGTATTAAAGCTAATAGCAAGTGACTTTACTAGTCATTATTTTATATGTATATTCGGTTTTAGTTAAATTGGCCCTCTCTAATAAATATCTTTTTTATCTATCAAGGAAACATTTTGAGGCAAATCTCAAACCAGAAAGTTTTGGCATCATATTTTAGTTTTCGTAGCATGTCCTTTTAGGATTCGAGACAAGTTGAAGAATGAGGGAATGTTTACAGTCATTATTGTAGGCGATTATGTTTTCTAAACCATAATCATATATATGTTCTAAGTTTACGTATGATTTAGCAGGTTCATTCTTCTAACAGGTTCTACTGAACTGTATTTTAGTAAAATTTCAATAATTTTCTTTAACCATTACCAAGGAAAGAAACTCTATATTTGAATATGATTGTTAGAGTTGGAAAGTGCCTTAGAGACCATCTCATTCAAGAACGTCTTTGCACCTGGGACGCCTGGGTGGCTCAGTCGGTTGAGTGTCCGGCTTCGGCTCAGGGCATGGTCTCGCAGTCCGTGAGTTCAAGCCCCCCATCAGGCTCTGTGCTGGCAGCTCAGAGCCTGGAGCCTGCCTCTCTCTCTCTGCCCTTCCCCCGCTCACATGTGCTCTCCCTCTTTCTCTCAAAAATAAATAAACGTTAAAGAATAAAAAAGAACCTCTTTGCACCCATGTGCATGTTGAAGGCCCAGACCACACAAAAAGATAGTAGTAGAACCCAGTCAAGAATTCAGGTTCCCCGGCTCCTCAGTCAGTGTTTATAGCAGTGGCACGTATTGCTGACATGTGTGCTTGAAATGTTTCAATTTTGCTGTGACAGAGAAATTCTTGTCCCTTATAATGCAATTTCTGTAGAAACACTAGAGGAAACATTAGAACTCACTCTACGAACCAAAGCTGCTTCTTTCTCACGAGTTCCCTCCCTAAGGAGTGGTAGCAGTAGAACGGGTAGGACGTGCCACTCTGTCGGGTGCGTCAGCAGGCTGAGCGGCACATGGCCCACCTTCCCACTGTCACAAGCTCGATTCCTGCTTGCTGGTTTTGAAGGACACCAGTGGATACACTAAGAACTCTAGTGTACCACTTCCCACCCTACTTCTTGTGTTTTGATTTGAGAAGTCAGGTCCCAAGTTGTTTATGCCTACGATTAATAATAGTAATGCAGTAATAACAGTCATTCATACTTACGGGGCGCTTGGCATTATTTTAAGCCCCTTTACATGCATTAAGTCCATTACTTGTAACTACAATCCTCTGAGGTAGACTGTCACAGTCCTCATTCTCAGCGAAAGACTAGCATCTGGAAATTAAGTACCTCACCCAGAGTCACACAGCTTCTGAGAGATGGCACCAGAGTTTGAACGTAGACAGAGACTCCACAGAGTTCATTGCAACATATTCTATTCTATTTTCTATCCCCAATACCGTAACAGTCCTTCACATTTATGTAGTGCTTAATACATGTTAACAATATGTTTGCATTCACAACAACACTGTGAAATAAATGTATACCATTTTACACAGAGATAAAGTACCAGAGAAGCCAACATTGGCATTCAAATGCGATTCTGATCTTCTGCTCCTAACTTTGCTAGACCTGTGTTTTTTATCCTAGTCGTGGTGTAACTACAGAGGAGCCTTAACTTTGTGTCTCTCGTTTTGCAGTCTTCTCCTGGTGTGTATCTCTTTACATTGACCCATTGCTTATTTATGAAAAGGTATCTGGGAATCATTTTTGTTAGGCTCTGTTTCCATCATTTTTCTATCCCAAACTTTTCTGCTGTCATTCCTTTGCCTCTGTATGTATTGTATCAGTTGATATCTATCTAACTTTTAAGTATGAACCCTCCCCCAAAATAAAGGTTATTATTAAAATCAGTGAAATAAGGACTCTTTGACTTGCAGTTATGAAGATGACCACTACTTTTTAAAACCATGTCTCCTTTGGTGTTTTGAAGGTGGAGTGAGAATGAAAATAAGCAAAGGGTGGAGTGTGGACTATTTTTCTGTTACCAACATAAGATAGGAGGAGTGAGCATAATAGTATTCCTTATTTATATCAGAGGCCTTCTCTTGCTAAGTGATCATCAAAAGCACACTTGGATGAATACTTTTAGTTTTTTGTTTTTATATTTTGCCTCAGACATGAGTAGAAAATTTAGACCTTAAACATCATCTGTCTATTTTATAAGAAAGGGACTGCTATTGTACTAGAGTTACTTATGCCAAAAACCAATAAAAGATTTCTTGCTATATTTGCAGATTCGTGGAATTTAGATGTGGTTTATTTTAAAAACTGAGGACAGTAAAGTAGAAGCCGTCAGCCTCCTGGTTCAAATGTATAGTATTTCTCCTGCATAGTTAACTTAGCTAGTCCTCAACTTCACTCATTTCACTTTAATAATAGAATGGAAACTCTTAGATCATAAAATTATTTAAGTAATCTATGACATAAGCTACCAAAACAAGGGAAATTCAGAACCTATCATGAAACTTCCAAACAAGTAGAATTTCATAAACGGTATTCTGATTTGAACAGCTTGTGTTTCCTACCAGACACAGATTTGTATAGAACAACTAAGAACATATAATCCAAGACTGTTATTGTGACTTTACATCAGTGTTGTCATGAAAGAACAAAAACGTGAAAAGTTAAAATAGCAGTATGTTCTGCCTTAGCTCTTTGTGGGCTCCTGTACGATTAAGTCGTAAGATAAATCCTTGTGCACCATGAGAGAATCTGACCTAAGTAAGTATTTAAAGGAGGCAATTAAAGGTTTCTTTTAAGCAAATACAATTCCCTTACCCTTATTATAAAAGTAATGACTCAGTTGTCACATAAAGAAGAATAAGGAGCCACATTTCTTAAGTAAGTAGACTAGCTACGTCATGAGTAAAGAACTGGTTTTAAAAATACATTTACTACTACATTTTCTGAAAACTTCAGTATTTCCCCACCACGTTCAGTTTTAAAAGTGAAAGATCTATAAATCTGTCTTACCTCATAAAACCTTTCTGTATATGTTAAAATTTTCCTAGGTCCCAAGAGAATGTTATAAATTAGTTACAGTATACTTAAGTTTAAATCTGTGCCTTTGCTTGGTTGTTTTTAGGAAAAAAAGAAAAAAAGTCTTCCATGCCTTGGGTTAATTTTATTAGTACTGTTTCTCTTCATAGTTGCTACATTTGCCAGCTAGTAGAGAGAAGAAATAAAAATCAGGATTTACTTCCTTTCAGATGGTAAATGCATAGAGGCATTTAACTGGTTATCTCACGCACCGAAAATAGCATGAGGCAATGAACCTAAATTTATGAAGCACTGAAGATACCTTAGGTACTTGTAGATTGTGAATTATATTCTGGGAAAAGACTTGAGAACAATCTCATCCCCTGGAGACATCTAAGAAAGGGATAGTTATCTGTGTGTTTGGGGTTTCAGATTAAATGCTTGCCTAAGGACTCAGTAAGAAATGAGGTTGAATGAGGTCCTGCACTTTTCATAGCAAAAAAAAATAACAACAACAGAAAGAGAGATGAGAGTATTTCAGATGCAGTATTGCTTGGACATTTTATCAGTTTCTTGTAAAATATGTTTAACAGAGATCCTCCCAGGATTTAGAGTTTGAATCTTTAAGGAAAAGACATGTAAGTAAAGTTGAAGAAATCTTAGCTTTACAATTATTTGCTTGTTGAAGATTCTTACCATTTAATGCCTTTCGTTTTTTAAAAGAACAGAAAATCCCCAAATCATAAAAAACTTAAGTGTCTTTGATGCTAAAGCTAACTGTTGGTAACTAGTAATTTTATTTTTAACAGTTCTTTCTCATAATACAATTAAACAAAGCCCTCAGGTAGAATATTGAAAGAAACCTCATATGTATGGTTACCAAAATTCTGTCTGTCTAAAAGTATTATATATTTTTGGTCTTTTAATCATGTATTTAAGTAATTGGTTCTTCTGGGTTCTTATTTTCTACTGTTACTGCTGACTGCTTAATACTTCTGTCACATTTTATTTTTTTCCTTAATCCTAATCTATAAAGTTTTAGTTTTTTTGTGTGTGTCAATAACTTTGCTTTTTTAAGTAATTCTAGTTATAGCAGTTTTAATGTGTGTGACCCAAGTTAAATTCCTGTTACATGTAAACCTGGAAAGTTAGTTACAATTTTGAGTTTTTGCAAGAAATACCATAGACTTACCTTTAATCTTTACAAAATTTCTGCTTCATATTGGGTTATGCTATAACTGGGGAATTGTTCTAAAGCCTTTAAGTTAATTTTATATGTTCTTAGCTGTGTTTTGTAGCTATACTTTAAGATCTCTAACAGTATGCATAAACTTACACACTATAACTGCAGGAAGAGAGACTCATGTTTACAGCTGTTTTCTTTTGTTTGTATCCCTTTGTTTTTACTCACTGTGTTATCAGCCTTATACATTTAATCTGTTACTTGTTAAAATTTCTTTCTAGTGTCACTAAAGCACTTGTTCTCTGAAACCAAGCACGTATCTACCGATGTGTAAGCATATACACCAAATGTTATTAAAGTGAACCTCATATAATGCATCGATCACCACAGAGTATGTACATAAGGACCAGTTTTTACATAAAGGTGCAAAAGAAAACCTTTTTCAGCTAAGATAAATTGTAGTGTATTTATAAATTCTTTGTTTAATAAAATATTTTGAAATTTCTACAAATATAAAATTTTGACATACAGAATTTTTAAATAAAAACAAGAAATGTTAAAATACCTTTATGCATCTGTTGATAAAGCAGACCCAGAAACTTGCTGCTCTTATTCTCGCTTTTAAAAATCAGTGCAGAAGTTTGTTCATCTGTGACTTTAATGGCAATTGCATTTTTGTTTTGGACCGTTGAATCCAAGCTGTAATAACGAACTTCTTTTTCTTCTTACAACACTCATCAATTGAATTTGACAAGCCACCTATGTAATTTTAAGTAGTATAGTGGAAGTTCTGGTCTGTGGGCTGTCGTTAATCCGGCAGAGAAAGCATTGTGGCTTTGCTCTGTCTGCCACATGGAGAAATGCAGTAACCAGCTGCAGCTGACCCAGATTGTATATACAGTACCCTTGAATAGTGATTCCCTCTCTTTCTCAGTAAACTCAAGTTCAGCCCACATATTACGTCACCAAAAAATTGCTGGAGACTAGGGGGGGAAAGTCTCCTCCTTAGGATTTCCTCTCTGTAGCCTTAAATAGGGGTGGGGGTAGTGGGATCAGCAGGAGGTTGAATAGCTCCGAACAAGGAGAGACTGTGTGCAGGTTGAAGGAAGGGCACCATCTGGAAACAAACTATCATAGTTCAGCGGGCAATTATAAAACAAACATTTTAGTCTGCTGGCCAGAGATCTTTTAACTCGAATACTGAAAAAATAGTACTCAGCTTCTCAGAAATAGTAGCAGGCTGATAAGTTTGTTTTTTGTTACAAAGAACGAGCATTAGACCTTGTCAGGAGGCAGCCACCTAAATAATGTAATGCTCTCTATAACCTAGCAGGATTTTTAAACATTTTACTAAGTTGTCATTTCAGAAGGTTTTAAACTTAGAAGAAACTTGATGTTGTTTTGATGTATCTCACTGTGTAATGTCACTTAAGATAAAACTGCTCATACACATAATTACTAAAAATAAGTGGAAATCTATATATAAAATTAAGAAATTGAATACTTTTAAAGATTCTGATTTTCTATAATGTCATATCCTCCTATTCTAACAACATGACCCTTCTTGTCTGAATAAGGTTATTCTTAGTAGTTGATGTTTTGAGATTTAAAAGCAAACATAACCCTGGCCAGAGTGAGGGAAAAAAGAGAGTTCTGACTCCCCACAGGCTATGTGAATTTAGACAAGTCGAGAGAGAGAATTAGTAACTGTTCAGTACTCACTGTGCTATTATATTTCATTAAACCAAGAAATGTTAAGTAACTCAATAGCTAATGAAACAAAAATTTAGGCATCTTAACTGATTTGGCTTAGTACTTCACTATTAAGTAGTAGAACTGGGATTTGAATCTAATTCCAAAGCATTATGCCACACTGTCTCTCCTTGGATTCTGTAATTGCTGATTGCTGCTTCTAGATAAAATTTGGGGGGCTTCTAGTTTCCATATTACCATGTGCTTTTCCTTCCGTGTTGCCTTAGCTTGAGCTATTTTTTCTTTCCTGATAGATTCTACCATCATCTCTTTGTCAATCCACACTCTTTAAGTCAGCCTAGTTTCAAAATAAATAAAGTCATCCTAGTTTCTACCTCTTTCACAGAATTGTTTCTTTAAATTCCGTCATGTACCTATGTCTGTCGGGGGTTGCAAACTCAAGGGTCTACAAAGACATGCTCACAAGAATGAAGCAAGTCATGTAAGTAAATGAAGTAAACCAAAAGTCAGATAACAAAGGAAAATGAGGGCTAGGACAAACTGGCATCCTTAAGGTTAATACAGTGGGATCTGCACCCTTCCCAGCTGTACCTCATTGTTGCCACATCTCCCCATTTTTAGGAATAGATGGACTCCCAGCTTCTAACCTCTGGTTTATGTTACATAATACATTACTTGATCATTTAGCGATCCTGTTATATTCACTAATAGCTTAATCTGGGGAAAATATCAGACAGTAAATTTCTCTTGAGCCTTTTTACTTGAGTCGTTTTGAACTTTCTAACTTTAACATTAAGTAATATCACTAACCAAAGTAAGAAATGGGGTTGTCAGGTGTGGCCGGACAAATAATAATTAATTCGGCATGTTTAAATTGAAAATGAAAGTTAGGAGTTCAGTTCTAAAGAGAGACTTGGAAAGTCATCAGCAAAAGGTGATGGCTGAGGCTACAGAAGTAAAATAATCCAGAAAAGTACATGCAGAGTGAAAGATTAATGACAGAACCCTGGGGAACACCAGCTTCTAGAGAACCTTGAGGAAAAAGGAGAATGGACGGAGTGTGGGAAGGTAGGAAGGCTCAAGCCAGTAAAGCCAGTAAAGACCAAGGAACAAAGGGAATGATAAAAGTCCTGCTGCGACACTAATAAGCAGCAGGAGGAGACCAAGAGAGACATGTAAGGATTTCATAGTGAGCAGGTCTCTTATACCTTTTCTGAATAAGTTTCTTTTTTTTTTTTTATTTATTTTTTTTAATGTTTATTTATTTTTGAGAGAGAGAGTGTGAGAGGTGGAGGGGCAGAGAGAAGGAGTCACAGAATCCGAAGCAGGCTCCAGGCTCTGAGCTGTCAGCACCACGCCTGATGCGGGGCTCAAACTCACGACTGTGAGATCATGACCTGAGCTGAAGTCGGACACTTAACCGACTGAGCCACGCAGGCGCCCCTGAATAAGTTTCAACAGCGAGATCTCGATTTCAGATTATATAACGGGTTGAAAAGCAGATAAAATTTAACTGCCAAATGGTTTAGTTTCCACAGTATATTAAGAACTTAGAAATCAATAAGAAAAAGACAACCCAGAGGGAAAAAATGGACAAAAATCATTTCATAGAAATGTAAATGCATAACCTCATAACTAATCAAAGAACTGAAAATTAAAACACAATGAGATATTATTTAGCACCCACAAGATTGGCAGAAATTAAGACTGGTAATATCAAGTGTTAGCACAAGTATGGATCAGTAGAAACATACTGTCAATGGAGTATGAATTGATACAGCTTTAAAAAACAATGTGGCATCGTCTTGTAAAGTTGAACACTAATATACCATATATATGTCATATTTATAGCATATGATAGATCTATGTATTCTAGAGAAATTCTTTGTGTACCAGCGGGGAGAAGTAACTGTACCGGAGGGGAGAAGTAACTGAAAAGTCTGTCAAATAAAATGAATAAGTAAATTATGATATAGTTATATAGTTACAAATTCTTCAATTTAAGGAATTACAGCTACATTTAACAACCTGAATAACTCTTGGAAACAAAATGGTGAGATACAGCCATCACAGAAGGCTATCTTTTTAAAATTTTAACAGACACCTATAAATTACTTGTGGTGTACCTGTTCAAACTTTACCAATGTTACCATTTGACTTAATCACATGTGCATAAAATAGGATTTTTTCAAAGCTCAGAAATAAGCAAAAGTAAATAATATATCGTGCAGAGTTACAGACATATGTCTTGGGGAAAAGGAATAATCTTAAGTTTTGGAATAGTAGTTCCCTCTGGACAGGAGGCAAGGAGATGACACAGGGAAGGAACAGTACTGGTGATGCTGTAGTTCGTAACTTGACTGGTCATTCACAAGTATTTATTAACACATTACATGTGTTAGAATATACTTCTTTAAAAGGTAAAGTCATGATTCTCATACAGATACAAAATGAATATATGTCAAGGTTTTATTTAAATCATTAAATTTATAAGGGAATCAGGAAAATTTTGCAACCATTTCAAGGGAGAATTCAAAGTACTACACATTCCACGTAGGCACTAAAGAATGCTAAAATGAATTTACAGATAGTTACAAAACTGTTCAACATCCATAGAACATGAATCTGTTACATTTTACTAGACGTAAGCAACTGGCATTTTTATGGACAAGAATGTGTATTATTACCAGTTTTCAACAACTTACAGTTATGAAATAGCTTAAAAAAAAAAAAAAAAAAACCAGAAGAATACACCGGAGGCAAGACACCTAGTAATCTTTTTTGCCTTTTCAGAGTCTGTCACGTGTAAACTTATCTATGTGTCAAATATTTCATTAAAAAGAGATGAAGGATGAAATAAGTGAAGTGGACTAGTCTGTGTTTCTCTTAAAAGGTTTTGTTAAAGGGAAAGGGGCAGGGTGCTATCCGGAGGAGGGAATCAGATTTAAATGAAGGGTTGCCTCGATTTTGTTTTCTTGAAGAGGAGGTGGAGGTGTATGCATGGGCTCTAGTAAAGGAGCTGACGGGGGGTGAGTGATAGTGGAGAAAACAGCAAGTATTTTAAAAGAAGCAGTAGCAATTACACTCAAAGTCACAGTTTAGATCTGGGAAGGAGAAACAGATTCATATTCCTCTGAGATTGAAGGAAAAGGAAAGAAGCTAAGCTAAAGATTCATTTGAAGTCATTAAAAAAAAATTGAGAGTCTAAAGAAAAGGAAGTATTTATGATAGATAGCTTAAAGAATACCATTAAGATTTCCTGAATGGAAAGGAATGATAATAGGATGAATAAAAGGATTGCCACACCAACCTTTTAGATTAGTTGTTTTTAAGCACCTAGTGTCAAAACACTGCACAAGATTTTCATTTTCCTAGAGTGCAAGATAGAGCAACTGCCTTAACTGAGTTTATAGTTGTGAACAGATAAGATATAAACATGAGAGTTCAAACAGATTGTAAAGTCATAAAAATTACCAAGTGAATGGTATTATAGATACCGTATGAATTTATAACAACATGGAGGAGAGAAATTTGTGTACAGGTGTATATACTCTGAGCTCCAGCTCTATTACTAAAAGTTCACATGGCATTAGACACATATCTGTGGCCCTCAGATTCTTCATCTGTAAAATGAGGGGCGAGACTAGACAGTTCCTAAATTCCTTTCTTAGAATCTGTGAGAAAACCAAAGAACAGTTGACGCTGACCTGGATACAACAGAGATGAGTCTCAGAAACAGTCAAGGTGAATGAAATGGCGTGAGAAAAAAACACAGGGCTTATTTGGAAGGCAGCATGTGATGCATCGGTTGTGTTTTTTCTGAGAGTTCATGAATGTGGTATTTTTCTCTTTGAGTATAGTTGTCTTACACACTTTACATTTGTATAATAAACTCTCAGGAAATATTTTTAAATAAGTGACCTTGCATATCCAGAACTGGTAGAACCAAATTATTTTGGAGGTTATGTTATTTTTGTTGGTACAGAGAAACGGGGTCGGGGTTGGGGGAAGAGTTAGCTTCAATTTGTAGTCCTATGCACTGTTTCAGAAATTCAACTGCTAATCTTCAAAACAAGACATTTTTACCAGGATGAGGCAGTTTTCAAAGTATTTAATATTCAGGTGATAGTTATCAACTTGAGGCAAGGGAATATAGAACTAATACTAAGTAACTACCCCATGCCACGTACTGTCGAGGCCAACTTAGCTGCTTCAGCCTATCCTTAGAAAATAGGCGCTAGTTGTATAGACATAAAAACCGACGTACAGAAGTTAAAATAAGTGTCTCCATATGTACAACTAGTCAGAGGCAGAGACAGTTCAAGAGCTCATCTCCTTTCCACGAGGTTCCAAAAGTGCCAGTTTTGACTCCAGCCTCAAACTATGAAATGGTATCATAAGGGACATTTACAAAAAACACATATTATTTACGTATCTGACCCCAAATCCATGGAAATCTAGGCCTCAGTCATCATGTTTTAACAAGGCTGTGGTATATTAAATAACAACAAATCCTAAATACGGCATGTATATTGAAATACCGTTGTAAAGTAGCTTTTTTTCCCCCTTTTTCATTGTGTCCTACTCTTCCAGGCTACAATAAGAAAACACTCATTTCTCTCATTTTGTTTCAGGTATCTATTTGTCAGATTTAACATACATTGATTCAGCATACCCATCAACTGGCAGCATTTTAGAAAATGAGCAAAGATCAAATTTGATGAATAACATCCTTCGAATAATTTCTGATTTACAGCAGTCCTGTGAATATGGTACGTTTTTGGGGAATACCACTGCACCATTATGCTGTGATTCTGTTGGTTCATTTACCTGAACCAACCATTTGCCTTCATTAGCCATTTTTCACACAGCAGGAAACATTATCCTAATATAAAGGAGATTAGTGATTGTTTCATTTCACTCTTTAATATTTAGCATCCTGTTTGAGATTTTGCTCAATTCCTTAAAGGAATTGAAATATTTCATATTTAAATTTTGAAGTTTTATCTTTCGCTCTTCTGCTACTTTGTAGAAACTGTGCTAACATTATTTATAAAATTATTTTTTATTATCTTCATGTCATTTGATACTCCTCAACTATTATGTAAATATTTCTTATATTTTTCAGTTAGGGAAGGAGCTAAGACCTCTGATCCTAGTAACAATTGACTAGCTTTCTTGAGTTCGATAATGGGTAGATAACCAATTTTTGTTCAAGATGTAGTTTATGGAAACACATGTAGAAAGAGCTTACACAAACTCAGGTGATGAGCAAAAGGGGGTAGATTTTTTTTTAATGTTTTATAATGTCTGGATGCTTTCAGTTTGATAGGGAATAAAGATACCGTAGTGGTATGTGTTTTTATAATATTAAAAAACAGTGAGCATACTGTTTAAATTATCTGATTTATTTAAAATAGATTTGTCTTAAAGCTAACTTATATGCATGTATACTTTTAAGAAAACCTCAGAAACTTCCTGAAAGTGTATATGAGGGAGGAAATTTATCCAATACATGGGATTTTGTCAATTGAATTGTTTGGGGAGAAACCAGAGTATGTTTGCTTTTTTTTTTAAATCTACATAAACAGCATGCCTTTAGTTTTACATTAAATAAAATTAAATAAAATCTACCTCAGTAATGTCCTTCTAGAGTTCATTTAAATTTTGGTGCCACATGGCCTTAATTTTTAAGTATATTTTTCTCAGATTAACTTTTAAAAATCTGGTTAAGATATACTTTATAAGATAATCTTTTATCACATTTTGCCTAGATATCCCCATGTTGCCTCATGTCCAAAAATATCTGAACTCCGTTCAGTATATAGAAGAACTACAGAAGTTTGTGGAAGATGATAATTACAAGTAGGTTGGATCTTCAAAAGTGGTCTGTTTAACTTTTTCCTGTCTTCTACCCTTTCGTCCCCATGTATTTAAACATCTGACTTTTATATCGTATCATACAAAATGCCTATTCCAGTTGTGTCTTTACAGTAGCAAAGGTACTTATGTTTTTTTTTTTTTAATCACTTGGTATGATTGAGCCAGTATACAAATACCTCGTCTCTTCTTTTGTTTTAAAGTATTTCACCTTTCTCAAGTTGTTGAGAGCTGATGTTTGATATTTGATAGTTGTGGTTTGGATTTCTTCCTTTCTATATTGAAACGTTGAATCTTTATGGAAATTTATCTTTTTTTTTTTTTTAAGTTTATTTATTTAGAGAGAGAGTGCGTGTGCATGCATGCAAGCAGGGGAGGAGCAGAGAGAGAGGGAAAGAGGGAGAGAGGAAATCCCACGCAGGCTCCGCATTGACAGAGTCTGATGCGGGGCTCAAACTCAGGAACCAGAAGATCATGACCTGAGCTGAAACCAAGAGTTGGACACTTAATTGACTGAGCCACCCAGGTGCCTGTGGAAAGTTCTCTCTTAATAGATTGAAAAACTAATGAAACAGTCTACAAATAGGAAAATTACTCCTTTTTTTAATGGTAATTTTTGACATATCTTTGAATTTGTTTTTAGTTATTTTTGTGGATGGAGAGAATAATTGAACTTTTTTACTTCTGGGTTAGAGATATGTGTCCAGCACCACACTTACCCTTTTCTCTATTGTAGCAAGTCCTTCACTAAAGATCTTAAAAAAGCACTTTGAAATACCGTTGTCCGTTTCCTTCTCCTTAACATCCACAGTACTGCCCAAGGTGGGAAGGATCTTTGAATTATTAACCCTTTTTATTTTCAGTGGTATGCTGCATGTAATCATAACTGCCAGTGTTTTTTGTTTCCTTTTTTCAAAAGATGGGAGGATAAAGAGCTTATTTATTTCCCTTGGGGCTTCTGATATTTCTTATGGCTTTCTTTGTTAATTTCAAATAAAAAAAATTTTTGCTTAGCCTTATTATGCCAATTATTCCCAAGCTTTCAAATTACCTTTTGTCTTTCACAAATATTTTTTACACATACTTACTTTATAACTTACCAAGGTGAGAGACTAGGTTATTTTTCAATATTAATGCTTTATATAAAAATTTTCTTACAGTGGTCATCAACTTTCTTGTTGCATAAGTTTCAACAGTTCTTGAAGAGCAGACTTAGTACCAATAAAAGGCTAAAAATTCTGGAAAATAACTAGAAATAACTTTTCTTTAAAGACTAACTGTATTAAGCTCTAGGTATTATATATTTAAATATATCTATACTAATGTTTAAAAACTGTTATTGCTATCTGTTTCCCCATTTGGTAATATTACCACTTTATATTTCTGTATCAATTTTTGTTTTATAACAGATTGTACATAGTAATTCATTTGAAAATATGTGAGGTCACTGAACCCGCTTTTCAAGGCTGGAGTTTTTTCATAAATCTGTTGTCCGGCCCTAAAGTTGTGAGCTTCTTCAGTCCGATGGTCTGTATATTGTATTGACCACTATTTCTTCCGTGTCAGCTCTAGTCACTGACATAGCATAAAACACTCATGTTTTGTCCAGTGAGGTATGGAAGATTATCTTAAAACTCAAAATATGATTAAGTAGTTATTAAAAATTTCTATACCTGGCTCAAACTTACCAGATTTAAAAGAAGTTAGGGGCGCCTGGGTGGCTCAGTCGGTTAAGCGTCCGACTTCGGCTCAGGTCATGATCTCACGGTTCGTGGGTTCGAGCCCCGTGTCGGGCTCTGTGCTGACAGCTCAGAGCCTGGAGCCTGTTTCAGATTCTGTGTCTCCTTCTCTCTGTGACCCTCCCCCGTTCATGCTCTGTCTCTCTCTGTCTCAAAAATAAATAAACATTAAAAAAAAATAAATAAATAAATAAATAAAAGAAGTTAAACTATTTTGGGCACCTGGGTGGCTCAGTTGGTTAAGCGTCCGACTCTTGATCTCGGCTCAGGTCATGATGTCACAGTTTGTGAGTTTGAGCCCCCGTCAGGCTCTGCGCTGGCAGCGTGGAGCCTGCTTGGGATTCTGTCTCTCCCTCTCTCTGCCCCTCACCGTCTCATGTTTTCTCTTTCTCTGTCTCTCAAAATAAATAAATAAAAACTTTTTAAAAATACAAATAAAAAATAAAAGAAGTTAAACGATTCAGTAGGGGTGAAGCCTAAGAAATTGTTGCAGTTATAAAGGATGGTGAATTGTTATTGACTGCTGTGAAAATAAAATAATAAAGTGTTTATGTAAGCTGATTTTTACTTTGCTAAAAGGATAAAATAGCCCAATAAGCCACTAAGTAGTGTTAAATCTCTGTAAACTGACATAAGATACCTTCATTTTTGTAGGAAAGCTGATGCTATTGTACTGATTTTTGTTTTCATGAGTAGCTAGAACCAGAAGAGCCTTCCGATTATATTCATTTTAATAAATATTTACTAAGCTTTTGCCACAGGTGAGTTATTATGCTAGTTGCTAGGATTATAAAAACAAAATCTTATTCTTGCCCTTAAGAAATCCAGTCTAATACAAAACACATCCACAAAACAGATGACTACAAACCACGTCAGACATCACCATAATAGAGATATGCCCAGGGTGCTGTGGGAATGCAGACATGGGGGGAGACCTAACTCAGCTTTTGAGTGGGAAAAATGAGGAAAAAGGAAACGTGAAGAGCTTCAGGAGACGGTTGTCACCTGAGGCTTAATCTTAACAGGGGAGTGGGAGATGTCTCCACATAAAGAGTGAAGAAAGGTGTTCCAGGGGATGGACTGACCAAAGGAATAGAGAGGGAAACTGTTTTTGCTTGGGGGAACAAGTCCCTTGGTGTTGTGTTGTTGGCCTCATATGGGAGACTGAAGAAAATAATTTTTAAAGCTGCAGTTCTGATGCATGAACCTACTAATTCAGTGTACTGAAAAACAGCATTTTAAGATAAGAGCTATTAAAATAATTAGAAAAAAATGGTTTTTATGTTGAAAGAGATTTAAATAAAAATGACACCTTGTTTATCCAAAAGCCTGTTTTTGGCATCTTCATCTATATAGGCAACCAGTATAGATAATACAAATTACGTGCATGGTTTGTTTGTTTGTTTGTTTGTTGGGGTTTTTGTTTTGGTGTGTAAAAAGTGACTTTATCACCTTGGGCAGAAAGAGCTGCCACATGCATGTTTTTTAATCAGCATGAAAATCTTTCAAAGTTACTTCATTTTAATACTGAACATATCTATTCTCAGCGAACTAGCAGCACTATTACTGGATGGTGTTTTGATGATGACACAGGCAACTGACACTCTAACCTCACTGCGTGCTTTAAGATGCTTTTTATAGTGCTGAGAGCAATGTGATTCACCCATGGCTTCCTTTCTCTTCCTCTCTTTTGCAGTTCTTTATTAAGAAATTGTAGTTATTTTGTTTACTTCTGTGTCCCCCACCTACTAAACTGTAAGCTTCAGAAGGGCAGGGACACCATGTCTGCCCTTAGTCTCTTACATTCAGTGCAAAGAGCACAGTGCCCAACACAAAACAGGTGTTTAATAACTGTTTATCAAATGAATGAATTCACGGGGCACCTGGGTGGCTCAGTTGGTTAAGCGTCCGACTTCGGCTCAGGTCATGATCTCGCGGTCCGTGGGTTCCAGCCCCGCGTCGGGCTCTGTGCTGACAGCTCAGAGCCTGGAGCCTGTTTGAGATTCTGTGTCTCCCTCTCTCTCTGACCCTCCCCCGTTCATGCTCTGTGTCTCTCTGTCTCAAAAATAAATAAATGTTAAAAAAAAAAAAAAAATGAATGAATTCAGTACACTCTGTAGCCCAAATAATTAAACTGCTGTGTAAAAAGAAAAAGAGCAGAGAGTTCTGATTAACTGTACATCTGTTCAGTGCTGTATTTTACGCTGTCAAACAATTAGAATATAATCATATATAATTCCCTTGTTAGGTAATCAAGTAAATCAGCTAAGAACCTATAATAGATTTATCATGATGAATATCACTTGTATTCTACAATTTCATTAAAAAAAACAACTCCAGTGGGTAGAATGCTTTTTAAAAATATTAATATTTAGACAGATATTTAGTAATGATAGGCTTTGTGGACTATACCAAAGTGTTTTCTACAACTGCTTTATTATTCTATTTACTGAAAGTTTCCGTGGATAGGAGTCCTAATCTCTTATTGCTGTGGAACTCAAAACTGGATATATTATCCTAAATGAAACTTAAGTACCAGGTAATAAACTTTGAGTTAGGACAGGGATATACTAGGAATTTTGCAGACAACCTTTTTATTATTGAAGATCTTTTAAGAAGTTGAATTGGTTTTTTGAGGTGTTTTGGAAATTTTCAGTGCTAGAGAAGCCATTAACCCATCCAGCAAAGATTCTAGAAGTATTTGCATGATACATTTAGTAACATACATGAAAATTCCTGAATTGAAGTGTCAGGTATCAATATAACCTCAAGTTCTATCACTTTGTAGTCATTCATCGAAAATCTTTGGCAATATTGGGGTACTTTGGAAAGATTTTTCTGTTTTTAATTATAACTTGTTAATGTTTTTCCCCTCCCTAATATTTCCTAGAATAACCGTAAGATCAGCTTTTGTATGAAGATGATAGGAAATTTACTATTGAAGATTGCTCTTGACGAAAAATATATAGTTGAGATTATTTTATAAAAATGCTTAATTTTTTGTGAGCAAATACATAATCTTGATGTTATTTTGTCAAATGTTAATATTTTATGTGTTTTGTTTCTTTTTAAAATGCAGGCTTTCATTAAAGATAGAACCAGGGACCAGCACACCACGTTCTGCTGCTTCCAGAGAAGATTTAGTAGGTTGGTGCATAGTTTTCTCTGATGACTGAATAAGAAATCAGATAACCTAATAAGAAAGAATGTGCTTCAAAGTAAATATACTTAGCACATTTTATAATACACACAAAAGTTGATTTTTGATATTAAAATATATCACTTTTTTGTTTGGGTTTTTTTTTGTTTTTTATTTAAAAAGTTGTTACTTGAGGGGTGCCTGGGTGGCTCAGTTGGTTGCGTGTCCGACTTTGGCTCAGGTCATGATCTCATGGTTTGTGGGCTCGAGCCCTGCATCAGGCTCTGTGCTGAGACCTCAGAGTCTGGAGCCTGCTTTGGATTCTGTGTCTCCCTCTCTCTGCCCCTCCCCTGCTAGTGCTCTGTCTCTCTCTCTCTCTCTCAAAAATAAACAAACATTAAAAAAAAAGTTTTTTTTTAAAGTTGTTACTTGGAATTTGTAGTAGTGTACAAACAAGCCAACTAATCAAGAAAAATAGATAACAAATAAAAAAAAGATAAGTATTTATGAATATCTCTTCTTTTTATTATTAAGAATACACTGTCCTAGGCAATGAAGGTTGATTACATTAGGAATTTCTGGGGTCTGAGTGGAAAATTTTACTAATTTGAGTAATTATGGAGGTCAGTTTTAGTGACTTGACTTTTCAGAAATTTCACTTTAATACTGGGCTACATCCTGAAAATACTAAAAAAATAGTCACAGTTCCTTAATTTACTTGTCGCATTGTAATGGGGATAATATGTGTATACCACAGATAATTAAAAATGAAAAATTGGAGATAATTGGCTATTATTTAAGAAATTATTAATAAGCACCTTTTTGTAATTTCAAATGCAGACTTTGGCCCTAAGCTTCATAATACCGCATCCCCTCAAAGTATTTGGAGGCTGATCTAATAAGATGTGGAGGAAGCAAGGAGACAAGCCATGACAATATCTAGGAGAGGCTTACAAGCAGAGGAAAACATGGCAGTTTAATCTCTTAAATTTGCTTTTGTTTTTATTGTTAAAGTGATATTTCGCAAATCTGTGTACTTTTCAAGTTCTATTTTTTTAAATTCCCATAAGCCTGGCGATGTTAATATTCAAGTTGAAATTCCAACTTGAATGCTTGACCTGCCCTGCCCTACACTCTCTTTCTCTAAGAGAAAACTGAAACTAAGAGAAAGAAGCAGTGTGTAAACTGAAATGAGCACTGAACTACAGGACTCAGAGAGCTGAGTGATTGATTAGTTCAGGCTTTATGTGCAATGTGATATCCTGAGCCTGTCTCTTCTAATTCTTCTTCCTCTGTAAGTGGGGAAAAATGCTTCTACTGCCTGCTTAATGCAATAAAATAGGAAGTAACAGATTTGATATGTTTTGGATTTTGTGTTTTAAGCAGAAAGTATATATTTTAATGTTCAGTCATTTAAATAGAATTAGCAATATTATTTTATTTAAACCACATTATAAATTTTCTATCAAGGGATTAAAAAGAAAACACTCTTTTGAAACCATTTGAAAATTTCTCTCTCTCTCTCTCTCTCTTTCTCTCTCTCTGTCACACACAAACACACATTTAATTCTTAGGTCCCGAAGTAGGAGCATCTCCACAAAGTGGAAGAAAAAGCGTGGCAGCTGAAGGAGCCTTGCTACCGCAGACGCCACCATCCCCTCGGAACCTGATTCCCCACGGACATAGGAAGTGCCATAGCTTGGGTTATAAGTCAGCATCTTTAACTTTATCTTTTCAGATTTTTAAATTGTTTCTAGTTGGATTTATTTTCTGGATATTTTGTCCGTTAAAATAGTGTCCTGTGTAGTTTTATTTGTATAACAATAGTTTTTTTCTGATTCAGTAAAATATCTTGTTTGCTTAAAAGCATTTAGTTCTTCCTTAATTTGGAAATAAGCTTCTCCCAACAGTGCCTTTACATTTGGGGGAGATAAATGAACTATATTACAGAGCATCATCGTAAATAAAATCAGGAAAGCAATATACCATTTTCCTTTTAAATTATCATCTTCGTATCACGACAGTCATTGTTTGTCTTAATCAAAATGAGTCGCCATAAATTAAGGTTTATAAAAATTACTCCTTTTATTCCTAAACATAAAAGGAAACTGTTTTTTTGTTTAACATCATTGACTTTGCAAGACTTTTCTCAAAATGGGGCCCATAGTTCACCTTTGCCATGATTTTTGTGAAAATTTAATAGTTATTTTCCAAAAGCAAATGTAAATAAACAGTTTTTTAATGGACCTGAGACTTAAGGTGAAATTAAGGTATTGTCTGTTATATAGATAGATAAAGTCCTGGCCTGGTTTCCTAAAATATTTTCCCTAAACTGCTGGTTTGAGGCTTTCATGGTGAAATCTGTGTGTTCATTAGTATGAGAGTTCAGAAGTCAGGTCAGGATAGCAGGTAAGTCTTCTGTGTCCTGACTCTTTATATAAGAGTATCTTTTATATTTTGAACTACCAACAGTAATAAAAGATATGAAAAATATTTCTCTTTGTTTCCAGTTTCATTCATAAAATGAACACAGCAGAGTTTAAGAGTGCAACGTTCCCAAATGCAGGGCCAAGACATCTATTAGATGATAGCGTCATGGAGCCCCATGCACCGTCTCGAGGCCACGCTGAAAGTTCTACTCTTTCTAGTGGAATATCAATAGGTGAGAAATACTTCTCTGGGAGGATTCCAAGTTATGTACAATGAGACTTTTAATCAAACTCAGCTGGAAAAAAGAGTCATTAATCCTATTATACTTAGAGAAAAATTGATAAAGGCAAAGTTAACAATTAGATATAGGATCATATTACTAGTAGCTTCCGAAGTTAATGATTCATGGTGTTTTTAAAAGTGCTTGATGGTTTTGACTCCAAAAGGGGAAGCATTTGAGAAATGGTGGGAAAAGAAGGTAGACTGGTTGAATTGGTTACTTCATGCAGTTTGTAGGAATGAGGAAAGAGAGGCAGTGTTGGTGTACTCCCTGTCTTTTGGATTAAGCAGCTAGTTAGATAGTGGCGCTATTGCCATAGTAGAGAAGACCAGAAGAACGGTCATTTGTAGGTGGTGAAGTATTTGTGAAGGAAGACTGGGTTTGGGGAATTAGGAATTCTGTTTTAGACATGTTTGGTACACATGGAGTTGTCAGGTAGGTAACTGAATATATGACTTGAGCTCAGTGGGTAAGATTAGGTCTGTAGATACAAGTATAGGAGTTAGCATATTTATAGTATTTCAGGCCACGGGACTGGTTGAGTTCACCAAGGGAGAGAGTGTAAATAAATAAGACATACTAATGTTTAGAGGTCTGATTATTATTTGTTTTTTTTTTAAAGATGGGCCATCAGAGGAAATATGAAGGAGGGACCAGTGAAGTAGGAATAAAAATCAGGGTGTGGGATCAGAAAAGCCCAATAGACAAGTATCTTCAGGAGGAAGGAAGTATCACTATCAAATGCAAGAAAAAGAAAAAATAAGAATGGGAATTGATGAGTGCATTTGGCAAGATAGAAGTCATTGGTGACCTTGATAAGAGTTGCTTCATAGAATAATGTGGGTGGAGTCCTGATTGGAGTAGCCTGGAAAATGAGAGGTGAAGAAATACAGATAGTTATCGTGAAGGGGACTGGAAAATCAGGACCATACTGGAAAGGGAGATGAGGAATTTGTTTTTACTTCCTAAACTTATTTATTTTCTGAATCGTTTAGATGAGCTTTATTTCTTTTGATAATTAGAAAAATCTTCATAAATACTGATTTATTTTTTTAAAGGATAAAAATGTCTTCCTCTCTGATTAAGTACCAGGTTGGTCAAGGGCTATGCCAATTGTTAATAGGATCATCTTAGTATTGATGAACAGTCAATAGAAAGAAATCCAAGAAGGAGTTCATTTTCTTAAACATACTGACTTCCTTAACCTTTGAGAGTTCCAAACCTGGTAAACAAAATTGATTTAGAGCTTTCTGGCACCATTCAGTTTTTTAATTCCAAAGTTCACCCTTTGACAAATGCAAATGATTAAATAGTGACAAAATTCACAAAATACAAGACTGATTAGCCACCTGAAGTACCTCTTTGTTGATACTGTAAGTCGTCTATATGCAGGTATCAACCTCAATCTGAAAAATAATACAGAGAATAATTTTGCAAAAGAGAAAGGAAGAACTTTTTTCCCGTTAAAAATTTGTTACGCTATGGAATCTGGCATTCCACTTAAATGAAAAAATAATAATTTTTTAAATTACAGCTCTCAAGTATACATATTATTTCACTTTTCCCCCTCATAAGTTTTATAATGAAAATTCTTTAGTTTATTTGTGGCTTTTACTTTCTATAGATGTTCTTTTTGTTACCACAGGATAATTATTTATCTGGTTATTTTATTCAGTTACAGTTAGTGTCTCAGTTTATAGGCCTTTCTTTTAGAACAGGAAGAGACTATTTTAATTTTTGCCTTTGTGTTTATTTTTTATTAATTCTAAGGCTGTTAAGAGGATAAGCAATAAAGATTGTTACATCCTTGTTTGTAAATTAAGAATGTTAGACATAGACCGTACCTTGCAAGGTTTTTGTTTTAAAACTGTATATTCTGGAAAGAAAGTAAATCTGTAACCCTAGATGGTAGATGTTACACACACACATACACACACAATTTATAATTACAAAAGGGTTTTTTCCTCAGCTGTAACTTTAACATATAATATCAATCTGTACCGTAGAGGTTTTGAGAAAGTACTGCAGAGAAATTAACCAGTGCTTGGGACAGTGGCCTCTGTGGTCCAGATATCTTAGATAACCTGAAGTGGTCTTGCCTAGCCAAGAGAAGCATATCCACTCTGGACTGGAAAAACATATTTTCTACAAATAAGTCATACTAATTATGATTCAATTTTCAGTCTTTGCCACATAATGTTACAAATCAAAAGATGATCTAGAATACCCTACCGCCACTAACAGAATACTGGCATTTTCTCATCTGACCCACACAACCAGAAAATTATTTCATTGACTATTAACTAAGCTCTTCCGAGGAGAGTATATAGCTAGGGCCACTCTAAATACATAGACGAGGTATCAATCCATCACATATAATGCATACCTTTTAGCATTGGAGTTTGAGTCTGTCATGGAACACTGGTATGAAAGTCTGATGGACAGTTTAACTTGACACATATGGGACACATTAATCATCAATTTCATTGAGAGCCAGAATTATCTTTAAAATAACTTCTAAATCAGTGTAAGCTGTTTTTGACTCTCCAGATTTATTCTTCTCAGTTTTTTTCTTTAGCTAATTTAAAACTTTGTATGTTAGCTGCTATTCTGGCCAAAGAGAAAGTTTTTACGTTGTTACGGCACCATTGTTATTTTTTTCTTTCTAATTTAGGGATTCCATCCTCTTCTACCTTGCCTCTAAAGGCAGAAGTTGAATTTCATTGAACTTCTTTTTTTTAATGTTTATTTATTTTTGAGAAAGAGAGAAAGAAAGAGAGGAATTTCGTTAAGCTTCTTATCCTTAAGGCAATAATGGGTTTTTAAAGGAATACAAAGAGAAGGAAGTGTATCGCAAACCTCTTAAGAATTTCACAATTATATTCGTCTTAAATTATGACAAAATTTTGAAATTTTGAAAAGTTTTATGCTTATGTACATTCGCTGATGGTAGATAATTGTTTATAAACATAATGCATTTGAGCTCTAAGTAGACCTGCAAAAGTGTTTTATGCTCTTTGTTATTTTTGGTGGTCTTGTTAACTATATTCCAGTATGTTGCAGAATAAGCCTCGCAGCAGTAACACAAGAATGAAGAATTAATTTGTGGATGTTCACCCACAGATAACATGATTATCATTTTATAAGTACAATTAGAAAATTTATTTTTAAAATACAAAACTTAAACTAATTCTGATGTTTAAAATTAGAATAACTTTTGATTTTAGGTAGTAGTGATGGTTCTGAACTAAGTGAAGAGACCTCATGGCCTGCTTTTGAGAGGTAAGAAAAATTGTCCATTTGAACTGCTTTGAGCTGAGTTGGTCTTTCTTAAAAGATCATAAACATTTTAACAGATAAAATTTGTTACATATCTGGAAGGGACTATTTATAAGCTTACAACTGGTGGCAGAAATTAGAAGTTGATATTTAAGTCTGGAATTGAGTCTTAGCTCATAAATCTATGTTTATTTGGTGCCTTGACACGTGGATTTGAATTTTAGTACCTGTAAAACAGTAATAACCTTACCTACTTACGTGTTTGAAGTAAAATTATTGCCTTAAATTCTGGTTCATTTCAGTAGTTTCAAGGCATTTAATAGAATGGTCTACTTCATTCTCTGCTACCTTGTCAGGGGCAAAAGGACTTAGTAAATTTTAAATTATACTATAAGTAAAGCAGCTTAGAGTTTGAGTTTAAATTGTCAGCAACTCAGAGTTTACATACAGCACACAGATTTATGCTGAAATGCTCTAAGTCATGCTCCGTTCTCCTTTCTTTAGGGCTTTAAGTAGTGGAAGTTGTGCTCTTCCTGCAGCAAATCCCATGCTGTATTGATCTGCCAGTATAAGATCTCCTTAAAAATGTAGCCAAACAGCGCAAATAATTTATTTACTAAATATCCATTAGGACTCTTATATTGTCTTTGACCATTTCAGTTCTTCCATTTTCGGATTTATAAGATGCTTGACTCTTGCCAAAATAATTGCCCCCTTTTGTATGTAAACTGGACATCCTAAGTTTCTAAGCAGCAGAGTGTAGTTGAGATTGAATTTAGAGTATGGAGTTGAAAATAGTTACCTAATGCCCTATCAGTCACTTCTTAATAGAAAATAATTTTATTAACTATACATTTGAAATTAAACTGTATTGGAACTGGAAAATTATATTCTTGTTCTTGATGAAACTTCATAACGATTTCTCTCCATTATGTGATTAACATGCTGTTTGTAAACCCAACATTTCAAAGTACTTTTAAGCCTTTCTACTCTACTTGTCAGTGTTATCAACTCTTACTCTTTGCTTTGGGGGATCTTACCTTGTTTTTGCATACTGTTTCTCTTCCAGCTTTTACATTCAGTCTCTTTATTAAGTAAGGTTTGCGTGAAACGAGAAAAACATGAGAGTTGCCTCTGGCATGCTGTCGGTACAAGTCATTTTAGTTCTTTCCCTCTAGGAAGAGCATCATATGTTGGTTATAGAGTATACTGTAATCTTTAGATAAAAAATATTAATGGAAAAAACGTTTGTCAGTTTGAATGAGTTATAAGTGAGTGAGTAACCAGGACGGTGTCGTGTTCAGTAATCTGTCCATCCTCGTCCCAGCAGGTTACTTCTGAAGACTGTATGTAACGATGTTACCTTCACATCTCAAAACAGTATATTTCTTTTATGACACATGTTTTGCTTTGCAGACATTTTCAGCTAAAAAAAATCTGTCTTTGCGCTAAGTTTAAATCTGTGGCTCTTGGAACATTTTGAGAGCAAATTAATGCTTCTCAGCAAGATTCAGACATGGAATAACAAAAAGTAAATAAAGAACGAGGATGT
The DNA here is from genome assembly GCF_046562875.1 of Panthera onca. NCBI lineage: Eukaryota > Metazoa > Chordata > Mammalia > Carnivora > Felidae > Panthera > Panthera onca. The sequence continues at coordinate 23,326,143 of NC_138355.1, forward strand.
TTAAAATACTGCTTGTAGATAGTGGATTTGAAAATAGTAGTCTGAATGTTAAATCACTCTGTGTTCTTATTTACTACAGAGACATCAAGTATGTTGCTGCCTAAGTTGCTAAAGTAATGCTTTTTGCTTTAAATAACATTTCCCAACAGTGCTACTTTTGGCTTTTCCCAGGCAAAGACGTGTTGGTGTTTCTACGTGTGTGTTTATTTCCTTTGTTAAGTATTATATGCCATTTTGGATAAATATGAATTCAAACCGTTTTTATCATTTGTTGGCTTCATCATTTATTTCAGTTGATGTAGAAATAAAATAATGCCTTTATTACCCAGCTCCTCTCCTTTATTAGTTTTCTTGGATTTAATGTAAAGGATAGAGAGGAAAATAAGATGTTTAGGCCACATTAAGTCTACAGCCCACATCGTTTTTAGGTGTCTTCATAGGGACATATAATAAAAATGAATTATTTATATAAATCCAGATAGCATTTTTGAACTGGAATCGAAGAACTGGAATAGAAACAAAAGGGTTTTCGAAGTATTTTCCAGGCTTTGATAGTATTGGTTATAAATAACTTTCATTATTTTAGCAGATTTATGAAAGCAAATGTATATAAAATGTATAGTATATACTAACACCTGTAAGTATATCTAGAATCAATAGAAGAAAACATTTTTTTTTTAATCTATGCTGCATGCTTAAGAAAGGAGCCACCACATTTAGATTTAGAAAGGATTTAGAAAGCTATATTACAGGAAGAAATTATATTGTTCTAGGTATCAATGATTGTGTGAATAAAAGCATATGTAATATATACAATTTATAATGGAATCCAACAGGAACAGATTATACCATTCTCTCGGCCCGGTGACACGAGTGGCACGAAATGGCTATCGAAGCCACATGAAGGCCAGCAGGTACAATCCCCCTGCATCCAGGGGTCACAGAACTCCCCTCTGGTGGTGGTGATTGGCTTAATGGGTGTAATCTCACAATATCTCTGTTCTTTCTCAGCTAATTGGTTTATCAACTAAAAAAATACCCAAGAAAACTTTCTTTCCGAGATTTAATCTAGAGAGAAATTTGGACTTCTCTTTCCGATCCACTGAGCTAGTTGCAAAATAATTCCAAGTTGGTAGCCTTGTAACCATACAGGTCTTTCTAATGCTGCTAGTTATTGGATGAGCAATATAAAAATCCACTTATTATTCAAAGGCTACTTACTGTCATAGCATTTACTTTGCTAATAAGTCTCCATTCATTTTATCTTTGTTAAGAATTTTTTAGATAAACTGCAGGTCCAGAATTTAGACAAGTCTATTTCAGTAAATATTTGTTCGTTTTGACTTCCGTTTGTTCAGTGGTTTATGTAGTTTTACCAGGTCTCTTTCTGCACCATATTAGCTGCGGAAAGAAATGAGAATGTTAGATTGATTGGGGGCTGGAGGCTAATGGTAACGGGTAATCAGCCACCTCATACTACAACAGAATAGCCAACTTCAAAAGTGAACTTTATATCAATTTGGTGTCTAATCTCTCTGTGTATACCTCCCTGAATATAAACAGCTCTTACATGAAATTTCTAGTGGTCTCTAGGTTTTTAAGTCACTTTGAAGACACCTAAATAATCATAAAGGGATAAACTGGCAAACTGCACAGTTTTTGTCTGTGTTGTAGGAATTCTGCAGATCATGTCAGATCACCAGAGAATGACAGATTAAGTTATTCTTGTTTTAAATATAGGACCTTAAGTCCGTTGGGGAAAGATATTTAAATGTTTGATTATTTTGTGATGGTTTTCTTAAGATATATGAAAAGGAAATCTTGAGTTTTGTAGTTATTCCTTCCTTAGAGAGCTGTTAGGCTATAAGGCTATAACCAAACACTTACACATTGACAGCATTTAAATGTCATTAAAATTTATCATAGTATGCCAGTTTTTTAAATATGTTGTTATTGCCTGTATTACTTCTCTCATCTACTTTAGAATTAATTTAAGCATGGGTTTTCTTTTCCCTTTCCTCCTTTTTTTTGAGTTTCTGCTATTTTTATTTAGAGTTTTGTATGCTTAAATACTTTTAACAAAAAGAATCCTCATCTTTCCTACCAAGACTTAAAATTTCTAATGGGAAAAAAGTTTACAGCAGTGATGCAATGTAGCACGTAAGAAGAAAAAAGTCTTGGGGGTGCCTGTGTGGCTCTGACTCGTGGTTTCTGTTCAGGTCATGATCTCAAAGTTCATGAGTTCAAGCCCTGTATCGGGCTTTGCACTGACAGTGCAGATCCTGCTTGGGATTCTCTCTCCCTCTGCCCCTCCTCTGCTCGCTCGCTCTCGCTCTCGCTCTCTCTCTCTCTCTCAAAATAAATAAACATTATAAAAAAAGAAGAAAAAGTCTTAAATCCATAATTTAATCTTCACTAAAGTGAATTGCTCTATTCTTTCTAAATTATGCTTGTTCAAATATGTCATAAAGTGTGTTTTTAACCATCTGCTGACTTTAATAACTTCCTGATTAAACTTTTGTGACAGTTTATAAATTTCATATCAGTAAACCTTTATAATTGTCAGTGTCTTCTTGTTCTGAATACAGTAACAAAGTTTTACCATTAAGAGCAGTTACATTTCATTTAAGTACCTGTTTCGTAACTACTGTACCCAAAAGCTCTTACATGTTCTTTTCTTCATTCCATTGTTACAGTTCTGCAGAATCAGAAGATTTGGCAGTACATTTATATCCAGGAGCTGTTACTATTCAAGGTGTTCTCAGAAGAAAAACTTTGTTAAAAGAAGGCAAAAAGCCCACAGTAAGATCTTATCTTATATTTTAACACACCTCTAAAAATATGCAAATGTTTTTAGGGCCCAAATGTATAGGGCCCTAAAAAATATGAAGACAATTGAAATAAAACCAAATACATGGTTCAACTGAAACAATTTGAAATACACATTTGCCTCACTGTGTTTCTTAATTTAGACTTCAGTTAAATCATTCATTTAGGGTGTTTACATCAAGGAGCTCCTGTTCCCTCAGTCCCCTAATGTAGTTCTTACACAAAACCATTTCACAGAGAAACTTGAAAGTATATGCTGTTATGAAGTATTTTAGTAATAAGTTTAGGAAAAGAACAGAGAGTAACAACCCTAAAAAATGGAATTCAACTAATTTTGTTTTGTCAGTCCTAACTTGTTTATTTAAATCTTCTGTAATGCAGTTTTGTTTTCCTTCATGAAATGAAACCCAGGTATTAAATGTCCTTCAAACCATAGTTATATTTTTTAAAAAAATGATAACAGTGGCACAAAGCCTTTGTACGTAACCTAGAAGCTTCTTCTTCCCCAACAGCAGCAAGTAGTTGGACTACTAAAGAAAGAGAATTTTTTTTTTCTCAAATAATGGTATAATTTATCTAGTTTGGAATTAAAACTTCAACGTGTATCCAGACGTAACACTTTTGAAGCTATAAAGGCTTCTTAAAACATAAAAATGATTTGCATCTAAGCAATCTGATTTTGCTGCCTGTGTTACAGTAAACCTCAGGCACATATAGTTAGGAAGCTACACTAGGCCAGCTCACAAACTAGGAGTAGTGTGTCGGGTGAGACGTTACTACACAATTGTGCACCAGATGCTGGAAATAGATCAGCAAACAAGATGAGGCCAAGTGCCTGCCTTGTGGGGATGACATTCCAATGAGGACAAATAGAAAGTAAGCCCTTGAAATAAGGTGATGGGATGGCAGATGAGAGGGTGAGGAGAGGTATCGGCGCAGCGAGGCTTCCACGCTGTCATGGGAATGAAGAAGGCGGGTTAGCCGTGTGAGGATCTCCAGCTCAGGAGGCAAGAAGACCCATGTGGCTGAGGCACGGAAGGTGGAGGAGGCGAAGTCAGAACAGTTAGCGTTGCTTGATGGATGTGTTTGATGCGGTGTGTGAGAGAACGTGGAAGTGAAGGTGGCGTCTGGGTTTGGGGCTGAGCTCGATGAATGTTGAGGACGTTTATTGAAATGGGGAAAGTTTTTTCCAAGAGGGGCTGGTCAGTCTTGGCTGAGTTCACTTTATGCATTTAAGTGGAGATGTCAGTTTGGCTGTAAAGAATACAGTTCAAAAGTTCAGCAGAGAGGTGGTGGCCAGAGATAGAGATTTGGGACTTGTTAGCATACAGATGGTATTTGAAGTATGAGACCGGATGAGACAGATTATCTATGAAGAAAACAGGGCAGGGATAGAACTCTGTAGCATGTAAAGGTCTGCTGTAAGAAAAGCAGAGAGAACGAAGGAACTGTTAATCAGAGAAGCATAGCAGTTAAAAGTATTTCAAGAAAGGAGTGGCCAGCTGTGTCGGATGTTGCTAAGAGGTTGTGACAAGAACAGAGGCTTTGGGGGCGCCTTGGTGGTTCGGTCAGTTAAGCATCTGACTCTTGGTTTCGGCTCAGGTCACGATCTCACGGCTTTGTGTGTTCGAGCCCCACATAGGGCTCTGTGCTGGCGGCGCAGAGCCTCCTTGGGATTCTCTGTCCCTCTCTTGCTGCCCCTCCCCCACTTATGCTGTCTCTGTCTCTCTCAAAATAAATAAATAAACTTAAAAATCTTAAAAAGAAGAAAAAAAGAACAGAAGCTTTGATAAAATGTCAGCGATCAGTAACCTTGACCGCAGCAGCCTAACTGAAAGTAAGTTGAAGAGAAAATGGGCAAGATCGAAGTGGAGTCAGGAATTAAAGACACCTTGCAAGAAGTTACAGGAGCAGAGAAATTGGCTGCTATCTGGTGGGGCAGGGAGTGGGGCAGTGGAGGGATTTTCAAAGATGAGAATGCTGTTAAGCCTCATTTGTATAATGATGGTAGAGGGGGAGAAATCAAAAAACAGTGGAGGGGGAGTAAATTACAAAAGCAGGTTTCTTGAGGAAGTGAGAGTAGGAAGCTAGGGTGTGAAAAGAGAGTGGAGTTTCTCCTTTGATAGAAGCAGCATTAACTATTCTGTTGTAGCGAGAAGAAAGGCTAAGTATGTGGGTCTACAAACAGGTGGTTAGATGGCATTGGCCTGGGAAGATGAGGTAGTCCTCACTAGACTTCAGCTCTTTTCCTCCGAGAAGTGTGCGATGCTGTCATGAGAGGGTGGAGTACTACAGTTTTTAAGAGAAGGAATGAAATCGTTGTCTCCAGAGAGAGAATATAATGACTTGATGGGGTAAAAGTGAAGTGCTATTGATTTCTATTTGAGATTGCTGGTTATAATTTTATCAGTTGGCACAATTATGTGATTTCTCCAGCAATATTCGGTTATTGTAATGTGCCAAGTAATCAGATGGTTAGATTTAAATAGGGCTAGGGCTATATCGGGACAGAGGGATGGTGAGATGCCAGTGTTTGGAAGGGAACGGATATAGTGCTAGACCGTGTGGTCCTGGCTAAATATGGAGAGGGGGGAAAGGAGGATACGGGATGGGGAGGCAGTGGCAAGGCTAGATAATGAGCCTGGGTGGCTCAGTTATAAGCATCCGACTTCGGCTCAGGTCATGATATGACGGTTCATGAGTTCAAGCCCTCATCAGGCTCACTGCTGTCAGGCTGTCAGCCTGGGGCCCGCTTCGGATCTCTGTTCCTCTCTGCCCTTCCCCACTTGCATTCTCTCTCTGTCTCTCTCTCTCTCTCTCTCTCTCTCTGTCTCTCTCTCTCTCTCTCTCACTTACTCAATAAGTAAATAAATAAGAAAGTAGCAGTAGAGTGTGTTCCATGAAAGTGACGGGAATGTTGGAGATAACGATTTGAGAAGTGATTCGACTCTAGGATTAGGCTAAGGTGGCTGGAGTGCAGTGGAGCTCTTGGTCATCAGCACTAAGAAAGTGAAGAAACTGAGAAACTGGTGGTAGTGTATTCATGTGTTTGTCTTTCCAGGTAGCATCATGGACAAAGTATTGGGCAGCTTTGTGTGGGACACAGCTTTTTTACTATGCTGCCAAATCTCTAAAAGCTACAGAAAGAAAACATGTAAGTATTCCTCCTCTAAACTGTTAGCAGAGTTGTGCCTCCTCTCCATGGTTGTAAAGAAAGTAGTCCTAATGGAATGCGGCAAGTTGGTTTTTTTCCACATTCTAATCCAGAAGTTCTTCCATCTATTTCTTGTGTGAGTGGTGTGGTAGAATGGTTTTACTTAGGGACACCATTCCAAAGAAAGTCTTGGAATAACTTCCATATTTAGAAGTTTCTTTTTTTGAGTGCAATTTTTCCATTGAAAGATCAAAAGTGCACATTACCAATACCTATCTTGAATCAAAACCTTCCCACGCCTGGGTTTCTTGTTCAGAAAATAGTTGACAGTTATTGCTTTGGAGGCTCAGTTCATAACACGTAAAATGTGAAAAATTGAGACCATCATCTAATGTTCTTTCCACCTCGATTTCTAATGGAGTGATTTTTCCCAACAGTAAAGAGGAACAATGGTTACTATGCTCACTGAAGTCCACTTTCTTGTGCTGCATGTTACTTAGAAGCCTCTCAGTGCTCTTTTTTCAAAATGTAAAGTCGTGCTGTAAATCTTTTCTGCATGCTGTTTTGTTTTTATATGCTAGTGATACAGTCTTTGTAAGGAAGAAATTTTCCATGTTGCATTAATAAAATCCCCTTGAGAAGAATTTTATTTCTAAGTCATGTATTTTGTGGGAAAATTAAGTGGTTTACCATACTGAGGAAAGGTAAGCTACTAAAAAAAAAAAAAAAAATCAAGTCCTTTTACTACATATAAATTACCCAATGACATTGCGTAATTCAGAGAAGCTCTTCTTTATTCTTACGGTTTCGGTTTTTTGCAATTAAACCAGAGGTGTAGAAGAGTACATTTTTTGGTGTAAATGAATGTTGTGAGTGCATCATCACCTCCTTTCCTGTCAGCCAGACCTACACCTGTCAGTGCCCTGCTCTGCCTTCGGGTTTAAGGATATATGTTTCCTTAAACAGTACATTGCTTCATTTTTTAACTATGCCTGAATGAAATCATGAATTCTGAAGTTCTGGCTTTTTTGCCCACTATTATCTTACAGTTATTTACATATAGTCCTCACATTGAAGTAAAGGACTATTTTTTGTATTTCTGGTCAAAGTGACTAATGCTCATTCACCCACCAGAGTTACACAGACTCGTTCCACCAGAACATTTTGCAGAGTAATTGCTTCTAATTAATACCGCTGTCCTCAAAGGGAGGAAAAAAGGTTGCTGTAGCTAAATGAAGTCCTTTATCTTCAGATATAGTTAACTCTTCACATAGCCACTGTGAGATGCTTGCCTCAGTTTCACTTAGTTGATGATTATAAAGTAGCTGTCCAAAATTAAATGGGTTTTTTTTCTCTAACTTTAATTAGAAAGAAGCCTAATAAAATTAGCATAGTGGCCTGTAAGGAAATCAAATTGAGTGCCTAGGAAAAGGACTATATTTCTAATCTCTTGATTAAAGCTATTAAGCTTAAAAAAGGAATTATAAGAACAACATAGAGGATATAGAGACAGGGTCATGTTTATTTTAGAGTATGAATTTTAGAAGAGATGTGGCACAGGACTAAAAGCAATGAAGGAAAAACTTTGTAAAATCATTTTCAAACAAAATTAAAATATGAATTGGAAGAAAATATTGGCTATATATAAGCAATAGATAAAGGATTAAAATCTGTTCTATAAGCACAGCACCACCTATGTAGTATTCTTGCCAAAAACGTAACCTGAATCTAATCATGAAGAAACAATCAAATCCAGATTGTGAGACATTTTACAAGACAACTGGCTTGGTAGTTGGAGAATTTGGTAGATGGAGGGGGGCGGGGGGACAAGAGGACTGTTACAGGTTAAAAGAGACTGAAGAGTCTGAGAGATAAATGCAGTTGTGTATTTTTGTTGGATCCTGGAAGTGATTTTTTTTTTTTTGAACTACAAAGATCTTAATTGGGACAATTGAAGAAATTTAAATATGAACTTTAAAAACGACGTGTCTGTTAAATTTCTTAGATACTTACGTTGTGGTTATATGGAAATACATTCGTAGAGTATACATGCTGAAATATTTAGGACTCAATATGATGTCTGTAGGTCAAAGAGATCAAGCAAATGCACAAAATGTAGATATGTGGGTAACCACTGACATTCTTTCAACTTCTCTGTAGTTTCAGCCTTTCAAAATTAAAAGCTAGAGGGGAAAAAAATCACTAATGAAAATAACGCCTGTTCATATGTCTATAAATGCTGAAGGAAGAAATCTGGAAGCCTACAAACCTATATTTTATTACTCTCTATACATCTTTTTTCCTATGAGGAACAGTATAAGCTTGGCAGGATAGAATAACTGGGGAGAGAGAAGAGGACTCGTATGTCTATATTTTTGGATGTTTTAAAATAACATTCACTGTAAAAATATTTTAATGGAAGTTTATTCATTGTAAGAAAAAGTTTTTGCAGGTATGTTTGAACCTATCTCTGTATGGTGCAGAAAGAGTAAATATTGTTCAGTTAGTTCATTTTTAAAAACCAAGACTGCACCTGAAAAGAAATCTGTAAAAAAACTTAAGACCTTCTACAACTTAGAATAAAACAGGAGGAAAGAAAAAGGGAAAGAAGAGATAAATAGAAGATGAAATATAAGTGGCTAATAAACATGAAAGGATGATCGACCTCATTAGCTATCAAAAATGTAGATTAAAAAGATGCCCTTTTTTACTTTTAGGCAAAAAGTTTAAAGATTGATAATACAGCATTGGGCATGGTGTAGGGAAACACAGACTGTTATTTGCAGAAATTTAAATTGGTATTGTTTTTGTGGTGGGCAGTCCTAGTCAATGTTTAACTTAATGATAACCAGCGATTCCTTATCTGATAATCTGGCCTGTGGACATCCTTGAACAAGTGCACAAAGATACCTGTAGAAGCATATTCCTGTAGTGTTTATAATAGCAGAAATCTATAAACACTCAAAATACTTATCAATAAGGAATTACAAGTGAAAACCACAAGTCAGAGTATACATACGCCCCTGTTTGTACAGATGACCTTTGAACAGCTAGGTTAGGAGCAGCTACCCTGGCTCCCTCCCACTCCCGTGCAGTTGAAAATCCAGCTTCCCAAAAACTTAGCTACCAGTAGCCTACTGTTGATCAAAAGCTTTACCAATAACATGAAGAGTTTATTGACATATTTTGTATATTGTATGTGTTATATGATGTTTTCTTACAATAAAGGAAGCTGGGGGAAATGTTAATAAAACCATAAGAAAAAAATACACTTACTGTATTTATCCAAGAACTGCATATAAGTGGACCTGCGCAGTTCAAACCCGTGTTGCTCAAGGGTCAAGAGTCAACTGTATATGAAAACCAACAGTATCAAAAAAAGTCTTTGGTGGGGCACCTGGGTGGCTCAGTCGGTTAAGCATCTGACTTCAGCTTGGGTCGTGATCTTACCGTTGGTGAGTTCGAGTGCCACGTGGGGCTCTGTGCTGACAGCTCAGAGCCTGGAACCTGCTTCAGATTCTAGGTCACCCTCTCTCTTTGCTCCTCCCACACTCCCTTTCTCTCTCTCTCTCTCTCTCTCTCTCTCTCTCTCTCTCTCTGTCTCTTTCTCTCTCAAAAATAAATAAACATTAAAAAAATAATAATAAAAGTCTTTGGTGTAAATGCATAGACAAGGGTCCAGAGGGCTCCACCCTGAACAGTGATGAATTTTGGGGAGTGGGATGAGATTCAGCTGGTGGTCAAGGGGCATTTTTACTCCCTATGCTTTGGCCCTCTATACAAAGAGACTTACATTGCTTGAGTTACTTTTTTTTTTTTAAGGTTAGGAAAAGAACATTGGAAAATCATGCTGTTTGCTTTGACATAAATTATAAGCTGTCAAATCAGCAGTTCTGGAGTATTGCCCGTTTCATTTTTGATAGTATTAAAACTTTGTAATTAGCTTTCATTTTTGTAGTGCCCATGTCGTTACAAGTAATGTGCTGTGTTCATACTTTTTCCCATTACTTTAAAATTGTGAAACGTGAAAGGTGTGTGGTGTACATGTACACTTTAAGGAGTAATAAAATGAATGCCTTTATAACTCTACACCCAGCATAAGAAACAGTCTTAGTGAAACCATCTATATCTTCCCAGAGAGCATCTTCTTCCTTCCATCCAGCCTGTCACTATCCTGAATTTACATTCATTACTGCTTTTTTTTTTTTTTACTTTACAGATTTCCTTAACACATTATTTTTTAACTGTACCTGAATAGATTCACATATATAGGCTGAAGCACTACCTTTTTTGCTTAATACTATATTGTTGAGATTCATCACTGTTGATGCATATAACTGTCACTTTTTTCTTTCCACAATTGAATAGTCTTCCATTTTATGAATCTTACATAATGTATTCATCATTCTACTGTAGATAGATATTTGCATAGTTGCCAGTTTTTTGCTGTATCTAGCAGTGCCCCTGTGAATATTTTTGTGTGTATGTTCTCTAGGAATGCAGATGTTCAACTTTACAAGAAAATGCCAAATAGATTTACACACTCACCGGTAGCATAGTGAGGTTGAGCCTCCTCATTGTTAACACAATACTTGTCAGGCTTTTAAATTCTGGCTAATCTAGTAAATATGAAATGGCACATCATGATTTTAATTTATATACCCCTGATTGCTTAATGAGTTTCAAATTGTTTTCATGTTTATTGGTCATTCATGTGTCTTGTGCAGAATATCTGGGTAAATATTTTGCCTATTGGGTGATACGTTTTCTAACGAATTGGTGAAAGTTCTTTATATATTCTAGACACTGATCGATTAGTAGTCATGTGTTGCAAGTATCTTCTTCCAGTTTCTAATTTGACTTGTTTTTTCAAACTTTCTTTGGGACGACTTTTACTGAAGAGTTCTTAATTTTAAAGTGATAAAATTTATCTTTCCCTTTATGGCTAGTACTTTCTGAGTCATGTTTTCAAAATTCTTCTCTAACCTGAGATCATTAAGATATTCTGTATTTTCTACTAATGGATTTAGTTTTGCATTGCGCTTTAAAATCATTGATCTACCTGGAATCAGAGACGTGTGTGTGTGTGTGTGTGTGTGTGTGTGTGTGTGTGTGTGTGTAGGTGTAGGTGTGTGTACGCATGAGCGAGGGAGAGGGGGGCGAGAGAGGTGTGATAAGAAATAAGCATTCATCTTCATGTTTTTTCTGCATGGATAACCAATTTTCCTGGCATTTTTTATTGAACGATTCATTCTTCACCAGTCTGCAGAGCCCACTCTTGTCATATGAATTTGCATCTCTGTGCCCATCTCTATGCTCTCTTCAACTTTCATTGCCCTGTCCATCCCTGTCCCGGTAGCCCATGGTCTCAAATACTGTAGCTTTATGAGTCTCGATGTTTATCAGGGCAGGTCCTACCTAATTGTTCTCAGGAGTATATTGGCTATTTCTGCTCCTTTGCCCTTGCATATAAATTTTAGAATCAGCTTATCAAGTTCCATGTAAAACCCTATTGAAAAATTTTTTTAATGTTCTTTATTTATTTTTGAGAGAGAGAGAGACACACAGAGTGTGAGCGGGGGAAGGGCAGAGAGAGAGGGAGACGACACAGAATCTGAAGCAGGCTCCAGGCTCCCCAGCTGACAGCGCAGAGCCCGACACGGGGCTCAAACCCAGGAACCGTGAGATCATGACCTGAGCCGAAGTCGATGCTTAACCAGCGGAGCCACCCAGGCACCCCAAACCCTATTGAAATTTTTATTGAAATGACACTGAATCTATAGATCAATTTAGGGAGAATCAAATAGGGAGATCTATACAAATCACACCTTTTTCTTCATCTCATGGTATTTCTTCATTGATTTATGGCTTCTTGAATACCTTTGAACTGTTACACTTTCCCGTATGCCTTGTTACATGTATTGCTCTCTTATAAATGACTATTATATTTCTAGTGTATAGAATTACATTTGACTTTCATACTGATCTTTTCCAAGCATCCTTGCTAATCAAACTTATTAATTTGGTATGTTTGAGTGGATTTTCTGTGTCAATATTATCACCTGTGAGTAATGGCAGTTTTATTTCTTCCTTACTTTTACACCTTTTATTTCCTTTTTATTGTCATATTAAGCTAAGTCTTCAAATTCTGTGTTGAGTGGATGTAGCAATGGTGGGCATCCTTGTCTTGATACCGATTTTGAAATGTTTTTAGAATTTTACCCTTGAATGTGTGTATTACAGGGTTTTGATTTGGGAATTTTTTTTTTTCTTTCCTACTTTGTTTTGGTTTGGGTTTTATGTAGGTTTTGTTTGTTTGCTTGGTGGATACTCTTCATTGAATTAGAAACTGCTCTTCTATTCCTAGTCTATCACAGACTTGCATTATATTTTACCAGATGGTTTTATTTTGCATCAGCTGAGTTGAGAGTATTTTTTCTTTTTAATCTGTTAATATGGTGATTTGCTTTAATAATTTTTCTATAAATTAAAAAAAATTTTTTTCTAAAGTTGAACTAATCTTACTTTCTTGAAATAAATCCAACTTAGTTGCATTAGTTGATTTCTAACATTAAATCAACCTCACATTCCTCGGAGAAATCCAGTTTGTCATATATATCAGCTTTTTATACACCAGTACTTAATATTTTTTCATTTATGTTTATGAATGAGATTAACCTAATTTTCTGTTCCTTTATAACAGCCCCTTTTTCATTACATTTATTTCATGTTATGTATAACTTTAAAAACAAGAATAGAAAAGTAACAAACGTGCCAAGAATACCTTTTTTTTTGAGAAATACAAGTAAGAATATACTATTAAGAATTGTCTGATAGCATTGCTGACTTAGTAAATCATCAGGTTTAAGAGAACAACCCGTATTACATTGTACACGTTAAACTTCCACAGTGTTGTATGTTAATTACATCTCAGTAAAGCTGAGTGAGAAAAGATAACACCTTGATTAAAATGCAGGTATGTTTCCTATAAGCAAGGAGTGAGGGGCAACATAGTAAGGAACAGAAAAAAACAACATAGATGAATTTACCAAACCCAGCAAAAGATCATGCTTTTAGGTAATTGAGACTCAGACAGTTACACTTTGATAAAGAGTTGAAGCTATGAAGGATCTGGAAAGTAGGAGACTACCTAAAAGAGGGCATGCTTAAATGGAGTTTAGTTGTAAGTAAAAGGCTGTGAGCAGACTTGACCAACATGGAGTCACAAATCTCACCTCTCAGTGGGAGAAACTGAAAATATGCTCATTCTTAAGGTTTGTTTAGGATGAGCCATAAATTTTGTGTTTCTAGTAATTATCTTTTTATCTCTCAGTTCAAATCAACATCGAATAAGAACGTATCTGTGGTAGGATGGATGGTGATGATGGCTGATGACCCAGAACACCCAGATCTCTTCTTGCTGACTGACTCTGAGAAAGGTGAATCATTAGAATAACTAGGGTTTAAGGTACTGCGCATACATAACTTTCAGCTGGCCAAAACCTAGTTTAAGTGGAATACTTGACCAGGAACGTGTTTGTATAGTTTTATGTCTTGGAAATATTTCTGTCACATAATGTGTAGTAATGATGCCAATATTTTTAGATATCAGTATCTATTATAAGCATATTTTCTTTGCTACATGGTCATAAACTTGAAATTAAAAGCCCAAGTAATCCCTAGAGAGCTAAGAACCAGGGAGGGAGGGAGGGAGGGAAGGAGGGAGTTGGAGAATCTATAGGCCATGATTTGCCATATGTGCAGCACCCCTTTATTTGTACCCTGAAATTATTATTCTTAAGTTCTAAATGTGACAGAGGTTGTCCTCTAAATGATTTTTATTCCATTATTTTTAATTAAATTAATTGGTTGACTCCTATCACTTTCAAAATATGATTTATAATACTTTGCTTGCAATGTAGAGAGAGACTTAAAAATGAAATTATTGGCTGTTGACTATAGGAGTTTTTCAAGTGGATCTGAGAAGTTAGACAGTGGGCCGATTAGAATCCGATCCTACCTCCTGACCCTGTGTGCATCTCTAAGTGGAGACTGCAGGCAGCCATTAGAAACAGATCCTTACATGATTGCTGCTCTTCCTTCCTAACAACTGCCAGCTCTTGATGAGCACCTCAAAGGAAGCTAGACAGGAAATTCTTTCATATCTGCCCAGAATCTTACACTGCAGCAACTCACCACTGAAATTATACTTCTTGACTGTACAGTTATATTTTGATGTCTGTTTATTCAGAATGTATTTTACATCAACAGATACTCTGCTTTTAGGATATTATAGCATTTTAAGTGAAAAGTGAAGCAAATATGTTAGATACAGAAAAAAATCATAGTAGCAAAATGTCTCATTTGAGATTCAATAGATTGATTTATAGAGTAAGGACTCTCTACTCAGTATTCTAAATTCAAAGTCCCTGCCCTACTCCCCAAATCCCAAAGACATTATTCATAAAATTACATTTTAAGATCATTTTCATTGGGTTTACTTAACAAATTCTTTATTTTCTTTCAGTTCCCTTAGTGTAGCTTGATAGAACTATTTCCAAGTTGCCGAGGTTTTTGTGACATCTGAACTAATGGCCTTCTGTTAGGGAGGAGAAAGTAGGTAAACGGCAGCTGTGACCAGCTTAACTGTAGATGTGCCTTCTATTCAGATTGATCTAACGTCTGCATCTAAATTCAGCAAGTAAAACAGTATTATTGAACATTAAACATTTGGTGGAGAAAAACTGTTGTTTCTGAAAGTGAAAAAGTCCTTTGAGTGTTCAAGTCTCAAAGGAAAGCTCTATCATGACTAAGTAAAGGTCAGGCTCTTGGACCATCGAATGCAATTATAAAGGAAAGAGTAGAATTCAGTATGAATTGGGAAATAAAAAGAACTTAGGTCCATGAAAAAAACAGAATAAAGCTCAACTTAGGGCAGGCTTCAGTACATGAATCCTTTCTTTTTTCAGTTTATTACCTTAATATATACAATTATATAAGATATATTTATTATGTGTCAGTCTTGAATTAGCATAAGTTCTAAATACACACAAAATGGATGAATTTCTAATTTTCTAAAAGAGGAAAACATGGTTTTTCAGATTTTCCCAGCAAGCCCTCAGTAGACCTGGCAATCTGTAATAATTTTGGCAACTGTAACCAAAAACTAAGAGCATAGTTGATATTGATGTTAGGTAATTAATCCCTAATGACAGTAGATACTTGATGTTTAAGTGTCAAACATGTTAAAGTATTTTGCCTGTAAAAACTTAATATTAACATATTCTTCACTCTCCGCCACACACACAAATCTAGAGGAGCCAAACAATTCTTTTATTTAGGTACACTTTAAAGAGCATTTAAGGAGACAAAAGTACTTCTCTGCCGATTCATAAACAGCAAAATGGTGGCTTTTGGAATTAACGATAGCATGTGAATGTAGCACTGAGAACTCTTCTTTTTATTTATATCAGAAGATCAGGTGTTCGAGGCACAGAATTCTGAAACTGAGAATTCTAGTCATGTTTTAGTTTGCTCTCTGGTATCTGCCTGAATTATTATATGTCATAGTCCTTAAAATTTTGTTATTGTCCCCTTGTTTTTGGTAATTTTAGGAAATTCATACAAGTTTCAAGCTGGCAACAGAATGAACGCGATGCTGTGGTTTAAGCACTTGAGTGCAGCCTGCCAGAGCAACAGACAGCAGGTGAGCCGCTCGCCTCCATCCTCATGGTGGGCCCGAACATGGGCCTGTATTTAACCAGTTCCAAAGGGAAGTAAGGAGACCAGTTTTAGGAATGAAGAGGGAAAACAGTATTGTTTTTATTCTTTTTCTTGTTGTCAGTGGTCAGCAAGGTATGAAGTCCACATTTTAGTGAGGAGATAGTCAATAAAAAGTGAACAAAGAGGGGTGCCTGGGTGGCTCAGTTACGCGTCCGACTCTTGATTTCGGCTCAGGGCAGGATCTCCCAATTCGTGAGATCAAACCGAGGTTGGGCTCCGTGCTGACAATGCAGAGCCTGTTTGGGATTTTCGCTCTTCTTTCTGCCTTTTTCTCTCTCTTCTCTCTCTACTCTCTCTCAAAATAAATAAAAATTTTTAAATGTACCAAAAAATGAACAAATAAAATTTGAACTGCTGAAAACTGTATATAGAACTATACAAACTATATAAAAAATAGTTATGTGATATGGAAAGATGAGAGTAGACACCACTTTATTTTTTTTATTAACCCCTAAAATTATTCATTTGATTTTTTTTCCTTTAAATCCAAGTTAGTTAACATATAGTGTAATAATGACTCAGGAATAGAATTTAGTGACTCATCACTTACATATGACACCCAGTGCTCATCCCAACAAGTACCCTCCTTAATACCCATCACCCATGTAGCCCATCCCCCCACCCAACACCCTGCCAGCAAACCCCCTTTGTTCTCTGTATTTCAGAGTTTCTTATGGTTTGTCTCCCTCTCTGTTTTTGTCTTATTTTTGCTTCCCTTCCCCTATATTCACCTGTTTTGTTACTTAAATTCCACATATGAGTGAGATATGGTATCTTTCTCTAATTTCACTTAGCATAATACACTCTAGTTCCATCCACATAGTTGCAGATGGCAAGATTTCATTCTTACTGATCGCCGAGCAATATTCCATTATACACACACACACACACACACACACACACACACACACACACACACACATCACATCTTCTTTATCCATTCATCAGTCAGTGGACATTAGGCTCTTTCCATACTTTGGCTATTGTCAGTAGTGCTGCTATAAACATCGGGGTGCATGTGTCCCTTTGAATCAGCACTCCTGTATTCTTTGGATCAATACCTAGTAGTGCAGTTTCTGGGTCATAGAGTAGTTCTATTTTTAATCTTTTAAGGAACCTCCACACTGTTTTCCAGAGTGACTGCAACAGTTTGCCTTCCCTCCAGTGCAAAAGGGTTACTCTTTTTCCACATCCTCACTAACACCTGTTGTTGCCTGAGTTGTTAATTGTATTTTTTTAATTTTTTAAAAAATGTTTGTTTATTTTTGAGAGAGAGAGGGAAAGACAGAGCGTGAGCAGGGAAGGAGCAGAGAGCAAGGGAGACGCAGAATCCTAAGCAGGCTCCAGGCTCTGAGCTGTCAGCAGAGTCCAACACGGGACTCCAGACCACGAACCACAAGAGCATGACCTAAGCTGAAGTTGGAAGCTTAACCAACTGAGCCATCCAAGCCCCCACTGAGTTGTTAATTTAATTTTATTTATTTTTAAAAATTATTTTTAATGTCTATTTTTTTTTTTTAATTTTTTTAACGTTTATTTATTCTTGAGACAGAGAGAGACAGAGCATGAACGGGGGAGGGGCAGAGAGAGAGGGAGACACAGAATCGGAAGCAGGCTCCAGGCTCTGAGCCATCAGCCCAGGGCCAGACACGGGGCTCAAACTGGCGGACCACGAGATCGTGACCCGAGCTGAAGTCGGACGCTTAACCAACTGAGCCACCCAGGCGCCCCAATGTCCATTTATTTTTGAGAGAAAGCCAGACAGACTGTGAGCAGGGGAGGGTCAGAGAGAGAGGGAGACACAGAATCTGAAGCAGGCTCCAGGCTCTGAGCTGTCAGCACAGAGCCCAACATGGGGCTTAAACTCACAAACCAGGAGATCGCAACCTGAGCTGCAGTTGGACGCCAAACAAACTGAGCCACCCAAGTGCCCCCCTGAGTTGTTAATTTTAACCATCTGACAGATGTGAGGTGGTATCTCACTGTGGTTTTGATTTTATTTCCCTGATGATGAGTGATGTTAAGCATCTTTTCATGTGTCTGTTGACCATCTGGATGTCTTCTTTGGAGAAGTGTCTATTCATGTCTTTTGCCCGTTTCTTCACTGGATTATTTGGTTTTTGGGTGTTGAGTTTGATAAGTTCTTTATAGAGTTTGGATACAAACCCTTTATCTGATGTGTCATTTGCAGATATCTTCTCATTCTGTCTGTTGCCTCTTAGTTTTGTCAGTTGTTTCCTTTGCTGTGCAGAGACTTTTTATCTTGATGAGGTCCCAATAGTTCATTTTTGCTTTTGTTTCCCTTGCCTCTGGAGACATATCAAGTTAAGAAGCTGCTGCAGCCGAGGTCAAAGAGGTTGTTGCCTGTTTTCTCTTCTAGGATTTTGATGGCTTCCTGTCTTGCGTTTAGGTCTTTCATCCATTTTGAGTTTATTTTTGTGTACAGTGTAAGAAAGTGGTCCAGCTTCATTCTTGTGTATGTTGCTGTCCAGTTTTCCCAATACCATTTGCTGAAGAGACTGTTTTTTCCTTTGGATATTCTTTCCTGCTTTGTCAAAGATTAGTTGACCATATGTTTGTGGGTCCATCTCTGGGTTCTCTGTTCTGTTCCATTAAATCTGTGTGTCTATTTTTGTGTCAATACCATACTGTCTTGATGATTACAGTTTTGTAATACAGCTTGAAGTCCAGGATTGTGATGCCTCCAGCTCTGGTTTTCTTTTTCAGGATTGCTTTGGCTATTCAGGGTCTTTTCTCTGGTTCCAAACAAATTTTAGGATTGTTCTAGTTCTGTGAAGAATGCTTCTGTTATTTTGATAGGGATTGCATTGAATATGTGGATTGTTTTGTGTAGCGTTGACATTTTAACAATATTTGTTCTTCCAGTCTATAAGCACAGAATGTTTTTTCATTTTTTCTGTGTCTTCCTCAGTTTCTTTCATAAGCTTTCTGTAGTTTTCAGTGTATAAATTTTTCACCTCTTTGGTAGATTTATTCCTAGGTATTTTATGCTTTTGGTACAGTTGTGAATGAGATTGATTCCTTGATTTCTCTTTCTGCAGCTTCATTATTGTTGTATAGAAATGCAACTGATTTCTGTACATTGACTTTATATCCTGCGACTTTGCTGAATTCATATATCCGTTCTAACAGTTTTTTGGTGGAGTCTTTTGGGTTTTCCACATACAGTATAACGTCATCTGTGAAGAGTGAAAGTTTGACGTCCTCCTTTCTGATTTGGATGCCTTTTATTTCTTTGTGCTGTCTGATTGCTGAGGCTAGGACTTACAACACTATGTTGAATAACAGTGGTGAGAGTGGACGTCTTTGTCGTGCTCCTGACCTTAGGGGGGAAAGCTCTCAGTTTTTCCCCATTGAGGATGATACTGGCTGTGGGTCTTTCGTATATGGCCTTTATGATCTTGAGGGTATGTTCTTTCTATCCCTACTTTCTTGAGAGTTTTTATCAAGAAAGGATGCCATATTTAGATACAACGTTAAATAAGAGTGAGGGACACCTGGGTAGCTCAGTTGGCTCAGGTCATGATCTCACAGTTCATGAGTTCCAGCCCCCCATCAGGCTCCGTGCTGATAGCTCAGAGCCTGGAGCCTACTTCAGATTCTGTGTCTCCCTGTCTCTCTACCCCTCCCCAACTCATGCTCTTTCTTTCTCTCAAATATAAATAAACATTAAAAAAAAAATTTAAGGGGGGCCTGGGTGGCTCAGTCAGTTGAGCATCCAACTTCGGCTCAGGTCAGGTCTTGTGGTTCACAAGTTTGAGCCCCACATCGGGCCCTGTGCTGACAGTGAAGAGCCTGGATCCTGCTTCAGATTCTCTCTCTCTCTCTCTCTCTCTCTCTCTCTCTCTCTCTGTCTCTGTCTCTCTCTGCTCCTCCCTGGCTCGTGCTCTAACTCCCTCAAGAGTAAATAATAAACATAAAAAAATTTTTTTTTAATTTAATAAAGAAAGAATGAGCACAAAGATCTCCCTGAAGACATTGACATGAATAACAAGAAGGAGCAGCCATGTGAAGATTAATGGGAACAGGGGCGCCTGGGTGGCTCAGTCGGTTAAGCGGCTGACTTTGGCTCAGGTCATGATCTCGCAGTCCATGAGTTCGAGCCCCGCGTCAGGCTCTGTGCTGACAGCTCAGAGCCTGGAGCCTGTTTCAGATTCTGTGTCTCCCTCTCTCTGACCCTCCCCCGTTCATGCTCTGTCTCTCTCTGTCTCAAAAATAAATAAACGTTAAAAAAAATTTTTTTTTTTAAATAAAAAATAAATAAAAAAAGAAGATTAATGGGAACAGAGGTCTGGTAGAGGGAACAGAAAGTTCAAAGTTCCTGAAACTGAAATGAGCTTAAGATGTTCAAAATAGGCAAATGAGGCCATGTTGGTAGAATATAGTGAGAGGCAAAGGAATATAGTCCCACAGAGGGTAAATTTAGATGGCACTTTAATAAAAATTACTCTGATTCCTCTTTATTCTATTGACTAGATGCAGGTTCCTATAGTTGTAGTGAAACCCCCCGCCCCCAAAAAAAACCCATGGATTTGTTTTTATTTTACTGAAACAAAGATGGTCTAATTCAGAGGCTGTAGCTGCAAAGAAGAATGAAGCCACGGTGTTGTTTTCCCCAAACCCTGCTGCAGATCTAAAGTTGAACCATGAACTGTTAGAGCAGACATGAAATAAAGATAGCTGCAGTTATGGAAATATGTGTAGATTTTTTTATACACCAGTTTTTAGTTGAGTATATTTGAAGACCATTGACTTAAGGTACCAAAATTCAGAAGTGTTATCTGTAGCTAATTTTGAATAATGTAATACACTATATAAGTTTATATCATTTATAAAAGTATTTTTCACCCTATGCTGTCAGGCCCTAAGTTATTACCCCTTTTTTGATAAAGGAAGAAACTAAATCTCAGACATGCTAAGTGACCTACACAGGGTCAAACAAGTAAATACCTCTATCCTTTAGATCCAGTCTTTCTAAATTTGTTAGAATAGGCCTTGTTCTCTTAGTGTTTTCGTTTTAGATATATATAGGAAAGACTAAGAGCAGTATTTGATATCATTTTTAGCACCCTCCATTAAGAAGGAAATGATCTAGAACAAAGATAACCTTCTTGCCTCTGTCAGGTTCGTGTCTGGGACAGAATAAAGGAAACAGACCTCCTTTTGCCTGGACTAAGGTTATGTGCAATGCAGCATAACTTACATTCTTTAAATGTGCTTAAGGTATTAAGTGTCATTTTTTTTAATCTCAGATTTCAAGATTAATCTAGAAAGTGTATGCATACCAACATACAGGTTCAATTTCTTTTACTATATTAGTAGACCTTCCAGCTGAAAAAGTCAACCAAATGTGTGTAAATGGGTTTTATTCATTTTTCTCTATACTTGGAAGAATTAGAGTAGCAGCAAATGTATAAATAGAAGCTGTGAAATTTGAAAATTTTTAATAGAAGACTCTGATTCAAATACAACACCTTAAATCACATTCAAGGAACTTAGGAGGAAATGAGCTTATGCTTTATTTAAATATGGGTTTTTTATCACCAGACCTGAGAATTTGTACTTTAAGCACTTTTGAGCATTTGTATTGTAATTTTTTTTAAGTTTATTGATTTATTTTGAGATAGAGACAGCACACGCCAGGGGAGGTTCAGAGAGAGAGAGAGAATTCCAAACAGGCTCTGTGCTGTCAGCACAAAGCTCAGTGCAGAGTTTGAGCTCATGAACGTGAGATCATAACCTGAGTCAAAATCATGAGTCAGACACTTAACCAACTGAGCCACCCAAGTGCCCCTGTATTGTATTTGATTTATAATTCAATTGTAAATGTATTGTTAAGGAACTTTTTCATTCCAAAGATGACAAATGTAGGAGACTCACCCACCTTTTTTTTTTTTTTTTTTTTTTTTTTTTTTGAGTATCCTAGGATTTTCAGGAAAAGATTGCTAAAGTGTGAGAGCTGTTAAGCTGCTTTAAAGGACAGAGAAAGGACCATTGAAATAGGGGTATCTCTCCCAGCACACTGATAAGAAAACTGATAGTAAAGGTTAAGAGTGTATTTTAACATGGTGAAAACCTCTTTAGTCCTTGACTAGAGGACTCATCAACTGATTTTTAAAAACAACATATATTCCTATTTCAAAGAGTTATTGTGGAGTTTCTCCTCATCAAAACGTGGACTTCGTGGCTTGCTGTTGATTTCTGTAAGGAATTAAATTTGATTCCATCCACTCTATAGGCAGCAAACTATTATATAACCTGTTGATTTTTTTTTTCAGAGTCACAAAGTGTCAGATCAGAATTTATCTAATGATAAGTTTTATTCTTCCATATGTATTTTCATGATGATTTCACAAAGAAATTCTTTGTAACATTCATTATAAGATGACCTGTGATTTTAAAATGTGAATGTAGAAACTCATGGTGATACACATAATGAGAAAATAGATGATGACAAGCACATTTGTGTGAGTCTCACCCTACTTGAGCCGAACTTCTTTTCTGATTCATTTTTTTCACTCAGCAAGCATCTGCTGAGCCTCTGTGTTAGACAAGAAAGACACCGTCTCCACCCTTTCTCCTGTTCCAATTTCAGTTTTTTGGAAAAAGAGTATTAACTCAGTGATTTTCTCAAAAATGTTCTAGCATATTTTATTCATTATTCATAAATGATTGCAGTACCTTCTGTCAAATTCCTTTTATAAAGAGATATTTGGGCTTACTTAAAATGACAAGAAAAGATAAGAAATAATACTTTGAAAAACAACTTTTAAATACTATCAGTTTTGTGATGCTTATATTTTTAAGGTTCCTACAAACTTGATGACTTTTGAGTAAAAGCCTAAGAAAGAAGCGAGGTGAACTATTGCCCCTAAGTAAAAGCAAGGAGCTGATGAAAGCGCCAGCTATAAACCAGTTCTGTGCCAGGAGGAGCCCAGAGGCTCCGTCTCAGCCTTTGGAGTTCTGAACCAAAAAAGCACTAATTTCAGGGAATGAAGTGAGATATTCCCAGAGAACAAATTGGAGTTACACAACAAACTGCCATGGACCGCGCTTCTTTTCTCCGAACTGACCTGCAGAAACCACTGCCTTAAAAGAATGAAAGGGAAACCAACATGAAACACCAAATAGTGCGTGTGACTCTTCCGGCGGTGCTGTGCTTGGGATAGATCATAGCTGATTTGCATTTCTTTTAACTTTGTACTAATTTTGGAGGGGGGAATCGCCTTTTTTAGAAACACTTTAAAAAGGAAAAACATATTTCTTAAGGGTCATGTGAGGGGCTGGTTTTGAACTGAGGTGTGAAGATACCCTGCCCAAGTAGGATGCTGCCAACAGCCTACCTGAAAGGCTGCTTTGGCTTCCAGTAATCTGCAGCCTCACTGGCTTTCCCACAGCAAGAGTTTAGGAATTAGACGTGTTCACAATGTGAGTGGTTGGGGTGTGTTCGGGATTGGGGGTGGGGTTTGCTTTGAATGAGGGGAGTTTTTTTTAGACACTAAAGTTCTGAAATATAGTACTGTATGGGGAACCTCATTTCCTGCAGGAGGCATAAAGGCTGAGTGTTCCTGTTTCAGACGCTCTTTCAAGTGGGCTCCAGAAAACATGGTTGTTTTTAACTGGGTTTGAAGTTTAGCCTTTTGTTTGAATTCATTGTTGGACCACAGATCTGCTTAGGAAAGAACCATAATCCCAACCTAAGCTTTTCTGAGATTTTACAGTAACTACATTTTTTTCAAGTTAATTGAATTAACCCTTCTGCCAGTCACTGGTGATTTTTGTTATCAAGGTGATGTATTGATATTTCATCACAATATTTTCTTTTACAGGGTGTAATGTATACAATGCCAGTTTTTTTTTATTAGTCATTTTCATTATTTTTGTTAAATAGGAGATTCAGGGTCACATTTGTTTATAAGAGCTTCCACATGTGTATGTGTGTATGTATTTTATTATAAGGCATATGAAATAATTTTAAAAGGGGAAAAGGGGAAAGATTGAGATTCTGGGAATCTTCAGTTTATCAAAACTTTCCTTCTCCCATAACTTTCCTTTATAAAAAACATTTTTCTGAAAACTTACTGTTGGCCCCTGCCATGAAACCATTATTTCATCAGTAGTTGACCAAGCTGTTTTGTGAGAGCTCTTCTACACAACAGTACATTTAATTTCCAGAATAAATGTTGAATTGCAGAAAGAAAAAAAAGTTCAAAGGTGAACTGCCTTAGAGTTTTAACAAAAAAATGGCACTTGAACAATAGCTATGTGTTAGATGCTGTAAGCTCATGGAGCACTGTGTAATTTAGCAGTGGCCCAGAGTAAGAAATGCTTTTCGACTGATACCTTCCAATAAACTTGTAATACTTTGGGCCTCACATAGAATTTCTTACATTTGCATTCTTAGAGAGTTTTATACTTTTTTTTAATCATAAATATTTCACTCTTGAAACTTAAATATTAAATAGAAAATGTTGCCCACAGAATAATTAGCTAAAAATCTATCCAAAGGAAAGTAGAAGAGCTTTTGGGAAAGGATATGAACAGTTCAAATATTTTTCTCATATGGCACAGTTAGAAATACCAATATTTCTGGTTTTGTGGAAAGTGACATAGGGTAGAGAGGGCAAAATGTTGCCTGTGGTCAATGATTTTTCAGTTAATGACCTCCCAGGCTTAACCCACGTCAGGTACATAGAAAGATACCACATGCATAGCCAACAGTATTACTATATAGACCTTGCACATCTTTCTTTGGTTTTGCATTTTTAAAAAATTCCTTAATTTGTCTATTTCTCTTCAGAAATAAGTGTTTTTAACAGTGTATGTGCTTTTTAAAATACTGTGGATGAAAACCCTGTGGATTTTTTACTATTATGTTCTCATAAATAAGCTAAAGTAGATATGTTGTAGGTTAACCATATTTGTGGAGATTTGCAACTGAAGTCAGAGCCTGACATCACACAGTTTTGCCAAAGAGAGAGCTAAACTGGAAGACGTGTTTGATATTTTCAGCTCTAAACGTTAAGGGATGCTTGCACAGAGAAAGAGTAGTGTTCAAATGTGGTGAACAGTCCCCGTATAGAATTGTGGCCTCCGGCTGACCGAAACTCTTAACGTATCTGTGCAGTAGAAGCAGCCATTGCTCTTCTGTCTTCAAATTTGTCTATTCAAAAGATTATACGTTGCTTTTGAGGATTATTTTAGCATTTGAAGCAAATGGAAACCAGTGAAAGCAGGGAATTAAAATAGCATAGGTGAATTTTTGATCTATAATTCACCAAATGATCTAACAATTGAAACAAAGAAAATAGGTCACCAAAATAATATTAAATATTTAGGTGGTTTATTAGTAGAAAGATGAAATTTTTTCCTCTTATTAAGCCTACACTTAATAAATTAGTAAACAAGTGACTCAAAAGCTTGAGATTTCTATCAATATTACGCTCATTTTTTTTCTCCTAGCCGAGAACAACTCATTAGAAATTCCATTATAATTTAAATTTAAGCTAGTTTACAATAAGCATAAATATTGGCATATTATACTGCCTGGTGTAGTAGTATATAATACTAGCCAAAATACACTTTGAGGCACATGTAATTTAACAGTTTCTTTGAACACCGAATCTTATTTTTCATACAGAAGTAACATCAGTTTTTAAAATACAACTATAAAAATACCTGCATAATAATGGCCTTCAGAGCTCTAGCTTCAGTTTCATGCCCCCTCCGGGGTTTGGACTTTGCTGTTTTGTTTTGTTTTCTTTTCTTTTTTCCCCAGAGGTATTATTTTTACCGTGATCTTCAAACTATAAGAATTGAAAGAGAACTAATCAAACACACCTTCCTATAGCATTTTCCTCACTATGTAAATATTATTAATTTTATAAACATTACAAAAAGGGACCCCAACAATTTGAGTATTTTTTTTCTCCCTAGGTCTGTGCTTCAATGACAATCTTTTTTTTTTCTTCTGCATAAAAAATCCCATATGACTATTGCACTACCTTCTGTATGGACTGTTATGGTATCGGGTCCTCTGGTATGTCAAGAGTTAGGGTGTTTATAGCTGCAGAGTTTTAATAAGTGGCTTTATTCCTCTTCTGGGTGACTTACAAAAGAGCCCAAGGAGCACTATTGTTGCAGAAGGAATGTTTCCAGCCTCTAGTGTCTACACTGTGTATTAGTTGACACCGGGGCCCTCGAAGAACAGCCTAGCCTGTCGCTCTCTTGGGGTTACTAGAATTTACCTGGCCAAATGACTTGAGCAGAAGTCTTTTTTTTTTTTCTTAAGATTAAATCTGTAAACTATACACCTTTACTGCTGAAAACAAAACTATAAAGCATCGTATTAATTGGAAACCAATAATAGGAGTAGACTTAATCCATTAACTTCTTAAAAGAATATATCCATTATTGATTTTCTTCTTGTTTTTTGAGGCACGTTCCTTTCTACCCGGTTTTTAAACCAACCTGTTACCTTCTGCAAATGCAGGGTACCAGTGTTGCTTAACAGAAGGTAATTTTTAATAAAAGAAATCTTCTGCTTCAAAGGATCTCTTTTTGAAAATGAAGATGAATTCAGCTGTGCCCCAGTGGAACTATAGTATTGCTGTCACATGAACAAATGATCCAAAGCAAGTGGTGAGGTTTACCTGACTTCTTCGGTGGTCTTTTAGGGTTTGTTTTTATTTTCTCTCTCTTCTTTTATACTGGTTTTTTCAGACATAGTAAATTTATGGTTTTACAGCCAGAGTGATACTCTGTTTTTTCTAAGCTTTGAGAAAAAACATTGTTACTTAATCGCATTGAGGATCATTGTTTTCCACGTGAAGTCAACCTTTTTTAAATGATTTAATAAGTACTTTTTGGTTTTGCTCCCCTAAAAATGGCTTGTGACTAAAGTGACCTCTTTTTTTTTTTTTTTTTTTCCCCCGTTCCGAGGATTCTAATGAAAGATGTGTGCATGCAAACTCTTTCAGGTTATTGAAAGCAGTTTCATTATACCAGTATCTCAAGTGGTAGTGTGGGGAAGATTTGGTCAGTGCCTTAACAATTTGAGGACCAATTTTAGGGCATCGAATACGACGATAATCCTCTGCCCTGTTGCTTGTCGGATTTCAGGAGTGTGTGCTATCCTGTGTCCACCAGCTTACTCTTTCTCACAGCAGGTGCAAGACAGTCTGTACACAGGCCTCCAGGCAGTTGCTGCTGTCCTCCTTGGTCTTGATTCTTCTTTAGACGAGCTCCCTCCCTGCCCCTCTCCTGCCAGGGGAGATTAAAATGAAACCCGCCCAAATCAACCTTTAGATGCGCGCTTTTATGAACAGCTTTGAAGAGCATCCATCCAGCTGAGTTTGGTTTTATTTTGTGTTGTTGATGTTGTCGTTTTGAGCATAGATTTAATTCTAAAGACCTTTCAGAAAATCCCTAGAAGAATACATTATAGCCAGAAGGATTTGTTGAGAATCTTATTAAAGCTACTGAAATCTTGTCATGATAATCTCTTTGACAAAAAAGCGAAATTTAGTTTGGTTCATTTTTACATTTAAATAAGACTCAGAACAAACAGGCAGTCACTTAACCTACCAGTTCTTGTTTGCTTGAAAATACTATTGCAGGAAAGTGAAAATAACTCTAATGTCTAAATTAAAGGGAAGCTAAGAGACTAAACTAGCTTTCTCAGTCAAAACAAAACTTGGAAACATTTTGCTTCTGAGACTCTTGCAAGATATGGAATGACTGTTGTTCAACTGAATCAAGATGCTATTTTCACATTTTTTAAGGGCTAGTATGTTTCAGAATACAGAAGTAGATATCGTCTTTAAAGAGTTAACTGATCCTTAAGGGTTATTAGCAGCATTTAAATTTTGATTCTAGTCACCTGGCCTTGCAGAGTGGTGATGGGATGAAAGGAATGGAATGCATATAGTGCTTTGGGATGAGACTTTTAATAGACCAGAGAGATTTTCATAAATATTATCTGTGTTTTAGATACTAACAAATATTAACTTTCCCCTAAAGATATCACCTATTAGAACTACTCATAAATAGAGTCCAGTAATCATCGACTTATCAGGTCTGACACAGTAGCTGCTCATAAATCACCAGACTCTCAAGAGTTTCTACATCTTGATTATTGACAAATTTATTGTTCTTTAGCCCACTGCAGTGTGTATGTGGCGGGGGGGGGGGGGGGGGGGGGGACCGGGGAACTGAGTTGTTCACAATGTCATCTAAAGGAGATAAACATCTGTGGGCATACATATCCCAGTGATGATAATATACAGGAAAACACAAGCCATTTTTATTCTTCTTTATCCCAGTTAACCTGAGGTACTCCCGTGATGAAGCACTCAGTTGCACTATGACCTCCCTGAGTGATGTGCAGCTTGGTTCCTCTCTCATTTTTTGTTTCTGTTTAATATGCAGATGTGAGTGTGAGATCTTCAGTGTGTTTGCATAAGCTAACTTAAAATGAATTTAAGTACAGTTTTCTGAAATATTTCTATTGAAATAAATTACTTAAAAATATAGATTGTGTGGGGATAATTTGTTGCCATATTTACATTTTTATCATTAACTTTTTTTTTTATCTTATTATTTACTTATTTTGAGAGAGGGAGAGTGCAAGCTGCGGAGGGGCAGAGAGAGGGAGAGAACCCTGAAGCAGGGCTCAATCCCACAGGCTGTGAGGTCATGATCTGAGCCGAAATCAAGAGTCGGACGCTTAACCAACTGAGCCACCCAGGCTCCTGGATCACTAACTTTTGAAATGCATTTCATCATTAAGTTTTAAATAAGTTCTCTAACTTGATATTTTTCTCTTTCTAAACCAATCGACAAAGTTTTTGTTGGTACAGGAAGCTTCTGTCTGGGTATGCTTCAGTCGCTCTTCTCTGTGCTGGAACGAGGGTGCGCTCTGGCAGGTTGACAAATGGGGTCTGGAGGAATAGAGGTCATGGATATAATATTTCCAACTTCATCTCCACGCTTCAAGTATATGATATGCTACAAACAGTCCCCAGAGAGGCCTTCTTTGCTAATACGTACTGTATTTCATAGATTCTAAGACATGACATTAAATCGTAAGAAGTGCAGAAACAGCTGGGTTGAGTCTCCCATGAGTCATTGGCTGAGGTGTTGGTCATGCGTTATCTAAGAATTCCGCGTGAGCTTGCCCCTAAGATCCAGGCTTCACCAGTGTTCTCACCTTGCTAATGGCCTTTGGAAATTTTCACTGTCCCCGCATTGGAATGAAAAGAGTGACAATTCTCTGATGGGGTCAACCTGTCTTCACTTCACACAGTGCCACCTTTGTCCTACACGAGTTTTCCATATGTGCACGCTCAGTTTCTGGCTCCCCTTTTCTGTTTCATTAGTGCTTGTCTGTGAGCCAGTACAAGCATACTTGTACTTCACAGGTACTGTATTTTGTACAAACTGCAGGTTTGTGGCAGCCCTCCTTCGCACAAGTCCGTCGGCGCCATTTTTCCGACAGCACTTGCTCACTTTGTGTCTCTTGTCACATTTTGGTTATTCAGTATTTCAAATCCTGTCATTATTACCGTGTTTGTTCTACTGATATGTGATCAGTGATCTTTGATCTTGTTGTCGTTGTTCGGGGGCACCACAAACAACACCCATATATAAGACCACAAACTTACTTCAGTAAACGTTGTGTGTATTCTGACTGTTCCACCAGCTGGCCACTCCTCCGTCTCCCCCTCTCCTTGGGGGGAGAAATAAGCTTAGTGAAAAAATCAAGTTAGGCTAAAAGCCTCTTGCACCAAACAGTTGGGCAAGTTGTGAATGCAAAAGGAAAGTTCTTGAAGGAAATTAAAAGTGCTACTAAAGTGAACACGCAAATGATTCGAAAACAAAACAGCCTTATCGTTGGTATGGTCTGGACAGAAGTTCAAACAGCCAGAGCAAGGCCCTAACTCTCTTCAATATCATGAAGACAGAGAGGTGAGGAAGCCGCAGAAGAAAGGTTGGAAGTTAGCGGAGCTGGTTCTTGCGGTTTAAGGAAAGAGCATCTCCACACCATACAAGTGCAAGGTGAGGCAGGAAGTGACCCAGAAGATGTAGCTAAAATAAAAGGAAGGTAGTTACGTTAAACGATGGATTTTAAGTGCAGATGAAACAGCCTAATCCTGGAAGAGGATGTCATGTAGGGCTTCGATAGCTAGAGAAGTCAGTGCCTGGCTTCAGAGGAAGGCTGACTCCTACGTTTGGGGGCTAATGCAGCTGGTGACTTTAAATTGAAGCGCATGCTCTGTTACCATGCCAAAAATCCTAGAGCCCTTAAGAATTAGGCTAAATCTACTCTGCTTGTGCTCTGGTAATGGGACAAAACCTGGATGACAGCACTTCTGTTCACAACATGGTTTCCTGAATATTTTAAGCCCACTGTTGAGACCTGAAGCTCAGAAAAGAAAAAGATTTAATACATGCTCACTGACAATGTATCTGGTTATCCAAGAGCTCTGATGAAGGGGTACAACGAGATTAATGTTGTTTCTTTTCTTTTTTCCCCCATGTCTGTCTAGAGATACCTTTGTATCTCTAGCATGTATGTTTTTCTATTTTTACAAAAATTTTTTTTTCATTTATTAACATTTTTTCATTTACATCCAAGTTAGCACATAGTGCAATAATGATTTCAATATATGTGTGTATACACACATACATACATACACACCACATCTTCTTTATCCATTCACCCATTGGTGGACATTTGGGCTCTTTCCATTTTTGGCTATTGTTGATATCGCTGCTATAAATGTTGGGGTGGATGTGCCCCTTCAAAACAGCACTCCTGTATCCCTTGGATAAATACCTAGTAGAGCAATTGCTGGGTCATAGGGTAGTTCTATTTTTAATTTTTTGAGGAACCTCCATACTGTTTTCCAGAGTGACTGCACCAGTTTGCATTCCCAGATTAATGTTTTCATGCGTGCTGACACGATTCTACAGTCCATGGTATCATAGGAGTAATTTTGACTTTTAAGTCTTAATTTTTAAGAAATGTATTTCATAAGGGTATAGCAGTCACAGGTAATGATTCTTCAGATGGCTCTGGGCAAAGTAAATTGAAAACCTGGAAAGGATTCATTCTAGATGCCATTAAGAATACTCATGATTCATGGCAAGAGGTCCAAGTTATCAATATGAATAGGAGTTTGGAAGAAGTTGATTCTGACCCTCACAGAAAACTTTGAGGGGTTCAGGAGAACTTCAGCGGAGGAACTGCTGAGCTGGTGGAAATAGCGTGAGAACTAGAATTAGAAGCAAAGAAAGTGGTTTCCGGAGATGGAATCTACTCCTGGTGAGGTTGTCGTGAAAATTGTTGAGATGACAACCAAGTATTTAAAATATTACATAAATTTAGTTGATAAAGCAACAGCAGGTTAGAGAGGATTGACTCTTAATT
The DNA here is from genome assembly GCF_046562875.1 of Panthera onca. NCBI lineage: Eukaryota > Metazoa > Chordata > Mammalia > Carnivora > Felidae > Panthera > Panthera onca. The sequence goes on from NC_138355.1 coordinate 23,357,363, forward strand.
TTGAAAGAAGTTCTGTGGGTAAAATGCTATCAAACAGCATCGCATGTCACAGAGAAATCCTCACGAAAGAGTCAATCGATGAAGCAAACTTCATTGTCTAATTTTAAGAAATTGCCAGAGTCACCCCGACCTTCAGCAACTACCACCCTGAGCAGTCAGCAGCCATCAACACCAAGGCAAGACCCTTTACCAGCAAAAAAAAAAAAAAAACCTGACTCACTAAAAGCTCAGATGATGGTTAGCATTGGTATATACATTGGGGTTTTTTTTAGACATAATTCTGTTGCACACTTAATATACTACAGTATCCTGTAAACATAATTTTTATATGTACTGGGAAACAAAAAAAGTCTTTTGACTCACTTTATTGCAGTGGTCTGGATCCCAAGCCCACACTATCTCTGAGGTATGCCTGTACCATAGTGTCTTCATTACTATGTTGCTACAGAAGTCTTGATATCTAGTAAGGTAATTACATTGTTCTCCAAATTTGCCTTAACTGTCTTGATGCGTCTTCTCAATGAATTCTAGAATCATTGTGTCAAAATAGAGAAAACACTGTTGGTATTTTTATTGGAATTGCTTTAAATTCATAGAATGAATTTGAGAATTAACAGTGTTTAAACATTTGTTCCTTTCATCTACAAACACGAAATATCTCTCCATTCACTTGAAGACTTACGCCCATTACCTTGTTGAACTCCCTTATCTCATTCTAATCATTTGTCCAGTATGATTCTGTTGTCATGTGAGCTGTGAAAAAGGTGACTGGGAGAAAATATTTGGAGTTTATAAAAGAAAGGGTTCATATCAAGAACGTGCAAAGGGGCACCTGGGTGGCTCAGTCAGTTAAGCAGCTGACTTTGGCTCAGGTCATGATCTCACCATTCGTGAGTTCGAGCCCCGCGTCGGACTCTGTGCTGACAGCTTAGAGCCTGGATGGAGCCGGCTTCAGATTCTGCGTCTCCCTCTCTGCTCCTCTCCCACTTTCACTCTCTCTCTCTCAAAAATAAACATTTTTTTTTAATTGTAATAAAAATAAATGTATCATCTCATTTAGTCTTGAAAATACACCCTCCTCTCACAAGAGGTCCTTTAAAAAAAATTTTTAAAGGAACATACAAGGAATTTTTGCAAGTCGGGTAAGAAAATTTATTCAGTAGAAAAATGTGCTGAAGGAAACGAGTAGACAGTTTACAGAAGAAGCCTGTGGGGCTAACCTATGAAAACATGTTCAACCTCAGTAGTATAGAGAAATGCAAAGTAAATCGCCAGAGAGGTGTCGCATTGTATCTGTCAAACTGGTGAAAAATAGGCAGATAATACCAGTTATGATGAGACCAGGAAAAATCAGAATTGTCAGGCAAACAGGTAAGGGTATAAGCTGGTGGAACCATGCCAGAGATCTTGTGGACAGTATTGGGGAGATATATTTGTATAGAGAGCAATCCAGCACTGGGTCCCTTACTCCATGACCTTGAGCAAGCGACTCAGCCTTCTTTCTCAAGTTCCTCACCTATAAAATGTACCTAATAACCCACTTACAGAGTTGTGAGGCTCAGCTTAGCTCGTGCCTCTCAGGCCCCTAGAGCAGGGCTACCTAGCCCGTAAGAAGCACTATTGGTGTTAATGCTGGTATCCCTGTTACACACTCTGCTCTTCGACTCTGGTACAGGGAGTGGGATTAGGGATGAAGGGGAAGTTTCAAAGAGAACAAGAGTGGATCTTTGCTGAGTTAAGTCACAGTAAACTAAGAAGTATCTTCTTGTAAACCTGAAACCAAATAAATAAGCCATGTATATTCACCACAAACTGGCAAGTTGAGAAAAACATGAAGAAAAGCGACCTGTAAAAGAACCCCCATTTATTGTTGAGTATTAAGAACAGTATTTCATCCACCTCAGTGCCCATTTAAAACAGTGACTTTGGCTCAGGTCATGATCTCACAGTTTGTGGGTTCAAGCCCCCCATTGGGCTCTGTGCTGACAGCTCAGAGCCTGGAGCCTGCTTCAGATTCTGTGTCTCCCTCTCTCTCTGCCCCTCCCCCCACTCATACTGTATCAAAAATGATTTAGAAAATGAATAAACGTTAAAATAATAAAACAGTGACAAAATTGAAAATAAAACTGCGATTTCTGAATACCACCCTAGATTGGTTAAATCAATCTGAGGCTGGTGCCTGGTACAGGCTAAAAGCTGAATTTGATGTGGACTGATTTGCCCATGGCCCGAGCTCAGCAAGAAGTAACAATTGCTGAATCTGTTGTGTTACTGCCTAATTGTGAGAGTCAGGTTTTTCATCCAGTTTAGGTTCAGAAACTATTAGCATCTATGTTAAGCTGTTACAAAAGAAAGATAAGTAAGCTGCTGTTTTTATTGCCAGAAACTGCTCTGAGATTTTAATATAAAACAGGACCTTGTGCCATTAGTTGTGGAAGAAAAACCTGGAGATTCACTGTGAATCCATGGATGCACTGTGCCAACCATTCATTTGAGTAGCATCTATGTTTCATGACGTCTTGCAACCTTAATTGCACTTTAAATCGTAACCTCACAAACAGGGGGGTTGGAATTTCTATTAAGAGGTGAACGGCTATACTTTTGAGTGTGGTCACATCTCACTGGATTTTTGGGATAGACAACCTAAGAAAAAGTCCAGAGCATGGCCTGGTGCAGGTTGGAGACCTTTGACCCTGCCCTAACTTGCTACCATAACAGCTAATGAAGTTTTAGGTCTCTCTTCAAATGAAGGTAATTTACTGCACTTGGGTAGCAGAAATGTAGTAATTCCTTAGTTTTGCTAAATTAAAACGGATACCCCTCCTAAAGAAATGCTCATTTCTAGTTTCATGTTTTTCCTTCTTTAAGAAGAGGCTTATATTGTGTTTTCACATTGGTTAAAGTAATCCGTGGATGCCCTTTGTGCTTTGAGCTGACTGGGGGCAGCAGGGCCTTCTGCATTAAAGGGACTTTCATAGGGTCCCTTCCTGTTCTGATGAGGCTCTCTGTTACAGTTCAAACTCATTTTTCTGCTCCCTCTATCAGAACTCACGGAAAAGGGAAAAGGACAGTTAAGGGGACATATCACATTGAGAGTGTTTCATAACACAGTGAGTTGTGTGTTCTGAAGCAGTAAAGGGGACTTTTCAAGTAACACTAACCCACAGTATTTAGAAACCACTGATGTATACATGTTGCCAAAGGAGGTAATGAGCTTTCCAGCCTCATTTAAATCTTGGGAGTGGGATATCTCCAGCAATATCTAACCCAAATCCTCTCTCTTCCCTTATACTTCTGTTTTACAGTTTAACCTGTCACATTAGTGGGTTTTGTTTTTTTTTTTCATTTTGTTTCAGTGTATGTGTCTCACTCTTTGATTTCTACTTAATCATTTGTAGTATAATTGTCTCCCTTCATATTTATTTAGATCAGTGGTTCTCAACCTTGGCTGCAATTTAGAACCATCCAGAGAACTTTTAAAAATCCCGAAGCCCAGGCTCCACACTAGACCAATTAGAATATAATAATTGGGGAGGGGCGGGGAGAGTATGATCCAAGCATTAATAATTTTTTTCAAGCTCCCAGATGACATGAATGTGTAGCCAGGGTTGAAAACCAATATTTAGGTTGTTGGTGTCTAAACCTGCCAGAAACTTTAGAACGGTTGCTTTCAAACTTCAGAGGGCACCAGAACCCCTGGAGGGCTTGTTAAGACAGATATCTGGGTCCCCCACCACCACCAAGTTTCCGCATCAGCAGGTGTAGGGTAAGTCTTAACAATGTACATTTCTAACAAGGTCCCACGTGGTGCTGATGCAAAGTGTAGTCCGCACATTGGGAACCACTGGAACTTAGAAACTGGGTTAGAAGGGAGCACCAGAGGGCCCATCCTAAACTGAGTGTGACGGGGTGTCATCCAGAGCATGACCACAGGTGATGGGAGAGTGCCAAGGGCCATGTCGCCCTCAGTGTATAGAAGCTTGGGATTTTGCCCGGGAGGCAGAACTCGTGACCGGACAGCAGCCACTGCGGAAGCATGAGGTGAGGCTGAGGCAGGCTTCACCATCGTCCGATCTCCGGAAGGTCACCATCCTCCCTGGACTCAGGGCTGATTTCTGCAAGAGTAGATCGGTAACTGTTCCAAGCTCACAACAGTGTGTTTACTCTCGGGAATTATTTCAGAACATCCGTGATCCCCCTTTCCCGTCTAACAACAAAAGTATTCTGAAGCAACAGGGGAAAAATACTGTTCTGTATTTGAATGCCTTGGGCAGGGGCATTCGCTCCAGACCACGGTAGTCCCCATCACTCCTCATAGCCTTTTGACGGATTTTCTTCTCTCATTTTCGTTATGGACCTAGGTGTTGTAATGTGATCCCTGGAACTGAGGCTCCCACTTTATGACCAAGAGGAAGCTGGCCAGAAAGCAAAGCTGTCCTCAAAGAAAAGGGAAGATGGAAAGAACCTAGGTCCTTAATGATTTCCTTGTGCTGCTGAATTAATCCAAGCCCACAAAAGCCTCACTTTTAGACTCATGCAGAATGATAATCCTTTTTTTTTTTTTAAGAGGGAAAAAAAAAAAGGACGAGAAAGGAAAAGGAAATAAAGGAAAAAAGGGAGAGAAGAGAGAAGGGATAGAGGAGAAAAAATGAAGGGAAAAGAGGCAGGCTGCCTTTAAGACTTGTATGTGTGCCAAGGAAAGATGTAGCTGCAAAAAATACTTTACTAGAGAAATCTCAAGATTTCTGCTTGTGTGCCTGCTCTGTGAATTTTTAAAAGTGCAACCAGTGATATTAATGATCTCAAAACAAAGGAGAGAAACACCTATTGCTTGGGGGTGGGGGTTGTTTGTTTTTGTTTTTACTAAAGAAGGGGGAAATGCCATCTCCACAGGCCATGGTGATATAACCCTCCACACAGGGGACGGGTGCTCTGGCCGGGCCACCTCCCGTGGCTGCAGGGCCCGAGCCGCCTCCACCCCAGCGCCTGGTCAGCCTGGTCAGCCGCAGTTCTGTAAAGGGAACATTCTGTTCCTTTATGTGGGTAAAGCAGCCGAGCCCCTGCTGGTCCCTGAGTCCGCGGGAGGCCCACAGAACTCCCTCCGCCTCCTCATGGGCTTGATTTGTGTCCACAGGAAGCCCCTGCTCCCTCCAGGCCCAGTGCTCCCTCTGTTACCACCACCAGCTTCTTCAGAGATGCCGAATTCTCATAAACCGTTAAAGCCAGATTGTTTCCCTCATTGCTTTTGTTTTGATGTGTCTTAAAATAATTAGGCTTTCATTCTCAAATATTTCCATTCCCCCCTGCTGGCTAACGAGGCATCTCTCACACTCCACACCAGGGCGAGGCGTGCTACTATGGTATCCAGTAAACAGTCGCTAAACAAAGCCAAAAGTCTTGCTCGCATCAAGTTCTCTCTCGTACTCGTTGTTCTTCCATCTGCCTGGAGCAATGTAATTGCTTTCAAAAAATGTCACCCGCCGCACCTCTGTGCAGAGCTTAAGAAAAGCAGCTTCTTGAACCTTTACCACTGACTTTTCTTGCGACGCCTTAATTGTCCACCTGTTGGTTAGCAAGTCGGTCTAGGAAGAAGTCTCTTTTATTCTTGGAAAGTATGTACTTGGGAATGTCCAGTAGAAAACCGTCTGTGCTAACCTCCTGCTCTCTGCCAGCTTCTGGGGCCTGGGAGGCAGCCTCTGACCACCCCTCCCCCACCCCAGTCGGGGTGGGAGCATGAGAGCGGAGAAGCAACCAGGAACCAGGAGTGACCAAGTGCCTGGTGAGCCGTCACCTGCATGAGACCAGCACTGTGTCAGCCCTCAGGCCGAGGGGGTATCACTGGGAAAACACACTTTGCTGTCTGAAGGCAACGACCTCCCCATCACCCTGTCCCTGCACTGAGAACACAAGCCCACCCCAGGCCAAGATGACGAAGCAGCTATTTTCCTGGCCGCCCATTCTCTAGTCCTGCCCTGTGTCTCCTCACAATGTCCCTGCAGATGCCATTCTGAGTTCCCAGTGTATTTCACTAAAATTTAGCAATTTGATTCATCATATAATCATTGATGCCTCGGTTATAATCTTACATGCAGTAGCTCTATTCCTCATAACAACCCTATAAGGTAGGGATAATTCTTCCTTAAAAAAAAAAAAAACAAAAAAACACCCCCGAAAAGTTAGAGGTTAACGAATATTGTGGAGCTGGGATTCAAACTCTGATTAGTCTGGTTCTCAAACCTAGTGGACCCTGGCTTTCAGAGCTATAACTTGCAATTTTGGTGCCCAGAGCTAGCAGCACAAACAGGTAATGTTGTGATTAATTATGTGGTGACTCAAGGAAAGAAGAACCCAGAAGCTTCCTGTTTTAATTATTCTTGCCAATAACAGTTTCTGAAGAAACTCGCACGGTGTCAACACGCAGATGTAATTTTTTTTCTTCCCCATGGCTGTGCAGGGCCCGAGCCTCCCTGTGGGCCTTGCACTATTGGTCCCTGGCGTTTTGCAACCTCACTACAAATGCAAAGCAGAGAAGTCAGCACAAAGAATCCTGAACGGCTGCAATGCCACGTGTGCATGCCAGACCAGGGAAGTTCTGCTTCAGAGGACAGCACTGCACGGTGACCGAGAAGTCAGGGGAGGTTGGATGGGAGGGACAAGATTTACCTGTGGGTAGGATTTAGGGCAGAGGAGAACTGGAAGCAAGACCTGGTCTACGACCATACCACCCTGAAAGTGCCCCATCTTGTCTGAAAGCAAAGCCTGGAAGAAGGCAGCCGAGGCCGGGGAAGAGTTCCCTGCTGAGAAGTGGCAGGACAGACACACCGTGGGACCCACGGTTTCGAGCCGAGCTGCTGAGTGAGGGCTTGAACTGCAGGGATGAGGAGTTGGAGAGCGGGGCCGGGAGAACAGGCAGGAAGCAGCCACGCTCCAAGAGAGGGACAAGGAGGGTCTGTCCCCAAGTGGGAGCATTGGAAAAAAGACCGAGAAGCATTTTGAAGAAAGGGTGTCCCTCCGTCTCGTGAACCCAGGATCCCTGCACTCTGCTGAGCAGTACGACCCACAACGATGCTTCACTGAGCTGTCTGTCGGCAGCCTCCGGTCAGACCTGAGAGACAACGTGATGTCCTTTCCAGGGAAAAAGTGGGACCTCCCCTTTCAGTCCCCTCCGTGTTCAAATGTCCATTTCAATTGTCCCCTTCTGTCTACTGTACTTAGCTTCCTAAGCCTTTAAGGTCAGCATGAAACAGTTCCTCATTCCTAAGGTTATTGTGAGGTTGAATGAGATAATGCATGGAAAATGCAAAGCACAGGGCCTGGCACTGGAGAGCAGTCAGCAGATGTGAGCCACCAGAATGACAGTTCTGCTCCCTCGGTCAGCTGAAACTAATGCCTCCCGAGTGATGAGCACGCTTTTCGAGGACTTGCCTGCTGTGGAAAGTGGCTGCTTTGCTCTCTCTCTCTGGGAAATGTCAGACCCTGGCAGACGGCTGAAGGCGCAATCAAGCAAGTTCAAAGTACGATCCCTTTCCAGGGCTTCCCATGAGATAAGCTGGACAGAGGCAACTTTCTCACGCGAGGTCAGAACTTGGTGAGTTCTGACAGCGAACGTGACTTCATAGCCCCTCATTTTAGACTATTGCTGCACATACAGACTTTGTTTCCCCCTCCTTGTGTTTATACTCCGATGTCCTGGAGCCAGGCTGTAACAGATGCCTGGATGGGAATCCAGGATGCTTTGGCCCCCCAGCTAGAGAGGTTAAGTCCTGAGAATACTAGAAGGACCCTTCACGTAAGATTTGACTCAATGCCCTGTGCAGAGGAGAAACTAACATTTATCCGTCTCTGTATGTCCAGATAGTACGCTGTGCATTTGACAAATGTTATGCAATCCTCACATCCGTCCTGTGAGGTAGGACTTGTTCTCCGCATTGTTATAAATGAGGCAATTAAGTCTTGGTTGAAGGGTCTTGCCCAAACTCCCTCATCTAGCCAGTGTTGCAACCAAAATCCTGCCTTTAGTGCATCCGTCTAAAGCCTCTTCTTATCTGCGCAGGCTCCTTCTCCCAGGTTGGCGCTCAGGCCTCACGGTAAGCCTGGTAATGCTGTTACTATGACTCAAGTTCAGCAATTTTTTTGTTGTTGTTCCAGGAGGCTTGAGAGATTTGTGGTTTCACAATGGTGATTTGCTACAATAATCACCTATAACTGTATGATTAAGAATAAATGTAAGGGGCACCTGGGTGGCTCAGTCGGTTGGGTGTCCGACTTCGGCTCATGTCATGATCCCGCGGTCAGGGAGTTCGAGCCCCGCATCGGGCTCTGTGCTGACAGCTCAGAGCCTGCTTTGGATTCTGTCTCCCTCGCTCTCCACCCTTCCCCAGCTCACGCTCTGTTCTCTCTGTCTCTCAAAAATGAATAAACATTAAAAAAAAAATTCTTTTAAATAAATGTAAACCCCACAAGCTCTGATCAGCCCCGAATAGCATCTTCTTTCATGACAAGTAAATGACAGGCTGAATGAAAACAAAAGCCATAGGACAGAATATGGAAAGAGATGGTAAAAGGAATGTCTTGCTCATCATTCGAGAAAGGAGATTGGCATGAGACTCCATTCAAACAGAAGCGGGAGGGGCGCCTGGGTGGCGCAGTCGGTTAAGCGTCCGACTTCAGCCAGGTCACGATCTCGCGGTCCGTGAGTTCGAGCCCCGCGTCAGGCTCTGGGCTGATGGCTCGGAGCCTGGAGCCTGTTTCCGATTCTGTGTCTCCCTCTCTCTCTGCCCTTCCCCCGTTCATGCTCTGTCTCTCTCTGTCCCAAAAATAAATAAAAAACGTTAAAAAAAAAAAAAAAAAAAAAACAGAAGCGGGAGATCAAACAACAGAACATGTCAGCGTGTTTTATTATGCTTTTTATGGTTAGATTCCAAAGAAGATATATTTGCACTTCTTACCTTTTCAAATGCCTTTGCTTATAAAGTCAGTCAATATATTGAGTTTCCCTGTGGCCGAGACACCATACATTTAATACATGATGGAGCAGGGGCAGTGTCCCTGCTGCAGAAAATGTGGCAATCTAAGGAAGGAGAAGTGGAGAGGAAGGGGTTACCCAAGATAAAATCTGTACAAAGTAACTTACCAGCGAGTGAGAACGCGACAGGGACAGCCGCGGGTGTGGTGTTGTCCGGGTATGTGCTCCATGGCTGGCTCTGCCTGATCAAGCCGAGCCTCACGGGCCATCTGTGTCCCGGGGCAGGTCTGGGTCTAGATCCGGCCCTTGGCTTTCAGGTCTCAGAAACCTCATGTAATCGGTCCACACAGGACTCCCCAGGCCCCAAGAGGTGAAATCCTGCCAACCAAACTGACAGTAGACTGATAGAAAAATCAGAATGCCAGTTTAACTAACTTACAATGAAGGGCGTACCTTTCCGGTTTTTCCCTAGGGCACCCCTTTCGGCTGCGTACCGGAAAAACGGAATTAGCATTCTCAAAATTGCTTTTTATTTCTAGTTCAGCGTGTAAGGGCGCTTGGAAGTCACTTCATCCTAACAATAGGTAAAAAGAACCCGGAAAAGCAACAACTCATTTAGGATCCATAGGAGAAGGAGGACATTGGACAAACCACTGCCTTCAAGACTGGAGAGACAGGTGAACCCAGGGAGTATATCAGAGAAGAATCCCCTCGTGCTTCCAGCATGGGGAGAGGAAAAGGAACCGTTCTGAAATGTGACCGAGCACTCTTCTTAAGGCTTGCTCCCAGGGAAAACTAGTTAATCTGAGTTTAACCTGCTGGGCTGTTATCAGAGTCTGCCTGACCTGGGGGAAGGACGATATCCAACTCCAACCGATTCTAGCCATCTTGTCCCCCCTGAGGGGAAAGGGAAAGAAATTAAAAACATGCGTGAAGTTCACTGTCCCGAGGCATAGGCTCACCGAAAGGCTGAGACCTAATCCTAGGACTATAGGACCTTCTCTGCCCCTCACCACCGCATTACTGAAGGACTATTCAGAGAAATCTCTCTTACCCAGTAACTTGGTGTTCAGCCATCAGGGAAAAAAATTGCAAGACACACAGAAGTCGGTGAACACAATTTGAGGAGACAGAGCAAGCATCAGAAGCAGATATGGCAGGGATGTTGGAATTATCAGATGGGGAATTTGAAACAACTATGATTAATATACTGAGGGATCCAACGGATGAAGTAGACAGCAGGCAAGAACAGATGGGCAATGTAAGCAGAGAGATGGAAATCCTAAGAAGGAACCAAAAAGAAATGCTAGAAACGAAAAACATTGTGACAGATATTAAGAATGCTTTTGATGGGCTTACCAGGATCCTGGACACAGCTGGGGAGAGAATCTCGGAGCTTGGGGCTATCTCGGTAAAACCCTCCGAAACTGAAGGGCAAAGAGAACAAAGACTAAAAACAAAAACAACAACAACAACAAACCCAGACCAGAACATCCAGGGCTTGTGGGACAACTACAAAAAGTGTAACGTACTTATAGCAGGAGTACCAGAGGAGAAAAAAGAAAAAACAGAAGAAATATTTGAAACAATAATGATTGAGGATTTCACCTAAATTAATGCTAGACACTAACCTGCAGATCCAGAAAGCTTGGAGGACATCAAGCAAGACAGATGCAAAAAGAAAAAACAGAAACAACAAAAATCGACACTTAAACTTACTTTTGAATTACTGAAAAAAAAAAAGACACAAAAATACACCTTACTTATAGAGGATCAAAGCTAAGAATTATACCTGGCTTCTCCACAGAAACCATGCAAACAAGAAAAGTGTTGAGAGATAAAAAAACAAAAACAAAAACAAAACAAAACAAAAAAAACCACCAACCAAGAATTCTGTATCCTGAGAAATTATTGTTCAAAAGTGAACGAGAAATAAAGGTGTTGTCAGACAAACAAAAACTGAGGGAATTTGTTGCCAGTACACCTGCCTTGCAAGAAAAGTTAAAAGCAGTTCCTTATTAATTGTTTTCAATGTTTTATTTATTTTTGAGAGAGAGAGAGAGACAGTGTGAGCAGGGGAGGGACAGAGAGAGAGGGAGACACAGAATCTGAAGCAGGCTCCAGGCTCAGAGCTGTCAGCACAGAGCCTGATGCAAGGTCCAAACTTACAAGTTGCAAGATCATGACCTGAGCAGAAGTCGAACAGTTAACGGACTGAGCCACCCAGACGCCCCTAAGGGCAGTTCTTTCGAGAAAAGAAAAATAGGTCGGAAATTCATCTACATAAAGAAAGGAAGACCATTGAAAAATAAGTGAAGGTAAAATTAAAACTTTTATTTTTCTTATCCTTAACCTAGCAGATAACAGTTTGTTCAAAATAATAATAGCTACAATGTATTAAGATTATGTATGCTCATGTATGTATTTGGTGTATATATATATATATATACACACATGTGTATGCTTACATGTAAGTCAAATGAGTGACAGCAGTGATACAGGGACAAGAAGGAAGAATTAGGACTATTTTGTTCCTGTAAGGTACTCACTACCTGTGAAGTTGTATAGTGTTATTTGAAAGTAAACTTGTGTTTGTTGTAAATGTATATTGCAAACGCTAGGGAAACCACTAAAAAAAAAAAGTGGAAAAAAAGAAGTATTATTGATATGCTAAGAAAGGAGAGAAAATTAATTTATATAAAATGTGAAAAAGAGTGGAAGACAAAAATAGGATCAAAGAACAAGGGCAACATACTAAAAACCGTAACAAGTGTGGCTGACATTAATCCAACCTGTATCGATAATTATTTTGAATGTCAGTGACCTAGATGCACCAATGAGCTACAAGAGATCATCAGAATAGATTCTTTTATTATTATTTTTTTTTTTTATTAAAAAAAATTTTTTTAACATTTATTTATTTTTGAAACAGAAACAGAGCATGAACGGGGGGAGGGCCAGAGAGAACGGGAGACACAGAATCCAAAGCAGGCTCCAAGATCTGGGCTGTCAGCACAGAGCCCAATGCGGGGCTTGAAATCACGGAGTGTGAGATCATGACCTGAGCTGAAGTCGGACGCTCAACCGACTGAGCCACCCAGGAGCCCCCATCAGAATAGATTCTTACAGGCAACTATATGTTGCCTGCAAGAAACCTACTTTAAGTGTAATGACACATAATAGATTAAAAATAAATGGATGGAGAAAAATATGCCATACTGATCCTAATCAAAACAAAGCGGGAAGAGTGACATTAATTTCAGACAGAGCAGACTTCAAAGCAAAGGAAGTTATCAAGGATAAAGAAACACATTCTATAATGATAAAGGGGTCAGTTTCCAAGAAGACAGAACAATCCTTAGCATGACGCACCAAACAGGAAAGAGCAGCAAACTACACAAAAATTGCTTGTTAAGCAGGAATCAGGGAAAAGGTGTTGAAGGGTGTGTGGCCCGGATTGGAGTAGAGTCGGGAATGCCTTCTCGATATCCCCTTGACAACCCCGGATAAGCACTAACCACGTTCTTCCTCTTCAGCGCTCTTGTTCTAGGCTCCATACAGGAAGTTTCACACCCACTCATTTAATCCTCTTCAAGTAATATGGCTTATTACAATTTACTTGGTCATTACATAAATCTTCAATAAACTTCGGGTTTAATCTTAATGTTGCAAACCGTGAAACCGTCAGCAATGCATCTGCAAAACTTCCTCTAGGGCGGGCTGCGGGCTGCGTCTGCAGGTGGTAAATATCAAGCATGTTGTGAAGATTCTATCAGTTCCTCCCTTCAACACCTGACACCTTCTGACCATGTCCCCAAATTCTGGAGGTGCTCCTGCTGCTCCACACAGACAACAAATGTGTTATGGATTCTAAAAGTGCTAGAAGATTCTGGAGGGAAAGAGGAACTGAATTCATATTGGCCTGAAACAGACGTCTGGCATCCCATGGTTTTTCTTTCAGTTCAAGTGTTCAGATAGTTCATCCCCTAGAGTTCATGGTAACAGAGCACCTCCTGGCTTACCTGAATACTGTCTTAGAGAACCATAGACTGACTTCACAGACATTTACTGACTGACTCTCACAGTTCTAAAGGCTGGGAAGTCCAAGATCAAGGTGCTAGCAAATTCTGCTCCTGGTGAGAGATCTCTTCCTGCCTCACAGACAGCTGTTTGGTTTGTTTTTTTTTTTTAAGTTTTATTGTATTCATTTATTTTGAGAGAGAAAGCATGAGCAGGGGAGGGGCAGAGAGAGAGGAGAGAGTAAGAATCCCAAGCAGGCTCTGCACTACCAGCACAGAGCCCGATGTAGGGCTTGAACTCATGAACTGTGAGATCATAACCTGAGCTGAAGTAAGAGGCTTAACTGACTGAGCCACCCAGGTGCCCCAAGACAGCTATATTCTTGCTATATGCCCACCAGAGTGGAAAGAGAGAAAGCTCTGGTCTCTCTTCCTCCTCTTCTTAAAAAGGCACTGATCCCAGGGGCGCCTGAGTGGCTCAGCGGTTGAGCGTCCGACTTCGGCTCAGGTCATGATCTCGCGGTCTGTGAGTTCAAGCCCCGCATCAGCCTCTGTGCTGACAGCTTGGAGCCTACTTCCGATTCTATGTCTCCCTCTCTCTGCCCCTCCCCCGCTCATGCTCTGTCTCTCTCTCTCTCTCTCTCTCTCTCTCTCTCTCTCTCTCTCGGTCAAAAATAAATAAACATTAAAAAAAAAAAAAAAGACACTAATCCCATTAAGGGAGCCCCACCCTCATGACCTCATCTAAACTGAATTCCCTCCCAAAGGTGGTTCCTCCAACCACCATCACATTGGGACATTGGGAGTCAGGGTTACACAATACGAATTTGGGAAGGACACAAACATATAATCCATAGCAAATACCCACTGGATCCCTTCGTACCAGACATTTCCTATTAACTGGAGAAATGGTAAAGAGTTTTCGGTACTCACACAACTACTGGAATAGAGCCCAAGTGAATAGCGGGACAGAAGAGTCTGTTTTCTAAGCAGCTTATTAAATGAGCTTCAAGTGAAAGGTAAAGGAAATCAATGCGCCTAGATTCTGGAACACGATTTTGCTGAGGATTGTCCAGGGTCTTTTAAGGCCATAATTAGAGACCAGACCAGACCTTTCCATTCCTCATCTGCTCTTGTGGACTCCAAAGCGTTGCCTTGCTCCAAAAAGGAAAATGAAAAACACAAATTCTCAAGTGGTTTGATAGTAAGGCAGCCCAGCAAATTTTACTTTCCATTAAAAGTCACCAGCTGTCATGTGCTTCGCTTCAAATGGAAATAACTTGCTCTCAAAGAACATTTTTCAGTTGATGTCACTTGTGAGTTTTATTTTCTCCTAATGAAAAATGTATTCGCATTAGTGTGGCTCTGGTGACAGGAAAGCCCTGGCCGGAGGCCCGACTGGGTGATCTGCCTCCGCCCGAGGAAAGCTAAGTGTTCTGCCAGCTCAGAGGACCCACACTGCCCTTAGGAGGGGGCCCGGAGACACCAGGGGCGAGGGTGGTGGTAATGGCCTGTCTCCTTGCAGTGAGGGTCTCACGGTGCTCCTTCCCTTAAAAAAAGAAAAGGAAAACTTCAATTAAAAAAATGCTTGTAAGTGTGGAGGGGGTTTGGAGAGAGGAGTGAATATTTTGAGGTGACTGATGGATGGCCTTGGGAAGGCAGCCCTTCTGATACATGTTTGCTTGGAACCCGTGGCAGCCTAAACCCTCCAAAGCTCCTCGCAAAAGCAACAGCTCGGCCCCCAAGATTCACGGTTGCCCGGACCCTCGGCCAGCGGCAGCGGGAATCGTCTCCCCGTGATTCTCAAGAACAGAACAAAACACAAAGCATCTCTAGACGGAAGCTCTCGGAGGCTTGAACCCTGTCACGTGCGGTCACAACCGTGGCACCCCACGGAGGAGCTTGGTCACTCGGGAGCTGCTTGCAGTGGGTCCTGTGACCGGCACCGGGGCAGGAGGGGGACCCCCAGGACCCCCAGCTTTCCCTGCTGGGCTGTCCATGACGGGGAAGACAGAGCAGGGTCCCCACCTACTAGAAACGACTAGAGGGGACCAGTTAACCTAGTGAAGGCAGGAACCAGAGGAAGCCCAACCACTGCAGCACTGAGCATCCCCCAGACTGCGGGCTGCAGACACCCCTCAACTGTGTCCTCCGGGGGGAGTTGTGGGTGCTCTTGCCTCCCGGGCCGCCGACGTGAGCACATGTCCTTGCACACCCGTGCCCACATGAGCATCACACAGCCCCTCCAGGAGAGCTCCCTGTGCGAACGGCAGCCTCCAGACCCGGGGCTGCTGCGAGGGCCGTCCCTGCTGAGACAAAGCGTCCCCAAGCCCCCGTCCCCGGGCTCGCAGTGAGGGCTCCGAAGTGCCCAAGACTTTCTGAGCGGTGTTCTCCTCCGGAGCCTGGAGCGCTGGGCTGCCCCCAGGGAAGCTTCCCCTGGCGTGGGTCTGAGCAGCCGGGGCCAGCTCCAGGAACACTAAATTCTGGCTGCGCCTCCAGCCAAGGCCTGGTTACTTTAGATCCCCTCTCCTCCCCCCTTGTCTTTTCAGGCAGGAGCCGGCCAAGGTATTCGTCATATTTCCGAGCTCTACCCTGCTGCTTGATTTATGCACAGACAGGGCCGGAGAGCAGATTCCAGACAAGGGCGAGGGTAAGCTCTAGGGGGGAGGGGTTCAAAGGTGCGGAGGTCCCCGACAGGGCCCCCGGTTCTCAGGTTGGCTGTTCAGCTCAGTGAGGGCTGAGAATCACACAGGCTCCACAGATGTCAGGCAGGACGGAGATGAGCGTGCTCTCTGTCTCTCTCTGTGTCTCTCTGTCCCTTTCTCCTATTGTGAGAGATGGCCACAGAAGGAGAGACGCTCCACATGCCCCCTCAGTGGGCTTCATCTACAAGGGCTTAGGAAGAGCTTCCAGCCTTCTCCTTCAGGACATTGGACGTGGTCTCTTTGGCCAAGAGGAAAACGAGGAACAGATGAAGTCCGTGCAGATGAAGAGGCCAAAACGAAATGTTAATCACCTCAGGATACACACTGAGGCCTCCAGAGCCTCTCCTGGCTCTCCTCAGGGGATCTGTGATGGGGCCGGTTCCCCCCCCCGGGGTGGGAGGGGGGGGGTTGGCTGCCATGTCGGGAGAGGCATCTGAGGGTCCCACTCGCGAGAAGATACGTAATTGTCGTTCAGCACCTTGAAAGTGCCTGTCGTGGTGACTTTAAGCGGCTGAAATATTGACTGCGGTTCTTGCTTACGCGAATACTTCTACAGCGCTCTCATAAAAGCTCAAAATGCTGTCATCCAAGATGAATAAAAATGCCTCTTTTTATTACGCTGCATATGAAAACATGAGATCATTGGAATATATTTAGAGTGAGGTTTGGCAGCCTATGCATGTTTACAATTCTTGGACCCGATGCTCTCGTGTGAATCGGAGGCTCTCTTTTCCCTCTTTACCTTCTTTCTCCAAGACGGCAGATGCCCGCTCCCCGAGTTTATAATCCCTTTCTTGCTAGGACCCGAAGGTAACCTTGCTCTGTGGCTCACAACATCCCCAGCACCTGCTGGGGAGCTGTAGAGCCGGAGGGTGGAGACGTGAAGGTATTAATTCCATCACTGAAGTGACTCCGCCACCATCCATGACCCAGGGGGAAGCCTCCAGGTTTTGAGCGGAGGGTCTGAAAATACCGTCTTTTCCTCAGTTCTTTGAATCCTGATTTGGTCTGATTCCTCTGGGTAGAAGCCTGAAATGCCCTGTGGTCGCTGGGCTTGGTGCTACATGCATCTCTGAGTTCTTTGTGGAGCCTTCAAGCACCAGCATGGAATCAGCAGGAGGCTGCCTTTGCTGCCCCGTCTGGTACTAGTTTGTCTCTTGGGTTCTGGTTCTTGACACTGACTGCACATCCGGATCATCCGGGAAGCTTTAAAAAGCACCGCTGCCTGGTCCCCAGCCCCCCAGGGATTCTGAGTGTACTGATCTGGGATATAGCTAGGCACCAAGAGTTTTAAAAACAGTATCATACTCTACTCCTAATTATGTTTTTTGAAATTAGGGATCGCAGGAAAAAGATTTGGGAGAACGTTCACCAGTAGGTTAATTGACTCGCTCTGAGTGCAAAATTAAGAGGAATCTATTCACTTGGATGCTTTTCTGTGTCCTGCTTTTTTTGTGTGTTTGTTTTTTGTTTTGGGGGGCAACAAAACAAATTGCAATGAAACAAATTATTGGTACAAGGGAGGGAAAAGCTATTTGCCGCCTAAAAGGTGAGAAACTCAGGATGCATAGAAAAAGAACTCCTCTTTTTCCCTCACGCTGATTTCCTCCTGCATCCCCATTTCTGAAAATGGCACCGGACCCTCACTGGCTGCCCTTAGCCGGTGGTCATCCAGACCCCCTGGCTTCCCTGACCCCATTCATCCAGTTGCTTACCAAGTCTCCACATTCAGCAGGAGCCCCCTTCTCCAAGGAGCCACTTTATAGGTTCCTCGATCCCCAATCTCTTTCACGCTCCTGTTGGCCTGTGTCTCTGTCTAGCGCCGGTAAATCTGTCTGTCTGTCTGTGCCCCCCACTGCTGTCTGACTGATGAGGAACTCTCACTTTGTCCCCCAAGCACCACTCACCTTGCCTGACAGCACTTCCCAAGCTCTCGACAAAGGAGTTAGGGAATGAATGGATACTGAGTTTATACAGCACTTTATGATTTTTCAGAGTACTCTTATATGGGTCGGGGTTGGATCTTGTGCCCCAGAATTGTCTCCAGAAGCATCACCTGCATCATCTGCATTCTAATGTATGCCCTGGGCAAGGTGGGGGGGGGGGGTATCCCTTGTCTGTTGTGGGTGGTGAAAGCGGGGTGCAGAGGAATCAGGAGGGGCCCTGCTGCCCAAAGTCACACAGCTAGTGTGCAGGAGACCCAGGAGCCGGGCTCTCTGCTTGCGTTCTGCCCCCTCGCCTCATTTCTTCCCCATGCTGGCTCGGTGGCCCGGATCCAGAGTCCGCACTGGGCGGCTGCCACAAGGAGATGGAGATCATCAGCCATTTAAAATCCTGCCTTCCTCCTCATTTCCCAGTCACGCTCTCAGAAAGGGAGGGAGGGACAGCCAGGAGATATGAAATGAAAACCACAGCCCCGTTGGGTTCAAGATGAGCTTAGTCAAGGGCACACGGTCTTCTGCAAGCAACATTTTCTAGAGAGAAAGCAGGGTCTGTGTGTGGATATGGCCTGTCGGGAGGAAATACGAATTCACTGGGTAAGGGCTGCTAGGGGATCCTTTCCAGAAAGTCATCAGTGGGGGACCGTGCAGGGTCACCTGTCTTCTGACTCCCTGGCCTGCAGACCACATCCTAAGCCTGTACCCAAGGCAGTGACCAAAATTGAGGCTCATGGTTCTGCCACCCTGGCCAGATTTGGGAGAAGTTTCTCTGAGGTGGGATGACATCAAGGGAGGCTTGTCTCTGGCACATCATCCTCGTCTGATTCTTGTATTCAGTGTGACCCAGAGAGGGCTCCTGGGCCCCCCTTCCCAGGGTCACGGGGGTGGATGTTGAGGGGCAGGTACTGCCTCCCACGCTTCTCCCTTCTCAGATGCTCCCACAAGCTATAGTGTAGAGCCCTGGGACACTGTCCCTACAAGGAGCAGAAGGTCACATTACTGAGCTCAACTCTTAAAAAGCACCTACAAAGTGCCGGATATTATGCTGAAGAGCCAGCCAGATGGGGATAAATTAGACATGGTTCCTTCATCAGAAAAAAGCACGTACGTGTAGACAACCACCGTGCCTGGAGAATGGTGACAAGGGGTGCGGGTAAGGTGCCATGGACGCTTGGGAAAGATGATTTCCAGATGGGAGTTCAGCAAAGATTTCTTGGAGGAAGTGGCATTATTTAAGCTAAACCTTGAAGTGAGGGCGAAATTTGGATAAGAGGAATTGTTGGTTGGGGACCGAGGGAGGTGGAGCAGTAAAGGTAGGTGAAAGCTTTGGGGCACCCGGGTGGCTCAGTCGGTTGAGCGTCTGACTTCAGCTCAGGTCGTGATCTCGCCGTTTGTGGGTTCGAGCCCCGTGTCAGGCTCCACGCTGACAGTGCAGAGCCTGCTTGGGATGCTCTCTCTCTCCCTCTCTCTCTGCCCCGCCCCCACTCGTGGCTTTCCAGGAAAAGACACCTTGGCCACTCTGAGGAAAATCGATGTCCAGAGAGGTAAGGCAGCTCATGTGCGCATTCCAACCCCCAGGCCCAGGTTGGGGGACAGCACCTGGCCTGCCTCCTGGCTGTCCCCAGCGGGGCATGACCTGCCAGTCTTGGCTCTCAGCTTTCTACTTTATTCTAAGCCGTCTCCTGCTGGGGTAGAGAGACGGTGCCCTACCCCCACCAGGAAGACTGGTTCGTGTATCTTCCCAAAAATGCCAATAAGATTTCTAGACGACATTTAGGATTCTGAAGCAAACAGTGTTTATAATGGGGCATTGCCTTGAAAGAGTAGGAAACAGCATCAGGGAAGATTCTCTGCCGGCCCCTCCCCGTCTCCGCCTGCCCTTCCCCTCAGGGCTGCTGTCCTCCGGGACCCACGGGACCCACGTCTCCCTGACCAGAGGGGAGGCAGAGCCATCCAGGGGGCCACCCAGTCAAATGCCTCAAGAGGAGCTCTTCTCTCTGCAGCCCTGAAAAATTCCCCTGCAGTTTAAATTTTTCATCCAAGTCACCATTTCCAATCCTGCTGACAAGTCTGCGGGGTCGGAAAGTGGCTCTGGCTGGGAGCAACTCAGTCAGCGGGCAGCCAAGGCCTGGGCCCGGGTGCTGACACCTTGGAGCCGTCCCAGAGGCCTGGAGCCCAGTGCGCTGCAGGATGGGTGGGACCGAAGGCCACTGCTGCCACCTGGAGAAGCCCCAGGCCTCAGCAGTCATCAGGAGGCCTCCTCTTTCATCCTCTGTCATTGAAAGCTGCCCCTGCGCTCGCTGTCCCTCAGCACACCGCATCCGGGAATCACTGGAGAATTTCCCTCTAAATTCAAAGATGGCAGCATCTTTCCCCTTCTGGTCCTACGGTCCTACCGTGACTGTCCTCAAAGACTAAGCCTATCCCAGGGGTGCCTGGGTGGCTCAGTCGGTTAGGCGGCCGACTTCGGCTCAGGTCATGACCTTGCGGTCCGTGAGTTCAAGCCCCGCGTTGGGCTCTGTGCTGACAGCTCAGAGCCTGGAACCTGTTTCAGATTCTGTGTCTCCCTCTCTCTGACCCTCCCCCGTTCATGCTGTTTCTGTCTCAAAAATAAACATTAAAAAAAAAAACTTACAAAAAAAAATAAGACTAAGCCTATCCTGGGAGATCACGCTGTAGAAGTTCAGAGAGGTTCTGGCCCCACGCCAGGCTCTCCTGACGCAGAAATGAAGAGTCCACAGGCCCATCTCAATGGCCTCGAGCTGGAGAGGACAGGATGGGAGGGAGGACCCCACAGGGTCAAGACACTTTTTCCTTGGGAATTCACACATCCAGCCCTGGAGTGGAGCCTTTCCCCAGGAGGTGACTTAAAAAATGGAGTGCAGTCAGGGAAAGAGGGACAGCATTTGCACAAGGCCAGGAGCCAGGAGTTTCGTGTCCTCTGGCATTTCTGGTGTGTGAAAAACAAGATGTGACAGGAGCTGAGCCTCGAGAGAGAGGCAAGGAGCCGGATCACAAATGGCCTCCCTGCCGTGGTGTGCTAGTCACCGTTTAACTGGCAGCCGTGAGCAGAGTTGGGGAGGTTGCTGACCCGTGACGTTGGCACACCAACTTGCGTGGTGCAAATGCCTCAGGGCAGATTTCTCCCTGCCAGTAATTTAATAACCAACTCACAGAAAATCTTGAAAATGGAACAATCGGCTTGTTGGCTGATGAGGGCCAGTTCCACATAGAAACCCTCTTGGCCTTCCTTATGTCCCTGGGGAGAGGGGCCCGCACTAGTTGACCACAGGCTGCTGCCACAGGCTATTGGTCTCCTCCCTCTCCCTGCCCACAGCTGGTCCTTCTCCATGCCTCCGGGACACAGGTGTGGAGCTCAGTCACCTCTCCTGGAGTTCCACGCAAAACACCCCCACACCCACACAGTGCCGCCTCGTGGAAACGGGGCACATCACAGCAATGCTCGTCCCGTCAAACAAAATACTAAGCTGCCCATTCTTAAATTTTTCTTGGCCACCATCCTGAGTTTTATTCTCCCACCGTATTTCTTTGTCCCCCTCTCTCCAACCTTGGCCTACTCTCTCTGCCCTTAACCCTCCTCCCTAAGTCATCCTATCTGCAACCAGGAGTAACTTGGCCCCTCTTCACCCCACCCCCACCCCCACTCAGGCCCACACTGCCTGGTGAGTAGTATTCAGACCACTGAGGGTTAGTTCAAGTCCGAAGGACCTCTGGGCACGGAGAGGGATGCTGACTACTATTGACACAGGCTTTAATGCCCACTAAAAAAACTTAGTTGAAGTATTGTTAACATATAATATTAAATTCATTTCAGGTATACAACGTAGTGATTCAACAATTTTATATGTTATGGAACGTTCACCACGATTGGTGTATGAAGGTATCATTGACTATATTCCCTAGGCTGCACGTCTTATCCCCATGACTTATTTTACAACTGGAAATTTGTACCCCTTCATCCCCCCATCACCCATTTCCCCCCTCCCCCACCCCCTTCCCTCTTGGCAAACACCAGTTTGTTTTCTATATTTATGAGTCTGTTTCTCTCTCTTTTTTGTTGTTGCTGTGTGTTTGCCATATTTTTAGATTCCACATATAAGTGAAATCACACGTTATTTGTCTTTGTCTGGCTTATTTCACTTAACATAATACACTCCAGGTCCATCCATGTTGTTGTGAATGGCAAGATTTGGTTCTTTTTTATGGCTGAGTAATATTCCACATCTTCTGGATCCATTCATCTATCGATGGACCCTCGGGCCGCTTCCATATCTTGGCTATTGTAAATAATGGGGCAGTGAACATAGGGGTGCATATATCTTTCCAATGAGTGTTTTTGTTTTCTTTGGGTAAATACCCAAAAGTACAATTACCGGATTGTATGGTGCTCCTGTTTTGGGTTTTTTGAGAACCCTCCATACCATTTTTCAGAGTGGCTGCACCAATTTACATTCCTACCAACAGCGCACAGGTTCCATTTTCTCCACATCCTCACCAAGACTTGTTGCTTCTTGTGTTTTTTATGCTAGCCATTCTAACTGGCATGTGTTCTTGGTTTTCATTTCCGAATCAAACTCACTGTAAACAACGAGTTCCCTCTACACACCTATTAGAATGGCCCAAACCCCAAACAATGGCAGCAACGAATGCTGGTGAGGTTGAGGACAACAGGAGCTCTCATTCATCGCTGTGGGGGGCAGGGGGGATGCAAAATGGAATCCGCACTTTGGAGGACAGTTGGCAGTTTGTTACAAAATTGAACATACTCTGTTATGATCCAGCAAGGTACTCCTTGGTAATTACCCAAAGGAGTTGAAAACTTCCATCCGCACAAAAACTTATACACAGATATTTATAGCAGCTTTATTCATAGTTTTCAAAACCTGGAAGCAAACAAAATATCCTTTTGTAGGTGAATGAATGAACCAACTGTGGCCCATCTAGACCATGAAATATTATTCAGCCTGCAAGGGGGTGGGGAAGGAAGAGCTATCGAGCCATGAAGACGTGGAGGAAACTTTAACACATGTTACTAAATGAAAGAAGCCAAACTATAAAGGCTACTTACTGTACAATTCTAAGTAGCTGACAGTCAGGAAAAGGCAAAACTACGGGGACAGTAGGCAGATGAGTGGTTGGGGCGCCTGGGTGGCTCAGTCAGTTGAGCGTCCGACTCGATTTCACCTCAGGTCATGATCTCACAATTCATGAGTTCAAGCCCCGCTGTCAGTGCAGAGTCTGATTGGGATTCTCTCTCTCCCTCTCTGTCTTTTTTCTGCCCCTCCCGCACTCTCTCTCTCTCACAATAAATAAATAAAATTAAAACAAAACAAAACAAAAGATCAGTGGTTGCCAGGGACTAGTGGGGAGGGAAGGATGAATAGACCAAGCCCAGAGGATGGCTAGGGCAGTGAAACTATTCTGTAGGACATTACAATGGTGCATACATGTTATTATACATTTGTCAAGACCCAAAGACTGCCAAGACCACCCAGAGTGAACCATAATGTCGACCCTGAACTTTGGTTGATAACGATGTGTCAGTATGGGTCCACTGACTAACAAAAGTACCGCTCTGCGGGGTGGGGAAGCTGAGAGAGCTTTCGGAGACCGTGTGTCATCACGGGGAGGGGAGCATACGGGGACTGTCTACTTTCCACTCAGTTTCACTGTAAACCAAAAGCTGTTCTAAGAAATAAAGTCTTTTTTTTTAAGACTTCATGAATTTAGCACATTGGATTTTCACATTTAACACTGATCGCCAACTTAAAGAAACACCTCCAAACATTTAATTAAATTCACAAATTCAATGCAGCAGATCCTTCTAAAAGCTCTAAGTGCATTAACTATACAAAACATCGCAATTCCAAAACCGCTTCATACCTTTATATCAAAACCTGTTAAAAAAGTGCTAATGATGTGGATTTCACTTGCTGTCTCATCCTAAACTCCACACCTTCCCGGGGTGCCAATTTTGACACCTTCCTAGGATTTCAGTGATTTTACCAAATACTATTTTTACCTTCCTAGGGATTTTAACAACCTTACCAGACCAAAAGAAAAAGGGAAAGAACCGCCTCAAACCGCTGGAGTTTGTGAAAGTCTGGGTGGTTGAAGAATTGATTCTGGGTCAGGATGTAAGCCTGGGTTGCAAAGTCTGATGAGAAGAATCCAAATATGGGGAGTCTCCTTTTTATAATTAAACTTTGTTGCTTCAGTAAGACTTTTCAAGCCCACACCTTCAGGGAAGGTTTTCAGTGTTGCAGCATTGTATTTTCCCCCCAGAAATGAGATGAATTGGCATCTTGCTTGGCCAGGGTTGCCTCATGATATATTGCCCTGGTCTGTTAGCGTTATTAAAAACGTGCGGCTCCTTGCTGGCGGTGTATTATCACCTATAGGGCCATCTCGAACTTCCATCCCCTGAGGAAGAAGGCACCAACTCTCTGCAGATACTGCTCCTCCCAGGCCCACTGCAAACACAGGGGGATCCTCCCTAATGAATTATCCCTAGTGACCTCAGGATTGAGAAGCCCTGTCCTGGGATGGTGCCTACTTTCTAAAAAAAAAAAAAAAAAATTTTAGCTGACTCAGAGTTCCCTATATTTATTCTTTCTTGCTTTCACAGAGAGAAACAAGCACATCTCTCTTTTATAAACAGATTTATAATTAGTAGAAGAAACAAAAGACCTGTTTACATGAAATGCCCCACTTACTAAAGTCAATACAAATTAACATAGCCCGTTCTATTCACCCTTTTTTTTTTCACCTCCAGCCACTTGTCTGTATACTTTTAAGGTTTTTTTGTTTGTTTTGTTTTTTGAGTATTGTAGCAAACCCACATTCCTTCTCTGGCTCAACCTCTTCTAATTAATGCCCAAATGGTCAGGGCTTGATTCAGGAACCCCTTTGGCTCCTTTGTCCTTGCAGCGCTGCCCTTGACATTCTTGAAAGCATTCTTGCTTTCTGGCAACAACAAGATGTTCCAGACCCCATCCTGATTTTTTTCCTGCCTCTTAAAGACAAGGAATCAGCTGTCTCTATGGAATCCTCATTCCTGGTAGTGGAGAATGATATTAGAGACCACAGTCTGGGAGGCTGGGGTGCATGTGAGCATGGGGGTGAGGGACGGGGGCAAGGGCGCTGCCTTGTTGGTAACAGAAACTGGAGAATATTTCTTTTTTTTAATGTTTACTCGTTTTTGAGAGACAGAGATAGAGCGTGAGTGGGGGAGGGGGAGAGAGAGGGAGACACAGAATCTGAAGCAGCCTCCAGGCTCTGAGCTGCCAGCACAGAACCCGACGCGGGGCTCGAACCCATGAGTGAGGGAGGTTATGACCTGAGCTGCAGTTGGACGCTCACCCGACTAAGCCACCCAGGTGCCCCTGAAAAATATTTCTTTTAAAGATAAGGTGTTCATAGCACTCTACTCCAACTTAATAGATGTGCCTTGTAGCTTCCTTTACGTTTTTTACACCATGAACCTTCAGTGACCACTCAGGCTTTCTCTGTGCTGACCTAAACAGTAAGTCACAAATTCAGCCATTCCCACCTATTCTCCCCACTCCTCCCTGCAGGGGAAGGAAGCCGACAGAGATCAATCTCCCCACTCACAGACACTGGATCACCACCTCCCCCTTAGAAGGACACTACCCTGCAACGATTGGTTTTCAACTGTTTTCTCCACGGTACACTCCAAGGGAGTGGGGGCAGGGTGCTCAAACAACTTCGTATTTCGGATGGATTCCCCTGGAATCAAGGGTCAAGGGTCAAGGAGGGTTTTGAGAACGGACAGGACAGAGGTAAGGTGATTATCGAGGAGTCCGTTGTGACAGCTCAGAATGAGACCCTCAAACCAAGGGAGCGGCAGAAATGGGGAGGAAGGTGGGGAGCTGGAAATGACCTCGTGTCTGGATACAATAGACAAGGGTGCATCCCACGTGCCTGTTCTAGTCTCTGGGAGGATGGCGGTACCAGCCGCTGCATGAGCGAGAGACAGAGAGAACAAAGTGGACGTAGAGGTCTGTCAGGGGTCAGGGTTTGGCTTTGACCTATAGAGTTCGAGGTGTTTCCATTCAGATGGAAACATCCAACAGTCGGTTGGACACATGGGTCAGAACTTCTAACGTGAACCACAGGCAGAGAAAGCCTCCCCAGTGAAAGGCAGGTGGTGCGGGGCTGTCTGTTGCCAAGGGGTGTTCTCCAGGGGCCGTCAACAGCTTGGGCTGTTGTTTGCTTACACTGCTCGCGAAGACTTGGAGACTCTTCTGTTTTTCTAATTCTCATTTCGTCTGAGTCCTTGCCAGGAATCCCTGATGTTTTTACTTAATACCAGAGTTCCAACCAAAATTAGCCAACAGCCCAAGAGGCTGGGACCCAGAGAAGGGGCTGACCGCCTCTCCCCATTGCCAACCCTAGAGAACAAGGGGAGGGTGGTGGAGACCCGGAGCCAAGGTGACAGAGGCTTTTGGAGCAAGCCCTGGCCATTCCAGAAGATGGTCTCCGCCTCTCTCCAGGTTTTCCTGGTAGGCTCTGGAGCCTCTGGAGGAACCACGCAGGTGAGGAATACAGGGGGTTGCAGAGAAAAGACCCTCTGCCACCTCCCAAGCAGCCATCCGGGGGGTGCTGTGCA
Organism: Panthera onca; assembly: GCF_046562875.1. Taxonomy (NCBI): domain Eukaryota; kingdom Metazoa; phylum Chordata; class Mammalia; order Carnivora; family Felidae; genus Panthera; species Panthera onca. Next base: position 23,383,645 of record NC_138355.1, read on the forward strand.
CCGAGTCTGGCCTGAGCGTCACCTGCCCCCAGGACTCCGCCTTGGCCAAGGCAGTGGCTAGGCCCCACCTTCAGGGAAACTGCTGCTCTTTCCTGGGACCTTCTGCAGGACTGTGCTCATCTGAGAGTGTTGTTTGAATTCAGACAGGCACCGGGTGGCCTGTTTTCACTCAGGGTCTGGGTTTGGCAACCTGGATCTCGGTTGTTTACCTAATCTAGTGTTGGGTTATGTTTTTCCCCTTTACTGATTACAAGAAGGTGCCAAATGTAATCAACCCCCTCACCCTCATCACTGTTCCCCACTCTGAGCCAGAGAAAGTCAGACGTGGAGAAGGAGCTCTCTCCAGACTACCGGCTAGTCCAGGGGCCCTGTTTCCATCCCGATGGCTCATCTTTCCCCAACACAGACCCAACCGAGTGAGCTCCGTCTCCGCGCTGCTCCCTTCTCAGCCCACACGCTCCTTGCCCCTTCCCAACTCCCAGCCTGGGTTGCCCTTCCCATTTGTCTATACCAGCTGAGATCACACCCATCCTTCCAAGCTGAACTCAGCCTCCATTGCTCCTGGACCGCAGGGGAGGGGACTCAGCCATCCTCGAGCCCAGAGTGTTAACCCAGAACTTGCATTGCAATGGCTTCTTGTACAGATGGAGGCACAATGCATACATTAAGAATGACAACTATAGGGGCGCCTGGGTGGCTCAGTGGGTTAAGCGTCCGACTTCGAATCAGGTCATGATCTCACAGTTTGTAAGTTCGAGCCCCACATCAGGCTCTTTGCTGACAAGCTCAGAGCCTGGAGCCTGCCTCACATTCTGTGTCCCTCTCTCATTCTGCCCCTCACCCGCTCATGCTCTCTCTCTCTCTCTCTGTCTCTCTCTCTCTCTCTCTCCCTCAGTCAAGAATAAACATTTTTTAAAAAGTTTTTTTAATGACAACCACAATTGAGAGCAATAGGAAATTCCTCATGGGTGTTTAAAGGAAAACCCCAAGTAGACTTAGACCTTGGCCTTCTGCAGTTCACCCAGGAGGTTTGCCTGTCACCTCATTGTCACCTCATCACCACCGGCCACCCCCCCCCCCATCCCTCTTTCTGCCTGGGTTGGGGTATGGGCTAGAGCTGGCCACAAAGTTCCAGCTGCTTCCTGGGGTTGTTGGGAAATGACAGCTTCTGCTGTGTTAAGACTTCCTTACTCACTGGGGTTGGGGAGTGACTTTAACCTAACGCACGTGGATTAGAGCCTTGTGATCCCCACCTGCCAGCGCCTGGAGGGGGCGTGTGTCCTTCTGGGGCCTCAGGGCCTCACGTGTCAAACACCCTGCCTTGAGAGGATGCGGTAAGACCTTTTGCGTGAAGCGTTCAGCGTCCAGCACAGGTACTTGTGAGTCGGCCCCAGCTGCACGACTGCGTCTAGCACATCCCGTCCCCGCCCCCACCATCACAGGGATATACACAGCGCTCTGTATCCATCAGTGGTACATAAATAGCGTTCCGAGGTAAGCCTCTTCTTCATGGTCAAGTTTTGCAAATGTAAGCAGGGACGGGGGCCAAGTTTCACAGAGCCAGAGACACTGCAGAAGCTGCCAGTGATGCATGGGACTCAGCTGCCCATGGGGCGGTGGCTGGGGAGGCTGCCCGGGGAGCTTGGCTGGTGCAGACAACGCAGGGGCCGCAGGAGACCTTCCTGCGCCCTCCCTCCCTCCCAGCCGCCGCATCTAATCCCACCGCCACACACAGCGGCCCTGGCCTCTGTGCCCCTCCTAGGGAAATGTGTGGACAGAGACGTTGGTCACGCAGTTATTTGTAAGACGAACCTCAATTTTCAACTATTGGGGAACAATCTGACCATGGCCCAGAATGCGTCCCAGAAGACTACGGGTGTTAGGCCGGGTCACGGCCGGTAGATGTATTTGGAGCTGAAAGAAAGCTCTGGGGACCGGGGACCTCTTGAGCTGAAAAGGAGGCTCCCGGAGGTGAGGGCCTGGTGGCCATAGACGTCACCGCGCGCCTCTGGGCTCCTCCCAAGGGCCGGGTCCCCAGGAGTCGAGAGCAAAGTAGAGATGGGACCACGGAGGAGACACACGAGGCCCAATCCAGGCTACGGTGTGGGTCACCAGGAAGCAAGTCACTGAGGTCTCAAAAGACCAGGAGGACCTCGCCAGGTGCTGCAGGTGCTCCCAGCTGACTGCAGCAAACAGGGTGAGGGCCGCTCTGGGAGGCATGACGCTCCGGGAGAGAAAGCACGGACTTTGCAGGCTGAGTTTAGATCCCAGCACCATCACTTACGGTAGTAAGTGATCCAGCTGATCTGGAACAAGCTGTTAACCTCCCTGGGGCTTACTTTTCTCATCTGTGAAATGGGCATTCGTGATCCCCATCTGAGCATTAAGAGAGGCCGAGGACGAGAAGGTACAGTCCCTGCCTGCTCATGACAAGCACTCGACAGGTATTAGTTGCCAACACTTCTTATTGGCAGGGCTGGAGGGGAAGCGGGGCACTCTGTCTCCAAACCCATGATGCTCCCACCGAACCGCATGATGGGAGGGACAGAAAGAGTGGGAGGGCAGGAGGCACAGAAGGCCCAGGCGGCTTCCAGGAGAGTGCAGGGCAGGGGAGTGGTTGCCCCCGTGCAAGTTCTGTGATCAAACTTGAGGATGATCTTGCGACCTCTCTTGGCCAAATCTGCCAACCGGAACCCTGAAGCTGTGAAGTGCCTGGCTGGAGGGAGTCCCCCCTGTGTGCCCTTCACCCCGTGTGACAGGAGGAGCACTGGACTGGGGTTCAGGCCCCTGGATTCACATCCTGATCCCACCGTGTGTTACGAGTCCTCAGGCAAGTACCTTGGAGCTTGATCACACCTCACGCCCGGTGCAAATTAGGATCCCCTGGAGACCTATCAAAACCAAACAAACCAAAGGAGGCCCGGGCCCCCAGAGAACCTCATTTCATTGATGAGGCTGGGGCACAGGGATCACCTTTTCTCAAACTTGGCTCTAGCTCGGAGTCACCTGGGGCATTTTAAAGACCACTGATGCCCGGGTCCCACGCCAGCGATTCTGGCATAGTTGCTACGGCGGGAAGCCTGGACAGTGGCGTTTTCAAAGCCCCGCAGGTGATCCTAATACGCAGCAAGAACACATCTCACCCGGAGGCGTCTCCACAGCAGGCTTGCGTTGCACTGGCTGATTGCCGGGCTTTGTCAGACTTCCGTTCCTGCTCAGAAAGGGACACCTCAAGAGAGAGCCCAGAGGGCCCAGAGGCCAGCAATGCCCAGCGCAGCTTGCGAAGCTGAGGCCCGGGTTGGGCAGGCGGCCCGGCTGCAGGGATTCCTGCTGAGTGCCTGTGCCCTCCCCGCTCCCGGTGAGGTGAGTGTGCCGGCTGGACACCGAGCTGCACGGGGCTGTGTGTCTGTGGCCCCCGCCCCCCGGGCAGCACCTGCAGACGCCCAGGACAGACGAGGGCGGGAGGGTCCACCGCCACTGATGCCGGAGACGGGTTTGGGACTTGAATACTGGGGGTCCTATGTGGGCCCCTCAGTCTCTCCACTTTTTCAACATGTGTCAGACGTTCTGCTGGGCCCCGAGGACACAGATGAACAGATGTAGGTGATCGTCTGGCGGAGAGGCACGGGGCAGGGAAAGGCCGTGCAGGCCGAGGAGCAGGCCCACGGAGGCACGGGGCTGTACCTGGGGCAGGGGTGACGGACGGGCAGGGACCCGGGCAGGCCCCCTGTGCCACACCGAGGCGCTCCGGCCGTTTCCTGGCGGCCCCGCTTCTCACGCACGTGAGCCTCGGTGGAGTAAAGCGTCACAGTCACGAGACAGACAGTGCTGCCCTTTCTGCCTCCACCTGCCATCACGGGACCCCTCCTTCAAGGGGCCATAGTTCTGGGAGCCCCCCAGGGGTCCTCAGTGCACCAGACGGCCCCACAGCACACCCCTGTCTCCTGCCGCGCCTCCAGCCCAGCCCCTGGAAACGTATCCAATGCCCAGTGCTCCCCAGAGCCCAGGAAGGGGCCCCGGGCCGCCGCGATGGCTGCTGAGGCGTCTCCGTGTGGTACGACGTCGTGTGGGCCTGGTGCTCGCTTCTGACAGCACTTGGGGGACTCCCTCCCTCCCTTGTGTGTATTGACCTTCCCGCTAGAACCCCCCCAGAGGTCCTGGAAGCCACTCCTCTCCTCCGGACGGCCACCCCAAGCCCTGCCTTCTTCCCCCTTCCTTCCCTCAGGACGAGTCGTCCCCCTGGAGGCTCCTCGGTCCCTCCTAGAAACGTTCCCCAGCATCCAGAATCCTGAGAGCGCCCGAGATGGGAAGGTAAGCCCGAGAGGGACAACATCCGCTCTCCTTTGCTGAGAAACAGGACAGAAAACTGCAAATCCGTTTGTCCTCCTTGGGCAGGGTCAGGCTCTTAAGCTTCAAGACCCGAGCACCAGGCGAGGCGAGGCGTCCGCTCCACAGCAGCCACCGCGAGCTGTTGGAGCTTCACGACTTGCGAGCGTGTTCACTGGCATTTTCTCACAAGACTCACAACCAGCCTGTGACTCAGGAGTTGTTACGGTCCTCGTTCCGTGAATAAGTAGATTGAGGCTCAGAGAGGTTAGGTGTATTGACTGAGGGCTGCCCAGCCAGGACAAAGAATCAAAGAATCAGAATCAAATGCAAGCGCTTTCCCCCCACCCCCCCGCCCCCCAAAACTGGCTGCATCAAACTGCCGACAGCATTTCTGAAACTATGAAGGGTTACGCAACTGCCAGGCATTAATAATTATTATCGCTTCCACCCCGTGGCGCTTGGCTTGAAGCCCCTGTATGGCCTTCAGCCCTGCCGCACTGCACATGCCCCCTTTCCCCTGGCCTGTCCCTCACTGGTCCTACACGAAGAGCCGCCATCAGGAATGGGGTAGGATGAGCTTGAGACTCTCATGGCCCAGGCTCCCAACAAAAGTCCGGATCCCTGTCTGGTCTCCCACCCGTCTTTGTACTGTCTGGCTGGCTGTCCTGACTCCAAGTGTGTAAAGAGACGCTGAGGTCCCTCAAGCTGCCTCCACTATTTCAAAAGCAGTGCTCAGGGATCGGGACACACATGGAGCAGAGGAGGGCAGCCAGTCTGACTCAGTGTGAGGCTCAGAGGTGGCAGGGCCTGGGGGATGTCCCCGTGGGTGTCTCAGCAGTCCAGAGCCATTCTGCCTTCTCAGAGTAGAGCCTCACGGTTTTCCCCAAGGTTCCCTTTTGCTGGAATGTGAATTCTTGTTTCTAAAGTGTTGCGAGAGTCGAGAGTCGGGATAGTGCAGAAGAGAGGGAAAGGAGGTGGGGGGAGGTTCTGAGGTTTTGCAAGTCAAATACTCCCTAGGAAACATTTCAACATTTCAGCGTATAAAAGGTTGAGAAACATATGGATCGAATTTTGCCGGAGAATACATATATATTTAAAAATTAAAGGGCAAGGATAGGGTTTGGATTTTCTTTCCTTTTTTTTCTTTCTTTCTTTCTTCTTCTTCTTTTTTTTTTTTTTTTTTTTTTTTTTGGATGATTGGGTGTTTTTCCCCCGCAAAGCACAATTGGAGAATTTTACTGGCAGCCAAACCACTTAAAACATCCTGAGACGTTAACCAGACCTAGAACCATCCAGGTGACCCATCACCCAGCTCAGCAGGTAAACAAGCTGTCTGCCCCTCTCCCTGTCTCTGAGTGCACATTCCTGCCTTGCCCCAGAGGCTGCGTGTACACGAGGAAATGGTGATTGCAAGTATTCCCACCACCAGCTGGCACACACTGGCTGCAGCCTGTGGGACTGTTTGCCTGGGTTCATCCGCTGGGAGTTCCAGAATGTTGCCAAAAGTCCGGTGGGGACCGGCGGCTCTAGCCTTGACCTCTCTCTGCGGCGTTTTCTCATCTGACCAATGGGAACTATAATAGCACTTACCTCCGATTTACTTATTGAGAAGTGGGTGGGTAAGGACATGTAAAACGCTGAGACCTGTGCCTCGCACACTTCCGAGGGCTTGGCACTCAAAAAAGAATCCGTGCGATGATGATTATACATGATTGTATATCAATACCCAGAGTGGGTTTTTTTTTTTTTAATGTTTATTTATTTTTGAGACAGAGACAGAGCATGAACGGGGAAGGGGCAGAGAGAGAGGGAGACACAGAATCCGGAGCAGGCTCCAGGCTCCGAGCTGTCAGCACAGAGCCGGACGCGGGGCTCGAACTCACAGACAGTGAGATCGTGACCTGAGCCGAAGTCAGACGCTCAACCGACTGAGCCACCCAGGCACCCCGAGAGTGGGGTTTTTTAATTCAGGACTTTGGGAAGAGGACAAAAGGATTCATTGACAAATCATTCGTTTCTTCGACAAGTACTTATTATGGAGGGCCTACCCCACCACTCTGCAATCACAAATCTCCCCGATACCTCAGCGACTCACAACAACAAAACGTCTTTCTTGCCCGTGCTACTGCTCCACCTGGTCTTGGCCAAGGGTCAAGGGCAAACAGAACCCCCACCGCCCGGTAAGGGGTCGCCGGTCACCACACCAGAATGAAAGGGGATTGCAACCAGTCAAGTACCAGCTCTTCAACATCCCTTCTGGAGGTAGCACGTGTCACGTTCACTCACGTTTCAGGAGTCCAAACAAATTACATGACCATTCCAGAGGAGTGGGTGGGGGGAGGGGTGTAGTTCTATGTGGGCCAGAAGGAGCAGACCCGGAAGGGGCGGCGGGGCGGCATCCGGTGGTCCAGCAACTGCTCTGGAGGCTTGACATCTGTCAGCAAACAAAACGGACCAAACCTCTGCCCTCGGAGAGCTTAGTGAAGGGAGAAAGACAACGAGCATAGTAAACTAAGGGCTTCATTCTTATTTTACTTTTACTTTTTTTAATGTTTTTATTTATTTTTGAGAGAGAGAGGGAGAGAGAGAGCACGAGCAGGGAAGGGGCAGGGAGAGGGAGACACAGAATCTGAAGCAGGCTCCAGGCTCTGAGAGGTCAACACAGAACCCGACGCGGGGCTCGAACCCACGAACCGTGAGATCATGACCTGAGCCAAAGTGGGACACTCAACCAACTGAGCCAGCCCTACAATTTTAAATAGGATGGTTGGGGTAGGCCTCATTAGGAAGGTGAAATTTGAACAAAGACTTGAAGGAGGTGAGGGGGCGAGCCATCCAGACATCTGGAGGAAGAGTGTTCTAGCTGGAAGGAACAGTTGGTGCAAAGCCCAGAGCCTGGTGTGTTTCAGGAAGGGCAGAAGGTCATGGCACCAGGATGGGGTGTGCGAGGGGAGGGCAATGGCACGAGGAAATGCTGGAGAGATTGGACTAACAATTTAACAGGATAGTTAAGAGTGGTTCTTTACTGCCTTTTTTCCTTTGTTCATTTGTGTGTTTCTTAAATTCCACATAGGAGTGAAGTCATACGGTATTTGTCTTTCTCTGACTTCTTTCCCTTCGCACAAGGTCCACTGGATCCATTCGTGTTGTTGCCAATGGTATGATCTCCTTCTTCTTGATCGCCGGGTGATAATCCGGTGTATATACACACTACATCTTCTTAATCCATTCAGCTATAGAATATAGAATCAATATAGAATTCAATATGGAATCTAAACTAATTAGCACTGTATATGAATTACACTGGAATTTAAAACATTTTTTTTTTAAAGAAAGAAATTGACAAGTGAAAAAGAAAAAGGATACTGGGCTGCTATGTGGAGGGTAGACCATGGGGAAGCAGGGAGACCAGTCAGCCCAGCCACCCTCTGTGACAAGAATGCAAATGACCTGCTGGTCCAGGACAGGTTTGCTTGTTAACCTCATGAAAAGATTGACACTTGGTCAGCCCTGCTGGTCTCTTCCAACCAAGCCCACGGTCCTGGGCAAGTGGGCTCAGAGTTTCTTCCGTGCTTCTTGGATACAAGGGTGGGGCAGGTCAGGGGAGACCATCGTTAGTTTAAAGCATTTTGAGAGAAAGTGTATCTTCTTGCTCTTATTTCCCACATGGATTTAAATTAGGCACCACTTCCCCCCCTCCCCAAATTCTCTGCTTCCTGGAGATCTGACCCCCTACCCTCAGCAACAGAGGTACAAAACCTAATTACTTAGTCACACAATGGCAGTATTACGACCTGCATCGTCTTTAGGATGAGAAAGGCTTCCTAAGCAGAAAGGTGACCCGTGTTCCCTGCCCTCAGTGAATGTGTAGTCATTGAGTCTCCCCAAGGGCTGTGTGGTGGGAAGAGGTGTGGGCTCAATTTCTAGCCTGGTTACTACTTCTGGCTCTGCCTCTGATAAAAGCTGGCCTCTGTGGAGCGCTTTCAAATGCACGAGCTCATTTGAAACCCACAATCACCCTGTGAAAGAGCTGATTTCATTATCCTTATACCCATTTTACAGATAGAGGAACCAGCCCAGAGAGGCTAGGTGACATGAGACTACACAGGAGAGACGCAAGATTTGAACCCAGGTCCCTGCTCCAAAGCCTACTGCGTCACATGGCTGCTAGGAGCCACCCCACTCCTCTTTCTGCTCCCCCTTCCCACTGAGCCCTCCCTATGAGTCTAGGCAGGCCCTGTGACCTGTTTTAACCAGGAAAACATGGGGGAAATGAGTGCATAATTTCTGAGGCTGGGCCTGACGAGATAGACAGTTTCTGTGAGCCTTCGCCATTTGGAACTCCCCCTCTTGAAAATCCGCCGTTGTGTGAGAAATCCAACTCTTCCGTGGCCGCCGTTCTGTGAGCAAGTTCAAGCCTCATGGAGGGAGGGAGGCTGCACGGTGAAACGTGGAAGTGCCAGACACATAAATGAAGTCGCCTTGACCTTCCAGGCCAGCCAAGCTGCCAGCCAAATACACCCAAGTGAGCGGCTCCTGCCAACTTGCATAGAGGAGAAGAGTCCGACCTAAACTCCTGACCCACAGAATCATTGGCAAATAGAAGAGTTATTGTTTTAAGACACTAAGTTGGGAGTAGTTTGGGGGCCGGCAATAGATCATGGAAACACCTTCATATGACAAGAGAAGGGCAACAGCCAACTTGATTCTTCTTTCCTCCCTTCCCTCCCTTCGCAAATGTTTATCAAGTACCTACTACGTGCAAGGCACAGGCTAGGTGTGGATACAGAAACAAGCAAGGCGGTCACAGCCCTTCAGGAGCCTCGTATATAGCAGGGGAGACCATGTGTGGAAACGTATGTATGTTAAAGCACAAACTACAGAGCAAAGAAAGGGCACCAACTCAGGAGTGCTTGACTTCACCTGGAACACAGGTCAATGAAGACTTCACAAACATCGCATATAAATGAAATCTCAAAGAATGAGTGGGTACTTCTCAAAGAGATGAAGGAAGAGGGCCATTGTGGGCAGAAGAAATAGTTCAAAGACAAAAGACGCAAGAACAGGGCACACAGGAAGGATGACAGGTCTGTGTATTGAGTTCCTTCTAGAAGCTGGGAACTGTGCTCTGATTTGGTTATCTGAGCTGAACGCTGTCCTTTGCCCACCCCCAGCTCAGGGCAAGCTTTGCTCGTATCAGTTGCTTTATCTGTCATCATGCAAAGCATTAAGATGTTGAATGGCATAAGTCCGGGTAGATGCTCCCTGCACAGGTCAATCTAGGTCCCTGACCCATGACACCCCCCTTCATAGAATTTCATTGATAAGCACTTTGCAAGAACTTTTGTTGAACTAACTACAAGCCCATCTGTGTTAGTCTGCTCAGTCTGCCATGACAAAATAGCACAGACTGGGTGGCTAAATCAACAGAGATTGTATTTTCTTGCAGTTCTGGAGGCTGGAAGTGCAAGGTCAGGGTGCCGGGACAGTTGGGTTCTGCTTCCAGCTTGCTGCCTTCTTGCTGTGTCCTCACGTGGTGGAGAGAGCGCTCTGATGTCTCTTCCTTTTCTTCCAAGGGCGCTAATCCCATCATGAAGGCCCCATCCTCATGACCTCATCTGAACGCAATCATGTCCCAAAGGCTCCACCCTCAAATGCCATCACATTGGGGGTTAGGGCTTCAACCTATGAATTTTGGAGAGACACAAACATTCAGCCCGTAACATTATCTAACCAGGTTATCATCTGGATGACTGTCCTTCATCTTGACCTTGAGATGTCTCAATGGGAATCTTCGCTAAAGTTCACGTTTCACCCCAGAGTTTGATATCCCAGTGATCCTCCAGTCTGGAGACCTGATTATTAAAGGAAACGAGACCATTTCCTCTGCTAATGGCTTACAAATTCTGTGTTTAATGATCTTTTCAGAAGCTCTGGCCAAGGTTCGGATCTGTCGGTTTTGGAATCTACCTCTTTTTCCATTTTTAAAAACCTGGTTCCAAAGCTGCTAGCCTCCTGGCACCTTCTGCCTTCCCAAGACTCCTCAGAGAGGCCCAAGCAGGCTTTGTGGATTTTCTTGTCAGGTTCTGTCCATGTTCTGGGATGTAAATGAACTAGCTCAAGGGTGCTGGGCACTCCCTTCCTTGCGGGACAGGACAATTTCTTGAAGTATTAATGGGGACATTTTCATCTCTAAATGTCCTGGCCCCAGGACTGGTGAAGGTAGCTGGGTCTGTATGTATTCCCTTCTCATGGGGGAGCTTTGTACAATGGCCCCAAATAGAAGCATTAGCCTGGCTGTCTATTTCTGACATTGGTTGAAGAGAAAATGATAAATATTTTTTTAATGCTTATTTATTCTTGAGAGAGAGAGAGAGAGAGAGAGAGCACAAGCAGGGGAGGGGCAGAGAGAGAAAGGGAAACAGAGAATCTGAAGCAGGCTTCAGGCTCTGAGCCGTCAGCACAGAGCCCGACACGGGGCTCAAACTCACGAACTGCGAGATCGTGACCTGAGCCGGATGCTCAACCGACTGCACCACCTAGGTGCCTGAGAATGTGATAAACATTTTTAATGGCCACCAGAAGAGTAAGGAACAGAATTCCCTGAGGTAAAAAAAGTCCTTAATCAGGGTAGGAGGGAGCAGGGTTGGGCAGTGCTGAGGAAGTGTAGGCCCTGAGTGGATGGCCGCGTTGTGCCCCTGGGGAAGCGACGGCACGGGTGCCAGGGTGCCCCTTCTTAGCCGTGGTTTCCCCACATGTGGCACTGAAATGGCCAAGACCTTCAAGGGGCTCTTCCCTTGGAGGACGAGGAGCCTGTCCACCACAACCAAAACACCTGAAACTGCGTGGCCTCGGGCAAGTTCCTGAAACTCTCTGGGTCTCAGTTTCTTTGTATGTAAAATAGGGACGTTCGTATTATTTGTCTCCGGACTGTAATGAGGATCAAATGAGCTCGTGGGTTGTGCGCACTTAGAACAGCGCCAGGCACACAACACCGTGCTGGTGAGGAGGGGGAGGGGCTGCCTCCGAATCCTGGGGAAAGGAGAAGCTTTGGTAACAATTTAAATTGGGTTTCCTGCCAAACCGGCAGGATAGGAACTCGGAGCCAGGTTGAAGTGAATCTGGAGAAATTAGAGAAACACGACCTTTCTTGCGCATTTGGACGCATGAACCAAGATTCCCATCTGCTGGGCTCTCTCACTCCTGGGTCAGGTTACACTTCTCTCTCAATATTGCTCGTTTGGCCCTTTGTGGAGCGGGCAGCACCCGAGTGGGCTCTCACGTCCCCTCCCAGCTACCACTTTCCCCAAGCTGTGGCTCTGCCCTTTTCTTACTCTCCTTTCTTATTAATCTTCCCCCATCCCAAACTTCCCATCTTCCCGTAAAACCAGAATGGTCCCCTCACGGATGTCCTCCTTGCCATCGTCAGCCTCAGAATCCGTGAGTGTGACGCTACGTGGCAAGGAGGACGTGGGTGGGTTAAAGGACGGAGGGTTGTGGGTAGACTTAAGTTTGCTAACCAGCCGCTCTTAAAATAGGTAGGTTATGGGGGTGGCGGGGGCGGGCAAGAGAACTTCAAGGATCCTCACGATGGACTGGATGAGGGAGGCAGAGAAATGGCGGCGTGAGAAAGACATGGCTGAACATCCTCGGCCTTGGAGGCGGAGGAAGGTGCCACTAGGTAAGGGACGTGGGCGACCTTCTAGAAGCCACAGAAGACAAGGAAACTGCTTCCTCCCGAGAGCTTCCAGAAGGAACGCAGACCCGTGACACCTTGATTTTATAAATTCCGTTGAGACCGGTGTCAGACTTCTGACCTCCAGAATTGTAAAATAGGGATTTGTGGTGCTTTAAGCCACTCTATTTGTGGTCATTTGTTAGAGTAGCAGCCGAAAACAAATACACAACAGCGGTCACCATTAACACAAAATTAAACAAAAACACTTGTTTTTGCAAAGCTTTAGCTTTCCTGACACTACTCAGGAGTTCTTGGCCTTCTCTTTGTCCTTGTTTCTCTGCCCCTCGGTCCAGGAGGGATGCATGTTCTTTTACACTGAGTTTTGTTTTTGTTTTTGTTTTTGTTTTAAGATTTTTGTAAAGTTTACTTTGTTAGAGAGGGAGAGAGAGAATCCCAAGCAGGCTCCGCGCTGTCAGTATAGAGCCCGATGCAGGGCTTGAACTCATGAACTGTGAGATCATTACCTCAGCTGAAATCAAGAGTCGCATGCTTAACTGACTGAGCCACCCGGGCCCCCCAACATCAAGAGCTTTTTAAGGAGCGCTCTATTCTGTTTATTTAGACATGTCCCCCTTCTTCAGTGAGTTCATCCCTGGTTATACTCGGAGGCCTTTCTTGTCTAGAATGTTCCGTCCCTCTGGCATAATCCTTTTTCACACCTCTAGGGTCACACCTGCCTTTCCTTTGGACTTTCTAAAGTTTTTTCCGAAATCTAGTACAAGTGACTGACTAGTTAAGGCCCTGTACGAGGTGCCGGAGACATCAAGACACAAAGCCACTCACTTACAAGTAGCTCATATCTATTGAGTGAGATTATATGAAGTTGCCTTTTTTTTTAGATCTTGAAAAAAAAAAAAAGGCAAAGTGTCCGTAATAATCCCGTATAGTTGAACTTAAGGAAAGAGAAGACCGTAAGGAACTACCAGTGTGAGAAATACACAACAAGAAGCAGGAACAAGAAGAGGAGTCCCGATGAAGGGGATTAAAAAAAAGAAGAAGAAGAAAACAGTAAGAAGTGCTGTGAACAAAACTGAGCCCCATCATGGAGAGCACCTGGGGACCACTCTAGAGTGGGTGGTCAGGGGAAGTGACTGGTGTGTCCCATCCAGGAGCTTGTACCCTGGAAAGACTCAGGGAGATGGGGAAGACTTCAGACGTCGAGGACAGGACCCCACTCTGTGGCTTTCTCTGGAGGGAGGGTGAGGAAGGGCAGGAGAGGGCCAGTCCAGGAGCCTAGTCGGTCGGAGGGGTGCTTGCGGTAGCCCACACGTAAGATGGCTGTGGCCTACAGGAGGGCCATGACAATGGGTTGGGGAAGAGTGGGCATATTTAGGATGTGCGACACACAGGCCTTTTTGGTGACAGAGTGGGGGGAGGTGTAAGGAAAGAAGAAGATCTCAGGGAAGTGTCTGGGTTCAGTGTTAGGGGACTGGATAGTTGTGCTACTCCTCAAGATGAGGAACCCCAAAAGAGAGGCAGATTGGGGAGCCAGCGACATGAGTAGAGGAGAATGGGGAGGGGGGTGATTAACCATAGTTCTGGAAATGTGTACAAAAATTGCCCCCAATGACCCACACCTCCCAGCATCCACAGCCTTGTGTAGTGCCCTCCTCTTGAATCCAGGCTGGGCCTGGAGCTCTTTTTAACCAATAGCATGTGGCGGAAATGATGCTGTGCCAGGGCTGGGCCTGAGTCATATGAAAGCCTGGAAGCGCCTGTCTTTTGTACCTTTTGGAGCCCTGAACCCCCATGTAAGAAGTCTGGCTACCCTGCTAGAGTGACCAAGTGGAGTGACCATTTGGAGAGGCCACCTGGAGAGGAAGAGGCCCTACGACTGCAAGGAGAAAGAGAAGCCCAGTCGTCCCAGGGTCTCGGATGAGCCCACCTTCCGGATATTCCCATCAGTGTGCCAGCCATGTGAGGGAGCCATCTTGGATGTTCCAGCCAGGTACCCCAGGTGTCTGTAGCCCCAGCTGACACCACACAGAGCAGAAGTACCTCTTAGGCAGGCCCAGTGAACCCACAGGGTCTTGAGAGAGAATAAGATGGTGTTTGAGGTGGGGGGATTTTTTCATACAAACTTTTTAAAAAATTATAATAAGATACATATACTTTACCATCTTAACTATTAAGTATACAGTTCAGTGGCATTAAGTGCCTATCACCACCCATCCGCAGAACTCTCTTCATTTTCTTAAACTGAGCCCCTGTACCCATTAAACAGTAGCTCCCATTTCCCTCTCCCCTCTGCCCCTGGCAATCACCACTCTACTTTCTGTCTCTATGAATTTGACTCCTCTCGGTACCTCGCATAAGTAGAATCCTACAGCGTCTGTCTTTTTGTGATTGGCTTTTTTCACTCAGCGTGATGTCTTCAGGGTTTATCCGTGGTATAGCAGGCGTCGGGATTTTCTTCCTTTCCAAGGCTGAACAATAATCTTGTATTTATATACCACATCTTGTCTGTTCACCCGTCAGGGGACCCTTGGATTGCTTCCACCTCTTGACTATTGGGAGTAATACTACTACAGACATGGACGTGAAAATATCTGTTCAAGGTCCTGATTTCAATTCTTTTGGTTATAAAGCCAGAAGTGGAACTCCTGGATAGTGTGGCAGTTCTATTTTCAATTGTTTTGAGGAACTGCCATGCTCTTGTCCCCAGTGGCTGCCCCATCTTACATCTGGGCCAACGGTGTGCAAGGGTTCTAATTTCCCCACACCCTCACCCACACCTTAGTATTTTGTTTCTTAGGTTTTGGGATTTGGGGGTTGTTTTGATAGCAGGCATCCCAGCGCGTGTGAGGTGTTACCTCGTTGTGGTGTATGGTTCTCGTTTTAAGCCACTAAGTTCTGAGTCAGTTTGTTATTACAAGGCAACGAAGACACTGAGTTTGTGGCTCCAGTGCTTCCCTGGCCATCTGGTTATCATGGACCCTAAGATGATCGTCACCTCCTCCCAAGACCCCCCATCTGTACTTCCCAGTTTCTGGTGCTTGGCCAGAATCAAGTCTAGAGCGGCTGCCCTTGAAGGCAACCTTGGAAACGCATGCTGAGAATTTCCCCAGTGCTCTTTTTATAAGAATTAGACACCCCTCCTCCTTGGCTTAATGTAACATGTTGGGGTTGGCTACACAGGTGACTTGTGTCGGAAATACCTGGAGCACCTTCTCGAAGGTAAAAGGTTTTCAGAGCATGGCTGGCCACCCTCACTTTTTGTCATACACATATGAGACAAGTGTCCGAGAGGGTGCCGGATCCCACGCTCCCAAGCTCCCGAGGGTATTGTAGATTTTCTCATGCGTTCACACGCATATCTGACTGTTCACCCTCTTCCACGTTCCCACGCTCAAGTACAGGTCAGACCCTGCTGACCCAAGTTATAGTGAGGCACCTTCAAGATAAACCTGGCTGCTGAGATCGCCTGGGGGAACTTTCACAAGTCTCGACGTTCAGGCCACTGCTCGTGCCAGTTAGATCATAATCTCTGAGTGTGGAACCCAGGCATCAGTACAGCCAACTTTGAGAACCAAAGATCTTCAGCCATCGTCAAACCCAGGCCCACAGCGGGGAGGGGCAGGGAGAGAGGGAGAGCCAGAGAGAGACTCCCAACCCGGCCCCATGCTGTCAGCGCCGAGCCTGATGTGGGGCTCGGTCCCACGAACCGTGAGATCATGGCCTGAGCCGAAATCAAGAGTCGGGTGCTCAACAGACTGAGCCGCCCAGGCACCCCTCACTGTGGCTTTGATTTTCATTTCCCGAATGACTGATGATGTTGAGCATCTTTTCAGGTGCTTGTTGGCCATTTATATATCTTTTTTGAAGAAATGACCATTCGAGGCCCAAATATTTCTTAGCCCCCAATCCTTACAACACCACTGAGAGGAAAGGATCGTCTGTGTTTTGTTTTGTCTTTTTTTTCTTGACATCCATGTTTTTATAGATGAAGAAACCGAGGCTAAGAGAGGCTAGGATGCCCTAAATCTAATTGGTGATGGAAAGCAAGGTCTGTCTAATTCTGAAATTCACAGCATATACATGCCCGAAACTTTTAAGTTCACAGATGCTAGTGCCAAATGAGAATTGCAGTCAGAGAGATATGGGGCATAGAGGAGGGGTGAGCACTGAAACATGGGCCTCCCAGGACATCATCAGGGGACAAGTAAGAGCAGGTTCCATACATGTTCCCTGTGAGAAAGTTCTCAGTGACAGAGAGAGATGCAGGGCCCCAGCAGGGCACGGTAAAGGGGACCCCTGTGGCCAGACCTGTGTCTGCAGCCGAGAAAGACACGGTTGGGGTGTTCAGCTGGGAGCCGCTTGTGTTTCGGGCTCTGGACTCATGTCCCAGGAGCTCTCCTGGCCTGGCCAGACTCAGCTCCGGCTACAGATTCTAGGACGGGCTCAGTCCCAGCCTCACCCACGGTCGCTCCAGAGGAAGCAAGAAGTCAATGCCCTGCTCAGGCAGCCACTGCAGCTGCAGGAAACTCGGAGGTGTGAGACGATATTTCTGTTAAACTGTCAGCTTCATCAGAAATCAGTGCCAGAAACTGGCTTCACGGCTGTGTGTGTGCACACGTGTGTGTGCCTGTGTACACGGACCCCAGCACCCTTTAAGAAGCCACCTCTACCCCAAGCGGTGAGAGTGAGGTGGGGTGGGCTGCGGTGGGGTGGGAGGGTTCCGATGATCTGAGCGAGAGGAGAAAGGACCAGAGCTGCTCCCAGGCCCTGGCAAGGAGCCTTCGCCTCTGGAAATGATGCTGAAATATTTCAGCCTCTCTCCTGGGGCTTCCTGTTTCCTATTTGGTCTCTGGTTTCCAGGCAACACATGAGCACCCCCAAACCCCTGAAACGTGCAGGTCTCCAGTGCCCCTCTTGCTCCGAAGCTCACATCTGTAACGAGTTTCCCGCCTGCGGGTCTCCCGGGGCAGCCCACCCCCTCGGCTCTCTCCAGAGGACAGAGCAGCTGAAGATGTCTTGTGGTTGGGGGAGGAGGGGTGTGTTTTCCTCCTTTGTAGGTTCCTCCGGTTTAATAAATCCTCCCGCAGAGTCAGTTTGGCGGGATCTGGGGTGGGGGTGGGGCAGGAGATTTAGGGTCTGCAGCTTTGATTTCGTGAAGCACGGAGTCCTGGCGGGAGGCCAACAGCCTGGAAAGAAGGTGGGGGGACAGGGGCAGAGTTGGCCCGCCGGTGGGCCGAGGGCTGGGTTTCTCAGGAGCGAGCACAGGGCCGGCTTCTGCAGTTAGGTGACCCCGGTGGGGTCTGGGGGCTCGGCCCTTCCTTGGGTGCCTGGTGAACTGGCTTCTGAGTGCAGGGGGCCTGGTGGGAACAGTGGAAAATTACAGAGGCAGAGTTTTGGGGAACTGCCATTTTTGTTTTTAACATCATAATACGGGGTATGTGTTTTTCAAAGTTCAATAGGACTTCAAGGCTCCTGTCCTCCGAGCCCCAACCCCAGGGGCATCCACGTTTATTTCCTTTAGCTATTTGATAACAATTTACCTCCGTATTTACAATACTATTTTTCAATATCATTGTAGGCATTATTGACTTCTACCGTGCAAGATAAGGATTGGTCTCTCTTGCACACACATACACATACTTCCACTCTCCCACCTCACAGGGAGTTGTACAGTGACATTTAAAGCACAACACTCAGGGGTGGCTCAGCCGGTTGAGCATCGGACTCTGGATTTCGGCTCAGGTCATGATCCCGGGGTTTATGAACTCGAGCCCTGTGTCCAGCTCCGCACTGACAGTGTGGAGCTTGCTTGGAATTCTCTCTCTCCCTCTTGCTGCCCCTCCCATTTGTGCTCTAAGTAAATAAATTAAAAAGTTTTTTTTTCATAAATAAAACAGAATGTTCAGTATTTGTATTATGAGTAGGTAAACGCTGTTCCCAGCTGAGCATCCTGGCACCAGATTAGATTTCTCTCCCTGTGCATCTTCCTTGCCTCTGTCTCACCCCCACGTTAACAACTGCCTTGTTTTGTTGGTTTTATTCTCTACATACCTATCATTAATTTTTCTCCGGAACCCCTCTGTGTGTGTGTGTGATCCAG
Organism: Panthera onca; assembly: GCF_046562875.1. NCBI lineage: Eukaryota > Metazoa > Chordata > Mammalia > Carnivora > Felidae > Panthera > Panthera onca. Next base: position 23,401,770 of record NC_138355.1, read on the forward strand.
GTAATGGGCCCTTTTTGTTTTTTCCCCGAGACTTCGGTCCCCCAGCTCAGCCTCCTGCTCTTATCTGAGCCTGGGAGAGCTCAGAGCACTCTTCCACGGCTTCTTTCAACCTAAGCCTGGAGATTCCTGTCCCTTCTCTCCTGGGTTCCTTCCATGCCCATCTTTCTCTTCCTTGGTTCACTCCCTCATTTTGGTGGCGCTCCCTCTCCACGAGCTTCCTAAGAAAAGGGTGTGTGAAAGGTAAATTGTCTTAAAGCCATGCACGCCTAAAAGTGCCTTTAGTCTGCCCTCCCAAGATGAAGAGTTTGGCTGGAAAGACAATTTGAGATTGAAAGTCATTTCTCCCATTATTTTGGAGGCACGATTCCTTGTCTTCGAGTTGCCAGCGCTCCTGGTGAGAAACCTCATCCCCCTCTTGTTACTGACCCTTGTTTGTGGCTTTCCTCCTCTGCTGCACCACTGATAAGATCATCTCCTTATTCTTGACATTTAGACAATTCAAGATTAAGTACCTTGGTGTGGGTCTATTTTCATTCTTCTGATACACTGTGGGTCCTTTCAAACCGGCAATTTACATCCTCCGTGCTGAAGGAGACACAGAATCTGAAGCAGCCTCTGGGCTCTGAGCCACAGAGCCTGTCAGCACAGAGCCCAATGTGGGGCTTGAACCTATGGACCATGAGATCCGTGAGTTCTACTGAGACAAAGTTGGACACTAACCGACTGAGTCACCCAGGTGCCCCTGTCCCTGAAACTTCATGAGTATATTTACCTTCTTATTTTCCATCTCTTTTTCTATTTTCTGAGAGATACTCGTGAGTTTATGTTCTATCCTTCCTACTGAATTTTTAATGACCATTATAAATTTTCAAGAGCTGTTTCTTCCTGAGTATTCTTTTATATATGTATCACCCTCCTTTTTTATGGATCTTTCTGAAAATCATTATAATTGTTTTTTTCTTCCATACATTATCTTGGTTTCCTAAATTTTTTCTTTTTTTTTTAGTTTTGGCTCAGTCTTTAATGTTGGGGGTTGTCTGGTATGGATGAAAACTACTTAAGAAAAAAAAAAAGCCTCCCTTTAGAAATATAATAAAAAACATATAAGCTCCCCTGTTAAGAAAAAATACCGGGTTTTTATTCAACAAAATGCTTTGCTAGGTAAAGTCACTGGTGTAAAATTTACAATCCCAAATTAGATTGCATTTTGCTATATACTATATTTCCTCTTCTTAAAAACTCCTGACATCCAAAGAATAAAAAATAAGAAAATGAATTTGCATTAAAACTTGTTTTTAATATAAGAAATGCACAGAAAACACTTCCTACTCTTGAATCAGTCACCAGATTTGTGAAACTTTAGGTAATTATTACATTAATCATACATCTCAGGCTATGTCAATAATATTAATGATTCTGTAGACCTTAAAAATAAACTGTCAGCTATTTTAATAGCAATAATCAGGAATAGCAAAGAATTGCAATCCGGAACAAGCAAGCTACAGCTAAACCATAGGTAAGTTCAGAGAACAAAGAAGAGGGATGTGCTTTCATAGAGGAAAGAGGGAAGTTGGGAGGGGCTGTTGTAAACAAAAAGTTCATTGGTGTAAACGGGGAGTTTGAAGGATAGTTGCTTCTCGAAGTATAGTGGCTTCTCGTTGGCTGAGCTGTTGCTGGGGCAGAAGGAAAGCCTTCCTTTCCTCCTGCTAAGGCAGTACAGTCATATCAACTTACCAGGCACCTCTCCTCCCGTTGGGTCTGCAATGGATGACAAGTGGTAGGGTGTGAGAGCTCCCACTTCTGGCCTCCTGACTCCATTTTAAGTGAGGTTTCCTTTCATTCTTCAAAGATCTTGATCAAAAGGGGGGGAAATATAGGTATGCCTGGGTGGCTCAGTCAGTTAAGCATCCAACTCTTGATTTCTGCTCAGGTCATGATCTCACAGTTCGTGAGTTCAAGCCCCCACATCAAGCTCTGCGCCGATGGTGCAGAGCCTGCTTGGGATTCTCTTCCTCTCTGCCTGTGCTCTCTCTCTCTCAAAATAAATAAATCAACTTTATTTTAAAAAGGGGAAATATATATTTCCCCCTTTTGATCAAGATCTGTCTTTGAAAACATCACTGATCAAGACTCAGGTTTTCCGTATTTAGTAGTTTTATTTCTCGGTGCGAGGAAGGACCTTTCCTGGTTGTCATGTCCTGCATAGGAGGGCAAGTACAAGGCAGTTGGGAATCACTTAAGGCCACATTTGAGTAACAGAGAAGGTTAGGAGAGGGAAAACTCTCAGGCACTTCCCACTTATACAAGATTGTAAGCACTGGAGATCATCTTGCTGGGTACGTCATTTTTGCAAAAGTGTTTTGACAGACAATAAAATGCAAACCTTAAAATGATTATACGAGACAGAAGAAATAACAAGACAATTCCAAAGTGAATGATGGTTCTAAACCAGGACCCTAGGTCTGAGAGTAGCCAACTGAAATATTTACTGTCACTTATTCTACCTTTGGGGAGAAAAGTTGTCCTTATGGAGGCAAACCCAGAGTCACATACGCCTCCTGGAAGTCCCCACTTACAAAAGCAGAATAGTGAATACTATAGGAGCACACTGAAAGAGTTAATCAAGTGCATTTGGGAAGATACAGTGCAGGTATAAACATGAAGCGATACCTGATTAACTTTTTGTCAAACAGCAAAATTCAAAGGTATTTTGAAACAGCACTGCTCCTGGGGTGCTTGGATGGCTCAGTCAGTTGAGCATCCAACTCTTGATTTCAGCTCAGGTCATGATCCTCAGGTCCATCCCAGGGATGGAGCCCTGTGTCACTCTGCACTGAGTGTGGAGCCTGCTCGAGATTCTCTCCCTCAGGGTGCCTGGGGACCTTAGTCAAGCGACTGACTGTGACTCAGGCCATGATCTCTCAGTTTGTGGGTTCAAGCCCTGCATTCGGCTCTGCACTTGACAGCTCAGAGCCTGGTGCCTGCTTTGGATTCTGTGTCTCCCTCTCTTTCTTCCTGTCCCTCCCCCGCTTGAGCTTGCGCGCGTGCTCTCTCTCTCTCTCAAAAATAAATGAAACTTAAAAAAAAAATTTCTCTCTCCCTCTGCCCCTCTTCCCTGCTCACACATTCTCTCCCTCTCTAAAATAAAATGAAACAGTACTGTTACCTCAAAAGAACCATTTAGAACCAAATGTTACCAACAATACTGCCTACCAGGTTGCAAATTCAGAGACCATGATTTTGGATAAGAATCCAAAGTCAGTTAATAGTTCAGATGAAGGAAAGACTTTTTTGAATTCTGAACCTTCTAACCCTTCAAAAAGTTTACAGGATCATGAAGAAGACCGTAATTCCAAAAGTTATACAGGCCTGGTCCGGACATCTTGGGAAAGCTGTCTCCTCATATGTCATCTGCTTCAATTCCAGGAAATCTTTCCTTTCAGGTCACCAGATGGTGTGCAGGTCAGGTCTGGTTTTGATGCTTTCTTTGGAGGTGTCATGCGAACCCAAGAGTCTATTCCCTGGAATTTGGAGGCACAAGGGTTGGCTAACAGTACCTGATAAGGGCCTTTCCAGCGAGGTTGAAGGGAGTCTTTCTGGTGGTGTCTCTTCCAATAGACAAACTCTCCAGGTTGCAAAGTGAGATGTATAGGGTCTTTGTCCCCCACGGACGCAGTGTGAAAAGATTGCTCTACGAAAGCATGGTTATTTCTGATAGAAGCAATTAGGCCTTCACAATATTAAGTATGTCTCCTTTTATCAACTGTGGATCAAAGGAGACAGAGGCCAGTGCATTGGATGTCCTGTGACTGTCTCAAAGCCTGACAGCCTAGGAGTTCCAAAGGGGGTGGGTCTGAGATTTAGAAGGACTAAGAGTGATGATTTCAGCCAAGGTATTTGGCAGGTCTCTACAAATCTTGCCAATTAAGTCACACAATATATTGCCGTTACTGCATTCAACTAACCCTGAGGCCTGAGGATCGTGTGCACGATGAAAATGTTGTAAAGCCAGCAAAACAGCACAGACTCACTGAAGCACCTGAGTGGTGAAATAGGTCCCCCAATCACTAAGGAAGTGCAAAAGGGACCCCCAGGTAAAGATGCTGGTTCATGAACACTATCATTTTGTCAGCAGACCAATGGTTTAATGCATGTACAGTCATAAGTGGTGGGAATTTTAGAATTTCTGAGAAGGCCAGATTGTTATTTGATCTAAACCAGAGTTCTCTCTTTTTATTAAACCAACAATGATTAGATTTCCCATATTGTTTTTCCTTTAATGGGGCCAATTGTTGGGTGTCTCTGTTCAGTTTTCCTAATTACCTTTTGGGAGAACATCCCTTTGGAACATGACAGAGGTTTGGCTATTGGGTCCCTTGAAAGCAGGATTTTATTTATTTATTTTTTTTGGCAGAAATATGAGGAAGGTGGTTTCCTTTGGCCTCCAGCGAGTCAAGTCTGGAATGCCCAGAGACCTTAATAATAGCCAGAGCAGCCAGCAAAACTATGGCATCTACTAACTTTTGAACATAGGAGCCATTTTAAATTTTATCCCCATTGGAGGTAAAGACATCTAGTTGTTTCCATAATCTTCCAAAGTCATGAGCTACCCCAAAGGCATACTGACTATCAGTAAAATGCTTGTGGTTTTACCCTTGGCTAAGGTACGAGCTCAAGTAAGGGCATATGCTGACTCAGCCTGTTGAGCAGGAGTAGCCAGAGGTAAACTGCTATCTCAGTGACTTCAAAAGGAGTTGCAGTAGCATCCAGCACTTATTTACCACTTTTGTCCTTTAAATAAGAACAATTGGGAAACCACAAAAAATCTGCATTGGGTAGGGGAGCTTTCGGTAAAAAATTGAATTGCCTCAGGGTGGTCAAACGGTGATCTGTCAGCATTAAGCAGTAGGGAGGGATTTCATGTGCATCCTCCTAGCCCTTGTTCTCAGATCAGATGTCCTAAGTATTGAACACCCATATGAGCAAACTGCAATCTTTCTTTGGAGACTTTAGGTCCCTTTAAGGCCAAAAGTGTTAACAGATGAATGCTGTCACCTGTGAAGAGGTTTGAGAAGGGATCAGAGAAGCAAATCATCTACATATTCTAACAAAGTAGAACCTACCGAAAAACTTCTTTCATATCAACCATTTCCAGTGTTGTTTTTTGTTTGTTTGTTTGGTTTTTTTTTTGAGAGAGAGAGAGAGAGAGGGCGCAAGTGAGCAAGGGGCAGAGAGAGAGAGAGAGAGAGAGAAGCGGGGCTCACCCAGGGCTCATGTTCACCTGAACCAGGGCTCGAGCTCACGAACTTTGAGATCATGACCTGAGCCAGAGTCAGATGCTTGACGACTAAGCCACCCAGGCGTCCCCATCCATTTCAGCCTTTAAGGTTTGTGAAAAGTGAGGACTCTGTAATCCTGGGGCATTACTGTCCAGGTGTATTTCCATTCTTCCCAAGTGAAGGCAGGAAGATATCGACCATCCTTTTCAACTGGAATACTAAACAAGCAGTGCCTAGAGCCATTACAGTGAAAAATTTGCTACCAGGGAGAATGGGTGTCCCGTAGCACATGGGGGTTACAGGAACAACAGGATACAGAGGGGTAACAGCATTATTTATTTGTCCTGGACAGACCTCCATCCTCAGCCATTGGGTTTTCTCATGGGTAAAAGAGAGGTATTACAGGAACTAGGGCAGGGGGTAACGAGGGCCTGAGCCTTGTAATCGTCTATTATGGGCTTGATGCCTTGAAGGGCTTCTTTATTTGGAGGGTGTTGATTAGTTCAGGGGAGAGGTTTTGAGGGACCTATTTGAATCCTGATGGACGATGCCCTGTGGATTCTGGGAAAAGGTTCAGAGACAGGAATCTGCTGAGGTTTATTAGAGACTCCCACCTCTTGAACTGGTTTAGCACTTCAAGGCAGAGGCTACTTTATGGCAGTCGGGCTGAGCACCAAGAGCGTAGCTCTGGTTTCAATGAAAGGAAAGGGGTTCATTCCCAGTCTGGGGAGTGGTTTCTCTGAGCCGGTTAAGAGGGAAGATTGGGAGGAGCCCCTGTAGCTCCTCAGAGCCCCATCTCTCTCGGACACTGGAAAGGCTGGCCAGAGGGCCGGAGGTGTCTGAGTGCTTGAATTTGTATGATTTTTTTTTTTTTTTTTTTTTTTTGCCACCCTGGCTCTTTGCAGTAATAGAAGAAACTTTTGGTTTTGCTTGGGGAGCTTTATTTGCTGGAGTTGAAAGTTGAGAATTTTAGCAGTCTTTCTTTTAGGTGACCCATCTAGGGTGCCAGAGAGCTTGCTGGCCAAATTAACTACATCTGAAGTGGACATGGCTTCCCATTCCATCCTGGGGTTTTCTTGGGGTGTTTTTGTTTCTGTTGTTGTTGTTGTTTTAACAGAGACAGATCCTGGTTCAGTCATTTAATAAACAGAGTTAAATGCTACCCAGGTGAATTCAATATCTAAAGGAAGACCAGAATTTTCTTTGAAGACAATTTGGAGTCAGTAATATTAGTCACGAATAGGTTCATCAGGCTTTTGTATACAAGCCTCAATTTTGGTCCAATCAACAGGCTTAAGAAAAAGCTACTACAGTTGCTTGGTGGAGATTTCCAGCAAGTGTCCTAGCATCTTGCCAAAAGTTAGGGAGTCTGTTTCTCTCTATCCCTTTCAGGATGTTCCCATCAGGATCTTTTCATGCAGTGTTTGACCTGCTCCTCATCAACCATCCCATGTGGGCTAATGGATATAAATCTGAGAAACCAGGTCGTTAAATTTGAATAAGTTAAATTCTTCAGCAAACCTATGGGGATCCTCCGTTTAGGAAACTGTGGCTCAAAATTCATCCTTAATCTAGAGAACATAAGAAATTTGGGGTTTATTTGAGTCCTCAGTAGACTTAACTTTAAAGAGGCAGGTTTTGCAGTGCCTCGGTGGCTCAGTTGGTTGAGCATCGGACGCTTGATTTTGGCTCTGGTCATGATCCCTGGGTCACGAGATGGAGCCCAGAGTCAGCGTGGAGGCCACTAAAGATTCTCTCTCCCAGTCCCTCTGCCCCTCTCCCTTGCTTATACACTCTCTCTCTCAAAAAAAAAAATTAAAAATAAAGAGGCAGGTTTTAATAGATTCAGGAGAAGAGGGAGTGGGGAGAGGTTCAGAGGAAAAGGGAAATTCGGTGAAAAGAGGAGAAATGAGAAGACGGGGGGGGGGGGGGTGCAAAGGGGGCAGGGATGAAGAGGGAAAAGAGGAACATGGTGCCTGGAGGTGGGGCCTGAATAGAAGGCAGCGGTGCATGAGCAGACAAAGAGGACAGCAGAGGGGAAAAGAGGTCTCAGAAGCCATTTTTATTTATTTCAATTGTTTGTTTGCCTCAGATAAGTCAGAAAGGGTATTTTGCAAAGAGGGGCACCAGGATGGCTTAGTTGGCTAAGCATTTCACTTTTGGTTTTGGGCTCAGGTCATGATTTCACCATTCATGGGTTCGAGTCCCATGTTGGACTCTGTGCTGGCATTGCGGAGCCTGCTTGGGATTCTCTCTCTCTCTCTCTCTCTCTCTCTCTCTCTCTCTCTCAAGATAAATAAACTTAAAATAGTATTTTGCAAAGAAGCAAACTTAGAATCCTAAAAACGTTTGGAAGCCTCAAGGTACCAATTAAAATAGGCATCCCATTCAGTTTTTTGTTTTTGCTTTTTTGGAGCTGCAGCTTTCTAATTTACTTTTAAGTAAAACAAACTTGGAGAGATCAAAAACGTCTCATAATGGACATGAACTATGAAATTCTGAACTGCTTTTGGTTAAGTTGGTCCATTTAGTTAGAAATGTGCTTGAGCTGGAATGCAAGCTGGTGCAGCCACTCTGGAAAACAGTATGGAGGTTCCTCAAAAAATTAAAAATGCAACTACCCTACGACCCAGCAATGGCACTACTAGGCATTTATCCAAGGGATACAGGTGTGCTGTTTCGAAGGGACACATGCAACCCAATGTTTATAGCAGCACTATCAACAACAGTTAAAGTATGGAAAGAGCCCAAATGTCCATCGATGGATGAACGGATAAAGAAGATGTGGTATGTATATACACTGGAGCATTACTCGGCAATCAAAAAGAATGAAATCTTGCCATTTGCATCTACGTGGATGGAACTGGAGGGTATCATGCTAAGTGAAATTAGTCAGAGAAGGACAAAAATCATATGACTTCACTCATATGAGGACTTTAAGGCACAGAACTGATAAACACAAGGGAAGGGAAGCAAAAATAACATAGAAACATGGAGGGGACAAAACATAAAAGACTCTTAAATAAAGAGAACAAACAGAGGGTTACTGGAGGGGTTATGGGAGAGGGGATGGGCAAAATGGGTAAGGGGCATTAAGGAATCTACCCCTGAAATCACTGTTGCACTATATGCTAACTTGGATGTAAATTTTAAAAAATTAAATTAAAAAAAAGATGTAGCAAAAAGCAAAACATACTAAGAGAAGTTCTATAGACTGAAAAAAACGATACTGGAAAAGAAACCTGGATATCAGAAATTAAAGAGCATTCAAAATGGTAACTATCTGGGTAAATATAATATGTTAGTCTTCTACTTAGTTATTTAAAACAAAACATGTTACTTTGTCTGAAAAAAAAAAATGTGCTTGAGTAAGGACCACAGTTTTTACTCATAAAACCAGCCTGGACCTCAGAAGAGGGGGTGGGAGGGGGTACACTCTCAAAGCATTTCGATGACTGGTATCCCATTTCTTAGGGATTTTTCTCCAGGGTAAAAAGGAAAAATTCCTAAACAGTACAGTTTCAATAGGAACAGCCTGATCTCAAAAGGAATCAGACCAAAGGTCAAACAAGTATTCTCAGGAAGGACAAGAACTGAGACAGGTTCTGAATCAAGCCTAGAGGCTCAAAACACAAAGTAGGGCTTAAAACCGAGGAGAAAACTTAACTCTCAAACCCCAGTGTTGACAAGAAGCAGTGAGCTCAACTGGCCATAGGGGTGCAAGCAACTGTTTGTTTACCAGCCTTGAAGTTGTTGGGGGTAGGGGAGTCTTCTCTGGATCCAACTTTAGATCACCAAGTGCTGTTAATCCTGCAAATAAAACTGTCCTGGGGGCACCTGGGTAGCTCGGTCAGTTCAGCATCCAACTTTTGATTTCGGTTCAGGTCGTGGCTCCCAGGGTCATGGGTTCAAGCCCCGCATTGGACCCTGAGCTGAGTGTGGAGCGTGCTCAAGACTCTCTCTCCCTCTGCCCTCTCCCCGACTCGCAGCGGGTGCAATCTCTCTTTCAAATAACCAAACCAAACTAAAACCTCATCCATTATTTTAACAGAAAAAAAATGGGTCTATTCAGAAATAGCAGAGAATTGCAATTTGGGACAAGCAAGCTACGGCCAAACCAGAGGCAAGTCTGGAGAACAAAGAGGAAATGTTTCCTCTATGAAATGTCTTTCATAGAGGAAAGACAAAAAAATCCATTGGAGCCACTGGGGCTTCCAAGTACAGTGGCTTCTCATTGGCTGGGCTGTTGCCGGGGGAGGAGAAAAACCTTCCTCCCCCTGGGGTAGTATAGAAATAGCTTAAGCAGTATCAATTTACAAGGCACCTCTCTTCCTGTTGGGTTCACAATTGATGACAAATACTTGGGTGTGAGAGCTCCTCCTTCTGGCCTCCTGACTTCATTTCAAATGAGGTTCCCTTTTATTTTCACAACTCAAAGTTGATGTAAGCCTTTTTTCATAAGAAACAAAGTTTTCCAAACTCAGCACAAACCCCTAGCAGATAAGAATAATTCTCTACTTGTTCTCTTTTGCAGTAGAGGGGTGGTTGTTTTTAAAGATAGTGTTTTCTCAGCATTTTCCCTAAAAGTTGAACACAAGGCAGAGTTTGTGTGTGTTTGGCTTACCAATGATTTTCTCCCACTCTGATGACCCTGGGCTGTCTGTGGGTGGTTGTTTGGGGCACCTCTGGGCATGGGGACTGCAGAGCTTCTCTACAGAGGGACCAGTTTGAGACTTGCATATTTTGATGGGAGGGCCCAAATTTCAGTAACTGTAGGTCATTTCTCTTGAGCTGGTCCGTTTTTCCAGCGAAGAATCCTCCAATTGCTCATCTGGGAGGTAGCCGCCAGGCTTGCTCAGATCAGGTGGAAAAGGGCCCCCGGGGTCTCAGGGCACAGGCTGGGACTCCCAACTCCATTGCCTCGACCTCATTGTGTGCCTTTGTCCCCCATCTGCTGGGCTTGGTGACCTAGAATCTGAGTCTGTCTGGTCTGTCTCTGCAGAGAGTGAACTTCCTATCTCCTAGCAGGGTGAGGGGAAGGAAGATGGGTTCTTACTGTCCCTGTGTCCTCTGTGCCACCTCTCCCCTGACCTTCTGAGGAAGCTTGTGTTCACTATAGCCTCCTAGGCCCTGACAGGACAATTCCAATTATTCAGTCTTCTAAGGTTGTCTGTCAGGGGTACTCTTATCTTTGTCCTTGGGAATGTACATGTTTTGTATTTTTTAACAAAGCTTCTTTAAAAAAAAAAAATTGTTGGGGAGCCTGGGTGGTTCAGTCAGTGAAGCATCTGACTTTGTCTCAGGTCATGATCTCACAGCTCATAAGTTCGAGCCCATGTTGGGCTCTGTGCTGACAGCTCAGAGCCTGGAGCCTGCTTCGGAATCTGTGTCTCCCTCTCTGACCCTCCCCCACTCACTCTCTCTCTCTCTCTTTCTCCTTCAAAAATAAACATTCAAAAAAAATTTTAATAAAAAAATGTTTATTTATTTTGAGAGAGAGATAGAGCTCGACCAGGGGAGGGGCAGAGAGAGAGAGACAGAGAATCCCAAGCAAGACTCCACACAGAGCCCAACTCGGGCTTGAACTCACACACCCGTGAGGTCATGACCTGAGCTGAAACCAAGAGTCAGCCACTTAGCCGGCTGAGCCACCTAGGTGCCCCTCTTAATTAAACTTCTTAAAGCCCCTCTTAATAAAACTTCTTAAATGCAGTTTGGAGAAGGAAGAGAGAGATACAAATGTTTTGAGTCCATCTGGTTTAACTGAAAGTTTTCACTGGTCTTTTGCAATCGTGAGATTGTGCCTATTCGGTGCCAGCCTCTTCCCAAAAGCCTTCTCAACTCCCCATCCATTTACTTATCTATCTGTTTGTTTAACTGTTGTCTGGTTTTGGTGCCCCACCCCAGCCACAGAGCCCGGCGGAATACTCATGTAAACAGACCAGTTAGAGGCCAACTTGATAAGGCTCGTCATCGATAGATGCAGGACTCAAATCTGGGTTTTTGAATCAGACCCAGAGCTCTTTCCACACAAGAGGCCAAGTTAAAGATTCATATACTGCCTTGCAAGCCTCTGACTTGGACAGGACAAGAGAAACTTTAACTCCCCCAGAGAAAAGATGAGCACTGCCCTCTGCAGGGTAGGCACAGTGGGGACTCTGGGGGGTCACATAAAGGAGACAGTGGGTAAATGGTCATCTGTCATGGGTGCTCTACCAATGCGAGGTCACTGGAGAACCACTCAGATGCCTTCTGATTCTCAATTCTTTAATTCTGTGCAACCCACCAACCCAAACACATATCATGCACTCAGGGCTGAGATTTTTCCCCCGGAGTGATACGGACCAAAGAGACATCGACGTAAACTTAACAATTCCCCCACCAGTATCCTAGCCCCCCAAACTTGACCCACTCAGTCCCCTGGATCCTCCCTGAGGCTGGAATCGTGTTTCCAGATTTTTGAACAGATGTTCCATTTTAGAATTCAAGAATAAGAAATTGGAATCCCTGGGAATTCTTGGAAATTCCCCCAATCCTAAGTTATTCTTAAAACACTTCCAACTTTCTTCATATTCTGTACTTGTTATTACATACATCTTAAAATTTTTGTTTAACAGATAAGAAATGCTAAGTTTGGTGGTGTTCACAGAGCACCACTGCCCACAGTGAATACTCAAACACTGGAAAACGCCGGTGCGTGTTGTTGGGTAACATTTGGATATGTAACATTCAGATCTTTTAGCGAAGTGAATAGCGTGACACACAATCATGTGTGGAAATTGCCAATTTAGGGATTTATTTTTGCTTTCAAATCTTGTTTTTTCTTGGAACACCACTCATAAGATTTGTAAGAGGTATACTGACCTATTAATATTTATTTTGTTGGCAACACAGCTCAGCACCAGAACAGGGCCACACACACGCACACACACAACCTATTAAAACAACTACAAGCAAGAGCGGCTATATGATGAGCACACCCCTCCTCTGTCTTCCTGTTCCTGTTCTCCAAAACGTCAGCCTTAACTTCAGCTTGGTGTTGTCGGCACTTTCCGCTCCTGGTTTCGCTTGACATCAATGGAACCCTTCAAACCAGTCAGTCTCTATGTTGATTGTTAAACTTCGATTCTCACGGAAGAATGATAGCATTTTTCCTGTTTTCCCGATGGCTTTTCCTCAGGATTCATGATTTGGAAAAACCTGCTGATCTCCCAAGGAATGTTCAGAAGAATTCCCTGCATGCAAACACCAGGCTGCAGTTGGTCTTTGCCTGATTTCCAGAGGAAGAGCCTTGTTCAACAAAATGGCGTCATAAGTGAGAGCATGCACGGAAGGAGGGAACACGGAGAGTTTGGCCACTCATGCCTGATGCAGCCTTTGTCATTCCCTCAGGGCCACCTGGGAGCAGTCAGAGCCCCCAGCCCCATTCTGCTCTTCAAATTCGGCATTCATTGAGCACCAACTGTGTACCAAGAACTATGCCAGGTGCAGGAGACACAGCCTCTGCCCTCGGGAGGCCTGCTGTCATCCAGGGGACAGCTCAGGGATGGGGTCTGGTGAAGCCAAGCGGGGGAGGTGGCAGTGACCCCAGCCTTGGCCATCAGTTGCTGCAGCCTCTATCCCATTGGTCCATCCAGAGCTTCAACCCTACCTCCAGGGATAAAAGCCCCCAGGAGATCCTAACTCTGTTTTCCTTGGAAATCAGAGTACTCACTTCAGCCCTCTGGCCGTAGCTGCAGGTGCACCAGCACACCTGTGTGGGGCTCTGTCTCTCTGGGGCAGCCAGTGGAGAGAAGGTAAGTCAGGCTTGAAGAATCTGCTTTATTCCTCATGTCTGTCGTCTCTAGCTGTCAAGTCACTGGAAAGCTTAGAAGGGCTGTGTGTGTACTGGAAGGAAGGGAAGGCCCCAGAGAGGCTCCAGAAAGGCCGGGGACTGAGACCTGTCCTGCCTTCCACCTGGAAGGGAAACTTTCCTCCACCAGAAGCGATACAAGTTGGGTGGGGAGAGCAAAGGAGGCAGGGAGGGAGGAAAGAGTGATGGGTTACAGACAAGGGTGAGCTTAGCAGGAAACTGACAAAACTTAAGCTTTAGGACCCCTCACTGGCGAGGACCTCATCCAAGTTCCTGGGAGAGGCCCGTAGCGATTGCTGAAAATTGGGAAAATTGGGAAAAGTGTGGCATAGATAAACCATAATTAAGACAATAGTGCTTTCCCACTCTGACGTTCTTTGGTCACACTTCCTTTCATGTTGGGTAGTGTTTGGAGTGGCTGTGGCATTATGAGTATAGTCTGGCTGAGGGGAAACCGAGTTAAGAGTGCATATATATACGTGATCTTCAGTCACTTCCTAGTACAGTTAAATACTTTCTACATACAACCCTTCCTCCAGTGTAGGAATGGCTTTAGGATGTCCCTACCAGGGCGCCTAGGTGGCTCCGTCGGTTAAGTGTCCAACTTTGGCTCAGGTCATCATCTCAAGGTTTGTGAATTCGAGCCCCTCATTGGGCTCTCTGCTGTCAGAGCATAGCCAGCTTCAAATCCTCTGTACCTCCCCCCTGCCCCTCCTCTGCTTGTGTGCTCTCTCTCTCTCTCAAAAATAAGCATTAAAAAAAAAAAAAAAAAAAAAAAAGAAGAAGAAGAAGATACTCCAGAGGCAAGGGAAACAAAAACAAAAATGAACTATTGGGATTGCCTCAAGATAAAAAGCTCTGCCCAGCAAAGGAAAACAATCAGCAAAACTAAAAGGCAACCGATAGAATGGGAGAAGATATTTGCAAATGACATATCAGATAAGGGGTTAGTATCCAAAATCTGTAAAGAACTTATCAAAATCAACACCCAAAAAACAAATAATCCAGCGAACAAATAAGCAAAAGACATGAATTGACAATTTTCCAAAGAAGACATCCAGATGGCTAACAGACACATAAAAAAATGTTCAACATCACTCATCATCAGGGAAAATACAAATCAAAACCACAATGAGACACCACCTCACATCTGCCAGAATGGCTAAAGTTAACAATTCAGGCAACAGATGTTGGCAAGGATGCGGAGAAAGAGGATCTCTTTTGCATTGTTGGTGGGAATGCAAGCTGGTGCAGCCACTTTGGAAAACAGTATGGAGGTTCCTCAAAAAATTAAAAATAGAAGTACCCTACAACCCAGCAATTGCACTACTAGGTATTTATCCAAGGCTACAGGGATGCTGTTTCGAAGGGGCACATGCACCCCAATGTTTACAGCAGCACTATCAACAATAGTCAAAGTATGGAAAGAGCCCAAATGTCCATCGATGGATGAGTGGATAAAGAAGATGTGGTGTGTGTGTGTATGTGTATATATATATATATATATATATATATATATGTATATGTATATATATATATATATGTATATGTATATATATATATATACATACACACACACACACACACACACACACACACACACTGGAGTATAACTCAGCAATCAAAAAGAATGAAATCTTGCCATTTGCAGCGACGTGAATAGAACTAGAGTGTATTATGCTAAGCTAAATAGGTCAGTCAGAAAAAGACAAATATCATATGACTTCACTCATATGTGGAATTTAAGATACAAAACAGATGAACATAAGGGAAGGGAAGCAAAAATAATATAAGAACAGGGGGACAAAACATAAGAGACTCTTAAATATAGAGAACAAACAGAGAGTTGCTGGAGGGGTTATGGGTGGGGGGACGGGCTCAATGGGTAAGGGGCATGAAGGAAGACACTTGTTGGGATGAGCCCTGGGAGTTACGGGTAGGGGATGAATCCCTGGAATCTCCTCCTGAAATCATTATTGCACTGTATGTGAACGAACTTGGATGGAAATTTAAAAAGAAAAAGAAAAAAAAGAAAGTCATCCCTACCATCCCCTGCACTAACTCATGACCAGAGGTCACATGGCAGTACAAATGTGACCTGTGGCACCTGGCCCCCAAAGTAGTTGGGAAGTGTAAGAGAAGAAAGGCTTAACAGGCCCAGAGTCAGAAGCTAGTCTGGGGAACTCCTTTCAATCACCGTAAATGTACAAGCAGGGGTCGTGCCCATTGACGTCCCGGTTTTCTTCTGCCGGGAGGTTCTCTCCTGTCAGGGGCAGACTTCATAACGCAGAGTGTACAGTTATAAGCACAGCATATTCTCTTCTCTTTGTTGGGATTGACAAAATAGAATATAGCAAATTCCCGAGTCTGTAAGCACAGGCCTGTAGCAACAGTACATGAAATTTTGGATGCCCATACTAGAACAGCTGAGTTATCTTTCTATTCTTCCTAGAGGAAATGGTGTTACCAAATCATTGGCAAATGGTCATCAAAGACCCTGCAGCCCGGCACACCCGGAAAAATATTCTAGAGGTGTGTCGGGTGGTTAATGAAAATGTTATTTTTCCGGGTTTTGTGATATCTGTACTATTTGTCAGCTTTTAAACATTTATTATTTGATGTGACCTATTTTCTCATTCTTAGTAAATAGTTACTTTTGTTCCAAATTTTATACAGTAAAGCCTTGGCTTGCGAGCCTAATTTGTTCTGGAAACATGCTTGTAATCCAAAGCACTTGTATATCCAAGCAAATTTCCCTGTAAGAAATAATGGAAACTGAGATGATTCATTCCACAACCCAAAAATATTCATATAAAATGATTACAGGGGCGCCTGGGTGGCTCAGTCCACTAAGCGTCCAACTTTGGCCGAGGTCGTGATCTCACCGTTCCCGAGTCCGAGCCCTGTGTCAGGCTCTGTGCTGACAGCTCAGAGCCTGGAGCCTGTTTCACATTTTGTGTCTCCCCCTCTCTCTCTGCCCCTCCCCTGCTCATGCTCTGTCTCTCTCTCTCAAACATAAATAAACATTAAAAAAAAATTTTAATGGTTACGATATTAAGATATAATACAAAATAACAAAGAAAATACAAAATCTAAAGAAAAATCAACTAACCTGCACTTACCTTTGAAAACCTTTGTGGCTGGAGTGAGGGAGACCAGAGAGAGGGGGGCTATTGTGTAGGACGACTTGCACTATCACTAACGGATGTTGACTACAGTGCAGTATTAATAAACTCTTGTCATCTACTGTATTTAATGTAACCGGCAATAAGGCGGCAGAGGAAAGGGTCTCTTAATGCATGCAGCCTGACCTACCGTGAAGCAAAGAATTCCTAAGCTTACTCTTGTACGGAAAAGCAAAGGACTGTCCATAGGTGCTTTGAAGTGACAAAAAATACACTAGTAACCAGTTGTGGGCACCTTCCAACGTTCTGAAAAATCACTGATTTCTGCCAAACACCGCAGCCTGAGACCGAGCATCCAAGCATGGAGACAATCACCCACAATCCTACAATCCCTCAGTGAGAGAGAGAGAGAGAGAGAGAGAGAACGAACGAGCCATTGGCTCAGTTGTGATCATGTGACACTTGGTGCCAGGTACTACTCGTATTCCAAGACCTCGCTCGTTCACCAAGTTAAAATTCATTAGAAACGTTTGCTTGTCTTGTGGAACACTCACAGAACAAATTACTCACAGCAGTACAAGGTTTTACTGTATTTGTAATTTTATATTATTTTTCTTGAAAAGATCTTCAAATGGTATAAGCTTCAGGCCACAAAAAAACCTAGATCTGGGCCTGGGTCTAGGTTTGGGGCTCAGAGGTTTATACCGGCCAGTCCTGGCCCTCAGGCTTCCCTGGGGTCCCTGACCCACTCCCACCCTCAAAGTCTCCATCCTGCCATTCATCTCTTAGGCCCTGGGAGCCATCAACAAGCTGAGGCCAAGGAATCCCTTTGGAGAGTGGGAAGGTACATGAGCCAGTGACGCGTGCATTTGCCGGATTCGATCCCTGGGGGTTTGCCCCCAGCACAACCCTGCCCGGCACGGTGGTCAGCCACCCTCCTGGTGCAGGGTGAGAATCGTGGGCCCTGTGGCCTGGCCTGAGTGTCCTGTAGTTAGTAAGGGCAGGACCAGCAGAGGTGGTCTGCAGTTGATTAGATCTCCCAGTGTTCCTGAGGGGCATATGATACCCTATCTTTCTAACCTCAAGTAATTCAGACTTCGTCCCTGTTCTCGCAGATCTTCCTGCCCTCACATCAGTCCAAATGAGCACCTACTGTTCATAAATGAGCACCAAGCCAGCTTGGGCCGGAATCTGGGCAGCGCCCCACCCCCACCCCACCCCACCCCACCCCACCCCTCGTCGCCTCTCAGTGAAACAATGTGACTGTGGAAATAATCTGCGCTCTTCCTCCTCACCCAGACCATGGGGTCCCTCTAGCCTAATGGGCCACCTAAGGTTGCTCCCAGCCTCGGGGAAATGTTCTCAATTAGCCAGAACTCTGCAGAAAGACTGCAGAGAGAAGAGCTATGGTGTCCAGCGATGTCCCAGACCAGCTGCGCCAACCCAAGCATGAAAGGACACTGACCCCGTGTGGCCATTTGTGGAGGTGCAGCACCAGAAGAGAAATGATGCGGAGATTTGGCACCAATGTGGTCCTGTGGCCCTTTGACCTCAGCAGGGACCCCTTGATGCCCTCCCTGTCTCTACTCGCAGCACAGGACCCTCGAGGAGGGATCTGGCCTTCTCAGGACCCCCTGACTCTTCTCCTCTGGTGACATGTCCCCACGAGGCACTCTCTTTGTGCTATTTGGGGCTGTGTTCGTGGACCATTTGAGCTCAGCAGGGGGCTGGGGGGGTGCCATCGAGGGGGCAGGCATGAGCCCAAAGAACTGGGAGAATTTTGACAGAGGGAGGGGAGCAGAGAGTCCTGTATCTCACATCCTCAGGCCCCAAGCACCGAGCAATGTCCCAGACATCACGAGTGCTCACTTAGTAATGTGGAATACACAGACGCGTGTACACTCGCATTCTAGGTGCGGGAACTGGCCTGAGCTGAGGCAGACAGGCAGGTATGGGAACGTGCTTGGAAGCCTGGCCAGTGAACTGCATCTCTGCGAAGGGCTCCGGGGGGCAAAGGGCCTGGGTGCTTCGATCTGGGTTAGGCGGGCGGATGAGTGTAGAACCCGGCAGTTGTAGCCTCTCCGATTCCATTTTGCATCCTAATATATCCAAGTGAGGTTCTAATTCTAGGCACTCATTCTTCACTGACACCGCCATCAAGGGCCCATAAAAAGAAAGTGCCATGCGTGGGACAGCCGAGGAAGGAGAGGCTCAGAAAAGTTGAAGAGCTGTTCCTAAAGTCAAAGCCACTCCGTTTGTAAGCAGTCACGCTGGGGTTTGCACAATACAATAAAAAGACAACACAGGCGAGGCTGTTGGGCTCCTGGGTCCATGCCCAGCCCCCCCGCACCTTGTAGCTTCTACGGGAACAAGAACCCAACTGGTGTCCACGGCTTCTGTCGCCCCCACTCAATCCACTCTCTCCAGCCATAAAAAAGAATGAAATCTTGCCATTTGCAATGACATGGATGGGAGCTAGAGAGTATAATGCTAAGTGAAATAAGTCAGAGAAAGACATATACCAAATGATTTCACTTATATGTGGAATTTAATAAACAAAACAAGGAAGGGGAGGGAGGCAAGGCAAGAAACAGACATTTAGCTATAGAGAACAAACCGATGGTGACCAGGGGGGTGGGGGTGGGGGGGGATGGGTAAAACAAGTGATGGGGATAAAGACGTGCGCTTGTGATGAGCCCTCAGCGACATACGGAAATGTTGACCCGCTATACCGGACACCAGGAACTACTATAACACTGTTAACTAACTGGAAATAAAATGACAACTTCAAAAAAAAAAAAAAAATCCACTCTCTACTGCAGCGGAGTTGCCGTGAAACTCTCACATCACTCACGCGATCATATCACTTCTGCCCAATGGTTGGCAACGCTTCCTTGGCGTCAGGGGAGAGCCTGAGCATTTGTCTGCGTTTCTTCCCATGTCCCCTGCTCTGGCCACATCACTCCATCCTTCTTCCCAGCGGCAAGAGCCCTCAGGCAGCCCTGTAACCCACCACCTCTCAGATCTGGATGTGCAAACAAATCACCTGGGGATTTTGATTAAAATGCAGATTCTGGGGGCGCCTGGGTAGCTCAGTTGGTTAAGTGTCTGGCTCTTGATGTCGGCTCAGGTCATGGTCTCCAATGCATCTAACTCCATGCTCTGTCTCTCCCTCTCCCTCTCCCCTGCTTTTCCTCCTGATTGTGTGTGTGTATGTGTGAGCACATGCACACTCTCAAAATAAACAATTAAAAAAAATTTTTTTAATGTTTTGTTTATTTTTGAGAGAGAGAGAGAGAGAGACAGAGCATGAGCAGGGGAGGGGCAGAGAGGGAGAGGGAGACACAGAATCGGAAGCAGGCTCCAGGCTCTGAGCTGTCAGCACAGAGCCCGATGTGGGGCTCGAACTTGTGAACTGTAAGATCATGACCTGAGCCCAAGTTAGATACTTAACCAACTGAGCCACCCAGGTGTCCCAAAAAATAAGCATTTAATAAATAAATAAAACGCAGATTCTGATTCACTAGGCCTGGGGTGGGGCTCTGGCTTCTAAATTTCGAACAACTCCCAGGTCACGTCAATTCTGCTGGTCGATAGGCCACAGCTGAGTGACAAGGTGCTAAGCACAGCATATTCCCCTTACCTTTGACCTCTTACCTTCAACCTCTACATAAACTTTTTTTTTGGGGGGGTGGGGGGTCTCAAACCTTTCCTCCCCACTATCACTTTTACCTGGCTGCTAATCCGCCTCCTTCTCCAGGCCTCAGTTTAGATGCCACCACCTCCAGGAAGCTTTCCAGCCTCCCTTTTGAGACTGGGTAAGGCGTGCCTCATGCTCTTTCAAGCTACAAACAGAAATCTGAAATAAGTGAAATGATATGATATCTGGGATTGGTTTTAAACTACTCAAGAAAAAAAGTAGGGGCAGGAGATGAAATAATGGCAGAGTGTTGGGGCGCCTGGGTGGCTCAGTTGGGTGTCCAACTGCAGCTCAGGTCACGATCTCACAGTTTGTGAGTTCCAGCCCTGCATGGGGCTCTGGCACCGACAGTGTGGAACCTGCTTGGGAGTCTCTCTCTGCCCCTCCCCCACTCTCTCTCTCCCTCTCCCCCCCCAATAAATAAATAAATGAAATGACAGGATATTGATAATTGTTGAAGCTGGGTGATGGATACGTGAGGGCTCATTGTACCGTCCTCTCAGCCCTTGTACCTGTTTGGAAGTTCCCAAAAAGAAAAGTTTTAAAAAACAAGGCCTGGGCTAGGGGGCTCTGTCCTCTGCCTCCCCACTCCTGCCCCTGCCTGGCCACGTTCCCCAGTCCACACCCGGCCAGCTGCATTGCATTGTCAGTTGCATACTTGTTTCAAGGGCTGAGATTGGGCTGGGTTTTGTTCGCTTTTGTGCATCAATTCTCAACATACTTTTGTCGAATGACCGGAAAATCCTGCCGGTTTGTGTTAGTTGGCAGAAAGGAAGCAAATTGTTAAAAAAAAATATATGTTGAAACAAAACAATGCATATTGTTCTGCCTAATGTAGAGCCTGCCGTCTGCTCCGGGAGGCCTCTGTGAAGGCTGAGAACAACTTAACAGCACTCGAGAGAATCCATTTAAAGGGGGAAGAAGAAAGCAAATGTGGACACTGGAGCTCTTCAGTGTGAACATGGATCTCAAAGCTGTTGGAACATGAACAGTACAGGTTCATTTATTCAATCCCAAATACTAGTTCAGTGTCAGAGTGTCTGCATGTTGGTGGCACTCTTCTCCAAAGAACTGACTCACATGAGTTTATATGAATGGAAGTGTTAAAAAAAAAAAAAATCAACTGAGGGTGCCTGGGTGGCTCAGTGGGTTAAGCGTCCGACTTTGGTGCAGGTCATGATCTCACGGTTGGTGAGTTTGAGCCTCACGTCGAGCCCCACATCAGGCTCCATGCTGGCAGTGTGGAGCCTGCTTGGGATTCTCTCTCTCTCTCTCTCTCTCTCTCTCTCTCTCTCCCTCTCTCTCTGCCCCTCCCAGCTCATGCTCTGTCTCTGTCTCAAAAATGAACAAACATTAAAAAAAAAAGATTCCATTTCTGGGAGAGGTGAAATTGTAGTTAAGTCTCAGTTTGGTGATGTCGGGCTTGGCATACGCAACTCCATTTTGAGCCTGTTGTTTTTAACAGAAGCTTGTGTTTTGGCCGAATGAAAAAGGCAGATGTGGAGGCGCGGGGGGTGTTGGAGGCAGGAGAGGTGATGTTTTGTGCAGGGGAACCTAAAAAGAAAGAAGAGAAAATGGCGGGGGCGGGGGTGGATGGTGGGATCTCTGGGCCCCATTCCAATCAGACTAAAGGAGTAAGTTAGGGCTGGAGGTTGAAGACTTGTCTTTGTAGGACGCTGAGTGTCAGCACAGCTGATGAGCCATTCTCCTCCATTCCATCTCCTGTAGTCATCTGCTCAGACCCAATGCTGCTCTAATACTCTGAGGTCTCATGGCAGCCATTAGCAGCAGGGGTCAATAGGGGAGCATTACCTCAGTTTTCTGGCTTGAACAACGGGGTGAATTATGCCATTCATTCAAAAGCACAAGAAACACAGTGGGAAGAGCAAGCTTGAAGGAAACATGGCAAGTCCACACCTGGACGCTGGGGGTGGGGGACCTAGAGAGGAGTTTACCTGGTTCCCTAACAAGGAGCCAGCTTCCACGACTCATCACCCTAAGAGGCAGGGTCAGAGGCTGGGGCTACAAACAGAGTCACAAAAGGTGGGTGGATCCAAGAGTCAGGAGAGACAGAGCTTAGGGGAATTAGGATGCATTCAATGCAAGTTTAAAACTTCGGAAGTAGACAGTAAGAAAGGCACTGGACAAGTGTCTGACTTCAGCTCAGGTCATGATCTCGCAGTTCGTGGGTTCGAGCCCCACATCGGGCTCTCTGCTGTCAGCACAGCTTCGGATCCTCTGTCCCTCTCTCCCTGCTCCTCCCCTGGTGTGCTCTCTCTCTCTCTCTCTCTGTCACAAATGAACATTAAAAATTAAAAAAAAAAAAAAAAAAAAAAAAAAAAGATCTTGCGTTTGGAAGCTGTTTGGCTGCCCATGCAATTTTTGAGGCCAGCCCCAATGTCTTATCCATTTCTGTACAACAAGCCCCAGCACAATGTCTACCTCAAAGTAGGTGCCGAGTCAATGTTTGAAAAATTAGTGATTGACAGGAATGCGCTTGGAATGGTATTGACTTTAGCTCCACCTCCAAGCTAGAATGATCAATTGAGCTCACTCGTATTCCTTGTCATTATTGTCCTGGTTACCGTGTATATATAGCATCCAATAACTCCCCTGTTCCCCCAAACTTCAGGGACATTGAAGCTCCGGGAATGAGGGAAACCTCCACCTGATGGCTTTCTGTGGGAAGTCAGCCTCAGCTCACATCTGGTGGTCTGTGCGGAGTCCTCACTGCCAGTGGGATCTTGTATTTCTCCTTCTGCCCGCTAGGTCCAGACCTTAAAGAAACGGAGCCTCCCCGTCTTCCCATTAAGAGGAACTTTAGTCCCCTCTGGACTCTGGTTAGGACTCTGGTTTAGGGAGGCAGTGAGAGACTCCTGCTGTTTGGGTCAGGCTGTGTCAGGGTGAGGGGAGACCCTGGGGCTAGAAGGAGGAGTGGGAATCAGGTGTGAACGTCACCTCGGAGACCACACCTGTCTGGGGCCTTTCCGATGTGGGCTTGGGATCTGCCTGGCTGGCTGCTCCGTTCTCTCTTCGTGCTGCCTCCTGGGGTCTCTGGTCCCGATTTGCTCTCATTCCTCTCTGGGCTTTGCTGTTCGCTCATCTGACTCCCAGCCACGTGATTTTACTCCACATCCAGGTCTATGGACTTCACGTTTAGGGGCAGTGACAGACTGGTGCCCTTAGAAAGATGTTCACTCATTCAACAAATATTTATCAAGCACTGTTCTAGGCACTGGGAGTAGAGCAGTAAGCAAGATAGACGAAATCCCCAACCTCATACAGTTTACGTGCCAGTGGAGCGGGGGAGGGGGAGGATGCTGTATTATTGCTGAACAAATGAGCATGCCCCAAACTTTCTGCAGCAGCGTGCACTGAGAGGTGCATCCCTACAAGCAGAGCATTTACTCCAGCACCCCCCCTCACCAGCAACATTAAGCAGATGAAGCCTGATCCATGTGAGCCACTGCCATAGTAACCACCATAACCATGACTAGCATTTGGCAGATCTGAGATTTGAACCTGAGCAGCCTGGAGGCAGCACTCACGTATTTGCTTTTCTGCTCCGCTTCCCAGGCACAGAAAAGGAAACTTATCTCATCAAGAGATGCTGTGCAGTGCTGAAATGGTGAAAGAAATGCTCTAGGGGGGAGGGGGGAGAGAGGAGAGTACTGATGGCCCAATTTCTTCCCCTCCATCCTAAACCACTGGTGTGTGTGTGTGTGTGTGTGTGTGTGTGTGTGTGTGTGCAGAAGCACAGATGCACACATGTTCCTCGAGCTTTACACCCAGAACTCATGGCCAACACCATCTCCTTCTCTGCAGCCTTTGCTAATCCTTCTTCCTAAAGCTGGGAAGAGAGAAAGGCACTCAGGTGACAGGCTGATGACCATGTTGTTGGGACTAGTCTGCTTAGTGACTGTAGGGGCAGTGTCAGTTACTTGCAGCAGCTATCATATCCCTTCTAGAATAATTTAAGATGCTATTTTTGCTCATGGAAACCAATACTGACCATCTCCTACGTTCAAATCTCTGTGTTGGGCCCCCTTAAATATGAATTACATGTTGTCTTTGGGAAAGGCCAACCTGACTTTAAAGACAGCCTGCCAAGCTCTGAATCCAATGTTTTTAGCTGTATTACTTATAGTTGTGCTGTGTTTATAAATTACAATTTCAAGGCCACTGCTCATTGGTAGCTGGAATAGCTAGATGATATTTAATACAAGTGAGCCTGAACATCCCACAACTTCTGCAGAGAGAAGAGAACCAAGGAGAGGAGTACCATGGGAGTGGCTTTTGAAAGAGCTCCAACTATGGGGCGCCTGGGGGCTCAGTTGGTTAAGCCAACTCTTGGTTTTGGCTCTTGGTTTTGGCTCAGGTCATGATCTCACAGTTCATGAGTTTGAGGCCTGCATCGGGCTCTGTGCTGACAGTGCAGAGCCTGCTTGGGATTCTTTGTCTCCCTCTCTCTCTGCCCCTTGCTCTCTCTCAGTCTCTCAAAATAAGTAAACATTTAAAAAAGCTCCAGCTACCTTCCTCTGAGCCCCACCTTTATCTTCAAGAACCCTCTGTAGATGGATCTGGGTTGGTCTTCTGACCCGCCTCCACTAGTTGTCACAATTGGAATGTTTAAAAACCACGATTCGGGGCGCCTGGGTGGCTCGGTCGGTTAAGCGTCCGACTTCAGCTCAGGTCATGATCTCATGGTCCGTGAGTTCGAGCCCCACATCGGGCTCTGTGCTGACAGCTCAGAGCCTGGAGCCTGCTTCCGATTCTGTGTCTCCCTCTCTCTCTGCTCCTCCCCTGTTCATGCTCTGTCTCTCTCTGTCTCAAAAATGAATAAACGTTAAAAAAAAAATTTAAAAACCACGATTCCCACCAGAATAGCTAAAGTTTGGAAATTAATCATGGTAAGAGGAGCAAAAGAAGCGCTCGTGAACCTCCGCTGACCGGAGGGTAAATTGGGACATTCACGTTGATGACCCTTTGGCCGTATTCATGGGGGGTGAACACACGCACACCTCATGAGCCAGCAATCTCACACCTCGGTGCACCGAGGATCTACAGATCCATATGAAGTGCGTGAATATGTGTGTGAAAAGACGCGTGCAGGAAGGTTCACGGCAGCGCTTTCTGTAAGAACCCAACTGGAAATAGCCCACATGTCCAGCCGCAGTAGGATAACAACTCGGGGGTGTAGTCACTCGGAGGAGTGCTCTACCGCAAGAAGAATAAATGATCTGCAACCACATGTAAACAGGTGGATGACTTAGTCAATACAGTGTTGAGTGAAAAGGTCAGACGGAGGAGAAAGACAACGGCATGGTTCCGCTTACATATCTGCATATAAAGTTCAAAAACAGGCAAAATTCATCTATGGTGGTAATTCCACTCACCACAAAAAGCATGATTTGCACCTGGACCAATGTCAATTTTCTTTCTGAGGTAATCACGAGCTAAGTTTAGATACTTTATACAGCTTCCCTTCTCCTGCAAAGAAAGGTCAACACAGATAACTTAAGTTTTTAATGTTTATTTTTGAGACAGAGACAGACAGAACACGAATGGGGGAGGAGTAGAGAGAGGGAGACCCAGAATCCGAAGCAGGCTCCAGGCTTTGAGCTGTCAGCCCAGAGCCCGATATGAGGCTCGAACCCACGAACCGTGAGATGGTGACCTGAGCCGGAGTAGGACATTTAACCAACTGAGCCACCCAGGCGCCCTATAGATAACTTAATTTTCAAAATAGACAAAAGATTTAAACAGGCATCTCACAAAAGAGGAAATCCAAATGGCAGATAAACAGATCAAGATGCTCAGCATCCCTAGTCATCAGGGTAATGAGAATTAAACCCACAATGAGATCCCGCCGTCCTTCCCCCAGGATGGCTGAAATGAAGACCCAACAATGCCAATTATCAGGACACAAGCCACTCTTCCACACTGCTGCTGGGACTGTCAATAAGTCCACCCTTCGGACAACTGTTTGGCAGTTTCTACGAATACTACACATACCCAATCATTATACTCCTGGGTATATACCCAACGGAAATGAGTGCTTGTGTCCACCAGCAACATAGAAATGTACAGACAAGAATATTCAGAGCAGCTTTCTTCCTACCAGCCAAAAACTGGATCACTCATAAATGTCTGTCATTGGAGAGTGAGTAAATGTTTGAAGCATATTCATACAATGCAACATCACGCAGCATTGTAGAAAAGACAGATGCTGCACCACGCGTGGACCTGAGCGAATTTCAGATAGTGTTCAGTGAAGAGAAGGCAGTCACAGATCATATACTGTATGATCCCATGTAAATGCAGTTCTTTTCTAAAAATGTTTATTTATTTATTTTGAAAGAGAGAGCAAGCATGAGCAGGGGAGGGGAAGAGAGAGAGGGAGAGGATCCCAAGAAGGCTCTGCACTGCCCCCGCAGAACCTACACGGGGCTCAGTCTCACAAACCATGAAATCATGATCTGAGCCAAAATCAGGAGTCAGACCCTTAACCGACTGAGCCACCCAGGTGCCCCGTAAGTGCCATTCTAAAACAAGCCGTGCTAATCTGTGATGACAGAAGTCAGGATAGCAATTCCTTTGTGGGATTGGCGGGTATTTACAGGGAGGAAGGCTGGAAATGTTCCATATCTTGATCTGGGTGGTAGTTACATGAATGTAACTGTGTATCTACTTTTACACCAAAGACGGCATGTAAGTTACATTTCAGGAAAAATGTGAAAGAAAGAAAAAAACAAAGGAAGGAAAGTAGAAAAGAAGGGATGAATGAAGGAAGGATCATCTAAACGCTGCCCTCTCCAATGCAAAATGCAGCCATTCTGGAACACAGGCAACTTCTCAAGAAGTTGAACCTTCACCTATCATGTGACCTAACAATCCACTTTTAGGTGTTTATCCTAGAGAAATGAGAATTTATTTCACACCAAACCCTATATGCGAATGTTGATAGCAGCATTATTCACAATGCCCAAAAACTGGAGACAACAAAATACCTCTGAATGACGAACGGGCAAACTGTTACATCCACACAATGAAATACTTCTGAGCAATACAAAGGGATGGGCTACGGACACATGCGACAACATGGGTGAATCTCAAGTGCGTTATGCTGAGTGAAAACCCGGTCTCAAAGGTTACATGCTACATGATTCCATTTACAGAACATTCTGGAAAAGACAAAATGTAGGAGCAGAGAACAGATCAGTAGGGGCCAGAGCTGAGGGATAGGGGAAAAGGTCCGAATACAAAAGGGGCAACATAGGAGACATAGGGTATTGGAAGGGAGCTGTGTCCAGTCTGAAGCAGTGGTTATGAGAATATATATGTATGCAAAAAAGCATAAACTGTACACCAAATAAAGGTGACTTTTATTACATGTAAATAAAAAATGTTAACAGGAGCAAAAACAAAAACCAAACAAGAAAAGCCCACAATAAGGGCACCTGGGTGGCTCAGGTAAGCGTCCGACTTTGGCTCAGATCCTGATCTCACGGTTTGTGGGTTTGAACCCTGCATCCTGCTTGAGACTCCCTCTCCCTTTAAAAAAAAAAGGGGGGGAGCACCTGGGTGACTGTCGTTTAAGTGTCCAACTTTTGGTTTCATCTCAGGTCATGATCTCACAGTTTGTGAGATCGAGCCCCACGTTGGGCTCTGAGCTGACAGTGCAGAGCTTGCTTGGGATTCTCTCTCTCCTTCTCTCTCTGCCCCTCCCCCTCCCCCCCTCAAAATAAATAAACTTAAAAAAGAAAAAAAGATGGGCAGAGGCCTTCAAGGACTAGCACAGGGCCTGACTTAGAGCAGACATTCATGAGCTAATTTCCTATCCTACCATTCATGTGGTTTAGAATTATCACTGTCCTGTTTCAGATTCTGTGTCTCCCTCTCTCTCCGACCCTCCCCCGTTCATGCTCTGTCTCTCTCTGTCTCAAAAATAAATAAATGTTAAAAAAAATTTTTTTTTAAAAAATTTTAAAAAAGGGGCGCCTGGGTGGCTCAATCGGTTAAGCATCCGACTTCGGCTCAGGTCACGATCTCACTGTCCGTGGGTTCGAGCCCCGTGTCGGGCTCTGTGCTGACTGCTCAGAGCCTGGAGCCTGTTTCAGATTCTGTGTCTCCCTCTCTCTCCGACCCTCCCCCGTTCATGCTCTGTCTCTCTCTGTCTCAAAAAATAAATAAATGTTAAAAAAAATTTAAAAAAAAAGAATTATCACTGTCCTTTGAAATGCCATTAGCTTACTGTCCATCCTTATGCGTCTACTTTAAAAAAAATTATTTTTAATGTTTATTTTTGAGAGAGAGAGAAAGACAGAGTGCCAGTTGGGGAGGAGTAGAGAGAGAGGGAGACAGAGAATCGAAGGCAGGCTCCAGACTCCAAGCTGTCAGCACAGAGCCCCATGTGGGGCTCGAACTCACGAACCATGAGATCATGACCTGAGCCGAAGTCAGATGCTTAACTGACTAAGTCACCCAGATGCCCCTCTATGTGTCTGCTCTTTAGTGCTTAGACCCTACCACTCAGAAACTGCTAGGCTGCCTCCATGCCTCCCTAAGGGAGAATTTATTCTCTGAGGTCATGGCCGACACAGAGTCCTTTTGGGGAAAGGAAAACGTATCTGCCGCTGGATCCATCTTGCTCATGATGCAGGCCTCCTCCCAGCTGGTGGGGCGGGGCAAGCATGAGCTGTCACTCATCCCCACGGAGAGAACCACAGGGCAGAGCCCTCACGGTCAGTCTGCCTTGGTCATACAGAGCACCACCCTTGCCCACAAGGTTGTAGCCTATCACCCGCCCCCCGAGCATGCACTTCTGTAAAGCCCAACTCCAGTACCGCCTCCCCCATGAGGCGTCCCCAGACCACCATGCCCTCCTTCCATCTCCAGAGAACATTTCCTGGATTCAACAAGAAGTTGCTGCACACCCGCTTACTGGGCATTAGGACTGAACAGGCCGGACAAGGACCCCGCCCTGGAGGAGCTTCCTGGGCAAGACCGATGAGCACTGCAGTCAGGCACACTGCGGTGTCAGAGGCACGAAGGTGCCGGGCGGGACGGTGCCGGGCTGGTCGCGGAGGCCTCACCAGGAGACGCCTCAGCCGCAGGGGCCCAAAGGAGGTCCTTACCCCTCCGTGCTCCTGAGCACTTGGCGTTCTTTCTGGCCTCTCCCAGGAAGGGCTGCCAGACTTAGCAAATCAAATTATTGCACGGGACGTACTTACACTAAAAGCATGTGCTTTGTTGATCTGAAATTCAAATGTAATTGGCCACCTGTGTTTTAGCAGGCAACCCAGTTCCTAGGTTCTCGTATCCTCAGGACTCAGCACTGTAGCTGGCTCACAGCGAGTACTCCATAAACAATGAAAGAATGATCCAGTAAATGGATTTATGAGCAGCACTCATTACCCTGCGTTGCATCTTTTTATTTGCATGGTGACTCCCTGCCACAGGTTAACCCACTCAGCAGCGGCAATGGGGATGGTGTCGGATGCCATTCTTCGTTTCTAACACAGGGCCTGGCTGGAAGCAGCCGGGGGGGTGGCTTCGGCGGGCTTTCACTGCCTCCTACACTTTGCACCAGTGCCTCTATTTCCCCGTGGAATAACAAAATAAGAAAAACATTTTTAAAGGTGGGGACATATGTAATATGGAAAACAAACATTTTTTCCATCTCAGGCCCACGAAAGCATCTTTGGAAATCTTTGCTAAGTTTATTAGTGTGTAGCTTGGGCTCTAAAAAGACAGTCTTCCTTCCTGTTCCCTGGCTACCCGCTTCCAACCAAACGGGCTCCCCCAAACCCCTCCTCTGTTGAGATTGGGCACAAACGGCTCGAGGGTCAGTGTTTGTTACAGGAGCGGACAGCATGCACAGACCGTCTTGTGATTCTGGATGTACAGGTCTCTCTCCCCACCACACTGGTGCCCTCTGTCTTTCCCAGGCCCAGCATGTGGCAGCAACTCAGGAAATGTGGGCCGAAAGGCTAACTATCAAGAGCAACAGATCAGGGCGGACGTTAAAGCTTCCACCGCGCACCACGGGAAGGTTACTCTAGAAGCAGACCCCATATTGCCCTCTGGAGGTCAGCAATACCATTGAGGCCCAGCTAAGGCACCGGTGCACACAGCAGCCCACAAGGGAGTGAGTGGTCTAACTGCCCAGCAAGTTCTATGAATGAGCCCAGTCTTCACTCCCAGTTCATGAAAGGAGCAGTGTCCCAGAGCAGCCCCAGCCCCTGCTGGTTTCAACCCAGAAGAAGAATGTTGTTGCTTGAGCCTCTTTTGAGTTTTAAAAAGGACAAGGAAAGGCACTGTATAAAGTGTTTTACTCCTGACTTTTTTTTTTCCTTCATTACTCCAAACTGTTGGATGTTGAAAACCTTGCATTTACTTGTGAATTGCTGGTCTGTGTTTGCGTACGGAGCAGGGTAAAAACTTGAAGGAACAAACTTATTTTCATTTTCCTTGCAAGTTTCTCCATAACTTCGCTTTTCACTGAGCATCCTGTATTTATTTCTGTGCAATCGTGCCATTATTTGGTGCATTTTCCAACTGGAGATGCTGAAAGTTCTCTACCCCACATTATGTGCTGAGGTCCGATGGGCCAAGATGGCGGCCCAGAGGCCACCAGAAGTTAGAAGGGCCTAATTTATCCGTGGAAGACCACCCCGGACACGCGCACTGATTTAGCTAGGAACATTGTATGTGTAAGTGTCAAAGACTAATTCAAAGACATTAAATTATTCACACACTGTTTCCTTAGATGCAAGGGAAGCCAGTAATACATTTATTTCATATATTGAAGGCAAAGTTAGGAGTTCAATGAGAAATAGAGGAGAAAGGGGAGAAGGAAAAACTGAAAACAAGTTTAAAATAATGAACTTTGCCCTTTCTCAGGTAAGCTGCTGAGTAGCAGGCAGCTAGCTAAGAAGGCACACTGGGGTGTCCTGTCCTTGGGAGCTGGATGGCCATCAAAGAAAATGCTCATTGTTTACAGATTCTCGAGAGCCCCAGGGAGTGTAACTGCATTGCTTACGTGAAGGGATGCCTCTGTGTTGTGTCTGTCAGGGTCCTGGGTGCGTACCTCCAATCTCTGTTAGGCTCCAGGAACCTTTTAAACATTTCTTGGTCACAAATGCAAACAGCCTAAATATCCCACAAGGGGGGGACCTGCTAAATAAATTACAGTATATCCTCAGTGGGGAATACCAAAGATCTTTTAAGATATTGTAGTAACTTAAGGAAATGTTGTAGTAAAACAATATATAATAATGTGGGAAGCTATTCATGATACCTTGTGGAGTTCAAAATAAAAAACAGACTTCAAAAGAATATCTGCAAAGAGTCTGGGGAAAGAATAAACACGTGTGTGCTTGTTTGGTTTCCCCCAACCCTATTACAATAACAACTGAAAGGATTTTTTCCTGAATAAAATAAGCTCTTTATTAGAACCTTAGCAGTGATATTAATAAACATAAACTCTGTACAAAGGATAGCAAGTAAAATGAAAATCTCCTTTAAAGCAAGACAAAAGAAACATAAACATGGGCCTGTAAGGAAAGCCTCAGTGGGTGTTTTGAAAGACGTATACCTGCAAAGACAGAGAGGAAGAAACAGACAAAATGACAAAATTTGGAAGCATGTGGCTGAGTGATCCACACACACGGTCCAGGGAGATGGGAGATTCCCAACATGATGTTGCAGACAGACCAGATAAAAAGGACGAAAGGTGGTGTGGGAATGAGGAAGAGAATTCTAAGGAAAGATTTCTTAAAGAAGATGAAATTTAGAATAACCAACATGTTTGTGTTTACAACGAGGAGACTGAGTATACTGGTGAGATATTTGGATTGAAATAATAATAGTAGATAAAACTAAAGAAAATGAAAAACTATATATCATTAACTCCAAAACAAACAAACAAACAAACCCAAAAGCGCAATCAGAGAGGGGATATATCCATCAGGGTCCAATCAGGGGTAGAAACTAGACAGGGATTGGAGCAGAGAAAGTTTAACATGAAGAATTATGAACTGTGACAGTGGGTTGGAGTGAGGAGGGATTGGCTAGGAAAATGTGAACAGTACTCTACAGAATACAAGAGTACAAGAAGAGTAGCCACCACCCTGTCCAGCTGAGCCAGAGCGCCAGGGAAGCCCCTCCTCCCCCAGGGCTGAGATCCAGACTCTACTCCTGGGGTGTTGCTGTGGCTCATGAGGTAGCAGCAAAGAAGTCGTGGCAGTGCTACAATGGAGGACTTGCTAGAAATCTCTTAACTTGCTCAAAACCCACCCTCTAGGATGCTGTCATTTATGCAGGGGCCACCAGGAGCCGCGCTGGGTGAAGCGGCTGGCCCCGCTGCTCTACGGGAGTCTGGCCATCTGAATGGGGCACACCAGCACCGGGAAGGAAAGCCCTGCCACCTTGAGGTGCCTCGCCAGCACTCTCTACTGACGAGGCTCGACAGTGTGCCACCAGCAAAAGAAAAATCTTTAAAAGGTCCAGTCTGTGTTTCCCAGAGCAGGCAATGAAGGGTGGCTTGGAGCTGAGAGGCCATCCATTGTAACTGGCACAAAGATATTCTTGAGATCGTTGTGAGAATAAAATGAGATAATGTGTGGTGCTCTTAGCCCCAGGCTTGGCAAACAAAAGGAGTTCTCAGTTAACGATAGTTGCTAGGCTGGGTGGTAAGTTGGCTGTTAGCAAAGAAGCCATTTGGTATATTCTTGGGCAGCCAAATGGGATATCGAAGAAAATAATTTCAGTTGTTTCCGGATTATCCAGAAGACCTCAGAAGTCTACTGCACGTGTAGGAAGGATGGACTGGAGTGGGAGAGACTCAGAGGAGAACACCCACTAGCAGAGTTTAGGACAGAAACGAGGAAGGCCTAGATAAGTGGTGGAACCGGTAACGACAATGAGGGAACCTACGAGCTGCTCCCTATGGAGAGACAAAGGCTCTGCTCCAGTGGTGGTGGGGGACCCACATGCCAGAAAATGGTTGGCCTTTAAAGGAAAGATGCCTTTCAGAGCTGAGCACCCTGACTTGCCCCTGTAGAGTGCCTTTGGAAGCTCTGGGCTGCACGTAACAGAAACTCTGACTAGTCGTCGCTTAAACACTTAAGTTGGAAGTAGACAGTTCCAGGTTTGGTTAATTCAGTGGCCCAGAAAGCACTCAGGGGGCAAGAATGTGGAGCTATGCCGCCACTCATGCACTGCTGATATAGGTAAACTGGTTCCACGTTTTGGGAAACCGGCACTTTCTACTAATGCTGAACGCAAGCATCCCCCATGACCTAGCACCTCCACTCCTAGGTAAACCCAAACACCCGTCATGGCAGAGGAATGCAACGCTATCTGTAACAGCCCAGACCTGGAAACTACTCACACGTCCATTGAGAGTAGAAATGGACAAATAAATCATGACATGGTCTCCCAAAGGAATTCTATTCATCAACACGAATCAATGATCTATATACAACATGGACGGCTGTGACGTGCTGGCTCCTTTCTCCCTGGGTTCCTAGTTCTACCGTGTCACATGTCTTGTCCTCCCCTGTTCTGAGCCACCTCTCTGTGCCATGAACATCTGTCTTCTAGGTCACCGTCACAAGCTGCAGGCCTGAGCACCAGATTTTCTTTATCCAAGCGTTTCATTTGGCCTGCCCTGTATTTAAACTGTATATATTCTTAACCGTAAATGCCTTTGAAGGAGGACCAGATGCTCTCCTTGTCACGTTCCCTCAACACTTCTGCTTGTCTCACCCTTGGCCAGCCCTGCTCGTTTCCCTCCTTGCACGGCAGCCATGGGCTTCTGAATGCTTCAGCTGCACTGGAAGAAGAGATGCAGAGGGTCTAGTCCACCCAGATGCAGCACCTTGATCACAGAGGTCATTGGCTTCCCTGCCACACCTTTCTCACCCTCATGCGCTGCAGATCAGGGGTTTGTAGAGAAATGACTGGTTTCCTGTGGAATACCTTCCAAAAGACCAATCTTTCCTCCCACTCAAAAATAAAAACCAGTTGGAGTGCCTGGGTGGCTCAGTCAGTTAAGCGCCTGACTCTTGACTTCAGCTCAGGTCATGATCTCACAGTTTGTGGGTTCAAGCCCTGTATCAGGCTCCTTCTTGACAGTGCAGAGCCTGCTTGGGATTCATTCTCTCTCTCTCCCTGTCCCTTGC
This sequence comes from Panthera onca, assembly GCF_046562875.1. Taxonomy (NCBI): domain Eukaryota; kingdom Metazoa; phylum Chordata; class Mammalia; order Carnivora; family Felidae; genus Panthera; species Panthera onca. The sequence continues at coordinate 23,435,915 of NC_138355.1, forward strand.
ATGCTCTCTTGCTCTCTCTCTCTCAAAATATATAAACTTAATAATAAATAAATAAATAATAAATAAATAAATAAACTTAAAAAAATAAAAGTAAAACGAATTACCTGAATATTAGATCGAATCACATGAAATTGCCAATATTCAACTCTTTTTGCCTTACTAAGATGGCAATTACACATGGTTCAACACGATCCTGGCTTAGTCACTAGGAGAGGAGTGGTTCTCAGCCTGGGTTGCAAATTAAAATAAGCTGGGAGCTTTGTTAAAAAACAAACAAACAAACAAAAAACCTTGCTAAGGGCACCCGGGTGGCTCGGTTGGTTAAGCGCCCAACTCTTGATTTTGGCTCAGGTCATCGTCTCACGGCACAGGTCACGGTCTCACGGTTCGTGGGTTCCAGCCCCGTGTCAGGATCTGCGCTGACAGCGTGGAGTCTTCTTGAGATTCTCTGACTCCCACTCTCTCTCTCTCTCTCTCTGCCCCTCCCCAGCTTGCACTATCTCTCTCGAAAATAAATAAAAAATATTTTAACGGCAAGGATATTTAAGAAAAAATATCCTTGCGAGGCCTTCCCCGTTAGACAATTAAACTCAAGTCTTCGAGGAGGTGGGGCAGGCGTAGGGATGTTTTGAAAGTCCCTGTGCAGTCAGCGCACACCCCTGGATCAGTCGTGAGAGAGGCTCAGAGAGCCTTCCGCTTAACTTCTTGCACATTACCTGTGGGGGAGGGGAGCCGAATTTGAGGACCCCAGAACTTCCAGGTGGCTGCAATTACCACATGCAGTAATCAATGCAATTACTTCATGCGTTAAATTGAGCTAATAAAAACTAAAGAGCTTCCATCACGGCAAAAAGAAAAAAAAATGTGTATTAAATACCCATGTGCATGTGGTACCATCCTGAGCTTATTACACAATGACTGCCTTGTGGGAATTAGCAATCTGGAATTTGCAATATTGTCTCTGCCAGAACCGCTGGAGAGCCCACTGGCATCAGAGAAAGGCACAACAAGCTGGAAGATGTCCAAAGACGTGGCCCTGGCCATTCACTCCGGAGGATATACCACAACAAAGTGTACATCTTGGAGTGGCTAATTAAACGACTACAGCCATCCGTGGAAGTTAAGTGAAATGCAGCTTTGAGAGCTATAACTCCTTTGCATTCTTAGTAATTCTAGGAGTTCACTGTCCCCTTGAGGTATTTTTCTTTTTGCCTGTAATAAGCAAATGAAAAAAAAAAAAAAACCCAAAACGAAACGAATAGACAAACATATTTTCAGAATAAGAGAGAAAATAGCCCATATTACTTTTGGGGGTGATGAAATGCTCTAAAATTCGACTATGGTGATAATTGTTCAGCTCTGTAAATATACTGAAAACCACTGAATTGTACAAAGTAAGCAGGTGAGTTTTATGGTATGTAAGTTATATCTCCATAAAGCTGCTTTAAAAAAAAAATGAGAATGGAAAGAAATAACTGAAAGGTTTCCATCACTTTCAGATACATGCATCCCGGACAATTCCTTGGCAGAGAGGCTGAGTGGGTGCTGTGTGCGGTTTATAATGCGTCCCTGGGACTTGCAAGTTTTGTTCAGATGGCATTGCCACATGTGCCACGAGGGGGGTGAAGTGGGCAGTCCCAGTGCTGGGAGCAAGGGGTGTGAGCTACTAGGAGCAGCTGTGGAGAGCCAGTGGCTAAATGAGAGAAAAGAGTTTGCCCAGCCGGGAAAGAAGTGCAGAAGCGGCAGGTCGGCAGAGAGCCCCGTGCAAAGAACAATCCTGCCCAGAGACGGAGGCAGTGGAGGCAGAGCTCGAGCTCCTGCCCCTGCCCCTGCCCCTGCCCCTGGCAGGGACACCTATGCTCCTTCACTCAATAATCCTTCCATCTCCCTCTCCCTGGCTCCCAGCACCTTGGAACAGCGAGAGCTCTCCTCCAGCTCCCTTCAAGTTTCTTCATGTAGAAATAACTTAATTAGTTTCAGTAGGATCGATCCATCATTGTGGGTGTATTCTCTTAACAGGAGAGAGAACGAGCGAGCATGTGTGTTCTGCTGGGGCTGGTGTATAGTCACCTTAAGACAATCCTCCCCTTATACCTTCGCATTGCTGGACTGTTATTTGAGTCCTGGGGCTTGGCAAATTGGCAAGCACCTGGAAATTCTGAAACAGGTAAAGGAAAACACAATGATGAGGAGGCCAAGAAAGAGATCTCTGATTTCTCATGCCTACAGGACCTGTTCTAAAACTTCTCTTTCAAGTGTTGAGTGTTCACCATGGGCCAGGCACAGTATTAGCACTAAGGAAGATGCAGATGTGAATAGAACACTGTCCTTGACCATGAAGGGTTTACAATCCAGGGGAAGGAGTCAGACATATCCCCAAAGATATCACTGCAAACCATACCGCAAAGGAGGTAGAAAGTTCTGAGTCTTTGAGGCCCAGGAGTACATGCACAGCTGCAGAGGTCAGGAAAGGCTTCATGAGCAAATGGTATTTGGGAGATACACAACAGTTTCACAAGTAGAGAGGGGGATGGGGCGAGGCGGGAGTCCCAGAGGAAGAATCTGTATGATCACAACCAGGGGTGCAGAAAAGGGGATGTCCTCAGAGCAAGTGAATCATTTAGGGTAGAAGGTAAGACATTAGCAGAAAATGGGCCCAGTAAGGTGGACTGGGCCTGGAAATGCCAAGCAGAGGAGTTGTTATTGAATTCTGCAGGCCGTGGACAAGCCACTGGGGGATGCTGCACTGGGCTACTAAAGACTCCTCCACTGAGGACATATGGGCACTGTCCCTGGCTAGAGGGGACACGGCCAAATTTGTTCTCTGATTTAACCTCGATGCACTTCAACACGTCAATGCAGAGAAAGTACTCTCCGGGAGGCTCTCCACAGATGGAAAGAAAGATGAAATAAAGTCAGTCTGTGTCTTTAAGGGCCTTGCAGTTTGGGGACAGGGAAGAGAGGGGCAAAGGGGGAGATTAGACAGGGATGCCTAGGACTTTGGCAAAGGACTCAGACCTTCCTATGGGGGTTCTGCCTGACTTTCCGTTCTATTTCTCAATACTAGACTATCAGCTTCTCAAGCATGAGAACCAGGCTTTCTTTGGCCTTTGCATGAGCTGGGTCTAGCTCAGCGCGTGGCACTTGGTAGACATTCACCGAAGGACAGACAGAAGTCTCCCACCGTGTATCATTGGCTGAGGACGTCTGTCGTTGAGTGCACACGGCAGTACCTAACTTTGGTTCATATCGTCCGTCTCTTCTCCCACCCATATTTTGCTCACTTTAATCCTCCTTCGCTGGCAATACCGGCCCACACTATCTTCCTGGACCCTGATTCTTTCAGTGATCACAGACTATGTGCTGCATAATTTAAGTCCCCCGTATCTCTTGCAGCTGCTTCCTGTGTGCTAGTCATGTAAACTCTTTGAAGGCAGAATCCCCTTCTTAAATGACTGCATCCCCCACAGTACCTAGAATATATTGACTGTTGATTGGTTGGGAAGCAAGGCGCACTGCAGGAAGAAGAGGGCAGATACTAACATCGTGCTGTATCAGGACTGTGCTGGTGCTGTGCATACAGTCACAAAGAGCCTGAATAATGTGGTCTAGCGAGGGGAAGATGGGGCGGCCGGGGGTGGGGGTGGGGGACAATTTTGCTGTCTGAAAGCATGAAGGCCCTGAATCCCTGGCTTCTCATCTCTGAAGACAGAATTAGAGAAAGTGTGTCTGTCCTGCAGCATATGGGGTGGATGGAAGGATCTAATGGATGTGAAATTAAACACTGGAGTGGATTGCCTAGAGAGGCCATGAGATCCGCCCCCCCCCCCCCTTGTGAATGTCCTTAATGACAGAAGGGATCAGCATGAAACTGAAGCTACAGGATGTGCTCTCCTGAGCAGTGACGGACAATCTACCCTCACTATCTTTGTGAGAGTTCTAGGCACGAAAGGAAAGTCCTTTGGGGTAAAGTATCTTAGAGGAAGTGTTGCTTTGCCCTTTTGTTTAATGGTCTCCTGATGTAGTAAACAAAGTTCAAGATTACCCAATTGCAGGCAGATGGATGTCAGAGAAATTAAGTAGACCCCTGTATCCATCCAGCTCATTTTCCTAAGAATGATGTATCCCGTGGTCAGAAAAACGACCCCAAACCCTTTCGACTACATCCAGTAAAAAGCTGACACAACTCCTTCTGTATTTGACAGTGTGTTCCTTCTGGCACTGATTGTTTTCTGCCTCCCTCACTAGATTGTCTGGGGCTGGTGTCCGGCATCATTATTTCTTCAGGCTTTCCTGATGGCAAGTGCTCAGTAAATACACACACGAATAATCATTACCATTATACAATAACGTGAAAGCACTTTCCCCACACTTTTACTAATTTGGTCCTCACAACAATCTTGTGAAATAAGGTACCTTGATTAACTCCCATTTTCCAGATAAGGGCATTTTCTAGATATTGGCCCACCCAATGTCACACAGTCAGTAAGGAGTTCTTTCCACTGCATCCTACTGCTTGAATGAACTATACAGCCTGAACAAAGCATCGGCTCAGTCTTTCCCCATCTCACACATCTTATCCCGCAAATCAACTTGCCTTATATACACAACGTGCCTTGGACATACACTAAGTCTAAGCTCAGTCTATGCTGAATAAATGAAATGGTGCATTATACAACAGATGATCTGCACGCAATCCATGGAAAAGAAGCAACTTAAGGGGAGGGAGAATCTTTCATGCAAACCATTTACAGGGAGTCTACTGGGTGTCGGGTATTGGAAAACAGGACGCCACTGTTCTGCCCTCATGGCGCCTACAGTCCACTGCAGGAGATAGACGTTAAACAACTAATACCACAGTAAACTAAGCACAGTTTTGCTAAATGCTACTAAATGTAGCAGGGGGGGGGGGGTTGCTCTGGTCCCAAGGAAGAGCGACTGGCGCTCGATGTAGGAAGGTTGGCCTCTTTTGGGCGAGGGGGATACACTTAAGATAGAAGCATCAGTCGAGGCAAATCAAATGGGCAAAAGGCGTAGGGAAATTGCTTCTCACAAGTAGAAGTGGACCTAAAGGACCCCAACTCTCCAGTCCCACTGCCTGGCCTCCTACCTGCTTGTGAAAATCAGGAAAGAAAAAAGAGAAGGCAAGAGAGAAGTTCGAGGTCAGTTTCTGCAAGTGGGGCGGGCGGTAGGGAGGCGGAGGACAGAGGGGAGGCGGCGCCGAGGGAGTTAAGCGGGGCCGACCCGGGAAGGGAAGGGTTAAGGGGGGCCGTCCGGAGCGAGCCCGGTAGGCCCGCCCACCGGAGGGCGGGGGCGGGGCCTCTCAGAGTGAGCCCTTGGATTGGTCGCGGGGAAGGCGTTACGCTAGGACGGTACCAACAGTCGGGGGCTGCGGAGGCGGGGGGGGGGGGGGTGGGTGTGGGACCGCCGGCTTAGCGCGGGGAGAGTGGCCAGGGAATGGCCGGGCCGGGGGTGGGCGGGAGCCGCAGTGGCGGCGGAGGCTGGGGGCGGTGAGCGCGGCGTGGGGCTGCCCCTCCCGGGAGGCGGCGGGGGTGGCCGGGCCGCACCGCACCGCACCGCGCGGGCGGCCATGGAGCGAGCCTAGGGCTCGGCAGGTGAGCGGCGTGGGGGCGGGGAGGGCGCGCGACCCCCGCCCCCGGCGCGGCGGGCGGGAAAGTGCGGGCTGGCTCGCGGGCGGGGCGCGGTGCGTGGCGCGCGCCGGGCGGGGGCCGCTTGGGGGCGGGGCGCCTCCCCGAGGGGCCGGGCGCCGGTACCCGGAGCGGTTCCCGAGCGGCCGCTGGCGGGTCCCGGATCTGGCCCCACTGCTGCCTTGGAGACCGACCCGGGCCGCGCGCCCCGCCTTGCTGGCCCCCCCGGCGGACTCCTGCGGGCGGGCGCGGCTGGAGGAGCGCCCGCTCGGCCCGCCTGAGGCGCGGCCTTACCTGGGGCCGCCGGGGGTCTTTCTAATGACCACCCCTCGCGCCCCGGCGCGGTCCCTAGAGGAGACTGGTGCCAGTGCCGCCCTCGCGTCCCGCCGAGCGCCCGTTGCGGCGGCCCGGGGAGGATCGCGCGCCCGCGGGCCCACCTCGTGGCCGAGAAGCGCAAGTGACCACCAGGCCCGAGGCGGGAGGCAGGGTAACCGTGCCGGGGCTCCGCGGTCTCTCGGGATCGTGCACCCCGCACTCGCACTCGGGCACAACTTAAGGAAATGATACGGTAGTCCAAAGTGGGTTGCGCTTGAGATTTCATTTCCGGGTGTGTGGGCCCCGCGATTAAAAGCGAACCTAAACGTTGCCTTTCTTGATGGATGTGAGCAGTTGTCAAGCTGCGCCCTTGATTGTGGGATCTGATAAAGAGTTTCGTTCTAAGCAGGCTTCTGTTGTCTGCAAGTCTTCCGGTAGGAAGAGAAGGGGTGGAAGGATGTTGGAGGGAAAGTGGAGACGACGGGGCATGATTGGTCGTTATGGAATTTTAATCCTTTAAATGGCTATATTATCACTTGGATGGGTGAGGAGTATGTAATTTAGGAAAATTAGAGATGCTTGATACTGCGACTTTGAGGCTAGGTAGGGCCAGGTGTCAGTATCCTCTCCACCCAGTTTCCCTGTGGAGATTTGATTTCTCACCTTGAAAGGGGAAGAGGAACGTGGGATCTTTTAGCTTTTAAATTGTAGGACTTCATACGTTTATACATGAATCGGGTGATTAAGATTGATATTTCCTATCGTGTTATAAATTAATGCATAAATTTCATTGGGGTTGCTTTTAAAAATTGAGTTAGAGACCTCAGTGTGCTTATAATCCTTGAGTTTATGCAGAACCTTTGAGCTAAGCCTTAGAGCACTTCCACATATATTATTTATCAGCAAGACATGTCTTTGGGAAACTGAGGTACAGGTGTTAAAAATGCTAAATTATTTGCCTAGACTCAGAGCCAGCCTAAGGTAGATTTGAAATTAATGTTCTGTGTTAAATTGATAACTTTTCTGAAGTTTACGAAGTTGTTGGACTTTGATCCCTGGAACCATACAATGGAATCAGTCAACGGGAAGGGTTTCCAGATTTCAAAGTGCTTATCAGAGGAGAATAAAAAAGCACAAGCAAGTAATTCAGATTCTCAACCTCGCTCACGATAAAGTGTGGTGATAGAATGGTCATGGCAAAAGATGATCAGGAAATCTCGGAGCTCACAGCTTCTCTTTCAGTGTGCCTTGTGAAAACGTGTCATTGATTTGTTCTGTTGTTTCTCTGAACCTAGTAGGAAAATAGCTACTATTGGGTTAAAGAGTGAAAACTTGAAAACACATGTCCTGCTTTTCTTTCTGGGTACTCTGAATTAGGGAACAAACATCACTGTTTCTATCATCTAATCTTAGATGTCTTCTCATTATTTGATGTTGAGTTCCTAGTTCTTTGACTTTTAGTCCATTCTCTTGATTTCCATCTGTAGAATCCAGCTCTCTCACATGCCCTTAAAGCTTCTTCTGTTTATCTTTTTTGAATATTGAATTTCTAAATGAAATTGTTCGTTTGTTTGTTTGCAGGGCAGACTTGAACTTCCCACACTTGGTGTGACCATCATTTCCATGGTGTAAACCCTGAAGTCAGATACTGCAGCTCTTGAACTGATAACTTTTAAAAATAGCAGCCACAGTGGTTGTCTCTTGATGATTGGTGCAGTCTCATAATAGAAGCAGAGGCCGCTCTTTGTATTCCGTGGCCACAGTTGCAAACAATAAAAAGGAGACAGCCTTCTGAAGCTGATGTCTGGTCACCCGGGGACTAAGTGCCATGTGGTTTTGTAGATTGAGGTAGGAAGTATAGTTACAATGAGGCACTACAGTTTGTCGTAATAGTGATGATAATTGGCATACTTTTCTCTCTGCACCTAACAGCGCGCAGTAGATGTGCAAGAAATACTTGGTGGTTGAACGAATGAATGGCAAACAGTATGAAGGAAGGGGAAATACTCTAGTGTATAAATTGTTGAGTTCCTGTTTTTGTTAAGGAAAAGACAAGAAAGTGTGTTTCAGATTACTGTTGAAAATTGCCGTGAAGATGGGTATCTGTACGGGGTGTTACTTGCCAGAGCGGCCTTGAGATTTGATTCTGTGATTGTATGCTGTTGTAGCCACCTGCAGCCTCCGGGCAGCCGTTGGTGCCCTGGTCAGGTGCAGCTTCGCATACTTGCTCCTGCAGCCTTCTCTGGCTAGACTAACGGAGCAGTTGGATTGGTAGTCAGTATTTTTGCTTTAATGGAAGAACTGGAGCTCTTGGCGATGGCCTCACCATTATCATTGATCCTGATTGTCCCATCCTTCTCATCCCTTACGGAGGGTCACGGGAAAGGAGAGCTGTCCCTCCCGGAAGTGCTTCTCCAGCAGCTCCTTATTCCAAACCTATGTTATTTCTCCCTCTTTTCCTTCCTTGAGCTGCCTCTGTGACCCCTAAGGACTAATGAATTCATTAGCACAGACCTGGGGAATGGAAGACCTTACTTTGCAACTGAAGGCAGCTTCTGACCAGCTTCTGATGTCAGCCGGACTGCTGGAGTCCTCTAGGAGAGAATATAATGCAGAGATCTGACTTGTGATTTTGTCTTTCCTACCCAAAAGCAAAAGAGGAAAGAGAGGCCTAGCACCCGGCTTGATGAGTCTTGGGGCTGCAGGTGTCATCCCAGTATGAGATAAGAAGTGGAGCCTGATACAGAAAAGAGATAGCTTTGGTGTGTGTCTAGAGGTCTGTCCTTTCTGGCAAGGTGACAGTCCAGTGGAGGGGAGGATACTAATTTGGGTACGTGATAAACGGAGGTGAGGGCATATGAAATTAGGAACGTGTAACAGAACCAAGTACAGGGGTGAGTCCGTCATACCATTCCCTCCAATGCTTTCTGCCGTATGTACATAGCAGTGCCTCCCTTATCTTATTTGTTTAGGGAATAAGTCTTACCTGTGAAGATTCTTGTTTTCTACTTACTGTGGGGAAATTTTTATAATGTGTTCGGTGCTTTGTTTGCTTTTTAAACAATATAGTTTCGTGTTTCTTTTATTGACTTGAGGTTGTGGTACTGGCATCCGTTACTGACCGTGATGGAGCCGGGCTTCGAAGCGATTGAGATATGTATGTTTGCCGTCCTCTGCTTTTTGAATTCCTGACTCTGCCTTTAATAATAGCCTGCCTCTTCTTTCACAGGGGGGAAGTCGTGCTTTTGCTGTTGTTCGTGTCCCTGCCGCCCTCTTTTACATTAGCGGCTTCTGGTCTTCTGTGGAGTAGCAGCCCCGGTAACTCTGCTTCCCGATGGGACATGAAGCAGCCAGGTGGGCTTTGCGAGGGTCTGCCGCGCCTCTCCGTTAGTGGATGGACTTTGGAACCATGAGTTGGCTGCCCAAACACCTTTTGTGGACGCCTCGTTTCTTACCCTTGGTTTAGATAACAGACGTGCACCCTGTTGAGGTGCATTTATGTTTGTGTAGTTCTTCGGCAGAAAAGAGAAAATGATAGGAAGGTACCAGCGGTGGTTCTCATTTCGGAAAGCATCGCCAGTGATACCTGAAGATCGGGCTCCAGCCCTGTCTGGTGTCATTCTCGGGCAGTGTCTTGGGCCGTCTCCAGTCTTCCTCTTAGCATTTGCAGATCGCCTTTGCTCCCAGTCCCAGCCAATGGTAGGAACAGGCTTGGCAGTAGCAGTGGCCTTGAAAGGTGGAAGTAGGGCACACGGCGGCAACAATTTAAAATTGGGTGCATAATACGTATACGTATACCTATTTGATATTTCTGCATTGTTTTACTGTGCTATGTATCTGAATTCATCACAGGACCTAGTTTCTCTGTGTCTGTAAAAGAGGCCATCTTTAGACCAAGGAGCTGAAGACATTTTTATAACCATGCAGGTTTCCCTCCCTTGTTCTTCACTCCTTTTATTTGGTGGGCATCTATTGAGTGGCTCTCCCGCACCCTGCACTGTGCCAGCTTATGGGGAAGTACAAAGAGTAAAATACATCCCCTTTCCTTGAGGAGCTCACAGAATAGGAGAGGAGATAGGCATGCCCAAAAGTGTGTGTGTGTGTGTGTGTGTGTGTGTGTGTGTGTGTGTGTGTGTTTATATTCATATTTTAACAAAGGGATCGTGCCTGGAGCCACTCAGCCTCAATTCACCCCAGACCTGCTTGGGGTTCTGGTGTTTCTAGAGTGATCTGTGGCCCGTCAGCTTGACACACCCAGAGCGTAAGGTTAATAATGTGAGGTGTTATTGTTGCATAAAGCTAATATACCTTTCCAGAACTGTAGTGAATGGAGCAATATAGACGGAAAACAGGAAAATCTGAAGGATAATATTATATTCTTTGAAATTCCATATTTCCACACTATTCTGGGAATTACGTTCTATAATATAGCTTTCAATGGTGGTTATATACTGACAATTGAGCAGTGAAATAAATACCTAGAACTTGGGAAGTTTCGTTTTACCTGGCCCACTTGAAACAGAATGCAAATTCTCAGGCATTTCCAGAGTTTCTGGATCAGGGAACACTGCCTGAGTTGGTTTTTTAGAACAAAGCTCACTAGCAGTATGAGCTAAAGATTTTTTTCTTTTCCTTTTTCAAGGAATAGGGTTAAAGAGTTGCCCCAGATCAAGGTTTAAATGGCACAGGTTTGCAGGAATTGAATTTTTTCCGGAGGGCACAAACACTCTCTATTGCCTATTTCATTTTTGCTCTTACAGCCCAGAAGAAAGGCTACCTTAACATTTCCTTAACGCCTAGTGATCATTTTTAGTTACCTTCCTTCATGGGACACAATCACGTAAGGGATTGTGAGTTTATAGATCTGAACAAATGTTGAAGTGAGAACAGTGGGGGGAAAAGTAATACTCAGAGTAATTTGGACTATGTGGGAATTGGATTTTCTATACCTATAGCTTTTAAGTTACTCTTAAGGCCTATCTTAAGAGCTTTAGGACGTGTAAAACTATCATCCTTTTTTTTTTTAAGTTTATTTATTTATTTTGAGAGAGAGAGCGTGCGTAAGTGGGGAAGGGGTAGAGAGAGAGGGAGAGAGAATTCCAAGCAGGCTTCATGCTGACACAGCAAAGGACCCAACACGGGGTCATGAACTGTGAGATCATGACCTGAGCCAAAATCGAGTCGTATGCTTAACCAACTGAGCCACCTAGGCTCCCCTTAATTTTTAGAGAGAGGGCATGAGTGGGGGAGAAGGGGAGAAGGAGGAGAAAGAGAGAATCTTAAGCAGGCTCCATGCTCAGCATTGAGCCTGACACAGGGCTCAATCCCATGGCCCTGGGATCACGACCTGAGCCAAAATTAAGAGTCACATGCTCAACTGGCTGAGCCACCCGGTGCCCCCAAAGCTATCGTCTTTAAAACAGAGAGCTAATTTTCCAAATTAAAAAGGATTGTGAAGGGGCATCTGGGTGGCTCAGTCGGTTAAGCGGCCGACTTCGGCTCAGGTCATGATCTTGCGGTCCGTGAGTTCAAGCCCTGCATCGGGCTCTGTGCTGACAGCTCAGAGCCTGGAGCCTGTTTCAGATTCTGTGTCTCCCTCTCTCTGACCCTCCCCTGTTCATGCTCTGTCTCTCCCTCTCTCAAAAATAAATAAAACATTAAAAAAAATTTTTTTTTTTTAAAAAAGGATTGTGAAGGCATTTTATTTGCACCTTTTTTGTAGAATAGAATCACTTAATGCTTCCCATTGTTGAACGGGGTAGATGTGAACTTTGTAGAGAAGAGAAATAGGTGGGTCCAGTTAGTGACATGGCCTCCCAGTCTTCTACTTCACATGGTACCCACTTTGAAGATACCTACTTGCTTATAGTCTTCGCTGCTCTTCAAACTTAGGAAAGGATTTGGCTCAGAAGACAATACAATCATTGAGGATTATTTTCTTTGTCATTCTTTCTCCTTTCAGGAGGTCATCTTTGGGTTTTTGATCTTATAGTAATGACTAACAAGTGATCACTATGGGTTGCCCAGGCACTAACTTTAACACAGTGAATGTGGTAATGTTCATTTTTAGCAACTCTGTGAGTTAGGCAATAGTGTTCTTACTTCACTTTTCATATGAAAAAACTGAGGCCCAGGGAGGTTAGGCATTAAATCGCTTTCCCAAGAGCCACAGTAGGTGGTAAAGCAGGTAGTCGGAATCCAGACCACAAACTCTTAACCTTTCTGCCTCAAAAGAGTTTACATTTAGAATAAGCAGCTATTTCCTATTTTATTTTATTTTAATTCCAGTGTAGTTAACACAGTGTTATATTAGTTTCAGGTATACAATATAGTGATTCAACAATTCTATACATTACTCAGTGCTCCTTAAGATAAGGACTCCTAATCCCCATCACCTGTGTCACCCACCCACCCCCACCCGCCTCCCCTCTGTTAACCACCAGTTTGTTCTTTATAGTTAAGAGTCTGGGTTTTTTGTCCCCCCTCCCCATTCATTTGTTTTGTTTTGTTTTGTTTTGTTTTGTTTTGTTTCTTAAATTCCACATCCAAGTGAAATCGTAGGGTATTTGTCTTTAAGAAGCTATTTCTTAAGCAGAGAATTAGCAGGAAAAGGAAAACTAGATGTAGATACTGATTAATATTATTTGATATTTTTGGTTTCGTGGAAGACTGCTATTTGAAGGTGAAAAAGAAGAGTATGCTCTCGTGGTAGGCAGTGCATGGCAATGCAAGAATGGGCTGGTTTCCTGGGGGATACTCAGGATTTAGCCGGGTAATAAACACGTGATGCTCTTTGGTATTGGTGGTTTTGACTTCCTGGAAAGAAGGAAGCACACAGTGCTAGGTGGGATGATTTCTGAATGCTCTTGATTTTCCTCAGAATTGCCAGTAACCAGCAGGAGAAACTGCGTTTATTTCTAGGGGGTGGGTAATAATAATGTAGCCCAATGCTCTGATGCCGCTACCCATTAAAAAACAAAAGGACATTATATCAGACTTAGCTCAGGGTGAAAGTGTGTGTGTTTCTAATACTTTTTGTACTAAAAGGTTGTGATTTTTGCTATTATTTAGGCTTTGGCTGAAGTATGAATGGCAGGTTTTATAAACTGGGCATATGTAGTTGTGTGAGGGTGTGAGGTTAGTCTCCATTGTTCTAAAGTATGTAAATGGATTTTAGTAAATGGTCCAGTTCAGAGTCCGTTTTTTCTTGTGCTACCTTAAAGGGACCTTAATTCTCTATCTTCCTAAGCGTCTACCATGAAGACAGAAATGGTGTGTAACATTTCATTTCACAGTGAGTTTACTGCTCTGTGGAAGGCATTAGTAATTATTTACAAATATGACCTAACAATTGATTATTCCAGTGTTTATATTTAATGGTTAATTTAATGTTTCCCTCTTCCTGAGAGAATTGTTTTTAGTCACATGATTTATTTCCGTGTCTTCTCCCTCAATATTTTTAATGTCTCCAAAATAGTTGACAAGGGCAGACTATATGCGAAAATGTTGTATTTGACAAATCACCCCAAAATTTAGTGGTTTAAAATAGTGATTTGTTCTTTCTCACCATTGTGTAAGTCAGCTGGGCTCAGCTGGTTGGTTGTTCTGCCCAAATGGTTTATAGACTGGGATCACACGTGTGACCCCATTTGACTGGGACCTCTATTAGAACTGGGGTGGCTTCACTTCTGTGTCGGGCACTTGAGCTGAGGTGGCCAGAATGGGTAGGTGCTGGCCAGGCCCCTCTCCATCTCAGTCCCTCCTCATTCAGTAGTCTAGCCCAAGCTTCTTTGCATGGTGGCTGGGTCCCAATCGGAAGCTGCCAGGTCTTTTAAGGGCTGGGCCCAGACCTGGCACACAGTCATTCCATTGCATTCTGTTGGCCAAAGCAAGTTACAGAGCCAGCCCAGGTTCCAGGAGGAGAAAAAATAGATTCTACTTTGTGATGGGAGGAATTGTTGGTATCTGTCTTTGTAGATAATCAACCAAAAACTCTTAAGTAGATTCAGGTCTTACCTCTTCTTATCCCCACCAGACCTTCAGAGCTTTGCTGAAACCCAGTTACTAAAGAAGTTTGTAAAACGGTCCCTGTAAGTCCTACTCAGGATCAAGGGTGGGAGGTTATGTGAGTAACTATGATTATAAAGTATATAATAAATTCCTCCTACTTTGCCTGAAATCTGCTTTGTTAATAGCCTTCTGCATGAAATGTTCATACTGAACATTGTGAGCACTTTATACTCACAGGCATGTTACGTTCCATTTATGTGGAAAGAATGTTATTTGACCATTGAATTGAAAACATAAGAAAAACTTCTTACTGAAACTTTCACTTTTAGTTACTCTGCACAAACATTGGGATTTCTTCTCCATGACTTGAGGAGAAATAGTGTAAGGATGTCAGTTGATCCAAGGGAGATTCTAGGGTGCACAGCTGCCAGTGAGACTTGGAACCTCACTGGTGGCTTGTGGGAGTTCCTCCTAAAGTAGTAAGTGAGGGGCCGGGTGTTCACAGGTTCCTCAGCAGCTGCATAAATTGAATGTTATCACACCATGAGTTAGACCTGTGCACTGCCATGTTTTTCTGCATATGTCCCTCCAGACATCAGCTAGATTCTTGAGTGGAAGACTTCATACTAAGACCTCCCTTTTTTTCTGCATTTTCTGCAGAATCTGTATCTCTTCTCCCCCAAGCAACTTAATAGTCCTGAGTTTGTCCTTATAAAACACTTGTCACATATGTAGGATGATGTGTGTGTGTGTGTGTGTGTGTGTGTGTGAGAGAGAGAGAGAGAGAAGAATGAAAGTAAATGAGCCTCCATAGCAAGCCTCATTTAGCTGATGGAGCTGCAGATGAAACCAGGGTTCAGGAGGAAAATTTCTTATAAAGGTCTACCTTCCAGAACTCCAATTTAAGAGCTTATGCCAGCTTTTAGTGTGAAGACGACCATTTACATTGCCTTTTTTATATTTAACGTTTTTTGAGTTATGTTATTGCCTTGAGTCTGTTTGTTCTGTGAGGTAGGCTCTGTTCCACATAACAGAACCATTAAAATAAATGACCATAATATAAACTGGACAGTGTTACACTGTTGGAAGCATTTCTGAGAGGAGGTGAAGGCATAAAATAGAGCAGGCAGACTCCTCTGGGAATGCAAGTGAAGTTTTCATGAATAATTTGGAATGTAGCCAGTGAGTTTGGTATAATTTCCTTCGAAATGGGGTATCTTCTTAGAAACCCAGTTTGCGGAGAGTATGGTAAGTGTGCCGTTGTTTCCAGCAAGAGAAGAAGATAATACGGCACGGAAACCCTGTCTTGGGTCTCCTACCCTCTCAAGCATGCAGGCATAAAGGGGATCATCTTAAAGACTAAGAAGTATGCCGTCACTAGAGGATGGTATGATACCGTATCCTGCATCTCATAGATTTTTCTGGAATAGGAGAGACTTTTTTGTAGAAATTCCACTGTGATCTCTACATTGTCGATTTCTTAAATATCTTTGGCTTACCCTGTGCACTGAAGGAACGGCAACTCTCCAGCTAAAGAAAACCTCTTTCTGAACTGTCCATGTTTCTTCAGAAAAAGAAACAATACCCTGAAACTACCAGCTAAACCTAGCAGAGTGTCGTGTCGTTAGAGAAGTAGATTGCCCAAAGAGGATAAGCAGATAAAGGAGAGCCAGCATTAAGTGCCGCACACTCACGTGATTCTGAATGTCAAAGGAGATTAACGCCACAGTCCCAAGATCTTTGTAGTGGTTTGTTCAGTGTAGGTGAATAAAGCATCCACCTTACTATGCGAGGTACCATAGGGATCGCAAAGACAGTTAAGATCACCAAGGAGCCAAGTTTCGGAGAGGGCAGTTGAGAACTACGTAGCAGAAGATACTGGACAAGGCAGAGTGTGGTGAAGGCATGCTCTAATGGACAGAGGTTTCTGTAGGGTGTGAAGAGGGGCTGGAAATGGCCTCGGAGATGGCCCTTGAAAGATAGATTAGGCTTTAAACAGCAGAAAATGGGGACAAAGGGTAAGAGCAAGAGGTCTTTTGAGGGAGTCCCCGTGTGAGGAATGACAGGGCAGAGGTCAGCCCCACACCAGGGCAGAGCCTGGTCATGGTCCGTCTGAGTTGAAACTGAGGAACGGTGCCGCCTGGCAGAGCAGACCTCGGAAGCCCATGCAGAGGGCGGCTCTGATGCCTGGCTAAGGAACGTGGGGAAATCAGAAGCGGTGTGTGATGAGGCGGGCGACTGTGGCGCATCATCTGGTCTGCGCTGGAGAACCTGGAGGCCTGGAACACAGTTCTTTCCGTGATTCAGCAGAAGGGGATGAGCACTAGGTTACGTTGGTGGCTGTGGGAACGAAGGGCACCTGTCTTTCCTGCTCTGCCAGGATGTGGCTGGTGATTGATCACAAACACGGAAACTTGTTTGGCCTCTTGCACCCCGTGCTCACTCCCGATCTGCAGAGGTAAATGGTGAAATAACTTAGCAGTTGAACTCTTCCTTCGTTTACTTCACGTAAACCCCTCTCCTAGTTGAGTGGGTGAATTGTTTGCAGCCCCGAATTGCTGAATGGGTGCTTCTGAGGCCTATTCAAAAGGTAATGAGATTTCCCATTTTAAAAGCGCACAAAGACTGTGGAATGGGACCGTTTGGTCTGAATTTTGGAGCTGCTGGAACTTCCTGTTGCTTTAGTGATTAAAAACAAACACACCTCAATATCCGTGGCCTTTATGCCGAATGTTTAGATATGATAGGTTTATACAGCACGAGGGAGGAACTTAGCCCAAATGAAATGAGCAGCGGCCCTGGAAGTTTGGGGGTTAACCAGAGTCAGTCCTGGCAGACAGCCGCCCTGCTTGCCCCTCTGCGCCTGCCCCTCGTGCCAGTGGTGCCAGGCCCGTGGGTGGTTGCGGCTGGGGGTACTGAGGAAGCGGTACTGAGAAATCTGGCATAGTGGCCAGATTTCCACGTTCCCTTTTGTCACTGCAGCCGAGACGGGTGCCGTTGAACAGATCACTGGAGGAGCGGAGAATCAGTGAAGGAGTTGTGTGGTGCGTGGGTCGTGCTGGAACCAGCGGTCTCTGGAACCTGCTCTCAGACTAGCGCTCGCTCTTCACCGTAATCACAGAGAACCATCTTACTGAGTTTCACACCAAACTCCGTACGGTCACAATTACATTTTGGATGCACTTGAATTGCCTTTGCCTCAGCTGACAGTGTTACGTGCTCCCTGGGAGAAGGATGCTGAAACAAAACAGGTGGCTGGAGTTAATTAGAATTTGAATTTGACTCTCCCTTTCCTCTTTGTCACCAAAACGAACCGCAAACGGGAGGTTAATCACCAAGCATGAACTGCCTGGCGGCAGGCTCACGGCAAGGTGATGCCCTCAGAACACGCCGTTGCCCTGGTCGACTGTGTTTGGAGGGGTTTCCAGCTGTTCCTAGGAGAGCAGTCTCCAGTTTCAGCGGGAGGGTCTCAGCCCGACGTTCGCCCTTTTGTATTGGCGTGATTTCTTCGATTGATGGTTTGAGTTGTTAGATGAATTGGAGGGTGAAGCCACACCCTGCTATCTTCTTGTCACATTTGTCTTAGCCAGCGCTGTGCTGTCAGTAGGCGTCCAGCTGGCAGGCTTGCGCGTGTTTTTAAATGGCCCCGTGGAGTGGAAAGCAACCTGTCCGCATGCAAATGAGACCGCACTGTATGTTCTTGCAGAAATCTTGTGTGTGGGATCTGTTCGCTGGGGATCGACCAGAGCGTGGTCAGCCCCATGCCGGAAGCAGTGCTTGTCCATATCTGTGGCGCCCATCTCTTTGTTACATGCCCGACCGGTCCAGACTTCATAATGTTGCCATAGTACCACCTTTCATTAGTTTTCTGGTCATGTTCTACTAATAGCCAGATGGCAAAGGGATATGTTTTTCCTTTACTTAATTTGTCCAGATTTCATTATCCCTCTTTTACAGGGATTTTAATTTTGAAAAATAATTAGTGGAAGACTGATGAAGCAGAGATGCGTGTCTGGGCGTTGTGTTTAACTACGTGAGCAACAGATAATGACACATCCAGGCTTGCTGGGGGTTTGGATTCGGAGGAGTTACTGCTCTCCTCTGTATCCTCTTTGGCATTTTTAGGAGTTCCTGACTTATAACATGTCATAAAACTTACATTTAGAGAAGATGAGGACTGGAAAGTTACCAAATACTGGTGGTTTTGGATGTTCAGAAATCCTTTATGGATTTTGAAAGGTAAAAATGAAAGTTAAGGAGTTACACATATCTTAGTGTTTTACTTTTGTTGTGCTCTTTCCCATTGTTTTGGTGTTTTGGCATTTGTAGCCATTCAAATGGCTCCTAGATGGGTCTGCACCCTCTTAAGACGGGAGTATTTGCTTTAAAATTTTCATTGTACCTGGTGTTTACTTGTGAGGTCCTTCCCCAGACCAGTCGATTTGAAATTATTGGGTCTTCTCAGGCTTTAGGAATAGCAAGGATAAAAGGGTGAGTTATATATTTGAGGCTTGCAAACCATTCAAGGCTGGAAGGACAGAATTTCTGACTTAATTTTGCTTTATACTTGGGCTTACAGGAATTGTGGGAGGCGCTCCTGTGAAGAAATGGACCAGTGTGCGTAATCATGGAATCTCCTTGCTAACCGGCTCTCCTTGAGAAGTGAGAGAGAGAGTGGGTCGGGGAGAAGGAAAAGAGGTCAACATGAAGCTAAAGCAGCGAGTCGTGCTGTTAGCAATTCTTCTTGTCATCTTTATCTTCACCAAAGTTTTCCTGATTGACAACTTAGACACATCAGCAGCAAACCGAGAGGACCAGAGGGCTTTTCACAGAATGATGGCTGGCTTGCGGGTAGAGCTGGTGCCCAAGCTGGACCACACCTTGCAGTCTCCCTGGGAGATTGCAGCCCAGTGGGTGGTTCCGCGGGAAGTGTACCCAGAAGAGACACCAGAGCTGGGGGCGATCATGCATGCCATGGCCACCAAGAAGATCATTAAAGCTGATGTGGGTTATAAAGGGACACAACTGAAAGCCTTACTGATACTTGAAGGAGGACAGAAAGTCGTCTTCAAACCTAAGCGGTAAGTCTCCTTCTCAGGAGTTAGTTATATTGTGCTAGTTGGTCGATTCAAGTAGCTCGAAGTTTATAGAAGACTGTTCATCACCTTCTCTTAGTCTTCTCTCCAACAACATGAGCGGAATAGACTACAAGACCTCTGAAGTATTTTCCAGCTCTTAGTGTTCTGTGATTCTCTGGGGCAGATTTGTAGGAACATATTTTGGCTCTGTATAAGACTGAGCGTTTTACACTTAGAGCTCTCCTTGATTTCTAAATTTATCAGATATGTTCTGTGTGCCAAATGTTAGAGATACAAAATGAATTGGTTGGGAAATCAGCAACTTGTCACCAGAAGTGTGCGGTTAGAGGCCGGATAACCAAGCACACACCAGGGGTGTGGTGGAGTAGGAATTACCCACAGCTGGAGTGGGTTTGGACAGGTGACTGAAGTCTAAGGACTGAAGCTGTGATTCTTTCACATAGGTTTTGTTTTGATTTCATTTTAATTAATAAACTTTATTTTTTGGAGCAGTTTCAGGTTTACAGAAAAGTCGAGGGTGTAAGTTCAGAGAGTTTGTCCCCCCGCCCCCCCCCGCCTCAGTTTCCCTATAATTAACGTTTTCCACTAGTGTAGTACATTTATTGCAGTTGATGAGCCAGTAGGAATTTATTAGCTAAAGTTCACTGTTCGCAGTAAGGTTCATGCTCTGTGTGGTACATTCTGTGGATTTTGATAAACCTCTAATGACAAGTATCCACCATTACGGTATCACACAGAATGGCTTTCCCATCCTAAAAATCCCATGCTCCACATGTTCATCCTCCCCTTCCTCCCTCAGACTCCTAGCAACCACTGATCTTTTTACTGTCTCCATAGTTTTACCTTTTCCAGAATGCCATATAATTGGAATCCTACCTTTGTAGCCTTTCAGGGTGAATTCTCTCACTTAGCAAAATGCATTTCAGTTTCCTCCATGTCTTTTTGTGGTTCGATAGCTCATTTCTTTTTATTACTGAGTAATATTCCATCGTCCGGTTGTACCACAGTTTGTTTCTCCAGTTACCTACTGGAGGACATCTTAGTTGCTTCCACATTTTGGCAATTATGGATGAAGCTGCTACAAACGTTCATGTGCAGGTTTTGTGTAGAAGTAAGTTTTCAGCTCATTTGGGTAACTACCAAGGAGCACGTTTGCTGGATCATATGGTAAGAGGATGTTTAATTTTGCAAGAAACTGCCAAACTGCCTTCCTAAGTAGCTGTGCTATTTATATTCCCACCAGCAGTGAATGAGCGGCATTAGGTGCCTCACCAGCATTTGGTGCTGTCAGTGTTGGGGGTTTTGGCCGTTCTGATAGGTGTGTAGTGATGCCTCATTGTTTTGGGGTGTGTGTGTGTGTGTGTGTGTGTGTGTGTTTACCTGTTTTAAGGAGAGAACTGGGCCATTCTAGTTACTTCAGTCCAAAATCTGAAAAAGTGGGCTGAATTATATGTCGTTAGATGATGATCCCTTGGAGACTTCTCCAAGGCTCTACAGAGATCATTTGTTTGGCAATTCTATAGTATAATTAATATTTTTAAAAGTTTCCTGTGAGTATATGATTTTGAAATAGGTTAACATGACGGTGATTCATATTCTTTTGCCAGGAGTTAGTTACCAGTGAATTTTCTATGTACTAAACATTTTTCTCATTCCTTAATAGGGCTTTTGAGAGAATTATAACCGATACCTTTGGATCTCTTGCCGGTGGGAGAAATGTGGGGTAAAGATGTACAGAATTCAACTGTGATAAGAGTAGTTAGCCTAGCTGTCTTCATGACCCAACCATCAATAGATAATATACAGCCAGAGAACAAATACATTGGGATCCCAGAAATGGAAGAAATCTGTATTTGCCTGGAACTGGGAAGTGTGATGTATGGAAGATGTGGCAATTAGGAAGGGAAACATAGGGCATGCCTTTGGAGAATAGAAAAGTCTGATTGGCAGGTGATATGGAAAAAGTATGGTTCCGTGGACCCTGCGACATAATTTCCATTGAATGCACACCATTCTCCAGGCTCTACACTAAGTACTTTTGTATCTGTCAATGCTTTTAGCTTTTACCACGACTGTGGGCAGTAACACTTAAGTTTATTTATTTTGAGAGAGAGAGTGCTAGCAGGGGTGGGGCAGAGAGGAAGAGACAGAGAGGATCCCAAGCAGGCTCCATGCTGTCAGTACAGTGCCCAACAGAGCTCGAACCCACGAACCATGAGATCATAAACCTGAACTGCAACCAAGGGGTGGATGCCCAACCGACTGAGCCACCCAAATGTCCCTACACTTCTTACTTCTAGAATAAGAAACTGAGGCTGAGAGAGAGTAACTGACTTGACAAGGTCACCTCGCAGTAACTGGCGTTTGGATCTGAGTAAGAGTGGCGGTGTTCTGCCACGCACGTGTGATTCTCTTCTGTTTGCCTGCCTTCCTGAGCACCCGTCAGCAGAAATCCCTAGTTTAGTTTTGAAATGTAGTCCTCGACCTCTTGGTTTGTGGCCTGGGTGATCAGCAGTGTGAGCAGAGTAATGGAAAAAAGGCAGACTAAAAACAAATGACATTGGTGTATAGAGGTGAGTTGTGAGCATTTCACGTCTAAATAAGAGGATGTCCCCTCTGTACCCAGCCCTCCGTTCCCACACTGGGGAATTGGGGGTAAGATGCGCCAGCAGGAAGTGGGAGGAGCAGGTATTCCTGGTAGTGGCACTGTTAGCGTTGGTCCAGGTGTTGTGCAGGAAGGCCCGAGGTGCTCGGTCAAGGTAGAAGTGGAGGGAGGGGCCGCCCCAAGGTAGAAGTTGAGGGAGGGGCCGCCCGGCTGGTGACTGGGGGAGGTGGCAGCCGATAACCGCACCAACTCACCTAGTCACTGTGCTTCATCCCCTTTCTCTACCGCCACTGCAGCCTTCCCTTCACCTTCCTGAAGGCTGCTGTCATTCCTCCTTCAGACGCCCATATTGGCTCGGTGTTCCCAGCTTGAAAACATTCAGGGACGTCCCATTGTTCACCGGGCGAAGCGCAGCCTCCGCAGCCTAATGGTCAACCCCTGGCCGTCCGGCCCTCCTCTCTGCACCCTGCTCTTTATTCCTGCCAAACTAGTCCCCGACCCCCAACTGCCCCTGTCCACTCGCAGCCCCCGGGGACTCTCCTCCCCCACCTGCAAGGTGCCTGGGCCCCACCTGCCCTGGGGGATCCCGCTCTCAGTCACTGCACGCACCCAACCTGTGCTGGTGACACCTGGCACTGTCGCAGGCTGCGGAACGTGGGTGTACGTTCAAGTGCCTGTGGAAATTGACTCTGGTCTCGAGATGCCTAGCAAATTGCTGTTCTGACCCTGGGGGCCTCAGAGGCTATTTAGTCCTGGTGTAAGCGCAAATTAATGTCCTTGGTCAGACTCTGATGTCCTTCCCCAGAAGGATAGGAGTGATTTATTGGCAGTTACTCTATGAATTTTGCTGCTCTGTCAGTGACTTAAGATGGATCGCTCTCTGCTGAGAGGAGGCTCTGCGCCCCTGCTGCTAAGGCGACACACGCACCTTTCTTTAACAGCCACTTGTGGTTTCCGCACTTCCGGAGCCTGGTTGGCCATGTCCTCCTGTCAGAGATAGGACACATGTGCGGTGGGTGCAATTTATGGGAAGACAGTGATGCTTTTATTTGCACATTTTGCCTTACGTTAGAAACGTGATTTTTTTTTTTTTTTTTTTTTTTTCAGTGTAGCTCTACCCATTCTGGAAGTAAATTGGCTTTCCCCGGGCGAAGGCTGCAGTTCTGGTGGGAAAGCAACAAGGTGGCAGGAGCCTAGGAGTGGGTAGAAGTGAGTGAGTGGTCCTAGGAAGTGCTGGCAGGGACCTCGGAGAACGCCCGGTCCAACTGCTCATTGGACGGGTGAGACGCGGAGTTCTGGCTTGCTGTGTTTCGCACAGCCAAAACGTGAGCCAGGGATTCAGACCTCCTGACTCTGCGGGCAGCTCTGTGATTCTTACTCCTTTCCCTTTTCTTTCCCTCCCTTCCTCTCCAGGCCACCCCCGATGTTTCTGGATTCCTTTAGGGTTTTACATTTCACTTAGAGCAGCCTTTCCATGTATTGGAAAGGTCTCTGACGTTTCACTGGGAGGAGTGGACTGCACGTACCTCCCTGTGTGTGGAGGCCCGACTGGGGCCCCAGCAAAGAAAGTATTCCAGGACTGTCCCCCGGCTGTATGGACGGCCTGCGGCTATAGCGGGAAGAGAAGTGCTTGAGGAGTGTTAGCTTTTACTGCAGTTCTATTTAAAAATGGAGACTCATGGGGCGCCTGGGTGGCTCAGTCGTTTGGGCGTCCGACTTCGGCTCAGGTCACGACCTCACGGTCCGTGAGTTCGAGCCCCGCGTCGGACTCTGGGCTGATGGCTCAGAGCCTGGAGCCTGCTTCCGGTTCTGTGTCTCCCTCTCTCTCTGCCCCTCCCCCGTTCATGCTCTGTCTCTCTCTGTCTCAAAAATAAATAAACGTTAAAAAAAATAATAATAAAAAAAATAATAAAATTGGAGACTTATTTGGGAGGTAGCCGCATAATCCTAAGTAGCCTGAATAATGCTTTGACGCTAGAAACGTAAGAACTACATGTGAGTATTTTGACCAGGCCAAGAAGAAACTGGCTTCCAACCAGGTGGTGACGCATGGCTGTCTTCTGGCGTGTATGTTCCGTACTTTGCCTGGAAAATGTGTTCTGTGGATATGGTTTCCCTTTAGATTCCGAGGTCACTTATGTTGAAGTTCACTGCTTTTTATCGCAGTGTTTCCCACTTCCCCGATGCAAGTGTCCTCGGTGGAACAGCTCCACTCTGCTTCAGTCTCCATTCATTTCTATCTTACTATTGCCTGTAAAGCCTAATAAATAGGCCTTTTGACTCAGGAAATGCATGCAAACAGTAGAGGTTATAGGTGAATTTAGTGTCCCTTTCTTCCTAGTTAACAGTTAAATGGTATCTTTTTTTATGATTCGTCGAAAGAAATACTCTAGCTTTTATTGTCCTTTGTTTATGTCATGCATGTAATGTAAAATAATCAGAATGGAATTTGAGATGAATGATATCTTGGAAATTGCCTTCTGGTCCGGCTCCTCACATATTGTAGATGAAGAATCTAAGACCCAGAGAAGAGACTGGTTTTGTTGAAGGTTACCCAGAAGGTAATGACAGAACTATATATGTAGCTCTCGTGCCAGGCCAGTATTCCCTCCACACGTCATCATAAACCTAAAAAGAAAAAGAGGATGGTTGTTCAAACAACGCTTTTCACATGCACCTTTGCCTGCTCCTCAACAAAAGCTGAGGCACATCCAGACCGTTTTTTTCCCCAAGAAATTTAAACTTCTCTTACAAGCCTTGCCATAGTCATTCCGGTAAAGAGACATTTTAGTTGTACGTTTCCCTTCATTTCTTTAGTTCAGTCTAGTAAACATTTTAGTAAACGTTTATTAAGCACCAACTATAGGCTTAACATTGTGCTAGAGATACAGAGATGGTCCTTGCCTTCCAGAAAATGACCTTGTAGTGTTACTTAAACTACACTGGAAGTATTTCAGAGGGGTAGAAATAACCTCTTCCGTGTTTTATTCATAGAACGATTGCTGAGGCAGGGAGAGAATTCCAGTTTCCTTCTCTATCTTTACCCTACCTACCGGAGATTTGTCCTAATCCACAGCTCTTCTCAGCTTTGACTGAGAACGTGTCTGCAGAGCAGAATCAGGCCTGCTGAAGTTTCTGTTGTGCTGTCTCCTCTGGTGCTGATGTAATTCACGTCTCCGTGTGTGCTTCCCATTCACTCTGCAGGTATAACCGAGACTATGTGGTAGAAGGGGAGCCGTATGCTGGCTATGATAGACACAATGCAGAGGTCGCAGCCTTTCATTTGGACAGGTACGTGCCATCATGGAGGGCTACGTTTGTTTTGTTTCCTTTTAAAAATATCTTGGAGAGGGCCCGTGGCCTCCTTCTAAAGGGAGCAACGCTAATGGCTTTGACTTGGTACCTACTTTAGATAGCTGACCGACAGAGTCTGTTAAATTTGTATGAGTCCCTCATAATCTGGTTGGTTCTAGGAATACCAGGGTAAATATCTTCACTCTACGCTTGTTAAGATCATTTCATTCTGGTATGCCTCCTGTCGTCATGAGCGCAGGTGTTCTTGGTAAATAAGAGGGCAGGATGAAAACCAGAGTTGGAACTCAAGTCCCTAAATTGAATTGATTGTTAATTAGACCTGACAGTACTGGTTTTTTGTCTTATTTTTGTTTAAAGTAGGTAATACTGACTTATCCCCATATGCTTGAAGCACATAGCATGACATATATAATGAATTTTATGGTCCTTCATACAAAAAACACATGGCTTCAATAACCAGAATAATTCTAAAAGAAAAATAGATGTAAATTCTAAAGGTATAAGCTAACTAGGAAAATTAATATTTTTTCAGCAGGTAGCTAGTTTAGGAGTATTGTAACTGAACTGCCTGTATCTCACTTGTTCTTCTGATCAGCTCTTTCCTCAGGGCTTTTTTTTTTTTTTTTAAATGTTTACTTTTGAGAGAGAGAGAGAGGGACAGAGCAGGAGACACAGAATCCAAAGCAGGCTCCAGACTCTGAGCTGTCAGCACAGAGCCCGGCACGGGGCTCAAACCCACTAACCGCGAGATCATGACTTGAGCCAAAACTGAGAGCCGGATGCTTAACTGACTGAGCTACCCAGGCGCCCCTCTTCAGGGCATATTGACAGACTTTAAAAGAAATATTCACAGTATTTTTTAAACGAATGTGTAAAGGAAACCAGAAGAAAACAAAGATGGACTTTTGTCTTTTTCTGGATTACGAAGGATTTTCTAGGCACAAAAGCAATAATCGAAAAATCGCAAAGGAAAAGCTATTCGGTAGGCTCAGCTAAATAAAGTTAACTCATATGTCAGGAAACATCAAACAAAATTTAAAATCAAACTAGGAGATAATACTTGAACCTAATGTAATCCAAGCATTAATAGCCTTAATATTATAAATGTTTATACAAATCCAAATATGTGCTAAAACCCTAATAGAAAATGGTCTAAGGACACAGTTGACTGAATAGAAATGATCGGTTGCTAATAAATATGGCAGGGGGTCATCCTCACCAGTAACAGCAAATCCAGTTGAAGGGCACTGAGTGGCTTAGTCGGTTAAGCGTCCGACTCAGTCTCAGCTCAGGTCGTGATCTCGTGGCTTCATGGGTTCGAGCCCTGCATTGAGCCCTGCGCTGGCCATGCAGAGCCTGCTTGGGATTCTCTCTCTTTCCCTCTTTCTCTGCCCCTCCCCAACTTGTACTGTCTCTTTCTCTCTCAAAATAAATAAATAAACTTAAAAAAAAAATCCAGTTGAAACCATGGGATACTACTTTCTTCTGCTGAAAATGGCCAGTATTTTTTTTAAGAGGGTAGTACTTTATTGGCAGGAATGGATTGAGATTCATATGCAGCTTGTGGCATTGTTAAATCGGTTCAGTTTTTCTTTTTAGGAACTCTGTCATGTATCAGAAACCTTAATGTTCCTATTCTTTGGATGAGTAACATAACTACCTTTTCACGCAATTATCTAAGATATTTCTAGGAAGGTGTTTCTAGGAAGTACCGTGGAGAAGTAATGAAATTCAAAGACCTATACCCACGATCTTAGCTGGAGCATTTTCAGTAGTGAAAAACTGGTAGCAATCCAAACATCCAGTGATACGGAAAAGGTTAAATAAATGTTCACAACACCATGAATTTTCACTGCCTCTTTTAAGACCTAGCAGTAGAGAGTTAGGTAAATCCTGCTTCTCACTAAATGACATTCTGGAATCAGTCTTTCCAAGACCTCATTTGTTTCCATTTTCTTCATTCCCAAACCCCTTCCTGTTTGCCTACTGATGGACACCAGCCGTGTGTGAAGGTCATTTTCCCATATCTATACCAGTACTTCATAGCATCCAACACACTAATTTGTGTTAATCCACTCAAATAAAGTGGTACATCATTGTTACTTATTTTTGTTTTTCCCCAGTTATCAGCAAAATTGAACGTCTCCTTACCTTTTCACGGCACAACCGCCTGTATGTTAACTTCAAGTGAAGTTGTCTTTGTGCAGAAATCACTGCCTTTGGTGTTAATTAAATACACTAATGTTCCAATTCATGACTTGTGCTTTGGGGGCCTTGTATTTAAAAGTCCTTCCCTACCTCAAAGCCTGCAAGTTATTCTCTAGCCAGTACCCCCACCCGTGTTGTTAACTGCCGCTGTGATGTGGCCCCTCCGCACTAAACTGGCTGCTGTTCTTTGGCCTGGCACTGGTCAGTAGGGAGGAAAAGTACTTTCCAACTCTTCTTTCCCATCCATGGCTCCCGACATGTCTCTGCTCTGGGTTGCTATTTCTCTACTACGTTAGGATTTGACCACCTTCTCTGGCCTTGGGAGGTCCTCTCGATGTTTGTTATTTTGACACCTCAGTTGATTAACTTGCTTTTGCGGCTTTTCTAAGATTAAGACAGAGTCAGTCAGCAACCCCAAACAGTGGATTCTTTATTTACGCAGCTACTTAAGAAAATTCTTTTCAATATTTATTTTTGAGAGAGACAGAGACAGAGTGCGAGTGGGGGAGGGGCAGAGAGGGAGGGAGATGCAGAATCCGAAACAGGCTCCAGGCTCCGAGCTGTCGGCACAGAGCCTGATGCGGGGCTCGAACCCACAAACTGTGAGATCATGACCTGAGCTGAAGTTGGACACTTAACCGACTGAGCCACCCCAGGCTCCCCTACACAGCTGTTTTTAAAAGTTTTATAATGACATGAGAAAAGGCTCATGGTATAATGATGAATGCAAAGCAGGATACAAAATTGGGTATAGTATAATCTCCGTTGTGTATATACACAAGAGTGTATATGTTTTTCTATATATGTGTAAAGGAAAAAATGCTCATATGCCAAAAGTCCAATAGTTATTTCTGGGCTGTGGAATTATGGGTGATCTTTATTTTCTTCATCATAACGATTCTGTGTGCTCCAAGTCCTGCCCCTCCAACTTTCTTCAGTGAGTGTGTATTTTTTTGCCAGTAAATTTCATTTTTTAAAAAATGATTTTGCTCAACCATAAGGTTATACTTTAGACCATTAGAGAGAAGTTACCTTCGCATGTATCTGTATTTAAGTTGTCCTATGGGTTAATCCTTCAGATTAATCTGATAGTTTCCTGCCAGTGTGCTGTTTTACCCAAAGCTTTGAACCTATGTATGGATTTAAGCCCATTTTTTTAATGCTTTGTTAAAATTTATTTAAAATTTTTTATTATGAAAAATTTCTAACAAATTAGAACAGTATAGTGAACCCGTGTTATCTATTTCCCCGATTTAGCAATTGTTCACATTTGGCCAGATTTGCCTTATCCCTTTTGCTGAAGTACATATTAAAGTAAATGACCTACATCTTGATATTAAGCTCATAAATATAGGTACCTTTAAAATAGACTGACCCGCAGGGGCACTGGACTGGCTCAGTCAGTAGAGCATGCGACCCTTGATCTTGGGGTCATGAGTTCGATCCCATGTTGGGGGTAGAGATTACTTACAAATAAAATCTTCAAAATATATATATTTACCTATGAAACAACAATATCTTTTTAAGACTACTTTGTCAAATACACCCCCACAGATTTTTCTCTTCTGTTCTTCAACCTCCCAAACCAGGATCCTGGGTTTCCGCCGAGCGCCCTTAGTGGTTGGCAGATTTGTTAATCTGCGGACAGAGATCAAGCCTGTTGCCACGGAGCAGCTGTTGAGCACCTTCCTAACCGTAGGTAAGAAGATTATAGAGGACATTTAAATAGAGGAGTAGTTAATAAGTTATTAACTATCATGGCGCAAGCTGGTTTGTGACTTTCAGGAACTGAGGAACTCAAGGGAGCACAAAACCAAATCAGGTAACTTGTTCTCAGGTCACTGGGGGAAATGGATCTAACGGCAGGTGGCCAGAAGGCGAAAGTTTTCCCTGATGTGTGCTTTGTTGTGTCTGTGAAGTAGGAAGTGACATAGTTTACTGATAGTGTAAGCAGGTGATAACTTCCTTCTGCTTGATCTCAAAGTAAATCTCAAACTTAAATTTTAGCCTGAATGTGTATTATTGACTTGGCGGTGTTTTTCCTATACATGTCCTTTCTTGGGAACTATCTCCTTAGAACTGAGGAAACCCTAAGGCAAGCCTGTAAGAGGGTCAGAAATGCCCTTGTAGGGTTGCGTGTGGGCCTGAAAGATCACCGCTGCCTTCAGCTCTGAAAGGGTCAGCCTATAACTCACTGTGCATGGAACTGGCTGTGGTCCCTCTGGTCTCCGTTCTCCGTCGTCTCACTCCAGGGTGAGGAATCTGAGCTAAATTCTCACTCCAGTTCTCCTTGTGGGCACAGTGAGAACGGGAGGGATTCAGAGGTGCTGGGGGCTCTTGTTTCAGCCTCATCGTGGTGACATTTTCAATGACACAGTGCTCTGCATTATGATATGACTATCGAAACAGCATTGCGAGATGAATTTCAGCTTGCTTGGCTAGAATGAATGGATTTATATTTCCAGTGAGGTGAAATTGAGTATTTAAAGGGCTTATGACAGATTCATCATTCAGAATTTAAACATAGAAGGCCAAGCTACACTGTTCTTACAAATAAGCAAAAACACACAGTGTCATGATTTGTTTCATATATTTTCTAATCATCTTTGCCTGTCCAATTTTATGCTCAGGCAAACACAGATTCCTGCTGGATGAGAGGAGGTCAAGAATAGGCCAGAGCCTCTGCTCTCTGGAGACTCACAGAAGGTTAACTCTCAGACACGGTGCGAGGGGTGGGAGAGGGAGAGGCCAGAAAAAGGTTTGTAGAGGAGGTTATTGTCACTGAGACTGAGTATTGAAGCATCGGTAGGAGCCGCCCAGGCAGCGTCTTCGCTGGGCATCAGGCGAAGTAACAGAAAGGAAGAACGGAGCGAGGGCATAGAGATGGGCCAGTGCGTGGGGTTGGCACACTTGGGGAATGAGCTTCTGGACGCACCCTCAGCACAGAGCAGCGTCTCAGTGGCGCTGCCGGAAGATCTCATGGACCACGTGGCTTAAACAGTGGAGATTTGTTTCTCCCAGTCGTGGAGGCTGGAAGTCCGAGATGAGGGTGCCGGCACAGTTGGGTTCTGGTGAGGACACTCTTCCTGGTTTATAGTCAGCCACCGTCTTGCTGTGTCCTCACACGGCAGAGAGAATGAGAGAGGAATCATCTCTGCTGTCTCTTCTTACGAGGGCGTGAACCCCGTCATGAGGGCTCCTCCTGGAAGTCCCACCTTCAAATGCCAGCACACTGGGGATTAGGGGTTCAACGTATGAACTTGGGGGTACAGAAACATTCAATCCGTAGCAGCAGGTAGACGGATTTGGCTGGAGGTAGATTTTAAATAATGAGCTGACCTTAGCACAATTTTTAAAAATATGTTATTAGATAACTTCATATAATAGCAACTAAGTTCTGTGTGACCCTTGCAGCTCGACAGAGCACTTACACACAGTTACCTTATTTTGATCGTGTTGACAAAAGAATGAAGTAAGTAAGGGAGATTTACCTATATTTCACACCTGAGAAAGAGGCTGGAAGGAATTAGAGGACTTCCCCAAAGTCACATAGCTACTACTTGTTAGCCAGGACTCAGACCCGGATTTTCAGACTCTCAAATATTTCATCCGCTTATATTCTTTTACAGTCTTTCAGGGGTGCCTGGGTGGCTCAGTCGGTTAAGCTTCTGACTTTGGCTCAGGTCATGATCTCGCAGCTTGTGACACAAGCTGTGAGCCCCGCATCGGGCTGTGTGCTGACAGCTCAGAGCCTGGAGCCTGCTTTGGATTCTGGGTCCCCCACTCTGTCTCTGCCCCTCCCCGCTGCCTCTCTTTCTCTCAAAAATAAACATTTAAAAAATGACATTCTTTCAACAAAATTCTGTTTCACTTCTGTGTGGTAGGCTCTGAACCAGGTGCTGAATATACAAGAATGAATGACACCTTCCTGTCTTCCAGGAGTTTCGTCTAACAGGGAAGCCAGACACGTACAGAGGGCCTGTGAGTGTGTGGAAGGGAAGGGCAGATGTGAGGGTCAAGGTGACAGTCCGTTAGCGAAGGTGGTATTTCATTCAAGTCTCATAGGGAGAATAGCAATCCTCCAGGAAGGCAGAGTGGGAAGGCACATCCTGGGTGTCTGGACTCTAACCTTTTCTGTACTATAGACTCTTGGCGTGCTAGAGAGGAGCTTTTCTCAAAACAATGTTTTTAAATACATAAATTAGGATACACAGAATTCTAAATGAAACCAATAATATTGAAATATAGTTTTGTTATCAAAAATTAGAAAAAGCAAGTTTGTGATATACTAGTATGTGTTTTGTTATTACTTAACACACGAAATAACAAGATCATAATCATAATCTCAGACTGTGTATGAATGATACTTTGTGCTGTCTGCAACAGTGCTAATATGAAACAAAAAGTCTAATTTCTTCTGTGAAAAAGTCACAGGTGATGCTAATACCACCCTGGTTTGCTCCCTGCCATCATAACTGACGGAAATGCTAAGTTTCAGATAGAAGCTAATGAAAATAAAAATGTAGTTTTGTTCCCATCCGGTGCACGGGCTCCCTGAGTTAACCGTGTTCCAAGTGGCGGGCGGTGCATGGACAAGGTGACGAGAAGTGAGAGAAGCCTGTGGCAAGCTAAGGAGACTGTGTAATTTAGCTAAAGTGAAGGGGGGTGTGGTGCCGGTGAGGGGGAAGGCAGGTGATCCGAACGATGTCGCTGAGGGTCCTTGCGCACCAGGGTTAGAAGTGGTGACGTTTTGCCTAGGCGGTGGGAGGCCGTTAAAAAAGCTGGAGCACGGGAAGATTGGAATGTAATTTTGGAAACCCAACTGTGGCGGCTTCGTGGAGGATGGGGATGAGGTTGGGAAGGGGATGAGATGAGCGATGAGAGCACATAGAGGCTGTGTACGAACCGCGTGTGTGGTACGAGCCAAAGCTGGAGCAAGGACGGCAGAGAGGAAGAGTTAAGACACACTCGAGAATTAAAATGGAACGGATTTGTGAACATTTGGGCTGAGTGGGACAATTGAGAGAGAAGAAAAAATTAAGAATGACTCCCAAGTTCCTGGATTGGATGACTCAGGGTATAACAAAGCTGTTAGCTGTCGTAGGAATGTATGCAAAGGAGCAGACCTGGGGAGGTGAAGAGGAGGAAGACAGTGAATCAAATTTTGGACATTTCGTTTCCTTGTGTGAAATAATAAGAAATAGGTATATTTGGCTCTGCCCCCAGTGCCTGCACAGAGCTCCTAAAACCCTGGTGGATTCCTAAGCAATAACAGCACAGGGGTGTCTCTTGTTCTCTTGAGGTGACGCCACGTGGGCTTCCGGATGCCTCCTGGACGGGAGCTGGTCACCAAAGAGACAAGCCACAATTGGAAGCTTGAATTTTCACCACCACCCGACCCTCCACCTCCCATTCTCCGGGGAGGAGAGGGGTGTTGAAAATAGAGTTAATAATTGACCATTCTTCTCTGAGAAAGCCCTCCATGAAAATGCCAGCAGTATGGGATTTGGGAATTTCCAGATTAGTGAACCAGAATGCTTCCATATGCCACTGGCCGGGCCCCATGAGGACAGAAGCTCCTTTGTTGGAAACCTTGCCCTGTTTATCTCCATCAGGTTTTTGCTTTGTATCCTTTGTAATAAACCAGTAGTCTAGTGAGTAAACTGGTTTCCTATGAGCCTCTCCAGGAATTTTTTTTTTTATTGAGCTATAATTGGCATACAACATTTATCTTAGTTTCAGGTATACATCGCAGTGGCTTCACATTTTATCACCACAATGTCTAGTTAACATCCATCGCCATACGTAGTTACAGAATGTTTTCTTGTGATGAGGACTTTTAAGATCTATTCGCTTAGCAAGTTTCATTATAGTATTATTAACTATAGTCGCCATGCTGTGCTTTACACCCCCAGGAACAACCTATTTCATAACTGGGAGTTTGTACCTTTTGACCCACTTTATTCCATTTCGCCCACCG
This sequence comes from Panthera onca, assembly GCF_046562875.1. Lineage (NCBI taxonomy): Eukaryota > Metazoa > Chordata > Mammalia > Carnivora > Felidae > Panthera > Panthera onca. Next base: position 23,469,095 of record NC_138355.1, read on the forward strand.
TACACCCCACCGCCTCTAGCAACTACCAGTCTGTTCTCTGTATCTGAGAACTTAGTTTTGGATTGTTTTTTGGTTTTGTTTTTAGATTCTACACGTAAGTGAGATCAGATGGTATTTGTCTTTCTCTGTCTGGCTTCTTTCATTTAGCATAATGCCCTCAAAGTCCATCCATGTTGTTGCAAATGGCAAGATTTCATTCTTTATTTTTTATGGCCAAATAATATTTCATTGTGTGTGTGTGTGTGTGTGTGTGTGTGTGTGTGTGTGTGTATACATATATACATGTATGTATATATATACATATATATACATATATACATATACATCCATATATACATACGTATGTATGTACATATGTATACATATATACGTATATATACATATACGTATATATATATACATATATACATACACACACACACACACACACACACACACATATACATACACATACAGCAATAGTCATTCATCGGTGGACACTTAGGTTGTTTCCGTATCTTGGCTATTGTAAATAATGCCACAGGGAACGTTGAGGCGCCAACCCCTCAAGTTGGTGGGGTTTTTTTTCCAGTAAATACTCAGAATTGTTAGATCATACGTTAGTTCCATTTTTTAAGTTTTTGAGAAACCTCCATAGTGTTTACCGTGGTGGCTACATCAGTTCACATTCCCACCCAGTACACAAGGGTTCCCTTTGCTCCGTATCCTCACCAACACTTTGTCTTTTGATTATACCTATTCTAACAGGTGTGAGATGATATCTCATTGTGGTTTTGATTTGCATTTCTCTCGTGATTAATGATGTGAAACACCTTTTTTCTTTTTAAAAAATTCTTTTGAGAGAGGGAGAGAACATGAATGGTGGCGGGGGTGGGTGGTGCAGAGGGAGGAGAGAGGATTGTAAGCAGGCTTTACACCCAGCATGGAGCCCAACACCAGGCTCAGTCTCACAACCATGAGATCATGACTTGAGCTGAAGTCAAGAGACAGATGCTCAACTGACTGAGCCACCCAGGCTCCCCTTTTCAGATTTTCATTTGGATTTTAGTTAGTTAACTAACATACAGTGCAATATTGGTTTCAGGAGTACAATTTAGTGATTCGTCACTTAGATACAACACCCAGTGCTCATCACAGGTGCCCTCCTTAGTACGCATCACTCATCTAGCCCATTCCCCACCCACCTCCCTCCATCAACCCTCAGTTTGTTCTCTATCTTTAAGAATCTTATGGTTTGTTTCCTCTCTCTTTTTTTCGTCCTCCCATATGTTCATGTGTTTTGTTTCTTAAATTCCACATATGAGTGAAGTCACATGGTATTTGTCTTTCTCTGACTGACTTCACTCTAGCTCCATCCGCATCGTTGCAAATGGCAAGATTTCATTCTTTTTGACGGCTGACTAATATTCTGTTGTGTATGTATACCACATCTTTTTTATCCATTCTTCAGTTGATGGGCACTCGGGCTCTTTCCATAGTTTGGCTATTGTTGATAGCACGGCTGTAAACAATGGGGTGGTGCATGTGCCCCTTCAAATCTGTATTTTTGAATACTTTGGGTAAATACCTGGTAGTGCAGTTGCAGGATCGTAGGGTAGTTCTACTTTAACTTTTTGAGGAACCTCCATACTGTTTTCCAGAGGGGCTGCACCAGTGTGCATTCCCACCAGCAGTGCAAAAGTGTTCCCCTTTCTCCACATCCTCACCAACATGTTGTTTCCTGAGTTGTTCTTTTTAGCCATTCTGACAGGTGTGAGGTGGTATCTCATTGTGGTTTTGATTTGTATTTTCCTTGATGATAAGTGATGTTGAGCATCTTTTCATGTGTCTGTTAGCCATCTGGATGTCTTCGTTGGAAAAATGTCTATTCATGTCTTTTGCCCATTTCTTCACTGGATTGTTTTTTGGGTGTTGAGTTTGTTAAGTTCTTTATTAATTTGGGGTATTAACCCTTTATCAGAGATGTCATTAGCAAATGTCTTCTCCCATTTTGCATTTTAGTTTTGTTGATTGGTGAAATACCTTTCGTGTACCTATTGGCCACTTGTATGTCTTCTTTGGAAAGCTGTGGATTCAGATCTTCTCACTTTTTAAATTCGGGGTTTTTTTTGCTATTGAATTGTAGGAGTTCTTTACTTATTTTGGATATCAGCCCCTTTTCATTTTGTTGATGGTTTCTTTTGCTGTGCAGAAGCTTTTAGTTTGATGTAGTCCCATTTGTTCATTTTCACTTTTGTTGCTTTTGCTTTTGGTGTCAGATCCAAAAAAAATCATCACCCAGACTGATGTCAGGGAGCTTACTGCCTATATGTTCTTCTCCTCCTGTTCTTCTAGGCATTTTATGGTTTCAGGTCTTAGGTTCAAGTCTTTAATCCATTTTGAGTTAATTTTGTGTATGGTAAAAGGAAGTGGTCCAGTTTCATTCTTCTGCATGTGGCTGTCTAGTTCTCCCAACAGCATTTATGGAAGAGACTGTCCTTTCCACAGTGTATATTCTTCTGCCCTAGCAAATTAGTCAGACCCCAGGAAGGGCTTATAGAAACCTCTTGAGTTTTAAGCCAGTCCATGAGAAGCCCAGGTGACCACCTAGACTTACAACTGGCATGTGAATTGGAGCACAGTCTTGTGGGACTAAGACTTTTTTTCCCCTTAAGTTTTTAATCTTTCTAATTTTATTTTATTTATTTTACTTTTTTGAGATTCTATTTTTAAGTAATCTCTATACCCAATATGGGGCTTGAATTTACAACCCCAAGATCAAGATGTCACATGCTGTACAAACTGAGCCAGCCAGGCTCCCTTAATCTTTCTTATTTATTTTTTTATTTCTAATTTTATTTTTTAAATTTACATCCAAATTAGTTGGCATATAGTGCAACAATGATTTCAGGAGTAGATTCCTTAATCCCCTTACCCATTTAGCCCATCCCCTCTCCCACAACCCCTCCAGTAACCCTCTGTTCTCCATATTTAAGAGTCTCTTATGTTTTGTCCCCCTCCCTGTTTTTATATTATTTTTGTTTCCCTTCCCTTGTGTTCATCTGTCTGTGTCTTAAAGTCCTCCTATGAGTGAAGTCATATGATATTTGTCTTTCTCTGACTAATTTGACTTAGCATAATACTCTCTAGTTCCATCCGCGTAGTTGCAAATGGCAAGATTTCATTCTTTTTTTTTTTTTTTTAAGATTTCATTCTTTTTGATTGCCGAGTAATACTCCATTGTGTGTATATACACACCACATCTTCTTTATCCATTCATCCATCGATGGACATTTGGGCTCTTTCCATACTTTGGCTATTGTTGATAGTGCTGCTATAAACATGGGGGTGCATGTGTCCCTTTGAAACAGCACAGTTGTATCCCTTGGATAAATGCCTAGAAATGCAATTGCTGGGTCGTAGGGTAGTTTTATTTTTAGTTTTTTGAGGAACCTCCATACCATTTTCCAGAGTGGCTGCACAAGTTTGCGTTCTTGTGGGACTGAGACTTTAACTTTTGGAGTCTGGTGCTGTCTCTGGGTAGATAGTGTCAGAACTGAGTTGAATTGTAGAATACCCAGCCAGTGTCCCAAGAATTACAGTTCTACACAGTGGAATTTGATACAAAGTCTTACCTTGACAGGAACATCCAGGGGTAAATGTTGACCGGTCATTTAGGTGCTGAAGTCTACAGCCTAGGAGAGAAGTATGGACCGGAAGTATGGATTTGATTATTACAGGTTCATTCAAGGAGAACATGGAGACGAAGGTGATCAGAAAACCAGTTGTAAAAGCTCGATGCATCCAGGAAATAGTAAAAGATTCAGAGCCTAGGTTCATGGCAGTGAACAGGGATATTGAAGTCTGGAAAGGTAGATTGGAGGGCAGATTATTAATAACAAGTAGATGACATTGATTGGTCTCTGACACTGTGTCAGGCTCCGTGGTGAGCATGACTGTGGGTTATCCCATTTACTTTTCACAACCCAGTGGAAGAGGGCTGCTCTCTCCATTTTACAGAGGAAGCTCAGAGAGGTGAGATTACGTGCCCAAAGTCTCACGTCTAATGACGTCTAAGTCTCACGTCTAATTGCGGTCCATATTTTAACCCCAGAAACCTGACCCTACTTCGCACTCAGCCAGTACACCATACTCCATTCAGTTACAAAGGGTCTTAGCAAACCCAGGAGTTTGGGTTTTGTCAGAGAGGCAAGCAGGCTTTGCTGCAGTGTTCTGCTTGTTTTTAAAAAAATTTTCAAATCAGTAAGACATTCACACAACTCACAATTTTTAAAAAATATTAGAAAGATTATAAGAAAAGTTTCCCCCTCATCTCTCCATTCCTTCTCCTTCCTCCCAGTGGTCATCTCTGTTAGTAATTTCTTTATGTCCTTTTTTGTATCAATACGAATGTATATTTTTATTTAACTCTGCCACTTTATAATACATATGTCATACTGTACGTACTTTTGCATCCTCTTCTTTTACCTGATATGTCTTAGAAATCTATTATCATATAAAGAGCTTCTTCATTCTTTTGTTGCTTTACCAGCTGTACAGTGCTCTGTTGTATGGATCTGCCATGACTCATTTAAGCAGACCTTTATTGGACATACAAGTTCCAGTATTTTTTTACAACCAGTGTTGCCCAGAATTAACATGTACACATGTATAACTTCATACGTGATCAAATATATCCAGAAGCGAAAGCGCCGGGTCAAAGGGCACATGTACTTTTACATAGATGTTGACCAGTTTACGTTCCCAGTAGTGATGCGTGAGAACCCCTCTTTTCCATTAGCATCAGCAACAGCATGTTACCGAGCTTTGGCTTGTGTGTCATCTTTTCATTTGCTTAAGAGCCGTTTGTATTTTCTTTTAGCTGTCTTTGTGTATCCTTTGCTCATTTTCAGCTCTGCCACTGCTCTTACCAAATTATCGGAGCTCATACATAGGGAAGACAGCCCTTTGTGATACGAGATATAAATATTTTTCCCAGTTCTTTTTTTTTGACTTTGCTTATGGTATCATTTTGCGTTATAGAAATTTTTTGTTTGTTTTTAATGTGATCGATCCATCTTTTCTTACAGATTTTCTGATTTTGAATCATAGTTAGCCTTGCTTGCTCGAAGATTATGGAAGAATTCCGCCTTTTTAATTTTAAGTACTTTTATAGTTTTATTTTTCACATTTAACTTTTTGACATAGTTAGAATTTACCCTGGTGTGTGGATGAAGTATGGCCCCAGCTGTTTGTGTCATTTTTCTGGGTGGCTGTCACTTGTCCCATTAGTTATCCCAGCTTACTACAGCGGTGGTCTTTTTCCCCCGAAATAAATTTTCGTTTGTATGTGTTTCAGTTTCTGGACTTCCTGTTCTGTTCCTGTCTGTTCATGAGTTGATCTTTGGTTTAATTATTGAGGTGTCATGGTATGTTTTGAGAGGGTTAGTCCCGCTCTTCGAGATTTATTTTAAGAGTTTGCTAATAGTTTTTTTCTTTTTCCTTATTACCTTAAAAATCGTCTTATCCAGTTACCCTCTAAAAGATCTGTTGGTATTTCCTTATTTTGTTTTGTTTTGTTTTGTTTGGAGAGAGAAGAGCACACAAGAGAGCATGAGCGTGCAAGTGGGGGAGGGGCAGGGAAAAGGAGGGAGAGAACCCCAAGCAGGCTCCGGGCTGCCAGCACAGAACCCGACATGGGACTTGATCTCATGAACCGTGAGATCATGGCCTGAGCCAAAATCAAGAGTTGGACACTTAACCAGCTGAGCCACCTAGGTGCCCTGATCTGCTCGTATTTCTGATGGGATCAAGTTAAATTTATAAGTTTATATTTTTATAATTATAAACATTATATATGTGGTATATTGTTCAAGTAATTCAACTATTCTTTACCTAGAGATGTTTTTAAGGTACAAGAGTGATATAATCAGCTTTGTGGGTGGGCGTGGAGTGGTTTTATTTCTATGGAGTGTGTGCTGTGCTGGGGGCTGGAATTACCAGAATGTTTGATTGCTTTCCATCTCTTTAGGGACACGTGTGCGTGAGAACATGAACAGTTATTGAAGGAGTATGTGAAGGGGCTACATGGAGGAAATTAGCTCATTTGATGGCTATATTTAATAGTGATGGAGGGCCAAGAAAACATCACTTACCTTTTAGATTTGGTGTTTTAAACTTTTTAAAAATATTTTCTTTAATGTTTACTTATTTTTGAAAGAGAGAGGGAGAGAGAGAGCGCGTGCCAGCAGGGGAGCGGCAGAGAGAGAGGGAGACAGAGAATCCCAAGCAGGCTCCAGGCCCTGAGCTGTCAGCGCAGAGCCCGACGTGGGGCTCGAACTCACGGACCGCGAGATCATGACCTGAGCCGAAGTCGGACGCTCAACTGACTGAGCCACCCAAGTGCCCCTAAACTTTTTATTTATTTACTTTTTAATAATTTTGTTTTAAGTTTATTTATTTTGAGAGAGAGAAGGAGAGCAAGTGGGGCAGGGTCAGAGAGAGGGAGAGAGAGACAATCCCCAGCAGGCTCTGCACGCTCAGCACAGAGCCTGATGTGGGGCTCGAACTCACAAAGCATGAGATCATGACCTGAGCTGAAGTCAAGAGTCAGACGCCTAGCCAACTGAGCCACCCCGGTGCCCCTAAACTTCTTATTTTGAAATAATTTTAGATTTATACAAAGGTTGCAGAGATGGTCCAGAGTCCCCTAGATTCCTTAAACACTTTTCAACCATTGGAGAATAGGGTGCAGACATGAATACGCTAGTGAATGAGGACTTCAGTATTTCCCAAGCACCAGAACACCCTCCTACACAGCTGCATTCAGTCGGCAACATCAGATTATTTGCCGTTGATGCGGCATCAGCGTCTAACACACAGACGTTGTTCACATTTCGCCACTTTCCCTGTAATGTCCAGAACTCCGTCTAGGATCGTGTGTTGTGTTAGTTGTCATTTTAGCTTCACTCTTCTTGTTTTTTCATGACTTTGAACATTTGGTAACAGTGCAGGCCAGTTACTTTATAGAATCTCTCTCTTTTTTTAATGTTTGTTTATTTATTTTGAGAGGGAGCACCCACGCACACGAGCTGGAGAGGGACAGAGAAAGAGAGAGAATCCTAAGCAGGCTCCGCATCTCCAGCGCAGAGCCCAATGCGGGGTTTGAACTCACGAACCCTGAGATCATGACCTGAGCTAAGATCAAGAGCCAGACATTTAACTGACTGAGCCACCTAGGTGTTCCTATAGAGTATCTCTTAATTTGAGTTTGTCTGATATTTCCTCATGATTTAAAAGTTTGGGTGGGAATACCAGAGAAGTGCTATTGTGCTCTTCTCGGTACATCGTATCGGGAGGCACATGATGTAGATTTGTTGCTGTGCCCCATTACAGGTGAGGTTAACTTTTTTAATGTTTATTTTTGAGAGAGCAGAGAGAGAGAACATGTGTGAACGGGGCAGAGAGAGGGGGATAGAGGATCCCAAGCAGGCTCTGCGCTGACAGCAGAAAGCCGGAGGTAGGGTTTGAACTCACGAACCGTGAGATCATGACCTAAGCCAAAGTTGGACACTTAACCGACTGAACCACCCAGGCGCCCCGGTGATGTTAACTTTTATCACTTGATGGTAGGCATCTGTAAGCTTCCTCCAGTGTAAAGTTAGTATTTTATACTTATTAGCAATTACTGAATACTTTATTGTGAGGTGCTCTAGAACTGTAAATATTCTATCCTCATCGAACTTTTACCCACCAGTTTTGTTTGACATTCATTGATAGTTCTTGCCTGAATCAGTTACTACTGTGATAGTTGTCAAATAGTTATTTGCTAATTTTATCATTCTTTCTAGACTTAATAGTCTCCATTCTGTTAAAGGGCAGAATTCTCCCCCGGTGACCAACATTGATTTAGTTATTTGTTGATATTACTATGAACTCTCAGACTCTTAATTTACTCAGAGTTATAATTTGTTGTTACTTCTTTGATGCTCCAACTGTCCCAGATTTGACCAGTGGGTTTTGGAATGTCCCCATCATTCTCTGAGTGCTTCCTTACACCTGGCATAGCAACATGACCCAGATCCGTCTCGTACTTTCCCTGCCCCCACCCTAGAGTCACCTGTTTCTCCAAGGAGCCCTTGGTCCTTTTAAGATAGTAGTAAAATGGTATTTAGAAACTAGTATGGGAGTGCTAAGTGTGCTCATTACTGCTTGCTTATCGTTTCCAGGTTTTTTCTCTTGAGGGGCAGAGGTCGGAAAGCTGTGTACACACACACGTCTGTGTAAATATGCATGTATACACTCACAAACATCTGTGTGTTTTTCTATACCTGTGTGTTAAAGCTCTCAAACCAGGAGTTCCAATTCTGATTCAACACCACAAGATTTATTCTGGTTTTCTCCCTTTCTGTGTGTTAATCTCCCTTCTCCATCTGAGAACCCTGGTTCCCATTATCCTCAGTGTATTTATTTGTGCTACACCCCACTCCCACCCCCATGTACCCAGACTCCCAGCCCATAGCCTGACCCCGTGCAGGCCCACTCCCCCTCCCCTGGGCGCTCCGGCCAGTGTCAGCCCTGACCGAAGAGAAGAGGGCATGACTTTTCTTTACTTAAAGTGAGTTCGGAAAGATACTTGTGACACCACTTGACTCCTGGGAGAGGGACTGGCTAGCAGGGACACAGAGGGCAAGGAACTGTTTCAAAGACGTCCTTTTGTGCCTTCCGACATTGTTTTCTCACCGTGTGCCTTTATTACCTGTATAGAAAATAAATCGATGTTTAAATATCATTCAGGATCATTGTTCTCACAGTATTTGTTCACTTAGCTGCTCCCTTTGACATCGTCGGGGAGAACTTGGAGTCTTCCTTTCTTCCTTAAGTGTATTTGCCTCCTTTCTCCGCTTTAGGAAATAACACTTGTTTCTACGGGAAGTGTTACTACTGCCGAGAAACAGAGCCAGCTTGTGCCGATGGAGACACAATGGAGGGGTCTGTCACGCTGTGGCTTCCGGATGTGTGGCCTCTGCAGAAACACCGACACCCCTGGGGCAGGACTTACCGAGAGGGCAAACTGGCCAGGTGCGTGCTCCTGTGGCCGGGCCGCCACCTCGTTCTGGCCTGTGCCCGGCCAGCCGCCGCGCCGTGTAGGAGCCGGGGCTTCCGTCCAGGACCACACAGGGCTGGGAGGTTAGGGTTGGGGGCAGCCCGCCAGGCGGGGACGTCTCTTCTCTGTGTTTGAAACGGTGCCAGGTAGAGCGCGGGCGCCCGGTAAATACCCCCGGCGGTGCCCCTCGCCTCCAGGTGGGAGTACGACGAGAGCTACTGCGACGCCGTGAAGAAAACGTCCCCTTACGACTCCGGCCCGCGCCTCCTGGACATCATCGACACCGCAGTCTTCGATTACCTGATCGGCAACGCTGACCGCCATCACTATGAGAGTTTTCAAGACGACGAAGGCGCTAGCATGCTCATCCTTCTCGATAATGCCAAAAGGTAGGGCCACGCGGCTATCCTCATCAGTTCGGGGAGTCTGCGCGTACAAGGGCGCGTTCGCGGGTGCCCTGGAAAACGTCCGGAACGCGGTCGCCAGAAGGCGTCCTTCCCGTTTTTGGTCAGGGTCTTCGCCCTTGGCGCCCATCCTTCCATCTGTACGCCCTCCACCCTCAGGGGTCTGAGGGCTTTAAAAAGTGGAGAAGTGGGGTTTTTCCGTAGGAGGCAAAGACTATGATTCTCAACACAGACTGCGGGACAACAGGGGGGTTTTTCCAGAACCACTTCTCATTCATTCTGAATTACTGCTAAGATCATTTTTACATCTGCTTGGAATCACTGTCAGCCTTCCGAGCAGCTTCTCCTGTCTGAATCTGGCCATCTGCTTTCTTGTAGGAATAGATGAGCCAGCTCTGCTCTGACTGGTGATTTGAAGTAGAGCAAGTGGGAATCATGTGACCAGCGTTTATTTCTCTTCCCACCCTTAAAGCCTTTCTAGGTTTCGGGGTCTTCAGGCCCTCCCTTTGGTCCCCGGGCTCCACCCTGTGTTATGTGGTTATGCCTCAGCACCTTGCCGTAGCTGGCTTCTAGAAGAGAGGAGCCTTGTAAATGAGCGCGTTTGTTGTTGGATACTGCGGTACAGGCTGTTAGGGATCCCATGTCTAATTGGTCATGCCCTGTTTATTTTTAATTTAAGTGATTTGAGCCGTGGGAGCATGAAATTATCTAGGATCACATTTGGGTTTTCTTAGAGAATTTGCTCTTGCCCTGATGCTGAGCGGGGAACTGGTGCCACTAACTAATTCACTAAGTTTTAATTTAATTTTCAGCTTTGGGAACCCGTCTCTGGATGAGAGAAGCATTCTTGCCCCCCTCTATCAGTGTTGCATGTAAGTTACACACATCAAATACATCGGCCAGTGTTGTCTTCCTCTCCAGGCTCAGGGAACAGTACAGTAATTTCCTTGGCCTTAAGACTTCCTAATACCTGACCAAGTGCTTTTTATGCTTTTCCAACCCAGAACCCCTGGAATTCAAAAGTCATTGCAAATTTTGTATGAATAGAAATTTTCAGTCTGTTCAATGATATATATTCACATTTGTTTTACTATCAGAAAATAGTCCTCTGTCCAGCAAAAATCTAGTACAGTCTGCATCCCTGGCTGCTGTATTGTTTACCTTGGGGTTTGAGGTCCTCTCACTTCCTCACTACAGACCACCTGAAGTTTGCATATCTCGATTTGTTTTTTTTTTTTTTAATGTTTATTTTTGAGACAGAGAGAGACAGAGCATGAACAAGGGAGGGTCAGAGAGAGGGAGACACAGAATCTGAAACAGGCTCCAGGCTCTGTGCTGTCAGCACAGAGCCCGACGCGGGGCTCGAACTCACGGACTGCGAGATCATGACCTGAGCCGAAGTCGGACGCTTAACCGGCTGAGCCACCCAGGCGCCCCTGCAAATCTCGATTTGAAGTTGTGTAAACCAGAAGTAACTTTTTCATAGTCACTTAGTAATTTATTTTTTTTTTAAGTCTGTATTAGAAAACAAAGAAATTAAAAGGTAAATCAAAATGAAAGAAAGAACCAGGCTCTCAGAGCTCCGTTTCAGATTATTATTGCTGGTATTATTTTATTATTTTATTTTATTTTATTTTATTTTATTTTATTTTATTTTATTAAGTTTTTTTATTTATTTTGAGAGAGAGCACACAAGCAGGGGAGGTGCAGAGACGGGGAGAGAGAGAGAGAATCCCAAGCAGGCTCCACGCTGTCCGCACAGAGCCTGATGCAGGGCTCAATCTACCAACCATGAGATCACGACCTGAGCCAAAATCAAGAATCCAATGCTTAACTGACTGAGCCACCCAGGTGTCTCTACATAATTTTTTTTTTTTTTAATTTTTATCTATTCACCTTGAGAGGGGCAGGGGCAGAGACAGCACGAGTCGGGGAGGAGCAGAGAGAGGGAGACAAAATCCCAAGCAGGCTCCGCGCTGCCAGTGCAGAATTCGGCGCGGGGCTCGATCTCACGAAACCTCGAGATCATGACCTGAGCTGAAACCGAGAGTCGGACTCTCAACCGACGGAGCCCCCCAGGCGCCCCAGTTATTTCTTGACTTTTGCCTACCAAGCCAGCTTTAAACTCCTTTTGATAGTAAGCGGTTTTATGTAATCTGCCTTAAAACTTTCTTGCAGCATTCGGGTTTCTACCTGGAACAGACTGAACTACCTAAAGAATGGTGTGCTGAAGTCTGCCTTAAAATCCGCCATGGCCCATGACCCCATCTCCCCCGTGCTGTCTGAGCCTCACCTGGACGCCGTGGACCAGCGGCTCCTGAGCGTCCTGGCCACCGTGAAGCAGTGCACTGACCAGTTTGGGGCGGACGCTGTGCTGGTGGAAGACAGGATGCCTCTTTCCCACTTGTAATTCGCCACACAAAATAAGTGAAACTACTTTTTACAAAGCTAGAGAAACAGCACAATCACTTCCAAATGGTATGAGATGGATTGGAAACGGCCAGCGGCAAGCTCTGGGTGACAGGGGACAGGGTGGCCTTGGATTCCTTTGGTGATTTCTGTAGGAGAAACTAAAGCAGAGACGACAGGTTGCAGACCCCAGGAGCCTTCCCGCCAGACCACCCGACCCCCTCGGCATCTGCGCACCCCCGCGGTGGGCCTCCTGCTTGGTCCATCCTAACTCACGTGCCAAAGGGTGGATCGAGGTGTGGCGCCTGGATGGGTTGATGCTGGGGCTGGTTCTGGAGCGTGTAGTTTGAGTTCATCTTCTAACCCTTTCTCCACACCTGTGGATTTTCTGAGACCACCTTATAATCTCTTGAGTCCTTTTGTAACCAGGACTAGTCCAGTTGGGAGTTTTCCTGCCTCCTGAGGAGTAGCAGCCAGTAAGACCTGGCGTTCTGTTGAGCCCAAATAGCATGCTCTCCTGGGAGGGGTATGTTTTTAGGATAGAATTAGTGGGAAAGACAAAGGCAGGAAAGACGCTCGGGCTCCTTCCTAAGTGATTGGGTGGTAGTGTTCTTCGGGATAGTTTAGAGGAGGGAAGAAGGGGCAGAATCAGAATCGGAGAAGCCCCCCTGGCAGGTGCGTAAACGCAGACGTGACTCGAACCTCAGCGAGACCCGCATTCCCACAGTGGTGTCCCAGTTAACCCGGAAGTTGTCCAGGCGTGATTCTCTCACGGAGACTTTCTTTTTCCCTTTTGCCCCAAGCAGGCACATCTTTTCTAAATTAACAAAGCGAATTGAGGTGATACCTTGAATAAGAGTGAAGTTGCCTGTGATCTCTGCCATCCTGATTTCTTTTCGGAAATGAATTTCCACCTCAGCCTTTAAGGCATTTGGTCACCGAAGCCTCTGTTCCCGAGAGAATGGCAATGCTGTTTGTGCCTTTCTCATGAGAACGACCAGCTTGCTCCCGGAGCAGACGGTGCTCGTCCTGCTGGCGGCTGGACCTGTCCTGTGACTTGGGCCTAGCAGAAGATTGGGAACAAAAATTTTAAGCATTCTGAGCCTTAAAATTAAGGAGGTCACCAGGGAGGGCCTTAAGATTTTGATTTATATCAAGCCTTAACGTCCTCATTTCATTTCATCGGGCGTTCTAAACCGGTGGTGTAGGATCGTTTTCCCGTGTCCTCTCATTGCCCAAGACCCAGGCTCAGTGCGGTCTGTGTTCCTGCAGAGCGACTTGGACCCGTAAGCAGTTGCGGTAAAGCACAGGGCCCGAGGGGGACAGGCTCGGTGCGCCCGCCCACCGGGGGACCCATCTCTCCTGCCTCTTGTCCGGGTGCCGGTCCAGCTTCTCACTTCTGTCAAGCAGGGACTGGTACTTAAAGCGTGTGGGCGAGCCGATTTAATGCCAGCCATCGGAGACCGGTGTCAGGCAGCCACCCTTTCGAAAACAGCCTAGAATGTATGCCCTGATTTTCTCGCATTGAAAGGCCGCTAAGTAACCTGTCACCACTTAACAGCATGAGGTCAGGATGCTTTTGTGCTTTGTATGTACGTTTCGAAACAGACACAAGAATGGGTTGGGCTCCTTAAAAAAGGAATTTAAGAAGACAGGTATTAGCACAAAACACTGAAGTCGGGTCAACAAAAGGAGGCCTTAGATTCCGATTTTTAAGGCCATTTACAGTGTGTATCAAGTGAAATTCACAGTTGAGCCTGAGAACACCTTGGGTAGTGCTGACCCAGAGTATCAGGGAGCTGGCCGGAGGCAGATGGCAGGAGGAGGCCGGCGCCGCCCGCGTGGGTGAATGTTAGTCGAACTAAATGACGGATCGGTGCTCCTGCAGACACGTGGCACCGGGAGTGTGTCCCAGTGGGATGGGCGAGAATTGATCTCGAACTGGGAACTTCATTCATAATGTTGAGGGTAGAAGATACTGCTAAGGAAAAAAGCAGGAGGGAGAGCTGCTTTGAAAATGTCACATCCTTTTTTTTCAAAACATTGCAGAAATGTTTAATTTCATTCTCTTTTCTACTGTTTTAAACTTCATGATCTTAAGAGGTGTTCAGATCTATCGTGGTTGAAGTCATATGCTAATAGGGTGGTCGTGACAAGACTCTTAGAACAGATTTATGTTCTAATCAGGATTGGATTAAGCTAGGAAAGCATGTTTAGGCACATCTTGGAAAAAACCAAGCATAGGCTTATAGCCCTAAAATTCAGAAAAACTAAATTCTCTTTGAAAATGGAGGTAGATATCTTTTCAAGTTCTGTGACCCTGTCCTCTTTGTGGTTTATTTAGCGCTATCATACTCAGACAAGTTGCTGGAAGTGTTCTCGGACAGCCCGAGGTTGAGCGTGCCTGGGGGAACGTGTAAAAGGTAGACATGGGTACGTTTTAATATTGTCAGATGAGGAGAATCAGGACTGCCTGCCATTTCCTTACCTCCTCCCACTTCCTAAATACGTTTCTTCCAGAGTTTGGGGAAATATGGGTATGGAAGTTACATTCTAAATTATTCTTTAATATGAGGTTATGTTGTGGGTTCGGATGTAAATAATTGTCTGTGCAAAACAAATTAATAGGATCTGATTTGCTCAGAGTTTTGTTCAATAATATATTAATAAGGCATTTCTCCCTGTTGCACTGAGGACTGATGTGTCAAATGAAATTTAAGGAGGAAATGGAAGAATTCAGGTACATCCATTGCATATTATTTTAGAAAAGATGAATCCTGTGTACGTGGCAATTTTCCAGTGTCACCTGAACAACGAATTCTCCCAAGGAAATTCATCTTTTCTTTTTCTTAAAAGAAACGAAAAAAAAAAAAAAAAGACTTCTGGCTTTCCCTTCCCATCCACCATATCCTTCAGCTTCCGTTCTCAATGGTCCCTGTATTCTTGTTTGACCAGTGACAGGAAAACAGCATCTGTCACGGAGCTGTCTGGTAAGAGTTACCTTATGAGCTGGAGCTTCAGGAAACATGAGTAAAGGCGTACGTATGTATATAATCGTAGATGTATTGTAGCAAGAAAAAAATGTATTTATTTTGACACAGGGAAGCACTGACTTATGTTGCTGAAGAACTTGAAGCTAGTGAAAGGTTCTCTTCTCAGTCTCTGAGAGTGGACCCCAAGTGACAAAGACCATTCACTGAGCAGGCGCCCGCTGAGCCGCTCCGCTGAGCCAGCCGTGGCTAGGCACACGAGCGAGCCACACAGACCTGACTTCGTGAAACCTATTGTCCGGGGAAGGCCAGGTTTTCTCCCTTCGATTCCTCAAGTCTGGGTTGCAAAGGCAGGGGCCAGGGACTCTACTGCCACAGGTTTCTAAGGAACCAAGGTGTTACAAGTACAAAATGATTGCGGTGGGGGGGCGGGGAACTGGGAATAACTTACTGGGAAGCTAATTTATTTGCTAAAGAGGAGGTGTGGGAACCAGTACCCTCCGTTTTGATCTGCCAAGGATTTCCTCTCAGAGCTGTTGCACAAACAGAGGTGGGGCTTGGGAAGACACCAAACAAGACAGATATGCACCTAAATTTCTAATGTGTTCTATGGGTTTCAATTCTGAAAAAGAAAGAAATAAAGATTTTATTAAGTATTGATGTAGCATCTTTTCCTCTGATTCCTTTTTTCCCCTTGTTTCAGGATACTTTCAGTGTTTTTCTGTTCCAATTTCCTGTTTTGTTAGGGGACAGAAAAAGATTACATCTTCTACACCCACGGAAACTTCCGCGGGGGCTGTTGCACGACATCCGACGAGTGAGACCTGTGCACTTCCTTACCAGTCTTCAGAAGGCCCATAGCAGGTTGTGACTCTACCAGAAGGTCCCATTAGATAATTCGTAGGCGCTATTTGTATACTTAGTAGTTCAGTCCACTCTTGCAGCTTCTTTGGAAGTAAAGAATCACAAACCCTGAAGAACTTGTCAGTATGGTACCATAGAGGCACGGAGAAGAGCCAGGGCCCCTGATTATTATTCTTAGGACACCCAGGTTTTTAACTTGGGAAATAGAAATCCAGCATCATAAACCTCAACTAGCTGAGGAGACGCTTTAAGGATTTTTTGCTTGCTTTGCTACAGTTTTGCGCCAGTTTTTGTCATGTGCATTTGGATAGCAGTGGGAGGCCCGGTCACTGACTGCCCCCCCCCCCCCCCCCCGCATGTGATCCTCTTCCTGGTGAGATTCAGGCTTCGTTCTCAAGCGTGTCAGAAAGACTGGTATTAAAGCTTGAAAAAGACGACTGGGAGTAGGGAGGCTTTATTTGGTCTCTGGCAGGCATCTGGGCTGTGGGTGACCCCTTAGAACTCACAGTCCCAACAGAAGAGAACTGAAGCCCTCGAGCGTGTCGGGAACGATGGAAATGAATTACAGGACAAACGGGAGCGGGAACGAATCCCAGAGGGGCGGGGGCGGGGGGCGGGGGGTGAGAGGTAGGCAGAACCTACACTGCGGAAGTGGAGACTGATCCAGGCTAGCCGTGTGTGTACAACCCCGACTTCCGAAGTGCACAGCCTCCTGGGCCTGCACTGTTTTATCCGTTTCGGGGTTTCCTGTGGTTTTCATCAGGTGCACTCCGTCTCTGGAGAGGACACTCTGAGTCCGCTGTGTTGTCACGTGCTCTTCAGTATAGACCTTAAATGGAGGAGCCATCGGTGCACAGGTGAGCTCTGAAACGATTTTATGGTTTCAGTGTTTGCTTTTTACATGCAAGTTTAATTGGAGATAAAGGCTTGAGTTTTACTCAAAGATTGTCTCGGGACAGATCGTGTTCTGTCTCCAGCAGGGTCGGGAAGATGTCTATTGCAAAGCTTGGTCCCATTTCAGTGACCTCAGTATAGGTGTTGAGTGCCCATTTTCTCTTAGACTTTGTTGAAATGCAGATTTGGGTTGAGTAGGTTTGAGTCTGCATTTCTAACAGGCTCCTGGACGACACCAGTGCTGCTGGTCCCTGGACCACACTTGAGTAGCCAAGCAGGAGTTTGCTTACTACTTGTCGTGGCTGCCTGTAGTTTTCACAACAGCCTCTAGATGTCACCGGCAACTATGAGATCCCGTGCTGCTAGGCTGGCCCCCAAACCGCCTCCAAGCCCTGAGAAAAATGTCAGCAATTTATTTAAACTGGAAGCTTGTCTAAAAACCGGCGTTTGGATCCGTTGCTTCTACGTGGAACTGACAAAGGCGGGGGAAAAATGTTTACCTTTTAGGAAAAAAATGTCTTCTTGAAATTAAGATGTTTGTCCAGGAACTTTCCAGCTACCTGCTTTATTTACCACTAAATGCTAAACTTAAAACACTGCAGAAATTAGCAGTTAGTCCTACATGAAAGTTACAAGCAGAGACAGAGTTATTTTGTTTTAAAACCTGGGTTTTTTAAAAGAAACTAGTGTTAATATTAGTAATTTTATCACCATAACTCCACTTACAAACATCACTAGTATAAATAAAATCATTCAAGCCTCCCCTATAAACCATCCACAGCTTCAACCAGGCTGGGGCATATGTAATAACAGTTAACATGTAGCTGAATGAGCTCACGAACACTCACAGCTTCCCTGTCAAGCGACTTCTAATATGCCATTCTGTAGGTGGGGAAACTGAGGCACAGGGCAGCTAATACCCAAGCTCATACATAGAAAATGGGAGGGGCCATTCAGTTAATCCCTATACTGGGTTGCCATTCATGCCCATTTACCGAACGAGTTCACGTTTTCAATTTCCAAATAGTAAAGGTGTGTTCCTTCCATGAAAGGTTGGCTGAGCTTGACTGCAGGAGGGGCAGTGCCGGTGTCCTGGCCCCGCTCTGTGGGAGGTTTAGGTTCAGTGTTGACCTCATGAGGCTAAGACATACAATATGCATACCATAACCACTTTCCAGCTTAACCGTGGTGGTGTCCTAACAAAGGTCCTTCCCTGGTTTCTGCAGCTGTTCGAAAGGGCGCATTTGGCCAGCTGTCGAGGAAGGAGCAGAAGTGGCACTGAGTGTGATCTAAGAGACTGCGGCATTGTGAGACCCGGTGCTAGGGCTCCCCTTACTGTCTGCTGAGCCCACCCTCAAAGCCAGTGAGCCTGGGCCATTAGCCAAGGCCCCGGATCCCTAGACCGCACTTTCTAACAAGGACAAGATGTCTCCCATTAGGCCAGTGGCTTCAGTCACTCCAGTGATTTTGGAAAACGCATCAAGCTCTTCCGAAATCTAACAAGCTTGTTGCCTTCTCACGTCGTGGAAAAGGGGTCCCAAAGGAAAGGGGCTCTCAAGTCTTGCCAGTGGTGTCCGAGAAGCCGCTGGGTGTCACAAGCACTTGAAAGTTGCAAACGTAGCCAAGAGAGAGCCCACAGTCTTCAGCCTAACTTCCTTGTAATGAGACTTGCTCTTCCCCCGACCGGGAGTTTCCAAAAGCCAAGTATCTCCAGACTGCAGCCCTCCGGCTTCCTCTTGCGTGGGTGTGCTCCCAGCTGTGTAAACCCGCCGTTCCTCGCGCCGTTTCACTTCCCCGGCGTCCCGGGGCCTGTCCCCGCTCAGCGGACCCGGCCGCCTCCAGCTCCCGGTGAGACGACTGCCGAGGCCTCCGTGCAGCCGGGGGCAGCGCACACGCGGGCGCCCTTCCTTGCCAGGCCTCGGAGGGGCCCCAGAGCTGCCGCCGGTACCAGCGGCGCTCTGAGACCGCGGGCGCCCCGGAACAGCGCGCGGCCGGAAGCGAGCCCCGCGGTGGGCGGCGCCTGCAGGCGGCCTCGGGGTGCCCTGCGGGCGCCCGGCCCTGGGCCTCGGTTCCCGCGCCGGCGCCAGTCCCCGGACCGACGAGAGCCGGGCGAGGCCGGCGGCGGGAGGGCCATGCCTCGCCTCCGCCTGCTGCTGCCGCTGCTGCCGCTGCTGCTGCTGCTGCTGCCGCCGCGCCCGGGCGCGAGCCACGCGGGCCCGCCGGACGGGGCGAAGGAGCCCCTCCCGGGCCTGCGGGAGCGGCTGAGGGAGGCCGCCGCCCTGTCCCGGCGCTACTGGGCGCTCCTGCGCTGCCGCGTGTGGCCCGAGGACTGCGACGGCGACGAGGAGGCTCGCGCGGGGCCCCTGGGTAAGAGCGGCCGCCGGGGCTCCGCGGGGCCGGACGAGCGCCGGCCTGGGAAGCTGGGCGCCGCCGGGGACCGGGCGGCCCGTCCCCCTGTCCCCGGCGCGGCCCCCTGATGCCCTCGGGAGGGCCTGGCTGCCCTGCCCACGCCTCCCGTCCCTGACCCCTCCAGACGGCTCACACTTCCTGGAGTCTGCCAGCCCGCCCTGGCTCATCCCGGGAGCTGCTCTTTCCCACCTCCGTCTTGGCTTTACGGAAAACGCCCGGTCGGCCCCAACCCCAGCACCTTCTCTCCTCGGCTGCCGACGGGGGCGGAGCTGGGCCGGGAGTCCTGGACCTGTGTTCCCCCTCCGGCTCCGGCCCTGACAAGTCGTGGGGCAGGGCTGTCACTTCACTGCCCTGGACGAGATGGCTTCTGAGGCCCCTTGCAGTCTCTGTAGATCCTTCTGGGTCCTGTAATAACGATTGTAATGGCAATCCTGCAGTGGTGCCCTAAACAGCTTTCATTTAAATCAAAAGATTTCTAAATCCCAGTGAGTGGCTTTCGGTTTGTTTTTGCTCGTGCTGGGTGTATTCAAGTTGACATTTGGCAAAGGAATTGAGAGGCCCTTGGGGTTCACATGATTTCGGATCTTGAAGCAAGCAGGAGGAATGATGATCAGCAGCTACTGCTTGACTCCCTCCGAGACTGCCAGCTCCTTGTGGGCAGGTCTGGCACCCAGTGCTTAAGGCGTATCTGTTGAGTGAACTGAGCCTTTGCTGGAGCGGTATCCCCGCTGGGTGGTAACTGGGTGGACGGGGTGCCCACTCCGGCCCATGCCCTGAAAAAGGGGCAAGGAAGGCCCAGGGAGGAGTGAGGGGTAGCTCCGGAGCGGGGACAGAGGACCGGAAGGACTGCTCTGCTTGGTTGCAGGGAGGCAGTGTCCGCCTTCCCCAAGCCGTAGGCCCCGTGCCTGTCTCACAGGCCCCCCTTTCCAGGCTGGAGCCTTCCCCTGCTGGGCCGGCAGTACCTGGACATCCTGACCTCCTGGTACTGCAGCTTCCAGGACTGCTGCGGCAGCGGTGACTGCAGGATCTCCAACAACCTCACAGGTCGGACCTCGCGGGGGCGAAGGGGCTCGGATCTGTGGGGAGGAGAGGCGATTGAGGGGGGAGCGGCTAGGGCGCAGGGTACCTTTCGTCATCCTCTCTGTGGCGGACAGCACACCCTCCCTGGCTCCACCCCGACTCCCGGGAGCCCCTGTCCCCAAACCCTGTAACCTCATGGCTGGAAGGAACTAAGGCCTAGCAGAGGACTTTGAACACACTCCCTGCCCTCAACAAGTGTTTGCTGAATTGAATTTATTCATTTGAGGGTGTCTCCATAAAGTATTGGGGGGGGGGGGCGGGGTCCTGAAATTTCTGGGCGGAAGCAGCCTCATGGGCCTAGGGGCTGGGTTCCCTCCTCCGGACAGGACTCTGCCAACCATTCTGGGGTGTCTTCAGGGCCTTCAGAAAGGGTGATTCCTTCTCTCCCTAAATTCAATCTTGATTTCTCCAGCTCTTCAGAAAATAGCCCTTGAGCTCGTTCTCCCACCTCCTGCAGAAAATCAGCAGTTAATATTGGTGCTCTTGGCCAGAGGTCAGCACAAGTGGGGGGGAAGCAGGAGGGGGGATTTATAAATTTAGTTAATTTCAGCTATTCACAAATGTTAAATGCAATTCAACTAATAGTCTATAAAACAAACTAAAATTACAGGGACTCCTGGGTGGCTCACCTTCCACTTTCCTCACCCGAAGTACGTTGCGTGTCTGACTTTGGCTCAGGTCATGATCTGACCATGAGTTCGAGCCCTGATTCGGGCTTGCCTTTGTCAGTGCAGAGTTCTCTTGGATCCGCCGCCCCCCTCTGTCTCTGCCCCTCCTCTGCTGGCGTGCTCATGCTCTCTCCCTACCTCTCTCAACATTAAACAAACAAAAAAAGGGATCCAAGATACACATCCATAAAATATCAAGCTAGTAAAGTGTTTGTAACAGAAAATAGCCCTTGAATCCCTTGGGGTGCAAGATCTTCACGGTGGTTTCTTATTTTGAGGCCAGGAAGTCTGGATGGGTGATCCCTGCTTAGAGATGTTCAGAGGCTCAGCCTCCCAGGGACCGTGCCCACGTGCACCTGACCATGGCTCCCTCTGTCCTGCCCCCAGGCCTGGCATCGGACCTGAGTGTACGACTGCACGGCCAGCATCTGGCCCGGGAGCTGGTCCTGACAGCCGTGAGGGGCTACTTAGAGCCGCCGCAGCCACACAAGGCCCTGGCTCTGTCGTTCCACGGCTGGTCTGGCACAGGCAAGAACTTCGTGGCGCGGCTGCTGGCGGAGAACCTCTACCGGGATGGGCTGAGGAGCGACTGTGTCAAGGTGTTCATCGCCACCTTCCACTTTCCTCACCCGAAGTACGTGGACCTGTACCAGGTGAGGCTGGGCAGTGCTAGGGCTAGCTTCGCCAGCCGGGTGGAGGCCGGAAAGACGCTCAGACAGCCCGAGCGGCCGGCCTCCATGGGGGGGAGGGAGGCCCTGAAGCCAGCCATCCCCTGCCGGGAAGTGGGCCTCGGAGAAGCCCAGGTGTGGGAGCAGGTGGCCGCCGTGACAGAAGCTGTAAGCCACACAGACATTCCCCCCCACACAGGTGAGGTCCTGGACACGTGGAAGGAAGGTTTCTGTCCCAAACACCACCTGCCTCGAGCTGTCTCATCAGCCAGACGCTAAGCTTGAACAGAAAACCCACGTGTTAATTGTTCTAGAAATAGTGGCAATGTAGGAAACGTGCAGCAGAGAAAAGCAAAAGCTTTGTCGTAATCTCCACACCCAGATGCAACCATGGCATTTTGGTGTACTTTCTTGTAGCCTTTCGTCTGTACTGTTTTATGTCATTGTGATTAATATTGGACAGGAAGTCGCAGATACTGGTTTTTTTTTTTTTAAAGAGGCACATCACATAAAATTTTCCACGTCTTCTTCAAATCGCTCATCACACACCAATAAGCAGATGGCCAAAAATTGTCCGTGCCGTTCTGCTGATTTGGGTTTCTTCATTCAGACACGTAGGATTTCAGATAAGCCAGACGATGACCCAAACCGCATTGCAGCATGACAGAGATTACTAATTACTACATCTCTTTCGGCTTTTAGTTGCTATATTTGCAGTGTGTTAACCTGGGAAGATGATGTAAGCCTCTGCGGACAGAGATTGCCTGAGTCACCTGGCAGCTTCAGCTCAGTCTTGGAGGGCAGAGGTGGTGTGACGTGTCCCAAGGGCTGGCGACTGGTGGCTGGTCGGCCAGGTCTTCCCAGAAAGAGCAGAACTGCTATGGATCTGTTTTCCGCTGTGAAAACTGACATGTGCACACTCGCTCTCACACCGTGCACATCACACACACACACACACACACACACACAGTGACAGGGGCCCGAAGGCAGAATCCAGGGATGTTAGAGGTGGACACTGAGTGTGGGCTCTGCTGACACCCACCCCGGGCAGGAGCCGGCCCTGCTCTCCTGGTGAGCCCTGCAGGGCGGCTCCTCTGAGAGGTCAGCCTCGCCTGAGGACCAATGAGCACTTGCTCTTGGGAGTTCAAGACCGGTGGCTGTGGCCAACACTGGGCACTTGAGCCTGCTCTGCCCATCTCTCCTATGGTAGAGCCTGCCTCCCACCCCCAGGGAGGGTGCCTGGACGTGCTGGGACGGGACCTCGTCCTGGAGCACAGGGAGCAGGACTAGGGCTGGGGCCTGATTCCTCTTCACAAACCGTGGGTGCATGAGAATCACCTGGGAAGCTCCCTAGAGGTGTAGGCCCTCGTCCCGCCCCTGGAGGTTTGGATTGGTAGGCCTGGGGTGGAAGCCGGTGATGGTGATGCGTTGCAGATGGGCTCCCTGGGGCCCTGGCGGCTGTAGGGTGGGGATGTGCTTTCCCGGCTCCCCAGCTCCCAGCAGCTCCCCGTATTCCGTGCAGGAGCAGCTAACAAGTCAGATCAGGAAGACACAGGAGCGCTGCCCCCAGACCCTGTTCATTTTCGACGAGGCCGAGAAGCTGCATCCAGGACTGCTGGAGGCCCTCCGGTCACACCTGGAAGGCCAGGCCCCCGAGAATCACAGAGTCGAGTCCCCGAGAACCATCTTTCTCTTTCTCAGGTGAGGTGTGAGCAACAAGGGCAGGAGGGCCGGGTAAGGGCAGGGAGAGCACTCGGCCCCGGGCCGCGCCTGCCAGGCTCCTCCAGCGGCTGGCGGGAGCGGCTTCCATGCTCTCCGAGGCTGCAGACCCTTTTCCGCAAAGGGAAACCACACACCCCAGTGGAGAAAACAGAAGCCCAGCCTCTTGGGCGGGGGCAGGGGTGGGGAGCCCTCCATCTCCCGGGTCCTGCCCTGATCCTACCGCTGAGGAGGGATTCTGCCTCCCACCCTCACCCCCACCGCCGGCGCCGGCCACCCTTCGCTCATCTGTCCTCTCCCATGGCCGTGTTAGGGTGGGGAGGCTCCCCTCCGACCCCCCGGTTAGTACATGGCCTCCTCAGGGAGGGACCACTCACAGGGGATCCCCTCTCAGAAGGGCATTTTGGGGATTTGTTTTTCTTGACGTATAATTGACACAGAGCATTAGTTTCAGGTGCTCAATGGGATTCGCTGTTTGTATATATCCGTATTGCAAAATGGTTGCAGTTAGTTAACACCCGTCACCATGCACAATTACACTTTTTCCTGATGAGAACTTTCAAGATCTAACACCAACACCTATCAGATATGCAGTGCAGCATTGTTAACTAATTGCCCCTGACCTCTGGCAACCACCCATCTGTTCTTGGTATTTGTGAGCTTGGTTTGTTGTTGTTCTTGTTGTTTTAAGATTCCACACGTGAGTGAGATCATACGGTATTTGTCTTTCTGTGACTTATTTCATTTAGCATGATGCCCTCAAGGTCCATCCATGTTGTTGCAAACGGCAAGATTTCGTTAGGAAATTTATGGAATTTTATGCACAATACTCCATTGTGTGTGGGGCGGAGCACATTTTCGTCATCCATCCATTGATGGACACTTAGGTTGTTTCCATATTTTGGCTGTTGTAAATAATGCTGCAGTGAACATGGGGGCATGTATATCTTTTTGAGTATTTTAATTATCTTTGGATAAATACTCAGAAGTGTAATTGCTGGATCATATGGTAATTCTACCTTTAGCTTTTTGAAGAGTCTCATGTTTACTGGTAGCGTCTGCATCAATTTACATTCCCACCAACAGAGCACAAGGCTTCCCTTTTCTCCACATCCTCAGTAACACTTGTTATTGCCTGTCTTTTTGGTTATAGCCATTCTAACAGATGTGAAGTGACATCTCGTTGTGGTTTTGATTCGCATTCTCCTGATGATGAGTGATCATTCACCTTTTCATGTACCTGTTGGCTGTCTGTATGTCTTCTTTTGAAAGCTGTCTTTTCAGTTCTTTTGCCCATTTTTATTTTTTTTTATTTTTTCAACGTTTTTTATTTATTTTTGGGACAGAGAGAGACAGAGCATGAACGGGGGAGGGGCAGAGAGAGAGGGAGACACAGAATCGGAAACAGGCTCCAGGCTCCGAGCCATCAGCCCAGAGCCTGACGCGGGGCTCGAACTCACGGACCGTGAGATCGTGACCTGGCTGAAGTCGGACGCTTAACCGACTGCGCCACCCAGGCGCCCCTCTTTTGCCCATTTTTAATCAGATTATTTTTGCTGTTGGGTTGTATGAGCTTTTTTTTTAAACTTTTTTAATGTTTTTGTTTTTGAGACAGCATGAGCAGGGGAGGGGCCGAGAGATGGAGAGACACAGAATCTGAAGCAGGCTTCATGCTCTGAGCTGTCAGCACAGAGCCCAACACGGGGCTGGAACTCACAGACCACGAGATCATGACCTGAGCCAAGGTCAGACATTTAACCGACTGAGCCACCCAGGCGCCCCTTTAATGTTTACTTTTTGAGAGAGAGGAAGAGAGAGAGAATCCCAACAAGGCTCTGTGCTGATAGTGTAGAGCCTGATACGGGGCTTGATCTTAAGAGCCATGAGATCTTAAGAACCATAAGACCTGAGCCAAAATCAAGAGTTGGACACTTAATCGACTGAGCCATCCAGGTACTCCTGTATGAGCTTTTTGTATTTTTTGGATATTAACCCTTATCAGATATATAACTTTACAATACTTTATCCCATTCAGTAGGTTGCTGTTTCATTTTGTTGGTTTCCTTCACTGTGCAGAATTTTTTAGTTTGATGTAGTCCCACTTATTTTTGCTTTTGGTGTCCTATCCAAAAAAATCATTGCCAAGACTGATGTTCGAGAGCTTTTCTAAGAGTTTGATGGTTTCAGGTCTCATGCTGCATCTAATCCATTCTGAGTTAATTTTTGGGTATGGTGCAAGATAGTTATCCAGTTTTCATTCTTTTGTATGTGGTGTTCAGCTTTCCCAATACCATTTATTGAAGAGACTGTTCTTTCCCCATTGTATATTCTTGCCTCCTTTGTCATAAATTAATTAACCATATATGTATGGGCTTATTTCTGGGCTCTTTTGTTCCACTGATTTATGTGTCTGTTTTTATGCCAATACCATGCTGTTTTGATGACTATGGCCTTGTAATATAGCTTGGAATATAATTCACACACTGCGAGTCCCTTCTTAAAAGAGCATTATGTTTTCAAATCAGCACATTTGTTGAAAATTAGGTACAAAGTACCTTTGAAAATTCCCAAGGTAGACCCAGGTGGAGGGTGGTTTCCCACCAAGTCCAGTATGGCTAGCTCTTTCTCCAGCTTTGGAAGGTCTGGTTCTTCTGTGATCACGAGGGGAAGTCACTGGCTTGAAATTCGGGGTATGATGTGTTGAATGAAAAGCTCACGCTTTCACACCTGGTTGAGATTTGCAGCGTGGCCATGCAGGACTCTTGACCATTATACTGCACTTCCTGTTTGATTTGCCCTTATGCTCTGGAAATGGCTTTGTAAGAAGAATTGAGAAATCAGCTTGTTCGATCCTATCTTTTTATGGTGGCTCCAGCTGGGAAAGTCCTGCCCAAGGTCTGTTAGAAGTCAGGTTTGGGTCCCTGCTGGCCCAACCCGAAATGCTTCACAAGCAGCCAATACAAGGCACAAGGTACTTCTCACCCTCAGCAGGCCAGTACATGCTTGCTAGGGGATTTTCTTCAGTTTTGGGTGCACCCTAAAGGTGGAGAACTAGGGAGTCTGGTTTTTCATCCTGCTTGGAGCATGTCAGGGAGCAAGGTGTGGAAGGCAGCTCTTGTTTCATTGTGGACCCGCAAGGCAAGATGGAACCAGTTGCAACGGCCGCCAGGTTGGGATTTCAGTGGTTGATGGCAAGTCCTTCCTTCCTAGTCTATAATTCAGGCTTATGGGACACTACAGTGCCCTGGGAAGAAACGCAGCCGGGGGTGGGTGCTCCCAAGGTGATTTTAAAAGAAAAGCAGAGAGAAAAGCGGACGTTTTTCTGACCTGAGCCACAGTGCCAGGGCACTGACTTTCCCACTCAGTTCTCCGCCTGGACAACCCTCCCCAGTGCTAGGATCTCCTCATACGACCCAAGTGACCTTGCAGTCTCTAGGCAAACATTTGTCTTCATAGAATTTTGGTCATTGACCTACCAGCGGTGCCCCAGTCCCCTCTAGCCCTGCCCTTTCCCCTAGTGACCTGGCCTTTACGCACCATCCGAGGCCATGCGGTCACCAGTGAATGGACGTAATGCTGGGGTGGCAGCGGGGCCTGGGGAGAGAGCCACCGGGGGAAAAGCCCCGTGTGGGCCCCCACTTGCTGGGGGATGGAGAGGCCATGCCGGCCATCAAGGAACCCTCTGGGGAGGAGGGCGCACACCTGGGACAAGGGCGTGGTCTCCAGCTCTAGCGGTTCTGGTGCCGGCCTGTGTCCCACTGGGAGAGTCAGTGGTCCTTGACAGGCCTGGGCGTTCACCACCTGGAGCCCTCAGGTCAGCCAGGCTGGCAGCGCAGCTCAGTGCTGTCCCCACTCCTGCCCCTGGGGGTCCAGAAAGCAGCCCTTCTACACCCTGAAGGCTTCCGGGCACAGATCTTCCTCAGCCTGCGATGGGACTATGTCCCAATAAGCTCGTGGAAAATTGAAAACACGTTTGACACACCTGACCCGCCGGACATGGTGGCTTAGCCCAGCCTACACCAAATGTGCTCACAACACGAGCATTAGCCTACAGTGGGGAAAACCGTCGAAGGTGAAGCCCACGTGGCAATGAATCGTTGACCAGCTCGTGTGATTGATGAATACCGTACTGACAGAAACAGCGTGGTTGTGTGGGTGCAGAATGGCAGTAAGGGTATCGGTCGTTGGCCCTTATGATCACGTGGCTGGCTGGGAGCTGTGGCTGCTGCCCAGCATCCCAGCTAAGGATCATACCACGCGTCACTAGCCCAGGGAAAGATCAAAACTCAAAGTAAGATTTCTGAATGCTTACTGCATCTGCACCATTGTAAAGTCGAAAAGTTGGAAGTCCGGGACCCTCTGTGTTCCAGGAATGGGTCGGGACAGCATGGGAGTCTCTGGAGTTGACTTCTCTAGTGGCCTCACTGGTGTGCTGAGGGCTCTTGGGTTTGGCAGAAAGGCACAGCTGATAAACTGCTGGTGGGGACAAGTTACACTGTTTGAGGCCAGCAGCCGAATCCTGAAAAAACTCCTCAGCCTGCTGTTTGAAGCAAGGCGCCAGTGGCTTTGCAGGCTGCCCTATGGTGGCATCGGACGGCAGCAGGGAGGCCGCGGGAGCGGTGGCGGGGTGTCCTGGGTGGTAGGCTGGAGTCGGGCTGATGACTCTCACTCTCTTCTACCAAGTGGAGCTCGCGCCTCGAGTGGGGTCATGGCGCTCTAATGGGAGCTCTTGGCCTCTTCTCGGTGATGCTGTGAGGTGAAAGGGGAGTTAACAGTCCAAAGAGAAGAGAACAGACATTGTCAGGGAAAGAACAGAAAGGGCTTTTTGAAGAATTAAAAGAATGTGAATTTTTCATGGAATCAAGGGCCTTGTACCCCAGTGCACAGAAGATGCTTGTAGAAATGTGTATTTGTTGACTGTTGAATCTAGGGTGACCTAAGGAGGCAATCTTAAATTGGTCCAATTCTCTTATTTCACAAGTGAGGAAACTAAGGCTCTGAGAGATAAATAATTGTTTATATCTCTTTTTTTAGTATAAAAATTTTTTTTTAATGTTTATTTTTGAGAGAGAGCGCACGTAGGGGAAGGGCAGAGAGAGAGAAGGAGACACAAAATCTGAAGCAGGGTCCAGGCTCCGAGGTGTCAGCACAGAGCCCGATGCAGGGCTTGAACCCAGCCACTCAACTGACTAAGCCACCCAGGTGCCCCTATCCCTTGTCTTTAAGAAAGACCTATTAGCAATTAGGTTTGGTGGAATGGTCTGGAGGGGCCTTAGAGCTGGTACGAGGGCCTGTTGTCCTGCCCCTGAGCCAGCTGAGAGGACGGGCCCACCGGTGGCCTGGGAGGAGGTGGAAGAGAACTGGAGCGAGCCAGGAAGGCAGCATCTCTCTAACGGTGCAATCCTGGTGCCAGAGTGGGTCCTGAGGAGCTGAAGCCTAGGGGAGAACATGGTGCATAGAGAAGGGGCCCATGTCACGTCTTGGTGGGTGACAGAAAAGCCTGTTACACAGAGGAAGACAACACTGGCTATGGGACAAGAGAAATTCAGAAGGTAGATGGGAACAGTGTAGACAAATGTGCACAGACGTCCATGTAGTTAATACACCTTTATTGAGCACCTGGTATTTCCATGCTCCAGGGGCTCCGTGAGTAAATCCCACTCCTGTCCCCAGTACCTGCCCTCCAGCCCGTGCACGTGTAAACCTGCCTTCGCCTCACATGGGGAGCACAGGATGGGGCAATCCCTTGGCAGGGAACAGCTCTTGCCTTGGCTGATGCAATCGTGATCACTTGCGTGTGTAGATGACCTGCCTGGCAGGCCTTCCTCCAGCCGGAGGGTGTGGGGCGGCAGCTTCCCTACATGAAGGGGTCAGGGGAAGTCTGGCTGTGTCTGACCTTGAGCAAGGGGTGGGGACCACCCTTGTCCCTGCCGGGCCCTCCACCTGGGACTCAGGGACTGCTGGGCCCTCTGAGGAAGGAGGCACTGGGTCACTGGGCAGTCCTGGCCTACCCATGGGTGGAGGCAGGCAGGGAGAGAAGCACGCAGCTCCTCCTCTGTCGCAGAGCCTCACATGGAGCCTGGCACAGGAGCCACACTCAAATGCAAAACAAAGGGGTTAATATGGCTGCGAGCGAGAGGGGCAGAGCCACTCCCTCCCTCTGCTGGGCCTGAGCAATAAGCAGGGGCAGAGCTTGGGTTAAGGAGCTGTTGGAAGGCCTGGGAAGCTGCGGCCTAGCAAAGGGAGAGTGCGTGGGGAGGGAAGTAGGCACGGGGCTGGGGGGATCGGAGAAAGTGCTCCCAGCTCCCCTGGCAGTGGTGCTCATATCCTCTCCTCTTCCTCCCTTCCTCATCTCTCTAACCCAGTCCGCTTCAGACCCATAATTCCAGTTACCTGGTGATATCCCAACCCCTGGAGAGATCAAGGGTGAATATAAAACACTCGCGGGTGTAGAACCAGGCTTTTGTCGCCACCCTTCTCCCACATTCACTCCACTTGTCAGCAGCTGGGGGGGTTGCGGATAGCAAGCAGCTCTCGGCAAATGCTCGTGTTCTTCGATGGCCTCCTTTCCCTCACATCCGTCAGTCACAGGGTCTTGACAGCTGGGTCTCCTAAACTAATTCTTAAACCCTTCTACCGCAAACAGCTCCCTGACCTTTCTGCGACCATCCCATGTGTCTTCAATTCGACCTCCGTGGCCCTAGAATGATCTTATTAGGAAGGAAAGCAAATCAGGTCACCGCACCACCCTACACTCCCAAGCGCAAACCCCTTAGTGGTTCTCCTCGGCCGACGAGCCAAGTTCCGTGTCTGTGGCAGACGCCTCCTCACGCGAACCTCCACCTACCTTCGTGCCTCTGCTCCTCTGGAACCTGAAGCCCGCAAGCCCTCTGGTCCACACCTGGACACACACCTTCCCGTCTGGTCTGCTTGGGCTCAGAAGCCTCATGCTCCCTCTTAAGTGTTAGGTGCGCCTCCCTCAGCACTGGCGCCGCAGTCCCGGCATCATACACGCCTCTCCTGCCCCACAGAGGTCAAGGGGAAGGACCACATCACACAATCGCTTTGCTCCCTGCACCTAGCACAGCCTCAGGGAGCATGTGTCAAAGGGAGCAAGACAGGGAGGGTGGTTGGAAAAGCAGGACAAGGTCCTCTGTTTAGACTTTGGGTTGTGACAAGATCCCTTGGAGGGGGAGACGCTCCTTGACCTCCAGTCACCAGTCCCGTAGGCTTCAGTGATCAAGTTCTCCATTTGGAAGATAAATATAAAAATACTAGTATTTGTTAACAAGTCCTTGTTTCTTCCAGTAACCTTGGAGGCAGTGTCATCAATGAGGCTGTCCTGAATCTGCTTATGGCCGGATGGTCCCGGGAAGACATTAAGCTGGACCACTTGGTGCCCCAGCTCAAGGCCAAGATTGCCAAGTCCACAGGTAACGGGCCCCCAGCCTCACAGAAGCTGTATGTATGGGAATGTGGGCTTCTGAGGTTGACAAGGCACAGAGGACACGCTGTAATCATCTCATTGTCAACTCCAAGTAGGCACAAGAGGGCCTAAGAAAGCCCAACTCCTTTTCTGAAAATGCTGTGAGAGAGAGTAATTGCCCCCCCAGCCCTGGGAATCCAGGCAGTGGTAGAAGCCTGTGGACCCTGAGCAAGAGTCTGTGAGCTCAGTGGTTCATGCCTCCAGCCACCTTCTGCTTTCTGCTGTCAGATGAAACTATAAACCTGCAGTCCTAGCCCCAGGGCCCCCTTCACCCGGGACACACTTTCCCTAAAAGAAGACGCAGCTGTGTAGATCTGGACACAGGTTTTAGGGTTGGGGACAGCCCCAGGTAGACGCCATGTAACTCTGGTCTTGATTTCAGACAGTGGCTTTGGCCAGAGCCGTCTTGTCAAAGAAAACCTGATTGACTTCTTCGTCCCCTTCCTGCCGCTGGAGTATCGCCACGTGAGGCTGTGTGCACGCGACGCCTTCCTGAGCCAGGAGCTCCCGTACACAGAAGAGGCACTGGACCAAATTGCCAAGATGATGGTGTACGTCCCCAAGGAGGAGCAACTCTTCTCTTCTCAGGGCTGCAAATCTATTTCCCAGAGAATTAACTATTTCCTGCCTTGACTGCAAGAGGAGGACTTCCTGAAGCCGCCTGCCCTCCTCTAACAGGGCCCATCGGGGCAGGCTGGCCTCCCGCGGTCACTCACCCACACAAGGTGTGGGAAGAAGGCGGGCCTCAAATCGGAAGCAGAGCCAGTTCTTTCAGTCACTTGGTGCCTTAAAAAGCCACGTTCTGAAATGTGGGCCAGGTGGTCGGAGAAAGCCACATGGAAGATACATCTCAGCTCTTGCTTGCAGACGCCTGTGGCTGTGGGACTCCTGGTGACAGGGAATGGAACAATGGAGCTGCTCAGGTTTACGGGACGGGCGGCTTAGTTTTCAAGTTGTTCCCCAAGGGAAGCTGGGTAGCTTCTGTGAGCAGATGAGCAAAGAGCCTGAGGCTAAAGGAAAAAGTACATAGAGTTATATACATATGTATATATAAATCATGTCAGCATAGGTTATGACTAATTCTCTTGTAAATCTAAAAGAAAAATTTAAGTTAGGGGCTTTGACATGCCTGTCATATATATAAAAATTAAAATTCTGTATTTTTCTAGAACCCTCAGCCTGCTTTCTTACTGAGACCTAGTAATCATGCTCACCCAGCAACATTCCCAAAGCCGGGTCCTACTGATAGAGACGTGCTGGTGCTCACGGAGCTGACAGGGCGACTGCCTGGTCAGCTGAACCGAGTTACTTCAGCCTCTCACTGAAGACGCTTTCACAGCGTCTTGCTCTTGTGTATGAAAACGTCACTCCCAGGCTCCCAGCTGTAAAAAGAAAAAGTCTTTTTTGAGGTTTGAATGGCCACGTATAAACGCATACACTGTGCCTCTAGACACCCAGGGGCTGTGAGTTGTGGGTCTCTTCCCTTCTCTTGGTTCCTTTGCTTTTCTGGAATTGCACACGGGTCTTTGCTCTTACATTTGTCATCACCTCAAGTAGCCCCTCTTATTTAAAGCCCTCCGCAACCGTCTTACCGTTAGCCCTGGAGAAACAGGCGGCTTCTGTCTCTCTCCCCTTTAACACTTTACTGCACTCATTTACTCAAGGCTCGGAAGTACCCAGCCTGAGCCACATCACAATCTCAGTACTCCAATACACGACTAAAACCACTTTTTCTCACCACCTATGGGCCCGCAGTGATCTGGACCTCACTGCACAATAAAATGGGGGGGGGGGGGGTCAGTTTTCGCCCTGGCTCACTGGCTCAGTCTGGAACCTCAGGAGGAAGATGCAGGCGACCTGATGACTTGGCAGCCCAGCTCTACACTTTACAAGCCATACTCTCCAGGTTCTGGAGCCACAGAACGGATCACACTAGCCACACGTGGTGTCGTAGATACAGGCTCTGACCCTCTTCTACCTCCGGGACCACGACAGGTGGCAGAACGCGGTGGTTCTGAGCACTTCTCTGGAGCCACTGGCCGGGCCGGAGTGCGGCGGCTCAGCCACTCACCACCGTGAGACCACACAAAGCTGAGAACTGCAGTCAGACTTTGGCTTCTACTTGTGTAAAAACGTGCATAACCGGACTTACCTCACAGGGTTGCTGTCAGGATAAAACGAGTTAATCTTTATAAAGTGCTCAGGACACAGTGCCTTGCTGTTTAAGAATGATAAAGTAAAATCTAATAAACCACCATCAGCTGGCACCACACTGAAAGCCACGGCGGGGCCTTTGCCTGGTCCTAGTCCTAGTTTTAGGAAACTCACGTCTGAGAACAGCCCACGATGCCCTATGCTAAGCACTTCGGAGCCGTTCCCTCTCGTAATCTTTAATACCATAACTTAAGTGACCGCTGTCCTCGTTTACTAAACAGGGACCGCGGGCCCTGAGAGGGCACAGAGGTGCGCCGGAGGGGCTCGGCCCAGGCGGTCCCACTCCAGCTCCTATGCTTTCGTGACTCATCCCTAAAGCGGCTTTCCTCAGCCAATGCCACATCTTCGGCTGTGCAAAATGTGACAACTTCCACAAGAGGGAAGAATCCCAATGGAAGATTCTCCTTGGGATTCTCAAACAAGATCTCCCAACTTGACCAAAACCGGGCAGGAGAAAAGGACTGAAGACGGAGCGTGAGGGCGCGTAAGCAGAGGCTCAGCAGCCGCGGTACCTGGACCCCACACGTGCACCCCTTGAACCGAGCCTGCTCCTACCTGATCCAAACAAGGACTCGCATTTTTAATAAACCTGAAGACCTGTGACATTCCACACGACCTGTGAAAGACGTTTTCGAATTTATTTGGAGTTATCCTCAAAATGGACTTTGACAGAATGAAGGCTCAACTCACTTTACGGTCACCTCATGTTAGATACACGCACGCACGGACACACGTTACCCACCTTATGAACCTGCTGGGCTCCAGATGATGCCTCTGGCCATTTCCAAAGAGTGTAATCCATCAAAGAATGAGTATTCACTCCCAGAGAGGACATGCTGAAGAATGTGCCAGAGGGAGGTTACTAAAATCGGCTTCTTTACCTTACAGACATCTATTTTATTGTAGAGAAGGATAAACTCTGCGCAGATCCGCTCAGGTAAAATTGTGGGAGAAACACTCCAATCACAAGCCTACTTTGCCAATAAAATATTGCAACCTTTATTTAAAATAAAACACAAGTTGGCAAGCCTTGTGAGACAACAGGCAGACAGCATTCCCCTTTCAAGGGCCTCATTTATTTACATCAAGTTTAACACTGTTAGCAGTTCACAGTCAGACAACAGGGTGAGATAATTAAATTAGAAAAACAAAACACCTGAAAATATATTACAAGAACAAATACCTGACAACACTGGTAGTGTGACCCATGATTGATGTGTTTTCGATTAAATCCCATATTGTCTCACTGTGTCCCCTTAGCAACGCACACAGCCCTAGGCCCTCTGGACCTCACTCTCTGTGCACCCACCACGCATACACCTGTAGGGCGTGACCTTTGGTATAAACGTTAAACAAGTTTTAAAGACTCGGAATCATATTTTGTAGGATAAAGTTCTGTCAACCACCGCGAAAGGTTCAAACTTATCTTTGCCAAGCGAGCATAGCACTGGGTTCCTCCACTGATAGTCATTACAGAATCAGATTGCAAAAAGGAAGTGTGGGGTCCACCCAGGAGACGGGGGGGGGGGGGGGGGGGGGGGGGCGGTTCTGAGTATGCATGAACAGCTCGGTCGGCCTGTTCACGGCAAACACACCAAACCAGGGCACTGCTTCTAGTCACCACAGGGAAAGATCTGAGTAACTCCTCTTTCACCTACTCCCCTCCTTTGTCAGCACGGCAACGGGGTCTGTACATAATGTGGACGTAACACATACCCTCTATATAGATCCGAGATACGAGGGTTTTCAAACATAGGCCCTAATGAACTCTGAGATGAGTACCTCATTGTCCTTTCTAGTGTCTGAATCCTAATTTCTCTGAAAGACAATCACCCTAATCAAGGTGATTTCTCCAGATCTCAGAAAACTTCTCATAACGGAATCCCAAGAACAGTGGCCACAGTGAAAAACGGCTTGTCAAAGTGGAGGAAGGCTGGCTTACCGGGCCTTCATTCAACCACCAGAAACATCTCAGTCTTTTGGCATCCTTGCCACTCTCGACGCATGGAATGGTACTTCTGAACCGTGCAGAGCAGTATCTGGGATTCACCAGGGATGGCACTAAAGCACTGCAGGATCCTACAGTATCTTCTTAATCGAGAATAACTTATCTGGCACACCTGTGTTACTGCTATTACAGCTGATGAAAACCATCCTTATAGGTGAAAATTTTATTAGTCAGAAGTCCCGTTCTCCAACTGAAGTTCATGGTTGAACTTAATGGCTTAATTTCATGTTTAAAACTTGTATCCGAAGGCTCAGAAACTAATCAAGCTCCAACGACACCATCCATTTCCTTTCTTAAAACCTGCTAGCTTTGGACAGTTCACCTCCACCATGTCCTAAAGAGTTAACTGGAATGCTCCCAAGACCTCAAGGCCTGTGTGTACAGCTCAGTAGCCTGGAGTAACATGCAGGACCCAGAAATCTGATCCTATGAGTAACATGATGAACAGAGAATTTCACAAAACAAACACAGAAGGATATATGGGGTGTGGTCTGAGGACAAAGTGGAGCCTGAACTTGTGACTTAAAGCAGACACCCTCTTTCCCTTAGATGGTCTGCAGGTTAGATCTGTTCGCATGCCATCTGTGACCTTGGGCTGTTAACCAGGCCTTGCTACTGTAGATTACTCGGCAATGGGAAAATTAAAGGATGTAATTTTTCTAAGAGAGGTAAACAATTTCAAATTTATAATTGTACACAGGAGCAAAGAAGTGCGCTTGGGGGCAGGAAGGGTCCAGTTAGAGCAACCTTCCCCCAGCTCACCAAGCGGAACAGAGAAAGTGCAGTCCGCCACATCAGCGCCCGGTACGGAGAGAACATCTCAGGCAGGGACTCTGGCTGCTGGTGGGGCTTTCAGCCACCGCCACCCACCTACCAGTTCTAGCTCACTAATCGTGCGACATCAACCCAGCTTATGAGTCTTTCCTCCGCAAAACACACAAAACCCATCTCTGAAAGCACAATCCTCAGAGTGACCTCTCCCACTCCAAGCCAGCCTAGAGTCAAGATGACCTGCCTGGGCTTCCTCACCCAGGGAGGAGCATGCAACCTTCCCACCCTGGTTATCCCAGGGTGGAGCCCTCCCTAACTTCCTCTCCTTTGGATCTAGGACACGGAGTCAGAAATGAAGGCAGTATCATCTTACGCGTGTCATCTCACCATGAAACACACACCTCAGGTATGGCATGAAAAACAGCAGCCCCAGAGCAGAAACTCCTCTTTTTGTACATTGCATAAACTTCACACGAGAGAGACTGGAGCTAAGACAGTCACCTGGGCAGATGCTCTGCACAGTGGCCAGGTCCACAGCCCTGAAATCCACCCATACCTCCCGGTACTACTCGGCAGGGAATGGCAGTGACCTTCTGGCTTCAACAGAGCAGGTGTAACAATAATGGTTACTCCAGGCACTCACCAAAAGCAAGCCTTGCATGTGTTTTTTTCAATTCTGGTAGTTGGAAAACTGGAACTCTAGCCAAAAGATTTAAATATCCTGACTGTTAAGAGCGGGACAGGTTTTAGAACCAGCCCACGGCCTCCCCCTGTCTAGTGAGGCTATGGCAGGCAGCAATTTCCTGGGGGGTCATGCGGAAGGTACGGATGCCACCCCTGCCTGCCTTTGTCAGAAGGGCGTATCAGCTCCCTTGGAGCTGCCCTGCCCTATTTCTTTCCTGCTCCCACACATTCCAAACCGAAGCAGACATTTACAAAAGAACTGAGCTACTGGCTTGACAGAAGCTGAGCCCGAGATACAGACAGCTGGGGTCTATTAATTCATAAGAAACTTACATCCAGAGACTCATCTACTTAAGAAAACAAATGCTTATGACACAGAGATGGACCCCAAATCCAGGCAGAACAAGTTAATGCCAAACAAGATGATGAAACCCCAAAATCATTATGAATAAAAATGCAGACAACCCTGTCAACCCAATGTGAACTCTCGTGGAGGCTTATCCTGATAGTAACAATGATGTCAGTAGCAAAAACTGGAAGGGAACAGGAGAGGTCAGAATGCAGTGTGCCTATAACTCAAAAGTGGCCACCAATGGAATTTCCTCTTGGGTATTTTATGATTTAACAGGAGAGTAGTGTTTACTCATTTTAGACAAAAAAAAAAAAAAAAAGAAAAAAAGAAAAAGAAAAACCACACACAGATGAATATCAAGCTCATTTCTAACTGGCAGGAAATCCTAGAAAACTAATTCCCAAAGTGCACTGGTTCTACGGCCGTCTGATCCCCACCCTTCCCCCACCCACCCGACCCCCACCCAGCCCCCAAAAACAACAAAACCACACTGGACGTGGGTTAAAAAAGACACTGTCAACATCAACAGGTAACGAGTCTGCTCCCACCACACTTAGGATGCTAAATGGCTGAACATGTAGTGGAGAAATGTTCAAAGATAAGAGGGCCTCAATTCTTCCTGAGTCAAGGTCCCCGGAAGAGCTGCTTTGTTCTGGAGTATACATTACTACTTTTTAATGAGTATAATTAAACCAGAAAGTTGGTCCGTAGTTTTCTGAAATTATTCGGCACTGAGCTACAATTTTAGCAAAACACTCACTATACCTGCAATAATTCATTTAGCAGTTTCATATTTACAAATGCGATAAGTTATAGGGGTGATTATTTATATATTTGCATTTTCAGGTCCCCCACAGGTAAAAGCCTATTAAGTCAATCAGCATCTAACCGACTGTTTGATCTTCTAAACAGACAATACAACCTTACAGTTAAATTACATATGATACTTTTCTCAAAGTGCTTTCATATACATTATCTCATAGTCATTAAAATGATATGGAATAAAGTTGTTTTGTTTTGAAGAAAAAGGAATGTAGGACTAGGTTTTTTGAAACTTAAGTTGGTATTTATTACAAAGTGCAGACTACTGCTGTGTTGCTGAGGTCTGTCCAAAAGAACGACCCCATGTAATTTTTTAAATTACTGAGCTCTACTGAATGCCTGCTTTAGTGTTGCCATTACTAAACATTCAAGCCCCTTAAGGTCAGAGAGTGCCAGGAGCGTGTGCTTTAGAACGTGTGCAGCACTGTGCAAGCTGATTGTCTATCTGAGCCACTTTTTCTGCAGTGTCTCACAAGGCAGCAGGAATGGTGGAAAGACCCCACAACCAGAAAGTCAAGAGACCTGAACCCTAGCCTAGGCTCTGTCACTAATTAATTGAGGAAATGGGCAAAGAACTTAACCATCCTCTCTTCCAATTTCTTAAGCTATGAAGAAAAGGGTTGGGGTACTGATCGTGTTCAGGCAATGCTGGGTATCTGAGACACACGGAGGGATTCTTGGAAAGCACATTTGCTGAGACCTCGCCCCACTGGGAATTCTGATCTGGGGTGAGCCAATGCATCAGACTCTTTTTTAAATCCCAGGGATTTTGCCACACATCCCTGGCTAAGACTCGACTGGACTAAATGTTTGTTAATAGTAGTAGCAGTTAGCATTTATGGAGTGCTCATTATGTGCCAGGCACTCAAGCTAAGTATCTTACACACATTATCTCATTTAATCCTTACAAACAACCCTGAGGTAGTTACTATTATTATTCCCTGTTTTCCAATGTGGAAACTAAGGCTCAGGAAGGTTAAATGACTTGCCTTCTAGACTGGCTTAGAGTCTCAACTCTTAATCACTATCTATACTGTATCCTTTAAAACTCAAAAGCTCCATGACTTTAGTTAAATAAACACAGACTGTGCCTTAGCAGTCAGCATGTTTTATTAACTGGGCACTATTTACTAGCCAATTTTCAATTGAATTGTAAGAAAAAATCTAATTTAACCCCCATAATTAGAGCTGGGAAAGGGTCTCTACTATAATGACATCCATGTATAGCGGTCATCTGGAAAAACACTGGATGAATTTCGTAGGGCCAATCTTTTTTAAGGCTAGATCTCTGAAATTCACAATGCAAGTCTGTAGGAAAATATACACACTTTAATATTACACAAAGCCTTTTAAGAAAATACTTCATGTAAAGCACAAGATGTATTCTACACAAAACACTGCATTTTAATGTAAGAAATCTAAGCTGAAATCATATTATCTGTACATGAAAGGATCCAAGCTGTGACAGCCCAAAAGTATGCATATATATAACCACTTTAGAAAGTTTTCAACACCTTGAAGAAGGGCTCTCGCTCCCCTGCTTTGCTTTTAAACTTGATAACGTTTTTTAGTTTCTAGAAGCAGTTTTCTCTGCTGTGAACTGAAACTTTTAAATTTATGTAAGGTTATTTTTAAAACCTGGTCCTTTTCAATTAGAAAGAGGAACAAAATCTAAATTATACTTTCATAGTAAGTTGACAGTGCCTCTTTAACCTGAGCCCTGAGCCCACAACTCCTGAAGTCACACAGTTCAAGCACCGTGTGGATGGGGTGTGCTACAATAGTTAATGCTACTCCTGACAGTGTTGGGGAAAAGCAATCCATTTCATGAACTTGTCGAGCACCGACCATAGGCAAGACAGAGCCAGGTGCTGCCCCTGAGTAAGACACAGTCCCCACCCTCAAGACTGTTCTGCGGTGAGGAAACCGGGGAGCTTACATACACTCAGTAGTGTTCCTCCAAGGCTTATTTTCAGAGCTCTCAAGGAAAGACCCCCTGCTTTAAAAAAATAAAATAAAATAAAAATCCCCTGAAAAAACAATTACATAATTAATCCCTCAACTTGCATCCCACAATGACAGATAAACTTAAAAAGCAGCATAATATTCTAAAGTTTTAGCTTTCCCTGCCCCACCCTTAAAAGGCTAATTGCTAAAACAATTTCAAGTTTGTGGAAATGACCGATGAAGGGGAGTGGCAACGAAAAAGGTGGGGGGACCGTGGGCCTCCATCCAGGCCACAGGGAACCCTGTCTTCACATCCAGCCACTACAAGAAGATGAGCCAGATCACCAGTTGCCTGCGCTGCACCTGAAGGTAACACACAGAAGGGGCTCACGCAAGCCAGCCAGGGAGGCCCAGGACTATCTCCTCCCTCCTTACCCTTCTCGTGACCTGGGCCTCCTTTGGAGCAGCCATAGTAAAAATCAAAGTTTTCTTTCTTCCTAATGAAAACTAAACTTCCTCCTCGGTCAAAGATGACAAATTCTGTCCAAAACATAGTTTTTCCTCCTCAGTATTCTAGCCCAGTTAGCATACTCTCAGCAGTTCTAAATTTCCATTATCTGCCACTGAGCAAAGAGAATCAAAGACCATTCACCGTAACGACACTGCACTGACGCGGCTCTCAGGGGATAGCTATATACTTATTTGCAAAACACCCTTGAGAAGATGTATCATTACCTTCACTTAACAGATTAAGAGATGGGGCTATGGCCTGACAGTGGACAGATCGCAGAGCTAGGAAGAGAACTCACAGTTCATCAGTGTTCAATTCCTATCTTCCTAGGTTAATACTCCTTTAGGAGGAAAAAAATTTATTCTCCGTGGGCGGGTGGGGGGTGGTGGTCATAAAGCTCTAAAACAAGAATGAAATGTTAATTAAAATTAGACCTGATATCAAGAATATTAACCTCTAATCAATTAGGTTCGGTACCATATGATCCTATTAGCTTCCATGATTATAACTGAATAGGGAAGGAACAGGCTTATTTTTCAAGGGCAAAACATATTGGAGGGTTAAGTCACTAGATTTTTAGGATTTAATCAGTGTTTCCTGGGAATGACCTGCCCCTTCGATTATGCATTCTTCAAATAGAGGTGAAATGACAAAATAAATATCAAAGAATAGTCCCAATATGATATTTATAAACAAGCACAACAATGAGGGGGAGGGGGCATGTGAAAGGAGAAAAGCACGTGAGAGCGATCTGGGGTAATTCACCAGAAATCCACAGAGAGTGAGAGACTGTTTCTTCCTGCTCTCTACCTAGCCTGGCTCTAAGGTGATAAGGAAGGAGAAAGGTACAGAGAAACGGCCACTGGGACCAAGCCACCCTCTCCGTTCAGTCACAGACCTCTGGCCCTGGCGGCTGAATTCCAAGAAGAGACCTCTCTCCTGGCATTTTAGCCGGAGAAGGAATACAGAGCTGCTCAATCCCGTGGCGGGGGTGTCGGTGTGCAGGGACACTGTATCAGAAAAGGGTTCCCAAGAGAACCTGGTGACCGCTGTTTTCAAAACCAACGCTGGTTAATGCCCTGAATGCTGCCAGAGATGAAGGAAGAAGGCCCGCCCAGCAGAGAGCAGAGAAGAACCACTGAGGAGCCCCCTATGCCTGCTGTTGATAGACAGACGCCAACAAGCAGAAAGCCACTCGTGGTCCATGAGGGAGTGACATACCGGACTGGGAGAAGTGACTTCTCATTGGTGTGAAGCCACGAGGAGGAGGTCTCACTCTGACCACTTCCTAGCATTTGTTACTTCCTGCCCCGACTAACGCACCAATGGAAAACAGGACCGGAGCAGGCTCCAGCACCCGGGTCTGCAGCTCTTACTCCAGCAGTGACCTTGTGGAAAGAGCGGCTTCCAACAGCCTCGGCGAAACTTCTCTTGGTACATCCCCAACTTTCTCTTCTGTCCCACCCGATTCATTAGGTGAGCTGGAGCAGAATCACCATTAGTACCTCCAGGGGCCCCACGTCCATTCCCCTCTGTGTGGTGCAGAGCGAGAGCCAGAGCCAATCCACCATGTTGGCGCGGTCCCGCGGCCTTGCCGGGAACAGCCCGTCACTCGCTTCTTCGTGGTGGGACCCGCACGCGTCCCCTGACGCGCCAGTGCAGCTTCCACTCCCGTCTGCCGCTGCTCCGCCCCCGCCCGACTTCCCTGTCCTATGTGTCTGCTTTTTGTTATTTTTGAGATGAACCTGTAAACGTGAGAACTCAGAGATCTGAGGTACTTCACATAAACACACTCAAGTATCAGTCTTTCATTCTCTGAAAACAAGAACACAGGAAAACAAGCCCCTCTCCCTCTCCCCTCAGAAATGTGAGCACCTTCCCACTAGGCTAACAGTGGCTACCTCTGCACCACATCACTGATCTCCTGTACACACGACAATAAGTTATTAAGGACAGGGTTTGCCCCGGGCACACCAGCAGCTGCTGAAGACACCTGCAGCTCCTGCAGGCTGAGTTCCAGTTTGCTCACAGCCTCTCGGAAGGCGAATTTGTTGCGAGTCTGGGGGATGCAGTCCACATAGCCTGAGCAGTAGTCGAGCAGCTGGTGTCCGGTGTCCACCAGCTGGCTGTTGGGCACGGGTTCCGTGATTGCACTGGACAGTAGGTCAGCACATTCCAGCAGGGCCTCCTTGCTGATTTTGTCTGCTGAGATTTTCTCAGCCGCCTGTTTGGTTTTTCTCAGAGCCACTTTAGTACCTGCTGTGCCATTAGCCATTTTGGCCGGCGAGATGGAAGAGGTGGGCAGAGGCACTTGAGGCGGAGGCATCGCTGGCCTCCCAGCTTTCCCACTGACGGGCACTGCCCCTGGAGCTGCCTTCTTCCCTCCTTCCGGTGTCTCTGACGTGGGCTGTCCTGCAGCGGGGGCGGTCGGCTCTTCCGTGGGGTCTGAGCACACGGACGGATGCTGCAGTAGTCTCATCACGGGTGGTGGGGGTGGGGCACACTTTGGTTTTACCCGTCGGGGTCGGTCCTTGTCTCCAGAGGATGTGACCTGATGCTCAGATAAGAGTTTGAATTTATTGCCCTGAGAGTCTGTGCCAATGAGCTGCACGTCAGCTGGAGTGTGCTTCAGAGTGGGTGATATGAGGACTGGCACTTTGTGGTTGTGAGTGGTCGGGAGGGCTGCTGCAGCCTTGGCCGGGGAAGACCAGCCTGTCTGCTCGCCATCCTCTGGGACTCCAGCCATGCCAAGTCGTGCTCCGCCATTCCTCTCCTTGCTCTTTGGGGCAGCTGCCACTCCAGCCACCCCTACCCCCGGAGAGTCCTTCTCTGTAATGGCTGGATCCCCAGAGGGGGTTCTGAGAGGAAGAGCTGTGGCTCCTCTAGGCAAAAGTTTGGCTTTTGGTCTCTCCCTGCTTGGAGCAGCACCTTCCTCTGATTTTTTTGGAAGCATGTCATTGGCCCTGTCCACATTCTCTTCTGGCTGAGAAGAGGTGGACACTGTCCTTTCCAGCTGGAGTTTGGACCTCTGGCAGTTCCTGGGAAGGGTCATTGCCATCCTATCCTGCTCTGGAAGCCCTGAGGACATGGAAGATGTAGAGTTTGACCTTGGAAAA
Organism: Panthera onca; assembly: GCF_046562875.1. Lineage (NCBI taxonomy): Eukaryota > Metazoa > Chordata > Mammalia > Carnivora > Felidae > Panthera > Panthera onca. The sequence continues at coordinate 23,512,196 of NC_138355.1, forward strand.
GGCTTGGAAGTGTCATCACTGGCTGTGGGTTTACCCGCTCGTAAGCCCAGTGTCTTTTTGATTAAGCGTGGTGTAAAGAAGCCTGTGATGCCAGACCACCCACCCCCAGCAGTGCCGCTGCCCCCGCCCCCACCGCCATCGTCATTACACAGGTTCCTCTGTGCAAAGCTCCCCCCATAGCACTTGGGTGGCACCAGATTCGCCTCTTGCTGGGCAGGAGTGAAAGAGAACCCATCAGCATGCTGTAGAGAAGCAACAGATGAGAAGTTACCCGTGAGTTCATATTTCTTGTGGGGTTGATTCTCCATTTCTCGGAAGGAGCTGCTGCGTTTAGGGGGTGTGGGAGCATTTCTCTTTTTCATGAAGGAGCTGAAGAAGCCTCCCTTCCTATCCCTGGTGAAGCATGTCTCTTTGGCATCTTCCAAGAGGCTGCTGGGTGACTTGTCTCTTTGTTTTCGAGGCAGTGCTGGGGACCCACTGGGGGCCTGTGCACCTCTAACGAACCCTGAAGAGAAACGGCCAATCACTAACGTGAAAGACAAAAAGTGACTCCATTACACTTGAAATACTAAGGTTTAATTTAACTGCAAGAGTTCTGTCGGCATCTATTAGATATCAGGTATTAGCAGGACTCAGAGGAAACTAATAAATACGTTACCGTTTCACATTGCTGAGTGTTCCCAATACAACATGGGAAATAAATAGGAAGCAATAACCTACTTTCTACCTCGGCATTCGTCTTTTCTCTAAACGCTATAGCACACGCTGGCCTCAACTATCAGGCTCATGGAAGCAGTTTTTGCCAGAACTACACAGATGGTAATGGTCCGGGATTTGAGAGCTGAGAAAACGGAGGGGGAGGCAGAGCTGTATGGCAGACGGAAAGATGAGGACTAACAACGCTGGCACTGCAGAGCCCCGGACCAGAGCAGGAGCTAAAGCAGACGCCAGCCATTCTCTCCTCAGGGAACACGGACAGGAAAACGGAAATAAGGCATCATACCCCAAGGTTCTTGAAACAAGGCAGTTTAATTCTACCTGCCTAGGGATCCATACCTGGTGCTGAACTAGAGGCAGAATTTTCTGTGGCATCCTGTGTCCCTTCGATATTCTCCTTGTTCTCCACCTGTTTCTTCAGCGTTCGGGTCTTAGAAGGAAGTATAGGCAGTCGGGGCAGGTATGGAACAACAGACGAGGAGGAGGCAGCCCTCCCAAGCTCCTCAGCTACCTCTGTGAGGAAGACAAGGGGACTGATCAAAAACAATTTCATGACACAGAAAAGGAGGTTTTTGTTTCAGAAAAGGTATACAACGGAGGAAGAAGCTGGAGAGAAGAGCACTAAAATATACAAATGGAATCACAGAGCATGTACTTTTACGTCTGCCTTCTTTTGCTCAACATTGTGACGGCCGATTCCTCCGTGCTGTTGCATGTAGCAGAGGCTCCCTCTCCCAAGTGTGAGCATACCAAATTAACCCATCCTTCTTCTGGTGGATATCTAGGTTGTTTCCAGTTTGGGGCTGGAAACGAATATGCTGCTACCGACACCCTGCTACATGTCTTTTGCTTCAGAATTGTATGTACGTCTGCTGGGTGTATACCTAGGAGCAGGACCGGTGGGTTACAGGGTGCACATCAATTCAGCTTTGCTGGGTCCTCTCAAACTCTCTCCCAAAATGGCTGTAGCAATCTATACTCCCACTAGCCTTGTATCAAAGTTCTGATTACTCTGCATGCTTGCCAAAGTTTGATATTATCAGGCTTTTTGTTTTTGATTTTAGCCATTCTGGTGTAGGTATGTAGTGGCATCTTACTGTTCTATTCTGGACTTCCCTGATGATGAGTAATGATGGTAAGCATGGATTCATATGCTTTCATATTTTGGATATCCTTGTTTACTGAGTGCTCGTTCAGAGGCTTAATAAAGCAGATTTCTGCACTTAGTTTTTACATTGCACCTTGCACCAAGAAGGAGGGTGGACACATTTCATGTCATGCTGCATTTCATTCATAAAACAAATGAGGCTCCTGAAAAAACATTCACTGTATCAGTAAGCCTCGGCTGATTCAACGTGGCTATGAGTTTTTGGGGCTTCTGCTGGGGCAAAGACATACTTTACTATTCACCCCTTAACAAAAATGAAGCAAGCAGGACTGATTAAACTGTGAAATATTGTGATTTCTTTTTTTTTTTTTTTTTTACAACATTTTGGTGTAACTATTTAAAAAATCAACTCCCCCACAAGAAGGGGCACATGGCCTATAACCCAAGTCATGCCAGCGAGACTGTTTTCTTACGCTGCTGCCTACAGCAGCTGGGAGACAGACATTAGCTGTGAAGATATGACCTCGAGGAGGCTAGCAACTGTGTCCCATACCTATTGGAAGATTCTGAGGATGAGATCAACCTAGAAGCAAAAGTAAAGTGATACTGGGTGGGAGAGGCTGTGAGAAGGAGGAAGTCCTGAAGCTAATTGATTCTGTGGCTTCTACTGACTCTGAGTTAGCACCATCCCTCCTTTCCCATGGTTTGAGCCAATAAATCCTCCCTTCACTGCTTAAGAAAGTTTGAGTTAGGTTTCCTCCACTCACAACTAACTAATGAATACATCCTTTTAAGGTAGGAACTGTGTCTTAGCTCTGTGTCTTCAGTATATGCTAGCCACAGATTAGATGCTATGATTAATAAAATGTGGATTAAAAGAATCTTAAATTTCTGGTTTAGCAACTCTCAACTGCAGTTAACTTCAAAAATTGATAATGGTTGATTTTCTATAAGGATATAACACTTTCAAAGGAAACAGAACTATTGAAGGATTCAACAGAAATTAAAAGGCGACACAAAAGCACCAAAGAAATGGGAGCCTATGACTTCTACCACTTCAACTCCACACGAAGGAAAGCACACAGAGGAAGAAGAGAGCTGGCCAAGGAGCTGCTCAGTGTGGCCCAAAGGGCTGCCTGTATGCTCTGTGATGTATGTGCACAAGCTTCAGCTTACAAAGGAGTAGGATGAAAATACTTTGCTTTCAACCTCAGTATTTACTTTTCCCTTTGATTTTATCTGAAATGATAAGTCACTAATGGAAGAAGACAAAATTCAACTTGCCTGATTTCCTCTTCTAATATTTTGAAACCTGAACTTCAGTAGTGAGCTCTATGTTCAATTATGAAGGAAAGGAAAAATCTGAAAAACGTACGAAATTCTGGAGCTATACTGAAAAAAATACTGTAGTAACAACACATAACTAAGAATTCTATGTTTTTAGCTCTCTAGGAATAGCTTCACTATATATCAAGTGTTTACTGTTTGACTCTTGCATGTAATTTTAGAAGCACTGTAATACCAAAGCAGGAAACTGCCTGTATGTATGTATGTATGTATGTACCCATACACTTGTTTTTCAGATAAGAAAAAGGCTCTCACTGTTCATACCTTAACATCCTCATTTTAAAGTATTCTCCATGTCAACATATTTAAAAATGTCATTTTAAACATTCAATTATAAGCATATAGTAATTAACAGCCCACTGGATTTTTAAATTGTTTTTAATTTTTCAATATTATAAACTACACATCCTTGTAGCTAAGTCTTTATTCATACTCTTATTTATTTCCTTAAGATCTACTCCCAGAAAATAACTTTCTGGATATTGGGAGGTTTTTTTGTTTGTTTATTTATTTTGAGAGAGAGAGAGGGAGAGCACAAGCAGAGACAGAGAGAGGTAGAGAGAGAGAATGTAGGGCTTGAACTCATGAGCCACAAGACCATAACCTACCTGAGACGAAATCAAGACTCGGACACTTAACCAAGTGAGCCACCCAGATGCCCCCAAATTTCAATATTAAAAATGAGCTAGAGACATAAAGACACATTTAAAGAAAGCAAAACAAGAATAACAGAGGCCACGAATTAATTCAGTATCCTGAAATGGAGTCCCAAACTGCAGGAGTCTATAATTTTTAATGTTATTACCACCCCTACCACCACCCATGACTGGCCACCAACAATGAATCACCAGATTCTCACCTTCAGAAATGCTGGAGTCATGGAACATGGTTTCAAAAGCCTGATGTGTTTCAGCAAAAGACGGCCTGTCGGCAGGGCTCCACTTCCAGCCTATGTAACAAAAGAAGGAACTAGTGAAAGCTCTTTATAAATTAACCATGCAGTGGCACACCTGAGAGGGAGTGCTGTGCATCATGGCAACAGCAGAGGCATAGTATGTTCACAGGTGTAGTGAGCCCACATCCTAGGGCTGGTCCTTCCATGTAGCCTTAGCTTCTGTCCTTTCTACTACAAGGATAAAGAGGGGTGGGGAGATGGTTTCTAAAATGGAAAGTTTTCTTCTACTGGAAAAATGAAAAAAGTAAAACCTGTCTTCAAACTCATTCTAACCTTAAAATCAGCTATCCATATTCAGAAATATAACAGGCCATCAGACAGGAGGAACTTAGAGTCCACTTTGACAAAAACAGGACAGTAAGGAAAATAACAAGACTTATGCTTAAACACAAATGCAATTTAATTCATTACTCACCTTCCAGCTCTCTCATCTGTAAGAAGTCAGAGGCTTCTGTTTACTCATCAGAGGTTACTTTCAGGTATTCTCCAGAGTCTTTAGGAATCGTTTTTATCTAGTTGAAAGCAGCCTTCCCCTATCTAATCTCCAAACCCAAGTGCTTATTATCCTATTAAATATGCAAGTGGGCCATGGAAAACTATTCTTAGGATTCCAATTAAGACACAATGATTGGTGGAAATGCAAACTGGTGCAGCCACTCTGGGAAAACAGTATGGAGCTCCTCAAAAAATTAAAAATAGAACTACCCTACGACTCAGCAATTGCACTACTAGGTGTTTATCCAAGGGATACAGGTGTGCTGTTTTGAAGGGGCACATGCACCCCAGTGTTTATAGCAGCACTATCGACAATAGCCAAAGTATGGAAAGAGCCCAAAAGTCCAATGACGGATGAATGGATATGGTATATATATACACAATGGAGTATTACTCGGCAATCAAAAAGAATGGAATCTTGCCATTTGCAACTATGTGGATGGAACTGGAGGGTAGTATGCTAAGTGAAATTAGAGAAAGACAAAAATCATAGGACTTCACTCATATGAGGACTTTAAGAGACAAAACAGATGAACATAAGGGAAAGGAAACAAAAATAACGTAAAAACAGGGAAGGGACAAAAACATAAGAGACTCTCAAATAGGGAGAACAAACAGGGTTACTGGAGGGGTTGTGGGAGGGGGGATGGGCTAAATGGGGAAGGGGCATTAAGGAATCTATTCCTGAAATCATTGTTGCACTATATGCTAACTAACCTGGATGTTAATTTAAAAAATAAATTAAATAAAAATTAAAAAAAAAAAAAGACACAATGGTTGGGCCTTCTGGGTGGCTGAGTTGGTTAAGCATCTGACTCTTGATTTCGGATCAGGTCACAATCTCAGGGTTGTGATATCGAGCCCCACATTGATTGGGCTCTGCACTGAGCACAGAGCCTGCTTGGTATTCTATCTCTCTTCTCTGCCCCTCCTCCCACACTCCCTCCCTCCCTCCCTCTCTCTCTAAGATAGATAGATAAATAGATAGATAGATAGATAGATAGATAGATAGATTCTCTTAAAAAAAAAAAAACTCAATGGTTTGTCATATATGCCAACTAGCTGATAAATGACCAACTCTTTATATGCCATGAGGTTGGTCACTCTAACAATACTGAGAGGAAAACTATTTCTTAGTATCACTAAGAATCACTGCCTTAACCTTTAAAATCACTGCCTTAACCTTTAAAAATTAAAATAAAGAAAAAAAAAGAAAACCACTCACATGCTCTCATAAGTTCATAAACCTTAGGGGGGCATCCTTCAGGTTGTTCCATTCGATATCCTTTTTCCAGTAGATCATAGACCTGAGACAGGTCAATACCTGGATATGGTGACATTCCATACGTAGCAATTTCCCACAGCAGTACCCCAAAAGCTGCATAAGGGATAAAAGAAATAAAAAGCTGAATGTTTCTTCTCTGATTTGTTATTTATTATGTACCATCAGGTAACTTCTCTTTCAAATTCTGCGTAACATTCACACTGTTACATTAGTATACTCTTCTAATTCTTCTAGCATTCTGATTCTTACAGCTGAATTTGTCCTTCTAAGATATTTGCCACAAGAATGCTTCAGGTATAACCTCAGGACTTTTATTTAGATCTCCTTTACTGCAGTGAGGGAGAATAAATTATGATCATAAAAAGCCTAGGACATAACTGAACTACTCTTAGAACAATCTATGATCTATTTAATGAGTTTCAGTTTTTAGATCAGCTAATATTAGGGGAGTAAAATAAAAATGGATTCATTTAAAATCAGAAAAGAAATTACGCTAGAAAAAAAAAAAACTGCTGGACTTGGTCACAGGTTATTTCTGAGTTTGAGATTCTTGATAAAAAGTCACTTCGTCTCGGTTGCAGATAAAAAGTGACAACTATTTCTGCTGGCCTACAACCCAAATTTCTAGACTTGTTCAGTCCACTGAGCATCCACTAAATCAGAATTCTTTTCAGTGCAACAGAAACAAGATGAGTTACAAGAGCAAATTCTAGATGCAATTCCATCACGCTTCCTTGAAAAGAGAAGGTGACTCTGCGTCATGATACTCTGGAAATAAGCAATAAAATCTAATAAGGAAAACAGGAAACTTTACAGAGAAAGGATCAGTAAAATCCAATGCAGTCCAAGATCTAGACTGTGAGCTCTCTGAAAGGACTTTTTTTTTCACTTTCTTCTTTACACTTTTTAAAAATTTATTTAATTTAAGTAGGCTCCACACCCAATGTGGGGCTCTAACCCCTTTCTCTACACTTCTTTCTATGCTAAGTACCTAGCACAATGCCTGGCAGACAGTAGAGATTTAATAAATGCTTGCTGAACGACTGATAAAGGATGGGGGTAAGGCAGAGTTTACTGGTCACATAAAAGAGAAATTCCGAAGAATTAAAGAACATTTATAAAAAAATAAAATGACAGGGGAGCCTGGTAGGCTCAGTCGTTTAAGCTTCCGGCTCTTGATTTCGGCTGAGGTCATGCATGATCTCCCGGTTTGGGAGTTCAAGTCCTGTGTCAGCCTCTGTGCTGTCAGTGTGGAGTCTGCTTAGTATTCTGTCTCTCCCTCTCTTTCTGCCCCACCCCTGCATGCACTGTCTCTCTCTCTCAAAATAAACCTAAAAAAAAAAAAAAAAAAAAAAAAAAAGAAGACATAGAAAAAGTCCCTTCCAAACCTTACCCCAAACGTCAGATTTAATTGAGAAGGTATTGTAGGCAAGACTCTCTGGTGCTGTCCATTTAATAGGAAATTTGGCTCCCGCATGAGCAGTATAGGTGTCTCCAGTCATCAGTCTACTCAAGCCAAAGTCAGCCACTTTTACCACATGGTTTTCTCCCACTAGGCAGTTACGGGCTGCAAGATCTCTGTGGGAAAGAGAACCCTAATGTGATTCCACTCAGTGAGGAAAATGGTCACGAACAAATGCTCTATTCTTAGTTCTTTGTGCTACAAGCAGAGTTGGTAAGTCTGTGCTGACAGATATGGTAGTATTTTATGATAGCTGCTAACATGGTAGAAAGCCACTAATTATCCACCACTTGGAGAGTAGTCATCAAGAGGCAGTTACGTGATACTAGAAGAAAGCAGACTTCAGAAAATGGGTTCCTATTTGTAAGTACACTGGGCTAGGTTTCAGAGGTGAGCAAAGATGCTTTTCTACAAGGCTTTAAGTTCTTAACTGAGACGGAAAGCTTTTTTTAAAATTAAGCCATTAGATGGAGCAAAAGGCTCTTGGATATAATCCTGGGCAAAATAAAGAGCATTCTGTTTTAAGAACAGCAAAGGCTCCTCATTAATACTTTAGCCAGAATACAGTAGGTTTACAAGATGGAAATGATATTATAGTGGGTGGGGCCTGTGAAAGAGAAAATTGCTTTCTTGGGTCATCTGGAAATTTCCAGGAAGGTCCTCACATTCTTCTCTTCATTTGCACATCAAGCAAGGTAGCTTCACGGTTAGAAATAGCAATGATTGGGCTTTACACACCTATGGATGAAATTCTTCTTCTCTAAATACTCCATTGCAGAAGAGATCTGAGTGGCCATATAGAGCAGTACGACTGCAGTCACTTCGTCTCGGTTGCACTCTCGGAGATAATCAAGCAAGTTGCCGTAGGGCATGTACTCAGTCACGATGTAAAATGGTGGCTCCAAAGTACACACACCTGGTAGTTCAAGAATAGAGCTTGTTTTATTAGTATAGATTCAAAAATTCCAAACCACTTCGTCAAGAATAGTTGACAAATTTTAAAGTCTAGTTCAGCAGTAATCTTTTCCCTTCTTGCCATCACATTCTCTGAAAGTAACACAGCAAAGGTAAGTTGCTGGTTGATAAGGGAGTCTCAGCTTCCATTACATCATTCTCTGGAAATCCACATGCATTTGAGCATTTGCCTGTTTGGGCAAAAGCAGAGTTACTTACATTAATTCCATAAGGGGTCTGGAAGACCAAAATTTCTGGAGTTCTGTATGTGCCCCAGATTCTGAGCCTCACCTGCACACTAACAATGTTTATCTGAAAGTAACAGCAATTGTGTATATGTTGAAAACTGTGTGAGTTCAGCCTGTATAAAGCTTGGTAAAAAGACTGCTTCCATAGTCAAGGATTTCACTGACCCAGGGTAGATTCCTTACAAAGAATCAACAAGAAGCTGAGGCACCTGCACGGCTCAGTTGGTTAAGCGTCTGACTGTCGGTTTTGGCTCAGGTCATGATCCCACAGTTTCGTGAGTTCGAGCGTCACATCAGGCTCTGTGCTGACAGCACGGAGCCTGCCTGGGATTCTCTCTCTCTCCCCCCTCTCCCTCTAAATAAATAAATAAATAAATAAACAAACAAACAAACAATAAAATATATTAATAAATATAAGTAAATATAAAGTAAAATAAATAAAATACATATATATATTTTTTTATTTAAAAAAAATTTTTTTAACGTTTATTTATTTTTGAGACAGAGAGAGACAGAGCATGAACGGGGCAGGGGCAGAGAGAGCGGGAGACACAGAATCGGAAGCAGGCTCCAGGCTCTGAGCCATCAGCCCAGAGCCCGACGTGGGGCTCGAACTCATGGACCGCGAGATCGTGACCTGAGCTGAAGTCGGACGCCCGACCGACTGAGCCACCCAGGCGCCCCCATATATATATATTTAAGAAAAAAAAAAAAGAATCAACAAGAAGCTATTTCCTTTGGGACGGTTTATCTTAACGTGAACACCCAAAGAAACTGGCCCTCCTTCAAAATGGGCAAAGAGTTCAGGCAATAATTTCTTTGTGACCTGAATAGCCATTCTATCACAGCATAGCACATTCTGCTTAGCAAGGTAAACTGATGAGTATGGTCACAATTTTTAATTTGCTTCTTTTCAACAGCTTTTCATTTAATGTCTCTACCTTGTAAAAATATTTTGTGACAATGTTTGGTTTGGCATCATTTTGAGTGGTTCTGAACTTGAATCTGGGGCAATTACCACAAGCTGGGCAGTTTTATATATTGTAATCAATCTAGGCCACTCTCTCCTGGGCAATTAAAAAAAAATTTTTAATTAATGTATGTATGTATGTATGTAATCTCTACACCAAACATGGACCTCAAACTCACAACCCCAAGATCAAGAGTCAGATGCTCTACTAACTGAGTCGGCCAGCACCCCGTTCCAGGGCAAATTTTTGTTTTTTGATGTTTATTTTTGAGAGACAGAAGGACAGAGTGTGAGTGGGCAAGGGTCAGTGAGAGAGGGACATACTGAATCCAAAGCAGGCTGCTCCAGGCTCTGAGCTGTCAGCACAGAGCCCGACATGGGGCTCAAACCCACGAACCGCGGGATCATGACCCAAGCCAAAGTTGTATGCTTAACCAACTGAGCCACCCAGGCGCCCCGCTGGGCAATTTTTAAGGAGTCTGTTGAGTAAAATGACAACTATTTTTTTTTTTTAATTTTTTTTAATGTTTACTTATTTCTGAGGCAGAGAGAGACAGAGCATGAGTGGGGGAGGGTCAGAGAGAGAGGGAGACACAGAATCAGAAGCAGGCTCCAGGCTCTGAGCTGGCAGCACAGAGCCCGACGCGGGGCTCGAACTCACAGACCGTGAGATCATGACCCGAGCCGAAGTCGGACGCTCAACCGACTGAGCCACCCAGGCGCCCCAAAATGACAACTATTTACTGAAGTAGTTTTGCACTTGGAGCTTCTGCCATGGTGATTCAAAAGGAGTATGTGGAGACAATGGGGTTGGGAGACAAGCATCACTAAGGAAACCCATGGCTCAGAAGCTCCCTCACCTAATAGCTGTACCAGATTAGGGTGCTTGATCTCCTTCATCACTGCAGCTTCTTTCAGGAACTCTTCCACCTCCATGGTATCTTCCTGGAAAGGCCGGGGGTGGCGGAAGAAAACAAAACAAAAAAACAGAAGAGGGACAAACCCCCATTTTAATCATTTGAGTCAACTCACAATCCTAAACCTACAGCTTTAAAAAAACTTCTTTCAAAAATATTTTTGAATATTTTAGCATATTAAAGAAATTTTATCAGAACCTAAGACACATCCAATTAGAAACAAAAATGTCCCTAAAATGTATCCAGTATTTGAAACGAAAGTGAAAATTAGCAGGGCAAGCAACGGAATATCCTATCCCATATCCCATCACAAGGGAAACATGGCAGACCTGGATGGTAACTCAGTTCTCAGTTTACTTCCTTACACATCTCAGCCTTTGAAACAGGAGACAGAAGGGTTAGCTGTTTACACATTTGTCTTCCTGACACATTCCTTAAGGAGCAATGCACATGTGCAAAGCCATGCATATTGTCTCACACTCACAGTAGGCTTAATAAGTGCTTGCTAACCAGAATGGATTACTACTCATAGCCAGAGCAGCCCTTATAAGTGATATGCCAGAGCTATGGAGGCAAACAGGAGAACCGTCAGAGAACGGAATGAGTGACAACTGTGCAACTGGTTACTAGGATGCTTAAAGAAGACAGCAGCATGAGGAAGATTTCTGGGACTATTAGGAACAAGAAAAAAGGATTTAATCTCATAGAGATGGGGGGAGCATGAGGCAGAAAGCTGAAGGACAGACGAGACAGCCCATGATTCTTGTACACTGCACCAACAATTCCACCCAGCAGGGGTCCTTCTCAGGAAGCAAAGCAGCTTGTCTTGCCTTTATAACTTATAATTTGCTCCTAACCTTTCACTAAGACTTACATCAACAGCCTCCAGAGACAAACCTTCCCCACATGTGGGTTTCGCTGTGTTGCAGTGAATAATCTGCCCGTGCGCTGTCAGCAATGGCACTAAAGTTAATCATCAATTTGCTGATGTGCTTGGCATCAGTGGGTGGAAAGTGCTCCAAAGCTGAAGAAGGGCATGCTCATATTTCCAAGTGATTCAGCACAAATGTAAAAATGCCTGGAAACTGTAATTCTTAGCAACCCACCTTCAATGTTTTCACAGCAACCGTAAGGCTATATTTCTTCCAGACGCCGACATAAACTTCTCCATACTGCCCACCCCCAAGTTTGTGCTTCATGGTAATATCTGTTCGTTCCATTTCCCATTTGTCATGGATGGGGGACACGCCATAGACTGTTGGCTTATTGCACTTGGGCGCTGGGTAATGTAATGTTGTCACCAGCCCATCCGCCACTGTGGAGTGATGATGAACCAGCTCTGCCAGGGTGCTAAAGCGGCTCTCGGCAGTTACATACACCTGAGGAGAAAGGCAGGAGAAAAGCTCCATCAACTTGAAAAGGGTCAGAAAAATTGTTTTCAAAGCCCATTATTTCACTGGTCTGAAGATATAAAGACAGGAGGCTATCTTATTGAGGTAAATTAAATGATGATGGTAAGGAGAAACAGAACTTCAATTTAATCCTCCTTAAACCATTCTTCCTAGGCTTCCTAAATAAGCTCTAGTTTTGGGGGAAAAGCTTCCAACGTATCTTTCTGAATCATCAAGATCATTGGTCTTCAAGTAGTTTTAAGCAACAAGACTGTGAAACCCAAATATGTTAGCAGCAGAGATGCTCTGATTAAAGGAGGCAAGAGGAAACTTGGCCTCCTGTAAAAGGTTATGAAATACCACATCAGAATCTTGCACAGCACCAAACCTGAGAACCACAGAGTTCAATTTTTTTGGTAGGGAGAGAGTATTTAAGTATCTTATAATTTTTACTTAATCAGGATATGTTTTTGAGTATCCAGGCCACTAAAAAAGGGCCACAATAGGGGCAACTGGGTGGCTCAGTTGGTTAAGTGACCAACTTCAGCTCAGGTCATGATCTCACAGTTCCTGAGTTCGAGCCCCACGCTGGGCTCTGTGCTGACAGCTCAGAGCCTGGAGCCTGCTTCGGATTCTGTGTCTCCCTCTCTGTCTGCCCCTCCCCCACTTGCACTCTGTGTCTGTCTGTCTCTCCTTCTCAAAAAAAAAAAAAAAAACATTAAAAAAAATAAGTTAAAAAAAAGGGCCACAATTTTATTTCAGAGTGGTTAACAAAACAGTAGTTAATTTGTAATAATAAAAGTATAAAAGATGAGTAGTCTTCAAGCCCTATCTTCCAAAGGAGCTTGTTTATAGTTTTTTTTTTTTAATGAAACTTTTGGTGTATATAGAATAATACACAATATATACAGAATTGATGATTTTTACAAGGTGAACTCACCCATGTAAACCACTCCCACACCAAGAATTGTAACACTACCAGCACCCTCCCAAATAAGCTATTCACCCCTTTGAAGATAACCATTCTGCTGACTTCTAGAACACCTTAGATTAGCTCTGTCTGCTTCTGAACTTACACAAATGGAGTCATACAACAGGTATTATTGTGTCTGCTTTCTTTCACTCAACTTTTCTTTATTGTGATATAATTTGCATACCATAAAATCCACCGTTTTCAAGGATACAATTCAGTGGTTTTAATATATTCCCAAAGTTGTCCAACCATCACCACTATCTGACTCCATAACACTGCCACCCCCTCACGCCCATCCCTGACAGTCACTAATGCCTTTCACTCAGTTTTCCATGTGTGGCACTCACCTACGACACAGGTCAACAAACTTTTCTGCAGAGGGCCAGAGAGTAAATATTTCAGGCTTATGGCCATAATGCCTCTGTCACAACTATTAAAAGCTGCCATAACAAGGAGAAAGCAGCCATAGACAACATATAAACAAATGGGCGTGTCTGTATTTCAATACAATTTTATTTACAAAAATAGGCAACTGGTGGGCCCACAGATTTTCTTGAGAGTGTGCACAGCAGTACATTTTTTGTTGTATGAAATTCTATTTTATGAATATGCCACAATTTACTAATTCATTCTGTTGTTAGACAATGAAGTGTTTCTAGCTTGGGGCTATTATAAATAATTCAACTGTGAACATTCTTGTACATGTCTATGTCTTCTATGTCTCCTATGTCTCCTATGTCTACAACACATGCACTCATTTCTGTAAACCAGAAGCAAAGCTGCTACGTCTCTCCCACATTACCACTCATCTGGTTCTATTTGGTTTCATCAAGAGACAGTAGGTCTGTGCGGTGATATAAAAGAGAGAATTCATAATTATTTCCTACTTTGTAACAGCCATTATGTTTTAAGGAAATTATTTCATTTAATCCTCACGATGACCCAATAAAGTGCAATGAGAAACAGGCTTATGTAAGGTCACAAAGTTAGTAAATAGACATGTTGGAGTTATGCACCAAACCAGGTCTGCCTGCTCCAAAGCCTGGGCTTTCCCCTACTCTGCATATCACACAGAGGGAAAGAGCAGAACAAATGATTCCATATAAATTCACTGTTCAGCAGAACTGACACAAAGGCAGGCCTCACAGTTTATGAAGTAAAACAGTTCCACTCCTAAGACAGCCACCCTGAAACAACTGGTCTTCCCAACGTGCACTCTGCTCAATGACTGACCTATTTCTATCAACACACATTCATACTCAGTCTCCGTCTCAGAAGCCCAGATTCTTACTTTGTGAACTTTGTGGCAGAGATTATTACAATTTTCAAAGACAGAAGGCTTAATCTAGCAATTCTGTACAACACACTGGATGTATATATATATATATCCGTACACTGGTGGTGATTAGAACAGCTAACTTAAATAGCAGTTTCTTCCATTCACCTTCAAATCTCTCATTAAACTATTGATATAATAGTGTTTTTCATTTCCATTACCATATTCTTATGTGTAAGCTCTAATGTGCCAAACAGCCCAAATTCACATCAGTGATTATTTTATTTCATATGAGTCATAAAAACTTATTTTTTAGTCATTCTGAGTGTTTTTTCTAAAGAACAGCCCATCCACGCCCAAGGTGGTACCGGCCAGTCTTACCTTGCCGTCTGTGGTGGTGTTGATCCTGTAGTGATACACACGGCCCTCGTACCTGAGCGAGATGGACAGCTGCCCAGGGCTGCTCTCACTCTCCCGCACCAGGAAGCTGCCATTGATCAGACTGCTGAGCAGGTACTCCGCAGCGCTGCGTGACACGGGCCCATGGTACCAGGAGTGTTTTTCCAAGCTGTTCACTGGGGTGATGTAGTTGCTTGGCACCCAACCTTGGCCATTCTTAGAGCGAACTTCACTCCACTCACCATTCTGGTTGTAACCAAGGACTCGAAGCTTTTCACCTGGCCATGACATCATCAGAGAAGAGAAGAGAAGAGAAGAGAAGAGAAGAGAAGAGAAGAGAAGAGAAGAGAGAAGAGAGAAGAGAGAAGAGAAGACAAGAGAAGACAAGAGAAGACAAGAGAAGACAAGAGAAGACAAGAGAAGACAAGAGAAGAGAAGAGAAGAGAAGAGAAGAGAAGAGAACTTAACTTCAAATATCAGCAGTCTATTATCAAACTCTGAACTCTGAAAAATCAATCAGGAAATTTTACGCCAACATTTAAAAAAAATAATGAAAACAAACTTGGCTGCTCATCATATCGTGATTGATCTCTTTAGCTCGTGGCTTAAAGACAAGCAGCACAGTTAGAAATAACCTTCTGGTATTTACTAAAGGTTTTTACACCAACTAAAAAAATGCCATTAGGAAACTCCACGTGTGGTATAGTATGGTGGCATACAAACACAGAAAGGTTCCCAATCCATAAACACAGAGAATACACCGCTGATTGCCAGAGGGGAGAGGGTGTGGCATTGTGCAAAATGGGTGAAGGGGAGTGGGAGATACAGGCTTCCCTACAGAGAATAAACAAGTCACAGGGATAGATGGTACAGCACAGAGAATACAGTCAGTGGCATCGTAATAGAGTTGTGTGGTGACAGACGGTAGCTACACTTGTGGTGAGCACAGCACAACAAATAGAGCAAATCACAGTGTTGTACACCTGGAAGTAATGCAGTATCGTGTGTCAACTATACTTGAATTAAAAAAAGACAGGTTATTCTGGAAAATGACACAGTCTCACCCTTCAAAGAAAAGTTCATTTTTCTCAAAACAGTTTGTCAAGGAATGTATCTTATATATGGTTCAATGTTAACAACAATCAAGGATTAGGGATGAGAAATGTGAAATACAAAGTCACTCTGAAATTTCAGTTGGCACCAAAGCAGCAAGACCATCTACGTAAGAAACAAAAAACAACAAAACAAAATAGAAGCACAAACCACAGAGCTTTCTGTTTTCAGAAAAAAAAAACTGCTTGGGGGGCAGGCGGGCGGTTAGGACTCCCAAAGCACAATCTTGTCTGGGACTCAAGTTTTACCAGTTACAGTTTCCCAACTTCCCTCCCATTCCTTATGAAGATGAGTCAGTCCTACTCATTCCTCTAAAATTAGTGTGTGGGAAGGGAAGCCGCCACTGAAGCCAGAACCCAAGACAAGTTATTCAGAATGTCTTTGCTGTCAACGTCAATGTCCTTAATTTCTCTACTAAAGTTGTGAACCTCAGCTTTAAACTCCCTAATATACATTTTGCCCCTAAACTTACAGCTCAGACAAAACAGGAAAGGTGAAAGAGAGATCATGCACATGGCCCACTAGTTATCAGGCAAAGGCCACTGAGGAAACACTCAAAATCATTATTCTGGCAGTCACTGAACATTTTCAGCAGCCCACAGAAACGTCTACCATAGGATAACTTTATTAGCTCCTACGATCTCATCTTTGACCTGGAAGTGACATTCAATGACAAAAACAGGAGTATGTACTCATAAAATATACATATGTACACATGAGTAGATAGGAGCATGTGGTGTGGTGGTGGGAATGCGCAGATAAATACTCACCAACCATATCTGCAGGTAAAAAACCTCAGTGCTCCTAGAAAAGCTAAATAGAACTTGTTCCTCTATTGCTGTTCTCTATTGTACCACAAGAACTAGAAACGTAAAGAATTAGTATATTACTGTTGCTTCCTTACAAATAACTGCTAACGGTGGGTCATCATTAGCAGGATACAGTCAAAAACCCTGTTTTTGTCTATTTTCCTCTCTTTTAGAAGTTAGGAGGGGAATTTTCTACTCTGGAAGTTTTGAGCACCAGGGAAATTGACGATAGGACTAGTGGGGATGTAAACATGAGCTCTCCTGACAGAGGAATGCTGGGAGAACTGTTTTTTTATCTCAAGCAAAAAACAATATTCAAAGGAGGAACTATAATAAGTTGTCATTATTTTATTTTTAAAATATATTTTCTTCTCCTTTAAAATATAAAATAGCTTTAGCATGACATCATTTTATATTAATAAGAACCTGACAGAAAAATCTGGCTTCTCATGGGTTTCATGAGAAATCCCTGTTTGCCATGAGATAACAAGAATCCCACCCCCTGAGCTGCACTCTAGCGATTGCCATAACTGGTAACTGAGGAGTCAACAGACTTTCTTTATCGATGTTTCCTTGGTGACTGAACTATCTTAGAAAAACCTCACATGAAAAGTCTATCTAGAAAGAATGTTCTGAGTCACTGCTTCACCAACTTCTCCACTGAAGTATCCATAAAGGTAAAAAAAAGTGTGTTGTAGCCCGAAGAGACTACTGCACAGTATAAAATTCTTTGAAATCTTTTGTTTTATCCTAAAAGTTCATGTAAAAGTTTCCCCCCATGCATAAACCTCATACACACAGAAATATTATCACCATCCCTTCCCCAAAAACTACCTAAAGTCTTCAAGTAACTTGACACTAGATCACCTGCTTTACTTTTTCTATGCCTCTAAAGCCTCCTGGCACAGATAAATGTGCCCTTACACCCACTCAGGGACACATCTATACCCCAGGTTTGAGTTAAGGGTTTCTTTTGCTTTTGGTTAATCTGGCTGGATTTAAAAAACTGATGCATGTAAAAGTTTTATAAAAGGGTAACATTCCCTGAGTGGAGGTCTGCCTTAATCTGGTTTATTCACTCCCATTTAAAGTTTTATTATCAACCTTACAAATAAAAACTGTATGTCTGGCAAATTATCGTTTAAATTAGTTTCATTTAAGTTAAAAATTATCCTTGGGGCATCTGGGTAGCTCAGTCAATTAAGTGTCTGACTTTGGCTCTGGTCATGATCTCGTGGTTCATGGGTTTGAGCCTGTGCTGACAGCTCAGAGCCTGGAGCCTGCTTCAGATTCTGTGTTTCCCTCTCTCTCTGCCCCTCCCTTGCTCATGCTCTCTCTTTCTCAATAATAAATAAACATTAAAAAAAAAATTATCCTGAAATATATTTTTCCCAGTAGGAGGCTTTCATAAATTCAGAGGAACAAGCTTAGGTAGATTAGTAATCTAATTCATGTACACAATAAGAATGTCCCATGCTTCTTTCTTTTTTTTACTTTTTTGTATTTTTTTTTGTATTTTTATTATTTTTTATTTTTTAAAGTAATCTCTACACCCAACGTGGGGCTCACTCACAACTCCAGGATTAAAAGTCACATGCTCTACCCACTGAGTCCCAGGCACCTCTCTTTCTCATAGAAGGTCCATATTTTCTGTCCTTATTCAAAAAACTAATAATGAATGATTTTACTTAGTCATGTTCTTAGTGCTCCCTTTTATAAACTTTCTACTAAAATAAATGACTATTCTCTTGAGAGTATTACTGTAATAGAAATCCTTCCTACTATTCCTTTCACTAGCCCATATAAACACAAATGAGAGATTTGTCTAGGCCAGTGCTACTCAAAGCAGGTCCACAATAAGATATGACACTTGTGCTGGAATGTGAATCACTGGACTACTTCCTTCTTGTTCAAAGTCTTGCTTTGCACCAAGGTGGCTCAGTAGGTTAAGCGTCCGAATTCGGCTCAGGTCATGATCTCACAGTTCGTGGGTTCGATCTCAGGTCGGGCTCTGTGCTGACAGCTCGGAGCCTGGAGCCTGCTTCAGATTCTGTGTCTTCCTCTCTCTATGCCCCTCCCTTGCTTGCACTCTGTCTCTCTTTCAAAAATAAAATAAACATGGAAAGGAAAGGGGAAGAGGAAAGGGGAAGAGGGAAGAGGAAAGGGGAAGGGGAAGGGGGAGGGGGAGGGGGAGGGGGAGGGGGAGGGGGGAGGGGGAGGGGGGAGGGGGAGGGGGGAGGGGGAGGGGGGAGGGGGAGGGGGAGGGGGGAGGGGGAGGGGGGAGGGGGAGGGGGAGGGGGGAGGGGGAGGGGGGGAGGGGGAGGGGGGGAGGGGGAGGGGGGGAGGGGGAGGGGAAAAGAAGGAAAGTCTTGCTCCAAAACCAGAAAATGTCAGCTGAACTAAGTAATATGTAGTATACTTAGTGACATAGTTGGCTTACATATCGGGACCAAGTTCTTAATCTTAACAATGTGGACTGGTAATGAACTATTCTCAGGTAAGCAGTCAGCCCACGGACAACACTTTGAGTAGCACCAGGCTCTGCCAACATGACTCATCTTAGCCACAGTTCAAACAGAAGAGATGGATAGTAAACCTAGTGCCACCTAACATGAATGCTGCATATTACATATAGAACTGAATTCTGAGAATGAGAAAAGTTTATGTATATACCACATGGTGCTCGCTCTTTCTTTCTTTCTTTCTTTCTTTCTCCCTCTCTCTCTCTCTCTCTCTCTCTCTCTCTTTCTTTCTTTTTTAATGTTTATTTATTTTAGAGACAGAGAGAGCACAAGTGGAGGAGGGGCAGAGAGAGCCAGAGACAAAATCTGAAGCAGGCTGCAGGCTCTGACCTGTCAGCACAGAGCCCGACGCGGGGCTCGAACCCACAAACCGTGAGATCATGACCTGGGCCGAAGTCGGATGCTTAACCGACTGAGCCACCCAGGCGCCCCTACATGTGCTTTTTCTAAAGTACCTTATCTCTGCTTCTCCTTAATAAACCCTATAAAGTAGACAAAGTGACATTATCCCATGTACAGGCTTAAACAAATAAACAAACAAGCCAGTGAACCAAAAATATCTGGGCCTAAATCACCTAATTTTAGTCAGAGGCAGAATCTAGAACAGACCCCTTTATTTCTTAAGCACTAATGAAAACTGAAGAGTGAGGAGATGTTACACAGAAGCTCACCTTTAGTGATGCTGAGTGTATTATCACCACTCGCCACAAAATCATAAAGTGCAACAAAGAGATTAGGGTCACTCTCAGTAGCTCCAAGTAAATTCTCCTTGGAGCTCCACCTGATGGCTTCATTCAGTGCCTGGGGTTCAACGTCACAACCATAGGGGCGGTGCAAGGCTTCTGAAAGACATAAAAAGAGAAAGGAATTGACACTAAGTTCAACCATTAAAAATTCGTTTGAATTCAGTACATACATAGTATTTTAGCTGCTGGCATATATGTATAGTGAAAGTTCCAAGGTGGAAAAGAACTGTATAATATGGAGTCATGAAGAATGAGCAAATGGCATGGTCTCCTAAGTATGAGAAAAGTCTATTTGTTGAAAATATAACAAGACAAAAGATCCCAAAATGAGCATTTAGCTGTAATTTATCCATATTCACCAAAATCAGAAATAGAAAGAAAAAGTGGTTTTCTCAAAATGAAAAAAGGAAATCTCAAAAAGAAATGGCAATTCATTTCATAAAACATATCAGATATTTTGTGGTGGTGGTGGTTTTAAGAAAGTACAGTTATGTTTTATAAGTCTTCCCAAGCTACCCTTCTTCTTCCCTTGCTCTTTACACATAAAACAAATTCTGGAAAAGATAACAGACTTTAAGAAATATGTACATATTGCATAAACCCAGATCTCCATTTACATATAGAAAAATTATAGAAACAGTGCTTCCAGAAAGAAAAAATACTAACAATATCTGTTAAACAATAGAAAAATATTTTGGTTTAATACAAAATACTCTTGGCATTCCAAAATACCTTTGTATCACTGTGCACTGTCTATAATATAATAGCAAACAATTGTTCGTTGTTTTAATGAAAAAGGTTTTATCTTATTTGCTTTTCTTAGATGGTACATTTCTGTAAGTATCTTAATCGAGAACTTAATTGAAGGCTCTAGAAAATATCACCAACAAAGGACATTTGAGTTTCTACCACGTGTAATGGTTGAAGCCTTGTAAGACCTGGTTTCTTCCTCAGGCTTTATGGTTCCTAAATTTAGTCACACTACACAAACAGGTGATCCCTACAAAGATCACCTGCTTCTCACAACCCAGGTCATTTACACAAAAAATACACTATGCCTTCAAAGGTGATTTTCTCGATCACAGAAACTATTTTTAGTGGCTGTCTGCCACTATCCAACTACCTATTGTGACATAACAACACTTTTCTATTATGTCTTTCTCTCCTTCTACTCATTTTTCATGTAAAGTTGACTTTCTTATATTTGAAGAAGAAAAATCCTGGAATCTGTGGTTTTATTTCTTTTCAAATACATTCCCTCCTCTCCATCTCTACTGCCAATGCCTCAGATCAGATCCCCATCATCTCTCACCTGGACTACTGCCTCCAGTCTTGTCTCCCTCAAAGCCATCCTCCACACAGCTGGCAAAGTGATCTATTTAAAACAAAAATTTGACCATGTCACTCTTCTTAAGATTCTTTAACAGTTCACCATCAAGCTAAAATCTTCTCAATGGCCTCCGAGGTCTTTTATGATTAGGTCTCTACCTACTTCTCCAGCTTTACCTCTCCCCACTCCATACCTCAAATTCTAAACATGAACACACACACAGATGCGTCCTGCTTCTTTGTGCCTTTATTCACAGAGTCCTGGTTACCTGGACTGTGATCTCCTCCCACCCTTCCTTTGACTGCCTGCCTTCTACTCATTTTATAACATTCAGTTCCAGTGTATAACCTCCCCTAGGAAGCCTCACGTGCTCCCCCTCCCCGTACTCTCAAAAGCATTACACTTGCTATATTTGTACCCTTTATCTTTATAATATCCTCAGTTGATTTTTATATCCCAAACTTTACAATGTATTCCTTGATATTAAAACTCTTTTTCTAGCAAGAGTTACATAGGATGTGTTCAATAACTTTTAACTGAATGAATGACCAAATTATACAAAACTATAAGTGACGGGAAATAGTGAGATGTATTTTAATCTTAGAATAGCATTAACCAATGTTTTAAAAATGGCTTCATAACTGTCTACAGAAATTCCTGTAGTAGGTTGGATCTGTAATTTTCCTGATAGCTTTAGAGTTTACTTCACTTCTTCACATTCCTTCCTCCTAAGAGGAATGTCTCTTAAAATTTCAGAGCTAATTAAATTTTGTCCCACATTAAGATTATGACAAATCTGAAGTTATGTCCAGATGTCCTGAAAAGTTAACGCGAGTCGGATGTATTATTGCTCCTTGTTTACATGCAGTTACAAGGAATGGAAACAGCTGTACTAAAGTAACCAATTAGGATTACCAAACAAATAAAACACCCTATTCTATGAAACATCCTTCAAACTGATCACATGTACTAGGGTTTCCTTTATTCTAATAAGAAATCATCCACTCTAGCGGAATTTCCATTGGGCTACAAAATGCCAATCCTTTATTAAAATGAAAAGAACTGCCGAAAAGTATAGAGAATATTTGTAATATTTATCAGGTTCTATAGCGAGTACCACATGATCCACACTGACAAACGTTTCTTGCCAGTAATGGTGGTAACAAGATTAGAATGCTTTGTGATTATTACTCTATTATTCTGTTTAATTATTATCAAACAGTTCAAGTTCATTTTCTTCTTGTTGTATAGAAGTCCCCTTGCTTGAGATAAAGGGTAGAGGAACAAAATCAAGGTTAACAAGAACTTGTGTACTCTCCATGACCAACTTAGAAATAATAATTAAGCAGATATTGAAGCCAACTCTTAAATCCTAGCGAGCCAAAACCAGCAAAAACCATACAATTATACCTTACTTTGTAAAACCCAATATATGAACACTTAAGGTTTACAAAATTAATAATTTTAGTGAACATCTACCATACACCATGCTGAGCTTCAGAATATCAAGATTATAAATCACTAATAACACCATTTGGACTTACTATAAAAGACTACTCTCCCTTCTTTCCCCCAAATCTGCCTCTCCCAAAGAATTCCCTGTCTCAGTCAACAGTAATTCCTTCTTTTCAGCTGCTCAGGCCAAAAGCCTTCAAGTTTGAGTACAAACTTCCAGCTATAACATGAATAAGTTCTGGGCATCTAACATATGATTATAGTTAATAATACTGTATTATATACTTGAAAGTTGCTAAGCCAGCAGACAGTAAATGTTCTCACCACAACATAAGAAATGATAATTACATGTGATGCAGGTACAGCTAATGCTATGGAGGTAATCACTATGCCATATGTAAGTGTATCAAATCAACACACTGTACACCTTAAGCTTACACAATGTTAAATGTCAATTATATCAATAAAGCTGGGGGAAGAGAACCTTGGAATCCCCATGGACTCCTTTTTGCTCTCACATACTACAACCAAACCATAAGGAAATCCTATTGGCGCTGCCTTCAAAAATATACCCAGAATCTATCCACTTCTCACCCCCTCCACTATTTCCTTGTTACCACCATCATCTCTCAGCTAGATTTCCCCACACTCCTGATTTCCATGCCTCTATCCTTATTCTCTCCTGTCTATTCTCAATACACCAGCCAGTGTTTAAAGCGTAAGTCAGATTATGTGACTTCTCTGCTCCAAACTCTGTGATAGCTCCCTACCTTCGAGTGAAATGTGAAAGTCCTTACAAGAGCCTGCGAGGTCCCTTGCAACTTGTCTTGCCCAGTTCATCTGCCTACACTCCTCCCTAGTTTACCTCGTTTTGCATACTGGCCTCCCTGCTATTACTCGAACAAGGCAGGCACACTCCTGCCTCCGGACGTTTGTCCTGGCTGTTTCTTCTAAAACATTCCTCCCCAGACATTCACATGACACTTAACTCAAATGTGACCCTCCTGGTACAGCATTCTCTGACTATTCTATTTTAAAATGCAGCTATTCCTGACAGCACTCCCACATACCCCCCTCCCCATGTCTCCTTCCCTATTTCTCTCCAGACTCCTCTTACTACAAACTATATACTTATTACATTCATATATATTATTTAACTGCCCCCAACTAGAGTATCAATTTTATGAGGACAAGGATTTTTGTATGTTTTGTCCACTGATAAATTCCAAGCACCCAGAACAGTGCATGTATGTAAGAGTCTCTCAAAACACATTTGTTGAATAAATGAATCACGGGTACTGTTATGCTCACATACTGTACCACTATGAGAGGACAGAACAGAAAACCAAACTCTGGATCAGAAAAGGTTTCAGAGAAGAGAAAGCACTTAAATTAGGTGAACAGGAACTGTGCACTCACAGTGCACAGGCTGTCAGTGTGCAAGGACAGGTCTATGACATGTGATTCATCTGAACTGAAGAGAAGCTCCATCAAGCTTGAAAGGTTTGTTAAAGGCATGAAGTTCAGTTTCTTCAAAACCACACTCTTTGAAAAATGGCAAAGAGCACAATTTGATGCAAACTTAATAAGATGTATAGTGGCCAAACAATACTGTACCTTTCTCAAATATACAAAATAACAAACACAGGATAAAAGTTATTTTTGAGGCCAAAGTACTAAAAGAACCATGACTTGGAAAACAATCCTTTTCACTCCCCACCCCGGTTCTTCCCATCTCTACTTTTATGATTTTTTTGGTCAAGTCAAAGATCTTATTTCCTTCCTTTCTTCTTTCTTCCCCCTCATTCTTTTGTTCTCATAGAACTAATAAGGGTCAATTTCCTGTACAATCCGTCTGCACAGGATATCCATTTAAACGCCATCCTACCCGCTAAGCATCAAACAAAAGGAAAAATGTTCCAAAGACAGAAAACATCCTAACATTTTCCTGAGGCCAAGAATGAACACGTATTAAATCATAAAGAACTAAATGCAGGAGAACAAGCTAAGGAACAGTGGGGGGGGGGGGGGGGGAAGCCTATAGGAAGAGCAAGTAAATAACAGTGGTATCCAGCGGGTCGCAGTCTATGTCACTTTCCTCGTCAGCTTAAAAAAGACACATCTGGATGATTCAGATGTACTGAGCCTATACAAATGCAAGTGTGAAGGCTGGAAATAGTTTTGAAAAATGTGAAATCACTACTATATATTAGGTATGCATTATATTACATAACGGGTTAATTTTTCGTTAATCACGGTTTTTGAGGTAGATTATGGAGCTAAGATGAGAGAACGATATAGGACCCAGGGAGCAGAAATAGGGTTGTTAAGTAAAGGTTGATTTTATTACTTTTTTCTACTGACAGACTTGCAGAAGACAATAAAAATAAGGCAAAACATAGAAACGGCAGTTTTTAAAAAGTAAATTATCAGGATTAAACTAGTTAAAATCTAGAATAAAACTCAGACTCAAATTCAGAGAAAATTCCTAAATTTAATGTTTAATTTTATTAAAAAACACTTTTCACCAATCAGTCGTTCAATAACTTTTATCAGTTTAATTAGAAATTGTCAGATAGTGGGGCACCTGGGTGGCTTAGCTGGTTAAGCGTCCAACTTCGGCTCAGGTCATGATCTCACGGTTCATGCGTTCAAGCCCCATGTCTGGCTCTGTGCTGACAGCTGGGAGCTTGGAGCCTGCTTTGGATTCTGTGTTTCCCTCTCTCTCTGCCCCTCCCCTGCTCACACTCTGTCTCTCTCTCACTCAAAAATAAATAAAACGGTAAAAAAAAATTTTAAGAAACTTGTCAGATAGTAACTGGAGAAATAAATATACAAAATTTTCAGTTGAGGCATTTCTAAGCATTTTACAAACCCTTATCTTGCCAGAATTCTACTTTACCTGACTGCATATTCTCTGAGAAGCTAATACTTTTTTTTTTTTTTTTTTTTTGGAAAGAGCATGCGAGTGGGGGAGAGGGAGAGAGACAGACAGACAGAGAGAATGAGAATCTTAAGGGATCCTGAGCCGAAATCAAGAGTTAGATGATCAACAAACTGAGCCACCCAGGTGCCCCCAAAGCTAATACTTTTTAATACTGTTTATGTAAGGTGGTTGGAAAAATCATTCAACAGTTCTCAAGGTAACTTAAGTACTTCATCTCAAGCCATATGTATCTTAACACCACAAAATACTACATATCACTCATTTATTCTTTCCTTCAGTAAGTACTTACTGAGATCCTACTATGAAATACCAGAAAAAAAGCAAATCGTTCCTAAATGGATGATGAAGTATAAACCTGCAGAGAAAAGTTTCCTTGGAGAAAACCTGTTTACAATAAACCACCACATACGCTTTTAAAAGAGGGAAACGCCCTAAGGAGACTCATCTTTTGCATCACTTAAATTAACTTCACTGGTTGAAACTGATGACAGTAACAGGAGTAGAGAAAATTTTTTGAAATCTCCATTCATGTTTGATTATTGTGAGTATCAACCCTCCCCCAAACTATCACCTTTGAACCATACCTGTCACGTTGGATAGAGCAGTTTCTGAGGCCTCACTACTGCACAGGCAGCAAAGCGATGTGTCCTGATCTCTGCCATAACTATTGGGTGGAAGCAGGACTGTTCCAAGGACCATTCCTCTGCCCAGAAGCACAGAAGTTAAACTGTTCTATGTAGAGGAAGTCTTAGAATTCCACTCCCTGACAAGCAATACCACATGCATGTGACATTTACTCATATACTCAGTGGCCAGAGGAAACCAATAGAAGGGTAAGCATTTACAAGTCCCAAAGTGGGCGGAGAGTAACCCAAAGGAAAGTGTCTAGTAATCAGCAAAGACTGAGTCAGATCGGAGTTACTTCAGAAGAACCTTTGGAAATGTTTTGAAAAATAAGTAAAAACCAACATACACATGAGTAACAAATACAAAAATATGTAGGGATTAGTATATATAGATGGGATTTCTTTCCTAAATGGATGATGAAGTAAGCCTGTAGAGAAAAGTTTCCTCGGAAGAAACCTGTTTACAATAAAACACCACATACACTTTTAAAAGAGGAAACGCCCTAAGGAGACTCATCTTTTGCATCACTTAAATTAGCTCAAGTAACCACAAATCCAAAGTGAAAGAAATAGTTACAATCTGATTCATGAACAAAGAAACCAGGAAATGACTGCCTTCACTAACATTTCGGCTCTACAGCTTAATACGGTTAAAAATACAGCATGAAAAAAATATATGGCATGATTGCAACACGGATGGACCTAGAGGGTATTGTGGTAAGTGAAAATAGACTGAGAAAGACAAATACCATGATTTTATTTATATGTGGAATCTAAAAAACAAATGAGTACACAAAAAGCAGAAACAGACCCATAAATACAGAGAACCAATGGTTGTCAGGGAGAAGGGGGTGGGCAGATGGGCATTTGGATGAAGGGGAGTAGGAGACACAGGCTTCCAGTGGTGGAAGAAATAAGTCATGGGGGTGGAAGACACAGCATAAGGAGAGAACACTCAACGGTATTGTGACAGCACTGTGTCAGCTGGTGACTACATTTAATGGTGAGCACAGTCAAATCACTATGTCTGTACACCTGAAACTAATACAACATTGTGCTAAGTATACTTCAATTTAAAAATAACATTTTAGGGTACCTGGGGGGCTCAGTTTAAGCGTCTGACTTCGGCTCAGGTCATGATCTCACTGTTTGTGAGTTCGAGCCCCATACTGGGCTCTGTGCTGACAGCTCAGAGCCTGGAGCCTGCTTCAGATTCTGTGTGTCCCTCTCTCTCTGCCCCTTCCCAACTAGCGCTCTGTCTCTCAAAAAATAAAATAAAAACGTTGAAAATAAAAAAATAAAAATAACATTAAAAAAATAAAAAACTGACACGATAATGTTGAAAACTTCTGAGTGTTAACACTTATAAGTTTTTTTTTTCCTTAATTGTTTTAAATGTTTACTTTTGAGAGTGAGCAGGGGAGGGTCAGAGAGAGAGGGAGACACAGAATATGAAGCAGGCTCCAAGCTGTCAGCACAGAGCCTGATGCAGGGCTGGAACTCACAAACGACCTGAGCTGAGGTCAGACGCTCAACCGACTGAGCCACCCAGGCCCCCCCAAACTTTTAAAAGTTGTAAAAGTAAAAAGCTAGCCTTTATTAATATAAGGAACAAAGTTAAGTAAAATGTAAAAATCTGAAAATAAGAGTAACTTGTTGAGAATTAAGCTAGGAAAATCTGCAAATAATACACTAAATTATTTAGTGGTGTCATCTACAAAATTAACACAAGAATTTTTGTAACTATACAGTTAAGAACACTCATTGATCAACATTTACTAAGTACCTACTATGTACCAGCCACTGTGCTAGGTTTCAGGTCAACAAAAGAAACAGGGTAAAACTGTAAGATACCAGGACTGAAATAGCCTTCCATGAAGTTGAAACAAATTATAATGTCACCTCAGAGAAAGAATGTCTCTGACATAGGTAATTATTAATAGCTTAAAAAAACAAAGCTTATACTTTCAATAAAATGACCCTTTATAAAACCAGTATTGTTAACATCACAGAAAAAGCAAGAGTTAAATGACTAATGGTTACCTCAATTAATGACTCAGTGTTCAAACACCAGGTTGAATTTCTCCTTCCCTAGATTATAAAAAATATAAGAGAAAGGAGCTCCATAATCCATATTCTAAACATATCTATATTCCATACCACGTAATTTACTATTCAGTTAGTAAATCTGCTCTTCAATTTACCAATAATTAATAGTTACAACTTAGGAAACTAGAAAAATTAAGAAACTACAAAAGCATAATGTAAAGAAAACGAATATTTTTGTGCTGCTATGCTGCTTCCATCTAACCCATGTAATAGCTTTTAAACGTTTTAAAGAATAAAATGAAGACTGCATACAAAACTAATCACCAAAAAATGATACATGAAAGCCTAAGAAAATTAAACTCAACAAAAGTATTAGTAAGACACGTTTTTTTTTTTTTTAATTTTAATGTGTTTTTATTTTTGAGGGAGAGAGGGAGGGAGGGAAGGGCAGAGAGAGAGAGAGAGAGAGAGAGAGAGAGAACATGAGCAGGGGAGGGGTAGAGAGAGAGGGGGACCCAAAATCTGAAGCAGGCTCCTGGCTCTGAGCTATCAGCACAGAGTCCGATATGGGGCTCAAACTCACAAACTGTGAGATCATGACCTGAGCCAAAGTCGGATGCTTAACCAACTGAGTCACCCAGGCACCCCAAGACATGTTCTCATTTTAAAAATTCTTTTTCAGTTTATAACAGTGATATAGCTCATTATAGGAGATTTGAGAACTATATATAAATAGAAAGGCAACAGCACATCACCCACTTCTACATCCTCATTTGTTGAATTATTAAAGTAACATTGATACCTTTGCATTTGGCTCTTTTAATCTGCATAGTGTTTCATTCATTCAGCCAATATTTACTGAGTGCCTACTAAGTGCAAAGCACTTTACTAGACAGGAAATATCTATTAATGCTAAGCAAGAAATAAAGTCCATGAGAGATGAAGATAACAGGCTGGGAGGGGAGGAATTTCACTACTTTAAAGAAGGTGACATTTAAGTAAATGCCAAAAGCAAAAGAAGAATCTAAGCAGAGAGAATATAGCAAGTGCAAAAACCTAAAAGTAGGAAAGAACCTATAGGAAATGAAAAGTGTGGCCTGTAACTGAGAAAGTCAGAAAAGAAGCATGAAAAGAAGTTAGTAGGGTAGACTGGCTGGATGACCAGATCAAGCCCATAAGGGTTTAGGATTCTTTTCCAAATACAATGGTAATTCACTGAATAGTTTTATGCCAGGAGGTCGTATGTTCTGACTTCCATTTTGTAAAAGACAAACACTCTGGCTACCGGGCGGGGAAAAAAATGGATTAGATAAGAAATAACATCAGAAATAGGTAAATATGCAACAGTTCGAGAATGGACTCACACTGGCTTGGAAAAGAACGGTGTCCTGAAGACAAAAGTGGAAGAATTTAAAGATCCAGTTTACAGATGGAACTGACAGGGCTCACAGATCACTTAGATACGAGGTAAGATGAGGGTGAAAATAAAGAAAAGCTGCCAAGTTGCAGGCTTGAATAAGTGGGCAGATGGCTATGTAATTTACTCGAAACCAAGAGCGCTGTAAATCAAACGTTCCACTGTAGACAAGTAAATGTGAGGGATATAACTAAGCACCTTGATCTACAAATCCGAGGCTCAGAGAAGATCTTGGGTGTCAGACATCAGCATATAGATGGTGTCTAAAACCATGAATCTGGATGAGATCACTTAGGGAATCAAGAGTTAGGTGAAAGTACAGGATCATGCTTAGAGGGGGAACGATGACTTCAATACTGCAGATTTCTCATTTGAAACATGGAGGCTACAAAGAAGGGAAAAAACATGATCTTAAGTGCTTAGAGAAAAAACTGTCAACCCAAAATTCTCTGTCCACAGAAAACATCCTTCAGAAATGAAAGTGAAATAAAGACATCCTCAGCTAAAGGGAATAACTTGTTGTCAGTAGATACGCTCTCAAAAAATTCCATTCAGACATAATGGAAATAATACCAAAAAGAAATTTTCGAATATTAGGAATAAAAAAAGAGAAATAAAAATGGTAAATAGAACACTCTTCTGCTCTTGAATTCTTAATATTTGACAGTTGGAAGCAAACAGTGTAATGCAATCTGTAGGGACTTGTCAATGCACGTGGATATATGACAACTACAACACAGGGAAAAGAAAACTCTTATGATGGTAAGGTTTCATATTTCACGTGAGGTGGCCAAATACTGAATCTAAGGAGAATGTGAAAAGTTTGGTATGTATATTGAAATCCATAGAGCAACCACTGGAAAACCTATACAAAGAGATACAACCAAAAACAACAGATAAGCGAAACATGTTAATAATCCAAGAGAAAGCAGGAAAGGGGAAATAGAAGAACAGAAAAAAATTAAATGGTAGACCTAAATAAATCCAAACAAATCAGTGATTAGCATTAAATAAAAATGGTCTAAATACAATTAGAAGGCAGTTTGTCAAAATAGATAATGTCTGATCCAACTACAGGCTATCTAAAAGAAACCCACTTCAACTGTAACCACAGAAGTAGGTTAAAAATGAAAGGATGAAAACATATGTTTACACAAAAACCTGTAAATGACCATTTATAGCAATATTCATAATAGCCAAAAGTGAAAACTTTAACTGAAATGTCCATCAATTAATTAATGTATAAATAAAAATTGTTCAGCAATAAGAAAGAAGCACTAATACACAAATGAACCTTAAAAACATGCCAAGAGAAGGAAGTCAGTCAAAATGAATACATGTTGTGTGATTCCATTTAGATGAAACATCTAGAATTGGTAAATCCATACAGAAAGAAAGCAGATTAGTGGTAGCCTAGGGTCAGGATGTGGGGAGGAATATGGAATGACTGCTACTGGCTATGGGGTTTCTTTTTGAGGTGATGAAAATATTCTAAGATTAGGTTGTACTGATGATTGAAAAACTCTGAATATACTCAAACCACTGAATCATATACTTCAAATGGGTGAATTTTATATGTGGATTTATATCTCTATAAAAGCATTAAAAACATTACGCTATGTGAAAAAGGCCAGATTTAAAGTCTACATATTGCATGATTCCATTCATATGAAATACCCAAAAGAGCACATACACAGAGACAGAAAGCAATTTAGTGGTTACCTGGGACTCGCGTAGGAATGCTGACTGACTATAAAACAGTACAAGGAACCTTTTGGGTGATGAAAATGCTCTAAAACTGGATTGTGGTGAATGTTACACAACGATGTACATTTTTAAAAATCACTGAATTGTACATCTTTTAAAACTCAAATAAAAGCTCAATAAAGCTGTTTTTCTTAAAGCACAAAGGTTAATAAACAAAAAGCAAAATCAGACTTTTGTCTGAAAGATACTGTTAAGAGAATCAAAAGATAAGTCATAACAGGAGAAAACATCTACAAATTACATTTTTTTTAAGTTTATTTATTTTGAGAGAAAGTACACGCATGCACCTACATGTGTACAAGTAGGGGAGAGGTGGAGAGAGAGAGGGAGAAAGAGAACCCCAAGCAGGCACCACGCTGTTGGGGCAGAGCCTAATGTGGGGGTTGAACTCACAAACTGAGATCATGACCTGAACCACAATCAAGAGTCAGACACTTAACCGACTGAGCCACCGAGGTGCCCCTGCAAATTATATTTCTAACAAAGGATACACAGCCAGAATACATCAAGAACTTTCAAACTTACAAGTATGAAAACAAATCACTCAATTAAAAAAATGGATAAAAATTCTCTTCACCAAAGATAATACAGGAATAACAAATAAGATGTTCAACATCAGCAACCATTAAAGAAATGCAAATTAAAACCACAATAAGATACCACTAAACATGTACTAGGAGTGAGTAACCTAAAAATACTAAGAATATCAAATACTAACTATGGATGCAAACCAGCTGGAACTCTCATAAATTGCTGAGTAGAATGCAAAATGGTACAGCCATTCTAGAAAGCAATTTGGCAAAATCTTGTAAAACATCACTTATCATATGATCCAGCAATACCACTCCTAAGGATTTGTCCTGGAGGAACGAAAACTTATATTCATATCTACACCTGTTATGTGAATGTTTATGGCAGCTCTATTCCTAACTTCCCCAAACTGGAAATTAATCTAAACATCCTTCAGTGGATGGGTGGATAAACAAACTCCAGCACATCCATACAAGGGAATACTACTCAGCAAATAAAAAAGGAATGAACTACTGCAAAGGGAGAGGAAGCGTCTCAAGCAGACACCACGCCCAGTGCAGAGCCTGACGAGATGCAGGGCTCAATCTCACAACCATGAGATCATGACCTGAGCTGAAATCAAGGGCTGGGCACTTCACCAACTGAGCCACTGACGCACTCCCGGAGCTGTCGTTTTTATAACGGCATGTATTTCTCGGAGTGGAGAGCCATACCTATCCCCAAACAGACCGCTATCCCTTTTTCCTATCAGCATGAAACAGCATCACAGAGTCCTACACACAGAAGTATTTGCAAGGGGTCTTTCAACGACTATTTCGGGATCTAATGGTAGACCTTTAAACATGTTCAATTCCATTATTATTGAGCTGAAGAAACAAAGCTAGTGTCAGAACCAGATGATCTCTAGGATGGCAGCTGCCCCAGCCCTGCCTGTTATTATTAACCCTTGCCCCTCAACCTCCCAACACAGCAGCAGACTAGAATTCTAAGACAGGAGAACACCACTCCCACACTGTGCTACTTTGCTCCTACATTCACCTCTTGACCTTTCCTTTTGTGAACTCAAGGCTTTAGAAATAAAAAGGTGGCCTCTCATTACAAAAATCAATCCCTAATATTGAGGGTTTTTTAGTGTTTTTTTTAATCCAAGAGCTCAGGCTCTATATTAAGTAGCGCTGGGCTCTGCCATTCAAAAAGTGAGGTGTCACTGGTTATTTAAATATTTGAGAGTACAATTTCCATTTGTACAACAGGGGGAAAATGGTAAGTACTTTTATGGAGTTCTTACACGAGATTAAATTCATGTAGAGTGCTTGGGGGAGAATCTGACACCATAACTGAACACTAGTTCTTTCTGTAGTCTAAAAGGGGCACCTTCCTGCTTGGAAAATAAATCTATTAAAAGGTAAGAAAAATTTGTTGGGCTCGAGTTAAAAGATCTGTAGGGCTAACAAGATGTAAAAGGTACAGAAATAAAAGTAAGCAACTGAAGGGTCTCTAAACTTTTCCAAGAGTAACTCTCTTTAGGTCAGTTAGTAATAGTAGGTATAGATTATCTTCTTGGCTCCCATATAGCTCACATTTGAATACATCACAAAAAGTCACAAAAATCAAAATGGTGTTTTAATCAGGACTATGCTCAAGCTCTTCCTTTGTCTATTCAAATCCTGTATTATCTTTCAAAATGTAGTTCAAGTTCCTAGATTCTCCCTGGACCCAACCTCTGACCATTTCTAATTAAGTAATCTCTTCCTTTGCCTAAAACAGCAACTGTCATACTATAATGGGACATCTTCTATAGTGTAGTTACTATAATTTATTCATTCCTTTTTTGTGTGTCTTTTTTCCTCCAATAAGATTAAGTTTTTACAGGTACAGAACCATTATGTTTCTCTCTCCAATGAAACCCATCAAATAAATAATGATTGGTAAAAAGGATTAACACTAAAGCCTTGCATTCACAAAAGGAAAGGTAAAGGGGTGAATACCAAGAGTAAAGTAGTACAACGTGGAACTGGAGTTCTGCTGTCTTAGATTTCTAGTCAGCTGCTATGTTGGGAGGCTGAGGGGAAAGGATTAGTAACAGGGTGATTAATAACAAGGCTTAATAACTCAAAATTCAGTGTGAGACTTGTCACAAAAATAAAACCTATTATAACAGCATCTTTTCCCTTTCTCTACACCAGTGTTCCTCAAATTTTTTTTTCATTATCACCACTCCAAGGATTAAAATTAAATTTAACTTAAATTAACTAGTTTAATTTAATTCAATTCAATTTCTCCCTAACAAGAGAAATTAAAAACTGAAAGGATAAGATTTTGTAGGGTAGCATTGAGCTTTGGAGGATTACAAACCAATGTAAATACCTAAGTTATTATCACCCCTGCTGAGAACGCATGCTCTACACCTAGACAAATCTTCCAAACACTTGGAAGGTCCCAAGAGGATTCATTTGTTCCTGTTAGAGTAGGGGCTTGTTCTAATTACAAAATCATAGATGTCAACAGACTTGGATTTAAAATTTTCTACTACAGAGAAAGGAAGAGCACAGTTTCTAAGCAGCGGGACACACACACACACACACACACACACACACACACACACACACACTCTAAACAAAGAGAAGAAAAAGGATTGAATACTGTGTTTTACAAGACCAATTAAGACATGGGGGAACCTGGGTAGGCTAATAACTAATACATCTTCAAAAAAACACTCCTTAAATATGTGTTCAACATTTATTCAGCAAGAGGCCTGAAGTTAGCCCTGAGGGAGAAGGGAAAGCAGAAAGGAAGAAGTGGTCCTGAATAATTCAAGTCCTGACTCCACAAAAGGCCCTGCAGCGAATCAGAATTACCCACCTCAGCAGGCACTTTCCCATGCCCTTTGGTGGTCTCAGGCTCTAGCCCAGACATCTTATAAAAATATTCCCCAACACCACAGATAATACTCTTTATAAGAGGCTTTTTATAAAACAATTTCTTCACCCTGTTACATTTCCAGTGAACCTTTAGAAAGTGACACTGGAGAGGAGCCTGGCTGGCCCATTCCTTAATCCAGTTCAGTGATTTTGCTGCATGAGAAACTTGGCCTGATTACAAGAGAAGAGAAGCCTGGAAATGTATGTGTGTCTTAGTCGGGTAACATGAGATATTTGTGGGCCCAACGACAGACAACCTGGACATCCAGACAAAAGAATTCAGACTGTATTGGGATACAATAGGTAATCATTCTACATTTGTGAGAAGTAGTAACACATTGATTGTGGTATTTAAAGAAGACTGGTCTCCAATGCTCCTGATGGACCTCCCTGCAGTTAAAGAGAATAACTAAAAGTCTGATAAGCAGGGATGATAAGGGCATGGTCATGGAATGGACAATGACGATTCAAGAGATCCTTTTTTTAAAGATTTTATTTTTAAGTAACCTGTACACCCGACATGGGGCTTGAACTCATAACCCCTGAGATCATAAGCTGCATGCTCTACCAACTGGAGCCAGCCAGGTTGCCCAAGAAATCTTTTTTAATTTTTTTTAATGTTTATTTTGAGAGAGAGAGACAGAGAGCGAGCGAGTGAGCACAGGGGAGGGGCAGAGATAGGGAGAAAGAGAGAATCCCAAGCAGGCTCTGCACATTCAGCACAGAGCCCAACACAGGGTTTGAGCTCACAAACCATGAGATGATGACCTGAGCCAAAATCAAGAGTCAGACACTTAACCGACTGAGCCACCCAGGCACCCCAAGAAATCTTTTAAAGAAAAAAGTTGATAATTATCTAGGAACCAAGTAGATATAGGAAAGGAAACTAGTAAGTCTCTCTTTAGTTTGGGGTAAAATGAATATAAAGTAGTAACATCCAGATTTCAAAGACAGAGTTATAAGACTAGAATATCAATGAGGTATACTCACTAAAGACATTACTTTAGGAGTTATCAAACTGGTTCAATCTTTTATACAAAGAACAAAGTTCTGAGTACTCCATCAAGACATTTTTTTATCAACTGAAAAAAGTAGCAATAATTACAGGGTTTTGTATTCAGTTTCCTAAATACTCTCTAATCCAAAATCACTTCTTTCTGGATGGTACCAGATAACAGAAACTTCTATCCTCATTCCTCTTTCCTTCTTCCATGCATCCTCCCTAGGTGAAATCATTCACATCTACCACTTTTAAGTATAAACTCTAGGCTACTGGCGCCTGTATTAGTTTCCTGTGGTTGCTATTAACAAACTGTGACAAATTGGATGACTTAAAACACCAGATATGCACTCTGGAGGCCAGAAGTCAGAAATTGATATCACCGGGACAAAATCAAGGTGGTGACAAGGCCTCGGCTCTCTTCAGAGCTCTAAGGGAGGACCCATCCCTCGCCTCTTCTAGTCTCTGGTTGCTACCAGCGCTCTGGGCTTGTGGACACATCACTGCAGTCTTCGAGACCAGCATCTTCAGCTCTCTCTTCACATCATCTTCTCCTGTGTGTGTGAAACCTCCCCATCTCCCTTTTATAAGGAAACATGTGATTCTACTTAGGGCTCACTGAGATACTCCAAAATAATCTCCCCATCCATCTATAAAGATATCTCCCTTGCCTGCTTTTCTGCCATGAAACATTTACACTTTCCAGGGATTAGGGCATCCGTATCTTTTGAAGGGGCACTTTTCAGCCTACCACAAGCTCCCAAATCCCACCAACCCCTAACCACTCTCCTGATCAGTTGATATATAGCCTATAGCCTATGATAAATACATGAGACAGCCTATAGCCTATCGTATATACACTTCGACACCCTGAGAGCACTGAAAACCCGCTGTTTCTACTTCTGCTTTCATTTATTTTTCAGTGTAGTGTTCACATGCGTGCATATGTGTACTCTTATAGCTGTTTATGGCATACCCATTCACCCAGGCATCCAACCCAGAAACCTCATCAGCACTCTAGAAACCTCTTCCTTCCCTGATTCCCTCTATCACTATTATTCTACAGATTCCACCTCCCAAATCTCTCTCAAATCCATGTATTCCACTCCATTATCACTGTCTTACTTTACACCCTCTTTATCTCCTTTCCTAAGCTGCTACAATATTCATCTATCTGATCTTCCCGACTTGAGTTTCTCTCTGCTCCAGTCTAATTCCCACACTGCCTCTAAATTGGTGTTTTGAAGGGGCAAGACCACCTCAAGTTATGTTCCTACTTAAAACTTCTAAGGGTCTGGGCTCTCTACTGCACAGTTAAATTCCAAATTCCTCAGCATGGTATGAGAAAGATCTGCCATGGTATG
Source organism: Panthera onca (assembly GCF_046562875.1). Classification (NCBI taxonomy): domain Eukaryota; kingdom Metazoa; phylum Chordata; class Mammalia; order Carnivora; family Felidae; genus Panthera; species Panthera onca. The sequence continues at coordinate 23,549,290 of NC_138355.1, forward strand.
GCACTTGTCAGCCTCTCTAGCCTCTCTTCTCCCATCTTCCCTGTATCTTATGCTTCATCTATACCTCTCCCAGTAGTTCTCTGAACATTTCACTTTGTCCGATCTTTGTACATGCTAACTCTCTCCTACAATATTCTTCCCTTCGAGGTACCTAGTGAACTCATTTAACACAATTCATACCTCTTCTGTTCAATGTTCTCAAAAGTACTCTCTCTCACCTAAAATAAAGTTTATAACTCTACACTAAGTCATAATCACACAGATTTTTGTTATTAGTAGTTATTTGTGAGGGAGAAATACTGCATAATACAGAAACATACAAAGTACTATTATTTATAATGTGTGACTCCAGCCTCACCCCACTTAAGGGCAGGGATTATGGCTTATTCATATCTATTTGCCTAGAACATGTATTCAATAAATATTTGTCGACACATCATTTTTTCTTAATTATAGAAACAATACTTGCTCATTTTCTAGACTAAAAGACACAGTACTGAAGACAATTAAAAGCAGTTATGATCCCATCATCCAGAAATAATTACTGACCTATTTTTCAAACATTTTTATCCAGTCTTTTTATCTTGTTCTTAAAGATGTTCTCTAATACTGGAGTGCCTGAGTGGCTCAGTTGGTTAAGCATCTGGCTCTTGATTTTGGCTCAGGTCATGATCTCACAGTTTGTGAGTTGGAGCCCCACATCAGGCTCCTCACTGACAGCATGGGATTCTACCAGCAACACCCCCTGCTCACTGCCCCTGATCTGCTCCTCCCTCACATGTGCTCTATCTCCCTCAAAATAAATAAAATAAACTTTTTTTAAAAATCTAAAAAAAAAAAAAAAAAAAAAAAAGATATTCTCTCATACATACTTTTACAGCAATTTTTAGCCTTGAGGCCAATATTAAAATATAACCTACCAATTCCTATAATTTAAGATTTGGAATTTGGCAACAGAAGGAATTTAGTCCTTGGATTTGTTTGGGAAATGTGCAAATTTGATTTATTTCATTTAGATTTCTGTTCTAGATATTCAGATCTCTAAGATCCAAGATCAGCAGAAGTGATACGTTTTTAAGAAATTTCAAAGCAAACTTCATCCCTAGGTAATTAGTTTTTATACATTTATAAAACAATTTTAATTTTCAAGGATGAACAAAATTTAAAACACACATTGTGATCCATTCCTCAAGTATTTTACCCATTTTATGGCCAAAATACCCAAGTGCCCAAAAATATAAACTGTCCCCACAGGTTGCCAAAATTAAATTGCAGAGTTTTCTAAGTGTTTCAGAAATTTATTCTAATGAGCTTATAATTTTATTTTTAAATGGCATGCTAAATCATGTGCTGGTCTTTATAAAACAGAAATTGAAATCTCCCCACTCCCTCTCAGAGCTTCATTTCCTCACAAAGTTGAATCAGAAGTTTGGCTTTCAACTCCACCCTCAAGGAAATGGAAGGCATGTTATAATTTATTATATTCAGAGACATGAGTGAGACACATTTTTCCCATGTCTTTTGCATTTTCCTCCTGTTTATTAGAAGGTATGGTCTTTTCACGCAGCTAGAGGTAAGATCTATAATTTGGTCCTAGATAATTGTATTTCTTCAATGGGGTCTGAAGCCCAAACTCTTGCTAACAGAAAGTGTTATCCTGCCTTGCTTAGTTCCACGTGCAGGTGTCATTCTTGAAAGAGGATCTTGTATGAAGGGAGTGAGATGAACGGGGGACTCAGGAATTCTTGTGTTCTAAGAGCACCTCATTAATATCATCTCTCTAAAAGCACCCTCTTCTCAGGGCGCCTGGGTGGCTCAGTCGGTTGGGCGTCCGACTTCAGCTCAGGTCATGATCTCACAGTCTGTGAGTTTGAGCCCCGCATCGGGCTCTGTGCTGACAGCTGGAGCCTGCTTCAGATTCTGTGTCTCCCTCTCTGCCCCTCTGTCTCATGCTCTGTCTCAAAAATAAATAAAAACATTAAAAAAAAAATTTTTAAAAAGCACCCACTTCTCATTATTTATTACATGATAATAATAATAACCCTCTTTTTGAAGGTATAAGTTGTCCTTTCTTTAAAATTTATTTATTTGAGAGAGAAAAAAAGAGAGCACAAGCTAGGGAGGGGTAGAGAGAGAATCCCAAGAAGGCTCCACACTGTCAGTACAGAGCCCAGTGTGGGGCTCAATCCTATATACTGTGAGATCATGACCCAAGCTGAAACCAGGAGTCCGACGCTTAACTGACAAAGCCACCCAAGGCATCCCTGAATGTATAGCTGTCTTGAGAGAACATTAAGATACATGCATTTGGGAAAGAGTCACCTGGCCATTGTCAGATCAGACTCTTTAAACAGATAGCTGTTTGCATTCAACAATATGATCACTAATTTTGTCTGTATTAATCCCTGTATCTTGTACATAGTAGGCACTCAATTATTTTTAAATTAATGTGCACAAATCTCTACCAACATGCAGCTTCCAGGCAAACTAAAAATGACTCAAAGTTGGGGTGCCTGGGTGGCTCAGTCAGTTAAGGGTCTGATTTCAGCTTAGGTCATGATCTCACGGCTAGTGAGTTCAAGCCCCGCATCAGACTCTGTGCTGACAGCTCGGAGCCTGGAGCCTGCTTTGGATTCTGTGTCTCCCTCTCTCTCTGCCCCTCCCCTGCTTGCTCTCTCTTTCTCTCTCTCAAAAATAAATAAAACATTAAAAAATTTTTTTGTAAATAAATAAATAAATAAATAAATAAATAAGACTCAAAACAATTCTAGCCCTCTCTACAGGACTATAATGAAGTTACCATTTATGGAGCACATATGTACTAGGCACTTTACAGATTTTGATGTATTATAATTTGTAATATGATTTCCTACAGCTCTGGAAGACAGGCATTACCGTCACCAACAAATGCTCAGAAATGTCAGGTAACTTACCCAAGTTCCAGAGCTGGTGAAGCCAGTTATACAAACCTCTAGCTCTCATCTAACTTCAAAGCCCATGCTCCTTTCACAATTTCAGGATGCCTCACTCATTCCATAGAAAGTGATACAAAAACTGGTCCTTCTAACCTTCTGGAAGAGAATTTCAAAACAGATGCCCCAAGTGAAATGACTTTGATTCTTCTGTCCATATATAAAATGACATTTAAGGGTCAAACCTGAGAGACTAATTAGAATGCAATATACATGTGCTTACCAACCTAGTCCATTCCATCACAGAAAACTCGAAATTTCTGCCATTTATTCCCAGCAGAATAATCACAGATTTTTCCAGAATTAATGCACAATAACTCAGGGAGGAGTTCTAAATATTTGTATAGATCATGCCAGAATCTAGAAGGCATGCAAAAATACAACCTCTGCTCTGACTGGGCAATTTTCATCTCTTCTTTGAACAATTTTATTTAGACCAAAATGGAATGGATGGTGTCTTTTCTTTTGATATGTCCTCAAAGAAAAGAAGAGCTGAACAAAAAGTCTTCCCTTAATATATGGCTCATCTCACAAACATCACACACAAAAAGTAATGTACATATGGGTATTCATTAGGAAATGATTCTTACAGATCTTAAAGTTCTCTAACCTGACCATTTAGAACACCTGTCACTGCGCTGTAGATAATTCAGCGACAATCCTTTCATGTAATGATTAAAAAAAAAAAAAAAAAAACAACATCAAAAGAGCTGTTTTTCCTGTTTCACATCCATGGAGTTAGTTTTCTAATATCTATGAGGAGGCATTTCTATGTGCAGACACCACACACACTCCCTATTCTTGGGTCCTGGCTGTAAGCTATTTCCTCCTGAACTCAGGTATTTCTAATTGTCTTAAATGAGGGAAATAAAACTTTACTCATTATTCTTATTTTGGCAGCTATTAGCTGTCCAAAGCAATAGAATCCTCCCTACAGGATGAGTGTTAAGAGGTAAAAAGATAAAGTCATAGTTCAAATTACAAAATTATTTTGGCTTAGTGCTCATATTAATATATATTTTTTGTTCAAATAATCTATAAAATACATGCTCAGGATTTAACTTCTGTGATTTCATTGCAAAACTCTATATCCCCAGCTTAAAACAAGACTATCACCAAAACTACAAAAGTACTGAAAAATTTTAACCAAATATCTTTGTTGATAAAGCTCTCTATTAAAGTGTTTTTTTTTGGACATCTGTCAGTATCAAACTGTGAATCCCTAGTATTATATGAACACATGCTATTCACATTATTATGTATATTATATATTTACATGACTGTGTACTATGATTCATAGTAAAGTTCACTATTATCACTGGCTTAATTTATGATGTGGGATAAAAACCATTAACATGACCACAACTACCAATAATGTTTTTCTAGACCACTAGTCCAAGTATCGGGTGAGAGCTATAGAGGATTTTTAAAAAGAAAGAAAATGAATACTTCAGAGGTATCTAAAGATAAAAATACAGAATCTTTTTTAAGTTTATTTATTTTGAGAGAGAGAGAGAGAGAGAGAGAGATCGATCATGAGTTGGGGAGGGGCAGAGAGAGGAAGAGAGAATCCCAAGCAGGCTCTGCGCTGACAGATGTGGGGTGGGGATCAATCTCACAAACCGTGAGATCATGACCTGAGTCAAAATCAAGAGCTGGATGCTTAACTGACTGAGCCACCCAGGTGCCTCCCAAAATACAAAATCCTTAAGAACAGGAGCCAGCAAAGTTTCTTTATCAAGATAGCTGGGCCCAGGTCAAGAAACGAGTGGCTTTGTGTATTTAAACTATCCCAAAAGTACGACTAATTTCAATTTTGTTTTCAGTTTTGCTAGATTTTCACTTATTCTATCGTTATGGCAGAAGGGCAAAATGTGTCAACAACATTTAGAGGACAGACTAAGAAAGAACATAAATCAGACATCAAAACTCTTCATGAATGGTGAACGAGATTGTGAGGTAAAGGAGTAAAGGACAGAAATGAATCAATAAGAGGCAGGTGGGGAATGTTATACTAACCCCATAGGAGCAAGACTAAAGTCTGGACTTTTGATTGAGCACCATACCATCTAGTAGAGAATAGAAGTCAGAGATAGAAAATTAACATCTAACAATTGTTGAATACTTGCTTCTCTATATGCCAGGGAATTTACATAAATTATCACTAATTCTCATCTTAACACTGATAGAAAGAAACTATTTTTGGGGTGTTGGGTGGCTCAGTCAGTTAAGCGTCCAACTTTCGCTCAGGTCATGATCTCCTGGTTCATGGGTTCAAGCCCCACGTTGGGCTCTGTGCTGACAGCTCAGAGCCTGGAGGCTGCTTCAGATTTTGTGTCTCCCCCTCTCTCTGCCCTTTCCCCACTCATGCTGTCTCTGTCTCTCTCTCAAATGTAAATAACTATTACCCCATTTCTCACATGAATAGGCATGTGCTATAATGCAGACAAACAATTTTGGAGTAAGATTTGAAATTCTGTCTCTGGTACCTTTAAGCCTTGAAATTGTGGGTAATTAATAACCCTAAAAACAAAGGCATCCTATTACCAGCAAGGGACAACGGAACCATAATAGTCTTGCAAAAGCGTATGTACCTTATTAAATACCCTCCTATGCTAGGGATCACTTGCCTTAAACCATCACAGCCACAAGGTTTTAAGGGCCCCCATAACTGCCTGATTATTTGGCTTTCTGCACTTATGTTGTGAAATTGACCTCTGACCTAAGGCTAGAAACGGGTGAGTAAAGTAAGGCCTCTTCTATGATGAGGGCACAGAGGGTGGAGAATGACTTTAAGAAATAAAGCCAGACAAAGATATCACAAGAAAAGAAAAATACAGACCAGTATCTCTTATAAACATTGATGCAAAAATCCCCAATAAATTATTAGCAAACCAAATCCAGGAGTATATTCAAAGGACTATTCAGGGCACCTGGGTGGCTCAGTTGGGTTATTAAGCCCCTGACTTCAGCTCAGGTCATGATCTCAAGGTTTGTGAGTTTGAGCCCTGTGTCGGGCTCTGTGCTGAACTGCTTGGAGCCTGGAGCTTGCTTCTCGGTTTCTGTGTCTCCTTCTCTCTCTACTCCTCCCCAACTGGCACTCGCTCGCTCGCTCGCTCTCTCTCTCTCTCTCTCTCTCAAAAATAAAAAAAATAAATAAAAAGACTATTCACCATACCATGTATGATATATCCCAGGAATGCAAGGTTGGTTCAACACACAAAAATCAATGTAATATACCAAGTTAATAAAATGAAGGGGAAAAAAGCTATGATCCTCTCAATATAACTCATTATGTGGAAAAAAATTTTTAAGCATGCATTTCTGATTTAGATATGTAATTTTTTAAAAGAGATGTTTAAAAGTGATGCTTTGCAATACTCTTCCTAGTTGTGTTTAACAGAAGAACATATTAATATCATCTCTTAATTATTGAGTACCTAACACATGTGAAGTGTTCAGTACATGAAATCTGATTTAGTTATAACCACCCTGCCAGGTAGCTGTTACAGGAGTATAAACTGGAAGGACACAGTAGTTAACAGCACAGACTCTGGAGCCAGATTCCCTGGGTTTGAATCCTAGTTCTACCACTTACTAACTGTGTGACCTTGATCAACTTAACCTATCTGCACTTTAATTTCTTAATCCAAAAAGAGTAGAATAGTACCTAGATTCTTACCTCTAGAAATGATGTAAGAATTGAATGTTGATTGTATGTAAAAACCTTAAAACAGTGCCTGATATAAAGAGCTATATAAAATATTGGTTATTTAGCTGATGAAGACAAAAAGGCTGAACAGAAGGAATGTACACCAAGCCCTACTTTCAAACCTTAACAATGAAGTTTCTGCCTTTTCTAACTACCATATTGCGTGGGATGCTTGGATGAAACCTTGTTCCAATTTAATGTGGATAATATGCACACTCTTAACAACCTGATGTCCAAGATCAATTGATTTTTCAATTCACAGAGAGGGTCTATACTAATCCTTTCCTGAATGGTAAAATAGTCACAGAGCACATGAAGATTATCACATCTTGCTGGTGAAGGAGTGCTAAGTAGTCCTAGAAAGACAGTGGCTCAAATATACTGACAGATGTTTCATAAATTATTAGCAACAACTGTTTATAATAGAATTTCTGGTTCAGGTGATTATCTTGATTTTCTGACCATGAATTTAAGAGACTAATCTGTTTTAAAAATTTTTTTTAATGTTTATTTATTTTTGAGACAGAGAGCGACAGAGCATGAACAGGGGAGGGGCAGAGAGAGAGAGGGAGACACAGAATACAGAAGCAGGCTCCAGGCTCTGAGCCATCAGCCCAGAGCCCGACGTGGGGCTCGAACTCACGGACCGCGAGATCATGACCTGAGCTGAAGTCAGACGCTTAACCAGCTGAGCCACCCAGGCACCCCAAGAGACTAATTTGTTTTAGAAAGTGCTAGAAAATACAGCAGGAACGATGTCTATCCCTTCAAAATTTGCTGTTATTGGTTTTTTCTGTATCATTACCTTGCAGCCTTCCTGGAAATCTGATTAAAAGCCACAGGTAGTTACACTTTTTAATACTTGGCTAACATAGAGTAACACAGAATTATATTAATCTCTCAAATTATCTAAATTGAATTGATGTAATATGTTTAAATGTAGGCTTCTCTGAAGTTGCTTGTATTGATACAAAATCACTTCTTATACAAGTACTCTACCTTCTGCACCACTCCTATATAAACATTACTTAAATCAAATATGAAAATAAATTAAATTTAATTAAATTTAAAAATCAATTATGAGGCTTTGAAACATGTACTAGTATATATCTAATTATCATATTAATGTGTATCTAATTGATATATATCTAATTGTCAAATTCTCATAATAATCTTACCAGGTAAAGAGCCAAGATTACACAGATTTGCTCCAATTTCCTCCATCTTCCCTACACGCTATATTTCATTATAAAAATTCATCTTTGAAAGATAATACTGAGATACAGGTCTTTAAAAATACTTAAATGTATTCTTGGGGTGCCTGGGTGGCTCAGTCGGTTGAGTGGCCGACTTCGGCTCAGGTCATGATCTCGCGGTCCGTGAGTTCAAGCCCCGCGTCGGGCTCTGTGCTGACAGCTCAGAGCCTAGAGCCTGCTTCAGATTCTGTGTCTCCCTCTCTCTGACCCTCCCCCGTTCATGTTCTGTCTGTCTCTGTCTCAAAAATAAATAAAACATTAAAAAAAAAATTTTTTTTTAAATACTTAAATGTATTCTTAATAAAAAGTACTGGGGGGGGCGCCTGGGTGGCTCAGTAGGTTGAGCATCCAACTTCGGCTCAGGTCATGATCTCACAGCTCCTGAGTTCGAGCCCTGCATCAGGCTCTGTGCTGACAGCTCAGACCCTGGAGCCTGCTTCAGATTCTGTGTCTCCCTCTCTCTCTGCCCCGCCCCACCCCACTCACATTCTGTCTCTGTCTCTCTCAAAAATAAACAAACAATAAAATTAAAAAAAAAAAAAAAAAAAAGTACTAGGTACCTTATGTGACAATTCACAATTTTTTAAATGTAATCACTTAATCCAGCATTTCTCAACCATGACACTACTGACATCTGGGTCAGCTAATTCTTTGTTTTGGAAAGCTGTCCTGTGCATTGTAGAATGTTTAGCAGCATCCCTGGCCTCTACTCACTGAACATCAGTTCTACTCTATCCTCAGTTGTGACAACCAAAAATGTCTCCAAAGGTTATCAAAAGTCTCATGGAGGGCAAGTTGAGAACCACTGATTTTACCTTTACACAAAACTTTGTATGATACACAAACCTTTGACAAAAGTAGCAACTGAGTCGTATACAAACCCAAGTTTTCAGACTCTGAAGCCAATGTACCCTTCTCTATACCACATCTGCTTCCCCTTCCACAGTAAAGAAAATCCACCCACCCATAACCAACAGTAAAGAAAATATGTGATAGTGTGACCCTGCATACAAACATGTACAAGTGACAGAGTCATAAAACATTTTTACTACAGGTGATGCATTTTTATGTTCGGTCTCCCTTCCCTGTCTACCTTCTCAACTGCTGGTGGCTTCCCAGTGAATTGATTTCACAACCTACAATCGGAAAACTACTATCCAAGGCAATAAAATGAGCCAATCTGTTGTATTAGTGTTCTACTGTGTTTTATAAAGTTTTTCAACATTAAGAGATAGTACAATAAGGTGCTCTAGTTAATCCAAGTCCCATCTAGATGATCTATCTGAATCTTTTCTCAGATTTTGTTGCTCTTCAACAAAAACCCAAACTGAATGATTCCCTAGAGTGGGTTCTACAACGTAAGCATACACGAAAATCACCTGAAGGACAAGCTGGAAAACACAGATTATAGGGCATAACTCTTGAGTTTCTGATTCAGCTGGCCAAGGGTGGGTACCTGAGAATATGCATTTCTGATATCACCCAGAAGTAATATTGATACTAATGGTCTATGAATCAAACTTTCAAACCATTTCCCAGAACTTTCTCAGAACCAGGATAAGGAGAGGCACCCGGATGGCTCAGTCAGTTGAGCGTCCAACTTCAGCTCAGGTCATGATCTCGCAATTCACAGGTTTGAGCCCACATTGGGCTCCGTGCTGACAGCTCAGAGCCTGAAGCCTACTTCAGATTCTGTGTGTGTATGTCTCTCTCTCTCTCTCTCTGTCTGCCCCTCCCCTGCTTGTGCTCTCTCTCTCTCTAAAATAAATAAAAACATTAAAAAAAAACAAAAAACGGGGATAAGGAGATAGGTGAAATTGGTGAAGGCAATTAAGAGTACACCTTCATGGTGAGCACTGAATGTACAGAATTGTTGAATCACTGTTGTACACCTGAAACTAATTTAACACTGTGTATTAATTATGCTGGAATTAAAAAAAAGAAATGGGTATAAGGAGTCATAAACAGAATATTTTAAAAAGAGGATATGATAATCTACATAACCCAACCTAAGATTAATATATTTTTAAATACTTATTTCAAGACTTAAAACTAAATGAATTATGTGTAGGTATGTGTGTGTGTGTGTGTGTGTGTGTGTGTGTGTGTGTGTGTAGTTGATAAATAATGAATATTTAATATGTGCCACACTCTGGGATAACATGCTAAGTCAGTATTTCCTGAACCATGCTCCATCAGAGTAGGTTACGTAGATGTCATAGGACAAGTATTTCTATAGTTAAATAAGATTGGAAAATACTAAATAAAACTAGTTCTACAAGAAATGTCTAACTTATTAGAGCAAGTAATACACTCACGTTCACAGTAGCCCTCCAAAAAGCAGCAACATCACATAGCAGATCTCAGATTTTTCACTGAGCATCTCAAAGACTAGTATTCCAGGGAATGCACGCAGAGATGTGAGTTGAGAGGGGAAAGAAAGGCATGGATATAGCTACATGTTGAGCACTTCATGCACATCAACTGAATCTTCTAATTTCATAATAATCCTGTCAGATAAATAATGTGTCCAAGATCACAAGGAGACCTGCAGAGTAACCCACATTTAAAACCCAGGTGCTGGTCTGTCTCCAAAGTCCTGTGACACAGTCTTTTAATGAGAAAAAAAGAAAAATGACGGGAAAACAAGAAACATTACTTATGAGGTTATAAAAAGGCCCAACAAAAATGGGAGGAGACGCGAAGAAAACAACACACTTAAAACAAAAAAAAAAAAAAAAAAAAGGTAAAACTTGAATACTTCACCAAAGAGGTTATATGAATGGCAAACAGGTACGTGAAAAGATGCTCAACGACAACAAACATTAAGGAAATACAAATTACAACCACGAGATACCACTACATGCTTATGAGAATGGCTAATATAAAAAAACACTGACAAGGATGTTGACCAACTGGAACTCCCATACTTTGCTAGGCAGAACACAAAGTGATACAGTCACTCTGGTCAACAGTTCGGCAGTTTCTTATAAAATAAAACACACAATTACCATATGACCCAGCAATCCCACTAGTGGGTATCTACCCTGGAGAAATGAAAACTTATAGTCACAAAGACCTGTACAGAAATGTTTACGGCAGGTCTATTTCTAACTGTCCCAAACTGCAAACAACCTAAATGTCCTTCAATAGACGAGCGGATAAACAAACTATGGTACATCCACACAATGGAATACAAGTAGCAATAAAAAAAGAATGAACTATTAATATACACAACAACTTGCATAAGTCTCAAAGATATTATATTCTCAGTTTCCAAGAGAAGCCAGTCTCAAGAAGTTACATGCTGCAGGGGCACCTGGGTGGTTCAGTTGGTTGAATGAGCCGATTTCAGCTCAGGTCATGATCCCAGGGTCATGGGATCGAGCCCCGTGTCGGGCTCTGTGCTGAGAGTGGAGCCTGCCTGGGATTCTCTCTCTTCCTCTCTCTGCCCCTCTCCTGCTTGCACACGCATGTGTGCATGCACACGCTTTCTCTCTCTCAAAATAATTTTTAAAAAGGTGGGGAGAAGATGAGAATACAGAGGGAACGCACAATAAAGTTTGTTGGGATAATGTAATTGCTCTGCTGATTGTGAGCTTACACAAAACTACAGAAGTTAAAATGCATACAACTGTACAAACAAAAAAAAACAATTTTACTGTATGGTAATTTTAAAAATAAAGAGAAAAAAGGCAAAACATAGGTTGATACACATTTCACACCAGTTAAATGAAAACAATCATAACCATGCCATATATACATTCCCACATGTACAGAACACTAAAATTTAGCAATACCTACAGATAAGAATTTGCAGCTTAAGAACTTAAAATTTCCACACTTATTTTTAGATAAAAATATCCTTTTGTTCATAATCGTGACACAAGTTGAGAGGAAAGGGCCTTCCTAAACACATAAGATTTGTGGAATTTAGAATTCCAAGATCTTTGCATCTTAGCAGAAACACATCATTGCCTATGTTGTTAAGGCAAAAGAAAATGAAATATCTCAGGGATGAAAGGAATGTGCCAATCCTCTTTCCCTCGTGGAATTCTCAAAGTCCATGTAGCTGGCACCTGGTACAGTGACTTCAGTGCAAGCTCAGAGCTGACATTCCTAGGAAGGGACTCACAAATAAACCTACATCATTCCTAAAGATCTACAATACAATCCTCTGTAATCCAAGCAGTCAGCTGTTCGAGACTAGAAGTATGCAACAACTGCTCACGCACGCATGCACACAAACACACACACACTTTTCTGTGCACGGAATGTTTATGAATGTGTCTGTGTACCCATAAAGGAACAAAATAACGCAATCCACAAGAAATTCTGAAATGCCTAACTCCAAGTAACTAATACATTGATGAATTACTATTGAAATCTTTACTGAACATCCACTTTGTACCAAGTACTAGTAACAAGCACCAGGAATAGATCAATAAAGTGGAAAGATGAAATCTGGCTCAGATGTATACACCTCAGAAATCTGGTGCTCACGATCACCTCCAGTTTAAAGACAAGTCATTTTTATACCAACCATCTGAAGCAGGTGAAGTGAATGAGATGAAGACATTCCAAGTAAAGTGTGATTAATGATAATAAGATGCATAGTACATTCTACAAACTGAAAAAAAAGGATTATGGCCCAAGGTTTGTTTTTTTTGAACGGAGGGGACATGTGCATAAAATGAAGTGCTAAGAAAATTAAAGTAGGAGAGGTAAGCAAGGACCAGATCTTAGAGAAGTTTGAATGCCATGACAAAAAATTCAGATTTATCTTGCTGGCAATTAGAAACCATTGAAGAGTAACAATTTCCAGAGTTTTTCTTTCAGACAAATAGGTGTTTTGAGTTTTCCAGATTATGGGGGAGGGGGAAAATAGTTAAACCAAGGAAATTAAAAAAAACACTACACACACTAGGTCAGAGATAATAAATAGTGCTTCTCTAGCCTCAATAAAACAATATTATCAGAGCACCTAAGGGCTCAAGTCAGTTAAGGGTCCAACTCTTGGTTTCGGCTCAGGTCATGATCTCATGGTTCGTGGGTTCAAGCCCCATGTGGCGCTCCACGCTGTCCATGCAGAGCCTGCTTGGGATATTCTCTTTCTCTATCCCTCTACCCTTCCCTCCCCCTTTAAAAAACCCAAAATACTGTTCTTATTCAAAGAACATCCTGCATAATATTAATAATTGGGATTTGTAACTTTACTATTTACAAATCATTTTAAATTTTATTATTTTTTTGAGAGAGCGTGGGAGGGGCAGAGGAAAAAAGAGAGAGAGAATCTTAAGCAGGCTCCATGCCCAGGCTAAGCCCAACACCCAACGTGGAACCCTGTGTCCAACAGGAAGACCAATATGGGACTCGATCTCACAACCGTGATGAGATCATTACCTGAGCAGAAATCACGAATCGGACGCTTAACTGACTGAGCCACCAGGTGCCCCTACACATTATTTTAAACAAAAATTGCTAACATTCACTGTTTCATAAACTAAAAAATGATGACATATGTTAATTGAAACATTGCCCTTGTTCTAACATCAAAATTATATATAGATGAGAGAATGTGACCAATGTACTCACTGGCTGAAAATACTTCAAATTAGTTCTTCTATGGCTTACCATCTCTTTCCAGCCCTAACTCCACTCCTTTTGTTTAGGCCATCTTCATTTTTCACGTAGGTCTTTGCAATGGTTTCCTCACTGGTCTCTCCACCTCTGGACTTCTCTAACATCATTATAGTATGCATAAACAACCAAGATGATTTTTTTTTCTTGAGCACAAGAAAATCTGATCACAACATACTCTGTTTAAAAGATTCCAATGATTTCTCCATTGCATTCAAGTTAAAGCCTAATTTCCCTCACATGGCATAAAAGGCTCTTTCACAGTGACTGAGGCCTTACCTCTCCTGCCCATTTTTTTTTTTTTTAATTTTTTTTTTTTCAACGTTTATTTATTTTTGGGACAGAGAGAGACAGAGCATGAACGGGGGAGGGGCAGAGAGAGAGGGAGACACAGAATCGGAAACAGGCTCCAGGCTCCGAGCCATCAGCCCAGAGCCTGACGCGGGGCTCGAACTCACGGACCGTGAGATCGTGACCTGGATGAAGTCGGACGCCTACCCGACTGCGCCACCCAGGCGCCCCCCCATTCTCTTTTTTGATAAACACCTGGCCTCTCACACTATGCTTTGGACATACTCAACTCTAGTTTCACAGATTGTCTCTTATTTTGGCAAATACTATTCCCTTGACCCCAAATATTTTCTGCCCATTGTCCCCACTCCCACTTTGCCTGGCTAACTCCAACTGCTTCAGATCTCAATCCAGTGTCTCGTTCCAGTAAATAACATCCACAGACACAAGAAAAACATCTCATTAAAAAATGCACAAAAGAAGTTGATTATTGTTCCAAATTTTTCAGTTCCTCACTATTATAGAATTATAATGCATATCCTTGGCTAAAGACTTTGCGGTTACCTACCACTGGAATAGGCAAAGTAGATCTCCCTTCCCCACTGATGCTGGGCTTGGTCATGTAACCTTCTCTGCCCAACAGTGTGGGCAGTATGCCAATTTGGAGCTGGGACTTTAATAGCCTTCATGTGTGTTTGTTTCTCACCCTTCTTGTGTTCCTGCTGTCTGCACTAGATGACTGTGGGACATGCAGAGCAGACCTGTGGGCACAGAGCCAAATCTCACTGAACCTAGGCAAGCTCAGCTGGGATCAACAAAATCCCAGCTGACCCAGACACTGATGAGAAGGAAAAAAAGGAAATGCCGTTTTTAAGCTACTGAGATCCAGATTATTTATTACATAGCATTTTTGCAGCAATGACTGATATAATGTATTTCCAACCAAATTTTACTTTTAATTATCAAAATATATACTTACATTGTTTTGTGGTTATGTGCCAGTAGGTTAAAATCCTAAATCAATCATAAAAAGTTTTAAACAGAGAAACTAAAAAGAAAATAATTTCAATTTATGTATCTGTCGTAGGTGAAGAGAACTAGGACATGGTATTTAGGTGGTCAAAATACATTAGGATAAACTTCCATGAGGAAAGTGGAATAGAAACACAAATTCAAAGAACAACAGGAATAATTTCCAACTTTCAGCTGTTAAAAAAGAGCCTGTTTATATACTTCATAAAATAATGCTAATAATGGATAATGGTAATGATGAATCACTACAGTATTTAGATTCCTAGATACATTTTTTAAAATGATGTTTTGCTTTAGGGGCACCTAGGTGGCTCAGTTGGTTGATAATCTGACTCTTGATTTTGGCTCAGATCGTGATCCCAGGGTTGTGGGATCGAGCCCCCCATCAGACTCAGCACTGAGCATGGAGCCTGTTTGGGATTCTCTCACTCCCTCCCTTTACCCCTCTCCCATGCACGTGCTCACTCACATGCTCGCTCTCTCTCTCTCTCTCTCTGAAACATAAGTAACTAATAAGTAATAAATAATGATGTTTTATTTTAAAATGTAGCTATTTATAAAATACAAAAAATTATATAATTTGCAATTATTTAAACTTATGATGAAACTGGTTTCTGATATGACCCAAAACACGTGCAAGAGAGCAGCTACTTTCTTTCTCTTGGTGTATAGTTCTATGAATCTTAATACATGTACAAATTCATGTAATCAACACCTGTTTCTATAAGATACAGAACACACACACAAGATACAGAACAATCATCCCCCTCATGCTATCCCTTCATGGCCACATCCTCTTCTCACCTAGATCTTTCATAAGCCTTTGAGGAAATATGTGAACACCAAAGTTTGAAGAAAACCACTATGACACTAACTAGCATGACTTACTACCCCAGTTATGGAGGCTTCAAATTTTTAGCCAAATTCAAGTTCATTTAGTAATACTAATAATGCCCAAAATATCCAATAAACAATAGTAAAATCTACTCTGTGGGCCAAATAATATATTCAAGTCGATCAATCTTGAGCTGGTTAATAAACTCCTTGACTCATAGTTTACTGCAATCAAGACTTAAGTTTCTCCACAACACTCATAGAGGATGATACAGACTAAGTTCATTTCACAGTTAGGAAGTACAACACGTACTTAATTATGCTATACCTTACCTACAATGAAAGAGAAATAAAATTCAGGAAGGAACTCTGTGAAACTTCAAAGAATGAGTTTTCATGTTCATGTTTTCATGTGCCCAGACAAGTCCTGCATAATTTATTCTCTCATTTCTAAAAAAGGAACAATAAAATCATCAGCCTAAGTACCACTGGTCACAAATGCCCCTTATTGATTGCTGTTATTTCCCCAAGAAAAAAATCCCAACAGAGACCACAAACACTTTTCTCCTCACTAAAACCGATCACAGAGTTAAAACTCAAAAGATTTCATGGCAAAGTGAAAAACAAATTCAACTTAAAAATAATAATAGGTAATCTGCATTTTCAAATAGATGAGAATTAAAAGCTGGTATATGCTACACTTCAAGACACGGTTAACTCCTTAACCAGGTCTTATCCTAGAGAAGATGGTGAAGCAGGCCTTGACAGGCAGGTACCCTCCTTTCCCGACCTGTCTTCCCAGCTGCCAAGGACTTTAATTAACCCCTCACGATGTAACTACTCTGTGTGCACATATACATGAATGCACATACAGACTGTCCCAAATCAGTCTTTTTCTATCCAAAGAGCTGAAGTTATTTTATCTCTGATTGGAAGGTAGTAATAGGAGGAAGAGACTAGATTCCACTTATTTTAATAAATAAAGAGCTAAAGGTGTTTACTCCTCTAAGCAAGGTCTGCCAAACAACTGTGCTCTAGAGCCTTAGAATTTAAAGATAATCTATGAAATTTAAAGATAACCTGATAAATAACATTTACAAAGAATAATGGCACTGAATCCCACCCTGCCCAAAAGCTACATAGTAATATTTATGTTTTAACAGGTTACACAGTTAAAAATAAAAGAAATTTCCCCAAAGAATTTTAAGCGTTAACAAGGAGGCAGAAAAACACTGCTGGTTTTCTTCCAATCATGTCATAAAGCATATTCTTTTCCGATTAGACAGACATACAGGCTAGCTGTTTTATTTTCTTTTTATGTTTCTTTATTTTTGAGAAAGAGAGAGAGCACAAGTGGGGGAGTGGCAGAGAGAGAGAGAGGGAGACACAAAATTCGAAGGAGGCTCCCAGTTCTGAGCTGTCAGGACAGAGTCTGAAACAGGGCTCAAACTCACGAACAACTGAGATCATGACCTGGGTTGAAGTCGGACGCTTAACCGATTGAGCCACCCAGGTGCCCTGCTAACTCTGTTTTAACTCTAGCCATATAGCAAACAAATCTCCATTGAAGATACTAAATTAACAGGGTAGACAAATGTCTACCCAGAATATTATGAGGAAATTTGTAGTGTAAAATATGCATATAGCAAGCCCCATTTGGACATTTAGAAACTATTAAAAATCATAAATTATAAAGAAAAGTTTAAGAAAAATTTCCATGTGCATCCTTCCAAAACCATTAGGAAATACTTTGAAAGCATGTTCTAGGAAACAGCTGATATAATTAGAGTAACAAATTTTAAAGCTACAAAAGGCTTTAATGGCTTTTTAGAAATAATAACCCTTTCCTTTGTGCAAAACAAAGAATGAAGGTAAAGAACCTACAGATCAGAGATAGGAGATACGTATTAGTTCTATTAGACAGTTTATCATTAAATAATTATATCGATTATTAAATATATCATTGTAACAAATAGGTCTTACCTGGATATCAATCCAAATTAACTGACAAAGAATGACATTTGAACACTAAGTGAATGTGACTACATAAAAGCAAAACAAATAAATGGTTTTTTTTTTAAGTATAAACTACAATGACGCTCTCAAAAAAAACCCTGAAGCATACTGTTACCTGTGAGAAAAAAAAACGTACTGGCAAACAAGCATTTTTATTACAGTTTCCCCTTATTGTGTGTGTGTATGTGCATCTCAAATTTTATGTGAGGAAAAAAAAAATTCACATTCTGTACAGACTGACCTATGTATATGCCGTAAAAACAGTCGCAGAGCCTCCCTTCACCCCTAACGGTTTCTCTTCCTTTGTTTCCCTCTGACTTTCCCTCTCCCTCCCTGCATGCCCTGGCAACATAGGATTCCCTCCCCTTCTCCTACCTCCTCACCTTGGATCAGGAAAAAGTTTACCCTATCACTATACTTACAGACAGATGAGATGCAAAGCCTTTCCAATACTATAGTTCCTCTTTGATATTGTCTCTGGAAATTTCCACATCCGTATGTACACTTGAAAACTGGTCTGAAATACTTTCATATATGAATATCATTTCATTCAGTCCACAGTGCAGTCTTAAAACCTTCTCTAACTTCATACCCTTCAACTTGTCTACCAGTTCTAAGCAAAAAGGAGAAAGGAGGCTTAGAACCTTCTTAGATTATCCCTGTCATGTTAGTGCCTGAAACTTTTGTTACTCCCTGTGAAATTTCTAGAGCATTTTTTATCTCAGGAAGATGAAAAAAGATAGGAGATGGATTTGTATTGGTTTGTTTTGGGCACAGACTGGCAAAGTTGAAAGCCTACGTGGCCACAGCAGCAAGAAAATGAAGGATGTCAAAGCCAGAGAGAGAAAATAAAGAGGGACAGGATGTGAGTCCAGGCTGCAAGGTGTTCACCTAGCTTCTTGACCCTATTCCCTGGACCCCGCTGAATTGGCCTCCTGTGCCCTGTCCAACTCAGAAGAAGAAAAGCCATCAGCAGTCACTTGAAGCTGGTAGAAACCAGACTTCCACTGCTAAGACTGTTTCACAATAGCAGAAACTTAATAAATATTTGGTGGCGTATTTAGAATATTAACACAGACAAGTGTGAAGCTACCTAAAAGAAATGAATTAGCTATTTGAGGAGTGGGCTAGAATGGCAGGAACTATTCTCCTTAAATGGATGTCCTAAAGGAATAAACAACTAGCTCTTAATTTTAGTCTCCTAGCAGACAGATATGCTAGGAAGTTTTACTACTGTCTGGCATGCCATGGTCTTGTAAGTCCAGTAAGTGGGAATGTGAGCTCATGCCCCAGGCAGTAACAAATACATGCTGACGAAAGGGAATGATGAAGTAAATTAATAAAGGAGATCCCAGGCTACACAAACCCCTACCACAGTCTCTACAATCAAAAGAAGTTATAACAAATTAATCAAGATCAATAATCACTCCTTTTTAATTATATGCATAAGAGTTTTTTAAAATCCTGAGAGTATTCCACTTGGGAAATGAGGGCAAGTATGTGGTAGAGTGAAGCGCTATTCAAAAAAACAGAAGTAATAAGGCTGTTATTAACAGCAGCCAATTTTAATTTTTACTGTTGTTACATGTTCCTGTCCTAAGAAAAATACAAGCAGGTGAGCATTTTTTAGAAGTAAAACTCTGATTTTGATAAGCCAAGCTTAGGAGTCAGCATGCCAATAGAAAAAATAAGCTTTAATTTCACACCATAGCCTAGGCCAGGGGAAGAGAGAGACTAGTAAGGAGATTTCTGTTCCTGACAAGAAGAAAAGGATTGAAAACACTGTAAGAGATTAAAAATCAATCAATCAATCATACAAACAAACAAACAAAAACACTGTAAGAGGAATGAACTCTGGTTGCAAGCCGAGCTGCCACCCTAAGCATCTTGATTATTCCAAAGATGCCCTGAGATCCAACCCAACCCTTCTGGCTTCTGCCAGAGAAGCACAGTTAACAGCCAAATCAAGTTCCAAGAATAGTCATGACATACCATCCCCTTCCAACTACAGTTAACCTCAGGGAGAATGAAGTTCTGGGGCGCCTGGCTGGCTCAGTCAGAAGAGCATGCTGACTTCATCTTGGGGTCGTGAGTTCAAACCCCTTGTTGAGTGCAGAGATTACTTAAGTAAATAAAACTTTAAATTAAAAAAAAAAAAGGAACAAAGGTCTGATACATGCTATAACACAGTGAACCTTGAAAACACTGTGCTAGTGGAATAAACTAAATACACTTATGTGAAATATCTAGAATAGGCAAATTCTTAAAGAAGGAGATTAGAGGTAACCAGAGACTGAGGAGAGAGGAATGGGGACACATTTTCTGTTTGAGTTGTTTAAAAAGGTTCGCAAGTAGATAGTGGTGATAGCTGCATTACACTGTAAATGTACTTGATGCCACTGAATTGTACACTCTAAAATGATTAAAATGACAGATTTTATGTTACATAAATGTTCCAACAATACAAAAATGTTTTAGAAGAGTGATCCCATAAAAACTTATCTGCTGCAGGCAGGTAGGTCTGCCATGGAAAAGTCGGCCTACAACAGGAAAAAAAATTATTGTTAGAAAGGCCTTAGGGTACCTGGGTGGCTAAGCTGGTTAAGCGTCTCACTTCAGCTCAGGTCATGATCTCACAGTTTGTAAGTTCGAGCCCCATGTCGGGCTCTGTACTGACGGCTCAGAGCCTGGAGCCTGCTTTGGATTCTGTGTCTCCATCTCTCTCTGCCCCTCCCCTGCTCACTCGTTCTCTCAAATAAATGTTAAAAAAATTTTTTTTAATTTAATACAACCAAATAAAATGGGTGACTCAGTTGGTTTTAATTTAATACAACTAAATAAAATGGGTGACTCAGTTGGTTAAGTGTCCAACTCTTGATCTCAGCTCAGGTCTTGATTTCAGGGTTGTGAGTTCAAGCCCCACGCTGGGCTCCACACTGGGTGTGGGGCCTACTTAAAAAAAAATTTTTTTTTAATTAATTAACTTGGGGTTTCACGGTGTTTATATAATATTTTTTTAAGTTTATTTATTTATTTTGAGAGAGAGAGAGAGAAAGAAAGAGAATCCCAAGCAGGCTCCATGCTGTCAGCACAGAACCCAACATGGGACTCGATCTCACAAACTGTGAGAGAACATGACCTGAACCAAAATCAAGACTTGGATGCTTAACTGACTGAGCCACCCAGTTGCCCCTATATGATAAATCTTTATTGTACTTAGGTTCATGCCCCCAAAAAATTCAACCCATGTTTATTTAGTATGCTTACAGTCTCTTTATCTACTGTTTCACCCAAATGAGAGAGAGTAAACCTTCTGGTAAAATGATTAAGATTCTGGACTCTAAAAAGGAAGAACATCTAAAATAAAGCCTTCTCCTATAAACAAATAATGTGTCACCCACTAAGTCATTAATTCTAAGGAATGACACAACTGTTGACATTAAGATTGAGAAAGAAAAGCAACACTGATAAAAGAGTGGAAATTAGGAAACACAAATGCACTAACAATAGTTACATCTTAAGTAACAACAATTTAATAAGTCACCAATTTAAAACATGCAAACTCAAATGTACTGATCTAGAAGGATAAGGCTTATATAATCTTAACTATTCAAAGCGCTCAGATAATTCCTCTGCAGGAAATGAAGTGTGCAATTCTAATTTTCCTACCCAACATCCCAATCCTATAATAAGCATTATGGTAATTATGATGTATGATATACGCTTGTTAAAACACTGATTAAAAAAATAAATAAAATACTGATTATTTCACAAGTTAAGCGTCCATGTAATTTTCACTGGGGAAGGCTAAGAAATGAAATTAAAAGGTCAGAAATATTGAATACATAACATTATATAATGTAAACATCAGAAAACAAGAGCAACAGCTAACTTAAAGGCTTTTAGTAACAAAAAATGAAGAATATGAATATGAAACTCTATGAAGAATAGAAGAGTTACAGGGTACTAAGGTAAATAACACATGGTCCCTGGCCCTCAAGCATCTCACATGCTAACGAGAGAAACCAAGAAGTCAATCAGCTATCATATACAGTGATGTGGCCTGAATGTTTTGACATCACAGAGCAGGAGTGCTTACTAGTATAGACAAAAGCAGAGGCCTACTGATAGAGGATTCTTGGCCTGAGTCTTAAAGAGGTAGCTGTGGAATAAAAGCATGTAAAAGAGTACAACTTATACACACCGACACACACACACACACACACACACACACACACACACACACGCTCACTCACGCACGCTCTCTCTCTCCAGAAATATTTCTGGACTATCTACTATGTGCCAGGCACAAACCGTATTTAGGGAACTGCATGTGTTTTATTTAGTATGTCTGGAACCTAGAGAACATGTATGAGATTAGGCAGGCACCAGACCATGAAAGCCTTGAATGATGCTCTGCTAATGACTTTAGACCTCACCCTGAAGATGGTAAGAAATGAATGAAATCTCTTAAGGAAGTCACAAGATCAGAGCTGTATCACTCAAGCCAAAGGCTTTCCTACACATTCTCCCTGAGGAGCTGGCATGAACGCTCTAGAGCGAAAGGAAGAAAGGAACAGATACGACCCACATTTCACAGATACTGTAGGAGGGAGCATCAGCTGCGAAGGTCTACCACTTCTCCACCTCCTGTTCTGTCATGAGACTCCATTCTACTGGGGTAAAAGGTTTCAGTAGAGTAGCACGTAGGAGATAGAAGATTGGTAACAGATAGGAAAGGGAAGTTCTGCTGGCCGAAGGGTGTAAGGGTCATCCGCAGGAAACTACTCCTACTTTATTTTTTTAATTTATTTTAATTTTTTTTTTAGTTACTAAATCAGGTTTCTTTTTTTTTATTTTTTTTTTATAATTTAACTTTTTTTTAAATTTACATCCAAATTAATTAGTATACAGTGAAGCAATGATTTCAGGAGTAGATTCCTTATTCCCCCTTACCCACTTAGCCCATCCCCCCTTCCACAACCCCTCCAGCAACCCTCAGTTTGTTCTCCATATTTATGAGTCTCTTTTGTTTTGTCCCCCTCCGTTTTTATATTATTTTTGTTTCCCTTCCCTTATGTTCATCTGTTTTGTCTCTTAAAGTCCTCATATGAGTGAAGTCATAGGATTTTTGTCTCTAATTTCAGTTAGCATAATACCCTCCAGTTCCATCCACGTAGTTGCAAAAAACTAGTCCTACTTTAAACAGAATATTATATGAACAAAATATACCTGAGTATATTAAAGCATTATCTGAGAAGACGAGGAGTTTGATGTTGTGTATATTTTGCCACAATTGAAAACAACTTTAAAAAAAAAAAAAAAAGAAAGAAAAATTAGGAACAGAAAGCATGAAAACAACATTAATCTGGGAATGCAAACTGGTGTAGCCACTCTGGAAAACAGTATGGAGGTTCCTCAAAAAATTAAAAATAGAACTACCCTACAACCCAGCAATTGCACTACTAGGTATTTACCCAAGGGATACAGGTGTGCTGTTTTGAAGGGGCACATGCGCCCCAATGATGTGGTATATATATATACACAATGGAATGTTACTCGGCAATTAAAAAAAAAAAAAAAAAGATATCTTGCCATTTGCAACTACATGGATGGAACTAGAGGGTATTATGCTAAGTAAAATTAGTCAGAAAAAGACAAATATCATATGACTTTATTCATATGAGAAATTTAAGACACAAAACAGATAACATAATGGAAGCGAAGCAAAAATAATATAAAAACAGGGAGGAGGAGAAAACATAAGAGACTCTTAAATATAGAGAACAGAGTTGACGGAAGGGTTGTGGGTGGGGGGGATGGGCTAAATGGGGAAGGGGTATTAAGGAAGACACTTGGGATGAGCACTGGGCGTTATACATAGGGGATGAATCACTGGAATCTACTCCTGAAATCATTGTTGCACTATATGCTAACTTGGATGTAAATTAAAAAATAAATAAATAAATAATCTGAAATTTAGACATCCTATTTTTGTACTCTGGCAAACATTCAAAATGGTAAATATAAGTTCATATTATATTTAATTATAATTCCTTCATTCTTCCTTCACATTTGAAGAACTCTTCAAAGTCTACCACAAACATAAAGCCAAATGTATAAAGACACAAAGAAAAAGCGTAATTACTATCTTGCTGGGGGAGAGGAGACAATCCTATCCAAATGGACATTATCCAATAGCCAGCTATGCTTTCCTAGAGACTTGCAATGGTGCAAATTGCCACCATAAAGAATGTACATGGATTTGAGGAGACACATTTGACAGCACAGCTGTCTGTCCAGGCATGCTGCTGAAAGAATAGTACATTCCTATTTGTCCTGTCCCCCACCCACCTTCAGTCTCCTTATATACGGGATTTTAAACAAAACTGTCATATTTAAGCCTCTAGTGTGTGTGTTTGTATGTGTGTTTAATAAGGTCAGTTAGATAATAACAGAAGCAATGAACTCCTCAACATCACCCCTATCCCAAAGTCTCCAAAGATTTCTGAAGAGCAAACAGTTTTGTTCTTGTACATTTCTTAAAAGTCTTGATTTGAGGTTGCTCTTTAGTTTCAAAGAGAGGGTAACAGGTCACTAACTTTCAGAAAATTGATATAGTATGGTATAGGAGTGAATATTGAGAATTAGAGTAATAGAGTCTGAGTCCTAGCTTTGTGATCTTGGGGCAACTGTCCAACCTCTCTGAGTTTCAGTTTTTTTCATCCATAAAACATGAATAATGATGCTTACACTATTTACATCACACAGTTGCTGTATGATCAAAGAACTAAATGAACTTTGTGAAGATCAAAGAAATAAATGTAACCCTACCCCAGCCACACACTACAATGCCCCTTTCTCAATAATCTCAATTTTATGCAACCACTTTTGAATACATGTTCTATCCTACTAGCAGCTCCTTCCTTTTCATACATGAACTTCTGCCATCACAGTTGATCCCACCAGAACCTTAAATCTACTAACCTAACAATCTTTTCACTCTCCCTCACCCCTGGAAGTCCTCTCTTCTCTCCTTACCCAGTTTAAGTTCCATGATCCATCATTATCATCACTCGCTCCTGTCTCACTCGTAGATACTCACTTTGCAAAACCACAATCCTGCTTAAATTCAATTCTCTGTCCATTCCCCTACTACTAAAGGAGAGGGCACACAACCAAGCTGACTGCCCCCACTTTTAACTCATGACCTTTAACCTCAAATGAGTCCCGAATTCGGCCTGGTATTCTATTTCCCAAGCCCATTCACTCTCCCACTTCTCTTAACAATGACACGTTCTCTCCTCTCTTCTCAAACTTCTAACGCCTTCTTCCATGCCCCTTCTCACTCTCAGCTGACGACTTGCTAGAAAATTAAAGCCATCAGAAGAGGATTTCCAGGAATTATCACATCCACCAACAGTATCAGAATCTATCTGCACCTATGTGCTCTGCCTTCCTTCCTGTTATAATAAATGAACTATCTGTTCTTTTCACCATCCAATCCCTTCCCTCGTGCACGAGCTCCAATCCCTACCACCAACTCAATGATATGAGCTCCAGAAATTCTCCTCTTCTCTACCGTATCATCAGCTTCTTTCCTTCCCTTCTCCCCGTCTCTACTACATCACTTCCTGAGCATATGAAATACATATGAAAATACTAGAACTCCTATCACAAAAGCTGTACTAGCAGAAATACTGCCAGGTTGAACTAAAAAGACAGATACAACGCAAAATGAAAACTGCCCTTTGGATCCCCACATCTCTGAACAGGAAACGGGCTTAAAAAAAAAGATGATTCTGCTGCAAACATAAGCTTCCTGTATGGAAGACTCAAGAAGACGGCACAAAGGAAGCTAAGAAGGGCTACATAACTTTTACAAGGTCATACAATTAAGTAAGTGGCAAAATTGGGATATTAACTCAGAAAGTCTACATTCTTGTTTTGTTTCGTTTCTTTCCAGGCTTTAATTCACTGATTTTTCTTATATAAAACTATGTGGTGGCCACAGCTGGAGTCTGGGTCATCTGCACGGAGATGCTGGTATGGGTCTTTACAAGACAATAAATCCCTGATAGGGAGACTTGGTGAACACAGTTTCTTTCCAGAGGTCTGGGGTGAGATAGCTGCAGGTCTTGGAAATGGCATCACAAGCGGTCTTGGCCAAAAAAGAAAAGAAAAAAAAAAAAAAGCGGGCCTTGGCAAAGTTGCCTAGGGTGGCAGTGCAACCCCTGCCCGAGGTGCAGCAGTCATCCACACCGGCCATCAGCAGCAGCTTCTTGGGCAAAGAGGCTAAGACAACGCCCTTGCCTCTAGGGGCAGGAACGAGGTGCACAAGCACAGAGCTACAGCAGCTCGTCACCCCCACATGGGACAGTGTGGGCCTTGCCGATCTTGCTCTCCTGGGAGCCTCGCTGCACTGGTATGATGGAATGCTTAGCCAGGATCAGGGCCCCATGGATGGCAGTGGCTACCCCCTTGGAGCACGTTAACATCTGGGCCGACACATTCATCGTAATCTCCGATAACAACAAATGCCTTGAAGCTGGCCCACTGGCCAGCAGGGATCTGCTTTTGCACAGGCATAATCTTCAAAACCTCATCCTGAGGATGTCCCCAGGAAAAAGTCAATGATCTCAGATTCCCTGATGGGCAGGGAGAAGAGATCTCCTCCAAGGACTTTATCTTCATGTCCTTGACTCCTTGTCATCGGCCTTGACTGCAGGAGCTCCACGTGCCCGCCTCTACCCCAGATACCCTGTCCCGACCTCCCAATGCAGAGACCTGGGCCTTAGGGCCCTCCTGCAGCACGAGTGTCATCCACCATTTGGTGTTTTCTTGAAGAGAAAATCTACATTCTTAAGCAGTATCTACCATGTGCCAAGCACTTTACACATGGTATCTTGTTTAATCTTTACAATGCTGTGACTTAAGTGTTAGTATTATTCCCAGTTTACAAAAGGGGAAACTGATAGATTCAGTGATTTAAAACACATCCACACACAAAAAAAAATTTTTTTTTCTTTCTTTTGAGAGAGGGGCCGGCAGAGAGGGAGGGAGAGAATCCCAAGCAGGCTCCTCATTGTCAGCACAGAGCCCAACTCAGAGCTCGATCTCACAAACTGTGAGATCATGACCGGAGTCAAAATCAAGAGTGGGACACTTAACCAATTGAGCCTGCCAGGTGCCCCCAAAATGTATTTTTAAACAACTATACTAAGTTCAGAATTGAGGTAAAACTTACAAAACAAAAAGATACACAGGATATATATTACATTTATAGTTTTTTGGGGTTTGTTTTTGAGAGAGAGCGCACACACACCAGCGGGGGGAAAAGGGCAGAGAGAATCTTAAGCAGGCTCTATGAGCAGCATGGAGCCCCACTTGGGGCTCAATTTCACGACCCTCAGATCATGACCTGGCTGAAATCAAGAGTCCTGCGCTCAACCAGCTGAGCCACCCAGGGGCCACTACAGTCATCTTTTTCTTAAGTATGCTTTTACAAGAAAATTTACTGCATCAAAATTTAGCCATTTTTAACAGCCTCATAACCTCAAAGCTTTGGAAACTAAGTAGCTTGTTATGAATTAATAAAATTTGTGTCTACACATCTGTAAAAATTTCACTTGCTAAATAATAATGTCAACAAGATTTTAGGGATAAAGTTATATAAAATTTAAAAGTTAGTTGTAAAGCCATTTTCTCTATTTAAACTCTTAAGCAAATTAAAATGGTACTAA
This sequence comes from Panthera onca, assembly GCF_046562875.1. Taxonomy (NCBI): domain Eukaryota; kingdom Metazoa; phylum Chordata; class Mammalia; order Carnivora; family Felidae; genus Panthera; species Panthera onca. The sequence continues at coordinate 23,576,786 of NC_138355.1, forward strand.
AAACATCCTTAGCTATATGTTAAAACCAAGTGTCCCAAAGATTTTTATCAGCAAAACCATGATCATCTACTTCCAGTTATTTGTACCTCAAAAAAATATCAATGGAAGTCGTAAAATATTCCATAAATCAGATAGCCTATATAACCAAACTGGAACTTCTTACAAAAATAAGCTTTATTATTTTTTTAATGTTTGTTTTTACTTATTTTGAGAGAGAGAGAAAACACACACACGCGTGCAGGGTTGGGGCAGAGAGAAAGGGAGAGAATCCCAAGCAAACTCCTTGCTGTCAGCGTACAGCCCAATATCGGTCTTACCTACCTTGAGATCATGACCTGAGGTGAAATCAAGAGCCTGGGAGCTTAACTGTGCCACCCAGGCGCCCGGGTTCTATAAGCTTTTAACAGATAAATTTCCACTTACACTTTGCATACTTCACTTCTAAATAAATTTAACTATGCAAAATATGAATTCAAAACAAAATAAATAAGGAAGCAATAAACACAACCATAAGGCTGGCAATTAAGTTTGAAAAGTTTAGATAACAGGGAAATACAAATCAAAACCACACTCAGATATCACCTCACGCCAGTCAGAGTGGCCAAAATGAACAAAACAGGAGACTATAGATGCTGGAGAGGAGGTGGAGAAACAGGAACCCTCTTGCACTGTTGGTGGGAATGCAAACTGGTGCAGCCACTCTGGAAAACAGTGTGGAGGTTCCTCAAAAAATTAAAAATAGATCTACCCTATGACCCAGCAGTAGCACTGCTAGGAATTTACCCAAGGGATACAGGAGTACTGATGCATAGGGGCACTTGTACCCCAATGTTTACAGCAGCACTCTCAACAATAGCCAAAGTATGGAAAGAGCCTAAATGTCCATCAACTGATGAATGGATAAAGAAATTGTGGTTTAAATACACAATGGAGTACTACGTGGCAATGAGAAAAAATGAAATATGGCCCTTTGTAGCAACGTGGGTGGAACTGGAGAGTGTGATGCTAAGTGAAATAAGCCATACAGAGAAGGACAGATTCCATATGTTTTCACTCCTATGTGGATCCTGAGAAACTTAACAGAAGACCATGGGGGAGGGGAAGAAAAAAAAAATGGTTAGAGAGGGAGGGAGCCAAAACATAAGAGACTCCTAAAAACTGAGAACAAACTGAGGGTTTATGGGGGGTAGGAGGGAGGGGCGGGTGGGTGATGGGTATTGAGGAGGGCACCTGTTGGGATGAGCACTGGGTATTGTATGGAAACCAATTTGACAATAAATTTCATAAACACACACACACACACACACACACACACACACACACACACAAACTCTGTGGACCTGAATTTGAACTAAAATAATCAACAGGAACGAATAAACATATTATTTTACCTTAAAGAAAAAAAAAAGAAAAGTTTAGATAACAGGTCGACTTTCACTTAGAAGCAGATAATCACTGTTACCTTCTCAATATAAGGAGAAGAGCATCTTTATATGAATGTGTAAAGCACTCACTCAAGTTGATTAATCACAAAACAGGAATTCAACAACAAAAAGCTGCTGTCTTTGTTAATATATAACTTAAATAATCAAAAAACTACAACAAAAAACAAACCTAAGGCAAAAACACTGTGGAAGAGTACTGAACTGGAAGTCAGAAGACCTAAGTTCTAATCTTTCCTCCATCATAACTAGATAGGTGAATTTACTACTGTGCTCCCATTTCTCCAACCTGTAAAATTAAAGGGCCGGGGAAGAGATCACTCTAAAGTTATTTTCAGCTCAAAAGTCTTATGATTCCATGAATCATAACTGAGGCATATCATATTTTGTTTTCATATTTTAGGAACTCTAGACAAGCAGATCAAATTAATAGAAATTAAGAGTAAATTATTGATGCCCTTCTAGTATACAACTACACAATGTGTAAAATTGCTTTAGAACTAATTTTCAGAGTTCTTTTCGAGTACGTTAGTCATTTTAATGCACTCCCTAAACTTGACTGGATCCAGCAATTCCTTATTTAAAAGTTTTCCTAAACTCTCAGTGTGCTAGGCTTTCCTTTTATCTTTCATTTTCTATTCCTCTTCTCCTTCCAACACTATTTATATTTTAGTATGCTTTCACAGTGATCATTTTGCCTATTTCCTACACCTTTACTACATCTGGTTTTTATGTCTTCCCTATCCATGATTTCATTTTTGATTTGAAGTGCCTCTAATCCAAAAAACAAAAAAAATTTGCCTCTATTCACCTAATTAGATATTAAGAGTTCTGAGATCCTCAAATTTCAGATTTATTTTCTATGCTGCAACTCATTTCCACGCTATCAGAGACACAGGACGTTTGCTAGCAAATTCACACATATTATTCAGTCATTCAAAACTTAAATTTTACATGTTGACATTTTTTATATTCCATGTGTTTTCACCACTAGCAACCTGCTTGCTTAAAGTCTAAGAATTTTGACTTTTAAATACTTTTTAGAATACTGATGCATGCTGGAGAAACCAAACCAGTTTCAAATTCAAAATGTCACCTAGTAAAAGTGGAGAGGAAAAAATAGCACCCAATATTTAATTTGTCAAAACTCTGCCACTCAGTCTTTTTTGGTAGGCCTAAGAAAAAAATTCATTGCATACTATAACTATAAAAGGTATTGAAGTTTCTTTTGGGATCTTACCACATTTCTTTAAGATGCAAGTGATACTTAGGGGATCTATACAAACAAATTTAAATGATTACAGAATTTAACTCTAAGTCCTCAAGTTACCATTTTTTTCTTTTCTTTTTTTTAGTTTATTTATTTTGAGAGAGCGAGGGTGCACTCAGGGGAGGGGCAGATGGGGGAGGGAGGGGAGGAGGGAGAGAGGGGGAGAGAGGGGGAGAGAGGGAGGGAGGGAGAGAGAGAAAATAAATATTAATCTCAAGCAGGCTTCTGTGCTGCCAGCACAGAGCCTGATGCAGGGCTTGAACCCACAAACCATGAGATCATGACCTGAATGCAAGAGTGGGACAATTAACCAAATGAGCCACCCAAGTGTCCCCCTAAAGTTATCATTTAAAAATATAAATACTTGAAGTGATTGGCGAAGTAGGAAGAACATGTGACTCAATATCGGGGTCATGAGTTTGAGCCCCAGGTTGGGTATAGAGATTAATTGAAAAAATAAAATCTTAAAAAATTGTAAATATAAATACTATCAATTCACTTTTTTACTCCTTTCTTCAGTGGTAGAAGTCAAATCCCAGAGAGAAATGATTCTTAACTAGATTTGATAAAAACTCACTGTATCTAGTACAGTGCTACATAGTCTATGGCTATTTTAGACTCATAACTTGTCTCTCTGCTTTCATCTTTGTCCCCAAGAGTTTATTCTCCACAAAGAAGTCAGACTGAACCTTTTAAATATAACCCCCACAGTCCAAGATTCCCATCCTGCTCAGAATAAAGTCCTAATTCCTTATGATGGTATGCAAGCCTTCCATAAACTGGCCCTCAGCAGTCTCCCTCATCCCCCCCGCAACTTTTACCTTCTTTTACCTTCTATATATTATCTCCCAACATTCTCCCACCAGGTCAGTCCTCTCTAGCCAGTCTAACCTCTGCCACTCCAGAAGGATACTTCTGCCTTGAAAATATTCTCCAAAACTTTGTCCTTGATGATCCTGTTCCTAGAATGCTGTTCTGAAAGCCTTAAGTCTCATTTCTTCAGATCATTCAATTCTCTGCTGAAATGTTACCCTACCAGAGGATTTCTCTGACCATTCTATCTAAAACAGCACCTCCCCTATTGGTCTGTCCTAGAAGTCATCACCATTTACAACTACATGGATGTAACTAGAGGATATTATGCTAAGTGAAATTAGAGAAAAACAAATACCATATGACTTCACTCATATGAGGAATTTAAGACACAAAGCAGATGAACATAAGGGAAGGGAAGAAAAAATAATATAAAACCAGGGTGGGAGACAAAACATAAGAGACTCTTAAACACAGAGAGCAGAGAGTTGTTGGAGGGGTTGTAGGAGGGGGGATGGGCTAAATGGGTGAGGGGCATTAAAGAAGACAGTTGTTGGGTTGAGGATTGGGTATATAGGGGATCAATCACTGGAATCTACTCCTGAAATCGTTGTTGTGCTATATGCTAACTTGGATGTAAATTTAAAAATAAACTTATTAATTAAAAAAATAAGTCCTCTCCACATGATGTAGTAAATAAATAAACACTGAGTGCCTGTCTCCACCACTACAATGTAATCTCCACGAAGGCAGGGAGTTTCATTTGTTCACTAACATATTCCCAGTGCCAACAAAGTGTCTGGTTGGTGCTCATTAACTGCTAAGTAAATGAAAATTCGAAATGTACGACTCTAGAAGCCATGCTGTCAACTTTAATTATTCATAAATACTAAAGAAATCCTTTAAATAATATATGTTAAAAGTGTCATTTAAACCGGGAATATCGTTTGACTCTAAGGAAGAGAAGTGGGTGGCTGAAGGGAGAGAGGTGTAGGGCAATTTAATAGATACCTCTTAAATCTTGAGCTATATTAATGCGTTAACACTATATTAATGTGCTAATAACTTCATTAACTGTATTAACGTGCTAACTTAAATCCTGAACTGTACTAATGTGCTTTTTCTTAATTTTAATAAAATTTTAAAATTTAATAGTAATATCACTGCTGGATTTACAAAAATGTTCCAGTCCAATCCTGCATTTTCAAGATATAGAACACTAGTAGCAAAAATATGATTTTCTTTATGTTGTTCTGGGATGTTTTAATAAGATTCTTCAGGAATTTCTCAGGGCAGAAGAAGTTATATGTTCCTTCTTTAATATTCCCATAGTCTTCTATTAAATAGCAATCACCTTGTCACTAGGAAGTTGTTAACTACATTCACTAGTTCATTCACATAAGATAAAAGAGCCAAACAGTAAGTATGATAATGCCTTTAACTAATTACAGAGTTGTGTGCCAAGCACAAGGTTATCAGAAACTTTGTTACTAACAAATATTCCAGGAGAGGCTCTAGTACATCCAGAATTTAAGGTCCCAGCTCTGGTAATGGGAATGGGTGGGAAGAGCACTGGAAAAGGAAAAGTGGAAGTAGCTTTTCAGTCACTTTCCATTATCCCTTATCATCACAGCCAATCCCCTATTTAGCCAGGAAGTCACTCCCAGTTCTCTGGAAAACAGTGCTCCTCTCAACAGGGCATGAAGGACACATGAAGAAGGTCACTTTCAAAAGTGGAAACCCAGGGGCGCCTGGCTGGCTCAGTCCATATAGCATGTGACTCCTATAGATGTCAGGGTCATGAGTTCATGCCCTACATTGGACATAGAGCTTACTTAAAAAAAGCAGGGAGGGGGGAGCCAGCATGATAGTAATGAACTCCTTCATGAACCAATACTAGACTTAAAGCCCTTCCTATTTTATACTTGTATCACAAAGGATGAGAATTATAAAACCAACTTGAAAAACTAAGCACTGATTTCTGCCAGCTGTAAGGTAACAGACTACTGTACTTCTTAATTTTCAAGTTCAGATAATGCTGCATACTTTTCCAACTCCTATATATTAAAAATATGAGACAAGCTGAATCTTCTGTATGAAATCATTTTAACCATATACACATATTCCCCCATCATTTAAATCATCTCTACTAGTATGAAGATAAAAAAACAAAACAAAACACAGGGGTGCCTGGCTGGCTCAGTCAGTAGAGCATGCAACTCTTGATCTCAGGGTCATGAGTTCGAGCCCCACACTGGGCGTGGAGCCTACTGAACAAACACACAAACACATACAAACACAAACACACACACACACACACACACACACACACGACTTCTCCCCTGAAATTACAATTAGTTACTCCCTAAACTGAAATTAGAAAAAAAATTGACAGTCAATTGGAATCCATCATATAAAAATTAAGCTCAACTATACTTTAAGTAAGTAAATAAAATTCAGTTTGGACCTACACAAAAGCACCATAAATGGTCTTCTGTTTTGTTTCTTTTCTTTAAAAGAAAAAAATAATTTATCGCAAACAAAAAAGGTATAAAAACAAAACAGCAACTGTGATAACTCTATGGACCAGAAATTCTGCTTTTCCTCTATAGTCAAAATATAACAAAACACAAACCAGTCATCGTTCATTTATTGATTTAGTCACTGTATTGTATACAGAAGGGAACTTAACCAGACTCAGTAGTCATAGAACTAGTTATGAAAAATGGCAGAGAGGACTATTCTGGCTCTCACTACACCACAGGTATGTACAGCTAGCATCCTAGTCATGCCAGTCCACCAATCCAAATGCACAACCAAAAAGCTAATTATCACAACACACTCTCTACTCTTTCCCCATTTCGCTAGGGAGACAGAGATAAAAAAATGTATTATTAGAATGTCAAATGGAATCTTTCCACCCAACACGGTTTTCTCTATAATATCCTGTAAAGTTATCACCTAAACGCTAATTAAAACAAATTCTGAGTAACTCTTATGCCACCTTTATTTTCAATGAACAATAAAATACTTATTCTTATCCCAGACTGCCTGACTCTCCATTTTCCAAATTATGTTGTCGCAATGGCACAGGATTTCAGCCATTTGTTGTATGTATAAATAGCAGAAATCAGGTGAATTGAGGAGTTAAATCTGATAAGCCAATCTGTAAGTAATGTGCAGAGAGATATTAAATATATGCTATGCAGAAAATTCGTACATTCATATAGTAGACAAAAACTTTTTAATGAGGAATTTATCTAGAATAAAGAATAAATTTTTGGTCAACCAAAGTATTTTCTGAAACATTAAGTCTGATAACCTTTTACTAATACAAAAGACTAAATTTTTTCCTAAGACTAAATTTCTTGAAACTTGGCTATTTTAAAAATAGAACTTGGGGTGCCTGGGTGGCTCAGTTGGTTGAATGTCCGACTTTGGTTCAGGTCATGATCTCACGGTGAGTTCGAGCCCCGCGTTGGGCTCTGTGCTGACAGCTCGGAGCCTGGAGCTACTTCACATTCTGTGTCTTCCTCTCTGCCCCTCCCCTGCTCGCAGTGTGTCTCTCTCTCAAAAATAAATAAACATTAAAAAAAAAATTAAAAAACAGAACACTTTTTTAATATATTTTTCTTTAAAGCATTATTTAATGGCACTTTGTCTACTTAAATTACCAGGAAGAAATCAAGATAATATTAAACTCTTGACTACCTTTAGAAGCAGCATGAATGATCCTGTTATGTGTACCTAAGATCATAGTTCATATTTCTAAGTTAAAGGTCTAAAAGAACACACGTGATACAATGGAGAAAATTTTAACAAACTCAAACCATATATGAGCCTTTCCGACTTTCCAAGGAAAAACACAACTGAGAAAATAAATGGGAATCCTTACTTTCCCATACTAAGAAACAAAAATAACCAGTTTTTCTTTTTTTTTTTTTTTTTTTTTTTAATTTTTTTTAACGTTTTTTATTTTATTTTTGAGACAGAGAGAGACAGAGCATGAACGGGGGAGGAGCAGAGAGAGAGGGAAACACAGAATCTGAAACAGGCTCCAGGCTCTGAGCTGTCAGCACAGAGCCCGACTCGGGGCTCGAACTCACAGACCGTGAGATCATGACCTGAGCTGAAGTCGGAAGCTTAACCGACCAAGCCACCCAGGCGCCCCTATAACCAGTTTTTCTAACAGGCTCACATAAATAAGCTTAAGGCATTACCGTCAGAAAAACTGGCCAAAAAAATCACACTGTGAATTTCCACACTTTAAAAATGCAGCAAATCCCATGACCTCCTTTATTTGTGGAGTCTAAAATAGTCAAACTCAGAGAGAGTGTAGAATGATGGTTGTGCTGGGGAGGGAGAGGAAATGAAGAGATGCTGGTCAAACAGTACAGAGTTTCACTCAGGCAAGATGAATTCTGGAGACCTAATGAACAGCATGGTGACTACAGTTAATAATAGTGTTGTGTACCTGAAATCTGCTGAGAGTAGATCTTAAGAGTTTTTCCCATACCAAAAAAAGAAAATGTTGATTAGCTTGATTGTATTCACTTCACAACATATACATATATCAAAACATTATGTTGCATATGTATACCAAAACATCAGGTATCTGTCAGCATACATCAAAATATAAATATACAACCTGATGTTCTAATCAACTGTATACAATTCCAATTTGTCAACTATACCTTTAAAAAGCTGAAAAAAATGCTGCAAGTTCTTCCACACGTGACTATTATTGTCAAATTAATAGATCAAACCAGACCTAAAAGTCTTTTTTTCATGTAAGCAAGTGGGAGTAATAATTTTATTTAAGTGGGAGATAATTTTAAAACTACATATAGTGGCAAGTGGATTTTGTAAGTACTGGAGTATCCCCTAGTGGACTGGTAAGGAACAGGTTTTTGTGCTTATTAAGTTCAACTTTGTTAAGTCTCAGATCTTAACAGATTCACTAACAATACTAACCCAAAAAGTATGTATTTTCCAATCTTCTTTAATAATATCCTGATGATATAATTTAAAATAAGGGAAGTCATTACGGAAATTACTCAAACTACCTCACTGATCTAAATGTCAACAACGAAATTATGAATATTAAGGAGAGTGCTTCCTAAAGAGCCAGGAGCTGCCAAAAATGAATTTGAGAAACTATGAAAAGGGCCTGAAAATGATTCTTTTACATATCATGTAATTTCTTTTCTTTTCTTTTTTTTATTTATTTTGAAAGAGAGCACATGCACACACAAGCAGAAGAGAGGCAGACAGAGGGAGGGAGAATCCCAAGCAGGTCCCACAATGTCAGCGCAGCCCGAACCCACGAACTGTGCGATCATGACCTGAGCCGAAACCAGGAGTTGAACACTTAACTGAGCCACCCAGATGCCCCAACATACCATATAATTTCTGACAACATGCGGAATATGAAGAATGACTAAAAAACCATTTTTAAGGCATCAACACCCTATACACAAATGAAAACAAAATAATGACTATTTCATGTTTTGCAATCAAGCAAAATCTACTGAATACAAAGTATACAAAATCTTCTCAATCATACTTGAACACATTGAAAACAATGCTACCCTGTTTCTTCCATCCACACCATCTGAACAGAACACCTTCTGTTCCCCCTATCTAAAACACTCTTCGCACTCCTATCCACTGACCCATTTAATTCCTACCCATCCTTCAAATCTCAACTAAATCAACACTAACTTCCCCAACTAGGTACAATTCTACTATTCTGCTTCTAATGGCATTATGTACCTCAATTTTTACTGATTTATTTAAGAAATGTCTGCTCATTTTATCACCGGGTTATTTACATAGTTCTATGATCTTACCCGGTTGTTGTGACAAATAAGTGATACCTGTATAAACCACCTTTTAATAATACCAGCCACCATGTAAATGCTATTAGTGGCCCCATTAAACTGGTCCGAGATAGTGCTTCTGCCATCTAAGATTATTCTTCAGTTTTGTTTCGTTGTTAAAAATCCCTTTATTATCAGCATTAACACAGTACTAGAGTAGTTCTACTTTATTGTCAAATTCTTTGATATCCCTCTCTTCAAGCGGTAGAGCTTAATTCCCTACCCTGTGAGTAGAATTAGCAACTTGCTTCTCACAAAAAGAATAAGGTGGAAGAAAACTTGTGTGACTTAGGGATTAGGTCCTAAAAGGTACTGTGGCATTCTGTTCACTCTCTCTCTAGAATTATTTGCTCTGGGGGAAGCCAGCTGCCATATTGTGAGGGTACTCAAACAGTGCTATCAGAGCGATCCATGGGACAAGGAACTGAGACCTCCCACTGGCAACCATCCTGAAAACAGATCTTCCATCCCCAGACAAGCCTTCAGATGACTGCAGCTCCAGTTGGCAGGTTCAGTGGAACCTCCCAAGACACCCTGAGCCACAATCACTGAGATAAGAAACTTCCGGATTTCATTTTTTTTTTTCATGTTTATTTATTTTTGAGAGCGAGAGAGCACGCGCGCACACACACGGAGGAGGGGCAGAGAGAGAAAGAGGGAGAGAATCTCAAGCAGACTCCGTACTGCCAGTGCAGAGCCCGAGATGGAGCTCAAACTCATGGACCATGAGATCATGACCTAGCTGAAATCAGTCAAAGGCTTAACCGACTGACCCACCCAGGCACCCTGAAACTTCCAGATTTCTTACACTGAGAAATCATGTGAGATTATAAATACCGGTTATTTTAACCTGTTAAACTTCAGGGTAACTAGTTACTCACCAATAAATATATTGTATTTAATATGTTTAAAGAAAAAAGAGAGGGGCACCTGGGTGGCTCAGTGGGTTAGCACCTGACTCTTGATTTTGGATAAGGTCGTGGTCTTACAGTCTGTGGCATCGAGCCCCTCTCACAGTACAGACCCTGTCTGGGATTCCCTCTCTCTGCCCCTCCCCCTCATGCTCATTCTCATTCTCTCTCAAAATAAACTCTAAAAAAAAGAAAAAAAAGGGAATAATGATAGTAAAGGAAAAAAAGGGAATAATGATAGTAAAGGAAACAGATACTACTAAAAAAGACCAACAACAACAAAATAAATCCAATTCAAAAATGGGCAAGGGATTTGAATAGACATTTCTCCAAACTGGATGTACCAATGGCCAACAAGCACATGCAGAGATGCTCAACATCGCTAGTCATCAGGGAAATGGAAATCAATCCCACAATCAGATACCACCTCCCACCCACCAAGCTACCATCAAAAAAACAAAAAATAAGTGTTAATGAGGATGTGGTAAAATTGGAATCCTTGTGCACTAATGGTAGGAATGTAAAATGGTGCAACCACTATAGAAAAAAGTATGGCAGTTCCTCAAAAGATTAAAAGAGAATTGCCATATGGGGCGCCTGGGTGGCTTGGTCGGTTAAGCGTCCGACTTCGGCTCAGGTCACGATCTCACGGTCCGTGAGTTCGAGCCCTGCGTCGGGCTCTGTGCTGACGGCTCAGAGCCTGGAGCCTGCTTCCGATTCTGTGTCTCCCTCTCTCTCTGACCCTCCCCCATTCATGCTCTGTCTCTCTCTGTCTCAAAAATAAATAAACGTTAAAAAAAAAAAATTTACAAAAAAAGAGAATTGCCATATGACCCAATAATTCCACTTCTGGATATATACCCCAAAGAAATTAAAGCAGGGCTCAAAGAGATATCTGTGTAACGTTAAGTTCATAGCAACATTATTCACAATAGTCAAAATGTGCAAGTAACCCAAATGGTCCATTGACAGATGAGTAAATAAAATGTGGTACACACATACAATGAAATATCATTCAGCCTTAAAAAGGAAGGAAATTCTGTCATAAGCTACAACATAGATGAACCTTGAGGTCATCATGTTAAATGGAGTAAGCCAATCATAAATAGACAAATACTGTACTTAGTGTCGTCAAATTCATAGAGACAGAAAGTAGAATGATGGTTGCCAGGGGAAGGGGAAATGGGGAACTAGTTTGTTTAATAGGTACAGGGTTTCAATTTTACAAGATGAAAAGAGTTCTGGGGATGGATGGTGGTGATGGATATACAATGTGAATACACTAATGCCACTCAAGTATATATTTTTATTTATTTTTAATGTTTATTTTTGAGAGAGAGAAAGAGAGAGACAGAGAGAGAGAGAGACAGAGAGAGAGAGAGACAGAGAGAGAGAGAGACAGAGAGAGAGGGAAAGAGCATAGAAGCGGGGTAGGGGTAGAGAGAAAGAGAAACACACAGAATCCAAAGCAGGCTCCATTCTCCAAGCTGTCATCACAGAGCCTGATGCAGGGCTCGAACTCACAAACCAAGAGATCATGACCTGGGCCAAAGTCGGACACTTAACTGAGTCACCCAGGCACCCCTCAACCGTATATTTTTAAATGGTTAAAATGGTAAATTTTATATTCTGTGTATTTCACAATTTTTTTTAAAAAAGACCAGACATTTTAAAGAGAATCAAATGGAACATGCAGAAATGAAAAATATAGCAACTGAAATCAGAAGTTAAATTGATAAACAGCAGATTAGACCAGCTAAAGACCACACTAAAGAAACACACAAAATGTAGCACAGTCATACAGCAAATGAAAACACGGAACAGCAGTTAAGCAACATGAGGACAGAACAAAAGGTCCAACATATGTCTAAACAATGTTCAAGAAAAGAGCAGAGAAAATGGGAAAGAGGCAATATTTGAAGATGCAATTGTTGAGACTTTTCCAGAACTGAAGTTTCAGGAAGCACAAATAATCACTACTGGATAAACAGGAAGAAATCTACACCTAGATACTTTGTAGTGAAAATGCAGAGTACTAAAGACAAAAAGATTGGTAAAACCGGTACATAGAAATGACAGACCGTGTCCAAGAAGGATAATTACACTGACAACTAACTTCTCAATAGCAATAATGAAACCCAGAGGATAATAAAATAATGTACTGAAAAGGCTGAACACTAAATCGGATAGACCTCACAGCTGTGCAATTTAGCCTACTATGACTTTAAGGGCCCCTATGCGCTCACGAAAAGAGAATAAACTCTCATCATGTTATAATGAACTCTCAACTGCAATGGGGTTATGTCCCAATAAACCCACAGTTAAGTAGAAATATTGTAAAATAAAAATGCACTTAATGCACTTAACCTACTGAACATCGTAGCTTAGCCTAGCCTACCTTAAAGGTGCTCAGAACACTTACTTTACTTTAGCTACAGTTAGAAAAAATCATCAAACACAAAGCCTATTTTATAATAAAGTACTGAATAACTCATGTAATTCATTGAATAACATACTGAAAGTGAAAAACAGATTGGTTGTATGGGTACAGATGGCTGTGTGTGTATCAACTGCTTACCCTTGTGCCATATCGCTGATAGAACCCTGTGGCTCACTGCCACTGCCCAGCATCACAAGAGTATCATATTGTGTATCGAATTCAAAATTCACAGTATGGTTTCTATTGAATGGTATCATACGCTTTTGCACCATGGTGAAGTTGAAAAATTCTAAGTCAAACCATCATAAGTCAGAGACCATCTGTAATTCTTCACCTGATGTGCATATCCAAATCCCAAGGGAGGGTGTTTTTTTCTTCAGAATATACCTATTTGGTTCAGTAGCAACATTTTTTTTAATGTTCTAGAGATGATTTTGATGCACACTCTGGTTAAGGAGAGAAGGAGAGGTGGAGGGAGAGAAGGAGAGGAAGGAAATATGATAAAACAAATGAGGCAAAGTATTAACAATGGGGGAATCTGGGCAAAGAGCAAATGAGATTCTTAATGTTTTTCTTGCAACTGTTCTATAATCTTGAAACTTTCAAAATAAAAGATATTTTATTTTTAATTATTTTTTTTAGAGTTTATTTTGAGAGAGACAGAGACAGTGTGAGTAGGGGAGGGGCAGAGAGGGAGAGAGAGAGAATTCCAAGCTGGCTCTGTCCTGTCAGCACAGAGCCCGACGCAGGGTTCGAACTCACGAAATCATGAGAAAGACCTGAGCCAAAACCAAGAGTCAGACGCTTAACCGACTGAGCCACGCAGGTGCCACTTTTAAATTATTTTTAAAGTAAACTCTACACCCACTAACATGGGGCTTGAGTTCACAACCCTGATATCAAGAGTCACATGCTCTACCGAGCCAGCAAGGCACCTCTAAAAATTATTTTTAAACACAAACACACACACACACACACACACACACACACACACCCCAGAATTACACAATTCTGTTTTAAAATGCCATTATACTGGGGATGCATGGGTGGCTCAGTCAGTTAGGTGCCCAACTCCTGATTTCGACTCAGATCATGATCTCAAAGTTCATGGGATCAAGCCCTGTGTTGGGTTCTGCACTGACAGTACAGAGCCTGCTTAGGAATCTCTCTTTCCCTCTTTCTCTCTGTCCCTCCTCTGCTCTTACATGTGTGTGTGTGCGCGTGGGTGTGACAGACAGAGACGTGCTCTCTCAAAATAAGTAAACATTAAAAATAAAAATAAAATCCACTCTCTTTCTAAACACTGATTCTAAAAATTCTAATTAGATAAAATGCCCATAAATTAATTCAAGTTGTCCATTACCTGGAAGTATTCATGATAAAAGAATAGATGTTAGATGTGGTCAGTTACTAAAACACAAAACTGTCAGCTAATTCATGACAACCTCACCAGAAGGTATGGAAAACATTCATAAAGGTTCTATGTCCTGCACCTCCTTCTTGATTTTGTTCTTTCAATATTCTTAGGGCTTTTTTTAAAGTTTTTATTTTAATTTCACTTAGTTAACATACAGTATTATATTAGTTTCATGTGTATAATATGGTAATTTCATAGTTTAATACATTACCTGGTGCTCATCACCCAGTATTCTTAGTTAAAATATTCATAGCTCTTAAAATAAATCAGGAAAAGTTCCGCTGGGCAATTTTAGAGATAAATTTAAAATTCCATTTTCCAAAACTTAATGCTCTAACCTTTAAACTTCTAAACGTCTAAAACTTCCTCTTCTTTCCTAACCTTCCTACACAATCTCACATCAAACCAATAAAAAGAGAAACACAAACTTCACCTTCTCTTTTTCCCCTTTAAACTTCTCCTATCTCTTTATATCTTGAAGAGCAGAAAAAGAAATACTAATAATTTTTTAGTCATCAAGCATAAGACATAATGGCAGAAACTTTATATATATTATCTTATTTAATTCTCAAATTACCCTATACAGCAGGTATTATCCTCATTTTATAATGAGGAAATAAAATAAGCTCAATCACAGTTAAACCGGAATTCTTTTTTTCTTAATGTTTATTATTTATTTTTGAGAGAGACAGAGAAAGAGACAAGAGTGCAAGTGGGGGAGGAGCAGAGAGAGAGAGGGAGACACAGAATCTGAAGCAGGCTCCAGGCTCTGAGCTGTCAGCATGGAGCCTGACTCAGGGCTTGAATTCACATACTGTGAGATCATGACCTGAGCCGAAGTTGGGCACTTAACCGACTAAGCCACCCAGGTGCCCCGAAACCGGAATTCTAACCCAAATCTGCCTAAGTTCCAAAACCGTGTCCTTCTCCATCACAGTGCATTCTGGAGTCCCATCTGTACCATTTTCAGTTCTCCGCTCAGCATAACGTAGTTCCATACAGTACAGAACCTTAGCACACTGCCCGACACCAAGATCCAGTTTCACAAAAACAGAACCTTAGAGAGAAGTTTCTCAGTCACAAATTCAGAGTTTTTTTCCCTTTCCTACAGACCCCAAACTCACTTTTAGTTTCACTTGTTCAATCTATATCCAACTTAGACACAACTTAAACTAAAAAATGTCATCTACCTATTGGGTACTTCTGCGTCTACCGGCTTTATATGAGCATGGTGACTCCAGTTATAAATTTATCCAATCCACTGTTGTGTTGAGGAGGGGTGGTCCCATTCCACCCCCAGCTTCGATGATTCACTAGGCAGATTCGGAGGACTCTCTACATTGTCATACTCATTATTAAAGCAAAAGGATACAAAGCAAAAGCAGCAAAAAGAAAAGGCAGATGGGGCAAAGTCTAGAGGAAATCAGACATACCCTTCCAAAAAGTCTTTTCCCAGGGTAGTCACACAGGACACACTTAATTCCTCTAGCAATGAATTAAAACAACATGCGTAAAATGTTGTGTACAAGTAAGCTCATTAGAGATTTGGCAAGGTTTTTCTCGGGAGCTGGTTAGGCAGGTACCCTCTGCCTACCATGTACCAAAATTCCAGATTGCTAGATAGAAAGCAGGTGTTTCACATAAACCACATTGTACAGTTTAGGCACAGTGAGCCACTGTTGTGGGAATGGTGGGAACCCTCCTAAAACCCAAGTTCCCAAATATCAGCCAAGAGCCAACCCCATTAAGCAGGCCATTCTAAGGTAACAGTCTCAAGCCCACTAGGTAACTCTTTTCTGCACAACTGAGATGCTCCCTTTAGAAATAACATTTTGTTTTTAGCAATCTGTATTTGCTATACAAAATGGGTCCCCATTTCTCATCATTTTAATCAAGATTTCCTTTTCTGAGATTTTACGTTTTTTCTAACTTATCAGCTACTTATGCCCAAGTTTGAAAAGCCACACGCTATGGTATGCTTAAATTCTATCCTTTGGGAGAATACCTGTGGGGGGTAAAATCCTTTTAAGATTTAAAGACAACAAAAAATAATCTTAGCACAATGGCATATACATCATTTGATGCAATACATATTATTGATCTATACTGTAACAGAATCAATAACTGTTAATATCTTTTAAAAAAGTTTTAAGTAGGCCTCAGTCCCCTAAGATTTCTACGTATTACCAGTTAATACTCACATTTACAAATTAGCTGTTAACATTGTGAGAACGATAGTCTTTTTTAAATCACCACCTAAAAACTAGCAGTAAACCCACTCTTCCTTCTTCTTAAAAGAAATTAAACAACTCATGACATTTAAAAGGAACGGAATATAACCTTGCTGTCCTCCTCCACATTTCATTTTCAAAAGAGTTAATGCTTCAGACTAAGTATGTTCTGTTCAAAGGGTCATGTAAAAAACTGTAATCACAGGAATATTCTACTCCGGCTTAAAAAAAAAGGAAAGGATTTTAAATATATGTAGACAAATTTGTACTTATTTGGTTATGTCAGCAAATTGAACAATGCTGGACTCTAAGTGAATTAGTGATTGATCTTTACCCTGCAATAATTGCTGAAATGTCTTCTACTTGTTTCCCTACAATCTCTTCTATTAATGTACGTCCTGTCCTTAAATAAAAATATGTGCTCAGCAGAATGAAGAATACAGAAGCCTCCAAGGAACTTAACTGAGGAAACAGGAAAAAACAATAAAAATTGTACGACAAAAGTGTGGATGTTAAATAGAGAAGTAAATACAAAAGTCCTAAAAAGAGGGCCCAAAAAACCCTTTCTCCTTTAAGATTTATAAGGTTCAAAATATATACAGTTGACCTTTGAACCACATGGGATTGAACTGCATAGATGCACTTATATGTGGATTCTTTCCAATAAATACAGAACAGTACTATAAATATATTTTCCTTAATTTTTTGAGTATAGTTGGAGCACAATGTTAGTCTCAGGTGCACAACACAGTGATTTTACAAGTCTACACATTATGCTGCGCTCACAAGTGCAGCTACCACTTGTCACCATGTAATGCTATTACAATATCACTGACTATATTCTCTATGCTGTGCCTTCTATTCCAGCAATTATTCATTCCATAGCTGAGAGCAGTACCTCCCACTCCCCCTCACCCATTCTGACAATCCTCCCATCTCCCCTCTGCTCTGGCAACCATGAGATTGTTCTCTGTATTTATAGGTCTGATTCTGCTTCTTGTCTGTTCATTTCTTTTGGTTTTTAGATTCCACATTGAGTCAAATAATATGATATTTATCTTTCTCAGTCTGACTTATTTCACTTAGCACAACACCCTCTAGGTCCACCAGTGTTATCTCAAATCAGTAAGGCTTCCGGTCAACAGTAGGCTATTAGAAGTTAAGTTTTGGGGAAGTCAAAAGTTATACATGGATTTTCAACTGTAGGGCGATTGGTACCCCTAACCCCCACATTGTTCAAGGGTCAAACGTAAAGTGAAGAAAGTAACAAAAAATTGCATGTAAGTTTTGTATACGTTTTGGTTAAGAATATAAACTATATGCATAAAAGAGGGTTTAAAAGGATATACACCAAAACTTTAATGATTCTCCAAAGAGGAAGGTGGCTTTTGGGGTTTGTTTTTTTTTACTTTTTTAATGTTCTTTTTTTACCTGTAATGAAATATATGCTTTGTAATAACAAAAAATTATTTTTCCTTTCCCTTTGAAGAAATGAAGGAGTACTAAATATACAGCTTTTTTTCCTTTTTTCTAGTTTAAAAGATGAAGGAAGGGATTTATTTTTAATAAACATGCTATACTTGGACAAATAATAATATAAAATACAAACATATTACACTTGGTCAGTCTCCTGTGGCTTTGTAAGCCGTCCCTTAAAAGTCAGTCAAAAATAAATAAAGCTAAATATTCCAGGAAAGATCTTCAAGTGAGAAACCAGTTTTGTCACACTATTATCCTATTAGTAGAGATCACGCAGCTTCTCACTGAGGTCCTTAAGGTAACTTTTAGATCATTCTTCATTTCTGTTATTTTCCCAAAGATCATCCTCTTCAAAGTAAAGTTTGTTTTTTTTTAATGTTCATTGCAAATAACAAAAAACTACACTTACACTGTTTTTAGAAAGCTATACACAGAAGCCCATGCATTAAAGGAAGCATCTTGGTATACTAGAAAGCACAGTGTGTTAGTCTTAAGTTACATTCCAGGTCGGGCCATACCACTTATTATACATGATTTAATTATTATCAATTTGAAATAAGAGGATCCTTTTACGGTAGGTTGTGTTAACATCTCTCTACAAAATACATGCTCACTGTAAAAAAGAAATTCAAATAATATAGACAGTGTGTAGTGTTAAAAGCACAAGTTCCCTTTACATTTCCACTCATACCACCCACCAAGGAGCCAGAGAAAACATTAATAGGATGCTTTTAATAGGCCAGCTAATTGACCTGTTTCACTCACAGCTGTCTGGACCAAGATGCATCTCCTCTGAATTGAACAGACTCTGAACATCACTCAGAGATTCTAGAATTTGAACTCAACACAGTTACTAGAAAGAAATTTGGGCTAAGGGTGGGCACAGGGGATGGGGGGGGGGGGATTAGTGTGTTACACAGAACACAGAATTAATATATAGCAAAACAGTAGAGCCAACCATGGTAGTCATTACTGCTCTCCATCAAATATTTCTAGCTGCCTTTCTAGGCGCATGGCAAAACTGCACCTTTCCCATCCCCTTGTCATGATTTGAGGCCATACAACTTGCTTTGGCCAATAAAAAATAAGCAGAAGTGATGTATGTCTCTTCCAACTTTTAAAGTTTCCACTAGTACTTGATTTCTCACTCCCTTTCCCCCTGCAATGGCCATCTGCCAACATTATATAGTCGAAGACTATCAGTTTTGGGTTCTTGATGACAAAAGATGGGCACAGCCCCTCTCGCACCTCCTCCCAAGCTCCTCCAACATACACACAAATGATCCACTCTGAACATGTAGTGTGAGTGACAAACCTTTAATGTGTTATTCCACTGAGATGGGGAGGGGGCTATTGTTACCAACCCATAACCTACTCTACCCTAACCAGACAGACCAACTGACCGTGAAGTTAATGTAAAAAAATAGGCAAGCAAGAATAGCCAGGAATATTCTGAAAATAAAGAATAATGAAGAACTAGCCCTACTGGATAGCAGCAACAATAAACTAATAGAACAACTATAACATTAATTAAACATTAAACACTGTTCTAAACACTTTATATAAATAAACTCACTTAATCTTCCTAACAACTTTATTTGATAGGTGTTATCATCTCCAATTTACAAATGAGGACACTAAATTACAGATATTTTAAGCAACTTGGCAAAAGTCATACGGCTGAGAAAGTGGTACAGAAAAGATTTCAAAGCAAGGCAGTTTAGCACAAGTCCATATTCTTAACCATCATGCTATCCTGAACATTATAAAAAGTACCAAAATTAAAACAGCATGATACCAGCGCATACTTAGGCAAATCAGCAGAACAAAAAACTCAAATAGAATTAAACATACACAAGATTTTAGTATACAAAAAGGTGAATAAAAGAGATTTATTCAACAAATAGTTATTTGAAATCCCTATATCCTTTCTTGTCATCAAGCCCAATTTAGGGCATTTATCCTATACTACATATATGTTTGAATACGAATGAAACATTTGAAATGAAACATAAGGTTTCTCACTGTTTGAAAACAACCTAATTATAGAATTCATCCCTACAATGAAATGCTATGCATTTTATGCTCTCTCTCTGTCTCAAAAATAAATAAACGTTAAAAAAAATTTAAAAAAAAAAAAAAAAAAAAAAAGCGGGCTCTGTGCTGACAGCTCAGAGCCTGGAGCCTGTTTCAGATTCTGTGTCTCCCTCTCTCTGACCCTCCCCCGTTCATGCTCTGTCTCTGTCTCAAAAATAAATAAACGTTAAAAAAAAAATTTTTGGGGGGCGCCTGGGTGGCTCAGTCGGTTGAGCGTCCAACTTCAGCTCAGGTCACGATCTCGCGTTCGGTGGAACGTTCGAGCCCCGCGTCGGGCTCTGGGCTGACGGCTCAGAGCCTGGAGCCTGCTTCCGATTCTGTGTCTCCCTCTCTCTCTGCCCCTCCCCCGTTCATGCTCTGTCTCTCTCTGTCCCAAAAATAAATAAACGTTTAAAAAAATTTTTAAAAAAAAATTTTTTTTTAAAAAGAAATGCTATGCATTTAAAAAAAAAAAAAAATGGGGTGCCTGGGTCGCTCAGTCGGTTAAGCATCTGACTTCGGCTCAGGTCATGATCTCACGGTCTGAGAGTTTAAGCCCTGCGTCGGGCTCTGTGCTGACAGATCAGAGCCTGGAGCCTGCTTTGGATTCTGTATCTCCCTCTCTCTCTCTCTGCTTCTGCCCTGCTCATGCTCTGTCCCTGTCTCAAAAAAAATAAAATAAATAAAATTAAAAAAAAATAAATAAAATTTTTAAAAAGACAAGTTCTTTATTTACTAACATGAGGAATTTCCAAGCTAAATTAAGTGAAAAGGGCAAGGTGAAAAAACAGCGCATATAATATGCTTCGATGGGTCTTAAAAAAAAAAACAAAAAAAAAACAAAAAAAAAAAAAACACAGGACTGGGGAGATATATAGCCCATGCGCGCACACACACACACTCTATGTATCTCTTAAGTAGACACAAGAAACTGGTGAATGGATTGCCAAAATCTGAGTGGCCAGGGGAAAGGAAGTGGCAGAAACACTTCTGTACCATATGAATTTTAAACTATGTAAAGTTACTGACCATTCAATAGACAAATGATTTAAATTTTAAGAGAGAAAGACTGAGCCATTTAGCAACAGGGATATATACCAAAAGAATATACTGACTTTTCATGATAAAGAGAAGCTGAACAGCCATTATGTTCCATATACAAGCTAAAACTGAGAAAGCCAGCTGGAAGAAAGGAAAACCGAACAGATGTACACAGCAAAAAAAGATGCCAAAACCTTGCAGCCTCTGAAAGAGAAAGACGGAGCATGCAGTCTTAATTTCTAATTGCTTACCAGCTCCAGTTTCCCTAAGGCCCCGCTGTACGATGATTCCTATCTATGGAGTGTCATGATCACCAGCATACACACATACAACGCTCCTTTCCACCACCTTATGGAGTTAGCTCCATCGGTTCGCCATTTCTTTTTTTCTTACAGCACCTTCGGCTAGCTTTTCTATCTACATAGTAGATCAACAGGAAAGTACTTTAGTTTGATTTCCAAGTGCCTTTGTGAAAGAGGAAAGATTATGATTTACCTAAGTGCTAGAAATATCCAATCAGAAAAAAAAAAGTCCAGTCAGAACGTAAGTAATAATTGTATCAAAACAGAATAAAACTACACATTATGCTTATCTATATATCCAGAAGCAATGAAATCTGGTAATTGAAGCTAGGCACAGAACAAGCGTAAATACAATATATTTAAATACTAAATATATTTAGAACTTTTGAAACTTAAATATATTAACCAATAAAAATGTTCTCTATTTTTTTTTAAGTTGCTTTTTTTCTATCACTTTTTTTTTTTTTTTTTTTTTTTTAATATATGAAATTTACTGTCAAATTGGTTTCCATACAACACCCAGTGCTCATCCCAAAAGGTGCCCTCCTCAATACCCATCACCCACCCTGCCCTCCCTCCCACCCCCCATCAACCCTCAGTTTGTTCTCAGTTTTTTAACAGTCTCTAATGCTTTGGCTCTCTCCCACTCTAACCTCTTTTTTTTTTTTTTTTTTTTTTTTTCCTTCCCCTCCCCCATGGGTGTCTGTTATGTTTCTCAGGATCCACATAAGAGTGAAACCATATGGTATCTGTCTTTCTCTGTATGGCTTATTTCACTTAGCATCACACTCTCCAGTTCCATCCATGTTGCTACAAAAGGCCATATTTCATTTTTTCTCATTGCCACGTAGTATTCCATTGTGTATATAAACCACAATTTCTTTATCCATTCATCAGTTGATGGACATTTAGGCTCTTTCCATAATTTGGCTATTGTTGAGAGTGCCGCTATAAACATTGGGGTACAGGTGCCCCTATGCATCAGTACTCCTGTATCCCTTGGATAAATTCCTAGCAGTGCTATTGCTGGGTCATAGGGTAGGTCTATTTTTAATTTTCTGAGGAACCTCCACACTGCTTTCCAGAGCGGCTGCACCAATTTGCATTCCCACCAACAGTGCAAGAGGGTTCCTGTTTCTCCACATCCTCTCCAGCATCTAGAGTCTCCTGATTTCTTCATTTTGGCCACTCTGACTGGCGTGAGGTGGTATCTGAGTGTGGTTTTGATTTGTATTTCCCTGATAAGGAGCGACGTTGAACATCTTTTCATGTGCCTGTTGGCCATCCGGATGTCTTCTTTAGAGAAGTGTCTATTCATGTTTTCTGCCCATTTCTTCACTGGGTTATTTGTTTTTCGGGTGTGGAGTTTGATGAGCTCTTTATAGATTTTGGATACTAGCCCTTTGTCCGATGTGTCATTTGCAAATATCTTTTCCCATTCCGTTGGTTGCCTTTTAGTTTTGTTGGTTGTTTCCTTTGCTGTGCAGAAGCTTTTTACCTTCATAAGGTCCCAGTAATTCACTTTTGCTTTTAATTCCCTTGCCTTTGGGGATGTGCCGAGTAAGAGATTGCTACGGCTGAGGTCAGAGAGGTCTTTTCCTGCTTTCTCCTCTAAGGTTTTGATGGTTTCCTGTCTCACATTCAGGTCCTTTATCCATTTTGAGTTTATTTTTGTGAATGGTGTGAGAAAGTGGTCTAGTTTCAACCTTCTGCATGTTGCTGTCCAGTTCTCCCAGCACCATTTGTTAAAGAGACTGTCTTTTTTCCATTGGATGTTCTTTCCTGCTTTGTCAAAGATGAGTTGGCCATACGTTTGTGGGTCTAGTTCTGGGGTTTCTATTCTATTCCATTGGTCTATGTGTCTGTTTTTATGCCAATACCATGCTGTCTTGATGATGACAGCTTTGTAGTAGAGGCTAAAGTCTGGGATTGTGATGCCTCCTGCTTTGGTCTTCTTCTTCAAAATTACTTTGGCTATTCGGGGCCTTTTGTGGTTCCATATGAATTTTAGGATTGCTTGTTCTAGTTTCGAGAAGAATGCTGGTGCAATTTTGATAGGGATTGCATTGAATGTGTAGATAGCTTTGGGTAGTATTGACATTTTGACAATATTTATTCTTCCAATCCATGAGCAGGGAATGTCTTTCCATTTCTTTATATCTTCTTCAATTACCTGCATAAGATTTCTATAGTTTTCAGCATACAGATCTTTTACATCTTTGGTTAGATTTATTCCTAGGTATTTTATGCTTCTTGGTGCAATTGTGAATGGGATCAGTTTCTTCATTTGTCTTTCTGTTGCTTCATTGTTAGTGTATAAGAATGCAACTGATTTCTGCACGTTGATTTTGTATCCTGCAACTTTGCTGAATTCATGGATCAGTTCTAGCAGACTTTTGGTGGAGTCTATCGGATTTTCCATGTATAATATCATGTCATCTGCAAAAAGCGAAAGCTTGACTTCATCTTTGCCAATTTTGATGCCTTTGATTTCCTTTTGTTGTCTGATTGCTGATGCTAGAACTTCCAGCACTATATTAAACAGCAGCGGTGACAGTGGGCATCCCTGTCGTGTTCCTGATCTCAGGGAAAAAGCTCTCAGTTTTTCCCCGTTGAGGATGATGTTAGCTGTGGGCTTTTCATAAATGGCCTTTATGATCTTTAAGTATGTTCCTTCTATCCCGACTTTCTCAAGGGTTTTTATTAAGAAAGGGTGCTGGATTTTGTCAAAGGCCTTTTCTGCATCGATTGACAGGATCATATGGTTCTTCTCTTTTTTTTTTGTTAATGTGATGTATCACGTTGATCGATTTGCGAATGTTGAACCAGCCCTGCATCCCAGGAATGAATCCCACTTGATCATGGTGAATAATTCTTTTTATATGCTGTTGAATTCGATTTGCTAGTATCTTATTAAGAATTTTTGCATCCATATTCATCAGGGATATTGGCCTGTAGTTCTCTTTTTTTACTGGGTCTCTGTCTGGTTTAGGAATCAAAGTAATACTGGCTTCATAGAATGAGTCTGGAAGTTTTCCTTCCCTTTCTATTTCTTGGAATAGCTTGAGAAGGATAGGTATTATCTCTGCTTTAAATGTCTGGTAGAACTCCCCTGGGAAGCCATCTGGTCCTGGACTCTTATTTGTTGGGAGATTTTTGATAACCGATTCAATTTCTTCGCTGGTTATGGGTCTGTTCAAGCTTTCTATTTCCTCCTGATTGAGTTTTGGAAGAGTGTGGGTGTTTAGAAATTTGTCCATTTCTTCCAGGTTGTCCAATTTGCTGGCATATAATTTTTCATAGTATTCCCTGATAATTGTTTGTATCTCTGAGGGATTGGTTGTAATCATTCCATTTTCATTCATGATTTTATCTATTTGGGTCATCTCCCTTTTCTTTTTGAGAAGCCTGGCTAGAGGTTTGTCAATTTTGTTTATTTTTTCAAAAAACCAACTCTTGGTTTCGTTGATCTGCTCTACAGTTTTTTTAGATTCTATATTGTTTATTTCTGCTCTGATCTTTATTATTTCTCTTCTTCTGCTGGGTTTAGGCTGCCTTTGCTGTTCTGCTTCTATTTCCTTTAGGTGTGCTGTTAGATTTTGTATTTGGGATTTTTCTTGTTTCTTGAGATAGGCCTGGATTGCAATGTATTTTCCTCTCAGGACTGCCTTCGCTGCATCCCAGAGCGTTTGGATTGTTGTATTTTCATTTTCGTTTGTTTCCATATATGTTTTAATTTCTTCTCTAATTGCCTGGTTGACCCACTCATTCGTTAGTAGGGTGTTCTTTAACCTCCATGCTTTTGGAGGTTTTCCAGACTTTTTCCTGTGGTTGATTTCAAGCTTCATAGCATTGTGGTCTGAAAGTATGCATGGTATAATTTCAATTCTTGTAAACTTATGAAGGGCTGTTTTGTGACCCAGTATATGATCTATCTTGGAGAATGTTCCATGTGCACTCGAGAAGAAAGTATATTCTGTTGCTTTGGGATGCAGAGTTCTAAATATATCTGTCAAGTCCATCTGATCCAATGTATCATTCAGGGCCCTTGTTTCTTTATTGACTGTGTGTCTAGATGATCTATCCATTTCTGTAAGTGGGGTGTTAAAGTCCCCTGCAATGACCACATTCTTATCAATGAGGTTGCTTATGTTTATGAGTAATTGTTTTATATATCTGGGGGCTCGGGTATTTGGCGCATAGACATTTATAATAGTTAGCTCTTCCTGGTGGATAGACCCTGTCTATCACTTTTTTCTATCGCTCTGTTACTTATCAATCACTTTTTGAACACTTTTATCATCCACTATACACTCTCTGGGAATTTTACATGTAATAATTAATTTTCACAACTCTTTAAGGTATGTACCATTAGCATGACTATCTCACAGATGAAGAAACACACAGAAAAGAAGTAACTTGCCCAGAAATACTTAATTTCTAAGGTCTCTTACAGTTCTAAATTTTTCATACCTATGTCAAGATACTAAAATCACAAATTTAATCTAGGCTCTAAACCCACATAGTTTAACACCAGAATCCTATGCTATTAACTGCATACTTATAAATGGTTGCAGCTCTGACAGATGTTTAAAATTGAAAACACTCAACTAGAAAACCCAAATGCTTCAAGAATTCCAAGTATAAAAAAACTGTTTACATCAAGATGAGAGAGCAAACACAATCTCATTCTTGGTAGATCAATATCTCATATAACTTTAACATATTTATTTTAAGTAATCTCTACACCTAATGTGGGGCTCAAACTCATAACTCTGAGACCAAGAGTCACATGCTCTTCCAACTGAGCCAGCCAGGTATCCTTCTTAAATATAAACTTTTTAAAGAAATATTTTCCTGCTAATAGTAATTATCTAGCTTTCTTTTGTTATTATTTCTTTCAAAATCAATTCCAAAAAATACCTGAGAAATAAAAACAGTAGATAAAGATTAGTCACAAAATGAGCAAAATAGTAATATTTATTAATATTTATTAAAGTGAATTATACTTATTATATTTTCTTTTTCTTTTTATTACATTATCATGAGGGCTTTAGGAAGACAGTGGAGCACGAGTACAGGATATCTCCTGCTAGGTGCAACAGAGAATCGGGAAAACCATAAAACTTAACCCAAGCTCTGCTTCCTACTAGCTCTGTGGTCTTAAAGGAGACTTAACCTCTCTAACTCAACTAAATATCATCTTCATCATAGCTAAAACTATTAAGTATGTATAGCTCTCAGGGTTTTTTTTCCATGCATTGCATACTTATTTTTTATTGTTTTTCAATTCCAGTATACATAATTCCAGCTAACATACAGTGTTATATAACTTTCAGATGTACAATATAGTGATTCCACAACTCTACACATTACTCAGGGCCCATCATGATAAGTGTACTCATTAATCCCCATCACTCAATTCACCATCCCCCCTACCAATGCCCCTCTGGTAACCATCAGTTTGTTCTCTATAGTTAAGAGTCTGTTTCTTGATTTGTCTTTTTTTCCCCCCTCTGTTCATTTGTTAATCTTAAAGTCCACTTATGTGTGACATCATATGCTATTTGTCTTTGTCTGACTTATTTCACTTAGCATAATACTCTCTAGCTCCATCTCTGTGGTTGCAAATGGCAAGACTTCATTTCTTTTTTATGGCTGAATAATATTCCATTCTGTGTGTGTATGTGTGCAAACACAACCCACACCTTTTTTATCCATTCATCTATTGATGGACACTTGGGCTGCTTCCATAATTTGGCTATTGTAAATAATGCTTCAATAAGCATAGGGGTGTGTATATTCCTTTGAATTAGTGCTTTTGTATTCTTTGGGTAAATACCTGGTAATGCAATTACTGGATCATTGGGTAGTTCTAGTTTTACCTTTTTGAGGAACTTCCATGCAGTTTTCCACAGTAGCTGCACCAGTTTGTATTCCCACAATTAGTGCATGAGAATTTTTTTTTTCTCCACATCTTCACCAACACTTGTTTCTTATGTTTTTGATTTTAGCCACTCTGACAGTGTGAGGTGATATCTAATTGTGGTCTTGATTTGTATCTCCCTGATGAGTGATGTTGAGCATCTTTTCACGTGTCTGTTGGCCATCTGGATGTCTCTGGAGAAATGTCTGTTCATGTCTTCTGCCCATTTTTAATTGGATTATTTATTTTTTTCTCAGGGTTGTTTGAGGATTAAGTGAGACAGCAGAATACAGTGTCTGGCACACAAGCACCTGATTCTCTCCCAATGCTACTATGCTAGTATTAAGGCAAAATGGTTAAGAGCATAACTTTTCGGGTTAGACATGCCTTATTTTGAGACCCGTTTTCATCATTTACTGGATTAAGATTAAATGAGATTCTTACAGCAGAGTTTGGCATACAAATGCTAAATATTATATAAATAATAATACCAAAAGCAAAAACTAAGTGCCAACAAAAGATAACTAGAAATTAAACCTAGAAAAATAAGTTAGACCTGAATCTTTCTGTGCTCTACTGCTAAACTATGTGTCCACAATCAACTTGTTTCATCTCTCAAAGCATAGTTTACCCACCTGTAAACCAAGTGTATTAGAATACAGGATTTCTAAGGTCTCTCCCAGTTCTAAATTTTTTTTTAAGTTTATTTATTTTTGACAGAGAGAGAGAGAGAGAGAGAGAGAGAGACAGAGCTTGAGTGGGGGAGGGGCAGAGAGAGAGGGAGACACAGAATCCGAAGCAGGCTCCAGGCTCTGAGCTGTCAGCACAGAGCCCGACGCAGGGCCCAAACTCATGGACCATGACATCATGACCTGAGCCGAAGCCAGATGCTCAACCTACTGAGCCACCCAGGCACCCAGGTCTCTCCCAGTTCTAAATTTTCATACCTATGTCTGTCTGGCTACCAAAATCATAAATTTTATCTTGTAACAACCAACACCCTCATACATATACACACACTCTCACGGAAAAGAAAAACATATCAGCAGGAGATTGAGAAATTGAGATTCAGAGAAATGGCCAAAAATGGCAAGTTCTACAACTCCAGTTGAAGATTGACTTTTCTATTATTTTGCGAGAGAGAGAGGGAAAGAAAGTGAGAGAGAGATCATGAGCGGAGTAAGGCAGAAAGAGAGGGGGAGAGAGAGAATCCCAAACAGGCTCTGCATTGTCAGCACAGAGACTGCCTCAAGGCTCGAACTCACAAACTCACAGGATCATGACCCGAGCCGAAGCCAGGAGTCAGAGAGACACTTAACCAACTGAGCCACCCAGGTGTCCCCCAATTGAAGATTTTAACAAGAAACATGTTCATGCCAAATACTTTAAAAATATTTATTTTTTTTTTTAACGTTTTATTTATTTTTGAGACAGAGAGAGACAGAGCATGAACGGGGGAAGGGCAGAGAGAGAGGGAGACACAGAATCGGAAGCAGGCTCCAGGCTCTGAGCCATCAGCCCAGAGCCTGACGCAGGGCTCGAACTCACGGACCGCGAGATCGTGACCTGAGCCGAAGTCAGACGCCCAACCGACTGAGCCACCCAGGCGCCCCTAAAAATATTTTTAAAAGGAATGACTAACAATAATGGAAAACAGCACTTAATTTAAAATTACTACCAAAAAAACCATAAAAATATTTATCAGGAGTCTTGAGTACCTATCTAGCTCACAATGCCTCTCCTAAAAAGTCCTTCTCACACAATGGTATGCCCCGAACAGCCAAACACATTCTAGGTCACTGGTTCTCAACCAGGGGTAATTCTACCCCCAAGAAGAAACTGGCACTATCTACAGACATTTTTTGGTTGTCACAACTAGTTAGTTTTTTGGTTGTCACCATTTAGTTAGTAGGAGCAAGAAATGCCCCTAAACATCCTACAAGGCACATACCAGCCCCACAACAAAGAAACATCCAGCCTAAAATGTCAATATTATGGAGCGTGAGAAACCCTGTTATAGGTGATCTGAGCATCAATCACAATGACTGTCCTGAGAATTTGGAACTAAGAAATGAAAGTTTACTATAAACCATTCTCTTGATCAGAAAAGACATTAAAAAATGGGAAGTATGATATGAATTGAATGTCTAAGAGAGAAGAATCACGTGAGCAAACAGCCAAAACAAAAGTCAAAAAATAAATATTTCCTGAGTTTCTAGCAACCTTCCCTGTCTTTTGTCTAGGCCAGCCTAGCTGCATTCCTGTCCTTGAGCCTCCACTATCTCCATAAATATTTTCTATAGATTACATAATCTGGAGTCTCTAATTACTTTTAACCAAGAGTCCTACTCATACAGATCACTCACAGAAAACTGCTAATGTAAAAGATTCAACTACAGTAATCTAATAGTTCAACACTATTAAATTTGAAATAAATTAGTAAATAAATCAGAAATTCAGTGAAATTTTATAATAAAAATGGTGAGGTATAGAAAAAAGATCAATGAATGCTAATATGTAAATATAAGGACATCAGAGGAAATAGAGAAGACAAATAATGTGAAAGCCAGGAAAATAGTCAAAACTTCCTAAACTAGCAAGAAAACCAAAATCCAAAGATATAAGTGGTACATTATGAAAAAATTCAGAAATAATCCTTTAAGACAGACTTCTTAAAGACCTATCAAGTTCTTTAGCTTTAAGAAGAAGAATTTTATACAAACCAATAGTACAAAAAATTCTATTAAAAAATGGGCAGGGAGCACATGTGTGGCTGGGATGGTTAAGCATCCAACTCCTGATTTCAGCTTGGGTCATGATCTCGTGGTTAGGGAGTTTGAGCCCCACGTTGGGCTCTGCTCTGACAGCACAAAGCCTGCTTGGGATTGTCTCTCCCTCTCTCTGTACCCCCCCCATCAAAATTTAAAAAAACTTTACGGGGCACCCGGGTGGCTCAGTTGGTTAAGTGTCCGACCCTCGGTTTCGGCTGAGGTCATGATTTCACGGTTTTGGGAGATTGAGCCCTGCTTCCGGCTCTGTGCTGACGGTGCAGAGGCTGCTTGGGATTCTTTCTCTTTCTTTCCCTCTCTCGCGCTCGCTCGCTCTCTCTCTCTCTCTCTCTCCCCCCCACCTCTACCCTTCCCCTGCTCACGCTGTCTCTCTCTCAAAATAAATAAATAAACTTAAAAAAATTTTTAAACTTAAAAAAAATTTTTAAGAGAATAGAATTGTTGGTAGAAAGATACTAATGTAAAAATTATAACTGCCTCCCTAGAAGAGAATTAAAGGAAAAATTACTGGGGCGCCTGAGTGGCTAAGTCAGTTGAGCGTCCGACTCTTGATTTTGGCTCAGGTCATAATCCCAGGGTCGTGAGAACAAGCCTCACCTTGGGCTCCACAATGGAAAATTAAATTGGTTCCAACCATCAGTGAATGAATGAATGAATATTTCACATAGGTTCAATTTGGTAATAGAAAGGGAAAAAATACCAAAAGAAAAAAGGAAATCTTTGATAATCTTGTAAACAAATATTCCTCAATAAAAAAAAATGGTTAATATCCAAATGAAATGCTTAATAGATATATCTGAAGCATGAAACACAATAGAGCTGTTGAAAAGAATGAGAAAGGGGTGCCTGGGTGGTTCAGTCGATTAAGTGCCCGACTCTTGATTTCAGCTCAGGCCACGATCTCACAGTTCGGGAGTTCGAGCCTCACCACTGGGTTCTGCACCGACAGCAAACACAGAGTCTGCTTGGGACTCTCTATCCTTCTTCTCTGTCTGCCCCTCCTCTGCTCACTCTCTCTCTCTCTCTCTCTCTGTCTCAAAATAAATAAATAAATAAATAAATAAATAAATAAATAAATAAACAAACAAACTTAAAAAAATTTTAAAAAGCATTTAAAAAAAACAGAAAAGAATGAGAAATCTATACATTTGGTATAGAAGGGTCTTCCAGATACACTAAGTACAAAAAACAAATTTGGGAGAAAAAAATTCACATAGTACAATGCTATTTATAATAACAAGAGAACTATTAATACATATACTCATATATATGTAAATATATAGAAAGTTCTGGGAAAATACACATCAAACCATAAACATTAGTTACCTCCAACAAGGGAATATAGGATCATGGGCAGGAATATCAAAGGGGACTTTCACGTCTTGTCTATATGCTTCTGTACTGACTTTTTTTTTTTTTACATTGAGATATCTCTTCATAAATTTTTATACAATTAAAAAATACAAATTTCAAAATTAATAAAAGAAAGCTTGTGTGTTTTGTTATACACATACAAAAGCCTTCATGTATCCTTTCTTTCCTATAAGAAACAGATGGGTGATACTAACTGTGCCTGTTAGTACTGCTAGTTTTAGGAAAACGTTGTCTTAGTAATTATCTAGAACCACAAAATGCTAAGTAGCAATCTTTAGTCCTGGCTCAATATTGTTATTTTAATTTGCTGGAATTAGCGTAGAGAGAGGAACATGTTAACAAATTGTATGTGTACATACTGCATAATATATTAAGCCACAGATCATTTTCTTTGACCTTGACCACATCAAGTGAAAGGTTTCTAAACCCTCCCTCTCCTTGGAAAGCAAACCAGGAAATATAAATCGCCTGGGCCTGCTGAGCTTTGTGTTCTGCTGGATCAAAAACCAATACTGGCAGAGTTCACTGTGGAGAAGCCAGCAGTCCCACCACCAGAGACTCAGCACATTCACAACATGAAGCAAAGGGGCGGGGGAGAGCTTAATATAGGTTCCTAGGTTTTTAGCAACCAATATTAAAGTTGGCATAGTATTATATTTAATGTGTATCAACCTATGAATTTGAGTGGAAGTTCAAGCACAAACAATACAGAGAAACTGTTCTAATTAGTGTTATAACCATAAATTTATATACTGAAATCATGCACCCAATCCCAAAAGGCAGCGATTAGTAGCCAAGAGTTACTGTGCAAAATATCACACTTCCATACATGCGGACACACAAAACTAGTTTTATAGTTTTTTTTCATTAGGATGTTCATCAACATCTATTTAAGCAACATCATTCTTTTGGGCAGCAGTTCTAAATAATACCTAACAATTGAGTCATTAACATAGGTAATTACCATAGAATTGAGTAAAGAAACAGAAAGTACTCTGGAGGATTAAATTTTTTTCTTAATTCTGCCATATTACCTACAAAGAAAAAAAAAGTCTCCTTATAAATTGCATATTCCAACTATAAATGAAATATATGACTTTAGGGGCACCTAGGTGGCTCAGTCTGTTGAGCATCCGACTTTGGCTCAGGTCATGATCTCACAGTACGTGACTTCAAGCCCTGCATTGGGCTCTGCGCTAACAAACTCGGAGCCTGGAGTTGCTTCGGATTCTGTGTGTCCCTCTCTCTCTCTGCCCCTTCCCTGCTCACACTCTGTATCTCTCTCAAAAACAAATAATAAATATTAAAAAAAAATTTTAAATATATGACTTTAAGTGGCTATATATATTCCAATACCACAACACTGGAGTACTTCATTTTTAACATTAACATTTTGTAAGATAATACACCCCTAAAATTATTTGTTTACACTCAAACACCCTAGCGTATTAGCTCTTACATATGGATATTCTATATATCTAGGGGTATATCTGGATACAGAGAAAAAAATAGTTACCTACATAGTTTTATCAGTAAAATTATTACTAATTAGACATACTGTCATTTAAAATGTTTTTCATTGACAATGACTGTTATAAAAATATATAAAAGAATGTAGAATAAGAAAAATTATTCCACAATTACTCAAGGACATCTACTATGTGGCAGAAGAATTAATTCTTACAACCTAGTATCTTAGAACCTAAGAGTCATCTACACAAATATTTATGCAATTGGTATACAATATTGTCAGTTGGTAGTTTTTTTAAAGAACTTCTACCAGTATGGTTTAATTAAATCCACTATAAATATCAGAGAGTATATGTGACTAATATTTTATACTCTTCCACATTCATAGAGAAACAGGGCTTAATGCATTCATCCTTTAATAGGCAATCACTGATACCTGTTAAATCTTCTTCATGTCTAAAAAGCCAAGAGAAGAGAGCTATAATCTATCAGAGGGTGAAAGTATAAAATTATACAAATATATAAGACATGTATTTATTAATATACTTATATGTTAAATTATATAAAATATAAATTTTAAGGATGAAATATTAATAACACTAAGTCTAGAAGTTAGGACAGTAGTTCAACATTGCCATGAGATTCCAAATAGCATGAGTGCCTACTGCTCCCTTTGTTAGGCAATATCCAAGTCTCAATCCACAGCCACAGAGTATACAGATCAACTCTTGCCTACCATTCTGAAAACTGCATCACTGGTCTCAAGAGAGATTTAAAAGCCTAAAAATCTCTGTATGCGCGCGCACGCACACACACACACACAATTTCTTTGGTCTCTAATATTTTTCAATTGGGCAAGTAGGGTTTTATGGGTTTAAATGAAAAAACAGATATTAAGTGCCTAGAACATGCCTGGCACACCTCACTCAATAGATGGCAACTATTTCTTCACCACTTCTTCCAGTAACTGAGGCCTGCCCTAAATCTGTCAGCAAAACCCTAGCCCTACCTCTCTTTTCCCTCACACACTAGGTTCTTTCAAAAGTGCATCTCTTAACAGACCTCTAAACTATGAACTCTCAGAGATTAAAAAAAGTTAAGGCCAAAGCAAAAAGACCTCTCTTCCTGCCACCAAAAGATGGTAAAAGACAGTGGACACCTGCATGTGGACACTCGACTTGGAACAAATGGTCTTTTAAACCAGTTTTAAGTAAAACAGAGTCAATACATTATGTTTTCTGACTCAACTGACAATCTTTGAATAACGCTGATCCATTACTCTTCTTAATCTCACATTACCCAAAGTGTTCTCACAGTTCTTAAAGTGTGCCCCTCAACCAGCAGCGTCAGCAACAACTGGAAATTTGTCAGAAATGCAAATTCTTAAACCCCACCTCAGACCTGAATCAGAACCAGTGAGGATGGGACCCAGCAACCTGTGTTTTAACAAACTCTGCAAACTAAAGTTTGTGAACATCTGTTCTATATAATTTGGTGAAGAATCTACAGTGAAACTCCAAATTTACCTATTCCAGAAGAAACCTATTAATATTAATGAGGTTAACATTCTTAAGTATTTTGAAATTTCACGTATATGACAAAAAGCCCATATGACTCACAAAATCAATATAAAAGTCCTACTAAAACATGCTTTTAATAAGAAACTTTATAACCAGAGGTAAAAATAATACAGAGAGGCACAAAAAAGTCTCAAAGGATATCAGATGAAGGAGGCTGCATTATGATAAGTCATTAAATATTAACCAGCAAACAACTGTGCCAGCTTAGGAGATGTCTACCTAAACGTTACATTTGCATTGGCCTGTGTTTCTGGTTCAATTTCTCTGAAGAAAAAACGTCAACCCTATGAAAAGAGTGAGTGAAAAATAACCATGGACTGTGGGTCCTCTGAGAACCAGCCTCTAAGACAAATCATTCTAAGAGGGTAACATTTAAAACACTAATTCAAAAATATATATGCACCCCTATGTTTACTGCAGCATTATTTACAATAGCCAAGAAACAGAAGCAATATAAGTGTCCATCAATAAATTAATGGATAAATATGTGGGGGTGTGTATACAGATGTACACATATATACATTACACACACATACACAAACAACAGAATATTATTCGGCCATAAAAAAAAAGAGAAGATCTTGTCATTTGCAACAAGGACAGACCTAGCCGCTATTATGCTAAGTGAAAGAAGTCAAACAAATACCATATGATTTCACTTATATGTGGAATCTAAAAAACAAAAAAATGAACAAAAGTAGAATCACACCTATAAACAGAGAACTGATATTGCCACAACAGAGGGAAGTAGGAGGAGGGATGAGCAAAATGAGTGAAGGACAGTGGGAGAGCCAGACTTCCAGTTTGCAGTGAGTAAGTCACAGGAATAAAAAACACAGCACAGGGAATATATTCACTGGTATCACAATAGTACTGCATGGTGACAGATGGTAGCTACACTTGTGGTGAACAGAGCATAATGTTTAAAATTGTTGAATCAGTATGTTGTACACCTGAAACTAATTCATAGTTGTGTGTGAACTACATTCAAATGGGGGGGGGGGGGGCGCGGTGTGGAGGGGAAGAGGACATTTACTTTCAGAAAAAGGAAGGCCTAATGTGACTTCAAGTCCCCAAAATTTCCCTACCTTTTTGATGCTTTCTCAAAGTTCTTTAATAATCAAAAAACATTGGGGGGGGGGGGGGGGAAGGAACTTACAGAGAGAACACAGAGACTTAAAATATAAATGGTAAGACAATTCTATATTTTAGCATACCCTCAAGACAACACGAGCAAAAAAAAAAAAAGACAAGAGCAGTGTTTTACATGGGTTACAAAACAAACATTTTCACACACAACTCATATAATCTCTACAACCATCTCCAGGTAAATAACCCCACTGCTACTTATTGAGTACTTAGTATATAATTTTATAGGTTGGGAGCTGTAAACACTTTACTAATGTCAGACATAAAACTAATCCAATTCTAATTCTAAAACACATGTTCTCTAAATTTCTACACTAGAACAAAGATTTGGAGGCAAAAGCTTGAGTTTCAATCCCATAACTTCACTGCTACTTGACCTTAGGAAGTCATTTAATTCTTTTAACTCTTCATCATCTGTAAAATGGGAAGATCAATACCTGCTCCCACCTATTTCAGAGTAGCTATAAAGTTCAAATGAGATAAAGGACATAAAATGTCTTCATAAACTCTAAAACTATGCAAATATAATTATCATCATTCCCGATTAAAGAATGAACATGAGGGAAAAAAAAAAAAAAAAAAAAAACAAAAAACACTGAAAGGAGGTTAGAGGGGGCAAGACGCTGGTTTTTCTGTTGTTTGGCTTTTGCCTTCTTTTTAAGCATGCTGAAGACGTTTAAGAAGGAACCTCAGACTGGGGAGCCTGGTGGCTCACTCGGTTAAGAGTCTGACTTCAGCTCAGGTCATGATCCCGCAGTTTGTGAGTTTGAGCCCCAGGTCGGGCTCTGTACTGACAACTCAGAGCTTGGAGCCTGCTTCAGGTTCTGTCTCTGTCTCTCTCTCTCTCTCTACCAGCCCTGCTTGTATCCTTTTTCTTTCAAAAACAAACTTAAAAAATAAATAAATAAAATAAGGAACTTCAGACTTCACAATTTACCTGGGACCTTACTGTCAATTGGGTTGTGAGAAGAGAATCTGTACCACAACTTATTTTGTCATTTTGCTATAAGCAGAGTCACAGTTATGCATCTGTAACTTCTGCAGATTTGGAGATTAACAAAAATGTAACAGTTTATTTCTTTGGAAAAGTTTAGTTCCCTTAAGAATCAGTGGCCACAACAGTGGGCACCTGGCTGGCTCAGTCAGAAGAGCATGCAACTCTTTTTTCAAAATGTTTATTTATTTTGAGAGAGAGAGGGCAAGTCAGGGTGAGGCAGAAAAAGAATCCCAAAGTGCAGAGCCCAAGGCTAGGCTCAACCTCAGGAACCATGAGATCATGACCAGAGCCAAAATCAAGAGTCAGATGCTTGCTTAACCAACTGAGCCACCCAGGCACCTGGAGCATGCAACTCTTTATCTGAGGGTCATGACTTTGAGCCCCAGGAAGAGTATAGAGATTACTTAAAAAAAAAAAAAAAAAAAAAATCAGTGACCCCCCCCCCCCACACACACACACACATACACAAGCAATCAGTGACTAGGCCACTATAATTAAAATTCCCTTTTAACAGCCTTCCTATTCTTTCTACAGTATCATTTTCAACCTGGGGTGCCTAATCTTTCATTCTGCAAACATTAAAACATGAAGTACAGATCCAAAATAAATAAGCAAATCAGCTCACTTAAACTGATGAGTTTAAGGGAAAATTTTTATTATTCAAAATGTCACAATTTAAGGTTAATTTTTAATAGTATTTTCAGCAAATGAGAAAAGTAAAGCTGAAGTGAAATCCTCAACTATTCCAAGGTCTGTCAGATATTAAAAAGACAATAAGTGGCACAAAAACACTCAGATCAATGGAACAGAATAGAGAACCCAGAAACGGACCCACAAACATACGGCCAACTAATCTTTGACAAAGCAGGAAAGAAAGAATATCCAATGGAGAAAAGACAGTCTCTTCAGCAAGTGGTGCTGGGAAAACTGGACAGCGACATGCAGAAAAATGAACCTGGACCGCTTTCTTACACCATACACAAAAATAAACTCAAATGGATGAAAGACCTAAATGTAATAAGAGGAAGCCATCAAAATCCTCAAGGAGAAAAGCAGGCAAAAACCTTTGACCTTGGCCGCGGCAACTTCTTACTCAACATGTCTCCAGAGGCAAGGGAAATCAAAGCAAAAATGAACTATTGGGACCTCATCAAAATAAAAAGCTTCTGCACAGCAAAGGAAACAATCAGCAACACTACAAGGCAACCGACAGAATGGGAGAAGATATTTGCAAACGACCTATCAGATAAAGGGTTAGTATCCAAAATCTATAAAGAACTTTTCAAACTCAACATCCAAAAAACAAATAATCCAGCGAAGAAATGGGCAAAAGACATGAATAGACACTTCTTCAAAGAAGACATCCAGATGGCCAACCGACATATGAAAAAATGCTCCATATCACTCATCATCAGGGAAATACAAATCAAAACCACAGTGAGCTACCACCTCACCCCTGTCAGAATGGCTAACACTAACTGAGGCAACAACAGATGTTGGTGAGGATGCAGAGAAAGAGGATCTCTTTTGCATTGTTGGTGGGAATGCAAGCTGGTGCATCCACTCTGGAAAACAGTATGGAGGTTCCTCAAAAAACTAAAAACAGAACTACCCTACAACCCAGCAATGCACTACTAGGTATTTATCCAAGGATACAGGGATGCTGTTTCAAAGGGACACATGCACCCAATGTTTATAGCAGCACTATCAACAATAACCGAAGTGTGGAAAGAGCCCAAATGTCCATCGACAGATGAATGGATAAAGAAGATGTGGTATATATATACAATGGAGTATTACTCGGCAATCAAAAACAATGAGATCTTGCCATTTTCAACTACATGGGTGGAATTATGCTAAGCGAAATTAGTCAAAGAAAGACAAATATGACTTCACTCATATGAGGACTTTAGGAGACAAAACAGATGAACATAAAGGAAGGGAAACAAAAATAATATAAAAACAGGGAGGGGGACAAAACATAAGAGACTCTTAAATATGGAGAACAAACAGAGGATTACTGGAGGGGTTGTGGGCTAAATGGGTAAGGGGCATTAAGGAATCTACTCCTGAAATCATCGTTGCACTATATGCTAACTTGGATGTAAATTTAAAAAATAAATGGAGAATATACCAAAAAAAAAAAAAAAGACAAGTAAGTATCCAACCCCATATCGCTAGTCACAAAACATCAGCTCACCAAAAAGGTCCAATAGCAGAGTTCAGGAAAGTCATATATCACTCACCCCTTTCACACCAAAAACAGCCCTATTATTTTTATTCCTTCTAAATTATTTTCATAAAAATCACTTTTGACAAGTTATAACAACTTACCCATACATTAACAATAAAAAAAGAAAAAACAATAAAAATACCATTCTCATTTTAAACGAGAAAATATTTCTTCCTACAGAAGAAAAATCATGGACTCCGATTAAGCCATTTCTATAACATCTGTACATTTTTACTGATTAACTACAAAACAACATTTGATCTACCTTTAAACCTACATGTAAACTCAATAGCCTGCCAGACTTCAACTCCATCTATGAAATGATGTGCTAATATCTCGTGAAACTCACCATTTGTATACTCGTTCCAGGATCCAAATTTTTTGTGTAAATGTCAAATGATAGATTGAGGAGCTTTTGAATCTGATTCATTCATTCATTCAATTCAGAATGTGTCATGTATTTCTAAGCAGTTCTTAACTAGGAGCAATTTTACCCCCTGCCTCAGGGGCCATTTAGTAATGTCTGTAAACCTTTCTGGTTGTCCCAACTGGAGGCCAGTGTTGCTACTGGCATCTAGTGAGTAGAGGCCAGTGTGCTGCCAAATGTCTTACAAAGCACATGACAGCCCCCTACAACAAAGAACCATCCACCCCAAAATGTCGACACTGCCAAGGCTGAGAAACTCCGATCTACAGAAAAGTTTATAAACACTGATCTGTCTAGAAACAGTACTCACTTCACCTTTGTTTCCTGTATTATTTGCTAATGACATTCTTTTCATACTAGACTTTGGCAACAAACTTACCCTATTCCCATCCTTTCAATTAGCTTCTCACTTCCAAACTTGTCAATAATCATCATCTCAGCCAATTTCAAAACCTTACAGTCTTCGACTCACCCCTATTTTTATAATATTAGTAATGGCAGCAGCTGACACAAATTTAGCTCTTATCATGCATTACATATATTAACTAATTTAATCTACATACTATTATTATTAGGTGCTCTTATCCTCATTTTACAAAAGGAGAATCCAAGGCACAAAAACGTTAAATAACTTGCCCAGGGGTCACATATATAATAAGCATCTGAGCCAGGTTTCAAATCCAGGCAGAATGGCCCCAGAGTTAATGCCCTCTATAAATATTCCAAAGTGATCTCTTGTTCATCCTCCATATTGAATCATGAAGTCCTCTAAGTTTTACAAGGGCAGAGACTCTTGTTATGCTCACAGCAAGATCCCCAGAGCCCAGTTACATAATAGGTACTCAAAAAAATTTTTGTTTATTCAATGAATGAAATATCCCTCAAACTTACCCACCCTCACCCCCCCACCCCCACCCATTTCCATTGCATCCACTTAAGGCCAACTGTTCAGCATTTCACACTTGGGCTTGATGATATATTCTATGAATTAGCCAATCAGGTAAACTGGTATCAACTCCTCTGCCACATTTTCCATTACCCAGGCCCAATCAAATATATTCAAAGCTTTCTTCCCACTGCTTCAATTAGAATCATAAAATCTTAGAGTCAGAAGGTACCTCAGCATTCATCCAATCCAACATCTTGCAGATAGAGAACCCCAAAGATGATAAGTGACTAAATCACACAGCCAGGTGGAGCCAGGGCCAGAATTTGATTCTTGCCATTTTTGCTCTAAGATTTACTCCTGGAGGACTTGCTTCACTCCAAACAGGTGTCTCCTCACTATCCCATCAGCAAATTATGTTAATTCCCATTGTTCATGCTCAAGTCTTTTCTCCTGCCCAGCCTGTCTTCTTTTTCTTGATCCATAGATCCAAGTCCTATCCATCCTTCAAAATCTCTTCCCATTCCATTCTTCATGACATTCCTCCTTCTCTGAAAAGTTTCTGTCCTCAGTAAGATGCTAAAGGAAGAGAATCACTGCTGCCCTACTGGACCAAGTTTAATGCCTACTAACACTTCCCACAAAGTGAGGCTACTTGAATGATCTTCCTTGAAAACTATTCATCCATTCTTTCCTCCTGTGTTTTAGAAAGTGATTTCAATAAAAGCTAACTCACATATAGCACTTTCATAAAAATGTTCATATACCTGGAAGAGAAGCTGACTCACATCTTTAATAGTAGACATGTAACACTTGAATGGCCCAAAATAATTTGTATCTCCTCCACTGAGAAACAACTCAGCATGCTCACAAAGTCCAAACCCAGAGCTCTATGATACAACTCAGCTAGCAGCCACAGCTCCCCAGGTTCATCTCTTTTCTTTGCATAATGCTATGCATACAATCATTATTTCCTCCAAAACTCCATTTCTAACAGTCACACTTCCTTTCCTTCCTTCTCCTCCCTATATTGTTCAATTTAGACACCCTGTATCTTTTATCCTTTATTATTTTCTTTATGCCTCCTTAATGAAATTCCAACCTCTCATCCAACCTCAACTATGCAGTCCTTGTCACATCTATCCATGTGACATCTATCTCTTCAGCCTAAGGTCTTGTGATATCTCACGATAACCCATGAAGCTCAATTGTTTTTCCCCCTTCGCCACTCTTCCTTCCTCTAGAAAAGTGGTCTCAAAAGTGGTGTGGGTGCAGCTCAGAGGAAGTGCAAATGGATCCAGTGGGCTGCAGGGTAGAAAAATATCAGAATTCTCATTATACTTGTTTTTTCATCTCATCCTTTCTTAAATTCTATTTCTGTGTGCATTTACAAGTTACATAACATATCGGTACAGAACAAGTACATATATAATTAACAGATACATAAGTTCCTGGAGTATATGCTCTTTTACTGATAAGAGGGTATGATCAAAAGAGTTGGGAGACAACCATTCTAAAAATACCTGGATAATGAAGCCAAAGCAATAGGTTCCAGACTAGCGCAGGATACATGTTACACATGTGCATATGAACAAGGAAGAAAACTCTTCTTCACATCCAAAGTCCTAACCATGACCACCAACCTCTAACCCCTACCAGCTTCTCAGAAGTGTATCCTACTCAAAAAAAAGCAGAACATAGGAGGGTCTAGCAAAGCCCTTCATGTGCAGTTTGGGGCGGGGGTGGGGAGGGTGGGGACGTCAAAAGTACTGAG
This sequence comes from Panthera onca, assembly GCF_046562875.1. Taxonomy (NCBI): domain Eukaryota; kingdom Metazoa; phylum Chordata; class Mammalia; order Carnivora; family Felidae; genus Panthera; species Panthera onca. The sequence goes on from NC_138355.1 coordinate 23,618,695, forward strand.
ACACTACCCTTATCTTTGCCACGGAATAGTATTTCAGGTCACAGCTCACTATTCTGACACTGCTCTTAGTCTGACTTATACGTACATATACACTTTATACGCCACTATCTCCTGAGATTCAGTTCCTATTTCCAAATCCCTTGAGGCACAACCCGTTCCCTTCGCTAACGACCGATTTACACTAACACCTACTGGATCGAGCCCACACCTCCCAGCATCCTTCCCTCCCCTGGGGATACTATCCACCGTCTTCACCGAGCCACACAGTGTCCCAAGATACAGCACAGTCCATCCACGGTCCCTAAGACCACTTCTCTTTCCTTCTCCGCCCCCAGGAGCTGCCAGCCAGGCTGGAGACGGGAGGGGGGGAGGGGTGTGACTCGCCTCCCGTGACTGGCCCAGATGGCAGCGGATTCCGCCCCCAGTCTCAGGCACCCCGCCACCCCTCGACCCCCTAGAGCTGCCTGTCTGCCTCCCACCCCGCCCCAACCCCACCCCCAGCCTCCCCCACGCCCTCACGCCGGCTCCCGGACACTCACCATGCTGGGTGAAGATATTGAAGCCGGCCTCTGTGGTGCGCCCCGCCAGGTCCCGCCTGCGGCCGGAGGGCCTGGCTGCACTGCTGCCCCGGATCCCGCGAGGCTGCGGCTGCTGAAGCCCCGGAGCCTCCCCGACGCGGCCCACCTGCTGCCCCATCCCTGCGCTCGCGTACTCCCGCGCCCCCGCCGACCCCAGGTCACATTCCTCCTCGGCTCCGGCCTCAGGCTCCCGGCGCTGCTCCGGCCTCTCCTTCCCAGACCAGGCCCCGGCCCCGAGCGGTCGGGCCGCCGGCGGCTCCGCACGCGGACTCCTCACAGCAGCCGCTGCGCTGCCTCTGGGCGACTCACAGATTCTCCTCCCTCCTCCTCCCGCGGCTCCGCGCCCCCAACGCCGCCGTCGCCGCCGCCGCCATCTTTAAACCACCGAGCACTGGGCGAGCGTGGGACAGAGCGTCTCCCGCCCCCAGCCCGACCAGTCACCTCCGCTACTCGGAGGGAGGGCTTCCCGGCGGCCCCGCCCCGCCCGCCCCGCCCCCGCCTCCTCGCGGGGTGGGTCCCCCCAGAGCCCACCTCGCTGGCACGTCCACAGCTCCTTCGGGTCTTTTGGTGGGCCTCCGCGCCACCTGGGCCTCCCAGGTCTGAATCCGCCTTAGCGATCCCTCCCAAGTTCGGCTCTACATGCTACCTCCTTTGGGGGATGGACGGTCTAAAGCCATCCCTGTCCCACCTCCACCTGTCAAATCAATCAGTTGCGGTGAGCGCCCCAGGTGCATGGCTCTTTAGCAGGCACAGTCGGGACAGAAACGCACGAGGCTTTTGCTGCTTGCCATCCAGGTGAGGCTCCCTAAAACGCCCAGGAGATTCCCTTTCAACACCACTGTCAGCAGCAGGCCTAGAGTCTAAGATTATACAAAATTTACGTGAAGATACTAAAAAAGGTACATTATTATTTTATTGTAGTGTTTTGAAATTATTTCATGATGTTAAGTTGCACTCGCCTCGGTTGTCTGCACTTTGAAGTCTCTCACTGGAGAAGCAGTTGTGGCCCCACTCCTCATATTACCATGAATTCCTCTTGAGCTCCTTTACCGTCTAACCACATGTGTGTTCCTGTTACCCTTAACAATGCTTGACAGTAAAGCTAATCTTCCCACCGGTATGCTTTATATACCGTGCACGTGGTCAGGTCTCCTTTTGATGACAAAGGGGGAAAAAAATGTTTCTCTTTGACCCTGTTTCTGAGTCAGAACTTACTCATCATTAGCTTATATTGTCTAAAGAGGGTGACGCAAAACAGCAGTGTTTTTTATCCATGCACACACATAACGTATGTATAAATATCCACTAATCATTCTGCCCCTGCACATTCTTGCATCTTAATATTGATCCAGTTTTTTTGAATTCTCAAAGAACTTGATAACTACCCTCTTACCATTCCCTTCACTTCCGTATTTCCTTGATAAAAAGTATCAGTTATTGCAGGTACCACCCTGAAATTTTGCTTAAAATTAAAACAGACAGGATGGGAAGCATTGCAAAGAAGCAACAGAACAACCACTGGGAAGATAGGTTTGGAGGGAAAGGTGGATGCAGCTTTCCTTATTGCATCTTCCGGAGAACCAGGATGACCTTAGATGAACCATCCCCTGACACTGATACCACTTTAAGAACACTATGGAATTATCCCATTGCCATCCAGGGTGTAACCAGAAATGACTGAAATTGCTCCCCCAAATGGGAACAGAAGCACTATGCTTTAGCACTGGATAGAATGTGAATTTTCCATTTGTATCAAAGTTTTCCTGTGTTTAAAATACTTTTTTTTTCTTTTAATTCCCAAAGTGTTTGCAACTACAGGGGGAAAAATCATTGACACAGGATAAAGGTTATCATAGAGTAGAATTTGGTTTGTTTGGATTTTGCTATCTGAGAGAATTTTAATTTGAGGATAATGGTATGGCCTCTCCGCTAATTCATGCATGTTCCATAATAGATGAGTACAGTATAGTACAGTGGTTAAGGGCAGGAACTCTGAAGCCAGACTGAGTTCAAAACTGGACTCTGATACTTATTAATTATTTAATCTTGGGCAAATACTTCACCTTTTGTGCACCAGTTCCTCATCGGTGAAGTGATGATAACAATAATACCTATCTTACAGGGATGTGGTTAGAATTAAATTGGTCAACATAAAACACTTAAAACAGTATTTGACATTTATTAAGTGTCATATAAGCGTTTACTATTTGTACAAAAAAAATGAATGTTTTCAAAGTCAGTAAGATTTTCCCAAACCTAATTTTTTCAAGTTGTATAACTTAGGTTATGAAACAAATTCTACAGTATTTGTTCAGATGAGCCCCCCCACACCCCCACTTGCCACCAGCCACAAAAACACACACAAACCCCTCCCCAAAAAGCATGTAGAATCATATATCACTGTATTAGTCATTCCTACGTGGTTTTGCACATGGGCACTGTTATGTAATACCTTTGTTTTGCATATGAAGATTCCTCTACCATTGATTCTTAAGATCCTATCTAAACTAAAGTATCCTGTAAGTGGAGACTTAGGATATGTGCATTTATTTTGTGGATATTTGCCTTTCTTTAATTTTCAAAGTGAAATGGGAATTTTAAGAATGCGGGATGGTGATAAGACTAGGGAGAAACCTAGTTCATCAGGTGTGGGAAATTATTTCATCTCAATATAACAAAAGCCAAGTGACTTGACTGACAATTACATTTAAACATTTAAAACATTTGTGGACTGCCTGGGTAGCTCAGTCGATTGAGCCATGACCTCCGCTCGGGTCATGATCTCACTGTTTGTGGGTTTGAGCCCTGCGTCGGGCTCTGTGCTGACCGCTCAGAGCCTGGAGCCTGCTTTGGAGTCTGGCTGTCCCTCTGTCTCTACGCCTCTCCCGCTCACTCTCTGTCTCTCTCAAAAATAAATAAACACTAAAAAACATTTTTTTAAACATTAAAAACAATCCCAAGTAGTACTGTAGTACCGTCTCAAACCGAACTGAGGGCAGCTGGGAGCTCCAGGTGGGGGCAATAACCAGGTGAAAAAAAGCAGCAGGGCTGGTACATAGTAGCACAGGGCCAGCCTCAACCAGCCAATAGCCAGGGGCTGGCACGAAAGATCAGACAGACATATCACCAAGGCACACCGAAGACAGATGCTTATCATCTTTACCTTCCCTGTAATAGGAGCAATACCACTGTTTCCAGAAGCAAGGGACTCAGGAGCAACACTTCACTGATCCCGGTCTTTACCAGTCTACATTTCCAGGCCATTGCCACATTCTCACATTGTCTTTCATATCTACTTCTTTCTCTACATCTGTATGAACGCGGTGTTCCTTTCGACTCAGGTCATGTCTGCTGGATTCTCCTATTAGCCTTTCTTGCCTAGCTTCCTGACCTTCAGCACCAAGCAACTCACTAAAACAAAAACGTTTCTTCCTCTCATCACTTTGCCGACTGTGCTTCCCGCTCCCCTTCATTGTGTACAATGTTAACATTTTTCACCTAATGTTTCAAAATTATTTTTCCAGGACACCCTGGATTATAATTGCTTAATGGGCATCATCTCTTGTTCCTCCTATTGTAGGCATGTATGTTTTATCCAATTAGCCTAATTCATGGTGTATTCTTTCTTAGCTATGACTTTGCCAATAATCATATTCTCCCCAATATGGCTCCCAAGTGACGCCTCTTACAGTACTCAGGACTACTCAGATCCTGCCTCCTTCATAAGAGAATCTCACACTCATCCACAGACTTAGCAGTTTCCCTGGACCCTTCGCAGTCCCTACCTAAAACAACCACAGCTGGTAACAATTCTTTGCCTATAACATTCAATTGCCTTCCTCTAAGGTAATCAGAAGGGGGTAGGGGAGGGGGTGGGGGTGACGGGGTGGGGGCGGGTGTTGCAATGCTCCACTGATCCCTGTGTTTACCAGTGTGCATTTCCAGGCTGATAAATGTGTTTAATTTTGACATGCGGCTCAGCATCACAGGGTTTGGGAAAGACCCTTAGAAGTCACCTAGGCTAATCTGGAATTCCCTCTACAATAACTCCAGTGAGGGAACTCATTTATTTTGAGGAGTTCTAATTGTTGAAAATTCCATCCAAAAGTTAAACTGACACATGCATCCTTGAACTTCTACCTGCTTCACCCTGGTCCTAATTCTATGCAGTAGCTGAACAGAATAAATCTTTCTTCTTCTACATAACCGCCCTTCAAATATTTGAGAGCTGTCACGTTTCCCCCAATTTTTCTTTTACCACTTGTATACATGTATATGCTTGTATAGTTATGTTTATCTCTATTGGTTTTATCTACCTGGGCGGAAAATGTTTATGTAGATAAAGTGGAAGAAAAAAATGTCATTTTATATGTAGCATTTTTTCCTTTTTTCCCCAGCTTTATTGAGATGTAATTGACATACAACATACTTTAAGTTGTACAAGATGTTGATTTGAGACACATATATTGCAGAATGATTACCAACATAGATTTAGTTAACACTTCCGTCAAGTCACACAATAACCATTTCTTTTTTGTGTTGACAACATTTAAGACCTACTCTTTCAGCAACTTTGAAGTATATAGTACAGTAGTATTAGATATAATCACCATGCTGTGTATTAGATCCCCAGAGCTTATCCCCAAACTAGATATGTACCCTTGGTCAAACATCTCCCCATTTTCCCCACCCCCGCCCCTGCTAACCACCATTCTAGACTATTTCTTTTTTTTCTTTTTTATTTATTTATTTTGAGAGAGACAGAGAGCAAGCAGGGAAGGGGCAGAGAGAGGGGAGAGAGAGAGAGAGAGAGAGAGAGAGAGAGAGAGAGAGAGAGAGAATCCCAAGCAGGCTCTGCGCTGTCAGCACAGAGCCTGATGTGGGACTTGAGCTCACAAACCGTGAGATCATGATCTGAGCCGAAACCAAGTGTAGGACACTTAACCGACTGAGCCACCCAGGTGCACCTCTCTTCTCTGTTTCTGTGAGTTTGGCTTTTTTAGATTTCACATTTAAGTGACATACAGTATTTGTCTTTCTCTGTCTGACTTATTTCACTTTAACAATGCCCTCAAGAAAAAAATAATAATAATAATTCCCTCAGGTCAATTTATGTTGTTGCAAATGGCAGGATTTTATTCTTTCTCATGGCTGAATAATATTCGTGTGTGTGTATGTGTGTGTCACATCTTTACCCATTATTTTTAAGCTGTATGTGCACACAGTACTTTGGATTTGTTTATGTGTGGTTTGTCTCTGCCTCATTCTTGTATTAAATTTTTAAAGGGCTATAGAGTGCCAAATACAGTTCCATTTATAGATCCACACTTTAAGAGTTTTTTTGGATGATGATGAAGAGGAGGAGTATTCTTATCTAGATGGGATAAAGTCATTCTCTTTGAAGATAAGGAGTTGGATTAAATGACCTCTTGGGTTCCTTTTAGCCCCAAGGGTCTATGATTCAATGTTTCTTTGATTAACAAACTTTATAAATTATTAAGGGACTATTTCAAACAATTAGCAAAGTGCTATATAAATGTTATGAGAAGCAATAATAACATCCATTCGTTGTAAATTAATATATTAGTATTTACTCCTTTTCTGTGGTAATAATGAAATCACTGACTAAGCAATCCACTTAACATGTAGCCTATCAGTAACTATAGTGTAGAGAAATTGAGCCTGGTTTAGAATTCACGTGTACTGGGGTTGTTTCCATTGCATAACATACCACCCCCAAACCTACTACTTACAACAAGAGTCATTTACTACTTCTTGCAATTCTATGGCTTGCTGGATGGTTCTGCTCCTGATGGCACCTAGGCTCACTCATGTGACAGAGGGAGGGGCAGCTGAGTTGGAAGGTTCACAATGGCCTCATTCACATATCTGGCAGTTGGTGCTGTCGTCCGTTAGTATCTCTGTTCTCCTCCGTGCAGCCTCTTGTGGGCTGAACTATGTCCTCCCCCAACTTCATATGTTGAGGCTCATGACTGTATTCAAAGGTATGATCTTTAAAGAGGTGATTAGGTTAAAATGAGGTTATTAGGGTAAACCCTATTCCGACACGACCTTATAAGGTGTCCTTATAAGAAGAGAAAGTTTGGACAAAAACCACACAGAGGAAGATCATGTGAAGACATAGGGAGAAGACAGCCATCTACAAACCAAGGACCCAACCTTGCTGATACCTTGATCTCATATTTCCAGCCTTCCATACCTTAGGGAAATTAACATCTGTTGTTTAACTCACCCAGTCTTCTGTACTTTGTTATGGCAACACTAGCAAACTAATACAATCTAATCTATTGGAGAATAAGAGATGTATTCAACATGCCACAGCCAGGTGACTTACACAACAGAAATTCATTTGCTCACAGTTCTTGAGGCTAGAACTCCAAGGTCACAGTGTCAGCAGGGTTGAATCTTTCTGAAGACTGTGAGGAAGAATCTGTTCTCTGCCTCTCTCCTAGCTTCTGGTGGTTTGCTGGTAATCTTTGGTGTTTCATCATCCCAGTTCTGCCTGCAACTTCACGAGGTGTTCTTTCTGTGTGTGTCTACATCTACATTTCCCCCCTTTCTAAGGGTGTGAGTCATATTGGGCTAGGGCCTACCCTGATGACCTGATGTTAACCTGATTACCTCCCTAAAAACCCTGTTTCCAAATAAGTTCATATTCTGAGGTACTGGGAATTAAGACTTCAACATAAGGATCCGTGGGAAACATTCAACCCATAATGTTGAACTTCCTCATGGCACGGTGGTCTCAAGATTTTAAGACAGCAACAGTAGAAGGGGCAAGATTTCTTGAGGCCGAGGCTCCAAGACTCACAGCATCATTTCCACCGCATTTCATATGAGGTTAATAATAACATCTACGGGGCGCCTGGGTGGCTCAGTCGGTTAAGCGTCCGACTTCGGCTCAGGTCTTGATCTCACGGTCCGTGAGTTCAAGCCCCGCGTCGGGCTCTGTGCTGACAGCTTAGAGCCTGGAGCCTGTTTCAGATTCTGTGTCTCCCTCTCTCTCTGACCCTCCCCCGTTCATGCTGTCTCTCCCTGTCTCAAAAATAAATAAACGTTAAAAAAAAAATTAAAAAACAAATAATAATAACATCTACTCTCAAGGGTTGTATGAGGAGTTAATACATGTGAAGCTCTTAGAACAGCCATAAGAGATTGGTCTAGGGGTGGCCAGATGACCCAAGTTTGACAAATTACAGTCCTTCCCTCCCTAAACATTTTGGCATTGATATTGAGAGGGGCCAGCCCCTCTTCAAGAACTTAGACCATGAGATATAAAGAAGAAAATCTTTTGGCAGCCATGTTTCCCCTCATTTGGAGTAGAGAAAAAGGGGGAACTGGTATGCAGGGAGAAAACCAAGTATTTATATTTGCGATCTATTTTTTGCTTCAGCTGGCTGGAGCTGACTTTCATAATCCTTACTGATACAATCAATACAATCAATGTAAATGCTCTGCTATAACCATGTTTACTTAATGCAAATTACTCATGCATGACCAGTAACTTGGAGAAGGTTATCAGTAGAGCAAATAAGCTGAGCAACCTCATTCGGACCTTTCCCAGCATGTTAAATGTTTTGAAGTGATCAGTAATAACCTTCCTCACAGTTAAAGAGAAAGCTTTACCAATAAGTGAATAGCTTTTAGCCTTAGTCCTTGGGAGGACTTCCCAACCCCTAGCCTAGGTTAGATTGCCTCATCTTCACAGAGCTTCCATAGCAACTCATTATCCCCTACCGATGTCCCACATTCCTGTAATTCCTTGTTGAGTATCTGTCTTCCTCACTAGATTCTAAGCTCTATGAGGGCAGGGCGAGTGTCTGTCTCATTCACCAGTGTAACGCCAGCAATGAGTACAAGGTCTAGCATGCGCGAAGTGCTCATTAAATATTTATTAAATAATATAGAACATTAGGAATCTCTCCTTTCTACCTTTCCTACAAATAATTTTTCAAAAATATTTCTTTTGCAAATTTAAGTGGAAAGCGATCACAGTAATAAATTCTCATTTTAGGAGATTTCAAAAATGCAGAAAATTACCCAGAAGAATGATAATGTTGTCTATAATCTCACCATTCAGCCATAAATATTTCTGGTGGTTTGCCTCTCAGTTTTTTTCTTTTATGCATATATACGTATGCATTTATTTGAGTTTTTGTTATTAAAAAAAAATTACACAACTTACTCTGTCTTAAGAATTAAAGTAACATAAGACATAGATCAAAAAGTGAAAGTTGTCCTTTAACTCTCCTCCCAATTGTTAAAAGTGATGATTTGATGATATATGTATATATTGTGAAATGATTGGCACAGTAACTTAACACATCTGTCACCTCACATAGGTCCGTTGGGGGGGGGGGGTGTGGGTGTGTGTTCCTTTCTTTTTTTAAAATTTTTTTATTATTTTTTTATTTAATTTATTTTATTTTTTTAAATGTTTATTTATTTTTGAGACAGAGAGAGAGCATGAACGGGGGAGGGGCAGAGAGAGAGGCAGACACAGAATCGGAAGCAGGCTCCAGGCTCTGAGCCATCAGCCCAGAGCCTGACGCGGGGCTCGAACTCACGGACCGCGAGATCGTGACCTGAGCTGAAGTTGGACGCTTAACCCACTGAGCCACCCAGGCGCCCCTGTGTGTTCCTTTCTTAAAAGCAACATTGGGGCACCTGGGTGGTTCAGTCAGTTGGGCATCTGACTTCAGGTCGGATGATCTTGCAGTTTGTGAGTTCAAGCCCGGAATCTGCTTCGGATTCTGTGTCTCCCTCTCTCTCTCTTTGCCCCTCTCCTGCTCACACTCTGTCCCTCTCTCTCAAAAGTAATAATGATAATAATAATTTTACAAATTAAAAAAAAAATTCAAGATGGTTGGGGCGCCTGGTTGTCTCAGTCAGTTAAGTGTCCAACTTCAGCTCAGGTCATGATCTCATGGTTCGTGGGTTCGAGCCCTGCGTTGGGCTCTGTGCTGACAGCTCGGAGCCTGGAGCCTGTTTCAGATTCTGTGTCTCCCTCTCTCTCTGCCCCTCCCTCGCTAGTGCTCTGTCTCTCTCTGTCTCTCAAAAATGAATGAAAACATTAAAAAAATAAAAAAGAATTTCAAGATGGTCATCCTTAGCAACATAATTGTGGATATGTCTCCTCAGGCAAAGGAAACAAAAGTAAGCATAAACTACTGGGACTACATCAACTACACCAAAATAAAAAGCTTTTCCACAGTGAAAGAAATCATCCACAAAACTAAAAGGTAACCTACTGAATGACAGAAGATATTTGCAAATGATATATCTTATATGGGGTTAATATCCAAAATGTATAAGGAACTTCTACAACTCAACTCCAAAATAAGAATCACCATCATCCTCATCATCATCTTATTTAAAATGGGCAAAGGAGGAGCGCCTGGGTGGCTTTGTCGGTTAAGCGTCCGACTTCGGCTCAGGTCATGATCTGCGGTCCGTGAGTTCGAGCCCCGCGTCGGGCTCTGTGCTGACAGCTCAGAGCCTGGAGCCTGCTTCAGATTCTGTGTCTTCCTCTCTTTCTGCCCCTCCCCTGTTCATGCTCTGTCTCTCTCTGTCTCAAAAATAAATAAACGTTAAAAAAATTTTTTTTTAAAATAAATAAATAAAATGGGCAAAGGACATAAATAGATATTTTTCCAAAGAAGACATCCAGATGGCCAGCAGACACATGAAAAAATGCTCCACATCACTCATTATCAGGGAAATGCAAATCAAAGCCACCCAATGAGTTATCACCTCACACCTGTCGGAATGAAAATGATAAGAAATGACAAGTGTTGGTGAGGATGTTGAGAAAAGGGAACCCTTGCGCCTGTTGATGGGAATGTAAATTGGTGTAGCACTGTGAAAAACAGTGTGGAATTACCTCAAAAAAAAAAAAAAAAAAAATAGAGGGATGCCCGGTGGCTCAGTCAATTAATGGTCTGACTCTTGTTTTTGGCTCAGGTCGTGATCCCAGGGTCATGGGATTGAGCCCCATGTCAGGCTCTGTGCTGAGCATGGAGACTGCTTGGGATTCTCTCTTTCCCTCTGCCCCTCTCCTCCTCTTGTGCTCTCTCCCTCTTAAAAAAAAAATTTTTTTTTTTTAAATAGAAATACCATACAATCCAGTAATTCCACTGCTGGGTATTTACCCACAGAAAATGAAAACACTAATTCAAAGAGACACATGCACATTAGCATTATTTACAATAGCCAAGATATGGAAGCAACCTAAGTGTCCATTGATAGATGAATGGATAAAAAAGTGGCAACATGTATGTGTGTGTGCACACATACAATATGGAGGGTACAAAGCTAAGTGAGATAAGTCAGAGAAAGACAAATACTGTATGGTTTCACTTATCTGTGGAATCTGAAAAAACAAATCAATTGAGCAAACAAGCAAGCAGAAACAGACCCCTATATACAGAGAACAAACTTATGGTTGCCGGAGGGGAAGGGGGTGAGGGAATGGACACAATGGGTGAAGGGGAGTGGGAGGTACAGGCTTCCAGTTATTGAATGAATGAGTCACAGGGACGAAAGGTACAGCACAGGGAATAAGTCAGTGCTATTGTAATAACATTGTATGGTGACTTGTGGTGAGCACGGCATAATGTAGAGTTGTTGAATCAGTATGTTATACACCTGGAACTAATGCAACATTGTCAATTTAAAAAGTCTAGGGGCGCCTGGGGGTGGCTCAGTTGGTTGAACGTCCGACTCTTAGAAAGCAGGAGTTGGAGACTTACCGATGAAGAGGGTCGCTCAATGGATTGCCTTGTTCCTTTGTGACTGCCAAAAAGATGTTGCTAAGTGAACCAGGAAGATCCCGGGCCCTGGAGCCTCTTCCCAGACAGACCCAAAGGAGTCACTGAAGGTTCTTGTTTTTGTCACGAGAAGAAATTCAAGGAAAGACAGGCAGCACAGTAGAAGAGTAACAAGCGGGAAAGTTTGTTAAAGCAAAAAATACACCCTCAAGGTCTGAGAATGGGTGAGCTCAAGAAGAGAGAGAGCTGTACACCCTGGGGGGTGGGTTTCTATCTTTTATTGACAGTTGTTAACTAGGGGGCAGAATATTTATTATTTGGGTTGGAGGTGAGCTTTAGTGCTTTTTCTTTAAATTACAAAAATTTTTTTTCAACGTTTATTTATTTTTGAGAGACAGAGAGAGACAGCGCGAGCAGGGGAGGAACAGAGAGAGAGAGGGAGGGAGACACAGAATCCAAAGCAGGCTGCAGGCTCCAGGCTCCGAGCTGTCAGCACAGAGCTCAACGCGAGGCTTGAACTCATGAACCATGAGATCATGACCTGAGCCGAAGTCGGACACTTAACTGCCTGAGCCACTCAGGCACCCCTGGTGCTTTTTCTCTAAATCCAAATTGAATCCAGTATATTAGAAGATAGCCCAAGAGGGAATCCTCTGGGATTGATGAAACTGATCCCATAGTTAATGCCTACAAAATGAGGAGAGTACATTAACTGGGAGTCCGTTACCAAAATCCCCTTCAGCTTCTGAATGGTGTCCCATCAGGAATATTGCCCAAGCTTCCTGGGGCTCAGAGTAGGGGGAGGCGTCCCTCTTGTCAACTGCTCCGACACCTTTGTACTACCTGGGAAGGGACTCGACCTCCCTCATCTTCCCTCATGCATTCCAGATTACCATAGGAGCTGGTGAATGGACTGAATCGTGGCAGAGATTGGGGCTGTCTCTTTACACTTTGAGGGAGTTGATGTATTTGACGACCCATAACAAAACCCTTTGTAAGCCTCTGTACCTCATAGTAATGGATGGGGCAGAGGTCCCGGCCTTTGTTAAGAAGGGGCAGCTCTTTTATATCATATTAAGTGTCATATATCTAAACCAGAAGTGCTTTCAATCTAAGAGCAAGACCAGGAATGCCAAAAATAGCCCACACAGGTAAGGACAAATGAGAGACATGGAAAATGAAGTATGGAGCTCCTATCCAATCCGGGCAACTTTCTCCTGAGCTTTATCCATGATCCAGTCCCAAGGGAGCAGTCCCCCGTTGGGTGAGTGCCCCGATGGGGTAATAGTCCCCCCCCACCTCCTCAGTCCCTTTCTGGAAGCACGTTGTCAGACCTATCTTGGATTCTATGTTCATTGAAGGATCACACTGGGTTGAAGGATCATACTATTCAGGACATCTCCAGAAAAGAACAAGTAAGAAATAGAGGCTGAGGAAATAAAAGAGACTTACCAAGTCACACCAAGCCTCATGGATTCACTCTGTAATCCCCCTGTGCGGTCACCAAAAATGTCTTCAGGTTGTTGAAGTGCAACTTAGTACCTCTATTTAAGTAGCAAAGGGCCAGGACCCATGGGTAGAAAGGGCTGCACTTTTGCTCTATGAAGCTGGTGGGTTATATGCTTAGTGCTCACGGGGGAGATGTGCATTTATGATGTGGTCATAAATGTTCCTTCAAATTTCTACTCATAAAACTACTTTTGCAGGGTGCCTGGCTGGCTCAGTAGAGCATGTAACTCTTGGTCTTGGGGTAATGAGTTCTAGTCCCACACGGGGGGCAGAGATTCCTTTAAATAAACAAACAAACAAACAAATAAATAACTGTGTCCACTGGGGGTGGGGGGTGTCTGGGTGGCTCAGTAAGTTGAGCAACAGACTCAATTTCGTCTCAGTTTGTGATCCCAGGGGCGAGAGATCGAGGCCTCGTCAAGCCCTGTGTTGAGCCCTGCTTCCAACCCCCCCATTGAGCCACGCATAGGGCTCTGTGCTGAGTGTGGAGCCTGCTTAGGATTCTCTGTCCCTCTGTCCCTCTCCTCTGCTGGTTCTCTCTCTCTCTCTCTCTCTCTCTCTCTCTCTCTCTCTCTCTATATATATATATATATAAACTACTTTTGCAAGATTTCTCTGGTGCTTATCATTCAGCTCGATATTAACTACGGGTGACACATACAGGCAGTCATGAGACCCTTTAAGAATGTAGCAACCAGCATGTATTTGATCCTTATCGAAACTGCTCAGGCTATAGTTCAGCCTTCTGGGCTAAAGGTGAACATTTTTTTGCTTCCATCCCTCATCATGATTTTCGTGGCTACTAAAGACTGTATATATACTGTATATAAAAACACACATATGTATATTGACAGTTCATTAATTAGCTTTTGGTTGGGGATTGAGATATCAGTCTCCAAGGGACATATTTCTAAAAATTTATCATTGCCAGTCTCTGCTTATGTCTCTGATATTTTAGAGATTGCTGCCAGTGCTACAGAGATCAACCTTCCCGGTTTGCTGGGGAATGTCCTGATTCTAGCACTGAAAGTCCCACTTTATGAGAAACCCCTCATGGACACATGAAAAGTCCGGTTGTTCCCCACTCTTGCAGTAGGTTTAGGGAGAGGTGCAAAAGCCATGAGGCAGCCCACAAACGTAGAGGCTGAAAGCAACAGTGTTTTTAGTGTCTAAGGGCTCGGACACAAGTTATCCACTTTCTGGAGCGCTGGTTGCTGTTTTTTCCCTGAGGCTGGTGTTGGCAACCTTGATTAGCTATTCACAGTAACAGATCATCCATTGTTGCCTTATTCCTAGTGATTCAATTTAAATGGAAAATTTAAATGCCTTGTAACAATCTGGTTTTGGTTTTGCCTATGGATTAACTATTGTGCTTTGTATCAATATAGCGCTAGTTTGATTTTTAACATTGTGAATACTGTGACTATATTTTCTAATAATTCAGATAGTGAAAAAGAACAGTTATAGTACCTACACCAGCAAGACCTACACATCGCTGAAAAAGAAAGCTCACCACCTGTACTATTTTAAGGAGAAGCAGATAGGAGAACCCATTACAATAGGATTAAGGAGGTGAAGAACCAAATCAGGGCTACTGCACAATTTGCAGAAAAGAATTTGGGATTGAACCTGGAGAAGAGCAAGTGAAAGTAATGGCTTGGAGAATCTCACAGACCCAGGATAAGAAAGGCAAGTATTTCTAAATCTAACAGTTTTTCATCTCCTCAAAAGACACCATTATTCAGTGTAAAATAGTTGATGTTTAATTAGCATTGGTACCCCAAACCAACTTGGATTAGCATGCATTACTCTATCTTTCTTTGATTGTTTCATGAAACTGAATAAATACATATTTCCCATTCAGAGGTTACAACTAAAATGTCTTGTTGGCAAACCAAGGGGAAATTTTGATGACAGATATGTTGGAACCTTTCAGTGTACAGCTGATTCTGACAGGTCCTACCAACAGTCATGCTTTCTCCAGAGTTATCAAGTGATGCCTCAAATCAGAGCAACAACAAAAATGTTCTCTCTAGCTCTTAGGCATCTTGAGTTTTTACAATACTTATTTATTTAAGTCATCTCTACCCCCCACGTGGGACTTGAACCGATGACCCTGAGATCAAGAGTCCCATGCTCTTCCGACTAAGCCAGCCAGGCACCGCTAGGCATTTTGGTTTGTAGCAAGGAGTTTCAAAAGATCATCCCGATTTGGATGAAGATTTTAATGAAGCAGTGTAATACATAAAATCAAAGATTGTTTATATCTTGTCTAAATGCAAACTACACTTTGGTCATGTATCTCCATCTTCAGCAGACAGTGTAAATGCAAATGTTGGCAAATTCCATTTCGTTTATATATATATATATATATATATATATATATATATATATATATATATATTTTTTTTTTTTTTTTTTTTTTTTTTTTTTTTTTTTGAGACAGAGAGGACATAAGCGAATCAGGGGCAGAGAGAGAGAGAAGCAGGGCTCCCCCAGGGCTCATTGTTTACCCGAAGTGGGGCTCATACTCACCTGAAGCAGGGCTTGTGCTCACCAGATGTGAGACTCAAATTCACAAACTGTGAGATCATGACCAGAGCTGAAGTTAGTTACTTAATGACTGAATCACCCAGGCGCCCCAGTTTATAAACTTCTTACCAAAGAAAATGAAGAGAAGTTCACCTGCTAAGTGTCCTCATTGCATACTTTGTACCCAACACACACAAAAAAAGTGATTTGTTTTCATGTGTGTTGAGGCTTTTGTTGTAAAAGTGTCTGGTGACTTTTCAGTTTCTTTAAAACATGCAGAAGCACTTAATGAGATATATGAGATGTTTGCTTCACAGAAATGTAAAGAGATAGTGTCCTTGAACAAATGCCTTCAAGATGACTATCATTGTGGGACACCTGGGTGGCTCAGTTGGTTAAGCATCAGACTCAGGTCATGATCTTGTGGTTCGTGAGCTTGAGCCCCACTTTGAGGGAGCCCTGGTTCTCTCTCTCTCTCTCTCTCTCTGCCCCTTGTGGGATTCTCTCTCTGCCCCTCGCTGACTTGCATTCTCTCTCAAAAAAAAAAAAAATTTAAAAAAAAGATGACTATCATTGTTGCTTGCCATTGAAAAGATGGTGGCCTGTTATCGTGTTTTCAAAGTGTGGGACAAGAGGAATGTCCTCCTGTAATTTGCAAATATATTAAGGATGAGAATGGAGAAAGGGATTATAGTAAAACAGAGATTTATATGCTGTTTCTCCAAAACTGATGATTTTTTTTTTTTTTTTTTTTTTTTTTTTTTTTTTTTTGAGAGATAGAGAGAGGGAAACAGAATCTTAAGCAGGTTCCACGTTCGGCACAGACCGCCATGTAGGGTTCCACCTCACAACCATGAGATAATGACCTGAACCGAAATTAGGTCACCCAGGCACCTCTGTTTGATGATTTTTAAAGAGGCCATAGGAGCCTTAAAAAAAAAAAAAAAAGAAAATAAATGGCCTATTCTGAGTTGTTCACTGTTATGTGTTAAGTTGCAATGACAACAAGAACGAAAAAACTCATTTTTAGAAATAAGACTGCTTCAGAACAACAACAACAAAAGTCACCAGAAAAGGATAGCCAAGTTAAACAAGACTGTCAATTTCACTACTAAAACTGTAACCCATTTGAAATCCAACTTTGATTTGACATGTTCAAAGTACCTCTGTACTTGGGGCTCCTGGGTGGCTCAGTCAGTTATGCATCTGATTTGGGCTCAGGTCATGATTTCATGGTTTGTGAGTTCAAGCCCCACATCAGGCTCTGCGCTGACAGTTCAGAGCCTGCTTCAGATTCTCTGTCTCCCTCTCCCTCTGCCCCTCCCCTGCTCATGCTGTCTCTCTCTGTCTCAAAAATAGATAAAAACATTAAAAATTTTTTTTAAAAACCAGAAAAGGTCAATTGTAAAGCTTAGGAAGGGAAAATTGGCCATCAGTTTCACAATTATTTCCTTAAGTAATTACTACGATTAGCATAATAACCTACATTAAAATATGGAAATCTCATATCGAAATATAAGATAGAATGAAGACAGTGATAAGGAAATAAATGCCATAATCCTAAAAAGTTAGGTAAGTTAGACAGCAAAGAAAAAGGGATTACTGAATGCTAATCATTCATTTTATTTCCTTGATTCCAATTACAGATTTAAAACTAGAATCATTTAGTTTTTCTGACATGTTAATTAACTTGACTGTGGGAACTATTTTGTAATGCAAACATATGTCAAAACATCATGTTGTACACCTTAAATATATATAATTTTTATTTGTTAATTATAGCTCAGTAAAGCTGGAAAAAATTATGCATACATTCTTCCACCAAATAAAAGGAAGGTGATGTGAAATTGTATGACCTGTTAGATGTCAGCCTCACTGGGACTCAGTTTCTTGCACTATAAATGAGATGGGTTAGACAGCTAGAATATATATACGATTGGAACATTTAACTACAATCCTGGTTATCAATACCAAAAAGTACCTTTCCAAGTATGGGAACAGGAAATACAAGATCATCAGCTTTAGGGAAAAGAACGACCTAAGCTGAGGATTTAGAGACTGATAAAGCTGCCCGGCCTGTATGCCACGGGCAAAGTCTTGGCCTACGCCCAAGGTTTGTGTATGTCGCTTTGAAGACCATTCTTCTGGATAATGTAATAGGAAAATGGAATGGCGTAAATATTGGGAAACTGATTATTTGCACCTGTAATCATAACCTTAGAAAACCTAAGGTGTTCCATGAAAGAGTTTTAGAATTGATGCAGTAAGTTAAAATGGCTACGGATAAGTAGGGGTTTACAGACTTAGCAACTTGCCTTAACAGGAGTAACAACAAGTTCAAAATAGAATTGCAGATAAATAGAGAAATATATACATTCACATATATATGTGTATGAAATACGTTGATTCAAAATGTGTGAAGTGGGAAATAAGTGGAAAACTATAATTAAGAATATAATTTTGGGGGCGCCTGGGTGGCGCAGTCGGTTAAGCGTCCGACTTCAGCCAGGTCACGATCTCGCGGTCCGTGAGTTCGAGCCCCGCGTCAGGCTCTGGGCTGATGGCTCGGAGCCTGGAGCCTGTTTCCGATTCTGTGTCTCCCTCTCTCTCTGCCCCTCCCCCGTTCATGCTCTGTCTCTCTCTGTCCCAAAAATAAATACAAAACGTTGAAAAAAAAAATTAAAAAAAAAAAAAAAAAAAAAAAAAGAATATAATTTTGTAGCAACGTGGATGGAACTGGAGAGTGTTATGCTAAGTGAAATAAGCCATACAGAGAAAGACAGATACCATATGTCTTCACTCTTATGTGGATCCTGAGAAACTTAACAGAAGACCATGGGGGAGGGGAAGAAAAAAAAAAAAGAGGTTAGAGAGGGAGGGAGCCAAAACATAAGAGACTCTTAAAAAACTGAGAATAAACTGAGGGTTGATGGGGGGGTGGGAGGGAAGGGACGGTGGGTGATGGGCATTGAGGAGGGCACCTGTTGGGATGAGCACTGGGTGTTGTATGGAAACCAATTTGACAATAAATTTCATATTAAAAAACAAAAAGAATATAAAGGGGTGCCTGGTGTTTCAGTCAGTAGAGCATGTGACTCCTGATCTTAGAGTCATGAGTTCAAGACCCACATTGGGCATAGAGTTACTTAAAAATTTTTTTCTTTAAAAATGAAAAGGATGTAAATATTATAAACAATAAATGATTCTCTATAATGGATTAATATAAAAAGATTAATTATAAAAAAGATTAACACATAGATTAATATGTAGAGAGTTCTTCCTGGGGAGAAAGAATATTACAAAATTATAACTTCTAAGAAATTGGTTTACCACAATCCTAACAAAAATCCTTTGATATAAAATAAACACCTATTTTTCATATTTTATATCTAACAGCATGTATATATATATATATAATTTTTAAGTATGTATTATATATATACATATATCTGGGGACAGGGGGAGTCTGGTATGGCCATATTCCAGTTTGGCTCTCTAAAAATTCAGTCACCCTTGGGGCACCTGGGTGGCTCAGTCGGTTAAGTGTCTGACTTCACCTCAGGTCATGATCTCATGGTTCGTGAGTTCAAGCCCTGTGTCAGGCTCTGTGCTGACAGGTAGGAGCCTGGAGCCTGTTTCAGATTCTGTGTCTCCCTCTCTCTCTGCCCCCCCCCCCCAACTTGTGCTCTGTCTCTCTCTCTCAAAAATAAACGTTAAAAAAAAGTTGGTCACCCTAGTACTGGGCATTCATTCACTAAATACTTGTTAAGTTCTTATCTGTGCCAGAGACTATATCAAGGACTAAGTTTACAGCTATAAAAAGGAGAAGAAAACTCCCTTCTCAAGAAAACTCTATAGTCTCATGGGGTATTCAGTTGAGATAACAGATATTACAATACACTGTGTGGTAAGTGTTAAGGCAGGGGAAATGATCTAAGAGCACAGAGGCAGGTCAAGGAAGGCCTCTCCTAGGATGGGAAGCTGGAAGATGAATATGAGTCAGCCAGGGGAAGCTGGGGGTTGGGGAAAGGGCTCAAGGAAACATCCTTCAGGCCCTGAGTAAGGCCAGTGAGATCACAGCACAACCAGGGAGCTACAAAGCTTTCTATCATTTTTTTTTTTTTTAAATCTAGCATCAGCAAATATTTGTGTTCACTGTGTGCCCCATTGGAAATGCAAAGAGGAGCAAATACTCATGGGAGGGATTACAACATGGCGGGAATGTAAGGTACAAAAAGTTACATTTTGGGGCGCCTGTGTGGCTCAGTCAGTTGAGCGTCCGACTTCAGCTCAGGTCATGATCTCACGGTCCGTGGATTCAAGCCCGCGACGGGCTCTGTGCTGACAGCTTGGAGCCTGGGGCCTGCTTTCAATTCTGTATCTCCCTATCCCTCTCTGCCCCTTCCCAGCTCACTCTCTGTCTCTGTCTGTCTGTCTCTCTCTCTCAAACATAAATAAAATTATTTATATATAAAAAAAAGTTACATTTCAGCATAACAACATCACAGCACAAGAGACATCATGACGGTTGAGATACAAATTCAGTTAAGGTTATGCATGACTTGGTTTAATGCTTTCACATTCTAACTTGTTTATTTTAAAAAAATTTATATTCCTCCCCACCTAGATGCACCCACTGTTAACATCTTACTTGTCTCTCTCCGTATGTATACACACTTTCCTTTTGCCAGAACATCGTCCTATATATATATCACCCTTATATGTTAGCCTGAATCTCCTACACAAGCACAATGCCTTAACACCTAAGAAAATCAACACAAACTCAATCACATCAAACAACATTTGGTCAACACTCAAATGTCCCCAACTGTCCCCAAAATGTCCTTTGTGAATGTTCCACCCACCTATCGCATTTAAAACTTCTCCTGTACTGGGGCGCCTGGGTGGCTTAGTCGGTTGAGTGTCCGACCTTGGCTCAGGTCATGATCTTGTGGTTCACGGGTTTGAGGCCCACATCGGGCTCTGTGCTGACAGCTCGGAGCCTGGAGCCTTCTTCAGATTCTGTGTCTCCCTGTCTCTCTGCCCCTTCCCTGCTCATTCTCTCTCTCTCTCTCTCTCTCTCTCAAAAATGAGTGAACATTGGGGCGCCTGGGTGGCTCAGTCGGTTGAGCGTCCGACTTCAGCTCAGGTCACGATCTCGCAGTCTGTGAGTCCGAGCCCTGTGTCGGGCTCTGGGCTGATGGCTCAGAGCCTGGAGCCTGCCTCCGATTCGGTGTCTCCCTCTCTCTCTGCCCCTCCCCTGTTCATGCTCTGTCTCTCTCTGTCTCAAAAATAAATAAAACGTTAAAAAAAAAATTTTTTTTTTAAATGAGTAAACATTAAAGAAAATCTTTTAAAGTTCTCCTGTACTTATGATGTACTTCTGTGCCTAGAAAATGAACATAACCTCTGTAGGTCTGTTTCCTCTCCTTAGTGATTAGCCATACATTAACATTTACTCTACTTGAACTTCGGGATCTGTAATTTACGATAGGATCTGTGAAGAAAACAATTTGGAAAGTATGTCAGGGCAGGCTACCACATCGCAGGTAGCCTCTAGGTGTCCTCGTTGGACAGAGGAAACCTGTAGCTAGTTTCTACAGAAGACTTTTCCGGAGCAGCCACTATTTGAAGAGATTCCTTGGTCTCTAGTCAATGTAGATCAACGAGTCTCATAAATGTGTCAGAATTCTAAACAGCACATAAATAAACTCACTTCATCTGGTTCTCCCGACATTGGGCACACCTGAACTGGGTAGCAAACTGGGAGAGTGAGGTTAATAAAGTGACAGAGCAAAAATAAACTAGGTTAAGTAGTGACAGACATGTTTTCCTTACTTCCATGTCTTTTCAATTTTTTTTATTGTTTATTTTTGAGAGAGAGAGACAGAGAGACAGAGAGACAGAGAGACAGAGTTTGAGCAGGGGAGGGGCAGAGAGGGAAGGAGACCCAGAACCCAAAGCAGGCTCCAGGCTCTGAGCTGTCAGCACAGAGCCGGAAACAGGGCTCGAACTCATGAACGGCAAGATCATGACTTGAGCTGAAGTCAGAGGCCCAACGGACTGAGCCACTCAGGCACCCCCATGCCTTTTTTTAAAAGGACCTTTTTATTGCTCAGTATTGTGCCTTTGTTATACTCCTCAGTTAGATGGGTAGAGAAATAGAATGGGTCTCAATAAGAAGCCATAGGAGAGGGACACCTGGCTGGCTCAGTCAGAAGAGCTTGCAACTCTTGATCCCTGGGTCATGAGTTCAAGGCTCACGTTGGGTGTAGAGATTACTTAAAAATAAAAATCTTAAAAAAAACAACCAAACAAAAAAGAGCCATAGGGGAGATGACCGTCAGGAGTGATTAAGGAGGAGAGGAGAAAGGACCAAGAAAAGGTGGGAGTTTCTGAAGAGATAGAAAGAGTAACTTGAGGGGTAGCTGCTATGATGAGTAAGACTTTGGGGAGAAATTTGTATGGTATTGTAATGTGTTTTGTTACGTCCCAGATGGTGTGATTCCACTTTCACATCTTGCTCAGATGTATTGCATTTATTATAATAAGAGTTACTTATTATAATATTACTTAGTTAATGAAAACCAAATACTGTGTGTCGGGCACATGCCAAACATTTGGGACACATTATCTCACATAATCCTAGTAACAAACTTGTGAACTATTATTACCCCAATTTACAGATAAGAGCACTGACGCTTAAGGAAGTTAAGCAAATCATCCAAGTTCCTGTAGTTAGTCAATGGCAGAGTCAGCAGAGCCAGAATTCTGGGCTTTTCTAACTGCAGAACCCGTGTTCTTCTGTGTTCTGCTACAACATGGGTCATTTGTCACTGCTGTGTGCATATGCATGCGCGAAAGCATGAAGTAGCCATGCAGCCCGCTTCTAGCATCTGGGTCCCTGCTTGCCAAAATTCTATTTGTCTCAGGAGTTGCCACTGTGACTTCCATGCCATCAAGTCCTTAACATTTGCAGGATTTTAGGAAGTCCTTACATGTTCTTAGAAGATGGCCATTCCTGTCACCCCTTCCTCATTCATATAAGACAGACAGTATACTGCCCCCCCCCCAGCAATCTCTCTTCCTCCCTTTCTTTCCCTCTCCCTCCCTCTCCTCTCCACCCTCTGTCTCTCAAAAGCAAGGCACTTTAGATTGCCCACCGTTCTTTTCTGGGAAAAAGCATCAGTGAGAAAATGGCCTACATCTCCATGTATGATTCAGAAAAATGTGCTCACCACAAAAGGAATAAATTCCTTGCTCAGCATGGTAAGCAAATAATCCCTACCCCTCCCCAAAGATGGCCATGTCATAGTCCCTGGAACCTGTGAATATGTTACCTCACACGGCAAAAAGGATTTTGCAGATGTGATTAAATTAAGGGTACTGAGGTGGGCAATTTTCCTAGATTATCCAAAAGGGCCCCAAATAATCACAAAGGTCTTATAAGGGAGCAGCAGGAGAGTCACAGATGTGATGATGGAAGCAGAGGTTGGAAAATGCAGAGCTACAAGCAAAGAATTTGGGTAGCCTCTAGAAGATGGAAAAGACCAGAGCAGATTCTCCCCCACGGCCTCTAAAATTTGTTTCGGCAGTGAAGGGAAACTAACAGGCCCAGTGTAGGGATGCATGAAATCCATGAGCGAAATCCATGAAATCAGAGTGAAGTTGACTCTTTGCTCATCACAAACCCAGGTCAAGCCCAAGTCTCTGCCTGACTGAGAGCAGAGTCCTCAGGTAGGCCAGCTCCTCTACAAGAACAGAAACAAGAGCCTCCCAGATCTTTAATAATGATAAAAATGCACACTGTTCCTGCCCCGTGCCGGGCACTGTTCTAGGAGGTTGTGCTTATTACATCCTGTAATTCCCACAACAGATTAGCAAATTGAAGCCCAGAGAGATCAAGCTGTCTGTATCCCCGCACCCCTGCTTTATTTTTCTCCGTGGCCCTGATTTTACCCTGGGATCCCTGGAAAGCAGTCAAAGGGAAGGATTAAGCGCCCATGCTCTCCCTGGGAGAAGGAAAGCCGGGGCAGCCAAGGACAGAAGAAGAGAAAGTGAAAATGTGAGGAAATGTGAGATAATGCATTACATGCTGGCTACCAGATGTAGGAGGCCCCTTGGCCCAAGATGAGACAACTGGGCAGTGCTGGAGCTGAGATGTGAGCTGAGGTCTGGCTCTGGAGACCTTACAGATGATTATTTTGTGCTACCCCATCTCTCTTGAAAAAGCATCCTTAAATATCACTTTTTCTTTTTTGGTTGCTCTCCGCATCCTTGAATTCTCGTGTTCTATCTGCTCTGTTACCTCTATTCGAGGCTCCCCGGTCCTTGGGGAAAGGAAGAGACTTTGGACAAGGAGAGGAGTACCTGTCACATAGTGTTACTACCTGTTTCCCTCATTTCTATTGGCTGAGGAAGCACACATTTTTCTTTTCTGTTAATTATATGCCAATAATCAGTCATTGGAAGTATTATAAATTTCTTTTAAAAGTTTTATTTATTTATTTTGAGAGAGATAGCAAGTAGGAGGGCCAGAGAGAAAGGGAGAGAGAAAATCCCAAGCAGGTTGCACGTTGGGAGCGTGGAGCCCAATTGGAGGCTTGATCCCACAAACCATGAGATCATGACCCGAGATGAAATCTAGAGTCAGACACTTAACTGACTGAGCCACCCACATGCCCAGAAGTATTACACATTTTTAAGAATGATTTTTATTGACAATCTCCCTCTACCTAATGGTTATGTGTAAAAAATGTTTTGAGCTCTTTTTCTCTTAAGATTTTACTTCTTGATTTATTTTGATTTATTTTGAGAGAGACAGAGACAGAGAGAGAGACAGAGAATCCCAAGCAGGCTCCACACTGGAAGTGCAGAGCCCTAGCAGGGCTCAAATTCGTGAACTGTGAGATCATGACCTGAGGCAAAATCAAGAGTCAGATGCTCAACGACTGATCCCCCCAGGGGACCCAACAAAGTTTTGAGTCCTTTAGCTATAGATGCCTTTATAAGTGTGGGATGGTCATGGAACAGAATCACAAGTTCTAAGAGAACTCCTGAGGTGATAGAGTGACTCCCGACCTTCCTGTACCCATCGCCTCCTCCATGATCTCTCTCATCTAAATTATTAGGAACTTAAGGTTTTCTATCCTGCTTCTAAAAATACTCACAAAAGGGTATTTAATCCACTTTAGTGATTTTAATTTTTAGCTTTGTCATTTAATAAGAATTTATATAGGGCTTACTAGCTGCCAGGCAGTGTTCAGTCTTTTACAAATATTAATTTATTTAATCTTTGTCATAAACCTGCAAGGTAGTACTATTGTTATCCCTATTTTACAGGTAAGGAAATGGAGGCACAGAGAGATTAAATTACTTGCTCAAAGGTCATATACCTAGTAAGTAGCAGAGCTGAGATTTGAACACACTACTTTGGCTCTAGAGTCCATGGACTTGACCAGTTCGTAATGATGCTTACCAGGCCATTACAAAGTGAGGAGCTCACCTTCAAATGGCATCATTTTTTTTTTTTTTCTGTAAAGGTATGCTTAGAATAACAGAGTCATAATACAGGAATAGAATGGTGTGGGAGGTCACTAAATCTTTAAGTGGTGGATAAATCCAATCCATTTGAGTGCCTCTTTTTTTTTTTTTTTTTTTTTTTAAGTAGACTTCATGCCCAGCGCATAGCCCAACATGGAACTTGAACTCACAATCCTGAGATTAAGACCTGAGCCAAGATCAAGAGTCGGACACTTAACCAACTGACCCACCCAGGCACCTTTCAGAATTTCCTTTCTTAAATTGGCAAAATGTCATGTCACTGTATATAAACTTGGACATTAAGATTCTTATTTGAAGTATAGTTGATCCCCAAATCTGAAGCTCATTTGGAAAACAGCCCCAGCTTTTTAATGAGTTTGAAGAAGACAGGATCTAAGACCCAGTCAGTGCTCTGTACTAGCTCACTAAGGGGGAGGACTCCAGAGAAGTAGGAAGGAAGGGGCTTGCAATGAGGCAGACTTGGTTGAACTGTCATTTACCTGCCTGAATTCTTTCCCTTGCTGATGAAAATATTCTAAAGTCCCAAAGTAAAAGTTACATTTATTTTCCTTAAAATCACAGTAAAACAAATTACTTTGATCTCTATTTGTGTTTTAGAGAAAAAGAGGATAGGTACCCTCCAGGATTGGATCAGTTCTAATAGATGATGGTCCTTTTGGTTTGTTTCTAGAACATCTGAACATGACACAAAATCATCTTTTTCTTGGAGAAAGGATGTCTGTGTCCATTATTTACAGGGAAGTATGTAGTCATATGGACATTTTTATCCCACACCTAACACTACCAATGCTTTCATTCAGTCATTCTGAATGAACAAATATTTATTGTTTGGTTACTACATGCCAGGCAGTGTTCAAGGTAACTGGGATACGACAGTAAACAAAACAAAGATCCCTGCATTCACAGAATCTATATGTTGTTTCATGGGCTCTAGTTACATTCTTGAGTCTCTAACATTCAATTTTTCTCTGGTTGTTTATTTAGAATGCATATGGAAAATACGTCTTTCTTTCTTTTTTTAAAGTTTATTTATTGGGGCACCTGGGTGGCTCAGTCAGTTAAGTGTCTGACTTTGGCTCAGGTCATGATCTCACAGGTTTTGAGTTCAAGTCCTGCGTCGGGCTCACTGCTGTCAACACAGAGCCCACTTGAGATCCTCTGTCTCCTTCTCTCTCTGCCCCTCCTCTGCTCATGTGTGTATGTACTCTATTTCTCTCTTTCTCTCAAAAATAAATAAACATAAAAAAATAAAGTTTATTTTTGAGACAGAGAGAGAGAGAGAGAACGCACAAAAAGGGGAGAGGCAGAGAAAGAGAGGGAGAGAGAGAGAGAATCCCAAGCAGGCTCCACGCTGTCAGTGCAGAGCCCAAGATGGGGCTCGATCCCATGAACCATGAAACCATGACCTGAGCCAAAATCAAGAGTTTGATGCTGAACCGACTGTGCCACCCGGGTGCCCCAAGGGAAATGTGTCTTTCTTAAAGCCTGTGTCTAAAATGTGTCTCTAGTGAGATGATATTAAATTGTACTTGGTTTCATTTTTACGTGTGGCTTTCATAACCATTTCCAGCCTTGTTCCAATGTAGTGCTCCTTTGCTAGGACAAATACGGTCTTCCAGGTAGGGTTGCCAGATTTAGCAATAGGAATACAGGCTGTCCAGTTCATTTTGATTTCAGGCAAATCATGATTTTCTTTAGTAGAAGTACTCCCCGCACCCTGCATGCGTCCTACATGTTGTAGTTTTTCTGGCAACCTTACCTCCACATTTTATAATGCCTGGAGACATTTTTGGCTGTCATCACTTGGGGGGGGAGGGGTGTGCTATTGGCATCTGGTGGGTAGAGGCCAGGGATGCTGCTAAACATCCTACAACACATGGATTAGCCCCCCAAACACAGAATTATTGGGCCTGAAATGTCAACAGTGCTGAAGTTGAGAAACCCTGCTCTGAAATGATGGTTTCCGAAAGAAAAGGCTCAAAATCACCTGAGAGGTTTTTTCTCAAAATATACATCATTACCCCTCCCCCACCCAGGATATATCAATGGGAGATTTATACCTCAAAAAACAAAAATTTTGCCCACTTTAGATAGGCACCCCAGGCCCACCTTTGAAAATCAGTGCTCTGAAGGAGTCCTAAGGAAATTAAGGAAAGAAGAAATCCTTCTCTTTCCTTTTCCCGAACTTTTACTGTGTATTATTCATACCAAGGGTAACATTTTATTTAGCCTTAAATATGTAAATGTTTAACCAGAAAATGTGGGCCTCTGGCCCTTTTCCCTTCCTTTACTGAAGTAAGTGCTAGAAAATTACCTCGGTCACCTTTATCCATTGATCCTGAAAGTGACCTCCCTCACCCTCCATCGTACGTCCATAAAAGGGAAGACACCAGGAGGCAATCAGGGCATCTGGCTTCAAAGGTGAGTAGGTCAATTATCTGGAATAGATAGTGTAATCAGGACTTTTGTGTTTGGGAGTTGGGAATAAAAAGTTGCCTAACCGGTCGAACTGTGGATTACCCTTGTGAGAGAAAAGGTCACAAGTGATGAACATTTCAACCCACACTAAGTTGACCAAATGTCTCAGACTGGCCTGGGACTAGGAAGAGGGACTTTCAGTGCTAAAACTAGAAAAGTCCCGGACAGACTGAGACAAGTAGATTATCTCAACTGACACAGTGCTCCCGTGGTGTCCGGTGACGTGATGGATCTGATAAAACCAGGCACCAACAGAACCCCTTGGAAAAGCAACCTCATATGAGCTTATCACTAAGTGAAAAGGGTTATCCACCCTCAAGGTTCTATCATGGCCTGTGTGGAGATCAGGGTCAGGAGTCTGTTGGTATCTTCTGTTGGTAGAATTAGACCAGAGGTCAACAGCATCACCTTTTATCAGTAAAAAACAATAGGAACGGTAAACTGGTCAACTTTAGGGGCTCCCCCACTCAATTGTTTTATTAGTTCCGTTAACACTAGCTGTTTCCTTAGATCAGTGGTTCTCAAACTTCACTATGTGTCTGGATCACCCGGAGGGCTTGCTGGGCCCCACTCTCAGAGTTCTGATCTGGGGTAGAGACTGAAAATTTGGATTTCTAACAAGTTGCCGGGTGATACTGATGCTGCTGCTCTGGGGCCACACTTTGAGAACCACTGTCTCATGTGAACCCTCAAAACCTCCGTGGTTTGACGTAATCAGCATTCACCCAACGTCCAAAGCGTATGTTTGTGGTTGGTGCTTCTCTTAGGCAGCTCTTCTCTGAGTGGTGATTCACGTACCCAGCTTCCATCATGTTGGTTCTGCCGTCTTCAATATGTGTCCCCAAGGTGGCTATGGGAATCATCATCGTCTAGTCATTCAAAAGGGGGAGAAGTATAAAGGGTCACTCCTGGGAAGTTTTTATGGACCAGGTCTAGAAGTCACTATATCACTGAGACACGTGGCCAGACCTAATGACAAAGGAGGCTAGAAAATGCCGTTCGGCCATGTGCCCAGGAAAAAGAGAACATGGGCTTGTTCTCTGCCATAGCCCACTCTCCTGGTCATCAGATACACATCTCATCCTTTTTACCACACATAGAACACAATACTCTTTCTCCACCAAAAGAAACACCCTGCAGTCTTTTTCAGTCGTCACATCAAGCTCAAAACCTAGGATCTCTGGGCGACATAGTCTTCTGCATTAGGTCTGGAGATAGTGCCTAGTGGTCTGATCACTTTGGAGTTAGGAAAAAATGTTTTCTGTAAATTGTCCATCTCCCCTCTTGCACATACAATGGTAGAGCTAGGACACACTATCGACAACGAAACAACGAAACAAAACTCCGTGTTAAGAAAAGGGAGAACAAGAGAAATAACACAGTTGCTAGTCCGTAGCAATTGTGAAAAACAGCTGGGCAGGCATTGTGACCACCTCTGTCTTGAGATGGGAGAATCTCCTTTATTAGACCCGGTCCCGCCCTTTGGGAAGAATTCCTGTTACCATTGTCTCTGGAGACCCTGGCTCCAACTTCTCGGAGGCTCTTCCTTTTTCATTATCCTTCATGGCCCCATCTGAAGTTGGCATTGTAGAGCATGTCTTCTTTGGTGACTTTCCGTAGTGTGCTTCCTGCCCACGCAAATTTGGAGGATTGAGGTTAGTTTTGTTTTGTTTTGTTTTTAATGTTTATTTATTTTTGAGAGAGACAGAGACAGAATGCGAGTGGGTTAGGGGCAGAGAGAGAGGGAGACACAGAATGGGAAGCAGGCTCCAGGCTCCGAGCTGTCAGCACAGAGCCTGATGTGGGGCTCGAACCCACGAGCCGTGAGATTGTGACCTGAGCCGAAGTTGGACGCTTAACCGACTGAGCCACCCAGGCGCCCCATGTTTTTTGTGTTTTTTTGTTTTGTTTTGGTTTGGTTTGGGTTTTTTTTTTGTTTTGTTTTGTTTTGTTTTTGTTTTCATTTAATGGGCACCTGGGTAGCTCAGTCAGTTAAGTGTCCAACTTCGGCTCAGGTCATGATCTCACAGCGAGTGAGTTTGAACCCCATGTCAGGCTCTCTGCTGCCAGCACAGAGCCTGCTTCATATCCTCTGTCCTTCTCTTTCTATGTCCCTCCCCCGCTCGCAATCTCTCTCTCAAAAATAAACATTAAAAAAATAAAATAAAATATAATAAAGTTTTTATTTAAATTCCAGTTGTTAACATACGGTGTAACATTAGCTTCAGGTGTGTAATATAGTGATTCGACACTTCCATACGACACCCAGTGCTCGTCACCGCTTCACAGCTTGACGGTTGTTTTTTTGTTCCCTGGACACGCAAAAGTTTGTACAGACTAGGCTTGTGGCTTCTTTGTCAATGCCATTCCCTCAAAAAAACTCAGATGCTTCTCACCTATTTGTTTTCTTTCGAAAGATTCAAATGCCAGGAATTACTGCCAAAAATATATGTATTTTTACATTGATTTTGAGAGAGAGAAAGAGAGAGAGAGAGAAAGAGAATGCATGCGGTCATGGGAGGGGCAGAGAGAGAGGGAGGGAGAGAATCCCAAGCAAGCTCTGGGTTGTTAGCAGAGTCCCACTAGGGGCTCAAATTCATGAACCATGAGATCATGACCTGAGCTGAGATCAAGAGTCAAAATGCTTAACCTACTTAAGCTACCCAAGCACCCCCCTGCCCCAAAATATTTTCACCTAAAATTACCAGATAAAATATTGAGTGTTCCATATTTTTATTTGCTAAACTTGATAATCATGTCTAGTTCTGGTTCTCAAGACTGTCTTACTTCTTTGCTTCTTGACCCCACGATTTACTGTTTCACCTAAAAGATGGTTACTTTAAGGCTTGGCAGAGAAGGGAATATCCTTAATCTAATTGCCACATAGCTATGATTTTGTTTACTTAGTAGTCTTAATGAGCCTTTGTCACTCAAGGCTTTTTCTGTCTAATTGTTTAATTTGGAATCTAGAAGCAGTAGGATTTTCCAGCCCTATAAAACTCATGATCTCTGGGTTTTCTTCATCCCTTCTAATCTCTGCTTCAATTGAGTCCAGCTCACCTGTAGCCTACATTTATCTTTCTCTTAGTAATAACTTGCTAAAAGCAGAAATTTAAACCTCAAGCACACTAGCACTCAAACTCTTTCCAGCTACTTCCCCTAGAACAGGGATTCTTTCTGTTTTTTATTTTAGAGAGAGACGGAATCCTAAGCATGTTCCATGCTTAGTACAGAGCCTAACGTGGGTCTCAATCCCATGACCTGAGCCAGAATCAAGAGTCAGATACTCAACCAACTAAGCTACCAGGGTGCCCCTAGCACGAGGAGTTTTGATGAAAGGGTTCTATAACTTGGAGCATGGATTAAGTCAAGTTTTCTGGAAAAAGACTCTGAAATGAGGACTCCTGTGCAAGTGATTTATCAAGGAGTAACCAGGAATAAGGGATAAGCAGAATAATGATAGGATGCAATTCTAGGCGAATTCCTAAGCTCGGCCTCATTCCAAGGCAAAGAAGCTGGGTTTTCATACATGCTCACCAGTCAGTCATTGGCTATGGGCTGCCCTCTGAGGACATAAACACCCATGCTTTTCAAACTTTCTTATCAGTAGACAAAGAGCTACAGTAGCCCAGGGCCAGGCCTCTGAAGTAAGTCTCAGGTGAGAGCTGGTAAAGAAATGGTAATAGAAGCCATACGATTGGCACATGAAGCCCTAGAAAGGATCAGACAGGATCAGGCAGACTACCAACAGTGAGGATGAATTACATCTTTATTTTTACTAACCCCCAGCTGAAACTTAGCATTTACTTCATTCAGTTTTGAGTGTAGGCAGCAAATCATAGTAGTACCAGCAGTTCCTGTGAATTACAAGTCACAGATATTTTTGCATATTATAAAATGATTCCACTCAATTTTGCATATTATAGTTGCACACATACTGCAACATATCTCAAGATATCATTTATGCTCATACCCACATCACTACTTTGGAATTATGATAATCCCAAGGTCTATAATCAGCAAACTGGAGACCCAGGAGAGCTGATGGTTTAGTTCTAGTCTCAGTTTGATGGCCTGAGACCCAGGAGAGCCAGTGACCTAAAGTTCCAGTCTTGGTCTGAGTCCCAGATCAGAAGATCCAATGTTCCAGCTTGAAGACAGGTAGAAATTTTCATCATTAAAACAAAAAAAATTTTAACGTTTATTTTTGAGAGAGAGAGAGAGAGAGAGAGAGAGAGCATGAGCAAGGGAGGGGCAGAGAGAGAAGGAGACACAGAATTGGAAGCAGGCTCCAGGCTCCGAGCTGACAGCACAGAGCCTGACGTGGGGCTCAAACCCATGAACTATGAGATCATGACCTGAGCTGAAGTCAGATGCTTATCCAACTGAGCCACCCAGGTGCCCTTATTTATTTATTTATTTAATGTTTATTTTTGAGAGAGAGAGACGGAGCATGAGTAGGAAAGGGGCAGAGACAGAGGGAGACACAGAATCTGAAGCAGGCTCCAGGCTTCAAGCTGTCAGCACAGGGCCTGATGTGGGGCTCGAACTCATGAACTGAGAGATCATGACCCCAGCTGAAGTCGGATGCTTAACCGACTGAGCCACCCAGGCGCCCCTCATGTGTTTGCTTTTTAAAAGTATATTACTAAGCATTTGTTGATACAGTTGTTTCCCTTGTAGTCTTATATATTTTATTTTATACATTTAAGCACATTACTCTGAAATGGGGTCCATACACTTCATCAAACTGCCAAAGGGGTACATGGCACCAAAAAGAAAGAAAAGAAAGGAAGGAAGAAAGAAAAGTTTAACCTGTCTTCCCTGGAACTGTAAATTCATTTAGACACATTATCATCCTTCTAAGTTATTTCAGGTGACATCTTATCAAGTGTTTTGCATACTACATGTCTCCATTTCTCTAGGTTTGGAGATCTGTTTCCTTACCTCCCCCTGCTGATCCACTAAGCTGATGTCACAAATTTTAGGTTTTTGTCAGGTAGCTGCTATCCACTGAATATTTGTGTCCCTCCCACAATTCATATGTTGAAATCTAATCTCCAATGTGATGGTATTTGGAGATCAGACCCTTGAGAGGTGATTAAGTCATGAGAGTGGAGCCCTCATGGAAGAGATTTGTCCCCCTACCAAGAGTCCCCAGAGAAATCCCTTGTCTCTTCTGCTATTTGAAGACACAGCAAAAAAGATGGCCATCTATGCACCTGGAAGCAGCCCCTCACCAGACATTGTATCTGCTAGAGGCTTGACCTTGGACTTCCCAGCCTCCGGAATTGTGAGAAATAAATTTTTGTTGTTTATAATCCACCCAGTCTCTGGTACTCTGTTATAGCAGCCCAAATGGACTAAGGCACTCTATTTCAAGATATTAATGTTCTGTATTGGTTAAGGCAAAGCTACCTGCCAGAATAAATAAACCCCTAACCTAGTGACTTGCCACAATGAAATCTTATTTCTTATTCAAATAAGTTTATGCAGGGTTCATGGTACATGGCTCTCACGGGTTATCTCCTGGGCAGTCCCACTCAGGTAGTAATCTAGGTATCCAGGTTCCTTCCATCTTGTGACTCCTTCATCCTTAGCACACAGATTCCCCAGCTGGCTAGCAAGAAAAAGTGCAAGGAAGAATGTGTTTGAGAGATTTTTATGGCTAGAACTCAGTCACGTGATTCCACTCAACTGTAAGAGGAGCTGGGAAGTATAGTACAGCTGTATGCCCAGAGAGAAGAAATGAGTTTGATGTAGGAGCTGCCAGACAAAATATAAGACACCAGTTAAATTTAAATCTCAGATAAACAACAACGCATCTTGTAGTATAAGTATGTCCCATATAATATTTGGATATCCTGTGTTTTCATATGCTAACTCTAGCAATCCTACTTTGCTGATCAGCTAAGAGTCTCTGTCACTGACTGACCCTTTGGAGTTGTTTAAGGCCTTGAGTTGATTGCAAATTCAGGGGGAGAAGGAAGCCTCTAGGGGGATATTCTAGATTTCCTGATGAGGGGGATTGGGACTAGAGCAATTTATTCGGGAAGATAAAGAGATGGGACAATATCTGTATCATGTATTCATGGAGGCGATACGTTACATGACCAGGGGTCTTATTTATGATACGCATAAATTTCCATTTAGCACATCCTTGTATTATGGACCAGTCAAACTGCTCAGATGGGAAGTATTTGGTATTTTTTAGACAAAGGCTATGATGCTGTAGACAGGCTAGAACACAAGGGGGGTTGTAGATACTCAAAAGTCTCTGCTAATGCGGGCGCTAGACACTAGCAGTCTCTGGTGAGCTTGAGTTTGAAAGATTCTATGCTATGCTTTAAAACCAGGTAGATAGAGAGTGGTTGGAAGAAGATGCAGGAGAGAAGACATGACAATATTAACTTCTTTTTTGTAAGCCCTATCCCTGGAGAATTTTGCATAAGGTAGATATAGAGAAGATAGTTTCCAAAATTACTAACTCAGACTCTAGAAGTTTCTAAAAACACCAGCACTCTTCTTAAAACATGGACTGCAGCAAGTCTTGGTGCACAAGAAAATCCCAATTATCTCAATCCTGGGCAAGCCCATCAGAGAGAGACATGCCCAACATGTAATATTGCAATAGTCTGTGGGAAAGGCCATTCAGCCTCTGATGGAAATAATGTTTTCCCGAACCTGAGGGTATTATCTGGAATGACCTTCTCATCCCCAGGAAAGAAACAAATAACATTTTAATTGGGACGTATTGTTGAAGTCCTATAAAAGAGGCAGATAATAGAAGATAATAGAAGTTCAGACAAATTGTGGAAGTCCTGCAAAAGAGGCAGATATCGACATAGTGCTCTAGTGGTGGTGACCTAAAGGTGATCAATGACTCTTTGCTAGAAAATACCTTTATGAAGTGTTTGTAGGTCCTTAAAAGGGTTGGGGCAAAATAGTTTTTTCCAATTTTTTTTTTTAAGTAGGCATCACGCCCAGCATGGAGCCCAGCATGGGGCTCGAACTCAAGACCTTGAGATCAAGACTTGAGCTGAGATCAAGAGTCGGGCATTTAACCGACTGAGCCACTGAGGTGCCCCATATTTTCCATTTTTTAAAAACTATGATTACATATAGTCCCCCTTTACTAAAAGTCCCCCTTTACTAAAATTATACATTAAATATAGTTCTTTGAGTTTTTGAGTCATTTAAAAATCAAAAGCAAGACATGAAACAGTTCCATCTCCCCGAAAAACTACCCTGTCCCTTTGTAATCACCCCCTCCCCCCAAACCAACTCTCTGGCATCCACTGATATGTTTTCAGTCCCTCTGGCGTTGCCTTTTTCAGAATGTCACATTGATGGAATCATATAGTATGGAATGTTGTGAGTGCGACTTGTTCCACTTAGAGAATGTTTTTGAGATTCTTTCATGTTGTTGCATGTATTAGGACTTGGGGCCTTAACTTAAATTTTTTTCTCAGAGTACAGAGAATCATCAGACCTCTAGTCAAAAACGTTAAGGGGTGCCTGCATGGCTCAGTCAGTTAAGTGGCCAACTTCGGCTCAGGGCATGATTTCACCGTTCATAACTTCGAGCCCCGCAACGGGCTCTGTGCTGATGGCTCAGAGCCTGGAGCCTGCTGCGGATTCTGTGTCCCCCTCTCTGTCTGCTCCTCTCCTGCTCGTGCTCTGTCTCTCTCTCTCTCTCTCTCTCAAAATAAATTAACATTTAAAAAAAAATTTAAGACTAGACTCCAGAGAAAGGAGAATTCCCAAATTAAAGCATATTAAGACAATACCCACATTTAGAGGCTTTGCTCCAAAAACTTATCCTCAATGGATGTCATAGAAAAATAGTCATTACAGACACTGCTCTCAATGAAGGACAGAGATGAAGGTTAAAGCTATAAAAACTGCCTCTAAGATTTCTGGAATTAAGGAGTCTAATTCTAAAAGAGGAAAAGAAGATCTAATCCTTTTGAAAGAGACTTCAAGGCCCACCCTAGGGTCTTAGCAGCTAATTAGGAACAGTTAAATACAGCTCAGAACTTTGAGAGTAAGCATCGAAGACTCTTAAGGCCAGAAGGAACTTTCCAGCTATGTCCATGTGTTTATTCAGTCTGGATAAGATGGGTCTTTATAGGGGGCTGCACAAAGAAGAACATGGAAGCAAAGGGTATGTTACGGAGTTTTCAGAAAACAAGGGTAAACCCAGAGAAAAGAGGATCGCAAGGCTGATACCAGCTCTCCCTCCCTTCATGGGTAGCAAAGGATCCAAGACAGAGAAGACAGAGGCTGGAATGTTCACAAAACAATAGAAAATATGGGGACTGGCCATATCCAAGCTAGACCCCCTCCCATTTGGCCGCCTGAGAGGTAGTTATTGTCCATTTTTTGAATCCCATGGCAGGAACCAAGGAAATTATGGGAAGGAGGGCCCATAAGTATAAATAAGGAGCTGTTTCTTCCCTTCTGTGGAGCTCAGAGACTTAGGGGATGATGATAACTGAGGATGAGGAAGACTTGGCTGGATATTCAGGCTAGAAAATCAACATGTCTTTTTGTTTACAGCTGAATTTGAAAGTAATGTGCCAGGTCCCCAAAGAGGAAAAGAGAAAAATTAACCAGAGCTTTGGGTCCATGAGGTGGCAAATACCTAAACACATCCTGATTCTGGGTCCAGGGCCAGGTTATGGTCCATAAGGCAGCAGTGCATATGGTTGGAGGAGATTTTTAATAACAGGCATCCTACCAGTGCCTTGGCAGAAGCCGGAACAAAGCCCAGCACTCTGTACAGGCCAGCCGCCTTTGTGTGTGTGTGTGTGTGTGTGTGTGTGTGTGTGTGTGTGTGTGTCTTAAGTTTATTTATTTTGAGAGAGAGAGCGAGAGAGAGAGAGAGCGAAAGAGAGAGAGAGAGAGAGAGAGAGAGAGAGAGAGAAAATGAGAGGGGGAGGGGCAGAGAGAGAGGGAGGGAGAGAGAGAGAGAATCCCAAGCAGAGTCCACAATAAATTCTGTGTACTGAGTGCCCTGGATTCTCCAAGAGTCCTAGACTACAGGGATCCAGTGTGTATACTCTGAGGAAAGAGTAGGGCATGAGTCAACCCCAATCTTGGAGACTAGGGGAGTGGAGCCTCTGGTTACATCTATCTTTATAAAAGTTTGTCATATATAGCTCTGTATCCCTCACAATGCTTTTAAAATTTTTTCATTTAATTAAATCGTTACTGAATGCCTATTATGTACAAAGCACTTTTGGGGGAGGTCAAGTTCACATATTAATCCCTTTTATCCTAGTAACTCAGAACACTGATACTATTAGAAGATCCACTCATTGAAGTACTAATCACAATGATCTATCCAAATAATCATTCCATATTTTCTTTAAGAATTATTCAAAACAGATGGGACACCTGCCTGGCTCAGTCAGAAGAGCACAGGGCTCTTGGTTTCAGGGTCATGAGTTCGAGCCCCATGTTAGGTGTACAGATTACTTAAATAAACACAACTTAAAAAAATTATTCAAAAAAGATTTAACAAGATTCTATGTACTAAATTCCAGGCATTGGAGCAGTTCAGAGGCTCAGAGGGTAGAAAAGTGAACAGGTAGTTTTTTCCTCAAGGCGTACAGTCTAATGGATATATATCATACAACCATTTTATCTATATTTACATGTATGAAATTTAGAGTTTTGATTATGAATCCTGTAAACACTGGATTGGCTTCATAAGAAGGAGAAATGGGTACAGTAAGAATAAGGAAATATGCTCTTACACATTTGAAACTACATAGTACAGTATTGGACACATAGTAAGTACTCAGTTAATATCCATGCATTTACCAAATGATTGTATTTGAAAATATTCTGGTAAAAATATATGCGGCTTATTTTAAAAAAGGAAAACTCAACAGATTTCAACATGCTATGGTCCAGCTCTCACACTGAAGGGATTTGTTTTATGCTATTTCATTCTTGACCTATAAAAAGGTCTTATGTTATGAGAAAGGGGAATTCTCACTTACCTCTATTATTACGGGGAAATTTTTCATAGGGGCAATTAAGTGTCTGTGTGGTAAGAGTTCTTTGAGAACTGTTGTCTCTAAAATACCCCGATCCCAGATCTGCCAATGTCTTTGGAGTCACTTCTAGGAGAATCTTGACTCCGGATGAGGTAATGTTTCAAAAAGTTCCCAGAGCGAAATTCTATTAGGGAACATATTGATAAATCCAGACGTGTTAAAACATTAGCAATGATTGGTTTATCAGGTCAATTTGCAAGACAGCTAATATCTCTGAAGTGCTGGGTTAGGAGAATGAGGGACTCTTGAGGAAGCTTTTGCTTCTTAGGAGGAGGAACCCAGACAGGTGAGAGGAGATTCTAAAGACAAATCAATCACATCTACTTCATGGTTTGGTTTGGGGATGTTCCATTACAGAAGAGGCAAAGGCGCTCTGTAAACCTTACAAAGAATTATTTCCTTAAATGGTCTTTTTTTGCAATGAAGCAGTATTTTAAACTTGGGTTGATTTCCACCCCCCCCCCCCCCCCCGGTCTGTAAGGGCTTTGAGTGAATGGAAAAATACATCTTTTGCCCTTACTTCTTTTTTCTAAATAACTATAGCCAAAAGATATTTTAAGCCCTGAATGAACGGATGGGTTAAAATGTGGTTTAAGTGAATTATTGACATTAAGAAGATTACTTTTTCTTTTGTACTTGACTGCCCGCGAGTTTGAAGTCAAATTTGATTTTCAGGGATGATAACTACACTGGTTACTACAATGTATATGTGTTCGTTGTTTTTGTCTTGACTTTCTACTCCATTTGTATATATTATTACTGTTAATTAATATATTTTTGACATAAATTACCATAAATTATTCACTTAATAGCATGAATGAATGAATAAGAATAAATATATAAACAAACAAAGCATTTGCTGGGACAACTGGATGGGCACAAGCAAAAAAATGAAGTTGGACCTTTTACCTCACGCCACAGAAAAAAAAAATGAATTCAGAATGGATCAAAGGCCTAAATATACCAGCTAAAACTATAAACTCTTAGAAAAAACATAGAAGTACATCTTCGTGACCATGCATTTGGCAATAGCTTCTTAGATTTGACGCCAAAAACACATGCGGCAAAAGAAAAGAAATAGATAAATTGGATTTTGTCAAAATTAGAAACATTTGTGTATCAAAGGGTACTATCAAAAAGAGTGAAAAGACAATCCAGAAAAGGGTGGAAAATATTTTCTTTTTTCTTTTAATGTGTATTTACTTATTTTTTGAGAGAGAGAGAGAGAGAGAGAGAGAGAGTAGGCACAGAGAAAGAGATGAGAGAGAATGCCAGGTAGGATCTGTGCTGTCAGCATGGAGCCCAAATATAAGATCATGACCTGAGCTGGAATCAGGAGTTAGATGCTTGACCAATTGAGCCACCCAGGCACCCTCTTTTTTGTTGTTGTTGTTTTAAAAGATTTTATTTATTTTTTTATTAAAAATCTTTAATGTTTATTTATTTTTGAAGGAGAGAGAGACAGAGCATGAGTGGGGGAGGGGCAGAGAAAAAGGGAGACACAGAATCTGAAGTGGGCTCCAGGCTCTAAGCTATCAGCACAGAGCCCGACATAGGGCTTGAACCCACAAACTGTGGGATCATGACTGAGCCACCCAGGCTCCCTTAACGATTTTATTTTCAAGTAATCTCCACACCCAATGTGGGACTCAAACTCACAGCCCTGAGATCAAGAGTTGCATGCTCTATCCACTGAGCCAGCCAGGTACCCCAAGGAAAGTGTTTTGAATCACACACCTTGTAAAGAATTTGTTTGTATTCAGGATACGTAAAGAACACTCACAACTCCAAAACAAAGAGAAACAGCTCAGCTTAAAGCTGAGCGAGACTTGAATAGATATTTTCCTAAAGAAGATACACAAATGGCTAATAAGCACGCGGAAAGATTCTCAATGTCCTCGATGTCATTAGGAAAACACAAACCACGACCACATTGACATACTACTTCAGACCACTAGGATCACTTGAAGACAACGATGACAACAACAAAACAAGGGAAAATAAGAAGTGTTGGTGAGGATGTGGAGAAATCTTCACACATTCCTGGTGGGAAGGTAAAATGGTGCAACTTCTGTGGAAAACAGTTTGGCAATTCCTCAACAAGCCGAACACTGAATTACACGTGATACGCCCATTCCATCCCAGTAATTTATCCAAAAGAATTGAAACCAGGTGTTCCAACAAAAGCTGACATAAGAACATTCATCATAGCACCATTCACAGTAGTCAAAAGGGGGAAATAAACAAGGGTCTGTCACCTGATGAATAGATAAACTAAATATCTCCATATAACGGAATATTATTTAGCCATAAAAAAGGAATGAGGTAATGACACATGCTACAACATAGACAGACCTTGAAAATTATACTAAGTGAAATAGCCCACACACAAGAAGTCACATAATGTATGATTTCATTTATGTAAAATATCAAAAACAGGCAAATTCACGAAACACAAGGCAGATTAGTGATTATGAGGGGCTAAGTAGAGCAAGGAATGGGGAGTGATTGCTTAATGATAGAGGGTTTCCTTCTGTGGCGATGAAAATACTCTGGAAGTAGAGAGTGATTGTTGCACGGCATTGTGAATGTGTTAAGTGGCACTGAATTGCACACTTATTTTTTTTTTAATTTTTATTTTCGAGAGACAGAGAGACCACACGCAAGGGAGGGGCAGAGAGAGAGGGGGACAGAGGATCTGAAGCAGGTTCTGTGCTGACCACAGAAAGCCTGATGCGGGGCTCAAGCTCACAAACTGCTGCTAGATCATGACCTGAACCAAAGTCAGACGTGTAACTGACTGAGCCACCCAGGGCCCTTGAATGGTACACTTTAAAATGGTTAAGGGGCACCTGGGTGGCTCAGTCGGTTACGTGTCTGACTTCGGCTCGGGTCACGATCTCACGGTTCATGAGTTCAAGCCCCATGTAGGGCTCTGTGCTGACAGTTCGGAGTCTGGAGCCTGCTTCAGATTCTGTGTCTCCCTCTCTCTCTGCCCCTCCCCTGCTCACACTCTGTCTCTCTCTCAAAAACAAAAAAACATTAAAAAAAAGGTTAAATATGTAAATAAATAAAATGGTTAAGGGGTGCCTGGGTGGATCAGTCAATTAAGCATCCAACTCTTGATTTTGGCTTAGGTCATGATCTCGCAGTTCATGGGTTTGCGCATTGGGCTCAGTGCTGACATCGCGGAATCTGCTTGGGAGTCTCGCCTCATCCCCTGCTCGCGTTCTTGCCCATGCATGCTCTCTCTTTCTCTCAAAATAAATAAACATTAAAAAAAATAAAATGGTCAAAATTTCATGCTACGTATATTTACCACAATAAAAAAAAAAGAGTAATCTATCAACCTGTAAATGGTTAAACAAACTGGGACATATTTGCACAAAAAAAATACATACTGGGCAATAAAATGGAATGAACTGATGTATGAAACAATATAGGTTAATCTCAAGAGTATTTTATAATGTTAAAAAAAAAAAAAGCCATGTCATTTATAAGGCATTCTAGAGAAAGGGAAACTATAGATAAAGACATCAGACCAGCAACGGCCAGGGCTTGGGGTAGGAGATTGACTGCAAAAGAGAACGAGGGACCTTTTTGAAGTTGTAGGGCTGTTTTCAATTTTTTTTTTTAAGTTTTATTTTATTTTCGAGAGAAAGAGAGAGCACGAGCAGGGAAGGGGCTGAAAGAGAGGGAGAGAGAGAGAACCCCAAGTAGGCTCTGTGCTGCCAACCCAGAGCCTGATGCAAGGCTCCATCTCACGCACAGTGAGATCATGACCTGAGCTGAAATCAAGAGTCGAACACTTAAGCGACCGAGCCACCCAGGTGCCCCTGTTGAACTCTTTTGTATTTCTATTGTCGTGGTGATTATCCTTTGTATTTATTATGCCTCATCAAGCTGTACACTCCAAAAGGGCCAGTTTTGCTGTATATAAATTACATTTCAATAAAACTGACTTAAAATTTCAATATAGAGAAATGATACCCAAACTTTCACAGAGATTCGGAAAGTTATAAAATATGTTTTCTTGAGCCAGGAAGAGAAAAAGCAAGCTTAAAAAAAAAAAAAAAAAAAACAAGAACATTACTCCAGGTTTACCGAATGCCCTTCCTGTGAAAAAATGAATGTACCTGGGGCGCCTGGGTGGCTCAGTTGGTTGAGTGAACAACTTCAGCTCAGGTCATGATCTCACAGTTTGTGAGTTTGAGCCCCGCGTCAGGCTCCATGCTGACAGCTTGGAGCCTGGAGCCTGCTTCAACTTCTGTGTCTCTCCCTCTCTCTGCCCCTTCCCTGCTCATGCTCTGTGTGTCTCTCTCTCAATAATAAGTAAACGTTAAAAAAATTTTTACAAAAATGAATTACGTATTTCTGTTATTCCAACTCATCAGCCTCTAAGGTAATCTATCTAAAAATATGCAGTTCAAACATAAATCCTAAAGGCATTATAAATTACCATCCAGAAGTATTCCAAATAAAATTCCATTGAATAAGGTACTGAAAAGAAAGTCCTGTTGGTATAGCATAAACCTCATTATTATATTTGAGTAACTCCTGTAAAAAGATACATTGTCTTCAGAAAAGAACACCTAATATTTCACGTTCACCTTATAGGTGAACTGTAGTGAACTCTGTGCTTGATTACCCAAGAACTAACCTTCAGGTACAGGTACTTGGTTTATATCCAAACCTTGCAAGAAATAGGTACATGAGAATGTCACCAACATCAAGTGGCTGTATTCTTTAATTTTTACTTTGGCATGGCTTTATCCATATGATCTGATTTTCCAATATTTTATTCTCATAAACATTGATATCACAAACAAAATAGTTAAATATATCCAGAAAACAAGTACCATAACTTAAGAAAGACTGATTTTCTCTTTTCTCTTTACTGGGACTCTTCAGTTTAGATGTTATTTAGAAACTAGCTTCTTACATCACTTACATGCACAATCATAACCCCTGCTCTCTAACTGGCTTTTCTGGTCTCTTTTTGGAGTTGTCAAAAGTCAGTAGTTCTTTAATGCCTGGCTATACCATATCTGTATTAAATTAACCAGTTTTTTTTAATGTTTATTTATTTTTGAGAGAGAGAGAGAGAGACAGAGAGAGAGACAGAGAGGCAGAGCGCAAGTGGGGTGAGGGGCAGAGAGAGAGGGAGACACAGAATCCCAAGCAGGCTCCAGACTCTGAGCTGTCAGCACAGAGCCCAATGCAGGACTCGAACCCATGAACCACAAGATCATAACCTGAACCAAAGTTGGACACCTAACCAACTGAGCCACCTAAGCGCCCCTAAATTAACCAGCTTTAAGTGATGGTGTTACAATATTGACTTTTACTCTCTGGTCATTTTACAGAAAAACTTCCGGGCTTATTAACATACTATGGATATTCTCTAGAAGAGAGTGGGAAAAAAATCTATTCTCTATTTACATATGTATTCTACAATATATTTGTTTCACATTTAGCAAGAAATGTAACATAAAGATCATGCATGATCATGGTTCATTATAGGATTTGTTCCTTGACCTTGAGGGGGTAGCAGGAAGGCTGGAACATTTCTCTTCCAGTC
Source organism: Panthera onca (assembly GCF_046562875.1). Taxonomy (NCBI): domain Eukaryota; kingdom Metazoa; phylum Chordata; class Mammalia; order Carnivora; family Felidae; genus Panthera; species Panthera onca. The sequence goes on from NC_138355.1 coordinate 23,661,797, forward strand.
GTTTCTCATTATTCAGTAGCCAGCTTAAGCTTCTTTCCATGGCAGCCTTGATCCAGAAGAATGAAGGCAGAAGCAGCAATCATCTAAAGGCAGAGGCTTCAGAATGCACAAGTCACTTCCAGCATGTTCTGTTGGTCAGAGCAAGTCACAAGACCTATTCCAATTCTAGAGAGTAGAATGATGGACTCTGTGTTTTGATGGAAGGAGAGGTAACAATGCATTGCCAAAGACTGTGAAAACAGGGGCTCGTGACACTCTTGGTTGTCATTATTATAATGCTCTACACGGTTGGGAGCACAAATTATTTTGCTACATAGAGATTTGATTAAATAAAGAGAAAATAATCTTTAGAAATTAGCAACTCTTTTTTTTTTTCCTTTTCAACCATTCAGGAAAATTTTATAATAAATCCCTTTTCTTCAGTCTGCACAAAATATATTCCTGAGCCAACCTGAACTGTTTTCCAATGTACCTGGAAAGCAAAACTGGAAGTGCATCCAGAAATTGCCAAAAACCCTGCATTTTTCTTTTCCATCTGAACTCTGTCTGAAGTATAGGATTCCTGGGGATTTAACTCTCTGAACTATAAACACTGTTTAAACACTAATTAAGGGGCGCCTGGGTGGCTCAGTGGTTGAGTGTCCAACTTCGGCTTGGGTCATGATCTCGCGGTCCGTGAGTTCGAGCCCCGCGTCGGGCTCTGTGCTGACAGCTCGGAGCCTGGAGCCCACTTCGGATTCTGTGTCTCCCTCTCTCTCTGCCCCTCCCCTGCTCATGCTCTGTCTCTCTCTGTCTCAAAAATAAATAAAACACTAAAAAAAATTTTTTAACACTAATTACAGGGAGCCCTTATCAACGAGAGAAAAGTGATTTTTATCCTTTATGAGGCAAAAAGAGCGTGGATTTTTTTTTTTTTAATATATGAAATTTATTGTCAGATTGGTTTCTATACAACACCCAGGGCTCATCCCAAAAGATGCCCCCCTCAATACCCACCACCCACCCTCTCCTCCCTCCCACCCCCCCTCAGCCCTCAGTTCTCATTTTTTAAGAGTCTCTTATGCTTTGGGAAAAAGTGTGGATTTTTAAACATAATGGATTTTCCTCAGATCTATTCTTTTTCACTTTTTTTTTTTTTTTTTTTAAATTTATTTTTGGGACAGAGAGAGACAGAGCATGAACGGGGGAGGGGCAGAGAGAGAGGGAGACACAGAATTGGAAACAGGCTCCAGGCTCCGAGCCATCAGCCCAGAGCCCGACGCGGGGCTCGAACTCACGGACCGTGAGATCGTGACCTGGCTGAAGTCGGACGCTTAACCGACTGCGCCACCCAGGCGCCCCAGTTCTTTTTCACTTTTTATTGAACACTTTGGCTCATCCTATGCTTTGCGATTTCTTAGGGAATACATGTGATCGTATTGAGATGCTGATGAATTTCAATGTAAATAATATTTATAGCTTCTCTTCTTACTCGTCCCAGCCTCGGCAGGTACATATGATCATTTTCTTTTTATTTTTTTAACATTTATTCATTTTTGAGAGACAGCGAGTGGGGGAGGGACAGAGAGAGAAGGAGACACAGAATCCCAAGCAGACTCCAGGCTCTGAGCTGTCAGCACAGAGCCCGACACAGGGCTCGAACCCATGAAGTGCGAGACGGTGACCTGAGGTGAAGTCGGAACCTCAACCGACTGAGCCACCCAGGCGCCCCTATTATTTTCTTTATTTATATTCCCCTTAAGCTACGGTAAGGCACTATTGAGTCCTGTGTAGCAAATTTGGTTTTAAGGTGTATTAACTCAGCTGAAGCTGAATTCCAAAAAAGACTGAAAATGGTCTTTGCAATTAAATGGTTATAAAATTACCTGGAAATTTATAGGGTGAAAAGCATTACAGAGATGTAATAAACGTGGACTATAACAACGTTCTGGGTTCTGACTTCTCTGGGTTCTGACTTCTTTTTCTCTGTTATGGTTTGTGTAGATTTAATTTTCCCCTCTTTATTTCATTAATGGTAGGACATTAAGTACACAAGAACATAAGGGTTAACTTTATCATCTATAAAAAAGTTTATACTAGGTAATCTCTATGATTCTATGATTTTATTTGCCATCATGGAAACATTTCTGACTCATTTAGGCTGGCTTTGATTCTAATATTGACACCAAAGGATGTTTTGTGAGCAGATTTCTTTCCTAACTTCAAGAAGGTAATGAGATTCTAATTGTGAGATTCTAATTATCTTAACAAGTCTTTAAAGTATCACGAAGTAAATTTTCTTTTAAGTTAGTCAAGAAAATTCTTTATAATAAATCCAATTTCTTTAATCAACATAAAATAGCTCCCTGAGCCAACTTGAACCGTTTTCATCATACCTAGAAAGCAAAACTGAAAGTTTACCTGGAAATTGGCAAGAATTCTGCATTTTTCTTTTCCATTTGAACCCTGTGTCTGAAGTAGAGGATTCCTGGGGGTTGGACTCTCTGAACTATAAGCACTATTTGAAAGCTAATTAAAGGGAGAAAGCTAATCAAAGAGAGAAAAGAAGTGACAGATTTTCCTAAGGACACGAAGTGACATATCTTCTGTGAAATGGTAAATCTTCCTAAGATTTCTACGAACTATAACTGTAATGCCAGCGTAGTCTGTCTCCACCCAATGTGATTTCAGGGGTTCCGGAAAGCTTTTCTGTTAAAACAATGCTTTCTTGCCCTAAACCAATGGCAGCAACAGGTAAGACTGGAGACCTCACCTTTTGCTCACTCTTACTCAGAGCAGCACTGAGGTGTAAGATCCCAATTGTTTTAGAAAATGCAGTAAGTTGGGGTAAACTTCATGTGGGAGTGTAAGAGTCTGATTATCGTAATGTCTTTTTGATAAGAGGGAATATGGAAGGTAACATATTAGTTTGTGTCCTTTCTGGGAGTAAATTTCACTGTTTGACAACCTTCGTGGTGAAGTGGTATTACCTTTCATTTGTTTAGTGTTTACCTTCCAAATGTTTCCAGGTGTGAACATTTCTGGTCAAGTAGGCCAAAGGGGTAGGCGGAGTGATGTCAGAGGTCAGGACTCGCAAGTTATCTCGTTTGGCTCTACTGTTTCACGTCTACCTTTGGCTGTTCAAATCCAGATGTGGAGTATGTATACAGCAGGTGGGGAAACTTCAGCAGAAAACCGGGCTTATTTTCAGGACAGGAAAGTAGGTTTTATTGTTTTATCAAAAGGAGGGCTCTCGGCACCATGGAATATGTTCAGAAAATAAACAGATTTATCTCAGTTGGGATAAATTGAATAAATAGAATAAATAGAAATTGAGAATTGATCAATTGAATAAATAGAAATTGAAAAATAGAATGAATTGTATGGGTTTCCTAGAAATGAAAACAGACCCCATTTTTAAAAAATGGAGCCAAGGGGGCCTGGGTGGCTCAGTCGGTTAAGCATCCGACTTCGGCTCAGGTCATGATCTCACGGTCCGTGGGTTCGAGCCCCGCGTCGGGCTCTGTGCTGACAGCTCAGAGCCTGGAGCCTGCTTCAAATTCTGTGTCTCCCTCTCTCTCTGACCCTCCCCCGTTCATGCTCTGTCTCTCTCTGTCTCAAAAATAAATAAAACATTAAAATTAAAAAAAAAATAAAAATAAAAATAAAAAATGGAGCCAAGGTTTCTTGATTCTTTCTTGATTTGTGTCAAGAAACAAGCAAGAAGGAAAGGAAGGGAAAAAATGAAAGACAAATGAAAAAGTAAAGAAAGAAGGAAGTTAGTCAGAATTAATTGAAGTGTTAAATACAAGATCATTAAACACAAAAATGCATCTTGACATTAAAAAACAGAACTTAACTGAAATTAAAATGTGAAGCTGTTAGGGTCACCTGGGTGGCTCAGGTCATGATCTCATGGTTTGTGAGTTTGAGCCCCGTGTCGTGCTCTGTGCTGACAGCTAAGAGCCTGGAGCCTGCTTCCGATTCTGTGTCTCCCTCTCTCTCTGCCCCTCCCCTGCTTGTGCTCTGTCTTTCTCTCTCAAAAATAAATAACCATTAAAAATTTTTTTTCTTTTTTTAATTTTTTTTCCAACGTTTTTTTATTTATTTTTGGGACAGAGAGAGACAGAGCATGAACGGGGGAGGGGCAGAGAGAGAGGGAGACACAGAATCGGAAACAGGCTCCAGGCTCCGAGCCATCAGCCCAGAGCCCGACGCGGGGCTCGAACTCACGGACCGCGAGATCGTGACCTGGCCGAAGTCGGACGCTTAACCGACTGAGCCACCCAGGCGCCCTGAAAAATTTTTTTTCTTTTTTAATGTGAAGCCGTTAGGGAAATGTTCACCTGAGTTTTCAACTCTTACATAGTATTATAGAAAGCGCTTGATTGAGAAACAAAAATCCTGGTATTCAAAACCAGGCTCTTTCATTAGCAACCTGAATGAAATTGAGCAATCTAATTAAACCTGCTAGTTTTCAGTTTCCTCCTAGAATAAAAGGTCTGAGTGATCTCTGACTCATTTAAGCACTATTATCCTGGGTTGTCAGTCACACGTCATACCTTTTGCTCTAAATTCTACCCCAGAATCTTTGATATTGATTAAAGACCTTTCCGACAGTCTCAGCCGGCGTGGGCATTTACCGAAACGACTCCTTGCATGTCACCGCATTCACAAATTAAGAAGTGACCACGAATCGTACTGACCTATGTAGGTGTCACGTTATCTTTCTATGAAGAGTAAGGATTAGATTTATGGACTGTATTAGGATCAAGTTTCCTCAGACTGGCCTGAGGCGGGTGGGGCTTTTAAAACCATGAGGTTTGTTCAGGGTAGCCTCTCGCCTCTTTCTTCACCTCCTCCTACTCCTAATGTTGCCTTTGGTCTGATCCCAGCTGACCCTGCTTTCTCAATACCCCGCAGCTGCCCAACGCCTACCTCACCTCCCTTTCCTAACTTTCTCATGCCCCAGGCTTTGTGTTCATCCTTTGATAGGGTCCCTCATTGTAAAACTTCTGTCATGCTTACAAAAACCGATGTCTCTTCTTAAAGTTCCCAATTCAGCAGATACATTGAGGAAAACTGTAGGATTGAAAGGGTCAATATTAAGTTATAAACAAATCTGCAGCTCGTTTCAGAAAAGGATAGTTGGTGACATTTCAGATTCAGCGGCAAAGTAAAAGAGTTTTAGGGAATGGAGGGAAATTTCAGAAAGTACAAGCAGCAGCAGGGACCTTCTTACTCGAAGTACGATCCTAGGACTAGCAGCAACAGAATCCACCGGGAGTTTGTTGGAAACGTAGAATCTCAGGCCCTGTCAGCCCTACTAGTCAGAACCTGCATTTTTAACAAGAGAAGAGGACTTGTTCAGATGCATAGCGCAGTTTGAGAAACACCGGTTTACAGGATTCCACATAGGTGAATACCTTCTCCCCTCTGTAGTTTAAAGCCGGCCACCTGTTGCTTATGAGAATCGGTGTTCCAAAGGAGATCCGTTTTATGCTTCTAAGCAGGCTTCCTTCAGATTGTTGACCCAAGGACATTGCCGCCACAAATAATTTTCCACCGCGACTGACTACATTTGGAGAGGAGTAGGCATTACAAAAAGCTCTCATTTCATACAGCTTCGGAGGGAGGTATAGCAACCAGAAATCAGGAAACCATGTAGGATACTCAAGTTGGAGTAGCAAAAGTGGAAGTCAATGGTTGACTGAAAGGTTTTGATCCCTGTGACAATCAAAACAAAGTATTCACAAGAAAACAGTCACTACACGATTGCTGGAACTCCTATTGTCTAGAGTGGAGAAGAGGGTTAGCTCTATTTGTGCTACAGGTGTTACTTTATGAGGGTAGCCAATCCAACCCAACTAACTTTACAGGGTCCTTTTCCACTTTCGTCTCTCGTTCTCTACGAGGCCTTCTCTGACTCGTCCTACGACATTGCCTTTGTTAAGGTGACCAACTGTCCTGTTCGCCCAGCACTATCCTGTTTTCTCTCTGAGGGTTCGGCATCCGAGAAAGCCCCCCCAGCTTCCAGCAAAGCAGGACCGTTGGTCACCCTGCCCCCACTCCACGCTAGCCGTTCGGTTCCCTGCTTTGAACTTCTTTAGCTTGCTCAACTCTCACCATTTATTCGGCACCTGCCATGTTTTGCTTTTCACAGTTAATTTTTTGTGTACAAGAAATGTTTCCCAGAGCTCCTTATGAATTACCTAAGGGCAAAACTTGTCTTTTATAATTTCTTTCACTCTACTCACAGCATGAAGCTAGTGTCAGATGCACAGGAACCACTTAACATTTTGAGTGAAAGAAACTATTTGAAACAACAACAACAACAACAACGTCAACAACTATTGCCACTTCGAAGCACAGCTGGCAGTGAATTTCAATCTATGGAATCACAAAAGTGACAATTTAGAAGGGCAAATATTCTTACGTCTGCATTTAAGACTGCTTTGAATGTGACTGCAGCTTAACTTTTAAATCTTATCTTTCACTCCTCTGTGTTCTTTCATCCATGATTGATGCAAGAATGTCCAGGGGTAAATGAAATCACAGAATGAATATGGTACATTTTCCCAGAGACTAGTGTTTATTTAAAGTGTTTTTCTTCTTGGGGCGCCTGGGTGGCTCAGTTGGTTAAGCAGCCAACTTCGGCTCAGGTCATGATCTCGCGGTCCGTGAGTTCAAGCCCCGCGTCGGGCTCTGTGCTGACGGCTCAGAGCCTGGAGCCTGTTTCAGATTCTGTATCTCCCTCTCTCTGACCCTCCCCTGTTCATGCTGTGTCTCTCTCGGTCTCAAAAATAAATAAATGTTAAAAAAAATTTTTTTTAAAAGTGTTTTTCTTCTCTTTTCTTTTCTTTCTTTCTTTCTTTCTTTCTTTTTTTTAGAATGGGGGTGGAATGGGGAGTGTGAACTTGTGGACAAATAGGTTTTGTCAGATTTTTCATATTGGGTGTTATGGCGGATTAAGCGTCTAGACAAATCCTCTAGGTATAGAATATCTAAAAATGCTAAAACACACACACACGCATACACACATAGAGACATATGTGCATAAATGCATGGATGTGTGTGTGTGTGTGTGTGTGTGTGTGTGTGTCTGTGTACGTATAGCTTTCAAATGTATGGCTGGGCCACCTGGGTGGCTCGGTCAGTTGAGCATCCAACCCTTGATTTTGGCTCAGGTCATGATCCCAGGGTAGTGGGATCAAGTCTGTGTTGGGCCCTGTACCGAGTGTGGAGCCTGCTTAAGATTCTCGGACTCTCAGAGGGGAGGAATTAAGATGGCAGAGATGTAGGGGGACCCTGGGATTTCCTTGTCCCCTGCACAGCTGTATTGAGGTCAGGTCACTTGGAACACCCAAAAGTCAATCTGCAATATGACAGAAGGATCTCCACAGTTTGAGGGAGACCGCATGGCAGCTAGGAGGCTAACTTCAACCACAAATCAAAGCATGCCTAGTTAATGGTCCAAACACTCCCTCACTGCAGGCAAGGAGGAGCTCTGCAGAGGCCTGACCAGTGGGAAAGAGTAGCTAAAAGGCAACAGCAGAGTGCACACAGCATGCACCAGAAACACTTCCTCGAGTGCCAGGCCCTGGACAGTGTATGACCTCTTTTTAACATAACATTACTCTCAGGTACAAGAAACATAACAAGCTTTTAAAACACGCAAAAGATAGAAACTGAACCAAAATGACAAGACAGAGGAATTTTCCCCAAAGGCAAAGTCAAGAAGAAATCACAACCAGGGACTTGCTCAAAACAGATGTAAGCAGGGGCGCCTGGGTGGCTCAGTCGGTTAAGCGTCCGACTTCAGCTCAGGTCGCGATCTCGTGGTCCGTGAGTTCGAGCCCCGTGTCGGGCTCTGGGCTGATGGCTCAGAGCCTGGAGCCTGCTTCTGATTCTGTGTCTCCCTCTCTCTCTGCCCCTCCCCCATTCATGCTCTGTCTCTCTCTGTCTCAAAAATAAATAAACGTTAAAAAAAAATGTAAAAAAAAAAACAGATGTAAGCACTGTATCTGAATAGGAATTTAAAACAACAGTCATAAGGCTGCTAGCCGGGCTTGAAAAAAAGCCTAGAAGAAACGCTTGTTGTAGAGATCAAAGACCTAAAACTTAATCAGGCTGAAATAAAAAATGCTACAACTGAAATGCAAAACTGACTGGATACAGTCACAATGAGGATTGGAGAAGGATAAGAGATAATAAGGGATATGGAAGATAAAACTATGGAAAATAATGAAGGTGAAAAGAAGAAGGAGAGGAAAATATTAGATCATGAGGGGAGACTTAGAGAGCTTAGTAATTCCATAAAACGAAATAATATCCATATCATAGAAGTCCGAGAAGGAGAAGAGCAGAAAAAAAGGGCAGAAGGTTTATTTGAACAAATTATAGTGGAGAACTTCCCTACTATGGGGAAGGAAACAGGCATCCAAGTCCAAGAGGCACAGAGAACTCCCATCAAAATCATCAAAAACAGGTCAATACCATGACATATAGTGAAACTGGCAAAATGCAAAGATAAAGAGAATTCTGAAAGCAGCTAGGGATAAAAGGTCATTAACCTACAAGGCTAGGCACGTAAGGTTAGTAGCAGACCTAGCCACTGAAACTTCGCAGGTCAGAAGAGAGTGGCAGGAAGTATTCAATGTGCTGAATGGGAAAAATCTGCAGCCAAGAATCCTTTATCCAGCAAGACTGTCATTCAGAATAGAAGGAGAGATAAAGCATTACCTGGACAAACAAAAACTGAAGGAGTTCATGACCTCTAAACCAGCCCAGCAAGAAATTTTAAGGAGGACTCTCTGAGTAGAGGAAATTAACAAACAAGACCAAAGCAACTAAGACTACAAAGGACCAAAGAACACCACCAGAAACACCAAGTCTACACACAATGGCATTAAATTCATATTTTTCAATAACCACTCTGAATGTAAATGGACTAAATGCTCCAATCAAGAGACATAGGGTATCTGGATGCATAAAAAGACCAAGATCCATCTATATGCTACCTACGAAAGACTCATTTTAGACCTAAAGACACCTGCAGATTGAAAGTGAAGGGGTGGGAATTATCTATCATGCTAATGGAGGTCAAAAGAAAGCTAGAATATCTGTACTTATATCCAACAAACTAGATTTTATTTTTTTTAGATATTTATGTTTTAAAGTTTATTTTTGAGAGAGAAAGAGGGACAACATGAGTTAGCAGGGGTAGAGACAGAGAGCGAGAAAGAGAGAGGATCCCAGGCAGGCTCTTCACCATCAGCGAGAGCCCGATGCAGGGCTCAAACCCACTAACAACAGCAAGATCATGATCTGAACCGAAATCAAGAGCCAGATGTTTGACTGACTGAGCCACCCAGGCACCCCAGACGAATTAGATTTTAAAACACAGACCGTAACAAAAGATGAAGAAGAGCATTATATCATAATTAAGGGGTGTACCCATCAAGAATGTCTAACAATTATAAATATTTATGTCCCCAATGTGGAAACACCCAAATATATAAATCAATTAAAAACAAACATAAAGAAACTCATTGGCAATAATATCATAATAGTAGGGGACTTTAATACTCCACTTATAGCAATGACCAATCATGTAAGCAGAATATCAACAAGGAAACAATAGCTCTGCATGACCCACTGGACCAGTTGGACTTAACAGATATATTCAGAACATTTCATCCTAAAGCAGCAGAATACACATTCTTCTCAAGTGCACATGGAACATTCTCCAGAATAGATCACATACTGGGTCACAAATCAGACTTCAATAGGTACAAAAAGATTGAGATCATGCCATGCATATTTTCAGGCCACAGTGCAATGGTCACAAGAAAAATTTTGGAAAGCCCTCAAATACCTGGAGGTGAAAGAACATCCTACTTAAGATTGAATGGGTTAACCAGAAAATTACAGAAGAAATAAAAAAAAAATACATGGAAGCAAATGAAAGTGAAAACACAACAGTCCAAACCCTTTCAGATGCAGCAAAGGCAGTCCTAAGAGGAAAATGGCAATTCAGGCCTTTCTCAAGAGGTAAGAAAGGTCACAAATACACAATCTATTCTTACACCGAAAGGAGCTGGAAAAGCAGGCAGCAAATAAAGACTAAAGCCAGCAGAAGAAGGGACACAATAAAGATTAGAGCAGAAATAAATTCTATAGAAACAAACAAAAAGAACAGATCAATGAAACTAAATGCTGGTTCTTTGAAAGAATTAACAAAATTGATAAACCCTGAGCCAGACTTATCAAAAAGAAAAGGCAAAGGACCCAAATAGATAAAATCACGAATGAAAGAGGAAAACTCACAACCAACAGCACAGAAGTACAAGCAATTATAAGAGAATACTATGAAAAATTATATGCCAACACACTGGGCAATCTGGAGGAAATGGACAAATTCCTAGAAACTCACACACTACCAAAACTGAAACAGGAAGAAATAGAAAATTTGAGCAGGCCCATAACCAGCAAAGAAATTGAATTACTTATCAAAAATCTCCCAACGAACAAGAGTCCTTGGCCAGATGGCTTCCCAGGGGAATTCTACCAGACATTTAAAGAAGAGTTAATACCTATTGTTCTCAAGCTGTCCCAAAATATAGAAATGGAAGCCAGTATTATGAAGCCAGTATTACCGTGATTTCATTCTATGAAGCCAGACTCATTCTCTGAAGCCAATATTACCAGGATTTCAAAACCAGACAGAGACTCCACTAAAAAGAAGAATTACAGGCCAATGTTCCTGATGAAATTGGATGCAAAAATTCTCAACAAGATACTAGCAAATTGAATTCAACAGTATATTAAAAGAATTCTTCACAGGTCGCCTAGGTGGCTCAGTTGGTTAAGCGTCCGACTCTTGCTTTCAGTTCAGATAATGATCTCACAGTTCGTGAGTTCTCTCTCTCTCCCTCTCTTTCTTCCCCTCCCTCCTCATGCTCTCTCTCTCTCGAAATAAATAAATAACCTTAAAAAAAAGAATTATTCACCATGATCAAGTGTGATTTATTCCTGGGCTGCAGCGCTGGTTCAATATTTGCAAATCAATCAATGTGATACACCACATTGAAAGAAGAGAGGATAAGAACCATATGATCCTCTACATAGATGAAGAAAAAGCATTTGACAAAATACAGCATCCTTTCTTGATAAAAATCCTCATGAAAGTGGGGATAGAAGGAACCTACCTCAACATCACAAAGGCCATATACAAAAGACCCATAGCTAATATCATCCTCAGTAAGGAAAAACTGAGAGCTTTCCCCCTAAGGTCAGGAAATGACAGAGATGTCCACTCTCACCGCTTTTGTTCAATAGAGTACTGGAAGTCCTAGCCTAAGCAATCAGACAACAAAAAGAGATAAAAGGAGAGAGAGAGAGAGAGAGAGAGAGAGAGAGAGATAAAAGGCATACAAATTGGCATGGAAGAAGTAAAACTTTCACTCTTCACAGACAACATGACACTCTATGTGGGAAACCTGAAAGACTCCACCAAAAAAGTTCTAGAACTGATACATGAATTCAGCAAAGTCACAGAATATAAAATCAATGTATGGAAATCTATGGCATTTCTATACACCAATAATGAAGCAGCAGAAAGAGAAATCAAGGAATTGATTCCATTTATAATTGTACCAAAACCCATAAGATATCTAGGAATAAACCTAACCAAAGAGGTAAAAGATCTGTACACTTAAAAATATAGAAAGCTTATGCAAACAATTGAAGAAGACACAAAGAAAGAGAAAAACATTCCATTCTCATGGATTAGAAGAACAAATATTGTTAAAATGTGTATACTACTAAAGTAATCTACACATTCAATGCAATGCCTAACAAAATAACACCAGCATTCTTCACAGAGCTGGAACAAAGAATTCTAAAATTTGTATGGAACCAGAAAAGACTCCGAATAGCCAACGTAATGTTCAACAAGAAAATCAAAGCCGGAGGCATCATAATCCCAGACTTTAACCTGCATTACAAAGCTGTAATCATCAAGACAGTATGGTATTGGCACAAAAACAGACACATAGATCAATGGAACAGAATAGAGAACCCAGAAATGGACCCACAGATGTATGACCAACTAATCTTCGACAAAGGAGGAAAGAATATCCGATGGAAAAAAGACAGTCCCTTTTAGCAAATGGTGTTGCTAAAACTGGATAGCAACATGCACAAGAATGAACCTGGACCACTTTCTTACACCATACAAAATCATAAATTCAAAATGGATGAAAGACCTAAATGGGAGACAGGAAACCATCAAAATCCTACAGGAAAAAACAGGCAGTATTGACCTTGGCTGCAGCAACTTCTTACCAAGCATGTCTCTGGAGGCAAGGGAAACAGAAGCAAAAATGAACTATTGGGACCTCATCAAGATAAAAAGCTTTTGCACAAGAAAGGAAACATCAACAAAAGTAAAAAGCAACTGATGGAATGGGAGAAGATATTTGCAAGTGATATATGGGATAAAGGGTTAATATCCTAAATCTATCGAGAATGTGTCATACCTAGAGAACGAATAACCCAGTGAAGAATTGGCCAAACGATATGAACAGACACTTTTCAAAAGAAGGTATCTAGATGGCCAACAGACACATTAAAAGATGCTCAACATCCCTCATCATCAGAGAAATACAAATCAAAACTACAATGAGATACTACCTCACACCTGTCAGAATGGCTAAAATTAATACCTCAGGAAACAACAGATATTGGTGAGGATGCATGCAGATCTTGGCAAGGAACACATTTGCACTGTTGGCGGGAATGCAAACTGGTGCCGCCACTCTGGAAAACAGTATGGAAGTTCCTCAAAAAATTAAAAATAGAACTACCCTACAACTCAGCAATTGTATTATTAGGTATTTAACCAAAGGATACAAAAATGCTTCTTCTAAGGGACACATGCACCACAAAGCTTATAGCAGTGCTATCAATAATAGCCAAAGTATGGAAAGAACCCAAATGTCCATTGACTGGTGAATGGATAAAGAAGATGTGGTGTATATACACAATGGAATATTACTCAGCAATCAAAAAGAATGAAATGTTGCCATTTGCAGCAACATGGATAGAACTAGAATATATTATGCTAAGCGAAATAAGTCCGTCGGAGAAAGACAAATATATGATTTCACTCATATGTGAAATTTGAGAAACACAACAGATGAACATAGGGGAAGGGAAGGGAGAACACAATAAAAAAAAACAGAGAGGGAGGCAAACCACAAGAGTCTCTTAAATACAGACAGCAACTGGAGGCATCTGTCTACATGGGCGGCCTAGTGCTTGAGTTCTAAAAGGTGTAGTGAGCAGGGGAGAAAATGAAGACTTGCCCTGTTATAGTGGAACACTGGACAGAAACTCCTACGTGACTCTGGAAATCCCCCAAAAGGTACTTTTCTTCAGCATATACACTAGGAAAAGAAATACTTACTCCACAGGATTTGCCAGTGACTTTTGTCTGACTCAACCCGAGCTTTGTCGGAGGAAAATGACTCTTGTGAATTTCCCGACGATTCAAAAAACAAAATAAACAAAAGGCTCTAGCTAATCGTGGAGTTTAAGGTGGTCTTGAAAAAAAAGGAAAGAAAATAAAGTGGCCTTGAACTCTTCCGGCTCCACCTGGGAGCAACCCTGGGCAGAACAATTTGAAATACGCTCAGGAAGGATGCACTTTAAACCTCGGTCTGGGAGACTTCCCAAAGAATATGAGCGTACGTATGGTAACTTTAAGTTTTTGAAGAACTTCCAAGCTCTTTTCCAAAGGGGCTACTCCATTTTACATTGCTACCAATAAGGTAGGAGGACGTCAATTTCTCTACATCTTTGCCAATATTTATTATTTGTCTTTTCTATTGTAGACATCCTAGTCAGTGTGAAATAGTATTGCTTGGTGGTTTTGATTTGCATTTCCATAATGACTAATGACGTTGAGCATCTTTTCATGTGTTACCTGCTATTTATTTGGCTTCGGGGAAATGTCTATTCAAATCCCTAGCCCATTTTTATTGGGTTATTTTTCTTTTTATTGTTGCATTGAAGGTTCTTTATATATTCTAAATACTATTACTTTCTGAAAAAGCACAATTTATCTACTTTTTTCTATTGCTGCTTGTGCTTTGGCTCCCTAAGAAACCATTGCTGGATGTAAAGTCACAGAGATTTACTTTTTAAACTTTTGTTTATTTAAGTAATCTCTGCACCCGACATGGGGCTTGAGCTCCCGACTCCAAGATCAAGAGTCACATGCTCTTCTTTAAAAAAAATTTTTTTTTAATGTTTATTTATTTTTGAGAGAGAGAGAGAGACACACACACACACACACACACACACACACACACACAGATAGACAGAGTGTGAGGTGGGGAGGGACAGAGAAAGAGGGAGACACAGAATCTGAAACAGGCTGCAGGCTCTGAGCTGCCAGCACAGAGCCTGATACAGGGCTTAAACTCAAGAACTGTGAGATCATGACCTGAGCCAAAGTCGGACGCTTAACTGACTGAGCCACCCAGGTGCCTGGAGTTACATGCTCTTCTAAATGAGCCAGCCAGGAGCCCCGAAGTTCACAGAGATTTAGGCCTGTGTTTATTTCTAAGAGTTTTATAGTTTCAGCTCTTATGTTTAGGTTTTGGTCTATACTGAGTTAATCGATATTGAGTTTTTGTATGTGATGTGAGGTAGATGTTCAAGTTCATTCTTCTGCATGTGGATGTCCAGTTGTCTCAGCATCATTTGGTGAAAAACATCATTCCTTTGGGTGCCTGTCTGGCTCAGTTGATAGAGCATCCAGCTCGTGATCTCAGAGTCATGAGTTTGAGCCCTGTGTGGGGTGTAGAGATTGCTTAATAAAAAAACAATAATATGGGAAGGCAAGCTGGTGCAGCCACTCTGGAAAACAGTATGGAGGTTCTTCAAAAAACTAAAAATAGAACTACCTTACGACTCAGCAATTGCACTACTAGGCATTTATCCAAGGGATACAGGTGTGCTGTTCTGAAGGGACACATGCACCCCAATGTTTATAGCAGCACTATCGACAATAGCCAAAGTATGGAAAGAGCCCAAATGTCCATCGATGGATGAATGGATAAAGATGTGGTATGTATATACAATGGAGTATTACTCAGCAATCAAAAAGAATGAAATCTTGCCATTTGCAACTATGTCAATGGAACTGGAGGGTATTATGCTAAGTGAAATTAGTCAGAGAAAGACAAAAATCATATGACTTCACTCATATGATGAGGACTCTAAGAAACAAAACAGATAAACATAAGGGAAGGGAAACAAAAATAATATAAAAACAGGGAGGGGGACAAAACAGAAGAGGCTCATAAATATGGAGAACAAGCTGAGGGTTACGGGAGGGGGTGTGGGAGGGGGGATGGGCTAAATGGGTAAGGGGCACTAAGGAATCTACTCCTGAAATCACTGTTGCACTATATGCTAACTAATTTGGGCGTAAATTTAAAAAAATAAAAAGTAAAACAAGTTAAAAAAATAATAATGAAATAAAATAAATTTTAAAAAGAAAGTTTAATGATAAATTTTTTAAAAAAAGAAAAGAAAGAGAGTATTCCTTTCTCATTTAAATGATTTGGCACCCTTCTCCAAGGTTTTTTTTTTTTCAACGTTTTTTTGTTTTTTTTTTTTTAATTTATTTTTGGGACAGAGAGAGACAGAGCATGAACGGGGGAGGGGCAGAGAGAGAGGGAGACACAGAATCGGAAACAGGCTCCAGGCTCCGAGCCATCAGCCCAGAGCCTGACGCGGGGCTCGAACTCACGGACCGCGAGATCGTGACCTGGCTGAAGTCGGACGCTTAACCGACCGCGCCACCCAGGCGCCCCTCCAAGGTTTTTTTTAATGGACTCTCAATTTTATTCCATTGACCTTTATGTCTAAATTTATGTCATAATATTTTTAATAACGTAATCTAGTGGCGTATTATCACTTCTGTCATGTTCTATTGATTACGTGGGTCATCCCTGGTGCAATACAGGAAAAACTACCTAAGGGTGTGAAAAGTAGGAGGCAAGAATGATTTGGAGCCAGTTTGGAGGCTAAATACCACATAATAGTGATATAATATACATAAAAATATGCTCTTAGTAATTTAATAATACAAAAGGAGTTCAAAATATGATAAAGGTTACTTTCAGAACCCTCAACATCATGTTTAATGGTGAAACATTAAAAGTGTTTCCTTTAATGAAGCCTGAGTGGTTTAGTCAGTTAAACGTCTGACTCTTGATTTTGGCTCAGGTCATGATCTCACAGTTGTGAGATCAAGTCCCTCATAGGGCTCTGCCCTGACAGGGCAGAGCCTGTTTGGAATTCTCCCCCTCTCTTCTGCCCCTCCTTTGCACATGATGCACCCTCTCTCTGTCCTTCAAAGAAGTAAAAGAAATGTCATTATAAAAGTGTTCCCTTTAGGGGAACCTGGGTAGCTCAGGTGGTTAAGCATCTGACTCTTTTTTTTTTTTTTTTTTTAACATTTATTTATTTTTGAGACAGAGAGAGACAGAGCATGAACCGGGGAGGGGCAGAGAGAGAGGGAGACAACAGAATCGGAAGCAGGCTCCAGGGTCTGAGCCATCAGCCCAGAGCCCGACGCGGGGCTCGAACTCACGGACCTCGAGATCGTGACCTGAGCTGAAGTCGGACGCTCAACCGACTGAGCCACCCAGGCACCCCAAGCATCTGACTCTTGATTTCAGCTTAAGTCATGATCTCATGGTTTATGGGTTTGAGCCCCCTGTTGGGCTCTGAGTTGACAGTCGGAGCCCGCTTGGGATTCTCTCTGCCTCTCGCCTTCTTGGTCTCTCTCTGTCTCTCAAAATAAATTTAAAAAACTTAAAAAAAAAAAAGTGTTCCCTTTAAATCCAGGAACAAGGCAGAAATGCCCACTATGCCCATTCTTCTCCCCAATGTATTATAGGCTCTAGCCAGTGTAATAAGTTAAGGCAAGAAATAAAAAATAAAATATGTAACAATTTGAAAGGAAGCTATGACTGAAATTCTTTGGAGATAATATGATTTTCTACGTGAAAAACTGGAAAAGAATCCATGGATAACTTAATAAGAGCAATTATTAAGATCTCAGATATAAGATGATACCAGCAACAAATAAGAGCATTTATTTTAAAATGATAGCCTTATTGTAGCAACAAAAAAGTGTAAAACATTCAGGAATAAATATGGCAAAAATGTACAAGATCTTGGTAGAGAAATTTATAGAAGTTTACTGAAAGACATTAAGGAAAACTAAATAAATAGGGAGATATAGCCTATCATGAACAAGAAAAATCAGGGGCACCTGGGTGGCTCATTCGGTTAAACGTCTGACTTCGGCTCAGGTCATGATCTCACGGTTGATGGGTTCGAACCCCACATCAGGCTCTGTGCTGATAGCTCAGAGCTTGGAGCCTGCTTTGAATTCTGTGTCTCCCTCTCTCTGCCCCTCCCCTGCTCATGCTCTGTCTGTCTCTCTGAAAATCAGTGAACATAAAAAAACAAAAAACAAATAAGAAAAATCAGGCAATAGCGTCATGCCCTACTAGATTAAGAAAAATCTTATTATTCAGTTGTAATAGTTGAAATAGTGGTGAAATAGTGTCAATAGTGGTATTGACAAAAGGGTTAACAAATAAACTTAATGGAACTGCCAAGAGAGTCCAGAAACAGGGACACCTGGCAGGTTCAGTCGGTGGAGCATGTGAGTTTTCATCTTGGGGTCATGAGTTCCAGCCCCACATTGGGTGTGGAGATTACCTAGAAAAAAAAAAAGAGTATATTAAAAAAAAGAAGTAAGCACAGAAACAGATCATTTTATGGCACCTTGATGTACAACAGGGCTTTTGGTTGAGAAAAGATGCTCAATGGGACTTATTTTTAAAAATTTACCTCATGTTGGGATACCTGGCTGGTTCAGTCAGTAGAGCATGTGACTCTTGATCTTGGGGTTGTGAGTTTGAGCCCCATGGGTGGCATAGAGTTTACTTAAAATAAAAAAATAAAATATATACCTCATATTGAACAAACAAAAATAAATTCCGAATGGATGATTTAACACTTAAATGTGAAAAACAAAACTTGTAAAACTCCTAAAATAAATTACAGAAGCTCTCTGTGATGTCATGATGGAAGAATTTAAGACAAAATACTCAAACCATTGAGGAAAATATTTCTTGCTCCTGTTCATCAAAATACACTATAAGAAGAGCACAAAAGGCAAGAAACAACCAGAAGTGATATTTGTAATGTATATAACTGACAAAGTATTAGTAGTCATAATATTTTTTATTAAGTTTTTTATTTTAATTCTAATATAGTTAACATACAGTGTTATATTAGTTTCAGGTATATAATTTAGTGATTCAGCAATTCTATCCTTTACTCAGTGAACACCATGATAAGTGTCCTCTTTAATTCCCATCACCTATTTCACCCATCACCCTACCTACTTCCTCTCTGGCAAGCATCAATTTGTTCTCTATAGTTATGAGTCTATTCCTGGGTTTGTCAATCTCTCTCTTCCTCTCTCTTTTTTCCTTTGTTTGAATGTTTTGTTTCTTATATTCCACATATAAGTGAAATCTCTGAGTTATTTCCCTTGGCATTATAGTCTCTAGCTCCATCCGTGTCATTGCAAATTACAAGATTTCATTCCTTTTTCATGGCTGAATAATATTCCAGTGTGTGTGTGTGTGTGTGTGTGTGTGTGTGTGTGTGTGTGTGTATGTATATACATATGTATACACACACACACACATCTTCTTTTTTTTTTTTTTAATGTTTTAATGTTTATTTTTTGAGAGAGAGAGAGACAGAGTGTGAGCAGGGGAGGGGCAGAGAGAGAGAGAGGGAGACACAGAATCCAAAGCAGGCTCCAGGCTCCAAGCTGTCAGCACAGAGCCCGATGCGGGGCTTGAACTCACAAGCTGTGAGATCATGACCTGAGCCGAAGTCAGCCACTTAACTGACTGAGCCACCCAGGCGCCCCACACAACATCTTCTTTATCCTTTCATCAGTTGATGGATACTTGGGCTGCTTCCATATTTGGTTATTGTAAATATTGCTGCAATAAACGTAAGGGTGCATGTATCCCTTTGAATTAGTGTTTTGTATTCGGGGGTAAATACCCAGTAGTGCAATTATTGGATCTTAGGGTAGTTCTATTTCTAGCTTTTTGAGGAATCTTCATACTGTCTTCTACAGAGATTGCACTAATTTGCATTACCACCAACAGTGCACAAGGGTTCCTTTTTCTCCACATCCTCATCAACATTTGTTGTTGCTTGTATTTTTGATCTGGGTCATTCTGACAGGTTTGAGGTGATACCTCATCGTGGTTTCGATTTGCATTTCCCTGATGATGAGTGATGTTGAGCATCTTTTCATGTGCCTGTTGGCCATCTACATATCTTCTTTGGAGAGATGTCTGTTCATGTCTTCTGCCCATTTTAATTAGATTACTTATTTTTTGGGTGTTGAGTTGTAGAAATTCTTTGTATATTTTGGATACTAATCTTTTATTGGATATGTAATTTGCAAATATCTACTATTCAGTAGATTGCCTTAGTCTTGTTGTTTCTAGTACTCATAATATTTTTAACTCTTACAAAGAAAATCTAACAGAAATATAAGCAAAAGCCTTGATATTATGATAGAAAAAACACAGATGGCCACTAAGTATATGAAAACGCTCAAATTCACTAGCAATCAGAGAAATTTAAACTAAACCCTAATCATATTTCATATCACATGTATCAGACATGCAAAAACTAAAGGGTAGTGAAGACACAGAACAGGTGCTCTCATTAACTACTAGCGTAAATTGGTACAACCACTTTGGAAGATAATTTGTTGTTTTTCTGGTATTCTGTTGCTGCATAGGAACCACCCCAAAGTTAGGGACTGACAATAACATTCCAAAGGTTCTATGGGTCAGCAAATTGGAAGTCTTGGCTGGACAGCTCTGGAATCATTCTTTTAGTTACAGTGGGACATCTGGGGGGTGGGGCCCCTGGGAGCTGGCTAGGATCTCTCTTCATGGTGTCACAGGGCCCCTCCATGTGATCTCTACTCCTGGGTAGCTAGGTTGAGCTCAGAGCATAGTGGCCTCTGGCCTCAGGGTGGCTACAGTGCTTGTAAAGAAGCTACATTCAAGGTGCCTGGGCGGCTTAGTTAAGCGTCCGACTCTTGACTCTCAATTTTGGTTCAGGTCATTATCTCACGATTTCTTGCGTTTAAGCCCCACATCGGGCTCTGTGCTGACAGTGAGGAGCCTGCTTGGAATTCTGTCTCTCTCCGTCTCTTTCTGCCCCTCTCCCGCTCCCTGTCTCTGTCTCTCTCAAAATAAACAAACAAACAAAAAAAGAATTTAGCTTCTTTATTATTTTTTAAAATTTATTTATTTGGACAGAGAGGGGCAGAGAGAGAGGGAGAGACAGAATCCTAAACAGGCTATGCATTGTCACGGAGAGCCTGATGCAGGGCTTTAACCCGCCAAATGTGAGATCATGACCTGAGCTGAAACCAATAGTTGGAAGCTTAACTGACTGAGCCACCTAGGCACCCCAAGAAGCTAAAGTCTTTTAAGAGCAAGTATCTGAGTTAACAATGTAGAAGATGCGTGGCCTTTTATGAACTAGACTTGTTACTTCTGCCATATTCTATTGGTTGAAACAGCTAAAAAGCTTACCCACTATCACAGGAAGGGAACATGGGCTCCACTTCTTAATGGGAAGTGTGTCAAGGTCACATTATAAAAAAAGCATGGAAGATTAAAAAAAAAAATTTATTTTATTAAAATTTTTAAAAATTTAATGTTTATTTGTTTTTGGGAGAGACAGATGAAGTGAGAGCGGGACAGGGGCAGAGAGTGAGGGAGACACGGACTCCGAAGCAGGCCCCAGGCTCTGAGCTGTCAGCACAGAGCCTGATGTGGGGTTCGAACCATGAACCATGAGATCATGACCTGAGCTGAAGTCGGACACTTAACCGACTGATCCACCCAGGTGCCCCTAAAAATAATTTTTTTAATGTTTATTTATTTTTGAGAGAGAAAGGGAGTGAGCGTGAGCAGGGGAGGGGCAGAGAGAGAGAGAGAGAGAGAGCGAGAGGGAGAATCCCAAGCAGGCAAGAATCCCAAGCAGGCTCCACACTGTCAGCAGTGAGTCTGATGCGGGGCTCCAGCTCAACAACTGTGAGATCGTGACCTGAGCCGAAGTCAGACACGCAACCCACTGAGACCCCAGATTCCTAAAGATTTTCTTTTTAAGTAATCTCTACACCCAACGTGGGGCTCAAACTCACAACCCTGACATCAAGAGTTGCACACTCCACCAACTGAACCCCAGACGGAAGATATTTTTGTGGCCACCTTTAGAAAATAGTATCTGCCCTAGGCACTATTTACTAAGATAGAAGATGTGTATACCTTGTGACTCACAATTTCGCCTCTGGATATTTACCCTAGGGAAATTCTTTCCCCGGAGCATCTGGAGACACATCACTTTGTAATTACATAAAACTGAAAATAACACTGGAATAGATACATAAAAAAAGAAAATGAATGAACTTTAGCCACACCATTGACATGGACTAATCACAAAAACAATGTGGAACTGAAAAAGCAAATTCTAGAATACATATGTTATTGATATTATATTAAAGTCACAAATAAACAAAGCTGTTTGTGCTACTTTGTTATACTGTTTAGGAATATCTATATTTGTGGTAAACCAGCAAATTACAGAGAAAAACAAAGAAATGGCTAATATAAAAGTCAAGATAGTGGCTTCAGGAGTGGAGAATAAAGCAGAAAGAGGCATATTGGAAGGGGCATATTGGAAGCTTTAAGATTCTGGGATGTCTTACGTTGAGTGCTAGTTACTTAGCGTTTAGTTTATTATTAATCTTTAAAACATATGCCTATATTGAATAGGTACTTTTGTAATTATGATAATTCTCACAAAATTAGAAAAATATGCATTTATATAAAAGCCTTGTCATTGTGTAAGGCAGAGTAAAACCAGTAGGAACCTATTTTTCCAAGAAAGTCTATTGGCCAAGGATAGAAAGGAAACCTGTTTTCTCCTCTGACAACAGATCTTTAAAACATTATTTTATAGGAAACCACTGGTATGATAGACTGGTATGCAATGCACAATTCTCATTAATTTTAAAGATGACACATGAGACATCAAAGACATTGGGTGAGGATATGGGGACAAACGCCTAGATTTCTTGGTGAGTGGGGCATACAAGTTTATTCTTTCTCTGTCAAGAGATTTTTTGGCAGAAAAGGTTGAGAAGCCCTGAATCTTGATTACTCATTATTTGATTACTCATTATTTCAACACATAGTGTGTTTTCAGAATTCTATGCTTTTGCTCCTGCCATTATCTCCAATATAAACCTTTCAAGTCCAAAAATTGACTTGGTAAGATGGAGGAGATGACAAGCCAATTTGTTCTTGCCCAGACCCAGCACAATGTTAATTTACATTCTCTGTTCCCGCAGAAGGGAGATAATCCTCTGTTTGTGCAAGTCTGCCTTCTGACAGGAAATGTAAAGGCCTGCGTCCATTGTTTCATATTGATCCTGTAACAGCATGCACTGATAGCTGATCAGTGAAATTTGTTGTTGTTTCATATTATTTTTATTATTTAAAATTAATTCAGCCCCAAGAACCTATTAGGAAATCTTAGTCAAATTCCTAGTGGGTGGCTAAAATCACCGCAGTTATTACTTGAATTTTGACTGATAATTTCTATAAAGTTAGATTCCCAGTGAAAATAAAAGCTGGACAGTTAGAATATTATATAGAGGATCTTATATAGTTTTAGAGAGTTGATTTTATCCCTGAGCATGAGGTTTAACGTTTTCCTGCCCCTCTTTCTAAGTAACATACCAAGAAGGCATAAGTCTCATTACCACTCACTGGCCAGCCCAACTCCGAGTCAGTGAAACTTTCACCTATAGAAGTTATTCACTGTGCCAAAGAATGCATATTAATGATGCAGACTGAGTAAACTTGTTCTCTATTGCTTATGCTTTACATGTCCTGAGTACAAAAGACTTGACTCTTCATAACTATCCCTGCTTTTGGATTTCTTAAATCTACCATATCTAAAGAAAACCACTTGAAGTATACCTCCTACTTCCTATACACGTGATTCAGTTAAATTCAAAACCTATTTATTGGTGCCTACAATCGCGGTGATGGATACTATATAGGGGAATCAAGAATCAGTAAGACCATCTCTGTTCTTCAGAAGCAATACAGAATGTTATGTGTGTATTTGTGCGTGTGTGCGGTATATGTGGGAAGTTGGAGAAGGTGGTTTACAGTTATCTATATACTGTAAACAAGGCAGAAGACATATGCTGTATAGGATCACTGGTAACATTTGTGGGATTGAGGACCAAAGAACAAATTAAAGCTCACATGCCTTAAGTTTAATCCTTTAAAAGTTATAAATCAGGGGCACCTGACTGGCTTAGTCTGTGAAATATGTGATTCTTGATCTCAAGGTTGTGAGTTAGAGCCCCATGATGGGTGTAGAGATTACTTAAAAATGAAATCTTTAAATAAAATAAAATTTATGAATCAAGTTTACACAGACTATCAAATAAAACATATCCTTCTACTTCAATAAATAAACATTTATAAGAATCAAATGGGAAAATACCAGCAATGCTATTGTTTTTATAATGAAGTGAAAGGTCAAAAATGAAAATTTAAGGGGCGCCTAGGTGGCTCAGTCAGGTAAGCATCCCACTTTGGCTCAGGTCATGATCTTGCAGTTTGTGAGTTTGAGCCTTGTGTCGGTCTCTGCACTGATGGCTCAGAGCCTGGAGCTTGCTTCAAATTCTGTCTCTGTCTCTCTCTCTCTGCCCTTCCCCTGCTCTCTCTCTCTCTCTCTCTCTCACACACACACACACACTCTCTCTCTCTCTCAATAATAAATAAACAGTAAAAAATGACAATTTAAACATTCCATTTGTCTAGATTTTTGACTGGTGATCTAATGATGTTTGGATAAGGGTAAAATTAAAACACACATAATTCATATTCCATTGTGTATTTATTCTGTAACATTTATCTTGCTATTATTTGAACAAAACCATTAATTATTAGAAATAATTATCATTAAGATTATCATTTATTGGGGTGCCTGGTGGCTCAGTTTGTTAAGTGTCAGACTTCGGGTCAGGTCATGATCTCACAGTTAGCACAAGCCCTGCATTGGTGGCAAGGGCGACTTGTACAAGTCCTCTTGGTTTAAACGTTCACAGAATAGTCACTTCCAGGAAGCCCTATCCATTTGATCAGAGTAGCTTGACAGGGTCGACCCTCTCAACTTGTTTGGAGTGGTTCAAAGTCATTAGGCAGGCTGGGTTGGCTCCTATTGGTTTGCAGGCTCTGAGCGTGGCCCTGGTGTCTAATGCTCTCGGTATTCCCTTGTCACCTACCTTTACTCTAAATTCCTTTGCCTTTGCAAAACAGTCTGATTAACCTTTGCATCTAATCTACATCCTAAATCTCTCTGCACCATTAGCTTTCTTTTGATTATGCAGTTCCCTTTAAAAAAATTTTTTTAATGTTTGTTTCCGAGAGAGACACAGTGTGAGCAGGGAAGGGGTAGAGAGAGGGAGACACAGAATCCAAAGCAGGTTCCAGTCTCTGAGCTGTTAGCACAGAGCCCAACACGGAGCTCGAACCCACGCACCCACCAACCGTGAGATCATAACCTGATCTGGTGTGACACGTAACTGACTAAGCCACCCAGGTGCCTCTGTCACAAACCCACCAACCGTGAGATCATGACCTGATCCGAAGTCTGACGCTTAACTAAGCCATCCAGGTGCCCCTGAAGTTCCCTTTTAAATTTCTTAATTGTCCCATCATTTCACATATCTCACTGTCTCCTTATCTAGTATAGTTTACAAAGCATTAAAGTATCCCATGATAAACGCTTCTGGCTCGTGCTTCTAATTTGCTCCTAGAGAGAGGGTCGACTCAAACTGCAAAGATCCACAGTTCTAGAGGCGGCTTCTGCGAGTCTCTGGAGGAGGCAACTAGACTCCCCGGTCCCGAGCTACCACGCCGGGTGCCGTTTCGGAGTTGTAGGAAGTTATCTCGGTTCGCTGGAGCAAAACGCAAAGCAAGCTGCCGTAGCGGGTACACGAGCGGCTCGCGCTTAGCTGCTTTCGGGCGAGCCCGGGCCAGGTGGGCGCCCGGGGGCCCGGGAAGAGGCGGGGCGGCCGTGGGCGGTGGGAGGAGCCTGACGGCGGCCCGTGCCGCCAATGAGCTCCCGAGCCGGCGCGGGCCGTGCGCGTGACGCTGCGTAGCGGGCCGCTAGGCTGGGGGCGGAGGGGCCGGGGAGTGAGGAGCTTTATCTTCGCTTGCGGCGGGGCTGATTGCGCTGCCGGTCTTGGACCCCGGGAGAGCTGCCCGTAGCCCACCTTCCCGCCAGCCTCGCTGCGAGGGCTTCCCGGCTTTGGCGTTCTCGCCCGCTGTCGGGCTCCGGCCCCAGGTAATGCAGATGCTTCCCCATCCCCTCCTCACTTCCCGCCCGGGTCCACCCGCGTCAGCCGGAGAGGAAGGGGAAAGAGGTGGCGGCTGCACCTCGGCCGGACGGGCCTGGCCTTGCCCTGGGCCAGAGGACGGAGAAGGCGGCCCGGAGCCGAGGGAGGGGGAAGCCGCCGCGAGTCGTGGCGAGTTTGGGAGGGTGGGGAGGGCGCGAAAGTTACGGTGGGCGCCCGCGTGGCTGGCAGCCCTTTGAACCTCGGAGGTTTGTTGCGTGCCTCCCAGATCCCGTGGCATCCCTCGAGCTGGTAGTAAAGAAAGTTATGAATTAGAAGACATTTTATTCTGTAAGAAGCGAAACCAAAAATGAGCTCAGGAAGTTACTTTTCATTGATTTAGGATAAAAGTAGATGGCGGGCACTTCAAGATTCGAAATCTGGGCACCAAAGCCTTTCATCAAGCTCCTATTTTATTTTCAAATATTAAGGTGTAATTTTCTGTCACTGAAATGTTAACAGCCATTCGGTTATATTTAGAAGTCATTTGTAACCGAGAAACAAGTCTAAATGCTATTTTTCATATTTATGTATAGATTAAGTTCATTGGTCACTTTCTAGGTCGCTGCCATCGTTTAAACTATTTTTTCAGAGAACCTCCCTTTGACATAGAATTCAACTTGAATCCACCCCCACCCCCTCATGTGTGTAATATCCATGAATGACTTGTTAGGGAAATTTGTGTGTTGTCTAGGCTTGAGAGTGGCATTTGTTAGGAGCTCTGATGTAGTCAAGAGTAATTCTTTCAAAATGCACCTGTCCCAGTGCATCACGTGATCGGAACTCTCAAACCTTTCCCATTCTCTTAGGATAAAGACCAAAATACTGCTGCCATTCTTTCCATCCATCTCCATTTCTTTTTGGCCACTTCCCTCCTGGTTCTCTAGGCTCCAGCCACATGGGTTTTATTTTTGTTCCAAGAAAGCCTCTTTCTTTTTACTGTCTTCTAGTCTTTAGGGGTTTTCTTCACCTCTAATGTGCCATTCTCTCCTTTCCCCAAATCCAACACATTTCTCAAGTGTCATTTCAGAAAACCTATATCTGTTAAGCTGTCATACTACTCTGTTTTCCTTAGCAGTTAATCATCAGTTGTAATATGTTTGTTACTTAGATACTTTAATTGTTTCCTCTCCTAGCATGTACATTTCATGAAGCCTGGGCTAGTGTATCTTGTTTATGTCTGAATTATCAGAGTCTGGTCTAGCACCTGTGGCACAATGAAAGAACAAATGAGCTGGAGAACAGAGGAAGGAAGTTTTCAATGGGAAATATTAACTACATAAAAGTGCTTGTTTCCTTAGGGAAGGAAATAGGAAAAGTTTTTTTTTTAAAAAAGGCCAGTTAACAACTTTTTTTTCCTCTGAAATTTATCAACATAGGATAAATGATTATATTGACCATACAAGTGTGAATGAGAATTTATGTGGGTTCCTTAGTGTAGCCAACTGGCTTAATGACGTAGTTCTTTGCTATAGAAGTGTTGTAAGGGGGGCGCCTGGGTGGCTCAGTCGGTTAAGCGTCCGACTTCGGCTCAGGTCATGATCTCACGGTCTGTGAGTTCGAGCCCCGCGTTGGGCTCTGTGCTGACAGCTCAGAGCCTGGAGCCTGTTTCAGTCTGTGTCTCCCTCTCTCTCTCTGACCCTCCCCCGTTCACGCTCTGTCTCTTCCTGTCTCAAAAATAAATAAAATGTTAAAAAAGCATATGAAAAAAAAAAAAAGAAGTGTTGTAAGGTTGTACTTGGGTAAACCTTTGCTTGGAGGGAAGGGGGAGAAACTTTAAGTTTTGAATTGTAAATTTATCTGCAATTGTTCTCTTTTCCTCCATTGAATGTGAGAGTGACATAGCAAAGTTGGTCACGTTCTATTTGTTTTATAGATTTATAGCTTCTTTTGAAAGCCTTATTTATTAAAAAAAATAATGTTTATTTATTTTAAGAGGGACAAAGAGTGAGCATGGGGGGGACAGACAGAGAGGGAGAGAGAATCCCAAGCAGGCTCTGTACTGTCAGTGCAGAGCTGGATGCGGGGGTTCGACCTCAGGAACCATGAGATCATGACCTGAGGAGAAATCAAGAGTCAGACACTTAACCCACTGAGCCACCCAGGTGCCCCTGAAAGCTGTATAATAGGAACACTGCAGGCAGGCTAAAGTTGACATTCTTTCCAACATGGTTCGTTTGTTTCTTAAATCAATTTTTTTTTCTGTTTTCCTTTCTTAAGGCAAATGAGATATGATGACACTGAACATTATGAAATCAGTGCACAGATTGGATTCTTAAGAAATAGTGTCTAGTCTCTGTGTGGTATTTTGAAACAGCTATCTGGTCAGCTCTTTGTCACCTCAGTGTAAATGTTTCCATTGACACTTACTGGTGGTGTGACTTTGAACAAGTTTCATAGGGTTTCTGAATCTTCTGTATCTTTTAAAATGCAAGTGTTCAATGAGATGAGATGAGGTTCATCGCACCTGCCCTGCTACCCAGCACTAAATGTTACTGGCTTAGTAAACATTAGTTCCTGGTTCCTTTATGGCCAGACCTCTTGAGAGACTAGTCTTGTGATCACTGCCTTTACTTCCTCAACTCATTTTGCAGCCCAACCCAATAGATTTCTTTGTCCTTGAAATGAACCATACAAGTAAATTGTAGCTATTAATGTCCCCAAATTGTGAAATTTCCTGTGTCCAACCCTCCTTTTTTTATTTCCTTCTTCTTTTTTTTTTTCTTTTTTTTGGGTCTTACTTGAAGTTTCCATGATATTGATCAGATTACTTCTTGAATCTTCTAACTGGGTTTCTAATATTACTTGCTTCTGGTTCTCTAATCTCTCCTAGGCCTTTTCACTGTTCTTTAGGTACCTTATAATATTGGGAAAATGGCTTAATCACCGGGAAAATGGCTTAATCACCTGTAAAATGGGATAATAGTATCTACTGCATAGATTGTTGTGAGGATTAAAGGAACCATAGTAAGTGTTAGGTAAATGTTAGCTTTGATGTTTCCTGGGTAATTTCTTATTTTTTTTTAAGTTTATTACTAAATTTTTTTTTTTTTTTTTTTAAGAATCTCTGCACCCAGCGTGGAGCTTGAACCCACAACCTGGAGATCAAGAGTTGCACACTCTTCTGACTGAGCCTGCTAGGTGTCTCCTCCTAGGTAACTTGATTTCTGGTCTCTCCCTGGGTGATTTCCTTCCTGTGCTTTGGCCATAGCTGCTGCCACCGATGAATCCAGATCTCTGTCTCCAGTCTCGACTTGTATGTTCACCTGCCTGCTTTTCATTGTCACTGGGCTGACCCACAGGCACATCATGCTGAACTTACCCTCTCCTTTCTCTTCTGTAGTCACATATCTCAATGGTACACCCATAACCTTAGCCGAATTACAAAACTCTGGATCTACATTTCTGGATGCCTTCTGGATGTAGCCACCTGGATATCATCAATGCCTCAGCTTAATGTTTGTAGATTTATCTCCCTTATCTCTAATTTCTTCATGAAATCATTTGTTCATTTAATCATTACCTGCTGTTTGAGCCTTATTTCAGGCCTTTATCTTTTTGTGTGTATGTGTACTAATTGTTCTCTCTGCCAGTCTCTCATCTTCTACATTGGTGTCTGAATTATCTTACTGAAAGACAAATATGAAGTCACCTTCCTGTTTCTTTTTTATGTATATATTTTAAATATTTTTAAAAAAGTAATCTCTGCATGCAACCAGGGGCTTGCACTCACAATCCCGAGGTCAAGAGTGACATGCTTCTCTCGCTGAGCCTGCCAGCCTCCCCACCCTGTTGTTTAAAAACCCCTGCAGCTCCTTGTTTTTGTAAGTTGGAAACTCTTTCTAATCAGCCCTAAGGGCCCTTGACCTTTTGTTCTTGTCCTTTCATGCTCCAGCATTAATCCTTCTCTTCCTTTAAGATTTAACCTAGATTTTACTTTTTTCAGGAGACCTTTCCTGATGGCCCCTAAGTCCTGTTGGGCGCCAGGCCTGTATTTCCTGTGCATCTCAGCTACTGCTGTTCTATAATATCACTGGGTGTTATAATTATGTTATAATTAAATTATGTTATAATTTAAAAATCGCTAGATTTTTAGTCCTTGAGGGCACAGGCTGTTAGAGTCATCTTTGTATCCCAGGGCTTGGTATTGCAGTAGACCTCAATAAAATACTTGAAATAGTGAATCTGTCACCAAGGTCTCTACTTGTCCATGCTTATCGTAGAATGCTCTCTTCTTCCCATCCTGTTTTGATACATTGGAACTTCTGTTTTTTCTTTCAACTCTGGCTTTAATATCATTTCCTCTGTGAGGATTTGTTTGACTTCCCTAAATGGTTTGTTATACCTTCTCGTGTGTGTGTGTGTGTGTGTGTGTGTGTGTGTGTGTGTACATACACAGGGTAATGGGGTAGACCTCTGTATTATTGCAACACATTTATCTACCATCACTGTAGAAAGAGATACTTAATCTACATGAATTTTCACATAGTTGGTGTATACTTTCAAGTGTCAGAAACACATTTTTTTCCTTTTTCTATCTTTTTTAACACATTTTTTTCAATGCAAATTAAAAAGCTTTCTTCTTGCCTTCTGTGTTTAAACTAACATAGCCTTTTTAAGGTGCACCAGGGTCATTAGAGCATGAACTTGAAGGTCTGCTTTGACACAGTGATGATTTATGGGACTTATTAGTAACCTAACCCGTTTGATCCTACACTGAAAGACCTGTTCTTGCTCTCATTTTTAATGTTGATTCCTTAAAAACTTTTAAAAGTTTTTTTTTTTTTTCTTTACTGTCATCTATAGTTATGCTTCCAGCAGTCACTGCCCTTTTCTGGTTGAGGATGCCGCCGGGATTACCTATTTCCTAGGGTTATTGTTAGGATTAAAGGAGGTAATGTACAAAAAGTCTTATCAGGGAGCATAGCAGATAGTAACTACCCACTAAAGGAAACTTACTAACCATTATTAATAATATTTTTCTAATTATTTGAATCACTTCAGGAGGATAATCTCAAGCTTAAGAGATTTTCCAGTGGAGCAAAGGGCATGGCATTTGTCAGCAAATTGTTTCTTAGACAACCTGAGTGTAGAATTGGGTCCTGAATAGCACTTGCTGATGAAGAATCCTGAGCTCTAGAACAGATCATTTTTATGTATGTTTATTTTTATTTATTTATTTAATTAAAAAAAAATTTTTAAAATGTTTATTCGTTTTTGAAAGAGAGACAGAGCACAAGCAGGGGTGGGGCGGAAAGAGAGAGGGACACAGAATCCAAAGCAGGCTCCAGGCTCTGAGCTGTCAGCACAGAGCCTGATGTGGGGCTCAAACCCACAAACTGTGAGATCATGACCTGAGCCGAAGTCGGATGCTTAACCGACTGAGCCACCCAGGTGCCCCATTTTTATGTATATTTATATATAAATATATAATTTAAATCCCAAGCTAGGTAAATGCCCTCATTAACTTTTATATTTATCTTTTGGTGTTCATAGGTAAAGTTAGAGATAAAAGTGAACACCATTTCAGCTTTCTTGCTGTTTGTTTAATGATCACTTCAGGACATAGGAAGTGGACGTTTGTTTCAGTTCCTTCATTTCCTCTTTATTTTTTTAAGTAGTATTTATTTATTCAGCACTTTTTTTGTGTGTTTTTAAGTAGGCTCCATGCCCAGTGTGGGGCTTAAACTCACAACCCTGACATTAAGAGTCACGTGCTCTACTGACTGATCCAGCCAGGTGCACCAGTTACTTCATTTCGTTAACACATGTGAAAATACTTGGTAACACTTTATTCACTTAAAAAATGTGTATTAAGTGCAGTGTATGTGCCAGGCATGGTTCTAGATACTTGGATAAAATAGTGAACAAGACAAAATTCTTTTCATGGGGATTGTCGTCTTGTGGGTTGATAGACAATAAACACTATAATGCGTTGGGCAGTAAGTGCTCTGAAGGAAAGTAAAGGAAGGTAAGGGATAAGAGAGTAATACGGTGCAAGAGTGTTTAGTTAAGGTAGACAGGGGAGACCCCAGGGAGGGGATGTTTGAGCAGAGAACTTAAATGAAGTGAAGGAGAAAGCCTTGTATTTGAGGGAGATAGTCCAGGCAAAGGAAATAGCAAAGGCCTGTGAGTAGGAATGCTGTGGCTTATTCCGGGAACAGCAAAAGGCCAGAGTCACTAGAGCAGAGCAAGTGAAAGTGTTGTGGGAAGTTGAGGGTGCAGGGGAGGGGCAGGGAGTGAGTGGCAGATCATGGAAGAGTTATCAGACAATGGTGAGGAGTTGGAACAAAATTCAGTGTTTGAAGGGTTTTGATCAGGGGAGTGACTTGCTCTGACTTAACCTTAAAAGGATTAATCTGGGTACTATGTTAAAAAAAAATAGACCAGAAAGGAGAAAACGGAGAAAGACCAGTTAGGAGGCTACAGTGAGATGAGACAGTGACTTCGACTCTGGTAGAGGTGGGGGATGTGGTGAGAAGACATCGGAGTTGGGTATTTATTTTGAGGGCAGCCTGAAATGGCCTTGCTGCTGGATTGGGTAAGGGAAAGTAAGGAATTGAGGATGGCTCCTAGGCTTTGTTTAAAATCTGGGCAAAGACTAAAATGGGGAAGACCATTAACCATTCACTGAGATAGGTAAGGCTGTGAGAAGAATGGCATTGGAGGGAACATCAGTAGTTCACCTGCTGGAAATCAGAATTATGGACATGGTACAGTTGTTGGTTAACAGTGAGGTCAAGGGGAAGGTATGACTGGAACATGAGAACAGCTTGTCGGAGACGGGAGGAAGTCAGGGAGCTGGCGGCCCAGGGTATTGGATGGATCTGTGTACGTGGATGTTGAAGTTAAAGAAGTGTGGAAAAATCAGCGGTGGGGAGAGATGGGGGGAGTGAGTGAGATTCAGATATCCCCTCATAATCTTATGATTTACATGATCTGAGGATTTGATCAACGTCGAGGTGAGCCATTTTAAGTGATTTATCTTTCCTAACATCCGTATGTATGACAGTAATACGATTTGTTAATGTTTTCTTAGAAGCCACACGTACCTGAGCTGCATTTGAGAAGGTAGATAAATATGGCCCTTTGTTTACCCTCATCTGGTACATCATAAAAGCAAACACCAGAATTTGAGGGATGTTGTGGCTTAATGTTTGACTGCCATTTAGCATACAGGAGGTAGATATGTGCATATCAGATTACTTAGTTAATTTTTCAAACGTGGTTGTGAATAATGGTGGCACTTTAGTGTGTATTATCTTCTTTTGTTATCGCTCTGTGCAGTAGTATTTATCTTCATTTTCTAGATGAAGAAACAGGTTCCAGAGAGGTTGGAGAATTTAGCGAGGATACCGTGATATGACGGAGCAGGAGTGTAAAGTACTTCTTGGGGCACAGATGTCAAATCCTGTGCCTTCGTAGTTGTCACTTCCTGCTAAGTAGGGGAAATCAAGGCCAAAGAAGTTCGTGTGGATTAGGATACAAAGATTTTGTTATGTAAACACTTTTCTTCTTGGGCTCACTTCTAACATAAGTATTTATTTTAATACTTTAATAAGTATTAATATTTTAATAAGATTTAAATTGTGGCAGAATAATTGTACAGAGTACGTACCTGTGCTTTCGCTTTTGAAGTAAAGCTTTATTCTCTAGTAACCTGGAAGAACAACCTAATGGTTGTTGGCCCCTGGTCTCCTTACCAAGAACTCTTGTAGTAATGTTTTCATTATTCTGTAGGGTATCCAGGCTTAAGTTTTTTGTTTTTTGTTTTGGCTTTTTAAGCAGCATTTATTTGTCAACTTGTTTTAGTATTTTTTTCACCTCTTATTTAGTGCTTTTAATCAGCTTGAGAATTGATTTCTCAATGAATTGATAGTCTCGGCCAAAAGCAAAGTAGCATTGTTTTAGCCATCCTGTACAGCTTGCTTTATGTAATAAAATGTGTAATTATTTATTTCGGTTATTGAAAGAATTGAAGTTTTTGCATACCCTAGAAATCTAGGGCACCCCTCCCTAGTCTCGATTAAGAACAATTGTCATAGATCTTGCTGAGTAGGATACATAAAGGTGTTTATTTTCTTTAATTTTTTTTTAAGTTTATTTATTTTAAGAGAGAGCAAGTGAAGGAGGGGCAGAGAGAGAGGGAGAGAGAATCCCAAACAGGCACCGCACTGTCAGTACAGAGCCTGATGTGGGACTCAAGCTCACGGACCATGAGATCATGACCTGAGCTGAAACCAAGAATTAGACCCTTAACTGACTGAGCCACCCAGGTGCCCCTTGGATCTTTCTATCTATGTTGTTTTCTTCCCTGATTTCTTTTCTCCCTGCCCCCCACCCCCCACCCTTTTGTAAGGTTATTTATTTATTTTGAGAGAGACAGAGACAGCATGAGCAGGGGAGGGCAGAGAAAGAGGGAGAATCCTGAGCAGACTCTGCACTGTCATCACAGATACGGGGCTCAAACCCACGAAACCATGAGATGACCTGAACTGAAGCCAAGAATCGGATGTTTAACTGACTGAGCCCCCTAAATGCCCACTGATTTCTTTTCTACTTCCTGATGTCTCACTCTGAGGGCTTCCCCCAGTGGTCAGTTCTTCTCTGATCTTTCTGTTGGAGAGTTGGATGCCCTTCTGGCTTCCTCTGTCACTGTTAACACAAAGCACTTTTAATTAAATTCATCAGTTGCCCTGACCTCTTTCCTAGGTTCCTCTGAATTGGCTCTTAGGGGTCTCCTAAAATTTCTACTTCATGTATTCATCTGCTGTTCCATAATTTTGTTTCATTTATTTGATTTCTGAAAAAATTAGAAAGAAATTGATCTAGATTAGCCAGATTTTTACGTTGCTGAGCAGTGATATTTAAGGAAACAATCAAACTCTCCATGTACTGCATTTTGTACGGGAAAGGACATTGTAACATAAAAGTTTAGAAAGGCCATAATATTAGAATTTAAAAATATAAGGCTTTAAAAATAAGTACTTTGTTTTTCTTTTTGCTTCACATTAAGGAAAACACAGTAAAATACTGCTTTAGAGTTAACCCTGTACTGTGTTGATCTGCCTCAAATTTGACTTTGATCATATTTTTCAGTGTTTAGAATGGGCTTACCACTGCCTAACTGAAAAATAAGTGCTCGTTTCTTAGGCCTTTATAGTTTAGCTCTCCTTTCTAGTCTTTTCCCTCATCACATTTCTCTGTTACCGACTTAAAAAAACCATGCAGATAGTTAATGATGTTTGTGGTTTGCATCTGACCCAGGTTAAAATCTGGCCCTGTGTGGTCCTGGGCAAGTTACTGGGAAGAGAAGGAAAGCCTTGGCATCCCAGAGCTGTGCTGATACTGTCAACGAGGCCGCGATGTTGTGGGCAAGCCTGGCATTTACCATCTGGGTCTTCTTGGTGTCCTTCTGTTGACCACAAACAATTTCACTGAATGTCAGCATCAGACAAGGCTACTCTGTGATCGTGGTGGATCAAGACAGAAACAACATGCTATAATCATGTCTTAACCTAGACAAAATGTGAACATCGTCCAAGTCATAAAATTTCTACCACCCCCCTCTCCAGGCTAATGTGAATGATTGTTGCTGCTCTACTGGTTATAGCTTTAGCCTCTCTGTGGAGAAGATTTGTTGATCTACTGATCATAACATTGTTCTGCTTTCTGACTGCACCCAAGCCAGAGTCAACCCCTACTTCTTTGGACTTTTCCAAAAATCATCTAGCCAAGTCCCAAATCTTAAGTCATTTCTGGTATTCTGAGATTCCCCACAGTTTCCCTTCGTGCACATTGTTAATAAACTCAACTCGTTCTACTATAGGTATGTTTCTGGTGTATGCACAGAGGGTGTTGACAGTACTACTCTGAGCCTTATTTTTTCTTATGTGAACTGCGATTAATAATATCTTTTTTGCAGAGCTATGAAGATTGGATGAAAAAACTTAAAGCACCCAGCAGAGTCCTTGAACTTTTAGATACTCAACAAGAGCTTGTTTCCTGTCCTCTAGTAAAGTAGTCTGATCAATTTATGATCTCTAACACATCTTATAAGGACCTTGTTTTAATCCTTTCCCATCCATAGAGTGCTCTGTTCTCATCCTTTAGGACTCCGTTCAAATACCTTTTCTGTGAAAACTTTGCATCTCTTAATGATCTCTTCTGTCTCTGAATTTCAAGTATTGTTTTTACCATTGACTTGACTTTTTTTTTATGTTTATTTATTTTTGAGAAAGAGAGAGCAGGGGAGGGACTGAGAGAGAGAGAGAGAGAGTGTCCTAAACAGACTACACGCTGTTCAGCACAGAGCCTGATGTAGGGCTCAATCTCATGAATCATGAGATCGTGACCTGAGCTGAAATCAAGAATCAGACGCCTAACCTACTAAGCCACCCAGGCGCCCCTTGATGTTAAGTGTACCCTACTTTGTGGCGTCTGTGTACTTACCTTCTGTTATTTAATTCTTAATTTTTCATATGCATCTGCCTTGTTCAACTAAATTGTTCTTTACAGATGGGGTTTTTGTGGGGCACCTGGCTGGCTCAGCTGGTTTAGCATCCATCTCTTGATTTTGGCCTAGGTCATGATCTTGTGGTTTGTGGGTTCGAGCCCCGAGTTAGGCCCTGTGCTGACAGCTCAGAGCCTGGAGCCTGCTTCAGATTCTGTGTCTCCCTTGCTTTCTGCCCCTCCCCTGCTCGCTCGCGCTCTTGCTCTCCAAAAAAAAAAAAAAAAAAAAAAAAAAAATGGGGCTTTGTTTAAATAAGGGCCTTTGAAACCTATTATTTTTTTAAGGACTAATTTCTTTAAAATTTTTATAGTATGTTGTACTCAGAAAATGCTTACCCATGATGAAGGTAAAACCAAAGGAAGAGAATGTCATTTTCTACCTCTCCTAAATATGGTGATACTGTGACATTTGCTTAAGCCAGATACTTTAAAGTGAAGGGGAGCAAATATGCCACCCCAGAATGTGCCACTTTGGCATATTGATTATTTTGAATTAAAGTTACTTAACATCCAGTGCAAGGAAGACACTCCAACCCTCTTTTGTCTGCCTGAAAACAGACCTCTGAAAACAGAGGATACCATGTGAAAGGTATCCTCCCTGTACTAGGAGGGTAGAAGGCATCCCTATCACCAAGGAATTTAGGGCTGAGAAGGCTGTTTTTTTTTTAAGTTTATTTATTTTTTAATTTAATTTAATTTTTTTATTAATTTTATTTTTTTTAGTTTACATCCAAATTAGTTAGCATATAGTGCAACAATGATTTCAGGAGTAGATTCCTTAATGCTCCTTACCCATTTAGCCCATCCCCCCTCCCACACCTCCTCCAGTAACCCTCTGTTTGTTCTCCATATTTATGAGTCTCTTCTGTTTTGTCTCCCTCCCTGTTTTTATATTATTTTTGTTTCCCTTCCTTTATGTTCGTTTGCTTTCTCTCTTAAAGTCCTCATATGAGTGAAGTCATAGGATATTTATCTTTCTCTGACTAATTTCACTTAGCATAATCCCCTCCAGTTCATCCATGTAGTTGCAAATGGCAAGATTTCATTCTTTTTGTTTGCCGAGTAATCCACCGTTGTATATATATATTACATCTTCTTTATCCATTCATCCATCGATGGACATTTGGGCTCTTTCCATACTTTGGCTACTGTTGATAGTGTTGCTATAAACATGGGGGCGCACGTGTCCCTTCAAAACAGCGTATCTGTATCCCTTGGATAAATACCTGGTAGTGCAATTGCTGGTCGTAGGGTAGTTCTGTTTTTAATTTTTTGAGGAACCTCCGTGCTGTTCTCAGAGTGGCTGCACCAGCTTGCATTGCCACCAACAATGCAAAAGAGATCCTCTTTCTCTGCATCCTCACCAACATGTGTTGTTGCCTGAGTTGTTAATGTTAGCCATTCTGACAGGGGTGAGGTGGTATCTCATTGTGGTTTTGATTTGTATTTCCTTGATGATGAGTGATGTGGAGCATTTTTTTCATGTGTCGGTTGGCCATCTGGATGTCTTTTTTGAAGAAGTGTCTATTCATGTCTTTTTCCCATTTCTTCACTGGACTATTTGTTTTTTGAGTTTGGTAAGTTCTTTATAGATTTTGTATACTAACCCTTTATCTGATATGTTGTTTGCAAATATCCTCTCCCATTCTGTCGGTTGCCTTTTAGTGTTGCTGATTGTTTACTTCACTGTGCAGAAGCTTTTTATGTTGATGAGGTCCCAGTAGTTCATTTTTGCTTTTGTTTCCCTTGCCTCTGGAGACGTGTTGAGTAAGAAGTTGCTGTGGCCAAGATGAAAGAGGTTTTTGCCTGCTTTCTCCTCGAGGATATTGATGGCTTTCTGTCTTACATTTAGGTCTTTCATCCATTTTGAGTTTATTTTTGTGTGGGGTGTAAGAAAGTAGTCCAGATTCATTCTTCTGCATGTTGCTGTCCAGTTTTCCCAGCACCACTTGCTGAAGAGACTGCCTTTATTCCATTGGATATTCTTTCCTGCTTTGTCAGAGATTAGTTGGCCATAGGTTTGTGGGCCCATTTCTGGGTTCTCTATTCTGTTCCATTGATCTGAGTGTCTCTTCTTGTGCCAGTATCATAATGTCTTGATTATAGCTTTGTAGTATAGCTTGAAGTCTGGGATTGTGATGCCACCTGCTTTGGTTTTCTTATTCAAGATTGCTTTGGCTATTCGGGGTCTTTTCTGGTTCTATACAAATTTTAGGATTGTTTGTTCTAGTTCTGTGAAGAATGCTGGTGTTATTTTGATAGGGATTGCATTGAATATGTAGATTGCTTTGGGTAATATTGACATTTTAACAATATTTGTTCTTTCTATCCTGGAGCATGGAATCTTTTTCCATTTTTTTGTGTCTTCAATTTCTTTCATCAGCTTTCTATAGTTTTCAATGTATAGATTTTTCACCTCGTTGGTTCTATTTATTCCTAGGTATTTTATGGTTTTTGGTGCAACTGTAAATGGGATCGATTTCTTGATTTCTCTTTCTGTTGTTGCTTCATTATTGGTGTATAGGAATGCAACCAATTTCTGTGCGTTGATTTTATATCCTGCAACTTTGCTGAATTCATGAATCAATTCTAGCAAATTTTTGGTGGAATCTTTAGGGTTTTCCACGTAGAGTATCATGTCATCTGTGAGGAGTGAAAGTTTGACCTCCTCCTGGCCGATTTGGATGCCTTTTATTTCTTTGTGTTGTCTGATTGCAGAGGCTAAGACTTCCAATACTATGTTGAATAACAGTGGTGAGGGTGGACATCCCTGTCTTGTTCCTGCCCTTAGGGGGAAAGCTCCCAGTTTTTCCCCATTGAGGATGATATTAGCTTTGAGTCGTTCAAATATGGCTTTTGTAATCTCGAGGTATGATCCTTCTATCCCTACTTTCTTGAGGGGTTTTATCAAGAAAGGATGCTGTATTTTGTCACATGCTTTCTCTGCATCTATTGAGAGGATCATATGGTTCTTGTCCTTTGTTTAATTGATGTGATGAATCACGTTGTTTTGCAGATACTGAAACATCCCCGCATCCCAGGTATAAATCCCACTTGGTCGTGGTGAATAATTGTTGGAGCTGGTTGGCTAATATCTTGTTGAGGATTTTTGCATCCACGTTCATCATGGAAATTGGTCTATAGTTCTCCTTTTTAGTGGGGTCTCTGTCTCGTTTTGGAATGAAGGTAATGCTGGCTTCATAGAAAGAGTTTGGAAGTTTTCCTTCCTTTTCTATTTTTTGGAACAGTTTCAAGAGAATAGATTTAACTCTTCCTTAAATGTTTGGTAGAATTCCCCTGGAAAGCCACCTGGTCCTAGACTCTTGTTTTTTGGGAGATTTTTGATTACTAACTCAATTTCCTTACTGGTTATGGGTCTGTTCAAATTTTCTATTTCTTCCTGTTTCAGTTTTGGTAGTGTATATGTTTCTAGAAATTTGTCCATTTCTTCCATATTGCCCATTTTATTGGCATATAATTGCTCATAATATTCTCTTATTATTGTTTTTATTTCTGCTGTGTTGTGATCTCTCCTCTTTCATTCTTGATTTTATTTGGGTCCTTTCCTTTTTCTTTTTGATCAAACTGAGAAGGCTGTTTAACAAACCTTGTTACTTCACTAATTTACTACCTCAAGTCCAAGCCCTTTTGTCTTGTCAGTTCTTCACACATTGTTTCTTTGTCTAAAAAGGTACAGGGTTGCCTGCTTTGTTCACTTCTTTTGTCCCCAATTTTTATGGGCTCCTGTACATACAGATTTAAATTTGTTTTTTTCCTGTTAATCTGTCTTATGTCAATTTAATTATCAGACCACCCCAGAAACCTGGAAGGGAAGAAAGGAAGTTTTCCTCCCCTACAAAAGCTTTTCATGTCTTCCTAGACATTACAATGGTGGGTGAAGAGACGACATCTCTCAGAAAACGGCCGTCAAGGTCCGGGGAAAATTTTGAAGAAAAGGAAGATGAGAGAAAGCCTTCAGAAGAGTCCCTAGGGATATCTAGTAATGGTAAGGTCTTTACTTTTGTTTTGTTTTGTTTTTTTCTTGGCTACTTAAGTTTTATTAATCTTCCTCAGTAAATACATAGACTGTTAAGTAATTTTTATTTTTTTATTTTATTTTATTTTATTTTTTTTCTGATTCTGCTGTTTATTCATTTTTTTAGGGATTCCACACGAGTGACATCATGTGTATTTGTCTTTCTCTGTCTGACTTATTTCACTTAACATAATACCTTCTGGGTCCGTCCATGTTGTCACAGTGTGTCTTTTTATGGCTGTATAATATTCCATTATAGATATGTATTACACCTTTCTTGTCTGTCCATCATGGACACTTAGGTTGATTTTATATCTTGGCTATTGTAAATAATGCTGCAATAAACATAGGGGTGTGTATATCTTCTTGAATTGGTGTTTTTATTTTCTTTGGGTAAATACTTAGTAGTGGAATTATTGGATCATATGGTAGTTCTGTTTTTACTGTTTTGAGGAAATTCCATACTGTTTTCCCCAGTGGTTGTACCAATTTACATTCCCACCAACAGCACATGAGGGTTCCTTTTTTTTTTTGCTTCCTTACCAATACTTGTCATTTCTTATCTGTTTAATTTTAGCCATTCTGATAGGTATAAGATGATATCTCATTGTGATTTTGATTTGCATTTTCCTGATGATTATTGATTGTGACCATTTTTTCAT
Organism: Panthera onca; assembly: GCF_046562875.1. NCBI lineage: Eukaryota > Metazoa > Chordata > Mammalia > Carnivora > Felidae > Panthera > Panthera onca. The sequence goes on from NC_138355.1 coordinate 23,702,625, forward strand.
ATGTTTGTTGGCCATTTGTATGTCCTCTTTGGATTAATGTCTATTCAGGTCTTCTGCCCATTTTTCAATCAGATTTTTTTATTTGTTTTTTGGATGTTGAGTCGTATCAGTCCTTTATACACTGTTTTTTTTTTTTTTCAATATATGAAGTTTATTGTCAAATTGGTTTCCATACAACACCCAGTGCTCATCCCAAAAGGTGCCCTCCTCAATACCCATCACCCACCCTACCCTCCCTCCCACCCCCCATCAACCCTCAGTTCTCAGTTTTTAAGAGTCTTGTTAAGTAATTTTTATAGTGAAGATTGCTTAGGACACTGAAGAGGACATTCTTCATTACCATTGATTCCGGGACCTTGCTGGCAGGGGATGACTTCTTATCTATTGCCTTGATAACTTCAAGGGCCACTATTTGTCTCATGTCCCTAATGGCCTAGTGGCAGGTACTCAGAGAAGGTCTCCACACTCAAGGCCTTGCTGGGGACTGTTTGCACAGTGGCTGCGTCACCAGGCTTCAGGGCTTTCAGTTGTCTTCTGTCTTCTTGCCCAAGTGTTGGTCAGTCTTTTCCCTCAGTTCAGGAGATGTGAGCTGTATGGCTGTCCAGCACCAGGGTTTGGCCAGCACGGATCTGCTTAGGGTGGTTTAAGACAATCACCTGTGCCACAACATTGCCACCTTCCATGGGGGGAGTCGTTCCTGCTGTCTCCACCTACTTTTCTATGAGGAATGTCTTTCACAGACACATTCTTCATGTTGAAACCCACGTTGTCACCAGGCAGGGCCTTAGACAGGCCTCGTGGTGCTTCTCCACAGACCTCTGGTGAGGGTTGGTGGAGACGAGGGTGACCACTGTCCCAGATTTCAGGAAGCCAGTCTCCACTGGCCCCTTGGCACAATACCTGATCTTTTTCTTTCTTTCTTTTTTTTTTTTTTTTTTAAGTTTATTTATTTAATATGAGAGAGTACACATGAGCCAGTTAGGGAGAGGCAGAGAGAGGGAGAGAGAATCCCAAGCAGGCTCCATGCTGTCAGTGTGGAGCCTGATGTGGGACTTGAACCCATGAACCGTGAGATCATTACCTGAGCTGAAATGAAGAGTCAGACCCTTAACTGACTGAGCCCCCCAGGTGCCTGCAGTGCCTCTAATCTTGTACATGTCTCGCAGAGGCAGCCTTAGGACTTATTGACTGGGTTAGTGGGTGGGAGGGTAGAATCCGGAGACTTCTAGCTGTCACCGGGTGGTGTTCTCATCTGTCCTACTGACCTTCCAGCCAGGGCAGGTTGTCGCTGTGCCAGCCCGAGATGGGCACAAAAGCCATGCGGCCGGATTGTAGCTGATCTTCTTGAGGTAGGTGCTCACTTCTAAAGTGACCTGGAAGCGCACAGTGCTATAGGTAGGCCTCGTGGAGTCCCTCTTATTAGTGGCCATCCCGAGCCACGGGCTGCTTCAGGCCCAGCATGTAGGCCACAGCATGAGCTCGAAGGTCTGCCCTTCTTGGAGATGCCCACTTCAAACTCCTGCAGGACACTGCCATGATGAACACGGCGCATTGGCTTCAGATGTCCAGTGATCACATTCTTGATGAAGTCCCTATGGCCTGGGACATTGATGATGGTGATGTATCAGACTTCCATAGGGATGGGAGTGGTGATGCCATACTCTCCCTCCACCTTAGGCTTGTGTAGCACCTGGGCATATTTGAAGGAGCCCTTGCTTATCTGCTGCCTCCACTTCTTGATGGTTCTCCTGTTAGTGCCCCCCGCCCCCGCTTGTAGATGAGATGCGTGGCATTGGTGGGCTTGCTGGAGTCCACATGGCCCATGCCGATGATCTTGATGAGGGTCTTCTCTTTGCCCATGGCAGTGGGTTCATTAGTCGCTGCTCTAAAGAAAAAGAAGCAAACCTGATCTGGAGATCAAGAGCTACAGCAGCTTTGAGACAGGCTTTTAATTTTTTTGAGGTGATTTAATGAAATAAGAACAAATTCAGCGTTTTAGAATAGGGATTGCTGCCCCCCCCCCCCCCCCCGTCTTTAAGTTTTTACCATTTTTAGTAACCTCTACACCCAACACAGGGCTTGAACCCACAACCTTGAGATCAAGAGTCACATGCTGTTCCTACTGAGCCCCCTGGGCACCCTGGGATTGCGGTCTTTTTAGCTCTCTTTATAAGTGGGTGTGCTGGTAGGCAGTGTGAAGGTACACAAGTGAAAAATAAATTGATAAAGAGAGTAGAAAGGAACGCTTGATTTAAGTGCCAGTCACAGCCACCTGTACTGGTGACGCTGGTGTGCAAATTGCTTCATATGTCATACAGGTGAGCCTTATTGATACAAGTGGAGTTTGGTGTGTCTAATTTAGGATTTATATTACATGGAGTTTTCTATATCTGGGAACAAAAAATTAGAAAATAAGCCCTTGTTAATTCAGTGAACATTTTTTGGGCATCTACCGTGTTTTAGACACCATTCATCCATTTATTCATTCCTTCAGCCCCCAACCCATCAGTAATTAGTGGTGCCTGGTGAGGTGCTGGGCCTGCAGCAGTGATCAGTACATGTGTTTGCCCTCATGGAGCTCCACATTAAGTGAATGAGAACTCCTCCCCCAGTTGCATAATTAGATTACTGCAAATAAGTGCTACTCATTACTCTTAACAGATGTAATGAGCATAGAGTAACTAGCAGAGTACCTAACCTGATTCAGCACAGGGCTATAACGCTTGGGGGAGAGAGAGATTAGGGAGCTCTTTTACTTCTTCTATCCAAGTTTGCTTAACACACAAATACAAAGAGTATGATGCTGGGCTTGTTGTTAAGGTCAAGGCTTATGCTTTAGATGGATAGACCTGTAAACACAACTCCAGCTGATGTCATCTGTTGCATCAGCGTATTTAGTTTCACAGTGACGTTTGTATGGGTTTGACTTCAATAAGGATATGAAATTTGAGCCTTGTTTGGTTAACAGATAGGGATGGAACTTTCTGAGACAGTTGTCTTGGGCATCGTGAGACTTCTTTCATAAAAGAACGTTCTTTTGCTTTTTCCTCCTTAAATTTAATTGTAAATACAGCAAGTGGATCTCACCAGGAATATAAATGTTGCTGCTTAAGTTTGCATAATGACATTTATTGATTGTTAGGCTCTTAATTAGCCATTTATGAAATATCTCTATTACACATGGCTAGTTTTAGTGTGATATAAAATGTGAAATTTGTACACAGGGATGAGCCAACATGGAGTAGAAATGTTCCCCTTCTGTGATTTCAGAATTTCGGATAATGCATGTTGTCTGTCTTAGAGACAGAAAAATCACTTTTTATTGCAACATTCTGTCACCAGATAAAATTTTCTCTTTATGTCCCAATTTGTAAAAAGCTTTTAAATGACTCTAATTTCTATATGTTTTCAGTATTCTCTATTGTCAGTTCATTAAGGTTTAAAATTCTGGGTTCTAGGGGCACTTGGGTGGCTCAGTCAGTTGAGCGGCTGACTTCAGCTCAGGTCATGATCTCACGGTCTGAGAGTTTAAGCCCCACGTCAGGCTCTGTGCTGACAGCTCAGAGCCTGGAGCCTGCGTTGGATTCTGTGTCTCCCTATCTCTGACCCTCCCCTGTTCGTGTTCTGTCTCTCTCTGTCTCAAAAATAAACAAACATTAAAACAAATTAACAAAAAAGAATTATTTATTACATTTTAAATTTCTAATTGTGGTAAGAATATATCTAACAATATTTATCATTTTAATCATTTTTAAGTGCATAGTTTGGTAGCATTCAGTATATTCACATTGTTGTGCAACAGATCTCCAAAAGTTCTTCATCTTGTAAAACTGAAACTATATCCATTAAAGAACTCCTCATTTCCCTCAGTTCCTGCCACCATTCTCTCTTTTCTGTTTTTGTGAATTTGACTACTAGATGTCTTTTCGTTTATTTAGATTGTCTTTAATTTCTTTCAACAGTGTTTTATATTTTTCAGAGTAGAAGTTTTGCACTTTTTTGTTACGTTTATTCCTAAGTATATTGTTCTTTTTGATGCTGTTGTAAATGGAGTTGTTTTTGTTTTTGTTTTCTGGAAGTAAATGGAATTCATTTTCTGAGTGTTGCTGCTGTAGACAAATGTAGCTGGTTTTGTATATTGATGCTGCATCCTGCAGCCTTGCTGAATTCCTTTATTGGCTCTAATAGTTTTTGCCTGCGTGGTTTTTGTAGTATTTTTGAATGTACAAGATGATGCTATCTGCCAAGAGTTAGTTTTACTTCTTTATTTCCAGTCTGCATACCTTTTCATTTTGTTGCCTAATTGTACTTGCTAGAACTCCAGTACAGTAGTGAATAAAAAGAATTGGCAAGAGTGAACAAACTTGTCCTCGTTCTGATGTTAGGGAGTAAGCTTTCAGTCTTTCCATTAATTATGATAGCTGTGGGCTTCTTGAAATCAGGTTGAGGAAGTTCTCTACCTTTCTTCTAATTGACAGATAGTGCTTATTCTTCACTACCTTTGATTTTGCTGTTTTGTTCCCTTTTATAACTAATTAATCTACTACGAGCCACTAACATTGGTTTCATCACGTGCCAGGCACTGTTTTAAGTGTTTTACAAATAAGAGCTCAGTGGATATATTTTAGTTCTCAGTTTCAGTATTTTTGATATATGTCTGAACGTTGGAGAGCATGCCTGTCGTAACAAGTTTTGAGAATCCTTTGGCAAAAATATATGAAAAAAAGTTTTAAATATTGTTATTCTGTAATCATTCCCCTTTGTCCAGTAGATGTATCTAATCATAAAACTGGCCAGTCCACACAGAGTTTTGATCAACTGAGTAGGTTGAGAGCACATTTTGTTGTTGCTGTTAAGATAAAAGCAAAACATGTTTACTTTAGAAAGTGCAGATAAGCAAAAGCTCAAGTGTGTGCGATTTTTCCTTGGGTGCGTTCCTAGAAATTGTTTCAGGTCAAAGGAATACATTTTTCTGAGGTTCGTGTGGTAGGTATTGCAAAATTGTTCCCTGAAAATAATGTACTCCTAGTAGCAATCTGTGAGTGCCTGTTAGCAACTTTTTTCAGTCATAGATGATACGAACTTTGGAATAAATTATATGGATTTTGAGAGATGAAAAATTCCACTTGAAAAATGCTTTGATGAGACATAACAATTGCCATCAGCAATAAGTTTATTGAATCTTAATTAGTACTTTTTTAAATAGCTTTTAAGGTCAAAGGAGTAAGTTTGAAAGCCTTAATTCATTACATGAAGATTAGGCAAAAGAAATGGAAAATACTAGCTGAGACTTTCTGACAGCTTTTTAACTTAAAAAAAGAAAATCATGCTAAACATAGTCCTGAAAAGGTTTCAGATTCTAAGAGGGCAAACAAAATATTGTTAATGATTATTCTTTTCTGAATTATAATGTATTTGAGGCAAATTTGTGTTTGAGAAGAATTGCTAAACATCATTTGAATTACAGTTTTGCCTAGGTATGATAGTACATAAATTTTTAAATAACAGGATATGAAGTATAACTTGACTATTTTGAAAGAAAAGGCGGTCAATAATTGTCTTTTGCTTCTAATGAGGTAGTCTTCCTGGTTCTACCTCTATATGTTGCCCACCCTGAAACTGGAATAGAATTGCAAATTGTAACAGTGTACTGATGGGGAAAATATACAGTCAACAGTTTTGTTAATTTTTTTTAATGTTTAGTTTTGAAGGAGAGAGAGAGAGAGAGAGAGAGAGAGACAGAGTGTGAGAGGGGGAGGGGCAGAGAGAGAAGGAGGCACAGAATCTGAAGCGGGCTCCAGCCTCTGAACTGTCAGCACAGAACCCAACACGGGGGCTTGAACTCACAGGCTGAGAGATCATGACCTGAGCCAAAGTCGGACGCTTAACCGACTGAGCCACCCAGGTGCCCCTACAATCAACAGGTTTTTTAGGCTGTGGTTGCTAGAGATGTGTAAAGTTGAAAAGTTTGTGGGAAGAGCTTGCGTTTTCAAATCTTTGTTCTATGAAGAACATTCTGGTGTATAGATTGTTTTAATAATATTATTAAAAGTTTCAGTCTTGAAATTCTAGGTTCTTAGAATAAGAATTGCTCTTAGCAGTTATTTATTTATTTTTATTTTTTTAATTAAAATTTTTAGTAGCCTCTAATCCAACATGGGGCTTGAACTCATAGCCCCGAGATCAAGAGTCGCATGCTCTTCCCACTGAGCCAGCCAGTGGCCCCAGCAGTCATTTGATTATGCCCTCCTATGTAACATACATCTCAGATTAAAGTCTGGTTTACTGCCTTTTAGTCAACAGGTTAATCAAATGTTAGTTTTGATTTCAAAGTACCTTTGATCTATAAATAAGGCATTATACCAAGTTTGCTAATTAGGGGAGTTTGGGTGAATAAGATACTAAAACAGAAAACAGTCCTGTGTTGTAAATAATAATTAAGTAAATTAGTAGTAACTAAGTGGTGTAGGAGACTGACGGAGTTGGGGACGAGGCTTGGTTTAGAATGGAGGGAAGTGTCTCACAGAAGTAGAATTTGAGTTTGGTCTTTGAAGAAGAGACTGGAGGAGGGCTTTCAAGCCAGAAGAAAGGTGTGAGTTTGCAAAGGCATGGGGTTGAAGACCGTACAGTGTTAGGTGCCTGGTGTTTGGATTGGTCGGGCAAGGTGGGGAGGTAGTATAGATGGATTTGTGGTTTGTTTTCATGGATAGGAAGCCAAATGGAAAGGCAGGAGGAAGTAAGAAAATGTGGCTTGAAGTCTTGCTGTGTAGTCATTGACTGACTACCTATGTGGATGATTTCTAGCCTGTCAGTACTTAGATTTCCCCTTACTGCAAAACCAAGGAGAGCAAATAGTACTAGGTTTGTTAAGGTATTTTATCTTCTCATTGATGCTGTGGACTCTTCGGTCCCAGATACTAAGGAAACTTGGTAATTCCCTGTGATGTAATATATAAACTGAGAATTGTAATCTGGATGAAATCTTGTATTTTTTTTTTTTTTTTAACCAGAAAGTATCTACTGATTTTAAAATAAGGTCATATGGAGTTGTGAAAATTTAATGATAAACAGGCTAATTCTCTTACTGGGTGTGGCAGTCCACCCACACAATTGATAACAGGTGTGGTGATAAAAGAAAAATAAACCAAAGTTAACTCTAGCTGAGTAATCAGTTTTTAGGTTATTTTGATTATAGAATAGAAGCCTGTTTATAACTATAGAGGCGCCAGGTGGCTCAGTTGGTTAAACGTCTGATTTTACAAAACTACACTCAGATATCACCTCTAGCCAGTCAGAGTGGCCAAAATGAACAAATCAGGAGACTATAGATGCTGGAGAGGATGTGGAGAAATGGGAACCCTCTTGCACTGTTGGTGGGAATGCAAACTGGTGCAGCCACTCTGGAAAACAGTGTGGAGGTTCCTCAGAAAATTAAAAATAGACCTACCCTATGACCCAGCAATAGCACTGCTAGGAATTTACCCAAGGGATACAGGAGTACTGATGCATAGGGGCACTTGTACCCCAATGTTTACAGCAGCACTCTCAACAATAGCCAAAGTATGGAAAGAGCCTAATGTCCATCAACTGATGAATGGATAAAGAAATTGTGGTTTATATACACAATGGAGTACTACGTGGCAATGAGAGAGAATGAAATAATGGCCCTTTGTAGCAACGTGGATGGAACTGGAGAGTGTGATGCTAAGTGAAATAAGCCATACAGAGAAAGACAGATACCGTATGTTTTCACTCTTATGTGGATCCTGAGAAACTTAACAGAAACCCATGGGGGAGGGGTAGAAAAAAAAAAAAAAAGAGGTTAGAGTGGAAGAGAGCCAAAGCATAAGAGACTCTTAAAAACTGAGAACAAGCTGAGGGTTGATGGGGGTGGGAGGGAGGGGAGGGTGGGTGATGGGTATTGAGGAAGGCACCTTTTGGGATGAGCACTGGGTGTTGTATGGAAACCAATTTGACGATACATTTCATATATTGAAAAAAAATTTAAAAAAGTGAATTATGAATAAAAAAATAAAAATAAAAATAAACGTCTGATTTTAGTTCAGGTCATGATCTGATGGTTTGTGAGGTTGAGCCTGGCATTGGGTTCACTGCTGTCAGCATGGAACTGGCTTCAGATCCTCTGTCTCCCTCTCTCTGCCCCTCCCCTGTTCGCTGTATCTCAAAAATAAATAAACATTAAAAAAAAAAAAAAAAGAAACCCGTTTATAGCTTTAAAAAAATTATAGACCAGTTGTGATTGGTATGTCCATTTATTGCTTTTGTAGATCACCCATAATACACCTTGAAAATCTCAATCTTCTGTTCTCATGCTAAATAATTTGGGGCTATTAGTCTTTCATTAGAAATATAAGATAGTCTAGGGGCACCTGGGTGGCTCAGTCGGTTAAGTGTCCGACTTCAGCTCAAGTCATGATCTCCTGGTTCATGAGTTCAAGCCCTCCGTCAGGCTCTGTGCTGACAGCTCAGAGCCTGGAGCCTGATTTGGATTCTGTGTTTCCTTCTCTCTCTGTCCCTCCCCTGTTCAGGTGCTCTTTCAAAAATAAATAAACATTAAAAAAAATTTAAGTACAAGATAGTCTGGTTTCATTAAAAAACAAATTGCTGGAATATGCTTATAAATATTTAAATTTATAGTGTGTTCTCATGGGAAAAAATCAAACACTGGAGATGGTTATAAAGTGATAACTCTCTTTCCCCTAGGTAATCATTTTCGTTTCCCTACATGTAGGATCACATTTGGGATCTCTCCTGTAATTTGCCTTTTCTAAAGTTAGTAAATATTAGATGTTTTTTTATTCAGAATATGTAATACTTTTATTTAAGTGTAATAAATACTTCTAAAAGTATTTATGTGAGTGTTTCTGTTGTACAAATGCTTGGTAATTTATTTAACTTACCCTTTATTGACTGGCATTTAGGTTGTATCCAGCATTTCAGTATTGTAAACAGTGCTGCAGAGAGCATTCTTAAAACAGTGTCATTGCTTACTTGTGCTAGTATGCTTATAGGATATTTAAAGGTGAAATTACTAGATCAAAGAGTTTTTTATTCAAAATTTAGATATTACTGAGTTTTCTTTTAAAAATGTTACATCAGTTTACACTCCCACATACATTGTTTCCCCATACAGTTACCAGTATGTCTTACCAATCTTTTAAATTTTGCTAGTTTGCTTGTTGGGATGTTCACTGGGTGCTGTATGGAAACCAATTTGACAATAACTTATATTTTATTTTTTTTAAAATTTTTTTTTTTTTCAACGTTTTTTATTTATTTTTGGGACAGAGAGAGACAGAGCATGAACGGGGGAGGGGCAGAGAGAGAGGGAGACACAGAATCGGAAACAGGCTCCAGGCTCCGAGCCATCAGCCCAGAGCCTGACGCGGGGCTCGAACTCACGGACCGCGAGATCGTGACCTGGCTGAAGTCGGACGCTTAACCGACTGCGCCACCCAGGCGCCCCAATAACTTATATTTTAAAAAAATAAATTTTGCTAGTTTGATGGGTGAAAAATGGGATAAGCGTGAATTTGTTCTCATAAATTATAAGTGAGGTAGGGAGCTTTTTTCATACATTTGTTGACTTTTTATTTTTTCCTTAAAAACCCTATTCATATTCTCTGCCTACCTAGTGGCTATATTTTTCTTCTTTTAAAGAATTCTTTCTGTATTAAGGAAATCTTTTTTTTTTTTTTTGGTGCCAATTTTAAACACAGTTTTATTTAAGACATTGCGTTTTCCACTTAACAATACAGCGCTTATAAAGTGCAGTGTTGTATTTCCTTTCCTGGTGCACATATTCCATATTCAAGTATCGAGAATCCTCAGTTGATTAACTGCAGCAGCTCAACTTTAAAACTGCCATGGAATTTGCTACCGATTCAGGTCCTTCAGATGTTTTGTGTGGAACAGTGCTAGACCTATTCTCGGGTTGGCTTAATCAACCTCTTCAGTGGTGGGCCCAGAGGAGGCACCACCAGAGGGAGGAGCTCCACCGCCAGGGAAGCCTTCAGGCGTGCCTCCTGCACTCTGGTACAGCTTTGTAATGATGGGATGGCAGACCTTCTCCAGCTCTTTCTGCTGATGTTCAAATTCTTCTTTTTCTGCGGTCTGGTTCTTATCCAGCCAGTTGATGATTTCATTACATTTGTCCAGAATCTTCTGTTTGTCCTCGTTGTTGATTTTACCCTGAAGCTTTTCATCTTCAGCAGTTGCTTTCATGTTGAATGCGTAAGATTCAAGGGAATTCTTGGAGGACACTTGTCTTGCCACTTCTCATCCTCAGCTTTGTACTTCTCAGCTTCCTGGACCGTGCGCTCAATGTCTTCCTTGCTCAGGCGACCTTTGTCGTTGGTGATGGTGATCTTGATCTCTTTTTCTGTACTCTTATCCACAGCGGAGACATTGAGAATGCCATTAGTATCAATATCAAAGGTGACCTCAATCTGAGGAACGCCATGGGGGGCAGGACATATGCCTGTGAGTTCAAACTTGCCAAGTAGGTTGTTATTCTTGGTCATGGCATGCTCACCTTCATAAACCCAAGTGAGCACACCAGGCTGGTTGTCAGAGTAGGTAGTGAAGGTTTGGGTCTGTTTGGTAGGAATGGTAGTATTGCGCTTGATGAGAGCAGGCGTGACTCCACCAGCGGTTTCAATGCCAAGAGAAAGACGAGTGACATCCAACAGCAGCAAACCTTGAACATTTTCATATTTGTCTCCAGAAAGGATGGCTGCCTGGACAGCTGCACCATAAGTGACAGCCTCATCAGGGTTGATGCTCTTATTCAGTTCCTTCCCGCTGGAAATGTCTTGTAGAAGTTTCTGAACCTTGGGGATATGTGTAGAACCACCCACCAAGACAATAGTGTGGACCTGAGACTTGTCTAGCTTGGCATCCCGAAGGGCTTTCTCTACAGGGTCCAGGGTGCCACGGAACAGTTCAGCATTTAATTCTTCAAACCGGGCATGAGTAATAGAGGTATAGAAGTCGATTCCTTCATATAGAGAATCAATGTCAATACTGGCCTGGGTGCTGGAAGAAGGCGTGCGCTTGTTGCGCTCCCAAGCAGTATGGAGGTGACAGACTGCCCTGTGGTTCTCGCTGAGGTCCTTCTTAGGTTTGCGCTTGAATGCTGCAATAAAATGGTTTACCATTCGGGTGTCAAAGTTTTCTCCACCTAAGTAGGTGTCTTTAGCAGTAGATTTGACCTCAAAGATCCCATCTTCGGTAGTGAGGATTGACACATCAGAAGTTCCACCTCCCAAGTCAAAGATCAGCACATTCCTTTCGGCTCCAACCTTTTTGTCTAAGCCATAAGCAAAGTAGCAGCAGTGGGCTCAGTGATGATTCAAAGTACATTAAGACCAGCAGTAGTTCCAGCATCTTTGGTAGCCTGACACTGAGAATCGTTAAAATAGGCAGGTACTGTGACTACAGCATTGGTAACAGTCCTCCCAAGGTAAGCCTCTGCGATTTCCTTCATCTTTGTCAAAACCATAGAAGACACCTCCTCTGGATAGAAACTTTTGGTCTCTCCCTTGTATTCTACTTGGACCTTGGGCCTGCCAGCATCATTCACCGCCATGAAGGGCCAATGCTTCATATCAGATTGGACAGCAGCATCATCAAATCTACGTCCAGTCAGGCGTTTGGCATCAAAAACTGTGTTGGTGGGGTTCATTGCAGCATCACCAATCAATCGTTCCGTGTCAGTAAAGGTGACATAACTTGGGGTGGTTTGGTTTCCCTGATTGTTGGCAATTATTTCCACTTTCCTGTGCTGGAAGACACCCACACAGGAGTAGGTGGTGCCAAGAGCAATGCCAACTGCAGGTCCCTTAGACATAGTTGCTTCAATGTGGGCCCGGCCTGGCTTGTAAAGAAGACAGCTACCTGGAGAGCTAATGCCACGTTCAATGAGTGGAAATTGATCCTTTGAATGCAGTGTGAATATTAAAAAAAAAAATTTTAATGTTCATTTTTGAGAGAGCGCACACGTGAGAGGAGGAGGGGCAGAGAAAGAGGGAGACGCAGAATCTGAAGCAGACTCCAGGCTCTGAGCTGTCAGCACAGAGCCTGATGTGGGGCTCAAACTCATGTACTGTGAGATCATGAGCTGAAATCAGATGCTCAACTGACTGAGCCACCCAGGTGCCCCACTGTGAATATTTTGTAAACTAGCTGTTTGTTTTTTGACTTTGCTTATGGTGTGCCTTGCCATACTTAGTTTTTATATTATCAAATATTCTTTTATTGCTTTAAGATTTCTTGTCATGCTTAGGGATTTTCCAAGATGATGAAAAAGGAAAACAGAAGAAATTTTTTGCAATAATTACTCTTTAGGTTTTATAATTTATTTAAATATTTTATCCGCCTGAAATTTATTTTGAATGAGGGATCTAACTGTGTAGTTTTCCAAAATGGCTAGTCAGGTTTTTCAACATTATCTATTAAATCACCTTTTCTATATGAATATATACCGATTCTCATTTCTAGTTCATATTCCATTTTTGTGAAGTTAGTACAGACCTGTAATAATTGGTAGTTCTAGAAGATTTTTGAGGTCAGTGGAGCAGTAGCAGGTGATAGGTGGATTATACTATCTTATCTCCCCTTTTGCTTTTAAGATTGATAAATGATTGATTCTCTCAAGGGATGCTAACCACAGCCATCCTGTGGACTTAAAGTGACTCTTAGATTACTTCTGTCTCTGTGGAGAAGGAAGTGAAGCTTCGATGAAGATCTTCTAAGTCATGGTCGGTGAGAGTTTTTTTTAGAAAATAATCAGGATTTTATTTTATTTTTTAATTTAATTTAATTGCTAATTATTTACTTTTTGTTTATTTTTTTATTTTTGAGAGAGAGAGAGAGAGAGAGAGAGAGAGAGAGAGAGAGGGAGAGTGTGAGCAGGGGAGGGGCAGATAGAGAGGGAGAGAGAATCCCAAGCATGGAACCTGATGTGGGGCTCAAACCCAGGAAACCGTGAGATCGTGACCTGAGCAAAAACCAAGAGTCAGATAAGCTTAACTGACTGAGCCACCCAGGTGCCCCTAATTTAATTTAATTTTTAAAGTTTTATTTATTTGAGTAATCTCTACACCCCATGTGGGGCTTGGACCCATGACCCCCAGATCAAGAGTGGCACGTTCTTCTGACTGAATCAGCCAGGAGCCCCATGATTGGGATTTTAAAATGAGTTGAATTTCTCTAGGCAATAAAACCCTGCTAGTCAGTGCCTGTCCGTTAGCTAATTCTGCACTTGCCGCAAGGAGGCAAAGAAAATGTTTATTAAAAGAATTACAACTTGAAAAAATGGTTTAGTCATTGCTTATTGCTTAGAACTCTACTTTTAATGTAGTCACTATAAGTAGGCCTTGATTTCTTTTCTTTTTTTTTTTTTTTTTTAAATTTAAATTTTATTTTTTGTGCTGCTTGTTGCGTGGCTAGGGGTTAGAAGACAGGTATTCGTTCGGGCTTAGTTACTTACTGGCCAGGCCATGTGACTGTGGGCCAGATATTTAATTGCTTTGAATCTTATTTTAAAAATAAAATAACCATCTTGCTTATCATACAGGGCTGTAAAGAATATATATTGTTTAATGTGGTGCCTGGGTGGCTCAGTTGGTTAACCAACTGACTCTTGATCTCAGCACAGGTCTTGATCTCAGCCCTGTGTTGAACCTGCTTAAACACACACACACACATTAAATAAATATGTAACACTTGACGAATGTTGGTAAAACCCCAGATTTAATTTTGTGTACCACTGGGGACATCCATGTCATAATTTCAGAAACAATTTTTAGGGAGTAGGTTGGCTCTGAATGTAAATGTGGACAATATAAATGATTTACTGTGTTGAGAGCAATTTGAACAGTCTCTCTAAGGATATGGAATGATCAAGGCAATAGTTTGAAGAGTTACTATTGAAAAAGAGATGGCCTTTGCCGTCCTCTGACATGGGAACAATGGAGAAGAGGGTTGAAGATTGTGAAAAGTAAGAAAGAGAAAACATTTAAGGACTTTGTACCCAAGGGATCAACTGGAGGTTGCTTGGTACGGCTGGACTTGAGGAAGGTAGAAAATGTTGAGAGCTATGGTTGTGAGGGCTGTTAAATTCATCAAGAGGTCAAGAAAAGATTTCATTATTCTTTTGCGGGGCTGGTTAGGACTTGACAGCATCAGTTTAGAGCGGGCCCATTTTCTTAATACTCTCTGTAGTGCATGACCATTTGGAATCGGAGAGAGCAGATAGCAGACAGTATCTGGGTTTGGAATATGGCGTGGTGGGTCCAGGAAATTGGTGGCATTGAGGAGAGAAGAGTGGAAATAATGACAGAGGATTAGTAACTCCAGGGTGGGTAAGAAAACTGGTGAAGCAAACAAACTAAAAAACAAAACAGTCTCTGTCAGAAGAAGAGAAACGATTTCCCTAGGTTTCTCTTTAGAGCAATGAAACTTAACTAGAAATTCCCCAGCAAACTTCTTATGTCTCATTGGCCATAATTAGATTACAGGTTATGCTGGATATCTTCCTTTTGTCTCTCTACTCTTTTCTACCCTATTTTGTGTCCTGGGAGGCTGACCTTACTGGACTGTATCCATAGGTTCCCATGCCCTATGGTTTCTGGTAGAGTTTGGTCATGGGGGTTGGGGTCCGGCTGATGGGGAGGGAACTGACAGATCCAAGGGCAGAGAGAGTAAGGTGAGTGTGTTTATAACTTTCGTTATAAAGTTTTCCCTTTATTTAAAGTTACTTTCCTCCGTCTGGGTAACCATCACTCCTGTCTGATAGTTCTCTTAGAAATTCTCTTTGGGTTTCCTTAACCATTTCCCTCCTTTGCCCTTTGAAGCCTAAGGATAGCTTCCCTGGTATTTGTTACTAGCCCTAGAATTCCACACTATCCTTTGTTGCTTTTCTTTAACTCTGCCCGCACATGTATAAAAGGGCCCTCTTTGAACTCCTCTCAGTAAACTAGCTTGAGTGAGTCATTTTTATGCTGTCCTTGCTCTGACAGATACTCATGCCCAGTCTTAAATCAGTCTGGCAAGGGGAATGAAACACATGCCCTTATTGGGGAAGCAGCCAACAGCATTCGCCATAGTTAGGTTAACTTAACAAAAAGTCGTGTACATACCTATCAGTTTTGTCAGCCAGATTTACAGTAAATTAGCCATCTAGAACAGGAGTTGGCAAACACAGCCATGTTTGTGTGTGGAGTGAATGGACCATATGGCCCGCAAAGCCTGAAATACTTGCTCTCTGGCCCATTGCAGAAAAAGATGTGCTGACCCCTCATTTAGAGCTACACCATTCATGGGACACCTGAGTGGCTCATTAGGTTAAGTGTCTTGACTCTGGATTTTGGCTTAGGTCATGATCTCACGGTTTGTGGGGTTCCTTGTAAGAACAGCAGAGCCTGCCTGAGATTCTCTCTTTTTCTGCCCCTCTTCCTCTGTCTCTCTCAAAACAAATAAACTTGAAAAAGAGCCATGCTGTTCAGTATGGGAGCTAGTAGACCTACATTTCAGTATCGTCTAGTTTAGCACTGGAAATGTGACTAGTCTGAATTGAGATAACACTGTAATGATAAAATACCACATTTCAAGGACTCACTTATACCTGTTGTGGCGCCTAGAAAAGTTAAAGTTACGTATGTGGTTCACATTATATTTCTGTTGGACAGCACTCATCTGGAAAGTTGGTCATTTAGCAAGTAAGTAGATAAAAAGCTACCCTTAGGCAAAAAGCTTATTAAAATCAGTTTTATAAAGCAAAGCAAGCATGGCACCCAGAGAGACATTTGACCCAGGTTCAAGTCCCAAAAAACCCAAGTTTTTATAAGTCTTTATGCTCCCTCTTTCCTCTATAATAATCTGTCTAGCACCTGTTCACTATGATTTTTCTTTATCATCTGGGACTCAGCTCAAATATTGACTTCCTCTGCAAAAGCTCACTCCACCCCACAGTCATCTGTATGTTGAAATTATCTACATTCGCACATTTCTCCTGAGATTCTAAAGGAAGGGTTTAGGATATGTGTGTACTACCCTTTATATATTGGGTACTCACTGGGTTTTTACTTAATGAGTTGAATATATAATTGAATGAATAAATGAGTTACCTATTTAACGAGCTTGGTTATGTGTCTTTTCCTTCTGGGTAACCTTGGCAATGGATTTGGCATAGCAGTGTAAACATAGGATTGTTAGAGGAAGCGGATTTGATACAAAGCCATGAAGAGACCGCCCCATCGAAAGGCACAGCTCCTTGGAGTTGTTTGGTATAGTCCTGATTGCTCTCATTTCAGTTTTACTGTAGGTATTGATAGCATAGTACAATAAATGATCTCTTTTACTGGACATAAAAAGTATGTAGGATACGGTTGGGTTTTTTTTTTTTAAGGTGGTATATGATAAGGTGGCATGTGATAATTTTAGAAAGCTCTTCATCACAACTGGTTAAAATAAGATTTTTGATATTTCAGGGAATAAATTTTAAGTATTCCCATTAAATAAATATAGACTTCACAAGGGTTAAGTAGCGCTCACAAAGGTAAATGTTGCAAACCTGGTTTATTTGTTGGAGATGAGAGTGCTAGGAGAAAACAAAATGTACAGTAGTTTTTTTTTTTTAAGGGATTTATCCTTGGGTCTGTTAATTAGATGTTACCAGTTAATGATCAGTTTTCAAGGATATTAATGTTACAAGTTAGTGATATCAGTAGACCTAAGAAGATCTTACAGAAATTGCATGATCAATGTTTTAGAAACCTAGAAACCTTGAGTTGAGTTATATGGTTGGAAGTCTGTACTTTAAATCATTGCATGTTAGAAGGGCACCTGGGTGGCTCAGTTAAACATCTGACTTCGGCTCAGGTCATGATCTCATAGTTCGTGAGTTTGAGCCCCCGTGTTGGGCTCTGTGCTGACAGCTCAGAGCCTGGAGCCTGCTTGTGGATTCTGTGTCTCCCTCTCTCTGCCTGTCCGCCATTCGTACTTTGTCTCTCTCAAAAATAAATAAATAAATGTTAAAAAATTTTTAAGAAATCATTGCATGTTAGCTTTAAGGGCATTCTTCTTCTGGATTTTTTGACATTTAATTTTTTAATTTTTTGGTAATAAGAAAGTAAATCTTTTGAATATGTGTGAAGTTAATTTTAAGGTGAAGGAACATGAGTAGAATTGGCTTTTTAATATATTTTTCTTCCACTGTGTAGTTTTAATGTCATTGAGGGAGGCTTTCAGAGGCTAGTCTAGCTGTGAGCAAAAATACTCCCTATTTTCCAGTTCCCAACTAGTCAAAACCAGTTTGTAATGGTGGTTATGTTATTTATGGATAAACAGATGCCTTTTGGAAGTGATGTACAGGTAGTGAGAATTAATCTTTTACAATGATTCTCTCCCCATTCCCCCATGGTAATTGAATTAGTTGAAGGGAAGAAGCTTCAGTATTCATTTATTTATGAAATAGATTATTTATGAAACCATGGTCCGATCGTAGATGGTAGAGAACTAAATAAAAAAGGTGTTATAATTGACAGAACAATCAAATTAATATTTGTCTTAGTCATATTTCTTGCCTATTTAAAGTTTGTGACTATCTTCAAAATTTATCTTCTCCTACCTACCCTCATTGCCATTTGTTTTGGTTTATGACCTCATTTCTTGTCTGAATTTGTTGCATTTCTCTCTTCTGTGGTCCTTTTCATTCTGCCAGAGTGGACTTGCCCATATCAAATCAGTTATTTTCCTGCTTAAAATTCTTAGTTTCCTCATAGCCCTTGTTAAAATACACCCAGGCTCTTCATGACATGATCTCTAGCCTCCTTCCCAGTTACAAACTCCACCACTGTCAAAGGTTGAAGATACTGATCCACTGTCTGGTGGCTTCTGTTGTTGGCATTGGTAAGTCAGGCATAACTGCAATTCTTTCATAGGTGGTACTTGCTTTCTGGCTGCTTTTAAGAGGTGTTTTTTAAAATAAACCTGTGTGTTACAGTTTCACTATGATAGATCTTTTTTTTTTTGAGCATGTAATTTATTTTATTTTATTTTATTATTTTTTTAATATGAAATTTGTTGTCAGGTTGGTTTCCATACAACACCCAGTGCTCATCCCAGCAGGTGCCCTCCTCAATGCCCATCACCCACTTTCCCTTCCCTCCCACCCTCCATCAATGTTCAGTTTTTTTTCATTTTTTAAGAGTCTCTTATGGTTTGCCTCCTTCCCTCTCTAACTCTTTTTTTCCCCTTCCTCTCACCCATGGTTTTTGTTAACTTTCTCAGGATCCACATAAGAGTGAAAACATATGGTATCTATCTTTCTCTGCTTGACTTATTTCACTTAGCATAACACTCTCCAGTTCCATCCATGTTGCTACAGAGGGCCATATTTCATTCTTTCTCATTGCCACGTAGTATTCCATTGTATATATAAACCAAAATTTCTTTATCCATTCGTCAGTTGATGGACATTTAGGCTCCTTCCGTAATTTGGCTATTGTTGAGAGTGCTGCTATAAACATTGGGGTACAAGTGCCCCTATGCATCAGTACTCCTGTATCCCTTGGGTAAATTCCTAGCAGTACTATTGTTGGGTCACAGGGTAGGTCTATTTTTAATTTTCTGAGGAACCTCCACACTGTTTTCCACAGCGGCTGCACCAGTTTGCATTCCTACCAACAGTGCAAGAGGGTTCCCATTTCCCCACATCCTCTCCAGCATCTGTAATCTCCTGATTTGTTCATTTTAGCCACTCTGACTGGCGTGAGGTGATATCTGAGTGTGGTTTTGATTTGTATTTCCCTGATGAGGAGTGACGTTGAGCATCTTTTCATGTGCCTGTTGGCCATCTGGATGTCTTCTTTAGAGAAGTGTCTATTCATGTCTTCTGCCCATTTCTTCCCTGGATTATTTGTTTTTCAGGTGTGGAGTTTGGTAAGCTCTTCATAATGGATTTTGGATACTGGCCCTTTGTCTGATATGTCATTTGCAAATATCTTTTCCCATTCCATCGGTTGCCTTTTAGTTTTGTTGATTATTTCCTTTGCAGTCCAGAAGCTTTTTATCGTGATGAAATCCCAATAGCTCATTTTTGCTTTTAATTCCCTTGCCTTTGGGGATGTGTCAAGTAAGAAATTGCTGCGGCTGAGGTCAGAGAGGTTTTTCCTGCTTTCTCCTCTAGGGTTTTGGTGGTTTCCTGTCTCACATTCAGGTCTTTTATCCATTTTGAGTTTATTTTTGTGCATGGTGTAAGAAAGTGGTCTAGTTTTATTCTTCTGCATGTTGCTGTCCAGTTCTCCCAGCACCATTTGCTAAAGAGACTGTCTTTTTTCCATTGGATATTCTTTCCTGCTTTGTCAAAGATTAGTTGGCCATACTTTTGTGGGTCCAATTCTGGAGTCTCTATCTAAGTGTAGATTTTTATTTATCCTGCTTGGGATTCTTTGACCTTATTTCATTTGAGGATTGGTCTCTTTCCACAATTCTGGAAAGTTCTCAGCCATTATTACTTATTTTTTTGTCTCTCATTATAGACCTTTGATGGGGTGCATTTTGGACCTTCTCATTCTCCATGCCTTTTTTCCAAGTGAAGTATTGTAAAAGGGTATAAATAATCTAAATTTCCAATGGGGGATTAAATATAGTAAGTTTCAGCCATAAAAACAGAATAATAGGCAAATAAAAATGATACAGAGGCATATGTAGTGACATGGAAAGATATTCACAATATATTAAGTGAAAAAAGCAAGTTCCAAAACTATGCATGAGTCCACTTTTATAGTATGTATATTTGCCAAAGTAGAAGGACAAATGGTATCTACCAAAGTATTAATATTAGTTACTTGAACACTATAGGACATAGGGTAGTTTTGTTAGAGCTCTTTTGGGAGAGAGCATTTGGGATTTTAATTTCCTGTAATGAAGATTACTTTTAGAATAGGGAGCGAGAGTTATTAAATTTAAATTAGCCCAAATATGGGGTGCCTGGGTGGCTCAGTCAGTTAAGCATAGGCTCAGGTCACAGTCTCATGGTTCGTGGGTTCGAGCCCTGTTTTGGGCTCTGTGCTGACAGCTCGGAGTCTGGAGCCTGCTTCAGATTCTGTGTCTCCCTCTCTCTCTCAGCCCCATGCACGCTCTCTCTCAAAAATAAACATTAAAGAAAAAAAAATTAGCCCAAATTTGCCCCCAACATTCATTCTGGTGTTAAAGAACAAAAATTCAACTGGGTGAATTTGAGGATCTAATTGGCTTTATTAATTGATTCATGAATCGGACATCAACCCATCAGGCAAGTAGAGGGGAGCTCAGAGGAGCTGTACAAACTGGAAAGATTTTATAGGCAGAAACTGGGCAGGACGATTAGTAAAAGAAAGGGCAGGAGTCTTATTGGGTGGATTACCTTCTCTTCCTTTGGGAGGGGGTGGGATGTAGAAGGCCATGTGACTGACGACCTCATTGATACTGACCAGAGAATTCCTGATTGGGTAAAACTGCATTTCAGGAAGTGGTAGAAACTTTAATTAGGTTAGGTTCCTAACCTAATGACTTGGCCTGGCATATGTGACTCCCATTTTTGGCCTGCGGTTTTCTTTTTTAACCTGCAAAGTAAGTATTTCTGGGAAATTACTTAGAATGCCCTTCACTCCTTCTTTTAAGTAGAATATACAGTAGCAATTGTTGATTCTGAAACAAAAATACTCAGGTAAATTTTGCCAAGGAAAATAGATAAGAAAATGTAAATTCTCATTAAAAGATACTACTAAAATGATACAAAGTTACATTATAGGTTTTTACAAAGACAGCAAAGAGAAGTGGTGGTCTTCCTATGTTTCAGCTCGCATTCTGTTCTGTTCTATCCATTTATTTGTGTGGAAAATCTCTCTACACATGATGATGTCTGATATTATTGGTTCCTATAGTAGAGTAGACACCTTGACATTTCAATTAAAAAGATAAAATAGGAGCGCCTGGGTGGCTCTGTCCATTGAGTGTCCGACTTTGGCTCAGGTCACGATCTCATGGTTTGTGAGTTCGAGCCCCGCGTCAGGCTCTGTGCTGATAGCTCGGAGCCTGGAGCCTGCTTCGGATTCTGTGTCTCCTTCTTTCTCTGCGTCTCCCCACTCATGCTCTGTCTCTTTCTGTCTCTCTCAAAAAATATTAATAAACATTAAAAAAATTTAAAAAAGATGAAATAGCATTTAGTATCAGATTATAAAATTCCTTTTCTGGAAGAAGATACTATAATATCTGAAGGTATACTTTGAAAAAAATACAAAAATGAAAAAGGTACCATTTCAAGATCACTAAGTCTATGTTGAACTTAAGTGAATTTCAGTAAAACTCTAACTCAAAGGAAAATCTAACGTTAACAAGAGGTTCCAATAACATTATTTTAGTAAGCAAAATGAGCAGTATATGCAACTGTTAATGGGCACCAAGTTCAATAGAGTAGACATTAGCTTCTGCATTGACATTTAATTTTTCAAGTTATGTTAAAAGTGTTGCTTTAAGCTGTGAATCTTTTGCCAAAGAAAAACTTAAAAAAAATTTTTATTTAAATAATTTTGTTTTCTTTCTGTAGATAGGAAGGATACAAGTTAGAAATTTTACCAAGAAAACTTAAATGTTTAATAAAGATATCAAAAGCTAAAACTTGGCTAAGCTATTATGCAAGATACTATGTGTAAAGACAGACTCATGAATGGAGGCAAATTTCATTCAAAATGAACTCTACCCTTATTCTATTAAAAGGGCAGACAGGTGCCTGGGTGGCTCAGGCGGTTAAGTGAGTGACTCTTGGTTTTCGTTTCAGGTCACGATCTCATGAGGTTGTGAGTTTGAGCCCCACGTTGGGCTCTGTAGCTAGTAGCACGGAGCCTGCTTGGGATTCTCATTCTCTCCCTCTCTCTCTGCCCCTCCCCTGCTCACAATGTCTCTTTCTCAAATAAATGAACTTTAAAATAAAATACAAAGAATAAAAGAGCAGACAGTCCGCCTGCTTGCTTAAATTATAGTAGTACTGTGATTCACTGTGAAGTTAAGGAACTGTCTTTGAGTCCATGACAGTCATAAATCACAATGTACAGTGGGTATGGGAGTCATAAAGAACAACAGGTTCTCATAAAAAACAAATATTTTAAGACCTTGAAAATCAACTTTTCTTGAAAATCATGAAGAAGGTGCTCAGGTTAGATTAATTAATAATAGACTAATAACCTCAGTTAAATTAAACATTAGGGAGCTACATTAATGCGACTTAATATACAGAAAGGAATCTTTCAGAATAAGGAGTTTAGAATGAAATGAATTTTAGATTATTTTCTCGCCCCCCCCCCCCCAAAAAAAAACCAAAACAACCGTGTGCGCATTATGCAGGCATTCCCTATTCCTCACCCTCCTGCCCCTGACGCCTGGACAACCACAAACCTTCTGTCTCTGTAGAATTGTCTCTGCTGGATTTCATGTAATGGAGTCCTACAACGTGTAAGTCTTTTGTGACTGACTTTCATTCAGCATGTTTTCAAGTTTCATCCATATTGAAGTGTGTATGAGTGTTTCTCCTGTTATTGCTGGGTGATATCCCATTCTGTGGCTCGACCACATTCTGTTAATCAGTTAATGGATATTTGAGTTGTTTCACTTTCTGTTAATATGAATAATGCTTCTATAAACATTCATATACCAGTTTTTGGCTGGGCATCAGATTGTGACCTGAGCTGAGACCAAGAGTTTGGACGTTTAACCTACCGAGCCACCCAGGCGCCCTGTTACGGGTGTTTATAGACACTTCTCTAATTGTATCATAGAAGAGCTGTCACATCCAGTCCTTAAGTAACACTGTTCTCAGAATTTCCTACATGTACAGCTCTTTTTTCCCCACCAGCATGATTGAGATAAAACTGACGCATTAACATTGTATAAGCTTATGGTATACAATGGCCAGCACTTGCTATTTTTGATGATAGCCCCCTGGTGGGTATGAAGTGGTATTTCTTCATGTTTTGATTTGCGTTTCCTTGGTGGCCAATGATGTGGAGCATCTTTTCATGTGATATTGGCTATTTGTGTATCTTTCAGGGAGCAATGTTCAGATACTTTGCCCATGTTTAAATTGAATCACTTGTCTTTTTATTATAGAGTTGTAAGAGTTCTTTATATATTTTATTTTTTTTTTGAATGTTTATTTTTGAGAGAGAGCGAGCAAGTAGGAGAGGGCAGAGAGAGAAAGTGAGAGAGAATCCGAAGCAGGCTTTGCACTGTCAGCGCAGTCTGACGTGGGGCTCAATCTCACGAACCCATGAGATCATGGCCTAAGCTGAAATGAAGAGTCGGCACTTAACCGACTGAGCCACCCAGGTGCCCCAATATATATACTTTAGAGTGCTCTATACATACGAGTTCCTGATCAGATTTGCAGATTTTTTTGTCTTATTTTGTGTGTTGTCTTTCTGCTTTTCTCATGTTGTCCTTTACAGCAAAAAAAAATTAAAAAATTTTTGATGAAGTCCAATGTATCTAATTTTTCTATGGTTGCTTGTGCATTTTAGTAGTTACAGTTGCAAGATCCATTCACAGAGTCTAATTTCTCGTACTGTCAGTATTGGATCTTATAGCATCATATGATTAATGTTGTGAACGTTGTATGTACATACAGTAGTTTTTTTTTTTTCTTCAACCTTTTTTTTTTTTTTTTTTTGAGAAACACGAGGGAGGGGCAGAGGGAGAGAGAGAACCTTTAAAAAATTTTTTTTAATGTTTATTTTTTTTATTAAAAAAAAATTTTTTTTAACGTTTATTTATTTTTGAGACAGAGTCAGAGCATGAACAGGGGAGGGGCAGAGAGAGAGGGAGACACAGAATCGGAAGCAGGCTCCAGGCTCCGAGCCATCAGCCCAGAGCCCAATGCAGGGCTCGAACTCATGGACCGCGAGATCGTGACCTGAGTCGAAGTTGGATGCTTAACCGACTGAGCCACCCAGGCGCCCCTTAATGTTTATTTTTGAGAGAGAGAGAGAGAGACAGAGCATGAGTGAGGGAGGGGCGGAGAGAGGGGGAGACACAGAATCCGAAGCAGGCTCCAGGCTCTGAGCTGTCAGCACACAGCCTGATGCGGGGCTAGAACTCAAACTGCAAGATCATGACCTCAGCTGAAGTCGGACACATAACTGACTAAGTCACCCAGGTCCAGAGAGAGAGAGGGAGAGGGAGAGAGGCAGACTCTTAAGCAGACTCCACTGTCAGCGCAGATCCTGATGCAGGGCTCGATCCCATGACCCTGGGATCATGACCTGAGCTGAAATCAAGAGTTGTATGCTCAACTGACTAAGCCACTCAGGCACCTGTCTTCTTATGTATAAATTATGTATAAATTTCCTTCTACTGATAGTGCCCGTGCTTCATTTTTTAAGAGTTGTCATGTTTTGTGGTTTTACCATAATTTACATAGTCATCCTCTTCTGCTTGATTTTTCAACTTCATGATTTAAATAGTACTGGTTAGGGGCGCCTGGGAGGCTCAGTCAGTTAAGAGTCTCACTTTGGCCCAGGTCATGATTTCATGGTTTGAGAGTTTGAGCCCTGTGTTGGGCTCTGCACTGACAGTATGGAGTCTGCTTGGGGTTCTCCCTCTCCCTGCCTCCCCTCCCCAAAATGAATAAATAAACTTAAAAAAAAAGAAAAGAAATTGTGCTGGTTAGCTGTATCCGTCAACTTAAAAGTTACCTTTTTTTCTTTCTTTAGGTAGGATTGACATAAAACAGTTGATGGCAAAGAAGCTACGGTTGACAGCAGAGGCAGAGGTAAGTAGCTCCATGTTTTAGAAACAAGAGTGTAGAGTTAGGGTAGGGAGCTCTGTTTCCTAAAGTTTTTAATGCTCACTTGCTTAAGGATTAATTTACCTTTCTTATCAGTTGACACTGTCCTGCTGTGGAACAGGAAGGTAAGGTCTGCCACTTTGCATCCTACATTTAAAAACCAGATTGCTTTTTTCTCTTCCATCCTGTCCATCACTCTCACTTCGTGGCTTTTGCCAGCAGAACTTGATTTTTGTGAACCACGATACAGTTGAATGTGTGAATGTCTGTGCAGGTACTTTATGAAAGGATCTATTGTGGTTCATAGTAAATAATAAGTCTCCAGTAAGATTCCTTATTAGGGATAAAGAAGAAATACCAAGTCAAAAACAACATGGAGCCATTTCAAGTGAGGCAGACTGTTCTACAATTCAGAATTCAGTGGTGCCCTCAGGAAATGCTAGAAGACAAAGAACATTTTTTTTTTTTTTTACTCTGAACTAATACTGTATGTGCCTAAATGTAATGTGACTTCGAATCCAAGGCAGTCTTTTTCCCAATGAGAAGATCACTTCCAAACCTTACTGGGTCACCTTGAGTGTGTACACATCCATTAATGATGAAATAAGCCTGCTTTTATTTATTAATTTAGTGTGCATATGTGCCTTTATATAGGATAATTTAAATTTAGATATTTTTGTAATCATATTTCATAAAACACTATGTGCAAGATTATTTACATCCGCTTTGGTATTAGTGTCTTGTAATTGTAAGTGCTCGTTTTCCAGTTGTTCTCTAGTCCGGGACAGAAAGCTTTTCCTTTTGTCTAATCTTTTGGAAGTACAGCACTTTTTCAGTCCAGGGATGATGCTGGCACTGGAAGTTTTAGTACAAGTACCTATTTGCTTAACATTAACAGACCTCTCTCTACCCCCACTCATCCGTTCAGTGTATTTGTGATTTCTACAGTGTAATGACTCACTGTATTTTTTGTTTGTTTGTTTACTCATTTTTTGAGAGAGCGAGCGAGTGAGTGGGGGTGCAGAGAGAGAGAGGGAGAATCCAAAGCAGGGTTTAGGCTCTCAGCTGTTGGCACAGCCCAACACAGGGCTCAAATTCACATCTGTGAGATCATGACCTGAGCCTAAGTCGGGCACTTAACTGACTCAGCCACCCAGGCGCCCCTGACTCATTGTATTTTTATAAAGTAGTATTCAGTGGTGTATTTACTATGCTTGAAACCGTGAGTCTAGACTTCAAGCTAACAGTGTGTTAAGTTTTTATTTATTTTTTCTGATTTTATTGGGTTACCTGTATAAGCCTTCACGACTGCAGTGATCAAGATCATTTCTGGTGCATGTCTTTTCCATTTAATAATTTGTTCCATTGTGAGTGACTGTTTAAAGAGTTGATTATTAGGTAACCTTCACTTATCTAAGGGATAATTTATAATTTTGGCTAGCAAAAGAAAAATCTTTAAGGGCGCATGTGCTGTTTTTAAGGGCTTATTCTTGCAAATATAGTGATAAAAGAAATTTTGTTTTTGTGGCAGGCTAGAGTATTTCTGACCCTTATTCCTGTAGACTGGCTGGACACACCTGGGTTTATGTTCTGTTACTTTTCTGATTCCCCTTCTGTTCCTCTTGTTCCTTCTCCACCTCCACCTCCTCCACAGCCCTTATCTGTTCTGTTTGTGAGGGAAATTTTCAAATAAGTGAACCGGCTGTCGGCTGTCGTTACTGTTTATTTAAAAAAAAAAATCTGAAGTGGGAGAGGAATTCTTTTTGAATGCAGAATCTCAAATCCAAAGAGGAAAGGGAGGGAGTATGGAGTGGGAAGCAGAGGTCAGGGGAAAGCCACATGGTGGGCAGAGGGGGGATGTTTCAAGGATTTAAGTTGCAAGCTTTGTTATGAAGAGAATATCCTACTTATCCGCTTTACATATTAATCAGTGAATAAAAGAATTACATTTTTAGTTTGGTCAGTTAGGAGGATCTGAAGGAGAAAGAAATGAATGAAAGAATGGAAAAGAAACTGAGGGGAAAGGGAAGGTGGATATTGGTTAATCTAGTATTTATTACTCTGTGTTGTACAAGTGCGGGTGACGTAGTGGAGCAAGATTCGCTCCCTGTTGTTGGGGAGGATGTAGCTCGAGCACAAGTGTGGAGGTAAGAGGCTCACGCCGTCTATCAGAAATGACACTTGATCAGCATCTGCGCCCCTGTTGGGACATGATAGAAAGAAAAATACAGTTGCAAAATTGTAGAGCTAGATTGTAAAACATTTGCTTCTCTGCCTTCATGCCCTGTTCGGAAAGCTCCTTCCACTTGAAACTTTCTTTAACTTCCTGTTTCACCAGTCAGAATACTGTCTGTCCTTGAAGTTGTAGTTCCTGTTGCCGCTTCCACAGTTTTCTAAGTACCAGCTTGAAACGATGTCCTCCCTCCTTTATACTTTATACTATACACCTAGTGTATACCCTGAGTCTGTACTCTGCCTTTATTACACAGTGCTTTCTAAATGAAATAACTAAAATTCTTTTGGTGAACTTTTGGTGATTTGACTTAGGAATGTTTTTATTGGCAATTTGATATCTAAAGAGATAGAACATCTTGCATTGTTTATTAATTGGAATGCTTTTGAGGGAGATGTATTAAGAATGCAGTGCTGATCTGAAGTTGAAGATGATGTATAGAGTTTGGAGACAAAAGATAGGAAGCTATTGTGATACTTTAGTATTACTGAGTAAACAGGCAGGGAGGAGAAGGGAACTACATCTAGATGTCTTGTTATGGGCCACAACTTGTTGTACTAGGTGTTTTACGTTTTACGTACATAATTTCATTAAATTATCCCACTTACAAGAGCGATTTCTTAACTGCTTATATTTTGTTGTTTTGTTTTGTGACTTGATATTTACTAATGTGAAATGGCCATTGAGGTGACAGGTATGTGAATATTGTTTGGAGCCATAAAATTGACTTCTTTTCTCTTTTGGGTTTTTAGAAATAATTTTTAAAACAAACGAAAATCAAGAATCTTTGTAGTTATTTGTAATTTGGAGTCCTGCTCTAACCCATTTGGTCACTCAACTACATTGGACCATCTTCCCCTAATCTTTAAGGTGAGGACATGGGGCTAGCTACCACCAGGGCCCCCTTCAGCTCCAATAGTCTGTTCCATTGTGTCGCTCACTTAAACTTTTGTTCCTAATTCACTGTTTTTGTGGTGTGAAGGGAATGGGTAGTCTGTAGATTTTATGGGGCGACTCTTTCAGCTCCACAGAACTGGAGTTGTCAGATAAAGTACAGTAGGCTTACGTTTATTTGTTGTTTGTTTATTCCAGATAAACGACAAATAGTTTTTTAGTCATCATGCAATATTTGAGACATAATTAGGCCAAAAAAGTCCTTTGTGTCAAGTTCACATTTAACTGGGTGTACTGTATGCTCATTTGCTAAATATGACCGACAAAGAGCTCTCTGAAAGATGGAAGAGCTCATGTTAAAGAAAGGTGTGCAAAGGGTTGTCAAGTACTGAGCAAGCTCTTCAGTCTGAAGGGAAGAGGAACAAGAGATGATGAAACTAGTGGCTGAACTGATTGAATCTCTTAAGGTCACATCTAGGTCCAAGTGCTGTCATCAGAAAGTTTTAAGTACTTAATTACAAAAAAAAAAAAAAAAAATCCGGTGCTGGTGGGATCATACAACATTGTGTAACCCCGAGTCGTGACCTTTTGAAATGCTCAGAATTGTGTTGTAATCAGACTTAAAAGCGCTTGGACTAGTCCAAGAGAAATTCAAGTGATGAAGTCCCAACCAACTTAGGTTAATAAATCAGCTTCGTTTTAACATTGTGTTAGTGAAACTATCAAATTATTTCTTTGGTTGCAAGTAAAAGAAACCTACTTTGGCTTATTTAAGGAAAAGAAAATACATTTGAAAGATATTAATGTATCTCTGGGAATCCTAGAAGTTGAACACTTTAGCTTTTGAAAATGGGAAAGGGCTTTAGTAGCAAGAGTTCAGATATTTCTGAATTTTTCAGTTAGTAAGGTTTTTGTCCCTCTTTTTAAGCTCAGAGTTGTAGATCTTTGAGAGAGAGAATTGGGATTTTGGCCAGAAGGGCAGGGCTGTATGGTACAGCCCTGGCCTAGACACTCAGTTCCTGTCTTTACCCTTGAGGACAGTTTCCAGAGAAAAGAGGATGAGAAGAGTTAAAAAGGGAGTGCCTTGATGCCGTTGATTATCGTGGAGCTTTTATTAACGTAGACAGCTTTGTAGAGGGAATGCTAGGTCTCATGTGAGGGGATGAAAAATTACTTCCTGTTTCTATTTCTTAAAAACACATACTGCAACATATTTCATTTCCTTCTGTTGTAGCATTTCCAATATTATTTTACACACCAATATCTTATGCTATTGCCTAACTATTACAAATGAGCAAACTGTCATGAGTAAGGCTGGGATGGCATGTCTGCAAATGAGGACTTCCTCTCATGGTTTATTGCTCATCCAAGTAACCTCTTCCAAAAAAGTTTTTGGAGAGTGCCAGTCTATTTGATATATTG
This sequence comes from Panthera onca, assembly GCF_046562875.1. Taxonomy (NCBI): domain Eukaryota; kingdom Metazoa; phylum Chordata; class Mammalia; order Carnivora; family Felidae; genus Panthera; species Panthera onca. The sequence continues at coordinate 23,732,018 of NC_138355.1, forward strand.
GCAAGACTGCTGGAGACGTAAGTAAGTCTGAGTCTTTTCGGCCTAGAAATTCTTTGATTATTGTATACTTTGAGGTTAGGTTGTGCTCACCCAAGATAAACACGAGAGAAACACAAATAATTGTGGCTTAAACAAGATAGATGTGTATTGCCCTCTCATGTAAATGATCTAGAGGTGGGAAGTCTAGGACGGTTATGGTGACTCTGTGGCCCTCCAGGACCCTGGTCCCTTCTACCTCTGTGCTGTACCATTGTAGGCTGTGATCCTCTTTTTTGTTGTCCAAAGGATTCCAGCCATTTCATCTAAGTTTCACGGAGCAGGATCGAGTTAGGAAGAAAAGTAGGTTGACACCTAACAGCCTCTACTACAACTGTCCATTCTACTTTCCTTCCCTTGACCTTCTGGTCAAATCTTTTGGCTGTGTGACTGTAGCCTTCTGGTATTTCCCTTTCTCATTTTGCCTAAATGCGTAGATGAGTCAGTCTCTAGTCTCCTTTGATGAACCTTGGGAAAATCAGTTTATTGTTCTTAGGATTTCGTCGGTTATAAAATGCAGATAGGTGCCTGTTATATTGCCCTCTCAGGGAATGTTCAGTAATCTAGCTCCTTGAATTACCAACTAGTTGGTTCCTTTGTCAGGCAATATGTTAGGTGCTGGGATTCTGAAGAAGTCATGTTTTCTGTCCTCATGCTGGCTCAGAACGCTCTGTATAGAATAGGTTAACAGAGGAACAACAACTGAATCAGATACTTTAAAAATGCTCTTTGGAAGCTATAAAGTGGTGTCAGTGTAAGTTGCTATTTATGGTAAGAAGTTACATAATTTTAGAGCTTTATTGAAAACCTTATAGGTGGTAGTTACTCCTTATTTTACATTAGTGAGAATCCAAAGCATCGAAACTAGTCAGATGGTAATGTTCTGCATATCACCGAACATTCTGGTTCTGCTCTACCCCCCAGTATTTTGTTTTCTTTCTTCCAGTGCTCGCTTCGGCAGCACATATACTAAAATTGTTTTCTTTCTTCCATCATACACACAGATCCATGCAGACAGCGTAGACACATGTAGGCGTGTACATCATAGATATATCGGCAAATAAGCAACAATTTATATGTTCAGTTATATATTTTTAAACATTTTGTGGGGTTTTTTTGTGTGTTAAAATGTTCTTTGACAATATGATATAAAATGATTTCATGATAGTCATTCGTATGAATGTATCATTGGTTAACTATGACACTTCCTGGTTTTCTAGCGTTTAACGATGGCTTAGGAAGTTGGTAAAGATGATGAGAAATAGCAAAATACATCATTTGGATAAGATGAGGGAGCTGCTTAAGCAGATGAAGATAAATAAATGTGTTTCACCTCAGTTTAGATTGATAAAAATAAGATGTCAGGAATATCATGGTCTGACTTAAGTTGGGAGACAGCTCAGGATGAATTTTATTTTAAATAAAAGGGATTATAATTTAGAGCTCTAATTTCATTAGCCACTGGGTTATCTTGAACCTTTGGCTTCTTGTTTTAAGGATTATGCAGTAGTTACACTCAAGACTTAACTCGCAAACAAGTGTTTCTTTTTAAATATGGAGGAGGAATTTATTATAATACACTATGACTGTAAACCTCTTTTAAGTTAGTGTGTTGAAATGAAATGCAAATTTCATGAAATTTTGTGATGGGACTAATTTATTAAATTACCTACTATTTTCAGGCTACATGTACATTGTTCCCTTTTTTTTAGGTTTTTGCTTTTTTGGTTTATGGTGCTAATCATAAAGAAAATATTTTAGCTCCAGTATGGTAGAAAGTGATATAATGTTATATGATGTCTAAGGTCATCTAGACCGGGGGTTCTAATCCTGGTTCTCTAGTTTACAAGGTCTGTGACCTTGGGCAAGTCACATTACTTGATTTGTTCGAGCTTAGATCTCTCCTATGTAAAGTAGGAATTATGTTGCCGATTTTACGAAGATTGTTTTAAGACTAATATATAAAGGCCCCTAACACAGTATCACAGACATTAAGTCACAGCCATTACTAACAATAGCAACAGTAGTGATTTTTAGTCCCTTTTCCTTCATAGCTTTTAATAAGAAATCAGGGTGAGGGAATTCTTCTAGACAAGTACTTTCTGCTTTGTAATAGACATTGAGTAGTCAGCAGTGGTATGAGTAGGAGTTTCACTGCTAGGGGTTGGTTTCCAAAGCTGTTTGGAAATACACTTAACACGTAAACAGTCTTGCAAGTTGCTTTGCTGAGAGCTAGATGTACAGTGGTTAACCAGAAGACATACTGTTTAAAGTCAGGTGGGGGAGGCAGACATTAAGACACCAAAAAATAGAAATGTATATAATGTTAGATGATATTAAGTGCTATGAAGGAAACGAATAAAGTACAGTAGCTTTAGTGTGAACTGTTAGGAGAAACCTCTCTTGAGGAGTTAATTTAGTTTAAGACCCAAACATTATATTACCTGTACTATTGTCTTATCTGTTTTGTTCAGAAAGGTCAGGTTTCCGGTTCCATGCCACTGTGAGGTTAAAAGTTCTCTGTGCAAAGCCGGGCATTGAGTCAGAGACATAAGTTCATGGACTAGCAATGTGACCTTGGAGTCAGGGTGTAATTTTTTACACACCGTCCTCAGTATGTATTTGTACTTTGTATTTCTTTCTCTGTTTACTTTTTTATTTTTTCCATGCCTCTGTGCCTTTGAAGTGGTGATTTTATCTATCCATAACTGACCTTGCTCTTGTCTCGTTTTAAAACTCAGTTCAGGGTAACCTGTACTTGGAAGGCTTTTTAGAAGAATTATTTCTCTAAAATGCAAATCGGAACATGCTTATAAAATGTGTTTAAAACCTCATTGTGGGTCACCTGGTTAAGCGCCCAAGGCTTGATTTCTGCTCGGGTCATGATCTCACGGTTGTGAGATTGAGCCCTGCCCGTCCAGCTCGGTGCTGAGCCCAGATCCTGCTTGGGCTTCTCTCTCCCCTTCTCTCTCTGCCACCCCCCCCCCCACCCCCACCCCCACCACATGCACTCTCAAAATATATAGACATTAAAAAAAAAAATCATTGGTTTCCTGTTGCCTTTATGATAAAACGAACAATTCTTATAATGGCCTGAAGGTCTGTCACAGTCTGGCCCCTTTGCTTCTTCAGCCTCATCTCTGATCGCTCATGCGCGCCTTCACTAAGCGTTTGGACCGTAGGATCTTTGCTTCATGATGGTTGTTCCCCATTGTTAGAATCTTAGAGGTTGTCCAGTTCAGCTGCTTATTTTTAAAAATGAGGTTTCTTTCAGAGGGGGTCTGGTGGGGGGATGGGCAAAATGGATGAAAGGGAGTGGGAGATACAGGCTTCAGTTAATGGAATGCGGAAGTCATGGGAATTAAAGGCACAGGTTAGGGAATATAGTCAATGGTATATTGTAAAAGTGTTGTATGGTGACAGATAGTAGCTACCTTTGTGGGCACAGCATCACGTATAGAGTTGTCGAGTCACTGTGTTGTACACCTGAAACTAATGTAACATTGTGTGTGAACTCCACTCAAAAATCGTTTTTAAAAAATGAAGTTTCTTGGGGCTCTTAAAATACGGTGATTCTGTTTAAATAGATGAAGCACGCTGCTTTTCTAGTTTCTCATTAACTGCCTGCCTCCTTCCTTTGGTCGTCCTTCCGTCTGTCTGTCATCGTGCTGGGACAATCATGGGCCATGGGCCGGGTGAAATTAATGTTAATAGAGATGAAATTGAGAACATAAGCAAGTTAGGAAGCCTGTAACACCCCAACCTCCTTTTCAGGTTGCTGATACCAGCTATTCAGATTTCTAGTGATCACACTGTGAAGTTCTGTAATTAGTGACAGTCTCCTGTTCTGGACGAACTCCAAAGGCAGAAGTGGAGCACTGTTCTGTATTTTTCTATATTTGCTCTTATAAGGGGAGTGACAGTAACAAGCAGTCACTATTTTCATCAGTATTTGGATCCATGAAATGAGGAGGCTGAGGAAACTCCGTGTCCACAACAGAGTTCTTCCTTGTGTCTGGGTGGCCCCAGCTTCTGTTAACTTTGATTCCTCAGAAAAAGGACAAATCTGGGCACTAAGTAATGAATATTAGACATCTTGTGGATACGGTGCTGTGTATAGGAACGTGGTAGATTTGAACCTTTTAATAGTTACAGTGCAATGACGTGGATACGGCTAGAGGGTATGATGCTAAGTGAAATAAGTCAGAGAGACATTGCACTCATGTGGAATTTTAGAAACGAAACAAATGAGCCAAGGGGGAGAAAGAGCGGGAAAGGCCAACCAAGAAACGGACTCAACCTTAGGGAACAAACTGATGGTTACCAGATGGGGGGTGGGGTGGGGTCGGTGTAAATAGGCCATGGGGAATTAAGGAGGGCACTTGATGTGCCGAGCACCGGGTAACGTTGAAACACTATATTGTATACCTAAAACGAATATTACCCTGTATGTGAGCTAATTGGAATTTAAATAAAAAATGATAAATCATTACAGCACGATTTTTATTTTACATTGGTTTTGTTTGTCTGTTTGTTTTTCCTTCACTGGTTAGCTCTGACTGGGTCGGAGCAGCAGATGTCGGTCTGTAGGGTGGTAACTATGTCAGATCCTGTGCTGGGCATTTTTTGCAGGGGCTTTTGTTTCGGGACTTTTTTTTTTTTTTTTTTCCACACCACAGTTTAGCAAGTTAGATGTTTTTTGTCTGAGTTTTGCACATGAGTAACTGTGGTAAAAGTGAAATAGCTTGCCTGAGGCCACACTCAAATGGTGGAGGTAGAATTTGAACCCAGGTCTGCCTAGCTGAAAGCGTGTGTTTTTCTACTTTATTACTCAACACTAAAGATATCTTTTTCCTACCTGCATATAAATTCTACCTCAGGAAAAGGAGACATAAGTTAACCATATTAAAATAGTACCTTTTGGGGGCGCCTGGGTGGCTCAGTCGGTTAAGCACCCGACTTCGGCTCAGGTCATGATCTCACGGCTCATGTGTTCGAGCCCCGCGCCGGGCTTTGTGCTGACAAACTCAGAGCCTGGAGCCTGCTTCGGATTCTGTGTCTCCCTCTCTCTCTGCCCTCCCCTGCTGACGTGCTCACTGTCTCTCAAAAATAAATAAACATTTAAAAAAAAAAAGGTACCTTTTTAGCTCAGCATCCCCAAGAAGTGTTCTGTCCTGTCCAGGGTATGAGTGGTTGAGGCCATATGTGGGGGGGAGGGGATTGTGAAAGCAAGTTACAAGGAGGCTTGACATCTGTCACCACCTTCTACTGGCCCTCACGCTATTGGGATGACTGATTTAATTCTTTTACCTTGTCTCTTCTCTTTCTGTTTCTCATCACTCTCAATGCCACTTTGTGGTATTCCCTGCACCATTAATAATTTATGTTGTTCCTCTTTGGACGGTGAGTGTCTGTCTTGTTTATCACCCTAGGTGCTGAGTAAAGTGCTCTTTGTCCTCCAACTGGGTTTGGTTCTGGGGATTGGATAGTGGGTTGGGAGAGCAAGGGGACGCTCTTATTTGTGGAGCGACTGGAAAAGAAGAAAAGGTAGGAGTTTTGGAGTATGGAGAAAAAAGGGAGAGAAGGAAGGGGAAAAGAAGAGGGTACAGTTGATGAAGAGGGTGAGGGTTGGGAGATTGTACTTTGCTCACTACAGGACCAGAGGCTGCAAGGTCTTTGGAGTGTAAGGCAAAGGCTTGTCTGGGGGGTTGTAGTGTGTAAGGCCAAGAGCTTGTGACAAAAGAAGCTGGCTCTGTACCCTATTCACCTTGAGTTGGGTGGGTTAGGACCTGATTTTAACGATTCTTACTGACATTTATGTAACATTATGATTTTTTTTTTTCTTGCTTCTGGTCTACTTAAGCCAGTACTTAATTGGGTAGGGGACTGGTTCCAGAATATGAGGAATCCTAGCTAAAAGGAACAGCTTGACTCCCTTTGCCACATTTCAAGATTCCAGGCTTTTTTTTTTTTCTTTAATTTTTTTTTAAGTTTATTTATTTATATTTGAGGGAGAGAGGGAGAGAGAATCCCAAGCAGGCTCCTCACTAGCGAGGCTCGAACTCATCCATGAACTGTGAGATCATGACCTGAGCTGAAACCAAGAGTTGGATGCTTAATGCACTGAGGCACCCAGGTGCCCCCGCCTGACTTTTTAAGTTTTTTTTTTTTTTTTTTTTTGAAGTTTATTTATTTTGTTTGAGCATGCAACTCTTGATCTCAACGGTTGTGAGTTCAAGCCCCACATTGGGTGTAGAGCCTACTTAAACAAAGGAGCTGTTCTAACAAGGGCCGCACAGCATCCTGAATTTAAATGGACAGCCCGTGTGCTCGCTTTGGCAGCACATATACTAAAATTGGCACGATGCGGACATCAGCATGGCCCCTGCGCAAGGATGACCTGCGGACTCAGTGGACAGCCACATTGTAGCAGGCGTCTGCATACCCTGCTGCAGGTTTGACTCTCTAAGGAAAGTCCTTGCAGAGCCCTGCCTGGGGCTCATTCCCACGAACCACGAGAACCCTGAGAACCTGAGCTGAAATCAAGAATCCAACACGGAACTGTAACCGACTGAGCCTCCCAGGCGCCCCGCAGGTTTCTTTTTTTAATGCTGAGCAAAATTTCAGTGGTCTGATTTGAATAGGGAGCAGAGTATTAAGACCTTATGCTGGGTAGCCCCCCGCCCCTGTCCTGCCTCCCTCTCCTCCTTTTCTTGTTTCAGGTAGGCTCTGTGTCCTACTTTGGGCTTGAACTCATGACCCTGAGATCAGGAGTCACGTGCTCGACCATCTGAGCCAGCCCCACCCCTCCTTCTTTCTAACCTCAACTCTTATCACTCCTCTTCAGCTGTGACATTCTGCTTCCTTAATATTTCTCACATTAGCTCAGGGTGTTCCCGCCTCAGGGTTTTTTGCAATGATCCTTTTTTCTTCCTGATACTTTTCCCACAGATACTCACTAACTTGTCCTCTTACCTCCTTCACATCTTCTCCAGTGTACTACTATCTTTGAGGCGAAATTTCCTTGACCTCTGTGAAAAACACCTTCCCCTGCCCACCCCCCATCCCCAATACCTTTGCATTATTTCTTTCCGAAACACCTGGCCTGCATTCTGTTATGTCCTGTGTACCCTCGTTGGAATTTTAAGCTCCATGAAGACAGGGACTTGGTTTTGTTCATTTTATCTCTAGTGCCTGGAACTGCATGGGACAACATTTTCATACGAGCCGGAAAAAAAAAAAAATCTTTATTAATCAGTCCAACTCTAGAGATTAAATGAGAACGCACCTTTTTTGTTTGCCACTTTTTTTTGGTTTTGTTTTGTTTGTTGGGGAAACATTCTATTGAAAAATTTCAAAATATGAGGATGGACATATAATTGAAATGGAACAGGCAAAAGAACTAAAATAAAATACTAGGAGGTAACCTTCATATGAAAAAATAATTCTATAAAGCTTTTTATTCTTTCTTCCAGGGAACATAGGTCCTTAATAATATTTTGTTCTTAAAAGCAGCCTGTGTGGTTCACTTCTGCTGTTTTGGCTCATACTTTCCTATCTCTCTCCATTTCATCACATCGTCTCCTTCTGGCACTTTTCCTTATTTTATTTTATTTTATTTTATTTTATTTTATTTTTATTTTTATTTTATTTATTTTTTTTTATTTTATGTTTGAGGTTTCAGCTCAGCTCCCAGTTCAAAAAAGACACTTCCAGTCATCTCCTACTTGCTTTCTTTGCTGATATCCTGTATGTTGCTCAGGTGACACTTAGGTGGTCCACTGTGTATTGTTTATATGTGTATATCTTGTATTTTCCATCTCTGTCTGCTGTCTTGCGGCAGCTGGGATTTTAGTGTAATCTCACTGCTCAGGACCCAAAAGGCATTTGGGAATTGCGGGAGCAGTTTTGATGCAGATGGACTGGGTCTGAGGACCCAGAGAGAGGGGGTGTCCCACAGGACCAGCCAGGAGGGTCCTTGGCTTTGTGCAAGATGGAAATCCAACACCCACTGAGAGGAAGTGAGAACAGAGTTTATTGAACACCAAGAGTGAAGATAAAGGAGTGTCTGGGAAACTTGGAAAGAGGAGTGAGACTTGTCTTTCCTTGCAGTCCAGGTTGTTTATTGAGGATTGTGGTCTGGTGACATGGAAAATCTGTCATGACCACCCCACCTGGTCACTTTTAGGTGTTATCTCTTGTGCTGCAAGACTCCAAAGAAATCACTAACTCCTTGACCTTTATAGGGAGGGCTTACATTATCTGATCTGTAAGGTGTATCTAAGGCAGGGGTATGAGTCCTAGTAAGAACAGAAGTAGGAAAAGGAACAGAAAAGCAGTATTTCATGGGATCCCTTTAGTTTCCCTGTCACAGTTTGAAAGACCTTCATGTGCTTCCATTAGATACATTGATATTTTTAGGCTTACTTTTAAAGACTTAGTCAAACTCTTATTGTAACACAACCTAGAAAAATGCTACTTGTGATATTTTAGGCTCAACCTAAACAGTTTAGTTAGGGGAATGAGCATTTATTTCTTGAAACAATTGTAAGACTTTTTCCTTTATGTGTATGAGTCCTACCAATTTAAAAAAGCACAAATTTACAATTTGAATACCTATAATAGGTGGCCCGTTATAACCTGAAGAATATGTTTTTGGTTCATACTTTTTAAAAACTGTGGATATGTAAGTTTTAAGACGGTAAAAATAGTTTGAGAGCAAAATATATAACAATTTTATGTTGTGAAAGTGTGCGTGTGTTACAGTTAGGTAAATATATAGTTGTGGAGGTAGTAAATATTATAGTATAAATGTTGATATCCTGTGGAAATGACATGACCTAAAATATAAACAGTGGGTCTTTGTGGGTGTAGGGGTGGCTTGAGAGGAAAAGGGACTTAAATTATATAACGATGCCATAAAACTGACTTTTTACTTTCTGTTATTTTGCACATAAAAATTGGAAGAGAAATAGATTGTCATTTTTATCATTTCTGTTATTTTGTTCTTATACATCTTTTGTAGAAGTTAGTTTAGTAGGGGATTACTTTGATACTTTGATGCATAAAAGGGTTAAATTTTTAAAAAGACATAAATTAGCATGTTGCTTTTTCAATAGCCATTTCTGCATCTGCAGCTTGGCTGTGGAAATCAGTTTTCTGTTTTTACTTCTGTGAGCTCACTGAACATGGATTTCTTTTCTTTTCTTTTTCTTTTTAATAATTTATTGTCAAATTGGTTTCCATACAACACCCACTGCTCATCCCAACAGGTGCCCTCCTCAATGCCCATCACCTACGTTCCCCTCTCCCCCACCCCCCATCAACCCTCAGTTTGTTTTCAGTATTTAAGAGTCTCTTAGGGTTTGCCTCCTTCCCTCCCTATAACTTTTTTCCCCCTCCCTTCCCCTCCCCCATGGTCTTCTGTTAAGTTTCTCAGGATCCTCATAGGAGTGAGAACATACAGTATCTGTCTTTCTCTGCCTGACTTATTTCACTTAGCATAATACTCTCCAGTTCCATCCACGTTGCTACAAATGGCCAGATTTCATTCTTTCTCGTTGCCAAATAGTATTCCATTGTATACATAAACCACAATTTCTTTATCCATTTGTCAGTTGATGGACATTTAGGCTCTTTCCATAATTTGGCTATTGTTGAAAATGCTGCTATAAACATTGGGGTACAAGTGCCCCTATGCATCAGCACTCCAGTATCCCTCGGGTAAATTCGTAGCAGTGCTATTGCTGGGTCATAGAGTAGGTCTACTTTTAATTTTTTGAGGAACCTCCACACTGTTTTCCAGAGCAGCCGCACCAGTTTGCATTCCCACCAACAGTGCAAGAGGGTTCCCATTCTCCACATCCTCGCCAGCATCTATAGTCTCCTGATTTGTTCGTTTTAGCCACTCTGACGGGCATGAGGTGATATCTCAGTGTGGTTTTGATTTGTATTTCCCTGATGAGGAGTGACGTTGAGCATCTTTTCATGTGCCTGTTGGCCATCTGGATGTCTTCTTTAGAGAAGTGTCTATTCATGTCTTCTGCCCATTTCTTCCCTGGATTATTTGTTTTTCAGGTGTGGAGTTTGGTGAGCTCTTCATAGATTTTGAATACTAGCCCTTTGTCTGATATGTCATTTGCAAATATCTTTTCCCATTCCATCGGTTGCCTTTTAGTTTTGTTGATTATTTCCTTTGCAGTGCAGAAGCTTTTTATCTTGATGAGGTCCCAATTGTTCATTTTTGCTTTTAATTCCCTTGCATTTGGATGTGTGTCGAGTAAGAAATTGCTGCGGCTGAGGTCAGAGAGGTTTTTTCCTGCTTTCTTCTCTAGGGTTTTGATGGTTTCCTGTCTCACATTCAGGTCTTTTATCCATTTTGAGTTTATTTTTGTGAATGGTGTAAGAAAGTGGTCTAGTTTTATTCTTCTGCATGTTGCTGTCCAGTTCTCCCAGCACCATTTGCTAAAGAGACTGTCTTTTTTCCATTGGATATTCTTTCCTGCTTTGTCAAAGATGAGTTGGCCATACATTTGTGGGTCCAATCCTGGAGTCTCTGTTCTATTCCATTGGTCTATGTGTTTTTGTGCCAATACCATGCTGTCTTGATGATTACAGCTTTGTAGTAGAGGCTAAAGCCTGGGATTGTGATGCCTCCCGCTTTGGTCTTCAATGTTACTTTGGCTATTCGGAGTCTTTTGTAGTTCCATGCAAATTTTAGGATTGCTTGTTCTAGCTTCCAGAAGAATGCTGGTGCAATTTTGATTGGGATTGCCCTGAATGTGTAGATTGCTTTGGGTAGCATTGACATTTTAACAATATTTATTCTTCCAATCCATGAGCACGGAATGTTTTTCCATTTTTTTGTACTTCTTTAATTTCCTTCATAAGCTTTCTATAGTTTTCAGCATACAGATCTTTTACATCTTTGGTTAGGTTTATTCCTAGGTATTTTATGATTCTTGGTGCAGTTGTGAATGGGATCAGTTTCTTTGTCTTTCTGTTGCTTCATTATTGGTGTATAAAAATGCAACTGATTTCTGTACATTAATTTTGTATACTGCAACTTTGCTGAATTCATGTATCAGTTCTAGCAGACTTTTGGTGGAGTCTGTCGGGTTTTCCATGTATAATATCATGTATGTCATCTGCAAAAAGTGAAAGCTTGACTTCATCTTTGCCAATTTTGATGCCTTTGATTTCCTTTTGTTGTCTGATTGCTGATGCTAGAACTTCCAACAGTATGTTCAACACCAGTGGTGAGAATGGACATCCCTGTCGTGTTCATGATCTCAGGGGGAAAGCTCTCAGTTTTTCCCCATTGAGGATGGTAGTATTAGCTGTGGGCTTTTCATGTATGGTTTTTATGATGTTTAAGTATGTTCCTTCTATCCCGACTTTCTTGAGAGTTCTTATTCAGAAAGGATGCTGTATTTTGTCAAATGCTTTTTCTGCATCTATTGACAGGATCATGTGGTTCTTATCCTTTCTTTTATTAATGTGATGTATCACATTAATTGATTTGTGAATATTGAACCAGCCCTGTAGTCCAGGAATGAATTCTGTTTAATCATGGTGAATAATTCTTTTTATATGTTGTTGAATTTGATTTGCTAGTATCTTGTTGAGAATTTTTGCATCCATGTTCATCAGGGATATTGGCCTGTAGTTGTCTTTTTTTGCTGGGTCTCTGTCTGGTTTGGGAATCAGAGTAATTCTGGCTTCATAGAATGAGTCTGGAAACATGGATTTCTTTTGATCTAGCTCTGTTTAAGAGAATCCTTTGGAAAAATGTTAATAACCTGCAAGCATGTGCTAGTTCCTAATGTGTTTTTTTTTTTAATTTGTTTTAAAATTTAGGAATTGAAGCCATTTTTTATGAAGGAAGTTGGCAGTCACTTTGATGATTTTGTGAACAATCTCATTGAGAAATCAACATCATTAGACAGTGGTGGGTGTGCCATCACAAGCTTTTCTGTTCTTGAAGGAGATAAAAACCATAGAGCTAAGTAAGTATGAATATTAGTTTCTTTTAGTGCAAACATGTACTCTGATCATGCTCAGTAGTCAGAATATGGACTGCAGGAAAAATGCCTGGATTCACATGCTAATACCACTTTTTATTAGCTCTGTGTTGTCTTGGGCAAATGAACCACTTGAAGGGTGGGTTTCTTCATCTTATTATGAGGATTATAACCAACATGTACCTCATTTAAGACCATGCCTTTTTTTTTTTTTTTTTTGAGGGAGAGAGGGCGCAAGTGAGCAAGGGGCAGAGAGAGAGAAGCTGGGCTCACCCAAAGTGGGGCTTCTGTTTTTTTGTTTTGTTTTTACCCAAAGTGGGGCTCATGCTCACTTGAAGTGGGGCCTGCGGTCGCCCAAAGTGGGGCTCAAAATCGCAAAATGTGAGATCATGACCGGAGCCGAAATCAAGAGTCAGATGCTTAGCCAATAAGCCACCCAGGTGCCCTGGCATCATAAATTTCAGTGCAGTTTCAGAGGACAGGCCAGTAACAGCGTGTGAACTGGAGCAGGGCTAGAGGCCTGTTAGGAGAAGAGAGTGGCTGTCTGTGTGATGGCAGGCATGCATTTCCATAGGGGCTGGGCTATGGAGAGCCTTTGAACCCTGCTCTAGTGACATCTCTTCTTTCCTAACCAGATAGGCCTGTGTATAGCTCACAGCATTGTTCAACATTAAATGATACAACATGCATAAAACCCTTAACATGGTGCCTGGGTCATAGTGAGAAGCTGCTTTATTAATGTTGTAAGCTATAGTTTCTCTTATCTATAGGTTTACATGTCTTAAAATACTTGCTGTGTTTATATTTTAATTTAATTTTTTGCTCTTTCCAGAGATCTCAGAGCACCTCCAGAACATGGAAAGATTTTTGTTGTAAGGCGGTCTCTCTTAGAGTGAGTATTTTTAGTTGCTTTTATTAAATTCTTAGTTTGAATTAAAAGTGTTCTGATTATTAAAATCACTGCTTAATCTACACATGTTTAGTGAGTTTGTTCTGTATTCATATAAATCATTGGTTTTGATACTTCTTGTACACTTGCTGTCTCTTTTCCTCCTCTGTGATCTTCTGGTTCTATGTCTAGTTTCAAAGGAGGAGTTAGCGGTAACAATGGTTAACTGTCCTCTGATAAATTCCTTGAAGTTGTGATGCAGAGAACCTATTACTTAAAAAGCTAGAACAAAAGTTTTCTGATTAGGTAAACCCCATTATGAGAGTTCTGGTGTTGCTGCCTTCTTGGAATATTTTTCATGTCTTTGGCTAGCCAGCCCAGAGACTTGATAGTTTTCTCAGATTTAACTTAGTTTAGGATCCTGATTATGTGAATTTTATGGAAAAAAAAAAATCAAGCAATGTGTATTAATCGTGGCGACCTCATTTGTGAACTGCAAATTAAAGGTGTACTTTGGGTAGGTAATGATTGTTTCTTTTATAGTATTCTCTGAGTAGATCATTTATTTATTTACTCAGTCATATATTCATTAACAGACTACTATAATTTCACCTGCATTAGTACAGGTCATCTAAAATAGTTGGGCTGGTGAAAAATTACCTTGAGTGTCTTAATGTGCTTTTTAAAACCAATACATCTTCAGGGTGCCTGTGGCTCAGTTGGTTAAAGCATCTGATTCTTGATTTCAGCTCAGGTTATGGTCTTGGAGTTGTCTATGGTCTTGGGATTGAGCCCTGCATTGGCCTCTGAGCTGGGCGTGGAGCCTGCGTGAGATTCTCTCCCTCTCCCTCTGCCCCCCCTCCCCATACACCACATCCCACGCACGCACTCTCGCTCTCTCTCAAAACAGAAAAAAATGACCATCTTCTACTTACCAAAATTTGCTTTCTGTGAGCCAACTTGATCTGTATTAATTTTGATGAGAAGAAAAGAGGGGTACAGAGGATCTGAAGCAGGCTCTGTGCTAACAGCAGAGAGAGCCCCACGGAGGGCTTGAGCTCACGAACTGTGACATCATGACCTGAGCCAAAGTTGGACACTTAACCAACTGATCCATCTAGGCACCCCAAGAAGGCCAGTTTTCTGGACCTGTTATGTTATATAGAATACAGTTTCAGTGTTTGCCACACTGTTGTTTGAAGAAATTTATCTTTTAAAATCTGTGTCTGGGGGGAAATGCAGGCTTTTCACATAAAAGGGAAAATAAATGATTTTGAACATTGTAATGAAGGTTTTAATGATAGAATTGTGCTATATAAAAAAATAACATTCAAGTATCTGATAATTACAAAACATTTTTCTTTAAGTTTATTTATTTTTGAGAGAGAGACAGAGTGTGAGTTGGGGAGGGGCAGAGAGAGAGGGAGACACAGAATCTGAAGCAGGCTCCAGGCTCTGAGCTGTCAGCACAGAGCCTGACGCGGGGCTCGAACTCACAGACTGTGAGATCATGACCTGAGCCGAGGTCGGACGCCCAACCGACTGAGCCACCCAGGTGCCCTTATAAAACATTTTTGTAACCAAGGAAATATTTTATGGCTCAGGTGGGTTTTTATTAGAATTTGAAGATTCCTAATCCAGGGCAATCTAAAATATCATCGAAAAGTTGTTTAGATGACGAGCATACATCTTTGCAAAAACAAAGCTAAACAAACTTGTTTTAGTCAAATATAAAAAATACCTATTTAAGAAGGTGTCATCTAGAAAGTCATTGCTGTATTTTAAAAGTAGCCCTATATTAAATGAAAAGATCAATGAGGATAGAAAATAAAAGCATTTGTAAATGGTTAAGTTTATCGATATGTAGGGTAGGGGTTGATTATCATCGTTATAGAAATGCATACATATGAATTTTTTTTATGTTTTTTAAAAATGTTAGAGAGAGAGAGAGTGCAAGCAGGGAAGGGGCAGTGAGAGGGGGGACAGAGGATCCAAAGCAGTCTCTGCATGACAGCAGCGAGCCCCATGTGGGGCTCGAACTCACAAATGGTGAGATCACAACCTGAGCCAAAGTTGGACGCTCAACAGACCGGGCCACCCAGGCTCCCCACATGTATGTGAATCTTAACATGTTGGAAATAGATAGCACTTAATGTAAGTTAAGTGTAGGGAGTGGAATGTAAGAATAAGATTAAAAAAAAAACTTGTAATCTTTGGAATAGCTTTTGTGTTTCCTGTTTTCATTGCCTTTTGCCTACTTACAAAACAGCCACTTCTGGCAGGTTTTCAAGAATGCCCATCATTTGTTTTAAATGTTTGATATCCATGCTATTTCTAGAAGGCAGTATCATTTTATTAGAAAGAACTTTATGCTAAGCTTTTACATTAAGTTTTTACCTTGGTCATGTCATTGACTATCTCTGCTTCAGATTTAATATTCTGTGATTACTACTGGAGATGTTTGCTCATGATTACTATTCAAGGGTAGATTAAACCCCTGCCGAACTGCCTTAAGTGTTTAATATGTGGTGTTTTAAAATTAAATATAGATAATTAATTTATTGGTTTGAACTGCATTTACAGCGAGCTGTTTGAGGTGGACCACATCAGAACAATATATCACATGTTTATTGCCCTGCTCATTCTCTTTATCCTCAGCACACTCGTAGTAGATTACATTGATGAAGGAAGGTAAGGCAAGAAAACGAATGTTTGGCTAGTTCCTGCATGGGGTATTGGGAGCTTTTGTGACATTTAAATTTTGGTAAATTTTGGTGATTTGGTTAAGTTTGCTTCAGGAAATCCCAGAGCAGCTCACTGGAGGATGAGATTCCTCTCTCTCAAGAGCACAACTAAATGGAATATTGGAAGTTTCATTAGTTTTATTTTTCAAATGGTCTTTTTTAGTACATTTTAGCAGTTTCTAAATAATTTTCCTAAATGGGAAAATTGTGTATATGCTGTTTATCAATTTTCTACTACGGTATGCATTTCAGGTTGTTACTAAAAATAAGTAGCTTATTGGAATTATGCTTGAAAAACATTTCTTTTTAATGTAAAAATGAAATTATAACTTTAAAAATGATAGGGTGGTAATCATACATTGAATTATGTGCATTATTAGAAAGTCACATTTTGACATAATGGTTTAGTAGTATATTAGTAGAGTTTTGAATTATTCCTATTCTTAAAAATCATCTTTTGGACGTAACAGTGATTGCTATTTCAATACTTTAGATATTCACTTTATAATATCTTAGAACTGAAAATTTATGAATGTTAGAATCTAATCACAGGAAGTTTAAAGTTTTATTCTTTTAGGTTATCTTGGGTACCTTATGTTCAAAAACTGTATTATATTAGGGCTTTTAGAAAATTTGTTGTTGGGATACATTGTGAAGCAGAGGCTTTGGAGCAGTTCTCTCTCTAGCACAGCTCTTACCTCCACAACTAGGGTAGATTAATGTTGTTGTGTTTCCTAAGGTTCAGAGTTTTAGGTCTGAAAGTTTGGGATTCTGTGAGTCAACGTACATTAAAAATTTGTGTTCTTTCTCTGTGCTTCTTCTCCCTAGGCTGGTGCTTGAGTTCAATCTCATATCTTACGCTTTTGGCAAATTTCCTATTGCCATGTGGACGTGGTGGACCATGTTCTTGAGTACGCTTTCAATTCCCTATTTCCTCTTTCAACATTGGGCCAGAGGCTACAGCCAGAGTTCTCATCCAGTGGTCCATTGTCTCATCCATGGCTTCCTTTTCATGGGCTTCCTGATAGGAGTTCTAGGTTTGGGACCAACATATGTTGCATTAGCTTACACGCTCCCACCAGCTTCCCGGAGCATTGTCATACTTGAACAGGTAAGGTTTTGAATGTTGCCCAGTGCAGTGCAACTTAGTTATTTTAACTTAGTTAAAATAATACTGATGTTCTGTTATTTTTAGTTGTATTAGTTGGATACATCTTTCTATCTGGTTCTTTGTGCTATTATTTATAAAATTAAAGTGGTAAACTAGATCATCTCCTATCTTGAAATTCATACTAGTTTCAGTATCCTCTGATTCTTCGTAATTATATTGAACTGTGCTGGGTGAATTCAAATTTTGTTCTTGAACACGTGTAGAAATCATTTAAAGTATAAAATATTTTTGTAATTAAAAACTCTACCTTTGAGGTGTCCGATTCATTGTTCTGTCATATATACGGTTCCCATCTGAATCAAGGATTTATTTTGTTCATACACCCTTTAGAATTTTCTGACTTACATTGGCTCTCTGTAATGTTCTGTGTGACTAATGGGAAGGACTATTTCAGGAAACTTTGTTTGAATAGGTTTTTTGTTTCTTACAGTAATACAGTTGTAATAGATAAAATGCTGTTAGATGCAAAATAATTTGAGTAATAACATGTCCTTCCTTAGAGTTTGTTTTTCATTTGTTTTATTCCATAAAAGTGAACTTGAGTTGGTGTATGCAAAATTAGGAAGTTCTTTATATGATTACAATCTAGTGATGTTCTGGGGTTGCTTATGGAGACAAGACGATGGTAGAAAATTCATCTTTTCCCCCCCCCTCCTTTTGTAGATTCGTTTCATAATGAAGGCCTATTCATTTGTCAGAGAGAATGTGCCTCGGGTACTAAATTCAGCTAAGGAGAAATCAAGTATGTAATTTCATTAGGTCAAGGATTATTCAATAGAATATTTCAACCTTTGGTATTTAGTGGGATGGCTTATTACATTCTGTAGACGTTATGTTCGATTTCAGATATGTAGGATCCATACTGATTTGGAAGACTGTCTTACTGTTTCCTGATTGTTCCCGTTTTGCCTTCGTACCTACAATTGAAAAACATTGATCACCAGCCTCTTACACTTGGTCTTATTTTTATAGGATGTTAATAGACTCATTACACCCACGTGTGCTTCCCTTTGAATTGCTGCTTCAAACTCTAGAAGGTATTTCTAAGTCACAGGAATAACTTAGTTTAGACAGATCGGTAATATTGAATCCGTACAAGAATAAGAAGTCTTCATCTGGGGAGATCAGGAAGAAGTGACGTGGGCTAAGAGAAGTCATTTTATTCTTCCCTATTGTGTGCTTTCTTCTCCCTTTTAGTTTTGCCAGGAGAAGTTGAAGAGTGTCTGATCTAACCACAGTTTTCCTTTTCCAGAGACTGTTCCAGTACCCACAGTCAACCAGTATCTGTACTTCCTGTTTGCTCCTACCCTCATCTACCGTGACAACTATCCCAGGTAATGGTAGCGTGAGGTTCGAAGAGTGTTGAGCACCAGAAGTGTAGCCTGAGTGAGGTGGGATAGTAGGCAGGGGCCAGTTCATACAGGATTATAAAGAGTATAGGATGAGTTTTAATTCTCATGCTGGCATGGGAAAGCCCCAAATGGTGATTCTGGCAATCCGATTCGATTGCAGTAATCTGGACAGAATTATACAGGCATTTCCTATGCCAGAAATGATGTTCTGTGTTCATTAACTTTCTTTAGAAAACTTACTTTGTTTCTTCCTTTTTAGGACTCCCACTGTAAGATGGGGTTATGTCGCTATGCAGTTTTTACAGGTGAATTTTTTCTTTAACCACCTAAGGTTTGTTGATTGGTGGGAGATGGGGATTCAAATTTATAATACTAATTTAATCTATTGAAGCTCTTGGTAAATTCTTGTCATCTGGGGACTCTGGAACGCTTTTTGAAGTCTTTTAAAATGTTACCAGTACAGTAAATGGTATTTGTTTTGTCAACATCAGAAGTCATTTGTTTCAGTAAAAGAATTTATTTTAATTAAGTCATTTCATTTGGTAACTTTAGTAAGCCTTTACATTTATTTCTCCCTCCCCTTATGGTTTTTTATTTTGGGAAATATATGTGTGGGTATAGTTTGAATGATAAGAATCATAAATCCCAGAAGTTTCCATTTTAAAATCTTGTCTCAACCAAATACCCATTTATGAAATAAGTTCCTCTGTTCTGGGTTTTATGTAGCAGGATAAGCAGGTTCCAAGGGTTTGGTATGTCATTTGGTAAAGGCTTGAGAGAAGGTATGATAGAAACTAGGCTTGAGTAATATCTGTGAAGGATTGTAGGTTGGCAACTTTATGTAGTAGCACTAAATGGAACACAGATGGAAACATCAGTCTGAGGGTCACATTTCTCTTCTATTGAAGGAAAAAAATCCCCGTCTTTCCTTATCAAGTCATGATTAGTATGTCTTTTTATTTTCCAGGTTTTTGGTTGCCTTTTTTATATGTACTACATCTTTGAAAGGCTCTGCACCCCCTTGTTTCGGAATATCAAACAGGAGCCCTTCAGCGCTCGCGTTCTGGTCCTATGTGTATTTAATTCCATCTTGCCAGGTAACATGGGTACTAGTTAATGTGGCTATTGATGCAGGAAAAAGAGGGCTATGGAATATGCACTTTTTTGATTTACCTGCTTTTTGCTATGAACTCATCTGTACATCTGTACCCATGTCACCCTCTTTCTGTCTGTCTCCTAAGTAAGTATACTTCCAGTTTCAGCCCAGTCTTCCCATTTGTCTTCTGACTTCCACTCAAGTTTTGCTTTCTGTGACTGTGGATAGTCCATATTTACACCTGATCTTCCCGTTCACTGTCCACTTCACTGTAATCTTCCTCCGACTCTATCCAGGCCGCAGATATGGCCTTTATTGAAATCACTGGTAACCTCCTGATTCTAAATCCGGTAGATGGTTTAGCCTTTATCCTGTTTCCTCTCCAGGAAGCATTTGTTGGATGCTGTCGACCACGTTTGGAAACCTCTTGCCGCCTGTTCTTACTCTCCTGTCTTTCTGGCCATACCTCTATCTCCTAACTTCATTCATTCCACTTAGTTCTTTTTTTTAGAGATGTAGGAGTACCTATTATGTGCCAGGTGCTGTGGACCTAGTAGTGAACTGGACACACATACTCTACTCTCTGGAAGCTTGCAGTTTAATTATATTTACAGTTTCCTTTACTTACTTTCTTTTTTCTCTACCTCTTAAATGTTGGTTATGTCTTTTATTACCTTCCTTCTTCCTTTCCCTCTCCCATGCTCCTAGGTAACCCTTTATGATTGTCCCTCGAGATTTACTCCAATAAATTATTTTATCTGTCCCTCTAATAGAATATGTATTAAATGCATATCTTCCTCACTAGGCTGCAAATTCCTTGAGATCAAGGATTGTGTCTTACAGCCCGTCAGCCAATCACAGTCTTTCCGATATTGTGTAATACATAATAGATGCTCCATAAATATGTTTTGATATTTTTTGAATAAACAGGTGAATGAAAGGGGTAGGCATATAAACGGATATTTCACAATATAATGTATAATATAGGTTACAACGTAATATATATTAACTGGGATGAACAAGGTGCTGATGAACTTCGCATCACATCGGACATGACATTTGATACTGAGTATTGAAAAACAGCTAGATGTTCGGCAGAGAACTGGTGGAAATGTGCTTTTAGGTGGTGGGATGGAAGCAGAGGCATACGGAGGATTTTAGGACGGCAGGAGTCCAGTCATGGACCATGTTTACAGCAGTGCGAGTAGAGTCAGATTGGTTAACTTGGTCACTTTGGACATTTTGCTGGATAACTCCGTTTGGGGAGGCTATCTTGTGTATTGTAGGATATTTAGCAGCATCCCCACCTCTCTAATTAGATACCAGTAGTACAGCCCCTATCCCTTGAGTCATGACAATGACATGTGTCCAGAATTGTCAGATGTTCTCTGAGGAGCAAGATCTCCCTCCGTTTTTGTTTTTGTTTTTGTTTTTTTTATCTTTATTTATTTTTGAGAGAGACAGAGTGTGAGCAGGGGAGGAGTAGAAAGAGAGGGAGATACAGAATCCAAAGCACGCTCCAGGCTCTGAGCTGTCAGCACAGAGCCCGATGCAGGGCTCGAGCTCGTGAACCGTGAGATCATGACCTGAGCTGAAGTCGGATGCTCAACCCACTGAGCTACCCAGGTGCCCCAAAATCTCCCACAGGTTTAAGCAGTTGGTTTAGAGGAATGCATGAGGGCCAGATTTTAAAAGGCCTTGGGTACCAAGTTAAGCCGTACATTTAGGCATTTCTTTTTTTCTTTTAAAATTTTTTAAATTTTTATTTTTGAGAGAGAGAGAGAGAGAGAGAGAGAGTGTGTGTGTGAGCAGGAGAGGGGCAGAGAGAGAGGGAGACACAGAGTCTGAAGCAGGTTTCATCTAGGCATTTCTATTAAAAACAGGCTGGGTCATGGGGTACCTGGGTGGCTCAGTTGGTGAAGCGTCTGACATTGGCTCATGTCATCATCTCATGGTTTGTGTGAGTTTGAGCCCCGCATCAGGCTCTGCACTGACAGTGTGGAGCCTGCTTGGGATTCTCTCTCTCTCTCCCTGCCCTCCCCCTCCCCCTCCCCCACTAGCATTCCTTCTCTCTCAAATCAGATAAACTTAACAAATGACCTAGGTTGTTTTTTTTTCTTTTTATCTTGAAACCCACTTGGAAGGTAATTATTGCTTTCTAAAATTAAAATCACTTTCAAAAGAACATTCTGTCATCACTTGAATGGGTAAGCTGGAACAGTAACTTTTATTTTACAGAAAAATTACGACTAAGCAAATGGTGACATAAAATTAATTGCTGGGGGGTGCCACGGTGGCTCAGTCCATTAAGCGTCCGACTTTGGCTCAGGTCATGATCCTGTGGTTCGTGAGTTTGAGCCCCACGTTGGACTCTGCTGTGAACGCAGAGTCTGCTTCAGATCGTCTGTCCCCCTCTCTCTCTGCCCCTCTCTCATTTGTGCATGCACTCTTTCAAAAATAAATAAACATTAAAAAAATTAACTGCTAGGTATATGAACTATTTGGAAAGACTCTTAATATTATTCATCTTATTTTTAGGTGTGCTGATACTGTTCCTTATGTTTTTTGCCTTTTTGCACTGCTGGCTCAATGCCTTTGCTGAGATGTTATGCTTCGGTGACAGGATGTTTTATAGGGTAATGTATACTTGCACTTCTCTTTCTTTTCCCATTTTTCTTAAGTACTTCCATCTTCATTGTTAAGTATTTGAACATTGTTGGCTACTAGCTTTTTAACATAAACGTTGTGAAATTTTTTTTCCATAAGTTTTACCAACATTAAGTCCGAAATTCTGATACTGATGCAGTTAGCACAGCCTCACAGCCACATCTTCTGCCTCTAATATCTGCTCCCTTAATAAAGTGTAAAGTTTCTGCTGGTACCTGTGTGGGTGATGAAGTGGGAAAGCAAGTGTCCAGAGGGCATCATGAGACTTTGCTGATCCTTCATCTGAAATTGGCTCTCTGGTGCTGTAGGAGCGATCTTCTTAGCAAATTGTGTAGGATTGTGTAATAGTTCATAAAGGAAATCACTTTTCCCTCCTTTATTTTGAAAGGCCTCAATTATGCTTAAGATAGTATTCTTATACTTGCAAAGTTGGAATTAAGCTTCACACAGGAGCGGGGTTGCTCACAGTGTTCTGTGACCCTGCCTAAAGCCCTCTGGAGGTTTGTTTCTTCGTGGTTCATCTGGCAACACCCAAAGCCTGGCACTCCTTTCTGAAAGAAACTGGGAGTGTGGGTTGTAAATTGTAGCTTTCTGATTCCATTGGTTTGATCTGAAAGTAGGGAGCAAGATATGTATGAAGGCGCACCGGGACTTGCAGGTAGCCATTGTCTCACTCCCTTGTGCAACGTAAATTTTGTCCCTTGTGGTACCAGTGGACGTTTCTTCAGGTTTGCACACTAAGTCTACATGACCTTAGAATTGTCTCCTTGTGTTTTAGCAAGGTAAGGGGATTTGCTGTTTAGATGAACCTTAGATTTAATAATTCTGTATGTTCTGTATCTTCCATCGTAACTTCTTTAATAATGAGACAAAATGAGCTTAGGGACTTCAGAACCAGAATTCATGTCTTATTGAACACTAATAACCAGAATGCCTTTTAAGTTTTTTCTGACATCAGGGTATGGACTAACAAATTATAACACACTGGATATTATGTTGTGTGTGTGTGCTCTTTAGGAACGTTCAGCGTGTTTTGCTTTGGTTCTCTGTGTATGTGTGTGTGTGTGTGTGTGTGTGTGTGTGTGTGTGTATGTATGTAGTTCTGAACCTTTGCTTTTTTTCCCTCAGGATTGGTGGAACTCTACATCATACTCTAACTATTACAGGACCTGGAATGTGGTAGTTCATGACTGGCTGTATTACTATGCTTACAAGGACTTTCTTTGGGTAAGCAGCAAGATTTAGTTGATGTTCAAAAAATGGAGATTCTTTTCCAGAAGGTATTAGTATTGTGCCGCTGGAAGAAGTTACACTTAGTTGTCTTCAGTTTGCTGTGGGCCATTTAGGTCTATATGTCTAAGAAACCTTATGCTTTGAACACTACTCCTTAGAGACTAGTATGTACAATTACTAGATCTAATACCATGGTTTTGCTTTGGGTTTTAGTTTACATGGTTACAGTAAGAACGCATGGAGGCATTTGGAGACGTTGAAATCATCTACCAGTAATGGATCGTTTCTTTGAATCTGATTGCCAACAAATAATCTAGCTTCTTGGTTTTTGTTTTTGTTTTTGTTTTTGTTTCTTTGCGAAAAAAAGGGAAACATTTATGTTTGGTGTATCTCCAGTTGGTGATATGTGTCTTTGAGACCTTCTTTAGAATGGAATCTATTTAGACTGATGAAGTGTAATCTTGAATCTCGTGATTGATTAATGCTGGTATCTCTGGATTGCAGATTTTAGTTGTTAAGTAAGTGACTGTTGGGTTAAGCAATAGCATGATGTGCAAATAGCGCTATAGTCGAGTGAGTGTTCTTTCATTTGTAAATACAGTTTCACTTATGGACAAGGCATGTCGCTTCCTTCCAAATAAATCATAATTTAGTTACCTGTGAAAATGGGGAGGATGCCTGTCCTATCTATCGTACAGTGTTACTCTGAACGTTGAGATTGGATGTGATGTGTCCATCTATATATGAAAACTGTGGTCTGTGGTAGTGAATTACAAATAGAAGTTACAAATAAGTTTTTGAAAATATGCCCAGATCCTTTGACATTAATGGCTTTGACAATGCCTCATTTTACTAAAATAAGGATTCTTAAGCATTAGATGTTTTTTGTAATTATTTCACTACATTTCATTTAATCCAAGGAGTAGATCGGAAGAATCAAATACCAACATAATTAAATAGGTGCCTTTAGCATGTGATAATTTTAAGTCTTATATACAGTTAACTCTTGAACAACACAAGGGTTAAGAGTGCAGACCCTCCCACACAGTCAAAAATTCGCATATAATTTTTTGAGTCCCCCAAAACTTAACTACTAATCACCTACTATTGGCTGGAAGCCTTACTGGTAACAAATAGTTGGTTAACACATGTTTTGCATGTTATATGTATTTATTACATACTATATTCTTACAATAAAGTAGGCTAGAGAAAAGAAAATGTTATAAGAAAATCAAGGGTCAGCTGTGTATAGTTCATGCTTATTACTTTTTAAAAAATGACTTTTTCCTATTCTCCTTTTATCCTAGTTTTTCACAAAGAGATTCAAATGGGCTGCCATGTTAGCTGTCTTTGCTGTGTCTGCTGTAGTGCATGAATATGCCTTGGCTGTTTGCTTGAACTTTTTCTATCCAGTGCTTTTCGTGCTCTTCATGTTCTTTGGAAGTAAGTATCTTGGCACGCTGTGAGTACCGAGTATCAAGGTAAAAGAGAAATTGAGAAAATACAAGGCAGCATAGAGGCAAGGAGTTAAGATGGTGGAGAAGTAGGGGGATCCCTGGGCTTTCCTCATCCCTCAAACATAGCTAGTATTGAGGTCAGATCACTTGAAACACCCAGGAAATTGATCTGCGGAGTGGCGGAAGAATCTCCACAGTTGGAGGAAGAGAGCTTGGCAGATACTAGGCGAGTGGAAGTGAATTAGGGGAGAGGAAAATGGCAATGCCATGGAAGGGAGGGAACCCTTTCTGTGAAGAGACAAAAGGCAGAGAGAGAAAGAGAGAGGGATTTAGGAAGTGTGGCACTGGGTTAGCACAAGAGGAAAACTTCTCTGGACCATGGACTGGGGAGCGAGAAGCACCGAGTGTCTAGTTCTGTTTTTGTGTTTGTTTGCAAACTGCATTCCGAGCTCAAACTCTTGAGGTTTTGGAAGTGTGCAACCTTCTCTGGATTGGAGCTGTTGGCGTGCGCTCCTGGGGAGGAGGGAGTTGGTCCTGGAGTGTATAGAGTGGTGTAGAGATCTCTGGGGCGCATTGGGAGGGAACATTCTCCTTCCTGGAGTACTCTTGGAAGAGGGTTTCTTGCCTCCCCAAGGACAAAAGACCCAGTAGGTGCCAGCCAAAGGCCTTTCATCATGAAGGTAGAGAGGCTCTACCCCAGAGGAGGGGAGCGGATCTGTATGATGCTGGGTCCTTTTAGACGCTGGGTTTTGGATCCCAGCTGTCTGCAAGGAGAAGGTGCAGGATAGTTGTAGCACAGGGCAAGCTGACTGCCCTCGCTATTCGGTGAGGGCTGCCTGAATACCAGGAGGTATGAGATCCCCGGTCCAGGGTTGAGAGATTGGGATGGCACCATTCCCCCCCCCAACATCAACATTGTGGGACTTCAGAGAACAACACAGCTGCCCCCAGTGGAGGCAGGACTTCCTTACACCAAACCCCGCCCCTTCGTGCCTGGCAACTGCTTATTTACTGGAGCAAGACTGGCTGACCCAACTCAACCGCAACTGGCCTCTCCTCCAGACCAGCACAGCCAGCACCCAGCATGCACCAAGTGCACTGAAAATCGAGTGCTTGACAATGACACCTGCAATTCTTTTTTCTTTTTTTCTTTTGGAACCAGGCTTATAGTTTCTTGTTTGTTTTTTTCATTTTCTTTTCTCTTTTTTTCGGAAGGGGCTTTTTTATTTTTTCTTCTTTTTCTTTTTTTTTCCCTTTTTGTTTG
Organism: Panthera onca; assembly: GCF_046562875.1. Lineage (NCBI taxonomy): Eukaryota > Metazoa > Chordata > Mammalia > Carnivora > Felidae > Panthera > Panthera onca. Next base: position 23,757,950 of record NC_138355.1, read on the forward strand.
GAATCAGCCGTATAGTTTTTTGATTCTCTGAGAGTTTTTTTGTTGTTATTGTTCCCTTTTGTTTCCTTTTTTTTTTTTTTTTTCCTTTTTGGTGGTGGGTGGGGGGATCAGGCTTTCCCTCTCTCCTCCTGTTTTCCAGGGTTACTCCAACAAACAAATCAAAACACAGCTAGTTAAAGGTCCAAACACTCCCTCACTGCAGACAAGGAGGAGCTCTGCAGAGGACTGACCAGTGGGAAAGAGCAGCCAGAATGCAACAGCAGAGTGCACACCATATACCAGAAACACTTCCTCGAGTGCCAGGCCCCAGACAGTGTACAGCCCCTTTTTAACAGCATTGCTCTCAGGTCTAGGAAATGTAACAAGATTTTAAAACACATAGAAGACAGAAACTTAGCCAAAGTGACAAGACAGAGGAATTCTCCCCAAAGGAAAGGTCAAGAAGAAATCATGGGTAGGGACTTACTCAAAATAGACAAAAACAATATATCTGAACAAGAATTGAAAACAAGAGTCGTAAATCTGCTAGCTAGTCTTGAAAAAAGCCTGGAAGACACCAGAGAACCCTTGCTGCAGAGATCAAAGACCTAAGAACTAATCAGGCTGAAATAAAAGATCCTATAACTAAGATGCAAAACAAACTGGATACAGTGAAAACGAGGATTGAAGAAGCAGAGGAGAGAATAGGTGATATAGAAGGTAAAATTGTAGAAAATAATGAAGCTGGAAAAGGGAAAGGAAAGTGTTAGATCACAAGGGAAGACGTAGGAAACCCAATGATCCCATGAAACGGAACAATATCTATATCATAAAGTCCCAGAAGAAGAGTGGGAAAGAGGGGCAGAAGGTTTATTTGAACAAATTATAGCTGAGAACTTCCCTGATCTGGGGAAGGAAACAGGCATCCAAGTCCAAGAGGCAAGAGAACTCCCACCGAAGTCAACACAAACAGGCCAACACCATGACATATAGCGAAACTTGCATAATACAAAGATAAAGAGAGAATTCTGAAAGCAGCTAGGGACAAAAGGTCCTTAATCTACAAGGCTAGACACCTAAGGTTAGTAGTAGACCTGTTCACTGAAACTTGGCAGACCAGAAGTGATTCGCAGGAAATATTCAATGTGCTGAATGGGAAAAAATCTGCAGCCGGGAATGCTTTATCCAGCAAGACTGTCATTCAGAATAGAAGGAGAGATGAAGAGTTTCCCAGACCAGGACACCTGGGTGGCTGGCTCAGTTAAGCGTCCGACTTCAAGCCCTGCTTTGGGCTCTGTGTTGACGGTACGGATCCTGACTGGGATTCTCTCTCACTCTCTGCCCCTCCCTACCCCTCTCTCATTAAAAATAAATAAACTTAAAAAGAAAAGCTTTCCCAGACAAAAACTAAGGAGTTCATGACCACTAAACCACCCTGCAAGAAATTTAAAGGGGGTCTGAGTGGAGGAAAAAAAGACCAAAGCAACAAAGACTACAAAGGACCAGAGAATGTCACCAGAAACACCCAACTCTACACATAACACAATAGCACTAAACTCCTCTATCTTTCAATAATTACCTGGAATGTAAATGGACTAAATGCTCCAACCAAAAGACATAGGGTATCAGAATGAATTAAAAAACAAGATCTATCTGTATTCTGCCTACAAGAGAGCATTTTAGACCTAAAGACACCTGCAGATTGAAAGTGAGGGGATGGCAAACCATCTGTTATGCTAATGGAGGTCAAAAGAAAGCCGGAAGAGCCATATTTATATCAGACAAACTATTTTAAAGCATAGACTGTAACAAGATGAAGAAGGGCATTATATCATAGTGGGTCTATCCATCAAGAAAATCTAACAACTGTAACAACACTTACAATGTGGGAGCACCCAAATATATAAATCAATTAATAACAACATAAACTCATTGATAATAATGCCATTATAGTAGGGGACATTAATATCCCACTAATAGCAATGGACAGATGATCTAACAATGGACAGAAAATCAACAGTGGCTTTGAGTGACTCACTGGATGGGTTGGACTTAACAGATATATTCAGAACATTTCATCCTAAAGCAGCAGAACATACATTCTTCTTGAGTGCACATGGAACATTTTCTGGAATAGATCACATACTGGGTCACAAATCAGCTCTCAACAGGTAGAAAAAAATCTGTATCATACCATGCAAGTAAACCACAAGAAAAAATTTGGAAAACTTTCAAATACATGGAAGTTAAAGAATGAGTTAACCAGGAAATTAAGAAATAAGAAAAAACACAAAAAAACATGGAAGCTGTTTAAAATGAAAACATGACAGTCCAAACCCTTTGGGTTACAGCAAAGCAGTCAGAAGAGGAAAGTACATGGCAATTCAGGCCTATCTCAAGAGGCAGGGAAGGTCACAAGTACACAACCTAACCTTATACCAAAAGGAGCTGGAAAAGGAGCAGCAAATAAAGCCTAAAGCCAGCAGAAGAAGGGACATAATAAAGACTAGAGCAGAAATAAATGATACAGAAAAACAGTAACAGATCAATGAAACTAAATGCTGGTTCTTTGAAAGAATAAACAAAATTGGTAACCCCCTAGCCAGACTTACCAAAAAGAATGAGAAAGGACCCAAATAGGTAAAATCATGAATGACAGAGGAAAAATCACAACCAACAGCACAGAAATACAAGCAATTATAAGAGAATACTATGAAAAATTATATACCAACACACTGGGCAATCTGGAAGAAATGGACAAATTCCTAGAAACCCACACACTACCAAAACTGAAACAGGAAGAAATAGAAAATTTGAGCAGGCCTATAACCAACAAAGAAATTGAATCATTTATCAAAAATCTCCCAACAAATAAGAGTCCTTGGCCAGATGGCTTCCCAGGGGAACTCTACCAGACACTTAAAGCAGAGTTAATAACTATTCTTCTCAAACTGTTTCAAAAAATAGAAATGGAGGGAAAGCTTCCAAACTCATTCGATGAAGCCAGCATTACTTTTATTCCAAAACCAGGTAAAGACCCCACTAAAAAGGGGAATTAAAAGGCCAGTATCCCTGATGAACATGGATACAAAAATTTTCATCAAGATACTAGCAAATCAAATTCAACAGTACATTAAAAGGATTATTCACCATGATCAAGTGGGATTTATTCCTGGGCTGCAGGCTGGTTCCATATTTGCAAATCAATCAATATGATATACCACATTAATAGAAGAAAGGATAAGAACCCTATGATCATCTCCATAGATGCAGAAAAAGTATTTGACAAAGTACAGCATCTCTTCTTGATGAAAACCCCCAAGAAAGTAAGGATAGAAGAAACTTACCTCAACATCTTAAAGACCATTTATGAAGATCCCACAGCCAATATCATCTTCTATGGGGAAAAACAGAACTTTCCCCTAAGATCAGGAACACAGCAGTGATGTCCACTCTCACCACTGTTATGTACTGGAAGTCCTAGCATCAGCAATCAGATAACAAAAAGATAAAAGGCATCCAGATTGGCAACGAAGAAGTCAGACTTTTACATTTTGCAGATGACATGATACTCTACATGGAAAACCTGAAACACCCCACCAAAAAACCGTTAGAACTGATATATGAATTCAGCAAAGTTGCAGGATATAAAATCAGTGTAGAGAAATTGGTTGCATTTCTATACCCAAATAATAAAGCAGCAGAAAGAGAAATCAAGGAGTCTATCCCATTTACATTTGTGCCAAAAACCATAAGATACCTAGAGATAAATAACCAAAGAGATAAATGATCTGTATGCTGAAAACTATAGAAAGCTTATGGAAGAAATTAAGGAAGACACAAAGAAATGGAAAAACATTCCACGCTCATGGATTGGATGAATAAATATTGTTAAAATGTCTGTACCACCCAAAGCAATGTACATTCAATGTAATCACTATCAAAGTAACACCAGCACTCTTCACAGAGCTAGTACAAACAATTGTAAAATTTGTATGGAACCAGAAAAGACCCTGAATAATCTAATGTTGTAAAAGAAAACCAAAGCTGGAGGCATCAAAATTTTGGCCTTCAAGCTTTATTGTAAAGCTGTAATCATCAAAACAGTATGGTACTAGCACAGAAACAAACACATAGATCAATGGAATAGAATAGGGACCCAGAAATGGACCCACAAATCTATGGTGTACTAATCTTCAACAAAGCAGGAAAGAGTGTCCAATGGAAAAAAGATGGTCTCTTCAGCAAATGGTGCTGGGAAAACTGGACAGTGACATGCAGAAGAATGAAACTGGATCACTTTCTTACACCATATACAAAATTAAATTCAAAATGGATGAAAGACGTAAATGTGAGACAGGAAACCATCAAAATCCTAGAGGAGAAATCAGGCAGTAACCTCTTTGACCTCAGCCTCAGCAGCTTCTTACTAGACATTTCTCTGGAGGCAAGAAAACAAAAGCAAAAATGAACTATTGGGACCTCATCAAGATAAAAAGCTTCTGCACAGTGAAGGAAACAATCAGCAACCCCAGAGTCAACTGATGAAATGGGAGAGGATATTTGCAAATGATGTATCAGATAAAGGGTTACTATCCAAAATCTATAAAGAGCTTATCAAACTCAACACCTAGAAAAGAAATAATCCGATGAAGAAATGGGCAAAAGACATGAATAGACACTTTTCTAAAGAAGACATCCAGATGGCTAACAGACACATGAAAAGATGTTCAACATCACTCCTCATCAGAGAAATACAAATCAAAACCACAGTAAGATACCACCTTACACCTGTCAGAATGGCTAAAATAACTGAGGAAACAGCAGATGTTGGTGAGGATGCAGAGAAAGGGGAACCCTTTTGTAGTGTTGGTGGGAATGCAAACTGGTGCAGCTACTCTGGAAAACAGTATGAAGGTTCCTCAAAAAATTAAAAATAGAACTACCCTACCAGCCAACAATTGCGCTACTATGTATTTATCCAAAGGATACAAAAATGGTGATTCAAAGGGGGCACATACACTCCAGTGTTTATAGTAGCGCTATTAACAGTAGCCAATTATGGAAAAAGCCCAGATGTCCATTGACTGATAGATGGATAAAGAAGACATGGTTTACATATACAATGGAATATTACTTAGCGATCAAAAAGAATGAAATCTTGCCATTTGCAACAACACGAGTGGAACTAGAGTGTATTCTAGGCAAAAAGTCTGTCATAGGAAGATAAATATCATTGATTTCACTTGTGGAATTTAAGAAACACAACATGGACATAGAGGAGGGGAAGGAAAATAAGATAAAAACAGAGAGGCAAACCATAAGAAACTCTTAACTACAGAGAAGAAAGAGGGTTGCTGGAGGGTGTTGGGTGGAGAGATGGCCTAAATGGGTGATGGGCATTAAGGAGAGCACTTGCTGGGATGAGCACTGCATGTTATATGTAAGTGAGAAATCATTGGGCTCTTCTCCTGAAACCAGTACTACACTGTATGTTAACTGACTTAAATTTAAATAAATTAATTAAAAAAGAAAAAAATCTGTAAGGCAGTCTAGAAAACCAGATGTTAGTTAATACCATTTCGAGGCAGTGTTTGTGAGATGCTTACAACATTGATTTTGAGTAATTTAAACACACACTGTTGCAGGGTGCTTAAATTTGAAGTAGAGAAATGGACATAAAGAGCCTTGAAGACTAATGACAACAGTAATTTGGGAGGTCATGAAAACTTTAAACAATTCAGTGTTCTCTCCCTGAAAAACATGGACCCTTTTTTGGGTGGGTGGGTGGAGGGACAAGGTTAAATATGAATGAGTCCATGAAATATATTTTCACCTGTCCTGAATATTATTTGATTTCCAATTAATCACTGATAAATTTTAACTCTGAAGTTTCATTTTCACTTATAAGACCTGTATACCTGTATAAATAAACCTGAATACCCACAGTTGATGCTCATTGTGATGATGATCAGAGCATATATCTGAAGCCACTTATTTCCTGACAGATTGTTACATTTTTTATCATCTTTCTGACTTCAGTGGCTTTCAACTTCATTGTCAATGATAGTCGGAAAAGGCCATTTTGGAATGTTATGGTGTGGACTTCCCTTTTCGCGGGCAACGGAGTCATCCTGTGCTTTTATTCCCAAGAGTGGTATGCACGTCAGCACTGTCCTCTGAAAAATGTGAGTCCTCATTCAGGCTGGAGCGGAAAAGCAATGTTTTCGCCCCCTGGTTGTGAGGGTTCGTGGGCAATATTAAGAAGAGTAGTGGAGATGATGCCAGATTAATGTTAAGGGGAGGGAGGTAAAAGGGTTAGCTTATTATTTGATCTTACTGCACACTCTTTGAAATTTTTCTTTTCTCTGGTTTTGTTTACACTGAGCACTCCTAGTTTTCGGTTCTCTCTCTCTTTTTTTCTCCCCCTTTCACTGCTTTTTCTGTAGTGTTTTCTGATTTTCTTCCTGAAAATTTTCGTCCTGAAAATGTGGTGTTCTGCAGAGTCTTCTCAATGGCACGTGTGCCCCTCCTGCCACCACGTCATCCCAGAATAGTGAACTGTTTGTGAAAAAGTCCAGCTACACTCATATGCCTAGGATCCCTTTTCCCTTGATTTTGTTGTTGTTGTTTGTAATTATGTACGATTCTCATTTTTAGAGCCTTCACTTTTAGTTGCGTATGGAGAACTCCCGAATATTTAATGGTGCCTCCTTGATCTATCTACTTGAGTATCTCTCACGGGGACCTATGACTGAAGTTGCCTAGAGTCCAGTTAATCAGCTTCTCTCCCAAAGCTTCTCCTACGGCCTTGTTTTTGTTATGCTGCCCCAATGCTCCCTCCTTATTTCCTGTTAACCCCCTTTTTACATCTGAACTAGCTGCTTTGGGCTGTCTCTGGTTATGGTACTCTCTGCACTCCAAATCCACCTGTCAGATTTTCTTTTCAAATCCGGTTTGGATGCAACATCTTCCAGCTTTTTCAGATTCTTGCTCCAGTCTTTTCCCATTTCTGACCTTTCACGGTGCTTCATCTGTTCTCATTTAGATAATTTAGTCATTTCAAACCTCATATTATAGTAATTTGTGTATATATTTCATCATCCTCACCCTACCACCATTTAGATTTTAGACCACCAAAAGTAGGCCTGTGCTAAGATAAAATGCAAGATACAGGAAAGAGGTAGTGCCTGTTTGGAATTTGGTCAGAAGCTTTGTGTAAAACTTGTAAATCGGTATAATCTGTATTGCAGATAAAAATCTTTTGAATTAGTGAGCTGCTTACAGCTTAGAGGTTACGGAAGTGCTGGGAGGCATTGTAAAACTGTGCTGTGTGTAGCATTAACACCCCTATCTACCCTGACACCTCGTGCTCACAGTGCCTGCAAATAAGCCACTCTTCCCTTCTTTTTTCCCCATCGAAGCCCACATTTCTGGATTATATCCGTCCGCGTTCCTGGACTTGTCGGTACGTGTTTTAGAAGCTTGGACTCCCGTTTCATTCCTTGACGCTGAAGATGGGATTTCTGCCTGATTTGGGGCCAGCATCTGTTTCCAGCTGTTACTGAAGTTATCTGTGCTATTTGGACCACTCCAGGCTTTACAGATGGCTTACTCCATTCCTAGGTCAGCTGAGATGTTGGAAGTTTACTGGAATCTTGTGTACTTGAAGCAGTACTTTTTTTTTTTTCCCCTACCTTTTTGGGAGAAGGGAGACTTATAGCTGACATAATGACAGATTTTTGCTGGCTTTTTGTTTTTTGACTCCATTTAAACATCATGACTAAACATGTTTTCTTGGCCACTGAATTAGCCAAAACACGAAGAAATCATTTAAATATTTTAGGCTTAGAAATTTTTTCATGCACACTGTTGGAATGTATGCTAATTAACTGTGTACTTGGGAAAGAAAAAATAATGTGGAACATCTTGCTGTTTTTAGTAGAGGGGAAATAACTAGTTTCCAAAGATAATCTTGTTATACATCTTAGTTGTATTTTTTTTTTTTTTTTTTTTTTGGAAAGAAGTACAGTTCTATTCAGTTTTTGCCTTGTTTCTCTATAAGGTGTAGGTCATAATTTCTGTGAAGCAAAATTATACCGTTCATTTTGAATTCCTGAGTTTACATCCGAAATATTATAAACTGAGGGGGACAGAAGTAGGAAGGGAAAAAGAAAGAAGTGACACAGGACAAAGAAAAACGCTTCCTTGTACAGTTTCCAAAGCAATTTTTAAAGACTTGCTGCATCAATCGTGTGTTTAAATTATTTTATCATGGAATTTATGTGGAAGGTAACTGCTTTGTTTAAATTTTAAGGTAATAACTTTTTGGAAGTTATTTAGAAGTACCCTTTGGTATACTTATTGTTTAATAAATACTGACTTGAAACATTTTGCACACTAATAAGTCTGTGACATATAAGTATTAATCACCTCCATTAATATTAAAGTGATTTTTAAAGATCCAGAAGCTGGCTTCTGCATTGCTCAATTATGGCATTTTTAATGGTAGTACGCTTTAGGTGAAACAAATTAATATGTGATCATTCTGAAGAAAAGGTACTCTATTATGTGATGTTTCCGTGTTATAAGATGCCCATTGCTGATAAAGTGTGGTGTTCAGGAATTGTTTTGTTCGTACGTATGAGGTGTGATTATGTTTGTAAAGACCAAGCACTGAACGGGATACCCGCGACAATGTAGCTGAAGTTTCCACTCAGTGAAGTGAGACCGAAGAATTACCCAAAAGAGGATTCTTACTTGGAGTAGCCACCTTGAGAAGTTATCTTGCTATTATAACAGCCCTACTTCCATCCAAAAAGTTTTGGGACATCTTTTTGGAATTGTTTTAAAGTCTGCTTGAGTCTCATAAGAAGGTAAATAGACTTTGTTAGTAAACACACCTGAATTTGTACCACAAGTATCCAGCCTCATTACCAATTTTATTCCAATACCTTTGATCCATATGAGTTCAGGCCATTCCCAAACACCAAATCCAGCTTTTTAACAGACAAAAGTGCATGTGAAAGGAGGTTATTTTTTAAAAAGTAACCCCATGTTCCCAAGCAGTAATTGTCTATACAGTGGTCTGGTAATTGCAATGGAGCCATAACCTCCACAGATTGCTTTAATATAGCTTGTACTTTCTGGCATTTTTATTAAAAATTAAAATGAGTCAATCACTTGAGTTGATAACTCTGTTTTTAATATGACGAGGGAGTTAAGAAAACCAGATTGATCTAAGACTTATTTATGCATAAGTCATCTACTTAAGGAGTGGTAGATCTCTGAGACCATGGAATTCTTAGATCTGTATTTCTGTTAAGTGCTGTGGATGTTACACTCTCATTGACGAGGACTTTGTTGCTTTGTACTGATTCTGAATACTGTATTTGTTGGACTGACCAGTGCTGTTTTTTTTTAAGCTCTCCTCTTCCTTTTATTGGTGATTTTGTTTTTCTGCCCAAAGACTTGGATGTGACAACAAATAATATGCTTAAAACTAAAGACTCTAGAATGATAAGAATGCTCTAAGAAATTTTCACAAACACATAAAAAATAGCTGCTTTCTGTGAGAGAAACTAGTTTGGTAGCTGTGGCCTTCCTGCTAGCTGCTTTCAGCAAAAGTCTTTTTCTTTAAATCACTATTGGGGCGCCTGGGTGGCTCAGTCGGTTAAGCATCCGACTTCGGCTCAGGTCATGATCTTGCGGTCTGTGGGTTCGAGCCCCGCGTCGGGCCCTGTGCTGACAGCTCAGAGCCTGGAGCCTGTTTCAGATTCTGTGTCTCCCTCTCTCTGACCCTCCCCCATTCATGTTCTGTCTCTCTCTGTCTCAAAAATAAATAAACATTAAAAAAAAAATTTTTAAATAAATCACTACTGTGGTGCCTGGGTGGCTCAGTCAGTTGAGTGTCTGGCTCTTGATTTTGGCTCATGTCATGATCCCACAGTTTGTGAGATCGAGCCACGCGTGGGGCTCTGCACTGACAGCACGGAGCCTGCTTCGGATTCTCTCTCCCTCTCTCTCTCTCTCTGCCCCTGGCTCCCACTCGTGTGTGCACTCTCTTGCTGTGTCGCTGTCTCTCAAAACGAATAAGTAAATGTTAAAAAAACAAAACAAAACACTACTTACACTCCTAAATAAATTAAAACCTCTATATGTTTTAGGATGGTTTATTGATTTTTCCTCTTGCTAATAGGGGTCAAAGTTAGTTACAGGACAATACTTTTTTCCTTATGAACAGGAAAGAGTTTCAAATTTTGTTCCTGTAAGAAGTATTTTAAGTTTGTTTATTTACTTTGAGAGAGCAGAGAGGGTGTGCGCATGCATGAGTTGGGGAGGGGCAGAGGGAGAGGGAGAGAGAATCCCAAGCAGGCTCTGCCCTGTCAGCGTGGAGCCCAATACACGGCTCAATGTCTGGAGGGGGTTTGATCTCACAAACTGAGGTCATGACCTGGGCTGAAATAATCGAGTCTGATGCTTCGGACTCGAAGCCTGCTGAGGCCCCCCAGGCGCCGCTCCTCTTCCTGTGAGAAGTATTAATGATAGCAGCCATTTTTGTGTTTTTTTCCCAAAACAACAGCTAAATCTCAACCTTTGTCATATAGCTGTTAGATGCTTTCATTTTCAGTTCTGGATAGTGAAGGAAAATGGGTTTTGTTTGTTTTTGGTGGATTAATCTCCTGCAATTGCCTAAATAAAGTTGCTTGCTTTATGTTAGAATTTAATCAGAACATTGAGGCTGCTTGTGACCTTTCAGTAACTACTATTTTTATTTGTTTGTTTGATAGTGGACTTTACTGGGAAAAATTAGCATAAAAAACATTCAAATGCATAAAATTTAAAGAAGACCATAAAATTATACCTTTTAGCTATGGTAGTCATAATAGCAATCACAAATAAGATAAACCCTAAATTATTGCCTAAGCAGACGCTATTTTGTCAGGCTTCTATTGCAAAGCCCAAGGCAGGAAATACTGTAGTTATTAGAGGTGAGCCCCAATGATGAATTTGCATTTGAAGCTGAAGAAAGAGAAAAAAAACCCAACATGACAGTAACTACTTTTTGCTTTTGGAAGCATAAGGAGTGGGGAAAATGTTGTTTTCCTTTTAGAGTAGGGTAAAATAGGTGACATTGGCAGGTTAATAAGGTGTAGGGTGTAAATACTCTGTAATTGCAAACACATTATGTTGCACAAGTAATTCATTTAGGATAGGCAGTTTTCATTGAATTTTAAAATTCCACTTGCCTGAAAAATGGAATCCTGAAGTCTTTGTAGAAAGCCTAACATGGGCGCCTGGGTGGCTCAGTCGGTTAAGCGTCCGACTTCAGCTCAGGTCACGATCTCGCGGTCCGTGAGTTCGAGCCCCGCGTCAGGCTCTGGGCTGATGGCTCAGAGCCTGGAGCCTGCTTCCGATTCTGTGTCTCCCTCTCTCTCTGCCCCTCCCCCGTTCATGCTCTGTCGCTCTCTGTCTCAAAAATAAATAAACGTTAAAAAAAAAAAATTTTTTTAAAAAAAGAAAGCCTAACAGAACAGTGTGTATTTAAAGATGGGTCATGTGGGCCATGTAGCCTAAAAAGATATAATTTATGAATCGTTGAGGCCCTTTATGCAAAAAGATAGGTTTGCTTTGTGTGGCCACAGGTAATTTTGCGTAAAGTTTATTGTTTTGTATGGCGAAAAATAACGAAGATAAACTACTACAACTGTGGTAACCAGAGGCCTGATGTAGCATTTGTTTTAATTATGGAACCATTAAAAAAAGTAAATTGTTACACATAAGCCCAGCATGCAAAACAGATAAAATATAGCTGCTTCTGGTTGAGATTGGGATGGCTGGCTGGAGCCCTGTTCTTTGGTACACCTGTTCTCTCCTACCCAAAATACCCAGTCAGAGCATCACGGGCGCAGCAAAAAAGCGTGCACAGGCATTTGATGCAGACAACCCCATGCTAACTAGCGGCGTGACAGTGGGCACAGTTGCTTCATTTATCAGAGCCACAGTTTTCCTCATCTATAAATGGGGGTGATAAACTACCTCATAGGTTTGTTGCAGAGCACTAGCTCTGGCCAAAAAAGGGCCTCGTTATCCTCTTATCCTCTGTAAAGTCTAAATCTGAATCCTTATTATCTTGTTGGAATCTTTTAAAAATGTGAATGTTTCAAATGCTGCACACTCCCGAGAATATGTGCTCTCAAACAGACTCGAGATGATGTCAGTCCCCATCATACCTTGACTGATTTATAAGCTCTCCCAAAATGGAACCGACAAGAATTGAACAAGATTGAGTGGCACTCATGTTTCCGCCTCCAAAATTACTTTCATCTTTATCTTGTTTAGCATAGGGGTAAGCTGCTAAAAAGAAAAGTATGTCCGCTTTTACCTAGGTATTTAAGTCAAGTGTTAGAACTAATGTGTATATTTTATAGTTAAATTTTAGAATTTATGGAGAGGAAGGCAATTAATGAGGCCTTACTTTTGCCAGTGTAAAGAATGCTTATCGTCTTGGAAGGCAAAATTCTTAATGGAAGACATAGTTCATACTTTTGTTAATAATGTGTAACGGGCTTGCTTACTAATCTTGTGCAAAACTTTGTGACTTATGTAGTTTATATAAGACAGTTTATATATGTATGCGTATATACTATCCGAGAAAGGCCTTAGACATTGCTTTACATATCTTATCTCCAGGCTTTACGTTTATGGCTCAGAAACCGAAGAAACTGGGACATAAAGGTTTTGAGGAATAAAATGAGTATTATTAGTAAAGCTTACATAAGCATTTGAGTAGTTTCTAGCATCACTAAAGTTTCTATCCGGTATATCAGGTAATAGAATGTTGGAACCCAGTTTATGAAGGAGGTAAAACACGGCTTCAACTCTGGTTGAAATAGGGAGAATAAAGGCCTTCCAGCTTGCCACCCCCCAATGATCTTCTCACCATAACTTAATGCTCTGTTTGAACATCAAGAATGATAAAATTGATCGGCTTTACATTAGTAGGAATGCTGTACAATCTATATAATCTACAAAGTTCTTAATAAAGTTTCCATTTTTTGTATGCGTATAGCATAAAGACTTTTTTTTTTGAGAGAGAGCGCGTGCAAGCGGGGGAGGAGCAGAGGGAGAGAGAGAGAGAACTAACAGGTTCCACGCCCAGCACAGAGCCCAAAGCACGGGGCTCGATCTCATGACCCTGAGATCATGACCTGAGCTGAAATCAAGAGTTGGATGCTAAACTGACTGAGCCACCCAGGCGACCCCATAAACCATCAAGACTTTTAAGTAGCTAATTTGGACTTGAGAAAAAGAAAGGGTTAATCTCAGAAGTAATGTTTTTTTTGTTTTTGTTTTTGTTTTTTTTAATTCCAGATTGCCTCTTCTGTATTCCTTCTTTCTAAATGCTTTCTTCTTGCTTCTACATTACAACCTTGCATTCCCATTTCCGCTGTCAGGATGCCCGTCCCGGTGGCGTGCTTTCAAGCTGGCAGAGACTCCACTGTGCTGCGTGGTGGTCATGTTTTAACAAAGTGGCAGATGTACTTTTCTCATTGTTTTAAATAATTCTGAAACAGGAAGAAGTCTGTGCGTCCAGTCGATTAGGGATACAATTCGAATTCCCGTGTGCGAATGTGCCAACTCTCGGGTGAGAGGAGAGAGCTCAGGCCCCAGCCAGCCAGCACTCTGCCGTTTGGCCGGTGCGGCAGCGTCCTTCCTGGGTCTCCACCTGTCCAGCTTGTGCTTTAAATCTGTCATGTTCTGAGCGCAGCAGAAGGGTCATGGAGAACCCGAGGTCTTTTCTAATTCAGTCGTGTTTACTCTTTTTCTGAGTTTCCGATTCAGGAGCCCCATCCCCTCGTCCCCTCCCCTGGTTGTCGAATCACCGGTACCATCACTTTCTTTAGTATGCACGGTCTTAATGTTAACTTAAAATCTACATTCAAAAATGGTAACCTGTTGCATATTTGAAGAGTGGGGGGAATAAATATATTTGGAGAAAACCTAGTCTCTGTTGTTTTCACAGTAACTTCCAAGTTTATTCCATATCATCTATGTATTTCATAATTATAAATGTTTTTCATCTCCTTGTCAGGCAGCTTTATGTGAAGATAGCCAGAGAGAAGGCAAAGAACAATTTTCTTATCCAGAATGATAGAGGAGGAGCCAGGTTACAGATGCCAGGTTAATAAATAGCAAGGCCCAGTTGTGACAGTGACACTTGGAGCCTCCTCTTTATTGTGGTCTCTGCTTGTTGCTTGCTTGATTCCTTTTGCTCTTGGCCTCTTAAAACTTGTGAATGGCTGTTTGTGAAAATGCACCTACCCCCTCCCCTAATGGGCAGAAATGGACTTCGTTTTCTAATGAGAGGTGGAAAATCTGTTGGTCAAGAAGTGTGCCTTTTCAGAGAAGACTTGGGGAAACTGATTTTGAAGCGAGAGACATTGCTTTCCTTCCTCCAAAGAGTCTCCTCCTAATAGAAACCTATTACGACCAGGATTGGATATCACAACACTCTTTCCATAAAAGCATTTATCACACGGACAGCCAAGAATTTCTCTAGTCTCCCATGGGCTAGCTCTACCCACCTGCCTCTGCAGGACCAGAGGAGTGGGAAGGGGGAAGTCCCTTCCCCCTTAGGTGTCCCCCTCCCGCCCTGTTTCTTGGACCATGTGAGTACTGATTGGCACTAGGGGCGAAGCCACAGTGTGGTAGTTTTCCTTGATGAACTTACCGAAGTTGAGGGTGCTGACCTTTTAGGCTCAGCTCGCATTTGGACTCAACTACCATGGATCTGGTGAATAAAACTGGCATACCGGTTTGTACACGTACCACGGGAAATCGCACATGGACGGGCACACTCAGCCCAGCACGGTTGCTGACTGAATTTGCTCTGTAGAAGCCCACTTATGGTCTGATGAGAAAGATGAGTTTGTTCTAGACTGTATCAATGCCATGTTCCGGTACTGTGCTCTGCACTGAAGATAATGCTTGTGAACAAAGCCAAAAGCATAGTTCTTCCTGTAGGCACACCCACGGGGAATCAGAAGGAGGGTACTTAAGTGAATTGAATGATGGAACTAAGACCGGCTGAAGTTCTGCTTCCCCTGAGAAGTGCTTGGCTGGGCAGTACTTTTCCTAACGTCTTGATTTCTTTCCCTCACGTCTCTTTCACAACATTTATTGGTAGCTTCGTTCTTTACATTAAGTACAAACACTGGCCTACTTCCCACTCAGACTCCCTCCTGGAGCCATGCATGCGACATGTAAGTGCCCGCAGGTGGGTGTCCAATCCCTGCCCACACATTTAGAAAATGAATTGGTACAAAGGAGATGGGTGCAAACACGCTCCCTCTGTTTGTAGTTTCTTTTCCCAGTTGAGGGCATGTTTAGTGATCACACTGACTGGTTCTGTTCTGAGATCACGTCCACTCGAAGCCGGAGGACCCTCCTGCTGAGTTGGTGTTAAGCTGCCACCGAAGTCAGCCAATGCCAGCCAGCTCAGTTAGCCCTGCTTCTACCTTGGGCTGACATTTTTACTATTGTGAGGTTTTCTATTTAGGAAAATTATTACCTGCTCATCTTGGATTTTGCTGTGATCTTTTCTTTTCTTTTCTTTTCTTTTCTTTTCTTTTCTTTTCTTTTCTTTTTTTAGGTTTATTTACTTGAGAGAGCCAGAGAAGCAAGTGGGGGAAGGGCAGAGAGAGGGAGAGAGAGAATTCCAAGCAGGCTCTGCACTGTCAGCGCACAGCCTGATGTGGGGCTCGAACTCATGAAACCGTGAGATTGTGCTCTGTGCCGAAACCAAGAGTCGGACACTTAACCGACTGGGCCACCCAGGCACCCTTTGCCGTGATATTTTCCATCAAAGACCTCAATAATACTTTACCTTTGTCCGCTTTAGGTTCCCTTGCTAGCATTCAAAATTACAAGAGGAATTTCCCAAGAGTAGCAACTGTATTCTTCGATAGCTATGGTCTTACTGTAATTTTTTAAAAAATTTTTTATGTTTGTTTTTGAGAGAGAGAGACAGAGTGAAAGTGGGGGAGGGGCAGAGAGAGAGGGAGACACAATCCAAAGCAGTCTCCAGGCTCTGAGCTGTCAGCACAGAGCCTGACACGGGGCTCGAACCCATGAACGGGCAGATCATGACCTGAGCCCAAGTCGGGTGCTTGACCGACTTGAGCCACCCAGGCGCCCCAATTGTGATGTTCTTAAATTCTCATCTGTTCTTATTACTCCATACCCTTCTACAACTTTGCTCAGGAAACAGCCTGTGTAATCACCACACCCCTGCACAGGACAGAAAATGAGAAGTTAACCTTTGCTGTCTTATTTTTCATATTACAGAGCCAATCACTTCTCAAAAACTATAGATTTTACTTGAGAAAAAAAAAAAAGTTTGAGAGAGCGAGTGCATGGAGGAGGAACAGAGACAGAGGGAGAAAGAATCCAAGCAGGCTTCAGGCTGGCAGCCAAGAACCCCAGGCGGGGCTCAATCCCAGGAGCCCTGATAGGACCTGAGCTGAGATCAAGAGTTGGACGCTTAACCCACTGCACCACTTAGGTGCCCCTGGATTATACTTCTATGTATCTCTTGAATCTGTTTGCGGGTCTTCACCTCTTCTATCAATGTCCTACTGCGATTAAAAAAACAACAACAACAACAACAGGTTAAGAATATGTAAGATGAATTATTTTGTTCTTCCAGTACCCAAAGGCTTGATAAACCGTATAAGCCGAGAGCTGTAATTTTAGGGCCTCTGAAGTTCAGTCTTCTTATGGTTCCAAACTAGAAATGTGTAGTCACAACACCGATGAAGATGGAGAAACACAAATACAATTTGCAGGAAAATTACTGTCCACCTGCTTCTGCCTTGTTTCTGCCCTTAGCCGATTTTGGTGACTGCCAGTTCATGTGTGCTCTACGAGTGCTATGTGTGTATTTTAATTGTTGGAAAATCTAGAGAAAAACTAGGGTGATGGGATAGGGTTAAAGGCTAAAATGCTCAGACAGCCAAGGTGGTTGCCTAGGAGAATTAGAAGGGGCCACAGGCATTGTGCTGTTTTTATTTTCAACACTTGCTCATATTTTTCATTGCTATTCCCCTGAACATCAGAAACCAAATCCGTCAGCACAGGACAGTAGAACGGTCCAGTTGATTTTCAAATACCATGGACTGAAGGTGTTTGGGCCGGGCTTGTACTGTGCTTGGTACTAAGGAATGGGGCTGTTGAACAAGATAAGTTCCCTTTCCTTTTAAAGTTTATTTGCTAGACTGGAGTCATCCAGACACTGGGATTCCAGCCATCATTGTTTGACATTAAGGCTCCATCTTAACAGAAAATGATCCTTGGGGGCGGTAAGGGGCTGGGATCTCAGTTCCTCCTCTCAGTTCCCCGAGAACAGGTTTTTAAGAAGACCCAACGATGTTACTTGGGTTGGTTTCGCCTTAAGTGTAGTCTCCTTCCCTGCCTCCAGCCACAACAAGCCTAGACTTAAGAATGCTTTCAGTGTGCTGGGCCGGTTATGGGGTGGGGCAGAGGGCTGTGCTTAAGCGCCCAAGAAGACTTGTTGGAGATGTCAAGGCCAGGGGGCAGCATCGGCAAGGAAGCCTCAACTGCTGGGGACCCAGAGCTTTTGATTCCCTAATTTCTCCTTGAATTTGGCTTTTAGAAAAATATGCAGAACAACATAAAAGTGGGAGAGATCGATGGAAAAACAAATCTCTTACGGGAGGCTGGCTCCGACTCATCGATACCTGCTGTCGGGAGCCACTGAGGTCCTTCCCGGGGGAGGGGAAGAGCGACCCTGGCCACTGCTAGCGCCTGCGCACTGGCGACGACCTGCGGGCGGAAGCACCGGGATCTAGACACTTTCGCACTCCGTGAGAACGGCCCGATTAAATATTTCTGTATTCTGTTGCTGCTGAACCTATGCCGCGGTGAAAAACCCCGAATCCCCGAGTGTTGGGATTGTTTGTTAGCTGTCTCTCCGCTCCTCAGGCACCGCCCAAGACAGCCCCCAGTGAGAGTTGCGAAAGCTCGGGGTCCTGGGTTTCTATGACGACACGCAGGCGTTCCGGGAAAGGGCGAAGCGACCAGATGTCTGGCGGGAAACACAATTCACAGGTACCGGCTCCAAGTGCGTGTTTCCCATCACGTCCATTGCCGCCTGGGCGCGCCCCCTGCCCCTCCCAGAGTCCGCGGAGGCGGCGTGCTCAAGGACGCTGCGTGTCGGGAGGCCGGGGACCGGAGCTCCCCACCTGGACCGAGGGGCGCCCTTCGGGTGGGGCCCGCTGTAGGTGGGTGGGCCGAGCGTGCCCTTCCCGGCCTGGACCCAGACCCTGACCCACCCGTAGGCTTCAGTCGCGTCAGGTGATGTGAGAGAACCCAGAAGTCTCCCCAAAGAAGGAAAACCCACTCCAGATGTATTATAAACTCTGATCTTAAGACTCAAAACTCTGATCTTTGCATATTTTTCTAAAATGCATATTTTTCTTAAGCACTTAATGGGACTCCGCCCCCCCCCCCCCTTTTTTTTTTTGTCTGCAGGACAGTGTGGCAAACCTGCCAAATCCCAGGACGCCGAGGATTTGTTTCTAAGTTAGCTTTTTGGAGGGACGTTCCAAATTACTAAAGAAAGTGGTAGGAGGCATTGTTGATTATGTCTCTTCCAAAAACGCCCTCCACATTGCTAACCTCCGTGTCAACGGCAGAGGGCAAAAAATTAAAAGTCTCTGCATCCAAGGAAGAGACAGGTAAAGTTCTTCATGGATCCCGCAGACATCAGTGATCACGGCCGTAGTCGGAACTCACAATCCACAATCCATTCACCTTTTTCCAGAATCTGAGTTATCAGGCTACCTTAATTAGTTGCATTTTCCAGTGCACTCGTTTCAATAAAAAAAAAAAAAAAAAAAAAAAAATTCCTTTTATAGTATTTTTGAGTCAGAGTCCTGCCTCACTACTCCACCTAAAGACTAATTTTTGTTTTCAGATGTTGAGTTTTTTGTTTTATTTATTTATTTTGAGAGAGACAGCACAAGTGGGGAAGGGAGAGAAAGTATCCCAAGGAGGCTCTGTGCTGCCTGTACAGAGCCTGATGCAGGGCTAAAACCCAGTAAACTGGGAGATCATGACCTAAGCAGAAACCAAGAGTCCCACGCTTAACTGAGTATGCCACCCAGGTGCCCCAAATGATGATGAGCTTTATATTGTGTTATTATTTAAAATTTTTTATATTTATTTATTTTTTAGAGAGAGTGAACAAGCACAAGGAGGGAGGGACAGAGAGAGAGGGGGGGAACTAAGGATCCATAGCAGGCTGTGTGCTGCGATGCCCAGTGAGGGGCTCAAACT
Source organism: Panthera onca (assembly GCF_046562875.1). NCBI lineage: Eukaryota > Metazoa > Chordata > Mammalia > Carnivora > Felidae > Panthera > Panthera onca. The sequence continues at coordinate 23,777,291 of NC_138355.1, forward strand.
CACTGTGAGATGATGCCCTGAGCCCAAGTCTGACGTTTAACCAACTGAGCTGCCCAGACGCCCAGTTTTATATTGTTTTAAATTCACCCATTTTAGGTACCAATAGTTGCATGAAACTACTTTTTTTGGTACCTGGTCTTTGACTTTAAGGAACCAGTTTGTATCGGGTTTTAGTAATTATTCTAAAGACAAGCATTCCTTATTTAAGAATTTTCATTCATATACAGATAATGCAGATCTGTACTAGAATAATAATCAGCTAGACTCATTCCTACTCCCATGCTAAACTCCCTCCAACACTTTGATCTTGTTTTTAGGGAAGATTTCGCTAAAGCCCTACCCAGCATTTTTTTTTCCTGCTGTGATATTCTAACTCCTTTTCAAACATTCAAGAGATAAAGAGATTTGGTCATGTGAACTTGAGAAGTTTTGTTGGTGAACCAGGAAGGTGTGACCTCCTTGTAGAAATTAACAGAAGCCATACTTTGTGAGGGATGCAGATCTGTTAAGAGTGACAGCCCAACCCTCCTTGACTGACTTCATAGGAAGCCTTTTCCTATTTATCCCCCCCCATCCCCCATCTTCACAATCCCTCTGCCCTAGTCAGGCTGAATGGAACATTCGTACTGTTCCTGCTCAGCCGATTTTTTCAGATGATTCCACTCTTCATTGCCAACAGTCCTAATCCTGCTTTTCGTCTTAAACCCGATTCTGATCCCTTCCACTCTACAAATGCCCCAATTCAATGTCGATTATTCTCACCTTTGACTTTACACAGAAATAATTACTCAATAATTTGACAGTTTTGAGGAGAGATCTGTCATTCTCACATCAAAGGGGAAATAGACATTTCCATCATTTTAAGACTATCCCGTTTCATTGAGCAAGTGAAGTGAGTTTAGTTTTCAATTTGGAATGTGGAATAATTGTGCATCAGTTTTTGAAGCTGTGTGTGGTGTAAAAGTGAGGGGGGCAGGCAATTTTTTTTTCCCCTTGACAAGATGATGTTCAGTGTTTAAAATAGCGTTATGTTTCTGGCAGCTAGAAGCAGTGTTTTCTCTGTTGGAAATATACAGATGGTATTGAGGCAGCGTGGGAACCTCCGAACTAAATCTACAAAAAACTACCGCAGGTTTTTCTTTCCCGTTACTTTCTTAGGACTGCCTGAACTAAAGGAGAAAAAAACTATGGTGGATCGTTCAAAACCCCTTCCTTCATCCCTTCAGAATGAGTTCATCCCTGAGGAAGTTCTTCTTTCTCTGGCCTCTGCAGCCAATGCTGGTCCTTGTCCTGAAAATTTACTGCCTCCTAAGAAGACTAAAACCCCAAAGGTGAACATACACATACATCGAGTACTTGGGAACACCTGTCTTCTTGGTATCCAGCTCATTAAGTATTTATTGAGCGTGTTATTGTTAAAAACCAAAATTCAACTGAGTAAATTTGAAGACCTAATTGGCTTTCTTCAGCAATTCATGAATCGGGCAGCATCCCATATAGGAAGTGGAAAGGAGTTCTGAGGAACTGTACAAAATAGAGGGCTTTTACTGGTAGAAGGGGTCAGGGACAAGGAAGTCATTAACAAAAGAAAGGATTATTTCAGGCAAGGTCATCTTCCCCTTGGGGGAAGGGTGGGAGCCTATCAGGCTGATTACCTCACTTGTGCTGGTCAGGAACTTCCAGCTGATGGGCTTAAAACACCCCTTTGGGAGATGCCAGAACTGCGGTTAGGTAAGATGTTACGGAAATGTTGGTTTGCTGATGTGGGGCTTAGCCCATCTTACTCCATTTTGGGCCTGTTGTTTCTTTTTTTAACACTATGTTATTCTTGATTGTCTTTCAAAATACTTTAAAATTAATTTCCTAGTTTGAAAACTAAAATCATTTGTACCAGTGTTGCCAAGGAAATCCTTTTTTTTTTATTGAGAATTACGTTTATTTTTTTTATTTTATTATTTTTTTAATATATGAAATTTATTGTCAAATTGGTTTCCATACAACACCCAGTGCTCATCCCAACAGGTGCCCTGCTCAGTACCCATCACCCACCACCCCCCCCCCCCCCCCCATCAACCCTCAGTTTGTTCTCAGTTTTTAACAGTCTCTTATGCTTTGGCTCTCTCCCACTCTAACCTCTTTTTTTTTTTTTTTTTTCCTTCCCCTCCCCCATGGAAATGCTTTTTTAAATGTGATTTACCTAAGCGAGCATTACTACTCTTAGTCTTGATATTTTCCTTTCACTTTGGAATTGTCCTAGTTTCACTTTTTGTCCACAGTATTGAATGAGAATTCTTTTTCTCCTCAGACTATCCAACTGCCCTTAATGTAAACCTTGGAAAGGATTAAGGATTGATTTTATTTGACTACAGCGCCCTCTGCTGTGTATTCATATATTTGCTTTTTTTATCCCCAGGGCACTCTTCCGCGTCCGACTGACCAAGTCTGGCATCACCCTATTCGAAGAACTAAGTTCAAGTACCTGATTGACCATCCTGTCTCCCTAACGGGTGCTGGAAGGTAAAGAGGCAGATGCAGATGAATTGAGTCATTTTCTCATTTTATCTCATTTCTTTGGGAGCATCACAGTTGGAAAAATCATAGAATCAAAGATTTTAAGTTTAAAGCCTGCAGTATATTTGATGAAGCAGAATACAATCTGAAGAAGGTACAGGACCATCCTTCTGTGTGTCTGGTTATTATCTCTACCTACTTTTGGTTTGTTTAGATTTGCTTTTGCATGCCTTTCTGTGCTTGTCCTCACTCTTCTGTCCCTTGTCGTCCCCTAGTAAAAGAGACCAGATCTGATAGAGTGCCTTTAATGCCTCTTCGCCTGTTCATTTAAGAAGAGTGAGGTAGCATAGCTTCATGAAAACCTTGAAAAGCAAGTGCTTACTCCCTGGTTTTCCTCAGAGTGAAAGCTTAACTTTTACACTATTTCAGATCAAATCAGCAAGCACTATTTGTTGTTTTTATACCATTCCTAAAAATATTCTAAATGTCACCATTTTCCCTGGGAGGATTGCGACCTGCTCATTTTCTCTGCCTGGTCCATTTATCAGTTGTATGCCCCTCATGAGACCGCTTCATCTGAAAGAAATGTTGCGTAGGTTATTTAGTCTGAGTTCCATTTGCTCATTTGTAGGAAGAGAATAATGGACTTACTCCATTTTGTGTACCTCCCAGGGATATTGTGAAAGAAGGTATTATAAAGGAGATAATGGACAATGCTGTCTAGCTAGCTAGCTAGCTATCAAGCTCTACACCCGACATGGGGCTTGAACTCACGACCCTGAGGTCGGGAGTTGCATGCTCCACCAACTGAACCAGCCAGCTGCCGGTAAATATAAGCTGCTATTACCCAGCTATGTCTCAGTGCTAGAAAAAGTGGCAGGAACTTGGGCTATTAACTTTTATGTCCTGGGGCTTTAGTGTCAAAATATCTATACTTTATACCTTCAGATCATGGTTGTAATTATTAGTAGTAATAATTGGTAGTTACGAGATGTTTGAAGTACTTTGAAAAAAATAATAAGCTATATCTGAATGTGGCAATAACCCGACATTAAAGTTCTAATGTCAAATGGCTTCTGACTTGGAAGTTTTAAACCATGAAGATCCTCACTGTGGTAAAAAGGATAATGGCCTTCCCCCAGATGTTCTCACTGTAGCTCAGGACCTGAGTACATACCTTACATAGCAAAAGACACTCTGCAGATGTGATTGAGGTTAAGGACTTTGCGATGGAGAGATTACCTGGATTCTTGGGATGGCCCAACCTAATTGCCTCAGTCTTCAGAGTGGAGAAAGAAGGAAGTTGAGTGGTTGGAGAGATGAGGTGGAAGGAGGACAGATTCAAAGCGCGAGAGGGAAGGGATTCAGCTTACGGTTGCTGGCTTTGCAGATGGAGGAGGGGAGGATACAAGCTAAGAATTGCTGTTGGCCTCTAGAAGCTGGGTATGGCCCTCAGCTGCCAACTTTCCAGGAAACAGGGACCTCGGTCCTAGTACTGGAAGAAATTTGAGTTAACTCCAGTGGACGTGGGAATGGATCTTCCCCTAGAGCATCCAGAAAGGAGTGCAGCCCTGCAGACACCTTGATTTTACCCCGTGAGACCCATGTTGCACTTCTGACCCACAGACTGTAAGATAATAAACCTGTGTTGTTTAAGCCGCTAAGTTTGTGGTGATTCATTACGGCGCCAGTAGAAACCTAGTACATGTATGCATGTATGACATGAGAAAGCTTGTACATGTATACATGTATGACATGAGAAAGCTTGTCTAGCAACCTTAAATATTTAGAGCACAGCAGTAAAATAGAAAACAACCCAGCAAATAGCCTCTGAGTAATATTTTTCAACAGCTTTATCAGTCAGAGTTCAGGGCAGAAAATAAAACCTATCTTAGGCAGCAAATCAACTATTTACAAGGGCTAAAGGAGCAGGTGTGAAGCACTACTTTTGGGAATAAGGCTCAGAACAGAATGGAATTCACCCCTGGTGCAGGCTACTTACCTCCAAGGCTGCGAGAAGAGGGCCCCTTGGGGCCCCTGTCAGTTAAGCATCTGATTCTTGATTTTAGTTCCAGTCATGATCCCAGGGTGGTGGAATCGAGCCCTACATCAGGCTCAATGTGAGTGTGGAGACTGCTTGAGATTCTCTCCCTCTCTCTGCCCCTCTCACCTACTCATGCATGCTCTCTCTCTCAAATTAAAAAAAAAGTGTATGCCCCCTTGAACAGACATTTGTCCAAAGAAGATAAAACGAGCCAATATGCACATGAAAAGATGCTCAATATCATTAGCCATAAGGAAATTCAAATCAAACCACGAAGAGATGCTATTTCACACCTGCTAGGATGACCATAGTCAAAAAGCAGACGATAACGGGCATTTATGAGGATGCAGAGACGTTGAAAGTGTCAGACGTTGCTGGTGGGAATGTAAAATGGAGCAGCCTCTTTGGAAAACAGTTTGGCAGTTCCTCAAAAATGTAAACATAGGCCCCTCATATGACCCAGCAATTCCACTCCTAGCTGTGTACCCAAGAGAATTGACAAGATATGTCTGCACAAAAACTTGCATGAGTGTTCATGGCAGTATTATTCGTGCAGCCAAAACGTGGAAACAAACCAACTGTCCATCAATTGCTGAAAAAATAAACAAAATGTCATCTACCATAGAATATTATTCAGCCATAAAAAGGAATGTAGTACTGATACGAGCTACAACATTGACGAACCTTGAAAACATGCTACATGAAGGAAGCCAGTCATAAAAGGGCACATGTGTGTTTCTGTTTCTATGAAATGTCCAAGATAGGCAAATCCGTAGAGACAAAATTAGATAACTGGTTGCTGGGGGTGAGGCTGGGGAGGAGAGTGGGGAATTACTGCTAGTGGGTAAGGATTTTTTGGGGAGATGATAAAAATAGTCTAGAACTAGATTCTGGTGGTCGTTATGCAACTTAATGAATATATTAAAACCTGTAAATTGTGAATATAGTAAAAACTTGTGACTAAACTAAAAACTTGTAAATTGTACTCTTTAAAAAGGTGAATTTTGGGCGCCTGGGTGGCTCAGTCGGTTGAGCGTCCGACTTCGGCTCAGGTCATGATCTCACAGCTTGTGGGTTCGAGCCCCGCGTCGGGCTCTGTGCTGACTGCTCAGAGCCTGGAGCCTGTTTCAGATTCTGTGTCTCCCTCTCTCTCTGACCCTCCCCCGTTCATGCTCTGTCTCTCTCTGTCTCAAAAATAAATAAACATTAAAAAAAAATTAAAAAAAAAAAAAAAAGGTGAATTTTATGGTATGTGAATGATACTGCAATAATAAGCAAAAAAAGTCCCCTTAACTGTGATCCAAGGATCAGGAAGCTGAGATCATAGAGCTGTTACTGCTGTCACTGTAATGCCCCTCTGGATCTGGGTAGCTGGAGACTGGATTCTGGCATGTTGCTTCAGGAAAACCACTTCTCCATGGTGTTGCTGGCAAAATCCACTGAAAGCATGACAAGAAAATGGCTTCTCTCTCACTTCTACCTCTAAAATCTTGCAAAAGTGCATCTACTGTGGAACTTATTTATTTTTAAATACGGAATGCTTCACGAATTTGCATGGCATCATTGCACAGGGGTCATGCTAATCTTCTCTGTATTGTCCCAATTTTAGTATATGTGCTGCCGAAGTGAGCGCTACTTGTGGAGCTTAATTCATGCCCAGAACCCTGGCTGCAGGGGTGTCTGGGAAAGTGCTTTCCAACCCTTCCATCCGAAGAAGGTATCCTCCCCGCCACCCCCCCCCCCCCCCACCGCCCCCCAACATCAGTGCTTGCCATATTCCGGTCCTGACCTAGGTTTCAGAAACATAAACCAGACTGTCCTCAAGACACTTCTAGCTTAAGAAGTCATTACCTGAATCGTCAAGAAAAGATTATATTGAGTTACACATATTCTGTTCAAGAAAGCCACAGAGTTTTAAATACATTTTAGAAAGACAATGTTTTTCAAAAAGCATACCGCAGAGATTTGGAAAATCACTATCTCTGAAATACCTCATTCCCTGACAACTTCAGATAAAAAACATGCTTGTTTGTGAACATAACTCAACCAGTGTTGATTTGAAGAAAACATTTGAAGGATGAATTTAGTTTGATAATGTTTTTATCCAGTTTTCATATTGTGGATCAGAATCAAAGTTGTTTTTGTTTTTTGCTTTTTTTCTAAATAAAAATAGGTTTTCCAGAAGAGTGGAAGCAGGTGATTTTCCACAAGAGTTTTATGAGAAATAAAGCATATCTCTATTTTTTAATGAAAAGTTATATTCCAACAAATAGACCAAATGTCTCCCCTAAAAATAAAGATAACCAATAATTTAATAGAAATATAAAGCCTCCTAAAATTACTCTGAGAAAATTTGAATGACATTTACCAAACCAATATTTCCCTTCAAAAGATGTATTTGTGTATGTATGTGAACCATTCATTGTTTTTAGCTAACAAAGTTGTATTGGCCAATTTCTGGCAGTTACTGGTGTAATAATGACTAATGTCCCATCATCCTGAGAGCGTCTTTCTGAAAAAACAACTTTATTGAGATATCTTTGGCACAAAAATTGTGTATATTTAAGGTGTACAATTTGATGTTTTAATAAATGTATACATTGTGAAAAGATCACCATTAAGCTAAATAACTTATCTGTCACCTCTATATAGTTAGCATTTATGTGTGTGTGTGTGGTAAGAAGATTAAATTTAAGATATATTAGCACATTTCAAATGTACAATAGAGTATTGCTAATTAACATCACCATGCTGTACATTAGATCTCCAGAACTCATTCATCTTGCATAACTGAAACTTTGTATTTTTTGACCAACATCTCCTCATTTCTCCCCCTCCCTTTATACCCTCATTTGACATATGAATGAAATCATACAGTGTTTGTTTTTGTCTGGCTTATTTCACTTGGCATAATGTTCTCCAGCTTCACCCATGCTATCACAAATGGCAGGATTTCCTTTTTATTTTTATTTTTATTTATTTATTTAAATGTTTTATTTATTTAAATGTTTTATTTATTTTTGAAAGAGAGAGAGAGTACAAGTGGGGGAGGGGCAGAGAGAGAGGGAGACACAGAATCCGAAGAAGGCTCTAGGCTCTGAGCTGTCATGTCAGCACAGGATTTCCTTTTTAAAGGCTGAATAACATTTCAGTGTGTGTGTGTGTGTGTGTGTGTGTGTGTGTGTGTACATTTCTTCATTCGCTAATGGACATTCAAGTTGTTTCCATATGTAGGCTATTGTGAATAATGCAGCAGTGAACATGGAAGTGTAGATATCTTGTCAAGAACCAGGTTATTTTCCTTTGGATATAAACCCAGAAGTGGGGTTGGTAGATCATATGGTAGTTCTGTTGTTTATTTTTTAAAGGAAGCTCCATACTATTTTTCATAATGGCTATACCAATTATAATTGGAGGGACAGACATGTGAAAATCACGTGCAGTAAGTGACATGATTATAACTGTGCTATAGGACGATGAATCTGGAAGAAGTGTGTAGAATATACTAGAGAGACTTGAGAATCCACATTAAAAAGTATGGACAGCTTGGACTAGTGATTTGGCATTGGCAAGAGACAATAGGATCCAATACTAGAGTGATAATGAGGGTGACTGTAAAATTAATGAGTGTTAGTGATATATGGAAATTAGGGCAATGGATGGGAAGGAATCAACTGTATATGCTGAGATTTTGATGAATGGAGTGGTGGTACTTCCTGACAGAATTAGTGAGGATAGGAGGGTGAAAAGTTAGAATGGAGCGAGAATTATCCAGTGGTATATATATAGAGAGGTAACAAATGTGATAAGGTGAGATTTGATGGCATTGCTTAGAGAGAAAGCATAGGGAAAGAAGACAGAGGGATGAGGTCAGAATGTTGCAGAACATTTCCCTTTAGTAGGCGGGAGGTCATAGAGAAGTCCAAGAAGGAGTAGTTACGGCAAAAGAACAAGGAGAATCCAATAGCACAGAGGATAGAGGAAAGGAGAGTGTTTTTAAAAAGAGAGATGATCAACCCTGGGAAATATTAAAGGGAAATAGTGGAAGGGAAGAACTGATGAGTTAGCAGTGGAAAGTCATCAGCTTTTTAGAGTGGTTTCAAAGAGATGGAGATGGAAATCAAGATTGCAAGGAAATTTCAAGGAATCTGATGTTTAACAGAGTGAGAGATCCATTGATCAATAAATAGGTCGTGATAACATGACAGCAGTGCATGGTCAAGGGAAGATTTTTAGAAGGGGAAGAGACTTGAGTTATAGACCAAAGGGAGTATTCCAAGAGAGGGGGAGACACACAGAAAGCAGACTGATGGAATGAGATCCCAAAGGATGTGGCTAAGGATGAAATCAAGGACATCAATGGAGGAAATAACCCTGGGGAAGAGAATGTATCTTAGCCTGAAGTTGAAGGAGGGGAAAGAATTTGTGAAGTGAATGAGAAATGTGAGGTGGAGAAGAGGAAGAGTGGGATGGGGGTGGGGGTGGTTCATGTCTAATACCTCAGCTGTCTTAGTGACGTATGAGGACAGGAGACTGGTTCTGTGTCCCTTTTCATGCACTAGAAGGACCTTACCTACTCTTATCCAGTAGCCAGACAGAAAATTTATTTTGTGAATATATTTTTCTTATTTTTTAGGGATATTTCTTTTCTGTATGATGTTAAATATGTTAAAGGAGAGACTAGGGAGAGTTCGCTTTGTCCCCCACGTTTGGACCGTTCATTACAGTCAAATGATGGTGTCATTGTGCCTCATAAGGTAAATAGAGTATTTGACAAATAATTTCCTCTTTCTGTACTTAAAAAAATCATTTCCTCAAAATATAAAGCAATGTTGTACTATAACTGTATTGCTTATTAGTTTTTGTAGCACTTTCTAATTATTTCTAGGAAAGGGTATTTAGTGTGAAAAGATCTAGAATACCTTATTTATCTAAGTGGATAACTATATAACTATAGTTATAAATTAGTTATAAACTAGTTATAAACTAGTTATAAACTAGTTTCTAGTTAAATCTAGAAAGTTATAAATTAGTTATAAACTAGTTATAAACTAGTTTCTAGTTAAATCTAGAAAATACAGTATAGGAGACTGGATTTTTTTTAAATTTACTGTTTAAGGCTGTAGAATTCTTATCTTTGGCATATTGCTAAGGTGAATTTTAGAGTCAGTGGGTTACTGAATGTAGGGACATGTGTAAATAATACTAAAACCAAGGCTCTTTAATTTATGGTTATTTTTTTAATGTGTTCTCTGCTAACAGTTTTTTACTACTTGCCATGATCCATATTAGTTACTGATACTGTTCTCTCTGTAATCAAAATCGCTTAACTTAATAAATAGTATCCCTTTGGGATAGGAGTGTTGATTTATGCAATTCAGTTTTTTCATTTACTAATGTTTTCGTTCTTGTCCATCTTTCTTTTTAAGCCAAAGAAAATAACAGACACTTTGATTCCTGAAGAATTTCATATTGTGTCAAATACAGGAGTTTCAGGTTTGGAGTGTTATGATGAGTGAGTACTGTGATATGCACACACTGCCTATCTGACAGGTGAAACTGTTTCCTCCTTCCCAGACACAGAAGAACCTGAAAACGGTGCACCCATATCTACATTGAAATAGGGAAACATTTGGCTTTCCTTCCTAAATTTAAGAAAGGTGCCAAAAACTAATGAAAAAGTTTTATTGAAAAAAGTTTCGGATTTCACTGGTCAAATTGTTCTGTGTCTTTCCCTACTGTTTAATTTTGAAATAAACAATTGATCTTTAAAGAAAAGAAAAAGGAGCTTTGTTCTGAATGCTTGCCTGTGCCTCTTTAGCAATGGGTTTTGAGCCATGGCCATGGAGACAAAGGAAAGTAGCCCTGTGAGCTGACATCTCATAACTAACACACCCTTGATGGCTTCGCTCCAGCCTGTGCACTTGTCATCTCCAGTTTTCTTTGTCATTCTGCTTATGGGGTGAAAACTGGGATCTTGCTTATATTTGCTGAAACAGTGTGTGAATGTTTCATAGTTTAAACAACAAGAACTTTGGACTAAGGTCTTATAACAAAATCTCCAGAGGCTGTCTTGCCAGTTCATGTTATACGACATCTCCTTATGATAGTGGCTTTCAGAACAATATTTTGCCAAAGAGAACTAAATGGAATTTATTTGGGGGGGGGGATTTTTATTTTTATATAATTTCAAAAATTATATAAAAGTTATAAAAATAGGAAGGACAAGGAGCTCTCATGTACTCTATTTTAACTCACTGAGTATTTACATTTTGCCTTATTTGTTTTAAAATACACATATACATAAATACATTAAAACTATTCAAAAGTAAGTTGGAGATGTCCTGACCTGTTATCATCAAATATTTCGGTGTAAATTTCCTAACAACCCACCAGCTGTAGATATTTTTGATGACTTTTTTAGCGTCATCATTTCTCATCTGTTTATTAGTTAGCATTTTACCATATGGACTCAAGGATTTCTTTTTTTTTTTTTTCCCCAGGGAGTTATAATTCATTACTGCAATTATTTATTTTTATGTTCAAAACTTCTTTGATTTGGCCAGTGTTAGCTCCTTTGATCTGGCTTGTATTCTCTTTGGACATGTCCCCATCATTCTTTGAGTGTTTCCTTATTTTCTGATTCAATAAGATTTCCAGGTTCACCCTGTATTTCCCAACTCAGGCTGTGGAATGAGCTATGTCGCTTCTCCTGGGAGTACTGATTCCTTTTGGTGGAGAATGGTACTTAGAAATCACGATCTGGATAGTGGGTGTGTCTGTTGCTCCTTGGGGTATCATTGCTTCTGGTTTCTCTCGTTCTTGAAACTTTATTTTGAATTTTTATGTTCTCTGGAGATTTTTCAGTGATCTAAATTCTGAAAGTGGACCTTATTAACCAACTTGAGTTCTGGTAAGGGACAGAACCAAAGAAAATGCTTATTAACTAGGGGAAGAAAAAGATACATAAATAATAATGAATTAGATGAATTACCATGTGGTTCTCATTGTGATACTCATTTAAATGTAAATTTAAATGTGATACTCATTTAGATATGGGAGTTAGGTAGACTGGATTCTAGTTTCATCCTTGCTTATTCATTTTATAACCTGTTTCATTACTTAACTTTGTTGACTTCGGTGTTCTTAGAACACCCTTCCACCTTTGAAAAGGCATTTAAAAAGAAGAATCAAGAAAGTTTTCATATTTTAACATATGAAGAATGTGATTAAAGCTCCTTTAGTGAAAATATTCCAAATATGATAAATATCATTACATCTGTGTCTGTAGACATGTAGCTATGATCTTGTGTGTAAAATGATGCACTGTTTTGATTGCCTCCAACCTTCTCCATTTGATTAGGTTTTAGGTTCATCACGTTGTCATATGTGATAAACAGGCCAGTTAATTTTCTCCCAATAATATTGACCCGTTTTATTTATTGCAGCAAATATACTACTCTCCTCACAGATAATGAAAACAGGCTATTGCTCTTCCCATCCATGTAAGTATGGTTTATTTTTGAAAGTATTTCTTAGAAGGAAAATATGCATATTTTTATTTTTCATAGTACTTTGTTATACAGAAAATATTAAAATTGTAGCAGAAACCCAATAATTGTCCCTATAATTTAAATAATTGTGCATATAATTTAAATAATTAAATTCTATCATTTAATCAGTGTTTTCATTTGTCCAATTACATATTCAATTTTACATATTTATAATATTTAAGTACTGCAAAATATTTTTTTAGTTTTAAATTTCTTTCTTCTAAAATTTTATTTTACTGTGGAAGGAACACTTAACATGAGATCTATCTTCTTAATTTTTTTTCAATACAGTGTCAATGAGTCTAGGCAACGTTGTACAGCAGACGTCTACTACTGTTGTCTCCTTTTTCCTTCTTCTTACCTCTCCTTTTCTTCCTATCTTCTCTCTTATCTTTCCTCTCTTTTCTTTTCTTACACTGTGAAGTAACCAGGATTAACAGCTTGGTATTTACCTCTCCACATTTTTCCTCTGTTCTTACAATCCTACACAATAAGTGTAGAGAATTTTTGGAGGGAACTATTATTTTCTTTACAAAAAAGAGGATCATACTGTTTACATTTTCTCTTTCCTTTTTCTTCTTCTTTTTTTAATGTTAGTACTGGTATAACCCACTAGATCAGTACAAGCGCTACTAGATGTAGTAGGGCTAATGCTTTAAAATATCACAAATATTCGATACTGTATACGTTTTCTGTATATTATATTCTTTTTGTCAGGTGAGGATGACCTGTTATAACACTAATATCATAAGTCTGCCGCCTTAATCTTTTAGGAAACCTAATAAAAGAGTAGAAGTGGTCCAACTGAATGATGTGATGGACGCCATGCTAGAGAGGGCTGGTGTGGAGAATCAGGAATATACAGGGCCAACCAAGGTAATTGCAAAGATCATTGTAACCTAGTGGTTACGAGCATACATTCTGAGGGGCGCCTGGATGGCTCAGTCAGTTGAGCGGCCGACTTTGGCTCAGGTCATGATCTCACGGCTCGTGAGTTAGAGCCCCGCGTTGGGCCCTGTGCTGACAGCTCGAAGCCTGGAGCCTGCTTCCCATTCTGTGTCTTCCTCTCTCTCTGCCCCTCCCCCTCTCATGCTCTGTCTCTCTCTGTCTCAGAAATAAATAAACATTAAAAAAAAAAAAAAAGCGTGCATTCTGGGAGCCAGAAAGACTGGATTGAAACCCTGCCCTGCCATTTATTAGCTAGTGACCTTAGACAAATTATTTAATGTATTTGTGCCTCAATATCTTCATCTTTACATTAGAGGTAATATCTCATGAAGCGAAAAATAGAACTATCCTACGGTTCAGCAGTTGCACTATTAGGTATTTACTGAAAGGATACAAAAATACATATTCAAAAGGGTACATGAACCCCAAGTTTATAGCAGCACTATCAACAATAGCCTAACTATCGAGGGAGCCCAAATATCCATCAACTGATGGATGGATAAAGAAGATGTGGTATATATATACAATAGAATATTACTTAACCATCAAAAAGAATGAAATCTTGCCATTTGCAATGGCATGGATGGAGCTAGAATGTATTACACTAAGTGAAATAAGACAGACAAATATCATATGATTTCACTAATATATGGAATTTAAGAAACAAAACATGATGAACATATGGGAAAAAGGTGGAAAAAAGAAAAGAGGGAAACAAACCACAAGAGGCTCTTACCAACAGAGAACAAACTGAGGGTTGACAGAGGGAGGTGGATGGGAGATGGGCTAGATGGGTGTTGGGTATTAAGGAGGGCATTTGTTGGGATGAGCACTGGATGTTGAATCACTGAACGGTGCTCCTGAAACCAGTATTGTGCTGTATGTTAACTAACTAAAATTTATATAAAATAAAATAAATTACAGGTAATAATAATATCTACTTCATAGGACTGTTGAGATTAAATAGCATATGAATATAAAAGGTTTAGATAGTGCTTGGCATGTAATAGACACTGTATAACTGTTAGTATTATTATTACCGTATTTCATTGACTATAAGGTACCACTGATTATAAGCCCCTTATTATTTTATGTACCATTACCAAACATTGCCAATTAAACCATGCTTTCTTACCACTTAAATTTTTATTTTGTTAATGAAAAGAGCTCTTTCAATCTTACATAATTATAGATATTTTTCTTTATGCAGGCCCTTTCTGTTTTGTAAATTTTTATTTTTACAGAATTTGAAACTTACAGACAAATTCAGTATAAGACATTTCTATGTAAGCTTTACCCAAATTCTCTAGTATCTCTATGTAAGCTTTACCAAGTTCTCTCTGTGCCCTACTTGCTTATTCGTTCTCTCTTCCCCCCTTCATACATATCCCTATATGTATAGTTTTTTTCTGAACTATTTTAGAGTAAACTGGTGACATCATGCCTCTTTATCACCAAACATTTCAGGGTGTATTTCCTATGGATAAGGACATTCTCTTACCTATGCATAATACAGTTGCCAAGTCAGGAGATTTAACATTTATGTGAGAGTATTATCTGTCCATATTCAAATTTCAGATTTTATCAATTCTCCCTATATTGGTTTTTATAGCTATTTACCCCTCTGTTTCAGGATTCCAGGATCACATAGTGCTTTTATTTATTTATTTAAAAACTTTTTTTTAATGTTTATTCATTTTTGAAAGAGAGAAAGAGAGCACCAGTGGCGGTGGGGCAGAGAGAGAGGGGAGACACAGAATCTGAAGCAGGCTCCAGCCTCTGAGCTGTCGGTACAGAGCCTGACGTGGGGCTCAAACCCATGAACCACAAGATCATGACCTGAGCTGAAGTTGGACACTTAACTGACTGAGCCACCCAGGCGCCCCCTCACATGGTGCTTTTAGTTGTTGTGTTCTTTTAGACAATTTATAATCTGAAACAGTTTTTTTGTTTTTCTTGACCATGATATTTGAGCAGATGCCAGTTAATCTGTAGAATGTTCTTCAGTTTTGGTTTGTCTGACATGTACTTATGATTAGATTCAGGTTATATACTCTTGTCAGGGATGATATAGAAGCAAACCGTAACCTCATTGCACCATATAAAGAGGTACATGATTAAACATAGATGTTTAAAAATAATATATCATTTGTGTGTATATATTTATAATGAAAATATAAGTGACATAAATTATCAAGGTGTGTCTTAAATATTCACATTCAGAGTGTTTACCTCCTAAAATGGGTTTTTACTGACAAGACTGTAATAAACACTGATGATACTCCTTATCTTCTGCCAGATGCACAAACTACTGCATATGCTGAAGAAGGAACAGACTATTTACAATACAGTATTTCATGAACTTATTCGACAAGTCAGTGTGGACTGTGCAGATAGAGGAGAACTACTGTCCAAAATCAGGTTAGAGCCATTATTGGAATATCCTGGTTTCCTTTTGAGTTTTATGTTACAATTATGTTTACATCTGTTTTTGAGCAAATCACAAAAGTTCCCTTCTTTATCCTATTGGTAACAAGGAACTGAATTGCATTTCTGTTATTTTTTCTATAGTAAAAATATAATAGTTGAGAACTTCCTTAAGATGATTTCTGTTGGGATGTTTGATACCATAGTCTTTTATGATTAGGAGTGAAGTGCTATGTGAAATACTAGAAAAAGTATACATTTTGGAGACAGACTGATCTGGTTTAAATCATCATGTAGATGTGTGACTTTGGTAAAAGTGTGAGCCTTAGTTTCCTCATCTGTAAATGCAGGTAATAACTACTGTGAACATATTCTTTGCCCATTTGTTCATTCATCACTCAGTGATGTCTGTTGAGTGTCTGTGTCAAGCCTTAGGATGCTTCATAGGATTGTCACGAGAAGTAGATGCTCAGTACATATAATTATTACAGATGATCGTGATAAATACTATTGTCGTATAATGCTTCTTATGACTGTGGTACTTTACAAAAAGCTGGAAGGAATAGTGGAATTAGAATACTGGGTTCAAATTTTGTATCTACAGTTTACTTGCCATGGAACCACAAGCAAATTATTAGCTCTCTCTGAATGAGAATTAATAACATAAATTTGCCCTATTTGCCTGCTGTCTGATTTATGGAAGCTGAGTCCTCCTATCTGATGGTGCTGAGAAATGAAGAGCAAAGCCGTTAATAGGAGACTGGTCAAGATTAGATACTAAGGAGTAGGTTCTTAGAACACCTCAACAGCTGGAGAATGCAAATTAGAATGAAGAAAGGGACATCTGAAGTTTGAGTTGTCATTCTAAGAACAAAGCCTGGGATAGATGAGGAAGCCCGGTAAAGGAGCTGGATGACTCAGGGTGGATCCAGACTTGCCCCTTATCAGGAGTAGGGATGAGTGGGACTCTTCCAGCTGATTTCAGGAGTTAGCT
This sequence comes from Panthera onca, assembly GCF_046562875.1. NCBI lineage: Eukaryota > Metazoa > Chordata > Mammalia > Carnivora > Felidae > Panthera > Panthera onca. The sequence continues at coordinate 23,793,768 of NC_138355.1, forward strand.
TCTAGGGGCCCAGATCAGGTGGGGTTCTATCCCAGGAAGTCTGACAGAAAGAGACAGGCAGGCAAGCCAAAACCAAAAATCGTTTAAGAAAAGTTGAGTCACCAGGGAGACAAAAACACTAACTTCAGAGTACCAGTTTTAGGATTACAGTAGGGCTTCAAAGCCAAGGATTTATAATAAAGTTGGGAGTTAAGAATATAAAGTAGGTGATGGGACACCTGGCTGGCTCAGTCGGTAAGGCCATGTGACTTTTGATCTCGGGGTCAAGAGTTCAAACCCCATGTTGGGGCTTTAAATAAATAAATAAGCAAATATATACATGCATAAATAGAAAGTGTACATGAGTGTGAAATATTCTTTAAAAAAGGAATACAAAGTAGGGTTGAGGCTAATTGCTGCAAATATTCATGATGTGGCTGTGGAATGGTGAAATACCCAGTAGGTTCAGAACAATCTAGTGGCCAGCATTTTCTTGTGATAGGAGGTCTTTTGAAGTAGGGCTCACCTTCATTGGGGAGGACTCTGGTTGTCCTGAGCCTGGTATCTTAAAAGAGTTTTCCCTGCTTCCTAAGGTTATTGGGAGGATCCAACAGAAGTCCCCAAGGAATGGTAACACCACGCATGCCTTGCAAACGCTTGCTGTCAGCCTCTGACTTCCTCTCTCTGTTTGCATGTTACGGTAGCTCTCTGCCCCTGCTCTCCTTGAGTGCTTTCTGATCGGCTTGTGTGTGTCTCTGCTTTTCATGTAACTGCCTCCAGGCCTGTTGCAGCAGAAGGAAGTTTTCACGTGCAACAGAGTTTCATAATAACATTTTATCTTATAGGGGAGTAATAACTCCCAGATTGGACATGAGCTGAGTAAGATTCTCACATTACTAAGAAATAGAGCTGCTGCTATAATCTTTCTGGTCGACACTATCAATATCTTTAGATGCAGACACCTGCCTTTTTTTTGGTTGCTGTTATTTTTACTTTTACAATATTTTATTATGGAAATTTCCACATATCTGTAAAAATGGAAGTAATTTTCATGTGAGCACACACATACCCATTATCTAGATACTGCCATTTACATTTTACTCTACTTATTTATCACTTGTCTGTCCAGCTAGTCATCCTTCTATCCACCCACCAGTTTCATGTACTTCAAAGTAAATTGCTGACCTCAGTATATTCCCCCTTCTTTGTCATGTATATCATTACCCAGACAGAGTTCATTATTTACTTACCTTTTTTCCCTTTCGAGTAAAATTTATGTGTATTGAGAAACACAAATCTTATCTGCCTTTGTTGACTTTTGACAAATACATACACTTACATAATCCAAACTCTTATCAAGATATGGAGAATTACCATCACCCCACAAAATTCCCCAAATTTGCTCTTTCTCAGTAAATACCCACCCCTACTTTTCCGGAAGTTCTGACTTCTTCCCTCTTAGATTAGTTTCACCTATTTAGGAACTGTGTATAAATGGGACCATAGAGCACATGTACAGTTAACCCTTGAACAACATGTGATTGGACTGTGCAGGTTCACTTACAGCAGATTTTTTATGGTACAGTACTGTAAATGTATTTTCTCTTCCTTATGATTGTCTTAATGATGTTTTCTTTAGCTTACTTTATTGTAAGAATACAGTGTATAATACACATAACATACAAAATATGTGTTAATTGACTGTTTATGTTACTGGTAAAGCTTCTGGTCAACAGTAGACTATTAGTAGTTAAGTTTTTGGGGAGTCGAAAGTTTTATGTGGGCTCTTTCTGCCGTCTTTCCGTGCTGCCCTAATGGTGCGCATGAATGTCCTAGCAGATGCTCTCAAGAGTATTAACGGTGCTGAAAAGAGAGGCAAACACCAGGTTCTTATTAGACCATGCTCCAAAGTCATCATCCGCTTTCTGACTGTGATGATGAAGCTTGGTTACATTGGCAAATTTGAAATCATCGATGATCACAGAGCTGGGAAAATTGTTGTGAACCTCACAGGCAGGTTAAAGAAGTGTGGAGTGATCAGCCCCAGGTTTGATGTACAACTCAAAGATCTAGAAAAATGGCAGAATAATCTGCTCCCGTCCTGCCAGTTTGGTTTCATTGTACTGACAACCTCAGCTGGCATCATGGACCATGAAGAAGCAAGACGAAAACACACAGGAGGGAAAATCCTGGGATTCTTTTTCTAGGGATGTAATACATTCATACAAATAAAATGCCTCATTGGAAAAAAAAGTTTTATGTGGATTTTTGACTGTATGGGGGTTAGTGCCCCATAACCTCCACATTGTTTAAGAGTCAACTGTACCTTTTAATGTAAGGCATCTTTCATTTAGCATGTCATCTATGTTGTTGCATATACTGATGGTTCATTCCTTTGTATTGCTGGGTAAACAGTTTATTCATTCTCCTATTGATGGACACTGGGTTCTTTCCAGTTTGAATAAAGCTACCATGAGCATTCTTGTATGAATCTTTTCCTGCAAGTGTATTTTCATTTCTTGGGTAAATATGTAGGATGGGATGAGGTGGGTTTAAGTTTATTTTTATTATTTTTTAAAATTTTTATTTTTTTTAATGTTTATTTTTGAGAGAGAGAGAGACAGAGTGTGAGTGGGGGAGGGACAGAGAGAGGGAGACACAGAATCCAAAACAGGCTCCAGGCTCTGAGCTGTCAGCACAGAGCCCACTGTGGGGCTCAAACTCAGGAATGGCAAGATGTTGACCTGAGCTGAAGTCGGATGCTCAACCAAGTGAGCACCCAAGGCTCCCCTAAGTTTATTTTTTATAAGAAGTTGTTATACTTTTACTTAAAATGGTTACACCATGATATACTCCCACTAACAATGTATGAGGGTTCTGGTGGTTCTATATTTTTGCCAACATTTAATTTTGTGAGTTTAAAAAATTTTGGCCATTCTGGTGGGTATGTGATAATATATTATTATGGTTTAAACTTGCATTTTCCTGCCAACAAATTGTGTTGAACACATTTTCATGAGCTTATTGACCATATATTATTTTTGTAAAGTATCTGTTCCAGTATTTTGCCTAATTTTAAATTGGTTTGTCTTTTCATTATTGAGTAGGAGTTCTTAACATATCCTAGAAACTAGTTTTTTGTCATGTATGTATGTGTGTGTGTGTATAATCTCATATTTACATATATTAAGAATATTTGTAAATATATGTACTTAATATGTGCTCCTAGTTTGTTACTTGCCTATTCACTTTTTAAAAAATGTTGTCATCTGACTCTTTTAAAAGATAAAAGTTTTTTCTTGAGAGAGAGATTAAGAGAGAGAGTGTGAGTGTGCAAATGTGTGAGTATGGGAGGTACAGAGGAGGTGGGAAAGAGAGAATCTTAAGCAGGCTCCATGTCAAGCATGGAGCCTTATGTGGGGCTTGATCTCATGACTCTGAAATCATGACCTGAGCCGAAATCAAGAGTCAGACGCTTAACAGACTGAGCCACTCAGCACCCAGCAGGCACCCCTTCTTCTCTCTTCTCTTCTCTTCTCTTCTCTTCTCTTCTCTTCTCTCTTCTCTCTTTTTCTTTCACAGGGAGAGAGAAGATAAAAGATTTCTTTTTTTTTTTTAACGTTTATTTATTTTTGAGACAGAGAGAGACAGAGCATGAACGGGGGAGGGTCAGAGAGAGGGAGACACAGAATCTGAAACAGGCTCCAGGCTCTGAGCGGTCAGCACAGAGCCTGACGCAGGGCTCGAACTCACGGACTGTGAGATCATGACCTGAGCTGAAGTCGGACTCTTAACCGACCAAGCCACCCAGGCGTCCCTAAAATATTTGAAAATAGCCATTTTTGTCTTCTCTTTTATGCCTTCTTTTATCCAGGTTAAACATCCCCACTTCTTTCAAGTTTTCTTAGTAAAATATACTGTGTGTGGAAAGCACACTAATGAGTCAATATTGATTTCATGCCGTATCACCGCCATTTCAATGTCATAGAGAACAATTTCATGCCCCCGAGCCCCCACATGTCACCTATCCATTCCTTCTCCATTCCCATTCCCTTGAACCTGTAGCAACCACTGACCCTTCTACTGTCTCTATACTTTTTTCTCTTGCAGAATGTGACATAGTTGGGATCATGCAGCACGTAGTCTTTTCAGACTGGTTGCTTTACTCACACCTGAATTTTAACTGCTGACATATTTTCTGACCATTATTTTGTGGAATTCATTAAGTTGTGAGCATCGTATCATTGCTTTTGAACAATTTGATTATGATGTGCCTTGGTATAATTTTCTCTATGTTTCTTGTGATTGGTGGTCATTGAGCTTTTTGGATCTGTGTGTATGTTTTTCATCAAATATGGGAATTTTTTAGCTAGTTTTTCTTCTTTAAGTATTTTTTCTACCCTCCCCCCTTTTCAGGAGAGTCCATTTACTCACATATCAGCCCACTAATAATGACATAGTCCTGATAATGTTTTGAACATTTTTTCTTTTAAAATCTTTTTCTGTTCATTTTATATAGTTGTTCTACTGCTTGATTGCTTGATTTTGGAGAGAGAGAGAGAAGAAAGTGCAAGCAGGGGAGAGGGGCAGAAGAAGAGAGAGAATCTTAAGCAGGCTCCATGCTCAGCACAGAACCTGATGTGGGCTTCTATCCCATGACCATGAGATCATGACCTGCACTGAATCAAGAGTTAGACGCTTAACCAACTGAACCATCCACCCAGGGGCCCCTCATTTTGTATAGTTTCTACTGTTCTATCTTCAAGTTCACTAATCTTTTCTTCTAAAGTATCTAGTCTGCTTTAAATCCCATCCAGTGATGTTTCCAACTCAGATATTGTAGTTTTCATCTCTGAAAGCTCAATTTGGGTCATTTCAAAAATATTTGCCATGTCTCTACTTAACATTGCAAACATACAAAATATAGTTATAGGTTTTTTTTTCCCCAAAGCCGATATATCTATTTTATAATGGAAGCAAGTACTTTCAGTATTTTTAGTTGCTGCATTTTAAAAACATCTAAAGCTATTTGTGTGGTTCTTCCCAAACCCTCAATCCTGCCATGGGATCCCAGGCCAGGAGGCTATAGGAAGGACTATTGAATTTCTGAGTGCAAGAAAATGGTGTCCCTTGCCCAAAGTTTCTCCACGCAGAGCCAACCGCTCCTCCAAACAGGGCTGATGAGGCTGTGTCAACACCCCTAGGAAGTGGTAATCCTGAAGGCAGTACTTGGAGGGGCGCCTGTCGGATGGGGGAGGTTTCAGGCTAGCCTTCCCCAGATCCCTAACCAGGGTGATCATCACTGGCTACTGTAAGGATCAGGCTGTAAAAATATTTTTGTAGCTCAAGTAGGGACCAGAAGTAATGGGAGATGACTTTCTTCTCTTCTCAGCTATGGGCATCTCTGTGTACGTCTACTTATATCCATCAGGCAGGGGTCCTAGCCAAAGTCCTATCAGCCTCAGAGCACCACCATCTGGCCCCAAGCTCTGGCCCCTGAACGGGCACACTGGCCTCCTGGGGTCCCTGATGCTGAGCAGAAATGTGCAGAGCACATGGGCAAAGTCTGTCCTGGAACCCAGCCAGGAGCTGGTTCAGACTTTTAGGCTTTAACTTTTCTGGAAACCACTGTATATAGGGGCCAGGGAGACCCCTGAAAGCGTTGAAGCACAGATTTGTGTCCTCCACCAGTGCAGGCGCCTGTACCTGTAGAGCCGTCTCCTGACACTTCTATATGGAAATCTCATCAGGTCCACCCTGAGACTTTGGCAAGGCAATTTTCTGTGCCACCAAAGTGCATGAAAACTTACCTCCTAGTATCTGAATGACCTCTTCCAGCTTTGAATGTCCTTGTCTGTTAATTCTAACATTTATGCCAGTTCTGGGTGAGTTTTTTCTCCTCATAGGTGTGTTCTCTGCTTTCTTTGCATGCCTGGTAAATTTGATTGGATGGCAGACATTGTGAATTTTAGCTTATTGGATGCTGTGTATTTTTGCATTTCTAAAAATATTCTTGAACTTTGATTTGTGACATGATTAAGCTACTTGAAAACAGTTTGGTGCTTTTGGGCCTTTAGGCAGACCAGAACAGTGCTTAATTTATGGCTAATTGTTTGTAAATACTTTGGCAAGACTTTTCTTTGAATCCTAAGTTTTTCCAGACTGGCTGGTTAGAACCAGCACCATTTCTAGCAGTGTGTGAGTGCTGGGTGCTCTTACCTCCCGATCCTTTCAGATGGTTTCTTCCCCGGCCTCAGGTAGTTTCTTCACATTTATGATCTTTCCTGATCTTGATGATGATCCTGATCTTTCCTTAGCTGATTACTTGAGAAGGACCCTCTGCAGACCTCCAGAGGATCTCTCGGAATAGCTCTTTTCTCTCCAGTACCCTGTCCTCTGAACTTTTGCTGCTTTCCTCTCCCTAGGCTCCTAGCTCTGTCTCCTTAACTCAGAGAGTCCACTGGGCTTCTCCAGCGTTCTCTCTCCTTGTGCTTTGGCCTGGAAACTTTCAAGTCTGCAACTTGGAGCAATCATAAGGCTTTATTTACTTCTAGTCTCTCACTGATTACTCGCTTTCATTGCCTTGTATTCAGTGTCTTGAAAATTTTTGTTTCACATGTATCTTGAAAATTGTTTTACATACTTTGCCTTTGTTGTTGTCGTCGTTGTCATTGAGGTTATTTCAGGCAGAAGAATAAATTTAGTTCCTCTGGATTTATTTTTATTTTTGTATCTATATCTATACCACAATCCTATGTATAGGTTAATATCCTTAATAAGTTTTAGAAAATTATCAGTGGTGATCTCTTTGGTAAATATCTGTTCTCCATTTTCTCTGTTTTCTCTTTTTGGAACTCTGATTAAATTTATATTAGACATTCTCATCTGTGCTTTTTGTCTCTTTATCTCTTTTTCATAATTTCCATCTCCTTGTCTCTGTACTATATTTTGGGTAGTTTTTTCTTTTTTTCTTTTTTTTTTTTTTTTTTAAATTTTTTTTTTTTTTCAACGTTTTTTATTTATTTTTGGGATAGAGAGAGACAGAGCATGAACGGGGGAGGGGCAGAGAGAGAGGGAGACACAGAATCGGAAACAGGCTCCAGGCTCCGAGCCATCAGCCCAGAGCCTGACGCGGGGCTCGAACTCACGGACCGCGAGATCGTGACCTGGCTGAAGTCGGACGCCTAACCGACTGCGCCACCCAGGCGCCCCTGGGTAGTTTTTTCAAAGATATTAATAAGCGCTTTAGCTGCATCTTTTCTGCTAAAACTCATCTTTTGAGTTTTATAATCAATAATTGTATTATCCACCTAAGAGTTCTGTTGTTTGTTTTTGTATCTGTCTCATCATATTTAATATTTTTTATTACTCATTTATTTTTAGATTCAATCTTTCATTTCTCAAACATTTCATGGATGGTTTCATATTCTAAATCTCATATTTCTAATATATGAAACTATTAGTATCTAGAATTACTATTTGTTGTTTCTTCTGGGTCTCATTTATGATGGTTTATTTACATATTTTGCGATATTTGCTTTTTTTTAAAATTTTTTTTAACGTTTATTTATTTTTGAGACAGAGAGAGACAGAGCATGAACGGGGGAGGGTCAGAGAGAGGGAGACACAGAATCTGAAACAGGCTCCAGGCTCTGAGCTGTCAGCACAGAGCCCGACGCGGGGCTCAAACTCACGGACCGTGAGATCATGACCTGAGCCAAAGTCGGATGCTTAACCGACCAAGCCACCCAGGCGCCCCGCGATATTTGCTTTTATAGCTAACATTTGGTTAATCTTAATCATGAAATCCTCAGAATGTAAATCATGGATGCTTCCTGAAGAGAGGATTTGTATTTTCTTCCTTCTGGAATCCTGACCGTATGTGATAGTTCAGTACTCAAGTCTCTTACTTTGAAGCCAGTCCAAGGCTTAGTGTCAGACCCAAAGTTGGTATTTTAAAAAATTTATTTATTTATTTTTAATTGAAGTGTAGTTGACATATAATATTATATTAGTGCCAGGTGTACAACATAGTGATTTGACATTATATACATTACAAAATACTCATCATGATAAGTCACCATACAAAAGTAATACAATACTTTTTACTGTATTCCCTGTGCTGTACTTTACAGCTTCATAACTTATTTATTTTATAACTGAGAGTTTGTACCTCTTAGTCCCCTTCAACTACTTTGCCAATCCCTTTATCCCCTCTCCTCTGGCAACCACCGGTTCTCTGTACTTGTAAGTCTGCTTCTGTTTTGTTTTCTTTGTTTTGTTTTTGAGATTCCACATATAAGTGAAATCAAAATGGTATTTGTTTTCTTTGTCTAACTTATGTCTCTTAGCATAATACCTTTAGGTCCATATCACAAATGGTGAGATTTTTTTTTTTTAATTTTTTTTTTCAACGTTTTTTATTTATTTTTGGGACAGAGAGAGACAGAGCATGAACGGGGGAGGGGCAGAGAGAGGGAGACACAGAATCGGAAACAGGCTCCAGGCTCCGAGCCATCAGCCCAGAGCCTGACGCGGGGCTCGAACTCACGGACCGCGAGATCGTGACCTGGCTGAAGTCGGACGCCCAACCGACTGCGCCACCCAGGCGCCCCTGGCGAGATTTTTTTTTAATGACTGGCTAATATTCCGTTGTTTATATATACAACCATTTCCTTATCCATTCATCTATTGATGGATACTTACGTTGCTTCCGTATCTTTGTTATTGTAAATAATGCTGCAATAAACACAGGAGTGCATTTTTCTTTTCAAATGAGTTTTTTTGTTTATATATATATTCTTCAGATAAATACTCAGAAGTGGAATTACCGGATCATATGGTATTTTTATTTTTAATTTTTTGAGGAACCTCCGTACTATTTTCATAGTGCTGCACCAATTTACATTCTCACCAATAATGCATGAGGGTTCCTTTTTTTCCACATCCTCACCAACACTTGTTATTTTGGACCACCCCCCCCCCTTTTTTTTTAAAGGTTTTATTTGTAAGTAATCTCTACACCCAATGGGGGTCTTGAACTCACAGTCCACAGATCAAGAGTCTTACACTCCACTGACTGAGCTAGGCAGGTGCTATTTTGGGTCTTTCTGATTCTAGCCATTGTGACAGGTATGAGGTGATACCTTATTGTGGTTTTTATGTGTATTTCCTTGATGATTAGTGATGTTGAGCATCTTTTCATGTGCCCGTTGGTCATCTGCATGTATTTTTGGAAAATTATCTATTCACGTCTTCTGCCTATTTTTAAATCACACTGTTTCATTGGTGTTAACTTATATGATTTCTTTATCTATTTTGGATATTAGCCCCTTATTGGATGTATCACTTGCAAATATCTCCTTTTCAGTAGATTGCCTTTCGTTTTGTTGATGGTTTTCTTCACTGTGCAAAAGCTTTTTATTTTGGTGTAGTCCCGCTTACTTTTTTTTGCTTTTGTGTGGCCCTTTTCTGAAGAGAGGGATCCAAAAAATATTGCTAAGACCGATGTCAGAGAGATTATGGCCGATGTTTTCTTTTAGAAGTTTTTTGGTTTCAGGGCCCACATTGAAGTCTTTATTCCCTTTTGAGTTTATTTTTGTGTATTATGTGATGTAAGAAAGTGGTCTAATTTCATTCCTTTCATTATGTTCGTCCAGTTTTCTCAATACCATTTATCAAAGAGATTGTCTTTTCCCTATGGTATAGTCTTGCCTCCTTTGTCATAGATTAATTGACTATATAAGTGTGGGTTTATTTCTGGCCCTCTGCTTTACTGCATTGATCTACGTGTCTGTTTTTGTGTGTGTACCACGCTGTTCTGACTACCAATGCGTTGTAGTATAGTTTGAAATCTGGGAGTGTGATACCTTCAGCTTTGTTCTGCTTTCTCAAGATTGGTTTGGTTCTTAGGGTTTTTAAGGTTCCATATGATTTTAGGATTATTTGTTCTAGTTCTGTGAAAATTGTTGTTAGCATTCTGATAGAGATTGCATTGAGTCTGTGGATTGCTTTGGGTAGCAAGGACATTTTAATGATACTAATTTTTCTGATCCATGAGTAGGGTATATCTTTTCATTTGTTTGTGTTATCTTTAATTTCTTACATCAATCTCTTATAGTTTTCAGAGTATAGGTCTTTCATCTCCTTGGTAAAATGTATTACTAGATATTTTATTATTTTTGGTGCGATTATAAAAGAGATTTTTTTTCCTTTTTTTAATTAAAAAATTGTTTTTGTTACTAAATGGGATTGTTTTCTTTTTTTTTCAGTTTATTCATTTTGAGAGAAAGATCGAGAGCACAAGGGGAGGGGCAGAGAGAGAAGGAGAGAGAGAGAATCCTAAGCAGGCTCTGCTCTTGTCAGTGCAGAGCCGAACATGGGCTTGATCTCACAAACTGTGAGATCATGACCTGAGCTGAAATCAAGAGTCAGAGGCTTAACCGACTGAGCCACCCAGGCACCTCAGATGGGATTGTTTTCTTAATTTCTCTGTCTGCTAGTTTGTTATTAGTATATTGAAATGTAACATTTCTATATATTAATATTGTATCCTGCAAATTTACTGAATTCATTTATTCTAATAGTTTTTTGGGGAAGTCTTTAGGGTTTGCCATATATAATATTATGTCATATGCAAATAGTGACAGTTTTATTTCTTCCTTACCAATTTGAATTCCTTTTATTTTTGTTTCTTGTCTGATTGCTCTGGCTAGGACTTCTAGTACTATGTTGAATACAAGTGGTGAGAGTAAGTATCTTTGTGTTGTTACTGATGTTAGAGAAAATATTTCACCTTTTAACCATTGAGTATGTTAATTGTGAGTTTGTCATAGATAGGCTTTATTATATTGAGTTATGTTCCCTCTGTATCATTTTGTTGAGAGTTTTATCACGAATGGATGTTGAATTTATCAAATACTTTTTCTGCATCTATTGAGATGAGCATATGGTTTTTATCCTCTATTTTGTTAATGTGGTATATCCCACTGATTGATTTGTGGACATTGACTCATTCTTCCGTCCCTAGAATAAATCCCGCTTGATTGTGGTCACTGATTCTTTTAATGTGTTGTTGAACTTGGCTTGCTAATATTTTGTTGAGGATTTTGGCATCTATGTTCCTTAAGGATAATTGACTTCTAATTTTCTTTTTTTGTGATGTCTTTGGTCTTGCTATCAGGGTAATGCTGTCTTTAAGAAAACAATTCTTCCTTTTCTATTTTTTGGAATAGTTTGAGAATAGGTGCTAACTCTTCTTTAAATATTTGGTAGAATTCACCTTTGCAGCCATCTCATCCTGGCTTCTGTTGGTTTTGAGGTTTTTGTTTAGTGATTCAATTTAATTACTAGTAATTTGTCTGCTTAGATTTTCTATTTCTTCTTGATTCATTCTGCTAAGGTTGTATGTTTCTAGGAATTTATCCATTTCTTCTAGGTTGTTGGAATTTGTTGGTAAATAATTTTTCCTAGTAGTCTCTTGTAGTCCTTTGTATTTCTGTGGAGTCATTGTACCTTCTATTTCATTTCTGATTTTATTTATTTGAGTACTCTCTCTTCTTTTCTTGATGAGTCTGGCTAAAGGTGTACCAAGGTGTTATTTTCAGAGAAATGTCTTTTAAGTTCACTGATCTTTTTTTTTTTTTTCAGTTTATATTTTCTTTTTTTTTTAATTAAAAAAAATTTTAAGGTTTATTTATTTTTTGAGAGAGAGAAAGAGAGAGAGAGAGAGAGAGAGAGAGAGAGAGAGTGATAGAGTGCTAGCAGAGGAAGGGAAGAGAGAGAGGGAGACACAGAACCTGAAGCAGGCTCCAGGCTCCGAGCTGTCAGTACAGGGCCCGACATGGAGCTTGAACTCACGAACCGTGAGATCATGACCTGAGCCGAAGTCAGATGCTTAATCAACTGAGCCACCCAGGCACCCCATATTTTACTTATTTCTGCTCTCTGCTTATTTCTGCTCCCTTTAGTATTTCCTTCCCTCAACTAACTTTGGGCTTTATTCTTCTTTTTTCTAGTTCCTTTAGGTGTAAGATTAGATTATTTGATATTTTTCCTATTTCTTGAGGTAAGCTCGTATCACCATAAACTTCCCTCTTAGGACTGCTTTTGCTGTGTCCTATATATTTGTAAACAATGTGTTCCCATTTTTATTTACCTCAAGGTATTTTTTAATTTTCTGTTTGATTTCTTTGTTAACCCATTTTTTTCTTTTTAGTAGCATGTTGTTTAGCCTCTAGTTTCATACTGTTGTGATCAGAAAAGATGCTTGACATGATTTAAATCTTCTTAAATGTATTAAGACCTGTTTTATGGCCTGATATATGACCTATCTTGAAGTGTTTCAGATATACTTGAAAAAAATGCATTCTGCTGTTTTTGCATGAAATGTTCTCTATATATCTCTTGAGTCCATCTGATCTAATGTCATTCAAAGCCACTGTTTCCTTATTGATTTTCTGTCTGGGATGATCTATCCATTGATGTAAGTGGAGTATTAAAGTCCCCTACTATTTTTGTATTACATCAATTTCTCCCTTTATATCTGTTAATACTTACTTTATAAGTTAGATGCTTCTATATTGGGTGGATAGATATTTACAATTGCTATATCCTTTCGCTCCTGTTAGCATTATGTAATGCTGTTCTTTGTCCCTTGTTATGTTTTTTGTTCTGAAGTCTATTTTGTGTGATATAAATATTGCTACCCCAGCTTTTTTTCATTTCCATTTGTATGGAATATCTTTTTCTATCCCTTCACTGTCAGTCTGTATATGTCTATATGTGAAGTGAGTCTCTTGTAGGCAGCATATAGATGAATCTAGTTTTTTTGGTTTTGTTTAATCACTTAGTCACCTTACATCTTTTGATTGGAGCATTTGGTTCATTTACATTTAAAGTAATTATTGATATTTGTGCTTATTGCCATTTTGTTCATTGTTTTCTGGTTCTTTTTGTAGTTCTTCTCTGTTCCTTTCTTTTCTTGCTTTCTTGTGATTTGATGATTTTCTTTAGTGTTATTCTTGGATTTCTTTGTCTTTAAAATTTCTTGTGTATCTGTTACAAGTTTTTGGTTTGTGGTTACCATGAGGTTTATATAGAACACCCTATGTATTTAATAGTCTGTTTTATTTTATTTTATTTTCAAATTTTTATTTAAATTCTAGTTAGTTAACATATAGTGCAATCTTGGTTTCAGGAGTAGAATTCAGTGATTCATCACTTACATACAACAGCCAGTGCTCATCATAGCAAATGCCTTCCTTAGTACCCATCACTCATCTAGCCCATCCCTCACCCGCCTCCTGTTTGCTCCCTATTTTTGGAGAAGAGACTCTCATGGTTTGTTTCCCTCTCTCTTTCCCTGCTGCCCCATATGCTCATCTGTTTTGTTTCTTAAGTCCCACAAATGAGTGAAATCATATGGCATTTGTCTTATTTTGCTTAGCATAGTACATTCTAGCTCCATCCACGTCATCGCAAATGGCAAGATTTCATTCTTTTTTATGGCTAAGTAATATTCCATTGTGTATATATACTGCATCTTCTTTATTCATCCATCAGTTGATGGACATTTGGGCTCTCTCCCTAGTCTGGCTATTGTTGATATTGCTGCTGTAAACATCAAGGTGCATGTACCCCATTGAATCTATATGGTTGTATCCTTTGGGTACCCATTGAATCTATATGGTTGTATCCTTTGGGTAAATGCCTAGAGTGCAATTGCTGGATCATAGGGTAGTTCTATTTTTAACTTTTTGAGGAACCTCCATACTGTTTTCCAGAGTGGCTGCACCTGTTTTCATTCCCATCAATAGTGTAAGAGGGTTTCCCTTTCTCTGCATCCTTGCCAACACCTGTTGTTTCTTATGTTGTTAATTTTAACCATTCTGACAGGTGTGAGGTGGTATCTCATCTTGGTTTTGATTTCTATTTTTTGATGATACGTGATGTTGAGCAGCTTTTCATGTGTCTCATAGCTGTCTGGATGTCTTCTTTGGAAAAGTATCTATTCTTGTCTTCTGCCCATTTCTTCACTGGATTACGTGTTTTTTGGGTGTTGATTTTGGTAAGTTCTTTAGAGATTTTGGATACTAACCCTTCATCTGATATGTCATTTGCAAATATCTTCTCACATTCTGTCAGTTGACTTTTAGTTTTGTTGATTTTTCCTTCACTGTACAGAAGATTTTTGTCTTGATGAGGTCCCAATAGTTCATTTTTGCTTTTGTTTTCCTTGCCTCTGGAGACGTGTCTAGTAAGAAATTGCTATGGCTGAGGTCAAAGAGGTTGCTGCCTGTGTTCTCCTTTAGGATTTTGATGGTTTCCTGTCTCACATTTCGGTCTTTTATCCATTTTGAGTTTATTTTTGTGTGTGGTATAAGAAAGTGGTCCATGGGGCACCTGGGTGGCTCAGTCAGTTAAGCATCTAATTCTTGATTTCTGCTCAGGTCATGATCTCATGGTTTCATGAGTTCGAGCTTCGCATTGGGTTTTACACTAACAGTGCAGAGACTGCTTGGGATTCTCCCCCTCTCTTTGCCCCTCCCTCACTTATGTTTCTCTGTCTCTCTCAAAACCAATAAATAAACTAAAAAAAAAAAGGAGGCCCAGTTTCATTCTTCTGCATGATGCTGTCCAGCTTTCCCAACACCATTTGTTGAAGAGACTGTCTTTTTCCATTGGATATTCTTTCCTGCTTTGTCAAAGATTACTTGACCATATAGTTGTAGGTCCATTTCTGGGTTTTCTATTCTTTTCCATTTATTTATTTATTTATTTATTTATTATAAATTTTTATTTATTTATTTTTTCTGCTCCACTCTCTTCTGTCCATTGATCTATGTGTCTGTTTTTGTGCCAGTACCCTAGTGTCTTGATGACTGCTGCTTTATAATAGAGCTTGAAATCTGGAATTGTGATGCCTCTAGTTTTGTTTTTCTTTTTCAAAATTGCTTTGGCTCTTTGGGGTCTTTTCTAGTTCCATACAAGTTTTAGGATTGTTTGTTGTAACTCTGTGGGAAATGCTGGCGATATTTTGTTGGGGATTGCATTAAATGTGTAGATCACTTTGGGTAGCATAGACATTTTAACAGTGTTTGTTCTTCCAATCCATGAACATGGAATGCTTTTCCATTTCTTTGTGTCCTCTTCAATTCTTTTCATAAGTCTTCTATAGTTTTTAGAGTGTAGACCTTTACCTCTTTGTTTAGGCTTATTCCTAGGTATCTAATTGTTTTCGGTGCAATCGTAAATAGGATCGCTTCTTTGATTTCTTCTGCTGCTGCTTCATTATTGGTATATAGAAATGTAATAGATTTCTGTATGTTTATTTCATATCCTGCGACTTCAGCAATTTTTTGGTGGTATCTTTCGGGTTTTCTTCAGAGTATCAAGAAGTCTGCAAATAGTGAAAGTTTGACTTCTTCCTTGCTGATTTGGAGGCCTTTTATTTCTTTTTGTTGTGTGATTGCTGAGGCTAAGACTTCTAGTACTATTTAACAGTCTATTTTAATTTGATGTTTAAGTTTAAATACCCTCTAAAAGTAGTAAATTTTACTCCCCACACAGCATTTTATGTACTTAACATATTTTACATCTTTTTACTTTATGTGTCCCTTAGCTAATTATTGTAGATATAATTGGTTTACTGCTTTTGTATTTTAACCTTTATACTACTTTGTAAGTGATTGATCTATTACCTTTATTACATGTTTGCTTTTACCAGTGAATTTTTTTGTTTCATAAGTTTCTTCTACTGGTGACCTTTCCTTTTCTGCTTAAAGAAGTTCCTTTAACATTTCTTGTTAAGGCCAGGTTAGTGGTGATTAACTCCTTTAACTCTTGTTTGCCTGGGAAACTCAGTTCAATCTGAGTGAACTCCTTTAATTCTGAGTGATAGCCTTGCTGGGTAGAGTATCCTTGGTTGTTGGTTTTTTCCTTTCAGCACTTAGAATATATCATGTCATTCTCTTCTGGCTTGCAAAGTTTCTGCTGAAAAATCAGATGATACTCTTATATGTGTTTTCTTGTACATAACTACTTACTTTTCTCTTGCTATTTTTTTAAACTAGTTTGCTTTCTCTTTTTTTTAGATTTATTTTTATTTATTTATTTTAGAGAGAGACAGAACACAACTGGGGGAAAGGAAAATAAGGAGAGAGAATCTTTTTTTTTATTTATGTTTATTTTTATTTATTTTGAGAGAGAGATAGAGAGCAAACAGGGGAGGGGCAAAGAGAGAGGGAGACAGAATCCCAAGCAGGCTCTGCACTGTCAGCACAGAGCCTGATATGGGGCTCAAACTCACAAACTGTGAGATCATGACCTGAGTCAAAGTTAAGAGTCAGACGCTCAACTGACTGAGCCACCCAGGTACCCCTTCTCTTGCTATTTTTAATATTATCTCTTTATTTTTAGTTTTTGGAATTAAAATGCCATTAGGCATTAATATGTGCCTTGATGTGAACATCTTTGGGTTCATCTTGTTTGGAGCTGTCTGTGTTTCCTGGACCTGGATGTTTGTTTCCTTTTTCAGATTAGGGAAAATTTCAACTATTATTTATTCAAATAAATTTTCTACCCCTTTCTTTCTCTCTTTTCCTTCTGAGACCCTATAATATGAATGGTTGTGTACTCAATGTTGCTCTGGTGGTCCATTACCCTATCCTCATTTTAAAAATTCTTTTCTCTTTTTGCTGTCCAGCTTAGATGATTTTCACTACTTTGTCTCTAGATCATTGACCCATTCTGTATCCTCTAATCTTTTTTTTTCTTTTTTGCATCCTCTAATCTGCTATTGATTCCCGTTAGTGTATTTTTCATTTCAGTTATTGTATTCTTCAGCTCTTATTGGTTCTTTCTTACATTTTCTATCTCTTTATTGAAATTCTTACTAAGTTCATCTACTCTTCTCTCAAGTTTGGTCAGTATCTTTATTATCATTACTTTGAACTCTTTATCGGGTAGGTTGCTTATCTCTGTTTCATTTAGTTCTTTTTCTGAGGTTTTGTCTTATTCTTTTATTTGGAACATATTCCTCTGTCTCATTATTTTGTCTAACTTTCTGTGTTTGCTTGTATGTATTAAGTAGGTCAGCTGTGTCTCCTGGCCTTGAAGAAGTGTCTTTGTGGGGCCCAGTAGCACATGGGGCCTGCTGGTCTCCCAAACCACATGATCCAGGGATGACCCTTGTGTGGACTATGTGTACCTTCTTGTTGTGATTGGGCCATGACTGCTGTGGGTGCACTGGTAGGTGGGGCTGGTCCCTGGCACGGCCAGCTCTGAGGCCCAGTTGGACTATTGTAGACATGGCGATGGGTGGGACTGGCTCTCCCTGGAGAAGGAGTCACTTTAAAGGAATGTCTGTGCTGGCTGAGGCTAGCTGCTGGGTGTGACAGAACAGTAGTTGTTTAGGAAGACACTTGTCAGGGTAAGCAGGTTGGGCAGGGTGGATCTGGAAGGGGATGCTGGGATGGGTTCAGTGGTGCTAACAAGGTAGATGGAGGGTGCCAGAGCCAGCATCCCCCAGTGTCAGGCCATCTCACCTGAAGGAGTGGGGAAAAAGGGTACTTTCCAGCACTTCTCTTCCTGGAGAAATTTCTTACAGACCCTTGTCCCTCTATCATATACCCTAAAATTTGTCAATAAATCTTTACTACATTCTAGGTGCTTTTCAAACTGCTGCCTTTGTGTTGGATCCTAGAATGAGTGATATAATGTGGCAGCCCTTTAAGAACAGAGTCTCAGTTCCTATAACCCTCTAGCTCTTCCAGAGTTAAACCCTGCTGATTTTCAAAGCCAGATGTTATGGGGGTTCATTTTGCCAGTGCAGATCCCAGGGCAGGAGTTGCCCAGTGTGGGGCTTGAAGCCCTTGCTCTTCGGTGAGGGGACTTATCACACTTGTGATATCCCGCCTGCCTGTGGGGCTCTGTACCAGGGTTAGTTCCTGATGGCATCTTTGTCCCTCCCACCTGTTTATTTTAATTTTATTTATTTATTTATTTATTTATTTATTTATTTATTTATTTAATTTGTTTCTATTTATTTATTTTAGAGAGAGGGGGGAGGGGAGAGAGAGAAAACAAGCAGGGGAGGGACAGAGAGAAAGAGAGGGAGACACAGAATCTGAAGCAGGCTCCAGGCTCCAAGCTGTGAATGCAGAGCCTAATGTGGGGCTGGAACCCATGAACCATGAGATCATGACTTGATCATGATCAAGCACCCCTGTGTGACTTTTTATTTATATCTTTAGCTGTGAAAGTTCTGTTCTGCTGCCTTTCTGGTCTTTCTCAGAGTAGGGTTGCACTGTATGCAGTTGCAGCCTTGGTATGTCTATGGGAGGATGTGAGTTCAGCATCTTCCTACTCTGCCATCTTACCCTCTTCACGCAGTGTTGTTATTTTTACTGGGGCAACCGTGACTTTGGGTTTGCCTGGTGAATACTCATTACCATCTCCCACTCCATTCTTAGCTTATTTTGTTTATTGTTTTTCTTTGTTGCCCCTCGAGATTTCTATTTTTTCCTGCAAACCCAATAATGCTTCAGAAAGTATGCTATGTCATGGATGTAGTTGTAATAAGAAGACTCTTCAGGGGTGACTGGGTGGCTCAGTCAGTTAAGTGTTTGACTCTTGATTTCGGCTCAGGTTATGATCTCATGATGGTTCATAGGATTGAGCCCTGTGTTGGGTTCTGTATTGACAGTATAGAGTCTGCTTTGGATTCTCTCTCTCCTTCTCTCTCTGTCCCTTCCCCTCTCATGTGCTCTGTCTCAAAATAAATAAACTTTTTTTTTTTTTTTTAAAGCAGACCTTTCAGACTATTTGGTCCCTCTATTTCAGGAGGAGAAGTCTTTTTTTTTTTTTTTTTTTTTTTTTTTTTTTTTTTATTTATTTTTGGGACAGAGAGAGACAGAGCATGAACGGGGGAGGGGCAGAGAGAGAGGGAGACACAGAATCGGAAACAGGCTCCAGGCTCCGAGCCATCAGCCCAGAGCCTGACGCGGGGCTCGAACTCACGGACCGTGAGATCGTGACCTGGCTGAAGTCGGACGCTTAACCGACTGCGCCACCCAGGCGCCCCAGGAGGAGAAGTCTTAAAGAAGGTGGTTTTTTTTTTTAAATTTTTTAAAATGTTTTTATTTATTTTTGAGAGAGAGAGAGAGAGAGAGAGAGAGACAGAACTAGTGAGGGATGGGCAGAGAGAGACACACACACAGAATCTGAAGCAGGCTCCAGGCTCTGTGTTCTCAGAACAGAGCTTGATGCAGGGCTCGAACTCACAAATTGTGAGATCATGACCTGAGCTGAAGTTGGATGCTTAACCGACTGAGCCACCCAAGCACCCCAAGAAGGTGGTTTTTAAAATAGACACTTCCCTATGTGTGAACTGCATAAGGGTTTAAGCAACGGCTGCATAATTCTTTCTGTTATGGGTGAGAGATTAAATGACCATTCCAACTGAAAGATATAACTCAGTGGTCTCAGGCTTAGGATATAAAACCTAGGTCACTTTTTTTTTTCTTTCAATATATGAAGTTTATTGTCAAATTGGTTTCCATACAACACCCAGTGCTCATCCCAAAAGGTGCCCTCCTCAATACCCATCACCCACCCTCCCCGCCCTCCCACCCCCCATCAACCCTCAGTTTGTTCTCAGTTTTTAAGAGTCTCTTATGCTTTGGCTCTCTTCCACTCTAACCTTTTTTTTTTTTTTCCTTCCCCTCTCCCATGGGTTTCTGTTAAGTTTCTCAGGATCCACATAAGAGTGAAACCATATGGTATCTGTCTTTCTCTGTATGGCTTATTTCACTTAGCATAACACTCTCCAGTTCCATCCATGTTGAAACAAGGGGCCATATTTCATTCTCTCTCATTGCCACGTAGTACTCCATTGTGTATATAAACCACAATTTCTTTATCCATTCATCAGTTGATGGACATTTAGGTTCTTTCCATAATTTGGCTATTGTTGAGAGTGCTGCTGTAAACATTGGGGTACAAGTGCCCTTATGCATCAGTACTCCTGTATCCCTTGGGTAAATTCCTAGCAATGCTATTGCTGGGTCATAGGGTAGGTCTATTTTTAATTTTTTGAGGAACCTCCACACTGTTTTCCAGAGTGGCTGCGCCAATTTGCATTCCCACCAACAGTGCAAGAGGGTTCCCGTTTCTCCACATCCTCTCCAGCATCTATAGTCTCCTGATTTGTTCATTTTGGCCCCTCTGACTGGCGTGAGGTGATATCTGAGTGTGGTTTTGATTTGTATTTCCCTGATGAGGAGCGACGTTGAGCATCTTTTCATGTGCCTGTTGGCCATCTGGATGTCTTCTTTAGAGAAGTGTCTATTCATGTTTTCTGCCCATGTCTTCACTGGATTATTTGTTTTTCGGGTGTGGAGATTGGTGAGCTCTTTATAGATTTTGGATACTAGCCCTTTGTCCGATATGTCATTTGCAAATATCTTTTCCCATTCCATCGGTTGCCTTTTAGTTTTGTTGGTTGTTTCCTTTGCTGTGCAGAAGCTTTTTATCTTCATAAGGTCCCAGTAGTTCATTTTTGCTTTTAATTCCCTTGCCTTTGGGGATGTGTCGAGTAAGAAATTGCTACGGCTCAGGTCAGAGAGGTCTTTTCCTGCTTTCTTCTCTAGGGTTTTGATGGTTTCCTGTCTCACATTCAGGTCCTTTATCCATTTTGAGTTTATTTTTGTGAATGGTGTGAGAAAGTGGTCTAGTTTCAATCTTCTGCATGTTGTTGTCCAGTTCTCCCAGCACCATTTGTTAAAGAGACTGTCTTTTTTCCATTGGATGTTCTTTCCTGCTTTGTCAAAGATGAGTTGGCCATACGTTTGTGGGTCTAGTTCTGGGGTTTCTATTCTATTCCATTGGTCTATGTGTCTGTTTTTATGCCAATACCATGCTGTCTTGATGATTACAGCTTTGTAGTAGAGGCTAAAGTCTGGGATTGTGATGCCTCCTGCTTTGGTCTTCTTCTTCAAAATTACTTTGGCTATTCGGGGCCTTTTGTGGTTCCATATGAATTTTAGGATGGCTTGTTCTAGTTTCGAGAAGAATGCTGGTGCAATTTTGATTGGGATTGCATTGAATGTGTAGATAGCTTTGGGTAGTATTGACATTTTGACAATATTTATTCTTCCAATCCATGAGCACGGAATGTTTTTCCATTTCTTTATATCTTCTTCAATTACCTTCATAAGCTTTCTATAGTTTTCAGCATACAGATCTTTTACATCTTTGGTTAGATTTATCCCTAGGTATTTTATGCTTCTTGGTGCAATTGTGAATGGGATCAGTTTCTTTATTTGTCTTTCTGTTGCTTCATTATTAGTGTATAAGAATGCAACTGATTTCTGTACATTGATTTTGTAGCCTGCAACTTTGCTAAATTCATGTATCAGTTCTAGCAGACTTCTGGTGGAATCTATCGGATTTTCCATTTATAATATCATGTCGTCTGCAAAAAGTGAAAGCTAGACTTCATCTTTGCCAATTTTGATGCCTTTGATTTCCTTTTGTTGTCTGATTGCTGATGCTAGAACTTCTAATACTGTGTTAAACAACAGTGGTGAGAGTGGGCATCCCTGTCGTGTTCCTGATCTCAGGGAAAAAGCTCTCAGTTTTTCCCCATTGAGGATGATGTTAGCTGTGGGCTTTTCATAAATGGCTTTTATGATCTTTAAGTGTGTTCCTTCTATCCCGACTTTCTCGAGGGTTTTTATTAAGAAAGTTTGCTGAATTTTATCAAATGCCTTTTCTGCATCGATTGACAGGATCATATGGTTCTTATCTTTTCTTTTATTAATGTGATGTATCACATTGATTGATTTGCAAATGTTGAACCAGCCCTGCATCCCAGGAATGAATCCCACTTGATCATGGTGAATAATTCTTTTTATATGCTGTTGAATTCGATTTGCTAGTATCTTATTGAGAATTTTTGCATCCATATTCATCAGGGATATTGGCCTGTCTCTGTCTGGTTTAGGAATCAAAGTAATACTGGCTTCATAGAATGAGTCTGGAAGTTTTCCTTCCCTTTCTATTTTTTGGAATAGCTTGAGAAGGATAGGTATTATCTCTGTTTTAAACGTCTGGTAGAACTCCCCTGGGAAGCCATCTGGTCCTGGACTCTTATTTGTTGGGAGATTTTTGATGACTGATTCAATTTCTTCGCTGGTTATGGGTCTGTTCAAGCTTTCTATTTCCTCCTGATTGAGTTTTGGAAGCTGTGGGTGTTTAGGAATTTGTCCATTTCTTCCAGGTTGTCCAGTTTGTTGGCATATAATTTTTCATAGTATTCCCTGATAATTGCTTGTATCTCTGAGGGATTGGTTGTAATAATTCCATTTTAGTTCATGATTTTATCTATTTGGGTCATCTCCCTTTTCTTTTTGAGAAGCCTGGCTAGAGGTTTATCAAATTTGTTTATTTTTTCAAAAAACCAACTCTTGGTTTCATTGATCTGCTCTACAGTTTTTTTAGATTCTATATTGTTTATTTATGCTCTGATCTTTATTATTTCTCTTCTTCTGCTGGATTTAGGCTGTCTTTGCTGCTCTGCTTCTATTTCCTTTAGGTGTGCTGTTAGATTTTGTATTTGGGATTTTTCTTGTTTCTTGAGATAGGCCTGGATTGCAATGTATTTTCCTCTCAGGACTGCCTTCGCTGCATCCCAAAGCGTTTGGATTGTTGTATTTTCATTTTCGTTTGTTTCCATATATTTTTTAATTTCTTCTCTAATTGCCTGGTTGACCCATTCATTCTTTAGTAGGGTGTTCTTTAACCTCCATGCTTTTGGAGGTTTTCCCGACTTTTTCCTGTGGTTGATTTCAAGCTTCATAGCATTGTGGTCTGAAAGTATGCATGGTATGATTTCAATTCTTGTAAACTTATGAAGGGCTGTTTTGTGACCCAGTATGTGATCTATCTTGGAGAATGTTCCATGTGCACTCGAGAAGAAAGTATATTCTGTTGCTTTGGGATGCAGAGTTCTAAATATATCTGTCAAGTCCATCTGATCCAATGTATCATTCAGGGCCCTTGTTTCTTTATTGACCGTGTGTCTAGATGATCTATCCATTTCTGTAAGTGGAGTGTTAAAGTCCCCTGCAATTACCACATTCTTATCAATAAGGTTGCTTATGTTTGTGAGTAATTGTTTTGTATATTTGGGGGCTCCTGTATTCGGCGCAGAGACATTTATAATTGTTAGCTCTTCCTGATGGACACACCCTGTGATTATTATATAATGCCCTTCTTCATCTCTTGTTACAGCCTTTAAAGTCTAGTTTGTTTGATATAAGTATGGCTACTCCAGCTTTCTTTTGACTTCCAGTGGCATGATAAATAGTTCTCCATCCCCTCACTCTCAATCTGAAGGTGTCCTCAGGTCTAAAATGAGTCTCTTGTAGACAGCAAATAGATGGGTGGGTCTTGTTTTTTTATCCATTCTGATACCCTCTGTCTTTTGGTTGGCGCATTTAGTCCATTTACATTCAGTGTTATTATAGAAAGATATGGGTTTAGAGTCATTGTGATGTCTGTAGGTTTCATGCTTGTAGCGATGTCTCTGGTACTTTGTCTCACAGGATCCCCCTTAGGATCTCTTGTAGGGCTGGTTTCGTGGTGACAAATTCCCTCAGTTTTTGTTTGTTTGGGAAGACCTTTATCTCTCCTTCTATTCTAAATGACAGACTTGCTGGATAAAGGATTCTCGGCTGCATATTTTTTCTGTTTAGCACACTGAAGATCTCGTGCCAATCCTTTCTGGCCTGCCAAGTTTCAAAAGAGAGATCAGTCACGAGTCTTATAGGTCTCCTTTTATATGTGAGGGCACGTTTATCCCTTGCTGCTTTCAGAATTTTCTCTTTATCCTTGTATTTTGCCAGTTTCACTATGATATGTCGTGCAGAAGATCGATTCAAGTTACGTCTGAAGGGAGTTCTCTGTGCCTCTTGGATTTCAATGCCTTTTTCCTTTCCCAGATCCGGGAAGTTCTCAGCTATTATTTCTTCAAGTACACCTTCAGCACCTTTCCCTCTCTCTTCCTCCTCTGGAATACCAATTATGCGTATATTATTTCTCTTTAGTGCATCACTTAGTTCTCTAATTTTCCCCTCCTACTCCTGGATTTTTTTATCTCTCTTTTTCTCAGCTTCTTCTTTTTCCATAATTTTATCTTCTAGTTCACCTATTCTCTCCTCTGCCTCTTCAATCCGAGCCGTAGTTGTCTCCATTTTATTTTGCAGCTCATTGATACCATTTTTTAGCTCCTCCTGGCTGTTCCTTAGTCCCTTGATCTCTGTAGCAAGAGATTCTCTGCTGTCCTTTATACTGTTTTCAAGCCCAGCGATTAATTTTATGACTATTATTCTAAATTCACTTTCTGTTATATTGTTTAAATCATTTTTGATCAGTTCGTTAGCTGTTGTTATTTACTGGACTTTTTTCTGAGGGGAATTCTTCCGCTTTGTCATTTTGGATAGTCCCTGGAGTGGTGCGGGACTATTGGGCACTTCCCCTGTGCTGTCTTAAATAACTTGCGTTGGTGGGCGGGGCCGCAGTCAGACCTGATGTCTGCCCCCAGCCCACCGTTGGGGCCACAGTCAGACTGGTGTGTGCCTTCTCTTCCCCTCTCCTAGGGGCGGGATTCACTGTGGGGTGGCGTGGCCCATCTGGGCTACTTGCACACTGCCAGGCTTATGGTGCTGGGGATCTGGCGTATTAGCTGGGGTGGATCGGCAAGGTGCACAGGGGCAGGAGGAGTAGGCTCAGCTCGCTTTTCCTTTGGAGATCTGCTTCAGGAGGGGCCCTGCGGCACCAGGAGGGAGTCCGACCCACCGGAGGGATGGATCTGCAGAAGCACAGCGTTGGGTGTTGGCGCGGTGCAAGCAAGTTCCCTGGCAGGAACCGGTTCCCTTTGGGATTTTGGCTGGGGGATGGGCGAGGGAGACGGCGCTGGCAAGCGCTTTTGTTCCCCGCCAAGCTGAGGTCTGTCGTCTGGGGCTCAGCTACTCTCCCTCCCGTTGTCCTCCAGCCCTCCCGTTCTCCAAGCAGAGCTGTTAGCTTATAACCTTCCAGATGTCAAGTCCCGCTTGCTGTCGGAACACACTCTGTCTGGCCCCTCTGCTTTTGCCAGCCAGACTTGGGGGCTCTGCTTGGCCGGCGGGCCGCCCCTCCGCCCGGCTCCCTCCCGATAGTCCGTGGAGCGCGCACCGCCTTGCCGCCCTTCCTACCCTCTTCCGTGCGCCTCTCATCTGTGCTTGGCTCCGGAGACTCCGTTCTGCTAGTCTTCTGGCGGTTTTCTGGGTTATTTAGGCAGGTGTAGGTGGAATCTAAGTGATCAGCAGGACTCGCGGTGAGCCCAGCGTCCTCCTACGCCGCCATCTTCCCAGCTGTGCCTAGATCACTTTCAATATAAATAAAGACTGCTCAGCATGGTATTTGAAATTTATCATTTGTAATCCTTCCAAATATTTGGTTTCATTCAAAACTGAGAGAAATGACTTCTTTGTATTTAAGGTCTTTGTTCATTTTTAAACAGTTGGTATATTTTTACATTTACCCAACTTGAGAAAAGTGGTTTTATTCATGAATTCAACTATTTATAAAAACTCCATTGTATATAAATTCATAAGACATGGTTTTTATCCTCATAGAGTTTATAATTTAGAAGAAAAAAGAAGTTCTCATTTTGTTTTATGTCTCAGTATGTTCCACATAATTATGACTCTGGTTAAAGTCCTCCACAATTCATTTACTTGTGTGAGCATGGCAGGAAAACACAGGTTAGATCTCTTTCTTTTCCTATCTTGTTCTTTTCACATATCTTTTATGAGTGTCTGCCTATTTCTTTCCCTAACATTACTTTCTCTCTCACATATTTTCTGGCTCTTTTTTTCCTTTTCTTTTGCATGATACCTTGTTTTCTTTCTGTCTCATGCAGAGAGCGGTATGTACAAATGCTTGACCAAATTGCCCGGCAGATGATTGACTTCTACAAAGACATGGTAACTCAGCGAATAATGGACCAGCGCATTTTGGAAGAATTGTACAATTTTAAGAATGTTACTGAAGAACTGACCAGGTAAAATCTGTGATTATCTTAAACACACAACACAGGCCAAAGCCATGTCTTTAAAGAGAATAAAAAACAGGGAAAGTAGAATGGTTAAAAGTGAGGACTCTTTTTTTTCTTTTGTGGGGTTTAGGAAGAGAACGGAGAGGACTGGATGTAGATGTAGAGACATGGGTTACAAAGGTTAACACAAAACTAGGGCTCTGCGTATGTTTGATAGGGAAAAGACTCATGTTCTCCTTCCAGGCCTGAGATGTTGAGATCTTAATCATGTTTATAGACAGTGCCATGATTACAGATGATAAGGTTTAAATCCCAAAGAGGGGGATAGGCATTAAGTAGCAGTCAAGGTTAGTGATCATCTAAGCTCGCGTCAAGATGATTAGTGGCAAGAATGAAAAAGATAAGATAGGCATGTCAGAAGGTAGAACGGAGCAGCCCGGTGGCCTGGCCTGTTAACGTCCGCCTTCTCTCCATTCTGGAGGATCTCCCACATCATCTTTCTGCCCTTTCTAGCCAACCTGATTCCATTACCAAAGCTGCCCGAATTCCATCCAAATGTATGCTAGATTTCTTGATTTGGTTTCTAAGGAGTGAAAACTAGGGAGAGATGTACACATAACTGAGAAGATTCCTGAGTATACAAATCCGATTTCCTGGAACTCTTCAACTATGAATGTAAACTTTCTTTGCTTTATTTCAGGGAGCTGTGTCTGGTTCGGGCCCATGATATGAAATTAACAAAGGAAGCAGAGAAGGTCCATAGGGATTTGGCACAAGCTCTCTTAGATGCTGAAAAGAATGCTAAGTGAGTTACCAAATGTTAACCATTATGTCATCAGGCCTCACAGCTTATTTGAAGGAACAAAATTTTATAGAAACATTTGAAGTTTTTTATTACAACAGTGCTGGGAGGGATTAATATATGTAAGGAACTTTTATGTATATTAACCCCTCCAGGCACCACTTAATACACATCTTGTAAATGTCTTCCTGTGTGAGTTTTCCGTGTCGTAACCCTAGAAGTGGAATTGCTAGGTCACAGGCTACACACAGCCTTGTCTTGCTAAATGTTGCCAAATGCCGTATAAAGTAGTCGTGCCAGTGCACCTTCCTGTCGGTGTAGGAGATTTTCCTTTTGTCCATATTTTTTTTCAGTCTGATGAGTATGAATAAGTGTCTGGTTTTTGTTTTGTTTGCCACTAATTTTCCTAATTAGTAGTGTGAGTCTAGTTCTTTTTTTTAGATTTAAATGAATCCACTACCATCTTAGTGTTTTATCCTATTTCTGGGGTTAGCAAACTTTTTCCGTGAAGGGTCAGATGGTGAGATACGGTTTCTGATGCAACTGTGCAATCCACTCCGCCTTTGTAACGTGCACCACCATGGTGAAAAGGCAGGCAAGGACGATGCCAGGACAGGGCTGTGTTCCAATAAAACCGTTTACTGACACTGAAATTTGGATGAAAATAAAACATTTTCACGTGTCACGAAATACCGTTTTTCTGTTGCTTCTTTAACCATTAAACGTATAAAAAGTAAAATAGGTAAAAAATTAACAATCTGAAATTCTTTGCTTATGTTCTATGCGAAATGCACGTGGTGAGCTGTCTTTAACCCACAGGCTCTAGTTTGCTGAGCCTGATAATTATCATTATCAAATGATAATTTGAGTGCGTTTTTAGTTTTTCTTATTTAACCGATTAAAAAGTAATATTATTATACTATCATAGAAGCAGTATTGTGCCCTGTAAGTAAAGTAGAAAATATAAGCAAGCAAAAATGAATAAAAAATATTATAGTTTCACCACCTAATAGATTACCGATATACGTATCTTAGTATATATTCTTTTTTTCTATGTATATGTGCACACATGCATTGTTTTAAACCAAAATTGTACTGCATATACTGTTCTACAACCTGTTTTTTTTTTTTTTTTTTTTTAGTCAACAGTCTACCTATTTCAGTAAAGTTTCACTTCTTCAATTACCCAGATAATATTCAAATTTTCCCAGTGTTCCCCAAAACGTATTTTACATTGGATTGTCCAAATCAGTATCCAATCTAGGGCCACACATTGTATCTTGTTTTATATTCCTTTTAATCCAGCATAGTCTTCTGCTTTTTATGTGTGTGTGTGTGTGTATTGAAGAGTGACTGGCATGTCAGCAAAAACACAAATGTACACAAAATCTAAATTCAAAGGTATATTCTTTCTTTTATTCTATTTTATTCCTTACTAGACTGAGAAGGATACCTTGATCATCTTTTTAGTGTTGATTTATTTATTTTGAGAGAGAGAGAGAGAGAGGACATGAGCATGAGTGGGGGAGGGGCAGAAAGAAGCAGAGAGAGAATCTCAAGCAGGCTCCGTGCTCTTAGCACGGAGCCTGAAGTGGGGCTCAATCTCACAAACTGTGAGATCATGACCTGAGCCGAAATCAAGAGTCAGACACTTAACCCACTGAGCCACCCAGGTGGCCCACCTTGACCAGTTTTTGCTCACTGAATATACTACTGTTTTCTGTAGCTGATTCACCCTTCTTGTCTTAGGAGATAACTGTTCTATACTTTGTCTTCTGTCCTCATTTGTCTAATAGTATCTCACCATCCTCTTTCTGAGCTGAGGAACTTGCTTTCTAAAAACTAGAAGCAAGCAAGCAAACAATCAAAAAAGTAGACACAAACAGAAGAGAACTCAAGCTCTCACCCCTACATCTACCCACGCCCTGCAGCTGTGCTCATACATTCTATCTTCCCAGCTTTTCCTGTGGATGAACTGTCTCTTCCCAAGGCAAGTCTTTCCACTTGTGTACTGTTACATCCCCACATATCTACTTGAGATATTTTCAGCAAATATTCCCTCTTTCTTCTCTATCTTTAATGTTTCCCTCTCTGCCTGTTTAGTCCCATTAGTATACAAATATGCTATAATTAACACCCATCTCAAAAACAACAACCAAAAAACAAAAAGACTCCCATATCTTAAGATGGCGCACGTATCCCCTTCTAGCTATGGCCCCGTTACCCTGCCCACCTCCCGTCCTCCCCCCAGCCCCCTGCCATTATACTAATCTTTAAAAAATTGTCATACTCAATATGTCCACTCCTGGTCCTCCCCTTTGTCACTTGTGAACCCACTCCAATCAGGCTTTCACTCCCCCAACCCCACCAAAATGCACTTGTCAAAGTGACCAGTGACTCATGTTGTTGAGTCTGAAGGTCGCTTCTCAATTCTCATTTAACCTGACTTAACAGCAGCATTTGTCACAACTGACCAGCTGCTCTTACTTAAAACAATGTCTTTCAGTAGGTTACACTCTCCTAGTTTTCCTCTGCTTTACTATCTGCTCCTTCTTACTGATACCCCTTGCAGGTTCCTTTTCATCTCACCAATTTCCAACTGGCAAAGTGCTTGTTCCTTATTCTGTAGATCTTTTCTGTGTCCATATTTGCTTCCTAAATTACTCTCTTCATTTTCCTGGCTTCCAATGCCATCACCTGTATATACTCAGCTCACAAATATGTATCTGCAGCTTCACCCTTCTTCGCAAATCTGTACCCCTAGTTTCATTCTTTCTCCTTGAATTCCAGACTTACGTATTCAACAGACTTAACACTCTGCTTAGATGCCTAATGTCCCCAACGTGTTCTTTCCCCCAAACCGACTCCTTCCACATTCTTTTCTCATTTCAGTTAATGGCAACTCCATCCTTCCAGTTTCTGGGGCCAAAATGCTTGGAGTCATTCTCTGTCCCTTTCTTTTTCTCACATCTCACACCTCTCTAGTGGCAGATCCTATCTCCTTTCATGATCTGTGCTGACCCCTCACCTCTTTCGTTTGTGCCCTCTGCATGCCTTGCCTGGGGTGTTGTGGGGACCTCTGAATCTCCTTTTTACATCTGCTGTAGTAAGCCCACCACTGTGGGCCTTTCTTCACATTCCAGCCAGTACTGTTGTCAAAAACCAACTTCTGTGTTCTGTAGCCGAAATATAACTCGAAGACAAAGTTTGGGGATAAAGAGGAGTTTTATTACTTTAAGGCAAAGGAGGTTAGAGCAGGCTACTGCCTTCAAAACTGTAGACCTGCCCGGGGTAAAAGGCTGATCTGGGTGGTTTCGCTAGGAATCTGGTACGTGCTGCCAGCCACGTTCCTCATGCCTTCAAGGTGACCTCATGACTAGTGCTGGTGTGGGCCATCTGAGACTTGTGACTAAGTATCAGCGTCGATACCAAGTTCTTGGAACAAAGGATTCTACAGAAAAATAAGTGAAGGGAAAGAGAAGGCTTCAAGAATGAGGAAGAGAAAATTTCATTCAGCTTGAAGTCAAACCTTGCCGAAGCATTAGTGCGTCCATCTGAATTTCCATCCATCTTTACATTTCTATGTGGTGTCAGTATTATCTATTAAAAATTTGACTCAAATAGAATAATGTCATTTCTCTGCTCGAAATTCTGCAGTGGCTCCCCATCTTACGGTAAAAGGCCACATTTTAAAAACATGGTTTACAAGACTCATCCAACCAGAATTTCTCTGACTTCTACTTTATTTCAGTCATGTTGCCTTTGTGCTGTTCTTGAACATACCAGACAGACTCCCCCCTTGGGTCCTGGAACTCTCTTTCCCAGAGAGCTCCCTAGCTTCCTCCTTCCTTCCTTCAGACCTTGTTCCTCCCCCCCCCCCCATTTAAAACTGAGAGCATTTTGTGCTCTCAATCCCCTCTCCCTGATTTATTTTTATCTATTGCACACTACCACTACTTAATATGTTTTCCTTTTTTCTTTATTATCTTTTCCAAATAAACTTTGTAAGGGCAAAGCTTTTGTTTTTGTTTTATTTTGTTTAGTTTTGAATAGCACCTGGCATTTGGTAGGTGCTAAACAGATATTTGTTGAATGAATTTAAAAAATAAGCTAGAACTTCCTTTGTGCTAATGTTCATTATAGGAGCAAAACATCTAAAACCAGAGAGAAAGGGAAGGAGAAGGAGAAAGAAATCTCATTTTCTTTAAAAATTGATGGTTCTGAAGTGGGACTTTTCTTTGTGGTTAGAAATTTTTAGTAATACTTTTTTAAAAATAATAACCATTTGATTGAAGATTAGGAAAAACAGAAACACATAAATAAGGAAGTAAGTATCCATAATTTGTTCTCTGAGTTAAATCACTATTAATATTTTGATATATTTTCTTTTTTCTATTTCTATGTATTTTTTATATAAATGAGATCAAAATGGGTATATAATTTTATCATTTGGGTTTCTCATGTTACAACATGAAAAGTTTTCCCATGTACCAAAGTATTAACAACAGGATCTTTAATTAGCTATATCCTATTTTCATCACAGAGCCATTTATTTGGCCAATCCCTTGTTGTTGGACATTGAGGTTATTTCTGAATTTTCTTCTTTTGCTATTTTAAACAAGGGTCATTAGTTACCTTTTCAAAATCAGTGTCTAACTTTCAGACAGTAACGTGCATAAATCTTAAGGGGATATAACTTGTTGAATCTTCATATGTATATTCCCCTGTGTGACATCTAGGGTGATTAATTTTTCTTACTTACTTTGAACAAGTGGAAGTCTCCAAACAGAGAGGGCTTTCAAGAACTGATGCTGGTAGTTCCTGGCTTTCATCAAAATTAGAAGAATTCTATGTCATTGGCCTTTAATTCTTGTAGCAAAGTTAATATCCCATAGGAGGTAGTATCTCAAATGGCTTGTGAAATGCTATCCCTTTACAACTTCTGTGTTTGCATTTAATCTCACAAGTGCTTTTAATTCCAATTTAATTGTAAACTTCGGTGTAAGTTTGGAAGGAAAAGTTATGTTCTGGTAAACATGAAGAAAAAATAGTTAAGAAAAAGGTACTTAACTTGAATATACTTAATCTTTTGGTTGGTTGGTACAGAATTTCTTTAAACCTTATATTAATTATATATAATTTAAAAGTATAGCAGCTCATAATTACTGGGCTTTGTGTTTAAAAAATTTTTTTTAATGTTTATTTATTTTTGAGAGACAGAGAGAGAGAGCGAGCAGTAGAGGGGCAGAGAGAGGGGGAGACACAGAATCTGAAGCAGGCTCCAGCCTCTGAGCTGCCAGCACAGAGCCCGTCGTGGGGCTCTAATCCACGAGCCGTGAGATCATGACCTGAGCCAAAGTCGGACGCTTAACCAACTGAACCACCCAGGCACTCCTGGGCTTTGTGTTTTTAATGAAGAAGACTGATTCAGGGTGCCTGGGTGGCTCAGTCAGTTAAGCATCAGACTACTGATGTCAACTCAGGTACTGATCTCATGGTCGTCAGATCAAGCCCTGTGTCAAACTGGGCTCCGAGCTGTGCGTGGAGACTGCTTAAGATTCTCTCTCTCCCTATGCTCCTCCCCCATTTGCATGCGTGTGTGCATGTACACGTGGTCTCCTCTCTCAAAAAAAGAATTCTAATTCTATTCTGTATCCTGAGTTTTTAAATGAGATATAGTGTTGTTATTCTGTTGGAATACCATGTTGTGAAAATTCTAGCAAATAAACAATATGAAGAAAAGTGTTTAGAGCAGGTAAAAGTATGTTGAATTTTTTACTTTAAGACTTTTATAAGCTTTATAAATGTGACTATTTTTTCTTCTATTTCACTGTATATTAGTGTTATTAATGTATCCAGCAATTATACCATAATTACTTTATGATGAGTTTTAAAGGAACAAATTGTCTATTTTAGAACAAAGTTGTTTATTTTATTAAAAAATTTTTTTTAAGTTTATTCATTTATTTTGAGAGAGAGACAGCATGCATAGGGGAGGGACAGAGAGAGAGGGAGAGAGAGACTCCCAAGGAGGCTCCTCGCTGTCAGCACAGAGCCCGACATGGGGCTCGAACTCACAAACCATGAGATTGTGACCTGAGCTGAAATCAAGAGTCAGGTGCTTAACCAACTGATCTACCCACATGCCCCCAAAGTTGTTTTTTTTTAAATGTCCACCATCATAACAATTATTCAATAAATGTGAATTCTCAAAAATAAAGTCTGTATATATTTTTTAATTTTTTTTAGGATTGTAGAAGAATACCATGACTTATACACGTTGCAAAGAGGAAGGATGGAGTGTGATATTAAACAGTTAATGTCAGAAAGAGATGTCTGGAGCTCAGCCACATATGAATTGGCCCTAAAGGTTGGTTCATCTGGAATCATAACTCAGACTTCTTTTTTGCTGGATCAGTTTTGCTTTACCATTTTTTTTTTTTTTTTGCTTTACCATTTTTAATAATCTAGACAAAATTTAAAAAATGAAGATGTGTATTTAATTTATGAATAATGTGGCTATGATTGATGGGCCTTGAGAAAGGAAAGTTACATTTTTTTCTTTTGTTTCTTGTCTATTGAGTACCTGGCTATTGCCCAGTTAAGGGCTCTTTTTCTCACCAGAATCTAAGAAGTATAAGGAAGAATACTTTTTCTATTGTTTGTGAGCATGTTAAAATTTTCAACTTCTGCTTATACTAATTATAAACTAGGAAGTGTTATTTATATTTTTCACACAGTGTAACCATATTAGGATTATATCACTTTGGTTCTATTACCTTGGCATCTAAGATGACAAATGAATTGAAATATGGCAGTCTGTAGGTCATTACTGTAATACTTTAGGCAAGTACCAAACATCTGGGACTTGTGTTTACTAAGTATTAACCAGAAATTATGACCCTCAACATATTCACACTTTTGTCTCATTTTCCTCTGGAATGGTCAGACCTCATCTAGTATACAATGTTTCATCCTGATGCAGAATTTTTAAATGACACGTCAAGAAGAAACAATCATGACAGTAAATATATAAGAATATATAAATCAGGGAGCCAGGCATGTTCAGTAGGAATAAAGAAGACAAGTGAGTTTCTTCACTCTAGTAGTATTTAAACAATAGAGAACTGACCCCTTGTAGTGGCTTCTGTGGAAAAATACCTTGAATTGGTGGAGGCTTTGTGTTAGCTCATCCCTAAAGCCCCTCCCAACAGGAAATGACAGCTAGAATGTCACCTTCCTGAAAATAACGACTTTGTCTCTTTTGTTTGTGTCTGGATGCACAGTGTCTAGAAACAGTCACTCATTGAATGACTGTATAATTGGTTCTGTATACCAGTGGTTCTCAAAGTATGGTCCAAGGACACCCTGCGCCCCCTCCCCGCCTCACCAGGGATCCCTGAGACCCTTCCATGAGGTGAAAACTAGTTTCTTCATTATACTAAGAAGTTATTTGCCTTTTGCAGTCTCCTTTGCACACGAGTTACATTGGCTTTACAATGGGATGTTGCAGCCGACTGAATGCAGAAACAAATATGAAAATCCAGCTCTATTAAGGCAGACATTAAAGAGATTTGTAAAAAAGTAAAACAATGATGTTCCTTTCATTATTTTTTTGTTTTAGAAAATATGGTTATTTTTTCATAAAAATACTATTTATGTTAACATATAATGGATTTATTGTTATGTTTAAGTGAATTAACAAATACATATTTTATTAAAAAAATTTTTTTTTAATTTTATTTTTAACTCATTTTATTTTTTATTTTTTTAAATTTACATCCAAATTAGTTAGCATATAGTGCAACAGTGATTTCAGGAGTAGATTCCTTAATGCCCCTTACCCCTTATCCATTTAGCCCATGCCCCCTCCCACAACCCCTCCAGTAACACTCAGTTTGTTCTCCATATATAAGAGTCTCTTCTGTTTTGTCCCCCTCCCTGTTTTTATATTATTTTTGTTTCCCTTCCCTTATGTTCATCTGTTTTGTCTCTTAAAGTCCTCATGTGAGTGAAGTCATGTGATTTTTGTCTTTCTCTGACTAATTTTACTTCGCATAATACATTCCAGTTCCATCCACGTAGTTGCAAATGGCAAGATTTCATTCTTTTTGATTGCCAAGGAATACTCCATTGTGTGTGTGTGTGTGTGTGTGTGTGTGTGTGTGTGTGTGTGTGTATACCACATCTTCTTTATCCATTCATCCATCGATGGACATTTGGGCTCTTTCCATACTTTGGCTATTGTTGATAGTGCTGCTGTAAACATGGGGGTGCACGTGTCCCTTCGAAATAGCACACCTGTATCCCTTGGATAAATGCCTAGTAGTGCAGTTGCTAGGTTGTAGTTCTATTTTTAATTTTTTGAGGAACCTCCATACTGTTTTCCAGAGTGGCTGTACCAGCTTGCATTCCAAACAAATACATATTTTAAATAAGTTCAGTTTTAATTTCCAAAATGGTAAATAGCAAATAGATATAATGCATATGAACAAAAGCTCTTTGGAATCTTCGCTAATTTGTGAGAGCGTTGCTTGGGAGTCTGTGCTATATGTTATCCTTCAGTTTGGTTCCAGTTCAGTAGTTTTAGAAAACACAAATTTATGATTCAAATTAGCTCATGACTTAAATAACAAACTGTGATGGAGTTAATGATTCGATGGAAAATTGATATGTGAATTGGTTTGGGTTTAATAAATCACAGTGGTTTATTAATATCTTAGGTTCCTCATTTCAGTACTTTTTTCAAATAGGTAATTGAAAGAAATAGAGTTGTGTTGGCTAAAAGACTTTACCTCAATGAAAAAGGCTGGAATAAATATGCTAAGCATTTCATCATACTGCTGTCAGCCAAGGTAAAGATCAGTTCACTTAAGTTATGGGAAAAGAGACTCCGGCCTTTGAGGGTTGAAACTGTAAGACGTGTTTGCTAAGTTTATAGGTTACATTTTAAATATAGTTTTGTATTTGTGCTTTATTGTGGGTGGAATGAAAAATCTAAGGAAATGTAGACAAATGCTTTTTATATAATTGTCTTCTATCCTAATTAAAGCACTGTAAGCAATTTATCTAAGTTAATAATACTGAAAATGTTATTTATAGACTTATCATTCTATTAGTGTTTAAGCTAAAAGTAAAATGTAAGTAGCTGTGCATTTTTTGCAATTTTATGTGAAAATTCAAAGAGCATACTTGGTCGAAAAGGAGAGAAGTGGCATTTAGTGTGTTCTGGGGTCATACCATTTACACTTGTCATTTAATTTAATTCTTTTTTAAAAATTTTTAAACTTTATTTCTTTATTTTTGAGAGAGAGAAAGAGAGACAGACAGACAGAGAAAGGGAGTGTATGCGAGCAGGGGAGGGACAGAGAGAGAGGGAGAGAGAGAATCCCAAGCAGGTTCTACACTGTCAACAAGGAGCCTGATGTGGGGCTTGATCTCATGAACTGTGAGATCATGATCTGAGCCAAAATCAAGAGTCAGACCCACTTAACCCACTGAGCCACCCAGGTGCCCTTTATAGTAGGGTCTTTATTTTTTGGATAAGAAAAATTAACCCCAAATAAATGAAATCGTCTCCCCCAAGGTTACATAGCCAATAACTGGCTAGGATTCACATTTGGTTTTGTTTGGCTTTGAAATTCCTGTTCTTTCCAATGTACCACACTACCTCCCATGAAAGTGGGGAAATTGGGCTCATGTTGCAAAGGAAAAAATCATGTCCCTAATATTTTATGTACCGTGGAAAATCTACCAGCAAAGGCACTATGTGATGTTACTGATGATATTTTGAAGGAGAACTATCTTCTCAATTTTGATCCATTTTCTATGGATATCTCTAGTATTACAATATCAATACACTAATTAACATTATTAGCATATGCTAATAAGTATCATGTGAATAAGTGAATAAGTAGTTTGATTTTATGCGTATTATCTAGGACACTGCAGACCTTGCACTGTTGCAGAAATTGACACAGAAATGGAGAAACTTAATGAATAAATTTAAAAACGAAGTGGAACAAAATGAAGAATCTGTAAGGGAGAGATTGCAAATTGTTAAGGATGGCCTTACCAAATGGCAGCAGTTTTTCAGAAATAATAGGTGGGTTACAAGAATCTTTTTTTTTAAGTGTTTTGTTTTGTGGGTTTGTTTTATTTTAGAGAGAAAGAGGGAGAGAAAGAGTGGGGGGGGGGGGGAGAGAGAGAGAGAGAGAGAGAGAGAGAGAGAGAGAGAATGAATCTTAAGCAGGCTCTACCCTGAACGTGGAGCCCAGTGAGGGGCTTGATCCCATGACCCCAGGATCATGACCTGAGCCAAGAGTTGGATGCTCAATTGACCGAACCACCCAGTTGCCCTGGGTCTACAAGACTCTTGGTTTTGATTATATTGTGTCATGTCTGGTAACTCAGTCCAGTTCTTTCTTTCTCTCTGGTTCTCTTTTACCATGTAATAACTCTAACATTGATTTTGGTGGGGTAACTAGCAGCCTTTCCAAGGGTGCAGTCCTGCTAGGAGCTTGAGTGGTTTTGTGGTTTCTGGTGCTAACCATCTCTATAGTCCATCCTGACCTCTCTACCCAACTGCTGCCTCTATTTCAGTTCAGCTTCTTTCCTTTTCTTTCCTCCCCTCTTCTTCCCTCCCCTCCCCTCCTCTCCTTCCCCTCCCGCTCCTCTCCTCTCCTCTCCTCTCCTCTCCTCTCCTCTCCTCTCCTCTCCTCTCCTCTCCTCTCCTCCCCTCCCCTCCCCTCCCCTCTCCTCTCCTCTCCTCTTCCCTCCTCTCCTCTTCCCTCCCCTCCCCTCACTTCCCCTCCCCTCCCCTCCCCTCCCCTCCCCTCCCCTCTCCTCTCCTCTCCTCTCCTCTTCCCTCTCCTCTCCTCACCTCACTTCCCCTCCCCTCCCCTCCCCTCTCCTCCCCTCTCCTCCCCTTCCCTTCCCTCCCCTCCCTCTCCTCTCGTTTCCTTTTCTCTCATGTCAACATATGTCATTATTATTGGCAAACCTGAATATCTAGATCCATCTGCATGTGCAGAGAAATAGAACCAGTGGGTGGCAGTTATAAGGAGATTGATTCTGATTGGTGTTATACTTTATAACAATTAGAGAAATCTGACAATGGCTGCCTATAAAGTAGTTAAGTCAAGGTGGGATGATGAAATCACAGCTAAAGTTAGTGGGAATCTGGACTTTGAATCTAGTCTTGACTCAATGATTTCTAAGGTTTTTTAAAACTTTAAGATGCTTGGTTTGTTGAGGAAACACATTTAGGAACCGGTTCCATTTCAGATTGAGGACAATGGTATCGGTTTTTCAGATCCTCTAAGGTTTTCCAGTTAGTAGATTTTTTGGAAGTTCTGGAAGCTGAAGCTCGTACATATCCAAGCTGGTGACTACTGCCATTTCCTGTTTTTGCTGTTTGTTGACTCTTAGCTGGTTAGGGGAGCACGGAGAGCAGGGTTCACTTTTCCCTTTCTCTTCAAGAACTTCTTTATCAAGAGCTTTCGCCTTGTGAGACTTCAGAGATATTAAAAGAAACTCTTTCTTGCCAGAAGTTGGGACTCCTGAACTAAATGTTGAGTCTTAATTATTCATTAGGCTTCCTATTCATTACATATTGTTTTGGCTGCTGTATTTAACAGGAATTATTCTTATGATGATCTAATTTTGGGTGTCAGAGACCCAGACACTGCCCTGTCAGTACTCTTATGGCCTCTGACCTTATAACTTGATTGCTCAGGTCTGATTGGAGCCTGAATTTATGTTTATACTTATATTTACATTTGCAAATTTAAAGATGAATGCCTGTAAGGAAAGGGGCTAACCCTGGAAGGCATGCTTGGAAATCATTCAGGAGAAACATAATGTTATTATGCAGTATACAGATTCATGATTTTCTTTCTTCTTTTTTTTTTTTTTTAATGTTTTTATTTATTTTTGAGACAGAGAGAGACGGAGCATGAGCAGGGGAGGGGCAGAGAGAGAGGGAGACACAGAATCTGAAGCAGGCTCCAGGCTCTGAGCTGTCAGCACAGAGCCTGATGCAGGGCTCGAACTCACGGACTGTGAGATCATGACCTGAGCTGAAGTCAGACGCTCAACCGACTGAGCCACCCAGGCGCCCCAGATTCATGATTTTCTTTGTTTATATACTGTTCTGAGACCCTGCTCTTATTCTTTTTCATTCTTCCAGTGAAAAAGACATTTTATCTTCTGATAAAGAAAATATATTTGAATCAGTTATTCCAGATTTCAAGCAGTGGCAAAAGGTAAGACATTCTAATGAACTGTTTGGTAATCAAAGTGCTGTTTGTAAATTGCCACTTTTCACCAATGAATGAGTCACATCTCATCCTTTAAGAATGCCATATGGCATTTTATGAAAGACAGAGAAAATAGCAAGACTCCAGGGACTTTTAAAAATACGCTTAAGTATTTTATTTTCAGCTCTATTTTAGATTTGGGGGCCAAATAAAGTTAGGCTGCCAGAAAAAATTGGGAAAAGATACTTGGGTGGCAGTGAGGGTCATTCTGATTCTCTCTTCTAATCATCAGATAGAAGTAACGTCTGTACCTCTCCCGTACCTGGCTTTTGTCTCAAGAACAACTTGGACTTTTAAAATTCAGAACATCTTTTTAAAAAATTGGGGTCTGATATAGACATACCGTAAAATATACCAGTTTAGTGACTTTTAAGTGTGCACTTCAGTGGCATTAAGTGTACTTATTGTTTGTTGTGCACCTGTCACCACCGTCCATGTCCAGACTTGATTCATCTTCCTGAACTGAAACTTTACCCAATAAACACCAAGCCTCCTCTATTTCCTTCTCTCTAGCCGCTGGCAACCACCATGTGCTTTCCGTCTCTATATTTTTGACTACTCTGGGCACTGGAATTACAGTATCTGTCCCTTTGTGACTTATTTCCTTTAGCATAACGTCCTTAAGGTTCATCTGTCTGGTAGCATGTGTCAGAATTTCCTTCCTTTTATAGGCTGAGTAATACTCCACTGCATGTATATACTACACTTTGTTTATTCATAACATACATTTATTTATTTATTTATTTATTTATTTATTTATTTATTTATTTATTTTAGGTTTATTTATTTTGACAGCAAGGTAGAGCATGAGCACGGGAGGGGCAGAGAGGGAGGGAGAGAGAGAATCCCAAGTAGGCTTCAAGCCATCAACACAGAGCCTGACACGGGGCTTGAATTCACAAACTGTGAGAATGTGACCTGAGCCAAAATCAAGAGTCAGTTGCTCAACCGACTGAACCACTGGGGCCCCAATAACATCTTTTTAAAAGAGTTTGAGCTTTGAAAATAGATTTCTTTAATCAAACTACTGTTATGTCCTAGCCGTCTGACAAAGGAAAATATATAAGATATTGAAATCCTCCAAAGTGAATGTGAGACTCATGGCCTGAAGAAGTCTCATCCAGATCCCAGGAAGCCGTTTTCTTGTCTTATGGAATGACTTGAGCAGAATATTCTCAAAATTGAGGATGTTTTTTGTCCTATTTATCATATAGCTAGTTTAGTGACTTTACTGTTTATCTGGCAATTTTGACATTGAATAGGTAAGATTGAAAAAAAATCATGCTGCTTTATTTAGTAGGAATAATAATTCTCATTCATTAAGCACTTTGTCAGGCTGAAGGTACTTTCCATACATTACCACACGTACCAAGGGATACAGGTTTTATAATCCCTGTGCCAGATGGGGAAGTGAAATTTAGAGATGTTAAGTAATTTACTGAAGTTGTCTATAAATGGTAACTGGCAGAGTCAGACCAGTCCAGGTCTCTCTAGCTACCAAATCCTTGCCCTTAATTGCTCTGCTACATTGCTTCTTTGTACTAATTCCTCTTTTTGAAGCATGGGTGATTTGTTTGCATTTTCTGAGTCACAAATATGTAAATTGCACTTTTATAGGCTTTGGACTTGGGGTTAGACAAATAGAACACAACAGATACATTCTAGCAACTTTCCCAGTCTAATGGGGATCACGTAAACAGGTCTATTATATCCTCACCAAAGCACAGAGTAATTAAACATGCTCAGCTCCCTGGTCCTTCTTTGCCTGTCATTCGTTTTTACTCAAAGAGGACTTAATATAATTATTTTCATTTTGGTAAGCTATGGGTTATCTTATGGGGTGTTATAATTAATTTAAATTCACTTAATTTTGAAAATGAAGCTATGTCATATGAAAAAATGGTATGAACAGATAATAATAGGATATATAACTCCAAAATAATTGGTAGATACTGGGAATTAAAGATATGGGTAGACTTTGATGAAATCATTAGGGAATAATAGTCTAATTTCCTTACCCTCTCTCATTCTCTAGATGCTGAATGAAGATAAAGAAAAGTTTACTGGAGATTTTCTGGTGTCGAAATATGATTCTCTCAAGATTATTAAACATTTACAGGAAAACTGGACAGATATTGGGTTTGGGATATTTGGTCGCCATAAAAGTATGGAGGGGGAGCTGCCACCAGAGCAACAGCACATGAAGGAAATTGTGAAAACCATTGGAAGACTCTACAAAGAATTTGAAATAAGAATAAATGGGGATAATGGTAAGGAAAAAACAATGATACAATGCTTGACATTATGACATTATAAAGCATTTTGATAGTAATTATTATTTGTATTACAATTACTATTTAAAATCTAAATAATAGCGATTATATTTATAATACAACTTATATTTAAAATCAAAATAATACATACACATGGTTTTAAAAATTAAGCAAAAGAAAGCACTGAGCACTGCTTTATTGAGATGTAATTCATATGCAATGCAATTCCCTGTTTAAAGTATGCAGTTCAGTGATTTTTACTACATTCACAGATGTGAGCCACCATTACCACAGTCAATTATAGAATATTTTTCTCAAAAGAAACCCTGTACCCTTTAGATCTCGCTCTTTTGTCCTCCCATCCCTGATTTTCTGTCTCTGTGGATTTCTCTATTCTGGACTTTCGTGTGAATGGGATCATATAGTACGTGATGTTGTGTAACTGACTTCTTTCATTTAGCGTAATGTTTTAAAGGTTTACCTATGTTTTAGCATGTGTCAGTACTCTATTCATTTTTATAATGAATACATTCCATTGTATGTGTATATCACATTTTGTATATCATTTCTTTTTTATATATAGTTTCTTTTTTTAATGTTTATTTTTGAGAGAGAGAGAGAGAGAGCGTACACACAAGTGGGGGAGGAGCAGACAGAGGGGGACAGGGGATCTGAAGCAAGCTCTGCATTGATAGCAGAGATCCTGATGTGGGGGCTTGAACTCACAAACCACAAGATCATGACCTGAGCTGAAGTTGGACACTTAACCAACTGAGCCACCCAGGTGCCCCTTGTGTATCATTTCATACATTGATGGACATTTGGGTTGTTTCTACTTTTTGGCTATTATGAATAATGCTGATAAAAATTTTTGTTTACACATTTCTGTGTGGAAATAGTTTTCATTTCTCTTAGGTATATATCTAGGAGTAAAGTTGTTGGTCAACTAGTAACTCTATCTTTAAGTTTTTGAGAACTGTCACACTGTTTTCAAAGACGCTGGATTGTTTTATATGCCCATCCCCAGTATATGAGGGTTCTGGTTTCTCCA
Source organism: Panthera onca (assembly GCF_046562875.1). NCBI lineage: Eukaryota > Metazoa > Chordata > Mammalia > Carnivora > Felidae > Panthera > Panthera onca. The sequence goes on from NC_138355.1 coordinate 23,836,294, forward strand.
CATCCTTGCCATCGTTATCTGACTTTTTGATTCTAGCCATACTAGTGAATGTGTAATAGTATCTCATTGTGGTTTTGAGTTATGTTTTTCTGATGATTACTGACGTTGGTATTTTTAAAAAAAAATTTTTTTTTTTAACATTTATTTATTTTTTTGAGACAGAGAGAGACAGAGCATGAACGGGGGAGGGGCAGAGAGAGAGGGAGACACAGAATCGGAAGCAGGCTCCAGGCTCTGCGCCATCAGCCCAGAGCCTGACGCGGGGCTCGAACTCACGGAGTGCGAGATCGTGACCTGAGCTGAAGTCGGACGCTTTAACCGACTGAGCCACCCAGGCGCCCCTGATGTTGGTATTTTTTAAGGCTTATTAACCATTTATGTTTCTTCTTTGGAGAACTGTCTATTCAGACAGATCCTTTGTCCATGTTTTAATTGGGTTATTTATTTTTCTGTTATTGAGTTGTAAGAGTTCTTTATAGGTACAAAAGCTTTTTAAGATATATGAATTGTAAGTATTTTCTATGATTCTATGGGATGTTTTTTTCATTTTTTTGATGGTGTCCTTTGCAGTGCAAAAATTTTAAATTTTTATGAAGTTCAATTTATCTTTTTTTCTTTTTTTTTTTGTTTGTGCTTCCAGTGCCATGTCTGTGAATCCTCTTCCAAATTTAAAGTCATGAAGTTTATCCTTATGTATTCTAAGAGTTTTACAGTTTTTGCTCTTATGTTATGGTATTTGACCATTTCGAGTAATTTTTGTATATTGTGTGAGGTAAAGGTCTAACTTCATTCTCTTGCATGTGAATATCTAATTATCCCACTACCATTTTTTAGAAATGTATTTCCCACATTTAAAGGCCTTGACACCCTTGTCAAAAATTAGTTGATGGTAGTGGTTTATTTCTGGACTCCTAATTCTTTTCCATTGATGTATATGTCTGTCATTGTGTCAGTATCAAACTATCTTAATTCCTCTTGCTTTGTAGTAAGTTTTAAAATTGATAAGTGTGAGGAGTCCTACTTTATGTGTTTTATGATTGTTGTGGCCATTTTGAGTCACTTCCAATTTCATCTGAATTTTAGAAACAGCTTATTAATTTCTATAAGGAGAGGATATGCTTGGATTCTGATAGGGATTTTATTACATCTATGGATCCGTTTGGGCAGGTTTGACATTTTAACAATGTGAAATCTTCCAATCCATGAACATGGGATGTTTTTCCAATTATTTGGATCTTTAGTTTCTTTTAACAGTGTTTTCTACAATTCTGAGAATGTTTTGCACTTCCTCTTCTCCTCCCCCTCCTCCTCCTCCTCCTCTTCTTTCTCCTCTTCCTCCTCCTCCTCCTCCTTCTTCTTCTTCTTCTTCTTCTTCTTCTTCTTCTTCTTCTTTCTTCTTTCTTCTTTCTTCTTTCTTCTTTTTTAGGAGTGGTCAAAAGAACAGATATTAACTTATTTATTTTATGTTTTTGTTTTGTCTTCAGGAATAGAATTTAGTGCTTCATCACTTACATATAACACCCAGTGCTCATCGCAACAAGTGTTTTCCTCAATGCTTCTCATCCCTTTAGCCCTTCCTCCCCCTCCACCCAACACCCCACTAGCAACCTTCAGTTTGTTCTCTGTATTTAAGAGTCTCTTATGGTTTGTCTCCCTCTCTGTTTTTTTTGTTTTTTTTTTTTTATTAATGTTCATTTATTTTTGAGATAGAGAGAGACAGAGCATGAACGGGGGAGGGTCAGAGAGAGAGGGAGACACAGAATCCGAAACAGGCTCCAGGCTCTGAGCTGTCAGCACGGAGCCCGATGCGGGGCTTGAACTCACAGACTGTGAGATCATGACCTGAGCTGAAGTTGGACGCTCAACCGACTGAGCCACCCAGGCGCCCCTCCCTCTCTGTTTTTTATATTATTTTTGCTTACCTTCCCTTATGTTCATCTGTTTTGTATCTTAAATTCCATATATGAGTGAAATAATAAAAGATTTATCTTTTTCTGAGTGGCTTATTTCACTTAGCCTAATACATTCTAGTTCCATCCATTATATTACAATATAATTTATTATTTATTGGCATTTTATAATTTAGTATTAAAATGGCAGACTTATGACTACTTTTAAAAGTTATTACTTTTCTCACTTTTCTAGGTATCTCTAAAATTCTTTCAAGTTTGATTAGTTCTCTTGAATTCTGTTCTTTCAAGATGGAAAGTGTCCTGGAGTTTCCTGAAATGTATCTTAAAGAATACGAGGAACTTAATGAAAAAATTAATGAAATAATATCTCAGTTGGATGCCTCATTAAACATTGTTGGTACCATCCCTCCGTATATAGACACGGATTCTGGCTCGTAAGTTCCCATAGCTTTCTACGGGACAGAAGGGAATCCCCACTTCTCCACTGCATTTTCCCAGTACCTAGCCTCAGCGACAGGCAAGGAGTGGGGGTGGGGGTCCGAGGAGAAACCTTGGATGTTCTTTTCCTTCCAGGAAAAAAGCCCTCAACTGGGAACTGGAAGATGAGGGAACTCTGTGTCCATAACTCCAGCAGTCTGGAGTGGAGTGTCTGCCTCACTGAGCACCGAGGGGAAAGAGAGAGAAGAGTCTTGTTTCAAATACCGTAGACTCTCCTTGCCTTTCTTACTGAATTTTCACAGATTGTCTTGTCCACATGTTTCTGCGGTTGCTGTTCGTTCCAGAGGCTTTCAGTCGTTTGGTTTTGTTTTGTTTTTCAAACAGTTCTCACCCAGATTCACTAAGGAGTGGATCAGCTTTGCTCCTCACACTGTCATGTTGGAAACTGATCTCTTGAGAATTTTAAAATTCATTTTTCTCACTTTGTGATCTCACTGCCTAGAAGTGAATGTAAAGGGTAGGAGTGTGAGTTTCTACAGTAGAGAGTTAGCACTGAAGGTAAGATCTACATTGTCCCAAGAGCATCATGCCAGTTGCTACCTGCATGGGGTTAGGAAGGCGATGACAAGGAGTAAGCCATTATACCAGGTGATTTAAGGTTTTGATTCACCTTTCCTGAATTCTCAAACAATTGGCAACACCTAAGTTTACTAGGTCCGGTGAAATAAAACCCTTTCTTTTAGCTGATAGTTTAACTTTTATACTCTATGTGAGTCACTTATCTTTATTTTGTTTGACTTTTCCTTCAGGGTGCTTCAAGCACAAATATTTAACATGATTCAACAATGGCTTTTGAAGATAGGCAATGAGATTAACAATGGTAACATTGAACTTCAGCACCAGGTATATACTTGTAGGGGTTTGTGAAATTATATTTTGCCTTGGCTGGGAGTTTTCTTAAAAGAAAAACTAGGTCATAACTATCCAATTGAAGCAGGAGGTTGGGAGGGCAAAATGGGAACTTATGTGATGTAATTACTCAAATGATTTGTATGGATATTTATTTTTAAATTTTATTTTACTTTATTTTTCTTCTTGAGAGAGTGTGCAGGGGAGAGAGAGAGACAGAAACAGAGAAAGAGATAGAGACAGAGAATCTTAAGCAGGTTCCATGCTGAGTGTGGATCCCACAACCCTGGGATCATGACCTGAGCTGAAGTCAAGAGTCCCAGTGCTTAACCAACTGAGCCACCCAGGTGCCCCTGATTCTAATTTTAAATTCAGCTATGAACCTAAATTCAGCATGCCCTAGATTCTACCATTTAATCTCTACAATACAACTTTGAAATGAAGATAATAATGTTTCTGTTTGTTTATTAGGGATGGTTCAAGGATCAATTAATATTTTATGTAAGCAAAAATGAGTTATTTGAATGAGGGTGTAAATCCAGGCCATTGATATAGGAAAGAACAGTTAGGAATTTATTTACTTTGAGAAGCAGCAGGGGTATAGCTTGTGAATGTGGGGGGAAATATCTTTAACTTGTGAAATCACAAGTCAGGAAGTGTTGCCCTTTTCCTGGTGTGTTAATTAAGTTATGAAAACACATTCATCAACATTCCTTTAGGTCATTAACAACCTTTCCTTCCGAGGTGGGGAGCTTGGGTTTTAGTACCAGCTAGGCTCCCAAGTTTGATTTTTATTTGTCCATTTAACAACATTTATTAAGCACTTAATTCTCTGTCAAGTACTATGTGTGGTTTTGAGGGATAAAATGATGGCCCATGTCTTAAAGAGACGCATAGGCTAATTGAGGTGACAGATGTGCAAACAGTTCTAATAGACATGTGTACAGAACAGTATAGAAACGTGGGGAAAGGATCAAATTAAAGCCAGTGGAAGTTAAAAAGACTTCTCAGAGTAGGTCATGTGTAAGCCTAGAAGAATACTTAGGGACTCATCAGAGAAAGGGGATAGGGCATTTGAAGGGTATGGCATGTTTGACTTTTGCATTTCATGATGTTTTCTGCATTTTATGTCTGGGACCGAGCCTCAGCAAACACCATAATGCAGAACTTCCAAAACTTGACTGGTTCCCACTGCTGCCTGTGCCTCAGTGTTCTCGCACTCCTAAACCAAAAGAAACCCCTCACAGTTCAGTTTATTAAGTAGATAGTTTCGAACAACTTACTAAATATTTGTGTCCTAATAACTTAGTAACTGTTTGGAAAAGCAATACGTGTTAAAATAGTTAAACAAGGAGGCCATTATACTGGGGTAGCTCTGGTCCCTTTGGTAGCCTCTATAAACAAACCAAAGCCAGAGTCAGTACTTGAATCTAAGAAAACAAAACCCAAGGACTGATCATAAACAGGCAACTAGATTTTCTTGAATATGAAAAAATGGAACTCAGGAACATCTGTCACAAGAGCCAAATAACTAAATTTTCCCAAATAAGGCAACATTTGAGTTATAGTCAATTAAATAATTGCATTGCTTTGCTTCAGTGTCTTCTCTATAAAAATCTTTTTCCTGGCCCCTGCCTGCAGAATGCCCCTGACCATTTTTTGGTTTTGACACGGCCTGATTCTAATTGCTTGCTCAAATAAGCTTTGCAAAATTTAATGTCTTAGTTTAACTTTTTAGATAATACATATGTTGAAAGAAAAAGAAACCCTTTTATTCTCATTTAATCAACATTATTTACTAATACAATGTATGCACTTAACTACTGGACAACTTCTCTAACCTTGAAACCTGATGGGACGGTGCCACCCTCATTTCTTGTTGAACCTCGATTTTCCCAAAGTACTTTTTTTTTTTTTTTTAACCACACAACCACCAATAAAACCAGCTTTGCCAAGGAAAGATGTCATCAAAAGTGATAGAGTGCATCCAGTGTTGAAACTGTGAACTATGTCAAGTTCATGCTGTGCTGATAGGTGTCACACATCGCTATTATTTCCCTCAAGAATTTAAAACCCCATGACATCCTTGAGAATTTACTTTAGAGCTCTGCAATGTCTTAGTGCACAATTGGGGAACTGCAGCTTTAATGGGTTAATACCCTTGACCAAACTAAAGAGGAAGAGGGTAGTGTAATGTAGTATAATGAGCGAAAGAAAACAAGGTTATCCTAGCTGAGTAGTGATGATTTGATTTCATTAAGAATGGTAGTGTTCATATGTGGATCTTGAGAAACTTAACAGAAGACCATGGGGGAAGGAAGGGGACAAAAATAGTTACAAACACAGAGAGAGGGAGGCAAACCGTAAGAGACTCTTAAATACAGAGAACAAACTGAGGGTGGATGGGGGGGTCGGGGAGAATGGGTGATGGGCATTGAGGAGGGCACTTGTTGGGATGAGCACTGGGTGTTGTATGTAAGTGGTGAACCATGGGAATCTACCCCCAAAACCAAGAGCACACTTTACATACTGTATGTTAGCCAATTTGACAATAAATTATGTTAAAAAAAAAAAAAAAAAAGAATGACAGTGTTGTTGGAGCACCTGGGTGACTCAGTCATTTGAACTTCCAGGAAACTCTTGATTTCCCCTCAGCTTATGATCTCAGGGTCATGAGATCGAGCGCCCTGTTTTGGTCTCTGTGCTGGGTGTGGAGGCTATTTCGGATTCTCTCTCTGTTCCTCTCCCTCTGTCCCTACCCCCTTCAAAAAAAAAAAAAAAAAAAAAAAAAAAGAAAAAAGAATGGTAGTGTTGTTGCAAGTTAGAAACAGGTATGCTTTCTATTTTTAAATTTGGTATGGTTTTTACTGTTTGATTTATTTAAAACGAGTCATTTATATTATAATCATGTTTTAACAGATGGATGAGTTGCATATATCTATGATCCAGTGGATGGTAAGCTTGCTGATTTTAATGGTGCCTGACTTTACTGACCAAGACACTCTCCCAAAGTTGGAAAAGGAAAGTGCTGAGAAACATGATGTAAGAGTTGCAAAGTTAGAGCTGGACGCAATCGCACTGGCCAGAAAGTTGTCGCAATACTCCAGCTATTTGAACAGGTGAAACTATCTGATTATTTTATTATTGTCCTTTTGAAGATTAAATGTGACATAAAGCAGAGGAGATAAGGGCGGTGAGGTAGCAGCAATCAGGGATTGTTTTCAAACCTTGAAAGAAATATTAGTTCAGTTTTTAAAGCAGCTTCAACACTGCCCGGTTGAAATATGTGATTTTAGTGTTTTCCCATTGGCTTTAGAATTCTTTTGAACACAGTGTTACCATAGGCAAGGTGGGAAGTGTATACTTATACGGGAGAATTAGTAAAAAGAAAACCAAATCAAACCAAAAAGGCCCACTTGTTTGCGTTAATAAGATACATCTTGCATGTTTGCACACACTGCGGGGGTGGGGGGGGCATTTTTGAAGAAGCTTGTAATTCCCTATGTAATTCCATGCAAAACTGAATGTACACTTATATTCACTAAATCTATTTAGTTTCACCAAACACCAACTGAAACGTCTCTTAAGAAAACCCAAATGAGGGGCGCCTGGGTGGCGCAGTTGGTTAAGCGTCCGACTTCAGCCAGGTCACGATCTCGCGGTCCGTGAGTTCGAGCCCCGCGTCGGGCTCTGGGCTGATGGCTCGGAGCCTGGAGCCTGTTTCCGATTCTGTGTCTCCCTCTCTCTCTGACCCTCCCCCGTTCATGCTCTGTCTCTCTCTGTCCCAAAAATAAATAAAAAACGTTGAAAAAACAAAACAAAACAAAACAAAACAAAAAAAAAAAGAAAACCCAAATGAAAAAACCCCTATATCTGAAAAGCTAGAAGATTCTTATCAAATACAGATAAGGTCTGAAAAATTATAATTTTTTAACTAGGAAGCATAGGTTAGTACAATTGCTTCAAATTCAGGAAGTAGCTTTTATTTTCATTCAATGTTACCCATGGTCAAGAGTGAGAAGAATGAAGAGGAGGAACAGGACAAGGGTGAGAAACTTGAGAGACAGATTATTTTCCTTCGTGAGTCAATAGTTTAATTATTATGGTAAACTTCCATGGTATCTGAATTTAAAACACTTAGAAGAGGAACCAATAATAAATAGGTCATGCTGTGTGTGTGTGTGCTTTTATTTTATTTTATTTTTTCCAGTTGTTGCAAAGGGATGGTAACAGCTATGGCTCTGAATAAAGCAGGTCACTTAGAAAAAAATCCTACTAAGGATCTTCATGAACTGAATGAGATGAAGGTAACACTATCTTCCCCTTTTGTTTTGTTTGTTTTAGCAGACTTCTTAGGTTGACTTGTATTACAACAAACTACACGTATTTAAGGTGTACTGTCTGGTAATTTCTAAATTATGGATACACCCATACAATGATTATTATTTAAAAAAAAAGAAAATATCTAACACATTCAAAGTTTCCTTGTACCCCTTTGTAATCTCTCCTTCCAGCGTCATCCTGCCCCCATGCAAGGTCTGATCCATTTTCTAACACCAAAGATTATTTTTATTGTCTAGAATATATAAATAGACCCATTCAGAATGTGTACTTTTTTGATCTGACTTCGTTACTTGGCATAATTATTTTGAGAATCACACATATTGTTGCTTTTATTAAAATTGCATGCTTTTTAGTGCTGAGTAGTATTTCATTATATGGATATACACAATTTATCCATTCTCTGTTGATGGGCATTTGAATGCCAGTTTGGGTTATTACAAAGCTTTAATGCATATTCATGTATATATGCATCTCTTTCATTTCTCTTGAGCAGATATCTAGGAATGGAATGTCTAAGTCACATGGTATGTATGTGTTGAACGTTTTAAGAAACTGTCAAACTATCCTCCAATGTGGTTAAACCATTTTACACTCCCCGCCAGCAGTTTATGAATGTTCCCCATGGCCACTTCCTCACCAATGCTCACCGTGGTCTGTCATCCATAGTGGATATTGTTCTAGACATTCTGTTGTGTTCTCTTGATCTGTTTGTTGACATTGTCACCATTATCAAGCGGTCTTGATTACTATGGTCATAGAAGAAGTTTTGAAATCCAGTAGTGTGTATCCTTCAAATTTGTTCTTCTTTTTCAAGATTGATCAAGCCGCCTGGATTAAAATCCAAGTGCTTTGCTTAACTATATATATGACCTTGAGCAAGATGATCAATTGCTCTGTCCTTCAGTTTCTACATCAAAAAAATGAGAAGAATAATGGTACATATTTCTGTTCTCACCACAAGAAAAAAATTTGTAACTATGTATGGTGACAGATACTAACTAGGCTTATTGTGGTGATCATGTTGCAATATACGCAAATATTGACTCATCAGGTTGTTCACCTCAAACGAATACAATGTTATTTTTTGTGTGTGCATTTGTTTTGGGGTTAATCCATTTTTTAAAATTTTAATTTTTTAAATTAATTACGTTTTTAATTAAATTGCAGTTAACATTACAGTATTATACTAGTTTCAAGTATACAATATAGTGATTCAACAATTCCCTGCATCACAAGTGCCCTCCTTAATCCTCATCGCTTATTTCACCCATCCCCCCAGCCACTTCCACTCTGGTAGCCATCAGTTTGTTCCCAGTGTAATGTTATTTCAATTATACCTCATAAAAAATAATAGCACATATTACATACTGAATGAATTAATATTGCACATGCTTAGAACAGAGTCTGGCATATAATTAAAGCCAATTAAATGTGGGCTATTTCTATTGTTATTGCTATGCAATCACAGTTGACCTGGTCAGCTGCGAAACATTTGTTGGGACCGACCGTTTGCCTGTAGTAAATGCAGCAGCCTTTCTGCATCTGGTTTTATGGCACAGCACAGCTCCTTGCCCCATTGCAACCCAGATCCCCAAATCCTGTTGATAAGAGATGGTATGATTTCAGGTCTGTGTTCATAGAGACTCATTTCTGCACAAATCTTTGAACTGAAGTGATAAAAAGTTAATTGAATGGAGTTGTATTTAGAGTTGTACTTAACAGCTCCTCGATAGAAGGAGTGAATAAATGAGTTGTTACAGTCTGATTTTTTCTGCTTAGTAATTATCTTTGATCTCTTCTCAGAGAGAATGTCATGAGTGGATCACCACATGTTCTCACCTCCTTTCTGGGCTTAAAGGCAGAATAATAAAGTTACTGACACCGGAAGAAAAGGAGTACCTGTTTGGAGAAGAGGTATTTGCCATGTGTTGGCATTGATCATTATTCAGCCTCGTCCTGTATTGCAATAGATAAGGTTTCAGTGACTTTTTCCTATCAGTGTTCTGAGTCCTCACTTATTTACCAGAAGAGAATGTGGTCCCTGACCAAGAGCATTAGTAGTTCTTCTCCCTTCTAAGGGAGAAAATCATCCACCTAAGTATCTCTCCTCACTTTCTTAGCGGATGATTTTGCTTTATCCTTCATAAAGGAAAGGATGGCTTTCAGAGGGGAGCTGCCTGTCACATCCTGAGGCAGGTCCTCAGACTGGTCTGCTTTTGTGTGCACACTTCCTCATCCCCTTCAGGCTCTGTCTTCCATTTAAGGTTATTTCTTCTCTTGAGCACCTAACCCAGCCCATTGGCCTCTCTCTTTTGTGTCTTAAAAAATTTTTTTTAAGTTTATTTTTTATTTTATTTTATTTTTTTTTAGACAGTTAAAAAAAATTTTTTTAGACAGTTTTTTAACGTTTTTTTAATTTACTTTTGAGACAGAGAGAGACAGAGCATGAACAGGGGAGGGTGAGAGAGAGAGAGAGGGAGACACAGAATCTGAAACAGGTTCCAGGCTCTGAGCTGTCAGCACAGAGTCCGATGCGGGGCTCGAACTCACAGAGTGAGAGATCATGACCTGAGCTGAAGTCGGACGCTTAACTGACTGAGCCACCCAGGCGCCCCTGAGTTTATTTATTTTTGAGAGAGAGAGATAGAGAGCATGTAGGCAAGTGCTGGAGGGGCAGCGAGAGGGGAGTACCGAGGATCTGAAGCAGGCTCTGTGCTGACAGCAGAGAGCCCAGTGCGGGGCTCCAACTCACGAACTTTGAGATCATAACCTGAGCCGAAGTCAGACACTCAACGGATGGAGCCACCCAGGCGCCCTGTGGGACTTGCGTTTTATATTGAAACACCAAAGAAACACCACCTTTCTAAATTATACACCTTTTACAAATGCTTATTTTTCTTTGCTGCCCAATTCTTGGCCAGAATTATTTTGAATTAGCCACTGAATGATTTCAGAAAATTAAGTAACACAGACGTGATCTTGGCTACGCAACAGATCTATGCAAAAATTAAATTCAAGAGCTCTGCACAATCATAGGGAACAGAAAGGATTTTAAAGGTGATTGAATTCAGCCTAACATCAGATGTGTGAAACTTTGCATTACCACCCATCCTTGATCTATGCCTATATTTGAGCATCTGCAGTGGCAGAGACCTACTTTCAGAATTAGCCATGTGTTTTGGTGAGCACTCACTAGTAGAATGTTATTCTTTCTATTGAACTAGATGAAATACATTTCCTTGTAACTTTTTCTACTCACTGGCCCTGTTCAGTCTTTGGGTTGATGTGAACAAGGTGGATTTGTCTTCCACATTATACTGTTTCTAATATTCCATGTTGTAGTGTTTTCTAACATTTGAAAATAGCAATATTCCACCTAAGTCTGTTTCTGGAATTTATTTTCTATTTATCTGTTCATGGGTCATCACCACAATATTTTAATTTTTGAGGCATTATGGTGCATTTTCATATCCGGTAGGGTCAGCTCTCCTCACTGATCTTTTTCATGGGCTTCAGGATTTCACCATTTTTGCTTATTTATTCTTCTATAGAACTCTATAATCTACCTCTAGAAAAAATAGGAATTTTGAAAACTGGGATCATTCTAAATTTATATATTAACTTAGAGCAGAGATACTTATGTTGTTGGGTTGTCATATCCAAAAATGGGGGATACAGGATGTCTACTTTTAATGCTTTTTACTGATGTTTTATGGTTTACTCATTTTGTGCATTTCTTGTGAGGTTTATGTCTGACTGTTTTATTTTACTGCTATTTAAAAAAATTTTTTTTAACGTTTATTTATTTTTGAGACAGAGAGAGACAGAGCATGAACGGGGGAGGGTCACAGAGAGAGGGAGACACAGAATCTGAAACAGGCTCCAGGCTCTGAGCTGTCAGCACAGAGCCCGACGCAGGGCTCGAACCCACGGACCGTGAGATCGTGACCTGAGCCGAAGTCGGACGCTCAACCGACCGAGCCACCCAGGCGCCCCTTTTACTGCTATTTTAAATGGGATCTTCTTTTCCATTGTATCTTATAATTGAGAACTGTGTATATGTTATTGATCTATGTATTTTAATTTTATATTCTGTGACTTTACTGAATTATCTTACTGTTTTCAGTAGTTTTTAATAGATTCTTTTGGGTTCTCCAGATACTTAATCAAATCATCTACAAATAGAGATAATTTGACCTCTTTCTTTCAATTATTATGGCTCTAATCGCTTTTTCTTGTCTGATTTCAATGGGTAATTCATCCAATTAGGTGTTAAATAGTGGTAGCAATAGCAAGCATCCTCTTCTTTTTAAAAAAATTAAAAAAAAATTATTTTTTTTTTTGGATAGAGAGAGTACAAGCAGGGAAGGGGCAGAAAGAAAGAGGGAGGCATGGAATCGGAAGCAGGCTCCAGGCTCTGAGTTGTCAGCACAGAGCCCAACACAGGGCTTGAACTCACGGACCGTGAGACCATGATCTGAGCCGAATTGGATACCCAGCTGACTGTGCCACCCAGGCGCCCCTTTAATTTCTTTATTGTTCCTTCATACATCCCAGATCTTCTGCCTGAGATCATTTTCTTTCTGCCTTGACCTTTACATTTTTCTTTAGTGAGGATTTACTGGAGGCAAACTTAATTTTTGTTTGTCTAAAAATGTCTTTATTTCACTCACATTCTTAAAATTTTTTTTTGCTGGGCATACAATTCTAGGAGGGTATTATTTTCTCTTAGCCCATTGATGACACTGTTCCTACTGTTTTCTGGATTTTATTGTTACCAAAGTGACAGTTGAGAATTCAGCTGTCAGTTCCTTTGAAGTTAACCCTCTCTTCTCTCTGGCTGCTTTGAAGATCTTTTTATCTTTGGCATTTTGCAGTTTCACTCTGATACGTGGTGAATGTGGAGTTCCTTTTCTTTTTAAATTTTGCCATTAATTCTCTTGGTTTCCTGAATGTTTGAGTTGGTATCTTGAATTAGATATGGAAAATTCTGTTTTTGTCTCTTCAAATATTGTCTCTACTATATTTGCTCTCTCCTTTCTTTCTGGCTGAATGGATATGTATTAGAACCTATGCGCATGTCTTTGAACCTTATTTCATATTTTCTATCTCTCTGTGTCTGCACTGCATCCTGAATAATTTCATCTGGTTTACCTTCCTGTTCGCTAATCTTCTATTAAACCTTTGTGTTCAGTTTTTATTTTATTTTATTTTCTATTTTTTTGACTGGACTAAGTGGCTTTATTGGGGAAAGCCAGGATTACATCAGACGTAAGAGTTGGCATTGGGGCCCTTCTTCTTTCTAAAGGTGGGCACAACGTTGACAAAGTGCCAGTTGTATAGTATCCACCACTTGGCTCTGCCTGTCTTCTTCTTCTTCTCCTTCTCCTTCTCCTGTTTGGCCACCTTAGGAGTCTGCCCTCTTACTTTCCCAGCATGGGTCAGGGAACCATGGACTTTACCTTCAAGCCTGCGGCAAGCTACTTCCAGGGTGGTCAGAGCCTCTTCTCCACACTGACCCAGGGTAGCCTCATCCTCTAGGGGCGTGCCTGCCAGGAGCACGATTTGATCTTCTGGAGTGACGCCCTCCAGAGAGGCTACATGAACCTTGATCTGGGCGACCGTCTCCTGGCCGATCACCTCGAGGGTGTGTAGCTCCTGGGCATGGACAAAAAGCTTCATGTCGGCCACTGGACGATGGCCACCGCAGCCGCGACCACGAAGATGGAGTCGAGAAAGAGCTCTGTTCAGTTTTTAAATTTAATTGTTAAAGTTCTATTTGGTTCTTTTTCGTGTCTGATCATTTTTGTAATCTTTGTCTCTTTATTCATATTTTCAATCTTTTATTTCTTTAGACAGGTTAATATAACTTTGTAGTCTATTTGATAATTCTAATATATGATATATCTGTATAAGAATGTTAATTACAAACTGGACAGCAACATGCAAAGAATGAAATTGGACCACTTTCTTGCACCATACACAAAAATAAATTCACAATGGATTAAAGACCTAATGTGAGACCTGAAACCATAGAACTCCTAGCAGAGAGCACATAAGATAATTTCTCCAGCATCAGCCATAGCAACGTTTTCCTGGATACATCTCCTAAGGCAAGGGAAACAAAAGCAAAAATAAACTATTGGAACTACTTCAAAATAAAAAGCTTCTGTGCAGCAGGGCCCCTGGGTGCCGTAGTCGGTTGAGCGTCCAACTCTTCATTTTGGCTCAGGTCATGAATCCTGGGGTTGTGGGACTGAGTCCTGCATTGGGCTTCACAGTGAGCCTGGAGCCTGCTGAGGATTCTCTCCATCTCCTGCTCTGCCCCTTCCACTGCTCACCTGCTCTCTCTCTATAAAAAAGAAGAAAAAAGCTACACAGTGAAAGGGAATAATTAACAAAACTAAAAGAGAAATACCGAGTGGGCAAAGATATTTGCAAATGTCAGCTCTGATAAAGGGGTTAGTATCTGAAATATATAAAGAACCTCTGCGACTCAATACCAAAGAACCAAATAATCCAATTAACAAACGGGCAGAAGACATGAACAGACTTTGCTCCAAAGAAGATGTTCAGATGGCCAACAGATACTTGAAAAGATGCTCAACATCACTCATCATCAGGGAAATGCAAACCAAAACCACAATGAGATATCACTTCACACTTGTCAGAATGGCTAAAATCAAACACACAAGAAGCAAGAAGTGTTGGTGAGGATGTGGAGAAAAAGGAACCCTTATGTACTGTTGGTAGGAATACAAACTGGTGCAGCCATTGTGGAAAAGAGTATGGAGGTTCCTCAAAAAATTAAAAATCAGACTACATGTGATCAAGTAATCCTACTACTGGGTATTTAAGCAAAGAATATGAAAACACTAACTCAAAAAGATATATGCACCCCTATGTTTATTGCAGCATTATTTATTATAGACAACCTATGCAAGCAGCCCAGGTGTCCGTCGATAAGTGAATGGATAAAGATGATGTGGTAATACACACTCACGTATGCACGTGTGGATACACACACACACACAGGAATATTACTCGGCCATAAAAAAGAATGAGATCTTGCCATTTGCAACAACACAGATGGATCTAGAGGGTATAATGCTAAGTGAAATAAGACAGAAATTTCTAGCTTCTGTTTTTTACACATCGTTGCTGTGAACATCTGAAGGACATTTTTCAGTCGATCATTGTGTAGACTTCTTTGAGGTATTCAACACTGTTGACTCCTTCTTTCTCCTCTTTTGGCTTTCCTGGTGGACCTCTCAGACTTCTGACATGACTTCTGGCCTTCTCTGGGGGCTCGTCTTTCTTCCCTAGCCCTTTATGTGACTAGGTTCCTGTCCTAAGGCCTCGTCCCCTAACACTTCACAAGGTCTCCTTTGGTGATGTAATTTACCTTCTTGGCTTCAACTAAATTCAATTAAATAATTGTTAAATGATTATCTTTAGCCCAAATGCCTCCATGTAAACTCTAGATCCGTATATTTAACAATCTACTGAATATTTCCAGTTGGATATCTTAGTGGTAACTCAAAGTCACATAGCTGAGTCTGAACTCATCTGTCTTCCCATACCTGCTTATGCAACTTTGTTCATTATCTCTGTGAACGGTATTATCATCTATGTAGTGGCCTACACCATACATCAGGTATCATTCAAGATGCTTCCATTCCCTAACCATTCCATATCCATCGAATTACTCAAGCAGTAAGAGTTAACTCCTAAATAACCTCTTGAATCCTTACCCTCCTCTTCATTTCTGAAACCCTGTGTTGTTCATTCTCTACTCTCACCTTTTCTCCTTCTTTCTCTTTCTCCCTCCCTCCCTCACTCCTCTCTCTCTCTCTCTCTCTCGCCTCTTTCTCTTTAAATCTACTCTCATGTTGCTAGAGTGATTGTTTTAAAATTAAAACATATCAGCCAATTTATCAATACCTCATTGCCTTCAGGATAAAATTGTTTCCCTGAAAAGCCACTGGAGCCCTTCCTCTATGATTGTGCTCCTGTCCATCTACCCCTAAATTTCTGTCCTACTGAACTACTTTGTCCTCAAGAGCCAATCATGCCCATGCAGCATCCTCTGCCTAGAATACCCCATGCTAACTATCTTTTTCCCTTACTCATCCTTCCAGAAGAAACTCAGACATTATGTCCTCCAGGAAACCTTCCTGACCAACCCTCTCACCCCTATCCACTACCAGATCTGGATTAGGTGTTCCTACCATGTGACTATATGTATCCATAGCATTTTCTTGTCCACTAAATTGTAAGCTTCTTAAGGACAGAGGCCATTCTTATTCACTTTTTTGTCCTTATGCCCAGCACAGTATCCAGTTGGAAGATTAGTACGCATTAAATACTTTTGAATGAATAATGGGTATATACTACTCAATTATTAATATACACTAAGCTATAATTATACTATTGTTTTATCTCACAGGATTTTGTAAAAGAATTAATTGAGCCTGAAACAGACAGGCTTTTTAGAGAAGATGAAGAAGAAAGTATGGAGGATAAGAAACTTGAGAAGGAAAAGGAAGAAGAGAAAGAAGAGGTAAGATGTTTAGTATTATCTTTTCTTTCCCTTTATGTTTTTAAAGAATATGTTTAGAGGTACTAGTGAAAATAGAAATAGATCATCTGGCATAAATCAAGTTGCGTCCTTTCTTCTTGTAGATTTAGCCATACCCGCAGACACCCTTAGCTCTTTGTTTTCCACGGAAGGAACATCCTTTTCCTTTTCAAAATCCACCTACTTCCCATCAACCTCATTCACACCTGTCCTCCTATTTCCTACACTATCTGCCTTTCACTCTGATGCTGTTTCTTTATCCTTTCATTGCCAGATTTTTCAAACAGTAATGTAAACTCTATGTGTCCACTTCTTCAGCTCCTGTTCTGGGCTGCCTTTCCCCTCCTCCCAGGCCCACACCTTCCTTCTCCTTACCCTGTCCCCACCCCTGCTGAGGCATTAGTAGTAATAACAACCCTTCCTGGGGCACTTATAATAATGATGAAAATGCGACGATAACCACCACTAATTGAGTGCCTACTGTGAGCTACATGTTCTGTACATGTTATCTCTTATCTACACAGTACAACTTCAAGGTAAAAATTATTGTCCCATTTTACAGATAAGAAAATTGAAACTCAGGTTGACTGACTACCCTAAGTCAGATAGCTGTAAGTGGCAGAACCAGCATTCAAACCCAGATTAGTCTGGCAAGAGCCCTTTGCTGATTCCTGGATTGACTATTGTCTTTGGCTCTTAGAACTCGTGATCACCTAACATTCTCTGTACTGTCTTAACTTACTTCCCTGATGTTTCTTCTCTGTGAATAGTTTAAATGTTGGTATGACTCCAGGCTGTGACCTAGGTCCTCTACTCACTGTATATGCTGGACAGCACTACAAAAATATGATAACAACACCCAAGCTTCTTTGGACCAGCATTTTCTGTTTTATTTCTGCTATAGTCCTTGGCATATGGAAGACACAAAATAAATGGAAAACAGTGTTATGTGGCCACTAAATAATGTCATACCTTTTAACTGTATAATGCATTCCCTCCTCTCCACCTCTGAGGCTTTAGTCCTGGCTCTTTCCTCTCTACGGTACAAACTCTTGTTCAACCTTCAGGTATCACTTTCTTTCTCAAACTTACCTGATGTGTCTAGGCAGAATTCAGGGCTCTTTTCTGGATGCACACAGCTTTTGGAACCCACCTCTTTGCTAACAGTAATGTGGCATACCATAATTATTTTCTGGGCCATCTCTCCCACTGTGCTATGAATTCTTGGGGTCTGGAAGAAATCCTCTTTGTTTTTCTCACATTTTCTTCCCTGGTCTCCGCTTCCCCGTCCCCACTAATTTCTCACACAGTGTTTGCTCTAAAGTCTTCAAAATGCTCGTTGAGTGACTAGAGCAAATGGAAAATTAAAGCTTCAGACACTCCTCCAGACAACTTGCCCTGTCACTGTGTCCCATACCAGCTCACTAAAGGGACCTTCGTGTTTCTGTGCCCTAGAAGCCTTCAACATCCAGAGAAGAGGAAAGACTCATTCGAATAATTGAAAAAGATGAAAACATTCATACCAAACCTCTATTTGAAACAGATGTATTCTCTTCCTGGGTATGTATCTGAAAGCCAAATCGGAGATTCAAAACTAGAGAAAAAAGCCAGGAAATTTAACAGTATGTAAAAATGATATGGATCTGACATAACTTTTAGCTCTAAGAGGACCAGGAGCTCCTACATAATATATTTTTCAGGGTTTTTTTTTCCTCCCAGCGTCATCCTTGGAAAACTCTTGTTTTTCACCGTAACTTTATAAAAACTTCTCATTCTCTTCTTTAAACCTCAGTTTAAAGATTTTTTTTTTTTTAAGATTTATCTATTTTTGAGAGATAGAGCACAAGTGAGGAAGGGGGAGAGAGAGAGGGGGACAGAAGATCTGAAGCGGGTTCTGTGCTGACAGCAGTGGTGAGATTGATGTGGGGCTTGAACCCATGAGCGGTAACATCATGACCTGAGCCGAAGTAGGACGCTCAACCGACTGAGCCACCCAGGTGCCCCTAAACTTCATTTTAAAATGAGCTTTTCATTGACTTTCTTAATTTAACAATATCTTGGTCAAAACTTGACCTATTTTTTTTTTTTTAGAATATTCATTTAGCAGATTCTATTGAGAACTGTGATCACCATATACTTCCAACCACAAGAATTGATGGGAAACTGGAAATTTTTAGAAACTCAGCAGGAAAATAGATTAAAAAAAATTTTTTTTAATGTTTATTCATTTTTGAGAGAGAGAGAGAGAGAGCGCGAGAGAGCATGAGCAGGGGAGGGGCAGAGAGAGAGGGAGATACAGAACTCGAAGCAGGCTCTAGGCTCTGAGCTGTCAGCACAGAGCCCAACGTGGGCCTCCCACTCACAAACCATGAGATCATGACCTGAGCCAAAGTCGGATGCTTAGTCAACTGAGCCACCCAGGCGCCCCAGGAAAATAGATTTAAGATTCCTCCACAGAAAGTTCTAGGACCGTGGTAGACGTAAGTCAGTTCTAGATTGGCGTGTCTCTGTGTACAGGAGGTCATGCCTTCATCCCATTAATCCCCCAAAATGGTATGTAGCGTTTCGTGTGTATGTTTATACTGTGCATTTTCCTGGCGGGGGGTGGTGGTGCCAGAAATCCATATATCGAATCCAGTTTCACCCCCACAGTAATGGACCATTTCACTGTCAGAGGTTTGGTCCATCTGAGCAGGTGGGTGCAGTGGGGCTGTGGTGAGGGTCAGGCTGGGCAGCAGCTGGATGACTAAGGCAGAGGTGTGGCCGATTGCAGGGGTATATGTCCAGGGAGGTTGTGGGAAGTAGGCTCCAAATCTTATAGGAAGAACTGGGGGAAATCACGTGGAGAGTCAGTCAGGAGTCATGTGCCGTGAGACACATACGGAAAGGGCACCACCGTTTGATCTCCTAACCCCACCAATCCCACCCAAGGCCTTCCTGCCTCAGATGGTCTCCCCTGCTGTGCTGTCTAGGCTAGGAGTCACTGTCAAGTCTCCCAGATACCCAAACCAGGCAGGAAAACAGCCTATAGCCTGGGGCAAAATTGAGGGGCACAGAGCTTGTCTTTGGTGGTGGTGGCGGGAGGGTGGGGTGGGGGTGGGGGACTGCTCCAGGATACCACCTTTCCATCTGACACGGTGCAGTGCCATGTGACTAGCTCATCTGGGACGATGTGGCCCAGAAAGTCTGTCTCCAGGCTCTGGAAGGTTGCTAATGCTGCTACTATAGATCACTGAAGATTGAACCATTTACGTGCTCGTTGACTATAAGGTCTGGGGAATGGAGCAAAATGCCAGCCGGGTATATAATTATTTGCAAGTTCCTGGAGGTAAAGAAGAATCATGTTCATCCTATGTGGTGGTGGCTGGAACACTCGCGGGCGGAAAGGGATCACCAGGTGCTCCAACAGAAGAGACCTAATTGTGCTTGGCCAGCAGAGACAAGGTTGATATTTGGGGCTGTGGGTGCCCAGAGAATGAAAGTTCCTTCAACTGGCTTGTGAGGTCAGAGATTTGGGGCAGGAGGCGGAGCTGGGGGAAGCGCCATCTTGGACTGTGCTGCAGGCCAGGTGGAACAGGTGGGGCCTGGGCTCCATGTACCTGTCACTTACAAAAGTACTAGGACTCCCTGAGGGTGCTTTAAGCTTTCAAATCTTCTATTGTAAGTTTTTTTTTTGCTTTTGTTTGCTTGTTTATTTCCCTTATTTATTATCATTATTATTATTTGACAGTCTCTGGTCCTAAGAACATAAATAACCATTTTGTAGGGATACAGGTTCAAGGCACCAGACCTAACAGGCAGCTGCACTCTTTTGCTGGTCTAAAAACACAACTCCCAGGAGGCAGTACATTTGATTAACCCTGGGGAAGGCAAGAAAAAAGGAAGGGATCGGGAAGCAGAAAGCCTGTGGTGTGCAGGTATAACTTGTCATGTCCCTGGGAGTTGAGTTGTAAAACTGGAGAGCTCCAAGAGATCGAGGAGCCCCAGGTTTTTCTAGTGAGAAATAGTGCCAGACCCTTGGGAAGCTAGTGACCTAAGCATGGAGAATTCCAGTTACTCTTAGTATCCCCTCCTGCAGATGACACCAGTGTGGGATTTTCTGAGGGTTGAGATATGAGTGATATCTCAACAGGGGTGGTGATAAGTCACCACCAGCTTGGGGAGGCTGATAGCTTGACCTGGTAAACCAGGGCCTCATTCATACCGTTACCCAATGTCCTAGTGTCTACCACAATGGGGCTGGACCGTCCACTATTCAAACGCTCCTCAATTAGCCAGGAGTTAGGGCTTCGTGGAAATTCGTGAGGACTGTACTCAAAGCAGGCCCTGTGTGCATAATGTGGCCAGCTCCGTCTGAAACAGGCACATCTAATTTGTCACTGTGCCTGATGGACTCGTGAACCAAGCGATCCCTGTAGGCGGTGCTGGCTTTGCTGCCGTCCTTCCTGGGAGAAGGCTCCTCTGCTTTCGGAGGCAGCCCCGTTCAGTCAGTTCTGGTTACGTGCTGCAACGCACCCCTTGTGGCCCTTTCTGAATCAGAATCATTCCAACATTGTTCCTGTAGGACAGGCAGCCGGAATTCTGTGTAACATCTCAGCTGGCTGGTGGAGACGTGGGATGACTAAATCCGGCAAGCTCCCCCCGAGGCTACCAAAAGTGCTCGGAGCTACCCTGGCCCCCCAGTGCTTCCTCTTGACCGCATGAGTAGGGCTGGCCACAGCTCAGCTACCCCAACAAACAAGATATTGGAAACGATCTCTTTCAGACTCATCTTCACACCGTAGGTTCTGGGTGTCCATAAAGACTTATAAGTGTATGAAGATGATAGGAGATTTTGCTGAATCACCTGTGAACTCCTGCAGAAAGATGAGCAGGCACCAGATTTGGGGGGATCAGCAGTATTTTTAACATAAGATTAGACCTTCTGCCCTTCTGTCATTGGCCTGAAGGTGGCCCTTAGAAGTCTGTTTCCCTCTCACAATACCACGTACTCCAGAGCAGTGACTAATTTACGTATTTTATAACCGCAACAGGGAAGGGCCCTTGGATTGGTGGTTCTAGAAATTATGTCCAAAGCTGCTGCGGCGCTATGTCAGTGCTGGGAGTTGGATCCCAAAGAAGTAGGCCTGGAGTAAGATCCTCCCTGAGATAGTGTCAGGCTAGAGCTATTGTCCAATTCAAAGCCCATTAGTGGAGTCAAACCTGAGGAAGACCAAGTCAAAAAGGCCAGAGACAGAATTGGAGTCAGAGACGAAGTGCAAAGCTACAGCAGATTGGTGCAAATAAGGAAAGTCCAATGCAATTACTTCCAAGAGCCACGAGGCCCGTGTTTGTCTCTTAAACAGGGTGACAGACCACAGAAGCCAGAGGAAGGCTAGGCGTAGGAGAATAGGGTCTAAAGCCATGTCTGTGATTAGCCTTGAGGTGTCAGTATCATTGTATGGGTGATGCGGGGGAGGCTGCCACCAGCCATACACAGAGGATGCCACAGGAATTTCCTCTGGAAGGATTTGAAATGGACCACAAAACGTTAATCTGTACTTGCCAGTGTCAAAACAGGGACGTTTTCCTCGCACACTGGAACTAAATATACGGTGGACTCTTGAAGAGCTCAGGGGTTAGGGACACTGACTCCCTGCACAGTCAAAAATCCGTATGTAACTTTTGACTCTCCAGAAACTTAACTAGTAATAGCCTACTGTTGACTGGAATTCTCACAGATAACACGGACATTCAACACATATTTTGTATGTCACACGAATTACGTACTGTATCCTTACAATGAAGTAAGCTAGAGGAAAGCAAATGTTATTAAGAAAACGATAAGGAAGCGGAAAGACGTTTACAGTACTGGACTGTGAAAAAAATCCATGTAAAAGTGGGCACGCACTGTTCAAGCCTATGCAGTTCAAGGCTCCGCCGTGTATCCGTTGAATGAATGCGCGTCTGAAGGCTCCGGTGTGCGCAGAGTACGGTACTGCTTTACTTTGGTTTCTACCTACAAAGTTGTTCCATAGAGCTGTAAACCATGTGAGGAATTCCAGTTCTAGAAGCCTCCGCTCTGAACACCTTTCTTTTGGCCTCACAGAACAAATAAGTTAGTGGCAAGTGCTGTGTGGCCACAGCCAAGTCACATGCTTCTGGTCCAGGCTGGACAATGATAGCATTTACTTTCCAAACAAACTACCCAAGAAAGGGGAGCAAAGCAGAAAGACAAGAGTAGGTGATTGGGACAATAAGAAGAGAGTAAAAGAGCTAGGGTAACAGTGAAAATGTTTCACGTGGTTTTTCTCTGGTTTTCCTTTAGAAAAAGCTAGCATATTGCCATGGGCTGTGTGGGTGAGAATGAAGAGGCCCAGATGAGGGTTTTGCTTTAACCCACTAGATCCTTCTGTGTGGATGGAAGGCTGCCTACCCTCTCAGAGCTCCCTTTCCATCTATAATGTGGGGCTTACCTTTTACTCGCCTCAGGTTCGGAAACATGGATACATGAGACTTTTAACACAGTTGTGGGCAAAAAGGGGCGAAGGGGAGTGGGAGGTACAGGCTTCCAGTTATGAAATGAATAAGTCACGGGGATGAGAGGTACAGCACAGGGAATATAGCCAGTGACGTAGTAATGGCGTCGTATGGTGACAGATGGGAGCTACACTTGCGGTGAGCACAGCATAAGGTATAGATTCGTCCAATCAGCATGCGGCACACCTGGAAGTAGTGTAACATCGTGTGTCAACTATCCTTCAATTTTTAAAATGTACAGTTCTGGGAAAATGTCACATTTATTTTAAAATATGCTTACAATTTTTGTTTTCCAAATACCTTCTTTTACCTTTCTTTTGTTTCCTAGAATGTATGTAGAGTCAAGATAAATGAAAGAGGCGGGTTTTTTTTTCATACTTTCACTGCCTTGATATTTATTGAGTTCCCTAAGGCCCTGAGAGATCTGATTGGATGTTGCAATGTTATGTGCTTGGTGAAGAAAATTCTTAAGAAAAATAGTTAATTTCCTTGATCATCAACTTGATTTATTACAGAAACACATTTAGCCTTCTCTTTATTTTTAAACCTTTTCTTCTTTCCTTGTTTCTTTTTGTTGATATTATTTTCCCTGCTTCTTCACAGTTCTAATCAAATTTATATCCACCTGTAGCGTGAATAATTTGGAAGCTGGTATGCTGTGTGGCCATAGGTAGTCCCTGTTCTTTTTTGGTGTTAAGACTGCTTGATCATTTACTATATAAATATGGAGAGTAGAAAAAAATATTCTGGAAGGCTTAGTCCAAAACATTCTGAAGAAGTAGAGTATTGACTGTTGGGATTCTCAGTTCACTCATACTGCTTATTTCCTTTGTCAGAGAGAATCAGCTAGTCAAGGCACACTGGCCCCAAAGTATCTAGAAGCAATGGCTGTAATTGAACGCACACAGGAGAAGCTGATGTAAGTATGAGGCTCCACGATGGTAACAACAAAGATTGCCGGCCAGGAGCTTTAGCTGAGAAATCCACACTTCGTGGCTTACCTGTGTTTCTTCTGCTCCCTTTATCCTCACTAGTTGGTTGGGTATCTCCAAGTCTTCTGCTAATGGCAAGGAAGTACACTGCTTCCACAGGAACATCCGTCCTCGCCCACGGTGGAGATGGAGGGAGGGAACGTGTGTGTATGTGGGGAGTAGGGTATTAGGAGGGTCTATTCAGTGTGTTTCTAAGAGATGAGCTAGAGACGGAGCTGGGAGAAATACTCTGCAAGAAAGAATGCTACATAACCCCAAGAGTAGGAAGGGCGATATAGTCAAGATGGTCGTGAGTGCCAAGAGAAGAGCACAGCCATGTAGACATATAACACGCACTCTAGGAATTAAGAGGCACGTTTCAGATTGGTTTTATTTACTGTCAGATCTGGTTTTAGAGGTACTGGAAAAGAAAGGACACTATTGATTTAGTATGTTGGATCACATCAATGAAGAGGAGCCAAAATTAGCTACTGAAAAAGGGGTTCCTTGGCTGTTGACGAGAAATCCAAATACCCAAAGTCAGATTTCACTAAGAAATTATAAGTATGTTGCATCCTTTTTTTTTTAAGTTTTATTTTATTTTTTCAGAGACAGAGAGAGACAGAGCATGAGCAGGGGAGGGGCAGAGAGAGAGGGAGACACAGAATCCAAAGCAGGCTCCAGGCTCTGAGCTGTCGGCACAAAACCTGACGCAGGGCTCCACCTCACAGACCACGAGATCATGACCTGAGCTGAAGTCAGACGCTTAACCAACTGAGCCACCCAGGGGCCCCATAAATATGTTGCATTCTTAAATCACAGCATGACTGCCACTCTGATATTGCCATCCAAGTAGCTTCCAGGACCGCAGTTCTGGGTTAACGATTGATGCTGCTGCCTCCCTTCTTTGTACGTTTTGGATGGACATATCTAATTCTACTGCCTCTTCTAGATTATGTGTTCCTATTCATGAAAGATACTTTTTCAAACCTTTCCATTTTGTTGTGTTTTCTCTGGCCTTTGTCCACATCAGAGAGTTTGAAAGCAGAGCCAGACAAGCAGAGGAGAAGTTTGAGGAGGTAAATGAGAAACTTCATCATACCCTCATAAGAAATAAAGAACTAGAGAGGGAAGTAGAGGATATTTTGATAAGGTCTCAAGAGAGGGAGGCTGAAACACGAAGAGAAGAAGAAAATGAAAGAGGAGGAGAAGAAGAAGAAAAAGAAGAAGAGGAAGAAGAAGAAGGAAACAAGGCAGTAGAATGTTCCTCAAAGTCTCTAAAGAAAGGTGAGGCTTGCTTTCTCATTTTGCTTTATTAAGGTTTTACTAATGAAATGAGACTTGTTTGGGTCACAAATATCTTAGAAGAATATTAACATATTTAGTGATTTACTGGTTCATACTTTTCACAGGAATGCACATACATTTAACCACGTTACTGTCTTATTTGGACAACTCACAAAAAAGAAACCCAAACGACTAACAATTGCCGACAATAAACTAACATGAGATACAATTTTTACTTCTAAAACTGGCAAAGAGTTTTAAAAACAAAAGAACATAATGCTGATCAGAAGGGGCAAAGTAGTTCGTTTTACAGATGATACTCGTGGTTGGATAGACATATAGCTCTTTGAGAAAATAATTTGAAGGTATGTATGGATATGCCTTTAAAACATGCATATACTTTGACCTCTGACTGAGTAATTTTACCCTTGAGAATCTAGTCCAAGGAAATAATCCTAAATATAGAAAAAAAGATTAATGCACAAAGATGTTCAATGTATCATTGTATATAATAGAAACAACCTACCTCCAATCATGGAAGAAGGGTTAATTAATAATGCTATACTAATATGCTTGAATATTATACCACTATTAAAATGGTTTATAATGACATGGGAAGTTCTTATATTTAAATATCAAATGTAAGGAAACAGGATATGACACACTTTTTTACAGCATTATTTAACTCTTATTTAAAGCGTTTTTAAACTCTTTTTTAAAAAAGACCAAAAGGAAATTGTGTCCAAATATTGACACACATTGTCTCTGGTTGATGGAGGTTTATGGGGAATTTTGAGTTTAGTTTTTGATACTTGTTGGATTTCCTATGATGAAAATTATTCTTCTACAGGAATTATTATTATTCTACAGGAAAAGATTTAACTCTTTATTTTCTGGTCTCTAATTAATGCTATAACCTGCCCTCAAGCAGTTTCCCATATCCCCAGTTTTGGAGGCTATTTTTTGATTTTTGTCTTCATCTTCCACCTGTGGTCTCATCCCAGGACAGCTGCTAGTATAAGGGATAGCACCGGGAACATAGCTACTTTCTGTTTTCTTTGGTCACTCCTGTCTTCACCTACACCCCCAGCAAAAGCAGTAGGTTAGCCGGTGCCCCACAGCCTCCCGCCCACGTGTGCTGTATCCGTACTGTCACCAGACTGAGCTCAGTTTCTCTCTTTCTGTTAACTGTCCACTAGTAAAACGCTGATTATTCCAAGTGTGACAATCCTTTAGCTTTACGTTTGACTATATGTGAGATAGTATTCATGGATTAAAAAATTTTCATCTTACACTGTGTAATTTTATCCTGACGGCTTGCAAACTAGACTTTTTCCAGATTACGGAATAATAAATATGCAAACCATGCCAAAGGCTTTCGCGTTAACCTGGAGAGGTTACCTCAGTATGGAATGAGTGACTTTGTTTCTCTCGATTTCCATAAAGATCGTGGGGATGAGGTTAAATCCAGAATAGAAAAAGTATTAATAGTTTTAAGTAGAGGATGACTGTATACAGTGTATCCCCAACCTATAAACAATTACCTACACAAACATAGCCACCCTGCCCCTTCCTTCCAAATACCCCTTCAGAGTCATTGTCAGGGGGGCTCAAAAGTGGAGGATGAGAAGCTTTGCAAGGCTTAGGAGAGTTGGCTCCTAAGCCTGGCAGTCGGCACGCCATGCGGGAGACCTGACCACTTTCCCCGGAAAATCCATAAATTGGACATTCCTTAGGGTGAGCAGACAGCTCCTTTGAAAAATGCAATGAGACCAATGTGGGACTTGTATGGCACATGCAGTGTCATATTTGTGTTAGATGGAGCATGAGATCACCTTCCCCCAAGAGATGGGCTGCGAAGGGACGCTTACATACGGTAAAAGGACGAGGCTTGTGCACGCTGGGTATGGGGAAGATCTGGACGGAGTAGGAGACACATTTGTTTTTGTTTTATGTCGGTATTTTTCATATTTGGCAAATCATTGTGCTCTGAGCTGTGAATGAAGACAGGAATCGAGAGGGAAGTTGACAAAGATGAATGGTGGCTTAGTCTCTGATCTCAGCGAGGCTTGCCTCGGTTAGGAGCTGGGAGCCGGGAGATACACTAGGAGCAAGACGAGGGCGTGAACAAGAGGACCGAATGCAGGATGAGGTGGCAGCAGCCAGTCGGAAGGATTCGAAGTGAGAAGCCTGGTGTCATGGAGCAGCCAGGGAGAGCCAGCTTGATGGCAGGAGGCCCCCTGCACCCGTCCCGAGGGCGGGGCTGGAGTAGGGTCTGTGTGCAGGAGGCGGGGAGACAGCAGTGCAGCAATGGATGGGGATTCTGGATCCTGGCTCTATTTGAATTTTTTTTTTTTTTCCCGCCAGTCTTGGGATATGTATAGGAAGGAAGAGGAAATCCCTCTCCTTGACCACATAGTCCTCTTTTCCGGGACCCAGAACTCAGGTGACTAGCTCGCTGCACTTTAACTTTGGGAAAATGTGCTCTGAATCCCAGTAACCAACTTAGAGTCAAATTTGGGGTAGGTACATTGCCTGTTTGTAGCTTGGGAGGTACTCAGGCAGAATGGAATTTTTTAAACACTGTGTGAAGTTAAAAGTCCTCCGTAAATATTAGATGTCGTTACTACAGTATTCTAATTGTTTTTGTCTTTTCAGAAGCGCAGCGCAAGGAGGGTCTTCTCAACCCTAAGTCCAGGACCCGGACTAAACCCAACTATAAGACCAAACCCAAGTAACATCCTCAGGGTGCTGGGCTTCAGCATGGCTGCCCTCACCGATACCCGTGTGCTACCGAGCTGACGGTGTGGCTCGATCCGAGGGACTTCCTGCGCAACAGCTACTGCAAAGGCCGCGAATATTTTGTTTTTCCAAGTCGCAGCAGTGGCTGGAGGGAATAAGTGCATTAGCTTATTTCCCAGATTAAAAATAGCTGGTGCGAAAGTTTGCTAGCCTCTTCAGCTGAGTTCCTAACAGAGGTCCGTGAAAAGTATCAGTTACTGTCAAGAAAATAATGCTTTTTGAAGACTCTGAACTCTGCAAAGAAGAGTGGCAAATAAAAAGCATTATTTTTTCGATTTAAAAGAGGGGAGCCTGACAAGGCTCTCAGGTTTCTGCAGCATTTTCAGATTTCTTATGATTTCGGGCATCCTTATGATTTATTTGATTTTCACAACACCACTACAAAGTAGGTCGGGGAGATACTATTATCCCCATTCCTCAGAAGATGAAACTGAGGCCCCAAAGGGTTATACGACTCCCCACGGTCACAGAACTGATCGGTGTCAGGGCCCCCAGCTTACTGGACCTGTGTCCAGATGTTTGACAATGGTGATGGAACACCAGGCCATTGTTCAGGTGATTTCCTTCACAGGGAAAGGACGGAAGGTCGTTACTGAAATTTAAGAATATTGCTGAAGATTCACCCAGAATCTCCATTTTGTGCTTCAATCGCCTCACATATCTGATCTGTTCATGACCCTGGATCCACGTAGGCACTAGAGATGGACTAACTTGCAAAAATGAGTTGCAAGTGACAAATGGACATTCTGGGCGGTCACTCAGCAAGGACTCCCTCCTACCTCACTGCTCCTGGTACGCTCGCACTTGCTCTGATCTCGGGCCCCAAACACCTGTGCTGAGATTTCTGTACCTGCTTTGGTTCCGCGTATTTGGTGTTCCTTTGGATTCATCTCCTGGAATTTTGGACCTTTGCCTGTTCCTTACACCTCAGAAACCCCGTGACCCAGAGTCTCCAGCCTTTGTCAGCCCAGTCGCTGGCCAGGCCTACGTCTGGCCACCATCAAAGTGTGGGTAGGATGAGTTTCAAGAATGCGTGGGGTCTACCGAAGCCTGCGGGATGGCTCTAAGTCTGAGGGAAGAAAACGGGACTTCAGACAGTTGGCTGTGTTTGTGGCTCAGCCGAAAGCCAAAGCTGATGTTCCCACTTACAGCTCATTTGCTGGGGTAGAGCCAGCCCTACCCTTTTGCTTTCCCAGAGATTCTAGATGATTCTAGCAAATTTGGAGGCTTCTTGGTGGGATTTCAGAATACTTTTTAATTAATTTCCCACTTTGCAGCAATGAGTGGTCATTTCCGTGCAAATCAGCAGCCCCCATCCCTGAACATGAGAGCCTTGCCCCTCAGTACACGGCAGCTCCATCAGGTGCAAGGCTCCATCTCTAAAGGCCAGAGTTATGGCTGCTGCCACAATTAGAATGAGACGTTTGGCACCATGCACCTAGCTGGGTGGTTTGCTTGCGAGCCACAGAAACCCACTCTTGCAAACACATGAAAGTGTGTTGGGGAGCCCAGGGGGTAGAGGGAAGTCTTAAAGAGCCAGGCCAGGAACAGATGGGACCAGACAGGTTTAGATTTCAGGAGCAAGAACTGCTTCACCATGTGCCCCAGTTGCTGTCACCAAACAAACTCCAGTCGTTTCTTCCGTCTTTAAATGATTGTGCTAAAGTCTGAGTGAGAGAAAGGCTACCCTGTGGTCACAAACCACCCCGTGGATGTACCAGTGGTGGCAAGAGGATGTCTGGGATCTCTAGCTGCCTTAAAGGGAAGGGAGGACACCTTGCTCTACTCTTCCACCAAAACAGATCACAGTATGGGGAAAGGGAATGCCCAGAAGACAATGAGGTTGGTGGTAGGAGGGCATAAGGGATGTGAAGTGGGTTAAAGAACAAAACGTGTGCTACAGGAAAGGCGTCTGCACCGGTGCTCCCTAACAGCCTGGGCAGCTCCGTTTTCCCAAAGAGCTGACTTGTGGGCAGTTTGAGATAGTCCTCGAGACCTTGCCACACCTTCTCAGAGTGACCCTGAGCTGGGCTCCCGAGAGGCCAGCTGCTCTGCTCGGATGTCCAGACAAAGGCGTGCTGACCTCAGCTCCAGAGAGCTGGCCTGACCCTCCCGGAGAGGAAACTGGATGGGCCTCATCGTACTCCTCTGTGTTCCCCCTACCCCCCAATCTCAGTGCTTCTGTACACCTTGACAACAAGTGCTTGAAATCTTGAGGTGGGATTCTAATACAAGAGACCCCGTGCGTTAAGTTCTTCAGCTGGTCCCGTCCAAGAACCACCGCCCTGGGGGCGGGAGCTACTGGCCGTCAGGGCTACCTTTGAAGCATGGGGGCAACCTGTGTAGGGGGCCAGTCTTCTGTTTGTGTACAGCTTGGTCACTGTCATTTAGAGCTGCTGGGGTAAAACCAGAAAACAGTAATAGCCGTTTGCTGAGGATTTACTTGGCGTCATCACTGTGCCAAGCACTTCGTATATTATCTCATTTAATCACAACACTTCTGTGATGTGGGTCATACTTTTATCCTCATTCCTGTCAGAACAAGTAGCATGTTTAAAGCTAAACATCTAGTGAGTGACCAAATCTGGTACGTCTAACAGCCGAGCACAGGCTCTCAGCTACAGTGCTATACTGCCTCTCCACATCAGAAAAGGCTGCAAGTGCAGTTGATGGCCCCTCTTGTTAAAAAAAAAATTAAAAACATTTTTTTTAACGTTTTATTTATTTTTGAGACAGGGAGAGACAGAGCACGAACAGGAGAGGGTCAGAGAGAGGGACACACAGAATCTGAAACAGGCTCCAGGCTCTGAGCTGTCAGCACAGAGCCCGACGCGGGGCTCGAACTCACGGACCGTGAGATCATGACCTGAGCCGAAGTCGGCCACTTAACCGACTGAGCCACCCAGGCGCCCCCCCGCCCCAAAAAAATTTTTTTATGTTCATTCTTGAGAGAGAGAGAGAGAAAGAGAGAAGGAGAGAGAGAGAGACAGAGTGCAAGTGTGTGTGTGTGGGGGGGAGGGACAGAGGGAGAGGGAGACACAGAATCTCAAGCAGGCTCCAGGCTCTGAGCTGTCAGCACAGAGCCCGATGCGGGGCTCAAACCCATGAACTGCGAGATCATGACCTGAGCCAAAGTCGGACGCTTAACCGACTGAGCCACCCAGGGGCCCCGATGACCGCTCTTTTTAGAGGGTTTGATTTCCATACCCTCTACTTGTTGCTCAGCTCAACCGCAGAGCAAATGCACTGACACAAAATTCTAGAGGACATCAGAACCTTTGTAGACCCAGTAGACTCTGCCAGAGAACATGGTAGCCACCAGGAACAATGTGACAAGGGGAACTATACTTACTCAGCCATCCAGAAATGGCCCTCAAAGAAACAGGATGCAAGGCGTAGGCAGAGTGACCCGGCGGGCCTCCCAGATTTAGGGGAGTCCAAACTGCAGGCCTCCAGCACCTTCCTGCTACTACTGGTGAGCTAGGGTGGCCCTTGAAGTTTTTAAGGAGAGCCTGCAAAGCCTCCTTAAAGATGACTTCTTTCTGGTGGAGACCAACAACCTGTAGTACACCAGCCATTAAGTCACATGCCTGCACAATAAATTCAGGTCTAGACAGACTAAAGAGTCATTGCCAAGCGCCAGATGCCCTGGAATAGCACTGGCACAGA
The DNA here is from genome assembly GCF_046562875.1 of Panthera onca. Lineage (NCBI taxonomy): Eukaryota > Metazoa > Chordata > Mammalia > Carnivora > Felidae > Panthera > Panthera onca. The sequence goes on from NC_138355.1 coordinate 23,867,727, forward strand.
ACTTGTCATGGACTTGTCCCGCTCTCACAGCCATGTTGTATTGGTCACAGTGGACTCCAGCTCCAGACTGGAACATCTCCCCTTCTATCAGCTTGCTGCCTACAATGGGCTCAATTCGTGTGTCACCCCAGAATTCCTACGTTGAAATCCTAGCCTCCGATGCAATGGTGTTAGCAGGCGGGCCTTTGGCAGATGATTAGGTCACGGGGTGGAGCCCTCATGAGTGGGATTCGCGCCCTTATAACAAAGACCCCAGAGAGCTCCCCTCTTATGCCATGAGAGGACACGGCGAGAAGACAGCTGTCTGTGAACCAAGAATTGGGCCCTCGCCGGGTCGACTGGCATCTTCATCTCGGACTCCCCAGCCTCAAATGAGAAATTTCTGCTGTTTGGAAGCCACCTTATGGTATTGTGTTATAGAGCAGCCTGAACTAACTAAGGCACTGCTGCTCTGTTAATGTGAAATTTCCGGAGAAAAACTCTTCCCTAGCGCATATCTTGGTTTTGGATTGTACTGTCCAGCTTGTCCTCCAGCCATCACCTCAAGATCAGTAACCAGCTGGAACGCAGCACCTGGGTGTCAAGAGAAGACTGCTGCTGGGACTCGCAGGAGGCACTGAAGCCTCACCAGCCTCTGAAGAACTTCCCCTTGACCTTCACTAGACCCTTTCCCGCAGGGCAGTTTCGTAGCAACTTAGCCTCAGCATTTCCCACCGTCAAGCACTCCCATCCCATCCCAACAGCCAACGAATAGTGGAAGGTAAGTCACAGGCTGTTCGAGCAGACCCGGAAGGTGCCCTCTGGCGAGCTAGTGAGAAATTTAAATGTTGACTAGAGCCAGACAGCAGAGGCGACCAACCAGGGGCTGGTGGCACAGGCACTCCCCAGACATGTAGGTAAATCTGGCTTTGCCAAGAGGAACCACGCTGCAGGGAATTCTTACGGGTCATAAAAGCCATTATCGCATTATTACCCTGGAACTCCCTCCTCATTGTTCTGTTCCTGGCTCTGGTTATACCTGAATCAGCACGACCCTGCCTCCTCCTTCGTTACTTATGCCAACATCTGCCAGCCTGAGATCAGGAGCCATGTGTATGTGGTGAAAAGTGACCAACTGCCCTCGATGCCATCTTCTTTGCAAGAACCAGTAGTTGGGATGGGTGTGGGCCAACACAATGGTAATGAGAAATATTTCCCACTTCAGGGGTGCTCTCATTGCCATTGGTCCTGTAAATGGGCTGGACTGTCAATGACCGCGCCCTGGCTGGTCCACAAAAGCAAACTGCAAACCCTCAATGGTTAGGTACTCTCGGAAATCATGCAGAACGTCCCTCAACTCTCATCCTATCTATTGCCTCCTCAGTGCTTGCTTTCCTCTCTCTGGCACCATACCTTAGGCCCTGACGTATTTCATGACCTGCTTTTGGCTTACTTGGATTTGACAGCCTCTTGGATTCCATATTTTATATCTTGGCACTTCTGCTGGTTTAAAGTTTTGCCTGTTCCTTTGGCTTTCAGAATCTTCCATTGACTCTAGTCGAGACTAGTCAATCTGTGGCTTTCAGTACTGCCACTCCCCCACAACCAAGTATGGTCACTGGGAGTAGGGAGGGATACTTCTTTTGAGAAGATGTGGAAATATTTTTCAGATGCATAGGGGCACTTGTACCCCAATGTTTCTAGCAGCACTCTCAACAATAGCCAAATTATGGAAAGAGCCTAAATGTCCATCAACTGATGAATGGATAAAGAAATTGTGGTTTATATACACAATGGAGTACTACGTGGCAATGAGAAAGAATGAAATCTGGCCCTTTGTAGCAACATGGATGGAACTGGAGAGTGTTATGCTAAGTGAAATAAGCCATACTGAGAAAGACAGATACCATATGGTTTCACTCTTATGTGGATCTGGAGAAACTTAACAGAAGTCTATGGGGGAGGGGAAGAAAAAAAAAGAGGTTAGAGTGGGAGAGAGCGAAAGCATAAGAGACTCTTAAAAACTGAGAACAAACTGAGGGTTGATGGGGGGTGGGAGGGAGGGGAGGGTGGGTGATGGGTATTGAGGAGGGCACCTTTTGGGATGAGCACTGGGTGTTGTATGGAAACCAATTTGACAATAAACTTCATATATTGAAGAAAAAAATATTTTTCAGAACTGGATGAAATAGCCTTTTGAAACAAAATTCAAAGTTACCATCTCAGTATAGAGTGATCACATAAGCTGTTAAAATAATAAACGAATTGGGCATGGTTGCATGAATATGTAGGTCGTTTGGGGTTTTTCTGAGAGAGAGTGCACACATGTGCGCAGTGTGCTGGGGAAGGGCAGAGGGAGAGGGAGAGAACCTTAAGCTTGTTGAACATGGGGCCCAACGTGGGGCTCAATCTCACCACCGTGAGATCACGACCTGAGCCAAAGTTAAGAGTGGGACACTCAACCAGCTGAGCCACCCAGGCACCCGTGCATGTGTAGGTTTTGAAATGATCTCACAGTTCTGGGGCTCCTGGGTGGCTCAGCTGGTTAATCGTGCAACTCTTGATCTTGGCTCGGGTCACGATCTTGTGGGTCCGTGAGTTCGAGCACCACGTCGGGCTCCCTGCTGACAGTGCGAAGCCTCCTTGGGATTCTCTCTCTCTGCCCCGCCCCTTCTCACTCTCTCTCTCTCTCTCAAAATAAATAAAAACTAAAAACAAATCATCTAACGGTTCTGCCTAATTTTGGGAAGACGCATTGCTTGGCTAAAGCCCTCGGGCACACAGGCTTGGGCTAGAGTGTGTGCTTTCCCAGCTGTGGATGGAGGTGAGGAGGCGGCTTAGAGGTGTATAACCCAGACGACCCTAGGTTGGCATCATTGCAACTGCCATATAATAAGGTACTGCTAGGGAGTTTCTGGTCTTTTGTTTTTGGAGGACAGGAGGATTGGTGGAGAGGGCAGAAATGTAGAAGTGATTGAGAGAACAGAAAAGGTAAAGCATCCTTGATCCTGGGCCTTGTTTCTGTTACTTAAACATAGTGGGGAAACAGCCTGTCCCCGATGGACAAAATGCTATAAAAGTTTCTAGGTCCATTCCTATTTCATTCATATTTTCATATTTCTAGGTCCATTCCTATTCTATTCACGATACATTTTCTCTGTGGAATAATGCTCGGTTGGGTTTTATGGGCTAACTTCATAAACAAAAACCCTTTACAGGTGTGTTTACTAAAATGTTTAAAGTTCTCAGGGATGGCAGGAACACATCTCCAAGGTAAAGTAATAACCTTGGATTAACATGAAGAGGAAACAGGTGGTCTGAAGGACAGAGCAGTCACCAAATAGTTACCATTTCTTTCCATACTAGCAACATGGAAGTTCCCATTATAAGTAGCATTTTACTAATATGCACGATTTTAATAGTATTTTTGTAGTGTAAGATTTTATAATATTATTGATTTTTTTAAGTCTTTAGAGGGTTTGCCATATACCTCAGCACGCTTTCTTATTTACTTGGCTAATTCTTTTCTGTAGCCACATATTTCTAATTGTGTAAGACAAGCACACAGGAGAAGCTTACACTAATTGTGTAAGACGAGTTAGTGGACACTAAGACTTACAAGAATATATTCATATTTAAGATTATCTGTACTAGAAGAGAATACTTCAGAGCACGTATGGATCACATCATGCCATTGCTGTTTGAGAAATAAGCAAGCTGGTAAATTCTATACTGAGAATACATCAGCCCCATGTTTACAGAGATGCTTCTTCAGATTTGAAGCAACATCTATCAGGTAAATGCTTTTGTCCTTTTATTTCTCTATTTTATTTTTTTATTAAAAATTTTTTTAATGTTTGTTTATTTTTGAGAGAGAGAAACAGAGACAGAGAGTGAATGGGGGAGGGGCAGAGAGAGAGGGAGACACAGAATCCAAAGTAGGCTCCAGGCTCTGAGCTGTCAGCACAGAGCCCGATGCGGCCTGACGCGGGGCTCAAATTCATGAACTGTGAGATCATGACCTGAGATGAAGTTGGATGCTTAACCAACTGATCTATCCAGGCACCCCTATTCCTCTATTTTAAACAGGTCTCCAGGGGTGCCTCGGTGGCTCAGTCAGGTAAGCATCTGACTCTTGGTTTCTGTTCAGGTCATGATCTCACGGTTCATGAGACTGAGCCCCATGATGGGCTCTGCACTGACAGCATGGAGCCTACTTGGGATTCTCTCTCTCCCTCTCTCTACCTCCCCCCACCCATAAACTTTTTTTTTTTTTTAAAGGAGACTCCATAAAAAGAAATCCTTTTAAATTCTTTAATTAGGTGTAAACTTTATATCCAGACCAAGTGTATCTTATTTTTTTTCTTTTACTCAGGAACATTCAAGTGTCACTATGGTGCAATTATCAAGGTTAGATGTGAATATAGGGTAGAACATACAAGGTTGAGTGTGGTCAGGGAGAAAATGACCAAGACGTGCCTGTGAGGAGTTCATAGTATGGTTGGAGAGAAGCCTGAATCTTAAGTACAAGATTACAGTAAAGTGTGATGAACACAATAATAGGGGCAGGTAGAAAGGGCTACGGAGCACATTTGACCTACATCTTCGGAAGTCAAAATTTAGCCCTGTACAGACGCAAAATTCTTTCCAAAGTCGAATGTTGGCTAAAGCTCTCCCACAATTACTCTGATTCAATGATCCATCTAAACCTGTTAGATGGTTTCTCTGTCATTACATCATCTCATTGTCTTCTCATGCAGATTCCTGAATTGTGACTGTGTGCATTCCAAGGGCATTCCATATGGCAACCAAAGAAAGGGCAGGAGGTGAGGACAGAGTGCCTCACTCAGGGATGTGGCTGTTATAAGTCAGGCCCCTTCCAGTCACATTACCCTTGGCTCTTCCTATAACATGGGAGAGTCTTTCTTTTTAGGATTTGGTGGCTCAACAGGTCTGGAAGGATTTGGTAAGGGGAGGCTTCCTTGAGCTCTGTTGCTGGGAGAAGACAGGAAATTCAGCAAGTCAAACGGCAAAGGCAAAACCACTGTGGAAGGTTTGTCTGTGGACAAGGACTGGAGCGTGTGGAGGTATCGCAGCTGAGCGGCAGCCGGAGTGCCCGCTAGGATCTCAGCTGCTGTTCTCAGGGACTCGGAGGCGGCCTTCTCCCCTTCCGCAGCGATCACCTAGAGAACGGATGTGCAGAGAAGCAAAGTGACTTTTCCTCCTCGTTCCTCCAAGGCTTTCCTCACTATTCAGGGTTCCTCAGCAAACATGGAGCATGGAGCACCTAGTAGGTGACGGGCACTGTCAGGCACAGAGCAGGCTGCCCTGTTTCTCAAGGATCTGGTCCAGGGGAGACAGGTGATACTACTGGTGTAATTTAGGGCAGAATCTGTCAAGGGCCCTGACAAGCAGAGTGAAGTGTTGAGGGAGTTGTTGTGTCTGCTGGGCCTTGAAAGATTAGTAGGATTTTGCCATATTGAGAAAAAAGTTGGCCGGCATTCTAGGCAAGGTCGTGGAAGCCTGAAAGGGAGACTCCTAACTGGGGCAAAATGAACGGTAAGCATTTCAGAAGAAAAAGCACCCAGCTCACCATCCAAATGCCACCGTCCAATGGACAAAGAGGACGACCCAGAGATCGGGAAGGTACTCTGCCCAGAGGACCACTTCCTTCCCTCCCTCCTCCTCCTCTCCACACTCTGGGGTTACTGACCTCTTCTGTGGTAGGGTTTTCTCCACATGCTTTCTGTTCTTTAAGAGACGTCTGTCTCTCCTTCTGTCCTCATTTTCCTTTTCCTGACACCCGTCCCCCCACCCCCACCTCGGTCCTCGGGAGCTGCCGGCAGCCACATCCGTGCCACTCACTGGCGTGGCCGCGTGGAGGCTGCGAGCCGCGCAGCCTTCCCTCGGCTCTGGCATTGTGGGAACCGGGCCCTCATCACGGTCACCCCTGCACAGCTCGCACAGAGGTAGGGACACAGGTCTGGTGTCATTCACATAGAGGTGACGGGTGACTGGCATTCCCTAGGGAAAGGCGGCAGCACAAGAGAAGAGGGATGAAGGGTGGAGAGACGCCCTTAAGGAGAGGGAAGGCAAGACTCCAGAAGGAGGAGGTGGTCACTGTTACCAGTAGCTTCAGAGAGAGGGCGTAAGAGAGATGGTTTTAATAGAGTGGGGTGGGGGGCACAAGCCAGCGTCCTCCTAGCTCCTGCACGGATGGGAGGTGAGGAAGCAAAGGGGACATGTTCTGCAGGAGCAGGCCTGGAGAGCGGGCGCGGCGCTGGCTCACCCGCGCTCTGGCCTGTCTCTGCGCTTCGGCTTCCATAGCCAGTGAGTGCTGGAGCCCGGCCGGCAGCCTCACATCCTTACTGGAAGAGAGAGACAGTGGGCACGTGGGTATGCAGCACTGCTTGCAGCAGCCGGGGCTTCCTACAGGCTGGCCACCTGTGCAGCAAATTCGGACCACTCCACAGGGTGTGCTGTCCCTAGACTCTGAGGTAGACAGTGGCGGGGGAGAGCATCTCAAAAGTCAGTGCCTCAAATGCAGACTGCTGTTGTCGCTGATGTTACCGTAGAGCTGTGGCTTTTTCTTGACAAGTAGAACACGTTTTTTGGTTGATGGGTTGTTACGATCTTTCCCACTTACAGTTTAGGCTAAATCCCAGCTATTAAATTTGAATACTGAAAACAGTCTTGGGGCACCTGGGTGGCTCGGTCGGTTAAGTGTCTGACTCTTGATTTCGGCCCAGGTCATGATCTCATGGTTTGTGAGACTGAGCCCTACGTAGAGCTCTGTGCTGACAGCATGGAGCCTGCTTGGGATTCTCTCCCTCTCTGCCCCTCCTCCACTCACGTGCTCTCTCTCAAATAAATAAAAGATAAAAAGCACATAACCTTTAAGAAAAAACACGGCCTTGAAGGGCCATACTATTAAGAATAAGGGAACTCATCTAAGTTTATAAAGGAATTGATTTTGAAAAGAGTAGAACTGACCAGACAAGAGTAATACTTAATGTATTACATAAAAGATACAAAATTGTATCTGAAACTGAAATTGTATCTGATACAAATTGTATTTGAAACTATGAAAATCACACAGAAAACAATTTGGCAGTTCCAGGCAAAGTTAAACACAGAGTGACCGTACGGTCCAGTAATTCTATTCCTGGTTGTATCTGAAAACGTGTTTGCACAAAAACTTGCACCTGAGCGGTCACTGCAGTGTTGTTCATAATAGTCCTAAAGTGGAGACAACCCAAATGTCCGTGACCGAATGAGTAGATAAGCCAGATGTGGAGGATTATCTGACCATAAAAAGAAATGACGTGCTGATACCCGCTTCACCATGGAGGAACCTTAAAAACAATATGTTAAGTGAAAGAAGCCAAACGCAAAGGGCCATATAATATATGACTACCTTTGCATGAAATGTCCAGGACCGCCAAACAGAGAGGAGACCTGTGCTGTCAGGCTGAGGGGGTAAGTGAGCAGTGAGGGGTTCCTGCCTAATGGGTGTGGGCTTTCTCTTTGGGCTGATGAAAATATTCTGGAATTAGATGGTAGTGATGGTTACACCACTCTGTGAAAATAATAAAACTCTTGATTGTACTTTAAAACAGTTATAATGGTCCATTTTTATGTTATGTGAATTTTATCTCAAAAAAATTTTTTTTAATCCATGAAAGGAATTTGCCTAAATGTTATAGTGGTTCTGTTATGGCTATGAGTACTGGGTAATTTTTTCCTTTTTCCAAATTTATGCTAGTGTGGCAATAATACTCAACTCACTGAAAATAATTTTTGAAATTATTAAAAAAAAACCCCAACACATTTCCTTTTATCATATTATCTTTCCTGGTTAATTTCCTACCCACATTTCTGTTCTCTCCACTTTGATTCCCCAGATACAGGTCACTGAATCCAAGGCCACCTGTGGAGGGAAGAGTTGAGATGTCAGTGAGAACCTCCAGGTGAGGGGAGCACCTCTACGCCCTCATGGCCCTTGTTCTGTACTGAGGAAGTACATTTCCTCTGAAAGGACTTTTGTGTTAGCATTGCCGTACAAAGTTGCTTAACTTTGCACGGTGCCACTCAACAAATATTTGTGGAATTAAAGATGGTGTGGTAGGCTGAATAGTGGCTTCCAAAGACAACCGTGTCCTAATGCCCAGAGCCTGTGAATGTTACCCCAGAAGAGCCCTTGCAGATGGGATTAAGTTAGAGGATCTGAAAATGGGGAGAGTATCTTGGGTCTTCCCAGTGGGCCCCAAATGCAGTCACAAGTGTCCTGTTAAGAGGAAAGCAGAGGGAGGTGTGACTACAGGAGAGGAGAAGGTGACGTGATTCTGGGGGCAGAGATTGGAGTGATGGGTTGTGAACACGGAGGAAGGGGCCGCAAGCCGGGGAAGGTGGGGGAGAGGGGGCTGAGAGAAGCTGGAAAATGCAAGGAAACGAATTCTCCCCTCAGAACTTCCAGAAGGAAGTGGCCCTGCTGACTGACACCTTGACTTTGGCCCCAGTGAAGCTGATCTGGCACTTCTGGCCTTCGGAAGTGTAACAGACTAGACCGGCATCATTTGAAGTCCCTGAGTTTGTGGTAATTTGTTACAGAAGCCGTGGGAAACCGGTACAGATGGTGTAGTTGTTAAAATCTGTTTTAAGATGCATCTATTAGAGAAACCAGAGTCTACTGTCTCCCAAATGGCTGTCATTTAAATACAGGTGCCTCTTTCCCGCCAGTGGCACCCACTTCCCAGACCCACAAGGCAGGAGAAAGGCAACTGTGGGCTCTGGAAAGGAGGGGAGGGGACGGAGCTCCGCATGTGGACCCACACTTTTCCTTTTAAATGATTTCTGATGATTTCTTAGTGGCTACACAGTCAGCTAGCTTCGTGCATGGAGGGCCCTGAGGAGGCTGGCTAATCTGCGGGGGGAGGGTTGGGGTGATGAGAGGAAGGGATGTTGAAAAGAGGAGGTGGCGTCTTAAAGGACAAAGAGGGTTTTGCCTGTGGGGAGAAGGGAAGCAGCCCAAGAGGAGGCGTGCAAGTATGAAGTGTTGCATGCGGGCCAGGTGCCGAGTGCACGGGGTTAGCTGCCCAGGTGGAGTAGGGGGAGTAACAGTGGGGTCACTCATTCACTCATCCAAAGCACACTATCTGACTGCTGTGGGACAAGCCCGGTGACAGGTGCTGAGAACAGAGAGACGGATAAAATATGACCCCTGCCCTTATGGAGTCCATAATCCAGGAAGACAAATGTGTGAATACATAAAAATTCAGTGTAACAAAGGCAAGCTTGTGTGTCCAGAGTCTGGACCCTTTCCTTTACCCTTTAGAGGGGAGGGATGAATAGGAAGAAAGGCTGAGGGGGACGAGGGGGAACACGCTGGAGTGGTTTTATTTTATTTTTTTTAAATGTTCATTTTTGAGAGAGAGAGAGAGAGTGTGAGTGATCGCGGATGAGGGGCAGATAGAGGCAGAGAGAGGGAATCCCAAGCAGGCTCTATGATGTCAGCGTAGAGCCCGACGGGGGGACTCGATACCATGAACTGTGAGACCATGACCTGAGCCGAAATCAAGAGTGGACACTCAACTGATGGAGCCCCCCCGGCGCCCCCATGCTAGAGTGGTTTTGAAATCCCAGAGCAGCAACTACCTGTGTTCTTCTTATTCTAACTTTTTTCTTTTTTGGTTCTCTTGTTTTCTGAATTTTCCCCTTTTCCACCAAGATGCTAATCTCAGTTTTATGAGTAACAAGTTGGACAAATCACAGACACCTGGGTACTTCACCTTCTAAGATTAGTGACCGCTCAGGGCCCATCAGACGCAATCGTTACCAACGCCTTTGACCCTGAGGCCCTGCTGTTGGAGGTCCTCCGTTCGACTAGACAACGTTCGTACCCTCCTAACTCAATCATGGGCTCAAGGCCTCAATGACAGGGTCCCTCACTGGTCGTAACTGCCATGTGACTGGCCGGCTGCCCGGAATCCTGCTTTGTTTTCACTCTCAACACCTTTGCCAACTCGTCTCGGTAAGAATCAAAGATGTCCAGCCTGGCCGCGGGCGCGTTTGCTGAGCGTGCTGTGCTGTCTGCGGGCTGGATGGGGCTGCTTGTGAGGTGGTTCTTGCTCCCCAGTTCCTGCCCTAATCCCCAATCAATTAAATGCAGATGACTGGTCGGGAGATTAACCACTAAGGGTCTGTGACATCTTACCTCTTTGGATCTGAAAGTCTTATCTGAACTTACTATTTAACTTTGCTGTTTTCCCAACTAGGCCGTAAGCTCCCAGGAACCATTCCTGACCATCTCTGTATAACCACCACCCTGTCCTGTCCAGCCCCGCCATCCCTGTCAGCTCTCACTCCCACACTTGGTGCTATGTGGGCACTTCGCAGTGAGTCCAAAGCCACTGGGGCAGGGTTAAGAGCAGAACCTATGGCAGCGACTGACTAGTCATCACCAGATTGACTCAGGGTCAAATTTGGCGGCCTCTTCCTTAGCGGTCAGCTTAGCAGTGAAGGTCTGGCACATGCTTCCATAGCACGTGCTTCAATAAGTGGCTAACGAAGAAATGAATAAAAGAGCTATTTCAACATACTTGATGTTAAATTTATCTAAGTACCTTTATATCTTGGGCAATGCTCTTCCTCTCTAGAAGAATCTCAGTGAGGGAGCGATGTGCTAGGAGACGCTTCATGGTGGTTTGCACAAGAAACTGGACAGCTTTGGACACGTGAGCAAGACTGCTCAGGAGAAGAGAGGCATTTTCCATTCGGTAGTAGCAGATGGCATCTATCTCCATTATAAACATGTCTTTGGTCACAACCTGGGCAGAAAAAAGAGTTTGGATAACAGGCCTTATGTTAGGGCTCCTTTCCCAGGTGGGGATAGAGAAGCTAAATGTGTTCAAAGGAAAGCTTCTCAGTAAGATTATAGCAAGAAAAAAAAAAGTCATTGGCCCACGCTTTATTCAAAATAGATGTGTTTTTGAAGATTACAGAGTTTTTATTAAATACAATAAAGAACTCACAATTTAAAGGAATCCTGTTGTAAATGGCTTTGTAAAAATATCAGGAATACTTTTCTTAGGCGAAAACATCCAGTTAATTGTATACCAGACCTTTTTAACCTGAGGCCGAAAGAACCCTGATGCTGAAAGAGAAGCACGTTCTGGGAAACGAGCACTCTGATGAGTTGCTTGCTGGGAGTACGAACGCTAGAGGGCAGACTTGCGACGCACACCAAGAGCCCTAAACGCTGCACATTCTCAACATTTCCGTCTTAGACGCTTACCACAAGGACATGTTTTAAGGATTTAGCTGCAAAGATGTCATTCACAGCGTTGCTTATTATCATAAAAAATTAGAACTAAATAGTCACCATAGGGAATTGGGAATTGTGTTGCATCCATATGCTATGTGTCCACTGAACACAAAGGGGTAGAAACATAGCTAATATATGCAAACGTGATCACAACAGTGTTGAGTGAAAAAGGCATGTTATGAAGCAGTATGGTATGTATACCTGTCTGTAAATATAACAACACACATAGAAAAATCTGAAAAGGTACACTCAAAAATAACAATACCTATAGGTATATATAGGATGGGGCACCTGAGTGGCTTAGTCGGTTAAGCGTCCAACTCTTGATTTCGGCTCAGGTCATAACTGGGTTCATGGGATCCAGCCCCACATCAGACTCTGTGCTGACAGTGCAGAGCCTGCTTGGGATTTTCTCTCTCTCTCAAAATAAATGGATAAACATTAGAAAAAAGAATTTAGATATGTGTAGGATATAAATATAAATATGTACATATATACATATATATACCATGTATGTGTATATATATGATATATATAGGATTAGGGGTAAGTTTTATTTCTTCCCTTTTTACCTTTAATTATCCAAATATAAGCCTCTTAAAAATTTATGTATTATTTGTATTTACCAAAAGATGGAATGAGAAAGAATTTCAAATGGAAAGTGGGAGACAATTTAGGAAAAGTTTACAAATCTAAATTACTAATACAAAAATCTGGATATTTACTTTTAGTTTTTAATTGTGGCAAAATACATGTAACATCCAATTTACCATTTTAACTTTTTTTTTTTTTTTAGGGAGAGAGAGTGTGAGCTGGGGAGAGGGGTAGAGGGGAGACAGAGAGACAGAGAGTGAGGAAGAGATTCTCAAGCAGGCTCCATTCCCAGCATGGAACCCAATGCAGGGCTCAATCCCATGACCCCAGGGTCATGACCCGAGCTGAAATCAACAAATGCCCAACCGACTGAGCCACCCAGGTGCTCCCTCTCTTTTAACCATTTTTAAGCATACAATTCAGTGGCAGTATGTTATACAAGTCACATTGTGGTACAACCAGTCTCCAGAACTCTCTTTTATCTTGCAGAAGTGAAATCCATTAAACAACTCCCTACTCCTTTCCCCCAACCTCTTCAACCACCATTCTACCTTCTGTCTCTATGAATCTGACTACTCTAGGTACCTCATATAAATGTAATCCTAAGAATATTTGTCTTTTTGTGATGGCTTAATTCACTTAGCTCAATGATCTGAAGGTTCATCCATGATGTAGCGTATGTCAGAATTTCCTTCCTTTTAAAGGCTGTATAATATTCCATTGTATGTACCACATTTTGTTTTCCAGTCAGTCATCAGTGGACACTAGGGTTATTTTCATCTTTGGCTATTGCGAATAATGCTGCCATGAACATAGGGATGCAAATATGTCTTCAAGACCTCGCTTTCAATTCTTTGGGGTATGTACCCAGAAGTGGAGTTGCTGGATCAAATGGTTAATTCTATTTTTGATTTTTTGAGGAATTGTTTTCTATAGCAGCTGCACCATTTTACTTTCCCACAAACAGTGCACAACACAATTTCTCTACATCTTTGCTAACCCTTGTTATTTTGTTGCTGCTGTTGTTGTTTGTTTTTATAGTAGTCATTCCAACAGGTGTGAGGTGGTATCTCATTGTGGTTTTGATTTGCCTTTCTCTAATGATTAGTCTGTTGAGCATCTGTTCATGTGTTTGTTGGCCATTTGTGTATCTTCTTTGGAGAAATATCTGTTCAAGTCTGTATTAGTTAGGGCTCTCCAGAGAAATAGAATCATTAAATCATTAGGGTGTGTGTGTGTGTGTGTGTGTGTGAGAGAGAGAGAGAGAGAGAGAGAGAGAAAGAGAAAGAGAGAGAGAGAGAGAGGGAAAAACAGTAATTGGCTTACACAATTGTAGAGGCTGATTAGTCCAAAATCTTCAGGGCAGGCCAATAGGCTGAAGACCCAAGAAAGAGCGACGTTGCAGCTCGAGGCTGAGAGCAGTCTGCTGGCAGAATTCCCTCCTCCCAATGGGAGGTTGGTCTTATGGCCTTCAACTCATTGGATGAGGCCCACCTACATTATGGAAGGTAATCTACTCAAAATCTACTGATTTAAATATTAGCCTTATCTAAAAAATACCTTCACAACAATACTCAGATATGTTTGACCAAGCTTGGGTGCCATAGCTTAGCTAAGCCAACACGTAAAATTAACCATCACAAAGTCCTTTGCTCCTTTGCCCATTTTTAATTGAGTTTCCTTTCTTGTTGAGTTATAAGATTTCTTTATATATTCTCAATATTATCAGGTATATTATTTGCAAATATTTTCTTCCATTCCATAGATTACCTATTCATTCTTTTGATCATGTCCTTTGAAACACAGAAGTTCTTAATTTGATATAGTCCATATCTTTCCTTTTCTACTTTTGAGCTTAAGTATTATTTTGCCTTGGATCAGACCTGGTAGCTCAGCCATATGAAATGTAGAAAGAAAGCAAAATCCGTGATTTGGCTTACCTCATGAAAGGGTATCTCCAAGGTTTGGAGACGAAGGTCGACCTTGTGGTAGGTATCCAGGCAGGGCAGAAAGAAGAAAAGGCCTAGAAGAGGGGGCAGGGAAATTAACAGGTGAATCGTCAGTAGGGAGACTGCTTGGGGTTCACCTCTTTGGTGTCAGGTTGCATATTGCATTGTTTTTCTTAGCCTCCAAATACACACAGATCATCGGGCAATCCCACCTCCACCCCTATAATGTGTTTGTGGTTGCTAAGGTGACCATATAAATTTTTTTGTTCAATCTAGGACACTTCTGAGGATGAAAGGAGAGCACTGTTACAATGTACTCCAGGAAACTGGCATTAACAGGGATTAACCCCAGCAAAATGGGCTGTATGGTTACCTCGGTCATGGTGCTGACCCCTCCAGATCTTGAGTAACATGTCTGTCCTCTTCCCTAGATTTGAACTCCCTAGCAAGAGTGTCTTATGCACTATTACTAGCTTTAGTGCCTGATGTAGTGACTTTTAGGTGCTCTGTAAAATTATTTTTGAATGCATGCACGTACCAAGATGACAAACTTTAGAGCCAGCAAACTCCCTGTGGTACTTCTTAAAATGTGAGCCCCCGAGGTAGCACAATAGCAATATCATGATACCAGCCATTGAGTTGGCTCATTATTCCTTATGTACTTAATGTAATGTACAGGGTTAATGGGCCATAAATAGTTTTAGATTGATTTATCGAGATTTTCTGAGAGCCAGTGGGCAATGTGGGCTCCAGCAATCGCCAAAGCCTTACTGGAGCCAGCAGCACCTCACAGAGCCCAGGACCTCTCTGAGGAGCAGCCCAGCTACTGGCCCTTTCTAGCCCCAATAAAGAAGGAGGCCGACAATTAGAACCAGAACAAGATGGTCGCTGTCCTAGGCTACAGGGTCTGGTTCTACTTTTATGTGGACCCATCTGCTTGTCCTGAATCGTCAAACTCTGATTTGTGTCCTCTAGTCTAGTCTCTCTTCTCTGCTGTTTCTGTTTTCCTGGCTTAGCACTTGGACCCTTTCCAATATATGCACAGTGGGACTTTGTTCCTTCCTATGACTTCCTGGCTGGCTTGGATCTCTAAACCCCAATGACTAGACTTTATAGACTAACCATGCTTCTATCTGTGCACCATAATCAGCTTGGACCTCTGGAGAGCAACTCTACTAAACTGTAAGGTCCTAGAGATCAGAAACCATGTCTCATTTATCCACCTTCATCTCCCTGGTAGTTTTTTTTTTTTTTTTTAAATGTTTATTTATTTGAGAGAGAGAGAGAGAGAGAGAGAGAGGAAATGAATGAGTCGGGGAGGGGCAGAGAGAGAGGGAGACACAGAATCTGAAGCAGGATCCAGGCTCTGAGCTGTCAGCACAGAGCCTGATGCAGGCTCAAACTCACGGAACAGTGAGATCATGACCTGAGCCAAAGTCTGCCGCTTAACCAACTGAGCCACCCAGGTGCCCCCATCTCCCTGGTAGTTATGTAGTATCTAAAACACAGGAGGTGCTCAGTCTATGTTTTCTAAGTTCCATGAACCAAAGGCCAATTTTCCACTTGGATGCTAGACTTTGCCTATCTCCCATGGTTTGGTCTGACCCCTAGCTTCTGAACTAGCTCAGCTTTGCTCTGAGAATTGACAGCACTCTAACGAAATACACGTTCTGCTCAAACCGGTGCCCAGCCATGGGCCCTAAGCCTACTTGCTACTCCAGCCAGCCTGGCCCTGGCATTTGACTTTCTGCACCCATCCTCTCTCTTGGTCACTGTGACCTGGTGGTAATGCTCTCTGACTAATCTTTCACAACCTGTGCTACAAATAACAGAGGGGTGCCTGGGTGGCTCAGTCGGCTAAGCATCCAGCTCCTAGTTTTGGTTCAGGTCATGATCTTACGGCTCTTGAGTTTGAGCCCCACATTGGGCTCTGTGCTGATGTCACAGAGCCTGCTTGGATTCTCTCTTTCTTCCTCACTGCCCCTCACCTGCTCTCTCTCTCAAAATAAATAAACTTAAAGACTTTAAAAAGATTAGAAAATGCAAATACCATGGATCAAGTTATTTCATATAATCTGGGGTCCATATGACAAATATGCATGGATTGAAGAAATTGGCAAGTCAACGGGGGATAAAAATGTGTTTCGTACCAGGGCCTTTGGCTCTTCCAGGAAGTAGATGTCCCAGTCGAAATATTATTACTCTCTCATACTCCTGTACAACCTAAAGGGAAAGATTATACTTTTGAAACATTCCAAGAAAGAAAAACAAAGTCTTCAAAAGGCCTTGGCAAGAGAGTGATCCTAAATATCAGAAAACTTTAGTTCTGAGAACCAAGAAGAAATTTCTATTAATATTTACATTTCCAAAACCTACACTTAGCAAGTGTAGAATTTCAGAAACATGTTATTTTTTTGAACCCATGAACAGAATTTTGTTTAAAGAGTCATGATTATTTAAAAAAAATACTTCTACTATGTCCAACATATCTAAGTCAAGAAAATCACAGCATGTTTTATCTTGTATTTTCCTGGGACTTCTGCATTATTAGCTTTTATATGTATCACGCATTAGCTATTTAATAGAGAGGGTATATTTTAATACCACTTGTGATATTTTGTTTCAAACTGCAATTTTTCTGAGGTTGCTTCAAAGTCATTCAATTGACTTTTAATTTGTCTATTCTCATTGGTGATGTATCTAGAAAAATTAAGTGCACCCTGGAAATGTGTAGTTATTTTGTAATTGGCAAAAGGGGAGATTCTCTGTGTAGAAATGTCTGTGTATTAGAAGAGAGACAGGAAAATTAATGAACACTACTTCAAAAATAAACTTCATTTTCTGGCCCAGTATCAAGATTTCGGTTCTAATGCTTGCTTATCATTAGCTTACATGGTCTGTTGTTTTGTATATATGCCCCCACCTGTGAACTGTTGAATGAACAAATGATTATTTGTGACTGAGCCATATCTATTTTCGTTCTTCATTCTCTTTCCGCTTTAGAAAGCTCCACCCAGGGGTGCTGGGTGGCTCATTCTGTTAAGCGTTCAACTCTTGGTTTCAGCTCAGGTCATGATCTCAGAGTTCATGAGTTCAAGCCCCACGTCAGGTTCTGTGCTGGCAGCGCAGAGCCTCCGTGGGATTCTCTCTCACTCTCTCTCTGTTCCTGCCCCATTTGCACTGTCTCTGTGTCTCTCAAAATAAAATAGTCAATTATTAAAATGTAACAAAGAGACCAAAAGTAACACATGTTGTAGTGTGCTTCTTAGGGTAACAGGCTCCACTACCCCACTATAAGTCCCTTGGGGTCAAGAACCATATCTTGTTGATCCTGCTGAGTCTTATAGCTCCTGTGCCTGAACGCTGCCTTGCTTGGTGAAACAACGAATGAGAATGAATGTCTAGATTTGGTTTCCAGAGCAGGCCCCAGGCACCCACAATTTCTTGGCTCTCTAGCATTACTTATTTCTTTTCTGCTTTTATTGGAAGAAACAAATTCTTCCTAGAGACGAAGAGGAGTCTCACTCCTTCAAGACCTTGCTCAAATGTAATACCTCATTCTGCTTCAGTATGCTCTTCTTAATTGGCTTTTAGGGTTTACCATCTTAAGTGGCCGGACCTGAGAGCCTTCGCCACAATGCGTGGCTGAGTTAGTGTTGGACTCTATGGCAGCCATACAGGTGCTCAGATCCCCCTTCAAAAGAACCTGCTACCCACTATCTGCTGTCTATAGAAGACACATTTTGGATTAAACGTTACACGTAGATGGAAAGCAAAAGGATAGGAAAGACATACCACACAAACAGCAACCAAAAGAAAGCAGAAGCAGCTATACTGATACCAGACAAAATGGAATTTAAAACAAACACAAAAATGTTATAGGTGATAAAGAGGGACACTACATAACAATAAAAGGGTTGATGCATTAGGAAAGTATAACAATGATAAACATGTATGCACCTAAAAACAGAGATCTAAAATATAAGAAGCAAACACCAAGAGAACTGAAAACAGAAATAGACAATTCAAGCAACCCTAATAGTTGGAGATTTTAATATTCCACTTCCCTTTTTTTTAAGTTTATTAATTTATTTTGAGAGAGACAGAAAGAGTGTGAGCAAGTAGAGGAGGGGCACAGAAAGAGAGGGAGAGTGAGAGAATCCCAATCAGGCTCTGCACTGACAGTGCTGACAGCCCCTGATATGGGGCTCGAACTCATGAACCGTGAGATCATGACTGTAACCGAAGTCGGACACTTAACCAAATGAGCCACCGAGGCACCCCCTTAATATTCCACTTTCAATCATGGACAGAACAACTAGACAGAAGACAAAAAAGGAAACGAGACTTGAACAACACGATACACAAATTAGACCTAACAGATGCTGACACACAACTCCACCCAACAACAGCGAAGTATGCTTTCTTCTCAAGAATGCAGGAAATCTCACGAGGATAGACTAAATGCTAGCCATAAAATAAACCTCGATAAATTTAAAACTACTGAAATTACACACAAAGTATATTATCTGACTACAAAGGAATGAAGTTAGAAATCATTAAAAAGAAATTTGGGGAGTTTGCAAATATATAGAAGTTGAACAACACACTCTAAAATAACCAATGGATCAAAGAAGAACTCAAAAGAGAAATTAGAAAATATTTTGACTGAGTGAAAACAATAACACAAGATACCAAAACATATGGGATGCAGCTAAAGCAGCGCTGAGAGGAAAATTTACAGCTGTAGATGCCTATAATAAAAAAGAAGAAATATCTCAAAATAAAACCCTAATTGTCTACCTTAAGACACTGGAAATAGAAGAGCAAACTAAACCTAAAAAAAGCACAAAGAAGAAAATAACGAAGATTAGAGTGGAAATAAATGCAATTGAAATTAGAAAACCAATAGAGAAAATCAACTAAGCCAAAAGTTGGTTCTTCGAAAAGATCAACAACATTGTCAAATATTTAGCTAACCTGACGAAGAAAAAAAAGAAGACTCAAATTTCCAAAAACAGGAATGAAAAGGAATGACAGGAACATCACTTCGGTCCTTATAGGGGGAAAAAAAAAAGATTATAAAAGAAAATACTATGAACAACTATATGCCCCAAATTAGATAATTGAGGTGAAATGGACAAATTCCTATATAGACACAGTGACCAAAACTGACTTGAGAAAAAAGAAACCTGAAAAGACCTAGAAGTAAACGACTGAATTAGTAGTTTTAAAATTTCTCATAAAGTCCAGGACCAGAGGCTTCACTGGTAAATTGTGTCATCCATTTGACAAGGAAGTAATATCAGTTCTTCACAGATTCTCCCCAAAAACAGAAGAGGAGGAAAATATGTCCAACTCATTCTCTGAGGCCAGTGTTGTCCTGGTCCCAAAACAAGAGTGAGACATCACAGGAAAAGAAAACTGCAGACCAGTATCTCCTATGAACATAGATGTGAAATCCTCAACAAACTGCCAGCAGCCTGAATCCAGAAACCGGTGAAAAGGATTTTACACAACAACCAAGTGGGATTTATGTTAGGATACGCAGTTGATATAACATTCAAAATTCAGTGAATGTAATACACCGTATCAATGGAATAAAGGGCAAATACCACGTGATCATCTCAATGGGTGCAGAAAAGGTGTGGGACAATATTCAACACCCTTTCCGGAAGAGAGAGGAGGCGGAAGAGAAGGAGGAAGAGAAGGTCTTAACGTGAGGAGTATAATCAGCAATGGCCCCAGCAGCACGTGTAGCATTCCAGCCAAGGACATGCTCTTCCCCAGCAGCTCCAGACACTGGTAACAATGGCAGGGGTCTTAGGGCCTGGCTGTTTCTGCCCATCATGAAGCAAACTTAGCTCTGGAGTTCCCTTTCAGGCCAACACTACCTTGGGGCCGTGCCACAGTCTGAGGCTCTTTCTGTCCAATCCTCCCTTCACTTCTTACAGCACAGGTATCAGAACCGCATCATTGTCTGAAGGCTTTCTTTGCCTACTCTTATTCTCTCTCCCCTTAGTCTTTCATAGAAAATGCCTCCCAATAAACCCCTTGCACTTATGCTCCTGTCTTGGCACGTGCTTCCTGAATAGACATGGTCTTTGGTCTTCATTTACTTTGAGGACAGGCACGTGGGCCAAAGAGAATCATCGTTCATAGTACAGAAGCTGCCTGAGAAGTTTCCTGGAAGTGCCAGAAGTGGACATCATGATCTATTCTGGGTTGATCTTTGTGTCGCAGAGTGCAGATGACCTAGACAGAGCCCCTGACCTGAGGGCTCTCAGTCTAACGGGAGAGACTGGGTGCCAACAAAGATTATACACGTGCTAAGTGCTAGAATGGATGTGAAAGCAGAGAGACACGAGAGCACCGGGAAGGAAATGACAGTCTTGGGGAGTCCGGGAAGGCTTCGCAGTTACATTTGAGCAAGGTCTGAAAGCAGTAAGAGCTCTCCTGGCAGACAAGTGGGCGGAAGGCCATTCTATGCAGAGCAGATGGCACATACCAAACCGCAGAAACGTGGACGTGTGGTCAGTGAGAGGCACCGGGAGATTACGTATTGGGTCCTCACGGAATCTCACCTTTATGCAGAACCAGATAGAAAAAGGGAAGGTCACAATGACGAAGAGCAGGGATGTGAGGACGAGAAGCCATTCACAGGCCCCTAAACCTGAAGACTTGGTACCTAAAAAAAAGTCAGGGAATAATTATATTAGAACTTTACCATACTCACTGACTAGCACTTGTTGGTCAGTCCTTGGTATTAGGGGCAGGGCAGACTTTGCTGGAAATTTAGAGTGAGGTGGATGTCAGTGGTCAGTTCCCATGATAGGGCGCGTCTGTGAAGGGCTATGCGGGCCTGTGGAAGGTGGAGAAGATTCCTGGAAAGGGGCGGGGGGTGCCTCAAATAAGTACAGAATCTGGGCGGAAGGTCTGGGTTCGAGTTCTGGCTCCACCATTTTCTGTCAAATGACCTTAAGCAAGGCACGTGATCTTTCTGAACCTGATTTCTCATCTATGCAATGGGGAGGCTAACTATGCTATATCTGTTATATAGACATAACACTATCTCATAGAATCTCATACCAACACTCTCATGAGACATTTTTCATAGTATCGATGTATGAAATGGCATAGATGTACAAAAAGTACTGAAGTGTGCTTCTCGTGTACCACGTGTTGAATCCGAGGAGACCGGACCTCTGGTCCAGTGCAAAGGCTCATCTTCCCTGAGCTTACTTCCCCCTCCACTCCTGCCCCAAATGTCCGGGTTCCTCCATTGGAGTCCCTTCTTTGGATCAGGGTGTGGATCTCCAGACAGTCGTTACCAAAGTAATGATGAACTGGACTGCAGAACATCCGGGTTACTTGGGTGATAAAGGAAAATGTATGAGGGAAAGTTAATCTCAAGAACACAAGCTTCTTGGGGCCTTGTCTTGGTTACATTGTATCCTCAGGGCCTACAATAGTGTCTGACACAACATAGGTGCTCCATAAATATTTGTTGAATCATAAGACTGAAGAAGTGGAGAGTGAAAATTAGTTAAATGTAATAGTTATGGAAATCTCAAGAATTTTAATCTCCAAGGTACCGTGACACTGGCCGAAGGGATATGATTTGTGAGTTTAAAAACCTCGTAGAGGACTAGAAGGTGACTAATCATTAGGAATGGTGAAAAGTCTATTTTTGAGGGATGGAAAAAAGAGGACAATGAATCGGTAGGCTTGAATATTTGATTTCCACGCCTGTAAAATAGTTGGAAAGGTCATCACCAAATTGATCACTTGAAGAAAACAGATGCAAATCTATACTAGCACAAAACTAGTGTCGGCACTAAACGCTATAGTACATAGTTCCCCAGGTCTGTCCCATGGAACACTAATCCCACAGGGTGCCCCACAAACCAAGAGTTCCCTGGCTAAACAAGTTTAGGAAATACTGTGTACTGTATCCCAGTGTTCACCTGCATACTGAAGCTACGAGTGTCCCTGCAGTAAAGAAGCATTCTTAGCTTTGTTTAACCTAGGATTTCCCAGACATTTGGCCAGGCAAGTTTTCTCCAAGGAAATTCATGTTCTATAAAATTTATTTCCTTTGCAATCTATTTTGGGAAATGGTACTCTAGCAACATCATATTAATTTCTACAGCATTCTTTCTTAGGGGCAGTAAGGGTGTTATTGCCATGTTTAATTAGTTTATAAATATATTTCATTTGCCAGTGGTAACCGTGCAAGTAAAAATAAATAAAAGTACATACAGACAAAATAACATCTTAGAAGGGAAGGAAGGCCTCAAAATGCCTTCCTACAGTAGTTAGGGATGTGAACAGAAAACTAACAGTTATATTCCAAATCTAGCTTATAGCTTTACTCACAAAATATTATTCTGTTGGAATGAGTTCCTTGTATACTCAATTTGGTTTAAGTGAATGGTGAAATATTAAATGTTAAGGCAGAAGGAGCCTTAGATATGACATAATCTAAGAATCTCCAACATTTCGGTAAGGTGAAGCTCTACTCACGTCCAAAGCAGCCTGGCCATGGGAGTGTGGTTCTAGGTGAGAAGGGGATGTTGTTTCTCTTGCTCCCTGTCCCCTGGAAGCCACAGAAAGTTCAGACAAGGGCTCAGCAAGGCTGACTCCCCTTCAGTGAGACTTCTCATCTATTGCTTGGAGTCTTGGGCTCCAGTCATTTAATAGCTGGAGAAACTGAGTGAAGCCCACGAAGGCGACGTTACTTGCCTGAGGCCACATAGCCGGTTGGTGGCAGTGCCGGGACATGACCACAAAGCAGGACCACAAAGCGCGGTACCATGCGAGGATGGGCTTTTCAGTCAGACCACCTTACTCTGGAATTCTGGCTCCTCCACTTCCCAGCTGTAGGTTTTTGGCAAGTTATTTAATTTCTCACCATGCTTCCTCATCAGTGATATGGGAATGATAATACTCAGTAAAATACCCAGTGTGTGCCTGACACAGAGTTAAAACTCCATACAGGGCAGGGGGCGGGGGCTTTCTCCCTTGCCTATCCTGCCAATATGGTCTGAGGCATAATACTTACCTCTAACCTCATCCATACTGTGGCATTGACCCAACAAACCTTTAATGACCAGAAGTTTCTGACTGATGAAAGGGCTCAGTTGGGCAAAACAGCATTAACACGGTCCGTATAAACTGGATCCCAGGAATCTTTCATAAATCATAGCTTTCAATGTTCCAGCATACACTGTTTTGCTGGTAACCAGGAAATTATGTTAAAATTTCATTGCCAGCAGGAAGCAATACAACACACTATTCCTTATTTACTATCCCCTAGACCCTTGTCATTCTACACTGAAGGTGTAATGATTTTTTTCTCTTCCATTCATTATGAAAAGGACTGGAAGCAGATATATTTGTTCCTAAGAGTGGCTTCACCCCCAGAAGCCAAAAATATCTATTTCCCTATGATTCCCTCCTTCAGTCTAACTTTCCTCTCTCTTGCAAGGAATCTGTGCAAATTTGGTATATTCTCTGCTCCAAGCTTTGTGCAAAGTGCTTTGGATGGCATATCTCCTTGTACCCTCACCTCTTTCCTCGAAGGTACCTATTATTGTTATCCTTGGTGCTTAGGTGGTTAAGGCCCTGCCTCTGATCACATGGCTAGTTAGCTGAGTTGGAATCCAGGTCTGACTCTTCTCTCCTTGGCTCTGCTGTCAAATGATCATCCCAAAGAAAGTTTAAAATACTTTTAGGTAAGACTGGGGATGAGGAGAGAATAATAAGCTACATAGTCGGGTAGAACCACCAACTCAAGAATGTCTTCACTTAAATTAGGTGCCCATATACTCATTAGCCACGAAAACCAGCTGCACATTCCTTTGCCATGTTCACTGGTGCCCAACCTGGACCACACTCCCCTCCGCTTCCCATCCATGGCTGGCCTCTAAGACCAACGGTATTCAGTTGATGTTATTTGTATTTCTTATGTATTTTGGTCCCCACCACTTGGTGGAGGGTTGGTGGGTCCTAACCAATTTAGGCCTTTCATTCCCTGGGAATCTGAGCAGGACCCGGAGGTTGCTCTGGCGTCGGTGGCTCTCGGTGCCATGACTCGTTCCACTTGATGTGACATCCGTGGTACCACCTGGAGAGACACCCCCCCACCTCCCTGCCCATATCCCCCGTCCTCCCCTACCTTCCTCGGGCCGCTCGCTCTCCAGCAGCGCCGCCACCTCGGTGCCCTCCTCACCGGAGCCGCGGACCTCATCCACGTCCACCACGGTGGCTGCGGGCGCTGGGGGCTCCCCCCGGCTCCCCGCCCGCTCCCGCCCGGCGTCCCGGCGCCCACGGCCACCGCCGCCCCTCTCGGTCTTCGCCCTCCTGTTCTCCCTGTGGGGGGATCCGGCGCCTCTCCCGCGGGCCTCTCTGGAGGAGCTCCGAGCCCTCCTCTCCATCGTCGGAAGCTGGCCCGGGATCGCGGTCCCTGCAGAGTGGCGCGCGGGCGGGACCAGGGACCATCTTGACCGTGGGCGGGCCCGGGCGGTGCGCGGGGCGGGGCTCTGCTCGCCCGGAGGCGGGACGGCGATTCCCCGAGGCACGCCCGCCCGCCCAGCCCGGCGACTCGCGCGACCTTGGCCACGAGGCGTTTGTGAGAAGCCCGCGTGCCGCTTGCTGTGGCATCAACATGCGTTTCTACGGACGACGATTTGAGCTGTAAAGCAGGTTCGGTTGCCTGAAGCAGGTTCGGTTGCCTAAAGCAGGTTCGGTTGCCTGCCTGCGGAGGCTCGCAGATCGCCGAAGGGGCGGTGGCGCTCTGCGCGGCCTCTGCGCGGCCTAGGAACTAGGGACGTGGTCCTCGAGGGGGCGCTAGACAGCTTAAGGGAACCGATTATAGGTCGTCGAATTAGGGTAACCCTAAGGTAAAATGAGAAACTTCTCCCAAGCGTCCCCTTACCCCCTGGAGGCTGCCGCAGGGCGCCTTTCCCCTCTCGCCCTCATTTATTTTATATCCTGGCCCTGCTCTTGCAAGTGCTTTCAAAGTGGAATTAGTGTCGTCGGACTACTTTTGGGAGGATCCACATTTCAAAAGGTGGGGGGATTAGGGAAACTCTTTTAGGCCTCTACTCACTCTCTCTCTCTCTCTCTCTCTCTCTCTCTCTCTCTCTCTCTCTTTCTTATTTACATTTATATTTCTTTTTTTTTATTAACTTATTATTGTGTTTACTAATGCTTAAGCCTGTTGATGATGTAATGCTTCTTGAAGAATCATAGAGGGGAAGGGATCTGATTTTTTTTTTAAGGATGCTTTTGTCCTTTGCTAGGCTCCGTTCCCATGTTTCCTTGATGAAGGCAGGACTGTCACTTTTTCAGGTTCCTGGCCATGCTCCATCCAGCAACAAACTGGGGGAGCTGCCCCACTCACTTCTGAGGAACTTGAAACATTGAATGAGTTTATTTCTCTTTTACTATTAATCATTTCTCACTGAATGGGTAACGCTTCAAACTCAAGATTGAGGATTCTGCTCCAATACCGCAGATCACGATGGCAGAAATGTTTTTTATTTTCCAATAGTTAACTGAGTTCACACAGGTTTTCCTGTCAAAAACCTTATTAAAGAATGTGGACCCGAAGTAACTCCCATGGCTCTGGAAAAACCACTCCAGTACTTTCTTCCATATATTCTAAATTAGGTCACTGGGAATAAAATAAAGGATTAGTAATAAAGTAACTTAAATAGATTTGGCTTTTACTCTCTAAACCTGATTCTTGCATGGTAGTAATGTAAGAGAGGCAAATGTTTCTTTCGAGTGCCTGCCTCAACTTACAGTTCCTGCCTAGAGCAGGACACTGAGAAAAATTCTGAAGCTTCATTTGGTCCATAGAGGGAAAAGTATCATGATTACCTAATATTCACTCAAATTAATAGTTACTATTAAACACAGTTTATCATCCTGTAAATATTTTCCTGTTCAGAAAAGCCTGAAACCGATGATAGTATTTGTTTTTCTTCTCAGCCTTTGATTCTGTTACAAATTAATTGGACCTGGGGTCCTAGCTATAGATTCTTAAAATAAACTTGGCCCTCAATTTTTACTCCAGGAATTGGCAGGCTATCTGGCCAAATGATAATCTCAAAATCGCACCCTGTCTGCCAAGAAGATAGAGGGATTTCTGGCCGGAGAAAAATTGATGAGAAAAGGCCCTACTTGGCATTGGAGCCCATGTAGGGTACCTGTTGTCAGTCTCCTTTGCTGTAGGGACGATGGAGAAGTTACATGATCTGACTTCATTTTCAGTATCCACATATAACAGTAACACACGCACCTGCTTACAACACAAGGCTGTTGAGATTATGGATGGCAATGACAATAGCTGAGAAAGAGCATCACGTTGCATGGTAGAAAGGTCAACCCAGCATCTCTGAAAGGTGTGGGGTGGGGGGGTTGGGGAGTGCTGAGGCAGCAGAATGCACCTCAGGCTGGCTGTACTTACAAGGATGTTGCTGTTTTCTTTCTAGATTCCTTTTTAATTGAAAGTATTGGTCATCCCTTTGTTGAAAGTATATGTGCACATTTTTGTACTCTTAATAGTTTACTCCTTGTTTGGATTTGTTATGAGACTGGCATCTGTGAGGGTTTACTAGGAAGGGAGGACCAATTACAGTTGTTGACTTTTGAGTTTGTTTCCAAGGTCAAAAGCCAAAGGTCTTGGACAATTTCAAGGCTTTCTAAATTATTATAGTTATTATTTAGTATTTTGAAATTGTATATCCATTTGCTAAGTGGAGTGAATATTGGTTTATATGAATTATTTAATAGAAAGCCTGGACTTCCTTGTCACTAGATAAAGTTGCAAATCTTATCATTTTAGAGCTGGAGGAGACTACAGGGACTTAAATTTGACTTTCTCAATTTGTAGATGGCAGAGAGGCCAACCAGGAGGGCATAGCAGAGGTCTAGAAAAGTGGTGCTATTGAAAGCCGGACCTGGGCTGTGGCAGTGGGAATGGCCAGGAGGCAGAAGCTGCTTCTCAGGCGGAGAATCAACAGAATTTGGTGACCACCTGCGTTAATGAGGGGGGCAGTGAGGAGATAGAAGACTTGGGAAGGGTGGGTATTTTAACCTTAATAGGCTGGGCAGTTGGTCACAACCTTAGACATCTCTGGCAGACCCACTTCCCCTAACTATACTGATCTGGAACATCTATGTTCCTTCCCACCTTCTTCACTGGCGATGCACTTGTCCCCTTGTCAGGTCCAGTGGTGAGGTAAGACTGACCTGACTTTTCTCTCATTAATTCACTTCACAGATACTTAGCACCTGCTATGTGTTTGGCACTGCTCACCTCTGAGGACGTAGAGGTAAGATATGGCACATGCCCTCAAGGAACTTACAGTCTAACAGGGAGAAACTGATGTGTAAACAGGTGTAATAAAGTGTTATGATGGAAGGGTAGCCTGGGATAAGGCTGTTCCTTTTATTTTATTTTATTTTTTATTTTTTTAAAGGTTTTTTCGGGGAGTTATTTATTTATTTTGAGAGAGAGAGGGAGAGAGGGCACACGCAGGGGAGGGGCGGAGAGAAGGAGGGACAGAATCCCAAGCAGACTCCGTGCCATCAGCGCAGAGCCTGATGTGGGGCTTGAACTCACGAACCGTGAGATCATGTCCTGGGCCGCGATCAAGAGTCGGCCGCTTAAGCGGCTGAGCCACCCAGGCGCCCCTCCTTTTATTTTTTTAATGTTTATTTATTTATTTTGTGTGTGTGTGTGAGAGAGAGAGAGAGAGAGTGGCAGAGAGAGAAGGAGAGAGAGAATTCCAAGCAGGCTTTGTACTGTTAGCGCAGAGCCTGATGGGGGCCCTGATCCCACAAACCCTGAGGTCATGACCTGAGCGGAAACCAAGAGGCAGACACTTAACCAACTGAGCCACTCAGGTGCCCCAAGACTTTTCCTTAATTGTAGGTAATCTTCCATCCCAAATCTGGAGGTATTCCTGATTGCCAAGGGGGAGGGAAGACAGAGAACCACTAAAAGAGAACATAGCACTCGGAAAAGGGATTATGGACAGCTTTGGCTCCATTATACTTCAATTTAGAATTTGTTCCCATTGCAGATGAAATTCCCTTAAATTTCTTATTTCTGCTGACTTGTGTGACCCTGAGGATGCTGTTTTGTATGTTACCTGTTTAAGTGTTGGGTTATGGAGGAGATGGAGGGGGAGGGAGAGGGAGGGGGAGGAAGAGTGAGAGAGAGATCTTGAGATCCTAGAGCAGTGCTTCTAATTTGCCCATTATTGCAAACAAAATTTGAATAGCATACTGGGGCAAACAAAAGGATTTGAGGTTATCTATAAAGGGCACAGCAATAAAATTATATCTTTGAGGGGAGCTGGGTGGTGTAGTGGGTTAAGTGTCCAACTTTGGCTCAGATCATGATCTTGTGGTGAGTTTGAGCCTCATGTCCAACTCTTGTGCTGACAGCTTGGAGCCTGGAGCCTGCTCTGGATTCTGTGTCTCCCTATGTCTCTGACCCTCCCCCGCTCATGCTCTGTCTCTGTCTCTCTCTCAAAAAATAAACACTTAAAAATTTTTTAGAAAAATATATCTTTGATATATGATCATGGTAAAAAGAAAATGGAAAAGTATTAGGGATTCAATATCAGAAGGTTTGTGTACTAATAAAATATTTTTTTAATTACTTTGAAAAAATGTTTATTTCTTTATGTTTGAGAGAAAAAGAGTGAGAGCATGAGCAGTGGAGGGCAGAGAGGGAGAAAGATAGAGAATCCCAAGCAGGCTCTGCACTGCCAGCACAGAGCACAACGTGGGGCTTGAGATCTCACTCATAAACTGTGAGATCATGACCTGAGCTGAAATCAAGAGTCAGATGGTTAACTGACTGAGACACCCAGGCATCCCCTAATAAAATATTTTCAATTTTAAAATACAATCTTGAAATGCATAAAGGGAGTAAAGAGATACAAACTTCCAGTTATAAATAAATAATGGAGATATGTAGTGGCATGGTGACTGTAGTTAATAGTACTGTATTTCATAAGAGAGTAGATCTTACAAGTCCTCATTACAAGAAAAAAATTTTTTCTAAACTGTGTACCGGCATGGATGTTAACTATTGTGGTGCTCATTTGCAATATATACAAGTATCAAATAATGTACACCTGAAACCAACATGTTACATGCCAATTAATTATATAAAAAAATTAAAGTTCACTTTAAATGAGGAAAAGAAGAATGGTGAGCTTGCTTCCACAAATATATTGTTTGAAGTTGTTACGTAAAATTTCTAATCAAATCTTTTTAATAATAAACTTTTAAAATTTTTGTCACCATTGATGAGAAATGTGTTCACACAATTTTAAAAGTTATTTTCCAGCTTTAGTGAGCTATAATTGACAAAAATTATTTTTAAGGTGTCTAACACGATAATTTGATATACATCGTAAAGTGATTAAAAGAGTTTTTAAAACTGGAATGTGTGGGTGGCTCAGTTAAGCACCGAACTCTTGATTTTGGCTCAGGTCATGATCTCACGGTTAGTGGAATCGAGCCCTGCATTGGGCTCTGCACCGACGGTGCGGAGCCTGCTTGGGATTTTCTCTCACACAAAATAAAAGAACGTTGAAAAAAAAGCTGAAAACTATTTTTACAACCACTTAAAAATTTAGGTTAACAGTTGAAGAGTCGAGTAGCTTTCATCAACAAATGTAATTTTGATATTCCTTGTGATGATGCAAATGGATTTAAAATCCAATCAACCTTTTTCCTAAGGACTATTTCAGAATCACGATGAAACCTTAAGGACCAGGTGCCTTACTAAGAGCGCTCAAAACACAGCTAGAGCGGAAGCTGCCCTGAGTGCGCAGACAAGGGCCCAGCAAGAGCCACGCCCCTCCACCGTCGCGGGCCTAGCTTCGCGCTGCGCTGCGCAGACTCTCTGCGTTCAGGTCGGGAACTTCATCCGCGCAGCCGCAGGGGTGGCCCTGAAGCAGAAGTAGAACATTTAGCGCCTAGCTTCTTGAGCCTGTTGGTGAGTGTTGAACGGCCCTTGCCTTCCTACCTGGGTCCCTGTGGGTACTGCGTCTGACCCCACTTGCTTGCCTCTGAAAAGTCTGGGTGGAGGCTACTTTGGGCTGGAGGGCTTCCAGCACCTGCTTGCCCCCACCCCTGAAGTCGCCCCAGTGGGCTGAGAAAAATCAGCATTAGACTCCACGCCTGTAATGTATTCATGACGCGTGCGGTGGGAAACTGCTCTGGAGTGGTGGTTCTCACTTTGCATGCCTCAGAATCACCTGGAGGGCTTATTAAAACACTCTGCTGGACCCTCTACCCCTCCCCCGCTGCCGTTTCTGATTCAGCAGGTCTGGGGTGGGGTCTGATAATTGGCGTTGCTAACAAGTTTTCAGGTGATGCAGCGGCTCTGGAACCACACGTTGTAAAACCACTATCGTAGAGGCCAAACACAACAGTTTTCTAAATACTTCATTTAAAGCAGTCCCTTCTCACTCCCTTAAGCAATTATTACTCGACATTATATATTTATCTGCCTTTTGCTTGTCCTTGTTAAGGTCCGGGAGAACAGGCACTTTGTTTTGCTGTTTTAGTCCCATCTTCTAGAACGCTGCCTGGAACGTAATAGGAGCTAAAAAGATATTTGTTGCTTAAATGAACAAAGGCAGCCCCCAAAGCTGAAACCATGAGAAAGAAAAAGGTCACTCAGGAAGAGGGAAGAGTAAAAAGGAGAAGGGCCAAGGACACACCCTGGAGTACGTGGGCATTTCATATCAGAAATAAATAGAGCAGAAAGCTAGGATCCAAGGCTGGTGCAGCATAGAAACCCACCAAGGAGAGATTTTTAGAAAAGGAGGGGACACCAAAAGTAAACATCAGAGATTATCAAAGATGAAAAGATTGAAAAGTCCTTAAGAGTTGTCAATTACAAGATTTGTCATTGGTGATTTTGCTAAAAGTAGCTTAAGAAAGCTATTTAGAGTAGCAGGCTCCTTGCTTTGGGTTGAGTAGTGAATGGTGGATGAAAAAGTGGGAAAAAAATGAGCGTGGACTGTTTATTCAAGGACTTGGACACGCAGCAATGGCTACAGAGGTACATAGGTCAAAAGTGTATTTTTACGTTTCCCACTCCCTGTGTCTGTGTTGTGTAAGATTAAAAGGATTAGCGCAAAATTTTGTTATAGGAAAGGAGTGTAAAGAGATGTTGATTATACAGGACTGTGTAATAATAGCCAAAGGTCATGGAGCTAGAGGAGTTGGGGAGATAGACACAAGAGTAGGATGGATGGGTGAGATAGATGGTCCCTCACCTGCTGAGACCACAAGGAAAGCTGAGAGCAGGGCTAGTTGAGTTGTTTCTGAGTTGGAAGCTCGGAAGTTTCATGCATGAGAGCCTCCACTTTCTCTGGGAGTCCAAGCAAAGTCAATTTCTAGTGGTGAGGCAGGAGTGGGTAAAAAGTGTAGGAGGGATGGCAAAAGTTGGAGTAATTGCTTGTGGGAAGAAAAATTGAACAATACCATCAAATGGTCCCAAATTAGGCATAATGTTAAAAAACGTTGGGAGGCAGGAATGCTATATTGGTTCTGTCATGAACTTGAACTCACCCACTCTCTCTTCTGTTTATCTAAAGATCCTCTCATTCTTGTCATGAGGCATATTTAAAGCTTCAGAAGCTTGAACAAAACACAAAAACCTCTTTCCTGGCTGTTTTCTAAGGCAGAACTGCTGGTAGCAGCAGCTGCAATTGAAATACACTCCTAGATGCAAGCAGGGATGGGAGGAGACCAGCTGGAGACAGTTAATTACCAGAATTAACTGATCATCATAATAGGCAGCAGGGTGGAAAAACACATTGGTCTAACTCACAGAACTCTCTGGTTGTTGTTAATTAATGGTAGGATCCCAAGGAATGAACTCAAAAAACAGCGGAGTCTTTTTGATTTGTGTAACAACAAAAGCAAACAGACCAACAAAACACTATTGTAGGTCCAGGGAACAGACGCATCTCATGAGTGAGAGACCTGGCTTTGTCACCCTGTTCCTCAAACTAAATCAGATCCTGGACCCAGAGTCTCTTGAATGCAATCTGACTAGTCTCTTACAGAAAGATGCTGCCCTACCTAACATTGCAAACCTTCATCCTTTTAGGATAACTGCTCTGAAGAAAAGGAAGCGCCTACGTTTTTCAGTGACTATCACTTCCTAATGCTAACTAACTCTAATTTCTGGGACCCCAAAAGTCACTGTTTGCCATTCACATTCTGAGTGTACAGGGGTTGGTGATAAATGAATTCTGGCCCACTGTCACCTTTGGATAGGGCTAGTGGGACTGTGAGTTCCTCTTGTGGTTATGTACCCTGCTTGCCAAGTGAAAAACTGGACTAGGAATCTCAGTAACAGACAGAATTCCTGCATTGGTGCATTCACTCATTGAGTAAGGGCTATTCTGGTAGAAAATGCCAAGCAGAGTGCCAGAAACATACATCAAAAGCCTACCTGGAGAACTGCAGAGGCAAGTGTTACCATCAAAGACGTGGAAGATACCTGGTGTGATTGTTCCTACCTTATTTCCATTCACTTCCCAGGTGAGTCATCACAAAAGACTTTTGGGTCTTGGAGAATGACTGCATTATCATAAACCCAAGCACGTGAGGACTTTCAGTGGGGTCTCCTCACTGGAGTAATTCAAATAGCCCCTGACTCTTGGTTTTCAGTTATTGATCTGGGATTTAGCTCCAGAATAGCTTTCTAAAAGTCTCTTTTTTCTTACCTTTCTAGATTGAGCCATAAGTTTTATGTTTTTCTTGCCTATCACTCTTTGTTGTACCTTTGTTCATGTCTGTATATCCGTTTCTTCACTTTAACGTGGGGATCATGATTGTACCTCAGAGTAACTGGGGAGAAAATTAGATATTCTACATAAAAGAGCATCTTGTAAGTGCTCAATGTGTGGTAGCTGTTAGATAATTGGGGATGAGAATCTGGGATAATGTTTTTTCAATTCATTGTTCATTTTGCAGGAGTCATTCTCAAGTTAGATAAGCTTTCTGAATCTTACATGTCTGAAAATGTCTTTTCTTTTCCTGCACTTAATGCTGGTTTGGCTGGGTAAAGGATTTGTTTCAGCTTTGAAGATACTGCTCCACTGAGAAATCCGATAGCTATCTAATGTCCAGTGCTTATATAATCTCTTTATATAAAATCTCTTGGGTGCCTGGGTGGCTCACTTGGTTAAGCATCTGACTTTTGGTTTCAGCTAGGGTCATGATCCCACTGTTTGTGAGTTCGAGCCCCACATGGGGCTCTGTGCTGACGGTACAGAGCCTGCTTGGGATTCTCTCTCTCCCTCTCTCTGCCCCTCCCACACACACTCTCTCAAAAAACTTAAAGAAAAAACAAAACTCTTGATTCCCTTTCTCCTAGGCTTGGGATGGGATCTTCTCCTAGGATGGGATCTTTTTTTTCATTAGTTATTCTAAGGACTCACTCGGCCCTTTTAATCTGAAAATGTGTTTTTCTTCACATCTGGGATATTGTCCTTCTTTTTTAACTCCCAGACCTCACCACCATTCTTTCCGTTGCTTCTGTAACATTTGTCATTTGGGTGTTGGAACATCTAGATTCACTTTTCACATCTCATCATTTTCCTTTTTGTTAATTTGCTATTTAGCCTTGTCCATTCGACTATAAACCAGCCCATAAATCTTTTCTATTTTCTGTCAGGGATTCCTCAATATACCTGCCTCATTGATGGAACATTTTGTTCCTAGAGCTTTTTTGGATTTAACATGTCGTGGAATTTTAGGTGGAAATTAAAGTAGATGTGCGTGCACAGCTTTCCTTCTTAATTCAGATTCCTTGGTTATGTTTTGGTTTGCCTTTTTACTTTTTTAGAGTGTACATCTTAAAGGTCTTTATACTGTGCCTCTGTTCTGCACCTCTTAAACTGTTTTCTAGTTCTCAAGGACCATACAAATCGGGCTCATTCCACCTATCCAGTAAATACATTCCCAGGTTATTTACCCAAATATACATTCCCTTTTTTAGTTTGCCAGCTCGTTTTTCTCCAATGGCACCGGTAAGTTTCTTTCTCCAGGTTCCAGTCATTCGTCTCTTCCCGGAGCTTAAATTGCATGTAACTCTGCAGGGACTCAACACCTAGCGTCAGAAATGCCTGTAATTTCCCTCGACGATCAGACCTGGGTATCTTTTTTCCCCTTAAACAAGCTCCACCGGTGATTATGAGGCACACCCAAGTCAAGAACCTCGAGGCCCCCTCCACCTCCTCCTCCCACCTGCCTGTCCCAATGGCGGGACGGCCCGCTGCCCTTGCCCCTGTCGGGCTGGGGATGTGGTCGGAGAGGTTCTCGAGCCGCGGCCCCACCTCGCGTCTCCCAGCCACGCTGGACGAGGTAGGCGCCGGCGATTTCCGTACCCCCCCACCCCCCACCGAAGGAGCCAACGCCGCCCGAGAGCCTAGCGTGGCGGCCCCGCGCCGGTCGGCCCCCAGCCTGGACCCCCGAGCGTCCCGCCCTGCCCAACCGTCCCACCCGCCGCGCGCCCTCGGGGCTGGAACGCCGCGCGGGTTGCACGCCTCCCGCCCTCCAGCACTGGTGCGCAGGCGCGCGGGCGCCTTGGCGCTGCTCCTCCAAGGTGGCTGGACGGGAGAGCGCCTTTGAGTCTCTGGGCCACGCAACGGCAGCGCCCGCACTGTGGGTGACACGGGTGAGGGGCGACACTCCACCCGCCTGCCTCCTGCCGGCCTCTCCCTACAACCCCCTCGCTGCGTGGGCAGTTCCCAGGGATCGAGGGAAGGGAAGCTTCCCCTTCCGCCTGGGGGCAGGGAGGGACGTTGGGGTGGGCAGGGGACCCCGCTCCCGGGCACAGATGAGGTCGTTGACTTGGGTAAGAGGAAGCGGGCAGCCTCCCCGTCGGTCTGGGCCGGACCAGGTATGCCGGTGCGAGCGTCTTTACCGGGAGCCCTCTCCTGGCGCTGGGGAAGGCGGTATTGCGTTTGCCTCCTTCCCGAGCTTTTTCCCAGCGTCGAGGAGGGATCCCGTCTGAAGCGAAGTTTGCGGTGTAGAGACCCCAGACAAACCGTTATCGGGGCTTCAGCAAAGTCGAGCCAGGAACTTGGACTTACCACACGTTAGCCAGGGGCAATGATGTCTCCAGACGCGTGCAGGTGAATCGACACAGGTTGAGAGAGCTTGCAGTGTGTGAAACGCCGAGTTTCAGAGAATCCTCATGGTTTTGCTTCTGCTTTATCACCTTTAGAACTCTGGTGTCGATTGTTTATATTCCACTGTTGATCCTTTTAAACTCTCCCCTCCCTCCGTCTTGGGTTTGTCTGCTCTTCCTAATGAGCCACGTTTCTATCTTAAATCCGGTAGGGTGCCATGTCTGAACAAGAGCGTATCCAGGAATGCCTGAGGAAAGAAATAAGGTCACTTCTCATCTCCACCAAAGATGGTTTGACCCCACAGCAGTTGGAAAAGGAGTACCTTTTGATGGTTGGCAGCCATTTACCACTCCGGGTTCTTGGATATCGGTCCACTATGGAGCTGGTGTTGGACATGCCTGATGTTGTCACTGTCTGCCCTTGTGGGGATGGTACTGTAATACTGAAAGGTAAGCTTAGAATTTGAAGATCTATAAGTAACACGTAATTAGCAAAGAATTTTTCTGGTAAATAGGCAATGGGGAGTACGCCAGGTGATGTATGGAATTATTGAATGTGGTACACCTGAAACTAATATAACACTGTATGTTAACTGGAATTAAAAATATAAAAGAAAAAAGAATTGTTATAGCGATTATCCTGCACCCCAGGCAGGGGATTTTAATTTTTTGAGGGGGAGAGGGTTCATGGTTACCTTTGAAGTTGTGGGCAGAGTTAAAGCTTTAGCAAAATCAAGAATTTATTTCTCCAGAAAAATGTGCATTCACAGGAACTACATTTTGCATGTGATTTCAAATTATTGCACCTTAAATTGGAAGAAGCATAACAATGGGACTTTAACCATGAATTCATGTTTTAAATTTCGTGACGCACAGAAAAAAACATTGCAGGAAAGTTTGTTCATCTTGAGAGTTTCAGATATTTCAGGAGTCAGAAGTAATGTTAAATATTGGGCTTGATCTTTCTGTCTTCATCTTCTGATAGAGGAGCTAACAAGTGGTTGTCTAAAAGAAATGGAGGAACCAAAGGTTCATGTTTATCATGTTACCTAGATACACAGCTCCTTGGAGAATTAAAATTGTATAACCACAGATGTAAGGGTAAAGAAAGGAGCAAGTTTTCATCTAACTGTGATTTCTTTTTTCACACCTCCTTAGCCATTCCAGATGAATCCACCAAAGGAATAGCAAGTTTAGTTGCAAAACAGAGGAGCAACCATAAGGTTCGAAATTCCATGCCAAGGGGAAGGGCCAGTGTTTGCTCTGGGCCGAGCTCCCGTCGGCGAGTACCTTACCGGGGAAGGGTGCCTCCCATTCTTCCAGCTGTTGTGAAGAGTGAGTTGAAAGACCTGTTGGCGTTATCTCCTGTTCTCCTTTCTGATTTTGAAAAGGCATTTTCCAGGCGATTTGGACGTTCATTCCAGTATGTACAGTATGGATTCCTCTCTATGTTCGAAGTACTTAATGCTGCTTCAGATGTCATTTCAGTAGAGCAGACCAGAGCAGGTTCTTTGTTGATGCTAAGGAAGAGCGTAACAGAGGAAAAGCAGAGAGGATGGCCAGCAGGTAAGCATGTTAGCATTAGTACTTAGTAACTTAGTACTTAGTAATTGTGGGTTAGCAAATTTTGGAGCAGTCATGGTAGATAGAGAGGTAGGTAATGCCTAAGCTCCCAGAGTTTGTCAAAGTTGCATCTTGGCTCTGCCACTTGCTGGTTGAGTGATCTCACTCCAGTTACTTAAAACATCTGAGCCTTAGTTTCCTCATCTCTAGAATAGGAATAATCATACTTGCCTCTTGGAGTAGTGCTGAGGATGAAACGAGATGAGGTCTGAAAAGTGCCTGGCATTTATAAGGGTGTAATAAGTGGTAGCTATTATAAAAATACAAGATCTGCTTTCTCTGGAACACTGTAAGCGAACATTAGTTGCGTGTGTTCATGTAAGGAAGATAGGGAAGATGAAAAGTTTAAAACTAATACTAGTTAGTAACATTTGCCATCTGAGTTTTGCTGGCACTGATGTTTGGTATCCTAGCAGGCGCTGCAATAATTTATGTAGTGTAATGATAACCACTTATATAGCGTTTTACCTTGGATTCTCCTAGCCACACCGTAGGGTAAATGACCCAGTCTTAGGGATAAGGAAAACGAAGCTCAGGATACTTAAATGACTTTTGCAAAGTTGCACGGCTAGAAAGGTGTTATAGCCAGGGTTAGAAACGCAGCTGTTAATACTGTTTAGCCAGTGCTATTCTTACCCAGTCATTGTCCCTCTTGTTTTTGTTTTATGTTTATACACACACACTACTATATACCTATATAGTAGTTGAGTTGACACACAGTGTTACATTAGTTTCAGGTGTGCAGCACAGTGATTTGACTGCCTTGTTCTGTGCTCCCCACAGTGTAGTTACCATGTGCCATACAATGTTGTTATAATACCATGGATTGTATGCTGTACCTTTCGTCCCCGAATCACTGTCCCTCTTAAAGTCTCAGAAGACCAATGTGATCATTTGTATAGTGCCTCACTAGACCCTTGACGATACAGAATCTATACACTGAGCCTATTTTGGGAATCTCTACACCTATTTCAGTGATTTTTCTTTTTCTCTAAAATCTGTATTTAGATTAATATAGGTGAAACCATGAGAATGTCCCCAGTTTAGAAACCAATACTTAAACTGTGGTAGGAAATGTAATTTGATGTAGATATCCTAGGGGGTTTACGAGCTCTGGTCAGGGAAGACTATAGGGGCCAGTGTGTGTTTTGAATCTTACCCTCAACCATCAGCAATATCAGTATTCTTGAGTTACTTGAACTTGGGGAGACAAACCTATGCTATTAAAGTTGTAAGAGGTTGATAGTGTATAAAGCAGCTTGCCAACTTATTGAATGGGGGGAGTGATATTCCTTCCCAGTGATTGGATTGTTCATGTTTCTCACCTGTGATCCTTCTTCCTATCATCAGGGTATCTTGGAAACAATTTGTGTGTGTGGGGGGGGGGGGGGGGCCTTGATCTTATGGTAAAGAAAGAGACCACAGTGAGGTCTAGTGATTGATCATTCATGTTGTACATCAGCATATATCTTGCCAGTGGTATTTTCCTCCCTATAAATCTTGAAGAAAAAAATCTGTACTCTAGAACAATATCCTTTATTCTATAGCTTTTTAGCCCCCTTTCCTGCTCCCATACTACTAGGTGATTATTCAGTTTGAGAAGCATAGTTTTAAGCAGACTTCTTAGTTGGAGACTTTTTAGCCTCCTAAACGTTTTTCGTTTTTTACCTATTAAAATCTACCTTTCTGTAATTATATTCAGGTGATCTTAAATGGAGTTTTTAGATAGCTCCAACCTTTTCAGTAACACATGTATGATCCCTTGGTTTTCTTTTATAGATGACTAATCTTTTCCATTGTATGTACATTTTATTTGGCAATATGAAAATGTAAGCTTACTTTCCATAATTGTTATTTCTAAGTTGAGAACAGTTAGGTCACAGTAGCCTCTA
Source organism: Panthera onca (assembly GCF_046562875.1). Lineage (NCBI taxonomy): Eukaryota > Metazoa > Chordata > Mammalia > Carnivora > Felidae > Panthera > Panthera onca. The sequence continues at coordinate 23,906,283 of NC_138355.1, forward strand.
TATAGAATCACCAGAAAATAAAGTAGAAATTGTTAGTGACAACTTTTCTCCGCTCTTCTTTTATTCACAAAAGGAGGTAAAATGTTTACCCAGCCTTTTAGAATGAAACAACAAAGGTCCTACCCTACAGTCTCCCCAGTCACAAAGGCACGCTTTTCGCAACCCACTTCAAACTTGGAACCACCGAAGCAAATACTGAACGTGGAAAATACTTTTAAGTCAAATGTGGTAGAGACTTCAAGGCTGAATCACGCTGAAAAATTAAACCAGGTGAGATATAGGAGTTTGGAGGTATAAACCAAAAATGTGTTTAAATTCAGTGGTTAATACTTAGACGGAGAAGCTTAATTTCAGATTTAACTTGAGCATTTTCTATGGTTGTGTGGATTATTAGCTAGTAAGAGGTGGCAGTGAGAAAAGAATACAATTGTATCAACTCCCATGGTTTCTGTTACAGGCTTCCCCCACTATTGGAAAGTAGGGTGTTCCTATGAAACCTTTTGAAAGTTGAAACCGTGTAAAGCAAAGAAACAATTGCCATTAATTTATATAGAAAAAATTTTGAGCCTTCTTAGACCCCAAAAATAACCTCTCTTAGGCTTTTCTGATACCTTATGATACATCTAGCCAATGGATTTTCTACCTTAGGACACATCTTGCTAATGGATGCACAAAATAAATGGGGGTAAAGCACAATTCAAAGCTATGGTGGTTTGATGCTGAATGTAGTTCTTGGGGAAGGAGGCTGGTGATGCCACTCTGGCTGCTCGGCGCGCGCTGCCCCTATAACTGCTCACTGCAAAACGATTGCTGGATGCTCTTTTTGCTTTTGGCCTTTATTGATAAAAGTGAAAATCCTCTTTCGATTTCTTTGGGTTAGCAAAAATGAGAACGGACCCTAGATTTTTCATAAAAGTGAAAGGGCATAGCATGAACTTTTGAAAAGTGAGGGACACCTGTACTTTGTGCAGCTGTCTCTAGTTCCAGCTTCTCACCAAAGTCCTAGAAGTATATTTGCAGCTTCCCTCATGAATATCTTTACCTGAATGGCTGGCCCTGAGCACTACAGTCCTGGTACTTTTCTGTGTGTATGCTGAAGGAGTTTTGAACAAAAGCTACTAGAATATAACCAACAAAAACCCTGGTTAAATTAGCAAGATGACAACTTTCGTAGAGCTTAGAAGAAGCACATGGAAATTAAATTCAAGATATAAAAGTGCCTTACCTCTATAACTTAAAAAATACTAGCTTTAGTAGCAGAACTTACATATAGTTTATCCATTTAAAATGTACACTTTGAATTTTGACAAATGTACCTCACTGCATAATCATCAAAATCAAGAGGCCAAACATTTCCATCATTCTCAAAAATTTCCATTATGCTGCTTTGTAGTTGATCTCTTTCCCCAGCTGTAGACACTACATAAATATTGCTTTCTGTAAGTTTGACTTTTCAAGAATTTCATATAAATGGAATTAAATAACATCTAGCGTTTGTGTCTAGCTTCTTTAACTTACCATGGTGCTTTTGAGATTCATCAGTATCAGTAGTTTGTTACTTTTTCTTGTTGCGTACCATTCCACTATATTTATCTCAATTTGTTATCCATTCCCATCAGGTGACATCTGGGTTCTTTCCTGTGTGGGGTATTTATATAAATAAAGCTGCTATGAACATTTGCATACACTTTGATCATGGACTTCTCTTGAGTGAATACCTAGGAGTAGGATTGTTGGGTCGTTCAGTAAGGGCATGTTTAACTTTATAAGAGATTGTCAGACTCTTCTAAAGTGGCTGTATGATTTCACATTACTGTAAACTACATATGAGAGTTCTAGCTGCATCTTTGTTAATGTTTGGTATTGTCCACTTAAAAAAATTACTATTCATGGGGCGCCTGGGTGGCTCAGTTGGTTAAGCATCCAAGTTTGGCTCGGGTCATGATCTCATGGTTCATGGATTTGAGCCACGCGTTGGTGTGGTGACACCTGTGCTGACAGCTCAGGGCCTGGAGCCTGCTTCCGATTCTGTGTCTCCCTCTCTCTGCCCATCCCCGACTCGTGCTCTGTCTCTCTTTGAAAAATGAATAAACATTAATTTTTTTTTTTAATTACGGGTGTGTAGTGGTATTTCATTATGGTGTTGAAATTTCTCTAATGATGAATAATGTTGGGCATCTTTTCATATGCATATTTTCCATTTGTAAATTTTCCTTAAGGTGTCTCCTTGCATCCTTTGCTTGTTGTTAAAAATTGACTTTTGTATTGAGTTGGAAGGATTATTTATATATGAATGGGTACAAGTCCTTTACCAGACATGTTTTGCAAATACTTTCTCCTGGTATATGCTTATCTCATTTCCTTAGTTCTGCCTTTTGTGAAGCAGAAACCTTTAATTTTGATGAAATCTAATTTATTTATATTTTTCTTTTGATTCTTGCCTAACTAATCTTTGTTGAATCGAAAGTCACAAAAATGTTGTATGTTTTCTTCTAGAAGTTTTATGATTTTAGTTCTTAGGTCTATTACTGATTTCTTTTTTTTTTTGTTTTGTTTTTTTAATTTTTTTTTTTTTTCAACGTTTATTTATTCTTGGGACAGAGAGAGACAGAGCATGAACGCGGGAGGGACAGAGAGAGAGGGAGACACAGAATCGGAAACAGGCTCCAGGCTCTGAGCCATCAGCCCAGAGCCTGACGCGGGGCTCGAACTCACGGACCGTGAGATCGTGACCTGGCTAAAGTCGGACACTTAACCGACTGCGCCACCCAGGCGCCCCGGTCTATTACTGATTTCAAGTTAATTCTTATATAAGGTACCAGTATGGACCAGAGTTTTTTGCAATGGATTGCTAATTCCTCTAGCACTATTTTTTTGAAAAATACTCTTTTCTTTGCTGAACTACCTTATTACTTTGGCACCTCTGTGAAATCTGTTGACCACTTGTATGTGTAGGTTCTGTTTTTAGGACTGTCCATTCTGATCCATTGATCTACAGGTTCTTTTGCCAGTACCCTTCTCTCTTAATATAGCTTTATAATATCTTTCTTTTTATTTTTTTTAATGTTTATTTATTTTTGAGAGAGAGAGAGACAGCAAGCGGGGGAAGAGTAGAGAGAGAGGGAAAAACAGAATCAGAAGCAGGTTCCAGGTTCTGAGCTGTCAGCACAGAGCCTGACACGAGGCTTGAACTCATGAACCACAAGATCATGACCTGAGCCCAAGTCCGTTGCTAACCCAGTGACTGAGCCACCCAGGTGCTCTTTAACATCTTGAAATTATGTAGTTAAGTCCTACAGCTTTATTCTTTTTCAAATTGCTTTGGCTACTCTAGGTTCTTTGCATTTTCATATAAACTTAATTTGATATAAATCAGCTTGTCAATTTCTACCAAAAATAAATATGCCTCTTGTGATTTTGATTAGAGTGAAACAAGGGATCTAGAGGTAAGTTTGGGGATAAATGACATCCTGACAGTATTGAATCTGCTGATCCATGAGCATAGTATAATTTCTCCACTTCAGTCTTTAAATTTTTAGTACTCTTTTATAGTTTTGTACTCAAGGCCTACATATGTTTTGCTAAATTTTACCCCCCCCACCACCATTTTTCATACTTTGGATATTATAAAGGGTATTTTCAGTTTATTTTCTAGTTAATTGTTATTAGTACATAGAAATCAATTGGATTTTTGTATATTGACCTTGCATCTTGTGACCTTGAATCAGGGTACTTGATAAACTCAATACTGTAGTTGACAGGTATTTTCAGTTTATTTTCTAGTTAATTGTTATTAGTACATAGAAATCAATTGGTTTTTTTTATATTTTGACCTTGCATCTTGTGACCTTGAATCAAGGTACTTGATAAACTCAATACTGTAGTTGATATCATTCTAGTAACTATTTCGTAGAGTTGGGATTTTCTGCATAGACCATCATACCATCTGGGAGTAGACCATTTTACTTCCTTTTCAATCTGTATGCCCCCCCCCCCCTTTTTTTCCCCTTACATAAGCTGGGCTCTCTAGTATAATAATGCATAGAAATGGTGAGCATGGAAATTCTTGTCTTGTTCCTGACTATAGGGGAAAAACATTCAGTCTTTCATCATTAACTCTGGTGTTAACTCTAGCATTTTTATAAATGCTGTATACCAGGTTGAGAAAATTCCCTTCTGTTCCTAGATTCTGAGAATTTTTTCCATGAATGTGTGTTGAAATTTTCTCCATCCATTGAGAGGATTATAGGATGTGCTATTGTGATTTATTATATAAAAATTATATTCCTTTTCTCATTTCTAGCATAGAGCTCCTAAAACTCTTGGAATTTTTGAAGTGGTAAGAAATGTAAAGGTATCTTTTGTTGCTAATGAAGTGTCTTTAGAAAGGACCTAAAGATGGGGGCTGGTTGCCAGTTGGAGCAAATGATGTCATTAGAGGGTCTGAACTTTTAGTCCTACCCCAACCTCCTGAGAGAGGAAGGGGGCTACAGATAGAATCACTGGCCCCTAGTGAATGAATCAATCAGTTGTGCTGTTGTAGTAAAACCTCCATAAAACCCCAAAATACTGGATTTGGAGAGCTTCTAAGCTAGTGAACAGTAGAGTTTTGGGGGAGACTGGCATGCCTGGAGAAGGTATGGAGCTCTGTGCCTCTTCCCACTTATCTGGCTGTATGCATCTTCTCCATCTCACTATTTCTGAGTTCTATCTTTAAAAAAATTTTTAACTGATTTTTAAAAAAAATTTAAGATACAGTTGATATATTAGTTTCAGATGTACATGATGCTTTGATATGTGTATAATGTGAAATGATCACAGTATGTCTACTTAACATCCATCAGCACATATAGTTAGAAATTCTTTTTGTGATGTCTTAAGATTTACTGTCTTAGCAATTTTTTGTAGTAACATATATAATACATGTTATTATAATTGTATAATGTGTCATGTAGTCTTATTATATTTATTAATACATTATGAAATATAATTACCATGCTGTATATTACATGCTGTACAGGACTTAATTATTTTATAACTGGAATTTTATACCTTTTGACCCTGTCCACCTATTCTACCCACTCCCAAATACCTGCTTCTGGCTATCATCCATCTGTTCTCTATATCTATGAACTCAAGTTTTTATTTTTATTTTGTTTTTTAGATTCTGCGTATAAGTGAGATCATACAGTTGTCTTTCTCTGACTTATTTTCCTTAGTGTGATGCCCTCAAGGTCCGTTCATGTTGTCACAAATGGTAGGATTTCCTTGCTTTTTTTTTATGGCTTAATAATATTCCAGTGTGTGTGTGTGTGTGTGTGTGTGTGTGTGTGTATCATACCATCTTTGTCCATTCATCCGCTGATGAATGCTTAGGTTGTTTCCATGTCTTGGCTATTGTAAATAATGCTGCAATGAACATAGGGATTCAGATATTTTTTTGAGTTAGTGTTTTTATTTCCTTTGGATAAATAACCAGAATTGAAGTTGCTGGATCATGTGGTAGTATAGTTTTTTTGAGGAACCTCTGTAATGTTTTCCATAGTGGCTACACCAATTTACATTCTACCAACATGCCCCAGGGTTCCTTTTTCTCCATATCCTCACTAGCACTTACTGTTTCTTGTCGTTTTGATAATAGCCATTCTAACAGGTGTGAGGTGATACTTCATTGTGGTTTTGCTTTGCATTTTTATGATGATTAGTGATGTGGAGCACGTTTTCATGTACCTGTTTGTCCTCTGTATGTCTTCCTTGGAAAAATGTCTATTCAGATCCTCCGCCCATTTTAAAATTTGGTTGTTTTCTTGCTGTTGAGTTGTATAAGTTCTTTATGTATTTGGGATATTAACCCCTTATCAAATATTGGACTTAGAAATTTTTTCTCCTTTGAAGTAGGTTGCCTTTTGATTTTGTTGATGGTTTCCTTTGCTGTGTAGAAGCTTTTTTGATGTAGTCCCATTTGTTTATTTTTGCTTTTGGTACTTTTGGTGTCCAATCTAAAAAATCACTGCCAAGAATGGTATCAAGGAACTTAACCATCTGTGGGTTTTGTTTTTTTTTAGGGTTTGTATGGTTTCACATCTTACATTCAATTTTAATCCATTTTGAGTTTTTGTGGGTGTAGCATTATATTGTTTTATCAGTAATAAATCAGTAAGTAAAATGTTTATGAGTTCTGTGGCTGCTTTAGCAACTCGGTTGAACCCAAGGAGGGTGTCATGGAACTTCTGATTTATAGTAACTTGATCAAAAGCACAGATAATAACCTGGACTTGGAATTGTGGTGGGGGTGGGGCACAATCTTGTTGGACTTGGCCCTTAATTTATGGAAGCTGATGTAATTCCAGGTAGATAGACATGAATTGAAGTACAAGATACCCAGCTGATGTTGGAGAATTGCTTGAGTGTGGGATAAAATCCACATACATGTAATTCGAGTCAGAATTCTATAGTGCTTTTCTTTTCTAAAGAAAAATTATTATAATTATAAAAAAATTATAATCCAAGTAATACAGTCCTCTTAAAAGGAATTGGGAAGTTTTTCTTTTATTTATTTATTTGGCGTTTTCTTATTTTTTATTTTTAATATGAAATTTATTGTCAGATTGGTTTCCATACAACACCCAGTGCTCATCCCAATGGGGGGGGTGCACCCCCCCTTCCCTCCCTCCCCCCCCCCCCCCCAATCAACCCTCAGTTCTCAGTTTTTAAGGGTCTTTTATGTTTTGGCTCCCTCCCTTTCTAACACTTTTTTTCTTCCCCTTCTCCATGGTCTTCTGTTAAGTTTCTCAGGATCCACATAAGAGTGAAAACATATGGTATCTGTTTCTCTGTATGACTTATTTCACTTAGCATAACACTTTCCAGTTCCATCCATGTTGCTACAAAGGGCCAGATTTCATTCTTTCTCATTGCCACGTAGTACTCCATTGTGTATATAAACCACAATTTCTTTATCCATTCATCAGTTGATGGACATTTAGGCTCTTTCCATAATTTGGCTATTGTTGAGAGTGCTGCTAGAAACATTGGGGTACAAGTGCCCCTATGCATCAGTACTCCTGTATCCCTTGGGTAAATTCCTAGCAGTGCTATTGCTGGGCCATAGGGCAGATATATTTTAAATTTTTTGAGGAACCTCCACACTGTTTTCCACAGCGGCTGCACCAGTTTGCATTCCCACTAACAGTACAAGAGGGTTCCCATTTCTCCACATCCTCTCCAACATCTATAGTCTCCTGATTTGTTCATTTTAGCTGTTTTCACTGGCGTGAGGTGGTATCTGAGTGTGGTTTTGATTTGTATTTCCCTGATGAGTGACATTGAGCATCTTTTCATGTGCCTGTTGGCCATCTGGATGTCTTTGGGGAAGTGTCTCTTCATGTTTTCTGCCCATTTCTTCACTGGATTATTTGTTTTTCGGGTGTGGAGTTTGGTGAGCTCTTTATAGATTGGATACTAGCCCTTTGTCCGATATGTCATTTGCAAATATCTTTTCCCATTCCGTTGGTTGCCTTTTAGTTTTGTTGATTGTTTCCTTTGCTGTGCAGAAGCTTATTATCTTGATGAGGTCCCAGTAGTTTATTTTTGCTTTTAATTCCCTTGCCTTTGGGGATGTGTCGAGTAAGAAATTGCTGCGGCTGAGGTCAGAGAAGTTTTTTCCTTCTTTCTCCTCTAGGGTTTTGATAGTTTCCTGTCTCACATTCAGGTCCTTTATCCATTTTGAGTTTATTTTTGTGCATGGTGTAAGAAAGTGGTCTAGTTTCATTCTTCATGTTGCTGTCCAGTTCTCCCAGCACCATTTGTTAAAGGGACTGTCTTTTTTCCATTGGATATTCTTTCCTGCTTTGTCAAAGATGAGTTGGCCATACTTTTGTGGGTCTAATTCTGGGGTTTCTATCCTATTCCATTGGTCTATGTGTCTGTTTTTGTGCCAATACCATGCTGTCTTGATGATTACAGCTTTGTAGTAGAGGCTAAAGTCTGGGATTGTGATACCTCCCACTTTGGTCTTCAATATTACTTTGGCTATTCAGGGCCTTTTGTGATTCCATACAAATTTTATGATTGCTTGTTCTAGCTCTGAGAAGAATGCTGGTGCAATTTTGATTGGGATTGCATTGAATGTGTAGATTGCTTTGGGTAGCATTGACATTTTGACAATATTTATTCTTCCAGTCCATGAGCATGGAATGTTTTTCCATTTCTTTATATCTTCTTCAATTTCCTTCATAAGCTTTCTATAGTTTTCAGCATACAGATCTTTTATATCTTTAGTTAGGTTTATTCCTAGGTATTTTATGCTTCTTGGTGCAATTGTGAAGGGGATCAGTTTCTTTATTTGTCTTTCTGTTGCTTCATTATTAGTGTATAAGAAAGCAGCTGATTTCTGTACATTGATTTTGTATCCTGCAAATTTCCTGAATTCATGTATCAGTTCTAGCAGACTTTTGGTGGAGTCTGTTGGGTTTTCCATGTATAATATCATTTAATATTGTTATAAATCTATTCTCCTATGCTTATAAAGGAAACATATATACTTGTAGAGTTTTGAGTAGGAACAGCTAGTAAACTCCTCTATAATTTTGAAGAAATGGCAAGTTGTACTTTTATAAATAGGATCTTCAGAAAGGTAATACCTTTGTGGGTAGCTCTAGACTGAAGGTTTTCTCTGGACTGTCTTAGTCACTAGTGCTTCCATAATAAAGTAACTTAGATCAGGTAGCTTTAAACAACAGACATTTATTTTCTCACAGTTGTGAAGGCTGGAAGTTCCAGACTGGGGCGATAACGTAGCTGCGCTCTGCTGAGAGTTCTCTTGCTGGCTTGCCCCTTCTCGCAGTGTGCTCACATGGCCTTTCCTCAGTGTGTGCACATGGAGGAGACCAAGCTCTCTGGTTTCTCTTTTTGTAGGGGTGCTAATCCCATCACCACACAAAAAAAAATTACATTGGGGGTTAGGCCTTTAAAATACGAATTTTAGGAAACATAATACCTATCCTAACAAAGCAAAACTCAGAATGATTGAGTCCAAATAAATTAACTGTGTGAAGCTCCACAATGAATAAGTTTGTTTTGGCTTTTCCAATGTTTGAAGTTATTTCCATTTTCCAAATTTATTGTATTGATTAAAAATTCCCGAACAAAATATTAGAGAATGATATAGCATGTTTTTTGGAGAGTTTATAGAATTGGGTGGGACGACTGTGCATTTAGCCATCAGAGCCAGGGAATAACAAATGCAAAGTCTAGGACCTTTGCTCCTGGCATGGCTCCAGGGAGAAGGGTGAGAAAGATGCACATACACTTCTTCTATATCTTTTCTCCTTTGAGTTTCATCCTGTGTTTTGCAGCTCCAAGAATTCCTCGTAGCTGCTGTCTAATAACCACATTTCACTTCTGGGTGAAGTTTTTGCCATTGGAACTATTTAAATCTTGTTCCAAAGAGTTGGCTCTCATTCTTGAACTATGTATTTTAATTTGGTAGCAGACCATACTCTACATAATTACCAGATCTTGCATAATCCTATTTGTAAAAAGTACAACTTCCATTTCTTCAAAATTTTAGATCAGTTTGCTATGTGTTTTTGATCAAAACTCCACATGTATTTATGAGCATAGAAAAAGAACAGATCTATAACAAATTTAAATTATGGATTTACAGACTTCTTTTTGATCATCTGTATTTCACGTATTTCCAGTGAACACGTTATTTTGTAATAAGGAAAACATGTTGTTAAAAAGAAGAGAAATAAATTTCTCCCTTGTAAAATGAGGGTTAGTATTTTTTTCATCTTTCACCTTCAAGAGAAACAGCCAGGGTGGTCACTAGTACCTACCCTTTGTCCATTGTAATGCTTTGTTTCACAAAGGAAATGGTTAGAACAGTTTAAAGCCTCTTTTGCAAGATACGAATAATCTTTTTACCACATTCTATTAAATTTCCTTTAGATTGACTGAAGGGAAGTTTGGATGGAGATGCAAATGTGAGTAGGTGAGAATGGATTAGCTGTATTTTCTAGTGAATGAAGCTTCCTGTAGTCCTACATCACAGGTAACCATAGTGTTACTGTTATTGTGAATAGGTCATGGCCTGTAACAATGGCCGGGGTTTGGTCGGGGAACAGGGATCTGACATTTCTAGGTTGTCTAGCTTTAAGAGTACCCCATCCCACCCTACCCCACCCTACCCCACCCTACCCCATCTTACATAGTAGAAAACTTCATTGTAACATTCAGCATGAGGTTTAAAGTAGGTAAACCTGGAATTATAAAAAGATCTCGCCTTAAACGAATTAAAAATCAGGGCTGGGTGTTAGTTTGCACCTAACTTTTAATTTGCAACCAAACAATTTGGTAGTTTCTGTGTGAATAAGGAGGCGTGCTTGGTTATTGCGTATAAGAAAGGATACTTCTTTTATCTCGCTTGGTGACCTGGCTCAACTATCCTGTAAGAGTATCTTCCCTCAACAAGCAGCTGGATACGCTAAACAGTTCCTGTCGGCAGGAGCCGTTCCTGGCTTCATTAATGCAGTTCTCTGGCCAACTCAAAGTAGCTGTTCACTATCTCGATTTCTTGTGAGTTTGGGTGAAGTTTTTAGTATGGCAAGTCACATTCCGTGCTGCCTGGCTTTTAGTCAGATGAGGTATCTGGCAAATATTTAAGCAGTTGAAAGCTTTGCTTCCGTGTGTGTATTGGTGCCAGTTTTGTGATCTTTATCAGAAATGTGTTCATGTTGTACCATATGGCCAAAGGGCTGGAGCATATTCCTCTAAGATGTCACTTCTGTACCTACCTTCTTTTCAAAATGCTTCCACCCTCATGTTTCTAAATAGCACCCAGGTGTCTGTTTTTAAAACCTTTTTTTCTTATTACAAAAGTAATATAGATTGATTATAGAAGTTTTGAAATACAAGAAGGCACAGAAGAAAATAAAAATCACCTGTACTTTTATCATCCAGAAAAGCTGATTTTTTAAAATTTAAATTTCAGTTCGCTAACATAGTGTAATTAGTTTCAGGTGTTTAATATAGTGATTCAACCCTTCATACAACACCTGGTGCTCATTGCAAGTGCCCTCCTGAATCCCTATCACCTATTGACCCCTTCACCTCTCTAGCCATCATCTGGTTCTCTGTAGTTAAAGGTCTGTTTCTTGGTGTGCCTCTTTTCCCCCCCCCGCTTTGCTTGTTTGTTTTGTTTCTTCAGGTTCACATATGAGTGAAATCATATGGTATTTTTCTTGCCCTGACTTATTTCAAAAAGGATACCTACACTCAGATGTTTATAATATCATTATCTACAATAGCCAAATTATGGAAATAGCCTATGTCCATTGACTGATGAATGGATAAGGAAGATGTGGTATATACGTACACTGGAATATTATTCAACCATAAAAAAGAATGAAATCTTGCCATTTCCAATGATGTACATAGAGCTAGAGAGTATTATGCTAAGTACTTTTTCTTTTTTTAAATAGAATCATTCTGGTCCAGGTTTGTGACCTGCTTTTTTAAGTCATAACTGTGAATTGTGAACATCCCACACTGTTAAATATTATAATGCAACATAATTAAAAAATTGTTTTTAGTGTCTATTTTTGAGAGAGAGACAGAGAGAGACAGAGCATGAGCAGGGGAGGGACAGAGAAAGAGGGAGACACAATTCGAAGCAGACTCCAGGCTCTGAGCTGTCAGCACAGAGCCCAACGTGGGGCTCAGACTGAGGAACCATGAGATCATGACCTGAGCCGAAGGTGGACACTTAACCGACTGAACCACCCAGGTGCCCCACCAGTACAATTTTCAATGGGAGTAGGATGCACCATAATTTATTTAACTTGTAACTTTTGTTAGGCACTAAGGCTGTTTCTAGTGTTTGCTATTAAAAATAGCCTTGTGGGGGCACCTCGCTGGTTCAGTCGGTAGAGTGTGTGAGTCTTAATCTCAGGGTCATGAGTTTAAGCTCCACGTTGGGCATGGAGCCTAGTTAAAAAAATAAAAATAGCCTTGTGATGAAAATCTTGTTCAAATTTGCATATATCCGCTACTCCACAGAATAAATTTCTAGAGCAACAGTCACTGCATCAAAAGGAGTGTGTATTTTTATGTGGTTAAGTTGTCCTCGTAAAAGTTTCAGGTAGCACTGAGATAAGGTGCGTAAGGAATGTGCTTCTTGTACCTTTGATGATACTCAGTATCTCTCCCTCACCACCAACCCAGTATGTTCGGTCTCCCAATGCTTTTCTAATGCCTTCTGGCATATTATCCCTTCATAACACTCTGTGGATCTTTTCATGATATTTTTTATAATTGCAATTATATTTATGATTGTTTCATGTCTGTCTCTCCACACCAGACTGCAAGTTCCAGGAGGGCAGTGACCATATCTAGTTTATTGACCCCTACAGTGTGCAGCACATAGTGTGTGTTCAGTACATTTTTGTTGAATGAATGGGCATTATTATAAAATTAATTTTCCAATATGATAGGTAACTATATTGGACTATTGTCTTTTTATGAGCTTGATGCTTTTATTGCTTAATATTTATCAGTTGCCTATTTAAGTCTTTATCCTTTTTTCTGGGGAGTCCATCTTTTTGATTCAAAGTTCTTCTCTGCCTCTTTGTTCCTAGAGGCTCCTCTCTGAATATGGTATTTTTTCGCATCACTTTCCATCTTTATTTATGCCCTGATAATGTTTTGTTCACTTGATTTATTCATTCTTTTTGTTTGGTATTTAGGCATCTGGGACTGGAGGATTATTGAAATCAGAGGCCCCTCTTGATTACTTTCCTTATGTCAGTCACTGATTACCTTCCTTTCTTACCCCTGCCCCCGGCCCCCATTTTAATTTCTACCCTCCAATTATAGATATCTCCAAGATTAACTGGACTTTAAAAAAATCTCCCCACCCCATTCAGTTTAAAGTTAGCTTAATATAGTGGTCTAGCTTGAGGCTAAAACCCAGTTTTTTACTTTTTAAAAAAAAATTAAAAAAAATTTTTTTAATGTTTATTCACATTTGAGAGAGAGAGAGACAGAGCACAAGCTGGGGTTGAGGGCAGAGAGAGGAGGAGATACAGAATCTGAAGGAGGCTCCAGGCTCTGAACTGTCAGTACAGAGCCCGATGTGGGGCTTGAACTCATGAACCACGAGCTCGTGACGTGAGCCAAAGTCAGACATTTAACCAACTGAGCCACCCAGGCACCCTGAAGAAAAATTTTTTTTTAATGTTTATTTTTGAGAGAGAGAGAGAGAGAGAGAGAGAGAGAGAGAGAGGGAGGGAGGGAAGGGCAGAGAGAGAGGGAGATACAGAATCCAAAAGCAGGCTCCAGGCTCCAAGCTGTTGATACAGAGCCTGATGTGGGGCTCGAACTCAGGAACTGTGAGATCGTGACCTGAGCTGAAGTCGGACACTTAACCGACTGAGCCACCCAGGCGCCCCTGTTGTGTTGTTTTTTTTCTTTTTTTTTTTTCCTTCTTGAGAAACACTCTGTTCCTAGGTAAGAGCATTGTAAACCCAGGCTTGGTAACTGTTTTCTCTAAAGGGCCACATGGTAAATATTTGAGGCGCTGTTATAAACACCCAACTCTGCCCTTGTGGTGCGAAAAGCAATCATGTGAATGATGTGTAAATGAGTGAGTGTGGCCATGTTCCATTAAAACTTTATGAATACTGGAATTTGAATTTCATATAATTTTCGTGTGTCACAAAATATTATTTTCTCCTCTAGCTGTTTAAAAATGTTGAGACAATTTTTAGCTTGTGATTTGCCTGTTACAAGCCATAGTTCAGAGGGAAAAATGACATTTGTAATCCTCATCCTGTTACCTCCCAGTTTCTCAAGCTTTTGGAATTGATTGAAAAACAGCAAAATCCTATCTCTGTGTTCCCAGGTCCTTCTTCCTTCTAAACTGTATAGTCTTTGAGGCTGTTTCCCTGGCCTCTTCCTATTCATCCCTCAGCAGTTCCCTCCTTTGCACGGTGTTCTTTCCTAATTTCCCGGATTCCATGTCCCACCTTTGTCGTGCCCCCTCTCTCTAGTCTGACTTGCTTAGTGCCCTGGTGAAGACGCCTGCCCTCAGTTTTCGTGGCCTCCCAGTTGGTCGTCCACCCTCCCAGTATCATTTTCTGCTGCTGCCAGATTAAACTTCTGATGATGCCTCTCCCCTGCTAAAAATCTCCAACATATGGATTTGTCTACATAACCCGGTGAAACTCCTTAGTTTGGCATCTGAAGTATTCTGTAGTACTTCCTTCTCCTTTTGTCAGTGTTCTCTTCTGCTCTTTCCTTATTCCCTTCAGGCAAATTATTATTATTTTATTCCTTTTTTCCTGTGTTCATGAAGTTTCTTATACCTTTATTGCCTTCTCTACCGCCCTTCTCTGTGATGTTCCCCGGCTCTCAAAAAGGAAGCCTTCGTTATATTTATAACTTAGTGTGATAATATGTCCTTGTGCAATTCTGCACCTCTTCAGTGATGCTCAGAGTCAGCCTTAGCTTATAGTGGTTTATCCATTTATCTCCTTTCCCTACTTAATTTTAAGGGGCTTGAGAAGAATGGCACTGAGGTGACTGTGTGTGTGTCCCCTGAAACACCTAGCACAGTGATAAGAAGTTGTTGTATTGAATCTTCAAATGAGGGGAGCATGTTGGGATGTGAAGAATCCGTTACCTTTAGATGCTCTTACTGTTCACTGGGGGAGCTTTAGGGGGTTATCTCATGGCGATTCAGAAGATGTATGAAGAACATAGGCCCAAGGGCTGAGGCTTTTTGTGAAAGCTAGTGATATAATAATCTTAGGAACCTAATCCGCCCCCCCCATCCCCTTTCCCTGTCAACCTTAAGAGATAGTGAAATTCATTTTTCAGATGAGGAAACTGAGACCTAAAAAGGTTACACAGTTTGTAACTAATAACAGGCCAAGTGTCAACAAGAAGAAAGATGAAAAAATGCAAAGTTTAGAAGGAAAAAGTATTAATAATGTTTGCATCTGTGTGATAAAATTTTAGGTAATTTGTTGTTTTTCTCTTTTGTGTCTTTTCTAACATATTTTTTCCACTCATTGTCTTTAAACATAACTGCATGATCTTTCATTCCACTTTAGATCTCCCTGCTGTAGCTGTTCCCTGGGTGTGGGCTGTCTGCATATGCTCCGTGCTTCTCTGACCATGCTTGCCTGTGCTTCCAGCTTGCTTTTCCGAGTATTCCTGTACATCTTCTGCCTTACTGGGGCCTCTCCATGCCATTGGTTTCTCTCAGCTAAAATCCTGAGTCCCCTGTTGTCTTAACTTTGGCCTCTCCTGTTTTCCTTTAGAACTGCCGGTCTGTTGCCCTTGCACAGTCCTCCATCATTTTCTCGCCTTTATTTTTCTACTGTCTCAACTGCCTGAACTTTCTTCCCCTTCCCTCTAACTCTTAGGAATGGGCCTTGCTGCCCAACTCACAGAGAATACTGAAGTCATCAGGTAGTAACTCCACCTGACCCCGCATTCTGTATCCTATGCCTCCTGGTTCTTTCTCCCTTTTTTTTCTACTACAGCAGAAGAGCTTTTCCTTCTTGCCAGGCTCAGGTGCTTTCCTGCCTCCCAGGGACCTTCCATCATCCAGTCTCTTCCTTGCATTTGGCATTCACTAAGCATATGTTTAGTAAACACTGAATTTTTTTAAATAGAAGGAAACTAGTAACAAGAATCCTTTCTGGGTATGAGTAGGAGATTGAAAAATTGGATACTCTAGAATCTAATTGTTAAAGAGAATGTTAATTATTCTGGAAAATTGAGAGTGTTTAGTTTTATAGATTCCATCTATTTTAGAGGTATTTTATGTGGTATGAAATGCTACAGTGCCTCTTAAGAACAATGTTTTACCCATTTGATTGAAATAAAATGTCCTGTGGTAGATGTTTCCTTTTACATATTGTTCATATTTATCTTTGATCTTTTTGGATTATAACCTGGACTACTTTTTTTTTTTTCATAGTTGGAGAACACATTCAAATCAGTTATTGCACAAATTGGGCCTGGAGGGACTATCAATCCAGAACTAAAACATAAGATAAAATTGGTAAGTATTTTCTGTTTCTGGGAAATGAATAGGGATGATTGATTGTACAATTTAAAAATTTTTTAATGTTGGTTTGTTTTTGAAAGAGCACGAGCAAGGGAGGGGTAGAGAGAGAGGGAGACACAGAATCCACAGCAGGTTCCAGGCTCTCAGCTGTCAGCACAGAGACAGATGTGGGACTCAAACTCACAAACTGCTAGATCGTGACCTGAGCTGAAAAGTTGGTGTTGAACAGACTAAGCCACCCAGGCACCTCTAATTATATATTTAGATCTCATTTGTGGTTAAATTTAATTTGCCTGTAAGTATTTATTAGTTTTACACTTATACCTGATCTTTTCAAATATATAGCAAATGGAGTGGCTATTCGTTTAAGATCAGAAAAAAAAATACTCCTAAAATTTTTTAATGTTTTCAAAATTATTTTAAAAATTGAAGTGCCAGAAATGCTGCCTGCCTTTTGTTCTTCCCCTTACCCCAATAAATTGTTAGCAAACAGTTCAAGGTCTTTACAGTATCAGTTTCGTACATATGTATGTCAAATATTCTAAAAGTTACGTGGCATTTTACTCTGTCAATGTACTATGTTTCATTTATAAGATGTGCAGTTAATTAAATTGGGTTATTCTAGCCTTGGCTATTAAAAAATACTACAGGTAATGTCCTCAAACATGTATCTAGAAGTAGACTTGCCAAAGGTATTGAATAGTGTCGTTTTGGTCATTAATACCTAATTACCCTCTAAAAGGTTTGAACAGATTGACACCCCAAGTGACCGTGAAATGTTACTATCCAATTGGGTTGTTGTAATTTATACCCCTTGATTTTTACATTGAGCATCTTTTCATATGCTTAGTAGCCATTTGTATTTCTTATGTGAATTGCTTTTTCTTGTCTTTGGCTTAATGTGTTGTTTTTCCCTATTAACTTGTGAAAGTTCTTTGCCTGTTACATATCAGGCTAAAGGGTATGTACACTTGAAATTTTGGCAGGAGCTATTCTTATTTGAATGATCAGAGTGCCATTACAACTCTTACTGCTTTTGAAGTTATTCCATTTCTGATGTCATGATTTTACTGGGAGAAATGCAAAAACCATGGTGCATTCAAATCCTGCTTTTTTGTTTGGACATTTGACCATGTATCCAACGATTATTTAAGGATGTTGAATATGATTTTTTTATGGTAATAAAAAGGAGAAAAATTAAGTATTCACTGGTAAAGCATTGGTTAAATTAACTACCCAAACTAGACAACATCATGTGGCTCATAAAAATGTTTCTTTATCTCTCACTTAATTTACATGGGAGTATCTTCTGGACATATTGTTAGACTTTAAAAACAGGGTTTATAGAATAGCATGTTAAATGTTGTCCTTTCATGTAAAATCATGTGTAATGTGTGTGTACATAAAGGGGTTTCTGAAAGGATGATTTCTGAAAACCAGCAGCAGCTATCTCTGGGTCACAGGATTTTGGAGTCATTTTTATATTTTTCTGAAACTTGATTTAGACTTTTTAATTAAATATGTAAAATTTGGAAAAATCTGGGAAAACAAAGCTTTTTATACTTCAAGGGGATAGAATAAGTTTGCTTTTAGGAATTTTTCCTAAAAATTGGACAAGTGTGAAAGATGCAAATAAGAGAATAATTATAAGATTTGTGATGATAACAAACAGGACACAACCATAAAGAGAGGATCTAGTAAATAAATTTAAATATATTGAATTATTAGAAAACCCTATAACCAGTAAATATGTTGATCCGTATTTACTGCCATGGAAAGATGGTGGTATGATAATAAAAACTTGTTATGGAAATGACCTTATTTTTTATATTAAATATAGATATTTTTATGTGCAGATGGACAACAATGACTATGGATAATTTTTTTCTTTGCTTAGTGGTATTTTTTCAAAGTTTTCTATAGTGTCCATTGTATTTTTTCCTTCCATTTAAAATACTCGAAGCTATACTGTAGGGTATTTATTTTATGTGAGCTAAAGCTAAATATGTTTGCTAAAGATTTGTAGGAATTTCTGGAGAGCTGTGGCATTGCAGTGTTATGTAAGAATGATTTCCCACTCTGGAAACATTGGAAATCACTGCCTTTGTTTGGTTATAACCTTTTTTAAAACTGGAAACTGATCTAAATTATTGTGACTTTTAATTCATTCACTCAATAATTTTTTTTTTACCTTTATTACTATTTAAGTTTATACTGTTTTATTTTAATACTTTGTTAGCAGCATCCTAATGGTGTCTATTTATATTGCATTTTATTTTCTATTAGGTTGTATCCAAATTTCCAGAGGGTTTGCTTATTTCTAAACTTCTTGGAGAGTTTGAGGTGAGTATTTTTTATTTTTTTTTTAATGGCTTATGTTTCTTGTGATGGATAGAAATTTTGTTGCCACTCCTGGGATCTTCCAAGTGTGTGCCCTAGAACTTAAATATTTTGTTTTGCATTTTGGTATCCTTTTCTTTACCAAAAGAGTTAAGAATATGGTGCTTTGTAAGTACTTCATTATACATAGGAAGGATATCTTTACCACTTAAAATTATTATTAGAATCAAAGTTAATTTATTTTTAAGGCCTGACAATACCAAGTGTTAGTCGGCATGTGGAGAAACCAAATACGTCCTCCACTGCTTGTGCAACAGAGCCCCTTTGGAGAGCATTTTGTCAGTATCAAGTAAAGTTGAAGATTTGCACACCCAGTGATCCAGCATTTCCACTTCTAATGTACACTCTAGAGAAACTGCTGCATGTGTGCACATGCACACATATGTAAGATGTGCATGTGGCAGCAGAGTAAAAACTGGAAACAGATTAAACGACTGTCATAGGAAGATGGATAAATTGAGGTGGACATTGATGCACTGGAATAATACACAGTAGATAAAATGAACTAGGTTTGTTGTGCAATGCAGATCATTTCTGGAGCCATCTGTTGAGTGAAAAAAATCAAGCTGCAGAAGGGTAATTCAGTTATTACTGTAAATCCAATTAAAAAAAATGCTGAGACCTGTATGAGTTCTATGCCAAGCTGCATTCTGACTGCTTTTCATATTGTAATTCATTTGACTTTCACAACAGACTGAGGCACACAGCAGTGACTTGCCTAAGGGTCACATAGCCAGTAACAGGTAGATCCAGGATTTGAACCCCAGGCATCCTGGCTTCAGAATCCTAAATCTTAACTACTGTGCCATGAAAACTGTCATATATTCGCAGATATAAACACAGATATTGTGATATACTACCACATAATAGTTAAGATACATTAACCTTTATGTGCTAGTTAAAAAAAAATTTTTTTAATGTTTATTTTTGAGAGACTGAGAGAGGCAGAGCATGAGTGGGGGAGGGGCAGAGAGAGAGAGGGAGATACAGAATCTGAAGGAGGCTCCAGGCTCTAGGCTCTGAGCTGTCAGCACAGAGCCTGACCTGGGGCTCAAACCCATGAACAGCGAGATCATGACTCAGATGCTTAACTGACTGAGCCACCCAGGTGCCCCTGTGCTAGTTTATAAATGATACGTAAAGTCAGGATATTATTTACTCAGAGAGTTTTGTGAAGTTGTAATGACTTCAAAATGAAATGCTTAGAACAGTGCCTGCCATTGCTCAATAAATATTAACTCTTAGAAGAAAAAGAAAGATTGAAAAGACACACATCATGGCTTGGGGTAGTGATAGAGAAAGCTTAACACTGTTTAAAAAAAATGAATCTTTTAGAGCCACACAGTTTATTTCAAATGAACTTAAACGAGGGCTCTTTTTTTTTTTTTAATCAGAAAATTAACTTATCTAATGAAATTCCAGAAAAAAGTCTATAATAGAATATGACTTAATTATCACAAATCTATGGATGAAATCAATCTCCTATGCCAGATTCATAACTCAAAGTGAATAGTTTTATACCACAAATGTAGCTTATGATAAAGTTCATGGCATTAAGGTTGCAAGTCAGCAATCTTGGAGAAATTGAAACAAACCTTTTAGGCTAGTATCCAAAATCTATAAAAAGCTCCCCAAACTCCACACCCGAAAAACAAATAACCCAGTGAAGAAATGGGCAGAAAATATGAATATACACTTCTCTAAAGAAGACATCGGATGGCCAACAGGCACATGAAAAGATGCTCAACGTCGCTCCTCATCAGGGAAATACAAATCAAAACCACACTCAGATATCACCTCACGCCAGTCAGAGTGGCCAAAATGAACAAATCAGGAGACTATAGATGCTGGAGAGGATGTGGAGAAACGGGAAGCCTCTTGCACTGTTGGTGGGAATGCAAATTGGTGCAGCCACTCTGGAAAACAGTGTGGAGGTTCCTCAAAAAATTAAAAATAGATCTACCCTGTGACCCAGCAATAGCACTGCTAGGAATTTACCCAAGGGATACAGGAGTGCTGATGCATAGGGGCACTTGTACCCCAATGTTTATAGCAGCAATTTCAACAGCAGTCAAATTATGGAAAGAGCCTAAATGTCCATCAACTGATGATGGTAAAGAAATTGTGGTTTATATACACAATGGAGTACTATGTGGCAATGAGAAAGAATGAAATATGGCCTTTTGTAGCAACGTGGATGGAACTGGAGAGTGTGATGCTAAGTGAAATAAGCCATACAGAGAAAGACGGATACCGTATGTTTTCACTCTTATGTGGATCCTGAGAAACTTAACAGAAACCCATGGGGGAGGGGAAGGAAAAAAAAAAAAAAGAGGTTAGAGTGGGAGAAAGCCAAAGCATAAGAGACTTAAAAACTGAGAACAAACTGAGGGTTGATGGGGGGTGGGTGATGGGTATTGAGGAGGGTACCTTTTGGGATGAGCACTGGGTGTTTTATGGAAACCAATTTGACAATAAATTTCATATATTGAAAAAAAAACCTTTTAATGTTACAGCAGAGCTCTTTGCTCTTCCTAGTAAACAGATTTATGCAGAAATTCACCTTGATGATTAGAAGTATATACTAAGTATAGATTTAATTTAACTTTTGTTGTAACTTGTGGAAACACTTGCTTAACCTTTATTTATGCAACATGATATAAAAGCTACCTTTATGATTTGCTCTCTTGAAATACCTGGTGAGTAGTCTGTCATTTGTTCAAGATCCCTTGTTAAATTGCTAATTGAAGGGAAGATACAGTGCAGTGGCAGCATAGTTTTTGGCTTCTCCTGAGTCTCCACATAAAGAGAGAAAACCAGATAGCAAAACCAGAACTCCACTGATAATATCTACAACAAAACTGGGTAATCTGTTTTCTAAGAACAATTTTGTGGGGAGTAGTTACCAGCAGCCACAAGGTCTTACTGATACCAGTGTCTGCGTCAGGGTAAAAGAGGGAAGCAGGGGAGCCAATGTCTGATGGATTTAGAAACAAAAAACTATGAAATAACCATCAGATATTCACTAGATAGTACAGCAAGCCATTTTGAAAACAGCAGCTGAGACTGGATAATATTTTGATATATCTAATAGCAGAGAGTGCAAAGCACATGTATCTAAAAGCAGGGAGTGTTTCATGGTAAGCCTTGAATTAGGCTGGAACATATAGTTACCTGTGAATTCTTGAAATGGACAGGCCAAAACTCTCTTCCAGATAGGACCAAAAATGAGGGAGAAATTGAGCAGGATAGGGACCATAGAAAAAGAAGAGTCCAGATGTAAGTAGGATTAAGGGAAAAGAGCCAGGACGCTTGAAAAACAAGCTACTATATATATATTTTTTATTCATTTTTAAATTTGAATGTAATTGACAACGTTGCATTAGTTTCAGGTGTACCACATAGCAACTTGACAAGTTTAAATATAATGCTGTGTTTACTGAAAGTGTAACTACCATCTGTCACCATACAATACTGTTATAATATCATGGACTGTATTTCTTGTGCTGTGCCTTAATTTCTGTGACTTATTCTGTAACTAGAAGCCTGTATCTCCCACTTCCCTTTACCCATTTGGCCCCTCCATTCCATCCCCTCCCATCAGTTTTTTCTGTGTGTTTACAAGTCTGATTCTGCTTTTTGTTCTTTGTTTGTTTGTTTTTTAGATTTCACATATAGTGAACTTATATGGTATTTGTCTCTGACTTATTTCACTTAGCATAATACCTTTTAGATCCATCCATGTTGTTGGCAAGATCCCATTCTTTTTTATGATTGTGTAATTGTGTGTGTGTGTACACCACATATTCCTTATCCATTCATCTACTGATGGATTCTTAGGTTGCTTCCATATCTTGGATATTGTAAATAATGCTGCAATAAATATAGGGGTGCATAAATTAGTGTTTTCATTTTCTTTGGGTAAATTACCCAATAGCGGAATTATTGGATTATCCTGTATTTCTATTTTTAATTTTTTGAGGGATATCTACAGTGGTTATAGTAGGATACTATATTTTTTAACAGTATATGAAAATAGTAGAAGAAGGAACTCTGTATAGCAGAAAAGCCATCCAGAGTGATGTTTTACAAATTAGGAGAAAGAATTTCACCTAAAACATGCAACAGAAGAGGATCAGGGTCAAACCTCTTCATTGTGTTAAGAAAAAAGAGAAGAAGAAGTAGAATATATTTACAGGTAGTGAAAGTATATCAGAGATACATGCCCCTAGTACAGATCAAAACTGAATCTTCTTTTTCAAAATGATACATTGAGAAAGTGATATAATACATGATATAAAACATAAATCCAAAATATATGAGTTTGAAAATAAGGTAATAATAGACTGGAAAGAATGGGAAATGAAAGAAAAAGTCATTTCCAAAATGAAGACTAAACTGCAAAGATGACAAGAGCAAAAATGCAACAGATAATGCTCTCAGAAAAACAAATATGAGGAACCTTTTGAAAATCAAAAGGAAATGAAGGAAACACTGGGCATCCAGGCATAAAAAAGTCTGTAAGGTTTTTGAAATATAGTGAGAAACTCAGGTATGCAAATAAATTAAGATGATACTATGTCTGAGTAGCATGTATTGGAACAGTCTTAAACGTATTACCAATTCTGGACGTAGCGTAAAAAAACTATCTGAAGTTACTAGATCAATATCTAAAAGTAGGCAGAAACTGGACAGGATTCAGTATTTGCAAGAGGGAAGGCTCCCACCCTGTTTTTGTTTTGGCACCTCTTGTTTGCCTAGATTTTGTCCTGATTGTGGTTCCCATCCAATGTTTGGAATTTGGACAAAAAATCAGAAGTTTTTACTTCCTTAAGTAACCAAAGGAGCTACATAAGCAGCTGAGAAATGAGAAATTTTAGGATGGAGACAGCTACAGAGAAGTTGCATCAAGTTCTGCACGTAAATTCTGCCCAAATCTCTGGCTGACAGTTGAACTGCACATAGGGTAGGCTCAAAGCAGCCTACTAAGGCTAAAAGAACTGAATATGTTTCGGCTGTTGACCATTACAGAGAGGCAAACTTTGTGTTTAAGTTCAGCCAAATTAATTCCCTGCTGAAACAAAGCAAAAAGCAATAGTCTTAAAAGGAATATAAATGATTCCTAAGTCTTTACACTCTATAATTCATGATGTCCAGGATATGAAACAAATTACTAAATATATTAAGAAACAAGAAAATGTGATCCTTGGTGAAGAGAAAAAGTAATGCAAACATTGGTAATGCAGATGTTGAAGTTAGAAAAAGCGTTTTAAAGGCACTTTTATAGTCCTATAAAAGGATATAAAGAAATACATGTTTTCAGCATTACCTTGATTTCAAAACCAGACAAAGATCCCATTAAAAAGGAAAGCTACAGACCAGTTTTCCTGATGAACATGGATGGAAAAATTCTCAAGAAGATATTAGCCAACCGGATCCAACAATACGTTAAAAAAATTTATTCACCATGATCAAGTGGGATTCATTCCTGGGCTGCAGGGCTGGTTCAGTATCCACAAATCAATCAGTGTGATACATCACATTAATGAAAGAAAGGACAAGAACCACATGATCCTCTCAATAGATGCAGAGAAAGGATTTGACAAAATAAGGCATCCTTTCTTGATAAAAACCCTCAAGAAAGTAGGGATAGGAGGATCATACCTCAAGATCATAAGAGCTGTATATGAAAGACACACTGCTAATATCATCCTCAATGGCGAAAACCTGAGAGCTTCCCCCCCCCTAAGATCAGGAACACAACAGGGATGTCCACTCTCACCACTGTTAATCAACATGGTATTGGAAGTCTTAGCCTCAGCAATCAGACAACACAAAGAAATAAAAGGCTTCCAACTCACAGAGGAAGTCAAAACGTTTTACTCTTTGCAGATGACATGATACTCTATATGGAAAACCCATAAAATTCCACTAAAAAACTGCTAGAACTGATCCATGAATTCAGCAGTGTCACAGGATATAAAATCAATGCACAGAAATTGGTTGCATTTCTATATACCAATAATGAAGTAGCAGAAAGAGAAATCAAGGAATTGATCCCGTTTACAATTGCACCAAAACCCATAAAATATCTAGGAATAAACCTGACTGAAGAGGTAAAAAATTTATACACTGAAAACCATAAAAGGTTATGAAATAAATCAAAGACACACCAAAAAGTAAAAATATTCCATGCTTCTGGATAAGAAGAACAAATATTGTTAAAATGTCAATACTACCCAAAGCAATCTACATATTCAATGCAATCCCTATCAAAATAACACCAGCATTCTTCACCGAGTTAGAACAAACAGTCCTAAAATTTGTATGGAACCAGAAAAGACCCCAAATAGCCAAAGCAATCTTGAAAAAGAAAACCAAAGCAAGAGGCATCACAATTCTGGACTTCAAGCTGTATTACAAAGCTGTAATCATCAAGACGGTATGGTACTGGCACAAGAACAGATACTCAGATCAGTGGCACAGAACAGAGAACCCAGAAATGGACCCACAAACCTATGGCCAATTGATCTCTGACAAAGCAGAAAGAATATCCAATGGAATAAAGACAGTCTCTTCAGCAAGTGGTGCTGGGAAAACTGGACAGCGGCATGCAGAAAAATGAACCTGGACCACTTTCTTACACCATGCACAAAAATAAACTCAAAATGGATGAAAGACCTCAATGTAAGACCAGAAGCCATCAAAATCCTTGAGGAGAAAGGCAGAACCCTCTGTGACCTAGACTGCATCAACACGTCTCTGGAGGCAAGGGAACCAAAAGCAAAAATGAACTACTGGGATCTCATCAAGATAAAAAGCTTCTGCACAGTGAAGGAAACAATCAGCAAAACTAAAAGGCACCTGACAGAATGGAAGAATATACTTGCAAACGACCTATCAGATAAAGGGTTAGTATCCAAAATCTATAAAGAACTTACCAAACTCAACACCCAAAAAACAAATAATCCAGTGAAGAAATGGGCAAAAGACATGAATAGACACTTCTCCAACGAAGACATCCAGATGGCCAACTGACACATGAAAAAATGCTTCACATCACTCATCATCAGGGAAATACAAATCAAAACCACAATGAGATACCACCTCACACCCGTCAGAATGGCTAACATTAACAACTCAGGCAACAACAGATGTTGGAGAGGATGTGGATAAAGAGGAACCCTTTTATACTGCTGGTGGGAATGCAAACTGGTGCAACCACTCTGGAAAACAGTATGGAGGTTCCTTGAAAAACTAAGAATAGAACTACTCTATGACCCAGCAATTCCACTAAGTATTTATACAAAGGATACAGGTGTGCTGTTTCGAAGGGGTACATGCACCTCAATGTTTATAGCAGCGCTGTCAACAATGGCCAAAGTATAGAAAGAGCCCAAGTGTTCATTGACAGATGAATGGATAAAGAAGATATGGTGTGTATACACACACACACACACACACACACACACACACACACACACACAATGGAGTACTACTCGGCAATCAAAAAGAATGAAATCTTTCCATTTGCAACAACGTGGATGGAACTAGAGTGTATTATGCTAAGCAAAACTGGAGAAAGACAAGTATCACGATTTCACTCATGTGGAATTTAAGGTACAAAACAGATGAACGTAAGGGAAGCAAAAATAATATAAAACGGGGACAAAACATAAGAGACTCTTAAATATAAAGAACTAAGTGTTGTTGCAGGGGTTATGGGTGGGGGGATGGGCTAATGGTCAGGGGGCATTAAGGAAGACACCTACTGGGATGAGCCCTTGGTGTTATATGTAGGGAATGAATCACTGGATTCTACTCCTCAAATCATAAGTGCACTATATGCTAACAACTAACTTGGATGTAAATTAAAAAAAAACTTTACTGTCACTGATATGAATATTAAGCAATTTTACTCTGTAAAAATGAATTCCTAGTGGGGAATTCCAATGTAGTTTGATACATTAAAGTTATTTTATGATTACTACACTAAAATTTTTTGAAGAGTCTTCTCATTGAAAACCAAGAAAACCTTTGGTAATGACAAAGCAAAAGCTGATTGGAGGTTTTTGAAGTTAATGCTAATATGAATTGCAAGTTATTTTTACAGTGGCTTCATTCAATATGACAAGAACAAAATTTTTTAACTGTTGTTTTTATTGGTAATATTTTTCACCATCTTGAGTATTCCTCAGATGTTTTTAAGTTGAATAGTTATGAAATGGAGTATAAATTATTAACTTACTGAAATTTATATGTGTAATCACAAATGATGATGACAATCCTTATGAATTTTTCTTTCCCATGTAACCATGCACTATTTTTTACAGAATTAAATATTGATGAAAACTTAAAAAATAAGAAAATAAAGTTAAATGAAGTCATGAGGTGAGGCTCTAATCCAGTAAGGCTGGTGTCCTTTTAAGAAGAGCAAGAGATACCAGGAGTGCATGAGTGCAGAGTAAAGTCTATATGAGGGCACAGTGAAAAAGCAGCTGTCAGCAAGCCAAGGAGAAGCCTCCTTGCCATGTATTTGATCTTGAACTTTCCAGCCTCCAGACCTGTGAGAAAATAGAAAAGTCTGTTGTTTAAGCCCCCCCCCCCCCATTTGTGGCATTTTGTTACAGCATCTCTGCTTATACTAATACAATATCTAAGATTTTTACCTATTTAAAAAAAATACATATGCTCATATTGAATGAACAGATAAAATATGTTAATGGAGAAAAATGATTTTCTAGAACTGGAAATAATAGAAGTAAAAAATTCACTGTAGTATCTTAACAAATTGGAAATGGCAGAAGAAACCATCAGTGAACTTTAAGACAGATCAACAGAAATAATTCAATCTGAAGGACAGAGAAAATAAAGATAAGAAAAAAAGCAGAGTCTGAGAGACTGCTGGGAAAATACCAAGTGGTGTAACATATGTGTAATTGGTGTGGAGAGAAAGGACAAAATATTTGAAAATATGGCTGGAAATATTCCAAATTTTATGAAAAGTTTACAGATTTAAGAAGCCCAGATAATCCCACACAGTGAATACAAAGAAAACCTTACACAGGCACATTCTAGTCAAACTGCAGTAAACCAAAGATAATTAGAAAATTCTGAAAGAAGCCAGAGAAAAATGATTTTCAGAGAAAATCCTGAAAGCACCCAACAAAATGCACACGCTTGAACAATGATACAAATGATGACTGACTTCTCATTAAAAACAATAACAGCTAGAAGATAGTGGAAGTATATCTTTAAAGTGCTCAAAGGAAAGATGTTAGGCCAATATTTTGTATCCAGTGATAGTGTCTTTTTTAATGTAATTAATTTTTTCTTTTATTTATTGAGAGAGCACTCAAACAAGGGAGGGGTAGAGGGGGAGAATCTTAAGCAGGCTCCACACTCAGTGTGGAGTCTGACGTGGGGCTCTGTTTCACACCTGTAAGATCATGATCTGAGCCAAAATCAAGAGTGAGATGCTCAACTGACTGAGTGAGAGACCCAGGTGCCCATCCAATGATGATATCTTTTAAGAATGAAAGTAAAATAAAGACATTTTCAAATCAAAAAATTGAGAATAGTAAGCAGTCCTGCACTATAAGAAATTCTAAAGAACTTTCTTCAGGAGCAATGAAATGATTCTAGATTGGACTTAAATCTGCAGGAAGAATTGAAGAGCACAGGAAATGGGTATATATGAGTTTTCTTTTTATTTATTTTTTAATTTACATCCAATTTAGTTAGCATATAGTGCAACAATGATTTCAGGGTTAGTTACCCATTTAGCCCATCCCCCCTTCCACAACCCCTCTAGTAGCCCTCTGTTCTCTATATTTAAGAGTCTCTTATGTTTTGTCCCCTCCATGTTTTTATATTATTTTTGCTTCCCTTGTGTTCATCTGTTCTGTGTCTTAAAGTCTTCACATGAGTAAAGTCATATGGTATTTGTCTTTCTCTAATTTCGCTTAGCATAATAACCTCTAGTTCCATCCACATATTGTAAATGGCAAGATTTAATTCTTTTTGGTTGCCGAGTAGTACTCCGTGTGTGTGTGTGTGTGTGTGTGTGTGTGTGTGTGTGTGTGCGCGCGCGCGCCACATCTTCTTTATCCATTCATTCATCGGTGGACATTTGGGCTCTTTCCATACTTTGGCTATTGTTGATAGTGCTGCTACAAACATTGGGGTGCATGTGTCCCTTTGAAACAGCACATCTGTATCCCTTGGATAAATACCTGGTAGTGCAATTGCTGGGTCGTAGGGTAGTTCTATTTTTAATTTTTTGAAGAACCTCCATACTATTTTCCAGAGTGGCTGCACCAGTTTGTATTCCCACCAGCAGTGTAAAAGAGATCCTCTTTTTCCACATCCTCTCCAACATCTGTTGTTGCCTGAGTTGTTAATGTTAGCTATTCTGACGGGTGTGAGGTGGTATCTCATTGTGGTTTTGATTTGTATTTCCCTGATGATGAGTGATGTGGAGCATTTTTTCATGTGTCAGTTGGCCATCTGGATGTCTTCTTTGGGGAAGTGTCTATTCATGTCTTCTGCCCATTTCTTCACTGGATTATTTGTTTTTTGGGTGTTGAGTTTGAAAAGTTCTTTATAGATTTTGGATACTAACCCTTTACCTGATGTGTTGTTTGCAAGTATTTTCTCCCATTCTGTCAGGTGCCTTTTAGTTTTGCTGATTGTTTCCTTTGCTATGCAGAAGCTTTTTATTTTGATGAGGTCCCAATTGTTCATTTTTGCATTTGTTTCCCTTGCCTCTGGAGACGTGTTGAGTAAGAAATTGCTGCAGCTAAGATCAAAGAGGTTTTTGCCTACTTCTCAAGGATTTAAAAAAAATTTTTTTTAATGTTTATTATTGAGAGACGGACACAAAGCATGAGTGGGGGAGGGGTGGTGTGGGGAGACACAGAATCTGAAATAGGCGCCAGGCCCTGAACTGTCAGCACAGAGCCCGACATGGGGCTCGAACTCACGGACTGTGAGATCATGACCTGAACCAAAGTCAGTCGCCTAACCAACTGAGCCACCCAGGTGCCCCTCTTCTCAAGGATTTTGGTGACTTCCTGTTACATTTAGGTCTTTCATCCATTTTGAGTTTATTTTTGTGTATGGTGTAAGAAAGTTGTCCAGGTTCATTTTTCTGCATGTCGCTGTCCAGTTTTCCCAGCACCACTTGCTGAAGAGACTGTCTTTATTCCACTGAATATTCTTTACTGCCTTGTCAAAGATTAGTTGGCCATATGTTTGTGGGTCCATTTCTGGGTTCTCTGTTCCATTGGTCTGAATGTCCATTCTTGTGCCAGTACCATACTGTCTTGATGATTACAGCTTTGTAATACAGCTTGAAGTCCGAAATTGTGATGCCTCCTGCTTTGGTTTTCTTTTTCAAGATTGCTTTGGCTATTTGGGGTCTTTTCTGGTTCCATACAAATTTTAGGGCTGTTTGTTCTAACTCGGTGAAGAATGCTTGTGTTATTTTGATAGGGATTGCATTGAATATGTAGATTGCTTTGGGTAGTATTAACATTTTAACAATATTTGTTCTTATCCAGGAGCATGGAATATTTTCCATTATTTTGTGTCGTCTTCAATTTATTTCATAAGCTTTCTATGGTTTTCAGTGTATAGATTTTTCACCTCTTTGGTTAAATTTATTCCTAGGTATTTTACGGTTTTTGGTGTATATGACTTCTTTCATCAATTAAATATATGACTGCTTAAAGCAAAAATTATTACATAATTGGGTTTGTAACATGTAGGTGCAATACATGTGAAAACTATAGCATAATGAGTGGAGTGCATGGAGCTATAGGTTTCAAGGTTCTTTATAATTTATATGAGGTTGTACAGTAGTACTGACAAGTTAAGGCTCTATAAAGAAGCCATAAAAATGCAGATTTGCAGCTATAAAACCAGTAGATAAATTAAAATGGAATTATATAAAAATACTTGGTAAATCCCAAGGAAGATAGGGCTTACCGATCAGCTCTCTTGCTTGAAAGATGGTGAAGGAACAAAGTTTGAGAGGAACAGAATTCAGATGGTATCAGAAAAAATTGAAGAGAAAAGTGGTAGCTGTAAATCCAATTACATTAATCTCATAAATGTAAGTATACTAAATATTTGGTTTAATGCAATTATAAGACAGGGTGAAAAGGCAAGGTACAGCTAGCTGTCATCCATAAGAAACACACTATAAATATAAAGACAGAGACTGAAAGGAAAAGATGAATAACACGTACAGGTACATGCAGTAAGCATAAAAGGACTGAATTGATTTAAAAAAATCAGATAGGGGCACCTGGCTGGCTCACTCTGTGGAAGTGTGCAACTCTTGATCTCAGGGCTGTGAGTTTGAGCCCCATGTTGAGTGTAGAGCTTACTTAAAAAATAAAATAAAATCTTTAAGAAAATCAGATAAAGCAGAGTTCAAGGCAAAGTATATTATCAGAGGGCCCTTTCATAAGGGTAAATGATCGATTTATTAGGAAGACACAACAGTTAAATGTGTGTTTACCTATTATTTTAAAATAAATGGTCCAAAAATGGACAGAGCAATTATTTCCATAAACAGATTTTTTCCCCCAGCAGTTGATGGGATAGTAAAAAAAATGAATAAGGATATAGAAAATCTGAAACACCTCTTTACCATTTTGATCTATTTTATAGAACACTAGACTCCGCAGTTGCAGAATAAACATTCTATCCAAGTATACATGGGACATTTGCCAAGATAGAACATAGAATAGAGTTAGCTATAGAATGAAGTCTTAAAAAATTTCAAAATACTGAAATCTTAGAGTATGTTCTCTTATTAAGAAGGAATTAAATTACAAATCAATAAATTAATTAAGAATTAACCCTTCAGATAATTTGGAAATTAGGTAGCGTTCTTCTTTTTTTTTTTTTTTTTTTCAACGTTTTTTATTTATTTTTGGGACAGAGAGAGACAGAGCATGAACGGGGGAGGGGCAGAGAGAGAGGGAGACACAGAATCGGAAACAGGCTCCAGGCTCCGAGCCATCAGCCCAGAGCCTGACGCGGGGCTCGAACTCACGGACCGCGAGATCGCGACCTGGCTGAAGTCGGACGCTTAACCGACTGCGCCACCTAGGCGCCCCAAAGTAGCGTTCTTCTAAATAATTATTAGAGAAGAAATTACAGGGAAATTAGAAAATATTTCCAGCTGCACGGTAATGAAAATGGAACATATCATCTGTGAGATGCAGCCAAAGCAGTCGTCATATGGGAATTTATAGCTCTGAAATGCCCAGATTAGAAAAGGAGAAAGGTATAAAACCATCACTGATCTAGGGGTTTACCTTAAGAAGGCTAGAGAAAGAGGAGCAAAGTAAACTCAAAACAAGTAGGAGGAAGCTAAGGATAGAAATCAATAAATTACCAATTAAGAGAAAGTTAACAAAGCCAAATGTTGATTCAACCAAAACTGATGAACCAAAGAATACTTAGGAATAAAAAGAGAGGACACAGATTGCAGTATTACGAAGGAAGAAGATTTTGCCATTATAGATAATTTAGTATTCTACAGGTACTAAAATGACAGGGAATTTATAAACTGTGCCAGTCATTTGACAACTTAGATGAAATGGGCAAGTTCTACAAAAGGCAAATTGAACCTGAAGAGGAGAAATAAAATTGTCTTTATTTGCAGAAAACATGATTGTCTATGTAGACTATATTAAGGAATCCAAGAAAAAGCTACTGTAATAAGTGAATTTACTGAGACCAACGGTTCATGGTTTAATATTTAAAAAATCTGTTACATTTCCTGATAAAGTAGAAAACAATTGGAAAATGAAATTTAGAAATTCCTATTTACAATAGTGTCAAATTACTTGAAGATAAGATTAAGAAACGTAAAACATTTACACTGAAAACTGCTAAACATTGCTGAGAGAAATGCAAGAAGAATTTATTTTTTTAATTTAATTTTTAAATATAATGTATTGTCAAGTTGGCTAACATACAGTTTGTACAGTTGGCTCTTGGTTTTGGGGGTAGATTCCCCTGGTTCATTGCTTACATACAATACCCAGTGCTGATCCCAACAAGCGTCCTCCTCAGTGCCCACCACCCATTTTCCCCCTCTCCCCCGCCCCCCCCCCCATCAACCCTCAGTTCTCTGTATTTAAGAGTCTCTTATGGTTTGCCTCCTTCCCTCTCTGTTTGTAACTATTTTTCCCCCTTACCTCCTCCCCCCATGGTCTTCTGTTAAGTTTCTTGAGTTCCACATATGAGTGAAAACGTACGATATCTTTCTTTCTCTGACTGACTTATTTCACTTAGCATAATACCTTCCAGTTCCATCCACGTTGTTGCAAATGGCATGATTTCATTCTTTCTTATTGCCAAGTAGTATTCCATTGTATATATAACCCACATCTTTTTTATCCATTCATTAGTTGATTGACATTTAGACTCCTTCCATAATTTGGCTGTTGTTGAAAGCGCTGCTGTAAACATTGGGGTACATGTGCCCCTGTGAATCAGCACTCCTGTATCCTGTGGATAAATTCATGGTAGTACAATTGCTGGGTCATAGGGCAGTTCTATTTTTAATTTTTTGAGGAACCTCCATACTGTTTTCCAGAGTGGCTGCACCAGTTTGCATTCCCACCAGCAGTGCAAGAGGGTTCCCGTTTCTCCACATCCTCACCAACATCTGTTGTTTCCTGAGTTAATTTTAGCCACTCAGACTGGTGTGAGTTGGTATCTCAGTGTGGCTTTGATTTGTATTTCCCTGATGATGAGTGATGTTGACTTGAGCTTCTTTTCATGTGTCTGTTTGCCATCTGGATGTCTTGTTTGGAAAAGTGTCTGTTTATGTCTTCTGCCCATTTCTTCACTGGATTATTTGTTTTTCAGGTCTTGAGTTTGGTAAGTTCTTGATAGATTTTGGGTACTAACCCTTTATCTGATACATCATTTGTAAATATCTTCTCCCATTCCATCGGTTACCTAACCAAAGATGTAAAAGATCTGTATGCTGAAAACTATAGAAAACTTATGAAGGAAATTGAAGAAGACACAAAGAAAGGGAAAAACGTTCCATGCTCATGGATTGGAAGAATATACTGTTAAAATGTCAATACTACCCAAAGCAATCTACACATTCAATGCAATCCCTATCAAAATCGCACCAGCATTCTTCTCAAAGCTTGAACAAACAATCCTAAAATTTGTATGGAACCACAAAAGACCCTGAATAGCCAAAGTAATATTGAAAAAGAAAACCAAAGCGGGAAGCGTCACAATCCCAGACTTTAGCCTCTACTACAGAGAAGAATTTAAATAGAGAGCTGTAACGCATTTATGGCTAAGTCTCAGTATTGTTATTAATTGCTAGATTCATTACATTTGCCATTATAATTCCTGCAGGCTACGTGTAAATCTTGAAAAACCCACGGATTAGTCATATATGAGTATACTTGAAGAGATCTACTCAGATGCACTCAAATGATTTTTGACAGAGGTGTCAAAGGAATTAAGTGGGGAAAGGAAAATCTGTTCAGCAAATGATTCTGGAACATCTGAATATCCATAAAGGAAAAAAATGAACCTCAGCCCCAACTTCATACTGTGTACAAAAGTTAATTTGAGATGCATCATAGACCCAAATGAAAATTTAAACATCTAGAAGAAAACACATATTCACAATCTGGGTTTGGATAAGAGTTTCTTTCTTAGGACGTAGCAATAATTGTTTAAAGGAAAATTGACAATGAGGCTTTATTAAAACTCTCTCTGGGAGAGGCACAGACTACAGACTCGGAAGAAATACTTAAAACCATCATCTAAAAGACTTAAATCTAGAATACATAAAGAGCCTTCTGTAGCTCCATTACAGAAAGGCAGACAACTCCATTAAATTGCATAAAGATTTGAACACTTTACAGATATAGATATGTGAGTGATTAATAGCATAAAGCACAAATGATGGTAAACTTGTATTTTTGGTACGAATATAAAATGATGCAATTACTTTGGAAAATGTTCTGTTTCTTATAAAATAATTATATATGTACCCTTTGACCCAGAATTATACTCTTAGATATTTACCCAAGAAAAATCAAAGCCTGTGCTCCCTCTCTCACGCCAAAGACTTCTATATAATATAGCAGCTTTATACTTGCTTAATAGCCCAAACTGAAAATGCTATTATTCATCAATGGGAAAATGAATAAAGATATTATACATTCTTAAAATGAAATACTTATTCAACATTAAGAGATAAGCTACTCCTTTGGATTCTGTGTCTCCTTCTCTCTCTGCCCCTCCCCCACTTGCACTCTGTCTCTCAAAAATGTTAAAAATTATTTTAAAAAGAGCTAAGCTACTGACACATGAACCAACATGGATGAATCTGAGAAATGCTGTGGAGCGAAATCTTACACAGTGGAGTATTATTGGATGTGTTCCATTTGAAGTGCAAAATAGCCAAAGCTAATCTGGTGAAAAAGAGTTGTTTGTCTCTGGGAAAGGGAGAACTTACTGGACTGTTGGAAATGTTCTAGATCTTGAATACTTTCACTTTTTCAAAGCTAATTTAATTGTAAGCTTAAGTTTTAAACATTTCACTGTATGTAAATTTTTACCTTAAAAAAACGAACAGATCTTGAACTCAGCTAATTATGTACATGCTAACTTATTTTGGGGTGAAGGGCAGGTTCCTTTGAAATGTATAAAAAAATAAGATGGATTGGTAAGTGGATGTATTGATAGATGATAAAGCAAATTTAGTGGAATACTAATAATTATGGTGGTAGATGGTAGGTGGTAGATGTTCACTGTCTAACTCTTTCACCTTTTGTTGTGTTTGAAATTTTTCGTAAGAAAATGCTGGAAAAAAATGAACAAAGAAAAATATTTAAGAGAAAGTAACAGATTTTGAAAACATGCCAAGAAGAGCCAATATAGAAGTAATAAAACCAAAGAATGGAACAGAACAAATCCTGAAAACTGTAATTTGAGTGAACTTTACTGAAATGGAAGATGTGAAACTATATATTGAAAGAATACATGACATATGTGAGAATGTTGACCAGAATGACCCACACCAAAATTACTGGACTTAAAGAACAGTCCTTTGGGCATCTAAAACAAAAAGAGCAAGTGACTTATAAGGGAGACAGAATTAGGTTATAGATATTTTCACAGTAGTGTTTTATACTAGAAGAAAAGAGTAACATATTTCATATACTCAAGGAAACAAAATGTAGGTCAAGGATTTTATAACTAGCAAAATTGACTTTGAACTATAGAAAGCCAACGAAGCTATTATCACCATGTAAGAATTTAAGAACTTGTTCTGATGAGCCCTTCTCAAGGAGTCTACCGGACAATGAACTTCAGATAACCAGAATTGTCGAGTGATACCAACAGAAGAATTAATCTGTGTTACTTATAAAACTAAGACCAAATGAGAGTTAGAAATGAGAGAATATAGTATATAATGGCTATATACTCTGACAATGTAGATAAAGAACAATTACACAAAATGGTAGAGAAGAGGTCAGCACAGGCAAAAAAGTTTGATTGCTTTTATTAATGGTATTGATGTTAGTACTGTTATTCAATTTTGAGACTGTTGTGTATTGTATAGAGCATTGAATAATTATGGAATATATGGGATTAGTTATGGGATAATTTTTATTGTGTGCATAGTCTAGTTGCATATGCAGAATCTGGAATGTCTTGTCATTCCAGACTAGCAAGGAAGCTTATTAATGACTAGGTTCACATCAGGATGGCTTAGGAATCCACTTGAGTTAGTTGAGGTTTCAATAATGATAATACTTGCAGTGTTTTTGAAACCCACCAAGTATGTTTAACTTTTGAGTTGCTCTGATATTAAAAACTAATTGGTTATCTTGGAGGATGATAGAGTACCAATTTATTTTCTTGAAAAAAGATTAAAAGAAGGAGCCAATCACTTATCCTTGTTTTCCAAATAATCTGGTATGACTGGGTAACCAAGCAGCAGATGAGTGGAGCATATCTCTATAAAATGTTCCAACTAAATAACAAAAAAGAATTGATACAATTTCACTCTACAATTTCTCTTAGTAAAATAGTGGATCTAGGCATTGACCAGGAATGGCTACTAACACCATCAAAAAAGAGACAGCTAGACGTTACATGCCTCTTCATAAATACAGCATCACTTACAGTCATGGAGCAGGAGTCTGACCAAGCCTTTGGATCTAGCTGTCAGTTTGCAGAAAATAGTGTTTGCACTATGAGTATGTCATCTGCAAAATCCACACAGTGAGGAAATGAAATCAGGTTAATAGGAAATATTCATATATTTGAAGGCATAAATATAAACTCTATGGAAGAAATAATATAGCTAAAATTGGAGATGGAAGAGAGAAATCAAGGAAAGTGGGAGTAGAAATACATCAATTCTTCCTTGCTTATGGTTGGGAGTCTATCAACCTGGAGGCATAACTAAGAAATTAGAAAAAAATATATCTGACATACCAATCAGTGGACAGAACCAACTTACTAAAACTGGTTTTCAGAATCACAAAGCAAAACTCAATTTTTCATGTACTGATAAGGAATTCTCTCTGTATTAACTGAAAGCAAAAATGGGCACAATAAATATATGTTGAAGCATGATGTGTATTCATGTTTTGACAATTTCTAGAAAGTTGCCCGAGAAACTGGTGATTTTGGTTTGTGCAAGAAACTGGTAATAATGGTTATCTCCAGGGAAGTGATCTCCTGGGCCACTGAGGGTTGGGAGTGGGCCAGAGACTTAGTTTTTGCTGTATGTTTTTTTGAACCTTCTAAATATCATGTATTAAAAAATTAATAAAATCCTTTCCATCCTAGTCTTGTATTTGACTGACTTGCGTGTTCATAGTACTAGCTACTTACAGACAAGGTAAAGAAACCATTAAAGAGACTAATGAACATAAAAGGTAAAGAAGTCGTAATATGTAACGTGCAAAGAAGTAGAGACATAAAGGTTGTGTGGGTGGCTCAGTCAGTCAAGTGTTGGACTTTTGATTTTGGCTCAGGTCATCATGTCATGGTTTGTGAGTTCAAGCCCTCTGTCAGGCTCTGTGCTGACAGTGCAGAGCCTGCTTAGGATTCTCTCTCTCCATCTCTCTCTGCCCCTCCCCTGTGCACATACTCTCCCTCAAAATAAATAAACCTTAAAAAAAGTAGAGATACAGTGTCACTTACCATTATGTGTCCCTTGTCTTCTACCAAGCCTTTCTCTCTTGGTATTTTCATGATTGGTTATAGAGGTGATATTAATGACCGTTTAAAACCATGACTTGGCTGATGCCCATGACTTGGCCCTCATTTTTCAAGTGTTTTGGGAGAAGTCATAAAGAGTAGAGTTGGGTCTCAGCATCCATCAACAAGAAGGTACACAGCTATCCCATCCTCTATTAGAGGTCCATTCTTTTAGAGCATTTGCTTTCTGTGTTTCTATTGATTTTTCCCTAAGGTTATTAAGTCAGAGAAAGTTTATTTCCTGCTCGAAGTTGGAGGAACAGAAAAAGAACTATGAATAGCTCAACTGCTTTACCTTGGTTAGGGAGACAAAAGTTTGACAATTTGAACATTTTTTTCTCTTTAGAGGGAGCCTGAGAATAGGGGGGAGAGAGGGAGAGGCAGAGGGAGGGTGTGCAGTACCCTGTGTGGTGCTCAAACTCACGAACCATGAGATCATTATCTGAGCTGAAATCAAGAGTCAGTTGCTCAATTGACTGAGCCACCCAGATGCTCCAAGAATTTGAACAATTTAATAGAAGATCTTACTAAAAAGGGCAAACTTCCAATTCACTGTCCAGTTTAAACCAAACATATTTAGTATATACCCTGTATATACATTTTTTTATTTGGTATAATTTTTTCCTAAGGCAAGAGAAACAATATTGTGGGTGATACACTGATACCTACTTATTCATCTCAGCTTCTAGGGTGAAATCCTAGAATTTTAA
Source organism: Panthera onca (assembly GCF_046562875.1). Lineage (NCBI taxonomy): Eukaryota > Metazoa > Chordata > Mammalia > Carnivora > Felidae > Panthera > Panthera onca. The sequence continues at coordinate 23,944,764 of NC_138355.1, forward strand.
GGAAATATTTTAAAATCATATTACTTTATTGCATGTTGAAAATGGTAGTGAATACTTTCAAAACTGAGAAATACCAAGTTTTATTATGACTTTTGTATTTTGTGTACCCCCTTTATTCTTTTGCTTTATAATTAGACATTGTTAAGAACAAGAGGTAAAAGTACCCTGATTTTCACTTCATTGTACCACATACTATATTTATTTATAAAGCTTATTTATTTATTTTGAGAGAGACAGAGAGCAAGTGGAGGAAGGGAAGAGGGAGAGAGAGAATCCCAAGCAGGCTTCACACTGTCAGTGCAGAGCCCAACATGGGGCTCAAACTCATGAAACTGTTAGATCATGACCTGAGCTGTAATCAGGATTTAGAGGCTTAATTGACAGAGCCACCCAGGTGCCCCACCATATACTTTAAAAGGAAGTTGAAACTGGCCTGGAAGCTTTATGTTGTAGGTCTCTAGGTTTGGATTATACCTATATGGAAACAAGCCTTTACTGTAATACCTGAGATTGCTGACCCTTACAAATTTAGTTTGACTAAACCAAAATTATTTAAAAAAAATTTTTTTTCTTAATGTTTTTATTTATTTTTGAGACAGAGCATGAGCAGGGGAGGGGCAGAGAGAGAGGGAGACACAGAATCCGAAGCAGGCTCCAGGCTCTGAACCATCAGCACAGACCCCGATGTGGGGCTCGAACTCACAGACTGTGAGATCATGACCTGAGCCGAAGTCGGATGCTCAACCGACTGAGCCACCCAGGTGCCCCTGACTAAAACAAAATTAAGAGATTGTTTTAATCTGTGTATGTATCTGTATATATTGTATTACATTTATCTAATGTTTTATGTTATTTTTGTTTCTTTTGTGACAGATAATCTTTAAAGAGCAACTTTCACCAAAAAAATTGGGCTTCTTAAATGTGACAGAACTCGTTGGAGCTCTTGGTGACATTCTGCGTGTTGAGTTCAGGGAAGGAGAACAAGACTTACTGGTGTTTGATGCTGATATGAAGCCACTCCCACCTGGTGAGTTGAATCACAATATGATGCAAACCTGATTTTTTCTTTTTAAATTGAAGTATAGTTAACATCCATTTATATTAGTTTTAGGGGTACAACATAGTGTTTTGACAATTTCATACATTTTGCTGTGCTCACCATGATGAGTGTAGTTACCATCTGTCACTATACAATATTATCACAGTATTATTGGCTATATTCCCTATGCTGTATATTTCATTTCTGTGACTTACTTATTTTATAACTGGAGGTTTGTACCTCTTAATACCCATCACCCGTTTTGCTCCTCCCCTGTTATCCTCCCCTCTGGCAACTACCAGTTCTCTGTATTTATGATTCTGCTTCCATTTTTGTTTGTTTTGCTGTTTAGATTCCACATATAAACGAAATCATGCAGTATTTGTCTTTCTCTGTCTGACTTGTTTTACTTAGCCTAATATCCTCTAGGTTCATCCCTGTTGTCACAAATGGCAAGATTTCGTTCTTTTTATAGCTGAGTAATATTCAATTGTATATATACTACATCTTTATCCATTCATCTATCGATGGACACTTAGGTTGCTTACATAACTTGGCAATTGTAAATAATACTGCAGTAAAGATAGGGTTGCATATGTCTTTTTAAAAAAATTTTTTTTAACGTTTGTTCATCTTTGAGAGACAGAGAGAGACAGAGCATGAACGGGGGGAGAGGCAGAGAGAGAGGGAGACCCAGAATCCAAAGCAGGCTTCAGGCTCTGAGCTGTCAGCACAGAGCCCGATATGGGGCTCGAACTCACAAACCATGAGATCATGACTTGAGCCGAAGTCGGAGGCTCAACTGACTGAGCCACCCACGTGCCCCGCATATATCTTTTTAAATTAGTGTTTTCATTTTGGGGGGCGGGGGGGCAAATAACCCAGTAGTGGAATACTGGATCATATGTTATTTTTATTTTTCATTTTTTTAAGGTAACTTTACAGTGTTTTCACAGTGGTTGCACCAATTTACATTCCCACCAACAGTGCACAAGGGTTCTCTCTTCTCCACATCCTTGCCAACACTTGTCTATTTCTTGTCTTGATATTAGCCATTCTGAAAGGTATAAGGTGATTTCTTACTGTGGTTTTGGTTTTGCATTTCTCTGGTGATTACTGACGGTCAGCATCTTTTTGTGTGTCTGTTGGCTACCTGTATGTTGCCTTTGGAAAAATGTCTATTAAGATCTTCTGCCCATTTTTTTTGGATTCTTTGTGTTTTCTTGGTATTGGATTGTAGAAGTTCTCTATGTATTTTGGGTATGAATCCCTTATTGGATATATCATTTGCAAATATATTCTCCCATCCAGGAGATGGCCGTATTGTTTTGCTGATAGTTTCCTTTGTTATGCAAAAGGTTTTTAGTTTGATGTAGTCCCAATATTTCATTTGTGCTTTTGTTTCCCTTGTCTGAGGAAACATATTCATAAATACATTGCTAAGGCTGATGTCCAAGAGATTACTGCATATGTTTTCTTTGAGGAGCTTTATGGCTTCAGGTCTCATATTTAGGTGTTTAATCTGTCTTGAGTTTATTTTTGTGTTTGGTATAAGTGGTCCATTTTCATTCTTTTGCACGAAGAGACTGTCTTTTCCCCATTGTATATTGTTACCTCCTATGTCATAGATTAATTGACCACGTAAGCATGGGTTTATTTCTAGGCTCTCTCTTCTATTGCTCTGTGTGTCTGTTTTTGTGCCAGTACCATACTCTTGATTACCATAGCTTTGTAGTATGTCTTGAAAGCTGGGATTGTGATACCTCTGGGTTTGTTCTTTTTCAAGATTGCTTTGGCTATTTAGAGTCTTTTGTAGTTCTGCATAAATTTTAGAATTGTGTGTTTAGTTCTGTGAAAAGTCCTATTGGTATTTTGATGAGAATTGGATTGAATTTGTAGATTGCTTTGGTAGTATGGAAATTTTAACAATATTGGTTCTTCTAATTCATGAGGATGGTATATTTTTTCATTTGTGTCATCTTCATTTTCTTTCATCAGTATTTTATAGTTTTCACAGTACAGAACTTTCACTTGGTTAAATTTATTCCAAGGTATTCTGTTCTTTTTGGTGTAGTTGTAAATGGGACCGTTTTCTTAATTTGTTTTAGCTTGCTTCATTATGGTATAGAAATGCAACAGATTTCTGTATATTAATTTTGTATCCTGCAACTTTACTGAATTCATTTATTCTAATAGATTTTTGGTGGAGTTTTAAAGGTGTTTTATATATAGTATCATGTCATCTGTGAGTAGAGACAGTTATATTTCTTCATAATCAATTTGGATGCCTTTTTCTTTTCTGATTGCTGTAGCTGGGACTTCCAGTACTATGTTAAATAAAAATGGCAAGAGTAGACATTCTTCTTTTGTTCCTGAGAGGAAATCTTTCAGTTTTTCACCATTGATTTTGATGTTAGCTGTGGGTTTGTCATATATGGCCTTTATTATATTGAATTATGTCCCTCTGTATACACTTTGTTGAGAATTTATCATGAACAGATGTCAGATTTTGTCAAATGCTTTTTCTGCATCTGTTGAGATGACCATATGGTTTTTATCTCTTCATTTTGTTAATATGATATATAAAGTTGATTGATTTGTGGATATTGAAACACTCTTCCGTTCCTGGAGTAAATCCCACCACTTGATGGTGGTGAATGATGCTTTTAATATATTGTTGAATTTGGTTTGCTAATATTTTGTTGAGGATTTTTGCATTGTATGTTCATCAGGGATATTAACCTGTAGTTTTCTCACTCTCCCCCCCTCCCCCACACACACTTTCTGTCTGTCTGTCTGTCTGTCTTTCTTTTTTGTAATGTCTTTGGTTTTGGTTTCAGAGCAATGCTTGCTCATTGAATGAATATGGAAGCTCTCCTTCCTCTTTTATTTTTGGCACAGTTCGAAAGAGTGGCTGTTAATTATTTAAATGTTTGGTAGACTTCACCTGTGAAGCCATCCAGTCCTGGATTTTCATTTGTTGGGAGTTTTTTGATTACCTATTCAATTCTGTTACTAATAATTGGTCTGTTGATATATTCTGTTTCTTTCTGATTTAGTTAATTCATCCATTTCTTCTAATTGGTTGTCCATTGGTTGTCCAATTTGTTGGTATATAATTTTTTTGTAGTGTTCTCTTATAATCCTTCGTATTTATGTAATGTTGGTTGTTTTGTGTTTCATTCTGATGTTATTTGTTTGAAACCTCTTTTTTTCCCTTGGTGAATCTGGCTAAAGATTTATCAATTTTGTTTCTCTTTTCAAAGAACCAGCTCTTGGTTTCATTGTTATTATTTTTTTTAATGTTCATTTATTTTTGAGACAGAAAGAGACAGAGCATGAACGGGGAGGGTCAGAGAGAGAGGGAGACACAGAATCTGAAACACGCTCCAGGCTCTGAGCTGTCAGCACAGAGCCCGACGCGGGGCTTGAACTCACAAACCGTGAGATCATGACCTGAGCCAAAGTCAGAGACTTAACCGACTGAGCCACCCAGGCCCTCCTTGCTTCCATTATTCATCTACTCTGTTACTTTTTAGGCTCCATTTCATTTATTTCTGTTTTCGTCTTCATTATTTCCTTCCTCTTACTAACCTTGGGCATTGTTTATTCTTTTCCTAGTTCCTTAAGATGTAAGAATAATTGTTTACTTGAAATTTTTCTTGTTTCTTGGGATAGGGCCGTATCCCTATAAACTTCCCTCTTAAAGCTACTTTTGCTACATCCCAAAGATTTTGGACCATTATATTTTCATTTTCTTTAAAAAAAAAAAATTTTTTTTTTAACGTTTATTCATTTTTGAGACCGAGAGAGACAGAGCATGAATGGGGGAAGGTCAGAGAGAGAGGGAGACACAGAATCTGAATCAGGCTCCAGGCTCTGAGCTGTCAGCACAGAACCCGATGTGGGGCTCAAACTCACGGACCGCGAGATCCGGACCTGAGCCGAAGTTGGACACCCAACCGACTGAGCCACCCAGGGGCCCCATTATATTTTAATTTTCATTTGTCTTTGTTTTTTTTTTTTTTTTTTATTTCCTATTTAATTACTTCATTGATTTTTTTGGTTAATAGCATGTTGTTTGGCCTCCATGTTTTGGTGTTTTTTGCAGTCTTGCTTGTAGTTGATTTCCAGTTTCATACTGTTGTGTTTGGAAAAGATGCTTTATATGATTTCAGTTTTCTTAAATTTATTGAGTCTTGTTGTGTGGCTTAACGTGATATAGAGAAGGAAAAAACTTGAAAAGAATGTATATTCTGTTTTTGGATGGAATGTTCTGTATATATTGTCTATCTGGTTTAATGTGTTGTTCAAAGCCATTGCTTTCTTATTGATTTTGTGTTTGAATGATCTGGTCATTGATGTAAGTGAGCTGGTAAAGTCCCCTACTATTACTGTGTTAATATCAGTTTCTCCCTTTGTGTCTTTTCATATTTGCTTAATGTATTTAGGTGCTCCTGTGTTGGGTGTGTAGATACTTACAATGGCTCTGTTTTCTTGTTGGATTGATCTTTTTAACATTATACACTGCCCTTATTTGTCTCATTACAGTCTTTATTTTAAAGTCCATTTTATCTGATGTATTGCTACACTGGCTTTAAAAAATTTTTTTTTTTTTTTTTTTTTTTTTTGCTTCCATTTGCATGGTATAAGTTTTTCCAGGTCTTCACTTTCAGTCTGCATGTCTTTAGGCTTGGAGTGAGTCTCTTATGGGCAGCTATAGATGTCTTTTTTTTTTTTTTTTTTTTTTTAATCCATTCAGTCACCCTTGTCTTTTGATTGGAGCAGTTAGTGCATTTACATTTAAAGTAATTATTGGTTAAGTATGTACTTACTGCCATTTTGTTTTTGTTTTCTGGTTGTTTTTATAGTTTTCTGTTTTTCTTCTCTATCTCTCCTTGTGATGACCTCCTTCAGTGTTATGCTTGGATTCCTTTCTCCTTATTTTTTGTGCATCTAGTAGAGGTTTTTGTTTAGTGATTACCATGAGGCTCATATATAACATCCTGTGTATGTAGCAGTCTATTTTATATTTTTAGTTGATGGTAAGTTTGAACACATTCTAAAAATAGACATTTTTGTTTTGTGTATATCATATTTTGTATCTTTTTATTTCATGAGGCCCTTAACTAATTTTTTAGATAACATCGATTTTACTACTTCTGTCTTTTAACCTTCATACTAGTTTTATAAGAGATTGATTTACTACTCTCTGTTTGCTTTTACTTGTGAACTTTTTTCTTTTTATAATTTTCTTCTAATTATGGTCTTTTCCTTTCCACTTAAAGAAGTCTCTTTAACATTGCTTGTAAGTCTGTTTTGGTGATGATGAACTTTTGTTTGCTGGGAAACTAGTTCTTATTAAATTCTGAATGATAACCTTGGTGGGCAGAATATTTTTTGTTACTGTTTTTTTTTCCTTTCATCAGTTTGAATATACCATGCAATTCCCATCAGAGCTGATACTCCTACGGGGCTTCCCTTGTACATGACTTGTTGCTTTTCTTTTGCTACTTTTTAGATTTTCTCTTTATCTTTAATTTTTGACATTTTAACTAATGTGGACTTCTTTGCGTCCTTGTTTGGGGTTCTCTGTGATTCCTGGACTTGGATGTTTGTTTTCTTCTCCAGGTCAAGGAAGTTTTCAGCTATTATTTTTTCAAGTTATTTTTCTGTGCGCCTGTGTGTGTGCTGTCTCTCTCTCTCTCTCTCTGTCTCTGTCTCTCTCTCTTTGGGACCCCTATAATATGAATGTTAGAATGCTGGATATTGTCCAAGAGATCTCTTAAACTTATCTGAGTTCTCTTAAACTTATCCTCATTTGAAAAAACATTTTTCTGTTTAGTGTGGGTGCTTTCTATTACTGTTTTCCATATCACTGATCCATTCTTCTGCATCCTCTGATATGCTGTTGATTCCCTCTAGAGTAATTTGCATTTCATTTACTGTATTCTTCAGCTCTGATTGGCTCTTTTTTATATTATCTGTTTGTTGAAGTTTCACTGAGCTTATGCACTCTTCTCTGAAGTCAGGTGAGCATCTTTATGATCATTATCTTGAATTTATAAGATAGTTTGCTTATCTCCATTTTGTTGAGTTCTTTTTTGAGGTTTTGTCTTGTTCTTTGATTTGAAGTATGTTATTCTGTTTCATTTTATTTGACGCTCTGTGTTTTCCTATGAATTAGGTGGAACAACTTAGACTTGAAGGAATTGCCTTATGCAGAACATCCTCTATGTACACTGTGTGTGTGTGGCAGCTTTGGCTGGCTGGCTTAATCTTTAGCAGGTACAGGCTGGGTGTCCCATGGCACTTTGTGCTGGGACTACCCTGGTGGTATGGCTGGAGCTGAAGCAGGTACACACCAGGGGATCCTGGTGCTCTTCATACAGGGGGTATTCTGGAGGGACAGTTAGAGCTGAAATGAGTGTGGGTTGGGAGTTCCCAGAGTGCTCTGCATAGTGGGTGCCCCGGTGAGTTGTCTGTAGCTGAAGTGGGTATGGGCCTGGAGTATGCTGGGAGATGCTAACCTGATTTTTAATTGTCTTTGTAAGGACAAGGAAATAAAGCATGATTATGTAATATTCTTTATTGTAAGCATATGAACCAGACAGATTACACATTAGCCTTGAAAACATTTTGTATATGATGACCTTTCTGGTGATACTTATTGTAATAAGGCTAATCGGTATTATTAATAAAGACCATCTATCTGACTTTTTAAAATATACTTTCTTCATTATCCAGATTTTTGTATAACTTTGAGGAAACCAGTTTTCTGAAACAGTGATCTGATGGGGAAGTGCTAGATCAGCGGTTGTTAACTCTGGCTGTGTATCAGAAAGCTTTTTAGAAATACAAGGACATTTTTGGTAAATGGGTGTGCATTGGAACCTAGCACATGTATTTGTTTTTTAAACAAACTTTTTCAAACCTAAAACTAAAAATTATCTTAGGTTTACAGAAAAGTTGCAAAGATACTATAGATTCTCTTGTGCCTTTCATCCATCTAATATTAACATCTTACATTACTATGATACATTTATCAAAACTAAGAAATTAATTCTGATATACTGTTATTAGCTAAACTGTAGATTTTATTTAGGTTTTACCAGCTTTCTCACAATTGTTCTTTTTCTGTTTCTGGATCCACTCCAGGAAACCACACTGCATTTAAGGCACTTGATTTTTGTTTTTTGGGTTTTTCTTTTGAAATTTTTATTGAGAGTATTGTAGGCTTATATACCATTAAAAACTAATACAGGGAGGTTCCATGTATTCTTTATTTTGTTCCTTCAGTGGTAACATGTTGCCAAATTATAGTAGTGTAAGGTACAGTTGACTCTTAAATAACATGGGTTTGAGTTGCATATGTCCACTTATATGTGGATTTTTTATGGTAAAATCAGTATAATATTGTAAATGTAATTTCTCTTCCTTATGATTTTCTTAACATTTTCTTTTCTCTGGCTTACTTTATTCTAAGAATGGGCATTGAGGAGGGCACCTGTTGGGATGAGCACTGGGTGTTGTATGGAAACCAATTTGAAAATAAATTTCATATTAAAAAAATAAACTAATGGAGGGAAAAAAGAATACAGTATATAATACATAAAATATATGTTAATCAACTATTTATATTATCAGTAAGGCTTCTGGTCAGCAGTAGGCTCTAGTAGTTAAATTTTGGGGGAATCAAAAGTTATATGCAGATTTTTTACTGCATTGGGGGTTGATGCCCCTAAATGCTGCAGTGTTCAGGGTCAACTGTCCTTGTATTTTTATAAGCTTCTAAAAGTGGTTTTGATGGATAGCAACTTTTTTCCAGAATATCAATGTATCTTTGATACATACATACCCACTTTGTTGATTTTTCTGATTAAAATAACGAGTTATAAATAATGTATAAATAACTCATGTTATTTTAATAAGTTGAAAGTGAATATTTCCCATCATTTTACTTCCCTGAAAAAATCTGTTAGAATTTTTATTGGTCTTTGAGATTTTTTTCAATGAATATGTAAGCATACATAGATTTTTTAAAAAATTATAAAAGCAATATTTGTTTAAAAATTCCAGTAAGGTAGATTGGTAACTAGTAATTGTTTTAATAGGTCTTTTTCTGGACCTCTTGTATAATACCATAGTTATTTATTACATGTAGAATTTTCTTGCATAAGATAGTGTTCTGTATATATATAAGTTCTTTTTATACTTCGTATGTTATGGATGTTTTTTTCATATCAGCATATGTAAGTTTATTTCATCCTTTTTAACTACATATAATTCTTTTATGTGACTGTATTATAATTGATTTAGTCTCCTGTTGGCAGACATATAGAGTGTATTTATTTTTTGTCATTATAAAAGATACAGTGATAAACATTCTTGTACCTCCATCTTTGTGCACTTACTAGTTTTTCTGTAGGAGCCACTATGGTTTTAGGTCTATCTTGGTCTGTTTTAAGGTGTCAGTCTCTTAAAATCATCATACACATGTAAATTTGAACACAATATGTGATTGATTTGGTAATCCCCTAAAAATTAAGGCATTATATTATGGGATATTCAGTAGTCACATTAATACATTAAGTAACTATGCATATTCACTGCGAAAGTTGAGCAGGAAGTAAATTGAAATCAGGATATTGAAAAAGAAAACCTTTAACTAAAGTTCAAGAAACTTGCCCTTTCCCTGCCAATGTAAGTAATTTAAGATTTGTTCCCATCTAGAACTTCCTTTCGTTTCTCCATACTGAAAGGTCTATAAAGTTAGGTTCGTATCTCTCATTTGTCATTATTTGCCCAGTGCCTGGGCCATAGAATGTGCTTTGTAACAGTTAGACAAATTACTATAATGGCTATCCACAGACTACCCTGTTGATTTTTTCAGATGAACCCATTTCATCAGTCAAAAATTCATGTTTAGTTCAAACAGATAAGAAAATAGAAGTCAAAGCTTGTGTCTCCAGTCCCCCTAGAAATTCACTGTCTACTGCTGCTATCAAGGAGACTGCCTGGGATTGTCTTCCTAAAAACCCTAAAGAGCCAGAAAAGAAGATTTGCAAAAAGCCTAATCTGGTGGTAAAGCCTTTACAGCTGGTGAGTAGGTGTAAAGACTTTGTACACTGGAGATCAGCATTATGGAAAGTAACTAAATGAAATTTCTTTTTTTAATGTTTTATTTATTTTTGAGAAAGAGAGAAAGTGGGGGAGGGGCAGAAAGAGAGGACCGAGGATCTGAAGTGGGCTCTGTGCTGACAGCAAAGAGCCTAATGTGGGGCTTGAACCATGAGATCATGACCTGAGCTGAAGTTAGACACTTAAGTGACTGAGCCACACAGGCGCCCCTAAATGAGTATTTCCTTACATCAAAATTCTATTCAGGAAAATCTTGTTTCTAGATGCATGATTTTTTAGAAGAGAGCAGAGTTTTGGTCTGAAATCACCTTATACAGCATTTATTCTTGTTTTCAATCTTTTGTATAACTAACTTTCAACTCTCATTTTAAAGTTTTCAGATGGGTTTGAAGATTTGCCAGTTTTCTCAGGATGATAAAGCCAATGGTCTGTCCATGTTTTTGAAAATGTGGGCTGGAAAACCCTTAAGGGCTTCAGAGGGAAGATTTTGAGGAGCTTTGTTTTAGCTATATGTCTCAATAATTGCTGCAAATTGCCCCTGCTCGTGTACTCAATTATAGGGTGTATTTATTTTTTCTTTTTCATTACGTTTCCACACACAATTTTCCTTTTTTGTGTTCTCATCTTCTGTTATTTATTTTGCTGTTATTAAGGAATTAATTGCTTACACTTCTTTTCTTCTATCGTCTGTAACTGGCTTCTTTCATGGAAGGAAAACATTTTGTTTCAAGAGACTGCTACATATTTTCTAGAGGGTGAGAGAAAAGTCTAAAGGAAAATAATAGATTTTAGAATGAAAATGTTTGAGAAACCCTATTTAAAACAATTTTGGGGGGGGGGGGAATGCAAGCTGGTGCAGCCACCTTGGAAAGCAGTATGAAGGGTCCTCAAAAAACTAAAAATAGAACTACCCTATGACCCAGTAATTGCCCTACTAGGTATTTATCCAAGGGATACAGATATGCTGTTTCGAAGGGACACATGCACCCCAATGTTTACAGCAGCACTATCAACAATAGCCAAAGCATGGAAAGAGCCCAAGTGTCCATCGATGGATGAGTGGATAAAGAAGACATGGTGTGTATATATATACATATACAATGGAGTATTACTCGGCAATCAAAAACAATGAGATCTTGCCATTTGCAACTACGTGGATGGAACTGGAGGATGTTATGCCAAGTGAAATTAGAGAAAGACAAAAATCTTATGACTTCGCTCATATGAGGACTTTAAGAGACAAAACAGATGAACATAAGGGAAGGGAAACAATATAAAAACAGGGAGGGGGACAAAACAGAAGAGACTCATAAATATGGAGAACAAACTGAGGGTTATGTGAGGGGTTGTGGGGGGGGGGGGATGGGCTAATTGGCAAGGAGCACTAAGGAATCTACTCCTGAAATCATTGTTGCACTATATGCTAACTAATTTGGATGTAAATTTTAAAAAATAAAACTAAAAAATATAAAAATATTTTTTTTTTTAAGTTTTTGAGAGAAAGTGCAGGTGAGCATGTGAATGGGGGAGGATCAGAGAGAGCAGGGGAGGGAGAATCCCAAGCAGCTTCCACGCTCAGGTCTGAGCCCAATGTGGGCCTCCATCCCACAGCTGTGAGATCATGACCTGAGCCGAAATGAAGACTTGGACACTCAACCTCCTGAGCCACCCAGGTGCCCTGAGAAACTTGTTGATTGGAAGATTAGTGTGAAATTTATTCTTTAAAGTTACCTTTGTTGGTAGGGTTGGGTAGGAAGACTGTCTTTGTTTAGCCTAAATATTTAAAGTACCATATTTTCAATTTTGAATGGGGCAGTTGTATAACATACTTTTGACTCTTGATTTCATAAGGCAGTTTTCATATATTAATGTAGGTAAGGATCACCTAGGGAATTTTTTTTAATTTAATTTTTTAAATTTACATCCAAGTTAGTTAGCATATAGTGCAACAATGATTTCAGGGGTAGATTCTTTAATGCCCCTTACCCATTTTGCCCATCCCCTCTCCCATAATCCCTCCAGTAACCCTCTGTTCTCTTTATTTAAGAGTCTCTTATGTTTTGTTTACTCCATGTTTTTATATTATTTTTGCTTCCCTTCCCTTGTGTTCATCTGTTCTGTGTCTTAAAGTCCTCCTATGAGTAAAGTCATATGGTATTTGTCTTTCTCTGACTAATTTCACTTAGCATAATAACCTCTAGTTCCATCCACATATTGTAAATGGCAAGATTTAATTCTTTTTGGTTGCCGAGTAGTACTCCGTGTGTGTGTGTGTGTGTGTGTGTGTGTGTGTGTGTGTGTGTTTGTATACCACATCTTCTTTATCCATTCATTCATCGGTGGACATTTGGGCTCTTTCCATACTTTGGCTATTGTTGATAGTGCTGCTACAAACATTGGGGTGCATGTGTCTCTTTGAAACAGCATACCTGTATCCCTTGGATAAATACCTAGTAGGGCAATTGCTGGGTTATAGGATAGTTCTAGTTTTAATTTTTTGAAGAACCTCCATACTGTTTTCCAGAATGGCTGCACCAGTTTGTATTCGCACCAGCAGTGCAGAAGAGATCCTTTCTCCACATCCTCTCCAACATCTGTTGTTGCCTGAGTTGTTAATGTTAGCCATTCTGACTGGTGTGAGGTCTCATTGTGGTTTTGATTTGTATTTCCCTTATGATGAGTGATGTGGAGCATTTTTTCATGTGTCAGTTGGCCATCTGGATGTCTTCTTTGGGGAAGTGTCTATTCATGTCTTCTGCCCATTTCTTCACTTGATTATTTGTTTTCTTGGGTGTTGAGTTTGATAAGTTCTTTATAGATTTTGGATACTAACCCTTTATCTGATGTGTTGTTTGCAAGTATCTTCTCCCGTTCTGTAGGTTGCCTTTTAGTTTTGCTGATTGTTTCCTTCGCTGTGCAGAAGCTTTTTATTTTGATGAGGTCCCAGTAGTTCATTTTTGCTTTTGTTTCCCTTGCCTCTGGAGACGTGTTGAGTAAGAAGTTGCTGTGGCCAAGATCAAAGAGGTTTTTGCCTGCTTTCTCCTCAAGGATTTTGATGGCTTCCTGTCTTACATTTTGGTCTTTCATCCATTTTGAGTTTATTTTCATGCATGGTGTAAGAAAGTTGTCCAGGTTCATTCTTCTGCATATCGCTGTCCAGTTTTCCCAGCACCACTTGCTGAAGAGACTGTCTTTATTCCATTGGATATTCTTTCTCCTTTGTCAAAGATTAGTTGGCCATATGTTTGTGATCCATTTCTGGGTTCCCTGTTCTGTTCTAATGATCTGAGTGTCTGTTTTTGTGCCAATACCATACTGTTTTGATGATAGGGAATTTTGTAATTTTTTAAGTTTCGAGATAGCACTAGCTGGGGAGAGGGACAGAGGGAGAGAGAGAGAAATCTCAGGTAGGCTCCACGCTCAACATGAGACTCAATGTCATGAACCATGAGATATGACCTGGGCCGAAATCTGGGGTCAGACACTCAACTGACTGAGCCACCCAATACCCTCTAGGGAATTTAAAAAAAAAAAATTTTTTTTTAACGTTTATTTTTGAGACAGAGAGAGACAGAGCATGAACGGGGGAGGGTCAGAGAGAGGGAGACACAGAATCTGAAACAGGCTCCAGGCTCTGAGCTGTCAGCACAGAGCCCGACGCGGGGCTCGAACTCACGGACCACGAGATCATGACCTGAGCCAAAGTCGGCCACTTAACCGACTGAGCCACCCAGGTGCCCCTCTAGGGAATTTTTTTAATACATAATTATGGGTCCCACTTCTAGGTATTCTGAATTAGTAAGTCTGGAATAAGCCTAAGAAGCTTTGTTTTTATAATTTCCCAGGTGATTCTGATAAAGATGACTCATGAAATATACTCAGGGAAATGTCATCATAGAGTTTGAAATTTCACCCAAAGATTTCTTTTATTTCTTTTTTTAACTTGTAGCAAGTGGAAGTTAACAAGTCACAGCTCAGCCTGGCAATTGCAAACCATGATATCCCACCAGATGCTGTACGGGACAAGAAATTATGCAGACTGCCACCATTAGATACCAGTACCCTTGTGGGGGTCTTTGTGGAGTATATCATCTCTCCTAGTCAATTCTACATCCGAATCTATAGCAGGGATTCATCAGAGTTACTTGAAGACATGATGATTGAAATGCGGTAGGAATCTGTTGTTTTCAATGTATTTTTCATGTTATCTCATTCTAAATCAGTGCTTGTCAGCATTTTGCTTTTAGAGCTTTTAGCAGTTAAGGACTTGAGAACTTTTGTTTACTGATATTTATCTTAGAAATTAAAACTGCAGCATGTAAAAAAATTTTGTTTAAAAAAACAGTAAGTCCATTTGTGTGGATATAAATGACATATTTCTATGAACAGTAACTACTTTCTGGAAATTAGAATAGTGACATTATTTTACATTTTTGCTGATCTCTTTATTAGCTGTCTTAATAGGGGAAAGTTTGATTTTAATGTCTGCTTTCATCTTTAATGTCTTGAGCTTCGTTGTTTTGATTGTAGTGTATGAAAACATCTGGTCACACAGATACATAGTTGTGAAGAGGAGTATTTTCTTTCTTTTGCCGAAAAAACCTATTTTTATTTTAGAGAGCATGTGAGTGGGGGTGAAGGGCAGAGGGGGAGAGAGAGAATCTTGAGCAGGCTCCATGCTCAGCATGGAGCCTGATGTGGGATTTAATCCCACAACCCTGGGATCATGACCCGAGCCAAAATGAAAAGTTGGATGCTCAACCGACTGAGCCACCCAGGCACCCCTCTTTTCAAATTTTTATTTTAATTTTAGTTAGTTAAACATACAGTGTAATATTGGTTTCAGGAGTAGAATTCACTGATTCATCACTTACGTACAACATCCAGTGCTCATCACAAGTGCCCTCCTTAATACCCATCCCCCATCTAGCCCATCCCCCACCCATTTCCCTCCATTAACCCTCAGTTTGTTCTCTGTATTGAAGAGTCTTGTGGTTTCTGTTTTTCTCCCTTCCCATGTGATCATCTTTTTCTTAAATTCCATATATGAGTGAAATCATATGGTGTTTGTCTTTCTGTGACTGTCTTATTTTGTTTAGTGTAATACATTTTTGCTCCACTCACATTATTGAAAATGGCAAGATTTCATTCTTTTTGATGGATGAACGATATTCCATTGCATATATATATTCCATGCATATATATATACCACATCTTCTTTATCCACTCATCAGTCAGTGGACATTTGGGCTCTCTCCATAGTTTGGCTATTGTTAATAATGCTGCTATAAACGTCAGAGTGCATATACTTCCTTGAATCTGTATTTTTGTATCCTTTGGGTAAATACCTAGTAGTGCAAGTTCTGGATCATAAGGTAGTTCTATTTTTAACTTTCTGAGGAACCTCCATACTGTTTTCCAAAGTGGCTGCACCAGTTTGCATTCCCACCTACACTGCAAGACGGTTCCCCTTTGTCCTCATGGGAAAAGGAGTTATTTTAGTAGCCTTTTCAGAAATTTGTGAATAATCTTTGATATTTAAGGAAATTTGTGAACATTCCAAAATTTGACAAGTGGTAGTTTCTTAAAGATTGGTTGCAATGTGGAATTTGAACTTTTCATACGCTGCTGTTAAAATTCATTGGTCTTCCTTTGTACTTTGAACAGATTCAGGTTTGGTTATGCTATTTCAGGTTCCAGTGCAAAATTAAAATGCAAGTCTCCAAGTTGTAAAATTATTAAGTATTTCAAGACAGCAATAGCAGAACATTAAAGCAAGCATAAGCCACTCAGTGTAACCAGCCCTGAAAGCATCTTTTACCTTCATGTATAATTTCAAAACATCATGCATTGGAAAATACTGGTTCACTGAGTTATGTAGGTCTTCCAAATGTTGACACATTTCATCACATAGTATAAAAAATCACATTCTTTAATATCACCACTGATCTCAAAGTATTACGTATTAGGAAGCTGTCAAACTCGTAGTGGATGCAACATTTCCAGAATCTAAATTTTCACTCGGAAGTCTTGAATTTTAACATTGATGACAAATACTGTCAGTGTTTTTCTTGATATGATGGGCTCACTTCATTTTTGAGAAAATGTGCATCAGATACTCAAGTCTGAATAAACATAGTTTGATAGTAGTCATTTCAAGCAAAAATGATGTTCCATGAAAAAAATGTCTAGTTCCTCTTCCAAGTAAAAATGTTCCACAAAAACAGCTAGTTCAGTTCTCAGATGCATAATTGCTTTTCTTAAGACAACTTGAGAAGTGTTTTATGTGTCTATTACTTCCTTTTTTGTCACATAGAATATTGAAAAGATGGTCACTCAGTGGTTGAGATTTAATATACTTAATTTTTATTGGTTTATGAAGGACATTCTTACGTGACATTGGCCTCTTTTTTTTCTTCTTCTTTGTCTTTTATTTAATGTGAGTGCATGGTGGTGACAAGTGACTGCTAGTAAAGTTTGGTGACACTGCCTTGATTTGGCTAAGGCACCTTGCTTTTACACCTTCATTACAAATGTTAATGCAGTGAAAAGGGCAAATAACTATTTTCATAGTAACACTAAAATATTAAATTAGTCTTGACCTTATGGACTTGTTAAAAGGGCATCACAGTCCTGGGGGTTTGTGAACTGCACTTGGAGAACGACTACTCTAGTTAATCTCTTTTATCTGCCGAAATATCATGTCCTTTCTTAGTAAAACACCCTGTAAAATGTGTACATTTGTAGTCACTTTAGATTTATTCATGAACAACAGTGTCTGATTTTCACATTGATGTCGTATATAAGAATAATGTATTTATTTATCCAAGAGCATTCCATCTTTTAATCTAATTTTACTGCATTATAAACTCCTCTCACCCAAGAACACCTGGTATAATGTAAGTCACATAATAATCACTTAGTAAAAATATTATATATTCCATTCCAGTATGCCTGTAAGATTTAGCACATGTTTTAAAGCACACGTACTGGCTCTATGGCCTTGAAGTTACTTTTAACTCTGGGCCTAGTCTCCTTATCTCCAAAGTAGGGATAGTACTCATACCTGCCTCACAGAGTTGGGAAGATTCAAGCACTTAGAATGGAGTCTAGCTCACCTGTTGGCTGCTATTGTTACTAATACCACATCTGCTGTGTGGTTGGGATTTGGGCATGAGCAGTATGAGGACAAGACAGACATGGTCTTTGCCTTTGTGAACACCACGATTATCTGGGGATACAGAGAGCGGATAAGTGGGGTACTGCATGAGGCAGTAATTCTGCCTGTTGAAGGTGGAAAAAAGCTTCACAAAAGGAGATATTTGAGCTAGGCTTAAAAAACAAGTAAGAATTTGCCAGTCAAAAAGGTGTGAGTGGGTATGTGTGGATCCAATCGCTGGCACCAAGGCCACTGTTGACAACAGAGTAGCGTGGTGTTCTGGGAGCAAGAAATAGGGAAGTGAAGCACCGCTGCATGAGGTTGGGTGACAGTGACTGAATGTGAAACTGGAATACTGGGGAAGAGCTGGAGTATGAACACCATGGGCGGGAATTCTGACTTGTTCTGTAGACAGTGTGGAGCCTCTGAAGGTTTAAGAAGGTAGGGGCATCAACAGGTTTGTATTTTAGCAAGATAACTCTCGTTGCAGTGTGGAAGATGGGGTGAGTGAACAGGAGAGCATCCATTAATATGCTAGTCTTGGTAAGAGAGTGAGAGTTGAAAGAAATTGGAAAAAATTTGGGGAAGTAGTTGTCAGGTCTTGGTGACAAGAATGGGGTTGAGAAGGATGAGGGAGAAAAGGAGAATATGAAACCTGTGTTGACTTTAGAGATTGAGTAGGTTTTAGCCGGGGCTAGAAGTTTATACCTGGTGCGTCTAAGGTGACCATGGAGTAGTGAATTGACAATGTTGAGTGGACAGTAATAGTTAGGATTAGGTTTAGCCACTGTTACAGAGACATAACTTAGCCTAAGACATAGTAGCTTAAAAAAGATAAAAATTTATTTCTTCTTCCCATAGTAGTCCATATGTAAGCAGTAAAGGTGGATAAGGTAGCTCCCTGGTGTTAGGGACACAAGTGTTTTCTGTCTTGTTGTCCCAGACAGTGTGTTGCCCATCTACATGGTCCAGCATGTAGCTCGCCATCACATCCATGAGATCCTCATTTCAGCCAGTGGGAAGGAGAATGAGAAGAAGCTGGGTGGTTGGAGATGTGCCCTTTTCTTTGAAAGACATGAGCTAGAATTTCTATACTTTTACTTTTTTTAATTGTGGTAAAGTGCACATAAAATTTACCATCCTAATCATGCACACTTTTTCTCACATCTCATTGCTCAGGACTTAGTATTCACATCTAGATGCTAAGGAGTCTGGGAAGTCTGAATGGCTATATACTCAGTTAAAATTTGGGATTCTATTAGGAGAATGAAAATTGGGGAACAACTAGGATCTTCTCTGTATAGCTGGAAATAAAGTTTTAAAGTTCCCAAGTGATTCAGAGTTTAAAGGTCAAGATGGAGAATCATCGTTTATTTGTAGTGGTATAAAGATATGAAAATGGATGAGATGGTGTACAGAAAGAATAGTAATAGTTAATGGGTACTTAACTGTATTTGGACTCTGTGCTTAGCATTCATCTATTTTTGCTAAGGTTTTATTGTCCTCTCCATGCTCAAAAAGTAAACTGAAGCACAGAAAGATAAAGTCACACAGCTAGTAAATGATGGAGTCACGATTTGAGCTCATGTGACTGGGTTCAAAGCCTGAGCTCTTATTATTTTATACTTCCTAAATGTAAGATCCCAGAGAACCTGAACTTTAAAGGCAATTAGAGAGCCAATATAAGAATAATTATTGACAGAGAAGAAGTAGGAGAAAATAGTGTCTTGGAAACTAAGTAGGATAGAGTTTGAAAGAGGATAGGATCAGGGTCATGCTGCAGAGAAAGAAGTATATCGAAAGCTGGCGAGACAGGCTATTGGATTTGGGAATTAAGGGGCCATTGGTGTCTTTAAAATGTCTATTTTAGGAAGTGCTGAGGAATAAAGTTGGATTGCATTTTGTTCAGAGAATATGAGATAAAATGAGTGTATAACTTTCCATGTGAAGAAGTTTATTGATGAAGAGAAGGGATTTGGAAAAGAAAGAGGAAAATAAAATTAGTTGGTATTAATAAGCATTAACCAATCAGAAAAAGGAGGATTTTTCTTCCTTGCTTTTTGCCAAGACTTTCTTGGTCTTGATGCATCAAATGATATTTTCTCCCTCTTTGAAATTCCCTGTTTTATGGAATTCTACAGGCGCTGCTATTCCAATCAGCTGGTTTCTGATCGATATGCCATGCCGGAGTATTTTATCCAGCCGGGACATCTCTGTTGTGTCAGGATTTCTGAGGATAAGTGGTGGTATCGGGTCATTATCCATCAAGTCCTCGGGAAACAGGAAGTTGAAGTATTCTACCCAGACTTTGGAAATATTGGAACTGTTCAGAAGTCCTCCCTAAGGTTTCTCAAGTGAGTTAACAAATCTGGTTAAATTATTACCAAGTTTTGAATCATAATGCTCCTAATGCTAAAGCTGCATGGGGTTAAGATTGCTCTTTTCTCTTGCCTTCCTTTCTTCCATCCCTTTTTTTTTTTTTTTTTTTTATAGTGCAAATGAACTTGGCATATGGTCCCTTAGTTTCACGTTGGGATTATAATCTCTTAGGTCTTCTTTCACATGACTGAATCTGAATGGACCATGAGACTCTAAAAAACAATCTCTTATTAAGAAAATGATTCTTGGGGTGATGCTAAGAATTGCATTTATATAGCATGAAGGTTGGTCTGTTCCTACCTATATTTTAATTGCATGGGTTTCAAGGACTATGATGTTTAAAATTTTTATTACTTAGAATGCTTTAAAGTGTAAGGCATTAATTTAAAGATGCATGAGTAAAATAGTCTGAAGTGCTGTAAACAGCTAAAATCAAGAGTGGATTAGAGATTCCATAAAATGCAGTTTTAAAACATGATGGAATATTGGGGTTTGTGATCATCTCTTGCAGGTGCTGCTACACAAAGCTCCCGGCTCAGGCCATTCCTTGTTCCTTGGCTTGGGTGAGACCAGTACAGGTATGCTTGTTCCCATTTAATCAGCAAACATTTGGTGCTGAGAACAGTCTGAGGATCTCAGGATACAAAAACAAAACCTGGAATGGGCCCTAAAAGAAATCGTTGTAGATAGTCTGGAAGATGGACATGGAGCCAGAAGTCAGTCCTGTGCTGTGTCACATTCGCTGTAGGGATATTTAATAGTGTGTGCCAGGGTTGCCTGGGTGGCTCAGTTGGTTAAGTGTCCAGCTTCGGCTTAGGTCATGATCTAGCAGTTTGTGAGTTTGAGCCTCACGTTGGGCTCAGCTCGGATCCTGGAGCCTGCTTCAGATTCTGTCTCCTCCTCTGTCTGCCCCTCCCATGCTCATGCTCTGTCTTTGTCTCTCGATAATAAATAAACGTTAAAAAAAAAAAAAAAAAAAAAAAAAGCATGTGCCAGATGTGCAAAGAGAGGACTGTGCTTACATCTCTGTTGAGGCTGGTCAGGGATGACCCTGTGGTAGAGTGGAACTTTGAAGGAAGAGTAGGACTATAACTGGACACAAAAGGAAGAACATTCCAGACAAAGGGAAAAGTAACATAAAACATCTCGAATTTGAGAAATGTTAAGTGGCTCTGCCTCTGTGGCAGCACGTGAGCTGGAGTTGATGGACGGCAAGCTATGCCAGAGAAATAGGGCCCTGTGGTGGGGATCCGTATCCATGTTCAGGGGTCTACGCGTTGTCCTGTAGATGTGGGGGAGCAACTGAAGGGCGTACCTCAGGAACTGCCGTACTCAGTTATGTGGGGTTTTTTTTGAAGAATTCTCTAGTAATATAGTTGCGCGAGATGAGTGGGATGAAGCAGGAGGCGTCTTCATCCACAGAGATACATTTGTTTATGTAATTAAGATTATCGTGCACCTGACTTTGTGTTTTTCCCTCAGAACTCTTAAATATATGTGGCATACACACTTATTACACCACATTTGTTTACCTTATCATTTGCTTACATGTACATGCATTATTCCTTAAAAATTTTTTTTTTATCTGGAAAGCGCAGTAAAAGGAAAGAAAAAGAAGAAAACATGACCTGTTATTCTACCATTCAGACACATTCAGTTTAGAAATTTGATGTGTGTTCCTTTCAATTTAGTTTATTGGATATTGGGGGGGTCAGGGTTTTTGTAGGGTTTCCAGGGTTACATAAAATAGTAATCATATTCTTCACTCAGCATTATTATAGCATAAATTTATGTGTTGCCATAGTTCTCAATTTTCATAGATTCACAGTAATCTCTTAGGTAAGTGTCTATCATAGGTTAACTATCCCTTTATTGTTAGACATTCAATCTGTTTTGATGTTATTGTGAATAATGTATGCAGTTATGACTTTTGTGCAAGTCAGTATTCAGGATTGTTTTCTAGGGTGCATGTTAGCCTTGACCAGGCTTCTCTTTACTACTACCATCAGGAAACTCAGGGCTAAATTTGTGACCCACTTGTAGGTAGTGGTCATTATTCTCATATTATTCAGATGGCTTCCATTTTTGTTTCTCTTTTTGTTTTCTTCCTTCTTGAAATTCTTCTGACCTTAGGGCTTTTGCCGATTCTGATCATTGGAATAGCTTGTTCAAAGAACTCTCATGGGTGGTTCCTTTTTGTCATTCAGATTTAAGCTCAGATGTTATTTCCCCAAGAAGGACTTCCTTGACCATGGTGCCAATTGAAAGTACACATTTCCACTTCGTTCATTGTCACTTTATCTTTATAATACTGTCGGGTATGATCTTAATTATTTGTTCACATACACAGGGTAAGCTCCTGAGATGAGGGGCATTGTCTCTTTACTACTGTACCTCTGATGCTTAGATGAATGGTTGTTTTATGGTAGGTGCTTAATAAATGTTTATAACTAAGTGAATGACTCTCACTGTATTTCTGCATCTTTTTCCTGGTTTCAAAAATAGTAAATGCATTTGGTAATGGCAGACTAGCAATAGAGTAGCATGGTGGGATGACTATTCCCATAGACAAAATCCAAAGCAGGCAGAGAAGCAGAAATCTATCCTTGGAGGTCAAGCTGCAGTAGGTAAGATCAGGAAATTTTCAGCTTCTATCCTGGGGTCACTCCCCAGTCCATAGCCTTGCTGGCTTGAAGAGTTAGAAGACATCATTTGGGACTGGCTGAAGCTGAGAGTTAAGGGAGAAATGCTTGAAGGGAGGGAGCCACAGAATGGGTGTTCCAAAATCAGTGCATGCAATCTACCCAAATCCTTAGTTGATTACTAAACTCTGCTGATGCTAGGAGAACCTAGTGGCCCTGGTGAAAAATCACTGGCTTACCTATTCTTTCTTTTTCTCACCCTGCATGCATCATTTGGAAGTTTTTAAATAATTCCATTAAGTAACACACTATATTATTTTAGGGATCCCTCTAGGACATAAACACATCTGTATGTAAAGATGCAAGAACATTAGAACACTTTCTTCTTTAACCTCCTCTGCTGATCTGTTTTTGTTGTATAATTATTGTTACTGTTTATAACCCCTCAACAAATTGACCACATAAAATAATGTGCATTTAGATTTAGTCACGTATTTCTCAGTTTCTTGGCTCTTTGTTCTCACCACTCAAACCCTACGGGAACATTTTGCTTGTATTTAAACTGTATCCTTTAAGATTTCATTTTGTGAGGGTTTGCTGATGGCAAACTTAGTTATGTTTACCTGGAAACATAACTTTGCACTTAATTTTGGAAGATACATTCACTAGGTGTAGAATTTTAGGTTGGCAGGTAATACATTTAGTGAATTGAAGATCTCATCACAGTGGCTTCTGGTCTCCCTTACCTTATTGGAGAGGTCAGTAGTCGGTCTGATAGATGTTCCTTTGAAGGCAGTGTCCTTTTTGTCTGTAGCTCTTTGTAACATTTCCTGTTGGTTGCTTGTAGCTTCAGTGTTAGTATCTTTATGTGTGAATTTATTCTTATTTATCCTACTTTGTGGTTCATTGAATTCCATTTTATCCGTGCTTTGTTACTTTTTATTAAATCTGGCAAATTCCCAGCCATTATCTCTTCAGTTATTTATTGTCTTTCCCATTATTCATATTTATATTCCATCTGTCTCTGTTTTTACGTCTGTTTTTCCAGGACCACAATTGAACGTATGTTAAACTTTCTCAATTTATCTTCTGTATTTTTTAACCTCTCTTCTGTATTTTACATATTTCTGTCTTTCCATGTTGCATTCTGGGTATTTTTTTCCCAAATTATCTTCCACTTTACTGATTTACTCTTTAATTCTACCAAATCTGCTACTGAATCAACCTATTGGGTTTTAAGTTTTGGTTATTGTGTTGTTATTTTCTAAAAGTTCTCTTTGACCTGTAATTTTGCTAGATAAATTTTTATAGATTGCTGATACTTGCAAAAGCTTTCAAATCTTTTTTGTTTTTGCTTGAAGTGTAGTAAGTCTGGTTGTTTATAATTGTCTGGGAAATCAAATATCTAAAGTTTTTGAAGGTTTATGTTGTTCCTCCTTGTTCTTACTTGTGATTTGTTGTTTCTTTGTGTGCCTTTTATCTTTGCCTGCATACTTTTCATTGTCTTTGAAAAAATTATTTGTAAGAATGTTTGAATAATATGGGCTGAGACTGCCTACCTCTAGAGAGATCTGCATTGTTCCTACCAGGTGCCTAGGAATACTACCAGTCTGGAATCACCTTAATTTAGATGAACAACTTGAGGATTTGTGTACTGTCCAGGTGATGTGAAAATTGAACTGCAAATCCATGTGAAGGCTAGTTTATTTCTTTTCCTTTTTAAGGTAAAATAGTTCCCACTTTCCCTTTAATTTTGTCCTGATAATAATGTTACTCTTGATAGTTCTTGGATACTTTTGGACATATTTTAAAAATACTTTAGAAATTTCAGTTGTTTCTGTGGGAGAGTTAGTCCAGTAATTTAACCATTTCTGAAAACGGAAGTTTTTCACCACATAAATGATAAAAGATTTTCTACAGTCACATTTTTCATAATTTTTCCTTTTTTCTTACTTTTCTCATTCCCAATCATAATTATCCTGAAGTGTGTTATTCTAGTACTGTTACGGTTTTGTTTTTCGACTAAAATCCCTAGTTCATTAGGAATTTATTTTTGTATATGGTTACTATAATTCATGTTTGAATTTATCATCTAAATCTCATGTCTTGATTCTATTTCAGGAACACTGGACGTCCAGAGCTATTTTGCAGTTCCAGAAGTTGTGTGGTTTGAAGCCATTAGTGGGGGTAGTGGATGAATATGTAGATGGAATCCTTAACATTTTTCTCTGTGATACATCCTCAAATGAAGACATCTACTTCCATCATGTCTTGAGAACAGAGGGCCATGCTATTGTATGCCGAGAAAATGTCCCTTCTAAGGTGGATCAGTCGGGATGTATTGTGTAATAGATTTTATTTAATCTCAGCCCTTGAAGGTGTAAGAGAATTTAATGCAGGAGGTTATTTGATACACTCTTTAATCTTGGAGACATTTGTAAGATTCCTGCCCTCTTAATGCAGAGCCCTGTCTTAATTTTCAAATAACCACAAAAAATACATTTGGCTTATTGTTCTTTAGAATGTGAGTGCTTGTATTTTAAATAATTGATTTGAGGATTCGATCTTACCTCAGACTATTTTCTTTTTTTTTTAATTAAAAAAAAAAATTTTTTTTTTTTTTAACATTTATTTATTTTTGAGACAGAGAGAGACAGAGCATGAGCAGGGGAGGGTCAGAGAGAGAGGGAGACACAGAATCCGAAACAGGCTCCAGGCTCTGAGCTGTCAGCCCAGAGCCCGATGCGGGGCTCGAACTCACGGACCGCGAGATCATGACCTGAGCCGAAGTCGGACACCCAACTGACTGAGCCACCCAGGCACCCCACCTCAGACTATTTTCTTGGAGGTCATCTTAGAGAAGACAGCAGTCTCTTATTTTGCAAATATTGATAGTGATGTCTGTATCACTGTTAATATTGATGTTAATTTTTGTGACTAGGAAAAATTTTGACTATGGAAAATTTTTTAACTGTTAAGTTTTTGAAGATAGTACATTTCCACAACACTTGAAAATTATGAAGTGCTAACTTTTTGATTGTTTTCTCTAATTAACCTCTTCCTTCTTTTTTTAATCCTAGGGTTTCAGAGAACTCAACCCTTTAGCTTTATATACTAAGTCTGGTGCAGGACCAGAGGACGTGGTCCTGACAGAACTGGGTTATCCTTCCCAGCAACGCTATTTTAACGAAGACCGAGAGATAAGTCCACAATCAAAGGAGAGTGAGTTATATACCCTGGTAAGAGTTTTTTTGCAAATATTATTATAATTGTTTTTATTATTATTAACATTTAATGAGTACCTGCTATATGCCAGCCCCTATAAAAAGCACTTTTCAGCATAACGTATTATTTAATTCTTATAAAATCCCTGTGATAAAGTTACCATAATTATTCTTATTTTAAAATTTATTTTTGGGGACGCCTCGGTGGCTCAGTCGGTTAAGCATCCAACTTCGGCTCAGGTCATATTCTTGAGGTTTGTGGGTTCCAGCCCTATGTTGGGCTCCGTGCTGACATCTCAGAGCCTGGAGCCTACTTTAGATTCTGTGTCTCATTATCTCTCTGTCCCTCTCCCACTTGCGCTCTGTCTCAAAAATAAAATAATAAAAATAAAATTTATTTTTTTAATATTTATTTATTTGGGGGGTGGGCAGAGAGAGAGGGAGAGAGAGAATCCCGAGCAGGCTTCACGACACGGGGCTCAATCTCACAACCTAGAGATCGCAACCGTCCGAAATCAAGAGTCGGACACTTAACTGACTGAGTCACCCAGGCGCCCAATCCTTATTTTATAGATGAGGATCTGAGGCTTTCCAAACCTAGCAAAGTTTGGAAACTTTATGCAATGATCTTAACAGTACCTTGTCTCTCATTATTTGGTTTGAACCTTTGCTTCAGGAACGCCTGGGTGGTTCAGTTGGTTGAATGTCTCTTGATTTGAGTGACTCTTGATTTCACCTCAGGTCATGATCTCCTGGTTCGTGAGTTCGAGCCCAGTGTTGGGCTCTGTGCTGATGGTGTAGAGCCTGCTTGGGATTCTCTTTCTCTCTCCTTCTCATTCTTCTCCTCCCCTGCTCGTTCTTTCTCTCTCTCTCTCTTTCTCTGTCTCCTCTTTCCTTCTCTCTCCCTCCCTCCCTCCCTCCTTCTCTCTCTCACTCTCTCAAAATAAATAAATACACTTAAAACCCAGAAGTCTTTGCTTCAGTCATGCTTTCTTCTGTATTATTTCTTGCATATGCTAAATCCCATGGCTGCCTTGGTGCATTTGTGAGTTTATCTATACTCATCCAAATGCTGTTCTTCCCTCTGCCCACTTCAGACTCTTCATACTTTATTTCTTTCTCTGTAAACCTTGGTGACTCCCACCCACAATAATAACAATATTAGTATCATTACTACTACTATTGTAATTATGTATTATTCCAGACAACAAATTAAATAAAATTAAAAAAAATTAGCAACAGCAACCTTTATTGAACTTGTACTACATGGGAGGGGCTGTTTGAAGCACTCACATGTACTGGTTAAGTTAGTCTTCACGATCACTTTTACCAGCTTGGTATTTTAGTATCTCTGTTTTAGATATAAGTAAAGTGAAGCACATAGTAAGAACTTAAATGATTTTTGAACAAATCAGTATGTCCTCGGAGTCTTCTATTCCTCATGACAACAACAAGTATTGGGCTGCGAATACAGGGTGTGTTCAGTTTGAGAGCCAAACATGTTTTGAGCACAGCAAGCCTTTTTACTCTCTTTGAAGAAAATAAGAAAAGGGTCTTTTGCTTAAATAGGATTTATATATTTGACTTGTAAAATCAAATTGTGGATATGATCTTAATATTTTTAGTAGACATTTACAAAGTATTTGATAAAAAGGGAAGGCCAGTTTGACCACTGGGAGATTAACCTGTTCTGGAAAATATGTATGAATGTTTATTGCTGCATGTTTGAAACAGTAAAAGAGTTTTAGATTTCTAGTTTATGTTAAAATTTTAGGCTTGTTTGGCCCATAACACTTTCTGAAGGCTGAATTTTCTTAATATTTATTACTTGATTAGAACAATTATATTTCCTGATTCTTAAATAGTGGCTTGAATACAACCTTTATAATTTTAGAATATCCTGTCATTATTGTATTGATCATAGTTCAGTCCCGAAAATGAAATAAGGCCATCTTTTCTGCAAAAGAGATAAGACTTAAAATTCTCGTATCCCACCCCCGCCTATATTTTAACATTTTAAGACCCTCCCCCACCCCCGAAACCCAGCCCCTGGCCCACCCGCCATATACCTGGTTCCTTATAATTCCTACTCTTCTTTTAAGCATCCTGACAGTTTGTGTTACCTCTTTCATTGCATCTTCTCAGGCATCTTCCTCCCCAGCAATATTTTGGTCATATCTCTGTGATGGTTCTACACTGAAGGTTGTATGTTGACTATCTGATTGTGTGTCTTCCTGCTATATTTTGAGTTCCTTAAGAGCTGGGACATGCTGCACTCATCTCTGTATCCACAGAGCTACCTTGTGTACATTTCATAATGTGTGCTCAACAAATGCTTGTTGGCTTGGACAGTTTAGCAGGATAGGAAGATACAGGGTCATGGATAAAATTGGAAAATAATGTAGCATTTGTGTGACCCATAGTGAAAAATTCCTCCTAGAATGTATGGGCATACAGATTTTAGAAACAGCATTAGTGTAGAAAATAATTTCTTTAAAATAATTTTTTTTACCATTTATTTTTGAGAGACAGCATGAGTGGGGGATGGGCAGAGTGGGGAGGGGCTGAGAGGGGCACAGAATTCAACGCAGGCTCCAGGCTCTGAGCTGTCAACACAGAGCCTGACATGGGGCTTGAACCCACAAACCATGAGATCATGACCTGAGCTGAAGTTGGACGCTTAACTGACTGAGCCACCCAGGTGCCTCTGTAGAAAATAATTTCTAAAATAATTATTTTAGAAAATAATTCCTTCTTTCATATTTACAAGCAGGATATTAGTGATGAAAAGGCTTTCAATCACCTTAAATCTGAGTTAAAGGAGCCATTAAAGGATTCTGAATTCGGTTCTTTGAAAACCCAAGATAAGAGCTGTGGAGAAGATCCCAAGTGGTCCTTCCCGGAACTGAAGGATCTGAAGGAAGAAAATGAGGTAGGAGAAGGAAGGAGTTTTTTGAAAATGTGATTAATATAATTAATTCACAAGTGAAGGGGATTGGAATAAAATAGCTCTTTACATTCTGCTTTCAGTGCCATCAGAGCACTTTTCACAGATGAATTACGTTTTCTCTACAACTGTCACCAACACCAAAGTTGAAGCAACATAGTCTTGATCACAAAAAAGGAAAGGCATTATCTGGCTTTGATGTGTTAGTTTCTATCTTGTTGCTTCGGATGGTCTTCAAGAATTGTGTAGTGATTAGAAACTAGTATTGAGAAACAATATTGGGAAAACCCAAGAGGAAAAGTGTTGACAGCATTATTGGAGGATGTATTGTATTTTGATTTTCCTATGTTTTAAAATGTTTATTTTCAGAGGCAGAGAGAGAGAGAGAACGTGTGTACTAGAGAGAGCGAAGGAGAGGCAGAGAGAAAGGGGGTGAGAGAACCCCAAGCAGGTTCCATGCTGTCGGCACAGACCCTGATGCAGGTCCAATCCCACAAATCATGAGATCATGACCTTATTTGAAATCAAGGGTTGGATGCTCAACCAATTGAGACACCCAGGCACCCCTTATTTTTATTTTAATCAAATGTTTATGTACACCTACCTTAGAGTGACCTATAATCCCTTCCTCTACATTTTGTATTTCACAGAGCAACCATTTCATCTCTTTTAGCTGCTGCTTTTGGAATTTACTTCTATTTCTTTCATTAAATAACATGCTTATGTTGTTATTTACTGAATTTTCTGTGTTATGTCCCTCTATGAATGATGAGGGTTTACTTCTCTTTAATCCCTTCACCTCACCACATACACACACACACACACACACACACACACACACACACACATATCCTTTCTGCCCCCTCCCCCTCCATCTTACTAATGTTGTTAAACTTTTTTTTTTTAATGTTTATTTATTTTTGAGAGAGAGAGTGTGAGTGGGGGAGGAGCAGAGAGAGAGGGAGACACAGAATCCGAAGCAGGCTCCAGGCTCTGAGCTGTCAGCACAGAGCCTGTCGTGGGGCCAGGCTCGAACTCACGAACCGCAAGATCATGACCTGAGCTGAAGTCGGACACTTAACGACTGAGCCACCCAGGCGCCCCTTACTAATCTTGTTATATACCACGCTTTCCATTAGATCAATATTTACATTATTATGACTGTGAATGCTATTGACAGTCAAGTAGTATGCTGTAGCAACTTTTCCTTTCCAGAATGACTTTTTATTTTCTCTAGTGTTAGGATTTCTTTCTTTTTAAATCAACGTAGAGTAAAATTGACTTTCTTCTGGTGTATTGTCCTATAAACTTTAATATATGTATCATTTTGTGTAACTGTCATTATAATCAGGATACAAGATGGTTCAATCACCGGACAAACCTCCCTGGTGCTATCCCTTTATAATCAGTCTTCCCACATCCTCACCTCTTAGCAACCGTTGATTTGTTTTCCGTCACTATGTGAGTTTTCCATTTCTAAGGTGTCATGTAAGTGGAATCATAGACTATGTAACTTTTTGAGACTGGTGTCTTCAGTTTAGCATGGTACCTTTGGGATTTATCCAAATTGTTACATATATCAATAGTTTGTTCCTTTTGATGGATGAGTAGTAGTTTATTGAATGGATATACCATAATTTGTGTATCCTCACTCATTGAAAAATATTTGGGTTGTTTCAGTTTTGAGTAATTATGAGTAGAGCCTCTATAAATATTTGTGTACAGATTTCTTTATAAACGTAATCAGGAGTAATATAAGTGTATGCCAAACTGTTCTTATCTGGGGAGCACTAGATATTATTAATAATTTTTATTTTTAGCTATTCAAATATGTAGTAGCATCACAGTGTGAATTTGCATTTCCCTAATGACTTGTTGAACATCCTTCCATGTGCTTACTTGCCATCTATAATACATAGTTCTTGGTGAAATGTCCAAGTGTTTTGCCCATTTTTTGGTTGGGTCATTTTTTTTCTTTAAATATTCTGAATACAAGTGCTTTGTCAGATACGTGATTTTCAAATATATTCTACTTGTAGCATATCATATATTGTCTTAATAGTGTCTTTTATATGGCAAAAGTTTTTAATTTTGAGAAATTCCAGTTTATCAGTATTTTTCTTCTATGTACAGTGTTTTCTGTATCAAGACATCTTGAGATAATTTTAGTGTAAGGTATGAGTATTGGGTCAATATTAATTTTGTTATGTATGGATGTCCAGTTGTTTTAGTATCATTTGAAAAGACAGTGCTTTCTCCATTGATGAATACCCTTTGTAGACTTGGCAAAAATCAGTTGTCTACATTTGTGTGTCTATTTCTGGACTCTGTGTTCTGCTCCATTGATCTACCTGTCTCTTCAATAATACCACACACTGTCTTGATTACTGTAGCTTTATAATACCTCTTAAAGTCAGGTAGTAGGATTCCTCCTCCTTTATTCTTTTTCAAACTTGTTTTTATTTATTTATTATTTATTATTATTTTTATTTTTTTAATGTTTATGTTAGAGACAGAGAGCAGGCAGGGGAGGGGCAGAGAGAGAGGGAGACACAGAATCTGAAGCAGCATCCAGGCTCTGAGCTGTCAGCACAGAACCTGAAAGGGGCTTGAACCCACAAACCATGAGATTGTGACCTGAGCTGAAGTCGGCCACTTAACCGACTGAGCCACCCAGGTGTCCCTCAAACTTGTTTTTAATATTCACCTTCCTTTTACTTTTCATGTAAATTTTAGAATCAGTTTATATCTGAGATTTTGATTGGAATTACGTTAGATCTATGGATAAGTTTAAGGAGAATTAACATCTTTAATCTGTGAACACAACATATTTCTCTCTGTAGGTTTTCTTTTATACCTTTGTCAGGGTGTTACAATTTCAGTATACAAGACATGTTTTATTAGCTTTATACCTAAATATTTCACTTGTTTTGGGAGCAATTGTGATACCTTTTTGTTTCCATATTTTCATTGCTAATAAATACAAGTTGAGTTTTGTATTTTGACCTTAATCCTATGAATTAGCTAAACTAGGAGGTGCTTTATGGATTTCCTTTGAGATTTTCTACAAAGATGATAATGTCTGAATTGGGACAATTTTATTTCTTCTTTTCCAATCTGTATGTCTTTATCTTTCTTCCTGTCTTATTAATAATTATACTGGCTAGGATTTTGAATATGATGTTGAACAAGAGTTGTGGGAGAGGACATCTTGTTGTACTGCTGAATGGTTTTATCATGAATACATGGGTGTGAATTTTGTTAAATGGTTTTTCTGTACGTATTGATGTGATCATGTTGTTTTCTCCTTTTGATCAAATATTGCAGAAGACTGGAATTCTTGGGATAAATCCGACTTGATCATGGTGTATTATTCTATTTATATTGCTTGATTCCATTTGCTAATATTTAGTGTTTTATGTCTGTTTTCATGAAAGATACTGGTCTGTAGTTTTCTTGTACAGTCTGCCTGGTTTGTTTTTTTTTTATGTTTTTTTCAACATATGAAGTTTATTGTCAAATTGGTTTCCATATAACACCCAGTGCTCATCCCAAAAGGTGCCCTCCTCAATACCCATCACCCACCCTCCCCTCCCTTTGCCTGGTTTTAGTACCTGAGTACTGCTGGCTTCATAAAATAGATTTGGAAGTGTTCTTTTTCTTTTCTATTTTCTGGAAAAGATTATATAAAATTAGTTTTATTTCTTTTTTATTTTTAATTGACATTTTGTGGTAACTGAAGATTCTTGTGCAATTATAAGAAATAATACAGAGAGATCTTCTGTAATCTTTGCCCATTTTCTCCAATGGTCACATTTTAAAAAATTGTAGTAAGTATTGCAACTGGGATATCGACATTGATAAAATCTGCCTATCTTATTCAAATTTCTCCAGTTTTAATTGTGTGTGTGTGTGTGTGTGTGTGTGTGTGTATAGTTTTATATAGTGTTAGTACATGTGTGGGTTCGTGTATCCAGCAGCACAGTCAAGATACTGAGCACTTCCGGGGGCACCTGGGTGGCTCAGTCAGTTAGCGTGACTTCAGCTCAGGTCATGATGTCATAGTCTGTGATTTCGAGCCCTGCTTCGGGCTCTGTGCTGACAGCTTGGAGCCTGGAGCCTGTTTCAGATTCTGTGTCTCCCTCTCTCTTTGCTCCTCCCCTGCTCATGCTCTGTCTCTCTGTGTCTCAAAAATAAATAAAAACATTAAAAAAATTTTTTTTTCTAAAGATACTGAACACTTCCATCCTCATGAGGATTGTATTGTCCTATTACAACCACACTCATCCTCTCTCCATAATCCCTAACCCCTGGCAACCACTAACCATTTCTACCTTTTAAAAATTTTTTTGTCATTTTAAAAATGCTGTATAAATGAAATCATATAGTTGGCATTTTTTGCTCAGTATAACTTATCTGAGTTGTTGCGCAAATTGTTCTTTTCCTTTTTTTGCTGAGTAGCGTTCCATGTACATGTACATGTCACGGTGTTTCACCATTAGCCCTTTGAAGAATATTTGGGATGTTTGGAGGTTTAGCTATTGGAAACCTGTGATGAACATTTGTATACAGGTTGTTGGGTGAACATAAGTCCTCTGGAATAAATATTCAGGAGCGAAATTGCTAGGTTGTGAGGTAATTACATGTTTGGTTTGATAAGAAACAGCCATCCTGTTCTCCAGAGAGGCTGTACTACTTTACATTACCTCCAGCCAAGTATTGAGTAATCCAGTTTCTCTACATCCTTATTGGCATTTGGTGTTGTCACTATTTTTTAGCCCTTTTGTTAGGTATACGGTACTTTTATTGGTATTTCCCTAATGGCATATTTGGCCTCTGTGTATCATCCTTGGTGAAATGTCTTTTTCCCATTTTCTAATTGTTTTTTTTTTTTTTTGATGTTTTTACTCTTGAATTATGAGAGTTCTTTATATTCTAGATCCCACTCCTTTATTAGATATTTGGTTTGCTAATATTTTCTCCCAGTTTGTATCCTTTGTCCTCTTTACATGGGCTTTTGCAGAGAAAACATTTTTTAATTTTGATGTAGTCTATTTTAACACATTTTCTTTTTTTAATTTTCATTTTTTAAGTTTTTAATTTTAATTCTAATATAGTTGATAATAAAGTGTTATATTAGTTTCAAGTGTACAATATAGTGATTCAAAGTTCTATACATACTCTGGGCCCATCATGGTAAGTGTACATTTTAATCCCTACCACCCACTTCCCCTCTGGTAACCATCAGTTTGTTCTCTGTAGTTAAAAGTCTGTTTCTTGGTTTGTCTTTCTCTCTCCTTTTTTATTTTTTCCTTTGCTCATTTGTTTTGTTTCTTAAATTCCACACATGAGTGACATCATATGGTATTTGTCTTTCTCTGACTGGCTTATTTTGCTTACATTATACTGTCTAGCTCCATCCATGTGGTTGTAAATGGCAAGATACCATTCTTTTTTATGGCTGAATAATATTGTTTATATATGTATATATATATGTATATGTATACACACATATATATAACAGACACCACTCTTTACACACCATACACACACACCACCTCTTTATCCATTCATTTATTGATACACACTTGGGCTGCTTCCATAATTTGGCTCTTATAATTAATGCTGCAATAAATATACAGGTGCATGTATCCCTTTGAATGAGTGTTTTTGGGTAAATACCCAGTAGTGCAATTACTGGATCATAGGGTAGTTCCATTTTTAACTTTTGAGGAACCTACATACCGTATTCCAGAGTGGCTGTACCAGTTTGCATTCCTACTTACAGTGCACAAAGATTCTCCTTTTTCCATATACTCTCCAACACTTGTTTTTTGTGTTTTTGATTTTAGTCATTCTGACAGGTGTGAGGTGATAGCTCATTGTGGTTTTGATTTGCATTTCTCTGATGATGAATAATGTTGAGCATCTTTTCATGTGTCTGTTGGCCATCTCTATGTCATCTTTGGAGAAATGTCTGTTCATGTCTTTTAGCCATTTTTAAATTGGATTATTT
This sequence comes from Panthera onca, assembly GCF_046562875.1. NCBI lineage: Eukaryota > Metazoa > Chordata > Mammalia > Carnivora > Felidae > Panthera > Panthera onca. Next base: position 23,979,311 of record NC_138355.1, read on the forward strand.
TTGGGGTGTTGAGTTGTATAAGTTCTTTGTATATTTTGGATGCTAACCCTTCATCAGAGATGTCATTTGCAGATATCTTCTCCCGTTCAGTAGGTGATCTCTTAGTTTTGTTGATTGTTTCCTTTGCTGTGTAGGAGCTTTTTATTTCACTATAGTCCTAATAGTTTATTTTTGCTTCTGTTTACTTTGTCTTAGGAGACAATATCTAGAAAAAATTTGTTATGTCCACTGTCAGAGAAATTGCTGTCTGTGCTCTATTCTAGAATTTTTATAGTTTCAGGTCTCACATTTAGGTCTTTAATCCATTTTGAATTTATCTTTGTGTTGGGCATAGGCCAGTGGTTTAGTTTCATTCTTTTGCATGTAGCTGTCCAGTTTTTCCAATACCATTTGTTGAAGAGACTTTTTCCCCATTGCATATTCTTTCTTCCTTTGTTGAAGATTAATTGGCCATATAAATATGTAGGTTTATTTCTGGGCTTCCTGTTCTATTCCATTGCTTTATATGCCTATTTTTGTGCCAGTACCATACTGTTTAGATTACCATAGCTTTGTAGTATGACTTGGAATTGGATTGTGATTTTTCCACCTTTATTTTTCTTTATCAGATTTTTTTTCAATGTTTATTTTTGAGAGAGAGAAAGAGAGAGAAAGGGAGGGAGGGAGGGAGGGAGAGGGGCAGAGAGGGAGACAGAATCAAAAGCAGGCTCCAGGCTCTGAACTGTCAGCCCAGAGCCGGTCATGCGGCTTGAACTCATGAACTGTGAGATGGTGACCTGAGCCAAAGTCAGACATGCAGTTGACTGAACCATCAGATTTTCTTTTGATGGATTGTGATTTTGATGTGAAGACTGAAGACTCTCTGACTAGCTTATAAATCTATTCACTTAATTTTTGTATAAAACATGAAGTTTAGGCCAAGGCTTTTATTTATATTTATATATATAAATGATTATTTTTGAGAGGGAGAGAGCACAAGTGGGGGAGGGGCAGAGAGCGAGGGGTGCGAGAGGATCTGAAGTGGGCTCTGCACTGACAGCTAAGAGCCCGATGTGGGGCTTGAACTCATGAACTGTGAGATCATGACCTAAGACAGAGTTGGACGCTCAACTGACTGACCTGCCCAGGCACCCCAGTCAAGGCTTTATTATTATTACTATTATTATTGTGCCTGTTGATACCCACTTGTTCTAACAACATTTGATTAAAAGACTACTTTTCTCCATTAAATTGTTTGTGCACCTTTGTAAAAAGTCAGTTGAGCATATTTGCATTGGTTTATTTCTGGGTTCTCTGTTCTGTTTCATTGATCCATGTGTCTCTCCCTCGACCAATACTACCTGATTACTGTAGCTATATAGTATGCTTTAATATCTGTGATTCTTCTCACATTATTTTTCTTTGTCGAGATTATTTTAGCTATTTGAGGGTTTGTACCTTTCCAGGATCATTTTAGTATAAGTTGTCTACTTCAACAAAATACCTTGTTGGAATTTTGGTAGGAATTACATTATACTTACTCATCAGTGGGGGACAGTTGACATCTTTACTATGTTGAGCCTTATAATATACAAACATGTTTCTACATTTATCTAGATCTTCTTTGAATCTTTACATCAACATTTTGTAATTTTCAGTGTATAGGTCCTGTACATGCTTTAAGTATGACCTATTTATTTCATATTATTTGGAATGATTGTAAATGGTGTTGTGTTTAAATTTTAGTTTTGTATGCTCATTGCTGGCATATAGAAATGCATTTGATCTTTCTATACCAATCTTGTATTCTGTGACATTGCTCAGATTTTTTGTAGATTCCTTGGCATTTTTTTACATAAACAACTGTGTCATCTGCAAATAGGTTTTGTTTCTTCCTTTCTGATCTGCATGCCTTTTATTTCCTAGCACTATGTTGAATAGGAGTGGTGAGAGACAAACTTGCCTGATTCCTAATTTTGGGGAGAAGAGCATTAAATATAATTTTAGTTGTTTTTTTTAAGATTTTCTTTTTTTTTTTATCAAGGTGAGAAATTCCCCTCTATTCCTATTTTTCTCAAAAGTGTGTGCTGAATTTTATCAAATGCTTTTTCATTGATTGTTACCATATTTTTCTTCTTTAGATTGTTCATATAGTGGATTACACTGAGTTTCACAAGTTAAACTAGCTTGGCATACCTATAATAATAGCACCTGGTCATGGTATATAATTCTTTTATATATTGTTATATTTGGTTTGCTAATGTTTTATTGAGGATTTTGCATCTCAGTTCATGACAGATACTAGTCTGTAGTTGGTTTTTGTTTTTGTTTTTTGTACTATCATGTATGGTTGTAGTATCAGTATACTATTTTCATAAAAGGAGTTGAAAAGAAATGTTGCCTTTTATTTCCTGGAAGAGATTATGTAAAAATTGGATCCTTTTTTGTGGGTGGGTGGAGGTTAAATCTTTACATGGTTTGTAGATTACTTCAGTAAAACTGTCTGGCCTGGAGATTTCTTTTTTAGAAGAATTTAATTCATTGCTTTAATAGATAAAAGATTATTAAAGGTGCCTTTCATTTTGGGTTAGTTTTAGTGTTTTGGGTTAGTATTTTGTGTTTTTTGAGGAATTGGTTCATTTAATTTAAATTGTCGATTCTATGTGTCTACATAGAATTGTTAATAGTATTCCTTTATTATCCTGCAGCAGTGATACCCTCTTGCATTCCTGATCCTGGAAATTTGTGTCTTTTATTTTTTTGTCAGTTTTACTAGAGGTTTATCAATTTTAGTGAATTTTTTCCAAATAATCAGCTTTTGGTTTCATTGATTTTATCTGTTTTTCTGTTTTCAAGTTCATTTTTGTTCAGTGTTCAATGTTGTTCATTGCTCTTTTTGCTTTCTTTGGGTTTATTTTCATTTCTTTTTCTACTTTCTTAAGATGGAAACCTAGAGGGGTGCCTGGGTGGCTCAGTTGGTTAAGCGTCTGACTTTGGCTCAGGTCATGATCTCACGGTCTGTGGGTTCAATCTCCATGTCGGGCTCTGTGCTGACTGCTTGGAGCCTGAAGCCTGCTTTAAATTCTGTGTCTCCCTCCCTCTCTGCCCGTCTCCTGCTCATGCTCTCTCTCACTATCTCAAAAATAAATAAACATTAAAAAAAATTTTTTTTAAAGATGGAAACCTAGATTATTGATTTGAGACTTTTTTCTTCTAATGTAAGCATTTCATGCTATGACCTTCTAAACACCACTTTAACTACATTCACAAGTTTGAATCTATTATATTTTCATTCATTTCAAATATTTGGTGATATCTTTTGAGCTGTCATCTTTGACTCATTATATGACCCATAATTGTTATATGGGGCGTGTAACAGTGGGTCATATGCATATGGATTGTTTAGAAGTGTGTTGTTTAGTTTCCAAGTGTTTAGACATTTTCCTGTTATCTTTCTCTTACTTGTTTACAGTTTAATTCTCTAATCTGAGACTTACATTGTATCATTTCAGTTTTTTAAATTTGTGAATGTTTGTTGACACAGGATGTGACCTACCTTGGTGAATGTTCCATGTGCCTTTCAAGAGACTGTATATTCTCCTTTGTTGAGTGGAGTGTTCTATAAAGGTCAATTAGATCTAGTTGATTGGTGGTATTATTTACTTCTGTATCCTTGCTGACTACTAGTTTACTGATTACTGAAAAGGATGTTGAAGTCATCAACTATAATCTTGGATTATAGCCATTTCTCCTTTTTTCTTATTTTTTCCTTACGTATTTTAAAGCTTTATTGTCAGGTGCTATCTAGTTAGGATTGGTATGTTTTCTTGGTGAACTGACCCTTTTATCATTATGAAATGTCTTTCTTTGTTCATAGTTACTTTCTTTGCACTGATGCCCACATTGTCTAGTATCAGGATAGCCACTCTAGCTTTATTTTTTTATTCTTGATGTAGTAGATCTTTTTTCATCCTTTTACCTCTAACTTAACCTACCTATATCATTATATTTGAAGTGTTTCTTGAGACAGCATGAAGCTTGGACATTTTTTAATCCATTCTAATTATCTGAATTTTAATTAATATGTTTTAACATTTTACATTTAATATCATTATCAGTATGTTTTGATGATAGGTCTGCCATTTTATTATGTTTCTGTTTGCTCCTTCTGCCTTTCATGTTTTTGCTTTTTCTTCCTTCTTTTAGTAGTATTCTTTTTCAGTATTTTTTTATTTAGTACTTTTTTAGTAGTCCATTTTAGTTTATTATGTTTTTATTATATCTACTTATGTAGTGTTTTTACTAGTTACTCTAGGAATTACAATATACATCTTTGACTTTTCACAATAGACATAATCCATATTTACCACTTCAAGTGGAATATAGATATCTTAGCCACCATGTAGGTGTTTTACCCCTTCCCATGTCCTTTATGCTATGTTTACATAGAACAACTATAGATGTTGAGAATTTATAATGCTAAATTTTTTTGCTTTACACCTTCAAACATATAGATGATTTAGGAGAAAAATAGTCCATTGTACTTACTCAGGTACTTATCATTTCTGTTATTCTTTATTTCTGATACTCCAATCGTCCTTCTGGTATCCCCTCCTTTCTGTCCAAGGAACTTCCTTTAGAAATACCTTTAGAGTATGTCTGCTGACAAAGAATTTTTTTAGTTTTCTTCATTCAGAATGTATTTCATCTTCATTCTTGAAAGATATTTTTGCTGGATGTGGAATTCTGGATTACTAGTTCCTTTCTTTCAGACCCCTTTAAAGATTTCATTCCACTTCCTTCTGGCTTTAATAATTTGTGATGAAAAATCTGTAGTATTGAAATTGTTGTTCTTTATAATTATCATTTTCTTTTGGCTACATTTTAGATGGTTTCTTTGTCTTTAGTTTTTAGCAGATAGATTATAATCTATCTAGACATGAATTTCTGTGGGTTTATCCTGTTTACTAAGCTTTTTGACTTTGTAAGTTTATGTCTTTCATCAAATTTGTGAAGTTTTCAGACATTTCCTCAAATAATTTTCTGCACTGCACTCTTCCCTTTTCTCATTCTGGGACTCCCATGAAACAAATGTTAAGCCTTTGGTATTGTCCCCAAGGCTCTGTTTGCTTTTGTTTTCCCAGTTTTTTTCTCTTTGTTGTTTACATTAGATCTGTCTTCAAGTTCATGCATTGTTTACTCGCATTGTTTACTCTCATCTCTGTCCTGCTATTGAAAACAGAGCTAGGGGGTCTTGATATTCAGGATAAAAACCTTCACTTAATTCCCCTGTTTTTATTATGCTTGCCTTACCCTCAGTTTTATCCCCCAAGAAGACCCTCTGGTTTTCCAGTGGGAAAAAAAAGTATAGTTTCTTGGGTTTGTGAAATAGGGGAGGGTGTCTGAAGAGCTAACTGCTTTTTACACAGACTTTCAACCAGTGCTTTTGTTTTCATTCCCACTTTACATTCTCACTTCCAAAAACCTTGTAGTAGCAATTCCTGAGGGTTTATAGTATCTGTAGTATAAATTTGGGTTGCTTCTCAGTTTTTCCTGCCTATAAGCTCAGGATTCTAGTTTCTCAGGACTGCTTAGTAAGTTGTCACTTGTCTGTTTTCCTGTATCTATAATTGTGGGTGGTGTTTTCTCCTCTTTTCTCTTTATGAGTTTATACCTAAATCTGTTTATTTTGGTGATGTTTCAGAAGAGAGACAGTAATAAATTATGTATTTATAAATTATGGCAAACTGCCATCTTTACCTGGAGTCGGAAAAAAAATTGTAAACCTAAATTTTAAAATGTACTCAGATAGCAACTGTAAATTAAAGTTTTTCTTTTACTTTGTCTTCTGATACATTCTAGGATGAGATCCCTACTGGAATGCCATGCCTAGAATCAGTGACTATTGGTGATGATGTTTGGGATGAGAACTGGCTACCTTTGCAGGCTAAAATGGGAAAAGGGGGTGATGCTGCCTCCCACTTATTTACCTCAAGCCTTGGTGGAAAGAAGCCTTATCCGTCATGTGAGGAAATGCCGCAGAAGGTTAGATCCCTGGGAAGACAGAAAGCTTATCATTACTGAAAAACGGAAATGTAAATTTCCTCAAGAAATCTATACACTCGGGTATTCAGAAGCATCTGTCAGATGATAATTCCCAAGAATTCATTTTTTTCCCTCAAGATGGCAGTGGTCGGGAAGAGGACAAGTTGGAACACGGAAGAGTAAATCATGGGCTTATTGTCCCATCTGTCCTTTCAACTATTATGATTTTTGTTTTATCACTGGGAACCTTTGGCCTTAGGATCTATAAATAAACTGTTTTCCCTAATTTTATTTTTATTGTATTAGCCTTGTAATATAATCTCTGAATCTCTGCATTGAGAATATTAGCTAATATTAGGCCTAACTATATACTTAAAATTTATTTCCCACTGGTTATTAGAAGAAATATCTATAGTTAAATTGCTCCTTATTATTTGTGCTGTTTAAAATACTAGATGATCATGAAAAATCATCTGGCCATGAAAAACAGTATTGAAGAAAATAATACAAACCAGAGTTGTATTTGTTTCTATGAGAGCTGTGTTCCAAGGAATTCAAGGTATTGGGTGTGGACCAATAAAATAAGGGGGGAAAGTCACACTGATACAGAAACTTAATAAACACTTTTTCTTGTTTAATTGACTTTGCCTCTTTGCCTTTCCCTTGCCCAAGTTATTCTCTGTTTGGATCATGTACTCATATAGTAACTATAAATTAAAGCACTCTAAAACGTATCTTAGTTTATTGTAGCATTTTTTTCTCTATAGGATTGGTGCTTTTCTAAACCCAAAGATACATGGGATGATTCATGGCAGCCTTCAGGCCTTGTGAATGGAATGAAAGTAGAAGCTCAAAAGCAAGAGGGACTGAGTGCTCAGGAGAAAAACACTGGCACAACCAGAATTCAAAAGGTAAATGTCTATAAAATTCTGGTTAGGGGCGCCTGGGTGGCGCAGTCGGTTAAGCGTCCGACTTCAGCCAGGTCACGATCTCACGGTCCGTGAGTTCGAGCCCCGCGTCAGGCTCTGGGCTGATGGCTCAGAGCCTGGAGCCTGTTTCCGATTCTGTGTCTCCCTCTCTCTCTGTCCCTCCCCCGTTCATGCTCTGTCTCTCTCTGTCCCACAAATAAATAAAAAAACGTTGAAAAAAAAAAAAAAATTTAAAAAAAAAAATAAAATTCTGGTTAATGATCCCACTCTGAGCATTTGGTGGAATACATATACACAAAATGTATGTTGATTTAAAATTAATTTCAGTCAATTTAATGTATTTATCTCTTCAGAAGAAAATCCTAAGCCTAGAATTGAAAGATTGATTAAACCTCTATGTTAGAGAAATAGAAAACAGATATTTTCATACAATTTAGCCATAAGGAATGTTTATAGCAATAAATGCGTACATAAAAAAGAACAGTGACACACGACTTAACTTTATACCTTTGGGAACTAAAACAAACAAACAAACCAAAAACAGCAATGAAAAAAACAAACTAAGACCAAAGTTAGCAGAAGGCATGAAATAATAAAAATTAGAGTAAAAATCTATGAAATAGAGAACAGAAAAAAATCAATGAAATTAAGAGCTAGATTTTTGAAGCTATAAACAAAATTTGCAAACCTTCAGCTAGACTAATAAAAAAAGGAATACTCAAATATCAAAATAAAAGAAGAAACATCAAATTTGATGCCAAAGAAATAAAAAATGATCTTACTACGATTATATACAAACTGGATAACCTGGAAGAAATGGATAAATTCCTACAAACATAACAACCTACCAACACTGAATCACGAAGAATAGAAAACTGAATAAATAGGTCAATAACAAGTAAGACTGAATTAGTAACCAAACCCCACCCCTCTCCCCAAAAAAGGATCAGATAACTTCACTGGTGAATTCTACCAAACATTTAAAGAATTGACCTTCTCAGTCTTTCTCAAACTATATCTATATCTATCATAATCATCCTCGTGAGTGTGAAATTGTACGTTATTGTGGTTTGGGGCTATGCTTTTGATTGCATATGTTAATCATGAACATGTTTCTTGAAAGTCTGTCATTAATCTCTAGTTCCATGAGGTATATTTCTAGATAATTATGATGGAGTCAGTCATTAATAACTAGAGAGAGCTGAATTTGGCAGAACAGTGCTTCTCAAACTATAATGTGCCTACAGATGCCCGGAGAATCTTGTAAAAATGTGGGTTCTTACTGGGCGGCATTGGGATGGGGACACAGGTTGTGCATATCTAACACAAGCTCCCGGTTGATGCTGCTACTGCTGGTTGGCGAACCACACTTTGAACAGCAAGGCTGGACAGCACTCTTTGGAGAAGGAATCTTGATTGTCGCTAAGTGCTTAAGTTGACTGAAGGTACTTGGTCTCAGAGTACCATACAGATTTAGAAAGGATTCATCCATGGGTTTGGGGTTGTTTTTTTTCAGCATGAGAAGCTATCACAGTGCATCTTAAATACGTTTTAACAGTGCATCTTTCTTCAAAAATCACACTTAGGAAAGAAAAAGAATATAGCTTTAAAAACTTGTTTCTGATTTTGATTTTTGTTAAACTTGTAAAAATAGGCAGCAGACGTGTGGGTGCCTGGGTGGCTCAGTTGGCTGAGTGCCCTACTCTTTATTTCGGCTCAGGTCATGATCTCACGGTTTATGAATTTGAGCCCCATATCAGGCTCCGTGCTACCCGCGAGGAGCCCATTTGGGATTCATTCTCTCTCTCTCTCTCTCTCTCTCTGCCCCTCCCCCACTTGCATGTGCATGCTCTCTCTCTCTCAAAACAAACTTAAAAAAAGGCGGCAGGGCATAATGTAAAAATCACTTGGTCTGAGTGGTCTGCAGTTTAGGGTTTAGCCTTATCACAACTTAATGCCAGTTAACATTGAAGAAGATAAGTGCTAAGTTACATAGATTGTATCTACTTCAGCAATGACGGTATAGTAGGGTACAGGATCTCATGGTTAAAATTTGACACTCCATTCACTGAAGCCCAAATTTAGTCTCCATATGGGATGTTCATCTCTTTCTCTCAAATCCTAGTTCTTAATGCTCCGTTTTGTCTCTTCTGAGGAGGCTTCCTTTAACTACTTTATGTTCTATGCAGGTAATGCCTCCATTCGTGGCTCGCTGCAGCACATACGCTATTTCCTAACTGAGGACTGTGAGTTTAGGGACAGTGATCCTATCTTACTAGGAGGTGGGCAGGTGGGGCATAGAGAACATGGACTGGGCTGAGTTCTGGTCTCTGCTTTGTCTCCTACTTGTTGACCTTGGATAACTTAGCCTCTTGTGAAAAGCATTATGCTAAGTTAAAGGACTCACAGTAAGGAAGACCTAACACCTAAGCTAGTGCCTTGTACTGTGGTTTAAAGGAAGAAGCACGTGCAAGTAACTTCACGCTGTGCCTGATAGTGTGCCTGCCGTGTGCACTTTCTCATTTCCTGCCACTCTTCCTTAGCTCTGTGTGGCAGCAGGCGGTACCATGTTTGCTTATAACATGTGTTCAGTAAATGCTTCATGGATTGAATTGATGGTCACTAAGTTAGAAAAGGACTTGTTTCTTCTGGAGAGTATCTAGGTTCTTAAAAGTGAGTCATTTATTAATTATGATATGAAAAATATTTGTCTTGTATATAAGGATCCAAAACAGGGTTAATTCTTCCTGTTATACTAACAATTACCTTTCATGCTTTTGCCCTACTTTTCCCATACTGCAGCAGTCAAGCTCAGAGAGTTCTTCAGACTCTTCCACATTGCCCAAATTGGAAGAGTTCTACATCTCTCTTATCCAGTCACAGCAGTCAGCAGAAGGGAGCCAGTTTGAGCCCAGCAGCACTCAGACTCAGGCAAAGCAAACCCAGCTACCCCCAGCAGCCTTCAGCGCAACCCCTACGGGATTGGATTCCCCAGAAAAACACTCTGGTTCAGGTAGGTTTACATACAATTGACAGATAACGGTGGTTCATCATTTATCTTTTCCAGAACATAACTTGAAAAATTGCTGACTTTAGCATTTGTCTCAAGTCCTTACGTTATTCTGGGCTCAATTGTTCCCTTTTATTTTTCCACTCCTTTTTTTTTTTTTTTTTTTCTTTTGCAGTTTGGTTGGGGGAGTCAGTTTTACAGACAGTGAAATTTGCCACTTTTGACGTGTACAGTTCTGTGAGTTTTGACATATGTATCCAGTCTTGTAACCACCACCACCACCATCATGATATAAAGCAATTCCACCAGTTCCTCGCGTCCGTCTGTTGGTCTGCAGTCATTCACTCCCCTTGCTTGCTGGTTCCTGACATGTTACTTTCCTTTTTCTAGAATTTCATAGAAAGAGAGTCATACAGTGTATAGTTTTTAAGTCTGAACTTTTTCACTTAGGATGTTTTAGAGATTCATTTATATTGTTGCCAAGGCCAGAAGTTCGTTCTGATTTACTGCTAAGTAGTACCCCATTGTATGGATATGGCATAATTTGTTCATTACATGACAGACATCTGCGTTGTTTCCGGATTTGGGCCATTATGAAAAAAGCTGTGAACGTTCCCATACAGCTCTTTGTGTACGCATACTCAGTACACGCCAAGGAGTAGAATTGCTGGCTCCCATGATCATTACATGATTAACTTCTTAACAACTGCCAAAATGTTTTCCAAAGTGGCTGTACCATTCTTTATTCACACCAGTAATATATGAAAGTTCCAATTGCTCCATCTCCTTGCCAACACATGATATTATCAGTCTTAAAATTTTGCCATTCTAGTGCGTGTGTAATGGTATCTTGTGGTTTTAATTTGTATTTCCCTCTTTGCCAGTGATGTTGACCGTCTTTTCGTGTGCTTACATGCAATCTGTATATCTTCTTTAGTAAATTGCACATTCAAATATTTGTTCATTTTTATTAAATTATCATCTTTTCATTGATGTGTAAAAATTATACTTGACACAAAAGCTTTTTTCAGATATATATATATATGTGTGTGTGTGTATATGTATATATACATCACAAATATTTTCAAGTGTGTGATTTCCTTAACAGCATCTTTGGAAGAGCAAAAGTTTTCATTTTGATGAAGTCTGATTGATTTTTTTCTTAGTGTAAAGGTTGACCTTTTTGTGTCCTGTTCAGAAATCTTTTTTAACCCAAGTAACTGATTTTCTCTTTTTCATATGAAAGTTCTCTAGTTTTAGGTCTTACAATTAGATCTGTGATCCAATTTGTTAATTTTTGAGTTACTATTTGTATTGTTATTCTTATTATTATTATGGTGCGATATAAGGATTAATGTTTATTTTGACTGCATATAAATATTCACTTTTAGCACCAGTTCTTGAAAAGGCTGTCCTTTCTGGGGCACCTGGGATACTCAACAGTTAAGCATCTGACTCTTGATTTCAGCTCAGGTCATGACCTCATGATTCATGGGTTCGAGCTCCCACATTGGGCTCTGAGCTGAGCCTGCTTGGGATTCTTTCTCTCTCTCCCTCTCTCTCTGCCCCTCCCTGGCTTTCTGTCTGTCTGTCTCTCAAAATAAATAAATAAACTTTAAAAAAGAAAAGGCTGTCATTTCACTTTTAAACTGCGTTGATATCTTTGTCAAAAGTCAGCAGGCTGTATATGTGAGGGTCTATTTCTAGACTTCTATTATGTTTTAGTAGTCTGTATATCTTTATACCATTGCCTTGATTAGTGTGGCTTTATAAGTCATGAAATCATACAATTTTGTTCTTTATCAGATTGTTTTGGCTATTTTAGGTCATTTTCCACATGAATTTTATTTATTACTTTTAAATATTTATTTTGAGAGACAGAGAACATGCGTGCGCGCAAGTTGGGGAGGGGCAGAGAGAAGGAGACATAATTGCAGGCAGGCTCTGCACTGTCAGCACAGAGCTCAATGCAGGACTTGAACCCATGAACCAGGAGATCATGACCTGAGTCGAAATCAAGAGTGGGACACTTAACTGACTGAGCCACCCAGGAGCCCCTTCCATATGAATTTTAGGATTAATGTAAATTTACACAAAGCTTGCTAAAGTTTTTATTGAGATTTTTTTTTCATATGTTATAATATTAGTTTCAGGTGTACAATATAGTTATTCACCACTTGCATACGTCATCTGGTGCTCATCACAAGTACACTCTTTACCCTCCATCACTTTGCAGGTAGGTACCTTCTCCCATTCAAGGAGGTTTTAGGTTTTTGATTGTTTCCTTTGCTGTGTAGAAGCTTTTTGTTTTGATGAAGTCCCAATAGTTTATTTTTGCTTTTGTTTCCCTTGCCTCTGGAGACTTATCTAGAGCTATGACTGATGTCAGAGAGCTTACTGCATGTGTTCTTCTCCAGGATTTTAAGGTTTCAGGTCTCATATTTAGGTCTTTCATCCATTTTGAATTTATTTTTGTGTATGATGTAAGAGAGTGGTCCAGTTTCATTGTTTTGCATGTTGCTGTCCAGTTTTTCCAACACCATTTGTTGAAGAGTCTGTCTTTGACCAATGATAAGATTCTTTCCTGCTTTGTTGAAGATTAATTGACCATATAATTGTGGGTTCATTTCTGGGTTTTCTGTTCTGTTGATATACGTGTCTATTTTTGTACCAGGACCATACTGTTTTGATTATAGCAGCTTTGTAGTATAATTTGAAGCCCCAAATTGTGATGTCTTCAGCTCTGCTTTTCTTTTTCAGGATTGCTTTGGCTATTTGGGATCTTTTAGTGTTTCCATACAAATATTAGGATTGTTTGTTACAGCTTTTTGAAAAATGCTGTTGGTATTTTGATAGGGATTGCATTAAGTGTGTGGATTGCTTAGGGTAGTATAGACATTTTAACAATGTTTGTTCTTCCAGTCCATGAGCAAAGAATGTTTTTCCATTTCTTTGTATCCTAGTTTCTTCATAAGTGTTGTATAGTTTTCAGAGTACAGATCTTTTACCTCTTTTGTTAGGTTTATTCCCAGGTATCTTGATTTCTTTTTCTGCTGCTTCATTATTGGTGTCTAGAAATGCAACAGATTTCTGCACATTCATTTTATATCCTGTGACTTTGCTGAATTCATGTATTCTAGCAATTTTTTTTGGTGGAGTCTTGAGTTTTCTATATAGGGTATCACGTCACCTGCAAATAGAGAAAATTTGACTTCTTTGCTGATTTGGATGCCTTTTTATTTCTTTCTGTTGTCTTATTGCTGAGGCAAAGACTTCCAGTACTGTGTTAAATAGTAAAAGTGAGAATGGACTACCTGGTCTTGTTCTTGGATGTAGAGGGAAAGCTTTCAGTTTTTCCCCATTGAAGTTGATACTAGCTGTGGGTCTTTTGTATATGTGTTTTATGTTGAGGTATGTTCCATCTATCTCTACTTTGTTGAGGGTTTTTATCAAGAATGGATGCTGTATTTTGTCAAATGCGTTTTCTGCATCTATTGACAGGATCATATAGTTCTTATCCTTTCTTTTATTAATGTGATATATCACATTGGTTGATTTGCAAATATTGAACCAGCCCTGTAGCCCAGGAATAAATCCCACTTGATTGTGGTGAATAATTCTTTTAATGTATACTGTTGGATTGAATTTTCTAGTATCTTGTAGAGAATTTTTGCATCCAGTTTCACCAGGAGTATTGGCCTGTAATTTAGTGGGGTCTTTGGTTTTGGAATCAAGGTAATGATTCATAGAATGAGTTTGGACATTTTCCTTCCTTTCCTGTTTATTTGGAACAGTTTGAGAAGAATAAGTGTTAACTCTTCTTTAAATGTGTGGTAGCATTCTCCTGGGAAGCCATTTGGCCCTGGACCTTTGTTTGTTGGGAGACTTTTTTTTAATTTTTAAAAAATGTGTATTTATTTTTGAGAGAGAGACACAGAGCATGAGACGGAGAGGGGCAGAGAGAGCAGGAGACACAGAACTCGAAGCAGGCTCCAGGTTCTGTGCTGTCAGCGCCGAGACCAACATGGGCTCGAACTCATGAACTGGGAGATCATGACCTGAGCTGAAGTCAAGGCTTAACAGACTGAGCCACCCAGGCCCCCTGTTTGTTGGGAAAGATTTGATTACTGATTCAGTTTCTTTGCTGGTTATGGGTCTGTTCAAATTTCCTATTTCTTCCTCTTTCAGTTTGGGTAGTGTGTGAGTTTCTAGGAAAGCAAAGCAGCCATAAATAATACACAAACGAATGAACATAGCTGTTTTCCAATAAAACTTTATTAAAAACCAGGTGGTAGGTAGGCTGGATTTGGCCCACAGACTGTCGTTTATCAACACCTTTGTAGGTCCAGGTTTCTGTCCAGCATTATTTTCTTTTTTGCTTGAAGAACTTACATATCTTGTGGTGCTGGTCTGCCACTGATGTCTTTTCTCAGTTCTTTCACATTAGGCAAAGCCTTTATTTTTATTTCATTTCATTTCATTTCTTTAAGTTTTTTTCTGGATATAAAGTCATAGGTTGGTAAATTTGTCACTGCATTAAAAGATGTCACTTTGCTTGTCACTGTGATGTCAAGTCTGTTGTCATTTTTGTGTTTGTTCCTTTGTAATGTGTTATTTTCTCTGGATGCTTTTAAGATTTTCTCCCACATCACTGATTTTCAACAATCTGATTATAAGGTGGCTTGGTGTAGTTCTCTTTGTATTTCTTCTGCATAGAGTTCATTGAGCTCTTGGATCTCCAAGTTTATAGTTGCCATTAAATCTGGAAAAAATTCAATCATTATTCTTCAAATGTGTTTTTCTGTCACTCCCCCCCCCCTTTTTTTTTTAACTCCAGTTTTACACATTATATACGATAGGTCACTTTTTCTACACCTACTGGTACACTTCTTTTCCCTAGTCTTTGGATGGTTTCTATTACTGTCTCTTAATGGTGCTCACCTTTTCTTGTTCAGTGATTAATATATTCTTTTCCCATCCAGTATATTTTTCATCTCAGAAATTGTATTTTTCATCTCTACCAGTTTGGTTTGGGTCTTTTTAAATCTTTTTTTTTTTTTTTTTTTTTTTTCCTCATCATACATGTGTTTTTCTCTGCCTTCTTGTACACCTGGAGTACCCTTTTTAAAAAAAAAATTTTTTTTAATGTTTATTTGTTTTTGAGAGAGAGAGAGAGAGCGAGAGAGAGAGAGGCAGACAGAGCACGAGCAGGGGAGGAGCAGAGAGAGAGGGAGACACAGAATCTGAAACAGGCTCCAGGCTGTGAGCTGTCAGCACAGCCCGATGCAGGGCTTGAACTCACAAACCGTGAGATCGTGACCTGAGCCGAAGCTGAACGCTCAACCGACTGAGCCACCCAGTTGCCCCTATACCTGGAGTACTCTTAGAAAAGCTATTTTAATACCCTTTCCTTGTGATTCTGGCATGTGTACCATTTCTGTCATTTGTGTCATTGCTGAATTGGCTTCTACCTGTTGCTTTTTCTCCTGAGAACAAGTCCTATTTTTCTCTCTTCTGTGCACATCTGGTAACTTTTTATTATATGGCAGACACTGAATTTTACATTATTGACTGGGCCTCTTTTTCTTTTCCCTCCCCTCCCCTTCTCTCCTTCTTTTCTCCTTCCTTCTCTGTGTGTATCTCTCTCTCTCTCTTTCTCTATCCACCCATCCACCAATTGGTTGGGGGGGATTGGGGAAGATGCAGTTTAATCACCTGAAATTGGTTTTATCATTTTTGCATTTCTTTTAGGTTTCATTAGGCTGGCCTAGAAAAGTCTTTAGTCTGTTGGCCCTGCTATTTAGGCAGTACCATTCTGAGGGTAGAGATAGGACTAGATGTTCCATATGTTAGGATTTCTTTACACTCTGTCTGGTGGGAACACGACCTACTTTGCCCAGAAGCTACAATGATTGTTCTGCCTGTTCCTTTCAGGATGGTTTTCTCCTTGGCCTCATGGTCTCCTCACGTGCCTGAGCCAGATCACTAGCCAGCCTAAGACTCAAAGGGACCTCTCTGCAGATTTCCATCTGCTTCTTCTCTGGTACTTTCCTCCCACAAATTCTAGGCAGCTTGGCCTCCATGAGTTCTAAACTCTGTCTTTTCAGCCCAGTAAGATCTCCAGGCTCAGTTTGGATTCTCCCTTCTTGTACTGAAGCCAGGAAATCATCTTAGCAGTGAGCTGAGGCCCTTGTAAAGCTCACTTCATTTGTTTCCCTTCTTTCAGGGATTACTATCTTGCATGCTTGCTGTTCAGTGTATAAAAGCTGTTGTTTCATACATTTTGTCCAGTTTTCCAGTTGTTTAAGGCAGAAGAGACTGTTTTTCAATTCCTGTTGAATTAACCTTATGTCCGGAAGCAGAAGTTTCACTACTCTTTATCCCTTTTAAAATCTGAACTCACCAAAACTTTGTGTAAAACCACTTGTTTTTATTTGAATGCACCAGCTCTTTTCCCCTCTCGTGGGCATTAATTACAACTTTTTGATCAGAATTTTACTCTCAAATTTTTGAACGTAATTCACCACAAATGTACAGAACATATGCCACATGCTGCTATGTTAGATGCTAAAAATGCAAAGATGAATAAAGTACTGATTATGCCTGCATTTTCTCTAGATTTCCTGAAATATGTGTTTTTAAAATCTAGGGCAGTGCTTTACAAAATGTAATCATACCGGTGGCAGTTTGGGAAGTGTTTGTGATGATGGACATTGTTTAGCTCACCTAGATTTTTTTTCTAAACTAAAGCAGAGCTTTCTTGAAGGAAGCAGTGTGTTTGCTTAGATGCTGGCATCAGAGTGCCTTCTCTCATTGTAAGCAGGCGGTAAACGGGTGCGCTGGCCTGGAGTAGACGCGTGAGAATGCCTGGCATCCCTTCCTGCTGTTCAGAACTTTTGGCATTGGAGTTCCCAGCGAATTTATTTCATTTAAAAGGTTCTTTCTTCATAGTTGAAACTAATTCCTAAGGAATTTGTTTTATGGCTGATAACTGGTTTTTGGAACTTCTTACAAACATCTTGGTCAATTTTGTTTTTACATTGGCACAGTCTCAAATTGGAGCCACTTTGGCAATAGAAAACACCCGTGGGATACACTTGTGTTCATTGCCGGATGGAAATAGGGGAGCTTAAGGGCTCCTCCCTGGAGTTGGAATCATATCCAACTTATTTTTATCGTGTCCTAGAAAGAAAATTTCCCTTCCTGTTCATAAGTACGTTTCCCCCCTCTCTTTCCCTCTCCTCATTCTGACAAGGATTTACTTCATCTCAGTGCATGACTCTCCACCCTCATTTCTTTTCCATTTGTTGACTGGTTTCCCAGGCTCATCTCTGATCGTAACAGAAGGTGTCACCATGTAACAGAAGTTGATTGTAACACACGTTAATAAAGAACTAGAATGGGAGAGAGAAGGCAGAGTATGAGAACCCCTTGAGAAGACTTGTGTTTTCTTTCTTTTTCAGTGGAGAGCTCTCCAGAGCGCCTGAAGAATGATTTTTCTAGTAGCCATGCTATTACAGTGTTCAAAGACAAGTGTCACGGAGCCATGGACCAGCTGTCTTTGATTTTGTCTCCTGAGCACCAGATCTCCCAGAAGCTCTACATTCCCCGGAGTACAGCCACTGCCGCCTTAGGAGCTGCTGCGCGGCTGGCCACATCCAGGAGCCTCCTACATTGGTACCCCAGTGTGAAAAGGATGGAAACTTGAGGGAGGAAGTCGAGGAGAAAACAATAAGCCAGGTGCTTTAGGGCTTGGTGATTTCCCAAGGCCAAAATAAGGCGGTATTGAGACAAAACGGTATTTTGATAGTTGACGCTTATGTCTTTCTGTGTGATTGTATGTTAGCTGTGTTATGCTAACAGTCCACTTTGTTGTGTAAGTATTGATATTTAATGTTTTAATTTTTATTAAGTGTTTCTTCCCTATAGTTTTGTTCACCTCAGTTTAATGTAGTGTAAAGGAATTCGTGTGTGTGTTTCTATAAATGTCTTTCTTGTACATAACATGACTGATAAATGAAAACTGGAAAACTGATGTCTTGTGATCCATATTTAGTAAGACAAAAATGATCTCTGATTCTTCAGAAAAAGGATGTCTGAATTGTAAGGCTGCTTTTTTTTTTTTCTCATTTGAAATTTTCTAGATCATGGAGATAATGCAGAGCTCCACTTCTTACCATTATCATTTCTTTAAAATGCTAGGCTCGGTGAGAAAATCCATATCCTGAGGCTTTGGTCGTGAAAGAACTTTCACATTAAAAAAATTAAGCTGTCTTTCAGTACAGGCAGTTTCTTGAAGACTCATAATGCAATTCTAGAGACCGGTTGTTCACACTTAGCTGACTGAGCCTTCCCTGTAGGACTCACGGTTCCCAGGAGCTCCTGGGTGGTAGTCATTCAGGAGGGTACTGTTTAAGCATCTGTATAACATGATGCTCTCTGAAGTCAAATTGTGGGAAACGCTATAGGACATTTTGTTAAGTTCATAGAATGAACCGTCAAGAACAAACAAGAGACTGAAAGGTGAAATTAAAGAATGTGAGTGATACTAATTTTAATTCTTTGTGGTAAAATACTAGACTTCTCCCCAAGTTTAAAAAATCCAATACAGAATCATTTCTTAGAATTAAAATTTGAGAAAGCTGTGAATTACTGGTGTGCTACTTATAACTAGAGTTTCACCTTTCTAGCCCCTCTTCTAGGCCTCCTATTTCGGCATTAAATGCCAGAGCTGGCCCCTACTTCCTTTCTCTCTCTCTCTACAATACAGGATTTCTCTTCTTCTCAAGTACTTAATCAGGAAAATGTCCACTGAGGAAGAGAATGAGATGAGAGTAAATTTAGAGTATTACTGGCTGGAACTTCTTAGGATTAAGAATCGTGAAACAAAGTTAAACCCAAAGTCTCTAAATACTGATGGCTTTTGGTTTAAAAACTTAAGAGAAAACATATTTAATGCAATAAAATTTGAAAATCCAGATTCACCTTTAATTCCAATATATCTTTAAGAATGATATTCTAATTGACAAAAATAATAATCTGGAAACATCACGATAGCTGGCCTAGTAGAAAGAGCAAGTTCCCATTTGGGCTTTTGTGATTTTATATCAGACATCTTTATTGGAGAAGACAGTTGAAAAGTTATATGGAGGGTCAGCGACCAGTTAAATATCCTACTCAACTGTGATATGAACTGGAAAAGTTCTGGTTTTCATTGTAGGTTTAGGTAATTATCCACAGCTTGTTTCTAAAGAAGAAGATTCATTTTAGAATCACACTTCTTAGAATTTTTCCTTTAAAGAAACCAAGTGTGAATAATATACTTGACTTCTCCAGATGGGCAGTCATTGGGCTTGGGGTGAGGTGAATCTGGTAGAAGCGATGTTTATATATTTCGTCGGTTACACTGTAACTCTGTGTAATGGCACTGAGCTACCAGTAGGGACTCTGTCAATACTGGGTAACCTGATGGGGATTACAGAATCACTGTGCTAAGGCTCTTTCATATTCCCATCCTTTTGCAAATGGCCAGATGATTATTTAGACAGAGGCATCTCTAACACGTGTCAGTATACTTTGAAAGAAGCCTATTTGGCAATTAATAGTTAACATCCTGAGTGAGCAGAGTGAAGAATGAGCCTCGGAGAGGCTTGTACATATTTTGACTACTTGACTTTGACTGGGACAGCCAGTCTGCCAATTTGTTTATGCCATAAGGTGGGTTTTGCTTGGTAGTTAACTAAAATAGCCCAACACATCAACAAAGTTTAGTAGATCATTTGAACATGAGTAAATAGATTTATGTATATGGGCAGGGATAACAATAAGAGATGTTAAAACAATAGGTAGCTGCTCTGTAGTTTAGGGTTAACTGTATTTTATTGTCTAAAGATTGGTTGACACATATACTTAGAACAGACCCCGCCCCCTGTATTTTTGTTGTTAAAGATCTGTTAGAAGTGATGGAGGTCCCCAAGAAGTGTTGACTGGGATGTGGGGGCCTGAGGTGTGTGAGAAGGAATGGGTATAAGAACATAAAGGAAAATTCTGGTTATAAACTCTTTAGGGATGGAAGGAGTAGCTTTACTAATAGCCATTCAGGTTTTAAAACCAGTGGCTTGTAGCCAATACCTGTCTTCCATCTAAAAACACCCCACGGGATATCAAAAGGGGCCCTCCTCACTGCAGTCAGCCATGCCTGGACTGACCCTTTAACTTGCAAACATTTGAGATGCCAGTTGCCCATTTTAAGGTATGAGGCTAACTAGAGGCTTTTGCTTACTGTCAGACTCTGTCTAACCTAGAGAGTTAGAATTGTAGAGTTTTGATCTACATCTTGATATTAGATGAAGAAATTTGAAGCCTAGAAAGACTGACTTGTCTATGGTCACATGCCTCAAATTCCCTTATCTGCTGACTTCTAGGGTCAGTGCCTTTTCCAAAGGAAAATATTGCAACTCTGTGTTTTGTAATTTAAATGATTTGGTTCCAGAAGACAAAGTTTATTACATAAGTCCAAAAGAATGGTGATTCTTTTTTTTGTTGTTGTTGTTTATTTTTGAGAGAGAGAGGGAGACACAGAACCCGAAGTAGGCTCCAGGCTCTGAGCTGTCAGCACAGAGCTGGATGCGGGGCTTGAACCTACAAACCACGAGATCATGACCTGGGCTGAAGTCAGACGCTTAACCGACTGAGCCACCCAGGTGCCCCTAGAATGGTGGTTCTGATAGCTGGGCAAACCCCTGGTGTTGGAGGGGAGAATGATTGATTTACAACATCTTGTATTCTTGAATGTAGATAGCTTAAATGACAGCAGGCCAATTCTATGGCTAAAGAATCTAAATGGGGTGGGGGGTATGGTAAGGGATGAGAAACCAACATCTTACAGAGCAGTCTTTCTGAAGCTTCCTATTATATTTATACATGTGTAGCAAGGCTTTTCTAACAAACTTCTGATCTCTTTTCAGAATTAAATTCATTTTATTTATATATACAGTGCCATGGACAGCGTTATTCATAATTTTACAGGAGCCATCACTAAGACATCAAAAATTTTTCATTTCCTATAGCGCATTCAGATCTTGATGTTTTACAAGATGACAGTGAAGTTCTGTCTATATTCTTTGAACACAGTCCTTTTCCTAACAGGTGTCATTTGTCTCACTTAGTCACCAGTCAGCCTGGTAAGTTCTTCGTGTCATTAGTCTCTGGTTCTGCAGGAACCAGAATACTTTAAATTCTGCTCGTTTTTAAGCATGTAGACAAATTACTTTAACTTCTCAGTGAAGAAGGTCTTCTCTAACATTTGGAATCACAATTGACTTGGGTGCCACTTCTCACAGGAAACTGAGTGACCCACTTAACAACTGAGTGGAGAATTTATTCACAGCTAAATTTTCTTGGTTATAAGCATAGTTTTCAGGAAATGCTTTTTAGATTTCTGTTTAATATAAACTTTGTTTTATATTTTCTGTTAAAATTTTTTCAAATGTTTTTTTCCTTTGTGGAAAAATGTAAGAAACAATGTTTACTTGATTATTATTACTTCTTAGTGCAATTTAGATAAATAATTTGATGAGGAAACCAAACTTCTGACCCTTTCTCTGCTCTCTAAACTTTTGTTATAGAACTAATGGGAAGTTACTGGGATCAAGGAATTATGATTGGCCTGCTCTTTGGAGTTTGTAACAGCATTTTGTTTGACTTCTATATATTTATGAAGTTGGAATTTGTTTTGTCAAAAAATGTCTAGGTTTTTTATTTGTTTTGTCTAGTTTTTGTTGTGATGATTCTGCAGGAATGAAAATTTCACTTAATATATGACCCAAAGAACTTAATTGACTGAAATACAAAGGTTGCTTATTATATAGTTATGAAAACAGAGATTTGACAATTTTCTTGATTAAAACGTTTGTCTTCATTTTTGGCACGACCTTTTTGTTCTTGACCTTTGTAAGCCTTTGCTGTGTTGTAGATAAAGACTTTTATTCCATGAAGTTGGAAGTTCATTCCCACTAGAGACGCTTCTTAAGTGCCTGACAGCTACATCTCAGACTTGTTTTATTTCTCTTGTTAATAGCAACATCTCAAACCCTTGTAAGCCATGTTCCAGTTTCTTAAATTCTCTTCTGAGACTGTTCCACACACTGAATACCAGTTTAGTCTCCGCTTGCAGCTGTCATTCAGTGCTGTCTCAGTTGCTTACCTGATTTCCTGATTCCACATTCAGAGCCTTTGCTCCAGTGGGTCTTCTGTCTGGAGCAGATGATTTCTGTTCTCAAGCTCCATGTGGGTGGTTTGGTACAAACTTATCCTTAATCTGTCATTCGATGGGACTATAAGTAGGTACCAAAGTCAGTTTCTTACTGGAACAAATGACTCCTTGACAGAAGTATCCTGGTACTGCAATTGTCACTCATATATTAATACAAAAATTGCTTCTGATACCATATACACGAAAAAACCTGGCACAGTGTACCCTTCTGTTCTCTATTTCTTCCTCATGATACCTGTCTTTCCCTTTGCTTAGAAGGAACTTAAGTGAGCATATATGGGCCAGAGCCAAAAGTTTACCCTTTCTTTTCTGAATTTTAAAAGTGATGGCCTTCCTGTATTGATTTGGAGTAGGATAGTTAAGCAAATTGAGAGTAGGGAGGTGGAACATTTGGCTCTAATTAAGTGATAGCATCCTTTTTACACCTTATGCTTTTGGCAGTGGAACATCTGTTTATGATCAGATAGAGTGTGAGCTTCAACAACCTTTTCTACAATTGATGTAGACTTATTTTTGCTAAACTTTTTAGATTCAGAAATGGAACTCCATGAAAACTCTTTGGTCTCTATGTAGTTTTTACGTGGAATCGGTCCAATTACCTGGACTCTGTCCAGATTCATGAGGCTTGGAAAAGTTGCCTCAGCAACTTGATTTAAGAGAAATGGTGAGTATTTCAATGAAAGCCAAAATCAGGTGTCACAGGCATCAGTGTAGTTAATTACCAGTGAACCTGCCTTCTGTTTTGGCTTGGCTTAGGATCTTGTCAGAGTCAGAGAGTCCTTCAACATTGTGGAAATCAGTTTGTGGTATCAAATCTGGAGTTCAGTGGAAGTTTTGTCAAGTCTTTTGGCTAAATTGAAAGTAACCCATGATCATCACTGGTACTACTTTGTCCTGGCACTGGGTCAGAAGCATGGAATGCTCTCGAGACATAGCCTTATTAAAGACCATTTGCTTGAGCAGCTTGGTAGAATCATCTGTTTGACATGAATATCTAAAAATTACCAAATTCTATAAGCAATGGACCAGTGATCCCTGACCTTTTATGATGTCATTAACTTCATTTAAAATGTCAAATACTGAGGGCTGTTTCCTGAGAAAGTACACATTCATACAAAATTATTTCCTAATTTCCAGGAGTCCATGACCCCTGTAACTTACCCTACACTTTCTTGAACAGGAGGAGTTGGAAAGATAGCCCTCCTCCACCTCCAGTGTTCCCCACATCGTCCACTAGTTGCTTCAGATAAAAACCTAGGAGTAGAATTGCCCTTGAATACTCCTGGCCCTTCATCCCCACGTTTGATCCATTGTCAAATCCTGTCAGATTCTACCTGCTAGGTATCTCAGTAGCCCCCCTGTTTTTCTGTAAATCTACTGCCATCACCTTAGGTCAAGCCAATTTCACATCTCTCCTGGCATGGGGTAGATGTTCAGTAAGTTTTATTGGGTGAATGAGTAAACAGGATGGAATGGGATATAAATAAGGTTCACCAACATCTTGATCTTTTTTCTACGATGCTATGTTCTGAATGTCTATGAAACAGAAGGCTTCATTGGGAAGAGTTTAATCAAACACGAATAGACACCCAATTTAAACTTTGCATTTAGAATTGAATGAAGAGCACATTGCTCAGGTAAGAGAACAGAGTAGAAAGACCCAAATATTTTGTCTAGGTTATTCTTCTGTACAAACCATACTTGGTTATTTTTCTGGTTTGGTTTGTGAAAGAAAAGGGAAAAAAAAAAATGATTTGCAGCTTCTTAGCAATCAGCCTCTTGGCCTTCTTACAGAAAAGTTTAATTTATCAAATTGGCTCTTTTTAGTTCATTGTTCTTTGTTCCTGGAAGTACATCTCTGACATCAAAATCCTTCAGTTCCATAGACCCCAGTTCGGTGATGAAACAAATTCATTTAAAAGTGCTCTTTAGGGTTAATGTATTAGTTTGGACGCAAACTGCTTTTTGTGGACTTTCTGGTGGTCTCTCAATTTGGGGCTGAATTGTGTTGTAAGGAGGGGGAGGCAGGCCTGTGGCAGTGCTGAACTGTGCCAGAGCCAGATCGTGACTCCAGGAGCAAAGGCAAAATGAGAGAAACTGAAGAACCTGCTCTCCTTAACAAGATTCCCCCCACCTTCTGGTTTTGTGGTGACTTTTCTGCCATTAATTTTTTTAAAGAATATATTGACTTTGAAGATTTAATATTGTGAGGCTTCCTGTTTTGAATTCAGTGTAGTGTGAGAAAATGTGATAAAAAAAAAATCACTAAGGCAGCTAAAGAAATGAGCAAGGAAGTTACCGCTAGCTTTACATTTGTTAGCCGGTTAAATTCTGGATTCACACTGACAAATAAAATGCTGTGACTAACCGTTACCAAGCACCCCTGAGCCAGCAGGGAGGGCAGCAGTTTGCAGGCCTGGCCTTGTATGGTAATCACCTGGAGGAGTGCTCAAAAACTTGCTTGGATCACATCCCCGAAGGTCCTGCCCTTTCCTCCTTTCCCTTTGCCTCTCTCCAGTGGAGCCCATCGTCCAGCCAGCCTCCCTTTCCTCCCAGGCATCCCTGACACAGTGAGCTGCTGGGACAGACTGGCGTGGGAAGAAGTTGAGAACTGTGTTAGAAACACGGTAGTGACAGGCTACTACAGCTGATCGTTTAGATTTTATTTAATCGTAGTAAGAACACAGAATGGGGTTTTACCCTCTAAACAGATTTTCCTTTCCTTTTTTTTTTTTTAATATGTAATTTATTGTCAAATTGGTTTTCATACAACACCCAGTGCTCATCCCAGCAGGTGCCCTCCTCAATGTCCATCACCCATTTTCCCCTCTCCCCACCCCCATCAAACAGATTTTCAAGAACACAAGACAATGTTGACTATAGGCACAGTGTCGTACAGGGGATCTTAGAACTTCTCCATCTTTACCGAAGTTTTAACCCCACTGATTAGCAACTCCCCATTGCCCACCCAATGATCTTCAGTTGATTGTCATGTTCTTTTATATCCTGTGATGGCACCTTCCCACTAAGTATCATAAAGGTTTAACGTGGGTGGTGTTGCGTCCTTGAATTGTGGTGATCTTACCCCCGCCCGGTGAGGACCGAATGTGATGGCGCCCGGAGAGTGTTGAAGCAGCACACACCACAGTGGAGGGGGGAGGGGGGGGAGCGCTCTCCTTTTATTGTTAACCAAACAGTGGTCGTTTTACCTTGGAGGCTTGATAGGAAACCTGAACAAAACTGAATTTCCTGCTGTCTTTGGAAGGAGTCTGTAGGAATGTCAGGGTGGTCTGGTAGTCACGGGGCACTGGCTGGGGGGCTTTCCTTCTAGACTCCACACAGCCCAGCTTTCAGGAGCAGCTCCTGAAAACAGAGATAGTGTATGAAAACCTCCGGGGAGTTTTCACGTAGGGATTATAAACCTAGAATGTTTCTACTTGAATTACTCGCCAGAGTAGATTTGGTGAAAGGAATAGCTCACCAACGCTGGATTTAAATTTTTTTTTTTTTTTTCAACGTTTTTTATTTTTATTTTTGGGACAGAGAGAGACAGAGCATGAACGGGGGAGGGGCAGAGAGAGAGGGAGACACAGAATCGGAAACAGGCTCCAGGCTCCGAGCCATCAGCCCAGAGCCCGACGCGGGGCTCGAACTCACAGACCGCGAGATCGTGACCTGGCTGAAGTCGGACGCTTAACCGACTGCGCCACCCAGGCGCCCCACCAACGCTGGATTTAAAAAAAAAAAAAAAAAAAGTTTGTGAAATGAAGTTTTCTTTAGAGTAAGTCTTGCCTTCTCCTTACCACCGGGTGGCGCTCTAGGACAGGCGTTCCATTGCCAAGCCCGGAGCCAAATCCTTTCCCTGAAATACTTTTGTTTCACAAAAAGGAAAAATAAATCCTTTGTTTCATGGCACTGTATGGAGAATTGTTGAGTTGGAAGTGGAGCTTGGAGTTCACTTCCTCCAACCCGTCTTTTCACTTGAAAACAAGCTAAGTGACAAGTGAATTGGGGTAGGGTCTTGGAGGAATTTTCATAGGATCCTCTTTCCCACAGTTTAAAATTTCTCCAACTCGGCCTTACAGGAAGCTGCCTTTTTACACAACTTAGACTTTAATACTGTATGGTTATTTTTACTCCTTGAAGGCAGTGGGGAAACACAACAGGCCTCTATCATATTCAGATGCAACAGCTACTAATTCTCTCTGGCTCCGTTGAAGAAATTGTAAGGAAAAAAATCACCTTTCCATCTTTATTTTGGACTTTCCAGGTTCTTACCTCCTTTATAAGTTTCTGTTGTAGAAAAAAAAGAAAAGCAAAATTCTTACGATTTAGTCACATTTTGAGTCTTTAAAGGGATTTTATTCCAGGCATTAAATTTTGTGTGTTTGTATGTTTTCAGAGGAAGGTTCCTCAGGTTCTCAGAAATGATTAAGAACGCCTGCATGAGTTCTGCATCCTGTGTTCTAAGACTCTGCTTCCCAGGTTCTCCAGGGAGATGGAAAACAAGTGTTAACCTTTGCGACTTCACTCCCAAAGATCCCTGGTGTAGAGAGTGGGTTTAACTCACAATGGGATCCTGAGTCAGTTATAATAACCATCACTTGCAAAGGGCTTTACACATCACAAAACAGCAGAGACAGCTGCTGTTAAAACATCAAAAGACATCAAAAGTTAATGAGGTTAGGGGCGCCTGGGTGGCTCAGTCGGTTGAGCGTCCGACTTTTGATTTCTGCTCAGGTCATTATCCCAGGGTTGTGTGATCCAGTCTTGCAGTGACCATGGAGCCTGATTAAGACTTCCTTTCTCTCTCCCCCTCCCTCTCCCTCTCTCTTCCCCTCCCCCCCTTCCTTACTCCTTCTCTCCCTCTCCCCAGCTTGCACATGCTCACAGGCTCTCTCTCTCTCTCTTAAAAAAAAAACCAGTGAATGAATTTAGATCACATTACCCAAGGATAGTATTATCTGACAGGAAATTATAAGTTCTACACCCCATTCACTTCTGAGCAGCACTGCATTTACAACATTCACAAGAGACTTGCTTGGATAATCAGAGCTTTATTGCCACAAGTTATTTGCTTCCAAGTGCTGTATGTAGATTATCTCATTTAATCATTACAACAACACTGTGGGGTGGGTACTATTATTACTTCCACTTTACAGATAAGGAAATTGAAGCACAGAAAGGTTAAGTATCTTACTACACTCTGACAGGAATTAATACTGTCGTAACAATGTTAATGTTAATTTACTAAGTACTTATATGCTGTGCCCTTTACATATTTAATTTTCACAGCATCCTTATTACTATTTCTTTTTTTTACAAGGGGAGACACTTGTAGCTCAGAAGATTAAGTAATTTACCCAAAGTCAATCTAGGGAGTTGCAGGAACTATAGTTCGATAGTTTCAGGAACTATCTATATTGTCTTCTATTATGCTTCCCCTGTTCCCTCTTAAACCCACTCCAGTTCTCCCTGTGCCATTCTTCCAGAAATGCTCCTGTTGAGGCATCCACTGATCTCCGTATTGCTGAATTCAGTAGTCAGTCCTCAGCCTCCATCTCATCTGACTTATCAGTAGCATGTGACACTTTACATGGCCTCCAGTGACCTCACATTCTCTAGGGTTCCCACCTAGAGAGCTGGTCAGTCCTCCACTCCTCCTTTTCTGGCTCCTTCTCTCTTCCCTGACCTCTTACTGCTGAGGGGCAGCATTAAGGAACTTGCTGAATTCCTCCAGGCTCATGGCTTTAATTACCACCTACACTCTGAAGATGCCCACATTTAGATCTCCAGCTCTGAGCTCTCTCCTGAGCTCCATACTCAAAATTCCTACGTGACCTTTCCACTCAAGCTGCCCAAATGCCATTTCAGACCTAACAGGTCCAAAATGGCACTCATGGTATTTGTCCCACCTGTACCCCAAAGCATGCCATCTACAGAGCCTTCTGTAAATTAGTTGCTGCAACTCCCTCTAACTACATAGACCAAATTCTTGGAGTTACCACCGACTCTTCTCTTTCTCTCCTACCCTACACCCAGTGAGCCGGGAAATCCTATTGGGCATTCTTCCAAAATGTATCTGCAACCCTTCCCACCACTTGCACTCCTACCACCTGGTCTGAATCGTGGTGTTTAGTCTGGGTTACTCCAGCTTCATCTAGTTTCCCCGCTTCCTACGTTACTCTTTCATCTGTTTTCCACAAAATAGCCGGAGGGAACCATTCAAACTCTAAGTCTAATGGAGTCCCTCTTCTGCTCAAGACCCTCCAAGGGCTCCCAGTTTTACTCCCAAGTTCCTACAATGGCGCTCACATGGTGGCATTGCTAGGTAAGATGCAGGATGCCCAGTTCAATTTGGTTATCAGGGAATGACTTTTTAGTATGTCTCCTGCAATATTTGGGACATAATTATGCTTTTAAAATATTAGGACTCTGAGATTCAGGTTAACTGGGAGTCCATGTTTTTATTTGCAAAGTCGGCCAGCAGTGCCCACAGGCCCCACGTGATATGCCCCTCACCTCATTGCCTCTGACCTCATCCCCCACTCCCTTCCCTTGGCTGACTCCATCCTGCCCAGGCGGACGGTGTGTTCCTCCAGCACAACCAGGCAGCTCCCACCTTTGACTCTGCCTTGGCTGCTCTCCCTCCAGTGTCTGCCTTGTCTCAAAGAGGTCATTTTGAAAATGATTACTTAATCCCCATCCTCCTCATGGCTCCCTTTGCCCTGCTCTACTTTTTCCCCATAGCACCTGACTTTTAGGCTATACCTTTTCATTCTGTTTTGTGTCCATCAACCACAATGTAAACTTCCCACAAAGCAGGTATTTTTGTTCATTATTGTATCCCGAGAGGCTGATATGAGAGCACACAGGTACGTGATGCGTTTCTGTTGATAAATAATTGTTGAATGAATGATTTTAAACGCCTGTGTCCCTTTCCGTTGCATTATAGCCCCTCTGTTTCACTTCGTCTTAGGACAAATATTTCAAGAACCTGAGAGAGTGTAAAGCCTGGAGAGGTGATGGGGGAGGCGGGCGCGAGGCGGGTAGAGCACTCACATCTCAGATGTGAGTTCTTTTATCCTAGGGCATTCTGGGTCAAGGCACAGGGCTGTCCGTGCCTCTCTGCTCGGCAATTACCATGTCCCTGCGCCCTCAGCATTGCCTTCTATGTAACAAAAAAGTTTATTTTCTGTATGTCGGGGCCTCATGCAAAACTCCAAGGCTGTGAGGATAAACAAGGTAACTCCTACTTAGAAGGACCTTACAATGAGGTTCCTGCCTGTCTGATAAAATGAAAGGGAATGGGGCCTTTCCTAATAAAACAAGACAGCTTCCATGTGCCCCATATATCCTGTCCTCTCCCCCTAGGTTTTTTGTTGTTGTTTTTGGTTTTTTGGTTGTTTTTTTTTTTTTTTCCTACTTAGGTAATCCCCAAGAGAAAATCCCAGCGAATCTGAAGCAGAAGAAGCGAGAAGAACAACTGCTCTAACCTCTCTGTGACCCCGGTCCGTGGCTCGCAGAGATAAATTGCAGCAGGCGCAGGACGCCAGTGGCGTCAGTCTCGAATGACGCCAACAGGAAGGTGGCATGGGAGGTGGAGGGAGCGCAAGTGCGCACATGGGCGCTGAGAAGCCGATCTGCAGCTGAGAATCCTTGCCCCCCGCCCCGCCACATCCCAGGAGCAAAGAGCATTAAAACTGGGGTGGTAATGCTTACCCAGGGGCTTTGTAGAAATTTTCAACCCACCCTGTTTCTGCACGATTATGTTCCTGAATTACCGAACAGAGAACTATCTGAACATGCAATTTGCTAACTAGGAAAATCTAGGGCAGGCCGCGGAAGTGCCCTAGTGACATGGCTAAAATGCATAAACTAGGAAGATGGGGAAAGAAATCTCTTTGGGGGAGGATGGTTTTCTCTTCTGCCTTCCCCAACATTCTAGGTGAACTGCCGGCATGTATCTGTCGCTAGATGAGAGGTTCTGCCATTTTCTAATTCAATGAAAATTTATTGTGGGCCTGTTTGACACAGGCTGCGTAACTTCCTGTTTCCATGGTATTAAATTTACTAAGAGAGCGCATCCTTTACTCAAAGAACACAGCTCCCTGGTGCAACTGACCAGGCCTACCAGGGCGTAAAAAAAAAAAAAAAACAAAACAAAAAAAAACAAAAAAAAAAAACAGGCCTTGGGGTCTGTTATATGCCAGTAGCAAGAACTTGTTCTTTCTTTAAAAAAAAAAAAAAAAAAAAAAATGACCGGGTGCCAGCTAGAACTCAGGACAACTCACAGGACAACCCGGGGATATAGAGGGAAGCGGACCTCATCAGGTGAACTGGCCCAGCAAGACTGGGAATGAGCCATTCTGATCCAGTACTCTCCCTTCTAAATTTGCTCGCTGTGACCCAGAACTGGCCACAGCGTGCCTGGCCCGGCCCCATCCCGGTGCACGTCTTAGAGTCAGGATTTAGCGGCCAGCGGTACCCACAGGCCCCACGTGATATGCCCCTTGCCCCATTGCCTCTGACCTCATTCCCCACTCCCTTCCCTTGGCTGACTGCATCCTGCCCAGGCACACGGTGCATTCCTCCCGCACAGCCAGGCAGCTCCACCCAGTCCAAACTTCCACTCATTACTTAGTAACTATGAGCGTCTTCTAGTGAAATGTGTCCCTGACTAAACCTCCCCCGCCCCTTGCCTTTCCTTTGCAGTGTACGTAAAAAGGCAGAGAATCTATGCTCTCTGAGTGCTTGCTTCAACACTCTTCATCCTTGCCCTAATATAATGCTTTTCTGTTCCTTGACAATAATGTTCTGTGAGGAAGTATTTTAAACTTATTTTGGCACTGTGCATTTATTATTCTTACTACCTCGATGGGGTGGAAGTCTGGAAGTAAATAAGAATTGAATTGCCAAAAAAAAAAAAAAAAAGGTTTTCTTTAAAATTAATTAAATAATTTTACTGGAAAAAAATGACACTTTGAGCACCAAAATAAGAACCCTGTTTTCAATCAGTCTGGTAGATCATGTTGCAAGAGCAAAATGCCCAGGGCAGGCCTGTCAGACCTCCCATAACTATTGGGAATGTTCAGGCATCAATGTCTAGTGCCGTTACTTTTATTTTAAAGGCTAATAAAATTTCCACAGCTACAAAAAGTAGGATCTCACAGGATCTGCTTAAAACTATCCCAAACCCCAGTCTTCCTCCCTATAACAATTCCTAGGAAACTCGGCTATCTAGCAGGGGAATGTGACAAAACCAAATTAAAGGGAGTACTGATTACTATAATAGTTTATCTAACCCTTTCTGGAGAGCTTGCCTTTTGGAAAGTCAATGAATGAATAAAGAAAGTGAGGCTGTAAGTGTCTAGGACAAAATAATTCCTTCTTAGATTTTATGCTTCAAAGTAATATGAAAACTAAGTGAAATTCTGAGCATTATACCAAGGAAAGAACATTCCATTGACCCTCATCATAATGGAGTCAACTTTCAGTTCTTTTTAAAAAAAAATTTTTTTTTAACGTTTATTTATTTTTGAGACAGAGAGAGAGGGAGACACAGAATCCGAAACAGGCTCCAGGCTCTGAGCTGTCAGCACAGAGCCCAACACGGGGCTCAAACCCACAGACTGTGAGATCATGACCTGAGCCGAAGTCGGACGCTTAACCGACTGAGCCACCCAGGTGCCCCACAACTTTCAGTTCTTAATCCTCCCCTGTTTCAGACAAATGTCGGTGAGTAAGTAGTTCCCTTGTTTCTAATTGCTCATATATGGTAACACAAAGTGGTATCATTTTAACTATGAAAAGATGTTGCATTTCTTCATCATGTTATTAAAAAGTGTGTAATTTAGTCACACACAAAATGAAAGATGGCTGTTAAAGTTTTCTTCCAAGATATGTTAAATCTCCAACTCTTCCAAACTCAAAGGACCCATTTTAAACTGAGGAATCAGCTCTAACAGGAGACGCTAAAACAAGTGTTAATAAATGTCTGGATGCTTCTGGACGGCTAACGCTCACCTTCTTCAAGAAGCAAATAATTGCCAAGGACCCACTGTGCCAGGCGTTGTACTAGATGCTAAAGAAAAAAGATTATTCCTATATTTAAGGGTTTCACAGTTGGGTGAGAGGGTGGACAGGGTGGAGAGAACTTGCAGATCGACGACCATAATAGGATGTGATAAGTGCCGTAGGGAGCATGTACAGGCATCCTTGGACACATAGAAAGCTTGACCCAGTGTAGGTTTGGAGGGCAGTATACATTGCAGGGAGTTTTTTCAGAAGTTGCCACCGAGGCCGGGTTTTCAAGGTCATACACCTGTGTCTAGTTTTAGTTCATGGAAGGTATTTCAAAAACACTTAAAAGATACTTAAAAAGCACAAAAGGAAGACACAGACCACTGGGAAATAACATTCCAGTTGGCTGGGAAAAGAAAAAAGTTAAAAAAAAAATCAGTTTAAGGAAAATTACCCCAAACTTTTAAGCGTGTAAAAGATGATTTTATGATCTTTTATGTTAAGCTAGGGAATTTTCTGATAAGCCTACCCAACTCTTACTTGCACAGCTAATCATGGCCTAAACATTTTACAAGTCTGTAACATGTGTAATGAGATTTTCTTTCCTGCCAATGTAAAGAAGAAACTCCAAGGGTTGTGGTTTATTGTCTTGTTGGGCATTAACCAATTGGAAACTAACTTAGCCAATTTATTTCACTATTTTTTTTTCTTCATTCCTTATAAATACCCCAAGTTTTCACAGAGTCTTTGAAAATAGCTTTGACATCCTGCTGGTGTCATCATTATATATAAATAAACACATTAGACATAAACTTTGCAATGAGCTCACTGGTTTTTGTTTAAGAATCAAGTGTTTAAAATTTTTAGAATGACACCTTGATGGATAAGTATGAGCAGAAAATAAATAGCTCATTATAAAAGCATATGCTGTACATGAAGTGTTTATTCAATATAGGTATTTGATTTACTGTTGTTACCCAACCATCATTAGCTACCCTTTGTTTTTCCATCCTAAGAAAAATTATGATATTCAGTAATGCTCTAGACTCGGCATTTTTATCTAGGCAGCAATTCCAGCTATTGTTCTGTCATCTATATGCACTAATAAGGATATTTTTCCACTGCTTCATCTAGGGAATCTGTGGAAATGTTAATTTGTGCTTCTCCTTCTGGTTTAAAAATACTCTCAGAAAAGCATATACATTCAACAGAGATTAACTTGAGAACATCAGAACCATACAGTGTCATGTAGCAAGAGAGAACACGTATACCTGTCAGGAAATCACCTTATATCCTTCCAGAAGCAGTGCAATCTCGTGATTGGGATACTTTCTACTGCTCTTGCCCATCACAAAATCCAAAAGTTTTGATACGAATTTAAACGGGGTAAGTTTTAAGTGAGTGCATGGATATTTTTAAAGGAGTTCATTCCTTCTTCACTTAATTCATTGCACCCACAGTGAGGGACAAGTGTATAGATAGATAAGATGGAGAGCAGCTATGCCCCAGGGAGAGGGACTACATGTACAGAGGCACAGAGATGTGGGGCGCAGGGGCAGAGGGTGTTTAAGGAGCTTCAAGTAGCTCAATATGGCTGAATCACGGAGTGCAGGTAAGGTAATGGAGAAAAAGTTCTGCCCAAGCAGGCAGGGGCAAAATGAAAATGGGCCTTGCAGGTCATGCAAAGGGGTTGTGATTTCTGAGAGCAATAGGGAGTAATTGAAGGATTTCTTTTTTTTTTTTTTCTTTTTTAGTTTTAATTTAAATTCCAGTTAGTTCACATACAGTGTAGTATTAGTTTTAGGTGTACAGTTTAGTGATTCAATATGTATATACAACACTCACTGCTCATCACAAGTGCCTTCCTTAATCCCCATCACCTATTTCACCCAACCCCCCACCCACCTCCCTCTGGTAACCATCAGTTTGTTCTGTATGGTTAAGAGTCTGTCTTGGTTTGCCTCTTTTTCCCCCTGTGATTTTTTTTTTTTCTTAAATTCCACATATGAGTGAAATCATATGGTTTTTGTCTTTCTCTGACTGACTTATTTTGCTTAGCATGATACTCTCTAGCTCTATCCATGTCATTGCAAATGGCAAGATTTAATTCTTTTTTATGAATTGAAGGATTTCGAATGCACTTTATAAAGATCACTTTGACACCAAATATGAAGCCTAGTCTGAAAGCCACAAGACTGGAAATAGGGCCATTGGCTAAGAGGTTATTGCAATAATTCATAATTCATGTAGGAGTAATGAAAGTCTAAAGGTGGTAAAAGGGGTAGAGAGGATCAGATTACTTCTTTCTGAAAAGGAAAAAGTCTAAAGATCTTATCAGAAAATACAGCTCTTTTCCATGTCTTGTCTCCACATCTATTTGTCTGAAAATAAAGAGACAACAATAAAATACCAAGCAATAATTGTATCTATGTGTCTGAGTCTATTCAGAGAACAATATCCATTGACATATGGCCTCTCCAGCTATATCTAACTCTGTATGCGTATTTAAGTACTGAGAGTTCATGAAACTTTCCCCCCATTTCTAGGATGAGCATACTGAGAAGAATTGGTCATATGGAAGGAATACTGAACTACTGTTATCTCCCGGTTAGTCTTTTGGAAACAGAAAATTTCCATTTTCACAATTCCAGTGAATCACATATAACTAATCAAAGCACATTTCTTTAAAAAAATGCATCATTTTCTTTTACTAAATTTGGTATTTTCTTTGGCATGTGGTGGAAAAGCAGATAAGTTGATTTCTTAGAGGGGGCTGTGATACCAGCTAGTTATTTAAGAATGAGAAGGAGGGGCACCTGGGTGACTCAGTCAAGTGTCCAACTCTTGCTTTCAGCTCAGGTCGTGATGTTATGGTTATGAGATTGAGCTCCACATCAGGCTCTGTGCTGAGTGTGGAGCCTGCTTGGGATTCTCTCTCCCTCTCTCTCTGGCCCTACCCCACTTGTGCTCACTTTCTCTCAAAATAAATAAACATTAAAAAAGGAAACTAATGAGAAGAAGACAACTGAAGAGCCCAGGACCCAAAGCTGTCCTCTTTTTCATAAAAGCAACAAGAACACTGGCAAAGTTGTCAGAATCATCTTTTTCAGAATTCTGGAAATTAACCAAAGGTTTGCTGCAATTCAGAGGATGTTTATGCAAGAAAAACTTGCTAAGAAGGGCAAGACTTGTGGCATTTTAACTTGCCCCTGTTTCCATCCTCTCTCCCTAGCATCACAGTAGCCTGGAAACCAGCCACCCTCATACAGCGAAAATCAGCAGACTGGCAGCTGTTGTGGGGGGTACAACAGGATTGGAGCTCTTTCAAGGCCCTATTACCAGAGAACGTTCATTCTTTGACCTGTCCAGTGGTTCCCTGGAACACTCCACTAGCAAGTATGTCTTTGCTTGACCTGATTCAGAGTTTAACCAGTGCAAACAGCCTTTTATCTGGGGATATTTTATTGAAAATAATCAGAGGCAATTGTTTTACATCATGAATGCCTGAGGTAGCAGATAATAGTTGGAACTATAGGTGAATCCAAAAGCTTGAAAGTAAGGAATGAGAAATGCATATAGAGCTTTGAAAAACTTTGATATATATGTATGTCAGTATATATATAAACTTTGATATATTCCTGGGAATAAAGAACGCCACATGCAAGGCTGTGCACATGCTCTGGAAAGAATTAAGAAAGCCCTAAGCTCTCACCTTTGGCTAAACTTGAGGCTCTCTGCAAGCAGGTAATTAAGGCTAAAGCAGAGTTATAAACAGCCTGGCTGAGTGTTGAAGGCATGCCCCAAATATACACAGAGGTCCTTGGCAAAGAGTGAGAGAATTACTGGCCTCAAGCATTTAAGGAAATCTCCATCCATTATTAGCTTACCTCTAAGCTAACAAAGAAGGGACTTCAATGGCCACATGAGACTAAGAATACAAACTTCACAGAATTAGTTCACTAAACAACAACAACTACAGCAACAACAAAAACCCTAGGAGGAGGGAGAATATGACTTCCAGAGTTGCTCATTATATTATGTCAGGAATTCCATTTTCAACAACAAATTATAAGACATTCAAGGAAACGAAGTATGGCCCACACATAGGAAAAAGCATTCAATGGAAACTGTAGCTGAGGAAGCCTAGATATTGGGCATTGGACTTACTAGTCAAAGACTTTAAGTCAGCTATTTAAAATATGTTTGAAAATGTAAAGGGAAGTATTAGAAGGATATCTTGCCAAACAGAGAATATTCATAAAGAGATAGAAATAATTTTTTTAAAAAAGAGAAACTTGAGGTGAAAAATAAAATAAATGAAAAATTCACTAGAGGAGTTCAACATTAGGTTTATGCAGACAGAAAGAAGAATCAGCAAACCTGAAAATAGTTCAACTGAGATTATCCAGCCTGAGGAGCAGAATGAAGAAAAATGAACAGAGCCTTGGAGATTCTGTCAAGGCATGGGCATAATGGGTGCCCCAGAAAGAAAGGAGAGAGAAAAAGAAGCAGGATATTCTAAGAAATAATGGGCAAAATCTTTCCAGATTTGATGAAAAACAGAAGTCAAATAGACTTCAGTAGAAAAGGTCAAATGCATCCCCACCTGAATCAGTTTAAACAGTGCAAACAGCCTTTTATCTGGGGATATTTTATTGAAAATAATCAGAGGCAATCGTTTTGCATCATGAATGCCTGAGATAGCAGATAATAGTTGGTGAGAATATAAAATGATTCAGCTGCTTTGAAAAACAGTCTGGCTAGGTGTGCCTGGATGGCTCAGTCGGTTAAGCATCCAACTTCAGCTCAGGTCATGATCTCATGATGTGTGGATTCGAGCCCCATGTCAGGCTCTGTGCTGACAGCTCAGAGCCTGGAGCCTCCTTCAGATTCTGTCTCCCTCTCTCTCTCCCGCTCCCACTCCCCTGCTCTCTTTCTCTCTCTCTCTGAAAAATAAATAAACATTAAAAAAAAAAAAAAAAAAAAGAAAAACAGTCTGGCTGAACACATTATTGCCCTATGACCCAGAAATTTACCTCCTACCTATTCACTCAAGAGAAAGAAAAAAAGCTACATCCTTACAAAAACCTGGACACGAATATTCATAGAAGCATTATTCATAGTAGCCAGTAAAATGACTCATGACAACTCATGAGTGAATATACAAAATGTGGTCTATCCGTAAAATGGAATGTTACTCAGCCATAAAATGGAATGGATTAGTGGTGTATACCAACAACACCCAACAGAGATGAACCTTGAAAACATGCTAAGTGAAAGAAGCCAGACACAAAAGAGTACATATTCTGTGATTCCATTTATATGACATTTCTAGAACAGACAAATCCATAGAGACAGAAAATAGATTAGTGACTGCCAATGGCTCAGTGGCGGTGGGGGGAGAACAGGGAGTAAATGTTAATGGGTATGGAGTTTCTTTTGAGAGTGATGAGAATATTCTGGATTAGGTAATGGCAATAGTTTCACAATTTTATGAAAAAACTAAAAACCACTGAATTGTACACTTTAAATGGCGTATGAATTATATTTCAGTAAAAAAAAAAAAGTTAATAAAAAACAGCCTTTTGATAGGAGCAAAAAAGCCCATGTTGATCAAGCAAGGAGATGTTGACTTCACAGACTCCAGAGGAAGCTTAGTACAAAGTGCTGTGTGGTGATGGGTCTTAAATAGAAACATAGTTGAGAATCACCTGTGGAAGTCTCAGAATATACAGACAACTGGCCCATTTGGAGGTTTTCTGATTTAGTGGGTCTGTAGTGAATCTTGAGTGTTTCCATGCCCATCCCACCCTACCCCTAAAGTGTGGATAAGATGGAAAATAGGATTTTGTATATTCCTGACTTAGTTGTTGAAGACTGCCCAGTTATTAGAGGACAACATTAGAAATCAGAATTAGGAAATCCAGATGCCTCTCATTGTAAGTTATTTTGGTTCTATACCAAAATTTCTTTTACACCGTCTAAGAGTGGTTGCTATCCACGACTCATGAGAAATATTTACACAATATCTCTGTCACTGATACTTCCTTTCTCAAATTCATGCCAATATCTCAATTGTGTCAGACATGTAGCAGGTACTCAATAAATGTAATTTATATTCCCTTCTTTATATCAACTTATGTCCAAGACCCTAAATCTTTAGGAATGAATAGCTTTCTCTACTAGTAGCTTTGGGACTTGGAATAGTAGCTTTTGTAATAATACTTGGAGGGTATTTCTATAACAAAAAGAATTTAGACAAAGATTAATATTGGTTGATCTAAAAGTAAATATAAATTCTAGTGAAAATGGGAAATCTCCTTCATCACTGAATGGCATTACGTATGTAATTCTGTCGCTCACAGCCTGCCTTGGCAAGTGTTAGAACACGAACTCTCTAGGGTTGTCCCAAACACAGTGGGTCCCAGAAAAAGAAGAATGACTTGTGACATGAACCCTGCAGAGTACCTCAATCTGTTTCTATGATTTACGATTCCCTTACCTCAGTGATGACTCCCACCATTTGGTTCAGACCTACAGAGGCCATGTCTGAAATTTTGGCAAAGAGAGGGGCACGTACCATATTGAATCTATCTTGGGTTCGCGAATCACCTTTCTTCCCTGCAAAGTTATCAGCTGCTTAATTATAGATGAGAAGTTTGCATCTGTGGCCAGAAACCAGGGCCAGGTTTAGTAAAACCTGAGCTGGCTCCCAGTTTCCAAGGACAGTCAACATCAAGGAATCCCACTGCATGCTTTCCCAGGACTGTAGGGTTGGTGAAAAATGCCAGTCTTCCCAGGTATGATGTTTTCTCAGATTCATAAATGGCTCCTGACAGTGTCAGTAAAACAATGCTAGTCGATCTGGGTTTAAGTGAGATGGCAAGAAAACCAAAATTCACTATCAAGGTGACCTGTAAAAATTAC
Source organism: Panthera onca (assembly GCF_046562875.1). NCBI lineage: Eukaryota > Metazoa > Chordata > Mammalia > Carnivora > Felidae > Panthera > Panthera onca. Next base: position 24,018,498 of record NC_138355.1, read on the forward strand.
TTCCCATCTGTCTCCATTCCTTGTCCTCTAAAACAATATGGTGGGGCGTTTGGTGGGGCCCTGTAAAAGGTAGGGGAGAGGAATGAATGACTTCTCCATATTCTTTCACTTCCCACACCGTATATTCCAGTATTGGGGAAATTTTGCGCAATTACTGTTTTTATAGCCCAAAACATACACATTGTACAAAACTTAAAAGAATTGAAAAGGTTCCACAGTCTCCCCTCATCCATTTCCCTTAATCTGTTTAGTATCTCAGCCACAGCGGCACTAGACACTGCCCTAGGTCCTGGGGAGAGAGCAGTGAATGAAACAGAGTTCCCGTCCTTCATGAGCTGCATTCTAGTGAAGAGAGACACAAAACAGCTTTGGGTACTGATAGATCCTACACGAAAAATAAAAGAACCTGACAAAAATCAGCCTTTGAGGCTCTGAAGGAGAGTATGGTCAGCTCTTTCAAATGTTACCAAAAGGTAAGGAATGGAGTAAGATGTAGTCATGTGTCTACTACTAGATGGAAAGTAGTCTCCAACCACGAAGATGGTTGGTGACCTCGAAGGTAGGAGGAAGAATGAATGGGAAGTGAGACCGTGGAGACAATGTCGGCTCACCCTAGAGACTTGCTGTGAGTAGGCGGCAAATGGGACGTTGTGACACAGGTTAAACGAAACCGTGCGCGTTCAAGTCCTGAGCCCAGGGCCCGGCCTGGAATGAGCATGTAGCTATTCTTAGTGTTATATCTCCTGCCCCCTGACTTTCCTGTGTCTCTTCAGAGTTCATTTTTCTCCTGAAAGTGTTTCTGGTCTGTGACTGTCTTATGCGAGTCCCAGGAATGTACAGTCACTCAGAGAATTATCCACAGTTATGAATGATTGTATCTCTGGCCTCTCTAGACGAAAGTTACGCTTCCAGGAATCGTAAATGGAAGGGCTTTGTGTCTTCAGCGGCCCGTCAGAGTGCATTTGGTGCCGGCAGGATGAAGCTGCATGTCCGCTCACGTCGGCCTGACAGGGTGCTTTGGAGGTGCCAGCAACTACCAGATTTCAGGCTGTGAGTGATCTTCCTGCTTCTCTCTGTGGCGCCGCAGCACAGATGCGAGAGCACCCAGGGAATTCGTGGTCTCCAGACACGAATTCTGGTATTTCCGTATTTTCCTGTGACGATTTGGGAGAGGTGGTGTTGGCATGTTTGTGGTTGGATGGCTTCTGGTCTTTTGTTTGCTAAATGTCTGCCAAAAGGACATATGTCCCCAGTTGTCACTATTCATGATCACTTATACGGCCAGAGATTCGTCACAGGGGTTAAAAGACAAAGCAATCTGGATAGCCTACAATCAGCACCAACTACCCTAGGGATGGTTGTGTTCAACCTTAAGTCACTGTGATCCTGTTCCTCAGGGCACCAGCTCATGTCCCAAGCACCAGACCCATATTTGTTCCCGAACGTGGGCCTAGGTGCACAGCATGTCAGTCCTGTTAAAGAATCAGTTAATCCCAGATTCTCAGTAAGTGCACCTATTTGTACCCAGCTGGGTAGCTATCATTCTGGGAGGAGAAGAACATTCCTTGTCATATTCAAGGTGCCAGAGTCAGACTGGACTCCCTGCTTCTCCTCCTCCCAGCTGAACAGCAGATCCTGAAGCTACTCTTCTGGGAGTTGTTGCTTCTTAATGCCCTCCCTTGTGGTCTCTCTAGCAGAATCTCCCTTTCCAAGGAAATCTGATGTCCATTCTTCATATAACACCACATATTTGTGACTTCACTCAATCATTGCCTTGCATTGACAGAGAGTTGCTTCGTGTCTGTCTTATTTTTGTGAGCCGTTTAAATGTCTTTGAATTCCATTCAGCTGAGTATGCAGTGTAGACAGTCTGCAAATATTTTTGAATTCGTTTTAATGCATTGCTTTACCCTCAAGGTCTCGGAGCTTCACTGGGAAGGCAAGGGGTAGCCAGGTGAAATAGTTCACTAACAGGGCAAGGCAATAGGTCAGTGCCCAAGCGGAAATGTAGACCCTGGAGGTTCTGTGCTGAGGAAGTGGGGGGAGAAAAGTCTGGAGGCAGGGCCAGTCCGAGAAGGCTCTTGCTTCTAACAGCGGTCGCCTGCAGAGAGAAAATAAGTCCGTAGTTGCTTTCCAACTTGGCCTGGTTTTACAAATGAATCTAGCTAGCATAACAGTATTTCTGCGACTGTCATGTCCTTTGCACACTGATCTCTCTGCTTCCTCAAAGGCATTTGTCCTGCAGACAAGCCAAGCTCCTGACCCCTAGAAATCTCACAACAAAGTTGACTTCTGTCCTCCTTTCCCACTCACCAAAGCCCTTTCATCGCTAGTCTTTTTTTTTTTTTTTTTTTTTAAGCCTCTGTTTCTTTGAAAAGTTTTATCTTATGGTTCAGCTCTCTGAAAAAAAAAAAAAAGAGCCAATAGCAGGAGAAGGAGCAGACAGAGGATGCATACGCTTTCTGGCACTGCTTTCTGGGTGCTGCACTTGTGCTTTTTAATCCGGCTGCTGTCAAGCTCCATTAGGAGATTTGAACATCAGCCTCTTGCCTTTGGGGCCTCGCCTCCCATCAGCCCTGGCTGGAAGGAGGATGGCATTTGAAGGCGAAAGACAGGTTGAGTGTTGCAAAGAGCCCTTCCTCACCATCCTCACAGCCCAGTCACCTTTCGTTCCATATGGCGGCCTTCATGCTCCCACGTGCAAGCACTGACCACTACAGGGAAGCCATCAGATTGCCACGTGCTGGCATCCACAAGGTGATTCGAAAACCATAGAACAGGAAGCAAGGCCAGGCCCCTGTAACCCCTGTCTACCTTTGAAAAGAAGCAGATTTCCTCGTTCAGGAACGCCACACAATGTTGGAGGAGGATTAGAGCCTCCACTCCCACCAAAGTGGTAAAAGTCACTCAAAACGGTCCTGGGACTGCAGGGCGACAGATGTTATAGCCAGACATCCTTCCACCTCTGGCCTCTGCTGTGGCTTTGGTGGGTCGAAGCAACATTTGGACTCTTGCCTCGGGGGCCTGGCAGCAGGTTTCTAGGAAGGAAAAGTCCCCTGGTGACATTCTCTTTCTTTGCATTTGATAAGAAATAGAAACCAGTCCTGCAGAAAGAATCTATGAGAGTGTTTGTTTCTCAAGCTGAAATTAACACTCTTGTTGGCATCAGCAGAAAATATTAAGTGCCCGACTCTGTAAGTCATTGTGCTGGATCTAAAACCAGAGTCTATGTATGGTTTGTTTGTTTGTTTGTTTGTTTGTTTTGGTGAATGCTTAGTGTAAAAAAGCACTGGTTTGCATTCAGCAAATCTTGAAAATTATATGAGAAAAAAAATAGATGGACCATAAAGCTCATATCATTGTTAGTAGGAAGAACAAATGGAGAGTATGTGTTTATTCCTGTGTTGTTCCCACTATTAATTATTACAGTAAATGCTGCTTCTTTGAAGAAAGCTCAAGGTTTAGAAAGAAAGTTCAAGGCTTGCTGAATCAGGTATTTAGTTTGGAAATTTAATTTATTTTCCATTTAATTCAAAATTTTAATATATATACATATTTTTTAAATGTTTATTTTATTTTGAGAGAGAGCGTGAGCAAGGGAGGGGCAGAGAGAGAGGGAGACACAGAATTCAAAGCAGGCTTCAGGCTCTGAGCTGCCGGCACATAGCCCGACATGGGGCTCGCACTCATGAACCTGTGAGATCATGACCTGAACTGAAGTCGGGACCAACAGTCACCCTTTACAATTTTAATATATATATTTAAAAAAAATTTTTTTTAACGTTTATTTATTTTTGAGACAGAGAGCGACAGAGCATGAACAGCAGAGGGGCAGAGAGAGAGGGAGACACAGAATCAGAAGCAGGCTCCAGGCTCTGAGCCATCAGCCCAGAGCCCGATGCAGGGCTCAAACTCACGGACCGCGAGATCGTGACCTGAGCCGAAGTCGGATGCTCAACCGACTGAGCCACCCAGGCACCCCATACAATTTTAATATATTTTTTATGTAACGTGGCATTAAAATGAATTTGCAAAAGAAGGTGTATTGTAATGCCTATGATTGGGTTTAGTGATACAAATCCAAAACACTTAGTTTTTGAAATGGTTAAGTTGTGCTTCCTTCATTAAGTTGGAGCAAAACTTCTGCCAGTGTTGGGGCACCTGGGTGGCTCAGTCGGTTAAGCGGCTGACTCTTGATTTCGGCTCAGGTCATGATCTCACGGTTTGTGAGTTCAAACCCCACATCAGACTCCGTGCTATGAGCAACTCACGCTGTCTCTGTCTCTCTCAAAATAAATAAATAAACTAAACTAAATAAATAAACTAAAACAAACAAACAGCTTCTCCCGGTATTGTGTGTGTACGGTCAGTGGACAAATCCATGCAGCACTGAAGGTCTGAGACAAGCTGAGACAGAATGGACTGGGAGGAGAGGGGATACAGACCTCGGAGGTAAAATGCCCTGAAGAGCTACACACGCAAGCTTGGATGTGAAGCAGTGGAGGAGGGACTGAAGCAACAGGAAATGTCCAGATGACAATGAGCAAATTCCGATGGGAGAGCCTCAGAGAGCGATACCGAGCTAAGCACGGAGATTTGGGGCTCTCCTCCGGGCAGCAATGGTAACAGTAGGAAAGCAGTCTCAATTTTCAGAGGAAATAAGGCAGTTTGCTCCACAAGACAAGACATAGGAGACAACAGTACATTTATACGGTAGATTTTAAACTAGAACTTCTGGAATAAGAAAAAAATACTGACTCGTGGTGCCCACCTTGGGCCAAATAAACAATGCTCGGCCCTTGCATCACTGCAGCAAGACTAAGTGTTGCCCCCACGGCGGTACTAATGGCCCATCACAATCCTCCTGTGTCTTTGTGCAGTTTGCAGATTGCCAGAACACCGTCTTTTCCCTTGTGCTCATCTACCTGCTTACAAATATGCTATAAAAAGTCTTTTTTTAGGGAGCAAATATTGCATCCTTTTTTTGTTGTGGCGTTTCTGTCCTTTATTTTTTCTTTTTTTCCAGCTTCATGGAGGTATAAATGACAAATACATGTATTTAAAAATGTATGATGTGGTGACTTGATATACTTTGTGAGATGATTACCACAATCAGGTTAATGAACATCTCCATCAGTTCACGAAGTTACCTGTATGTGTGTGTGTGTGTGTGTGTGTGTGTGTGTGTGTGTGTGTGTGTAGTGAGAATGTATAAGGTCTACTCTCTTAGCAAATTTCAAGTATACAACACAAGATTATTACAGTATTACAGAGACCATGCTGTATGTTAGCTGCCGAAATTTATTCTTCTTATAGCTGAAGGCAAGTACTCTTTGACCAGCATCTCCCCCATTTCCCCTACCCCTCAGCCTCTGGTAACCACCATTTTACTCTGTTTCTATAAGTTCGGTTTTTTAGATTTCACTATAAGGGATATCATGCTGTCTTTGTCTTTCTTTTTCTGGCTTGTTTCACTTAGCATAGGCCCATCTGTGTTTTTACAAATGTCAGGATTTCCTTCTTTCTCATGGCTGAATAATAGTCATAATTATATGATATATGTATATATCACATCTTCTTCATTCACTCATCTGTTGGTGGACACTTAGATTGTTTCCATATCTTGGATATTGTGAATAATGCTGCAGTGAACATGCAAGTGTAGAAAATTTTAAGATAATGACTTTGTTTCCCTTGGATATATACTCAGAAGTAGGATGACTGACTGTATGATAGTTCTATCTTTAGTTTTTTGCAGAACCTCCATGCTGTTTTCCACAATTGCTACACCAGTTTACATTCCCACTAACAATATACAAGGGTTCCTTTTTTTCCCACGTGTTCAATTGTCTTTTTGATAAAAGCCACCATGACAGTTATGAAATGATACCCCAGTGTGGTTTTGATTTCCATTCTCCTGATGATGAGTGACGTTGAGCACCTTTTCATGTACTTGTTGTCCATTTCTGTGTCTTTGAAAAAGTGTCTATTCAAGTCTTTTGCTCATTTTTTTAAAAGTTTATTGACTTATTTTGAGAGAGACAGAGACAGCACTAGCAGGGAAGGGGCAGAGACAGAGGGAGAGAGAGAACCCCAAGCAGGCTGTGCGCTGCCATGAGGCTTGAACTTACAAAACTGTGAGATTGTGATCTGAGCCAAAACTAAGAGTCACCTACTGGGTGACTTAGACACCCAGTGTCTGGGTGACTGGGTAACTTAACCTACTGGGCCACCTAGACACCCCTTGCCCACTTTTAATTGGATTTTATTTTGTTTTGTTTTGCTCTTGAATTGTATAATTTCTTTATATAGTCTGGATAATAACCCCTTATCAGATCTATGGTTTGTAAATATATTTTGCCATTCTGTAGGCTGCCTTTCATTTTGTTGATGGTTTCCCTTGCAGTGCAGAAACTTTTTAATTTGATGTAGTTCCACTTCTTTTTGCTTTTGTTCCTTGTGCTTTTGCTGACATTCCAATAAATCACTGGCAAGACCAACGTCAAGAAGCTTTTTCCCTAAGTGTTTTCTTCTAGAAGTTTTTTAGTTTTAGGTCTTACCTTTTAGTCTTTAATCCATCTCTGGTTAATTTTTTTCTGAGTAGTGTAAGATAGGGGTTCAATTTCATTCTTTTGCATGTGAATTTACAGTTTTCCCAGCACCATTTATTAAAGGGACTGTTCTTCCCCTCACCCCCCCACCCCCCACCAACCATTGCATGTTCTTGGAGCCCTTGTCAAAGATTAGTTGACTACATATGCATGGATTTATTTCTGGGCTCTAAAATTTGTTCTATTGGCTTAGGTCTTTGTTTTTATGCCAGTACCATACTGTTTTGATTACGGTAGTTCGTGTGATACTTCTGGGCTTGTTCTTTTTCCAGATTGCTTTTAGCTATTGGGCCTTTTGTGGTTCCATACAAATTTTGGAATTTAGTATTTTTTTCTACTGTGGAAATGCCACTGGAATTTATTTTAGAGATAGCATTGAATCTGTAGATCACTTTGGGTAGTGTCGACATTTTAACAATATTAATTCTTCCAGTCAGTAAATGTATCTTTCCATTTATCGATGTCTTCTTCAATTTATTTCTTCAGTGTCTTGTAGATTTCAGTGTATAGGTCTTTTCCTCCTTGTTAAATTTAATTCTAAGTATTTTATTGTTTTTGATGCTATTGTAGCCAGGACTATTTTCTTGACTTCTCTTTCTGATGGTTTGTTGTTAGTGTATGGAAATGCAACTGATTTTTGCATGTGGATTTTGTATCTTGCAACTTTACTAAATGTATTAGTTCTAACAATTTTTTGATGGAGTCTTTAGGTTTTTCTATATAATATCATGTCATCTGCAAATGGAGACAGGTTTACTTCTTCCTTTCCAATTTAGATTTCTTTATCGCTTTTTGGAGTCTAATTGCTCTGGCTAGGACTGCTAGTACTGTGTTGAATAGAAGTGGGGAGAGTATGCATCCTTGTTTTGTTCCTGGGGCCAGCATTACTCTGATACTAAAGCCAGACGAGGACACTACAAGATAAGAAAACTATAGGCCAATATCCCTGATGAACATAGATGCAAAAATCTTCAACAAAATAGTAGAAGCAGAATTCAACAGCATGTTAAAAGCACCAAACACCATGATTAAGTTGAATTGGTCTGTGGGATGTAAGGATGGTTCAACATACACTAAAGCAATAAATGCGAACATCACATTAATAAAAGACAAAAATCACTTGATTATTTTAATATAAATTGACAAAATCAACAACCTTTCCTGATGAAAACTCTCAGCAAATTAGTTATAGAAGAAATGCACCTCAGCATAATAAGGGCATTTATGACAAGGCCACAGCTAATATACTCAATGGTGAAAAGCTCTAAGTTCCTCCTAAGGTCAGGAACAAGACTAATATCACATCTTTGAAGGCAAAGAGATATTTTAGTGCCAACAATGAGTTCCTAGGTCTATGCAGATCTTTTGCATAACTTGAGTAAGTCACTTACATACTCTATCCCTACATGTAAAATGGGCTAATAATCCCAGTTCTTGTGGCCCTTGGAGAAGCTCAAAAAGATGTGAATTCTTTGCTACATGTATGATTGTGTTGGGAAAGATAAATAAGTTAATATCTTTCTCATGCTTTAGGTGGCAAAAAGCAGACCCAAGGCCAACTAATTCCATTTGTTTAATTCATTCTCCTGTCGTTTAAGATTTTACAGAAGTCTCAGGAACGACTTGCAGAGGCTACAAATCTGAATAGGAAATTGCTCCTTACTCATTTACTGAATTATCCTATAGCTCTTTTGCAAATTTCTATTAAAGAACTGATTCACCCTCAAGTATCTTCTGGTGGCCCATGCCAACATATCAACTTTTCTTTATACTGAAACACAAATGCCCTTCAGCTCTTTGGTGCTGGTGGAACATTTAGGGTGTGGATGCTGGTACTCTGTCCCCATATAGCCACACATACTTTTTTTAATTCCCATTTTGCTCTACCAATTACTTTAATTCAATCATGAGAAAGTACTTCACTATGCTGAGAGTGCTTTTCAGCACATTGTTTTCATGAGTCCTATTTGTATCTTCCTAAGAGAAGAGGCTGACCAGTCACTCTTTTTTTTTTTTTTTAACGTTTATTTATTTTTGAGACAGAGAGAGACACAGCATGAATGGGGGAGGGGCAGAGAGAGAGGGAGACACAGAATCGGAAGCAGGCTCCAGGCTCTGAGCCATCAGCCCAGAGCCCGACCCGGGGCTCAAACTCGCCGACCGCGAGATGGTGACCTGAGCTGAAGTCGGACACTTAACCAACTGAGCCACCCAGGCGCCCCTATCCAGTCACTCTTGAAAGCAGCTGTTCTGGCTGTGAAACGGTGGTGCAGACGGTCCCATGCATCAGCCAGGACACCAGGGCAGGTAAGGGGAATTCAATAATCCCTGAGTCCCACAAAATGACCATAAAATAAAAGACTTTGTCTCCAGAGAGGATGGATGTTTCACTTCTATAAGAGAGACCAGGAAACAGAGACAGAAGAAAACGCAAGATGACATCCAGACTTTCACAGCGGTCACACGCCCTGTTATTACCTTTTCCTTAGATATTTAACTATACCCTACCACAATCCTAATTCCAAGACCTTGTGAGAGAGGACAACTCCCTCCCCCCAATAACTTCTGGGAGTACTCAGAACTGTCTCACATTCCTCTCTGTCTCTGTGCTCACATATCCATCCCTACTTGCTGCCTCTTTTCTGACCTACATTGAAACAGGCACAAAGCCAACCACTTGCCCCCGTTCCCACACACCTGCAAATTCACTCACAGAAACGCATATCGTCAGTTTGGAAACACTGCTGAAGATCTGGGGGGAGAAGGTCACGGAACGGAGTGCCGCGAGAAAGCGCAGTCTTCAGTCATATGCCCGTGTCCACTTTCCTCCTCTCTTCCTCCTTGTCCCTTACATCCCAGGAGCAACCGCGTCTTCCCCTCGCCTCACAGAAAACAGGTTTTTGAAAACTCAATCACCCCTCCCAAATTTAGAAAGGTAATTTGGTGCACTTCCTGTCTATTAGCGTAACACACCCCTAACAGAGACCTGAGCGGCAAACACATCAATGTTTTTGCAGCAAAATGAATAAATATTGGCACCAAATGAGATAAAGATTTTAAACATCCTCCCTAGAGCTTAAGTTTTGCCCCTACATCAGATCAGGTCAGCTCTGGTTTTGTTCTCAAATGAGATCTTTTCTAAGCTGACTTTCAGAGATTTGTGAATTTGAAATTGTGAAGAAGCCATGGTAGATCTATATGAGAGAAAAACACTGAGCTGGGCCTTATAATCCAGTCCTCTCTAGAGAGAGCTGTGATCTTAATTGCTTTAAAAAGAAAAACTTGAATCCTAATGTGTAGTTTGAATATCAGATGGCAGAGTTGGTCATACAGAAGAAATTAAACTAATATTCCTTTTTTTTTAAATTTTTTAAAAATGTTTTTTATTTATTTTTGAGACAGAGAGAGACAGAGCATGAACGGGGGAGGGGCAGAGAGAGAGGGAGACACAGAATCGGAAGCAGGCTCCAGGCTCCGAGCCATCAGCCCAGAGCCCGACGCGGGGCTCCATCTCACAGACCTGAGCCGAAGTCGGACGCTTAACCGACTGAGCCACCCAGGCACCCCTAATATTCCTTTCTGATATGTCAGGAAGCTTCCACCAGAAGAACTTGTGTTTAGACAAAAAGTAATTTTCCCCCCCAATGATACCAACAACACAAAAACTGCTTTGGGAAGAGAGGATGGCCTCCTCAGATAAAGCAGAAAGAGAGGCTTCCAGTGGCCCTGGGAAACGGGGTGTGGGAGGCAGGGTTTTGTCTCACTCCTATTAAGTGATGTGGCCCCTGTCGGAATGGTCCTTTGATTGATTGATTGATTTTTTTAATGTTTTTATTTATTTTTGAGAGATAGACAGAGCACGAGCAGGGGAGGGACAGAGAGAGAGGGAGACACAGAATCTGAAGCAGCCTCCAGGCTCTGAGCTATCAGCACAGAGCCCAATGCAGGGCTTGAACTCATGAACTGCGAGATCATGACCTGGGCCAAAGTCAGACGCTCAACCAACTGAGCCACCTAGGCACCGCTGGATGGTCCTTTGATTTTATAATGTAAGTCGGTAGAAAAATAATACTTTACTAGAATGCACCTAAGAGTGCAAAAGGTCTGGGTAATTACTTTTTTCCTTGATGGATGTAGTGCTATTGATGTTTAGCAAAAAGGCAGTATTTTCACCCAAAATAAATCCTTCCAGATTAAAACAACAGCACATTCATATATGCAACCGGAGAACTTCTGCTTCTGATGATGATGGCAGACCCATCGTCCTGCAGGGTAAGCTGGAAAGAACTCAAATATTTGATAAAATGTTTTAAATCATCTTAAAAGCATCAAAGAGCCAACAAATTCATAAGGAATTACTAGCTTTAAGTCTCAAGAGAGGGTAGACATTCAAACAGATGAGTCTTACACGTGGGGCCACTGGGGGGGCATCTGGTAATCCTGGTTGGAAGTCAAAAGTTAGAGCCCATGGTTCGCCAGAGGTATGGGTGCTGTAGAACCACCCCCTGCTTTGGGTTGGGATCCTAAAGGAGTTACACTCTAGGGTGGGGTGAATGGGAGGCACTTGTACCTGAGTGTGGACTGGATTCAGTGACTCACTTCCAATGCATATTGTCTGTCAAAAGTGACTTTTTTTTGCCCATGGCCTTTCATCCTGGGTTTCTTTACACCATGGTGGGTTCAGGGCTCCATATCATACTTGTGAAAATTTAGAAGTTTTGCTTGCGCATTCACATGTGAAAAATGTCATAGTTCCAAATTACATGAAACAAAAAGTGATAGAATTGAAATGAAAAATAGACTATTCTACAACGAAAGTTGGAGACTGTAATTTTAGAAAACTTTTTTTTTTTTTTTTTTTTTTTTTAAAGCAAGCTCTACATCCAGTGTGGGGCTCAAACTCACAACCCTGGGATCAAGAGTTACATGCTCTACTGACAGAGCCAGCCAGGAACCCTGAAAGTTGGAGACCTTAATATCTCACTTCTGAAAATGAATAGAACAACTAGACAGAAGATCTACCAGGAAATAGCAGACTTTGAGAAACTTTAAGAAAGTTATTCACAAATAGGAAGAAATTAAACAGCAAATAACCACTCCCACATAACCAATGGTTCTAGGAAGAAATCACATGGAAAGTTAGAAAATTTGAGACGACTGAAAATGAAACCAGAATGCACCCAAACTCATGGAATGCAGTGAAAGCAGCACTTAGGGAGAAGTTGACGCCTAGAAACACCTATATTAAAAAGGAAAAAGGATCTCAAATCAACGGCCTAAACTTCTACCTTAGGAAACTAGAAAAAAGAGCACACTGAAACCAAAGCAAGAAGAGAGAAGGAAATAATAAAGATTAGGGTGGACACAAGTGCAATAGAAAATAGAAAAACAATAGGGAATCAATGAAAATAAAACTGCAACTTGGAAAAGATCAACAAAGTGAACAGACCTTTAAGTAGATTGATCAAGAAAAAAGAAGAAAACTCGAGAATGAGAAGTAATCACCTTACACAAGCATCAGGATGTTAAAGGAACACCACAGACAGCTGTATGCCAACAAACTGGATGACCTAACTGAAATGGAGAAACTCCAAGAGAGACACAAACTACAGAAACTAACTCGAGAAGAGATACAAAAGTCTGAATACACTGAAGGCAGATTGAATTAGTATTAAAAAAAATTACTCTCAAAGAAAGCCTAGACCCAGGGAGCTGATGGATTATACTATTTCAAGATGAATTAACACCAACCTTCACAAACTCCTCCAAACAATACAAGAGGGAATAATTCCCAATTCATTCTATGAGGTCTGTATAACCCTGATGCCAAAACCAGAGAAAGACATACGAGAAAAGAAAACAAATATCCCTTATGAATACAGGTGCCAAACATCACAACAAAATACTAGTAAACCAAATCAGCAACATAGAAAAAGGATTATACACAGGACCAAGTGAGAGTTAATCGAGGAATTCATGGTTGTTTTTAACATCCAAAAATCAATGAATATAATACACCATTTGAACAGAATAAGGGCCAAAACCATTTGATGACAGTAACAGATGCAGAAAACATTTAACAAAATCCTCCATCCTGTTATTACAAAAAAAACCCTCAACAAACTAGGAATAGAAGGGATTTCCTTCGGCCTGATAAAGGATATTTATGAAAAACCTACAGCTAATAATTTACTTAATGGTGAAAGGCTGGATGCTTTCCTCCTAAGGTCATGAACAAGACAAGGATGTCTGCTCTTTCCACTGCAATTCACAATTTCACTGGAGGTCCTAGACAAGACAGGAAAAGAGGAGAGAAGAAGGCTGACCGCATGGAATCAAAGTAGAAATCAACAACTGAAAGATAACAGAAAATCTCCAAACACTTGGAAACCAAACAACACACTTGCAAATAACCCCACTGATCAAGAAGGAAGTTTTAGGGGAATAAAAAAATACGCTGAACTGAATGAAAATGAAAATACAAACGTCAACATCTGTGGGACCCTGCTAAAGCAGTGCTAAGAGGGAAATTTATAGCACTAAACACATATATTAGAAAAGAAGAAAGTCTTTAGTCAGTAATCTTAAGCTTCCACCTCAAGAATCTAGGGGAGGGACGCCTGGGTGGCTCAGTCGGCTAAGCGTCCGACTTCGGCTCAGGTCATGATCTCGTGGTTTGTGAGTTTGAGCCCCACGTCAGGCTCTGTGCTGACAGCTCAGATCCTGGAACCTGCTTCAGATTCTGTGTCTCCCTCTCTCTCTCTGCCCCTCCCCTGCTCACGCTCCGTTTCTCTCGGTCTCTCAATAATAAATAAATGTCAAAAAAAATTTTTTTTAAAGAATCTAGGGGAAAAAAGAGCAAAATAAACCTAAAGCAAGAAGAAGAACGGACATAATTAAGACAAAACCAGAAATCAATAAAACTGAAAATAGAAGAAAATCAACAAAGAGCTGTTTCTTTGAAAGATTCGATAAAATTAATGAAACTTGGGCAAGACTGGCCAAGGAAAAAAAAGGAGGGCACAACACAAATTACCAATGTTTCTGGAATGAAACAGGGTCATTATACAGTCTGCAGATATCAGCAAGGAAAAAAAGGAATAAAATAAACAACTCTACACACATAAATCTGACAACTTAGATGAAGTGTCAGTTCTTTGGAAAATACAAAGTACAACACATCTCACCCAATCTGAAATAGGCAATTTTAATCACCCTATAACTACTAAGATAATTAAATTTGTAATTTAAAATCTTCATTTTATTTATTTTATTTTATTTATTCTCAAGTAAGTTAACATACTTCAGGAGTAGAATCCAGTGATTCATCACTTACATATAACACCCAGGGCTCATCCCAACAATGCCCTCCTTAATGCCCGTCACCCATTTTCCCCACCCCCACTCCCATCAACCTCCAATTTGTTCTCTGTATTTAAGAGTCTCTTATGGTTTGCCTCCATCTCTGTTTTTATCTTGTTTTTCCTACCCTTCCCCTATGACCATCTGTTAAGTTTCTCAAATTCCACAAATGAGTGAAATCATGTGATATGTGTCTTATAATTTCAAATCTTCTAAAAGGCCCAGGCCCAGATAGATTCACCAGAGAATTCCAGCAAACATTTTAACAAGACTTAACACCAAATCTACATGGTCTCTTCCAGAAAATAGTAGAGATGGGAACATTCTCCAATTCGTTTTATGAAGTTAGTATCACTCCGATACCAAAACCAGACAAAGACAGCACAAATAAAGAAGACTACTGACCAGTAATCCTCTCGTGAATATAGATGCAAGAAATGCTCAACAAAATATTAGCAAATAGAATTTAGCAATACATAAAAAGAATTCTATACCATGACCAAGTTGGCTTTATTCCAGGACTGCAAGTCTGCTTTAATTTTCAAAAAGCAATCATCAACATAATCCACCATATTAACAGGCTAAAAAAGAAAAATCACATGATTACATAACCCAATGTAAAAGCATTCAACAACATTTACTACTCATTTATCACAAACATTTCCACAAAAAATAGAAATAGAAATTTTGTTAGCTACAGCTAGTTTATACTTAATGATGAAAGGCTGAATGTTTCTCCTTTGTAAAAAAAAAAAAAAATTAATGTTTATTTTTGAGAGAGAGAGAGAGAGAGAGAGAGAGACAGAGTACAAGCAGGGGAGGGTCAGAGAGAGACACACACACACAGAATCCAAAGCAGGCTCCAGGCTCCGAGCTGTCAGCACAGAGCTCGACTCAGGGCCCAAACTCATGAACTGTGAGATCATGACCTGAGCCGAAATCAGATGTTTGACTGAGCCACCCCGGCGCCCCTGAATGTTTCTCCTTAATATCAAAATGCTAGCAAGGTTCTTGGTAGATATAGAGAAGATTATTCTAATGTGTAAATGGAAAGGCAGAGGACCTAGAAAACCTACAACAATTTTGAACTATTTATTTTAATGTTTATTTATTTTTGAGAGAGAGAAGCAGAGTGCAGAGAGAGAGCAAGCAGGGGAAGGGCAGAGAGAGCAAGACACAGAATCTGAAGCAGGTTCTAGGCTCTGAGCTGTTAGTGCAGAGCCTGACGCGGGGCTCAAACTCACGAATCATGAGGTCATGACCTGAGCTGAAGTCGGATGCCCAACCGACTGAGCCACCCAGGTGCCCCTAAAACAATTTGGAATAGGAAGAATAACATGGGCAGGATCAGTCTGTGTGGTGGTACTGGTGGAGGAAGAGATCAACGCAACAGATAGAGCATCCAGAAATAGACCCACGCAAATACGCTCAATAGGTTCTGGACAAAGGTGTAAAAGCAACACATGGTGCTAAAGCAATTGGACATACTTAGGCAAGAAAAAAGATCTCAACCAGAAGTTTACATCTTATATAAAAATTAACTCATAATGTTTCATAGACTTAAAGGTTAAAATGCGAAACAAAAAAATCTAGGAGAAAATCTTTAGGATCTAGGGCCATGCAAAGAGTTCTTAGACTTGACAGAAACTGCATGACCCACAGTAGGGAAAAGTGAAAAATTGGACCTTATCGGAACTTAAAAATTCATCTGCAAAATCCACGCAAAGAGGATGAAAAGATGATCTACAGACTGGGAGAAAATATTTGCAAACCATGTATCTGCAAAAGAACTAAGATCCAGAATATGTGAAGAATTATCAAAACTCAACAGTAAAAAAACAAACCCTCTAACTAGAAAATGTCCAAAAGGCATAAACAGATATTTCGCCAAAGAGGGCATTTAGATGGAAATACAGGTGCCAAGATATTCAACATTATTCTCCACTAAGGGGAATGGTAATTAAAAAGCACAATGAGATATCACCATACACTTATCAAAATGGGTAAAATTTAAAAAAAAAAGTGACACTCTAAATTGCTGGCAAGGATGTGGAGAAACTGGTTAATTCATACACTGCTGGTGTGAATGCAAAAAGGTACAGCAAGTCTGGAACACAGATTGGCAATCTCTCTTAAAAACGAAGCGTGCAACTGGCACATGATCCCGCACGGCACTTCTGGGCGTTCATCCCAGAGATATGAAAGCTTATGTTCACACATAAACCTTCACACGAGTGTTTATAGCAGCTTTAATCAAAATAGCTCAAAACTGGAAAAAAAACCCGGATGTCTTTCTTCATATGAGTGAATGAATGGTTACACAAGCCATGGAACATCCATACCATCCAGTTGATAAACCTGGATGAATCCCCAAGGAATTACGCTGAGTGGTGAAAAAAAATACAAAAGTTTACATACTGTATTATTTCATTTATATAATATTCTTAAAATCACACTGTTTTAGAAATGGTAAACAGATAAGTGGTTTCTAAGGGTTAGGGATGAGAAGGGAAGTGGGTGTGGCTATAAGAAGGAAATATGAGGGACTCTTGTGCTGATAGAAATTGTTCTGTATTTTGACCGTGGCAATGTCAATCTCCTGGTTGTATATTGTACTATAGTTTTGCAAGATGTTAAAGATGGGGGAAGTTGGATAAAGGGTACCTGAGATCTCTGTATTATTTCTTACAACTGCATTTGAATCTACAAGTATCTCAAAATGAAAATTCTGCTTTAAAAAATTATTCCTGATCATAAGATGAAGGTTAATGAGTGGAGAAGATACTTGCAATCTATAACCAACAAAGGCATTTAGCTAGAAAATACAAAGAACCTTTATGGATCAACAAGAAAAAAAAATCAGATAACTCAATAGAAAAATGGGTAAAGAGTTGAATAGGCACTTCACAAAACTGAAAATTCAAATAGGCTATAAACACATGTAAAGGTCCACAATCTTATTGGTAACTAGGGATATGAAATGAAGATCACAACTTTGATATCATTACACATCCACCAGATTGACAAAAATCAAGAAGCCTAATAATATTGTCTTGGCAAAGATGTGGAGCAATTGGAACATAGCTCGTGGGAGTGTACATTTCATGACCGTCTCGGTAAACAACTTGGTATTATCTAATAAAGTTAAATAGAAACATACCTTATAGCCCAGCAGTTCCACCCCAAGGTATACCCTAAAGAAAAGTTTGCATTAAAAAATTTTTTTTAACGTTTATTAATTTTTGAGAGACAGAGACAGAGTATGAGCGGGGAAAGGGCAGAGAGAGAGGGAGACGCAGACTCTGAAGCAGGCTCCAGGCTCTGAGCTGTCCGCACAGAGCCTGACGCTGGGCTTGAACCCACAAACCATGAGATCATGACCTGAGCCGAAGTCGGACGCTCAACTGACTGAGCCACCCAGGCGCCCCAAGAAAAGTTTGCATTTAGACACCAGGAGATATACACAAGAATGTTATTAGCAGTATTACAGTAGCAGCCCCAACTACAACTATATGCAACAAAAATAACCCCACGAACATGACCAAGTGAAAGAACAAGCCAGCTACACATGAAAAATCCATGCTATATTATTCCATTTACAGAGATTACAAAAACAAGGAAACTAAACTACAGTGTTTAGGGATGCATAACAAGCTAATGAAACCAAAAAGATATATAAGGAAGTGATTACTATAAAGTCAGGATGGCTGTTGCTTGCGGGGGAAGGGAAGGGCTCAGGAAAACAAATGGGGGCGTTTGTAGGGTGATGTCAATGACCTGGGTGAATACACCAGTTTGGTTTATGATGATTGGTTAGGCTGTACATATACTTCATTTTCACTTTCCTCTCTTGTGTCATTGTGTACAACAAAATAACACGTCTCTTAATATTTCACTTTTGTCTCTGAGAAGAAGTGAGGCCAGGAAGGAATGTAGGCGTGAGGTTTGACTGGGTGAGAAAAGGCAGCACGTCAAGATCCGAGGTCAAAATTTAAAACCTGGGAAGAGAAGGAGGAAAAATGTGGAGTGTTGAAGCAACAGTAAATCTTCTGGAATGAGCAGGTGGGTAGCTTTCCTTTGGATATGATATGTTTTATATATAAATATTATATATCATAAATAAATATAAGAAAAAATATATATTTAAATAGTGGTTTAGGAATAATAAAGGTTGCTCCAAGTGCTAAATTTCTTACTCCTCTCCGTTACAAGTTGGACCTGGGCTGAGGGATCAACGTTTTTCTTTCTTCCTGTTTGAGAAATTGATACAGTGTTCGCGTTTGCTTTGAATCCTCCAGACTGTCCAGAGTATGAAGAGGAAAATATATTTGATGTGGGGAACACGGCCCCCCACCCCCGAGCATTAATTTGGGTGACCCCCTTTCCTCCTCCCCTGTCTTCAGTCCAAGACTGGAGAGCAGGGTCAGGAGAAACATGAACAGATCTGAACAGGCAAAAGTTCCACACTGAGATGCTTTGGAGACGCTAAAAAGTGAGTTTCCTTCCATCTCACCCCACCTACCATGTTCTCCAGGCAGACTGATGTCAGAACTTATTGTCTGGGGGTACAGCACATAAGCTATTTGTAGAGTTTTAAAACACTAAAGGAGGGTAATTTAAAAGAAATCTAGAGCACCGTTAACGTTTTCTTCTCTTGCTGGGGGATGGGGAAGACATTGCGTCCCCTTCCCTGCCTTTTCCTGCTAGATCTCGCCGTCACACTTCCAATTACAGATTGACTCCCTCTCTGCCCGCTACAAAGACGGGGTACCCCTCAACGGCGGGGGCACCCAGGTGTGACTGGACTTCCAGGGAACAGTGCTGGCCAGAAATAGGGAAGCAGATGAGCCTTTCAGGCGGCTCTCCAGGCAAAGTCCGGTGGACAGCGACACACCCTGGTCCTTAAAACTATCATTCCCACGGGATTTTCAGTGCTGGACTTGAGCTGTGGCACACAGAGTTCCCTGTATAAGGCGTTCCTAGGGGGCCCGACTCCTGAGCTTACATTTCTTAGGCGAAAAGGCAGTGGAGCTACGGGAAGGCTCTTTGGAAGACGCCAGCCTGCTCTGCTTGGTCCCTTCCCTCCGCCCTCGTGCAAGCAGCCTCTCTCGTGGGGGATTCTCCCAGGACTGGGGCCAGCGCCAATCAGGTGGCTCGGTACCTGCCCCCAGCCCGGGCCACCTGGAGGGGCGTTGAGGCTGTCGGCTCCGTGCAGGGGCAGTTCTCAGAGCGCCGGGGAACGCACAGGAGCCTCACGTGGGCAGCCCCAGGCCCAGGCGCTCAGCAGGACGCGCGCAGACCGGGTGCCAGCCCAACGCGCGAGTGGACGCCGGAAAGGAGCTGCTCAGTCGCGGTAACGGGTTAGGGTGCTCCTCGAGCGAGGTTCCCCGAAGGAAGAAAAGGAGGGACGGGGCGGAGCGGGGCGGGCCGAGGATTCCTTCCCCGCCCCCCACCGGGGCGCCCGGCTCCGCGCGGGGAGGTGCCGGGCCGGGGCGTACTTCCGAGGGCGCCTTAGCACCGGGGTAAGCGCGCCCCGGGGCCACCTTCTCCGCGCGCCCCTATCTTGACCGCGGCCGTGCCGGACTGGGTCTGGGTCGCCGCTTGGCTCTCCCGCTCCGCACCGCGGGCCGCGCGCTCCGAGGGGGTGGGGGTGGCGGTGGACGTCTCCGGCCTCGTGGCCAGGCCGCCGGTCGCGCTGTCCCCGCCTCGGGGCTGGACTTGCCGAGTCCCCGTCCCCGCCTGCGTCGCTGCCGCGCGCTCCTGCTCCGCGAGCGCCTTCCGCCGGCCGGAGCGCACACGGACCCGGCAGCCGCGCCTCGGCGCCCGCCAGCACCCGGGAGCATGCGGCGGCCCGGGCCCGCGACGCTGCACGCTCGGCGGGACCGCGGGGCGCGCGTGAGTGAGCCGGGCCGGGGCTGAGCACCGCGGTGGGTGGGTGCGGGGCGGGCGGCCGGGACGCTCCGCCGCCGTCGGTCTGTGCGTGCGGGTTCCTCCGAGCGCGCGGGCGCCTCTGCGCCAGCCCTGCACCCTGGTGATCCTGCTCAAGTTTGACCATGCTAGGAGGGCGGAGGTGTGTTCGCGGTGCGGGGTCGCCATCTCTGCCAGGCCGTCCGGGTCCAAGACAGCCGGCACCGACGTCTGCCTAAGGGACAGAGAAACCGGACTGTCACCCGGGCCGCTGTCCGTTTCCTCCCGAGGAGGGAGCTTGCGTTCCGCACCCCTATCCCCAGGGCCGTGCGCGGCGGGCTGGGCTGGGGGCGCCGGCCACATCGAAGCTTCGCTCAGCGGCCGGAGGAGGGTTTGGCTCAAATAGAGCAGGGCAGGAGCGGAGAGCAGTGTCGGGCTAGGCCCGGCGTCCCCCTGCTCCCGTCCTCTTCACCCTAGCTGGCTGGGGTGGCTTGGGTAGAGTGCCCAGCGCGGCGCCCCGGAGACCTCCTGCCCGGGTGGCTTCGTCCGGTCTCTGCGCTTCCCGAGGCCGCGAGGGAGGGCAGGGATGGAGCTCGGTCTTCTCTGTCGGTGCCCTTGGGCTGCATACACCACCCGTGCTTTTCTGTCACACTTGGGCATTCCTCTTCTCTGGGTGGAACTGTGGGGCCCCAGAAGTTCGCTCTTCCTAGCAAGTTGGCCGCGGCGGGAAGGTGGTGGGGGGCAGGTGTGCGACCGCAGGCAGCCCCCACTCCCCCCTGCAGTCAGTTGAGGCACTTTCTCCCGTCCTTTCCAGTCTGCCCAGCCCGGGACCCTCCTTGAGGAGGCCACACTCATGGCCCGGGGCTGGAGGACCCGGGTTGGAGCTGGGGGTTCAGTGCAACTGGCAAGGGTGACGTCTACGTAGTCGGATCTCTGTGCCCTGTCCCGCGTCCTCCAGTGGTTGAGCCAGACTCACGTTTTATACCGCGTGAGAAACAATGATGGGGGGACTTCAGATCTGGAAAAGTGCACTTTGCCTGAGATTTGCTGCGATTTGGGGTGTTCTTAGGGGGGTAGAGTGGGGGTGGAAGGCAACTTCCTTTCTGTGCTAATAAAGTGCTTGGAAGTACATTTGGCCCCTGCCCCTTCCCTTTATACTGGCAGAGGTGGATCAAAGGGGAGAAAGAGCAAAGGCATATTCTCTGGGAGCAATGATAATTTCTCAGACCCCTCTCCAGAGGTTCCAGCTCTGGTGTCTGTAGGGATCTAAACCAGTACGTAGAGACAGGGGTCGTGTTGGCACTCCGGGTGGCTCAGCTGTGGTCTTAGGCAAATCAGCTGCACCCTCCTCACAGTTCCCCCTACTCACAAGCAGAGCAGGGGCAGGATTTCTGCCCTCCTGGGGAGATGACCATGAGTGAATGAGAGAGGACCATGTGTGAATGGGAGAAGCCTCTGAAGTCCTCTGGGGGTGGGGGTAGGGTGTGTGTGTCATATGCATGGGTAGAAACCCTGGTGGTGGGTTTCACTGGCATTCCTGCCAGAACCAGAAATTTGCATTTAGTGACCTTATCAAAACCAGTGCTCAGGAAAGGCAGAATGGGCTCCAGTGCTGACGAGAGCAAGTGCCTCACATTTTGCTCAAGGATCTCTGCTTTGTCTCCACTGTGCCCATCTGTAATTGGAAATGAGCTCTGCTTAGCTCAGAGCAGCTTCAGTCTGAGCGCAAACATCATCCGGCAACAGGGGGGCCTGTCTTGGCACGGAAACGACCCACCCTCACCCAGAGACCCAGGGTAGGATTTTAGTGATGTCTCCCGATAACCTTGGAAAGGAGGCTGGCGGCAGGGGGTTGGGGGGTGGGGAGATCATAGCAGAAACTGGGAATCGTCTTGGTGGCCCCTTTATCCTCAGAATGGCCCTGGCTGGTCTCGTCAGTTGTGGAAAGTGCCCCGAGGTTTAGAATTTGGCCTGATGATCATTAGCACTAAGGAAAACTGCCACCACGTATTGAGTACTTTCTATATGTCAGACACAAGGCTCTGCTAAATCAATATTATTGTCCCTGTATTTCACACGAGGAGGCTGAGTTTGGGAGAGGTTAAATAACTTGCTAAGACCCTAAAGTGAGTCCGTGGCAGAGCTGTTCTGTGAAGCCAGGTGTCTCAGTTCCAAAGCCCCCTGCTCCCTCCACATGGCTGTTCTTCTCCCATTAGGAACGGACACATGTGGTAGCTGAAAATCCAGAACCGTTGTGAATAAACACTATTTGGAGGTGCAAGAGATGTTTGTGACCCCGTTAGGCTTTAGGGAAAGTGCTGGCCAGGTAAAACTGCTTGCTCTTCGTTCCCTCTAGGACCCATGGGTTTAATCATACACAAAGGATTGATCCTTTAACATGTAGACTGCAAACTGGCGGCAGTAGGGCAATGGCCTACTTATTTCCCTTTCTGTTAGCAAACATCAAGAAGATGGATAAACTGCTAATGAGATTCTAGAAAAACAGCCCCTCCATACATTGCTGTTGGAAGAGTAAATGGGTACAACTTCTTTGGAGGGTGTTTTAGAACCATCTACCAAAATTAGAAATGCCCATGCCATCGGACCCAGTGATTCCATTTTTAGGGGTTGAACTTGTCCTTACACTTGCCCATGGGCACAAAGACATATGTACAGTGTAGCACTGAAAGTATAGCACTGAAAGAACAATCCACGTGCTCATCAAAGATGAACTTGCAGAATATCTTGTGGCACCTCCAGGCAGTTGGATACTGTGCTATTCATTCATAAAAAGAGACTTGGGAATTTCTCTGTAACTGACATGGAATGATTTCCAAGATATATGGCTAAGTGGAAAACATGCATAGAGTTCTCTATGATGCTGTTTATGTTATAAAAGAGGAGGAAGAAGGATAATTCCAAGATGTTTGCTTGTGTATGCATAGGTATGTCCAAAAAACCTGATAAGATCTGTTGCCTTCAGGAAGAGCAGACCTTTAAACCCTTCTGTACCCTTTCAATTCGGAACCATAGGGATGCATTAACTATTTAAAAAAAATTTTTTTAACGTTTATTCATTTTTGAGACAGACAGAGCATGAACAGGGGAGGAGCAGAGAGAGAGGGAGACACAGACTGAAACAGGCTCCAGGCTCTGAGCTGTCAGCACAGAGCCCAACGCGGGGCTCGAACTCACAGACCGTGAGATCATGACCTGAGCCGAAGTCGGACGCTTAACCGACCAAGCCACCCAGGCGCCCCAGATGCATTAACTATTTTAAAAAATCCTCTTTCCTTGTCCTGTGCCTGATACATTCCCTCAAGCTCTTCTCCGGGTGAACGGTGTGGAAGTGGCACCCCCACCCTCAGCTTGCTTGAGGGGTTCCCTTTGGGGTAAAAGCCAAAGGTCCCTGAGAACACACAGGGTCCCTCAGCTCTGGGCCATCCAGAATTCCTTTAAATACGTGGGTTGTGCTTGGAAAGCTGGAGGGAGAGGTGCCTTTAGACACCTTTCTGAGGTGGGTAGGCAAGATATGACCCTCTGGCCTTGAAAACAATATGAAGAAGTAGAAACTTTTTTGCCCTAATATTCCCTTATACAAGAGAAACTGCCAGCACCGGGGTAGCCTCAGTGGGGCCAGGGGTGGGCGGGAGTAGGGGGAGCACTGTGCCTCGTCATCAGTGAGGGCAGTAAGTCTATTTCTGGTGTTGTATTTGGACTTCAGAAAGGAGAGGGAGAGAGATACACTTGAATGAAAAGTTTTGAAAATTATTCTGGGGTCTCGGGCTGTTTTGTCCCAGAGGAAGGAAGAAGGTTATTGACGCAGCTGTAATGGCATCAGTTGGTATGTTCTGGAATGCCCCTTTGGGTGTCTCCCATCAGCACAGATGTCCAGCCCCTGCCCTGCTCCCCAGCCAAGAATTCCCTTCTGCTGATCACCTACCGTGGAGGCTGCTGGATGCATGAAGGGGATGGGAGCAAGTATTAGGAACTGACTTCCCTCCTTCAGGTAAACACGCTGTTGAATAGCAGAAGCAGAAGAAAGACTTTGTTCCAGCCACACGAGAAGGGACCTTCCAGTAGGTGGGAAGCCTTCGTTAGGAACTTTCTGTGTGCAGGTACTCCGCTAAGCACTCTGCCTACATCATCTCATTTAATCTCCTGATCGGGTATGTGTGAGAGCCCAGGCTCTTTGCCACCAAGCAGCACCTTTTTTGCTCTTTCTTCGATGACTTTCTTTCCTGCATAGTAACCTGCACCAGAGACACAAGAGCATCCCAGGTGCTCGGAGACTTGGTTTGGGTTATAACAGTGTGTAGCTGAGCACTACATACTTTGATGGATGAGCTGGAATATTTGCAGTCTGGGTAGGTTTGTACAGGGCACAGTTCAGGGACAAAGCAGTCAGCATTCTTGGTTCAGGGTCCCATCTTTCCTGCTTCTGTCTCTGTGTGTACATTAGGGCCAGGCCGAGTGGACTGTGAGTGTGATGTTCCCCAGGGATGGAAGGAGGAAAGGGAGTGCTTGTGAGGGTCGGTGTCTGCGCCCAAGGAAGAAGGTGGGCAGGGTGGCCCCTGAACCCCCCAGGTCTGTGCTGGGGGTCTGTCTGCTATTTGGCAGAAACAGCCTGAGAGCCAAGGGCCTGGCTCATTGCACACCTTTTTCCTCCCACACAGCTTGTTGGCCAGGGCTCGCCTCTGACTCCCACTCCACTTCAAAAAGAAACCGCTCGAATTTTCCCCCAAATGAATTCTAGCACAAAGGCAGCTACTGCTGTGGGGTTGAGAGCAAGAAGCTGGGCTAGGCTCTCAGCTAAGTCTGCCAGAACCTAGCCATGAGGGAGAAAGCCAGACGCCTGAATGGTTTGTTTTTAAAAAGTCCTCTTATGATACCCCAAAAATGATGTTTGCACAGCAGAGCAAAATAGTAGTGGACGATCAGTGTAATACATGCCAGAAAGTGAGTATTGCTCAAGGCACTGGGAAGACTGAAAGATGAGCAAGCCGTGGTTCCTGGGCTCGAGTTGCCCACAAGGCAGTGTGGGAGAGGAACATTCGCGTCAGCAGCAGGATCCTGCAGACTGAAGAAGCATGTGCTAAGTAGAGGTACAAATGGCATGTGGTCAGGTGTCGAGGGGTGACCGTGAGCCAGAGGCTGGCCCCAGTAATTTGGTAGATTGTTAAGGTCTTTTTTGGAGGAAGTGATTTTTGAGCTGGGCTTTGAAGGTTAAGTATGATTTTGATAGACAAGCTCAGAAGAAAGGGCAGAAGAGGCCAAGAGAACGGTTTCGGTAGAATATGGAGCGTTTGAAGATACATTCATATCAGTAATGTCATTATTTACTCAACTTCTGCCACAGACATAATACATGGCATTTTCAGGTGCTTACAGAGTAAAACTGTTTATGTCCCCATAAGATAGGCAATCACAATGATTTTTTTTTTTTTTTTTTTTTTTTTTTTTTTTTTGGTGGTAAATCAACAGAGCTTGATGACGGATTAGATATTAGAAGGGCTTCTCGGAGGCACAAGGCTCTAAAACCATATTAGGCTTCTATCAGATTCATTTTACTTGTTAAAATAACAACGGGTGATATCGGACGTGTGTGAACTCGACATGTCAGTCCTATCAAACCACTGAATGACCATGAGCTTTCCAGTGGGGAGGCAGCGGGGTGCCAGGAATGGGGGCTCCAGTTCTGCCTCAGCATTTTATTCTGTGTTCACTCATGTATTCACTCGTTCATTTATTCCTATGGGCAATGAAGATGATCCATGTGCCCGAGCCAAGTGCTGGGCTGGCTGGGGGCAGGGGTGAGTGGAGAGAGAGAGAGAGGGAGAGGGGGAGAGAGAGAGAGACAGACAGAGAGAAGGGAAAGTCAAGGGCCCTGTAGCCTCCAGGAGCTTGTAGTACACGGGAGATATCACAGGAGAAGGTGATAAATGCCATAGTAAAAATAGCAACAAAAGGCTGTGGGAAAACGTAATATGTGCTCAATAAATGCTTGTTGCTAAAACACATAAACATCATGATCGGCAGTACCAGATATCACCAAGAGAACAAATCAGAGGGCTAAAAATATTTCTTTGGATTTGGCCAGTGGGTCTCAAAACACTTGTTCATGTCATGAAACCCATGGAAATTATGGTGCTTGCTGGAGAATACCATAGAATTTTGAAAGGGCTGAATATATAATTTTGAGCTAAATCAGAGAGCATCTTATGCTAGATTCTACTACAGGCATAGAATAGCAGACACCAAGTTTTAAGAAAGAAAACTTTATGAAACAAAAGCCTTAAATTGAGGATATTCTGTGAGTTAATTTTTTTTTTTTCTATGAATCGGGGAAAGCCTGCCAAGATTCTATTTTAGTGCAGGAAACCCTCAGTCCAGCTGGTAGAACACCAGGGATCCACAGGCGCATAGTTTTGGCAGTTTGAAGGTTGTTGATGACTCTAGCAAGGGCAATTTCAGGAGAGTAATGAGGCCAGAAGCCCGATAGAATTGGGTTGCATTTTCATGATGTCAACCAAGTATTTATTGAATGTCACAGGGGATACAGTGTGTGTGTGTGTGTGTGTGTGTGTGTGTGTGTGTGTGTTGGAGAAACCAGAACTGTCAAAGTCCCAGCCTTCATGGAGCTTGAAGTCATTCAGGGAAACAAACTTGTCACAAAGTAAATGTAAAGTGCCACTTATACAAGCAATAAAGTGGAGGTCCATGGCATTGTCAGGGTGTTTCATAGGAGGTCTGGGCCGCTCAGGGAGGATCTGGGAAGTCATCCTGGGGAAATGATAGTTCAGTAGTCCTGGAGAGTGAGTAGGAGAGAAGGAAGTGAGTGGGGTTTTAGACCTGAGAGAGGATATTCTGGGAATGGGGGAGGGTCTTGGCTAGAGCAGGCATAGCATTTTGAGGTGCCAAAGGCCAGTGGCCTGGGGTGCCTAGAGGGAGAGGGAGAAGCATGTGAGATGAACAGGAGAGGCAGGAGGGAGTTAGAACACTCAGTCTTATCAGCCACGGTAGGGATTCTGATGTTGATTCTACAGGAACAGGTAATCACAGAAGTACTTAAGCAGGAGGGTGATATAGTCAGATTTCCTACTTTAGGAAGATCTCTGTGGCTGTAGGGTGTGGACAGTATATTTGAGGTGGCCAAGGGAAGATCCGGGGAGACATCTCGAGAGATGGTTGTTTACATTGGGACATTTGTAGTGGAGAGAGAAAGAAGACAGAGTTGAGAGGTTTAGAAGTGAAATGGACAAGAAGTGATGGTTTGGTCAGAAGGGAGTTTTGGGGACGAGCCCTGGGCTCCCAGCTATGTAGCGGTGGATAGGGGTACCATTTCCTGACACAAATGACATGAGTTCAGTCTCGGCATGTTGTGCTTGAGGAGCCTTTGAACCATCTGGGTGGAGGGAGAGCGGCCAAGGGGATATATGGGCAGGAGTTTGAAGGAGAGGTCTGGGCAGGATCTATGCCCCCATAAGCTGTCAACATCCAGCTCCATGGCATGGAGGAGGCTGCCGAGGAAGGAAGGACAGGCTTAGAAGAGAAGGCCTGGGGTTAACTTCGAGTTAGGATGGGCCTAGAAAGGAAGCAGAGAAGGATGATCTAGAGAGATAGGAGAAAAGCCAGGAGTGGGA
Source organism: Panthera onca (assembly GCF_046562875.1). Lineage (NCBI taxonomy): Eukaryota > Metazoa > Chordata > Mammalia > Carnivora > Felidae > Panthera > Panthera onca. Next base: position 24,046,021 of record NC_138355.1, read on the forward strand.
AATGTCACGAAAACCAAGGGCAGAGTGTTTCTTGAATAAGAGAAGAGGAAGCATAGTCCATTATGATGAGGACCAATGAAAGTCCATTGGCTTCAGAAACAGAGATCACAGGTGATTTAAACAATAGTTTCAGGGATGTGATGGGCAAAAGTCAGACTGTAGTTGGCGGAGGGGGAAGTAGACACTGAATGTGCAAATAAGTCTTTCCAGAGGTTTGGAGAGGTGGGGTGGTTTTGTTCTGTTTTAATGGGGGACAGTTGAGCACCTTTACATGGCAGTGTGAAGGATCCAGTTGAATGGAAAAGCTATCGGTTCAAGGAAGGATAATTCATAATGTGAGGTCCCTAAGAAAAATGGGTGGACAGCATCAACCAAGCAGGTGGAGGGAATAGGCCTTAGGATGGAGAGGGGCCATGCTCTGGGATAACTGGAGAGAAGGAGGGGAGGAGAAGGCTCATGCCTGTTTGTTTTTATGAGATGGTGGAAGATGAGGATGTTTCCATCTGATGAAGAGAAGGAAGGATGGTAAGAGGGGAGAAAGGATGGAGGACGTTTACTTTAGAATGGGGGTGGTGAGAACAGTGAAGAGAGAAGGGGTGAAGACACTAGTCAAAGGTGATACTAGTCGAGCATGTATTAGCCGGGTGACATTGAGTCCATTTTCTTACCTGTAAAATGGGAATGATACCCACGATGCTTACCCTACAGAGTTCTGCCTGGCACGTAGAACACCATCAACAAAGGCCTGCTGCTGTTCTGACTTTTCTTCTCACCGTCAGTGGCTAGCCTAGTGCTGAACACATAACTGGGTTTAGTATGAAAGAGTCATCAACACTTCCAGGTACTTAGTACCTAAAATTTAGACGGACGTCTCTCCTTACACCACTTGTCTCCCTTCCATCTGTAAAGCACCAGCCTCTTACCTTCTCTAAGCAATTGGAAGCTTTTCTGCTACTTAATGCTTAGGGATTCATTTATATGTGGTGCTTAGCCAGGGCAGATTCTATTAGGGGAGTTAAGCATATGGACAGGGCACTGGGCCAGGGTGAGAAGAGACGAGGTTCAATTAATTCAAGAGCCCAATCTCCTCTGGCCTCATTGATACACAGAGGACAGAGCATCTGTGGGACTCACGCCTTCATCACTTTCCTAATATCCAGTGAAGCCAACTCTGAACCAGGCCTGTACCCGGGGCTGAGATACAGAGATGAATAGGAATGGTTCCTGCCCTTGTGATATTAATGTGATCAGATAAATGTTGTAATGGCTGCATCCCATGCTGGGGAGCATAGAAGAAGGAGCCCTTGGCTGTGCCCGGGCTAGGCACGGAGGGCTTCCCAGAGGAGGTAGTGTTTGAGCTGGAATGTGAAGATCAACATCTTTGTAGAGCAGAAAAGGGAAACAGACAAGGAGGAAACATCTTTGCAGGTAAAAAGGGAAGTCTTTGGGGCCTTCAAGGCGCAGTTAGGCCCGGGAAGCTCAGGAGACGGTGGGGGGAAGCAGAGACTGAATTTGGTCCAGCAACGTCAGAGCAGGAAATGCCAGGCGATGGGGAGGGGGTGAGATACAGGACGGCAGGCTGGTGTTCTGCCTCCTGGCCTAAGGACCTGGAATTGAACCTGTGGGAGTGGTAGAGCCACTGGAGGTTTCTGAACAACGGCAGAGTGATTGGTCAAGGGTCAGTGGCGGTAGTCTAGGCGAGGGTTGACCGCAGGACAGTTTCAGTGATATGGGTCCAAGGTATGGTCATTGCTAGTGAATGAGTGAAATGAAACTAAAAGCCAGTGGCATTAAGGAAGTTGTGGAAATACGATGCTAGGGCGTTTGGAGAGGCCATCTTTGTGTGTATTGAAACTTTCTAGGATGATGACAGAACCTTAAATGAAGGGGGACAATTGCTAACGTCCTCAATGAGTGAGGGAGAGGCAGTGGTGTGGTGAAGGATAGAGTGAAGAATAATCAAATATCACGGACCTCAAAGGGATAAGGATTTTGACAAGATAACAGAAATGAAACACTCTAGACTCTAATTCTGGAAAACAGAATAAACTCCTGAAAGGACTGAACCGTTGTTTATTTCCAAGGCGAGGGGGCCACCAAAAAACAGGTGGAATGTATTTCCAAGCTGCTGGACCACTGAGTACCGCTCGAGGACACCCTACAACATCACAGATGGGTGCCCGCCGGTTCGAGATCTCAGAAATCAGCTGAGTCCTCGTGATGGCACCACGATCCATGATGCTGTCCTTGCTGGAGTCCATTTCCCAGGCCCCTCAGAGAATCATTTCCAACATCTTTGCTGAGGTCTTGCTGATACCAAGCATGTCCTCTCGTTGTGGCAGAGGAGTTAGGCACCCAGCACCCTTCACCTCAGGGGGCTGACAGCTCAACACCAGATTTCTCTTAGCAGATGGGTCTCATTGCCCGCTTTCTTCTCTGCTGGGCATACTCTGTACCCAGTGTTGTGCTGGGGACATTGGAGGAATCAGAAAAATCCGAGACATGGTCCGTGGCCTCAAAGATCTCAGGGTCTAAATAGAAAAGCCGGGCTGGCACACCTGGGACAGCGATGCCCTTTGTTGTTTGGTTTAAGGGAGAGGTGGTTGGGTGCAGGAAGGAAAGAAGGTAGATGTACTGCAACTGTCTAGTCAAGAGTTGAGACACATGGAAAAGACAGAGTAAGGAACCTAAAATGACCTGCAGATTTTTGAATGTGGGGAGTAGGCCTGGCAAGTGGGGGTGCCGTTCTGAGAGGCAGGAAGTACAACAGAGGAGAGACTTGCAAGGGCGGTGAAGAGCTCTGACTTGAAAATGGACAGTTTGCAGGCTCATTTATAAATGACACAAGTAGATGTGGAGCTCGGTTGCCTTTGTTGATGTGACTGTATTAAGAGTAAGTGTTTTAACAAAGGGGAAAAAGTTAATGAGGAGGCAGATGAAGACAATGGTCATAAAAGGATGGAGAACGGATGTACTTTAGAAACATTTAAGGGATAAAGTGAGCAAGATTTGGTGGCTGAGTGGATTTGAGGGGAGAGGTGGAGGGGGGAGACTGCAGTGATTCACACACCGCTGGGCTTGGGGACTGGGGGGATGGTGGTCCCATTAATTAGGGGGAGAAAGGCGGGAAGGCAAGCACTTTGAGGGGGAAGAGCAGGTGAGATGATGGCGTCTGTTGGAGGCCATTCGAATGAAAGATTCCCGTAGGATGGCTAAGTAGACTGTGTCCAAGCGCCAGTTGGTGGTGCAAGTCTGAAAACCAGGCCAGCAGAGCTCATAGCTCTGTGAATTGCCCATGGGCAGGCGAGGGCCTAAGGAAGGCATGGGAGGGCAAGAATGGAGCCTTGGGAAGGATTCACGTATAGGAGGGGAGTGGTGTAGAGGGGACAGTCTAAGAGGGAATAGTCGGGATGGCATGAGTTGAACCAGGAGAGGTAGTGTGATGAGTGGTTGATGAGGAGAAAAGTTAAGGGATAAAGAGTTTCAAGTAGGAGTGGGTAGTCAACGTACATTGTTTGGGAGGGACAGCACGCGGGTCATTGGAGATCTTTGTCAGAAGTGATTTCAGAGTAGCCGGTGGGAGCTGGAGGCGGATTTCAGTGAGTTCGCAATGAATAAGTTATGAGAAAATAGAGAAACAAGTGTACAGAAACATTTGAGGAGTTTTGCTGTGAAGAGGCAGAGAAATGCAGCAGTATCTGGATGATTATCATCCAGATGTGGAGACACCAAGTTTAGGCTTTTTAAAAAATGTTTATTTTTGAGAGAGAGAGAGCACAAGCAGAGGAAGGGGTAGAGAGAGAGAGGGACAGAGGATCCAAAGCAGGCTCTGCACTGACAGCAAAGAGCCTGATGGGGGGGCTCGAACTCAAACTGTGAGATCATGACCTGAGCTGAAGTCAGGCACTTAAGGAACTGAGCTACCCAGGCGCCCCAAGGCTTTTATTCCTAGTGGCTTTGTTGGGAAAGAGAAGAGAGACAGTTGGGATAGTAGCTATAGGGGGATGTGAGGTGAAGCGATGGGTTGTTTTCAGAGTGGAAGGAACTGGATCATGTCCATGGGCCAAGGGTTTAGAGATAAGAGAGGAAGTGGGAAGCCTGGACTGGAAGGAGAGCGGGAGGTGGGTGTTTGACGGGGAGAAAGCTGCAGTTTCTTGGAAACAGGCTTTTCGTGGTTTAGGAGAAGAACAATAGAAAGAAAAAACCTGCTCCCCTCCCACCCCATCAGCCTTCCCCCCCACCCCACCTGTGTGTCTGCTCATGCTCCCACTTATCTCAGACCTACCCTTACGAGGTAAGTTTGAGTAAGTGTGAAGGACACGGAGATTCTATGTCTCCGTAGACACTAGAAAGAGTTCTTTCCTGCCCCTTACCTCTCTTCACCTCATTAGCCACTTCATCGGAATTCCTGGCCTTCTGCACATCCATCCATCTGTCCAGGACTGACTTGGAGGAGGTATGAATTGGTAGGGCCGTGCAGGGTGTTACCAGGTGGCAAATGGCCACTTCCCGGAGTTCCTTGAGTCCCCCGCCCCTGGGGCTGCTCCCGCACCCTCCCTTAGGGCATCCAGACTCCCCACAGTCCAGCGACCAAAGGGAAAATGCCTCCTCTTCCCAGCTCCAGTGCTATGGTGGGCATCAGTTCTGATCGGTCCTGATGTGCCCTGCCGGTTATGAAATAGGTTTAATAACACCCCTTCATCACCTGTCAGTTTTTCCACCCAGCTCCCTATGGAGGGAGGCTCACCGCAGACACTGAGCCAGGTGCTGGAGATAAAATGGTGAAGAACGCAGGCAAGGTTTCTGCCTTTGTGGAAACTACAGTCTTGAGCAGTATTTTCTTTTTTCTTTTCTTTTCTTTTCTTTTCTTTTCTTTTCTTTTCTTTTCTCTTCTTTTCTTTTCTTCTCTTCTCTTTTGTTTTCTTTTCTTTTTTAAAAATGTTGATTTATTTATTTTGAGATAGAGAGAAAGATCACGAGTGGGGAATGGGCAGAGAGAGAGAGAGGGAGAGAGAGAATCCCAAGCAGGCTCCACAAGGTGAGCACAGAGCCAGATGTGGGGCTCAGTCCCACAAACCATGAGATCATGACCTGAGCCAAAATCAAGAGTCCGATGCTTAACCAGCTGAGCCCCCCAGGTGCCCCCATGAGCGGTATTTCTCAGTCGAATCACCACTGACACTTCTTTGTTGTGGGGGGACTGTCCTGTGCATCGTAGGGTGTTAGGCGGGATCTCTGGCTTCTGTGCGCCTAGATGCTAGCTGCACCCTCCCCCAGTTGCGACAGCCGGAAATATGTCCAGACATTGCTGAATGTCCCGTTGAGGGACGGAAACCCCCTCCCCCCATTGAGAGAATAAAAAGTATTATCAAACAGCTGATCACAAAAATAAAAACACAATTACCAAGTATAAAGATACCCTGACAAAACATAAGCGTGTGCCATGACAGAGGAAGAAAGGAGACTTATTTTAGGTTCAGTTATAAAGCAAGGCTTCCTGAACGAAGTAACCCTGAGGCAGAAGCCTGGGGGCTGAGAAGGAGCCAGTCACACGAGGAATGAGGGACTGAACGTCCCTGGTGGGAGAAGACCCCAATACAAGAAAGGGCCCTGGCTGTTTGAAGAACAGAAGGAAAGCTCGTTGGCTGGGGCTTAGGGACCAAAGGGGAGAGCGGTGCGAGATGAGACTGGAAAAATTAGTAGGGACTAGATTATGCTGGGCCTCATAAACTGTGTGTTTTAAGAGTAATTCAAATATTTGTGCAGTGTTGTTTTTTTTTAATTTTTTAAAATGTTTATTATTTTGAGAGAGAGACAGAGCATGAGTGGGGAGAGGGGGAGAGAGAGAGGGAGACACACAAGCAGGCTTCAGGCTCCGAGCTGTCAGCACAGAGCCTGATGCTGGGCTTGAACTCACAAACTGTGAGATCATGACCTGAGCCGAAGTCAGATGCTCAACCGACGCCCCTGTACAGTGTTTTAAGTAGGAATGAGACACACCCAGGCTGATGTCTGAAGATCATCTGTCTGCTGAGTGGCAGTCAGTCGGAAAAGGACTAAGTGGCCGAGGCAGGAGATGGGGGGTAGCCTGAAGCCTGGCACTGGAGACAGAGAGATATAGATGGACTTGAGATTTGCCCCACCTGTTCGTGATGTCTCACATATTTTGGCCATACTCAAGGGTTGGCAGTACTGGTTCTGGGACTGCCTTTATTCAGTAACATTTATTGAGCGCCCACTGTATGCCCAGCATGTAAGACACTGGCCCCGTCAGCTCCAAGTCTTGTAGGGACACGGACACAATGCGATCTGGGTGCAGAGGTGCGTGACCCTATAAGCGTGAGGTGCCACGGAAGTCTGTGGAGGTGGCGCTGGTCTGACCTGGGAGCGGGGAGGGTCAGGGAAAACTGGAAGAGGTGACACCTGCACCAGTTGATAAGAAAAAAATCAGTGAATCGAGTGAAGGGAAGAACGCACATGCCAGGCTTCGCACAACCTGGCAGAGACCCGGAGGGTGCAAACAGCATGGCGGGGCAGAGGCAGAAGACCCAGGGCAGGGACAGGTGGAGGAAGAGGCTGGAGGGGTCGGCAAGGGCCAGACCATGACAACAAACCCAACCTTTGGGCCTCAAGGGCCAACTGACAGTGCGGTGAAAACAGGAGCCGATGCAAGTGTGGGGGTTCCAGTCTAGTCTCTTGCAGGACACCCGCTCTTGCCACCAGAGGGTCCTGTCAAAGTCTAGAACTGCTGAAGGTCTGCCGGTGTTCCTCTCATCTCCTTTGTCCCCCGAGGCTCCCCACAATGGCTCCCTAGTGTCATCATCCCACCGGAGCCTGGCACACCAAGCGACATGTACTTTCATTGACTGCCACCCTCTAAACCCCTTCACTCACGCTGCTCCCAAAAATCCGAAAAGAGAAAACACAAGATTTTTTTCTCACAGTGAAAGTGATGAATAGCAACGGACCTGTTTAAAATAAGAAGGAATTTCTCCAGTAAACTGGCAGCCGCTTAAAATGATGTCGGAACATATTTTACCTGAAAAGATATTCATGACGTATTGTTCGATCATAAGGTGGAGCGAGTACGGAACCCCAGGGAGCAGAAGCGTGTGCGGGTGTGTGGAGGAGAGGATGACAAAGTGTTAACTGTGCTTATCTCCAAGTGGACAGAAGCACAGGGGATTTTCACTGTGGGTGTTCGACTCACCTATTTTTAAAATTTTCTAGTATGAGATTATTTTATGATAAGACATAAACAACATACAAAGCTGCCCTGGGGGTCTGGTTGGCAGGGCTCCCAAGAGTCCTTGACCTCTAGCTGGTTACCCTGACTGCTCGTTGTAGACACGGCAGTATTTTTCTCCAGGAGGGCTGCAAGCAAGACTAACTCGTTACATGCTTTCCGTCCCGAGGATGACAGGAGCCAGGAAGGCATAAAGTCTTGTTACAATGACAGGCAGCCAACAGCCCAGCCGGTAGCCTTGATGTCTGTGTGTTTATTTATTAACGGGACTTTATGTATCCATCCTCCACAAGCTCCAGGAGCTCCCCAGCTGACTCTGATACAGATCATATTCTGAAAATGGTACAGCCCATCAGTCAGCATAAAGACAGGGCTGGCTCACCAGAGGATTAACACAAAAAGAACACTGTCCTAGGAAGCAAAATGAACTGGAAGGAGTATTGACTGGGGCACAGCGTTAGGAGAAGGGAGTGTGGGGGAACAAGCTGGGTTCTTCAGTCACTTTTCTTAACCTGTCAATTATTGAATGCCTTTTCCCTGCCAAGCATGGAGTCTGTTTCTGTATATACTTTCTCCCGTTTAAACTTCCCGACGGTTCTTTATTTTTAAATTTTTTAATGTTTATTTATTTTTGAGAGGGAGAGAGACTGAGAGCAAGTGGGGGAGGACCAGAGAGACAGGGAGACGCAGAATCTGAATCAGGCTCCAGGCTCTGAGCTGTCATCATAGAGCCCAACACAGGGCTCGAACCCACGAACCGTGAGACCATGACCTGAGCTGAAGTCGGATGCTTAACCGACTGAGCCACCCAGGCGCCCCTAAACTCCATGACACTTCTATGAGGAATGATTCCCCTGTTGAAACAGGCTCAGGGAGAATAAATAACTAGTTAACAGCAGCTTAGGTTTTAACGTAGCTGTTTTTTCACCGAACACTACCCCTGCCTACACCTCCCTGCTTGAAGAATTCTGCTTAAAGGCGGGGAATTTTAAAGCTTGGAAAATGCCCCATTGATTTGGGCTTAGAAGTTACTCAGCGTGCAGTAGATGCCAAATGCTCTTGTTGAATGGACGGAGGGATAGAGGGAGGGATGGATGAATGAACAAAAGAAAGCATGAGTTTTGAAAGGTCATATAATCACATAAAGGCAGAGAGAGATAATCACATTAGAAAGCTATCACCAAGATAGTTGCCACAAATGAATGTGGCCAGGATTCAATAGTACTTTCTGTTGCTTACCCAAGAGTTACAAGAGATGGCTGTAATGGGAGTAAACATCAGGAGAGTCATTTCTCGAGGGCTGGAGAGAATTGGGGTCATGTGGGTATGTGGGTCGGGTCAGTGCTGTCATGGTTCAGGGTGGGGAGGGGCTAGCCTGGCCGAGTTCCCGTGCACAAAGCTAGATGTCTGCTGTTCTCATTTGCAAATTGGTTACCAGGGTCCTACCGGGTCCTAGCAGTCTGCCTGGGCCTGCTCGGTTCTCAGGGCCTACGGACAGAGGAGCAAGGAGGCCTCAAACAGGGAAGCTTCTTGGGCCGCTTGGGAAGAGCAAGGCTTTATTTCTTTATTTTTTTCAAGGTTGCAGCAAACTGACGGCCTTCCTTGGCTCCAACGAAGAGCTGTTTTTCTCCACATGTGCCGCTCAGAGATTGGTTACTGGGCCAGCAAGTAGAGATTGAGGAAAACCTTGGTTCGCATCCCTTATCTCCTCATTCATCTTCCCTGCTGTGCATAGAAGCTCCAGTACTCCTTGTTCCAGCTTGGCAACGGGAGGGAAGGCCACAGCGTCCAGACTACTGTGGGAGCCTGGAAGAGAAATGGTTCGGGCAACATGTTGGTCTTTGTCTTCCGGGAGCTCAGTTTCCTCTCAAGGAGAATACGCGCTACCCGTGGGGTTACAGAGCCACGCTGTTGAATCATGAAAATCCCGTGAGCGAGGTGGCCGCGGGACACCGGGCTGGCTAGTTTCTTCTTCTGAAAGATGAGGCAGTTGGGATGGCTTCTGCTTTTTCCGGTTCCCCGTCTGCTCTAAGAATGTGTGATTCTCCAGTCTAATACGTCTGCTAAGGTTGATCAGGAAAGATCTGAAGGAACTGACTTAGGGTGCAGCACTTGGGACAGCTGCATCCCAGCCCCAGAGGGGACACACGGTCTCTGGTGAGAGGCTGTGGCAAGACCCATTTCACAGATGTAGAAACTGAGAGCCAGACCTACCCCCCCCCCCCCCGCCCCTGCCAAAAGCAGGGAAATCCCAATGTGTGGACCCCTGCAAAGGCTGCAGACAACTGCTTTCCCTGGTCTGAGAAGAGGGGCTTCCCCCAGAGGCCTCAGCCGGGTGTGTGGAGCAGTCTGAATTCCTCTCTCTGACCCTCCCTCAGACTTTGCCCCCCGCGCCGTGCTTCCTCACCAGCCCCATCCAGTTGGGGTTGGGGAACTGCTTTAAAAAATTATTTCTAAAAGATCACACACACACACACAGACACACACACACATGCTGAGTGAGCTCTTTGTATTTTATATGGGAAATCATAAATGGCTCTCGGGCTAAATGAAACCTGAACCAATCAAACAACTTTCCCAGGGGCTCAAAAGAAACAAGATTCACAGAACCGGCTGCCAGTCCTGCAGAAAATAGAGCTGATGGAGACACCCATGTGGGTGTCGGTTGACCTTGACAAGGGAAACACTAGCCAGTATTTTTATCTACCTTTTTTTCTCAGGACATTGGTACTGTCACATGCACTAGCAACAGGCCCCTGTTTCTTCTGATGCAGTGCTCCGGCAGCTCAAATTCTATAATCTCAAGGATTTCCTATTACATTTCATTTCTTTTCCTTTTATTTCTCTTCTGTCTTTCCTCTGTGGGAGACAGAGCATCAGCCTGTACCTCTGAAGCAATTAACTTGCCCAAGACTCTCCCAATTTTAGCCCTGAAGGTCTCACATCCAGGGAACCCGCTCAGTCCTGGGCAAACCAAGACTGTTGATTTCCCTGAAGGTACGTCACTGCTTCAAAAGAAACTCCTGGGGTGGGGAGTGTTTCCCAGCTCCCGTCTGGAGGCGGTCTCACATGGCAATCGTCCGTGCCAGGTAAGGAGCAGATCACTTGACCTCTCTGTGCCTCAGTTGCCTCATCTGTAAAAGGGGGACAATGATAATCTGCACCTGGAGAGGTTGCTATATGAAATCATGTAAATCAACACATGTATTTTGAAATAGTGCCTGTCTCATAGTAAGGGTCCAGTAAATGTTAGCCACGGTTATTATTCAGTCAGCATCTGCCTGTTGATAAACCTATCACAGGCCCTCAGAATTGATGGGATGCCTTCTTAGATTTCATCTCAGTGTCCCCACATTTATTTATTTATTTTTTAAGTTCATTTATTTTTGAGAGAGAGAGGGAGGGAGAGGGGCAGAGAGAGAGGGAGGGAGGCAATCTCAAGCAGACTGTGCACCATTGCAGAGCTCAGTGCAGGGCTCAAACTCATGAACCGTGAGATCACGACCTGAGCAGAAATCCAGAGTCGGAGGCTTAACTGACCGAGCCACCCAGGCGCCCCAGGGTCCCCAAGTTTAAATGCACTTTGTGCACTGTAACAAGTCCTGCTGTGTCCACCTCCCCTCTCTCTGCTTCCCCCTCCCAACTATGGGGACAGCTGCAGCTGGTTAAAGTTGTTTGGATTGGAGTGGGTTCTTCCCCGCTTCACCTGGGGCAGGGGAGGTGGGGCGTGATGTGTAAGTGCAGGACCTCAGGCTTGCTCACGCACACGAATCACCTGGGGATCTTGTTAAGTCTTGTTCAGCGTGGGTGCTGATGCATCCGACCGGAGATCCCGCATTTCCAACAAGCTACAGGGTGAAGCTGCTGGCCCGGGGACCACGCTGTGAGAGCAAGGCCACACTGTGTGTCAGCCTGTGTGAGTCTGGGCAAAAGCCTATGAAGTTCATGCTCATGTGAAGTTCCTAAGATGAGAGCATTAGTATGGGGTGGGGGGTTGTTGCTTAGATGTGCTCAAAGCGTTTGAGGAGAGCAGCTCAGGGAGCGGGGAAGCCAGGAGGCTGCCAGTGCCCTAGGCGGGCGTGGACACCTGTTGCGAGCAGTGGTTGCAGGTAGTTAATAACACTGGGTAAGGAAATGAGCTTTGGGAATTCTTTTGCTTATTTTAAATATCAGAGCTGGTTCGAGGCTATAGCTTTAATCATACCTTTCTCATTTGTGTCCCTGGATTTGCACTCTTGAATGGTGGACAGAAGGCTGTACTCCCCTCCCCCCAGTGCCCAGGAGTCACACGTGGTCAGTGTCAGGGACCCAGGGTGTGACTACAAGAAGGTTCAGAACTACTGCCTGAAGGGACCCAAGTCCCCAAACGAAGTTGGGCCCCCAGGCCCTGACCCAACACTCCTTCACAGTGACATTGTCTGGGAGGGATCTAATACTCCCTCAGCCATCTTGAACCTGACCTGTGAGAGCCACCTGGCACTTATACCTCCAGTTGGGATGGATCGACCCAACTCTCCCAAATAATCTGAGTACCCAAATGAACATAACCAGTGACCTTCGCGTTTGAGACACCTTTATTCCTTTTTCAAAGCCTTGAACAGAATCCTCTCTGCCATTCTTCTCCCAGCTGTCTTCCCTCAGAGTCCCTGTCAGACACCGACACAATGTTATCACCTGGCCGCGGTCATTTTGTTCTCTGCTCTCTGGCCTGCGCAGATTCCAGACGAGCCTTTTCAGAAGAGGTAGGAGAGGGGCTCCGGGGGGCTCAGTCAGTTAAGCGTCCGACTTCGGCTCAGGTCATGATCTTGTGGTTCGTGAGTTCAAGCCCCGCGTCAGGCTCTGTGCTGATGGCTCAGGGCCTGGAGCCTGCTTCCGATTCTGTGTCTCCCTCTCTCTCTGCCCCTCCCCCACTCGTGCTCTCTCTCTTTTTCTCAAAAATAAATAATAAAACATAAAACAAAAAAAAGGAGAGGTAGGAGAGATGGAACCAGACAGGCAATTCTGCCTGCTGTTGCCTGGATTCCCTTAGGCCAGGCTTGTGCTAATCTGAAAAATAGCTTTAGGATAATGCACACTAAAAGCACTCTGCAGACCCTGGTGCCCTGGGAAGAGATTCGGGGACTCAGTATTGCCAGCTCCCTGCCCCCCACGACCGCTGTCAGCATCTACGCACTTTTAATCTCCCACACGCCTAATAGTGTGGTACACATTTGTATCTGTCACTTCGGATCCCCCCGCATGGCTGCTCCCGGCCAGCTGGGCTTTCTCCTTTCTTCCCAGAATGTTCCCCGAGGACAGCCCGGCCCCAGATAAGGGATTCCACTTTCTTTTGTTTCTCTTACTTGCTGAACCCCCCCACCCCTTGGCCCCAACAAGTACCTTACAGAGCCTGCCCGGTGCCCTGGCGCCCCGACCCGCAGCCTCCTGTTTCCTCCCGGATGAGGCCGAAGTAGAGGAGTTTCCAGACAGCTTCCCTCCTGCCTCACTCTCTGAAGGAGCGTAGCAGTGTTCTGATGTGCCTCCCAACCCGGCTCAAAGCAACAGCTCAGGATTTATCACACCCCACCAACTCCTACTAGGACGGGCTGCAGAAGCATTTTATGGTTTTTCTTGTGGTGAAAACCAGAGCATAAACTTTACTCTCCTACCTCTGCTGAGCGTACAGTTTCGTAGTGTTCAGTGTATCCGCACTGTTGTGCAACAGATCTCTAGACCTTTTTCATCAAGCAGCACTTAAATTCTATACCCACTAAACACGGATTCACCTCCTCCCTTCCCCCAGCCACCTTCCTACTTTCTGTGACTTTTGACCACCTCAGATACTTCACATGAATGGAATGAATCATGCAGTATCTGCCCTTTTGCACCTGACTTCTTTTGCTGAGCACGATGTCCTTGAAGTTCATCCGTGTTGTGGTCTGTGAAGGATTTCCTTTTTGAGGGCTGCGTAATATTCCACTGTGCAGACGCACCACACAGTCTTTATCCGTTCATCTTTCTGTGGACATTTGGGTTGCTTCCTCAGTTTTTTTTTAACCCCTTATTTTGTAGCTAGTCACCGCATAAACGTTTAGACTTACCTAAGGCCACGCGGCCAAGGAGATGTGTGCTTGCTCAGGATTTTGTGTCGTTTCCGTGGTTTTGGCATCAGCATGTGGGAGGCTCTGGTCCAACCCGAGTTGGCTAAAATAGGATCTCCAAGAATTTTACAGGCCACAGAGTCATGTGATGACATCCAGGCAGCACGGTCCTGATGACCGTGTGCCTGTGTGACATCTGGCTTTGGTCTGACATGGCCAAAGGCTCTGTGTGTATGGATACTGGAGTTTTTAATCAAATTATGCAACTGTTATTAATTTGTTCAGGTATGCTAACGATACTGTGTTATTACAGGTTTTAAAAAGAGCTACTTCTAGGGGGCCGCCTGGGTGGCTTGGTGGGATAAGCATCTGACTTTGGCTCAGGTCGTGGTTTCAAGGTTCGTGAGTTCAAGCCCCACGCTGGGCTCCGTGCCGACAGCACAGAGCCTGCTTCAGATCCTCTGTCTCCCTCTCTCTCTGCCCCTCCCCTGCTTGCATTCGCTCACTCTCTCTCAAAAATAAACATTAGAAAATAATTATAAAAATAATTAAAAAAGAACTACAGTACTTTAAAAAATGCATACTGCGGCATTTGTGAAATTAAATGTACGGTGTCTAAGATAATATGCTTCAGAATAATCAGTAGAAGGTATGGATGAAACCAGGCTGGGGTTTCATATATTACTCTCTCTACTTTTGTATATGTTTTCAGTTTTCTATAATAAAATGTTTTTAATCTTAAAAACATTTTTTTAAATCTTACATTTGGATAGGGCCACATGTACCCACTCTCCGGGAACTTAGCAGATTATTGCTGAAACAGGAGCGGTTCGGGCCATTATCAATTGTATGCTGTAGAGAATAAAATACCGCCACCATTGGGCAATGTGAGAACAAAGAGAAACCCTGCTGGCTGCGGGGGTGGCTTCTGTGTGTAGTCACAGACAGAGCTGTGAGTGTACGAGGAGCTCATCAGATTTCTTTACTGGAACAGCACAGGCCCTGGGCTCTGGCGTCCTTGAACCCGGGGGGCTTCTCCACCAGACCTTCCCCTCAGCAGTCACCAGCTTCCTAACTTAAAAACGTTTGGCCACAGTAGGAAGTAAATATGTTTGTCCATTTATATACGCGTTCATTCGCCCATCCCTAGTTACTTCCTTTTCTAACCACCTTCGTCCAAGCATCACCAGCTATGGCTGAATTTACCTCCTGAATACCTCCAACCTGCCCACTTTAACCCCTGGCCCCTAGCCAAGTCCCTGCATCAGCATCGCTTAGCTAGGTAGTGCAACATCTCCTAATTGCCCTCCTTCTCCACACTCTGCCCCTTCCCTTCCATTCTTGGGTTAGATCTCGTCACCCAACCCTGCTCCAGAAAAACCCAGAAAGTCTTGCGGGTGCCTGGGTGGCTCAGTTGGTTAAGTGTCCGACTTTGGCTCATGTCATGATCTCACAGTTTGTGGGTTCGGGCCCTGCGTGGGCCTCCACGCTGACAGTGCAGAGCCTGCTTGGGATTCTCATTCTCTCTCTCTCTCTCTCTCTCTCTCTTTCTCCCTCTCCCTCTCCCCCTCCACCTCTCTCTCCCTCTCTGACCCTCCCCTGCTTGCGCAATCCCTCTCCCTCTCTCTCAAAAAATAGACTTAAAAAAAAAAAAAAAAAGCCCAAACCCAGAAAAGTCTTCCCTCTGCCCTCAGATGTAGTCCAGACTGCAGTGGTGCTTCACAGAGTTGTTGGGGACGTGACTCTCCAGTCTGTATGCACCCCCACCCCTGTTTCCCTGTGCCCCAGCCTCCCTGAGTTCTGAGTTCTTTCAGTTCCTCGGGACACCATGCTCTTTCTCACATCCGGGCCTTCGGACATGCGGTTCCCTCTGCCCCGGATACTCTCTCTTCCACCACTGCCTTCTTAGTGATTCGCCATGGGAGGGGCTCAGTTAACCTCGCCAGCCCCCGCCCCCCAACGTTCTTGCTGTCTCCCCCTCCCCCCGCCGGAAGACTTGCCCAGTTGTTGGTGATCCTGCAGGGAGCACATCCTGTAACTGCCCCCCCTCCCCCAGTGCTTTCAGCCCCACTTACTGGAGCTGCGCCGTCCGTATTTTTTGAATTGACAGAATGCATTTGACTTGAAAGCAAGGAGAAAGGAAGCAGAGTACATTGCAACAAGCGGGTTGCAGTATCTCTGCCCGCAGATCCCCTCGTGCTCCGTCAGGCCACACACATTCCCCGGTCTGCTGATCAGAGGCGGATTCCAGTTGCTGCTGGAGGGCCTGCTGTGTCTCTTGTGATCTCAGCTCCCCATGTTCGCAGCATCCCCCCACCCCCCACCCTTGGCTCCGGCCCCACCACGCGCGCGGGACCTCACACCGTGCCCCCTGCGGGGGGGGGGGGGGGGGGAGGAGCTTGTCCCCTGGGTCCACAGTCCCAGGCCTGGTGGAGCTTCCTGACCTGGTGCGTGTCCTGTGCTTGCAGCCCCGTGGTCACCTCTGCGCGCAAGCCTCACCCAACACCAGGGGCCCCACCTGCCCCTCAGATGCTCAAAATCCAGCTGCCTTGACTTCCTGCCCTCTGGGCCTTGCCACGGTCCTTCTCTGAGAGCGCAGCCCCTGTGGTCTCCCCTTTGCAGGGTTTCTGTCCTTCCCGCATTCTCTTGTCGTGTCTCTGAAGTGTCCCTCTGGCCTGTGTGTCTACCTCACCCTTTCCTCCCTCGCTCGGGACCCTGTGCCCTCCCTGCCCCCATTTTCCTGGTATCTTTGGTCTGCCCCCCTCTTCCCCGTGTTCCTGTTCTCTCCTGTCTATGCCTGTGTTTGGATGTTTTCCCTTGTAAAGCTCTCCCTGCCCTTGTGACCCCATAAGCTCACACCCTGGCTCTCTGCCCCCTTTCCTCCCCAGGGGAGTGTCCCCACCCCCGTGTCGTCAGCTGTCCACTCCTCACTCCCTGTCACCTTGGCACTCCCCATATCGAACCCCGGGTCCTCAGGAGTCTCCTTGACCTGTGTGCCACCCGGACCCTGATCCCATCCTCTTCTCTCGGATGTTCTCCTCAGGCTCCCTGGCTCCACGTCAGCCTGCTTCTGTCCTTGTCCACACTTTCTGACTCATCTGCTGGCGTGTCCCCATCTTCCCAACCTCTGAGAGTAAGTTTCTGTGAGACTCCGTCCTCTGCCTGTCCTGTCTACACAGATGCTCCAAAAGACCCTTCTGTGCTCTTATTTGGGATTTCAACGTTGTCAAATGGGCTAAACTCCACGGCTCCCCTCTGAATGGCGGCTCCTCCGGAGTTTCTCCTTCCGATAGCAGAACCGCCCTCCTTCGGCACCGTCCTCGGCTCCCGTCTGTCAGCCTGCAGGCCCCGCACTTCCACTGTCCCTGAGTTCCTCTTGGGTTAGTGGAAGCCAAGCTCCCCTCTCTCCTGCCCTCCGTCCTGTTTCCAGTCTTCATGTTGCCAGCGCACTGTTCACTCTCCAGGCCCCTGGACCAGCAGCCTCAGCATCACCTGGGAGCGCATACTTTCAGGTCTCATTCCAGACCCGCTGCTTTAGGAGCTCGGGGTGGGGCCCAGCAGTTTCTGTGGGGTGATTCTGATGTCCACTAAAGCTGGAAAACCACTGTCCTAAAACACAGCACTAAACAAGCTTCTCCTCTGCCTAAAAACCTAAAATGCTTTGTTTACTTAGGATTCGTTTCAGCTGGATTTAACAACAAAAGCAGTGGCTTAAACAAGATAGAAATCTATTTCTGACTTAAGAGAAATCTGGCCATCGGCAGTGCAGGGCTGCTATAGCAGCTCCATGGTGTCATCAAGAACCCAGAGTCCTAGCTTTCTGTTTCAACTCCTGGAACATGGCCCTCTTGTCATCAAGCTTCCTCATGATTCAAGATGGCTGCTAGTGCACCAGCTATCGCATCTTCCTAGAGATAGCATCAGATCCCACAGGTTAAGGCTTAGTCACAAGACTAAGCTTCCCCCAAAATTCAGATGCCATTTTCAAGTCCACATTGTCACCTGTGATTCTATAGATTGGAGGTTCCATCGACCCTCTCCTTGTGGGTCCATCAATTTGCTAGAGCAGCTTACAGAACTCAGAAAAATATTTTACTCGCTAGATTACTGGTTTATTGCAAAGGATATTAAAGGATACAAATCGCCAGCCAGATGAAGAGATACATAGGCAAGGTGTGGGGGAAAGGGCTCACAGCTTCCTTGGCCCCTCTGAGCCCACCTCTCTCCCCAATCTGTTCATCAGCCTGAATCCCTCTCCCAAGAAGTTGGACTGAAAGTCCAGCCGTTTGATCACAGGGTTGGTTCCCCAGGCAGCCAGCCCCATCCTTTGGTTGCCTAGGGGCTTTCTAGAAGTTACTCTATTAACGTAACAAAAGACACTTCTATTGCTCTCTTAGGAAATCCTGAGGGTTTAGGAGCTTTGTGCCAGGAGCTGGATGAAGACCAAATTTACATTTCTTGTCATAAATCACAATATCCCACATCCTAATACAGACCAGGAGGAATAGCAGAGGAGCCAAGGGGAGTACTTTTCCAGCTGAGTCCCTTTCCAAGCTTTAAGCAGCCTTCCCATGAGACCCAGATAACACTGTCACTTAAGTCCAGTTGGTCAGACTTTTGTCCCAAAGCCACATGAGATTCAAGGGAGGCTGGGAAATGCAGTTTTTGTTGTGGGTGGCAGAATGCCCGGCTAAAAATTGAGGTTCTTTCAAAAGGTTACCTCCTGTATGATTCAATTTATATAACATCTTCGAAACAGCAAATTTACAGCAAAGGGTAACAGATTAAGAGTCTCTAGGAGTTGGAGAATGGGGAGGGAGGGAGGTGATTTGGGCTGTCAAACGGTAGAACCAGGGATCCTTGTCATGTTACTGCTCTGCATCCTGACTGTGGCGGTGGTCACCTGTTTCTAGACATGTGATAAATTTGCATAGAACTAAATATACATACGCAAACATGCATGCGTTCAAATAAAACCCGTGAAACCTGCACGGCACTGGATTGTATCAATGTCAGTTTCCTGGTGTGATGTTGCACTATCGTTTTGCAAGATGTTACCCTTCTGGAAAAGTGGGGGAAGGGATCTCTATGAAAAATTCTAACTATAAGTACTTTCTTACTATTTCTATAACTTATAAATTTATGGTTTTCTCAAAAAATTTAAGAACAAATTGAAGTTCTATTACTGATGAGGAAGGAGAGATGTTAAAAGCAACAAGTGGTCTCTGCTGTAAACCGAACCCAGTGTCCTGCTGTAAACAGTACCAGCTTATTAGCATAATGAGGACTTTTAAGATCCCACAGTAGGGTGCCTCCTGAGCAGCCCATACCTTGCCCGTGTGGGGGAGGAAAGACTCTCCTCTTACACTCCTTAGTTCAATAGCTGGGTCTAGGAAACAGACAGACAACAGGCAGATTACCAAAAGGCATACAAATTTATTAATTTTTAATATTTTGTGCACGGGGACCCAAATATTACATCACAGGGGGAAAAAAGTGAATACACCGAAAGTCTGTGAGCTTTAAGAGCTTATATACAGTCTTTTTTTTTTTTTTTTAAGGTTTTTTTTTTTGTTTTTTTTTTTTTTTTTTTTGGAGAGAGGCAGAGAGCATGAGTGGGGGAGGAGGGCAACGAGAGAGGGAGACAGAGGATCTGAAGCTGGCTCCGTGCTGACAGCAGAGAGCCTGATGCCGGGCTTGAACTCACAAATGGTGAGATGGTGACCCGAGCTGAAGTCTGATGTTCAACAGGCTGAGCCACCACCCAGGGGCTCAGAGTTTATATACTGTCTTAATAGGGAAGAGGAATGGGGAACTGAGGGGAGAGTAAATGATTTTGGGGAAAGACAAATGGGCCCTTAGAAAATAGATGGAAGCTATGAGAGTTTGTGATAGTTTGCATGTGGTGTGGACTTCTAGTTCCTGGGATGAGTCAGTCTTTCCTGGTTGGGGAAACTCCAGGAAGGGGATTTACGACTACTTAGTTCTTGTTGGATGATCTGTCTTTAGGCAGGAGTTCAGAGAAGGCCCCTATGTGCACCTGCTATTCTCCAAGTGCCTTCAGCTCAAAAGAATCCATATACTAAAGTGGCATATTTTGGGTTGGTGTCTCCGGAACTCCTTCACCAGGTCAGTGTCGTGTGCCTTAAAGCGTTAGCCTCTAGAGGGCAGGCCCCAAAGGTGTGCACGGATTTGTGAAGCATTTACCTCTTCACCCGAATAGAGCCAGTGAGACAGATTTTCCTATCCTTCCAGAAGTTTCCATTCTGAGAAAGCACCAAGATCCTTAGGTATGGCGCCATATGAAAATGGAAGAGAATGAAATGGACGAGAATGAAAATGGCCTTTTCTGGAGGAAAGGGGCAGTGAGCAGAGAGGGGCTGTTTAGGTCCGTATGTTGCCGCGGTGACTGCAGTGAGGGGGAAGGAAGGGCTGAAGCATATTTTAGCATGACTTTAAAGAATTCTGTCCTGTCATCTTCCACCATGTTCTGGTGCTCCTTGCTTAAGGCATTGCCCAGCACCAGCTGCTTTCTCGCCCCAGGGCGGCTTTGCTGAACTTGACTGTGCCCCTATGGGAAGGAATTAAACTGCCTGTCAGGAGCTTCTGCTCAACCAGAATCCTGCCCAGAGGCTTCTCCTGGCAGCTCTTTGCTCTGCCCCAAGAGGGGCAGAGGGAGGGCTGAGGTGGGCTGGGGAAGGAGGGCTGCCCCACAGGAATGGGTGTCTAGGTGGCTGAAGAGAGACAGGGATGGGCATCTGGGGCAAGAATAAAGGGGTGAGGCACAGACCGGGAGCCGGAGAAGGAGGGCAGAGTCAGGCAGAGCTGGCATCAAAGAGCGAGTGTGGACCGAGAACAGGGATGCCGGCCCAGCACGGCTCTCCTTGGCCCTGAGGGCAAGCACATTGCAGGGCAGGGGCTGCTGGCTGCAGGGGCTGATGGCCAGGCCTCCTGGGCCTCCTGAACCCATGGACTCGCTGTGGGTGGGGGAGGGTCCAGCGGTGGGCTTTGGGAGGTTCCATGAATTGCCTGAACTTGTCGGCAAAATTCCGTATGTGCTTTTTTTCTTCAGGAAGGGTATCCATGGCTTATGTTAGATTCTCAAAGGGATCCATAAACCCCTGAATGCTGAGAATGATACCCAATAGCATCAAGAAAGGGAGATTTAGAGGAGGAGGAGTAAGGGAGGGTGTGTAGGTAAGGGCCAGGTGAAGCAGACAAGTAGCCAGAGTAGAAAAGCTTGCGAGGAAGTACTTAGCTGTGGCTTATAGGCTGAGCGGGTGCAAGTAATGCTCACTGCTCCCCCCTCTCCGTCCCCCATTCCCCGTGGGGTTAGCGGGCCTGCCCTGCTCTCAGTCTGGGAGGAAGTCATGGCCAGGGCAGCCAGGAGCCTATTTCCATGCCCAGGTCCTGGAGGAGCCCTTCTCCATGTTGGCTCTTAACTTCAAGTTCAGGGAGACTTCCCTGAGGCCCTAGACCTGTCTGTTCCCATAGCCCCCTGCACTTCCTGTCAGAGCCTGCACACTTGTAATTGTGGCTGGTTCCCTCTTCAGGGGATCCTTGCCTGTCCTGCCCACAGTGCAGCCTCCCCCACCCCCCAGCCCCAGTCCCCTGGCCCAGTGCCTGACCCATGATAGACACTCTATATTCAATAAATACTAATTCAATGGATCGATAGATAAATCTATAAAAGAATGTCTTGTCTTCTGGGTGAGGACACGACACCCCGGGAATAGTTTGAGGGCCCTTAGAAAAATAGCTGAAGCTGACCTTTAAGCCAGAGGGAAAGAACGGGAAAACAAGGTGAGCCTGACTTTGTGAAGTAACCCTATATAGAGGTTCATCTTAATTCTACCCACAGTGGATATACCGTGTGGGGTCCTGGCCCCGTAAGTTTTATTCTCATCATTCTTTGCTACGAGTTCAAGAGCGGATGAGGCTGCATGGATTGATGGGGGTGGGGGTTCATTAGGGAAATAATTAAGTGCGAGGGTAATAGGTGAAACAGGTGAGTCATAGATTCAAAATACAGAAGCCTACACTTGTTTGTGGCCTAGTCAACCAGTCCACATCTTAGGAGCACTTATTGTGGACTGAAGGCATTAAACCAGCGCCAACCCTATGCAGGAATCGCAAGAAAGAGAAATGACCTACGAGGGCCCTAACGTTCTCTTACGGGCCACTCACCCCTCCGCTCTGCTCTCTAAGGAAGTCCGCGTGTGCGCGTGGGCCCTGGCGAAGCTCTTCCGCTTCCGGGAGAATGTCAGCCCTCCCCTCTGCTCTGTTGATTGCCAAGCTGTGACTTGGCCTTTAATTGGCCACACTGTTGATCTAACCTCCAAGTTTTTCTGTTTAATTTATTGAAGTTCACATCACATAAACATTTTTAAAATATATATATTAATTTTTTTTTTCCAGTTTATTCATTTTGAGACAGAGAGAGAAAGAGAGCGAATCCCAAGCACTGTCAGTGCGGAGCCTTACGCAGGGCTCAAACTCACAAGCTGTGAGATCATGACCTGAGCTGAAATTAAGAGTCAGATGCTTAACCGACTGAGCCACCCAGGCGCCCCTTAATATATGTTTTTTAAGTTTTATCTATTTATTTTTTTGGGGGGGGGGGCACATGTGCGTACAGAAGGGCAGAGAGAGAGGGAGAGAGAATCCCAGGCAGGCTGCACACTGTCAGCATGTAGCAGGATTCTCGCACAGAGAGTCATGACGCAGAGGCTTTTCTTTTTCTTTTTTTTTTTAATTTTTTTTTTTCAGTGTTTATTTTTGAGAGAGAGAGGCAGAGCACTAGCAGGGGAGGGGCAGAGAGAGAAGGAGACACAGAATATGAAGCAGGCTTCAGGCTGCGAGCTGTCAGCACAGAGCCTGACGCGGGGCTCGAACCCACGAACCGTGAGATCATGACCAGGGCGGAAGTCGGATCCTCAACTAACTGAGGCACTCAGGCGCCCCCCAGAGGCTTTTCTTTTTAGGAAGCAACTTTATTTATGCTGGCACTGCTCAGTTGAGTTTGTACCTGAAGAACTGAGCAGCCCCGAATGCCACATGGCATAGTTTTTCATACGTTTTTTACTTTTTTATTCCCCATATATGGTCACACACAAATATGTAGTCTGATTAAGTGGTCTTATGTTATAAGGTCCTGAGGGATGTTACATACGCATATAACCAGGTTGCCTTGAGGGTTTTTTTTTTTTTTTCTCCCTTAGGGAGGGGTCCTACCACAAGCACAGAGCCCAACGCAGGGCTCGATCTCACTGTGAGATCATGACCTGAGCCGAGATCAAGAGTCATCCGCTTAACTGACTGAGCCACCCGGGTGCCCCTAAAATAACCCTTTTGTTGAAGTGTGAAAGTCAGAGGCGTTTAATGTATTCACATTGTTGTGCGATAACCATTCCTGTTCAGTTTCCATTAGTCCAAACTAAAACCCCATACTCATTAAGCAGTTTCTCCCCAATCTGGGTCCTGTGTCTATGGACTTGCCTATTCTGGAAATAATCATGTAATATGCAAACTTTTGTATCTGGCTTTTTTCACTTAACGTAATGTTTTTGAGGTTTATCTGTGTTGCAGCATGTATCAGAATGTAATTCCTTTTTATGGCTGAATAGTATTCCATTGTATGAATGTGCCACGGTTTTTTACCCATTCATCCATTGATGAACATTTGGGCTGCCTTCATTTTTTGGCTCCTGTGAATGGTGATTCAGAGAACACGGGTGCACGTGTATTTATGCGGGTACCTGCTTTTCGTTCTTCTGGGTACATACCTAATAATGGAAACCCTCTAAGTTGTCGCCCCAAAATTTAACCATGAATTTAAATTCTTCTGGCAAATGCTTACCCGAAGCTCAGTGAGGAGAAATATTACTCATGACAGGTTTTTAAACTTCAGTTTCTTGATGCAAAGCCCTTGTGTCAAACAGCTGACCCCAAACTCTAAGATAGGAAACAGAGACGCAGATGTGCTCCGGGTGAGGCAGACGAGGAGGCCAGAAGCGCCGGGAGATCAGCCTCCACACACCTCCCCTCTCCTCCATGTGCCCCCGAAGACCTGAGGCGGGTCCCCAGGCCTCCCAGGCTCTGGGTGGCAGCCGTCAGAGCCACTGCTCCAGATGCCCCGAACTCCAGGTCAGGCTGGCCTGTCAGAACTGAGGATGTGAACACTATCACCTTCCAGTATGCTTGCTTTTTATTTTTTTATTTTTTTAATGTGTATTTATTTTTCAGGGAGAGAGAGAGAGAGAGAGAGAAAGACAGAGCACAAGCAGGGAGAGGCAGAGAGAGAGGGAGACACAGAATCCGAAGCAGGCTCCCAGCTCTGAGCTGTCGGCACAGAGCCCGACAGGGGGCTTGAACTCACAAGCTGTGAGATCATGACCTGAGCCGAAGTTGGACGCCCAACCGACTGAGCCTCCCAGGCGCCCCCACCCCCCCCCCCCCCGGCCCCCAGTATGCTTTCTTTCAGAGATTTGTCTTGGGTGTTAGGCCCTCACACTGCCCTGGAAGATACAATAAGAAGCTGCTTTTTAAAATATATGTGACGATATAGTGACAGCTTTCCCTGGTAGATGTCAGTCTCCCCTTTAAGGGAATTCCTCTCAACTTATGCGACAAAGAACTGAGCCCCTCTTCAGCTGGGATTTGTTTTAACTGACCCTATTTCCCCTTTGGCTTTGGTCGCTGAGAAGCTCAGAGTTAAATTTGTAGCCCACTTCCAGCAATTCTGAATACCCACTGCTGGCTGGACACACGCTGCTATGGGACCCTCCTTGCTGTCTTTATCTACTTAATTTTTTTTCTACTGTATGGTATGGGTTTCTGAAGCACCCGCAATTCTTTTTGGGTTCAGCTAAGATGTGAAGAATCATGTTCTCGTCTTGGCAGTCTTGAGTATACATGGCCTCGCACCATTAGCTCTGAGTACAGAATCCCAGCTGGTCCAGGTAAGATCATGAGGAGGCCAGAGCAGCCTCTTGACATTCTGCTGGCCCTGGTTCCCAAACAGGAGACACCACCCAGGACAGATCAGGTGAAGGTGGTCCCAGGGCCTTACCCATTCCTGATCAGTTTCAACAGACCCTCCACACCTACTGTGAACAGCATTTATGGAATAAAATACCACATAAGGACGGCCTCAGGCCACTAGGAATTCCAGAGGGCGGGATAGCACGCAGGTAAAAGACTGTGGTTAGGACATAGAAGTGGAGTATCACATGCCCCAGGAACGAAGGGGAGGAAGAGAATTTTCTGACCGTGGGATGTGAAAAAAATGAAGATATTATCTGGGTTTTCTGACGAGTGGTGACAGGAAGGATAATAGCATTCCAGGCAGGGGAAATTGGCTTATAGACAGTTTTAGGGGAAGGTACATAGATCAGTGTAGCTAGGACACACTGTAAACTCAGGGGTATGCAGTTAACACACGTGTGCAAGGCTGTTTACGTGTGTGTGTGTGTGTGTGTGTGTGTGTGTAAGGTACTCAGTGTCAAGCAGTTTGTAGGGGGGTCAGATACTGCCAGCACCAGCTGGTAACACTGCCCTTTTAAACACTGTGGGCCACCTGGGTGGCTCAGTCGGTTAAGCCTCTGACTTGAGCTGAGGTCATGATCTCACGGCTCAGGTCACGATCTCACACACGGGGCTCTGTGCTGACAGATCGGAGCCAGGAGCCTGCTTCGGATCCTGTGTCTCCCCTGTCTCTCTGCTCCTCCCCTGCTTGCACTCAGTCTCTCTTGCTCTCAAAAATAAGTAAAAACTAAAAAAAAATGTTTTCAACATTGTGAGGCAATAACAGACCAGCCAGCCAGGCGCATGCTTGATGGCTGTGCATCTCAGGCTCTGAGGTAGAGTCCCAGGGCTTGGGGACGAGGCTCAAGAGCAGTTGTTAGACCCAAGAGGGCAGCGAGTGTTAACGTTTTATCCCAGAGGTGGGAAGAACCTTTACAGGGTTTAGGCGGGAGAGCCACGCAGTTGCATTTTGGAAAGTAGCTTTCAAAACCGAATGCTGTCAATATATACTTATGTATTAAAAAAGAATATAAAATATGAACAGCAGTTATCCTAGGTATTAAGAATCTGGGTGGTTTTTCTTTTCCTTATACTTTTCTTTATCTCTACCAA
Organism: Panthera onca; assembly: GCF_046562875.1. NCBI lineage: Eukaryota > Metazoa > Chordata > Mammalia > Carnivora > Felidae > Panthera > Panthera onca. The sequence continues at coordinate 24,071,485 of NC_138355.1, forward strand.
TGTTTATATTATTAGAAAAGGAGTCAGTAAAAGTTATATCAAAATAAACACTTAAAATATTTTATACTGGCAATAGTCTGCGAGGAGTCACAGGCTCTGTACGAGGGTATTGGTAACGGGAGTAGAAAGAGGGGTTGGATTTGAATATTTTGAGGAGGAAGTTAGCCTAGGGGCAGAGGAGAGAGAAAGAGAGAGAGAGTGACAGGGAAGAAGGGAGGGAGAGAGAGAAAGAGAAGTGGGATGGATGCATGGGTGGATGGGTGGATGGGCTGGAGCGGTCAGGGTCAGGGTCAGGGTCACACCTTTACTTTGTGGTAAGGCACCCCTGAAGAGCCCAAGTGCCTCCTTGGCCCATCAGTGTTCCTGATCCTCTGGTACTTTAATGAGAACTAATAAGATTGGGGACTGTGGGTGGCTCTTTGCTGAGACAGACAGATGCTTCCTCCCAAAGGCCTTAAAAGCCCCAGTGGGACTTGGTTAGTGGGTCTCAGAGATGGACAATGACAAGACAATGTTTCAGCTAAATGAACAGACTGAGACGTTCCAGGGAACATGATCTTGCATTGGGCACATTTGAGACAAAATGGAATACGAATGTGCATTCATTTTCTGCTTACGTGCACCCATTGGTTTCTGCTATTCTACCGTAAATAAACAGATAGATTTATGTTGTTTTCGAGTGGAGGTCCCAAGACCTTCATATTGACAGATGGGGCTTTACCTCTGGGAATCCATGTGAATGATAAAGTGCTGATATGTGGCCATGGCCTTGGTTAGAGGCCTGGATTCACTACTGGCTGCAGGATCTTGGGAAAATCACCTTGGTAAACCGAGTCTCAGATTATTTATGGGTTAAATAGAATAATCATGCCATTCCACCTTACTTATGTCATAGGATCTCTTTGAGCTTTATATGAGATGATGTGAAAATACTACATAAACTATATAGAGCCATATAAAACTGTGTGTGTATTTACTGTTATGAACATTACTGTTTCTTTATGGAAGAGGAATGGTTGTTTTCGCAAAGAGCACATGCCCTGAAGAATGCCTGGCCATAACTCAAAGTCTGCTGCTGGCTCCGTCCCTGGAGCAAAGCATGTGGGGAGCTAGGGCCATGCAGGTTCGTGTGGATATTACGATACAAGCCATGACCCACATGTTCGGAGGGTAGCCCTTTAAGATGATGGGCCCAGAGGGCCTAGGACTATGCAAATGTGTGTTTATGTTATGGGTAAAGATCTCTAAGATGACCATAACTAGTACGAGGATATAGTCTGTAAATTCACAGTCACCCTTCTATTCAGAAAGGAAATTATTTACTACCTGATTATGCCCTTTGCATGCACATTAAGGATTTCTGATCTGGGCTCCCTAGTGTGAAATGGAAATTTTTGAACATAAAACACACTTAAGAAAGTATAAACAGTGTTATTTACCAATGACTACAGTCAAGACAAGACTTCAACTTAATTAGCTTGAAGAAGTGATGTATAGACAAAACCAGATGCATGGGATCGGTGCTCATTCTTCCTTGCTGTGGCCCTTAGTCAATACGGGGTGGTAACCATGCATATACTATGTCACTGGTTCTCTCAATGTGGTCCTGGACCAGCAGCATCAGCATCCCCTGGGAATTTGGTAGAAATGCACGTTCTCAGGGCGCCTGGGTGGCTCAGTCGGTTAAGCATCTGACTTCAGCTCAGGTCATGATCTTGCAGTTTGTGAGTTCGAGCCCCGCGTCGGGCTGTGTGCTGACAGCTCAGCTGGAACCCGCTTCTGATTCTGTGTCTCCCTCTCTCTCTCTGCCTGCTCCCTTGCTCTCACACAATCTCTCAAAAATAAACATTAAAAAAGAAAAAGAAGAAGAAACGCACATCCTCAAGCCCCACCCAGACCTGTGGAATCAGAGACTCTGGGGATGGGGCCAGCAATGCATTCGAACAAGCCCCTCCAGGGGATTCTGATGCGTCCCATAGGTAGTGTGATTGCTTTACAGGTACCCACCCCAGAACAGTTTGCATTAACCATCTCTGTTTGGTTTCCTGTGTTTGCTTAAAATGCTTCATTCTTGATGCCAACATGAGTTAAAAACATTAGTTAAATGTTGAACACTACCTGATTATATAAGTTCGAGCGGAGATGTTCCGGACTTAACACCAAAGAACCAAGAGTGTTCTTCCCAGCATCTGGGTGGCGTGGGGACAGAGGGCACTTGACAGTCACGTTGTGTGGCAAGGACCGAGGAACCCGTAGCATTTGAGTGCTTTGAGGTCTTGGAAATGGAAGTATCTTATGTGCTCCGTGCAAAGGTCCCTTGGCACCCAGACATGACAAAGTGTAGAGATGGAAAGTGGGGAAAGCAGGTGTGCATGATGGGTCTTAGACCCAGTGGTTTAATAGAGATAGAAAGTAGATGAGTGGTTTTCCAGGCCCTTGGGAAGAGGGCTGTAACTGCCTGATAGGTATAGGGTTTCTTTAGGGTACAATGAAAATGTTGTGGAGTTAGGAGTGATGGTTGCACAACACTGTGGGTATTCTAGAATACCACGGAACTGCACACTTTAAAATGGTCAATATTTGAATTTTATGTTATGTGAATTTTATCTCAAAAAGTGCTTTTTATTTTTTAATTTTGTTTATTTGAGAGAGAGAGCAGGAGGAGGGGCAAAGGAGAGAGAGAGAGAGAGAGAGAGAGAGAGAGAGAGAGAGAGAATCTTAAGCAGGCTCACTGCTTAGCACAGAGCCTGACTCAAGGCTCCATGTCATGACCCCAGGATCGTGACTTGAGCTGAAACCAAGGGTCAGACGCTCAACCGACTGGTTCACCCAGGTTCCCCTCAAAAAATACTTTTAAAAGCCTGTGATTTAATGGGGAGAAACGATTGTACTTCTCTTCATTCCCTTCCTCCCACACCCAGCGGCTGCACAGTGGGGGACACACAACAGATGCTCAGAATGTTCTCTGTTGGCTGGTTGACAGATCCGACCCCTGAGGAAGGGGTTCCAATGAGAATTCCAATGGGAATTCAGGAGGCTGGACTGTGGCCCCTCAGGACGGCTCCCGGAGGCAAGCGTATCTTTTCTTGGAGTCAGTCCTCACCTCTGGTCCCGAGATTCCCCTGGGATCGTGGAGGGGAAAAGTGAATGCGGCTTTGAGAAAAATGACTCTTTGCTTTGAGAGAGAGTTGTTTCCAGTTCACTGTGACGAGCACAAATTTGTTTATGCCGGCAGGGGCGAAGCTTGGGAGGCCAGCTGCTCTCCTTGAAGTGAGGAGGCGCCTGCCGGCCCGGCGGAGACAGCCCCAGGGAGCCGGGGAATGATCTCACGGGCCTGGGTGGAGCGAGTGCCCGGACAGGGACCAGGCCCCTCTGCTCGCAGATGTAATCAGCTTTGATGGGCAGAGGCTGAGGCTGTTTTTCCAATTAGGGCTGTTAGAGGATTCTGGCAGGGGCTGCAGTGGGCTTAATTCGACAGACCCGGACTCATTGAATTAGCAAACGTGGAGGGGGTGAGGAGGGCCCTAATGTGGGGACAGAGGCGAGGAGGGGGCGAAGGGGGCCCGGGAAGGGGTCGGTCAGCAAGGACGCAGTGAGGCCTGTGTCTTCTCCTTTCCAGAACTGGTAGTCCCCTCATGAGGAAGGAAGCAGCCCCTGAGAGTGAAGAACACTCACACTACACCATCCTTAAAGGTCCTGAGTCTGCACTTTCCTTTTGCAGGGGAGCAAACTGTTTTCTTTTTTTTTTTTTAACGTTTATTTATTTTCGAGACAGAGACAGAGCATGAACAGGGGAGGGGGCAGAGAGAGAGGGAGACACAGAATCAGAAGCAGGCTCCAGGCTCTGAGCCATCAGCCCAGAGCCCGATGCAGGGCTTGAACCCACGGACCGCGAGATCGTGACCTGAGCTGAAGTCGGACGCTTAACCGACTGAGCCACCCGGGCGCCCCTGAGCAAACTGTTTTCTAGAGAAGTTGAGGAACTCACCTGAGACCACCCAGCTCGTGAGAGACAGTGGCAGGGGTGTAATTCAGGCCTCCCTACGTCTGTCTCTCCCCGGAACATTCCACTGACACAATAGAAGAAATAGGAAAAGATAATCCAATTTCATATATGAGAAAAACAGGACGTGGAAAGGTTGCAAAATTTGCCTACGGTCACATAGACATTAAGTAGCAAATCATAAGTCTCAGCCACTATGCGGGATGGCCACATGCTTTGCACTTTTTTATACTCCCCATTTTTTTCCTGCAATCGAGCACGTAAAAAACTCATGTACTTCCTGATGGGCTAAGCTAGGTGGCTCTAAGGAACATTTCCCCGGTTTTGCCTGCTAGTTCCGGAGTTTGCTCAAATGCTGGCCATCTTCACTCTTGGAGACACATTTGGAAGAGAAGTCCCTAAGGAGAAATGGGCAGATGACATTCCTGCCTCCTCTGGCCCATCCAGACGGAGCCAGAGGCTGGCTCTGGTCTGCAGTGACCGGGCTGGAGAATTGCTGGAAAGGCGATTCTATGTTGGTTGTATTTGAAGATAAGCCTGCCCCATACCCACCAGCACCTTGGGCCTTCCAGAACCTCCTGTGCCCTCCAAGAATGACCTAGCCGGAGCCACATTTGTCCTTGTCCCCACCTTGGGCCAGTAAAGCCACACTGCTTAAGTTTCCATCCCTGCTCTGCCACTTTCCAGTGGGGTGACGTGGGCAAGTTACTTAAATCTCTCTGAAACTCTGGTCTCATCTGAAAATAAAGACAATTCTGCATTATAGAATTTGTTGTGAGGATGAACTGAATTTGGAACATCGAAAGTGTACCTCTGGTGTAACCTTCTGTAATTCCCTTCCAGCTCTGTTCGGCATTGCCTTAAAAACCTGTATCTCCAAACCCAGAAAAAACATGATGTGGTATCATCCTTGGAGGGGCTTAATCATCTTGTGAAGGCAAAAATCCTTCATCTCTGCAACACAAAGTTAGAAAAATAGACTGGCATTTGCTGAATTCCTGTTTTATGCCAGAGAAAGGAAAAAAAAAAATACTGCATCTCATTGCTTTTCCATAGAAGATAGCCCAAGATTGAGACATCGCAGTGCATAAAAGCTAGATGCTGGGGCTTTAGGGCATTCCTTCCAGGCTCCTTCCTTGTGATTATTTTTATTTCACTGACTTAATGAGTGATTTGAATCCTCCCCATTCCTGTCCTTCGGCTCTGTGAGGCAAGCCTGATTCTTCTGTTGCTTGGCTACCAGGCGGGTGGTCCCAAATGTGGAAAAAAAAAGCTGCCCATCCTTAGAAATTGGCCATGGACGTCACTGCGGGAGGACAAATAAATATAGAACATCAAGAGATTATTCACTTAGAGCCCAGCTTCTCCAACATCTCCTCGCTGTGATGCACCAGATCAATTAAAGGCACTGTAATTCAGTGCATGGGGGAGGTTGTGAAGAGAACAGCTCCAACCTCTCCCTCCCCGCCACCCCCCACCCCCCGGGTCCACATCCCCTCCCCACCCACCCCCAGCCCTCACCCTGGCCTCTGATGGGATTTGTTTCTCCCTTGCTAGGCATATAACTTACGGCTGCTTGTTTCAAGAAAACCAATTAAGAAACCATAAATTGCGGTCGACTAGAAAGGTCACTGCACAGGCTATAAATACAGGCGATTCTAAACTGTGAGCATAAGTCGGAAGCACATTCTGTCCGCCACACCCATGTCTTCCAGCAGACCTCTCCCTCGGATAAAATGAGAGAACAGACAGCCAGGAATCCAAAAGGCATTCCCTGGGTTTTCGTTCTGCATCCTGTCATATGGCATGTTCCAGGGAATTCTCAGCCTCTGGTGGGACCGTATACCTTAGCTACCCCAACCCAGACTCCAGGTTTTGTTTTTCCACGTAACAACTGTTTCTTCCCAATGTATAAAAGGGGTATGAGTTCAAAGTAAAAAACTTGGAAAACACTGAAAAGTACATGGTGGGGGGGAATAATAACCCATAATCCCATTTCTTAAAAGAAGATCTATTACCATTTTATTTTTTAATTTTTTTAACGTTTATTTAATTTTGAGAAGAGCAAGAGAGACAGAGTATGAGCAGGGGAGGGGCAGAGAGAGAGGGAGACCCAGAATCTGAGCTGTCAGCATAGAGCCTGACACGGGGCTCGGACTCACAAACCACGAAAGCATGACCTGAGCTGAAGTGGGAGGCTTAACCAACTCAGCCACCCAGGCGTCCCTATTAACATTTTAGTGTAATTATTCTAGGCTTCCCTATTATTCTAGGCTGTATGTGTACATATTTGTTTTTCTTTATGAAAAAGTGTATAAAGAGTGTCACTTTGTAATACTGGTTTGTAGCCTGCTTGCTCAGCAGTATTTATGTTAATATTATTTTTTTAATGGAATGGTATTCTGTAGGTACCATAATGTATTTAACTTCCCCCTGCTGTTAAACATTTTGATTGCTTCCAAACGGTCACTCATATAGAATGCTTCAGTGATCATTATTGACTTAAAGTTTGCATGTAGCCATAATTCCTTATTTGGAGCAAATGTGTGAAGTAGAATTGCTGGACCCTTGATTTTTAAGAGTGGTACATGGGGCGCCTGGGTGGCTCAGTCGGTTGGGCGGCCGACTTCGGCTCAGGTCATGGTCTCACAGTCTGTGAGTTCGAGCCCCGCGTCGGGCTCTGTGCTGACAGCTCAGAGCCTGGAGCCTGTTTTGGATTCTGTCTCCCTCTCTCTGATCCTCCCCCGTTCATGCTCTGTCTCTCTCTGTCTCAAAAATAAATAAACGTTAAAAAAAATTAAAAAAAAAAAAGAGTGGTACATGTTGCCAAATTGCCTTCTGAAAAGGTTAAACGTATTTACAATTCACTAGTGTATGCTTGTGTATATTACCCCACACCCTTGTCAAAAATGGACTCATTAATACACATCTTTAAGTATTGACTGGTTTGTTGGGTTAAAAAAAAGCCGTCATGTTTTAGTCTAAACAGCCACTTAGAGGCGCGTGGGTGGCTCAGTCGATTAAGCTTCCAACTTCGGCTCAGGTCATGATCTCGAGGTTCGTGAGTTTGAGTCCCATACTGGGCTCTCTGCTGTCAGCACAGAGCCCAATTCGTACCCTCTGTCCCTCTCTCTCTCTCTGCCCCTCCCCTGCTCTTTCTCTCTCCTCTCTCAAAATAAGTACATAAAGTTAAAAAACAACAACAACAAAAAACAGCCACTAAACCCCTACTAACACATCACAGAAGGCTCCCAGGACCACCAGGAACTCAACCTGAAGTGGGAGCAGCCCTGCTCCCACTTCGGATAGGCCTTTCTGAGATCCTCGCCCACAGGAGGGCCGCAGTCACAGCGCTGTGGTCCCAGTTTCCCCCTAGGTTGATCCAGAGCCAGGCACAAGTTGGTTGAAAGGTCCCTGTCCTGATCAGCCCAAAAGAGGAAGGACCCTTCAGGGCCAGCCACCGTGCTCGAGAAGTCATGAGCGAAGTGAAACACACATCTGAACGGGAGCCTGGGCTAGAATGTGGGCTCAGGTGCAGGGGCCGGGCTGTTCTGCTTCCGCGGCTGAGCAGCGGAGAGGGGTCTCCGGGCTTAGTCTCACCAGCCACATTTGTGAGGTCCCTGCCTGCCGAGCCCTCTGACGTAATTGGGTCATTTAATCCTGAAGACAACCCAATAAGGAAGATACAAGTATTATCCCCACTGACAAAGGAAAGCGTCCAGGTTCAGAGAGATCGAGTAACTTTCTCAAGGCCACAAGGAGAACCAGCATTTAAGTTCAGACTTCAGACCCCAAATGCTGAGCATTTCCTATGTGACCCACGACCTCTCTGGCCCCTGGCATTTCTCAGCCCAGCATCCCTGCCCGTGTCCTCATGCGTTTGTGTGTGTTTCAGGACCCAGATGCAGGGCCCTTTCTCAAGGGCCCAGTGGTGGAATGGGCGGGCACTCCCGCCAGCGTTTTCTGCGTCCTGGCCACCTCAGGCTTGCTGCCAGGAAAAGGGAACATCAGGGATGTGGGAGCATGAATTAGATAAAGTCCATTAGGCGAACCCTGACATCCTTTGACTTACAAAGCAGTATTATTAATAATGGTTTGAAATGAGATTATTTTAAAATATTAAGTGGTCATGGAACAAGTGATATCAAACCCAAAGCAGTCTTCTAGTTCCTAAACAATCTCTTTAGTCCAAGGCTACTTAATTTGTAGTAAGTACAGTGAGATATTTGGCTGTGCAGTTAGCCCCGTGAGCAAGGGGAGCTCACCTTAAACACATCTGTTCTTGGGACTTGCCCGATCTAAAGCGAAGAAACGATAGCTCAGGGTACCTGCGTGCGTGCACTCATTCCTTCAGCTGGCATTTATAGAGCCCCTACCTTGTGCTGGTCCCTGACTAGGCAGGAGGGATACAGGAACGAGCAAGACATAGCCCCTGCCCCGAAGGCTCCCTTCCCCGCGTTCTTGGGTAGTTAAATGGATCTGTAATCCACAACCACATAAGCCTGACAGAGGTGCTGATAGAAGATACACAGCACCTGCTACAGGCCTGGGGCGAAATCGGGAAACATTCTGCAGAGGAGCTTTGCACAAGGAGTGGGGTCGGAGTGGGGGGTGATGCGAGCAAGGTCTAGACACCCCACTGCGCCACTTCTTCCAAGTGCCAGGCAGCAGCCTGAGGGAGTTTGGGGGGGGGGCGCCAGAGAGGGGCCTGATCGGGTGTGTTTCAGGGAATTTAGTCTGGTGGCAGAGTGGAGAAGGGACCGAGTGGGGCAGGACAGAGGACAGGAGTCCAACAAGGAACCCGTGGCAGGGCCCAGGGGAGAGACGATGGGACGATGGGAGGCGGTGGCAATTGACCCAGCTGAGGGCAGGTGTCCCAATCCCACGCCCCATGGGGAACCCTGTGGAGGGCACTTAACCATACAGCTTCCCACCTGCAGAAATTCTGATTCGTTGGTCTGGGGGGCATCTGGGGACCTGCCTGGTAACTATACTCCCTGCTGCTGCCAGTTTGGGGACTACTCCTGGTGTGTGCTTCAGCTCAGAGACTCCGGGAGAAAATGGGTTAATATATAGGCTTCGTAGGCTGTAAAACGCTACGCAAATATGAGTGATGTGTTTCTCAGGATTTTCTCTGCAAAAGTAATTTTGCCAACCACCACCTGACTACTTCTCTCAGCGTGCAATCAGTGGTAGGTTTGACCTTCACTCTAACACTTCTGCGTCTGTTTTCTTGGTCCTCCAGCTTCTAACCAGTCAAGACAAAAAAAGAATTCTTCTCAGAAGACAAAAAGGGAACCATTTTGAAAGTGAATAATCCTCCCTCTGTCCCACTGCCCACTCACCTGTTCCTATATTTGGTAAATCCAGATGATAGTCCTCTGGTTTTAAGTAAACCATAACTACCAGACTGTGCTTGTTAACCATTCAGAGCCCATTTGCCTCATAAAGAAAGTCTACTCTGGGGGCACCTGGGTGTCTCAGCCCGTTGAGCGTCCAACTCTTGGTTTCAGCTGAGGTCATGATCTCACGGGTCATGGGCACCCCTCGTCCCCACATTTTAGAGATTTTAGAAATGGAAAACTGAGGCCCAAAGTGATTAAATGATTTATCCAAGATTACAAAGGTACCAAGCAATGGAGCCGGATTTCAACCAAGGTCTGGCTCTCAGACTCTTAAGTCAGCACTGAAGAGCTGTTCCAACCCACCTGCAGATATAAGCTGGGATAAAGGGAGAGTTGGTTTGGTGAGCACGGCAGACCTAGGCTCTGTAGCTGCTGTCACCCTTCAGAGACCAAATTCAGCCTTCCAGGGATCTGGGCAGGTAGCGGTCCGTCCTCCCTGAGATTGGGATTTCTAGTTGAAGACATTTGCTGTAGAAAAAGCCTACTGTAGGGGTGGGAGAAGGCAGCTCCAGTTCAGATTCGGAGCAGATCTGGGAAGAGGGTGGTGGCCTTTGGAACATCAGAGAATGAGGAGAGAGAGGAGGGGAAGAAAGTTGTGGGATAAAGGACAAAAGTTCCCCAAATCCCAGAACGTTCTTAAGTAAACAACATTGTGTGGGCTTCTGGCCAGGTAGAAATGAGCAGAAAACATGGGGCGCCTGGGTGGCTCAGCCGGTTAAGCGTCCGACTTCGGCTCAGGTCATGACCTCATGGTTCGTGGGTTCGAGCCCCGCTTCGGGCTCTGTGCTGACAGCTCAGAGCCTGGAGCCTGTTTCAGATTCTGTGTCTCCCTCTCTCTCTGCCCCTCCCCCACTTGCGCTCTGTCTCCCTCTGTCTCAAAGATAAATAAACGTTAAAAAAAAAAAATGAGCAGAAAATAAAGGGAAATGAATTTGAGTCCCCATCAGTAATTTGGTCTGGGTTTCTGCAGCAAATATTCCTTTTTAGGCCACTGCACCCAAAAGCTAACAGTCCAGCAAAGCTTCCCCGAGCCCAGCTCAGAATCATCCAGACTAGAGGTCTTTGTCCCAGATAGAGGATTTTGTTCTTAAACTCAGATAATGTAAATATTCAAAAGAAAGGAAAAACCCAAGGAATTTAACATCATGGAACTTCCATGTTGGAAATAGTTCTGAGATCCCTGCAGGAGAAGCCCCTGTCCTCCCTCTCCTTGGGCCATGCCACTCATGTGTGAGGACAAGTCTGTGGGGTTGAGAGGATGCATCCGTGCCCACCTTGCCGGTCCATACAGCCCCAAGCTGCTTCCAGAACCCGTGCAGGCCTCTTCCAGATCTATTCTTTCATGAGTATGCATGTGTAGGGTGGCCAAGAGGCAGATCTTGGGGACAGTGGATGGGGCCTGGACACTCAGACTGGAGTGTCCACACTCCATGCACATGCGGCCTCTCATGGGTATAGGACCAAGTCTATGGTGAAGGGGGAGGGTGGGTATGAGGTTGCCAGCTGGGCCAGCCATCACCACGCTGCCACATTTCAACATGGAGCTCCAAAGAATTCTAAAATGGAGCCTGGCCACCCAGGTGTTGTAAAAGGATATTTATCAAGGGAGGAAGATACAATTTATTTTGATTTCACAGGTGCTAGCTTGACTTTTAACTTTTAAATATTTAGACACATAGTCTGCAGCCTCCATTTGTCGTCTTGCCCTGGGCCCCACAAGTGTTGGGAGCAAGACCTCGGACAAAAGGAACCATAAAAGTCGTCTACTCCATCCATCCCACCAAATGCTTAAACACCCAATTATGGTTGACACTGGTCTCACTGCCTCCTCCCCACTCGTCCTCTCCTTTTTCTCTGTAGTTCCTCACTATTAAAACGTGCTCCTTTATTTTGAGGCGAGGTCAATCCTCCTGTTCCAGAAACAGCATTCAGTAGTAATAATTGAATATTGAATCGAGCAATAATATGCAGGCGTTAATGCGCTTTGGCCTCATGAAGACCAGGGTCCAAATCCTGACTCTGCCACTTACTAGATGTGTGACTCTGGGAACATTTCTTAGTCTTTTGACCTTCAGTTTCCTCTTCTGTAAAATGGAAAATAGCAAGTTCCTCTTCAAAGCATTGTTTTGAGTAATAAATAGCTCTGGTAGACATTATTCGTTCTCTAATTGAGGTGTAATTGACATGTAACATTGTATTAGTGTCAGGTGCACAACATAGTGATTTGAAATCTGTAAATATTATGAAATGATCTATACAATCGCCACACTAAGTCTAGTCAACCCCTATCACTGTACATAGTTATATTTTAAAAAAGAAATAACAATGACTTTAATGGTCTTGTTTAGGTAGGATATCTTAAAATAGGACTCCAGCAAGGCTTGGCCATGATTCTCCTGAAAGCATTACTGTAGAAAACTCTTGTGACGAGTACTTTTATTTTTATTTCGTAATGCTTATTTATTTTTGAGAGAGAGCAAGCAGAGGGAGGGGCAGAAAGAGAGGGAGAAACAGAATCCGAAGCAGGCTCCAGGCTCCCAGCTGTCAGCACAGAGCCCAACTCGGGGCTCAAATTCATGAACCGCAAGATCGTGAGCTGAGCCCAAGTCGGATGCTTAACCGACTGAGGTGCCCAGGTGCCCCTGTGATGAGAACTTTTCAAATCTACTCTCTTAGCAACTTTCAAATATGCTATACAGTATAATTAACTGTAGTCACCACGCTGTGCATTTTTGCATGCCTGTGACTTATTTATTTCATAACCGGAAGTTTGTGCCTTTTGACCCCTTTCACCCATTTCACCCACTCCCTACCGCTTTGCTGGCAACCCCCAGTTTTCTCTCTGTATCTCTGAGGACATTATTCATTACTGATGTTTTAAACAGAAGGCCCAGTCCCAGCAAGGAGGGATGTAATCAGTGCAACCACTACTGGCTTGTTTGTGATTGCCTGGGTGTTTTCATACTTTCTTCTCAGGGCAGAAAGAAGTTAGCACTTAACACAGGAAGACCTGAGAACCAGTCTGTGACACTGCTGTCAAGTCATGTGGCCTTACACAAGTCGCCTGTTATCTTGGGGCCTCAGTGATCTCATCAGTACAATGGAGGTGATGACGATCCTCATCACCTCGCAGAGCTTTATATGAAAAAGCGCCTTCCAAAAAGTCATTTACTCATTTATTCATGTAATTTATTCATGTAAACATGCATGAAAGGTCTACTCTATATTAGGTGCTGAAAAACAAAAATGTGTTCCAGGGGCGCCTGGGTGGCTCAGTCGGTTAAGCATCTGACTTCAACTCAGGTCACGATCTCGCGGTCCGTGAGTTCGAGCCCCGCGTCGGGCTCTGGGTTGACGGCTTGGAGCCTGGAGCCTGCTTTCGATTCTGTGTCTCCCTGTCTCTCTGCCCCTCCCCCGTTCATGCTCTGTCTCTCTTTGTCTCAAAAATAAATAAACGTTTAAAAAAAAAAAAAATGTGTTCCAGCTCCTCCCTGCAGGGCCTCAGACTCTAATGGACGAGACAAAGAGATAATGTGTTTGTTTTTTTTTTAAGTTTATTTATTTTGTGAGAGAGAGCGTGTGAGCATGAGTGAGGCGGGGAGCAGAGAGAGAGGGAAAGAGAATCCCAAGCAGGCTCCAAGTGTAGGGCTGATGCAGGGCTCGAACTCGTAAACTGTGAAATCACGATCTGGGCTGAAATCAAGAGTTGGATGTCTAACTGACTGTGCCACCCAGGCACCCCAAAGAGATAATATTTTTAAAAAGAACAGCGTGATAGGTGCTGGCAGCCTGAAGGTGGAGACAACTGGCTTTGCCTCAGGAAGGCTTCACGGGAGAAGTGAAACTTGAGAGGTGGAGACAGTGGGGAAGGGAATATCATGAAAAAGAAAGCATGGAGTTACATAGTTTATGGAGCAGAAATGCAGAATAAAACAAATCTTTCTTTCAAGTGACAGGTATTCACATATTAGACAGAAGTTATCATAGCCTCTCCTTCTATTCTTTCTCCAACAACTTCTCTGGGCAGACCCAACAAGACTGATTTCTCCAACTAGATTGCTCACCTGATTGGCTGTGAGTTTCCCGAGCCCCTCTCTGGACATGGTCCAGATATGCCCCAATGGCAGGAAATATTCAAAGGTCTACATATGCCATGTACATTACCATAACCATTTTGTTAGCTATAGCATAATTGAAACCTTATTTTAAAGCTGTTTATGCTTTATTTGCAAAATTCCAGAGTCTATAAGCTATAGTGCAAATTGGGAGACTCATTAGGCATTCACATAGTGATAAATGGGCTTGTCTCATGGACACAGAAAAAATATCAGCGTGAAGGAAGTGTGGGGCATAGGGAAGAGAAAAAGAACATGTATACACACATGCAGAGATTCTGTGGATTGCTGGCTTAATGCAACTAGGAGACAATGAAAACATCAGCTTTGGATGGTTTCTTATTAAATCTCAAGGGATTCTAGTGAGCTAGGTCAGAGACTAGTATTTTAGTAGTCTCTTAGGCTCAAAGTTCTCAGAACTGGCTTTGATAAAACTGGGTGCTTTCCCATGATTGCAGATGAAAAGGAAAGGCAAAATGAACATAAGAGAAGTTCCCCTGGAAGAATACAATAGTCCAGCCACAGGAGTTAGAGGCTGCAATGCCACACTAGGCATGTGGCAGATGGCAGGGTGTCACCCCTCCCTAGGTGGCTATTGTTGGCTCTGGGCTGTCTGACTTAACACACATGTTCTTTCCCACCATTTTATGTGGGGCATAATTTGTGTAACTGCAGTCACCGGAAAGTCCCATCTCTGGGTGAGAAGAGCCTGGTCCTTCAAGGGGACACCAGGACTAGTCCTGTCAGCTTCATTTGTGGTGACCACAGTCAGCATCTCTCAAGGTATCAGGAGGCCATTGTGGGCCAGGACCTACCTAGGACACCAGCTGTCCTTGTTCTCACACTCTTGGCCGACTTCTACTTCTGCTCATCCTAATGGCAGCACTGTAGCTGCTGGCTCAGCCCATCATCTCAGGGTCTTGTCCTTGCTGTGGCCTATGAGAGAATTAAAGAAGGGAAGACACCTGGATCTCACCATGAAAGGATCAGAACCTTGGTCAGTGGTTCTCACACATCACAGTAAATAAATAAAATTTATGACTCTTCTAGGTTTATGACAATTTTTCCAGCATAATTAATAATGCCCCCTTTTCCTCAAAAATGCCACAGTTTGGGCAATAAATTATGTAATTGCCCTACTTAAAATTCATATTTCCAAGCTCCATTCATAGAGTCTGGTTTACTAAGTTTAGGGGTTCTTAGGAATCTGGATTTTAAACTAGCATAGGGGGCATTTTTGTTGCAGTGGTGGATAGGCATGCTTTAAGAAATTCTAATGGTGAGGTAAAACCTTCTAGACCAAAAATCATTAATAATAATTCTAATTTTAAAAAACAGAGAGGAACTACAAAAACATCCAGAAGGCAATTAACAAAGTGTCAATAAACACATACCTAACAATAATTACTTTAAATGTAAATGGACTAAATTCTGCAATCAAAAGACAGAGTGGCTAAATATATTTAAGAAATAAGACCCATCTATATGCTGCCTATAAAAGACAGTTTGGATTAAAACAAGGATACACACAGAATGAAACTGAAGGGTTTGGAAAAGATATTCCATGCAACTAGAAACTAAAAGAAAGCTGGAGTAGCTATTCTTATGTCTAACAAAATAGACTTTAAAACAAAGACTGTAACAAGAGACAAAGAAGGGGATGACATATGATAAAAGGGTCAATCCAGCAGGGGGATACAACATTTGCAAATATTAATGCATCCAACATAAGAGCACCTAAATGTATAAAGCAAATATTAACAGATCTAAAGAGAGAAATAGGCAGCAATACAATAATAGTAGGGGACTTTAATATCACTTCCATCAATGGATAGATCATCTAGACAGAAAATCAATAAGGAAACATTGGCCTTAAATTATACATTAAACTAGATGTCTTTAGTACAAAAATACAGAACATTCCATCCAAAAGCAACAGAATATACATTTGCCTCAAGTGCATGTGGAACATTTTCCAAGATAGATCATAAATTAGGCCAAAAAGAAGTCAATAAATTTAGGACGATTGAAATCATATCAAGCACCTTTTCCAACTACAGTGTTATGAAACTAGAAATTAATTACATAAACAAAACTGGAAAATTCACAAATATTTTGAGATTAAACAACATGCTACCAAACAACAACAGGTAAAAATAGAAATCAAAGAGAAATAAAAAACACCATGATACAAATGAAGTGTAACATACCAAAATCTTTGGCATGCAGCAAAAGCAGTTGTAAGGGAAAAGTTCATAGTGATAAATGCCTACCTCAAGGAACAAGAAAAGTGTCAAATACACAACCTAACTTCTAGTTCCTCAAGGAACTAGAAAGAGAAAAACAAAGCCTAAGGTTAGTGAAGGAACAAAGATTATAGTAGAAGTAAATGAAACAGAGACTAAAAAGACAATAGAAAAGATGAAACTAAGAGCTGAATCTTTGAAAGAATAAATGAAACTGACACACCTTTAGCTAGAGTCACCAAGAAGAAAAGACGACTCAAATTTAAAAAATCAGAAATGAAAGAGCTATTACAACAAATACCACTGAAATGCAAACGATCATAAGAGACTGATAAATTGGACAACTACAAGAAATGAATGAATTTCTAGAAATGTATGACCTGTCAAAACTGAATCATGATGAGATTAAAAATCTGAACAGACTGATTACAAGTAAGGAGATTGAATCAGTAATCAAAATTTCCCCCAAACAAAAGTCTAGGACCAGATACCTTCATTGGTAAATTCTACAAAATATTCAAAGAAGACTTAAGACCAATTCCTTTTAAACTTCCAAAAAATAGAAGAGAAGGGAGCTCTTCCCAACACATTTTATGGGGCAGATTACCCTGATACCAAAACCAGACAAGGACACCAGGAGAAAAATTACAGGCTGATATCCCTGATGAACCTAGTTGCAAAAATTCCTAACAAAATATTAGCAAACCAAATTCAATAAGTCATTAAAAGGATCATATACCATGATCAAGTGGGATTTATTCCAGGGATGCAAGGATGGTTCAACACGTGCATATTAGTCAATTTGACATATCCACTAACAAAATGAAGAATAAAAATCATAAGATCATCTCAATAAACACAGAAAAAGTGTTTGACAAAATTCAACATACATTTGTGATAAAAACTGTCAAGAATGCAGGAATAGAGGGAACATACCTCAACATAGTAAAGACAATATATGAAAAGCCTATAGCTAACATCATACTCAACTGTGAAAAACTGAAATCTTTTTCTCAAAGATCAGGAACAAGACAAGGATATCCACTCTTGCCATTTTTATTCAACATCATATTGGAAGTCCTAGCCAGAGCAAGTAGGCAAGAAAAAGAAATAGAAATCATCCAAATTGGAAAGGAAGAAGTAAAACTGTCACTATTTGCAGATGACATGATATTATATATATAAAACCTTGAAGAGTTCATAGGAAAACCATTAGAACTAATAACTAAATTCAGTAAATTTGCAGGATACAAAATCAATACACAAAAATCAATATGTTAATAGTGAACTATCAGAAAGAGAAATTAAGAAAACAATTCCATTTACAATAGCATTAAAAAGAATAAAATATCTAGGAACAAATTTAACTAAGGAGGTGAAAGACCTGTATATTTAAAATAATCAGACATTAATGAAAAAAATTGAAGAAGACACAAACAGATGGAAAGATATTCTATGCTCATGGATTGGAAGAATTAATATTGTTAAAATATTCATACTACTCAAATATACAGATTCAATGCAATCCTTATCAAAATATCAATGACATTTTTCACAGAAATAGAACAAATAATCTTAAAATTTGCAGACCTTAAATAGTTAGCAATCTTGAGAAAGAAAAAGCAGGAGGCATTATGCTCCCTGATTTCAAGCCATATTCCAAAACTGTAGTAATTAAAAAGTATTGCATTGGCATAAAAACAGACACATAGATCAATGGAATAGAATAGAGAGTCCAGAAATAAACCCACACATATGGTCAATTAATACATGACAAAGGAGCCAAGAATGCACAATAGGGACAGAAGGGTCTCTTCCATAAGTGGTTCTGGGAAAACTGGGCGGCTATATGCAAAAGAATGGAACTGGACCACTCTTATAATATGCACAAAAATTAACTGAAAATGTATTAAAGATTTGAACTTAAGACCTAAAATCATGAAACTCCTAGAAGAAAACATAGGCCGTAAGATCTTTGGCACAGGTCTTGGCAATGAGTTTTTTAATACGACCCTGAAAGCACAAGCGACAAAGGCAAAAGTAAACAAATGAGACTATATCAAACTAAAAAGTTGACTTACAGCAAAAGAAACCGTCAACAAAATGAGAAGGAAACCTGCTGAATAGGAGAAAATATTTACCAAATCATATGTCTGATAAGGGGCTAATATCCAAATTATATAAGGAACTCACACAACTCAATAGCAAAAAGACAATCCAAGTAAAAAATGGGCAGAGGCTCTAAATGGACATTTTTCTAAAGAAAAAGACATACACGTGGCCAATAGGTACATGAAAAGATGCTTGACATCATTAATCATCAGGGAACTGCAAATCAAACCACAATGAGATATCACTTCACACCTATTTAGAAAGGCTATTATCAAAAAGATAAAAAATAATGAGTGTTGGTGAGGATGTGGAGAAAAGGGAGCCCATGTAACACTGTTGGTGGCAATGTAAATTGGTGCAGCCATTAGGGAACACAATACAGTGGTTCCTCAGAAGGTTAAAAATATAACGACCATATAATCCAGCAATTCCACTTCTGGGTGTTTATCTGAAGAAAATGGGGGGCGCCTGGGTGGCTCAGTTGGTCGAGTGTCCGACTTCAGCTCAGGTCAGGATCTCACAGCTCATGAGCTCAAGCCCCGCATGGGGCCCTGTGCTGACAGCTCAGAGCCCAGAGCCTGCTTTGGATTCTGTGTCTCCCTCTCTCGCTGCCTCTCCCCGACTGGTGCTCTGCCTCTCTCTGTTTCTCAAAAATAAACATTTTAAGAAAAGTAAAAAAAAAGAAAATGAAAACACTGACTTGAAGAGAAATCGGCGCTCCCATGTTCATTGTAGCATATTTACAATAGCCAAAGCATGGGAACAACCTAACTGTCCATTGAGGGATGAGTACATGAAGAAATAGTGGTATATATTTTTAATGAAATATTATTTAGCCGTAAAAAGCATGAAATCTTGTTATTTGCAACAACATGGACCTTAAGGGTATTATGCTAAGTAAAGTAAGTCAGACAGAGAAAGACAAATACTGTATAATCTGTCTTATGTGTGAAATCTTAACAAATAAACCCCCCAATACCAGTGTGTAGATAAGGGAAATAGATTAGCAGTGGCCAGAGAGGGGTCATGGGGGGGGGGGTGGTGGGAGAAATGGGTGAATTTTCGTTAGTTTAAATAAATTGAATAATTTATAACAAAAAGCATATTCTGCAAAAAAAATTAATTAAGAAACAGTAATCCTTTGCTTTTGTGAAGGGCTTTTATGGTAGCTTTATATGTGAGACTTTGATTTTAACAAGTGTGAGTACCCATGATGTATAGAGCCCTTTGCTAGATGCTGTAGGAGACAGAAGATAAATAAGACAGGTCCCTGCATCAGAGAAGTTTATGTTAAAAAGGAATGGGAGACAGATATTACAGGAGGGTGAACTCAGGTAAATGTCAAAGGGGGACATTTACACAACAGTGTAAGTATGTAAGTAGGAAAATTACTGTAAGGAAATGGAAAGAGGCTGAATGACTTATCTAAAGTTCCACTGACCAGGAATCTAACCTGGCCCTCTAGCTCCAAGGCCTGGGCTTCTTCCCCACACACTCAGCACGGAAACTTGTAACCACAGACATCATCCAGCGACCTCAAAGAGAGGCCTGCACATGAGAGGTAGTGGGAAGGGGGCAAGGGAGAAGGTCACCAGAGTGACTAGAATAACTGAAAAACAAATAAGAATTAATCTAACGAGGATTTATAGAGCCAAAAAAGAGCTTCATAAAACTATTTTAAAACAGCATTACAGAAAGCGATAAAAATAAAGGGAAAAAATCATCTACAGTCCTTTCGCATCACTTCCACCCCCAGCCCAGTGCCACATAGTCCATTCTTTTCTTCACTTATATTCCATGTTTTGCCTGGTTATAATCCTATTTTACGTGAATTTGTGTCCAAATTTGTCCTCTTAAACATTGTTCCATGTTAGGATAAGGTGTTTGTAATTATAACTCAGTAACTATGTAATGTTTCATTGAGTACCTGTATAATGCATAAACAAATAGCTTCCTTATCACTAAATATTTAGCTTGTTTCCAATTTTTTCTCAGTTATTTTTAAAAATTTTATTTTAGAGAGAGCACATGCAAGTGGGGGACAGGGCAGAAGGAGAGAGAGAGAGAGAGAGAAAGAGAGAGAGAGAGAGAGAGAGAGAGACAGACAGAGACAGAGACAGAGAGAATCTTAAGCAGGGTCCATGCTCAGCACAGAGCCCAAAGCAGGGTTTAATCCCATGACCCTGGGATCATGACCTGAGCTGAAATCAAGAGTTGGAGGCTCAAAGGACTGAGCCACTCAGGCACCCCAATTTTTTCTCAGTTATAAATAACACTACAGTTAACTTTTTCTCTGATTCTAGCTTTTTCCTTATTTTGGATCATTTCATTCTGGCTATATTTCTAGAAATTAGAATGTTGGGTCAAACAATATGAACATGTTTCAATGTTACTCTCATCCACCAACTTTTAATTCAAGTAGAGTCTTACTTTACCTTGATCTCTTTAACATGTTCTCCATGGAAGAACTTTAACTCATTTAACTTCTACTGATGGATATTTATCAAATTTTTGCAATTACAAATAAAACTACAAGGAATATACTTGTACTGGCATCGTGCTCATGTGCATTTCTATTGGATGAGCTCTTTAGAAGTAGAATTGGCTGGGACAAAGTACACGGACCTTTCAAATTTTGGTACATATTATCAAATAGCCCTCATATCACACCCCACCAACAAGTGCATGTAAGGGCCAGTACCCCCCCCCCCCCCCCTTTCAACAGCGCTGGATATTATCTGGCCTTTTACATTTTAGCCGGTCAGGTGTGATGCTGTTTCATTATTGTTTCAACTTATATTTCCCTATTACTAGGAAGATGAACAATACATTTTTTGACTTTCAAGTTTGGGGCCCTGCCCACCCCTCCTGATCACTGGGATACTGCTTTTTTTTTTTTTTTAAATTAATGTTTATTTTTGAGAGAGAGAGAGAGAGCGTGCACAGGTAGGGGAGGGGCAGAGAGAGAGGGAGACACAGAATCCGAAGCAGGCTCCAGGCTCTGAACTGACAGCACAGAGCCCGATGTGGGGCTCGAACTTATGAACCATGAGATTATGACCTGAGCCAAAGTCAGATGCTTAACCAACTAAGCCACCCAGGCACCCTGGGATACTGCTTTGTTTATCTAACTTTAGTGTCCATTCTAGGAGTTTCTTGTGGTGAAATTCCTCCTTCAGAGAACCTTGAACTTGAGCCTTATCCCACATCCCCATCAGCTCAGACAGTAGGGGGAGAGGCTGGCTCAGCTAGTTTGTCTGAAGGCCCAAGTTTGAGGCCTAAGGTCTTCTTCCTTCCTAAAGTCCAATGCCTCTGATATTGGGATTATGCCAGAATTCTGGTAGGAAAGCTACTTGGGTTGGATGTCCTCTTGGCCATCTGTTATGAGGTCATGGGTTGTTGGGGTTCACCATCAATCTGCTCTCATCGGTTTCACCTCATACAGAAATTCCCAATTGGAGGCACACTGTCCTGATTTTCCAGTACTGCTCTTAAGGTTATTTTTCCATATGTCTTCTATTATTTCAGTGAGACATTGGGAGGTAGGAAAGACAAATACAGCCTTTTGATCAGCCGTTTAGAACTAGAAGCCTTTGTTATGTACATGTGTAAAACAAATATTGCCAAGTATTTTCCCATGGAGTTTTACAAATTTTTATCTAACAAAATAGGGCATCAAACCCCAATCTGATCAGCACTAGGTATTGTAATTTCCCCTAATTTAGTAGAAGGAAGAGATATGTCAATTTGCACTTCTTTGACTGTTAGTAAGCTTGGATATTTCTACACGTGTTTATTAATTCATTTCATCCTTTGTAAACTCTCCATTTCTGTACTTGCTCATTTACCTATTTGATCTTAATATATTGCTTTATCATCAAGATTGCTTTCATATTTACGTAGTAACTTTCTCAATTTATTATTTACCTTTTCATTATTTTTTTGCTCTGAGTTCTTTCATACCTAAGTTTGAATTTTGAATGTATTTAGGTTTTTATTCTGTGCCTATAATTTGGGTAACCCACTTCACTAGCCTGGGTTACAAGTCAATTCATAACTCATATTTCTCTAATTCATTGTCCAACCCTAAAGTGTTTTTATTGGCAGAAAGTTCAGTATCTGCCTCTTGAGGCTTCTCTACCATCTTCCCCAAAACCTTAAGGGTCTCATTCAACCCAGAGGAGACGACTTCTGTTTCTAGGCAGAAGACTGGGGAAGAAACTAGAAATTCTGGTGAGTCTGCTTGCATTGATTGATACTATGTGGCGTACTGCTGAATGCTAGCTCTGTGCTGTCCAATGGACATGTATGTCCACTGTAGCAAAGTCCTCCTGCTGATGTGGTCCCTGAACAGGCCATGGTCCCAAGTTAAATAGCTCTTGGTTCCCATCCAGCCATTGTTCCCCACGGCGCCATGCCATTCTAAGGCAGCTGGATGAGGAGAGGCTTCTGGCTTGAGCCAGGTGACGTGTCAGAGCCAGCAATTCGCCCACAACTGTGTGCCCTTCACAGATATCCACTTCCTCCCCGCAGTGCTTTATTTCCAGCAGACCTTGGTCAGGGCGACTCCACAGGATTCTCTAACTTCAAATCTTGGGAAGAAGGAGTTAAAGTCTTGGTTTCTGCCCTCTCAGAAGAATCTTGGGATTCTTCTACAAATTCATACTCCGATGAGTTTTCAGCTTGGTGCATACTAAACGGTCTCCAGAAGAGAGGTACAGTTTTCTTCAAGCCGCAGAATGTTTGGGTGACCTTTCCTGGAGGTCAGTGGATGCCTACTCATTGGATCAGGCTGCAAAAACCAGAAACCACTCTACCCATTTTTTAGAATTATTTTCCTTTTTCTAGTTGTCTTTGTTTTTGTTTTATTTCATTCCATCCATTTCAAGAAAGATGTATTTAATACAGGGGATTAGGTGCTTACAAATCATTGGCAGATCTAAGGGGCAGGATCTGGGCTGAGCCCCTACAGGTGACTCCTGGAATAATAGCACCACGTCGGGAAGCTGAGGGATCATGAAGCGGACACTGTAGCTGCTGGCCATAGCTGCACATGGCCTGAGCTATAATCCAGAGATCAGAAAGCTGCCACCACAACTGTTGGCTCCAGAACCGCATGGATCCTGCCGGATCCACTAGTGCAAAAAATAGACGCCACTCGCCCTGCCTCTTGAGAGACCCCGAGACGTCTGATAACCCTGCTCCAGAAAACTCCATGTCTTAACTTGCCAGCAGAAGCAGCAGAAAAGCAGCGTCTGCCTCACTTCCACTTTGCAAATCTCACACAAGTGCATCTGGTTGGCTACACTTTAAGTTGTCCAGAACCCTCGATACAAGAGAGTCTGGAAAACATCACTTTTAGCATTCTAGCCTTGGCCTTGCAGTAAGACAGGCAAGAAGGAGGATGGAATAGACATTGCACTCCATCCACCATACCAGTCACTTGTATTTATATGACAAGAAGAGGCTGCTCAAGTGATTCCCGCATGAGGCAAGAAAATCTGCTGCAAAGTGACTATCCCTATCTATGAACGTAGAAGCATCTGGCGTAATTTCCAAAGCCCCACATTACCCAGCAATACCTTATGCATCTAAACTTAACATCCCTCCTCCAAGGTCTTTAAAATGTTCTATTAGAATGGACGATTGTTGGATGAGATCGTAGATGTGCCTGGATGGAGGCGGTGGGGGGGGGGGGGCAGTATTCCAAGAGGAAAGAAGGGTCTGTGGCCAGAGCTGAGGCCCTGTCCCACGTCTGCTGTGGACTTTACTGTCAAGCAAGGGGGCAAAGTCGGCCCAGTGAATCAGCGCCAATCAGTTCAAGGCCAGAGGGCCCTGTTCACATCTGTGGCTCTACATCTTCTGATGGAGACAACTTGGGGCTCACTCTGAAGATGGAGACAAGGATGGTGAGAAACTGGAAGCCGTGCTGCTTGGGGAAAGGTAGAAGGAAATGAGAGCACTTAGCCTGAAGAAAAAGAAAACTAGGGGGAGATGCTCTTTTGTTCATTCAGTCAGTGAGTGTTTACTGAGTCGTTTTTGCTCGAGGCACTCCCCTAAGCAGGGACAGGATAAAAACATCATTCCTAGGGGTGCCTGTGTGGCTCAGTCGGTTAAGCATCTGACTTTGGCTTAGGTCATGATCTCGTGGTTTGTGAGTTTGAACCCCACATGAGGCTCTCTGCTGTCAGCGCAGAGCCTGCTTTGGATCCTCTGTCCCCCTCACTCTCTGCCCCCCACCACTTGTGTGCTCTCTCCCTCCCCCCACCCCCTCAAAAATAAATAAACATTAAAAAACATTCCTGCTTGCACTAGACTTGCAGTTTAGCAAAGGAGGCAGGTTTTTTTGACGATTAAAAACAATTATAAATTATGAATTATAAATTATGCCAGCGCTATGAAGGAGGTTTCCATAAGGTCGAGAATAAGAAGTGATTACGTCTGCCTAGACGAGTCAAGGAACACCTAAAAGGAACAGGAGGGGTTCCTGAGCTGATTCCTCAAGGAGAAATTGAAATTTGCCAAATAGATCATGGTGGAGAAGGTGGCCTAGGAAGACAGAACAGTATATAGAAGGATGGAGAGGCATTGAGAGAGATTGGCTTACCTAGGATGCATTTCGGTATTTTTGGAGCAAAAGTGCAAAGAGATAATGCCAAGAAATAAAGATGGACTAGAAGTTAGGGACTGTGTTCCTCCTTACTCCTGGGCACATACCCGCCTTTATGCCTCCCAGCCTCCCGTGCAGTTGGGCAGGGCCTGTGAACAGCATGTGGGCGGGAGTATCGTGCATGGCTTCCTGGTCTGGCCCACAAAACCCTTCCTGCCGTGATCCCCCACCCTTCTCTGTCTGGATGGCTGCAGGCAGAGTCACTAAATGGGAGGACCCTGGGTCCCTACATTACCACATGGAAGGCCCAGGTCCCAGATTTGGAGGCTTCTCTGTCCTGGCAGGTAGCTGAGCAAGAAGGGCCTTGGACGCCATGCTATCTTGAGACTTGAGAAAATGTCTTTAGAAGAGAGACAAATCTGTCATAAGTGACCCTTGGGGGCAAACCAGCTTGAGCAAACAGACAGGAAGTGTTCAGCTCATCTTCTTTCATCTGTTACCCTCACCCCTCTCTCCCGGCCTCACACCTCCTCTCGGAAATTGAAGAAAACAGGGAAGCTGGTCACATCTGGTCACAAGACAGCCACTAGCTGTCTTCTCTTCCTCATGGTATGCTCCTTCTCTTCCTCTCGCTGCCATGCTCAGCTGCTCCACTGTGGTGGCTCTTCCCCAGGGACTCCGGGGTCTCTGTCCTTCTGATGCTGTGCTGCGTCTGCTGCATTAGCCTCCACAAAACAGTGGAGCGGAGAAGGCAACCTCTCCTTTGGTGGCCCAGCCTTCCACCCTCCTGCCCCCGAGGCTCTGGTGCGTAACAGATTTGATTGGCAGGTAGGGAATAATTAGAAGGGTGACTTCTGTAGGGCAGAGGGGGATTTAAATGGATACGGAGCCTGGCCAGTCAGATACTATAATCTAAAGGGACAGAAAGCAAGTTATTTCCCCCTTCGTCCTCCTCTGTCTCTTTTTCTCAGAAGGGACCATTCTTCCCATCTGTGACTCACAAGGTTTGATCTCTCCTTAGGATCTGTCCCCCTGTGCCTCCACAGCAATGCAAGGACACGGTTTGCCAGCAGTCCATTTCACAGAGTCTGAGCCAGTCAGTGTAGAGTTACGGTGGGCACCTGGGGTGGGGCGGTCAGAGTTGGGCTTTGGCACCCCACATCTGTCTCTCTCTCTCTCTGTCTCTCTCAGGCAATGTGATGTGCAGAGATGCCTACTGTAGTTCTCCAGAGCATTAGTATCGGCTCAAACGTGTGCATGCACACACACACTCATATAACATACCTTCCAAGGTCAAATAATTCTCACAGTTCAGTCTAAACTCAAGAAGGAAAAATATCTTCTTAAATACAGCATCACCCATAAGGATTCCCCTGTCCACAGTAGAGAAATGATTTTACAGTGTTACCCAGACCAGCTCTGATTTGGGGCTGGATGTCCTCCCCTGACAGCTCTCTGTAAGGAGCCCCTGGACTCACCCACAGCCCCCAGCCCACTCAAGGGGACTGTGTCCCAGATACTCCCCATCGCACTGGCCCGGATGGTGAAGTTTGAAAAGGGAGTAGAACAGCTCTTCTTGCTGTTGATGAGAAGAAACTGAGGGTAAAGGCTTCAGTCACTTTTCCCTTTTGTTCATTGATGATGGTTCAGTGCCCTTTCTGGTGGAAAAGCCTTAGAGCAGAGCCCAGATTTCTTTCTTATCATAGTCCAGCCATGACAATCTTCTCTACCGTGGCTTCTTGTTATGAGGCCCTGAGCCATCATGTAAGAAGCTATAGCCCAAGAGCTAGCAGCAAAGGAGTTGGTGGCCACGAGAAAGTCTGGACTCTCGTGCCACCCAGCAGAGTTAAAGCAGGCCCATGAGCCAAAGCTCCAAGGGAAGCTTCTAGGGTGCAGCTTACACAGGTGTGTTCCACGTGAGAAGATTCATCAGGATGCTTATTTATGATTTGCGTACTTTCCGTATGTTGCATTTCAATAAAAAGTTAAAATATAGTTTTACCGGATGTTAAAATATATTATGAAGCAGCTTAATAAAAAGTGGGGTTTATTAATAATTAATTATTAAATTAATTAAATTAATTTCTGAATAGCAAATTCAGAAACAGACCTGCATATGAATAAGTCTGAAATTAATATAATGTGTGCATAATATGTACATAAGATGATAATTTAGTTTAAGAAAATTAGGCTCAACTGGCAGAATTGGTTCTCTATCTAAAAAAATATACTAAAACTGAAATCCTAGGAGTATGAAACAGATCTATGCTGGGTGAAGACTTACATTGAAAAAATGAAAAATGCCTTACATAAACTTGTGTGCAAGAAAACTTCTAGTAGGAAAACTTTCCCATAGTAGAAAAATATTTATAGTATTTATGACACTGCACGTGTTAATGTGCCTAGTCAGTAGTTTTTCAAAGAACGTGGTAAGAGTTGTGAATTATACCTCCATAGATTGTTTGCGAGGATGTGAGAAAATGCACCAGCATACATTCCGAGTAAGAGTATAAATGCGGTGCGGTCTCTTTGAAGGGCAGTTTTGACAACGCCTGTCAGAATGAGCAATACAGACACACACCTGACCCAGGCGTGTCACTTCTAAGCGTCATCCTGCAGGTATACTCATGTGTGATGTAGAGACAGTCGTACAAAGATGTTCTTTGCAAAATTGTTTGTAGTAGCAAAAGACTGGAAATGACATAGGAATCCATCCGTAAAGGGCAGGTTAAATAAATTACAGGGCTACATTTTAATAGACTACAATGCAGCTGTTAAAGTAAGAAGGGAGACTGCCTTCTGATACGAAATGATATTCAAGATATATATGATATATTGACACACAGAAAAAAATGTGTAGAACGGAGTTTATAATATCTTCCCATTGGCATAAAAATAAACGTGCCTGTGTAATGTATCTTGAGAGGTACATAAAGAACTGGGAGAAAAAAGAGAAATTGATAAGAAAAGCACAAAATAACAAGTAGGAAAAATGAATGAAATTAAGAAGTGATCATTGACATAGAAGGAGGTCTTTTTAAAGGACGTTTAATCCATTTGGGGCTTAAAAAAATGTCAGAGACTCAGATGTGCTCTGTTGCCTTGTCCCAGAGGGGTCACCTGCCAGGAACATTTTGGGGAATTGTGTATCATTCATGATTCCTACCAAATCCCTGTCTTTGTGTCTTTTTAGTTTTTTCTTCCGTTTGGCTTGTTTTTGCTTGTGGAAATGAACTCCTGTCTTGACCGTTCATACCTGATTTAAATGTAATTATTCTTCCTTCCTCGACCTGTAGAGGAAGACAGGAGTCTTCCTGGACAGAAACCTCCCTCCCTCTCTCCATCCGTCCCTCCCTTCCTTCCTTGCTTCCGTTCTATTTTTATTTTTATTTTTGCAGCTGCTGTCTTCTTAGCCATGCCCTTCTTATACATTCTCCCTGTACCTCATCTCACTTGGTAGTCCTTAACCTCTCTGAAGTCACAGTGCTCTCTGATATCTGACAAAAGCTATACACTGCCTCTCTGGAAACTAGAAACACACACACACACACACACACACACACACACACACACATACACACAAGCTTAAAGTTTTGGAAGTTCATAAATGCTAATCTAGCTGTCTCTTTCTTTCTGACTTTACCCAAAGTGGTGCTGATGTAACTAAATTGCTACTGATTATTTTTCTTCAGACCAAGTAGTCTTTCTTTATGATTATAACCCACAAAAGGAAAGAAAAAAAATTATCACATTGTCTCAGTCTCTTTGAGGTGTCTCATTCCAGGAAATTCAAATCCAATATGCAAAAAAAAAAAAAAAAAAAAAAAAGGTTTGGAGAGCAATTTAAACCTTTAATGCACATTTTGGGAAGATCCCAATGGGAGAAATTGTATTCATAATATATATTAAAAAAAACTTCAAAATTTCATCTTTCCCCGTCTCCTGCTCTCCCTGTATCTCACACATATGATGGCCACCTTGAGCCTCCTGTTCTGTCCGTCCTTCCAAGATGCTTTTCAAATGCCTTTCACACTGGCTCCTGGATCTCTCCTCATGTCCTCTCATCGTCCAAGTGTATTCAGGTCAGTACTCTGACCTGTCTAGCTCCCATAAATTCAAATAGCATGGGACCTCCCAGCCTCTCTTTTACCCCAACTCTGCCCACTCCAAGAGATGAGCCAGTAGACATAGCTTAGCAGAAAGTAGAGGAGGAGAAAGCCTATAAATATTTTACCTTAACACGTTTTCCTGTTACACAAAAAAAGCGTGAAGTTGCTCTTTCTAATCTTCCTAACCTGTTTTCTGGCTTCTCTGGATCAACCTACCCTGGAGGCTTCCCTGAAGGGTAAACTGGCCACCTTCAGTCCCCCTGCACCCCCTCCTTAATCTCTATTTCTGGGGGAAGAGTTAGAAACCTGCAGTTTAGAATCTGTAAACCCCCCCACCCTCGACCC
Organism: Panthera onca; assembly: GCF_046562875.1. Taxonomy (NCBI): domain Eukaryota; kingdom Metazoa; phylum Chordata; class Mammalia; order Carnivora; family Felidae; genus Panthera; species Panthera onca. The sequence goes on from NC_138355.1 coordinate 24,100,430, forward strand.
CATCCACAAGGTGCAAAGGGATCAAGATTCAGCTGAAGGAACCATCACAAGACGACCACTGCCAGATAAGTCAGAGTATGTAGCTCAGCCAGAAATACGATTCACTGAGATCCAGACGCTGCTTCCTGAGTTTTGCTCCCTCTACGTGCTAGGATGTCGACTGGACTAGTCAAGCAGGTCACTTGGCAGAAGAGTTTACCTTGGCAGTTCATAAAGACATGCAAAGCGTTAGTTGAGAATTACTAGACCCAGAATATGGAGCAGGAACCCTGTATATTGTGGGGTGCAGTGGCCTTGAGGATGTGCACATCCACTGTTAAGACGATGAGACATGTCTGGAGGTGAGCTCCCCCTTCCTGCTCACTAAGGGTGGGAGCTCCAGCCCGTGTGGCCAAGGGGATGGTTTTGTTCTGATGCAGTCACGTGCCTTCCTTGCAGATTCTGCTGGCCCTCTCACAGACCTGCTGTGTCTGTGCCCGGTTTGCCGGTGGGGTTCTGCCCAGAGCCCTTGCTGAAGCCCTGGGTTTGGGCTTCCGTGGCTTCCATAGAGGGCCACACCCGTGGCAGCAGAGGCCTGCCGTCTCCCTCACCTGATCTCCTGTGCCTGGACTTCTGAGAGTCCTCCCCGGGTGCTCTTGCCCATTTTAGAATGTTTTCTTTAAAATGATTCAAGGATTCTACATAAATTCTGCTGCATTTTTTTTTTAAGGTCCCCAAACCCAGAAGCTGCCCCATTCCGCCCTGGATGTCTCACCCCCCTCCTGCCCTCAGTCTGGCCCAGTCACACCCGACAGGTGCAGAAATAGGCCCTGTCCTCTGGACTGGGGGTCAGGAGAGGAGACCAGCTCTGTGATGCTCCCAAGCCTCCCTGTGCGACATGAGTTAACAGTTTCCAAACCTCTGTTACACTTGCTTATGTCCTGTGAGATTTGTCTTGGATTTGGTCTAAATTTCCCTCGGTCCAATTTTATCCCTATTTCAAATCCTGCCTCCCCTGGAAAGCCCTGAGCAAGCCTCCCACTTCTTCTTCCCCTGCTTTGACGACTGTGGGTCAATGACCAGTCTCTTACAGTCTAGCTCCCTCTGGCTGCCTTTTCAGTCCTAATGCCATGCTCTCCTTATCGCCATCTGGCCTCAAAAAACAAGCTCTCCGTCCCTCGCATGGCCTGTGTTCTTATTTGGATCTCTTCCAGCCAGCTGACATCTTGCTAGAGAGGAGAAACAAACCCCACAGACACTTCTGCCTTTCCTAACAAGCCTGTTTAGCAGTCATCAGGCCGGAGGCCTGGTGCCTGGGGATCTCAGAACACCTTCTGGACAATGGTAGACATCAAATACAGATGGAGAGAAACGCAAGTCTATGATGCAGAACCACGCACTTTACGGAGGCCAATGGAGCCTCCTTCCCTCCTGCAAACGGTCAGGCCGGGAAAGCGTATGGAATGTGGGCTCAGAAGAGCTGGGGTAGCACAGACACGGGCCACTGTGCATGTTCCCACAAAACCCATGCTGGTCGTGGAAGAACAGTGCCAGCAGGGTGTCCCAGCCCTCCCGGAATTACCTGCGTCCATGGCTTTTCTGAACTTACTGTTTTCTGTAGAATAAGTCAAAAAACTGCCATGCCTGGAGATCAAACAAGACGAAGCCCAGGGAAATTCTGTAAGCGGTGATGAACATTGTTTTGAAAGGCAGAAAGGGAAACAAAGCCAAGTCTAAGGGAAGCCACACCCTTAACAAGTTTACTGGCCTCTGCACCCGTCTCCCTGTAGCAGAGAGAACAGATCCACCACGATCGGTGACCCTGATTTCAAGAGCTACAGAGACAAGGGTCATCTGTCCAAAATAGCCATCCAAAGTGACACGTAATTAAGTCCCACTTGTGTGTACAGACTATAAGCACAATGGGGGTTTGCGGGAGGAGAGCTCAGGACGGCTGTAAACTGGGACAGGGGGCACTGGGGGTGCCCATGTGATACTCTGCACTTCTGCGCCCAGTTTCCATGACCCGCACAGTCATAACTGAGGGACCACGGGTCCTTTGGGTCAGCCCTGGGCTGAGAGGAGCAGCCCTTCCCCCCCATCTTTGCTATTTATCTGCAGTAAACGCTTACTGATACCCCCGGACACTTGTCCGGAGCTCTGCCTGCTCCAGGGAGTTTGCAGGCTCAAGCACCGTGGTGGTCTGATAGGGACTGCAGTCAGCCCGGGCCTTCCAACCACCGGGCCTGAGACCATGTCCCCCACTGTTTACAATGCCCCCCTCTCCCCGTGAGCTCCTTGAGGGCGCTCTGTCTTATCATGTTTGTGTTCCTGAGACAAAACTCAATGCCGGGCACCGTGCTCAATAACTACTACTAATACTACAAATAATAACTACTACTACTAATAGCAAGTGGAGAATAAATGAGGAGAATGACATAGGGTGTCCATGAGTCTGAGACACAGAGGTCCCAGCTGGAATGCTAGTCAAGGTCATGATCGGGAACCTCAGGACACATTTGATCTGAGAGGCGTGACTCACATAGGAGCTGGGGTCATGCGTTGTAAGGGTCTAGATAGTCCTTGCTCAGCCCCGTCTGCTGAATTGGTCCTTACTGCGTCATCCGCATTCCACCGATCCGAGCCTGAGCTCAGCCTCTTCAAACTATTGCCACTAATGAGAAGAATATCATTCACATTTGTGCGTTACCGACAATTTGGGAAGACACTGCAAAAAACTTAGAGACCTCCTTTGGCACTAACCAACTGCCGGGATTTTTAACTGGCCAAGAGACTCAACAGAAGCCCCCCAGACTCAGTCATTTTTTCTGGATCTCCTTTCTTTCCCATCCCTCCCTCTCTGGCCTACCTGCTACCCTACACCTCAATAAACTCTTTTAACTCTGTTATGTCGAGTGGTCCAGCTCTTACCACGTCTATTTCCAAACCTTGACATGGCCAACTCATCGAGGGACAAGTGAGAGCGAAGGGCCATCTCTTCTGTTGGCAGCAGAGGACCACAGGGACCCTGAGTCCTTGGAACAACATTCACTCTCCTTCGAAGCTGGCGTAATTTAAAATAACCCCCCCTTTCCCATAATCCTTACTCTGTGAGGGAAGGTGTGTCATTTACTTTCATTTTGCAGATGAACCTCAAAGAGATCATCAATTATCCAAAGTCACCACAGGGAGCCTAGAAAGTAGAACTTAAGCGCAAATCTTAGCCCTCGTAGCCTGGTGCTCCTACAACTATCTGCAGCGGATGAGCCCAGAACACCCGGCTGTGTGTTGGAATAGCACTCTGCATACAAAGCAGCTTCCCCATTAGAGCTGGTCATTCCATGTTTGGAATGTACAGAACATCAAGCAGTTGGAGTGGAGCTTTACGAAGACATGGGATTCCAAGTCTGTGCCTTCAAATGGTCTGTAATCTAATGAAGGAAGCAAAGTACACCCCCACAGGACACGAGTGTATGAACAAATATAGTTGTCTGGGGACAAATAGGAAGGCTAACCAAAAATGTGCAACATTAAGTGCATCATGGAAGGCTTCCTGGAGGTGGTCAAAGCCCCTTTCTTTCTTTACTCTTTGGTCAAGTTGGACCTCAGATGCAGACGGTGAAGATAATTATGCTGCGTGCAATCATAGCACATTACCACTTACCATGGGTGTGTGCCAGGCCCCTCTCTTGCGTTATTTGCTTGTCTCTTCTTCCAGTCCTGTTCAACTCCTTCCATCGGCGGCCATTCTAACACTTAATGAGATCCATTGTTTTGGTGTGTGTTCTTGAACATGTGAACTGTTGATCTGTAAGCTTGGATTTTAAGTTTATGTAGGCACTATTTTACATCTCACTGTTTGTTTGGGGGTTTTTTGTCTGTTTTTCACTTAGCGCTGTGCTAAGATGTACGGTTGTTGCTATGGCCCATCTGGTCTGTTGCCTTCCACAGAGGCGTCATCCCTGATTTTACTTCTCCACTCCCCAGTGATGATCACTGAGCTTGCTTCAGTTCCCTGCCTCCATAAACAACACAGCCATGAACATCTTTCACACATGACCCCCTTGTGGACGTGTCGAGAAATTTTGGGGACATAGACTCAGGCGCAGAATTGCTTCTTGTGGGGTATCTGTGAACTTAATATGACGAAGTAACACCAGGTCAATGGCTGCTCTCGCTACACCCCTCCCGCAGTGTCCCTGCATTCCTGCAGATGCTCGGATCCTTGGCATTATCCAGCTCTCTAATTTTTGCCAGTCCTACCAGCGTAAAGTAAGAGTGTACTGTGGTTTCAATTTGTCTTTCTCAGATAGGCATGAGTTTGGGCATCTCTTCACTTTCCTGTTAGCCTTTTTGGTTACTTATTTTGAAAACCACCTGTCCATTGCCTGTTACTACATCCAGGTTCCCTTTATCCCCTTTAAAAAAAATTATTTATTTAGATAGACCACATGCATGCACACGTGCTTGCAAGCAGGGGAGAGAGGGGAGCTCTGTGCTGTAAGCATAGAGCCCGGTGCAGGGCTGGATCTCAAGAACCCTGAGATCATGACCTGAGCTGAACTCAAGAATTGGATGCTTAACAAACTGAGCCACCCAGGCACCCCTGCAAGGGTTCTTTGTATCTCCTATAGAGGCCTCTTCTCAAATAGCACACACCTCTGTGGGGCCGTCGTTACCTATGTATTGGGCACGGAGGAACCTATCTGGCCATCGTTTTTCACACCTTCATCCTGGGGATGTGGGCCTGCCAATGGCCACAAGCACAGTCAGAGTAAAAGGAAACCCTTCCTCCGATCCCCTCTGCCAACCTCGCGTGAGGATTGCAGTCTAGGAAGTCTGGTAACAAGGCAAAAAACCTGTTCCTTTTCTCCAGGGCTGCTAACCTGCTGTGTCAATTTCATGAGTTAATAAATGATTGGAGAAGGCTTACTTGCCTCAGAAGAAATTGAGATCAGTGGTGCTTAGGCCCCACTCAATTAACTTGTGCTCCTAGGGGGGCTGAGTGGGGAGCAGGGGCAGCCGGTCGTTAATTACATGTACCGCTGCCAGCTGTGGCCGCGCGTCTCCTGCCAGCATCGCTCAGGCAGCGAGGAGGTGACCCTGCGTCAGTGAGCTGAAGTCACTCAGGGCAGGGGCCCTTCAGACACAGCACAGGCACTTGGCCTTGTGAGGAGTGGGACACTCACTTCCCAACACGTCCTATCAGGTTGGCCGTTAATACCCCCCACCGGCCTCTACCAGAAGAATGGCCTTTAAGATCCCCCACCCTGGCGTCTTTGTTGGCCCCACCCCACCCAGGGTTGCCAGGTACCCTGGTTCTTCCGCACCTCCCTCTTCCTCCTGCCTTCTGGCCCACTTGCCCAAAGGACACAGAATCCGGAGCCAATCTTATGGGCGTCAGATGATGCTACAGACTCTGCAAAGTCACCTGCCTCCTTGCTGCCTGCTGCCTGAAGTCCTCCCAAAGACCTTCGTTCCTACACCATTTCCTAAAAGGGCCAGATGGAAAGACTCAAACCTGTAAAAAAGGCAGGTCCCCGAGCCCCTCCTCTGGAGATGCCTCGGTAGGTCTGGACTCTCCGTCTTTTAACACCCGACTCAGGTGATTGTTACCGTCAAGCTGATTTGAGAGACCCTGCCTCAGGACACCGTAGCTCCTGGTGTAGTTAGTGCAGATCTTCTGGAAGGAGAGACAGCAGCCTAATGGCAGGGCCCTGGCCTGGGGCCAGGAGGCTCCACTCCCAGTGCCTCTCCTGCTCCACCTCTATTTTGCTGTGTGTGGTTAAGCCAGTCACTTGTCCTCTCTGAACTTGGTTTCTTCATCTAGAAAATAGATAACCGGGTCAGATCCCTTAGAGTCCTTCCATTTCCATGTGTTTTTCTGTCAATAACTAATAGGTTAAACATGCATATTGCATGATTTGTGCTCAACGAACAACTTTGGCTTTTTTTTTTTTTTTTCCTTTGAGAATCCCTTCATGTTAAAATGTATTCAGTGGAAGAAATCTCCCCCTGCCCCTACATAAAAACTTGGGCCAGTCCCGTTGCTGGTCACCCACTCTTAGGTGATAATCTGTGGTGCCTCTCAGCTGTAGCTACAGACTCAACTTAGAAATTGGAATCATTGAACAATTGACAGTATTATGCTCCTCCTTTCTGCCAGTTTGGATCTGCTTTGGGCTAGAAGCAACTGGGGAGATGGGCCGTGTCCCTCTGCTGTCACACTCCCCCACCTCTTGCTTTCCTCCCGCTGCCCCCAAGAGCTGCTGTTTCACTAGCTGCCAGATTGAAATGGGGAGTTCTTACTGGTTAGAGAGCCGGGGAAGCCTCCTGGGCTCTTGCTTTTGTGGATGTTTTTTGTGGGCACTTTTGAGGGTCCCTGCTGGGCCCCTCTCTCCGGCAGCCCCTTTACCTCAGGCAAACACATCTCTCTGTCCCGGGAGGCCCTTGCGACTCCTTGCCCAGCCCCCGGGCATCAGGATGTCCAGCTCCAGCCTGGTGGACTGGGCTTTTCTCATGCCTCCAGGTGGCCCTACTGGACAGGACACAGGACAGCCAACCTCTGCCTGCCCCTCAGCCCTGTCCCTTGGGGGTTAGAGTGAGGATTTCGTGGCTCAGCAACAGCTCTTGTCAAGGAAATCTTCTGCACCAAATCTTCTCCAAATTTTTGGCCCATCTGTACTTTACAAAGTGGGAGAAAGTTTCCTGGATCCTGAAACAGACGTTTTGACATTCCCATGTACACTTCCCTGCTCTTGGCCAGGGAAGAGGGACCTGTCCCAACCTTACTTTAGTCTTCTGATTTCTATCAATTGGCATCTCAATCAGACTTAGATAAGGGGGCGCCTAGGTGGCTCAGTCAGTTGAGCGTCGACCTCGGCTCAGGTCATGATCTCGCAGTTCCTGAGTTCAAGCCCCACATCAGTCTCACTGCTGCCAGTGCAGAGCCCTGTTTGAATCCTCTGTCCTCCTCTCTCTGCCCCTCCCCCACTGCGCTCTCTCAAAACCAAATAAACATTAAAAAAAAAAATTTAAGAAGAGTCCCACTCTGACATCCAGCTACCTGTGATTTCCGTATTAATGAGAGTGAGAGCATCTTTGAGAAAAGAAAGCCGGGGTGCCTGAAACATCCCAGGCAGATTCCAGGCAGTAAGGCCTAGATCTAGAAGGGAGGTGAAGGAGGGGATGGGCTGAGTCTGGAGGTGAACATCTGCCTTTCTCAACTTCTCAGAAATCTGCTCCTGAGACCAGCTGAACTCAGATGAGCACAGGGCCCAGAGGCATGCTAATGTCTGCCCTTTGACCCCCAGCTTCTGGCTGAGGCAGAGAACCCTGAGGAGGTCAGCCCATCCCCTGTGGAAGGTGATGCTGTGGGTCCACTTAACAGCTGGGTTCCCTCCCAATACAAAAACACCCAGTGGGGCCTTCCCCCTCAGGACAATGGGCAGGGCTAAGCCTCCCCAGAGGGCATCCTTCCTCTCCCCACTCCTGTACTCTCGGTCCCAGACTCCCCTGTAAATAAATTAGAGAATTTTCGCTTGAAGGGAGCCCCAGTAGTTAGCCTAGACTGGATTCCTAAATGTCCTGGTAGGATCCTGCCTCCCCCTTCTCCATCAGCCCACCAGTGTGAACTTGCTCATCCGACTGTCCACTTGGTATGTTGTCCTGGGGGAGGTCAGGATACTGGAGTAAGAGGAAGGAGTGTGTGGCTCTGGGCACTGGGAATACGGGCAGGCCCGGGGAAGAGTGGGGAAGGGTATGGGGAAGAGTGTGTGGGGCCGTGGAGGAAAGGACCAGCCATGCAGGCAACAAGGACACGTTCGCCAGGGCACAGCCCAGAATTCTCCAGGAGCGTGAGCGACTCCCTGCCCCCCATTGAGCCTCACTTCCCAGAATAGGCAGGAGCTCGTGCCCAGTGTCCTGTGTTGGCCAGCGGGGTCCGGACAGCAGTGCTGAGGGCAGCAAACAAAGACGGGGTAGGATGTGGCCTTACAGGTCTGTCCTCGGGCTCCTGGGCTGAGAGCCTCAGAGACTGAGGCAGCCATGGAGGTCGAGAGCCAAGGCCCTCTGGGGGGTGTCCATTCAGAATCTTGGAGTCAGTTCGTCCTCTTGGCCTCTCTCTCCAGCTCTCACTGATCTTCCCCTCTCTCCTCTGGCAGGAACTGATGTCCTTGGCCATGACGCACCCCCAACCGCTGTCTGCTCAGGCACAGCCTGTGTGACTGAGCCATTGCTGCCCCAGCTGTTTCACGTGAGTGTGTGGCTCAGGCCAACCCTCTGTCCCCAGGAGAAGGTGTCCGGGCCCTGGGTATCGAGGGGTGTTGGTGGGGAGGAAGTCCAGAAAGTCCTGGTCACAGAGGGCAGGCCCGGGAGTCTTTAGCGGGCAACAGGTTTGTCCTCTTTGGCCGTCCTTGGTCCCTGACTTGGCCACCACTGAACCCATCTGTTCAGATCCACTAGGCCCTGGGAGGGGACCTCTTTCTCCTGTCCTTTGGAAGCTCCTCAGAAGGCAGCTGGGTATTATGGAGACTTTATGGCACTGGCCCTCGGGTCCTGACTCAGACACTTGACTTCAGGCACATCATTTATTTAATGGTCTGGCTTCCTCTCCTGCATGTGGAGTTTTTGCGTGGTGCTGAGGTGTATTAGTTATCTCTCGCTGTATAATGGGACTACTACAAACTTAGCAGCTGAAACAACACACACTGATTACCTTGCAGTTTCTGTGGGTCAGGGATCCAGGCATGGCTAGCGGGTTCCTCTCTCTGGGTCTGTCATAAGGCTGCATTCGGGCATCTTGGGGCTACAGTTTCATCTCAAAGCTCAACTGGGGAAGGACCCGCTTCCACTCTCACTTGTGTGATTTTCCAGTTCCATTTAGGTCATTGGACTGAGGGCCAGAGGCCACCCTCTGTTCCTTGCCACATGGGCCTCCCAGCATGGCGACTTGCTGCGTCCAAACCAGCAAGGGAAGGAGTTGGCTAGCAAGAAGGTAGTCAGAATGCTACATAATCTATTCACAGAAGCGACATCCCGTCATCTTTGCTGTGTTCTGTTGGTTAGAAGTAAGTCACAGAGGGCACCCACCCTCTAGGGAAGGCGACTACCTGAGGCATGGCTGCCAGAGGCCATCTCAGAGCCTCCCTATTGCAGGAAGGGCAGTAAATGGAAGCACACTTGTAGACTGTAGAGTGCTGTTCTTTGCATTGAGTTGCAGAGAGAACCTGAACCCACCGGAAATAATAGGAGCCACTGGTTATGGGAATTTCAATGCCAAATTGTACCATTAGTAGGGGGCCCTCAGGGAGAGTGGCTGGGACCTGGCTTGTTCCCTGCCCGCCCTTTATCTGTGCCTTCTTGGCTTATGATTTTAAGGCCAGATTTAATCAGACACAGACAACATCTGGGCCTTCCTTTTCCCCACAAATAGCTGTGTTTGCAGGATCTTTTGGAGTTTCCAAGGGACTCTTGCACACATGAATCTCACTTTTTCCTCACAGTCATGCTTGTAAGCTGAGTTTTTTTTTTTTTTTTAATCTTTCTTTTACAAGTGAGAAAGGAGGTCAGTTTCCAAGATGGGGTGGCTGCTAAATGGCACAGCTGGACCTCAGATGGGTCTTCAGATGTGCGCCTCTGCCTGCCCTGCCGTGCTCCCCGTTTCCAGGTCACTTGTGCCGTACAGCGTCAGGGTACTGAGAGAGGGGAGGCCAGGCATGGAGGTCAGAAGGAGGGGAGGGCACTGTTCTTATATAGCTTCATAATTCGCTGCATCCTAAAACGGGCTCAGCTCATCCCAGGGGACGAGGCCGAGACTTTCAGGTAGAGTGGGTCACTGCTGCCTCCAACTTCAGGTCACTCCACAGGCCTCTGTCTCTTCAACAGCCCTCCCTGGTGAGCAAGCAGGGGAAGCAGGGGAAGTGGACTGATGTTGTAATGAGGGCACATACATTCTCCTAAAGCTGAGGTTCATCTCCTCACCCGCCCCCCGCCCCCAAACCCAGCGAATGCCCAGTGAAGCCCTGAAGCATGGCCCACCGTGGATCTGGGCAAAGTCAACTTGGTCTGGAACAGTGATGCTCAGGTCTGAAAATGGGAAGCGAGCCGAGAGATACAACTTGCTGCCCCCTGGTGGTGGGTCTGAGTCATAACTGCCAGGCCCATGAAGGAAACGCTGCACCACGAGGTGATTATCAAGTACCCACTTGGCACCCAGCACTGTGTACAATGTTGCAGGCATAGGAAGCAGTAGAGGACACAGCTCCTGATCCCAAAGGACCTCTAAAGTACTGGAGGAGTTAAGATGTTCCCATGTGAAACTTGACAAGCATTTTACCGGGACAAGATTTGAAAAGCGGCCAATGGGGGAGCCTGGGCGGCTAGCTCAGTTAAGCTTGACTTCTGCTCAGGTCGTGATCTCAAGCTTCCTGGGTTCGAGCCCGCGTCAGGCACTGTGATGACAGCTCAGAGCCTGGAGCCTGCTTCCAGATTCTGTGTCTCCCTCTCTCTCTGCCCCTCCCTTGCTCGTGCTTTCTTTCTTTCTTTCTCAAAAATAAACATTAAAAAAAAAAAAAAAGAAAAAAAGAAAAGTGGCCAATGAATGGAAGGGGAGCCTGGGTGGCTCAGTCGGTTAAGCATCTGACTCTTGATTTTGGCTCAGGTCATGATATTGTGGTTTGTGAGTTAGAGCCCTTCATTGGGCTTTGTGCTGCTGGTGTGGAGCCTGCTTGGGATTCTCTCTCTCCCTCTTTCTCCACCTCTCCCCTGCTTGCTCTCTCTCTCTCTGTCTCAGAATAAATAAATAAACTTAAAAAAAAAAAGTGGCCCGTGGAAAGGCTTTGCAGTAGGAGTCTAGAGAGAGAACACCACTATGGGGAGGTCAGGGAGGTCTCTCAGAGCCCTGGATGGTGGGTAGGATCTAAACAGGTGGAGAAAGCGGGTTCATGCACTCCTCTACCCAGAGTTCTTCAGGAAACCCCCTCGCCTCGAAGAGAGTTAAATGCCAATTCCCTGCCTGGCTCACAGCCTCTCCCACTTCCTGCCTACCCTGCCTGAGCCTTTGCAGATTCGCTACAGGTCCTGGAACCCCCTGTGGTCGTTCACATGCCTGGGCTGTTCATCCAGCCCTCTGCACTTGTCTACTGGACAAGCTCCCTGTCTGCTTCTAGGACTCAGCTCAAATGTAACATCTTCCAGGGAACCTTCCCCGAGTAGTTAGCTGCTCCCTCCCCTGTGTCCCCACAGCCCCTGGTCTGTGTGTCTTACACCATATCATCCAGTATATGAAGTATCTTTTCATCACGAGGCTCTAAGCTTCTTAGGAACTGGGCCTTCCTGGTGGACGGAAGATTCGTGTAGGGGGGCAGTGGGAGGTGGGGAGGGAAGACAAATTGGTGGTGAGCACGCAGGGAACTGGAGCAGGGCAAAGCCAGGGCACATGACGGTGGGGGGCAGGAGCGACCCGGGTGAGGAGGAAGCGCTCCTTCCGCCAGGTGAACACAGCAGGGCCTACACCTTCCTCAGGGGACCGCAGCTTGCGTTCCGGCCCCACTTGCCCTTTGAATGAGGAACATCCCGCCAGGCCCCTCGTGGCAGCCCTGGTGAAAGGCTAGAGGTGGGAGCACCCCTCTGGAAAGAGGGTGATGACTTAGGCCGTCACAGTTGAGTGTGAGATACCAGAGGGATGTGCGAGTGAAGCGTCTACCTATCAGTAGCGGGAGGCACAGCTGGAGACCGGGCTGGGGACGTGTGGGTTTCTCGGTGGTGGACCACACAGAGGGGAAAGCAAGGTGAGGGCCTTAGGGACCGATGTAACCCTTGGGGCCTTTTTCAGGGGTAACACTTCTTCCAACATCTCTGTCCCTTTTATTGTCTTGCAGGTCACTGTTCCCTTTACTGAACGTAAGTGCTCATGGGCACTCTTCCTTCCTCAAGATGCCAAGTCTCCTCCCACCGTCCCGCTCCATTAGCAGGGCCAGCCGTGGTCCCCAAGTGCCCGGAGGGCGGTGCCTGAAAGGGAGTCTGCCTGAGGCCACACAGCCTCACGTCCAGAGCTCACCCCTGGCCCATTATCTGCATTAGCAGGACCCGTCCTCCGGCCTCGCCACCAGCTTCCGGGAGCCAGAATGCTGCCCATTGCCCACTCCCCCTGGGCTTACCTTGCCCTTGTTTTCCATAAGAGTTGAAAAGAGAGGAGAGATGCCCCCGAAAGGAGTGTGGGTTTGAGCCAGGGCAGAACCGGGCAGAACTTTTCACATTCGGACCCTGTCCCCTCCACCTGGGTCAAAGGCTCAGGAGTCTGCTGTTTGTGTCCTGGAGGGCAGGGATTAAGAGCATGGCGTCAGGGGTGAACCAGGCTGGACAGGATCTCAGCCAAACCAATCAAAGCCTCGGTTCAACGTGTGTGAAACGGGGATAATGGATAACTATCCCAAGAGGTATTTTGAGGATTAACCGAGACAGCCAGGGAAAATTTAGGGCAGTGCCACAGACTAAGCCCTCAGGAGAGGAAGCCGCTGTCTTTGTGTCTTGGAATCATGGGGTGAGTGTGTGGAGAAGGAGAAGAGAACTAGAGAAAGACAGCAAGATCCTTTGAACAGACGCAGAGAGCAGAATTATGTCCTCAGTGAGCACTCTGCCTCCTCTCTTCCCTCCTGCAGCCGTAGGCCTTCAGGTCCGGCTGGCCCAGGCACAGGAAGTCCCTGGGGCCCCTCCTATTCCAGCTGCCCTCAGGTCCGCCCAGCCTCCAACTGTGTAGAAAGTTCCAGGAGGCCTCCCTGCCCCACAGCCAGTGTGGCCGCCCCTCACCTCTCTGCACGCATCTTTGCAGAGTTTGATGGGGCATCGGGCGGATGACAGCGGGAACAGTTGTGATCACTGGCGGAATCCTAGCTACGGTCATTCTCCTCTGCATCATCGCCGTCCTGTGCTACTGTAGACTCCAGGTCAGTCCCCAGGGGGCACCGGGGGCAGAAACCGGGGGCCCACTTGGAGGGTGACAAAGCCCAAAGCCATGGAATGTGGGAGGCATAAGTTAAGGGGGCTGGGAATTGGGGGTGGCCAGAGGGAGCCATGCAGCCCCCACACCCTGTACACTTTGGAGTCCCCAAAGGCAGTGTGCTGGGAAGATGCTGGGTCACTGTGTTGTGTGTCCTGCGTATCTGAGCTTTCAGGACTGGTGGGAAAGGCATCCTTCTGGGGAGACAGAAAACTGCTCCCAGCTGCCCCAGTCCTGTCCTCGATAGGACAGACATGCCTCTCCTCTCTGCCGCCCCGCCTCTCTCAACCACAGCCCGGAGCTGGAAGCAGGGGGAAGGAAGAGGGAAGGTACTGGTCTCGCAAGGCTGGGACTGTGTATTGGTGGAACGTGGGCGTCTGGTGTTGCGTTTTAGTCTCGACACCCGGAAGCTCTCTGCACAGGGTCCTCCGTGGACAGGGGCGCGGGTGCCTTTGTGCGCTGGAAGGGGAGCATCCAGCCCTCAGGCATCCCTCCCCACTCTCCCCTCAGTATTACTGCTGCAAGAAGAGCAGGGCCGAGGATGCAGACGAGGAGGAGGAAGAGCACGACCTGCCCACACACCCCAGAGGCCCCACCTGCAATGCCTGTAGCTCCCAAGCCCTGGACGGCCGAGGCAGCCTGGTGCCTCTCACCAGCGAGCCCTGCGGCCAGCCGTGTGGGGCGGCAGCCGGCCACTGCACCACCTGCTCCCCGTACAGCTCCCCCTTCTACATACGGACGGCTGACATGGTACCCAACGGGGGCGGAGGCGAGAGGCTCTCCTTTGCTCCTACATACTACAAGGAAGGGGGACCCCCGACCCTCAAGCTGGCAGTACCCCAGAGTTACCCGGTGACGTGGCCAGGCTCCGGGCGTGAGGCCTTCACCAATCCAAGGGCTATTAGTACAGACGTGTAACCCCGTTCACCCCTGACCCCTCCACGTACCGATGCTGCTCTCCCAGCAGGAGCCATGGGGGCAGCAGGTGATCCCCTCCAACAGCCCACGAGGACTGTCTCAGTTTCTTTTTTTTGGCTTTTCTTGCCCCACGGTGGAATCCAAGCTATTGAGTGCAGTGAGGACCAGGGCAGGGCCCGGCCCCGGGGCTCAGAGGTGGGGGCTAGCAGGTGGAGCGGGTGGCTTTGCAGGCTTCCGTGCTGGGACCGTCCTCTGCCGGCTCTGGCCCCGTCATAACCGCTCTCGCTCCCCTCGCTCCCCCAGCTTTGGTGGACGGCGGGAGGAGGCGCACCAGGAAAGCTAAGCAAAGGCCCCAGAGGCCTCCAGACTCCTTGAGGGATGGACGAAAAAGGGGCCCAGGGCCAGGGGAGACGTGAGAATCTGAGGAGGGAGAAGGAGGTGCTCCGGGGACCTCCCCAGGACCCGCGAGCTACAAGGAATCCAAGAAGTAGTTCGCGGTCTAGTTTCGTATTTGGTCATCACGAGGGCCACAGCCTCTGCATCTGCTCCAATAATGGGCACTGATTCCAGAACACACAACAGCTGTACCGGCCCCCTCTCTCGTGGGACACGTTGAGTTGACTTTCAGGGTCACAGCATAAGGTTGTTTGTGGAGGATGCACCGAAAGGGTCATGTCTAGCCTTGTCTCCCCGCAGATCCCTGTTCTCGGCCTTGGGAACCAGCTGCCCCTGCCGGAGAACCTAGTTCAAAGTTTTGCTGCTGAGTTTGAGCAGCTTAGCGAAGGAGGTCTACTTGCTGATGGTCTCTGGGGCCCTGGCCCACCAGCCTGAGCGCAGCGTGCGGGAGCAGTGTTGTGAGGGTGTGTGTGTGTGTGTGTGTGTGTGTGTGTGTTCTCCACCAGCTGGCAGAGAACACACACACCAGGGGCTTTGCCACCTTTGGGAGCTGCAGAGGGAAGGGTCTCTGATGTTCCAGCTAGAAAGGAAGAACTGACCCGCAGACAGCAGGAGTGAAAGGTGATTAAGGTGGCCGGTCCCCATGGCAACCAGCTGGCTGGTGCGGGGAGAGCCTGCAGAGTCTCCCAGGGGACATTCCCTGGTAGCTGGATTCCATGGATTCTGGGCTTGCTTCCCTCCCACCGCTGCTCCCCCCAACCCCACGCCAGTCTCCAGCGGGGGGGGGGGTGCTGTTAATTGTCCAAGCCTCGCCCTCAGTCCCCACTTAGAACTAGGCTGTGGCCTTATGCCATTTGAAGGAAAGCACCTGATGGGTTTTCTGGTTTCCTCTACAGTAAGGGGTGGCTGCTCCCCCCTTCTAAGGGCATACCTATCCCCCTCCCCACCACTGTGGCATCACAGAATGCTGCAGAGGGTGGGGCAGGGGAAGAGCTGGCCCCTTTGCTGGAATCCCAATTTTGCATTTGAGAAAGGGCCAGGTGCAGCTGGGAGAGAGCGGGGCAGGGAGAGAATTCACCACACTTCTTGCTCCACTCTGTCTGGACACACTTGTCACCTTGCATCTCCTCTGTAATTAGTGCACACTGGCTGAAGAATCAGAGGACCTGGGGGTCTGGCACACACGCTCTGGTCACTCATTAGCTCCAGGGCCAGTCATTTGTCGTCTCCGAGACCCCATTTTCTCCAGGAAAATGAGACCTGCCCAGATAGACCTAAGAGCCCGCTAGTACTCCAAACAGCCAGGACTTCCTGAAGAGACCTGCCCGCTATGCTGCTTTCCTTGCCCTCACCCTGGCAGGGGCTGGATGTACTTACCGACGGCCTGATCCAGTGTGCAAGGATGTGTGTTGAGGGCTGAAGGACCACGGTGAAACACAGGTTTAGCGGGCACAATGATTTTCACGGTCAGGGAAAAGCAACCATGTCTGATCCTACTGAGTGATTTCAAACAGTAGCATTTCCTAACATCGGGAGGCAGCTCTGGGTGGGGGTGATGAGCTCTCTCTCCCAGACCAGAGGGACCAGCCTAGGACAGCAACTTTAACCTGCTCCATCCCCTGAGCAGTCCTCATTGGGCCCAGGTGCACCCCCTTGACATGAGCTTCTGGGTCTAGCAGCCATTGTGGCTTCCCGATGACCAGCCCCAGTGCCTCCCCGCCTGGGAATTTCACAGCCAATAGCCACAGCAAGGGCTGTCCCTCCTTTGTACCTTCTGCCTTTGGAGAAATCAAGACAGCCCAGTCAACTATCACCTGCTTCTCGCATCGATCTATTGGGGTCCCTCAGTGAAAAGCATCTTAGACAGTCCCCTCTCCTCCTATAGCTTTCTTAGCCTAAATCTTATCAATCTACACACCAAAATCTGGGTTTTGGGCACTGGAGGGATGATGGGCCATGGCCCTCCCCCACACAGCCCCACAGTGCACAGGACACAGTCTCCAGATTGCCTGTCTGTCTCCCCGTAGCTGTGACGGTCTAACCTATGGAAGAGGAAGCCCACCCATTCAATTGTGCTGCACTTTTTAGCTATGGAGTCTGTGCTACAGGACACTCTTTGGACACCTTTCGAATTGTTCCCTAACAGGAAGAAAAGGAGAGGCTGGGAACACCCTGTCCTCTCCGCCATCTCGTCTCCACCGCCGTTTCACTGCTCCTGCTGCACATTTCCTGTCCTGCATCTTTGATAACTTGGAGTCACAACCAAGTGAATGTCAAAATAAATGAGGAATTTGAAATAGAAATCCCACAGAATGCTCTGTTATTCACCTGAGGAGGGGGCAGCTGGGCACGGATTTAAGAGTGAACGCTCCTTCTTATTTCCCAGAATGTCCGTTTTCAACACCAAGATGTACCAGCTGCTTCTCCCTTCCTGCTTCTGCGCTAATAGGTCTCCTCTGCCATGTCGCCTGCTGTCCCCCCGCCCGCCCTGCTACCTCAGTCAGAACTCGCACCCAGGGAGGATGTGTTGTTTGTTGGGAGAGGGGATGTGAAGATAGTAGCTGCTGCCGCCCCTGAGGCGGAAGTGGCCCAGCCCGCTTACAGGGAGCCTCACAGGGAGCAACCCAGGCTTCTGCCCTGCTCCCTGCCCCCCCCACCCCCTCACTGTCCAGGCCCCTGGTGTCCCCACCTGTAGTTCTGGGTTAAATCACCAACCCTCCAAAGCCTGATGAGACCTGAACACACTGCCAGCCCTTGCACGTTGGGAAGAGACAGAAGAGGAGAGCGTTTGGGGATCAGAACCTGGCAGACGCCGCAAAACCAGGAGAGGCATGGAGTGTGGACCAGAGAACCCGGAAATAGCGTTGTGCGTGAAAGGGAGCGTCCGGGGAGGGTGAGGATGAGGATGGATCCGTGTGCGGGACTCTGCGTGTGTCTGAGAGAGAGAGGGAGACACCCCCTCCCCTTCTCGGGGCCAGTGTGACTACAGCTGGGTGGGCAGTGGGCAGCCTGACCTGCAGAGCTCAGACACTCTGCTCCTGCAGGCCTCTGGTAGTGCCGTGGGGCACAGCTTCAACCTCAGCCCTGGTGGCCATTGGCCACAGCACGGCCACCAGTCGTCCTCTGGGAACAGAAACCTGAAGCTCTTCTGTCTCATCACCACACCCACCCCAACCTCAAGCCATCTCCTCCCCTGCAAAGTGGCTCAGGCCCACTCTATCCCTGCCTCTCAGATGGCTCCTCTGGGAGGTTGGGCTGCCCCACATCTTTGTGCAGCCCCAGGCGACGTGAGGGTCACAGCCCTGGCCCAGTTCTTCTCCCTGGTGGCACCTGAGTGCCCTCAGCCTCAGCCCCAGGCCTCGGGTCTTACTACACCTTCTATGTCCAAATGGGCAGGGACGGGAGGACAGGAGCAGTGGTCAAGATCACAGGTCCATCAACTCAGTACCCATGGGCTTCTGTGACCGTCACAGCCCTTGGTACCCTAGACACTGTCAGCCCCCTAAGCTGCATCATGCCAGTCCGGATCCCTGAGGTTTCTCCAGAGAGAAGCTTCTTCCACTGTCAAAGCTTCTCATCCCATTTTCTATACTCAAGTTTACAAGTACTGCTCAGAGATCACTGATCATTTCCAGGAAAAGAGGACCAAACCATAAGTATCTGAGGCCAGGAGCTCCTGACAGCACAAAAGCAAGAAAAAGCATAAGGAGCCCAACCCCAACCCACCCCCACCCCCCCGCCCAGCCCTATTTGTTCAGAATGGAAATGGCCCCTAGTCCTTGAACCTCAGGCACTGACCTAGGCATGTCCCAGACAACAGTGACAAAGCCAGCCAGCACCTCTTCCTCCCTCGTCAGCCTGGTCCAGGCTGCTCCTCTCTCCTCCCTGTTTGGCCACCTTCTCCACCCGAGACCCCCGGCCCCAGTGGCCATCCGCCTTCCACTGCCTAACGTCTCCTTCTGTGGAGAACCCAGTAGCACACAAGCTCTTAAAAAATGCCCCTGCACCTCAGGCTTCTGAGAGTCCCCATAGCGTGTCTCAGGGTGCCCAGCACACAGCACCCTCCCGACCATCCCCCAGCCACAGCTGTGTGTGCTAGGCAAGCAGCCATCAGGAAGGAAGGGCTCCTTTCTCCCTGTGACCTAACATCCCAGCAGGTGCAGTAATAGAGTAATGGCGGTCAGAGGGTGGAGTTTTGTGTCAGACTTCGCTTGGAACCCTGGCTTTACCACTTGCCGTGTGACTTTTCAGGCAGCTTTTTGCTTCTCTCTGATTCTGTTTCCTCCTGTATAAAATTGAAATCAGAACACTTACCTTATTCTATCGCTGTGAGGACTGAGTGAGACTGGCACACGTGGTCGCCATTGTCATTAGTAGGATTTGTAGGTGGGCCCAAACCTGAGTTCTGGAGGCAGCAGGACCCCAAGTTGCGATTGCTCGGGCCCCAGGGTGGAGGGCTGCTCTGGGCTGCATTTCATCTTCTTGCCTCTACTCTCCCCTGAGCCTTTCCTAAACCCCTCCTCCCTCACCACCTCTCCCTGCCTGTCCCAGGCATTGTCGGGATCACCTCTCTGCTCACCACAGCCTCTCTCTTCATTCGGAGCCCCCTCCCCGATAACTACCTATGACCTTTGAGAGACCAAAGCTCCCATCAACCCAGGACTACATTTTTTGACCCACATTGCTCCAATGAACTGGACAAATGAAGGAGGGTGATCATATTCCAACTCAAGACACAGCTCTCGGCTCGCCTCTGTGCTTCTTATTTCACTGGCTTCCCCCAAGTTCAACGTTTGAAAGTCAAGTCAGAAAGGATCCAGAGGAGCTCCAGCCCCTCCTCTTAAGCCGGGACTCCCCGACTCATGCATCCCTGGCCCTGCTGGGCCTCACCCAGAACCAGCTGGCTTCCTTGCCACCAGAAGTGGATAAGGGACTCTGGGTGATAGTGGGGAGGTGAGTGCGGGGAGGAAGGGTGTCTTGATGTCTGGCAGGAAGGGACAGAAATGTGCTTTTGCAGGACACCATCTGCATCTTCACAGAGCTAGGAAACCAAGGAGAACCATCTGGTTCACACCCCCGTTGCCTCTCCCAGTGCTGGCTCTGTGGGACCCACCTTCGCTCTGCCCCAAACCCTCTTCCTCACGTACTGCCTGGATCCACGGAGGACAAGGAGAGACGATGGCATGGCTGTAACCCTCACCCACGGGCCATGGGGGGGGCCTCGGCTTCCCTGACCAGACTGGGGCCACTTACATCCCCTCCTTCCGGGGCTGTAGTTCCTCTGAAATAAAACCTCTCTTCACCTTACAGAATGGTTAGACTGACGCTGCACCTGCTATGCTCCTGTTCCTCTGTTCCCATGTACGACTCTAGGCAAGTTTTCTGTATAATCCTAAGTTGTCAGAGGGAATGTCATGTCTCTGGACTTGTTCCCACTTCAGGATGAGTTAAGGCAACTTGACTGGTGCCGGGAGATTGAACTCTGGGACAATAAGACCCTGAGGCCCAATCCTGCCCATTCTGTGAGAGAGTTGCCAGGCAGTGCACTTGCCAGGCCCCCTGCACTTAGCCCCCTGGAGGAGGGTGGCCGGCAGGATTCAGACAGCCTGCCAAGCGCCACCAACCAACCTTCTGCACCACTTGCCTTCATCTCTGTCCTGTGCCTGCCGTGGGTGCAGGTGGTACCGGGCTTCACTGGGGCAGCTCCTGGTGCCTCTGCCTTTTCCCTTTTCTTACAGGGCTTAGTGGGTACTTTTACATGGGAGGAAATAAAACCCATACCTATACTCCTGGACACTTTGGTCATGGAGGTTTAAGACATCTTTTTAAATTTGTTTTTATTTAAGAAAGAGAGAGAGCATGAGTGGGGCAGAGAGGCAGAGGGAGAGAAAGAATTTTAAGCGGGCTCTAGGCTCAGTGTGGAGACCCATGTGGGACTTGATCCCAGAACCCTGGGATCATGACCTGAGCCGAAATTAAGAGTTGGATGCTTAACCAACTGAGCCACCCAGGTGCCCCAATGATTTGTGTTCTGGATCTAAGTAAGGAAGTCAAGGTTAAACAGACGCCTGACCCTCCTCACAAAGCCCTCTGTACTCTCCCCCAAACATACAGGCCCAAGCAAAGGGAGAGGCCTTCTTCAGGTGACCAGTTTGTACTGTTACCCACAGTTGAGGAGGCCGTAACTCAAACCCAGGGAGGAGTCTCTTTAACTCTTCTTCAGGCAGGAATCCTCAGGCAGGACAGAGTCCTGGGTAGAGGGACAGAAGCGGAGTGGAGGATGGCCTTTCCACCTTCCTGTTCCCAATCTCCAAAAGGCAAGATCATTGAAAGTAGCCACATGCAGGCTATGAAAAGGTCAACATTCTCCACATAAGTGAAATTATTGTCCAACAAGCATATTCAGATACATTCAGGATAAACCCACTTGTCATGTATGTTCTTATAGATAATACGTTCTGCTTCTTAGCCCACTTGTTGGGCAGCCCTGAAGTCTGCCTAAAGCTTAGGATACGAACATCCAGCCAGGATGTTCCAACCAAGGCAGAAGTCACCCCTTATTCCAGAGGACTGCCCCCACAACGCCAGGCGAGGTCACTTCCCACGAAGTCCTTTACCAAGGGTGGCTGGTCCCTGTGGGAGGCTTTGCCCAGGCCTCCAGGAAAGCCCTTGACTATCCCACTTCCTCTGTATTCTGTTATCAATGCCCACCCCTGTTCTACATACACACACATCACCACCACCACCAAGGAACCCAGCCACAGCTAAGAGAGGAGGGTAGGTGAGGCAGCCCTCTCCCCCTGACTGACTGGCTCCCACCCAGTGGGCAGAAGAGTTCCAGTCTTCACAGAGGTAAAAGTCCAGAGACTTGGTGGCTGGATCACACTGGACATTTGACATCACCTTCCCTTCCAGGTCTCCGCAGAAGACGACGTGGCTCATCGGGCCCTGGCCCCAGGCCCCGGAGCACCTGGAGGAACGCTGTGCTCCAGTGCTGGCCTGCCGGCGCCTGCATCCACTTCAACCCATCTGATATCTACCTATGCTCCTGGGTTGGGTTTTGCCTTGGGCCACAGTTTTCTGCCCAACAACATCCTTATTTCTAAAAAAAAAAAAAAAATGACCTCTGCCCTTAGAGGATTTGTGTGCTGAGTCTAATTACCCATCTTGGAATTCTAGCGGAGGCCTGACCCTCTTTACGATGTCCTCTGGATTCTTTTTCCTTAGGTATAGAGCCTGACCGAAGGGATCCACGACAATCAGAGGTCAGCAAACCCCAGGTCCCTGCATTCCGAGGGTCTTACCGGCACCCTCACCCTCCTCCTGCCTCTACCTCCCTCTCACCCCTCCCGGCCCCCGAGTACCCCCGTCCCAGGAGGAGTCAGGTACGAGTGACAATAAATGAGGAGGAACTCAAGAGAGAAAAATTAAGAATTCAACACTTTAAATAAGGGAGAAAATGGTAACAGAAGTCCCTGAGATAGGCATTGGAAGGATACATCAAAAACTAATAAAACTGGTTTCCTTTGGGAGGGAGTGGGGAATCGATGAGATGGGAGCAGACACGCAACTTCAGGGTCTGCCTGGTTGTATTATTGTGAATTTTGTGAATCCGCATTTTGAAACGAGTTTTTTCCCCCTGAGTTAGAGTACACCAGGACCGTGCCCGAGAATAGTGCATGCTGGGTAGTTGCATGCAGGTGCGCGCGCAGCGGCTGTGGGCGGGGCCCCGGGGGAAGTCTGTGCTCTGGTCTCCACGGGAAGAGACGCTGGGTTGGCTGGCCGCCTGGGCCCATCGTGAGCCTTGTAAGATGCTGCCACGTTTGAATCCCTCCACTCTTGGGGCTGGAACACGGCTGGCTGCCGTGGGGCCTCCCAAGGGACCCTCCACAGGCAAAGGGCCTTCTCGGCTTTGAGTGGGAAGCAGTTTTCTCTCCACCAGGCCAACGACGGGAAGACGAAAGGGAAAACAATGTCAGCCAACAGCGGTTCGTATCATAATACATATATAACATAAGATTTACAGTTTTAACCATTTTGAGGTGGACGATTCAGCGGCATTAATTACTTTACCAAGCTTGTGCGACCATCACCACTGTTTCCGAAGCTTTCTGCCACCCTAAACAGAAACTCTGTAACCATGCATGATTCAATTATTTTTAACAGCTATGTTTTATCTCTGCATGAAAACGATCCTTTCAGGCCGGTGCCCTTCCTGCCGGAAGTCTGAGGCTAAATAAAGCGGTAGGAAGGCAGGGTGATGAGGGATCCTCTCTTCCCTGCCCCCACTATGGAATCTCCTAAACAAAACGTGTCTTCAAGGAAACTCCAAAGATAAATGTGTTGGAAAGTAGTTTTGCAGCCTATCTGGCCGGAAAAGTGGGGGAGGCCTGGGCAGGCAGCATATTTTAAGACAAAAAGGAAGAGACTTTGAAAGGAAGAGACCGTGGAGAGACAGTGGAGAGAATGAACCAGCTGTAAGAGTAGGTGCAGTGG
Organism: Panthera onca; assembly: GCF_046562875.1. NCBI lineage: Eukaryota > Metazoa > Chordata > Mammalia > Carnivora > Felidae > Panthera > Panthera onca. Next base: position 24,123,216 of record NC_138355.1, read on the forward strand.
GTGGCTGCCAGCACGCTCAGGTCCTGGGCTGTGCCAGCCAACTGGATGGACAGCAGGGGCCTCATGCGGACCACTCGGGGGTCCCCAGGCAGTAGCCGTGCATGAGGGCAGCCTCACTATCCTTCCTGGCAGCAGACCTTGGGGGCCTGCTCTGCTGAGCAGCCACCTGTCCCCTTCATGTGTCTCATGGTCCACAGCGGGTGGAGCACTAGCCACGGAGAGGGGAGGGAAAGGGAGCAGGGAAGGAGCACACTAGCATTGCCAGACTTCCGCCAGGACCCAACCATGCACATGTTTGAATGTTAATGGGGTTTATGAACCCACTGGGATTCAACATAAATGCGTGTGTATTGGGTATCCAAAAAGGGTCCGTGCCTTCCCCACCAAAAAGGTAAAACAACAACACCAGGAATTTTCTAGATCCTGTTCATCCCACCTGGAACGACTTTTCAGTTGCAACTGCCGCCCCACACTCCCATCTCCACCAGTGCAAATTTCCCCTGTCCTTCGAACCTTTTCCATGATTCAGTGTTTTACTCCTCTGTCAACACTTGCAGTAAGCTGTCCTGTTTTCTGGATAGCCAGAAGAGCATTCTAGGTTAGAGCACTGATACTTGGGGTGCCCTCTATTTCCTTGGCAGACAGAATGTTCCTGGAGGGCTGGATTCACCACCACATGAGCGCCGGCACCTGGTGCAGTGTTGTGCACACGCTTTGCAGTCAGCCAGAGTCTGCTAAAGGAAGCAGGATGCATTTCTCCCTTTCATTAGGCCGTTCTTAATATTTTTAAAAAGTCAGGTGTATTCAGAAGGGGAGAGAAAGAAATAGAATAATACCATAAATACAAGAGGACTAGACAAATCGAGTTCAGGGAGAGAAGAATGCCCCCCCTTCCCCTTTATATGTGTCTTTTAAGTGGCATTTATTTAGTTCCAACACTTGAGAAGGTGAAATACTGGGCTTTATTTAGCCCAAACCACATGATGATGGCAGGGATTTAATGAGGTTATAGGCTGCCTCCCTGGAAAACATGATCCCACCGCCAGTTTGCAACAAAGTAGGTAGCTGGGGAATCTGAGCAAGGTCCTAGGCTTCCTGGTGGGGAGCACCCCTTGGACCATTCTCAGAGCTGTGACAGTCTTCTTCATCTGCTCCTGGATCCAGAGCACAAAGTCTGGACCATTCGAGGCTGCGCTTCTTTGGTAACATCTGAGTCTTCCGGTTTCTCCATCACCTCCTCGCTAAGCTCCATCTATTTTGGGATTTACTCAGCAGCCAGGACCAACGCTGACGAAAGGAGCTGGTCATTTATTGGTTCTTCCAGTGTGACGCTTCCTGAAATCAGCTCATGCAACCCCCCTGCCCCCATGCCTCTTGCTTTGATAGCCAGCTGTGAACAAGTAGGACTCTAAAGGCTCCCATGTGCAGCTCAAGGCTTGGCTTTTCTCAGATGCACATTTTTCAAGAGTCCCAGACTGACCTGGATGGAGTGGCACCCACCGTAGCCTCTTAAAGGCCTTGGCGTTGAAACGGGAGCACTGCTGCTCCTTGAAGTTCTCTGAGTGGTCTGGGCAAGGCTGCAGACACACAGAGCCATGGCCGTTTCTCAGGACTTGGAAGTCTCCTGCCACAGCAGTGGCCACAGTGGCTTTGCCCTTAGGCAGGAGCGTGGGGAACAAGCAAGCACGTGTACAAACCAGAGCCTACCTCGTAGAGACTGCACTGCCTCTCCTGCCCGAAGCTCTGCCCAGCCGGCCTCATCTGCTCCCGACCCCACAGAGGCCCTCGGGCTTCTGGAAGCGCTGAAGCGGCCCTACCTGCTGCCCACACACCTTGGCTGGCGCCTGGAGGGCTACTGTGGCTCTGGGGACACGGGGAGCAGAAGAGTGAGCTGGTGATGGAGGAGGATAATACTGTGAATCTCGTGGGTAGGAGGACCAAGCGAACACCAGAGGGAAGCCTCCCTTCCAGGGTGTCCTTCAGCCCCTCCTCCTTCAGGCCTCTGCCAGGCTGCTGGTCCTGCCCCTCTCAGTGCTTTAGACACTAAGCATGACAAATTTGGGGGTGCGGATGGGGCGTACTCTGAGACAAGTCCAGAATGCTGATAAAGCTGCAAACTGAGGCAAACAGCACTTTTTCATATCACAGGAGAGTTCAACAGTAGTTTCTTTTACTTACTTATTTAACTTAAAAAAGTAGATATATAAATGATCTAGAGCATTGTATTCGTTTTAGGTCTACGACCTAATGATTGGACATCTGTATATATTGCAAAATGATCACCACAATACATTTAATTAACGTCCATCACCACATATAGTTATAAATTTGTTAGTGTTGTGTTGTGATGAGCTTTTTAAGATCTACTTTCTCCTGGCAACTTTCTGATACATAACACGGTGTTGTTACCATGCTGTACATCAGATCCTCATGACTTATTTATCTTGTAACTGGAGGTTTTCCCTTTTGAAAGTCGATGGCAATTTAACTCTGAATGCAAAGCTCTACTTTAAAAAAATTATTTATTTATTTTGGGAGAGGGAGAGAGAGGAGGGAGAGAGGGAGACAGAGAATCCTAAGCAGGATCTCACGAACTGTGAGATCATGACCTGAGCCGATATCGAGTCCGACGCTTAACCGACTGAGCCACCCAGGCGCCCCAAAGCTCTACATTTTTACCCTCCTCTTGCCCCCCCCACCCCAATCTATGTCTGTGATATCACAGTAGGTTCTGTGCAATACTGGGCTTCTCTAGTTCACTTGCTAGGTTTCTCCACAACAGAATGAACAGTGGCCTAAGGCTCAGGATTTCGGTTCTGGCCTCAGTTTGTTTGTTTGTTTTGCTTTGTTTTAACCATTTTTTAAATGTTTATTTTTGAAAGAGAGAGTGCAAGCAGGGCAGAGGCAGAGAGAGAGAGAGAGAGACAGAATCTGAAGCAGTCTCCAGGCTCTGAGCTGTCAACACAGAACCCAATGCGGGGCTTGAACTCACAAGCAGTGAGATCATGACTTGAGCTGAAGTTGATCTAAGCCACCCTGACACCCCCTGGTCTCAGTTTTGCAGTGACAACCACATGGTCTTCACTTAGTCCCTCACTTAGTCCCTCAGTTTTCCCATCTGTAAAGTGAAGGGTTTTTTTTTTTTTTTTTTTTTTCCAACGTTTTTTTATTTTTATTTTTGGGACAGAGAGAGACAGAGCATGAACGGGGGAGGGGCAGAGAGAGAGGGAGACACAGAATCGGAAACAGGCTCCAGGCTCCGAGCCATCAGCCCAGAGCCTGACACGGGGCTCGAACTCACAGACCGCGAGATCGTGACCTGGCTAAAGTTGGACGCTTAACCGACTGCGCCACCCAGGCACCCCTAAAGTGAAGGGTTTTGACTATATGACCACTTCAGTCATTTCTTTGTAGTATTTCATGCCCTCCTTTCCCTACAGCCTCTTGCCTTAGAGGCTTCTAGGCAAAGAATCTTACAGTCAAAGTGTAAAGAACCTATTGGTTATTCAAGTGTTGTGGGAGGTCATTGAGAGGATGTGACCACTGGTTGACCCATGAGCTGGACCTGGGCACCTGGAGGCTCCTCACCCCTATCCTTGTCCCTGGAATCTGGGTTCCACTTGCCTTTCCAGCTCTCAGAGGTTGTCCCAGGGACAGAAGTCAGAACATTTCCGTAAAGAAAAAATAACTCGGTTGTCAGAAATCTGACTCAGGTGTAACTTTCTGTATGTTGCATTTGTTACATATTCAGTTAAGTGGCCAGAAACTATCATTCCCTTGGTTCCCTCTGCGGCTGTGTCCACAACTTCAACCGTGTGACCCAACTCCGATTCCAAGGGTGAGCCAAAGAGCTTGTGAGCGGACATGTGCGGAAAAGCCAAAAGGGCACAGATTTTGAAAAATAGCCATTAGTGAGTAGGGCTAACGCAGGCACAACTGTTCATTCAACTAACATTTGTTGGGGAACCTGGTGCCAGGGGATAAACATTGTTCTAGGTGTTAGAGAAATAGAAATGAAAAGTGCACACCTGCCCTCAAGGGGTTTCTACTCTGGGACAGAGAATGAATGCACATTTTCACAGGTAAAAACCTTCCAGGGATTTGCTTGTCCTGGACTAAAACATGTAATAGGAGAGTAAGTCTGGTGGTCTCAGACTGGCAGGGGCAGAGACAAGGGTTCATCAGCCCATGAAGTGTGGCACAATGACTTTAGGAAGTTGATATTAGCCTCAGCACTTCTCTCCGGCCGGATTCTGTCCTCAGCTTAGAGAGGAAGAGTGAGATTACCAAGCACGGTATCTAGGTCAGTTCAGGCAGCTGTAACAAATTACCATAGGATGTGTGGCTTAATTCTTTTTCACAGTTCTGGAGGCTGGGAAGTCCAAGGTCAAGACACCAGCAGATTTCGTGTCTGCTGAGGCCCTGCTTCTCAGATCATAGAGAGCCATCTCTTCACTGTGTCCTCACATGGTGGAAGGGACAAGAGAGATCTCCAAAGTGTCTTTTATAAGGAAACTATCCCATTCATGAGAGGTCCACCCTCATGACCTAATTACTTCCCAAAGGCTCCACCTTCTAAAACCATCTCATTGGGGGTTAGAATTTCAACATATGAATTTGGGGGGGACACAGGCATTAGGTTTGTAACAGATGAGTTCTAGGTCAGTGGGGGCAAGAAACCATTGATCAAGGTGATTTGTAGGCAGTGAAGACAGATTGAAATTCAGCCAGGGATGGGTGCAGATATTCTGAGGACGTGCTAGGTGAAAGGCGAGAGCCTTGGGAAAGCAGACATAGACAATGTGGTGAATTAAAGAGCCAAGAGGAGAAAGAAGATAGGCTATAAGACTTGCTCCTGGCCATTAGGATCATGGAGTCCTAGGCTCTAGAAGACTGTCACAGGCCGTCACATCTATTCCCACCTCAGTGCACTTCACAGAAACTATCTGACAGGAAACAAAAATGCCCAGTTTTGAAGACTAACCAGACAGTCCTGGAGTCAGAGGTGTTCATCACACAGCAGAGCCAGCCTTGGCAGACCCCGCCCACCCCGCTAGTGTTTGGCAACTGTTATGGAGTCAATCACCTGCACAGGTTCAAAGGCAAGGGCCTTTGTCTTCTCAGTCCTTTCAGAAAACCCAAGCCCCTGCTGCTTCTCTGCAAAAGGAAGATGTCTGAGCTACAGAAAACATGTAGGCAGAAGGCACTTCAAAAATAAAAGGGGTTGGGCTCCTGGGTGGCTCAGTTGGTTAAGCCTCCAACTCTTGATTTCGGCTCAGGTCATGGTCTCATGGTTGGTGGGTTCTGGCCCCGCGTCAGACTTTGTGCTGACAGTGTGGAGCTCGCTCAGGATTCTCTCTCCCTCTCTCTCTGCCCCTCCTCCTCTTGCACTCTCTATCTCAAAAATAAATATTTTTTTTAAAAAGGAGGGGTATAATTCCCACTTGAGTGTCAGTTTCTTAGACACTGGACCCACAGGCACTAACTGGACTAAATGAAGAAACCCCAGGAGTGGCCACCGGGAGGACAAGATGCAGGTCTTGCCATGGCTTTGTGCGTCTACAAAAATAATTGCGTGTACAGGTGCTGGACCGTATGTAGCACACCTCGGTCACGCAGGCATTTGTGTGTGTACCCCGCACAGCTCACAGCCAAAGCCCTGGCACTGCATTGCCTTGGCTGTGGCCAGGAGGCCAGAACGTGGCCAGCCCGTGACCTCTTTGAGGAGGAGAAGAATGTGGACTTGGTATGCCTGGGCAGGGCGGCCACGGACAGCATTGCAGTGGGATAACCAATCCGGGCAGGCGTATGCGGCGAGACTGATTCCCTCACCACGTAGCCACAGCCCACCAGGCCATTTTCAATTATCTGCATCACTCCAGACCAAAGCAACCAGTGCTCACTCCACTTTTCAATATTTAAAAAATGTCAAGTTAGAGCAAATTGCAAATGACAATGCATAGTTGTGTGTGTGTTGGCGTGTGCGTGTGTGTTTTCCACAAGGGCATTTCTACTCCTCCCGTAGGCATCTGCTGTACGCATTCGATAGAGCCTGTGATTCCAAGATCACTGGGCATCAGAGGATGAAAAAGAAAACTGAGTGAAAATGGTAAGCAAAAGGTTATGTGCTAATTTTCCCCCAATACAGCTGCACACTCTTCCCTCCTGTAAAATAAAGTTGTTTGCTTTTGCTTTTTAGTATGGTTGTTTTCTCCAGATGACTGAAGATTCCTTTGGGTTGATGCTTACAGGTGGGGATGGTGTATGGAGAGCTAATTGAAACACTAAGCAACATAAATCTACAAGTTCTCATCCTTCCTCTATATATGGACCTGAACAAGTCATCCCACTATTTTTTTTTTTAAGAGAGAGAGAAAGAGAGAGAATGAGCACAATCGTGTGCAAGCAGGGGAGAGGGACAGAGACAGAGAAAATCTTAAGCAGGCACTACACTCAGCACAGAGCCTGACATGGGGTTCGATTCCATGACCCTGGGATCATGACCTGAGCCAAAATCAAGAGTCGGATGCTCAACCGACTGAGCAACCCAGGCACCCCAAAAGAGATTTTTGGGTAAAGTGTCATGCCATTATCATTGACAATAGAACCAACATGGGAATTCAGTAACCAGAAGCATATGATTACTGTTCACATTATTTAGTAATGTGTCTGGTGAGTAATTATAGCCCCACATCATGTAATAAAATTACTGTCGATAAGCAGAAAGCTAGTGGGGCGCATTCATATTGACCTTGTTCAGCCAAAGACAAACTACATGACACAGAAGAGATTATTAAACTATGTGGAATTTAAGAACTAAAACAGATGAACATAGGGGAAGGGGAAAAAAAAAGAGAGGGAAGCAAACCAGAAGAGTCTTTTCACTATAGAGAACAAACTGAGGGTTGCTGGAGGGAGGTGGGTGGGGGCTGGGCTAAATGGGTGATGGGGATTAAGGAGGGCACTTGTTGGGATGGGCGCCGTGTATTATATGGACGTGATGAATCAGTAAACTCTACACCTGAAACCAAACGTGTTAACTAACTAGAATTCAAATAAAAATGTGGAAAAAATAGAAGAGATTATGAAACTGACTTGTAGCATACTTCTGTACTAGCATTCAAACTAGATGTTTTTTAAAAGGCTCCTGGAAACGAAGTAATTACTGAATATTTGCAGTGTAACACCACCAATTTGGCAGGGGTTGCCAATAGCCGGCTTGCTTATGTAACTGAACTTGGGTGCCTTGCCGGGAACACTCGTGTTCAAGTGTCCAGCAGCCCCTGCCTGACTGGATGCAACATCCATGTGGTTTCAGCCCATCTCACCACCTGGTTTTTATTCTGTTTCTGATCCTCAAAGATGCTTTTTTTGTTTTTGAGCCTGGCTCTATATTTTTAAAGTTCCCTTGAAATATTTTATCTATTATTCTTATGTGTTTGGAGTTACAGAGGGATGTTAACTCAAAATGAGAACCTAAAATGGCATCTTAGGTTAACACGACAATACAAGACATTACTACATTGATGGTTCATCTCAAATATTGATCTGTATTGATATTAGAAAATTAGGGAACCTGCAAAGTGTCAGACTACAGGTCAAAAAAGACCGTGTCTCGATTTTAGTGTTTGTGGGTATGCAGGCTTTGCCAGGCCCTAGAGTCATATCCCATGTGCGTGGATTTCTCAGTAAGGAGTGCCCAGCACCTGTACAAAACGGGATCTGTCCACTCTGTTTCCTTTTCATAAAGTAGCGAAGGGTCATTCAGTAGCTTGTATCCTTTCTTCATGTAGCTTGATGAAGGGACTTTGTTAAAGAAAAAAATATTCAGTGACACTTGTTAAGGATGGTAAGGCAGACTTTATTCAGGACCCTCCTGATAGGTGTAGGGAACATTGCAGTGGGATTTTACAGTGGGGGGGTGCGGTGGGGGGGAGAGCTCAACTCTGAATACAGCACGGGCAGGGAGGAATTTATAGACAAGGGGCAGGGTGGAGGTCGGTGGATGCATAACTACTAAGAGGAAACATCAGGGTTGGAGGGGGGGGGCGGTTATGGTTAAACTGTCCTAACAGGATTCTTGCTGAAGACAGGCTGGGGTGATCAGACATCCCCTGGAGGGAGCCAGATCAGATATGAGGGTGGGGGTTCCAGATTAAACTGACTTAGAAAGTTTCTTGGTAAAGCTGTATTTTATAAGAAAGTGCATAGATGAGCCTACAAAAAGGCTGAGGAGCCTAACTAAAGTTTGGTCAAGAATCTTTGTCAGCTTCTGTATCAACCATTCAGTTACCCAGATTGCAATTTCAGACTTGACATCATTTTTATTATATACTATTTAAAAGTGTAATTCCCACAGTAAGTAAATCATTCATAGCACCTCTCTTCCTCATCAGCCAGTTTTCACAGTATGGAGGCTTCAGTGGGTTGTAATTTATTTGAAGTATGTAACATCTTCTAGTGGTGAATTTATGTATTAAAAAATCATGTTGCTGCAAACCTATTGCAGATCTTGGGAATGACTATTCAATTCTATGTTCTTTGCTTTTAGCTCTTTGGCTCTTGAATGTATTGTTAAATGAGGGCAGTTTCCTGTCCCATCATTAATGACACAGGCCACTTCTATACACTTGCTCTTTTTGGAACTGACCAAGCATCAGTCAACTGAGAAAAAAAGATTTAGTTTTGGTAACACAAGACAGCTAATTGGAATAAGGCACATTCGTCGACATCCATAAGAAGCAAATGGAGAAGCAATCACGGCTGCATAAAGGAGAAGGGGAATGCCAAGAAATTTGACATGAATATTGGCCAAGCCCATTTATTTCATTTTTTTAAAGTTTATTTAATTACTTTGAGAGAGACAGAGTGTGAGCAGAGGAGGAGCAGAGAGAGAGAGAGAGAGAGAGAGAGAGAGAGAGAGAGAATCCCAAGCAGGCTCTGCCCTGCCAGCATGGAGCCTCATGTGGGGCTACAACCCATGAAACCATGAGATCATGACCTGAGCTGAAACCCGGTGCAGGACACTTAACCGACAGAGCCACCCAGGCGGCCTCATTTAATTTTTTAGTAGAAACAAAGCAAAATGCCCTGTGTTTGGAAGTCAGGGTGCTGCTTCTTTCTTTTATGACCGGATGGGACATACATTTAAATGGCTTATAATCTGATCTGCTGGAGCTTTGTGTTGATAATGCTGAGGCCAAGTTTGGGTGCAGGGGAAAGAAGGCTGCCATTGCAATGGACCAATGGTGGCAAGCATTATGTCTTCTTGCCAGCTCTGCCTTATTGCAGTGTTACTCAGGCTCCTGCTTCCCAAGTCCAAAATATGCTTTTTGGTTCAGGTACGCGCTCCTTAGCCAAGGGTAAATTTAGTTTATGAGTTTCAATGAGAAAAGTGGGAGATCATCTCCTAGTACAGGAGCCAATGTATGAATTTTTCAAGATATCAAAACAAGCTAAAATAGACACGGCAGGTAATACTGGAAAGCAAGGCATTGACTCTATTTTTACGGATTAAAGATTAGAAGATACCGGTTGGTTTACAGATAGGGCTAAACTGGGCAAGCTGGTTGTGGTATCCTCTACAAGAGAAACCTGGGACCTCATCAGGTAGCCGGTCTACTGGGGACTGACTGTTGCCCATTTCAACTGATGGCTCAGAGCAATTTTCAATGGGTGGCTCCCTCCATTCTTAAGTCAGTGTAGTATTTAGGGATCGACCCTGGCTGCACAGGCCTGGAGGGCCCCTGACTGCTCGAAGGCAGCTGAAGGGGTACACGCTGAGCCATGCAGATCAAAGTAGCCAGGGACCTGGAACAGGGCAAGTGTCTGGGGAGGTGAGCTCACAGGAGTGAGCTTTTGGGGCTACGTGGTATCTAATTGCAAGCCTTAACCTATATAAATGTGCATATTCCCGTAGAAGGCACAGGGGAAGAATCTGGACTGCCTTGCCAAGGCTGGATGGGAGGGCTGGCCAGGGTGTACTCAAGACACCTGCAGGCCTTGATTGCACAGCGGCCCATCAGGCATTCTGTTCTCATGACTGATGACCCTTTGCAGCTGCTGCCTCAGAGCGGTTTTCAGAAGGTGGGATCCGTAGGTGGCAAGGCTACACAGGGGGCCTGGCCCATGTTATACAGGCTTGGAGGACTGGGCGTGCCCAAGGCCAGCTTATTGGTGCATAGTGTACATGAGCGGGCTGGGCAGCTCAGCGTAGCCAGGGACCTGGAGTAGGGCAATGCTGGGTGAGGTCAGCTCACAGGAAAGGCCTCGAGGGGGTACTTGGGATTTGCCTAGTTCCAAGCTTTACCTACACAAATAAGCATACTCCCCTGACCACAGAGCTACAGAAAACTACGTTACCAGCGTGGGATGGTCAGAGTGATGCTGACAGGCTGGTCTGAGGACCCAGAGGGGGTCCTGCAGGATGGAAATCAAACATGAGCCAGTAGGAGGTGAAGGCAGAGTTTATTGAAGATACAGGGAGGGCAGATACAGATGGACCATCCAGGAGCCTTGGAAAAGGAAGGAGCATGAGTTTCATCTTTGGGGTCTGGTGTATGTGTTGTTTCAAGCATCCAGTTAGAGCAAGGTTAGAACAAGGACAAGGTCACTTATTCCTTGAAGCCAGGGGTCTCGGTGTTGAGATGTCTAGTGCCAGTGGGTTAGAAATTATTGTGCTGGAAGACTCCAAAGATAACATTAACGCTTTGTCCCATACAAGGAAAATATTTGTTCCACGCATTAAAGCCTGTGTATGGTGGGGATGCAGATCCTAGCAAGAATAGGAGCAGGCAGAAAAAAAAGCAAAGGGTGAAAAGCACCTTTTTCTTTCATGGGGTCCCTTGGCTTCCCTGTCTCAAAAATACTCTTTAATAACAGACACATGGGAGCCTTGCCTGATGGAGAAGCTTGGGACCCCACCAGGGGAGCCTGTCCACTGGGACTGATAGCAGCTTAATGCTGATGCCTCAGAAAGATTTTTGGGGAGTGGGCAACTCTCCACCCTGGAGGCTATGCAGGTTTTGGGGACCAGCCTGAGCCCAAAAGTCCTAACATGCCCCAGCAGCCAAAGGCTGGCTGGCAGAATGTAGACTGCGCATGCTGGAGCAGCGCAGGTGAAAGGAGCCAGGAACCTGGAAAAAGGGATGTAGGGAGAGGCTGAATCACAGGAGCAGGTGATTTGAAGTGATGGCACCTGCCTCATTTCAAGCCTCATCCTACACAAAGGCGCATATTCCCCCCGAAGGTAGAGCCGGAGGAAATTGCACTGTCTTGCCAGCATCTGACCCAGCAGACTGGCCGGGGTACACGCCAATAAGACGCACCTGGGAGCCTCGATTTCTGGAGAAGCTAGGGGCCCCAACACGCTGCCAGCCCAAATGTGGACTGACCGTTGCCGGTTTAAAGCTGTCACCGGTGATTCAGGACCCACCTGAGCTCCACCCCCAGCGGGCCTCCGTGGCCTAACAGCATGTTCCTGAATGTGTACAAGCCGGCAGGTAAGGGTAATGGGGGACCTAGAACGGGACAAATGTCTGGGGAGACTGGGTCAGGGAAGTGGGCTGTGAGAGTACAGGGCATCTGCCTAATCCAAGCCCTAACCTACACGAATGTCCATATTCCCGCTGAAGGCAGATCTGGAGCAAATTGGACTGCTTTGGTACCCTCCTATAAGAGACCCCTGGGAGCTTTGATTGCCGGAAGGCCTCTGGACTCCCTCAGGCGGCCAGTCCAAATGGGGACTGACTGTGGCCAGTTAAATCTGCCGCCTCAGAAATGTTTTCCTGGTGTGGGCTTCCTCCCCGAGGCCATTCGGGAGGTTCAGTCCTCACATACGTAGCTCCACACGCCTGGAGCGCCCCCTACAAGCCCCCAGGTGGCTGGCAAGGTGCACATACGCAAGCTGCGCAGGTCGGGGTAGGCAGGAAACCGGACACAGGGCAGTTGTAGACAGAGGTCTGGTCACAGGAGCAGGCCATTTGGGGTACAAGTGTCTGCCTAGTCTCGAGCACTGTACAAATGTCCAAATCCACCCTGAAGATGGAGTTGGAGGAAACTGCACTGCTCTGCCAGCATCCAGCCTGGCAGGCCAGCCAGAGTATCCTTTGGTAAGAGACACTTGGGAGCCTCGATGGCTGGGGAAGCCAGAGGGTCATCAGGCAGCCAGTCCTCACGGCCTCAGCAAGATTTCGAGGAGTTGGATCCTTCCACTCAGGAGGCTTTACTGGTGGTTTGGGACCAGCACGAGCCCCACGGGCCTGGAGGGCCCCAGCTACACTTAGCAGGTGGACGTGGTGCATACTGTGCATGCACAAGCCATGCAGATCCGGGTAGTCAGGGACCTGCAATAGGGCAAGTGTCCGGAGAAGCCAGGTCCCAGAGGTGGGCTGTTGGTGGCACAAGACATCTGGCTATCTAATTCATCTGGCTAATGCACATATTCTCCCTGAGGGCACAGGTGGAGGAATCTGAACCTGTCTAGCTAGGGTGGGCCACAGGATGGTCAGGGTACCCTCCAATAAGAGACACTCGGAAGCCCTGATTGCTGGAGATGCCTGGGACACCATCAGGCAGCCAGGCCAGCTAGGGATTGGTAGTCCCCAGTTTCGAGTGGAGACTCCTATTTTCATGGTATGGGCTGTCTGTATCCTGAGGCCATTCTGGTGATTGGGGTACCAGAGCTCACTGCCAGAGCTCACTGGTCCTGGAGTGCCCCTTGCTGCCCAAGTCCTGCTAACAGGGTTTGGACTGTGCATGCACAGGTTGGGGACTGGGGAGACAGGTCAGGGTGGCCAGGGTCCTGAAAAAGGACAGTATCAGCTGAGGCCAGTCACAGGAGGGAACTCCTGGGGTCCCTGGCATCTTTCTAATTCTAAGCATTAACCTACACAAATGTACATATTCCCTCTGAAGGTAGAGCTGGAGGAATCTGACCTCCCTTGCTAGGGCAGTGCCGGATGAGACTACTGGGGTACCGTCTCTTAAGCAATCCTTGGGAGCATTGATTTCTGGAAAAGCTTGGGATTCTATCAGGCAGTCAGTCCAAATGGGAACTGAAAGTGGCCAATTTAAGAAGCAGTCTTGGAAAGATTTTGGGTGGGTAAGGCACTCTCAACCCTGAAGGCTGTGGACCAAGAAAACCATGAGGCTGTAAAGCCTAAAGTGTTTCTTTGGGGCCTCAGGGATTGCAACATGGGAGACATGCAGTTGATCAACGCGTGAATTACAAATTGTGAGCCCAGGAGTACAGGCTTGTAGAGGCAAAACCCACAAGGTTACATGACTTGTTTTGAAAGAATTATGATTGGTGCTGGTGGAGTTAAACTGACTATCTAATATAGGATTGGATATTTAACTAGCAGGTATTACATTATGTCTATTTCAACCCAAAGTAGAAGAATACATTGCAGGAAGTGAGCCGGGTGCAATAAGGAAAGTCAAAAGTTCATGGTGTTCCAAGAATTGAACCGGAGACGGGCATAGGTTCTGCTTCCTCACTGTCTTCCAGACTCTATTTTGAATGACTCTCTTAACAATGCTTACTTCGTTTTGGAATTTTCTTTCACATTTCTCCCTTTTGATCAAGATCTGTATAGCAGCAGAGAATCAGTGATTGATTTCATGATGCAGGAATTCCCTTTCATTGCTGGAGCCGTTGGCAGCCTGCTCTTGGTCCATCATATCCCTCGGAAGAGAGCACGTTTCATACTTGATTGAGATTTAGTATATTCAACAAGTGTGCTAGGTGAGAGTCTTATGGCCCACATTTAAGTAATGAGGAGGTTTGAGGAAATAAGGTCTAGATATCAGTTAGGTTCTCATTTATTTTAGTCAAAGGGTAGATCTGGTGAATGGTTTTGAGTCTTTGAGGTATTGTTCCTCTGACTTATTATATCAAATGAGCCTAATTAGTTTAATAGATACTTTGGAATGTTCCAGGGACCCTCTGGGGTTAAAAAACACCCAAATTTCTTCCAGGTCAGAAAGACTTTATTTAGAATTTGATCTGGGGAAGTTTGTTAAAAATAACAGGTTTGGACACTTAGCTAAATAGGATCACAGAAAATTATGAAAGTACCTAATTATCTACTGAACCAAAGTGGCAAAAAATATTTCAAGTATAAATATAGAAGATTACATACCTGCAAAAGTCTTAGCTCTTTTTGAATGGAGAAGACTCAGTTTTGCTAAGTAAAAGAAGATAATGATAAAGACAAAAACCCAGAATCATTGTTTCCCAGGCAGATTACATTAATGGTAAAGAAACTTTGTTTATAATTTCTTACTAAGAACAGGCTAGTATCTGAAAGTAAACAAAATAAGAAATAAGAAAATTTTGTTGTTTTAACAGAAAGCCAAACTTGTTTGATATCACTACACTATTGAGCTCATTTTAAAAGATCTATAAATAACATTCAGTCTTAGCCAGCTTTGACCATACAACATAAAACTCCTTTTCTACAAACTTTCTACAACGTTCTGCATCCCATTTTGTTTGTCCCTTGTTCTTTCCACTTCTCAAATTGCTCTTTTCTACAGAACAAAAAGCACACATTCTATTTCCTTTTTGCATACTTTTCATATACAGTTGTTTTCTCTCATCCTTATTGCTTTTAGCAGTGATTTTAAGTTCACATACATTAATTAGAATTCTCAGACCTTAGAATCCTTAATTTTCAGCAAAAACAAAGAGGTAACCAATTATGGACTGGCAAATTTATAAATACATTTAATAAACGTGTTTATAAACATGTTCATAAACACATGAGAAAACATGTGTTTTCTCAATGTGACATAAAACATGTTTACTAATAGACCTGAATATCTTTAGTTTCTTTATAATAAAAAGCCCAATGTGGGCAAATCTCTGTTCAGTAATTAATGTTTTGATATTTTATTTAGAAATTAAAATAGTATTACTTTCCCTAAGATCCAGAACAAATCTCCATCCCCTTCCATATGGCTTGTGAACAGGGAAAAGGGGGGTGTTACAGAGACTAGTACAGGGGACAATGAATTTTGTGTGTGTGAATAATCTTCAATTTAGCTAACAAGTGTTCATTACCTCTATCTCAGTCCAAAGTAGAAGGATGTGTTTGGGGAGGGCATGCAGTTGCAACTGACAAAAGTCACAAGTTCATGGTGTTCCAAGAGTTGAAACAGGAGAGTGCGTAGGCTCTGCTTCCTCAATAGCCTCCTGCCTCTATTTTGAATCACTCTCTTAGCAATGCTTACCTCACTTTGGAATCTTCTTTCACAAGGCTATGAAGGTGTTTGGGGACCAGCCTGAGCTCCACGGGCTTGGCAGCCCCAGCAGTAAAAGGCTGATGAGGTGGGACTGCCCGTTTGCTAGGGAGGCAGGTCAGAATAGCCAGGAACCTGGAACTGAGTCAGAAGTAACCCAGTCACAGGAGCAGCCTAGTGGTGATAACTTGGCATCTGCCTCATTCGTAACCTTTACGTGCACAAATGTGTATATTCCCCTTAAAGGCAGAGCTGGAGGAACCGGGACTGTCTTGCCTTTGTGGGGCAGGGTGGGACGGCCAGGGTGCCCTTCAATAGCAAACACCTGAAAGCCTCAACTGTTGGAGAAGCCCAGGACCCCATCAGACAGCCGTTCTAGTTTGGGGACTGGTGTAGCCAGTTTAAAGCTGCTGCCTTAAAAGTATTTCAGAGGAAGGGCTCTTTCCACTCTGAGGCCATTTAGGTGATTGGGGTCAGGCCAGAGCTCCACAGGGCAGAAGTGACCCCTGCAGACCAAGGCCTGCTGGCAGAGGGCAAACTGTGCACGTGTGGGCCTCACAGAGCAGGGTAGCCAGGAACCTGGTGTGAAGCAATGCCAGGCAAGGCCAGGTCACTGGAGGGGACTTTTGAGAGTACCTGACATCGCCCTAATTAGAAGCACTGATCTCCACATATGTGAATATTCCCCCTGAAGGCAGAACTGAATGAATCTAGACTGCCTTGCCAGGGCTGGTTTGGGTGAACTGGTTTCAGTGGGCTCCAGTAGGAGATGCCTGGGAGCCCATCAGGTAGCCATTCCACAAGGGACTGACTCTTGGCCATTTCGACTATGTCTCAGAGTGATTTTTGGGGTGTTGGCCTCCTCCACACTGAGGCAAGGCATTAGCTTGGGGATGGGTCCCAGCTCCACAGGCCTGAAGGGTCCTGGCTGACCAAGGGCGGGTAGTGAAGTGTGGACTGTGCATGAACAGACTGCAGGGTTCAGAGTAGCTAGGGACCTAGGATAGGGCAAGTGTCTGGAGAGGTTGGTTCACAAGAGCAGGCTCTTAGGAGAATAAAACATCGGCCTGATCTCAAGGCCTACTGACCCATTGGGGAACATTCCCCCTGTAGGCATTGCTGGAGATTTGTCAGCTTCCCCGCCAGGGAGGGATTGGGCAGGAGGACAGGGTATCCTCCATTAGAAGACACGTGGGAGTGCTGGTTCCTAGAGAGCCTGGAACCCCAACAAGCATCAAATGCACATGAGGACTGTTGCCCGTCTACAGCTGCTACGTCAGAGCAATTTTCAGGAGGTGGGCTCCATGCCAGAGATTATGCATGCGTTTGAAGGGAGCTAGAGTTCCCCAGGCTTACAGGGCTGGGTCTTCCCAAGGCTGGCCTATGGGTCTGTACCTGGCACATGTGAGCCATGCAAGTCTGGGTAGCCAGGGACATACAGCAGGGCGATGCTGGGCGAGGCTGGGTCCCAGAAGGTAGGGCTCTTGGGAATACTTGGCATCTGTCCATTCCAAGCATTAATCTCCACAAATGCATGTGCTCTGCTGGAGTCCAGCTCCAGCAGGTCCTGGTGTTCCCTAAGGATGAACGGCGTCGGCGAAAAAGTGAAAATAAAATAAAACAAAAATAAAAGTGGACACAGACAACAGCAGTGTGTTGAACTGGCCGCTTTATTGTGGCAAACGTGGCATTATATTTGTTAGCAATTTCCTTGTAGCGTGCGTCATCTATGTTTTCTAGCATTACCTAATTCCAAAAATGTTCCTATGCGTAATCACCCTTTAAGGAATAACATGGTTATTTTCTCATAATGTTCCCTCCTGCCTTTTGCTTATTGATTAATTTCTTACATTATTTTCATTATGTATCTACGTTTATCTATAAAGCATTTGCTCTGCTGTTTTCGTGAAAGGTCATCTATCTCTCAACACCTCAAGTGGAACAGTTACAGGGACGTGACCTCTTAGTTGTTTCCCCGAACCATTTGTGGTTTGAGGAACAAAAGTGTTCGCCTCGGTCCGAGGTGCCAGGAGGGGGCCAAGAGGGCCTTAGAAACCCACGCCTTATACATTCTCAGAGAGACAATGCACCTAGGAAGTAATGAACCATTCTGTACTTTAACCGACTAGGTTCAATCATCATCTGGAATGCCTCCTGGGGGCCAAGTGGGCCTAGGGGTTGGAGTAACTTGTGCCCATAGATACACTCCTTTGTTGCCGGAGTGGGGCTTTTAAATCCATTTGTCCCTCCTTGGTTGGGAAATGTATGAGGCTGACCTTCCTTTAGGTGGAGGAGTCTTTATAGGCGGTGGCAAGGGCTAAATGTAGGGCCGCACAATTTCCTTGTGGAGCCTTATTTCTTTCCCAATGGTTCTTTTCCCAGGGGGCCTGTCGAGGGCAATTCCCCAGGTACTTTTATTAAGGCCAAATTACATAAAAGCGGGAGTACAAGAAGCTTCACTGTCGGCGGGCCGCCGCCCTGCAGTCCCGATCCGTCCACCGCCCGGGCCCTGCCATCAGGCTGGTTGGATAGCTCGGCTCTGAAAGAAGAGCTGGAGGAATCTGGACTTCCTTGGCAGAGCTGGAGTGGGTGGGTTGGCTGGCATTGCCTTTCCTAACAGACACCTAGGAACCTTGATTGCTGGTGAGCCCTATACCTCATCAGGCAACCAGTCCAAATGGGGACGGAGTGTGGCCAGTTTGAAGCTGCCACCTCACAATGGATTTTGGGGGTTGGGCTCCCTCTACACTGGAGATTATGCATTTGTTTGGGGACCCATCTGAGTTGCCCAACCCTGGAGTACTCAGGTAGCCCACGGATGGCTGTCAGGGTATATACTGGACACTCATGGGCCACTGTAGATCTGGAAACTCAGTGACCTGAACGGAGCCACATTTGGAGAATCTAGTTCTCACAAGTGGTCTCTTGGAGAATCTACAGTATCTGCCTTATCCTAAGCCCTAACCTACACAAATGTACATGTGGGGGTCAATGACAGTCTGCCCTAATATGCTCCTTTGGTATAGTCATTATTTTGAATTAAAGTTATGTAAGAAACAGCTAGTGCAAAGAGAACACCCAGACCCCCACTTTATTTCCTCAAAACAGGAGATAAATTGCCCATGTGAGAGGCTGGGGATACATTTCCCTGTACCAGGATATGAAGAGACATTTTTATCACCAGATTTAGGGAATTCAGAGCAAAGAAGGCTATGTAAACAAATCTTGTTTGTTTTAATAATTTACTACCTCAGAACAAATTCTTTTTACACTTCCTTACTAACTGAAGCCATCAAACATAAATTTTCTTTTTACTATTATTCACAGGTTTGTTGTTTCTTTGCCCAAAAAGCATAAAAGTTGGCTGCCTTGGTCATTCCTTTGGGTCTCAATTTTAATATTAGATCTTCATGCACAGTTAATTAAACATTTTTTTTCTCCTGTTAATCTCTCTCATGTCAATTTAATTCTTAGACCAGCTAGAAGAACCTTGAATGATAGAAGAGTATTTTTCCTCACCAACAGCTGGCATACGCAGAAGGATGAACTTCACTGGCTGGAAACTGCTACCATTGAGAGATTCTGGGACAGGTGGTAAACAGCAGACGTAAGGTAAGAATCCTTACCTGGTTATCTAACTGCAGGGTCTAATGGAATAAGAATGAAGAGACTCCTTTTAATCTCTTTCTAAAGGTAGATTAGCAGGAGAAAATATTTGTGGAACTAGTTGCTTGGGCTTAGCATCTCTGGTAAATTTGGTAAAGTACTCTTTGCTTGACCCATTTCCCCTGAGAGATGATCACTGTTTGTCTTTGTCTTCTGTGTCATTTGTCACAAAAGGAATTATGTTACAGAAGGGACACAGGCATTGGTCTTATCAGCCTGCTGTTTGACCTAGCCTCACAGCCTGGTGAGTTCACAGTTCTCATCAGACCAGTGGCTAGACAAACTTTGCTGTGGGCCCATATATGAAAACCAGACCAGCTTTTTCCTTTCATCTTGCTTTATGTCTTGAAACCTTTACTTTGTGACCAGTGAGAATATTCTGTCTGGTCTCTGCCATCTGGAGGGTGGCTTACCTGGGTACAACTTGATAGCCAGTTGAATAGACTGGGTTCAGAGACACGCAGTTACAAGCAGCTGTCTCTTTGGCTATGCCAGCCCTTTGGGGAGTTTGTCATAAGAGGTCCCTGCCCATAAGGGACCTTTGTCATCTTAGCCTTTATTGCTTGGTAGTGATGGAAAAGTCCCATTGCAGAAGTGTCGGCCTAGTGTCACAGATTAGCATGACCGACTGGAGGCATCTCACACTTTGTGGGAGACCAGAGACCTCATTTTCACTACACCATTGTTATTACTAGCGGAACAAAGGCCTTTGTTTTCTTGTGCTATTTTGGGGCACAAACTTGTGGATCATGGGGACTGCATCATCTCTGTGGTATCCAGGGATGCCTCTTGCACCCAAGGACAAAGCCTGGAAAGTTACCTCTGGGTCGTTTCATAAAAAGGCTTTTTGGTTTGAGTCACTATTGAGATTAATATGATCCTACTCATCAGAGCCAGATGATGGCTCCTTTAAATTGGGTGTATTTGAAAGAAGAAAAAATTCTTTTTTTTTTTTTTAACGTTTATTTATTTTTGAGACAGAGAGAGACAGAGCATGAACGGGGGAGGGGCAGAGAGAGAGGGAGACACAGAATCGGAAGCAGGCTCCAGGCTCTGAGCCATCAGCCCAGAGCCCGACGCGGGGCTCGAACTCGCGGACCGCGAGATCGTGACCTGAGCGAAGTCGGACGCTTAACCGACTGAGCCACCCAGGCGCCCCTAGAAAAAATTCTTTATAGAATGTTTTCAATTGTCCTTATTAGTGTAACAGCTGGCCTTAAGGACTCCCTTGGCAAGATGAAAAAAAACAGAAATTAGACTTAAGATGAAAATTAATATCCACATCTGTAAGTTCCCCTTCTCAAAATTTGGCCCTGTCTGCCTATTTAAAAATATTTTTTCAATGTTTATTGATTTTTGAGAGAGAGCGAGAGAGAGAGAGCGTGAGCGAGCTTGAGAAGGGGAGGGGCAGAGAGAGAGGGAGACAGAATCTGAAGAGTCTCCAGCACAGAGCTGTCAGCACACAGCCCGACGTGGGGCTCGAACCCACGAACCATGAGATCATGACCTGAGCTGAAGTCAGACACTTAACCTACTGAGTCACCCAAGGATCCCCCTACCCCTGTCTGTCTCTTTCCCCCTTCTCCTCCAGAAGGAAATTCCTGTCCACTAAAAAGCAGAGATCTTTTAAGTTAAAAAGTCCTTTTACCTCTGTTTCAGAAAAGCCTGTCAAATTTAGAGAAGAATTAGAAAGATTAGTGGCCATTCATGGCACTTCCTCACAGAGAAAATAGATGACCAAAATTTCTCCTAGGCCTTCCTACAAATGATCAGTGGAAGGATGATGTTCATGGACTGATAAAAGTGAAGATTGAATTGTATACTCAGAAATAAGGCCTTTGTCAAAATTCTTTATACAGACTTTATAAAGATATAAATCTTTTGATTCTCATTTTAGTTAAAAATCTTCCAGATATAAAGATGCAAGTTTAGTTAAAAAGGTAGGTCAGTCTCTTAATATTCAGGCTGTAATCCAGTTCTTTGGGGATTAGAAACAACTGTTTTTGTCTTGTAGATCTCTACAAAACCAGAAATGTAACTCTAGAAACAAGTCAAAACCCACCTACTTCAGTGTATTCATTTTTTCAAATTTTCAAATGATTTCCTTTTTTTTCTCCCCATTTTTTCTCTAATCCATGAAGCCACTTTCAACACCCAGACCAAAACACACCTAGCATCTAACATCATTTATTTGATTTTTTTTGGTGAGTGGGTTTAATTTTTTAATTTTAATATTTTTTAAATTTTAATTTTTTTCTACCTCATTAATTCCTTTCTCCCTTCAAAATGACTAAACGAAGGAATTCACCCCAAAAGAAAGAGCAGGAAGAAACGACAGCCAGGGACTTAACCAACACAGATACAAGCAAGATGTCTGAACCAGAATTTAGAATCACAATAATAAGAATACCAGCTGGAGTCAAAAATAGGTTAGAATCCCTTTCTGTGGAGATAAAAGAAGTAAAAGCTACTCAGGATGAAATAAAAATGCCATAACTGAGCTCCAATCTTGAATGAAGTCTATGGCGGTAAGGATGGATGAGGCAGAGGAGAATCAGTGATATAGAGGACAAACTTACGGAGAATAATGAAGCAGAAAAAAAGAGGGAGACTAAGGCAAAAGAGCACGATTTAAGAATTAGAGAAATCATAAAAAAAAAAAAAAAAAAAGAATTAGAGAAATCAGTGACTAATTAAAAAGGAACAACATGACAATCATAGGGGTCCCAGAAGAGGAATAGAGAGAAATAGGGGTAGAAGGGTTATGTGAGCAAATCATAGCAGAAAACTTTCCTAACCTGGGGAAAGACACAGACATCAAAATTCAGGAAGCACAGAGGACTCCCACTAGATTCAACAAAAACCGACCATCAACAAGGCTATCAGAGTCAAATTCACAAAATACTCAGGCAAGGAGAGAATCATGAGAGCAGCAAGGGAAAAAAAGTCCCTAACCTACAAGGGAAGACAGATCAGGTTTGGAGCAGACCTATCCACAGAAACTTGGCAGGCCAGAAAGGAGTGGCAGGATATATTCAGTGTGCCGAATCAGAAAAATATGCAGCCAAGAATTCTTTATCCAGCAAGGCTGTCATTCAAAATAGAAGGAGAGAGAAAAAGTTTTCCAGACAAACAAAAATTAAAGGAGTTTGTGACCACTAAACCAGCCCTGCAAGAAATATTAAGGGGGACTCTCTGAGAGGAAAAAAGATGAAAAACAAACAAACAAACAAAGACCAAAAGCAACAAAGACTAGAAAGGACCAGAGAACACTACCAGAAACTCCAACTCTACAAGAAACATAATGGCAGTAAATTCATATCTTTCACTACTCACTCTAAACATCAATGGACTCAATGCTCCAATCAAAAGACATAGGGTAACAGAATGGATAAAAAACAAATCCATCTGTATGCTGTTTACAAGAGACCCACTATAGACCCAAAGACACCTTCAGATTGAAAGTAGGGGATGGAGAACCATCTATCATGCTAATGGTCAACAAAAGAAAGCCAGAGTAGCCATACTTATATCAGACAATCTAGACTTTAAATAAAGACTGTATCAAGAGATGAAGAAGGGAATTATATCATAATCAAGGGGTCTATCCACCAAGAAGACCTAACAATTGTAAACATTTATGCACCAAATGTGAAACACCCAAATATATAAATCAACTAATCACAAACATAAAGAAACTCATTGATAGTAATACCACAATAGTAGGAACTTCAACACCCCACTCACAACAATGGACAGATCATCTAATCAAAAAATCAACAAGGAAACAATGGCTTTGAATGACATACCAGATCAGATGGACTTAAGAGGTATATTCAGAACATTTCATCCTAAAGCAGTGGAATATACATTCTTCTCCAGTGCACATGGACCATCCTCCAGAATAGACCACATACTGGGACACAAATCAGCCCTCAACAAGTACAAAAAGATCGAGATCATACCGTGCATATTTTCAGACCACAATGCTATGAAACTCGAAATCATCCACAAGAAAAAATTTGGCAGGGTAACAAATACTTGGAGACTAAAGAACATCCTACTAAAGAATGAATGGGCTAACGAAGAAGTTAAAGAGGAAATTAAAAAGTTCATGGAAGCCAATGAAAATGATAACACCACAACCCAAAACCTCTGGGATGCAGGAAAAGTGGTCATAAGAGGAAAGTATATAGCAATCCAGGCCTTCCTAAAAAAGGAAGAAAGATCTCAGATACACAACCTAACCTTACGTCTTAAAGAGCTGGAAAAAGAACAGCAAATAAAACTCAAAACCAGCAGAAGACAGGAAATAATAAAGATTAGAGCAGAAATTAATGCTATCGAAACAAAAAAAAACCCAAACAGTAGAACAGATCAATGAAACCAGGAGCTGGTTCTTTGAAAGAATTAACAAAATTGATAAACCACTAGCCAGTTTGATCAAAAAGAAAAAAGGAAAGGGCCCAAATAAATAAAATCAAGAATGAAAGAAGAGAGATCACAACCAACACAGCAGCAATAATAAGAGAATATTATGAGCAATTATATGCCAATAAAATGGGCAATCTGGAAGAAATGGACAAATTCCTAGAAACATACACCACCAAAACTGAAACAGGAAGAAACAAAAAATTTGAACAGACCCATAACCAGTAAAGAAATCGAATTAGTAATCAAAAATCTCCCAACAAACAAGAGTCCAGGGCCAGATGGCTTTCCAGGGGGAATTCTACCAAACATTTAAGGAAGAGTTAACACTTATTCTCTTGAAGCTGTTCCAAAAAATAGAAATGGAAGGAAAACCTCCAGACTCTTTCTATGAAGCCAGCATTACCTCGATTCCAAAACCAGACAGAGACCCCACTAAAAAGGAGAACTATAGACCAATTTCCCTGATGAACATGGATGCAAAAATCCTCAACAAGGTATTAGCCAACCGGATCCAACAATACATTACAAAAATTATTCACCATGACCAAGTGGGATTTATACCTGGGATGCCAGGCTTGTTCAATATCTGGAAAACAATCAATGTGATTCACCACATTGATAAAAGAAAGGGCAAGAACCATATGATCCTCTCAATAGATGCAGAGAAAGAATTTGACAAAATACAGCATCGTTTCTTGATAAAAACTCTCAAGAAAGTAGGGATAGCAGGAGCATACGTTGGGATCATAAAAGCCGTATGTGAATGACCCAATGCTAATATCATCCTCAATGGAGAAAAACTGAGAGCTTTCCCCCTAAGGTCAGGAACAAGACAGGGATGTCCACTCTCACCACTGTTATTCAACATAGTATTGGAAATCTTAGCCTCTGCAGTCAGACAACACAAGGAAGTAAAAGGCATCCAAACTGGCCAGGAGGAGGTCAAATTTCACTCTTTGCAGATAACATGATACTCTATATGGAAAACCTAAAAGATTCCACCAAAAACTGCTAGAACTGATTCATGAATTCAGCAAAGTTGCAGGGTATAAAATCAACGCACAGAAATCGGTTGCATGCATATACACCAACAATGAAGCAACAGAAAGAGAAATCAAGGAGTTGATTCCATTTACAATTGCACCAAAAACCATAAAATACCTAGGAATAAATCTAACCAAAGAGGTGAAAATCTATACACTGAGAACTATAGAAAGCTTATGAAAGAAATTGAAGAAGACACAAAAAAATGGAAAAAGATCCCATGCTCTTGGATAGGAAGAACAAATATTGTTAAAATGTCGATACTACCCAAAGCAATCTACATATTCAATGCAATCCCTATCAAAGTAACACGAGCATTCTTCACAGAGCTAGAACAAATAATCCTATTTCTAGAAAGTCCTTCTAGAGGTCTGACCTTTAACTGGCCGTGGTCAGTGCTCACATACACTTACCATCATCAGCTGCGTTCCTGGGCATCAGTGGCCAGGTGAGCAAGGCTCCCAGGTGTCCCTTTATCGGCTGGAGGTTGCCATGGCCAGCTTGCTCAACCCAGCTCAGGGGAAGCAGCCCAGATGACTACTGAAGGGCCTCAGTAGGAATATGCCCCTTTGTATAGATTAAGTCTTAGGATCAAGTGGATGCGAGTAAGACCAAGACCCTGCTCCCATGACCCAGGCTCTTGGTGCCCTTCCTGGTCAGGTCCTTGGCTCCCTTGATCTGTGCCATGGCGTGGGCACAGTAACAGGGAACACACTGGAAAGCTGGCCAGGGGCAGACCCATCCCTTCAAACCTGTGGAACCCTGGCCAGTCCCAACCACCTGCAGATCTGGAGGCATGGAGGGAAGACCTGCTTCCCCAAATCACTTTGAGAGGCCAGCTCCAAAAATGAGACTCTTGTGGACCTGTAGCCTGATGGGCTCATGGACTCAACAGGGAATAAGGACTCCTAGGTGTCTCCTAATGGACTGATACCCTGTCCTTGAGGGCTAGCTGTCTCTCAAATGGGAGCTAAAAAGCCAGTGCTGGTCTTCTCCCAAAACTAGGTCACACAGGTATCCCTGATTATATGATACCCTAGTCAGCTCTCCCAACACAGTCCTGCAAAAGCAATCCTGTAACCTTGAGCCCTGCTTTCATAGGCATATGCCCATTTTGCAGGTTAGGGTTTTGAGCAAGACAAATGCCTTGTGTCTCCATGATCCCGCTCCTGTGACTGATCTTTCCGATCTATTGTCTGTTCCACATCCCAAGTGATTACTGATCTGCTCTGAACACCCATGGCAGTATGTACCCCTTCAGCTTGCCTTAGGGATTGGGGCCTCTAGCACTTTCGGCCTGGGGTGACCCACAACCACCTGTCTATTTGCCATTGTAGCTGGTCCCCATCCCTTAAAAATCACCCTGAGACTGCTTCTACTAATTTGCTATAGTCAGTGCCCATTTGAACTTGCAGCCTAATAGAGTCTCCAGCTTTTCCAGTAACTGGCTCTCCCTGGTGTCTCTTTTTAGATGACACCCTGGCCAGTCCTTGTGGCCCCATGCTAGCAAGACCAGCCTGTGCTGAGCAGCACCCTGTTCCTGGTCCTGAGCTACCTTGAACTACTGGGCAGAGGCATGCACAGTGTGCAACCTTAAATCCTGCCTTAGGCAGTGGGGCTTTCTAGGCCCAACCACCTCATGATCTCCAGAGTGGAGGGGCCCATCCCCTGAAAATCACCTTGAGGTGGCAGCTACAAAATGATGACAGTCTATCCCCATTTGGACTTGCTGCCTGATGTAGATCTAGGCTTCTCCAGCAGCCAGGGCTTCCAGTGGTCTCTTACTGGTCAATATTCTGACCAGCCCACCTTACCCAGCCCTGGCAAGTCAGTTGAGTTCCTTCTAGATCTGTTGTCAGGAGAAATGGAGGATATTGGGTAAGTTAGTGCTTAGAATTGAGCAGATGCCTTGTTTCCTCATTAGTTTTCTCTTTTCTAGTAATATCATATTTTAGATTATAATTATGTGTTTGAAAACAATTTTTTTATAGCATAGGATCATATCCTAAAAAATGACAAATATAACCAGGCAGAAATTTATGTGGTATTTTTCCTAAGAGGGGAAATCATTATATGTTTCAGAGTAAATTGGGCCATAAGTAAAGGTGGCTCGAGGCACATTAGTTATAGAATATATAAATACTAAGAATTTGCTTTAACCCTTTTACTAGATACTGAGTAGTGAATGCAATGAAGTATTGTGAAACTACGGAGGGGAATTATTTAGGGATTGTGTATAACTCTTTGAATTTTGTTATTTAACTGGATGGCAACAATTAACTAGTTTCACTGTAATGCACTTACATTCAGGGTCTCACCTGCTAACTGCTAATGAAGCAGATTTACAACCCCAAACAACTCAACTGGAAAACTGTATTAACTTACCATTGGGATTATCTAATATGTGATTACTAGTCAATGTCATTCTCATCTTGTGGGTTTCTTGCTCTCATGGACGAGGTAAGTTGAAACGTTTTTCAACATTCAGCTTCCCTCTTAAATATAACTGTCTGCTTTCATGTGGGTATATTTTTGATTGGATTGACAGGCAAGAATAGTCAGTATTGTTAGTTAGTACTAAAGACTATGTTTGTGTAAAAAGTGTTACATATTCACCTAAGGGTAACGTAAAAAATATGTTTTCTGTTTTCTGAGTTCTACAGTGTGAAAGGCCAGTTAACATTGATTATGGAGATCTGTAGATATGTTCATGGAAACTTAACTAGAAAATAAGACACAAAAAAGCTGGATTGTAACTTCAAAATGTATCTGGGATTCTTATATATAATACAAGGAAACTTTGGGGAGCGACAGTTACCCTCATAATCTCATATGTGATGATGGTTTTATATGTCAAACCTCATCAAGTCATGCATTTTAAATACATACAGTAATTTGAAATATTATTCTATTTCAATTATACCTCAATTCACCTGCTAAAACTCAGGAACATTACCATCAGTTTAATATTTTAGTAAAGTTAGCTATGTGTAATAGACGTATCTTTTTTAATAAAACGTAGAGTGTATTCTTAATTTCCAGTGTAATGCCCACACATTTTAATTCGTTTTCTGAGACCATTGGCAACTGTTGAAAATAAAAGAAAATTTTAAATCATTTCTATTATTAAAATGATAAATTCTTCATTGTGTTTTTTTAAAAAGCCAGTCATTTTCTTTTGTTATCCAGTCTTCTATTTCCAAGCTACTGTAAATGAAACCTCTAATGAGCTTAGGGTACCTCATTAAATACCAGGTACAAGCAGACTATGCATCACTGATCATTCTTCATTTCATAATTTGTTGCATGCTGGGTTTTGTATGTTAGTTAAGTCTATATTTGGGAAATTTCCTTCATTATCAACAACAATGAACAACAACACAATAAAGCTTCCTGTCCAGTCCTAAGTGTTTCAATGAAAAGTACCCCAGTTCACCAGTAGGGAGGGCTCTATCATCAATGTGCTTGCTGACCAGCTGGGAAGATATGTCATTGGATGGTCTTTTCCTCCTGACTCCCAACTGCATGTTAAATGCTCTGATCCCCTAGATCATATTAGAATTGGCATTAAAAGGATATTTCTAGGGGTGCCTGAGTGGCTCAGTCGGTTGAGCGTCTGACTCTTGATTCGGCTCGGGTTGTGAGATTCCAGGGTTGTGAGATCGAACCCCATGTTGGGGTCTGCACTGACAGTGAAGAGCCTGCTTGGGATTCTCTCTCTTCGTCTCTCTCTGTCCCTTCCTCACTTGCCAGCTCATGTGTGTGTTCTCTCTCTCTCTCTCTCTCTCTCTCAAAATAAATAAATAAACATTTCTTAAAAGAGGATATTTCTGGACAAGAGAAATAGCAGAGGAAAGGGAATATGCAGACATGAAAGTTAAATGTAAAACTTGAACAAACCTTTACCCCACATTCCAGTTGAAAACTAATCTTGTTTTAGGAGCTAGTGAACTCTTTCTAAAAGGGGTCTTTGAGCTAAATGTCCTACACATTTATGCTGCACCTATGTTTGCATAGGTGTTCCAGTAAAGAGGTTGGAAAGGGAAAGAAATCCACAGCCATGCCCCACAGCACTTTACTTAAAAAAGAAAAACATTTAATAAGGAGTAAATCTATGTGAGGTAAGAGTTTTCGCCTTCCTTTTTTTTATTTGGTGTCTAGAGATTTAACTTTCTTATGAGAACAACTATACATTTGAGATAATGCGAGTACTATTCTTCCTGGCTGGTAGGTGCTTCACAATTGCAGATTTCTTAGGACAGCCTAGTCTTCCATCTGATAGATATAGAAAACCATACCTCTTTTAAAAAATTAAAATTCACAGAGCTTAAAATTAAAATTTCATAGAGATTAGTCATTTGTGCTTCGTGGCTCATTCTCATCATGTTTGTGTCATTTGTGTGGCTGATTTTCAATTTTTAAAAATATGAAGTTAATAACTATTAATAATGTGTAAACTCCCTTAAACAAATTAGCCAAAGTGAAAGCTAGAACCCCTACAAAAATTCCCCTATTGTTAATTATATGGTGACTCATGAATCACCTTCTCCCCCCTTCACTTGGAGTAAACACCACCCGGTATTTCCTAGTCATTATTTCCTTGCTTTCTCTCTATACACCATGCTTGCCTCTGCATATATTCCTAGAAAGTGTATTTTATTTTAATTCTTTTTAATTTTATCAAGGTGGGTTCATCCAGTATGCACACTTTGGAGCATCAGTTTTTACAAGTGATATTTGTTACATTCCGAAGTATCACCTGCATTTTAATGCAGCGTTACAGGAGTTGTTTATTTCTATATCATCTACAAAGCAATGCACTTCTAAAGCCAAAAAAATATTAGTTGTTGATGTAAAAGCTATTTCTCAGAAAAACACTTACACAATGTTATATATCTATTATATCTCAATAGAGCTCAAAAAAGAAACCTTAACATTAAATTATTTAAAAAATAGCACAAAGGAAGTCAAAGATCATCAATAAAGTTAATTCTAAATTTTAAGCTAATATATAATATTGTTTTGTGACGTTTCAAATCACCAAAGGTAAAAAGAACATTCTTAGAACTCAAATAACCATGTTATCTACAAAAAACAGCTCACAAAAACTAAAAACTTCCCTAACATATACAATAGAAGACAATTAGTGAGCATTCAAAAAGACCTATTACATTTAGAAATATACCACATTCAGGAATAGGAAGGCACAACATTATAAAGCTATAAATTTTTTATAAATTATGAAGTTTAAAGGTAATTCTAAATAAAAATAAATAAGGCTATTAAAAGGAACTTGATAAGTTGATTTAAAAGGTATATGGAAGATCAAAGACTTACCCCCCTCCCAAGAGACAAATAAGGAAAAAAGATTCAGATGAAAGCCCATGAGCAGTTTTCTATACTTAAGATAAATAATAGCTTACATTCTATCCTGTGATATATCCTGTAGAATGTGCATGTGAGCTGAGAAGGATGTGTATTCTGTTTCTGTTGGATAAAATGCTCCCTGTTTGTTTATAAATTCCATCTGGTCTAAAATGTAGTTTAAGTCCAATGTTTCCTTATTGACTTTCAATCTGGATTATCTATCCATTGTTGATAATGCTGATAATAACTACTGATGTTCCCTGCTATTAGTGTGTGGATTATATCTCCCTTCAGATTTATTTGTAATGCTTAGTGTATTTAGGTGCTACAATGTTGGATGCATATATATTTACTATTATATATTTTCTTGATGAGTTGAAGACTCATTCTTATCATTGATGATAAAACTCATTCTTAATCATTCTTATTACATGATCACCTGCTTTGTTTCTTATACTGTTTCTTAACTTTTTGTTTAACTTTTTGTTTCTTAACTTTTTTTTTAAAGTTATTTATTTTGAGAGAGACAGAGAGAAAGAGGGAGAGAGAGAAAGAGAGAGAATGAGCAGGGGAGGGGCAGAGAAAGAGGGGGACAGAGGATCCAAGGCAAGGTCTGTGCTGACAGCAGAAAGCCTGATGCAGGGCTTGAACTCACGAACTATGAAATCATGACCTAAGCTGAAGTCAGGCACCCCTCTTGTACTATTTTTAAGTTAAAGTCTGTATTATCTGATATAAGTATAGATACCCTTGCTTGTTTTTGGATTTTACTTGCATAGAATATCTTCTTCCATTCCTACACCTTGATTCTATGTGTATTGATAAAGTTGAAGTGGGTGTCCTGTAGGCAGTATATTCCACTGCCTTTTCTATAGCATATACATATAGGCCACTCTATGCCTTTTCATTGGAAAATTAATCCATCTATAGTTAAAATAATTATTTATAGGTAAGGATTTACTAATGTCATCTTATTAATTGTTTTGGGGTGGTTTGCAGTTCCCTTATTCCTTTCTTCCTCTCTTACTGACTTCCTCTGTGGATTAATAATTTTTCATCTTGGTATCTTTTGAATCCTTTCTCTTTCTCTTTTGTATATCTACTGTAAGTTTTTTCTTTGTGGTTACCATGAGGCCTGCTTCAAATATCTTGTAGATATAACACTGTATTTTATACTAATGACAATTTAGCTTCTATTGTGTATAAAAATTCTACCCTTTACTCATCCCAATATTATATGTTTTTCATGTCAAAATTTCTTTTTATATTCTGTATCATTAAGTATTGCAGGTATACCTATTTTTATTTCTTTGGTCCTTCAGCTTTACATTAGAATTAAGTGGTTAACACACCACCATATTACAGTTTAGAGTATTTTGAATCTGACCATACTTACCTAGTAGTGTGTTTTATTTTTATGTTTTCATGTTAACATGAAAGACACTTTAAGTTGAGGAACTCCTTTCATCATTTCTTGTAAGGCTTAAGCCATTGGCCATTGGCAATAGATCCAACCTCTGGAGGTCAGGGGACTGAACAGTCCAACTCTCTAAAATCAGGGCTGGTTCCTCTGGCAACCAGCCCCTATCTTGGTGTTTTCTAAAAGTCACCTCATTAGCATAACTAAAGATACTTTTTATCACACTCATCACTTAGGAAATTCCAAGCATTTTAGGAGCTCTGTACCAGAAATGGGAAAAAAAGACTAAATATATATTTCACAATATCACAACTGTTAACACTGTTGTGAGTAAATTGGGATTGTAGCATATTGGCAGCACGGTATCTCAACAGCTCTGTTTTGTTTGCTTAAGGACATTTCCTTCTATTAGTGTTGCAAGAATTTTATTGTATTTTCTTTTTTGACCAAGAGTTTGTGTTGAATTGTATTCGATTATCACTTTATCTGCATCTGTTAAGATGTTTAATCACTAATAACATTCTCCAAGCTTACAACTTGGTACTCTGCTAGTTTAGAAGGCAGGTCGTAAGAGACAATGCTTTCACCAGGGACAAATCAATATTTCCTTTTACTGGAGGTTGATGGTAAATCTGTTATCTTGGGCCTCTCAAGTCACTGAACTAACAGGCATAGAAGTGGATTATGTACACAGGCCAGGGATATTGAGTTGAATTGTGACATGGTTATTGTTTACCACTACGTGATGAGAACAGGGAAATTATATTTGAATGCGGAAAACACTGAGGCTTCTTTACACTTCTCTGTGCATCAATAAAGGTTAATGGAAGATATCCACAACCTACTAAATGTGAGGTTGCTATGGTCTCTGACAATTTGGAAATGAAGTTTTGGTTAGCCCCATCAGGTAGAGGATCTGGACTAGTTTAGATGCTGGCTGCAGAGGAAGGAAACATGGGGTGTAGAAAAACATTTATAATAACCACAGCCTAATGATCAATAACTTAAATGAGGACTGCAGCACTATACTTTCTGTTTTGATTCTTCTAGGTGAATTTGTATATTTTTTAACTGTTTTCTCTTCCTTGACCTTATGCCTTTGTGAAAGGAAATGATTTAGCTTTTAAGATACAGAATACCTCTGTGGGATTGTGACTAAAGTAAGGTAACAACATCACCAAATATCAATAGGATGACTCTTGGAAGTTTTGATTCCCATTTATAGAAGAGAACAAAGTCATCTTCATTATCGGAAAGCAAAGGTAATCTTGTCATGTGGAACTATCATTATCGTTATTGTGGTGGACTGTGTTGGTTATTTAATTGATGTCATTTAGCACCACACCCAAATTTCTATACAAAGCTGTGTATTCTTAAGACTTAGAGCATAAAGTACATTTCCCACTCTTCTTTGTTTGTCAGTTTTCAATGAATTTTGCCCATAGAAGTAGTAGTGGGAAATCAGAAACAAGGAAGAATATTCTGGCTCTCCCAGACTGGCAGTTCCCAACAGTAGTTACAGACAAGGTATTTGTACAATATAATTCAAGTAGCAATTGGGTGATCCAGAGGGAACGCCGTTTTCGGAAGTTCTGCTAATTTGTTCCTGATCTTCACTAGAGCCAGAAGTAACTGTAAAACTCTTTCCAACAACAAAGCAACAGGTGCAAGCTTTAGGTTCCATCTTGAAAGCAATAGTGTCTTTTGCTTTTTGATATTATACTTATTGCTCTTCATGTCCCCCGGCTTCTTCGTTTTCCCATTTGGTCTTGTAGACCTTTCTACACCTTTGCAACTAATTGTCTGTATTTAATTTTCACTTGTAGAAATAGATGGATTGGTTTCTGTTCCCTGACTGAATATGACTAATGCAATAAGTCATATAGAAGAAAGACATATTTGTTGTATGCAAAGTTGAAGATGTGGGGAAAGCCAAAAGGAAGTAAGACTTCCACGTTTTACGTGAAGTGGTAATGTGTCAGTACCAGGAAGTGATAAGCTTTATATGTCTATATTAATGCTTAGATTACTACTGCTAAAACATACAAAGAGATATAGTCAACAATATAGATATACCAAAATTATTTTAAAATGTTGAAGAAACCCACAGGGAAGACAAGGAAAGGAAATAGGAATGAGAAACAGGAAACACACACACACACACACACACACACACACACACACCAAATAAGAAAATGGCTGATGTAGCCATTTAATATAAAAATAATGACTTTAAATGTCAATGGTCTAAATACTTTAATTAAAAGACTGACAATGGCAGGGTGGACACATAAACAACATCCGGCTATATGCCATCTACAAGAAATTCACTTCACACTTGAAAAGATAGTTTGGCTCAAAGTAAAAGAATAGAAAAAAAAATCACTAGGTGCCTTTGACATATTTCATTCCAAGCACTGGCTGCTGTCCTCTCAGCTGCTCACTGCTCCAAACCGCAAGGCTCATGGATCAGTACTCTGGATGCAGCAAGAGAGAAATGGGCCTCCTTGGCAGTCTCTCACACAGCTGGGAAGCCTTGGACTCATTCACATACCCTCACTTTAACCTGCGGGGAGGAGAGGGGGGGAGAAGAATCATGCACCAAGAAGCTCTCTCTAGACCCCTGAGGGAGAGGTATCAGTTGTAAAGCCAAACTGACCCTCTTCAAAGCGACTAGTCTTGAATCTTTTGCTGCATCGACGTACTGGAAATTCTCTGCTGGACTGCTGGACTTCTACAAAGGCTCTCTTATCTATGTGTAATTGTTTAAATTGGCATTCTCCAGTGGCTTCTAGACTGTGACTGAGAGGGGCTGGTGCTGGTTCACAGGCTGCTTCAGGGTCCAGAGCCAGGGCTGAGGTCTGTGAGCCTATTACTATGCACATGGGTGGGTGAGACTCCTTCCAGGTCCCTTGGCAGGTGGTGCTGGTTACAGAGTCAAAGCCAGATGGAGCTGTAGCCCAGTCCTTAGGATTGTGCAGCTGTTTCTGTGTTTCTAGCCAGGACCACAATTGGCAAGTCAGCCCCTGGGTGCAGACCCGTTTTCTCAAAACAGCCCTCTTGTTCTTGGACTTCTCTGGGGTTTCACAATGTCCTTCCTGGATCCCACATCTCCCCCAAAGGCACTTTTGTCTGTAACTAGATGCCAGCTAGTGGTTAGGGGAGGATATTTTGAGAAATATTTTATCCACCATTTTGCTGATGTCACTCATTCCTTGTGCTATTGATGCTGGCAGGCCAGGTCCGGTGACCCAGAGGGGGTCCTGCAGGACCAGTCAAGATCGTTGGCTTTGTGTAGGATGGAAATCAAACACAAGCCAGCAGGAGGTGAAAGCAGAGTTTACTGAAGATATAGAGAGAGCAGATACAGACAGCATCTGGGAGAGTCAGAAAGGAAAGGAGCCTGAATCTCGTCTTTGGGGTCTACGGTTTTTTATTGAGGATGGTGGTCTGGTGAAGTGTCCCCTCATGCATCCAGGAACTGGCTAGTACAAAGATGGGGGGATAGGGGGGTGGGGTGGGGAGGAAGGCATTA
The DNA here is from genome assembly GCF_046562875.1 of Panthera onca. Classification (NCBI taxonomy): domain Eukaryota; kingdom Metazoa; phylum Chordata; class Mammalia; order Carnivora; family Felidae; genus Panthera; species Panthera onca. Next base: position 24,157,928 of record NC_138355.1, read on the forward strand.
TTCCTTGCAGCCAGAGGGCCTTGGAGATATCTAGCACCAGTGGTCTTGAATATGCATATGATAGCTTCATCAGGTCATTCTCACCTGGTCTTTCCTTAGATGTTATCTATTCTAGAGAAATCATTAATTCCTTGTCTCTTACAAGGAGGACATATACTGTTTGCATTACAAGGTATGTGTAAAGCGGGGTGGGGGTGCAGGTACTACCAAGAATAGAAGCAGGAAAAGGAACAAACAGCAGATTTTTATGGAGTTCTTCAGTTTCCCTGTCTCACTAGTTTTGTTTTTATTTCTTAATATTTTCTGTTCTTTCTGTCTGGAGTTTCTTATTATTCAGCTTGATTTCCTTTGTAACATAGTATTTTTCTCGTAATTCCATTTATTTTCACTTTTTATTTTTTATTTAGGCAGATTGTTTTTTTTCCTAGTAACTTAATCACTTGAAAATTTTTTGACAACTGTATGTTTAGTTTCCAAGTGCTCATTTATTTATTATTATTATTATTATTATTATTATTATTATTATTTTCTCAAATTAGTTAACATGCAGTGTAATCTTGGCTTCAGGGGTAGGACCCAATGACTCACCCCTTCCATATAACACCCAGTGCTCATCCCAACAAGTGCCCTCCTTAATGTCCATCACTCATATAACACCCCCCCCCATCCCCACCATCAACCCTCAGCTTGTTCTCTGTATTTAAGAGTCTCTTATGGTTTGTTCTCTGTTTAGGAATCTCTTACGGTTTGCCTCCCTCTCTGTTTTTATCTTATTTTTCCTTCCCTTCTATGTTCATCTGTTAACTTTCTCAAATTCCACATATGAGTGAAATCATATGATATTTGTCTTTGACTGACTTATTTCACCTATCATAATACCCTCCAGTTCCATACACATTGTTGCAAATGGCAAAACTTCATTCTTTTGCATCGCTGAGTAGTATTCCATTGTATGTATGTACATACAATACACATTGTATGTACATACATACAATGTACACCTTCTTAATCCATTCATCAGTTGATGGACATTTGGGCTCTTGCCATAATTTGGCTATTGCTGATAGTGCTCCTATAAACATTGGGGTGCATGTGCCCCTTCGAATCAGCATTTTTGTATCCTTTGGATAAATTCCTAGTAGTGTACTTGCTGGGTCATAGATCGGTTCTATTTTTAATTTTTTGAGGAACCTCCAAACTGTTTTCTAGAGTGGCATTCCCACCAACATTGCAATAGGGTTCCCCTTTCTCCACATCCTCACCAACATGTTGTTTCCTGAGTTGTTAATTTTAGCCATTCTGATGGGTGTGAGTTGGTATCTCAATGTGGTTTTGATTTGTAATTCCCTGATGCTGAGCGGTGTTGAGCATCTTTTCACGTGTGTTTTTGCCATCTGGATATCTTCTTTGGCAAAGTGTCTATTTAAAAATCATCTCCATATAAGTATGAATTATATACAATAAAATTCATACATATTAGTGAGTAGGCCAGTGCTTTGACAAATGTGTACATCTATGTAATCACAAACCAAGTCAAGCTAGAGACAGTTTTCATCTTCTGAGCCAGTTCTGTTCTTCTCTTGCCATTCAGCTTCCCCCAGCAACACCACACCAGGCAACCAATATTCTTTTTGTTACTATAGCGTAGTGTTTCCTTTCCACAGTTGCATATCAATGGCTTTATACAAATGGATTCTCCTATCTGGCTGCTTTATTTTAGCATAATGTCTGTGACGTTCTTCTGTGTGGTTTCTTGCATCAGTAGCTCATTTGTTTTCATAATAGAGTGTGTAGCATTATATGGATATAAAATGTGTTCATCCATTCCAATATTGATGGATTTTTGGAGTGTTTCCAGGTTTTGGCAATTATGATTGAGCTATTTATGAACATTTGAATTTAAGTCTTTGAATGCGCATATATTTACTATTTGTTGCATAAATATCCAAAAGGGAATTGCTGGGTTATGTGCATGATTAAATCTGTAAGAATCTGCCTTACTGAATTTCAAGTTAACTGGCATTTTGCATCCCCACCAGAGATGTTTGAGAATTCCAGTTGATTCTCATCTTTATTAACAAACAGGATCATCAGGTTCAAAATTTTAACCACTATGTTGTGCATATTGTGGGATGTCATTTTGCTTTAATTTTACGTTGCTGTTTGACTTATGATAGTGAACACCTTTTCATCTGCTTATTGGCCATTATTAGGTCTCCTTCTGTGAAATTGAATTTTTCCCAAATTTAAGTAGGTAGTTTGATATTTGGGAAACAATTCCTTTATCAAGTATATGATTTGCAAATATTTTCTCCCATTTGTGTCTTATCTTTTAAGTTTCTAACAGTTTATTTCCAGGAACATATGCCTTAACTTTTGATGAAGTCCAAATTGGTCAATTTTTTATTATTTATTTTGTGCTCTATATAGGACATTTTTTCCAACTTCAAAGTCGCAAAGATTTGTCATACTTTTTTTCTCTCCAAAGTTTACATATGTACTTTTACATTCATGTCTATGATTGATTTCTAGCTATTTTGTGTATGCAATAGGGTTCATCTTTTTTCCTCATATGGATTTTTGGTTGTTTAGCACAATTTGCTGGAAATGATATCCTCTTACTTCCTGAATAACTTGTCAGTTTTGTCAAAAATCCACTGAATATAGGTAAGTGTGCGTGTGTGTGTGTGTGTGTGTGCACGCGTGTGTGTCTATTTCTGGACTTTTTATCATTTCCCACAAATTTATATATTTATCCTTATATCATTATGCCTTCCCTTGATTACTGTAGTGTGAGTCCTCCCATCTGTTCTTAATTTTGGGGGGTAGAATAATGGCCTCCCCAATGATGCCCACGTCTGATCCCTGGTACCTGTGATTATGGTACCTTACTTAGAGAAAGGAACTTTTCAGATATTACTAATGTTAAAGGCCTTGCAATGGAAACTTTATTCTTGATTTTCTAAATGGGCTCAACGTAATACCATATGGAAAGAAGGGTGGGATTGAGAGAGGCAGAGACGGAGAAAGATAGAGAAACAAGATGAGTAAGAAGGATCAGAGAGAGACAGTTGCTGGCTTTGAAGATGGAGAAAGAGACCATGAACCAATCAATTCAGGAAGCCTCTAGAAGCTGGAAAAGACAAGGAAACTGATTCTCCCTTGGAGCCCCAAGAGAGGAACACAGCTCTGCAACACCTTGATTTAGTCCAGTGATCCACCTGTCACATTTTAAACCGACAAAAATTTAAGAAATAAATTAGTACTGTTTAAACCTGATGTAAGTATGTGGATTTTCTTTGTAGTTGCAGTAGACAATTCATACATTAATTTTTAATGTTTTTTTTTTTTCTGGCTTTTTTTTTAGCTGTTTTCCATTTTCTTTGAGTTTTGGTATTACCTTGTTAATTTCTACGGAAAGTCTACTAGGATTTTCATTGGAATTGAGTTGAATCTGTATATTATTCTGGGGATAGTTGATTGTAAAAATATTTTTTCCTCCAATTTAAGATCTTGGTTTATCGCTCCAATTATTTAGGCCTCCTTCAAGTTTTCTCAGGGAGGTTATATAATTTCTGAATACAAGTCATGCACATGTTTTGTTAAATCTTTCCTTTTGTGGCACAGGTTTTTTTTTCTTTTAATACTATTACAAATTATAAAGTTTTGATTTTCCACTTCCCATTACTATTGTATCAAAATACAATTTCATTTAATGTATTGACCATTTAGCATCATCTTCCTTAACTTACTATTAGTTTGGTAATATTTTTGTAGGTTCTATAGGTTATTACATCAATTATACAGTATTTGATGATTAAGAAGATTAGCAGGACTCCACAGAATAGATTTACATTAGGGTTTGTAAAGGTTAAAGACCATAGTACAACAGGAGAGGGAAACAAAGAAAATTGTAGAGAAATTTGAACACTTACAAGCACAGCCATTCCGTACCATTTTTCCGGATGTATTTCATCTTTGGGTTCCAAATCACCAAGATACATGTAAGGTATCTCGTTTTCAGGTAGGCTAGTACACAAATTTACAAAGAGGTCTCATACCATTATGCTTACTTACTTAAACTAGTCTCTGTAACTGATTAAACCAGGTATAAACCATAAATCTATATATTCCTACAAAATTTAGACAAGCTTGTACAGTGTGTCTCCAGGGGAGTTTCATACTTAAACCGCACATTATAAATCACTGGGTACCACATGCTTATCTTGGCCAAAGGGTTAGCACTAGAATCCTAGCTATCCCTGGAGATAACCATAGAACAGTTTCATTCCACCTGCAAAATAATCCTACCCTTCCATAGTTCATCTTCCTGATCCTTTGTTAAGCTTTCTGAAGTACAGATTGCTCAGGTAACTGCTCTTTTTTTCCATGCATTTCCATATAGACTAGAAAAAGCAAAAAGGCAAGCAACAATTGCACATAGGTATTTCTTTCAAGAAACATTTAAGTTTTAACAAATAAACATGTTTCTGATTTTGACAACTCTGCTGCCTCCTTCCAGAACTCAAATTTGAACTTTATGTAGGTATTAGGAGAGAGATTTGATTTCATTGTAATCAATTTTCCATTACAAGATTTCTTATTATGGAAGGGAAAATGTCTTACATAATACAAATACATCAATCTTTTTATTTAATTATCCATTTTTCTCTGGTATATGTATTGCAACTGCTAAGAAGTTTGGCATCTTAATTCTTAAGATGCTATTCTGGTGTCCTAGAAAAAAATACTATATGCTGTAATGGCCTCTTTTATTACCAGCATGCTATGAATACATAAATATAATTGAATTGAGAAAAATGTTCCTAAAATAAATTTTCAAAGCGTTTTAGTGATGAGAAAAAGCTTTGTAGTAACACTGTTTTCACTTTTGGTAATTATTTTAAGGCAATTCATCACCGATCTTTTTGGATTACTTTTACTTAGTGTTTAATTCATTAGTACATATTAATTGATAAAGCTTTTTGTTCTAGGGATGGGATTATTAACTTAGGTTGTTCATTAACTAACATTATCAGTAAAATCTTCAATTCTGTTATGAATTAGAATCTTGTGATATGCCAGGATTTGAGAATGCCAGACTCAAAAGTGGTGGCACGTCATTTAAGCTCAATGACGAGTTAGAATTTGAGTGCTATGATGGATATGAAAGCAGACTTGGAGGCAACACAGTTCCATAGTATGTGGTAACAATGGCTGGTCTGATACACCTACATGTTATGGTAAGTACTTTCACTTCAGGTATTCTCTCTTTTTTTTAGGATAAAAAAGTCTGTAATTGTTGAACGACTATGTTGTGCATCTGAAACTAATATAACATTGTCAACTATACTTCAGTTAAAAAAATGCAGAGAAAGATACCATATGTTTTCACTCCTATGTGGATCCTGAGAAACTTAACAGAAGACCATGGGGGAGGGGAAGGAAAAAAAAAAAGGTTAGAGAGGGAGGGAGCCGAACCATGAGAGACTCTTAAAAACTGAGTATAAACTGAGGATTGATGGGGGGTGGGAGGGAGGGGAGGGTGGGTGAGGGGCATTGAGGAGGGCACCTGTTGGGATGAGCACTGGGTGTTGTATGGAAACCAATTTGACAATAAATTTCATATTTAAAAAAAAACCTTTTTGTCTTCAAGAGCAGTTATCAGTTACCTCAACATAAAGTTTGTAAAAGGAAAAATGAGTTAAAAAAAACCTGTATGTGTTTTTTTTTTTTTGAAAGAGAGAAAGAGCATGAGTGGGGGAGAGGAGCAGAGGGGATAGAGAAAGAGAGAGAAAGAGAGAAAGAGAATGTTAAGCAGGCTCCATGCTCAGTGTGGAACCGGACACGGGGCTCGATCCCACAACCCCCTGAGATCATGACCTGAGCTGAAATCAAGAGTCAGACACTCAACCAACTGGTACCATCCTGGTGCCCCTATCTTCAATTATTTTTTATGCTTCTATTTTCCCAATAATGTTTTAAGTGTAGAAGTTTTACAGCTATAAAAAAATTATTCCTGTTTTATATTTTTATGCTATAAATGAAGTTTTTCAAAATTATATTTTCCAGTTTTACTGCAAGTATAAAGAAATGCACTTGATTTTTGTATATTGATTTTATAGTTTGAAACTATATTAAGTTGCCTTATTTTATGTATCATTTTGTTGATCTGTTATAATTTTCTTTTTTTTTATTTAGATCTGTTACAATTTTCTATGAGCAGTTATGTCATTACAAATACAAGATTTTAAATCTGTCTGAGTCTGTTCTTATTTTTACTTTTTGTTTATTTTCTTATCTTGTTGCATTGGCTAGGACCTTAAATAAACTTTTTAAATGTTTTATGTATTTTTGAGAGAGACAGAGACAGAATGCGAGTGGGTTAGGGGCAGAGAGAGAGGAAGACACAGAATCTGAAGCAGGCTCCAGGCTCCGCACGGTCAGCACAGAGCCTGATGCGGGGCTCGAACTCACGAGCTGTGAGATCATGACCTGAGCTGAAGTTGGTCACTCAACTGACTGAGCCACCCGGGCGCCCCTTAAGTAAACTTTTTAAAGGAAGAAACATCTTTGTCTTATTCCTGACCACTGGGAGAGGGCATTTAACATTTTACCATAATTATAATGTCAGTTTAGGATTTTTATAGATATCCTTTATAGGATCAAAGGAATTTTTTTCTATTCCTACTTGGCTGAGTCAATTTTATCATCAACCACTGATGTTTCAAGTGCTTTTGATGTACTATAGATGTGATAATATGGCTTTCTTAATGCTGTTATTACAGTGAATTACATGTATAAGTTTTTTAATGTTGAATAATTTATTTATTTATTTATTTATTCATTTTAATGTTTGTTTATTTTTGAGAGAGAGAGGGATAGAGTGGGCAGGGGAGAGGCAGAGAGAGAGGGAGACAGAATCCAAAGCAGCCTCCAGGCTCTGAGCTGTCAGCACAGAGTTCAACATAGGGCTCAAACTCACAAACTGTGATATCATGACCTGAGTCGAAGTCAGACACTTAACCAACTGAGCCACCCAGGTGCCCCCTAAATCTTTCATTTCTTTTTTTTTTTTTTTTTTAATGCTTATTTATTTTTGAGACAGAGAGAGACAGAGCATGAATGGGGGAGGGTCAGAGAGAGGGAGACACAGAATCTGAAACAGGCTCCGGGCTCTGAGCTGTCAGCACAGAGCCCGATGCGGGGCTCGAACTCACCGACCGCGAGATCGTGACCTGAGCCCAAGTCGGCGCTCAACCGACTGAGCCACCCAGGCGCCCCAATCTTTCATTTCTTAAGTCAACTCGGTAGTGATGTATTTTCATGTACTAAATTTACTGATATAGTTTTAAGGTTTTTTTTTTTACATCTATGTTCATGGGGGATATTAACCTACAGTTACTTTTGCTTGTAATGTCTCTGCCAGGTTTTGTTGTTAGGGATACTATAGACTGAGAAATCAAGTTAAGAAGTGTTCTGTAATCCTCTATTGTTCTGAAGGTACATGTGTAATATTATTACACATATTATTTCTTAAAGTAGAAAATTAAAATATGGACTTAAACCATCGTACTTTTAAAATATAAACTTTAAAACTGCATTTTTCTTTCTAAGCACTACTTTAGCTGTGTCTCAAAAATTTTTGTATACATTGTATTTTCATTAAATTCTATATAAAATATTTTCTTTCTAATATTCTTCTGATTTCTTCTTTGACCTGTCAGTTATTCAGAAGTTTGTTGTTTAATTTCCGAATATTTATGTTTTCTAATCATTTTTCTTTTTAAAACAGCTTTATTGTGGTATGATTGTTATATAAAGAACTACACATATGTAATGTATACAATTAGATGAGTATCATGCTAAAATTCAGCTAAATTCAACCTATGGCAAGACTTATCAAGAGGAAGTACAAGTTTGAATCATTAGGACTAAAAGTGACTAAATATCAGACATAGAAGAGAATACACTGAAAAAAAATATGCCAAATACTTAAATATAAGAAAAAAAAATTGTGATGAAATATACACTACTCATGTCAGCTTAGAAATAGAAAATCTGACATTAGTAGCACAAATAAAGTTTACTCAAATGTTTCCCTGAATTAAATGTAAAATGTGGACAATTGAAAGGATTTAGAAGACTTCCTGGGGTATACTCAGAAAACCTTTATTTAGTGCCTGATACTGAGTAACTCAGAACATCTTAATGGTTAGAAATAATTAGAAGAGGTTTTATATAAATTATGATCACAGAAAGAATAAAAGAAACAACAAAGAAAACCATGAGAATAAGCCAAATGTGATACACTGAAGTATCAAAGAGTATACCATATTTAAACCCAGAACATGCCATTATTATTTGACCATTTATGATACATCATTTTGAGTTCTCTGCTAAATTAACCTCTTGATACATTTACGTTATGATTTTTAATCAAGAAATCTAATTTTAATATTTTTAGAGCTACAAATGCAGTCATGCCCACCTCCACCTCAGATTCCCAATGCTCGAGATATGACAACTACAGTGAAGTACCGTGATGGAGAAAAAATATCTGTTCTGTGTCAAGAAAATTCTGTAATTCACAATGCAGCAGAAATTGTGTGTAAAGATGGAAGATGGCAGTCAACACCACGCTGTGTTGGTCAGTAGCACATAACTTGCTTTATGATGTTCTTTGAATGAGGTTAACACTCCCCTGTGCTTTGTATAAATGAACAAGAATATGTTCATTCTCTTTTTTTTTTAACGTTTATTTATTTTTGAGACAGAGAGACAGAGCATGAACGGGGGAGGGGCAGAGAGAGAGGGAGACACAGAATCGGAAGCAGGCTCCAGGCTCTGAGCCATCAGCCCAGAGCCCATCGCGGGGCTCGAACTCACGGACCGCGAGATCATGACCTGAGCTGAAGTCAGACGCTTAACCGACTGAGCCACCCAGGTGCCCTGAATATGTTCATTCTCTATGTTAAACCTTTCTCTATGCCTTTCTCTATGTTAAACTTTATCTTGATACAGTAAATTACAATCTAAGTATACAAATCAATCCCCGTTCTTTCACTCTGTGAAATGAACACAGACAAAACCTTACAAAAACCTTCTGTAAATCTGGGATAAGATTTCTGTTTTTGCCTGTTTCACTCCTTATGATGAACAAGACAAGAATGAAGGGGCATATTGAACAGGAGGATAGTAGCATAGATATTAGGGAGACATATATCCTTGCAAGTTTCAAAGAGTTTCAGTTTTAAATAATTTAATTTGTTCAAATTATCCATATTTTAAAATCCCCAGGCAGTGTTTGTATTTTTCAATGTAAAACATTATATTTGTGCTTGACTCTTTGATCTCTATTCTTCACATAGAAAAAATTCCATGTTCTCAACCACCTCATGTAGAAAATGGACTCATTAAAGAAACATTTAAACCCAGGCTTTATGCACATGGCACTAAATTAAGTTATATTTGTGAAGATGGTTACAGGATATCTGCAGAAGACGAGATAACTTGTCACATGGGAAAATGGAGTTCTCCACCTCAGTGTGTAGGTGAGGGCAGTACACAAACTAAAATCTATTTTCAATACGATTCATTAAACATAATAAATTGGCATCAAAGTCATGAGACAAAATCCTATAGATTTCTAAATATATAAAATAATTTATACCTAAATATTTAAAATCATTTATATATTTATGTATTTTAGCAAACAATTTTTGCATGATGAACTCAATCCTACTTTTGTTAATTTGATTGGTTCATAATAGAATCACTTTTAATTCTGGCATTTAAAAAATTAAAACTAGATGTGTAGTGAGACTAAACCTACTTATTCATATAAGTTTACCTATTCACATTCTTATCTATTTATGTAAGTTTTCATGCTTGCTTTTCCAGGAGGTTTTTAAAAAAACATTTCTTGTTTTCCTATAATGCCCCTTCTGATATACACTTTATGGTACTTTTCTTAATGGTTAATTCTCAATGCTTTTCCTTTTATTATTCATTATTGGTTTGAGAATCATTGAAGAACTCTTTCATAAATAAATAGACGTTTTAAATTTCATGTTCTTGCTCAGGTTGGCAGCTGGATACACATCAGAATGGTGGTTTTAGGAAGCATTTGTGCACTTTCTCTGTGATATGATGGTAGTTCCTCCTATGTAATCATTTCTTTTTATTTACCTCTTTTTTCTATTTGCTGTTCTCCTTTTTCTCTCTCTTAATTTTAGTTAGTTAACATATAGTGCAATATTGGTTTCAGGAGTAAAGTCAGTGATTCATCACTTACATACAACACCCAGTGCTCTTCCCAACAAGTGCCCTCCTTAGTACCCATCCCCCATCTAGCCCATCCCCCCCACCCCCCTCTGGCAACACAGTTTGTTCTCTATCATTAAGAATCTCTTGTGGTTTGTTTCCCTCTCTCTCTTCCCCCCTTCCCATATGTTCATCTGTTTTGCTTCTTAAATTCCACATATGAGTGAAATCCTATCTTTCTGTGATTGACTTATTTTTTTTTCTGATTGACTTATTTTGCTTAGCGTAATACATTCTAGCTCCATCCACATCATTGCAAATAATATTCTTTTTGGTGGCTGAGTGATATTCCAGAGTGTGTGTGTGTGTGTGTGTGTGTGTGTGTGTGTGTACATACTATATCTTCTTTGTCTATTCGTCAATGGACATTTGGGCTCTCTTCATAGTTTGGCTATTGTTGATAATGCTGCTATATAAACACTGGGGTGCATGTACCCCTTTGAATTTGAATTTTTGCATCCTTTGAGTAAATACCTAATAGTGCAATTGCTAGATCGAAGGTAGTTCTTTTTTTAGTTTCTTGAGGAACCTCCATACTGTTCTTCAGAGTGGCTGCGCCAGTTTGCATTCCCACCAACGGTGCAAGAGTGTTCCCCTTTCTCTGCATCCTTGCCAAAACCTGTTGTTTCTTGTGTTGTTGATTTTAGCCATTCTGACAGATATGAGGTGGTATTTCACTGCTTTTGATTTTTTTTCCTTTTCTTACCAGTATTTAGCAGTTTGATTATGATGTATCTTGGCATGAATTTCTTTGTTTATCTTGTCCAGCTTTTTTAATGTGTAGGTTTGTGCCTTATGTCCAATTTGGGAACTTTTCAGTCATTATTTTTGGAAGTTGTTTTCTTTCATCTCCAACCTCTTTTCTCTTTCTGGGTATCCAGTCTTTTGCTATCTTCCCACAGGTCCCTAAAGCTCTGTTCACTTTATGTTGTTGTTTTCAGTATATTTTCAAAGTGAGTAATCTGTGTTCTTTATTTAAGTTTGTGCATCCTACAGTCATCTGATATCTATAATTGAGCCCATCCAATAAGTTTTTAAGAAATTTTATTATTACATTATTCAGTTCTATGTTCACATTGGATTTTTTAAAACCATTGTCAAATAATTCCAATATCCTTATCAACTCATTGTGGTTTTGTGTTGATTTCCTTTTCCCTTTTGAGATTTTTCTGCTCCTTGGTATGATGAATGATTTTCAAATATATACAGGACATTTTGGGTATTATGTTTTAAGACTTTGGATTTTATTGAAATCTTTTGTTTATCAGGTTCCCATCGCCACCAGGCAGGGTGCAAGTCCGCGCTCTTCACTTGGTCTTTGGAGCAAGGTGGGGAGAGGGGTGGTCTTAGGTTTCTTCTATGAAGTTTTTCTGAAGTAATTTAAGTCTTGTAAAAAATGCTTCCCTTGCTGGGTCGCTCCTTTCCTGAGCCATTGTCTAAAGGGACGAAGGAAATTCTTGGAACCTTTTTTATGCCTGAACTTGATATCATTTCTGGGTTACACTCGTCTTCAGTGCCCAGCCTAGGATACATAGAAGGCAAAATGAAAAACCAAACAACTCACTGCAGTGTGATCCCTTGAATTCTGAAGTCCTTGAAAGATTGATTTCTTGTCTACATCTTTCACAGTCTCTTATGTTGGATTTTGAAATATATTCAGGATTTTTACTTAGCAGAAGGAATAAGCAGAAATGCTTCTACTTCATCTTGTCCAGAACGGGAAGCTAGCAATGCCCTTCCGCATTGTACAAATGTGTAATTCCTTGAGTTTTATCAAAGGTGGTGTTTCCTTTGTAATAAAAATGAAACTCAATGAAAAAAATGACTAGAGATCCAGTGGACACTGTAGTCTGTTGTGTCTAACAAGAAAACTTCTTTGTTTATATTAGCTAGCCATCTGTCCAGCAACTATTCACCAAGAAAAACTGTGATATCAATATCACAATATTGCAAAACAGATATGTTTGTTGACGCTTTCTGTGCGCTTTCACGTGGGATAAAAAGAAGGGCTTAAAAGTGTGATTCTCAGTTTAAGTGATTAAAATTTCTTCAAGGAATCATTTATGTCAGCAGAAATCACAAGTCTTGATATCAAGTGTGGCGCTATATTTTTATTGCTTTATCGTAACCTGGTTTTCTTTAGTCTTTCAAGAAATGAAATAATTTTTTTTAAAACTCTAAAGGAAACTGTGGACCCCCTCCACCCGTTGACGATGTAGACATTACCTCATTCACATTACCAGCATACGCTCCAGGATCATCAGTTGAGTACCGATGCCGGTCCTTCTATGAACTTCAAGGAAACAGGAACATAATATGTACTTATGGACAGTGGTCAGAACCACCAAAATGCTTAGGTAAGTATTTTAATATTCTTGTAGAATATCTATTTATAATAGAATTTTCATGGGTTAACTAGCAATCATTCTGTTGAACGCTTGACTACTAAGTATTAATATGTGAGTAAATAAAGTCTGGAAAATTCCTGTTCAAGCAACAACAACAAAAAATTTTTTTTTTTGAGAGAGAGAGAGAGAGAGAGGGAGCAAGTGAGCGAGAGCAGAGAGAGAGAGAGAGAGAAGCGGACTCACCTGAAATGGGGCTCAAGCTCACCCAGTTTAGGACTTGAACTCACAAACTGTGGGATCGTGACCTGAGCCGAAGTTAGATGCTTAACCGACTGAGCCACCCAGGCTCCCAGCAACAACATATTCTTTAATGAAAGCTCTTCGTGTGATAATTGACACCGTGAATCTTTGGCTAGAACATTTAATTATCACACATTAAACATGGTACCTCATTTTTACATCATTCATTCATTAATTGCTTAAAATAATTTAAGTCTACATGATGGATTTTCAATCAGTTGGTTTAGAAAAGACTTTGAGAGTGAAGCCCTGAGCCAGCATGGAAGATTGCACCTGAAAGTCTGAAATTCTGTGGAAAATACTTATTTACTACTTAATGTTTCATGTTCATTTTTTGCACTTTCAGGTGTATGAGCAGAATAAATCTTGAAAAAACATAGCATACAGTTACGATGGAGTTTTAAGAAACAAATTTATGATAAACCAGGGGATTCTGTTGAATTTGCATGTAAAACTGGCTATTGTAGACACACACCACTTCATACATTCCGAGCAACCTGTTGAGAAGGGAGACTGATGTATCGTGTTTGTGTATAAAACAGTGGTTAAGGGCGCCTGGGTGGCTCAATTGGTTGAGCGTCGGACTTCGGCTCAGGTCACGATCTCGCGGTCTGTGAGTTCGAGCCCTGCATCGGGGTCTGGGCTGACGGCTCAGAGCCTGGAGCCTGCTTCCGATTCTGTGTCTCCCTCTCTCTCTGCCCCTCCCCTGTTCATGCTCTGTCTCAAGAATGAATAAACGTAAAAAAAAAATTTTTTTTTAAAACAGTGGTTAAAATGCAGTCCTAAAATTAAAATAGGTACATTTATTCAGCATTTTTCATGATTAATCAATTCTCAGTTTATTTTTTCAAGTATTAACTCATTTTTATTCATAAATCAGAATATGTGTTTCAAATATATAGATAGTATAATTATAATCTAAGAGACAAATGAATCACTTCTTAAAAGCACCACATTAAAACTTGGCAAACCAAAATACTATGTGTCCTATTCATAAAATATCTACGGTGAGAAATTAGGTTCAATCACTTCAGTGCCTGCTTCTATCCATCTTTCTCCTAACTTTCTCAAAGCTCCCTCCATAACTTCTGAGGCTTCCTGAGACTCTTGTTTCAGAGAAAATGGGAGAAAATGCTTTTCTCCCTTTGCAAAATAATATCACTTCAAAAACACATAAAAACCTAATTATGTCATTCCTGTGTTAGCAATAAGATGTAAGTAGCTATCACCTAGCTTTTGCTTATTTGTCTATAGATATCTATACACAAAAAATGAAATGAATAATCTCTTACAAGATGACAATCTAGCACACATAAAGATTAAAACCAATCATAATTGGGTACATAACTATCATTACAGGACATGAAAAGTGACAAAAAATCCAATATCAAGTATAAACTTACACACATACATACGCTATGCTTTGAACATTGGATAAATGTTTATAAGACAAAGGTCAGAAGTATGATTGAATATTTACAATAACTATAGTTAGAAATACTAATGGTCAGAGCTGGTATTTAACTGCTTAATACTTAACAGTATTCTCCATTTTTTCTGCCTTTAGCATATATCACCTTTGGATCACAAGAATTTATTATTTTAGAATAAAGATATATTAAAAACTAAGATAACACATGTTGAAAACGATGAAGACCTTTTTGGTAATGATCTTAAAATCTAAAAACATTTTCACGATTCTGCTGGTATAGAGGGTTTTGGAAACCTTCAAAGACAAGGGTCTGCAATGTGATTTTTATGTTCATGCATTTCAAACAATATAATTAGTTAAAATCAGTTGACTATAAACATTTTAAGTATCTAAAAATATGAAAACTTTAAGATGAAAATAAGGATATAAATAATTAAGGTAAAAATATTTTAAGGTGATATCTTGTTACTTCATATTGCATCAAATCAGGTGGCATCCTTAGCATGATCACTTTCAGGGTCTAGGCTCTTTTCTGGGATCCACATATCCAGCTAGTATCAGTTTTATTTCTCTGGAACAATTTCTTTTCATCTTACTTGTAGCGTGGATCATTTGTAACAAATTCTCTGAAATAATCTGAAAATGTATTTATTTCACTTTTGGTTTTGAAGAATCTTTTTGATGGGTATTGTATTCTTACTTGACAGTGTGTGTGCGTGCATGTACGTGGTATGTTTAACGCCTTATTATTTTGTGTGTTTAATACTTTAAAGATGTAATTCTTTAGTTTTCTGGCCCTTAGTTTTTGATGAGAAGTCTGCTGACAGTATTAGCTCACCTCTGGATTGGCATTGTCTATGTATGATGTATGTTCTTTCTCCATTTTTTTTTCTAGGTGCTTTCAAAGCTTTCTTTTTAATGTTGATTTTTAACAGTTTTGTTGTTTTTTTAATTATGGTTTTCTGTGTATTTGTCGTTCTTGATGTTAGCTGAGCTTCTTGGTTCCATGGCTTCATGTCTTTAATAACATTTGGAAGAATGCTATCCATAATTTTTCAAATTGGTCTTCTGCCCTGAACTTTCTCTCTTCTTGTTTGATCACATGATACTGCCCCACAGATCACTGAGTCTTTAATTTTTCATTCTCATTTTTATTTTTAAGATATTTATTTCAGGTAACTTTTATTAACCTACTTTCAAGTCCGTTTATTTCTTCTTTTACATTTCTCATTGTTATAATTTTTCTACAGTTTTTATGAAGATTATATCTAGCATTAATGCTAGGATTCATATTTGGTATTTAGACACTGTCTGCCTCTATTCTGAAAGTCAACATCTCTTAAACAATTATATATAACTTTTCCTGTAAATTCTTTAACTTCTATTTCATAGTCATTGAAAAGTTGTGTTTATCTTATTTATTCTAGCATACTGTTTGTGTTTAGGTCTGTTTCTTTTGGTAGCTCTTTTCCTCTGACTATGGTTCATATTTCTGCTTCTCTGCATGTCCAGTAAGTTTTTATTGCACAATGAACATCACCAGAAAACATTGTAGAGATTTATGGATTCTGGTGTTTACCTCTGAATAATATAGATTTTTCTTCTAGTAGAAGTTCTATTGTAAATTTTTTCGTCTTCTGTATATTATGATGGTTTGATATCTTACAAAACCTCTGACTGAAGAGAGACTACTAAATCTTAGAGATATCAAAGAGCCCAGACAGGAGACTGTCTTTGATCTACAAACTAACCAATCCAGAGCCATACCTCTTCTGGCCCCCAAACCTTCCCCTCATCCCTATCTTCTGACTCTGCCTCTAGGACTTGTGAGTATAATAAACTTTATTTTTTCCTAAATCTATCCTCTGTCTCTTCTTATGGCCATCATATCTGGCTGACTGTCTTATAAAGGAATACAAGACAGAAGTTATGTTCCTGGTAGAATACTGTAATCCTGTAAGGTCTTAGTTTTAAGGGTTTTTTTAGAGTTGATCTATTTCAGTGTTGCCTTAATACAAGAATATAGCCCTTAGTCAACTCCTGGGACATGGTATTTACTCCTAAGACATATCTGTCTGGTTCAAGTAAAATGTGACAACTTTAATAAGCTATGCTGGCCTTGAACTCCAAACCCGTTCTCTTCTACACTGATTACTACCTGAAGTGTTCAAAGTTTTCAGCCTTGCAGTCGGTAGTTTCTTCCCACTGGGCTGCTTGGGGTTTTGCCCCATGCAGGCTCATATTGATTAGGGAATAATTTTTTTTTTTTTTTAATTTTTTTTTCAACCTTTTTTATTTATTTTTGGGACAGAGAGAGACAGAGCATGAACGGGGGAGGGGCAGAGAGAGAGGGAGACACAGAATCGGAAACAGGCTCCAGGCTCCGAGCCATCAGCCCAGAGCCTGACGCGGGGCTCGAACTCACGGACCGCGAGATCGTGACCTGGCTGAAGTCGGACGCTTAACCGACTGCGCCACCCAGGCGCCCCTTGATTAGGGAATAATTTAAGGGGACATATGGAGATTATTGGGGGGTTTCCCTGATGAAGCTCCATACATTTCTCTTCTCACCTGGCAGAGGTTCTTCCAGGCCCATACGCAGATCCCTAAATTGTCCCATACGCAGATCCCTAAATTGTCCCATGGGTAAGACTCCTGCTTTCTGCCTGAGTTCTGTCATCCACGCACCATGTGGATGTAGGTGTGTTGTAAATTCATAAAATACATAAAGATGGATCTCACAGTTTAATTCCATTTTTTCAAAGATTGAACACTTTTCATTTTCTGCTTGCATTAACTCACTCAAGCAGTTCATTTTTGTAATTTGTGTTGAGTTTATATCTGTTATTTGTAGGAGGTTCACTTTATTATTTTTTAAGTTTATTTGTTTATTTTTGAGAGAGAGACAGAGAGTGAGCAGGGGAGGGGCAGAAAGAGAGAGGGAGGCAAAATTCCAAGCAGGCTCCACAGTGTCAGCATGGAGCCCGATGTGGGGCTCAAATTCACGAACGGCAAGATCATGACCTGAGCCGAAACCAAGAGTCGGACGCTTAACTGACTGAGCCACCCAGACACCCCGAGGTTCACTTTAATATAAGCTATTTTTGTATTCTGGAAGTATTCGTTGTATATATTACTAAATTATTTAATATTTAAAACCATGTAGTTATAATAAGGAAATAAATAAATTTCAATGCGTTAACTCTATGACAGTGATGACTGATTTATTTTCTCCTCCTTTATAGTAATATTATATTTTCCATATTAATTATCTGCTTGAAAACAATGCTCTTATATTAAGTAATTGTATCTTTGAAGATGGCAAATATAATTAGCTATGTATATGTAAATATGTATGTATATCTAAAAAATCAGAACAAATGCAATTAATAAATCAATGAAAGGACAGCTGTGAGGGCATTTGAGTTATGTTCCTAAAACAAAAGGGATATCACTGCATGCCTCTGAATATATTGTACCCTAAAATAAAAGGTGCCTCAAAGCATGTTGGTTAAAGGATATTTAAATGCCAAGAAGATGCTGATACTCTTGTACCCAGTAGTGTAATCTAATGTGACTTTAAAAGTCGGGGCACCTGGGTGGCGCAGTCGGTTGAGCGTCCGACTTCAGCCAGGTCACGATCTCGCGGTCCGTGAGTTCGAGCCCCGCGTCAGGCTCTGGGCTGATGGCTCGGAGCCTGGAGCCTGCTTCCGATTCTGTGTCTCCCTCTCTCTCTGCCCCTCCCCCATTCATGCTCTGCCTCTCTCTGTCCCAAAAATAAATAAAAAACGTTGAAAAAAGTCAAGCAGTGTTCCCTTAGCATAAGAAAATATAGATAATGGAATATTATATTCCCTTAAGCATAAGAAAATATAGATAATGGAATAGGGTCCAAATGCACACTGGTTTTCATAGACACCTAATTAATTACATAATGAGGGTAAGTAAAGGACAAGAGAAAAATACAATGACAGAGACTCAGTTATTTACATATGATTCATCTGGTTGAGAAAGAGCCTTACCAATTTTCAATAGGTGTTTATTTAAAGTTTAGTGTTTTCTCACTTTTGGGTCCAACCTGTTACTGTCCCTAAATAAAGTCGTACAAGTACATATCAGGAAATGAATTCAAGAAATTATTGTGAAACCACTAATAGGAATTGAGAGACTTTGCAAACTTCGTTGAACTTTGATATTTACTAAGTAACCTCAACTGACGAGCTTCATGGTAGTGCACTTAAATTCAGGGTCACACTTGGTAACTGCTAACAGAACAGATTTAAAACCACAAAGAGCACAACTGGAATATTTGTATTGATACACCATTGGGAATAACTAACATGCTGTTACTAATCAGTATCATTCTCACCTTGTGGGTTTCCTGTGCTCATGGACAAGGTAAGTTGAAAAGACATCTGAACACTCGATTTCCTTCTTAAATGTGACTTCATATCATATCTAGTTTCATGTGTCTGTATTTTTTAATGAATTTACTAGTTAAAATAGTCTGTATTATGACACCATAATGGGATATAACTTTATAGGAAAATTACCTAGTGTTTATCTAAGGGGAAAATAAAATAAATTCTGTTTTCTTTTTCCTAAGTTTGTCAGAAAAAGGACTCTCAATGTGGAGATATGTGAGTATGCTCACACAACTTTAGGCAATATGTCACAAGAAAAGTGAGGTGCTGACTTCAAAATAAATATATGGAGGTTTCTTTTTTTATTTTATTTTATTTTATTTTATTTATTTATTTATTTATTTATTTATTTATTTATTTATTTATTTTAGTTTATTTATTTTGAGAAAGAGAGGCCACAAGCAGGAGAGGGGCAGAGAGAGAGGGAGATAGACAATCCCAAGCAAACTCCACACTGTCAGTGCAGAGCCCTATGCAGGACTTGAACTCACAAACCGTGGGATCATGATCTGAGCTAAAATCAAGAGTCAGACACTTAACTGACTGAGCCACACAGACAGCCCAAGGTTTCTTGTTTTAATGCAAGAAAACCTTTGGGAGCAATGGATATCTTCATAATCTTGTATTTGATGATAGTTTTATGAATTCATATGTCAAAACTGCTTAAATTTAGGGGAAGTAAAATATTTGTCATATTTTTCAACTATTGAGGTTCACTTAAAATATGAATTAATCAGTAATAATCAACACTTAATAGTAATTTCTCTCAATACAAAACGACACTTTTTGTTTGGGATAAAGTCATTCTAAAATATTTTGGATTTGAACAAGTAGGAAAGCCTGTGCTATTATTCACAATATGTGGATATTTAATTTTTAAAAATTACTTAAAACCTAAAAATATCTGTCTTTACAGAACAGAATAAGTATTTGTCCTAAGCTAGTAGTTTAGTAAAATAAAGTAATTGATGTTTTATTTGGAGAAAACCGTTATCCCAATTCACTCATGCGAAAGAACTGATTAAATCAGACATTTCAAATATATGCAGTTTACCATATTTCAATTATACCTTAATAAAGCTGTGGTAAGCAATTATAATCAATTTAATATTTCAACAAAATTAGCATTAAGACAATAAATTTTAATTTACATTTCTGAGTCCACTGGTAAGTATTGAGTAAATAAATAAAAATTTTCAGAGCATTAACTGTAGCACTGATTTGTTTTCACCTTTGGAGTAATATATTTTCTAGATTATATCTCTGAATGCAATCCTTATGTATTAAAAATTATATCTTATGACATAACAAATATAATTGGTAGCTTTTTAAGCTTGTCTTTAGAGAGCAATTTCTTTTTGTGTATTAGTTCTAATAGCTTTCTCTTGCATGTATAAAATCTTTAAGATTTTTATTTGTATAACTACATTTTTCTCCTTCCTTAACATCTTTATAAATTTTTCATTATGATATCTTTTTAAAGTCTCTGATTTCTTTTAAAAGCAAAGCCTCTTATTTCCAGATTATTGTAAATGAAATCTCTAATGTGCTTTAGGGTACTTCATTACAGCATTTGTGAGTAGGACATAAATCACTATGTTTTACTCCTGAATTTACTAGAATTTATTTTTGTAATTTGCCCCACACTGAGTTTTAGATGCTATTTAAGACTATATTCGGGCAACTTCCTTTCCTAGCAACAGAAATAAGAATAATACAACAAAGGGTCCTGTCCAGTTTAAAACTATCCTCACTCAGTAACTCTTTTCTGAAAGTACCTTTAAGATGAATGCCCTGTAAATTTGGGTTGTACCAATGTTTCTCAAAGGAGACATGAACCTGTTTAGTGGAAGCAGACTGTTTCATAGAATACATCTTTGTGTGTTTAGTGGCATGGGTAGCGTTGTGTTTCTGCAAGATTCCGATGCTGAAATCCTAACTCCCAGGACTTAAGAGTGACAGTATACAGAGACAGGGTCTTTAAAGGGGAAGTTAAGTTAAATCAAGGTCATTAGGGTGGGCCCTCACCCAATAAAACTGGTGTTCATATAACAGGAGCAAATTAGGAAATTAGGACACAAAGAGAAGAAGATGTGAAGACACAGGGAAAGGAGACCATCTACAAACCAGGGAGAGATGCCACAGAAGAAACCATTCCTGCTGATCCTAGATCTCGGACTTCTAGCTTCTAGAATTACAAGAAAATAAATTTCTGTTATTTAGGACACCCAGTTTATAATTATAGTTTTATATGCATACATGTTTATATATCCTATGTATAATGTGTTGCCTAGAGTAGAAGAAGAGAGGTGGAAATGGCTAAGGTTTCTGAGGGGAGGTATGCATGAGACACAGGAAGAAGAGACACCGGAAATGAGTGGAGAACTGCAAAGAGTTTGAGCATCCCACCAGAAGCAAAGTTCTTAGACCTGGGAAGCTTAGTGGATAGACCTACTTTTATTCTTTTTCTCAGTGTTTACTTTTTCGTGTGATCTTAATCTTGGAAATACTTCTGAAGAACTCAAACAACACAAGCACCTCAAATACCTTTGTATTCTTAGTTATAGATTGCCCCAGCTCTTGAATCACAAATACAAGTGGAACGATTAACTTAAATAGAATCATAAAGTCATCAATGTGATTATTAAAATAGAATTACTCATTCATGTATGATACTATTTTTTTTTTCTTAAGGAAGAATTTGTGGTTTTCCAGAAATAAAACATGGAAACATATATGATGAAGACAGATATAAACACAACTTCCCAGTTGCTCTGGGAAAGTATTTCTACTACTCGTGTGATCACAGCTTTGCGTCTCCTTCACAATCACTCTGGACTAAAATAACCTGCACAGAGGAAGGATGGTCACCAACACCAAAGTGTATCAGTGAGTAAATACCCTGGTTATTATCTGGATGAATTATTTAGTGTGTTCAGTGAGTGGAGAAGTGGATGCCAGGGGTAGATCACAGAATCACAGAACAATTAGACAATCACAGAATCAGGGGCTGGAGGAACCAATCAGCAAAGACAAGGTAGTCTTTCCTCCTTTTATAAGAAACTGTTTGTGGAAATCAAATCAGAAAAAAAACAAGATACAAACTTTTGTCTAAACCTTTTCATTTCATTTTAATTTAATTTAATTTAATTTAATTTAATTTAATTTAATTTAATTTAATTTTTTTTAAATATGAAATTTATTGTCAAATTGGTTTCCATACAACACCCGGTGCTCATCCCAACAGGTGTCCTCCTCAATACCCATCACCCACCCTCCCCTCCCTCCCACCCCCCATCAACCCTCAGTTTGTTCTGTTTTTAAGACTCTTATGTTTTGGCTCCCTCCCTCTCTAACCTCTTTTTTTTTCCTTGCTCTCCCCCATGGTCTTCTGTTAAGTTTCTCAGGGCTGGTTCAACATTCGCAAATCAATCAATGTGATACATCACATTAATAAAAGAAAAGATAAGAACCATATGATCTTGTCAATCGATGCAGAAAAAGCATTTGACAAAATTCAGCATCCTTTCTTAATAAAAACCCTCGAGAAAGTCGGGATAGAAGGAACATACTTAAACATCATAAAAGCCATTTATAAATCTTTTCATTTTATATACTGGTGGTCAATACTGTTAACTGCTAGTATTTAAACACACTCATTGGTAATTGTATGACTGTAGGTTTTCTCAAGAGAGTTTCTTTTTATGTGTAATATCAGATTCAAAATGTGCTGTTTCTTTGAATATCCAAGAAGAATTTTGTTTACTATTACCCTTAATTCTGTGCTTTTTGTTAATCACATCTTTTTAAAAAAATTATTTAACATTTACTTATTTTTGAGAGAGAGACAGAGACAGAATGTAAGCGGGAGAGGCACAGAGACAGAGGGAGACACAGAATCTGAGGCAGGCTCCAGGCTCTGAGCTGTCCACACAGAGCCCCACACAGGGCCTATTAACAAACCACAAGATCATGACCTGAACTGAAGTTGGACTGAGCCACCCAGGCACCCCTCACATCTTTGTTTTTTAAAATTACATCTGCCTTCCTCTCTCAATGAGTACAGAGAAAAGCAGAGTCATGAAGAAGACAGAGTCATCAAAGAGAAAAGCAAAAAAGGCACAGGAGATAAAAGTCATCTCCTCCTTCAGGAAGCAATTTAGACAATCAAATGAGAAACCAAAACTAACTTTTCTGATATCTAAAGGAATTTTACAAGTGTAGAGTGTTTTATATATACACATGATGATTGATGACGTTATATATTAATATTTTTAACTTGCGTGACCTCATTTTTAAGAAACGAATTTTTGTGTGTGGTTTCTCTTTTGAAGCTTGCAAAATATAATATTCCTTCATTGCAAGATTTATATTAGTTATCTTTTGGGTCTTTAGGACAGTGCTTTTTCCCTTGGGTGGAAAATGGTCATTCTGCCTCTTCAGGACAAACACACCAGGAAGGTGACACTGCAGAAATTGTCTG
The DNA here is from genome assembly GCF_046562875.1 of Panthera onca. NCBI lineage: Eukaryota > Metazoa > Chordata > Mammalia > Carnivora > Felidae > Panthera > Panthera onca. The sequence goes on from NC_138355.1 coordinate 24,181,241, forward strand.
TGATACAGGTTATCGCCTTTTAAATAATCAGAACAACATCACATGTACAGAGAGTGGCTGGTCCATCCCTCCTAAATGCAGTTCGACAGGTAGGTCTTCTGGGATCCTGTATTCTTTTTTATTTTAGAAAGAAGTAACATCATGAAACATATGCAGTGTTGCTGTTGTTGCTATTTTTGCCTTTTTAGTTTTAGGGTTTCTGTTGTGTCTGAGTAGATATGAAAGTCTCTGGATAATCCTAGAAAATCATTTTGTCTTTACATGAATTCAATGTAGGCAATATTAGGTAACACGGGTCAAGAGCATAATGAAAATTTTCAAAAGATACTTTAATGTTTTAGTGACACAAATTTAATGTTTATAATGAAATTATGCAAAATCAGTTGACATAACATGAGAATGATCGATTTTGCAAGGTGTAATAGTTAGAATTCCACATTTGCAAAATCTTATTGCTAGGAAATCTTACTGTTAAATGCTAGTTGGCATTTACCTTTTTTGGCAAATGCTAAATTTACATCATTTAAAGAGAAGCACCAATGTACTGATACTTTCCACATTGTTAGAACTTTGTACTTCTGAAATTTAGGTTTCCAGGGTACAACATAGAAATCTCCTTCATAAAAAAACATGTCAAAAATAGGAATATATTGGAGCTGAAGTTGAGTTGGAGTTTCTCATACTTTTAATGGAAACAAAACAGTTGCTGAATGTGAATAAGGGTCTCAGAAATAATAAGATTCCTAAAGCATTGTCAAAGACTCTAAGGGAACAGTGTCTATTATAGCCTTACTTATTTTCCCATTCATCATTAATTCATCTAATCAATATTTATTGTGAACATTTATATGCCAAGCACTACCAAAACTGTTGGAGATCAATACTCTACAAGAGTCAGTATCTCTTTATTCATAGACTATTATGTCAAGTGGAAAGCCAAGAGTAATAATAATAATAATTTTAAAAAGAAAAAAATAGAAAGTTAAAGATTAAAAGTCATGTACATTATAAAATATAATATTAATAGTGACTTGAGGAAGGGCACATTTTATGTATGATAGTTTTCGAATCTTTTCCAACCTTCAGGATGGCATCTGGAGAGGTTAAATAGCATTAAGGCATCAAAAGATTTGGACTCATTGAAGCAAAGCAAGGAGGCCAATGTGGCTGGCCCATGATGAGGCAAAGTATTGGATTAGTTAATTTAGAAGTTATAGGCTATAATATATATTGCAGATTTTAGTCTGTGTGCAATTAGAAGCCTCTTGGAGATTTTAAGCAGGCAAATGACACAAAATGAGTTTAAAACAAGATCATTATGATTGCTAATTTGAAAATGAATCTGGAGTGATTAAGAAGAGAAAGGAGGAGGGCCAGTTAGGAGAATCTAGATGTGGCATGTTCTGGGGTACGATAAAATGGAGAAAAGAAGTATTTTTCTGGGGCTTTAGTTTATGTTATTTGCAATGTAGAAAAAGAGAGAATTGGACTGTCTGATACAGGCTGACTATTACAATATGTCAACTATACTTTTAAATAAATGGAAAACAAAAAAAATGAGAAGAATCTTAAACTCCAGGGGAGAAAAAAATATATATCTTTTTATGGAAATAAACAATATGTATACAAGGTGGGTCTGACAATTTGTTCACACACAGAAAAAATCTTCAAATAAAACCACAATGAAATCTCATTCTTGGTGGAATGATAATTATCAAAAACACAAGAGATAACAAATGTTGGCGAAGATGTGGAGAAAGGGAAACTTATGTACTGTTGGGAATGTAAATTAGTATAGCTGCTATGGAAAAGAGTATGGAGTTTCCTCAAAAAATTAAATGTAGAAATACCATATGATCCAGTAATTCCACTACTGGGTATATATCTGAAGGAAATGAAGTTATGATCTTGAAGAGATGTCTGCACCCCCACGTTCATACCAACAGTATATATAATTTTCAAGAGGTAGGAGTTATGTAAATTTCCACTCATGGATGAATGAATAAAGAAAATGTGACATATAATGGAGCATTATTCATCCACAAAAAAGAAGGAAATCCTGCCATTTGCAACAATATGCATGGACCTTGAGGGCATTGTGCTATGTGAACTAAGTTAAATAGAGAAACACAAATACTCTATGATCTCGTGCATAGGTAGAATCTAAAAAAGCCAAACTCATAGAGACAGAAAGAATGGTGGCTGCCAGGGACGGAGGGTTGAGGGACATGGGGAGATGTTGGTCAAGGTGTACAAACTTCCAGTTAGGAGATGAATCGGTTCTGGAGATCTAATGGATAGCATGGTGACTCTAGGCTCAGCACAGAGCCTGATGTGGGGCTTGATCCCACAACTGTGAGATCATGACCGGAGGCAAAAATCAAGACTTGGACACTCAGCCAACTGAGCCAGCTAGGTGCCCCAAGAAAAAGAATTTAAAAGCATAAATATAATAAAAATGGCTTTTATGTTTATTTTTATTACCTATAGTTGCCCAATAGTGACCTTTACCATTGTCCTCTATGTCTTCATTTAGCTTCAGGTTACTGTCCGATGTCCTTATACTTCAGCCCTCAGCATTTCTTGGAGGTCATGTCTACTTGTAACAAATTCCCTTAGCTTTTGTTTATTGGAGAATGTCTTCATTTCTCCTTCAGTCTCGAAGGATACGATTAAAATTTCACCAATGAATTCTTTCCTTCCTCAGAATCACACAAGTGTTGATATTACATATTGTGCTGCTTCTTAGATATATAGGATATTTTGTATATAATCCCTAGTAATTTCACATAATATAGCAATATATTAAAAGAAGCAAATCAAAGTATGGTTTATGATAATACTTTTCAAAGGAGGCACAGTTTGAGTACTCTGACAAGGTCAGTTGTCAGTGATGGGGTTTTGGCGTGATGCTAGGGTTTGGAGCTGACGGCCAAGAAAGAATTCTTGAAGACATCTTTGGTGCAAAAAGGTGATTTTATGAAAGCACCAGGACAGGACCCTTGGGCAGAAAGAGCTGCACTGGGGTTGTGATGGGTAATTGATTATATACCGTCAGGTTGGGAGGGGGTTAGGGATAGAGTAAGTCTCTAAGTTATTTTGGAAGCAAGGTTTCCAAGACCTTGAGGGGCTAGGTGTTGTCAGGAAAATGCTTTTTATTACCTTTTAGTAAAACCTCAGTCATGAGACCCTTCAGATGTATATCAGGAGGCCATAAGCTTGGAGTATGGTTGCCAGAATATACCTTGGGGGAGTTGAGATAAAGGAAGTTTCCAAAGGAATTTTTATATTTTAAAGTAGACTTATAGGTTCCTGGGGGGTCAGGATAATGTTAAGCCAAGATTCCCTTTTGCCCCTAGCAAAGTGTCATCGTCAAGGCAGCTGGGCTCCCAGAGCGAGGTCACTCTGCCTGTTTCAAGGGCTTGTGAATAGGCTGTAGGCAGAAAAGGAATTTAATTTTTCATTTGCCTTAGTTTCCCACGTCACACGGCAAGCACTTAACCCCCTTTCCTTTGTTCTCGGGTAGCCAGGAGTGTCCGAGGAATATCACTCATATTCTACTTGGCTGGGGGTGGGGTGGGGGTGGGGTGGGGGTGGCAGTGGTGGTGGTAGCTTGTACTTTGCCCTCAGCTTGCGTTATGCTCCCTCATCAGTCAGGAGTGGATGGTATATAGAAAGGAAACAAAGGGAGACGAGAAAACTAGCTTTATTTTAACTGTGCAAAAGTAAATTGTAAAGCTGGTATTTTCAGTTATCATATATGCCTTTTACCTTACGTCCACTGAAGATAAGTCTTATTGTAATCCTAACTCAAATTTGCTATTCAACTGGTATGATAATCTTTCCTATTATGATGTGTATGTTTTTTTCCACACCACCAAGCAATTATCTGACACCAGGAAGGTGTCCTACTATTCAACTCAATTCTGACACTACCTACCTGGAGATAGCATAAAATCCCACAGATTAAGGGCTCAGTCCTACAAGACTGCCCCCATTCCCTTCACAAGCCAATTGCTAGTTCAGTGTGTCTGCTGTGCTTCTGATATGCCCCGATTCGAGAGACCCCCCCGAAAACAAACCACCAGAGTCCAGAGTCAAAGCCAAGCGGCAAGGGTCGTTTATTGCAGGTTTGAACCCGGTCCTCCGTGCACTCGTTGCCGGTGACGCTAAGAGGCCCCGAGCGAGGATCTTACAGCTTCTTTTATAGACAGGCACAAACAAGTTAGGGATTTTTCGAGGTTACAGAGCTGTTATTGGTTGACATTTAAATTTGAACATTCAGCAGAACTTGATTGGTTCCCGCCTTTTTTTCAAACCACTCAGCAGAACTTGATTGGTTCCCGCCTTTAGGTCAGACCACAACTGGGCACGCCCTGGCTGGTTCTGGGAATGGGGGTGGGGGGGTGGGGGGAGGTCTTTTCTTTGCAGTTGTGAGTACACCTGGTAATTTTTCTCTTAGTCTCTCACTTCTAACCAAATAGCTATAAATCAGAGGTTCCTATGACCTTCTCTGATTCAATTAATTTACTAGAACAGCTCACAGAATTAAAAAAAAAAACAACAGAACAAAACCCATTTTGTTTACCAGGTTACTAGTTTATTACAAAAAGCTATTACAGGAATAGCCAGAGGAGAGATGCACAGGGCGAGATATGTGGTAAGGGGTGTGGAGCTCCCACGCCCTCTCTGAGTTCACCACCCTCCTGGCACCTCCATGTGCTCTCCATCCCAGAAGCTCTCAAAACCCTGTCCATTGGGATTATTATGGAGGCTTCATTACATAGGCAGGGTTGATTAAATCATTGGCTATTGGCAATTGATTCAACCTGCAGCCCCTTTCCCCTCCCTGGGGGTCAGGATGATAGGACTGCTAGTTCCAACTCTCTAAAGACAGGGCTGACTCCTTGGGCAACCAGCCCCCATTCTTGGTATTTACAAAAGACACCTCATTTACATAACTAAAGATACCTTTATCACACTCATCACTTAGGAAATTCCAATCATTTAGGAATTGGCTTAACATTAGGAGCTCTATGCCAGATGTGGGGTCAAAGACTATATATTTGTTATAAATCATATCACAACTATTAACATGTGGCAAATAAATTGGAATTGTGCATATTGGTAGCATAATATCTCACAGCTCTTTTTTGTTTGCTTAAAGAAATTTTCTTCTATTTGTGTTTATAAGAATTTCGTTTATTATATTTTCTTTTTTGACCAAATATTTGTTGTATTGTATTCGATTATCACCTTATCTGCATCCGTTAAGATGTTTAATCACTAACATTCTTTCTCTGGGCTTGCAAGTTTGTACTCTGCTGGTTTAGAAGGTAGGTCATAAGATACAATGCCTTCACCAGGGACAAATCAATATTTCCTTTTACTGGAAGTTGATGGTAAATCTGTTATCTCGGGCGTCTCATGTCATTGAACTAACAGGCATAGAAGTGGATTATGTACACAGGCTGGGGATACTGAATTGAATTGTGGCAGGGTTATTGTTTACTATTATGTGATGAGAGCAGGGAAATTATATTTGAATGCATAAAGTTCTGAGGCTCTCCCTTTACACTTACTCCTTTATCATGGCAAAGCCAAACTGACCCACTTCAAAACAACCAATCTTGGATCTTTTGCTGCAACGATGTGCTGGAACTTCTCTGCCTGACTCCTGGACTTCTACAAAGGCTCTCTTATCTAGGGGTAATTGTTGAAATTGGCATTCTCTAGGGGGTCCTAGACTGACTGAGAGGAGCTGGCTGCTTCAGGCTGCTTCAGGGTCCAGAGCCAGGGCCAAAGTCTGTGTACCTATTACTCTACACATGAGTGGGTGAGACTCCTCCCAAGTCCCTTGGCAGGTGGTGCTGGTTACAGGGTCAAAGTCAAATGGGTCTGTAGCCCAGTTCTCAGGGTTACGGAGCTGTTTCTGCAATTCCAGCTGGGGTGATGGTTGGTAAGTTGGCTGCCTGGGTGAAGGCTATCTTTTCAAACAGCTCTCCTTGTTCTTAGACTGCACCAGGGTTTCACAGTCTCCTACCTGGATCCCATATCTCCCAAAAAAGACACTTTGCCTGTAGATAGATGCCATATTGTAATTACTGGGAAGAGGGATTTATGAGGAATCTCTTTTCGTCCATCTTGCTGATGTCACTCATTCCTTATGCTATTTTCGTTTTTATGTCTTAGTTTCTTTCTGTTCTGTCTGGAGCTTCTTGTTATTTGGCTTGATTTTTCTCATAATTCCATATATGTTCACTTTTTATTTAGACAGATTGCTTTGGCTTTTTTCTTCTAGTCATTACATCACTTAAACATTTTTTGACAACTATATGTTTAGTTTCCACATGCTCATTTTAAAAATCATCTTTCTTCAGGTATGAATTATATACAATATGATTGACACATATGTGTGTGCAGGCTAATGATTTGACAAATGTTTACATGTATATAGCCACAATCCCAATCAAGCTAGAGACAATTTTGGAATGTTTCCACGAAACACTTTAGGTTTTGGCAATTATGGTTGACCTATTTTTTTAAAAAGTTTTTAAATGTTTATTTATGTATTTATTTATTTTGTTTTTGGGGGGGGGGAGGGGAGGGGCAGAGAGAGGGGGAGACAGAATCTGAAGCAGGCTCCAGGCTCTGAGCTGTCAGCATAGAGCCCGATGCCAGGCTTGAACCCACAAACTGTGAGATTATGACCTGAGCCGAAGCCAAGAGTTGGACACCTAACCGACTGAGCCATCCAGGCACTCCTGCTGGCCATTGGTATATATTCTTTTGTGAAATGTTGAATTTCCCCCCAATTTTAATTGGATAGTTTATCCTATAATTCACTTGTAATAGTTCTTTAAATAGTTGGGATATAATTCCTTTATCAGATATGTAATTTGCAAATATCTTCTCGCATTCTGTGGCTTATCTTTTGTGTTTCTAACAGTTTATTTTCAGGAACAGATTTTTAGCCTTTGATGAAATCCAGACTGGCCATTTTTTTTGAAGTCTTTATTTAAATTCTAGTTAGTTAACATAGAGTGTAATATTGGTTTCAGGAGTAGAATTTAGTGATTCATCAATTACGTATAACACCCAGTGCTCATCACAAATGCCCTCCTTCGTACCCATCACTCATTTAGCCCAATTTCTACCTGTCTCCCCTCTAGCAACCCTCAGTTTGTTCTCTATTGTTAAGAGTCTCTTATGATTTGCCTCCTTCTCTCTTTTTTTCCTTGCCCTATGTTCATCTGTATTGTTTTTCAAATTCCACATATGAATGAAATCATATGATATTTGTTTTTTCTGATTGACTTATTTTGCATAGCATAATACTGTCTAGCTCTATCCACATCCTTGCAAATGGCAAGATTTCATTATTTTTGATGACTGAGTAATATTGCATTGTGTATGTATATATATATATATATATATATATATATATATATACACACACACACACATTGTGTATATACATTGTGTGTGTGTGTGTGTGTGTGTGTGTGTATATATATATATATATATATATATATATATATATATATATATAAAACCTCCTCTTTATTCATCAGTTGATGGATGTTTGGGCTCTTTTCATAATTCAGCTATTGTTGATAATGCTGCTATAAATATTGGGATACATGTGCCTCTTTGAATCAGTATTTTGTATCCTTTGGGTAAATAACTCATAGTGCAATTGCTAGGTTGTAGGGTAGTTCTATTTTTAATGTTTTGAGGAACCTCCATACTGTTTGTATTCCCACCAACAGCGTAAGAGGGTTCCTCTTTCTTCACATCTGCTGCCAACATCTGTTGTTTCCTGTGTTGTTAATTTTAGCCATTTTGACAGATATGGAGTGATATCTCATTGAGGTTTTGATTTGTGTTTCCCCAATGATGAGCGGTGTTGAGCATCTTTTCATGTGTCTGTGGGCCATCTGGATGTCTTCTTTGGAAAAATGTCTATTCGTGTCTTCTGCCTATTTCTTAACTGGATTATTTGTTTTTTTGGGTGTTGAGTTTGATAAGTTCTTTATAGATTTTGGGTACTAATCCTTATCTGATATGTCATTTGCAAATATCTTCTCCCATTTTGTCGGTTGCCTTTTAGTTTTGTTGATTATTTCCTTTGCTATATAGAAACGTTATCTTGAAGTCCCAATAGTTCATTTTTGCTTTAGTTTCCAGACATGGAAAGTTAAAAGGTTGCTGCCTGTGTTCTCCTCTAACATTTTGATGATTTCCTGTCTCCCATTTAGGTCTTTCATCCATTTTGAATTTATTTTTGTGTACAGTGTAAGAAAGTGGTCCAGTTTCATTCTTCTGCATGTTGCTGTCCAGTTTTCCCAACAACATGTGTTGAAAAGACTATCTTTTTTCCATTAGATATTACTTCTCGCTTTGTTGAAGATTATTTGACCATAGAATTGTGGGTCCATTTCTGGGTTTTCTATTCTATTCCATTGATCTATGTGTTGTTTTTGTTCTAGTACCACACTGTCTTGATGATACAGCTTGATGACTATAGCTTGAAATCCAGAAAGGTGATGTCTCCAGCTTTTCTTTTTTTTTTTTTTCGAGATTGCTTTGGTATTCAGGGTCTTTTGTGGTTCCATACAAATTTTAGGGTTGTTTGCTGTAGTTCTGTGAAAAATCCTCTGGTATTTTGATAGGGATTGCATTAAGTGTGTAGTTGCTTTGGGTAGTTTGGACATTTTAACAATGTTTGTTCTTCCAATCTATGAGCATGGAATGCTTTTCCATTTATTTGTGTCCTTTTCAATTTCTTTCATAAATGTTCTATAGTTTTCAGAGTATAGAACTTTTATTACCTCTTTGGTTAGGTTTATTCCTAGGTACCTTATGGTGTTTGGTGCAATTGTAAATGTGATCAATTCCTTGATTTCCCTTTCTGCTGCTTTATTATACGACAGATTTCTGTATGTTGATTTTGTATCCTGGGATGTTGCTGAGTTTGTGTATCAGTTCTAGAAATTTTTTGTTGGAGTCTTGCAGGTTTTATATATAGAATATCATGTCACCTGCAAATAGTAAAAGTTTGACTTGTTCCTTGCTAATTTGGTTGCCTTTTATTTCTTTTCGTTGTCTGATTGATGAAGCTAAGACTCCCAGTAGTATGTTAAATGACAATGGTGAGAGTAGACAGCCCTGTCTTGTTCTTGACCTTAGAGGAAAAGCTCTAAGTTTTTCCCTATTGATGATGATATTAGCTTTCATATACAGCCTTTATGATGTTGAGGTACATTCCCTCTATCGCTGTTTTGTTGAGGGTTTTTATCAAGAATGAATGCTATATTTTCCTCCATCTTGCTGTATTTTGTCAAATGCTTTTTCTGCATCCATTGAGAGGATCATATGGTTATTATCCTTTCTTTTATTAATGTGGTATATCACACTGATTGATTTGTGAATATTGAACCAGCGCTGCAGTCCAGGAATAAATCCCACATGATCATGGTGAGTTATTATTTTAATGTTCTGTTGCATTCTATTTGCTGGTATCTTGTTGAGAATATTTGCATCCATGCTCATCAGGGATATTGGCCTGTAATTCTCCTTTTTAGTGGGGTCTTTGTCTGGTTTTGGAATCAAGATAATGCTGGCCTTGTAGAATGAGTTTGGAAGTTGTCTTTCTATTTCTATTTTTTTGAACAATTTGAGAAGAATAGGTATTAACTCTTTGAATGTCTGGTAGAATTATCCTGTGAAGTCATCTGGACTTTATGTTTGTTTGGAGATTGTTGATTACTGATTCAATTTCTTTGCTGGTTATGGGTCTTTCAAATTTTGTATTTCTTCCTGTTTCAGTTTTGGTAATTTATATGTTTCTAACGATTTATCCATTTCTTCCAGATTGCTCAATTTGTTGAAACATAAGTTTTCATACTATTCTAACTATTAATATTTATGTGGTGTTGGTTGTCATCTCTCCTCCTTCATTCATGATTTTATTTATTTGGGTCCTTTCTCTTTTCTTCTTGATAAGCCTGGCTATGGGTTTATCAGTTTTACTAATTATTTCAAAGAACGAGCTCCTAGTTTCATTGATCCGTTCTACTGTTTTTTTGTTTGTTTGTTTGTTCCTATGATCATTTATTTCTGCTCTAATCTTTATTATTTCCCTTTTTCTGCTCCTTTACTCTTTATTTGCTGTTCTTTTTCTAGCTCCTTTAGGTGTAAGGTTAGGTTTTGTATTTGAGACTTTTCTTATTTCTTGCTTCCTTCTGATGACCACTTTTGGTGTATCCCAAAGGTTCTGGACTATCGTGGTTTCATTTTCATTTGCTTCATGTATTTTTTAATTTCTTCTTTAATTTCCTGGTTAACCCATTCATGTTTAGTAGGATGTTCATTAACCTCCATGTATTTGTGGTCTTTCCAATTTTTTTCTTGTGGTTGATTTCAAGTTTCATAGTGTTGTGTTCTGAAGATATGTATAGAATGATCTCAATCTTTTTGTACTTGTTGAGGGCTGATTTGTGACCCAATATGTAACCTATTCTGGAGAATGTTCTATGTACACTTGAGCAGAATGTGTATTCTGCTGCTTTAGGATGAAATGTTTTGAATAAATCTGTTAAGTCCATCTGGACCAGTGTGTCATTCAAAGTCATTGTTTCCTCATTGATTTTCTGCTTAAATGATCTGTCCATTTCTATTAGTAGGGTGTTAAAGTCCCCTACTATTATTGTATTATTATCAATGAGTTTCTTTATGTTTGTGATGAATTGATTTATATACTTGGGTGCTTTCAAGTTGAGGGTATAAACAATTACAATTGTTAGATCATCTTTTTGGATAGATGTTATGATTATTTGTTATGATTTTTGTTATGATTAGTGCCCTTCTTCATCTCTTGTTACAGTCTTTGGTTCAAAATCTAGTTTGTCTGATATAAGTAAGGCTTCTCTGGCTTTCTTCTCTGGCTTTCTTCCATTAGCATGATAGATTGTTCTATCTGCAGGTGTGTTTAGGTCTAAAATGAGTCTCTTGTAGGCAGCATATTGATGGGTCTTGTTTTTTATCCATTCTGGTACCCTATTTCTTTTGGTTGGAGCATTTAGTGCATTTACCTTCAGAGTGATTATCGATAGATATGAATGTGTCATTCATATGAGATATGAGTGTCATTGTGTTACCTATGAAGTTGATGTTTCCGGAGATTTTGTCTGTTCCTTTCTATCTTTGTTGCTTGTGGTCTTTCTTTCCCACTCAAAGAGTCTCCTTTAATATTTCTTGCAGGGCTGGTTTAGTGGTCATGAATTTCTTTAGTTTTTGTTTGTCTGGGAAACTCTTTATCTCTCTTTCTATTCTGAATAACAGCTTTTCTGGACAAAGTGTTCTTGGCTGTGCATTTTTCCCATTCAGCATGTTGAATATATCATGACATTCCTTTGTGGCCTGCCAAATTTCTTTGGAGAGATCTGCTGTTGACTTTATTTGTCTTCCCTTGTAGGTTAGGAATTTCTTTTCCCTTGCTGATTTCAGATTTCTTTCCTTATCTCTGTATTTTGCAAATTTTACTACAATATGTCTTGATGTTATCCTGCTTTTGTTGATTTTGATGGGAGTTCTGTGCCTCCTGGATTTGGATCTCTTTTTCCTTCCTCAGAATAGGGAACTTTTCAGCTATAATTTGTGCAAATTAACTTTCTGTCCCTTTTATCCTCTCTTCCTTCAGGACTCTTATGATATGAATATTATTATGCTTTATGGAATTGCTGAGTTCCCTAAGTCTACATTCATGATCTAATATTTTTCTTCCCCTCTTTTCAGTTTCATTATTTTCTACAGTTTTATCTTCTATATCACTTATTTGTTTCTGTTTCTTCCATCCTTGTGTTCATTACATTCCGTCAGTTTAGCATCTTGGTTATAGCATTTTTTAATTTCTTCCTGACTAGTTTAATCAAGTATGTAATTTGGAAACATTTTTTTCACATTTTATGTCTTATCTTTTGAGTTTAAAATAGTTTATTTACAGGAACATATGCCTTAACTTTCAATGAAATACAAGTTGATCAATTTTTTAATTTTTTTATTTTGTGATCTACATAGGACATTTTTTCCAACTTCAAAGTTGCAAAGATTTATCATACTTTTTTTTTTTTCCAGAAAGTTTACTTATGTACTTTTACATTCATGTCTGTGATTGATTTCCAGGTATTTTGTGTATGGAATAGGGTTCATTTTTTTTCTTTTTTTCTCATACAGATTTTCAGTTGTTTTACTCACTTTGCTGGGAGTGGTATCATTTTACTCACTGAATATCTTGTCATATTTGTCAAAAGTCCACTGAATATAGGAGAAGTGTGTTTGTGTCAATCTCTGTACTTTTAGTCTTTTGCACTAATATTTATATTTATCCTCATATCTTTATGCCCTCCCTTGATTACTGTGGTGCGAGTCCTCCAATTTGTTCTTAATGTGGAAGGCAGAATAATGGCCTCCCCAGCGGTGCCCAATAAGTTAGTATTGTTTAATCCTCTGAATATATGGGTTTCTTTTGTAGCAGCAGTAGAAAACTAACATTAATTTTTAAAACTGTTTTTGCTTTTCTAGCTGTTTTCCATTTTCTTTGAGTTTTAACATCACCTTGTCAGTTTCTACAGAAAGTCTACTTTATATATATGTATGTATGTATACTTGACACACAATGTTACATTAGTTTTAGGAGTACAACTAAGTGATTTAATAAGATTATACATTATGCTATGTTCACAAGTATAGCTATCATCTGTCACATTACATTATTTTCACAGTGTCATTGACTGTATTCCTTATGCTTTGCCTTTTATTCCCGTGACTTACTTATTCCATAACTGGAGGCATGTATGTATTTCCCTCTCTCTTTTATCCTTTTTACCCAACCTCCCACTCCTCTCCCCTCTGGCAACCATCAGTTTGTCCTCTTTGTTTATAGTTCTGATTCTGCTTTTTGTTTGTTAATCTTTTTTTTTTTTTTTTTTTTTTTTTTTAGATTCTGGTTATGAGTGTAATAGTATTGTAATTGTCTTTCTTAGTCTGATTTATTTCACATAGCGTAATACCCTTTAGGTCCATACATGTTGCCTCAAATGAAATATGTCCAAGTCTTAATTAAAGTAAATAAATTCTTGATTTAGTCTTTAAGGAATTGACTACTTTTATCTATTTTACTAAGGGCCAAAATTACAATTCAACAACAGGATGACTATAAACCAAACTCTGATGTCAAATAATCTTTTTAAAATAATTTTCTTGTGGTTTATAAATTCATTTAAGGTTTATATAATTTATAATATTTATTTTACTAAACTCAAAGAGAAGAGTATATCATTCCATATTTATTATTTATTATTTCATCTCCAAAGTTTAGAGAACATATTAAAGATAAAATATGATGCTATAAATATGTAGTGTAGTAGTTCTTATGGAATATCTTTAAAATACAAATAAAATGATGGTACTTAAAATCCAGTTTTTTTTCCAGACTGAACTAAGTAATATAGTATATTTGTTTTATAAAATGTCCAGATTAAAAGAACAGTTGGAATCATGGAAAATTCTCCTATCATAAGTATTAAGAGAGTTATTTCCTGAGGAATAAGTGTATTAAAGATACTTTAAGTACATTGGACAGCCCAAGAAATTCCACTTTGAGACATGAAATAGGCAGCTGGTGTGTGATCATAGAATGTGATATAAATTTGGGCTTCTTCAACATGTGGATTATATTTCAAGATAGGTTACTAGCTGAGTTTATCCAGGGAGTTACTGTATACCTAAAAAGAAGTCTGAGAACTTGGTCTTAGGACACACTAATATTTAGAGTTCAGGAAATAAAGGGAGCCAACTAAGGAGATATTAGCCACTTGTAGTTTTTCAAATCAACCTTTGCCTGCCACATATATTTTCCAGTCTTTTACTTTGAGCCCACCTATGTTACCATGTTTGAAGTGAGTTTCTTTTAGATGCCATACAGTTGGGTCTTGTTTCTATGTCCACTTTACCATTTTCAGTCTTTTAACTGAAGTATTTAAACCATTTATACTTAAAGTCATTATTGAGCGATGGGGCACCATGTAAGCCATTTTCTTGTTTGTTTTGTGTGTGTTTCCTGTGTCTCTAATTCCTGTTTTCTTGCCTTCCCTGTGGATTTTTTGGAACATTTTAATTCATTTTATTTTGATATATCTATATTGTTTTTGAGCATATCTCTTTGTATAGTTTTATGAGTGTTGCTGTAGATATTAAGATGCACATATATAGCTTATCATTCTGCCTGGTATTGACATCTTATCACATCAAGTGAAATGTAGAAACCTTGCTTCCATATAGGTCTACTTACTCTCCCCACATTAAAGTTCTTAAGTATTTCCAATGCATACATGTGATATAATTTTTCTCAAATATCAAATAATATCAAATGATGTAATTTTGTACAAACACCAAACATAGTTTAACCAACTAATTAGGAGAAAGATAGTCTGTTATATTTCCCCCATTTTTACTAATTCCATTGTTTTCCCTTCATTCCAAAGTTTTAATTCCAAAGAATTCTTAATTCTTAATTCTTCTTCCCTTCATTTCAAAGTCTTCCAAGGACAAGCCTGCTGAAGACAAATTCTCTGTTTTCCTTTATCTCAGAATGTCTTCATTTCTCCCTTAAATCCTACAGAATAGTATCACTGGGTATAGAATTTAGGGTTGACAGTTCTTCCTGGGTCCATGGTCACAGATGAGAACCCCACTGATATTTGAGTCCTTTCTCTCCCAAAGGTTTGCATAAATTCTATCTAGCTGCTTTTGGTATTTTTTTCCCCTTTTCTTAATAGTTTTCAGCAGTTTGATTATGATGTATCTTGGCATAAATTTCTTTGGGTTCAACGTATTTGGAGATTTCTCAACTTTTTTGGTATATACGTTTATGTCTTATGACCAATTTGGGAAATTTTCAGCCATTATTTTTTGAAATATTTTTTAATCTCCAATCCCTTCCTCTTTCTTTTTCTCAGTATCTACTCTTTGCTATCTTCTCGTAGGTCCCTGAAACTCTGTCCATTTTTTTTGTTTGCTTCTTTTCAGTCTACTTCCAAAATGAATAATTTGTATTGCTGTATATTCAAGTTTATTTATCCTTCTTGCATCTGCAATCTATTACTGAGCCCATCCAGTGAGTTTATTTTTTACTTTTTATTTTATTTTAAAAAATATTTTTTTTGAGTTTGGATTTTTTTTATTTTTTTTAAATATGAAATTTATTGTCAAATTGGTTTCCATACAACACCCAGTGCTCATCCCAAAAGGTGCCCTCCTCAATACCCATCACCCACCCTGCCCTCCCTCCCACCCCCCATCAACCCTCAGTTTGTTCTCAGTTTTTAACAGTCTCTTATGCTTTGGCTCTCTCCCACTCTAACCTCTTTTTTTTTTCTTCCCCTCCCCCATGGACTTCTGTTAAGTTTCTCAGAAACTCCAGGAAGTAGCGACAGCTAATGAACAGATCAAAAACGATTTAAGCAATATAACAGAAAATGAATTTAAAATAATAGTTATAAAATTAATCACTGGGCTTGAAAAAAGTATAGAGGACAGCAGAGAATCTATTGCTACAGAGATCAAGGGACTAAGAAACAGTCAGGAGGAGCTAAAAAATGCTATAAATGAGGTACAAAATAAAAAGGAGGTGACCACAGCTTGGATTGAAAAAATATTTTAATGTTTATTGTTTATTTTTGAGAGAGAGAGAGAGAGAAAGAGGGAGAGAGAGAGAGATAGACAGAATGTGAGTGGGGGAGGGGAAGAGAGAGAGGGAGACACAAGATCCAAAGCAGGCTCCAGGCTCTGAGCTGTCAGCACAGAGCCAGATGTGAGACTGGAGCTCACGAGAACCGTGAGGTCATGATATGAGCCAAAGTCAGACACTTAACCGATGGAGCCACTCAGGCGCCCCCATCCAGTGAGTTTAAAAAAGAATTCTGTTTGTTATATTTTTAGTTCTGTAATTCCTCTGTATTTTTATTGCTTTATTGAATTTTTAAAAACCATTGTCAATTCCAATATCTGTGTCATATCAGTATGGTTTTCTGTTGATTTTCTTTTCTCTTTTGAGATTCTCCTGGTCCTTGCTTTGACGAATGATTTTCAATTGTATTCTGGACATTTGGGGTATTATGTTTCAAAATTCTGCATTTTATTGAAATATTTTATTTATTAGGTCCTCTCTACCATCATGCAGGGTACAAGTTCAGGCTTCCCACTTGGCCTCCACTGACACCATGGGAAGGGGGAGGGGTATCCTATTCCCTAGGAGTGTGGGTAGAAGTCTAGGCTCCTTACTTGGCCTTCGCTGATCAAGAGGGAGAAAGGGGTGGTTTTAGGTTTCTTCTGTGGTGTTTCTCGGAAATAATTCAGGTATTGTAAGAAATGTGTCTGTCTTGCTAGGCCTAGGCAATGTCTTATGTTGGTTTTTACAATATGTTCAGGATTTTTAGTCATACTTAGCAGAAGGAATACACAGAAATGTTTTTCCCTCATCATGTCCAGACTAGGAAGCCAGCTGTTCCCTTTCACATTATACAAATTTGTAATTCTTTGAATTTTATCAAAGGATTAGATATTTATTTTGTAATAAAAATGGAAAAAATCAATAAAAAATGACTAGAGATCCAATAGACATTACAATATGTTGTATATATTTTTAAAAAAGGACATTTCTTCATCTAAGTTACCTAGCTTTTTAGCATACATTCTCTAAAAAAAGCATTTTTTAATACTGAAATAATGCAAAGGAGACATATTTGTTAATGTTTTATGCATGCTTTCATGTGGGGTGAAAGGAAGGGCTTAAAAGTGGAACCGTCATTTAAATGATTAAAATTTCTTTAATGAATCATTTATGTCATCAGAAATCACAAGTGTTGATATTATGTACTGAGCTATATTTTTATTGCTTTGTTTTAACCTGTGTTTTCCTTTGGTCTTTCAATAAATCAAACAACGTTTTTTTAGACCCTAAAAGAAAATGTGGGCCTCCTCCACCTATCGACAATGGAGACATTACCTCATTCCCATTATCAACGTATGCTCCAGGATCATTAGTTGAATACCAATGCCAGTCCTTCTATGAACTTCAGGGAAACAAGAATATAATATGTAGTCATGGACAGTGGTCAGAACCACCAAAGTGCTTGGGTAAATATTTTAACATCCTCATAGATCCTGGGTAATGAATATGATGTATTTGTAGAATTTGTATTTGTACAATTTTCATGGATTAACAAGCAACCGTTCCATTGAATGACCGACTACCAAATATTAACATGTGAGAAAATAAAGTTGGAAAAATTCTTGTTCAAGCAATAACAGCAACAAAAGATCTTTAATCAAAGCTCTTCCTGTGATAACTGACATTTTGTATCTTAGATTATAATATTTAATTATTACACATTAAACACAACACCTCATTTTTATATCCTGAATTGTTTAAAATGATTTAAATCTACATGATGGATTTTCAGTGAGTTGGCTTGGAAAGGTTTGAGAATGAAGCCCTAGACGAATGTAGAATATTCTACTTGAAAGTCTGAGATTCTGTGGAAAATATTTGTATGCTAATTAATGTTTTATGTTCATTTTTTTATACTTTCAGATGCATGTGTGATATCAGAAGAAGTCATGGATAAACATAACATACAGTTACGATGGAGACATGAAAAAAAATTTTATTCTAAAACAGGAGATATTATTGAATTTGTATGTAAAAGTGGATATCATAAAAAGACACCACATCACACATTTCGAATAACCTGTCAGGAAGGGAAACTGGAATATCCCACTTGTGTAAAAAACAATGGCTAAAATGCAGTCCTAAAATTAAAATATGTACATTTATTCTGAATTTTTCATTATGAATCCACTTCTTCTCAGTTATTGTTTCAACTATTGCTTAACCAATTTTTATTCATAAATCAGAATTTGTGTTAAATAATATGTGGTTGCTATAATCTGAGAGTCAAGTGAATCATTTCTTAAAAGCACTACATTATAATTTGGTGAACCAAAATGCTGTGTCCTATTCATGAAATATCTGTGGCAAGAAATTAGATGAGATCACTTCAGTGCCTGCTTCTATCCATCTTTCTCCTAACTTTCTCAAAGATTTCTCCACAACTCTTGAGAATGCCTGAGGTTCTCCATTTCAGAGGCAATGGGGAAAAATGCACCCATCTTCAAAATAATATTACTTCACAAACCTATAGAAGCCTATGTCGTATCTATGTTAGTAATAAGATGTAAGTAGTTATCACTTACTTTTGCTTATCGATAAATATGCCAAAAAATGATGAAATGCATGTCTCCTACAAGATGTCTCTCTAGCAAATGTAATAATTCAAATCATAAAGAGGAATTTGAATCTAATTAGGTACATAACTATTATAACATGACATTAACAGAGATTTTAAAAGTCCAATAACAAGTATAGACACACACACGCGCACACACACACACACACACACACTATGCTTTGAACACTGAATAAATGTTTATAGAACAAAGGTTGGCAGGAAGTATAACAATATTTATAATAACTATAATTAAATTCAGATTATCTCTAAATTCTCCAATTTAGAAGATTTATTCTCCAATTTTTCTATCTTTAACATATATTACCTTTGAACCATAAGATATGCTATTTTAAAATAAAGATATGTAGAAAGTAAGACAATACACATTGAGAACCATAAAGACCTCTTCGGTGATGATCTTCAGATCGAAAAACATTTTCATGATTTTGCTGTAATAGGCGGCTTTGGAAACATTCAACAATAAGAGTCTAAACTATGATTTTTAGGGCTGCCTGGGTGGCTCAGTCGGTTAAACATCTAACTTTGGCTTAGGTCATGATCTCGCAGTCTGCTCTGTGAGTTCGAGCTCGGCATCAGGCTCTGTGCTGACAGCTCACAGCCTGGAGCCTGCTTCAGATTCTGTGTCTCCCTCTCTCTCTGCCCCTCCCCAGCTCATGCTCTGTCTCTCTCTGTATCTCAAAAATAAATAAATGTTAAAAAAAATTAAAAAAAATTTAAACTATGATTTTTATGTTCATTTCAAACAATACTTAGTTAAAATCAGTTGACTGAACATTTTAAATTTCTCCAAAATACAACTTTAAGATAAAAATAAAGATATACATAATTAAGATAAAAACATTTTAAGGTGATATCTTGTAACTTTGCATTGCATCAAATCTAGTTGCATTCTTAACTTTTAAGAATTAACACATGAATCACTGTGTAATCATAACCTACTTTAAAAACCTATGTAAATGACAGCCATATATTTCCTACTTAATACATTTAAGTCTCATCTAACCACCACAGAGAAACTAAAAATTTGTTGCAAATACACTTATTTTATAAAAGTTGTTTTTTTGATGTTCATGTAGTAAATCTAATCATAATTCCTTCATTTACTTTCGAATTAACAAAGACTTTATCTTCATTATCTTTGTGGCTTTTCCATAAATCCAAAATTGTTCCAAACCAAAAGCTTTATATAAATCATAATAATATTTTAAATATTTCCTTTGGACATTTAATTTTACATTAACTGAATTTAAAACAACTGTGATAATATAAAAAAAATACATTCAATCTCCTAAAACAATTTCCTTTGAAAAATCTTACTTTCACATGTAGAAGGATTGGCTATTTAATGCTTTTTTTCTTTAGAATCACATACATTAAAAAATAATCAATTACTAAAGGGCTCACTCTTAATTTTGTTCATAGCACAGTATTAATAGATTCACGATGTCAATTTCTAAGATTTTGGTGAGTGTTGATTATATTTATACAATTAACTGTGGAACACCTGTGCTACTTTTTAATATTGATCATAGTCCATATTTACGAGCAACCCAAGCTGGTTACAAGAGCAAAGACACTAGGAAAGGCAATAATCTTTTTCAAGAGATGGTTTTTTTTTTTTGTAAGGATTTCAAAATATTTTTATTTAAATTCCAGTTCACATGCAACGTGATAGGAGTTTCAGGTGTACTATATAACGATTCAACACTTCCATACAACACGTGGTGCTCATCACAACAAGTGCACTCCTTGGCCCCCGTCAACCTATTTCACCCGTCCTCCCCCCCACCTCCCCTCTGGTAACCCTCAGTTTGTTCTCTATAGTGAAGAGTCTGTTTCTTGGTTTCCCACGCTCTCTCTTTTTTCCCCTGGGCTGCAAGAAGCCCAGGACCTCAGCAGGCATTAGGTCTTACATGGGGGCTAATTGTTGCCCAGTTCAGTGGACGTCTCAGAGCGATTTTAGGGTGGTTGGCTCTCTCCACCCTTGAGGCTAGATTGTTGAGCAGGGACCCTAACTCTACCGGTCTCGAGGGCCCCAGCTCCAAATGGAGTGTGTGTACTTGGTATGCAAGCGCCGGTCAGATCAGAGTAGCCAGGGATTTGGTACATACCAAGGGTCCTGTGAAGCCAGGTCACAAGAGCAGACCACTGGAAGTACCTGGCATCTGCCTAATTCCAGGCCTTAACCTATTCAAAGGCTGGTACTTTCCCTAAAGGCAGGTCTAGAGAAAGCTGGAATGCTTTATCAGGGCAGGCTGGCTGGGATGGCCGGGGGCTCTCTCATAAGACACACCTGGGAGCCTTGATTACTGGGGAATCCCAGGATCCCATTAGGCAGCCAGACCAAGAAGGGGCTGACAGTTTAAGATAGAGCCTCAAGTATTTTTAGCGGGTGGGTGAGCTCTCTCTATCCTGTAGGCTACAGGTATTTGGGGACCAGCTTAAGCTCCACAGCCATGAGGGCCCCAACAGCTAAGGGTGGGTAATAGGGTGCTGATACAGTCTTCACAGGTCAGGGTAACAAGGGACCTGGAACAGGGTGAGTTGGGCAAGGCCAGGTCGCAGGAAGGTGCTCTTGGAGGGGCCTGGTGTATGTCAGTTTTCACTTCCCTTCCCACTGAAGGCAGGGTTGGAGGAATCTTGCTTGGGCAAGCTTGGGTCAGATGGCCGGAGTTCCCTCCAGCACAGACACCTGGGAACATTCATTAATGGAGAAGCCTGAGGCCCTAATCAGTAGTTAGACCAAATAGGGACTATCATCAGTTTAAGCTGAAAGCCTCAGAAAGATTTTCAGGTAGTAGGCTCTCTCTACGCTGGAGGCTAGGAGGGGTTTGGGGACCTGTTTGAGCTCCACAAGGCCCTGACAGACAAGGACTGGGACTGGCTGACAGCATTTGGACTGCACACACACATGCAGGCTGCAAAGGTCAGTGTCCAGGGACCTGAAATGGGTAGGGCCAGGTCACAGCAGGGGGCTTTGGGTATCCTGGCATTTAATGCCTAGGCTTAACCCACAGAAACAAGCATATTCTCCCTGGAGACAGGGCTGGAGGAATCTGGACTGCTGGGCAGGACTGGGAGGGATGTCTCCTCTAATAAGAGACACCAGGAGTCTTAATTGCTGGAGATGGCTGACATCCCATCATGCAGCCAGTGGGGACAGACTGTCACCACGTTAAAGCTGCCACCTCAAAACTTTTCGAAGGGTGAGCTCCTTCCACTCTGAGGCCATTGAGGTGGTTGGATTCCAGGCAGAGTTCCATAGACCTAGAGATCTCTCTATAGTCGGAAGCCCTCTGATGGGTATGAAGTATGCACGCACAGGCTTTCAAGTCAAGATTAGCCAGCTGTCCCTGCACTCGGCAATGCCAGTGGGTCACAGGAGGCGGACCTTTGGGTTACAAGGCATCTGCCTAATTTCAAGCCCTAACCTACACAAATGAGCATATTTTCACTGAAGGCAGAACTGGAGTCATCTGAACTGCCTTTCAGGGGCTGGATCAGGAAGGCTGGCCTGCGTATCTTCCAATAAGAGACATCCGGGAAACTTGATGGCTGCTAAAGCCTGAGACAATAGCAGACAGTAAGTTTACATGGGGACTGTCTATGGCCCATTGAGGTGGCTGCTTCAGAATAATTTGGGGGGGGGGGTGGCTCCCTCCACCCTTGAGGCTATGTAGGTGGTTGGGAGTGGGCTATAGATCCACAGACTTGGGGGACCATACTTTTGGACAGCTTTTGAAGTATTACCCATCCATGGGACGAGTTGGTCAGGGTAGCCAGGCACCTGGAACAGGCGTGTCAGGAGAGTCCGGGTCACAAGAGCAGGCTTTTGGGGACACCTGGCATCTGCCTAATTATAAAGATTAACTTACATAAATGTACATATTCCCCTGGAGGCAGAGGTGAAGGAATCTGGATTGCCTTGCCAGTGAGGGGCCAGGAAGGCTTGCCAGTATATCTTTTAAAAAGAGACACCTGGAACCCCTATTCCTGGAGATCCCTGGCCTCATCAGGCAGCCAGTACAAATGGAGACAGCTATGTTCACATTAAAGCTGATGCCACAGAAAGATGTATGAAAGTGGGGACCCTCCCCCGCTGAGGCCATACAGATGGTTGGGGTCCAGAGCTTTTGGTCCTGTAGCACCAAAGCCAGGCGTCAGGGTAAGGATTATACATTTGTGAGCCGTGTAGGTCAAAGTTGACAGGGACCTTAAACAGGGCAATTAGGGGCAAGGTCAGGTCACAGGAGGGAGCTACTGGGAGTGGCTATTATGTGCCTAATTCCAGGGCTTAACCTCCACAAAGGCATGTATTTTCCCTGAAGGCAGAGCTGGAAGAATCTGTACTGCCTTGCCAGGGCAGGGGTAAGTGGGATGGCTGGGGCACCCTCAGTAAGAGACACCTGGGTGCCCGGATGTTTGGAGAAGCCCAGGACACCATTAGGCAGCCGGTCTAAATGGGGACTGAGAGTTGCCAGCTTAGGTTGGAGTATCAGAGATTTTCAGGAGGGGGGTGTGGGCTCAAGGTGGTGGGTGTTTGGCTGGAGCTTCATAGGAATGGAACACCTCCTTCGCCCATGCTGGGTGGCAGGTTGTGGACGGCACATGTGTGGGCCATGCAGATCAGGTATCCAGTGACCTGGAATAAGACGATGTCACAGGAGGATGCTATTGGGGATACAGTACAAAGTCCTAATGTGCATGGCCCACCTACCTATTGTGGAATACTCTCTCCGAAGGCAGTGCTGGAGTGTTTCAATGGCTCTTCCAGATAGAGGGTGCCTGGCAGGACAGGCCATCCCTCCATTTGTAGAAACCTGGAAGTTCTGGTTCCTAGAGAAGCCTGGGACCACTCAGGCAGCAAGTCAATATGGGGACTAAGTGTCACCAGTTTAAAACTGCCACCTCAGAACAGTTGGGGGTGGGGGGTTGGGCAGCCTTCACACTGGAGGCTATGCAGTTGGAGACCTGTCTGACTTCTACAGGACTGGAGTACCAGGCAGGCCAAGGACAGCTGGGGTGCTCATGCACAGGCTGCATACTTCAGGGTACCCAGTATCCTGGAACTGGGCAAAGTCAGGAGAATCCAGATTTTAAGAGCAGATTGTTGGAGTCCATGGCATCAGACTCATTCCAAATCCTAACCTACACTAATGAACATATTCACCTGAGGGTAGAGCTGGAGGAGTCTGGGCTGCCTTTCCAGGGTGGGACCAGCAGGTTCGGCCGGGGTATCCGGGGATAGGCACCTGGGTGCCTCCATTGCTGGGGAAGTCTGGACCCAATCAAGCAGCAGGTCCAAATGGGGACTGACCGTCATCAGTTAAAAGTTTTAGCTTCAGAAAGATTTTTGGGGTGAGCTCTCTCTATCCCAGAAGGTAAGCATGTGGTTGGGAAAAGCCTGAGCTCTGCAGACCTGAAGGACCCCCTCAACCAAAGACTGGCTGACTAGGTATGGGCTGTGCATACGTGGGAGGCACAGGGCAAGGGTATCAGGGACCTGGAACAGGTCAGTGTCTACTGCAGCCAGGTCATGGGGGGCCTATTGGGGGTACCAGGCATCTACCTAACTATAAACCCTAACCTATATAAATGCCACATATAAATGCCCATGTTCCCCCCTAAGGCAGATCTGGAAGACTCTGTATTGCCTTACTATGGCTGGGTCCAGAAGCTGGCTGAGGTGTATGCTAATAAGAAACATGTGGGAGTCTTGATTGCTGCAGAAGCCTGGGACCTCAGCAGACAGTAAGTAAATATGGGGACTGACTATCCCTTATTTTAGTGGTTCCCTCAGAGTGGGCTCTCTCTACCTTTGATGCAATGCGTTTGGTTGAAGATAGGCTTTAACTCCACAGGCCTGGAGGGTCCCAGCTGGCCAAGGTGGCTGACAGAGTGAGGATGGCTCATATGGGTGTACAGATCTGGGTAGCCAAAGACTTGCAATAGGGCAACGGCAGGCAAGACCAGGTCCCAGGGACAGGTTATTGTTAGTACCTGGCATCTGCTGATTCCAAACCCTAGTCTAAGCAAATGCACATAGTCACCCTGTAGGCTGTTTTGTTTGGGGAGGCAAATAATGCTTAGGGACTGCTTTTGTCTTTTTCTTATTTTTTTTTTAAGATTTAAAAAGTTTTTAAGTAATCTGTATACCCAACGTGGGGCTCGAACCCACAGCCCTGAGATCAAGAGTTGCATGCTGCACCAACCGGGACACTCAGGCACCCCATGATTTTGTCTTTGCCAGCAATGTAGTTGGGTTGGTTCACTGTGTGAATTTTGCAAGCCAACAGCACACAGAACAATTTCTGTTAATTAGTAATTAAAGAAATGACATACCCCAAAACATTGTTAATCACACGATCGCTCCAGGCAAGGGGAGGTGAAAGGAATGGTGTAAATTTAGTTGATGTGTATATTTATATGAGTTGCTACTTGGGATTATGGCTTAGCCAACTGAGAGCTGATGTCCAGCTGCCAGTGCAAAAGTGCAAGTCTCATGTCGCTAGAGCACGTTGCTAGCAGTGACAGTCCTGGTATCGATGGGCAAGATGATCATCCTCGAGGGGTGACTGCACAGCTCTGGCCGCCGCAGGTAGAAGTGTTGTCTTTACCAGGCAGGAGCTAATTGCCCCATGGTCCTCAGAGAGCTATTTTACATCAGAAAAGCGTAGCCTTGTGCAGACCGAGCACTCTCTTCTCTTCCTCAGAAATGCTCTGTATTTGCAGTCTCGTGGCCCCTTGCCACAGTTCCTTCTTCATACATTTTTATTAATAAGCCTCCAGCAAGGCCCCTCATGAGCTGAGCTCTCGAGTTCATATGAGTGAGGACAGATGAACTAACATCTTGACACCACTTACTTCATTCTTATATCAAAACAACTTTCTAACCAACTTTTTCTTGGTCTTTGTTTATGACAAGTGGATTTGAAATAGTATCAAGCCAATACACAACCTCTACCCGGTGATTTCAAATCACTTCCACACTAATACTAAGGGCCTAATGCCCAGTACAAATCTAAGCTCACAAAAATATCAGTCCACTCTGTGATTCACATATGAACTTAATCACACTCATTCATCTTTTGGGGTTATTTTTACTCAGTGCACATTCTTGTACACCATAGTTTAATGACCAGTTTAAGCAACCATATTCCTAATATTATCAATAGAAACGTAAAGAACTCTCTACCATGGTACCATATCCAACTGCCAAATGAGTACAAAACTTTCTTAAACCTCTCAACTTCCTTGACAAGCACATTTCCAAGTAGAGATTATTTTTATAAAGCTCCAGGGGGCACAAGCTTGCATAGTACTGTCAATTGCTATAACATCAGAATTCAAGCCTGTCATTATTTTAGGGATGCACATTTTTGTTCTTTTCAATTCCTGCAAAGTTATTTTGACTTTAGTAGTCTCATCTTCCAAATGTGCCATATTTGTTTTAAGTTTTCTAACGTATGATTTCCATTTATTTATTTTAGTAATATACTTAGTAATTTAGTGTGAAATATTTCCCTGGTTATTTTAATAGTTCTCTTCTTTTTTTTAAAAAAATTAATGTTTGTTTATTTTTGAGAGAGAGAGAGAGAGAGAGAGAGAGAGAGAGAGAGAGAGTGTGTGTGTGTGTGTGTGTGTGTGTGTGTGTGTGTGAGTGGGGCAGGGGCAGGGGCAGAGAGAGAGGGAGACACAGAATCCACAGCAGGCTCCAGGCTCCAAGCTATCAGCACAGAGTCTGATGCAGGGCTTGAACCCACCAACCCACGTGAGATCATGACCTGAGCCAAGGTCGGACACTTAACCAACCGAGCCACCCAGGCATCCCTAGTTCTCTTATCTTCTATTGACTATAGTTACATCTTTTTCCTTCTGTTTTTACATTCATTACCTGTTCTCATTTTACACATCTCAGCATGTTTCATGTTCCTTATTTCCCCCTTAAGTCCAGTAAGTTAGGGTGAGGTTTGCCTTAGAGTGTATTATCCTGGTCCAGTTTCCCATATTATATATAACTGGTAGAGGAAGTGTCAAGGCCATAGCCACAGGTACTTGTACCATAGGTATATCCAAAGTCTAGTAATAATAAAGGTATTTTTGTTTCATTCCAACAAATATCCCTAGGAATGTGTTTTCCTTCTATCATAAGGGGGCTTTCTATGTTCTCTAGGCTCCAATCTCCCTTTTGATATTGGGGATCTGTAAAAGTGTCATAATCCAATGTCATGTTCCCTCCTTTAAGTGCCAAGAGTCTAATTTCACAGTTGCCCAGAAATCACAGCCATTAGGATTTGCCATTAGTTGCCCAGAAGTCCAGCCATTTCTGGTTGGATTGTGTTACGTCAGACACATAACAGTGTTCCAGGTGTACAATTTAGTGTTTCAGGTGTACAACAGTTCTATACATTACTTAGTGCTCATCATAAATGCCCTCTTAATATTCTTTACCTGTTTCACCCATCCTCCCACCCACCTCCTGTCTCCATAGTTAAGGGTCTGTTTTTGGTTTGTCTCCTTTCTTCTCTGTTTTGTTTCTTAAATTCCACAGATGAGTGAAATCACATGACATTTGTCTTTCTCTGATTTATTTCACTTAGCATTATACTCTCTAGATCCATCCATATTGTCGCAAATGGCAAGAGTTCATTCTTCTTAATGGCTGAGTAATAGTCCATCGAGTAATAGTCCATAAAGAAGTCCAGGGGTGCCTGGGTGGCGCAGTCGGTTAAGCGTCCGACTTCAGCCAGGTCACGATCTCGCGGTCTGTGAGTTCGAGCCCCGCGTCAGGCTCTGGGCTGATGGCGCGGAGCCTGGAGCCTGTTTCCGATTCTGTGTCTCCCTCTCTCTCTGCCCCTCCCCCGTTCATGCTCTGTCTCTCTCTGTCCCAAAAATAAATAAAAAACGTTGGAAAAAAAAAAAAAAGTCCATACCTTCTTTATCCATTCATCCATTGATGGATACTTGGGTTGCTTCCATAATTTGGCTAATGTATATGATGCTGCAGTAAACATCGTGCATGTATCTTTTAGAATTAGTGTTTTCATATTCTTTGGGTAAATACCCATAATGGAATTACTAAGATAATTATATTTTTAATTTTTTGAGGAACCTCCATGCTTTTCCACAGTGGCTTCACCAGTGTGCATTCCCACCAATAGTGCATGAGGGTTCCTTTTTCTCCACATCCTTGTCAACACTCGTTTCTTGTGTTTTTCATTTTAGTCATTCTGACAGGTGTGATATCTCATTGTAGTTTTGATTTGCATTTCCCTGATGATAAGTGATGTTGAGCAACTTTTCATGTGTCTGTTGACCACCTGTACGTCTTCTTCAGAGAACTGTCTTCATATCTTCTGCCCATTTTTAATCTCATTGGGTTTTTCTCTTGGTGTTGACTTATATAAGTTCTTTATATATTTTTGATATTAACCTGCTATTGGATATATAATTTGCAAATACTTTCTCCCATTCAGTTGATGGCTTTCATTTTGTTGATGGTGTCCTTCACAAAAGCTTTTTATTTTGGTGTAGTCCCAATAGTTTATTTTTGATTTTATTATGAACCTAGGTTTCCATATACTTGGGGTATAAATCTGTGGTGTGAGATAGAAGCCTTGCATATACCATGAAGGATAATAAGTGTTATATGCTAAGTTTCCTATGTGTCCTCTATATACCTTACAATGTGTCCATGCTCTTTTAAAGTCTGAACGTAGAGTCCATGGATCTATTCATTTTCCAATAGGTCAATATTGATTAAATAGTGTAAATTGGGATTATAGTAAATCATCTATTTTTCCCTATTTATATTCAAAGATATAATTGCCCTTTCTGTGTAGTCAGTATCTCCTCTTTTATGAAATACTAAATCACAAAGAAAATCAGGAATTAAGTTGGAGTTATTTCAACAGTTTCTACTACATATCCAATGTTTCATTCAACTCAGTAAGAGATGATACGATATGCGATGTTACAATACCAACAGCCAGTTAGTAGTTCAGCCCAATCTTTATCCTCTAAGTCAGTGTCTAACGAGGGTATTGTTCAGGATCCTCCTTGACTCTTGTGGAGATTGAAGTGGAGGTTTCTACTTCTTCAGCTTCTCTAAGTATTTGGTTTCTCCACTGATTGAAGATTTCCCAGGGATTAGATGATGCTGATAGGAGAGAGTGGGGTGGAGAGATTGGGGTTAGTGATGCTGGTGATGTTGGTGATACTTATGAGTCCTCAGTTGCAAGAAGGTGACCAGAATGGTGATCCATGCAGGGAGTAGAGGATGTCACAGACAATGCCATTGTATCGGACCAGAAAGCAGCAATCTAACCTGGAACTAACTTTGTGCAAATGCTATTACTGGAGCTGTTGAAGGGGTATCCATAGCTGCAATGAGAGTTGTATCCAATAGTAAGCAATGGGCAAAACATTATGGTCAGAGGTAGCATGCTGCACTAACCCACTTAATAATTTTGATAGGATTAAAGATGCATCCTGGATTCATGTCTGCAAAATAAAGATAGTGTCCTATACATTTTTAATTCTTTCATATTGTTCTTGCCATTCAAGGAAATCTATAGTTATAACGGCTATTATTGCTAATATTTCTCCAAGCATGATCACCCTGCATCATGCTTGGCTAAACATTTGGCATCTGGTGTTGATACAATAAAAGATGGTGTTTTTCACGTCTGAAATTTTTCTAGAGGCATGATGGTATTTTCTTTAATTTGAGGTAATATGCATTTTCCTTCAGTCACCCAGTAGGTTTTATTAGTGTCAGGTGCTATTTTATTTTATTTATATACATAAATATATGTATATATACATATTTTATTTATATACATAGATTTTATTTTATAGATTTTATTTATATACACAAATAATATATATTAAATATATATTTAATATATATTATTTAATAATTTAATAATTGTTAATATATATTTAATATATTTAATATAAATATATATATTTAAATATTTTATATATATATTATATATATAAAATCAATTTTCCTTTTAATTTAAATTCTAGGTTGACAGTGCTAATGCTTGTCTTTGTGGGTGTCTGCAACATCAATTCAATAGGAGGTTTTCCATCCTTTCTATAGTTATGGTTTAGATATCTTACAGCTTCCTGATAGTTTTAGCCCAAGCTTTCATATTTAGATTGTTAGTAAGCTACCTAAGCCTTAGCTTGAGCAAGCCATTTTACATTTCCAGAGGCAGTTGGGTTATAGGGTAAGTAGAAGTTCCATATTCTTCCTTGTTCCTTAGCACATTCTTGTCTCTGCTTTCCTGTGAAGTCTATGCCCTGATCTGATTTTACGATGGTTGCTAACCTAGCTAGCATCTAGGTTTCTAATACTCCAAGAGTGGATCTTTTAAAATCATTTTTTTCCTGCAAGGATAGGGTTCTCCTATTCTTGCCCATGTCCCTACAGTGGGGCATGCATGTAATTATACTCGGATATAGGCAAGTGTCCTGTATAATCAATTTGTATAATTTGGGAGGGTCTGTCAGCTTTGACTTTATCTGGATCCTTCATAACCTACAAGCTTTATACTTTGCAATCCTCACATTTAATTTGAATTTGGAGTTTTTTTGGTGGGTATATACATGTGTCTTTCTCTAACCATGTTCTACAGCTGTGTGTGCAGCATGACCTGGTTGGTGGTCTGCCCATGCAATGATCCTATCAACTGGTAATGTTCAGTTATATGTTGCACTGCCCTTCTTGTATGTGTGTGGTTATGCTTTGAGTTGGTTTCTTCCTTAGCAATGAATCCTTCTCCTTTTAGATTTTTGGAATCTTTGCCTCTTTAGCTGTCCAAGTGAGTTTGTCTGCTTGGTTATTAAATTTGGGTACTTCAGCATTGTCCTTGTGATGTGCAGAGACATGTGTGGAAAATATGGAGATGTCAGCCAGTGCTATGTTCTGCCATATGTGCTTACCCCATATGTTCTTATTTCCCATTTTCCTGTCATTTCCCCAACATGTTCCTGACCAAAGAGCTGTTCCATTAGCTACTGCCCATGAGTCTGAGGAAAGATATACCTCATTCTGATTTTCATTATCAGATTATTCAATCACCTATTTTATGACTATTGAATATATTGTGTTGATTCTCCTGAGCCTGATTGTGTCAGGTTAGACCATCATTAGTCCTGAAGGCCACAGGCTGCCCACATAATTCAGATGGTGTCATGAAGGTGATCCATTTATAAATCATGCATTGTTGAGTTCCATAGACCAGGGTGCTCTCCATTGCCCAATTGCTTGATCTTGGATAGTCTCACCCCTTGAAAATTATGGCACCATTATTGGTTTTGCTGAAATTTCCTCAGTTCACACCAAGGGTTGACCCTTCATCCATAAATTTCCTGCTCAGAAATATACCATTTCCACATTAACAGTTGATGGTCAGGAGTATTTTACCCTCTTTGTCAGGGGTCCGCTTTATCCATTCCAGAATAGGCTGTTGAAATTTAAGTTAACTAGTGTGTTATCTGTTAGTGGCTACGTAGTTTTTAAAAAATTTGGGGGCACCTGGGTGGCTCAGTTTGTTAAGCATCTGACTTTGGCTCAGGTCATGATCTCACAGTTCGTGAGTTCAAGCTCTGTGTCACGCTCTGTGCTGACAGCTTGGAGCCTGGAGTCTGCTGTGGATTCTGTGTCTCCCTCTCTGTCTGCCCCTCCCCACTTACACTCTATCTCTCTCTCTCCGAAGTGAATAAACATTACAAAAATTAAAAATTTTTAACATTTATTCATTTTTGAGATACAGAGAGAGACAGAATGTGAGTGGGGAGGGGCAGAGAGAGAGAGAGAGACACAGAATTCAAAGCAGGCTCCAGGCTCTGAGATGTCAGCACAAAACCTGATGTGGGGCTCAAACCCATGGACCACGAAATCATGACCTAAGCTGAAGTCAGACAGCTAACCGACTGAGTAGTGGCTCTGTATTTTGTGGCCTTAGAGAGTGAGCATTTCAGTTGGTTGGTATATGTTCTTGGACCATGGAAACCTCTTACTCCAAAATGAAGTTTGGTAAGATTTTAGGTCCTGCATTGTTTCAGTCCACAGTGACTATTCTGTAAACTCTTATGAGTATAGGCACTCTATATTTAGAGTCCTCATTAATTTGTGCCAGTATGTTAAGAAGTTTTGACAGCATTTTTCAAATAAGGCTGCCTCTTGAGCCTGTCCATCTAAATTCCCTACTCTTGTTATTTCATAAATGTGTCTTAATCTAATCCCTATAGGCAGTACGTGCTGTTTCCTGTATTCAAATAGTTCTGTCAGGTTCTGAGCTGCTTCTTTTGTGGTAGGAGTTGGTTTGCAATCTGTCTTATTTATGATTGGATTTGGTATTTTTCTCCCTGTAGAGGACCAACTTAAGCCTAGAAATTTTATAGTAGTGTGGGGTGCTTGGCCATTACTTGGGTCAATTGTCCATCCTCTGAGTGTAAGGAGTTTATTTAACTCTATTGTGACACTAGTCTATTCTTGCAAGTTATCACCATAAATATGTCCTCAATATAAGAAATGCTAATCTGTATATATGTGGTGTTTTTCATGAAAGGCCAGGATGTCTTGTGTTAGATGGTTGGGGACCATTACTGGGCTATTGTGGTACCCTAGTGAACTAATATTTTCTGCCTTCCTATGTGAATGCAGTCATGAATTGGCTCTCCTCATCAGTTGGAATAGCAAAGAACATGTTAGATAAGTCTATCATTAAGTAATCAGTTCCAGATCCAGTGTTGATAATATTTATGTTAGCACCTATATTCAGGAGTATTCCCTCAATCTGGGGAGAGGGTTGGTTTAAATTCCTAAAATTTTCTGTAAATCTATATGATCCACCTGGCTTTTTAACAGGCCAGATTGGATTAGTATATGGTGAAATAGTAGGTGCAATAGTTTATTTAGGAGTTACTGGATGTTTTCCTTGATTTTTTTTTTTTTTTTTGTATGTCCTATTACCTCCATTCCAAGAACATTTTCTTAATTGGGATCTATAAGGTATTTAGCCTTAATGGGTGGCCTGTCATCAATTCTTAAGAATCTATGTACCCATGTCCTGGGGGTTAATTTTCCTCTTAATCCTTCAACTAGTCCCTTTTTATTGTTAAAGAGTTTTCTAAATTTGTAGGATATCCTTGTGTCATTGTTACTTGAGATGCAGTATCTAACAACATGCTAGTATATACAGAACTTTTATTTACAAAAAGGGTTTTTATTGTTACGGTCAATGTAACATACATTGGCTCTTGGCTTGGGCCAAGAGACAGAGACTGCTGAGTCTCTCTGGGAGACTCATGGGGTTTGCTCTTCTTTGGCTATCAGTGGTTTGCTTATTAATGGAATTAGGTTTTCTATGGGAGTTAGTGTGTATAATAAATGAGTTAGCAAGCCTATATTTGGGTTTATTTTCTATAAGTTAATTTTACTCTAAAAGGTTTGTTTCCATTTCTTTGCCACTGTATATAGTTTTGAGGTTTCTAATGGTTTCTATTTTTATAGTTGTATTAAATGGTGGTAGTCTAAATGGTTTAGGTTGCCAAAAGTGCCTTGTAGATTTAGGTCTATGTTTTCTATTCTGATTTGGTCTATTTATGTTAGGTGTTGGCCTTTTTGTCTATATACACGAGTGTTAAAGCCATAACCTGTATCTTGACTCAGTTCCTCAGCTGATCTTATCAAGCCAATTAGTTCTCTTGTGTCTCTGGCACCTGCAAATACTGTAAATGATGCTGTTCTATTGTGTGGGGACACAGATTTTAGACTGACCTTTAAAATTTTTCTGTTGTTTCCACATATAGCAGTGAGGATGTCTGTCCTCTATCTTAAATCATATTTAATAGTCCTAATTTCATTGTTGTGTTAGTAGTTTTCCCTGCTGTTTTCCATGAAAAATGTTTTAAGGGATAATATATTAGGTATAGGCCATCTTAATTTCCAGATTTCTGCTACCCAAGATCTTTTAAAAATAGTATTATTTTGTCCAAATGCTCTAAGGTGTCGATTCAGTTTAGCATCAGTGGTGACAGCTCCAAGTTGTACATCTCTGCTCCTGTAAGGACCATGTTTTTTCTTCAGGTCAAAAATCTAATAGCCAGTGGGTTTCTGTGTCCATTTAAATTTGTTGGAATTCTAACTTTTGTCATTTCTTCTCTGGTATAAGCTTGCTCTTCAGTGCATCTGATTGGTTCCATTTTCTCATTTGTTGTAGTTTTGTCTGCCTTTATGGGCCTGGCTTCTAGTTATTTAAAGTTACTGGGGTCAAAAGGGTTAAAATAATCCTCATCCTCAGGTAGATTGGTGCCTTTAGGATTAGGAGGTGCCTTTTTCCTTAGGAGGAAAAGGATCTGGGTTTCTTTCTACTCTGGAGATCACTTTTTGTGCAGGCACGTTTTCTTTCTGCCTATTGGCATCTATGTTACTTAATGTTCCTAAAAAGGGTACTGGGATGTCTTCCTGAGTTGCTCTTTTTAATATAGAATATAACTCCCTGGGTTGGGTGATCAGGCCAATATCTGGAATTTCCTTAATTTTAAGTTTTGTCTGGACTGTCTTCAATAGTTCTCCAGGGATCCTCAGAAATTAATATATAAACAATTCGACCCCTAAACCACCTCTTAGGTGATTTTGGTAAAGCTAGTGAGTGAGGCATATTAATTATTGGCCTCCTGTTGCTCACACCTGTGTTTTAAATAGGTTTTATTGTAGAAACCTGCTGTTGGGGTACAAACAGGGTATGTGTGGGCAATGTAGGTCAGGGTAGCCACGCACCTACTGTAGAAAGTTTCGGCAGAAGCCTGGTCACAGGAGCAGACTTTTGGGGGTACAAGTCATCTGCTTAACTTCAAGCCCTAATGTGTGTGTAGTCCATCTGGGGAAGAGCTGGAGGAAACTGGACTGCCTTGCCAGGGTCCTGACAGGCAGACTGGCAGGTGTAGCCTCTAATAAGGGACACCTGGGAGCTGTCATTCCTGAACTCCAGAATTCATCAGGAAGCCAGTCCAAATAGAGACTGAATGTCACCAGTTTAAAGGCGATGCCTCCTCTGCCCAGGAGGGGATATAGGTAGTTGGGGACCAGATGGTTCTCCATAGGCCTGGGGGGCCTGGGATTCCCAAGGCTGGCTGACAGATACATACTATGCACGCATGGTCTGTGCAGGCCATGATAGCTGGGGAGCTGGAAGAGTATAAGTGTCAGGAGTACATATTCCTCCTAAAGGCAGATCTGGAGGAATCTGAACTGCCTCGCCAGGGCACCGCCAGGCAGGCTGGTCAGGGTACCTTTCATTAAGAGATACTTGGGAGCGTTGATTATCGGTTTTTGGGAGGAAATTTTTTTCTTTACCCTTCAATAGTCTTCTAACTGATCTAAGAAAGATTAATAGGAGAAAAAAACCTCTGAAGTTTTATGTGTATACAGAGGCCTGATGATGAAATTAAGACCCAAAACATGACCACGTCATGCTTATGTTTTATTCAAAGAAACATAAATCTGTAATTGACAGGACAAACAAAATTTATATTCTGGAGCTTAGTGAAGAATTCTAAACAGGATTTGGGCTGAAGAAGTAAAGTATTTTGATTACACAGCCTTCTTGGTTCTGAATTCCCTAGCTCTGATGGTTAGGATGTCTCTTTTATCTGGTATGGGGAGAGTGTCTCTCACATGGGAGATATATTTCCCGCTGTTTGGAGATAAAGGAGTGCCAGAGTGTTCTTCATACAGTAGCCAGTTTTTAGTAACTTTAAATCAAAATAATCAGTATGTCAAAGGGGCACATTTGTGGGGGGATGGTGGGCAGCTGGCCTTTAGCTATGGTTTCCTCCTCTGAAACTTCCCTGGAAGTTTTGCAAACTAAAATCTAAGGTTTTGCATACTAAAATTGGTAGACTGTTCCTCTCGTTGAACCCGTCTCTTTGTCCTGACAATAGGTCAGTTCAGTTAAACTCATTTCAGGAGGCAGTGTGCAGATGTTTTCTCAAAGTTAGGCCTGTGGTTCAAGGAATCAGTAATACGTAATCTGATTAAATAAGAGTCATTTCAATGGAAACAAAATAAAACGCTGGCTAAAGACTGGAACACATTATAAGTCAATTTCTAAATTATGAGGGTAGCCAGTTGAGATGATTTCCAGATGTCAGGATCAAAGTATTTTTATAGGGAGTGAAGGCAGGCAATGGCATGCTGGTAGATTTTTTTTTTTTTTTTTTTTTTTTTTTTTTTTGGTGTTTGAATGTCTGGTGATTTTTGTTAGTGGCCACAAAATGGCTGCCAGCACCAAGAGTATTCATACATGAAGCTGTTGTGGTTATTTCTCTAAAGTTTATATAAAGTCATTCATATTCAGTTTGGAAGGCTTCAAGAAAAAGGGAAGTTTTAGTTTTCAATGATTTCAAGTCAAAAGGATAGGAGAAAATTGGAAAAATTAATTTGAAGAGTTGTATCTAGACTTTAGAAGAAACTAGAGTAATTCAGGATCAAGTCTAGCTTACAGGTAGAAATCAAAACCTTAATAATAGTGAGCAGAATTAGAATCTGATATCCAAAAGTATGTATTATAGTTTCAATTGAAATGTAATTTTTCTCTCTATAATTACTCTCATTTCTACCAATAATAGGAAGACTAATTTGTTTGCAAATTAACTCCAGTTTCAATAAATCTAGCTTGCTTATTTATACAAGTGCAACAAGAATAGCAATCGATCATATATGCACTTTAAAAATCTGCTTGGCTGGGACTTTTCATAAGGAATCCCAGACTGACGTTCTAAAAGCCTCTTGAGACGAAGAGGCCAAGTCAACTACTTGCCATCATCCTCCACCTGCAGTACTTGATGTTTGGGTTAATTCCTGTCTTCTTGAGTTCTCTCAAAATATCCTGAGTTTCCTACACCTGCTAGGAAGTGACCTTCATTCATCTGGTAAAGCCGCTGGGATCCCTGTAAGCAAGGTATCAGGCCAATATTTCCAAGGAGTTTTATTGGCTTCAGAAAGTCAACCTGACTTAAAGCTGTCTGGTCATATCTCAGTCTACGCATGTCTCTCTCAAATAGGACATTCAAGTCAAAGCCTTGATAACATAACCAATCTTACCAATTGTGTCCTGTCACAGAGACTAGATTCTTATTGAACACATGCAAATAAATATATTGCCCTGAAAATATAAAAATACGCCCTGGAAGTTTCTGATTCTAGAGGGATCAGGTAGGGAGAAAAAGATAAATGTTTCAATCCTGCTTACAAAGGTATAATTACCAAATTAGTAGAAGTAATAATTACTTAAGAGGAGAGGTTTTCGTATATTTGGAAAAGACGAAAGATCCAGTAATATTTCAAGCAAAACATCATAAAAAAGTACAATTATCCTCCTCAGTTTGTTCAGTACTGTGTAACTGATTTTGATTTTTTTGTTAGCAGTTGTGTGAAGCCGTCAGTTTCTTCATTAGAGTTCTATAAATCCTTACACAATTCAATGGTATGCTCTTAAGGTTATTAGAGACCTGTATTCTATAGTACCTCTCAGAATCTTTCCTTTGAATCTCTTTCAAAATGAAGCACTTTTGTAAAAATAATTCTTTATCAAAATAAAAGAAGAATTCTCTAAATTACAAAGAGTCTCAACAAATGGCAATGGTCAAAGATCTGATTTAAGTTCATTATAATGCAACAAATAAGGAAATTTGGTTATTTCTGCGATATACAGCATTTCAAGATAGTAACTAGAATTATAAGTGATAACATGGATAATATCAGATTTCCAGGAGTTTCATTCAATTTATAGAATACTTATTTTAGTAACCCATATTTACACAAATACAATTTAAGAAGGTTTAGCAACTCTTATTTGACATTGCTTCCCATGTGATTTCACATACCTAATTTATTTAATCTCTCTTTTATGAGGAGAGTAAGTATTGTGAATCGTTCCAGGGACTTGCTGAAAAATTTCAAAGATAGCTTGTGGTCAAAAGACTTCATCTAAAATTTTTCTTAATGTTTATTTTTGAGAGCGAGCAAACGAGAGCAAGAGCGTGAGCAGAGGAGGGGCAGGGAGATAGAGGGAGACAAAGGATCCGAAGCAGGCTCCAGGCTCTGAGCTGTCCTCACGGAGCCTGACGCAGGGTTTGAACCCACAGACCAGGAGATCATGACCTGAGCCAAATTTGGACGCTTAACCGACCGAGCCACCCAGAAGACTTCACTGTTGAACTTAGTTTTGAGAAGTTTGTCAAAAATACCAAAAGGTGTGGAAATTTGATAGGATCACAGATCACTATGACCCAAAGACTTCACAAGTAAATACAGAAAGTTAAATTGTTATAAAAATTCTTAGCTCTTTTGATATTAAATAGACTCAGATTTTTAAAAGTAACCAAACATTTGATAAAGATAAAGCATAGAACATTTGCTTTCTAGGTAGATGACACTGTTAAAGAAAAATCTCTGCTTACAATTTCTTATTGTAATCAGACCAGTAATCTAAGAACACTTTGGTCTTTTAACAGCAAGACAACAACAAAACCCACAAATTTTAGTTTTGTACCAGCTTACTTTCTAAATTGACACATAGTGTTACATTCGTTTCAGGTGTACAAGAGTGTTTTGACAACTATGTCGTGCTATGCTCCCCACACGTGTGGCCACCATCTGTCATCATACAGTGCTATTACAATGCCACTGACTGTACTTCCTATGCTGTGCCTTTTATCCCCATGACTTATTTATTCCATAACTGGAAGCCTGGGTCTCCCACTCCCCTTTCCTCTTTTTGCCCATTCCCCACCGCCCTTTCTGGCAACCATCATTTTGTATGCTGCATTTATGCTTCTGTTTCTGCTTTTTGTTCACTTAGTCATGTGTTTTCTTTCTACATTCCACATATAAGTGAAATCATACGGTATTTGTATTTCTCTGACTTATTTCACTTAGTATAACATCTTCTGGGTCCATCCATGTTGTCACAAATAGCAAGATTTCATTCTTTTTTTATGGCTGAGTAATAATATACTACATGTTCTTTATTCATGCATCTACCAACAGACACTTGGGTTTCTTCCGTATCTTGACTAGTGTAAAAAATGCTGCATTAAATATAGGAGTGCATATATCTTTTCCAATTAGTGTTTTTATTCTCTTTGGGTAAATACTGGATCATATGGTCTTTTTATCTTTAATATTTTAAGGAATCTCCATATGGTTCCCACAGTGGCTGCACCAATTTTGTTCCCACCAACAGTGCATGAGAGTTCCTTTTTCTCCACATCCTAACATTTCTTTTTGATTCTACCATTCTGATAGGTATAAGGTGATATCTCATTGTGGTTTTGATTTGCATTTTACTGATGATTAGACACGTTTAGCATTTTTCATGTATCTGTTGGCCATCTGTATGTCTTTTTTGGCAAAAATGTCTATTCAGGTCCTCTGCCCATTTTTAAATCAGATTTTTTTTTAGTGTTGAGTTGTATGAATTCTTTATATATTTTTGATATTAACCCTTTATTGGATATATAACGTGCAAATGTCTTCTCCTATTTAGTATATTGCCTTTTCATTTGTTGATGGTTTCTTTCACTGTGAAAAAGCTTTTCATTTTTGTGTAGTCCCAATAATTTGTTGTTTTTTTTTTCTTTCTTTTTTTTTTTTTTTTTTTTTTTTTTGCTTTTGTTTCCCTTACCTGAGAAGACATATCTACAAAAATGTTGCCAAGACTGATGTCAAACAGATTAGTGCCTGTGTTCATTTCTAGGATTTTATGGTTTCAGGTCTCACAGTTAGGTCTTTAATTCATTTTCAGTTTATTTTTAGGCATGGTGTAAGAAAGCAGTCCAGTTTAATTATTTTGCATGTTGCTGTCCTGTTTTCCAGCACCATTTATTGAAGAGACTGTTTTTTCCCCATTTTATATTCTTATCTCCTTTGTCATAAATTGACCATATAAATGTGGGTTTATTTCTTGGCTCTCTGTTCTGTTTCATTGATATATGTGTCTATTTTTGTGCCAGTAACATACTGTTTTGACTACTACAGCTTTGTAGTAGGTCTTGACATCTGGGATTGTGATATCCATTTTTTTCTTCTTTTTCAATATTATTTTGGCTATTCAAGGTTTTTTGTGGCTTCATACAAATTTTAGGATTATTCTAGTTCTGTGAAAAAAATGTTTGTATTTAATGATCCTTTTAATGTATTGTTGAATGTGGTTTGTTAATATTTTGTTGAGTATTTTTGTGTCTGTTCATCAGGGATATTGGTCTGTAGTTTTCTTTTTTTGTAGTGTCTTTGTCTGGTTTTGGTATCAGGGTAATGCTGGTCTTATAGAATGAATTTGGAAGATTTTCTTTCCTTTTATGTGTTTTTGAATACTTTGAGAAGAATAGTTATTAAATCTTCTTTAAGTGTTTGGTAGAATTCACTTGAAGCCACCTGGTAATGGACTTTGGTGATAGTTTTTCAATTACTGATTCAATTTCATTACTAGTAATTGATCTATTCAGATTTTTTGTTTCTTTCTGATTCAATTTTAGTAGATTGTATGTTTCCAGGAATATTCAGTTCTTCTATGTTGTCCAATTTGTTGGCATGTAATTTTTATAG
This sequence comes from Panthera onca, assembly GCF_046562875.1. Taxonomy (NCBI): domain Eukaryota; kingdom Metazoa; phylum Chordata; class Mammalia; order Carnivora; family Felidae; genus Panthera; species Panthera onca. The sequence continues at coordinate 24,221,243 of NC_138355.1, forward strand.
CAATCTCTTATAATCCTTTGTATTTCTGTGGTGTTGGTTATTACTACTTCATTTCTGATTTTATTTTTTTCACCTTTTTTTTTGATGAGTCTGGCTAAAGGTTTATTAATTCTATCTTTTCAAAGAATCAGCTGTTTTCATTGATCTTTTAAAAATTGTTTTTCTAGTCTATTTCATTTATTTTGCTCTGATCTGTATTATCTCCTTCCTTCTACTAACCTTAGGATTTGTTCTTTTTCTAGTTCCTTTAGGTATAAGGTTACATGGTTTATTTGGGATTTTTCTTGTTTCTTGAGGTGGGACTGTATCCTTTTATAAGTATACTTTGCTCTTAAAATTGCTTTTGCAGTGTTCCAAAGATTTTGAACTGTTGTTTTCATTTTCATTTATTTCCATGTATTTATTTCCTCTTTTAATGTTTTCATTGACCCCTTGGTCATTTAGTAGCATATTGTTTCCACATATTTGTGTTTTTTCCATTTTTTTTCCTTGTGATTGATTTCAAGTTTCATACTCTTGTGGTCAGAAAAGATGCGTGATATAATTTCAATCTTCTTAAATGTATTGAGATTTGTTTTGTGGTCTAATATGTGATCTCTCCTGGAGGATGTTCCATGTGTACTGGAAAATAATGTGTATTCTACTGCTTTAGGATAAAATGTTTTGTCTATCTCTTAAAGTCAATCTGGTCTAATGTGTCACTCAAAGACACTGTTTCTCATTGATTTCTGCCTGGACAGTATATCCATTGATGTAATTGGGATGATAACATCCCCTAGTATTTTGTATTACTACCAATTTCTCCCTTTATGTCTCTTAATATTTACTCTATTTAGGTACTCCAATGTTGAGTGCATATTTACAATTATTATATTTTCTTGTTGGATTGATCACTTATTATGTAATGCCCTTCTTTGTCTCTTGTTTCAGTCTTTGTTTTAAAGTGTATTTTGTCTGGTATAAGTATTGCTACCTTGGTTTTTTGTTTTTTTTTCCCTTTCATTTGCATGAAATATCTTTTTGCATCCTTTTAGTTTCACTGTGTAGGTGTCTTAGGTCTGATGGAGTCTCTTGTAGGCATCAGATAGGTGAGACTTGATTGTTACTCCCCCTTCCATCACCCTATGTCTTTTGATTTGAGCATTTAGACTATTAACATTTAAAGTCATTATTGATAGATATGTACTTACTGCTATCGTGTTGTTTTCTGGCTTCTTTTGTGTGTGTGTGTGTGTGTGTGTGTGTAGATCTGTATTCCTTTCTTTTATTGCTCTTTCCTTGTGATTGATTAATTTCTGTAGTGTCCTGTTTGGTTTTCTTTCTCATTTTTTTGTGTATCCATTAGAAGTTTGGAGTTTGTGGTTACTGTGAGATTTATATATAACATTCTAACTTTATAGCAGTCTATATTAAATTGATGGTCACTTAAGTTTGAACACATTCTAAAAGAACATTTTTACTACCCTTCCATGTTTTATGTGTCTGTTGTCATATTTTACATAATTTTACTCATTTTCTTCTAATTATGGCCTTTTCTTTTTTCCTTAAAGAACTCTTTTGGCTTTTGCTTGTCTGGGAAACTCTACCTCTCCTTCACTTCTGAATGGTAACTTCGGTGGGTGTTCTTGGTTGTAGATTTGTTTTTCCAGCTCTTTGAATATATCATGCCACCCCCTTCTGGCCTGCAAAGTTTCTTCTGAAAACAATCAGCTGGACAGCCTTATTGGGTTTCCCTTGAACATAACTTTTTGCTTCTCACTGCTTTTAAAATTCTCTATCTTTAACCTTTGACCTTTTTTTTTTTTAATTGGGCAAAGAACTTTATTAACCTTGTTTCAAACTTTATTTCCAGGCTTCTTCAGCTTAATTAGCTGCAAAGAATGAATTGTGTGTAAGTCAAAACCGAACAGAGCTGCAATGTCCAAGGGGCTTGGGTTTAAAAATATTAGCTATCTATATTAATTTTATCAGAGCCATAAACAAAATTTTAAAAAGCAGTCACAATACAAAATAGCAGCTCCCAGTCACTCCAAGTTTTATCTTCTTTAGAAGTTGACTCAATTCAGTTTGCTTCATTCTTGGAAGATTCATCAAAATTCTCCATAAGATCTGGAACTTCATCATCATCATCCTCTCCTGTAGCAAGTGGCCCTTTTCTAGCTACACATTGTTTGCACAGCACTTCAGCCAGTCTTCTTAGACTAGTCAGACTGTCCACGCCAAGTTGGTTTAAGATACTGGGTAGCATTTCGGTCAGCTGCTCTGTCTCAGCGTGGCCTGTAATTGTGAAAGTGCCAGGGTTGCCTGAACTTTGGGTTGTTAAAGTAGATCACTGCTCCTTGGTTTGTGAACACATTCAATTCCAGAGATATTGTTTACCCCTAACTTCTTTAAGGAAAACTGAAGTTTTTTTTTTGTTTTTTGTTTTTTTTTGTATCATCTGCTGTAGCCATTCTATGAACCACCTTCTTCTTTCAGTGAGCAGCTCCCTTTCCACCAATGCACACTTTGCTTGCAGTTTGGCAACTTTCTCCTGGTTCATGATAGTTTCTTTCATCTTGCTGGAGTGGAAATAGGACCCGGGGTTGGCACTCAGGGGTCTTGGGTGGACCAGTTGGCATCAGGTACACACAGGGACACAAGATGGCCTAACTTTTGACATTTTAATTATTATGTATGTTGGTGTGGAGGCTCTTGAATTCATCTCGTTTAGAACTCTGTTCTTCCTGAATCTGGATGTGTTTTCTTCCTCAAATTTGGGAAGTTTTCAGCTATTATTTCTTCAAATACACTTTCTGCCTCTTTTTCTCTGTCTGGGACCCCTATAATGCAAATGTTTGTTTACTTGATGTTGTCCAAGAGATCCTTTATCCTCATTAAAAAATTTTTTTTTTCCTTTTTACTGTTCAGCTTAGGAGTTTTCATTACTCTGACTTCAGATCACTGGTCCATTATTCTGCATCTGCTAATGTACTGTTGATTCCCTCTAGAGTACTTTTATTTCCGTTATCGTGGTCTTCAACTCTGATTAGTTCCTTTATGTTTTCCATCTTTTTGTTGAAGCTCTTACTCAGTTCTTCCATTCTTTTCTCCAGTCCAGTGAGCATCTTTATAATCATTACTTTAAATGTCTTCTCGGGCATGTTGCTTATCTCCATTTCATTTAGTTTTATTTCTGAGGCTTTGTCTTGTTCTTTCATTTGGAGCACATTCTTCTATCCCTTCATTTTGCTGGACTTTCTGTGTTTGCTTCTTTGAATTAGATGGAACAGCTACTTCTCTTAAACTTGAGAAAGTGGTCTTGTGTATGGTCAACCCCTATGTAGATTATGTGTGCCTGGTGACTTTGGCTGGTTGGCTGGAACTGTGGCTGGTATAGGGGTCCTGGGGTATACCATCCTGGGCCTGTCCTGGTGGGATGGCCACAGCTGATGTGGGCATGAGATTGGTGGTCCTAGGGTTCTCTGTGCAGAGGGTGCCCTGGAAGGATGGATAAAGTTGAAATGGGTGCAAGCTGGGGTGTCCTGGGGTGCTCAGCAAAAGGGGGGCCCTGGTGGGGCAGCGGAAGCAGAGGCAGGCCTAAGCTGGGAGGTCCCAGAGTGCTCTGCACCAGAGGTGCCCTACAAGTCATCTGGAGCCAAAGTGGTATGGTTCTGGAGTGTTCTGGCATGCTTTACCTCTCTGTCACCTTGGTGACATGGCTGGAGCTGTAGTAAACACTGCCCAGGGCTAGGCTGGTGTGCACTGCACTAGGGACACTTTACTGAGATGACTGGGACAGGTGTGGGCTAGGGGCTCCAGGCCCAAGAGGTGGTAGGCCAGCCGAGACACCTGGACGCTGCTTCCATCCTTTCTACCAAGGTGGAGAAGGAACATAAATGGTGGTACTCGCCAGCCCCTCTGACCCAGAGTTCCAACCACTCTCTTTCCATCTGGCAGAGTTCTAGGGCTGGATCTTCTATATTCTAGCTGCTCTTGAAACCACAGCTTTCTGTCAGTACCCAGGGGACCTGGGGCTGGTGTGTGGTAGGGGCCCAGGGTTCACTGAGGACACAGAAGGACAGCTATGGCTCTGGACGCTGCTTCCATCTGCGTTATCAGGGTGGCTGGGGAATGTAAACCAAGGTGCTCAGCAGCCTGTTGGACCCACAGAGTTCCAGAACACCCCTCACCACAGGGCAGGTTTCTAGGGCTAGTTCCTTTATATTCTAGTTGATCTTTGGAACTGTAGGTTTTTTTGTTTGTTTGTTTGTTTTTGTTTTTTCTGTGCCCCAGGCAAACAGATATGTTCATAATCCCTTGGGTACTATTCCTCCTTGCTGCAATCTATAGCATCAAAATTAAAATTCCTTTCTTCCAGTGTCTCCATCTTTCCTGCCCTTCTCTCAGTCTTTGTGCAGGAGCTTCTCAGCCCTCAGTTCTTCAGAGGGAATTACTCTAGAAATAGGTGTATATTTGGTGTGTCTGCGGAGGAGGTGAGTTCAGGATCTTACATCACAATCTTAAACCAGAGCCTGTAAATTCACTAAAAAAATTTTTTTAATGTTTATTTTTTAGAGAGTGAGCAAGCACAAGTAGGGGAAGAGCAGGGAGAGAGAAAAGGAGAGACACAGAATGTGAAGCAGGCTCCAGGCTCTGAGCTGTCAGCACAAAGCCAACACAGGGCTCAAACCCATGAACCTTGAGATCATGACCTGAACCAAAGTTGGACGCTTAACTGACTGAGACACCCAGGTGCCCCTAAATAAATTCATTTTAATCTTAATCTACAATTCTTTTAAAGATTCCCTTTTCACAAACCTTTTATAACTTTCCTCTTTTATATTCAGATTTTTGTCCTAAGTTTTTCCTTTTTAAATAACCAGCCTCATGTTAGGATGAGATTACTTTCTTTCTCCAACCAAAAATGCATTTCCATTCCTCATACCTTCTTCTACTAAAAGCACACATTTTACTAGAGATGTTTCCCTTATTTTTTATATATACTCATGTGTATTAGACTTAACTCTTAGAAATGTAATTTCTAGTAAAATCTAGGTAGTGTGAATCTGTTACGCCAGCATTTTTTAGATTGGTAAATTTATGAATACATTTCTAGAAACATGTGCTTCTTTATAATACAATCTTTCAATGAAGCACAAAAATATTTAGTAACCGATCCAAATATATCTTTAGTTTCTCTGTATTAAGGAAGCCAAAACTAAGTAAACCTATATTCAGTAATTAATATTTAATTTTATCTTATTTGGAAATGATCTAGATATTCAATGAATTTAACTTAACTCATCCTGTAACAAAATTTTAAAGTTTCAGGTTATCAAAAACATTGGGCAACCATTGAAAAGTTTACCTAAAAGCTTTTTAACTTTACAGGTATTCAATTTACTTATTTTTAACAGTTATGTTTAATCATCCACAAAAACTTCATGAGATTTCAGACAAAATTAACCATTCTCCCAAGCTATTTTGTTGTTGAAAAATTTTGCAGCCTATATAATATGAAATTATTTAACTTTTAGTAACTGAGCAGAGTAGACGTTTTCACTTACAGGTCTATTTTAATTAACTCAAAAACCTTAAATTATTTGTAATGCCAAATATTTACCAGGTCATATGAACCTGAAATTTATTTGGATTAAGTTTGTATCTTATTTTGGAGAGTTTATGAATACTAAATTTATACAAATGCTTGTTAAATAGAGATGTTTTACAAATTTTGGTAGTAACATCCAGGAACAAAAAAATATCCTACCTCTAAATGACATACACACATACGCATATAGACAAATACATCTCAGAGCTTTGTTTTAAAACAATATAAAACTTACCAGTTTTTGAATCGTAGGGGGAATATTAATTTACTCAGATGATTCAACTAATTTGCTATTTTTGGAGAGGTCTTTTAGGACTGGTATTTGTCCCTGGAAGTAATCTTCTAGAAGCTGTGATCTATAGTTTGGGCAAGAGTACTAATTGCACTTTCTATTTTTAACAAGGCCTCTTTCCTTCCATTTTTTTCTTTTTCATTTTCAAGAGATTGTGGGCTGTGTTTACACTTCAAAGACACAATGAAATCTATAACTTTAAGGGACAGAGAAGAAATCTAAGTTTGTGAGTGCTTTAAGGACAGCTCAATTTTGTTCCAATGTCCTGATCTTTTATAATATCTCCAAGCATTTTGAGAGGAATAGGTCACTTTGGGGATTGGTAAAATAGTTGGGTTTTGACCTTTTTTCTAGATTTGCAGTTCTGGTTTTGTAGGGATTTGCAAGGCAAGAACTGTAATTACAACCTGAATATCAAGGGACCTTTCTGACCACCACCTTTCTGACTTCTTTCTGTCAGGGAGATTGAAAAGATTTATGCCTCTGTAAAGTCTGTGTACAGCATTTTGAATACACAGTTCTTCCTTGGCTTTGAATATTGGCCTTTAGCTGATGATTTGTAGGAGGGCCTAGGAGAAATTTTCATCATCTGTTTTCTCTGTGATGGGGTGCTGTGAATCGTCATGAATCTTTCTAATTTTTCTCTAAATTTGGTAGGATCTTCTAAAAGATTTGCTGTCCAGGGGACACGAATTTCTTTTTAGTGGGGAGTTTAGGATATATGTGCAAAGGACAATGCATGAGAATGCCTGAAGCCAGGAGAGCCTGATTGCAGAGCCCTAAAAAGTAGAAGGAATTACAAGGACCACCTTCTGCTAAATTTACTTTCTGGTTTTCAGGATTTACATGAGTAACCTGTATAATTTGGCCTAAAGATTAGGCCAGAGTGCTCTCTGTAAATCCTGGAGGAAGAAGCAGTTGGAGGCCAGAGATTTTGAGAAGGAAACTTTACGTTGAATGTAGATATTAAAATGAAAAATCAGAAATTAGACTTATTAAAGGAGTCCGTAAGACCAGCCATTCTATAAAGCTTTTTTTCTTTCTTTAAAGGATCCATCATCTGGCCATTGATGAATAGGATCTTCTTAATCTTAATGATGACCCAGACCAATAAACATTTTTTTAATGGAAAGACCCTGAGGCAACTTTCCAGTCTGAGATTATGGACACAGAGGTGCCCTTGGCCCTCATTATTGAAAAGTTTTTGCCCGAAAATAGTATAAGAAAACAAAGGCCTTCATTGTACCGGAAGTAAGAATGGTGTAATCAAGATAGTTTCTCTGGTCTCCTGTGAAAATATGACACCTCTCCAGTCACAGACATGCTAGTCCATGACACTGAACAGGCACTACTGGAATGGTACATTCCAGCACTAACATAACAAGCAACAAAGGCTGAGATGAAAAATGTGTTTTAGGGGCTGGGACCCCTTATGAGAAACTCCCCTGAGAGCTGGAATGGCCAGAAAAAGAATGTTGCTTACAACTGCGTACCTTTAAACAGCCTATTTGGCCACCAAGGTGCACTCAGATAGTGCATCCTCTGGATGATGGAGACCAGAGGGAATATTCTCGCCAGTCACAAAGCCAAGCTCTCAAGTATATCAAGACGGACAAAAGGAAAAGCCTTGTGGATTTTTTTTTTTTTCCATAGAGGACCCACAGCAAAGTTTGTCTGAACAGATGCTGGTTCAGACAGCAGGACCTATACCTGTAAGGACCTATACCTGCATTCTTTCCCTATAGTAATTCTTTTTTATGAAGCAAAAAAGCAATTCCATCTCTAGGAGGAGTTGAATTATTCAAACCAAGAGTAGTCCATCGAATTTACAAGAGTTGCTAAGCCCAAGGAACTGGTTACACAAATATTTTCTTCTGCTAATCTAAATTTAGAGAAAAAGGCCTCTCCCCACTCTTGCTCTGTCGGACACTGAAGGCAGAGAACCAGAAAGCTATTGTGGTAAAGATTCTTACCTTCTGCCAGCTGTTGATCAGTGTGTTGGCATCTCTCAGCTGCAGCAGCCTCAAAGCAAACAGTATCCAGTCTGGGAAATTTATCCCGCCCCTACGCCAACTGATGGGGTAGACAATTTTTTCTCTACCTTTAGTTGACATGAGAAGATTCACATGAGAAAAAAAGAAAAAAAAGTCAAATTATGTGTGCATAGAGGCCCTAAGAAATCAATGACGAAGGCATGTAGGTTTTACATGTTTTAGACAAAGAAATATAAATCTGTGAGGAATGGACAGGACAAACAAAACTTATGTTCAAGAGCTTCAATTAGTAAAGAATTCTAAACAAGATTTGGGCTGAGGTAATAAATTAGTAAAAGTGACACAGTTTGTTTATAGAGGGTTTTTCAGCCTTGAATTACCTTTTTTCTGATGAGAAGAATATCTCTCCTCCTTCTGGTGCAGGGAGGGTACCTTTCACACAGGAGATGTATTCATTGCTTTCAGGAGACAAAGGAAGGTCACTGGCCAGTTTTAAAGTAACTTTAATTCAAAATAATATCTCACTGTGGAAATTTTTGGGTGGCCTTCTCTGGGCCCCTCCACTGGTAAACCTGGGACCTCATCAGGCAGCCAGACCGAATGGAGACTTGCCAGTTTAATGCTGCTGTCTCAGAAAAATTTTCAGGAGGAGGGTTCCCTCTGCCCTGGAGGCCATGTAGGTAGTTTGGGACAACCGGTACTACACATTCCTGAAGGTTCTAGGCTGCCCAAGGCTGGAACTGCACAAGCACAGGCCAGGGAAGCCAGGGACCTGTTAAAAGGCAAGTGTCAGGAGGCTGGGTCACAGGAATGGGCTGTAGGGGGTACCAGGCATCTGCCTAATTGCAAACACTAACCTACATGAATGTGCGTATTCCCCCCTGAAGACAGAGCTGGAGGAAACTGAACTGCCTTGCCAAGGTGTAGACGGGCTGACTGATGGCGTATCCTCCAACAAGAGACATCTGGGAGTCTTGATTACTGGATTTGTTCTGGAAAGTCAGTCTTGTTTCTTCCAGCGATGCCTTTAAGGGGGAATATGCACATTTGTGTAGGTTAGGGCTTAGAATTAGGCAGATGCCATGGATCCTCAAAAGCCCACTCTTGAGATCTGAACTCTCCCAACGTTATCCAGTTCCAGGTCCCTGGGTCCCCTGACCTGCATAGCTGGTGTTTGCTTAGTATGCAGCCCATTAGCCCACTGAGGGTAGCTGTGGCCCTCCAGGCCTGTGGAACTCAGGCCAGTTCCCAACCACCTACATAACCTCCAGGGCAAAGGGATCCCACCCTCAAAAATCTTCTGTGGCAACACCTTTAAACTGGTGACAGTCAGTACATATTTGACTGGCTGCTTGATGGGATCCTGGGCCTCTCCAACAATCAAGGCTCCCAGGTGTCTCTTACTGAAGGGTACCTCATCTAGTTTGCCCAGCCCCACCCTGGCAAGGCAGTCCGGTTTCTTTCAGTGATGTCATCTGGGGGAATATGCACGTTTGTGTAGGTTAGGGCTTGGAATGAAGCAGATGCCTTAGGTCTCCACGATCCTGTTCCTGTGCCACAGCCTCTCCCGTTCGTGCCCATTTCCAGGTTCCCAGCTTACCTGACCTGCGTGGCCTGGGTATTCGCAGTTTATCCCCTTCAGATTCCTTGAGGGATTCAGTTCCTTTAGACCCATGGAGCTTGGACCTTTCCCAAATAATGGCACAGTTTCTGCTATGTTGTGGGCCCACCATGAAAATCACCTGGAAGCAGCAGCCGGTGACTGGCAACAGTCCCCATTTGGGCTTGATGTCTGAGAGGTTTGGGACTTCTGCAACCTTAGACTGAAGGAACCTCTTATTAGATGATACCATGGCCAGCACTCCCAGACCTGCCCCACCAATGCAGGCCATTAATTCAAGCTCTGCCTTCAGGGAGTGAATTAGGTTAGGTTTGCATTTATACATATGTCTTTTCTTCAAGAGATTCTCTTGTGACCCAGCCTGTCAAGACCATGGCTATGTTTTAGGTCCCCGGCTACCCTAAACTGTGCAACACAGTCATGTGCAGTTCATTTCCGTCAGCTGGCCTGAGACACCAGGATCCCTCCAGGTGGTTGGAGCTGGGGCCTGTCAACAGCCACCTGCATAGCCTCCAGGGAGAAATAAATCCATGCCACCACCCTTCATGAATCTGAGGTGACAAATTTAAACTGGCAACATTCAATCCCCATAAACAGGTCCCAGGTTTACCTGTAATCAAGACTCCCGGGTATCTCTTAAAGCCAACCTTTTAGCTTCCAGCTTAAACCAGGGGCTTCTGTGGGAGCCCTCATTGTTGGAAAAGCCCAGGACCCGATCAGACAACCAGTCCAAATTGCGACAGACTGTTGCCAGTTTAAATCTACCATTTAATGTTCAAGGGGTGGGCTTGCTGCACTCTGAGGCCATTAAAGGGGTTGGGGGCCACTCAGAGCTCCCTGGGCCTGAAGGCCAGGTGACAGAGTGTGGGTTGTACAGGCACAGGCCGCACAGGTCAGGGTAGCCAGACACATAAAACAGGGCAATGTTGGATGAGGCTAGGTCATAGGAGGAGGGTCATGGGGGGGGGTATAAGACATCAACCCTAATGCATAAAGGCCTAATTATCCACAGTGGCACATTCTGCTTAAAGACAGAGCTGTGGATTTTTCAACTGACTTGCAGGGGAGGAGCTAAAAGCACATGACAGGGTATCCTCCATTTGGAGACACCTTGGGGTCCTGGTTCCTAGAGAAGCATGGGACCCCATCAGGCAACAAAAAAGACAATGGTAACTATGCCTCACTCATTCACCCTACAAAATTGCTCGAGATGATTTGAGTGATATTTAACTGCAAAGATCCCTGGAGACCTATAAAACTTAAACTCCAGGTGTTGACCTGATCACCCATTTCAGCGAGTTCTAGCCTATATTGAAAAGAACTGAGGAAAACATTCCAGTGCTCTTATTAGGAGCATTGAGTAACAGATGTAGAGAGGAAAGTGTTGGCATAGAAGGTAATCCCCAGAGCAGGAAGAAACTAGTCCCTTTTCTCTTAAGGACACTAATCCACACCCCAGGAAAAGGATTATTTTAACCCCTTTGACCCTCATAAATTTAACTAAAAAGCCAAGCCTGTGAAAACAGACAAAACTACAACAAATGAGAATATGGAACCAATCAGAGACACTGAAGAGCGAGCTTAGACAAGAAATGACAAACATTAGAATGGAATTCTAACAAATTGAAATGGACACAAGCTCAGCAGCTATTAGATTTATGGTCCAAAGAAAAACAAAACATGGTCCTTATTGGAACAGAGATTGTGCAACTTGGACTCATTACCACTGACGCTAAATTGAAACAACACCTTAGAGCATTTGGAGAAAATAATACTAATTTACAAAGAAACTTAGGGAGCAGCAACCTAGAGATTAAAATGGCCTATACCTAATATACGTTCCCTAAAACATCTCTATGGAAAACAGGGAAAACTATTAATAATAAAATGATGGCTATTAACTATGATTAATGATAGGGGGCAGATACCCTCACCATTACTTATGGAAGCAACAGAACAAATTTAAAAGGTCAGTCTAAAAGCTGCACCCTGCAGGACAGAGCAGGATTATTCACAGTCTTTGCAGGTGCCAGAAACACAGGACTGATTGGCTTGATAGGAACAACTGAGGAACTAAGTCAAGATAAAGACTATGGCTTACACACACACACACACACAGACAAAACAGGCTGATACAATATATCAAATCAAAATAGACCATATAGATCTACAGTTATAAGGTCCTATTAGCCTCTGAAACCATTTAGACCACCACCCTTTAGAACAAGTTATACAAATAGAAATCCAAATAGAAACCTCAAAAACTACAAACAGTCTTAGAGAAATGGAAACAACCAAACCTTTAATAGACTTACAGAATATAAACCCACATTTGGAGTCACTAACCTATTTATTGTAAACACTAGCTCCTTTATGAAACCTAATCCCATTAATAAGCAAGCCAGGGATTGCCAAAGAGAGCAAAACCCTATCAGCAGTCTCTGTCTCTAGGCCTAAGCCAGAAGCAATTGCCCATAAGCTACACTGGCCATTGTCAAGCCTTTTGTAAATAAAAATAACTACAGTATGCCATTATGTTCTTAAAGTTTCCCAAGTAACATTGGTACAAGGATATCCTACTAATTTAGAAAACTCTTTCACAATAAAAAGGGACTATTAAAGAATTAGGAGGAAAATTAACCCCAGGGACATGGGTATCTATCTACATTCCTAGCAATGGAAGATATAGGCCACCTCATTACAGCTAAATGCCGTATAGGCTGCAGTTTAGAAAACATTCTTGGATGAAATCTTGCCATTTTCGACTACATGGATGGAACTAGAGGGTATCATGCTTAGCGAAATTAGAGAAAGACAAATATCATGATTTCACGCATATGGAGAATTTAAGATACAAACCAGATGAACATAAGGGAAGGGAAGCAAAAATAAAAACAGAGGGGGACAAAACATAAGAGACTCTTAAATATAGAGAACAAACTGAGGGTTGCTGAGGGATTGTGGGTGGGGGATGGGCTAAATGGGTGAGGGGCTTACGGGAGGACACTTGTTGGTATGAGCACTGGGCCCTATACATAGGGGATGAATCACTGGAATCTACTCTTGAAATCATTATACTGTTATATGCTAACTTGGATGTAAGTTAAAAAATAAATTAAAAAAACATTCTTGGAATGGATGATAGGACATACAAAAATCAAGGTAAACATTTAGGAACTCATAAATAAATTACTGTGCCTACTTTTTTGCCATATATTAACCCAATATGGCCCATTAAAAAGCCAGACATATCATACAGATTTATAGTAGATTATAGGAATTTAAACAAACACTCTTCCCAAATCGAGGGAGCACTCTCATATATAGATGCTATCATAAATATCACCACTGGATCTGGAACTGATTACCTGGTGATAGATTTATCTGACATGTTCTTTGCTATTCTAATTGGTGAGGAAAGCCAACCCATGACTGCAGTCACATGGGAAGGCAGACAATACCAGTTTACTAGGGTATCACAGGATACCTTAACAGCTCAGTAAGAGCCCACAACCCTCTAACACAAGACATTCAGGCCTTTGATGAAAACACAACACCTACAAACCAGCATTATGCATATTAATGACATCCTTATATGTGATAATTTGAAAGAACAGAAAGGGTAAAAAATAGAGTTAATTTAATTCCATCCATATGAATCCAAGTAATGACCAAGGATCCCAAGCTACAGTAAAATTTCTAGGCATGAATAGGTCTCCTGAAGGCAGAAAAATATCAGACCCAGTCATAAAGAACATAGATTGCATACCAGCCAATTGAAAAGCTCAGCTGGGTACTCCATGAGGCCCTACAAAATACAGAGCCACTGACAAAAAATAAATGAATTATACTTCACACAACAGCCTATTCTGGAATGGGTAAAGCAGACTCTGGACAGAGGGAAACTATTCCTGACCATAAACTCTTATCATGGAAATGGCATATTTCTAGGCAGGACAAATGGATGGAGGACCAACCCTCTGCATAAGCTAAGCTAATCTCAGCAAAGCCAGTAATGGTGCCAGATGTTCAAAGGGTGAGCCCATCTGAGCTCAGGTGATTGGGCAATCAGGAGCACTCTTGCCTATGGCTCAACAATACACGGTCTATAGATGGATCACCTCCATGACACCATCTGAATTATGCTGTCTGTTCATGGCCTTGAGGACTAATGATGGTCTTCTAACCCCAACAGAATCATGTTCAGAAGAATCAGCATAATATGCTCAACAAATAGTCATAAAATAGGTGATTGAATAGTCTGTTAATGAGAATCAGAATGAAGTATAACTTTTCTCAGACTAAATGGGCAGTAGCTAATGGAGTAGCTCTTTGGTCAGGAACATGTTGAGGAAATCATGCAAATGAGAAATAAGAACATATGGGGTAAGGGCACATGGCAGAATATAGCACTAGCTGACATCTCCATATTCATGACATGTATCAAAAGGACAATGCTGAAGGAACCAAATAACCAGGTAGACAAACTCACTAGGAAAACTAAAAAGGCAAAGATTTCTAAAATTTAACTTTAAAAACCTGAATGATTTAGGGACTTTTGGGGAGGATGGTGGAGTAGGAGAACCCCAGGCTCACCTCATCCCATGGATACAACTAGAAAACACTCACATCAGTGTAAATAACCCAGAAGATAACCCAAAGACTGACCGAATAATCTCCACAACTAAGTGTAGAGAAGAGGCCACATCAAAGAGTGTAAGAAGGGCAAAGACACAGGAACTAAATAGACTCACTGGACTTGCTGTGGGAAGGAGGGACACTGTGGGCATGGAGAAGGGAGAGAAACAGATCTGCACACTGGGAAGCCTGCATAGGGAAGATGATTCCCTATAGCATTTGGCTTTGAAAACTAGAGGGGCTGAATTTTGTGAGTTCTTACAACCAATGGAATGTAAAACCTGGAATTAAAAAAAAAATGAGTGGGCGAGGCTCTAGGAGAGTTGGGAGAATAAAAGGAAACCTTCCATGCCATTAAAGGGACAGTACAACAAACAGGCCACAAAGATACAACATAGAAGCAGAGTTTGAAAAATTCTTGGAGCATAAGGGAGGGAGAATTGTTTACTAATCTCAAAGTGTGTCCCAGAGATACAGAAATTTCAGGGGAAGTCCCCCAGGAACAAAGGAACTGGCAGATGCCATTTCCTCCCTCACCCCCAGTATAAACACAAAACCATTTGGGGCATCCACTACCTAACTTACTAGCACTGCCAGCCTGCCGCCCCACTCCCTTGTGCTGTGCTTTGGCAGATCTTTCCTCTCTAATATGCTCTTGGCCAGAAACCATACAGGGCAGTGCCACAGGTCTGGCAGTGTGCAAACAGCCCCAATAGTGGCCAGCACCACTCCAAAGTGACTCTTTTTCCTTTTCCCCTCCCCACCCACTCAAAGTGATTCTTGCCCTAGAAAAATGGAAATATAATCACACATACTAGCCAGACAGGCCACAGAAGTGGGCTGGAGGCCCTACCCACCAACAAAAGCTTCTCAGGGGACAACACAAGGAAAGTGCCCTGCAGTTTTGTACTACTGCATCTCTGGCAAATACCTGGTCTAACTAACTCAAGCCCAAGGTATCCCCAGACTGACCCACAAACACCACAAGGACCAAACACTGTCTGCAACAGGCAAAAAGAACCACTGCAGATGACTGAAGGAAAAAGCAGCTCAGCCACAATAGTAGAGGGTATGTATCACACATAGGAGACAACCCTGAAGCATCAAGTTCTGGTGAACAGAGGACACTGCACAACAGGGCACTACAGAACCTCTTCTTTATAAGGTCATTACTTTCAAGTGCAAGAGACAAACCTCTCTTTCCTAACACACAGAAAGAGACACAGAGTTAGATAAAATGAGGAGACAGAGGACTATGTCCCAAACGAAAGATCAGAACAAAATCACAGCACGGGATAATAATAAGTAATATGCCTGATAATTTACAGTAATGATCATAAAGATACTGACTGGGCTTCAGAAAAGAGTGTAGGAAAACAGTGAGACCCTTAACAGTGAGATAAAAAATAACCAATTAGAGATAAAGAACACAATAAATAAAATTAAAAATACACTAGATTGAATAAATAGATGAGACAAAGCAGAAGAATGAATCAGCAACCTGGAGGATACAATAATAGAAAGTAATCAAGTTGAGCAAGACAGAGAAAAAAATTATGTAAAATGAGAATAGACTAGGGAACACATCATCATTATCAAGTGTAATAACATTTGCATTACAGGGATCCCAGAAGAAGTAGAGAGAAAGGGGGGCAGAAAATTTATTTGAAGAAATAATAGCTGAAAACTTCTCTAATCTAGGGAAGGAAACAGAAATCCAGATCAAGAAATTACAGAGATCTCCCAACCAAATCAACCCAAGGAGGTCTACGCCAATATACATAGTAGTTAAGATGTCAAAAGAAGTAGTGATAGAGAATTTTAAAGGCAACAACAATAAAAAAAGCAGTTATATGCAAAGGAAACCCTATAAGGCTATCAGCTGATTTTTCAGCAGAAACTTTGCTGGGCAGAAGTGAGTAGCATGATATATTCCAAGTGCTGAAAAGAGGGGCACCTGGGTGGCTTAGTCAGTTGAGCTTCCAACTTCGGCTCAGGTCACGATCTCACAGTTCGTGGGTTCAAGCCCCACTTTGGGCTCTGTGCTGACAGCTCAGAGCCTGGAGCCTGCTTCGGATTCTGTGTCTCCCCCTCTGTCTGCCCCTCTCTGGCTTACACTCTTTGTTTTTGAGAGGGAGAGAAAGACAAACATTAAAAAAAAAGAAACAAAGTGCTGAAAAGAAAAATAATCTGCAGCCAAGAAGACTCCACCCAGCAAGGCTATCATTCAGAATAAAAGGATAAAGAGTCTCCCAGACAAACAAAAGTTAAAGGAATTCATGACCACTAAGCCAGACCTACAAGAAATGTTAAAGGGGACTCTTAGACTGGAAAGGAAAGACCATAAGCACGAATAAGCAAAATGGGAAGCATAAACACAGTAAAAATAAGTACATCTGTAAAAATCAGTCAAGGGAATAAAAAAAAAAGGGATATACTGTATGATGCCATATTCCTAAAGCATGGGGAGGAGTAAAGAATGGGTTCAAACTTAAGCAAACATCGACTTAATATAAACACAAAGGCTGTTATATACAAACTGCTAACCACACATCAAAAACCCGTAATAGATATGCAAAAAATAAAGAGAAAGGAATCCAAGTATATCAGTAAAGAAAGCCAGCTAATCGTAAGATATGAGAGCAGAGAAAAAAATGGAGAAAAACTACAAAAACCACCATAAAAAAGTAACAAAAAGGCAATAAATATAATCCTATCAGTTGTTTATTTGAATGTGAATGGACTGAACACTCTAAGCAAAATATGTATAGTGATGGAATGGATTAAAAAAACAAAACAAATATAAGACCTATCTATATGCTGCCTACAAGAGACTCATTTCAGTCCTGAAGACACATGTAGATTAAAAGTGAGGGGATAGAGAATATTAACCAAGCAAATATATTTTAAAAGAAATCTGGGGTAGCAATACTTATATCAGATCAAATGGACTTTAAAACAGATCTCCTTGGTGGTGGAGGCTGAAAGGACAATGGAATCCCTTCCGGATCTCCCTGAGCATCTTAAGATGACCCTGGACTTACTGTGTGGACAGAAAGAGCAGGCCCAGCTTATTAGATCATTCTGATTGTCAATGGACACCATTTGAGGGCCCATCAGGCTCTTTAGGCTGCTTGAATTACACATTTTAGAAGTTACTGTGAGGTTAAGAGATGTGTGAGGAAGTACTTTGAAAATAGAAAATTCCAGAAATACAGGAGTGCTGGCAGGAAGATGGCAGCATAGGAGGACGCTGGGTTCACCGCGTCCTGCTGACCACTTAGGTTCCACCCACATCTGCCTAAATAACCCAGAAAACTGCCAGAAGACTAGCAGAACAGACTCTCCAGAGCCAAGGGTAGATGAGAGGCCCACGGAAGAGGGTCTGCCTCCCTCCTGGTGCTGCAGGGCCCCTCCTGAAGCGGACCACCAAAGGCAAAGTGAGCTGAGTCTGCCCCTCCTGCCCCTGTGCACCTTGCGAATCCACCCCGGCTAATATGCCAGATCCCATCGAAGCAGCACCACAAGCCTGGCAGTGTGCAAGTAGCCCAGACAGGGGACACACCACTCCACAGTGAGTCCCGCCCCTGGGAGAGGGGAAGATAAGGTACATGCCAGTCTGATTGCGGCCCCAGCGGTGGGCTGGGGGCAGACATCAGGTCTGACTGCGGCCCTGCCCACCAATGCAAGTTACTCCAGACAGACAGTTTGGAGCCACCCCAGGGACTACCCAAAATGACAAAACAGAAGAATATTCCTCAAAAGAAACTCCAGGAATTAGTGACAGCTAACGAACTGATCAAAAATGATTTAAGCAATGTAACAGAAAATGAATTTAAAATAATAGTCATAAAATTAATCGCTGGGCTTGAAAAAAGTATAGAGGACAGCAGATAATATTACTACAGAGATCAAGGGACTAAGAAACAGGAGGAGCTAAAAAATGCTATAAATGAGCTGCAAAATACAATGGAGGCGACCACAGCTCGGATTGAAGAGGCAGAGGAGAGAATACGTGAATTAGAAGATAAAATTGTGGAAAAAGAGGAAGCTGAGAAAGAGAGATAAAAAAATCCAGGAGTATGAGGGGAGAATTAGAGAACTAAGGGACACAATTAAACGCAATAACATGCACATAATTGGGATTCCAGAGGAGGAAGAGAGGCAAAGGTGCTGAAGGTGTACTTGAAGAAATCATAGCTGAGAACTTCCCTGATCTGGGGAAGGAAAAAGGCATTGAAATCCAAGAGGCACAGAGAACTCCCTTCAGACGTAACTTGAATCGATCTTCTGCATGACATATCATAGTCAAACTGGCAAAATACAAGGATAAAGAGAAAATTCTGAAAGCAGCTAGGGATAAACATGCTCTAACATATAAAGGGAGACTGATAAGACTAGTGACGGATTTATCTACTGAAACTTGGCAGGCCAGAAAGGAATGGCAGGAAATCTTCAATGTGCTGAACAGAAAAAAATATGCAGCTGAGAATCCTCTATCCAGTAAGTCTGTCATTTAGAATAGGAGAGATAAAGGTCTTCCCAAACAAAAACTGAAGGAATTTGTCACCACTAAACCAGCCCTACAAGAGATCCTAAGGGGGATTCTGTGAGACAAGGTACCAGAGGCATCACTACAAGCATGAAACCTACAGACATCACAATGACTCTAAACCCATACCTGTCTATAATAACACTGAATGTAAATGGACTAAATGCGCCAACCAAAAGGCATAGGGTATCAGAATGGATAAAAAAAACAAGACCCATCTATTTGCTGTCTATAAGAGATTTCAGATTGAAAGTGAGGGGATGGAGAACTATCTATCATGCTACTGGAAGTCAAAAGAAAGCTGGAGTAGCCATACTTATATCAGACAAACTAGACTTTAAATTACAGGCTGTAACAAGAGATGAAGAAGGGCATTATATAATAATTACAGGGACTATCCATCAGGAAGAGCTAACAATTATAAATGTCTATGCACCGAATACGGGAGCCCCCAAATATACAAAACAATTACTCACAAACATAAGCAACCTTATTGATAAGAATGTGGTAATTGCAAGGGACTTTAATACTCCACTTACAACAATGGATAGATCATCTAGACACAGGATCAATAAAGAACCAAGGGCCCTGAATGATACATTGGATCAGATGGACTTGACAGATATATTTAGAACTCTGCATCCCAAAGCAACAGAATATACTTTCTTCTCGAGTGCACATGGAACATTCTCCAAGATAGATCACATACTGGGTCACAAAACAGCCCTTCATAAGTACACAAGAATTGAAATTATACCATGCATACTTTCAGACCACAATGCTATGAAGTTTGAAATCAACCACAGGAAAAAGTCTGGAAAACCTCCAAAAGCATGGAGGTTAAAGAACACCCTACTAAAGAATGAATGGGTCAACCAGGCAATTAGTGAAGAAATTAAAAAATATATGGAAACAAACGAAAATGGAAATACAACAATCCAAACGCTTTGGGATGCAGCGAAGGCAGTCCTGAGAGGAAAATACATTGCAATCCAGGCCTATCTCAAGAAATAAGAAAAATCCCCAATACAAAATCTAACAGCACACCTAAAGGAAATAGAAGCAGAACAGCAAAGACACCCTAAATCCAGCAGAAGAAGAGAAATAATAAAGATCAGAGCAGAAATAAACAATATAGAATCTAAAAAAACTGTAGAGCAGATCAATGAAACCAAGAGTTGGTTTTTTGAAAAAATAAACAAAATTAATAAACCTCTAGCCAGGCTTCTCAAAAAGAAAAGGGAGATGACCCAAATAGATAAACTCATGAATGAAAATGGAATTATTACAACCAATCCCTCAGAAATACAAGCAATTATCAGGGAATACTATGAAAAACTATATGCCAACAAACTGGATAACCTGGAAGAAATGGACAAATTCCTAAACACCCACACACTCCCAAAACTCAAACAGGAAGAAATAGAAAGCTTGAACAGATCCATAACCAGCGAAGAAATTGAATCAGTTATCAAAAATCTCCCAACAAATAAGAGTCCAGGACCAGATGGCTTCCCAGGGGAATTCTACCAGACATTTAAAGCAGAAATAATACCTATCTTTTTCAAGCTATTCCAAAAAATAGAAAGGGAAGGAAAACTTCCAGACTCATTCTATGAAGCCAGCATTATTTTGATTTCTAAACCAGACAGAGACCCAGTAAAAAAAGAGAACTACAGGCCAATATCCCTGATGAATATGGATGCAAAAATTCTCAATAAGATACTAGCAAATCGAATTCAACAACATATAAAAAGAATTATTCACCATGATCAAGTGGGATTCATTCCTGGGATGCAGGGCTGGTTCAACATTCGCAAATCAATCAATGTGATACATCACATTAATAAAAGATAAGAACCATATGATCCTGTCAATCGATGCAGAAAAAGCATTTGACAAAATTCAGCATCCTTTCTTAATAAAAACCCTCGAGAAAGTTGGGATGGAAGGAACATACTTAAACACCATAAAAACCATTTATAAAAAGCCCACAGCTAATATCATCCTCAATGGGGAAAAACTGAGAGCTTTCTCCCTGAGATCAGGAACTCGACAGGGATGTCCACTCTCACCACTGTTGTTTAACATAGCGTTGGAAGTCCTAGCATCAGCAATCAGACAATAAAAGGAAATCAAAGACATCAAAATTGGCAAAGATGAAGTCAAGCTTTCACTTTTTGCAGATGACATGATATTATATATGGAAAACATGACAGACTCCACCAAAAGTCTGCTAGAACTGATACATGAATTCAGCAAAGTCGCAGGATACAAAAATCAATGTACAGAAATCAGTTGCATTCTTATACACTAATAATGAAGCAACAGAAAGACAAATAAAGAAACTGATCCCATTCACAACTGCACCAAGAAGCATAAAATACCTAGGAATAAACCTAACCAAAGATGTAAAAGATCTGTATGCTGAAAACTATAGAAAGCTTATGAAGGACATTGAAGAAGATATAAAGAAATGGGAAAACATTCTGTGCTCATGGATTTGAAGAATAAATATCGTTAAAATGTCAATACTACCCAAAGGTATCTACACATTCAGTGCAATCCCAATCAAAATCGCACCAGCATTCTTCTCGAAGCTAGAACAAGCAATCCTAAAATTTGTATGGAACCATAAAAGACCCTGAATAGCCAAAGTAATTTTGAAGAAGAAGACCAAAGCAGGAGGCATCACAATCCCAGACTTTAGCCTCTACTACAAAGCTGTAATCATCAAGACAGCATGGTATTGGCACAAAAACAAACACATAGACCAATGGAATAGAATAGAAACCCCAGAACTAAACCCACAAAAGTATGGCCAACTAATCTTTGACAAAGCAGGAAAGAATATCCAATGGAAAAAAGACAGTCTCTTTAACAAATGATGCTGGGAGAACTGGACAACAACATGCAGAAGGATGAAACTAGATCACTTTCTTACACCATTCACAACAACAAACTCAAAATGGATAAAGGACCTGAATGTGAGACCGGAAACCATCAAAACCCTAGAGGAGAAAGCAGGAAAAAACCTCTCTGACCTCAGCCACAGCAATTTCTTACTTGACACATCCCCAAGGGCAAGGGAATTAAAAGCAAAAATGAACTACTGGGACCACATGAAGATAAAAAGCTTCTGCACAACAAAGGAAACAATCAACAAAACTAAAAGGCAACCGAGGGAATGGGAAAAGATATTTGCAAATGACATATCGGACAAAGGGCTAGTATCCAAAATCTATAAAGAGCTCACCAAACTCCACACCCAAAAAGCAAATAATCCAGTGAAGAAATGGGCAGAAAATATGAATAGACACTTCTCTAAAGAAGACATCAGGATGGCCAACAGGCACATGAAAAGATGCTCAACGTCGCTCCTCATCAGGGAAATACAAATCAAAACCACACGGGGATATTACCTCACGCCAGAGTGGCTAAAATGAACCAATCAGGAGACTATAGATCCTGGAGAGGATGTGGAGAACGGGAACCCTCTTGCACTGTTGGTGGGAATGCAAACTGGTGCAGCCACTCTGGCAAACAGTGTGGAGGTTCCTCAAAAAATTAAAAATAGACCTACCCTATGACCCAGCAATAACACTGCTAGGAATTTACCCAATGGATACAGGAGTGCTGATGCATAGGGGCACTTGTACCCCAATGTTTATAGCAGCACTCTCAACAATAGCCAAATTATGGAAAGAGCCTAAATGTCCATCAACTGATGAATGGATAAAGAAATTGTGGTTTATATACACAATGGAGTATTACGTGGCAATGAGAAAGAATGAAATATGGCCCTTAGTAGCAACATGAATGGAACTGGAGAGTGTGATGCTAAGTGAAATAAGCCATACAGAGAAAGACAGATACCGTATGTTTTCACTCTTATGTGGATCCTGAGAAACTTAACAGAAATCTACAGGGGAGGGGAAGAAAAAAAAAGAGGTTAGAGTGGAAGAGAGCCAAAGCATAAGAGACTCTTAAAAACTGAGAACAAACTGAGGGTTGATGGGGGGTGGGAGGGCTGGGGAGGGTGGGTGATGGGTATTGAGGAGGGCACCTTTTGGGATGAGCACTGGGTGTTGTATGGAAACCAATTTGACAATAAATTTCATATTAAAAAAAACCCAAAAGACCCCCAAAAAACAAATGGACTTTAAAACAAAGATTAACAAGAGACAATGGACATTATATAGTAATAAATGGGATAATCCAACAGGAAGATGAAACACTTGTTAATATTTACACACCCAACATAATAGTACCCAAATATTTAAAGCAGTTAATAACAAACACAATGGAAGTACTTGAAAGTAATACAATAATAGTAAGGGACTTTAAGACCCCACTTACATCAATGGCTAGATTATTCATACAGAAAATCAACAAGGAAACAGTGGTTTGAATGACACATTGGACCAGATGGGATTTAACAGATATATTCAGAACATTTCATCCTAAAGCAGAAGAATACACTTTCA
This sequence comes from Panthera onca, assembly GCF_046562875.1. NCBI lineage: Eukaryota > Metazoa > Chordata > Mammalia > Carnivora > Felidae > Panthera > Panthera onca. The sequence continues at coordinate 24,244,420 of NC_138355.1, forward strand.
AGTGCACAGAGGACATTCTCCAGAATAGATCACATATTAGCCTACAAGTTAAATCTCAACAAATTCAAAAAGATCAGTCATTCCATGTATCTTTTACGACCACAGCATTATGAAACTAGAAATCAGCCATAAGAAGATTTTGGAAAGAGCACAAATACATGAGGTTAAATAAAAGGCTACTAAACAAAGAATGGATCAACCAAGAAATCAAAGTGGAAATAAAAAAAATACATGGAGACAAATGAAAATGAAAATGAAAACACAATGGTCCAAAATCTTTGGGTTGCAGCAAAAGTTGTTCCAAGAGGGAAGTTTGTAACAATACAGGCCTACCTCAAGAAGGAAGACAAATCTCAAACAACCTAGCCTTACACCTAAAGAATTTAGAAAAAGAACAAAATCCAAAACCAATAGAGGGAAGGAAATAAAGATTAGAAAGAAACAAAAAAGAAACTAAAACAACAACAACAACAACAGCAACAACAAAACCCCACAATAGAACAGATCAATGAAACCAGGAGTTTGTTCTTTGAAAATATATATAGAAAAAAATTGATAAACCTTAAGCCAGACTCATCAAAGAGAGAACTAAAATAAACAAAATCACAAATGAAAGAGAAATGACTGACACCACAGAAATACAAAAGATTCAAGAGAATATTTTGAAAAATTATATGCCCACAAACCAGACAACCTAGAAAAAAAATGGATAAATTCCTAGAAACAGATAACCTTCCAAAATTGAACCAAGAAGAAGTAGAAAATTTGAACAGACCTATTAGTAGCAATGAAATTGAATCAATAATCAAAAAACTCCCCCAAAATAAAAGTCCAGGTGGCTTCATAGGTGAATTCTATCAAACATTTAAAGAAGATACCTGTTATTCCCAAATTATTCCAAAAAATAGAAAACTTCCAAATTCATTGTATGAGGACTGCATTAACCTGATACCAAAACTAGATAAAGATGCTACAAAAAAAAAAAAACAAAAAAAAAAAAAAAACCAAAAAAAACCTACAGGCCAATATCTCTGATAAACACAGATGCAAAAATCCTCAACAAAATATTAGCAAACTGAATCCAACAATATGTTAAAAAAAATCATTCACCATAATCAAGTGGGATTTATTCCTAGGATGCAAGGGTGGTTCAATATTCAGAAAATCAATCACTGTGATGCAATCATATCAATAAGAGAATGGATAAAAACCATATAATTACTTCAATAGATGGGAAAAAAAGGAATTTGCCAAAATACAACATTCATTCATGATAAAAACCCTTAATAAAGTGGGTTTAGTGGGAACATACCTCAACATAATAAAAACCATATAAGAAAAAAACCCCACAGCTAACGTTATACTCAATGGTGAAAACTGAGAGCTTTCCCCTTAATATCAGGAACAAGAAAAGGATGTCCACTCTCATTACTTTTATTCAACATAGTAGTAAAAGTCCCAGCCACAGCAATCAGACAAGAAAAAGGAATAAAAGGTCTCCAAATTGGTAAGTAAGAAGTCAAACTTTCACTATTTTCAGATGACAGGATACTATATATAGAAAGCCTGAAAGAATCCACCAAAAAAACCTACTAGAACTGATAAATGAATTCAGTAAAGTCGCAGGATACAAAAATCAATGTACCGAAATCCACTGCATCTCTATACACTAATAATGAAGCAACAGCAAGAGAAACTAATAAAATAATCCCATTTATAATTGCACCGAAAATAATAAATAATAAAATACCTAGAAATAAACTTAACCAAGGAAGTAAAAGACCTGTACTCTGCAAACTGTAACACACTGATGAAAGGAATTAAAGACACAAACAAATGGAAAAATACTCCATGCTCATTGATTGGAAGAACAAATATTATTAAAATGTCTATGCTACCCAAAGCAATCTACATATTTAATGCAATCCCTATCAAAATGCCAACAGCATTTTCTACACAACTAGAATAATGCTAAATTTGTGTGAAACCAAAAAAAACCCCCAAATAGCCAAAACAATCTTGAAAAACAAAACAAAGCTGTAGGTATCACAATTCTAGATTTTAAGATATACTACAAATCTGTAATAATCAAAACAGTATGGTACTGGTACAAAAATAGACACATACATCAGTGGAATAGGTTAGAAAGCCCAGAAACAAACCCACAACTATATGGTCAATTAATCTTCAACAAAAGAGGCAAGAATATACAGTGGGAAAAGGACAGTCTCTTCAACAAATGGTGCTGGGAAAACTGTACAGCTACAATCAAAAGAATAAAATCAGACCAGTTTCTCACACCATACACAAAAAGAAACTCAACATAGATTAAAGACCTAAATATGAGACCTGAAACCATAAAAATCCTAGAAGAGAGCACAGGTTGTAATTTCTCTGACAGCAGCTATAGCAATATTTTTCTAGATCTGTCTCCTGAGGTAAGGGAAATTAAAGCAAAATAAACTGTTAGGACTATATCAAAATAAAACCTTCTGCACAGTGAAGGAAACTATCAACAGAAATAAAGACAACCTACTGATTGGGATAAGATATTTGCAAATGACACATCCGATAACAGGTTAGTATCCAAATAAATGAAGAACTTATATGACTCAACACCTAAAAAACAAGAAATCCAATTAAAAGTGGGTGGAAGATATGAACAAACTTTTCTCCAAAGTGGATATACAGATGGCCAACAGACACATGAAGAGATGTTCATCATTCATCATCATGGAAACGAAAATCAAAACTGAAATAACACCTCAGAACTGTCAGAATGGCTAAAATAAAAAAAAAAAAACAAATCTCAAGAAACAAGTGTTGGCAAGGATGTGAAGAAAAAGGAATGCTTGTGCACTCTTGGTGGAATGCACACTGCAATATGAATTCAATAGGAGTCTTTCCATCCTTTCCATAGATAGCTATGCTTTAGACATTGTGTTTTACTTAGTCCAAGCTTTGCTATCTAGATTGTTAGCAAGCAACCTAAGCTTTTGCTTGAGCAAGCCATTACACCTTTCAGTGGAGCCAGAGGCAGTTGGGTTGTAGGGTAAGTAGAAGTTCCACATCATGCCTCTTCCTTAGCACATTTTTTAAAATGTTTATTTATTTTTGAGAAAGAGAGAGTGACAGATTGTGAGATGGGGAGGGGCAGAGAGAGGTGGAGACACAGAATCCGAAGCAGGTTCCAGGCTCTGAGCTGTCAGCACAGAGCCCAATGCAGGGCTCAAACTCATGAGCTGTGAGATCATGACCTGAGCCAAAGTCAGATGCTCAACCAACTGAGCCACCCAGGCACGCCAGTAAGAAACGATTTTAAAGATCTTTCTCTAACTGTAGGTTGTCAATGTTGCAGTTAAGATTTGGTTGGTGCGGGGAATACTCTTAGAACACCTATAATCTCAGGGCAATGCCTGTCATCTGAGATAACACACAACCCAACCAGAAGTCAAGTAGATATCACACATCCTAATGGCTGTGATTCCTTGGGCAACTGTAAAGTGAATATTCACACTTAAAGGAGGAAGTATGACATGGGTTACCCCACTTTTGTGGTTCTGCAATATCAAAAGGGAGAGTGGAAGCCACAGAAAACCCCGTTATAATAGAAGGAAAACCTGTTGCTAAGGATGTGTTGTTGGAACAGAACCAAAATACCTTTATTCTACCAGACTGTGGATACACCTACAGTACAGGTATCAATGACTGTGGCCCTGACACCTCCTTAACCAGAAGGAAACTGGACCAGAATAGTATTCTCTCTCTTACTCTAACCTATTGGAGTCAAGGGAAAGGCAAGGAACACAACATGATGGGATGTGTAAAAGCAAATCTGACAATAGAAGAAAAAAAGATGTCGTTTGTGGTCAATGGAAGATAAAGGAACTATTAAAATAACCAGAGAAATATTTCACATTGAACCTGCTAAAATCTAATAAATGTCATAAGTGTAAATGTAACAAAAGTAATCTAATAAATGCAAATTCTACATTAGAAAACTTAAGTAAAGGGGCACCTGGGTGGCTTAGTCAGTCAAGGGTCCGACTTCGGCTCGGGTCATGATCTCACGGTTTGTGGGTTTGAGAACTGCGTCTGGCTCTGCACTGACAGCCTGCTTGGGATTCTCTCCCTCTCTCTCTACTCCTCCAAACTTGCATGCGTGCACCTTCTCTCTCAAAATAAATAAATACACTTAAAAAAAAAAAAGAAAACAAAGTAAACTTAAGTAAAGCCACACTTGGAAGATGAAAGAACCTGGCAGGAACTGAAAAGAGAACAGAAACACACATTCCCTAAAATGATGATAGCCTTGAATTCTAGTGTTATGGAAATTGAACACGTACTTGATAGTGTTATGCAAACTTGCACCACCTGAAGCTTTATAAAAGTGATCTTTATTTAGAAACATATTTGTCAATAAAGTTAAACAGAGTGGTTTAAGAAAGTTAAGTTTTGGTAATTTGGCAATAGGATATGGAACCATGCTAAAGTGTTGTTATTATATGGGAACATGGTTGCTTAAACTGGCTATTAAACTACGGTGTAAAAGGATGCACGTCAAATAAAAATACTCCCAAAAGATGAATGAGTGTTTGTGATTAAGACTGTAAGTGATGTAGAATCACAAGGTGTGATGATATTTTTGTGAACTTAGATTTATACTGGCTATTAGGTCCTTAGTATTAACTAACGTGGGAAGGGTTTGGAATCATAGGGTGGATATTGCGTGTTGGTTTAATATGATTTCAAATCCATTTGTTTATGACAAACATAAAAAAAAAGTTGGTTAGAAAGTTGTTTTGATATAAGAATGAAGTAAGTGGTGTCAAGATGTTAGTTCATCTGTCCTCACCCATAAGAACTCGATAGCTCAGCTCATGAGGGGACTTGCTGGGGGCTTATTAATAAAAATGTATGAAAAAGGAACTATGGCAAGGGGCCACAAGACTGCAAATACAGAGCATTTATGAGGATGAGAAGAGAGTGCTCTGTCTGCACAAGGCTACGCTTTTCTGACATAAAATAGCTCTCTGAGGACCGTGGGGGCAATTAGCTCCTGCCTGGTAAAGACAACACTTCTACCTGCGGCGGCCAGAGCTGTGCAGTCACCCCTCAAGGATGATCATCTTGTCTCTCAACAAGCACTTAGCAATGTGCTCTAGGAACATGAGACTTGCACCTTTACACTTGGAGCTGGACTTGGAATTAGGCAGATGACAGGTACTGCCAATAGCCTGTTCCTATGACTTAACCTTGCCTTCCATTGCCCTGTTCCCAGGTCCCTGGCTACCCTGACACTAGGCATGAGCAGCTAGAACCCACCAAGTGCTCTTGGCCAGCTGGGGCCATCCAAGCCTGTGGATCTAGGATCCATCTCCAACAACTGCATTGCCTCAATGATGGAGGAAGCCCACCTTCCAAAGATTACTCTGAGGGGACCATCAAAATGAGTGACAGTCTTCACAGGTACTTACTATTTTGGGTGATCTTGGGTTTCTGCAGCAATCGAGGTTCCCAGCTGTCTCTTTTTGGGGGACACCTGGGCCAGCCTGCCCAATCCAGCCATGGTCAAGCAGTTCAGATTTCTCTAGCTCTACCTTCAGTGGAAATATGGGCATTTGCATAGGTTAAGGCTTGGAATTAGGCGGATGCCAGGTACTTCCAATAGTCCCCCAAGTTTGTGTCCCAGCCTTTCCCACCATTGCCCTGTTCCAGGTCCCTGAAGAGCCTGACCTCCAATGCTGGGCATGAGAGTTAGAACCCTACCAACTGTTCTTGGCCAACTGTGACCCTCCAAGCCTGTGGATCTAGGGTCCATCTCCAACCCTGCAGGACACTGTCCTGTTCCATGTCCCTGGTTACCTTGACCTGCACCTCCCATGTATGTGTTGTTTGTACCTTGTCAGCCAGAATTTGGTAGAGAATGCTGACAGGTCTGTGGAACTTGGGCAATGCCCATTCTTCTGAAAATTCGTAAGGTGGAGAGCTTTCTCCTTACAAATCTTTTTCAGGCAGCAGCTATAAATTGTTGACAAACTGTCTCCATTTGTACCGGTTGCCTGATGAGGTCCAGAACTTCTCCAACAATCAAGGTTCCCAGGTGTTTGTTACTAAAGGGTGCCCTGGCCATCCCACCTTGCTGCACCCTGGCAAGACAGTCCAATTAGTCTTGGTTTGCCATCAGGGGGAATAAGCCCATTTGTGTGGAATAAGACTTCAACTTAGGCATTTGCCAGGTAACCTCAATAGAGTGCTTCTGTGACTCTGTCTTTGATGCTCACTCTGTTTCAGTCCCCCAACCACCTTGTTCTGCATGGCCCGCACATGAGCAGTACATGTCACTCAGAAGCCACCCATGTGTAGACCCAGTGCTCCAAGCCTGTGGAACTCCAACCAGACACAAACCACCTCCACCACATAGCTTCCAGCATGGAGAGACCTCACCTTCGAAAAATGAATCTGAGCTGAAAGCTATAAATGGGTAATAGTCGCTCCCCATGTGGACTTGCTATCTGATGGGTCCAGGACTTCTCTAGGAAACATGGGCTCCCAGGAATTTCCCGATAGCAGATACCCTGTCTTGTTTTCTACTTCTTGGAAAAGCAGTTGTATACCCACACCACCTCCTTCAGGGGAAATATTCCATAGTGGGTCCATAGTCCTTCTGATTAGACTGATGTTTTACAAACTCAAGAGCCCACTCCTGTGCCCCACTCTCTCCTGACATTTGCCCTATTCTAGGTCCCTAACTACCCTCACCTGCATGGTCCACACATCTACAGTATGCCCCCCTTCAGGTGCTCTTGGGCAGGCCTCCAAGCTATGGAGGTAGGGTCCACTCCCGTTCCCCAAATCTGCACTCCTTCAAGGATGGAGAAAACCCAATCCTCAAAATTGCTTTGAGGCAACCACTGAATGGGCAACAGTCCAGCCCCATGTGAAATGACTGCCTCATAAAGTCCCAAGCTTCTGCTGCAATTAAGTCCCCTAGGTGTCTCTTAATGTTGGATGCCCCAGCCAGCCTGCCTGACCAAGTCTTCATAAGGCAGTCCAGAATCCTTCAGCATTATCTTCAGAGGGAATATGTACATTTGTGTAGCTTAGGGCTTGGAATGATGGCATGAACTCCCCAAAAACCCATTCCCATAACCAAGAGTCTTCCAACACTTGCTCTGTTTCAGGTCTCTACCTCAGCTGACCCACATGGCCATGCATACTCAGTACCCACCTAGTTTGCCAGCTTTGGGCAGCCATGGACCTCCAGGCCTGTGGAGAAACACCTGCATAGATAGCAGGCTCAAAGCATCTTCAGATGGAGAGCAGGCAGTGACAATCTGACAGAGTTTCCTGGTTTGTAGTGTGAATGTCTCTGGTGATCTTTTGGAGTGGCCCATAGAGCAGCAGGCATGAAAATTATATATGGGCTGCTGTGGTGATTTTCTTGAAGTTTATATAAAGTCATTCATATTCGGTTTGCAGAGCTTCAGGAAAAAGGGAAGTTTTGGTTCTCAATGATTCCAAGTCAAAAGGATGGGAGAAAATTAGAAATGTTATTTTGGAGAGTTGTAGCCATACTATGGAGGAAACTAGAATCTGGGATCTAGTCCAGTTTACAGGTAGGAAACAAAACCTCAAAGACAAAAGAACCATGATCTAATACCTACAAAGCTGTGTTACTGAGACATAATTTTTCTCTCTGAAGTCACCCTATTTTCAAAATTAGCCAGATAAAGTCTTATTTATAAAATAAGTTTAGTTTTAGTAAACTTGATCTGATTATTTGCAGCAAGAACAGCATTTGGTCATAAACACTTCTTAAAATTTTTGCTGGAACTTTTCATAGAGAAACGTCAACAGTCTCTCAAGACTAAGAAACACAGCTGTCAGTCTTTATCTGCAATACCTATAGATTCGTGTTACTCCCTCTTTTCATGGTCCTCAAAATATCCTTGGGTTCTTGCCCCTGCCAGGAAATGGCCTTTACTTACCTGGTAAGGCTTCTGGGAACCCTGTAAAGCAGGGTGTCAGGCTGTTTTCCCAGGGGCTTTATTTGGCTCCAAAAAAGCCAACCTTAGTTCCTTAAAGCTGTCTGGTCATATCTGAGTCCATGCATGTTTCTCTCAAATATGACATTCCTGTCAAAGCCTTGTTAATATAACCAGTGTATCTAATTGTATCCTGTTGCGAGAAAAGCAGATTCTTACTGAATGTATGCAATACATATATTGTCATGAAAATATAAGGATACTGTTTCTGAGTTGAATTCTGGAGGGATCAGGTAGGGAGAAAAAGATAAATGTTTCAGTTCTGCTTACAAAGGTGTAATTTACCAAGCTACTGTATAGCAGTTTAAAAATTTTTTCCTTAAATCTGGAAAAAATTTTTTTTAAAACTTAGTAATGTTTCAAACAAAAAGTCATAAAAATCTTAATCATTCTCTTCAATTTATTTTGTCCCAAGTAATTCTTGTTTTGCTTCATCCTGTTTTTCCCATTAATTCTGGAAGTTTTTACCAACTTCAGTTTTGTGATATTTAAATTATGAGACACCTATATTTTTGTCTTTTTCATGAATCTCCTTGAAGATGAAACATTTCTTCAGGAACACCTTTGCAAAAGCATCCAAATAAAATATAACTGTCTGTAAATGATACAAGACTTAGTAATGGCCATGGTTAAGGATCTGATTCAAGTTCATTACAGTGCAATTGACCAGGAAATTTGGTTATTTCTGTCACACAAAAAGAAGATAATTAGATAATTAAAATTATAAGAAATAACGTATCAGGACATACCAGATTCTTAGGAGTTTGATATACTTTCTAGAACACTTATTTCAACAACATATATTTACACAAATATAATCAAAGAAGGTTTAGCATCACTTATTTGACAATGCTTCCCATGTGATTTAACATACCCAATAGACCTAATTAGTTTAATATCTCTTTTTTAAATGAGGAGAACAAATCCTTTTAATTGTTCCAGGGACCCTTTATAAAACCTCAAAGTTAGTTTGTTGTCAAAAGACTTCATTTTAGAATTTGATTTTGGAAAGTCTATTAAAAAATATCCAAATTTGAACACTTGATTAAATCTGACCACAGAACATTATGAAACATTATTTATTTAACCAAAACGACAATAAAAGATTTCAAAGGCAAGTGCAGAAGTTTACCTAATTGTGAGCAAAACTTAGATCTTTTAATATTAAGATGACTCAGTTTTCTTAAGTAATCAAAGACCTGATGGTAAGGATACCATGAAGCATGAGAAATTATTTTGTTAAAACATAGTCTTTGTTTTCTAGGCAGATAATTTAAAAAGGTAAAAAACAAAACAAAAAACCTGTTTACAATCCTTTATCAAGAGGAACCCAATAATTTAAGAAAACTGTTCTTTTAACAAAGAGTAAACCCAATTTTCACTTTGCACCAGTGTACTTTTGAATATTAAAACTCATTTACTTAAATTTATTCCAATCTTAGCCAGCCTGACCACTCATAAAATTCCTTTGCAAAGATTCCTTTTCTAGAAATCTTTTACAACTTCCTTTTTTACACCTAGATTTTGTCCCATGTTTTCCCTCTTTTCTAACCTCTAAGACAAAATTACTTTCTTTTCCCTCAAGAAAAATGTATTTCCCATACTTTCTTCTACTGAAAACATACATCCTACTTACATATGGAGAGTTTTCCTTATTTCTAGTGGCTTTAACCTAAATATTCTTTGGAATTTTTAGCCAGTAGAAACTTTAATGTCTAATGAAATCTAAGTAGTAAGCAATTGTGAACTATTTATTATACCAGCATTTTTTTATTGGCAAATTTATGAAAACGTTTTATAAATTCTAGAAATGTTTATTCACAGTAAATCTTTTAAAGCAAAAAACATGTTTACTAACAGACCCACATTTTAGCTTTAGTTTCTTTGTAATAGGGAAACCAAAAGTGGATAAACCTATATTCAATAATTAATGTTTCATTATTTTATCTTATTTAGAAATTCTGTAGATATTCAATAAATTTAACTTATCACTTAGCAAAACTTTAAAGTTTCATGTTATCAAAAATGATTTTGGAGCTATTCTTAGGCATGTATAGAATAAAATATAGTTGTTGCTAAAAAGATTATCTATAAACTCTTATTCCACTCACTTTATCTAAAACATTTGCTCCCAACAATTATGTTTTGATCACCCACAAAAACTTCACAACACATTAAACAAAATCAGTTAGCATTCTGCTACTTTTGCTGACAAATTTTGTAATAGGGATAACATGAAGTTATTTGCTTAGTAAACCTGGGTAGGATAAAAGTATTATATTTAATGCTGATAACTCCAAAGACATGTCTATTTTCATTAAACAAGTAAACTTAAATTAGCTTTAATATCAGTTATTTTCCAGATCACATAAACCTGAGATTCATTTGGATTAAATTTCTATTTTATTTTGGAGAATTTTTTTGAAAGCCAAATTTATATAAGCACTTAATTTTCTTTAAGCCAATTAAACAGAGCTCTTTTACAAATTTATTATGGTAACACCACCTGAAGGTAGGAAAATACCATAACTCTAACATACGTGCATTCAAATACATCTAGTCAAACACAGAGATCTTATAGCTTGCTTTAAAACAATATAAAACTCACTAGTTTATAAATAACAATTGGAATAAATTAAGTATACTCGCTCAGATGGCTAAAGTCTTTTACTATTTGTGGAGAAGACTTCTAAGATTTGTATTTGCCCCCGTAAGTAATCTTAAGGAGGCTGTGCTGGAGTTTGGGTACAAGAGGCCTTTTAGCAGTTTGGTTTTTAAAAAAGTCTCTTTACTTTTTTTTCTTCTTCAGTCTCAAGTGACTGTGGGATGTGTTTACAGTTCGAAAGATTTATAACTTTAAGGGAAAGAGAAAGAATTCACGTTTGCCCTGTGTAAATCATGTAGTGAAAGTTAAAACAAGCAGATGGTGCCAGATTGTAAGAAAGAGATTTTATGTTGGAGATGGATGTTAAGCTTTGGCTTACATCTAATTTCTGTTCTTTCACATGTCAAAGGAGTCCCTAAGTATAGCCTTTATATTAGTAAAGGAATTGTTACAGGGAAAGAATGCAGGCATTGGCCTTGTCAGCTTGCTTTTCGAGCCAGCCTCACAGACGGGCATGCTCGTGATTCTTGTCAATCTGGCAGGTGTTTAGACAAACTCTGCTGTGGGTCTCATATGTAAAAACTGAATGAAACTTTACTTTTCTTATTAATAGCCTTTCTATTAATAAGACAATTGAGCACTCTATGAAGAATTCCTTTTTTCTTTCAAATTTGGCCAATTTAAAGGATCTATCATCTATCTGGCCACCGACAGATGGAATCCTACTAAGGAAAAGGCCTTAATCACACGGGTAGTAAGGATGTGTGGCGACAACAGTATCTCCAGTTTCCTATGAAAATATGCAGCGTCTCTAGTCACAGACCTGCTAATCTGTGACACCAGGCAGGCACTGCTACAACGGGACTTTTCCAGCACTAACAAGCAATGAGGGGTAAGGTGACAAAGGTCCCTCATGGCTGGGACTTCTTATAACAAACATGTCTGGCATGAGCTGGCATGTCTGGACAAAGAGAGTGCTGCTAGTAAGTGCACATCTTGCAACCCCAGTCTCTTTGACCAACGTCCACCCAGGTAATTGTACCCTGTGGCTGGTGAAGACCAGAGAACATTCTCCCTGGTAATAAAGCCAAGCTCTGAGGACACAGAACAAGATTAAAGGAAAACCTCATCAAGATTGTACATAGAGGACCCACAGCAAAGTTTGTTTAAACAGACACTAGTCTGATGAGAACCTTGAAATCATCAGTCTGTGAGGCTGGCTGGAACAGCAGGCTAACGAGGCCTATGTCTGCGTTTCCTCCCTATGGTAATTCCTTTTTATGACAAATGACACAAAAGACAAAGAAAAACAGTGACGGTCTCTGGGAAGAAATGAATCATTCAGAGCAAGAGTACTTTACCAAATTTATAAGAGTTGCCAAGCCCAAGGAACTGGTTCCATGAATATTTTCTTCTGATGATCTAAATTTAGAAAGAGAAAAAGGACTCTCCATACTCTTTCTCCATGAGATTCTTCAGGCAGAGAGCTGGTGGGGATGGGGATTGGGTGAGTACTGACATAGTAAAGATTCCTACCTTCTTCTGGTTTTTGGAAGATGTCCCAGGGTCTCTCAGCTGCAGCAGTGTCCAGCCAGAGAAGTTTATTTTGCGGACTACAGCAACTTTTGGAGAGGAGAAATATTTCTCTACCTTTCAAGGTTCTTCTAGCTAGTCTAAGAATTAAATTGACAGGAGACAGATTAACAGGAGAAAAAACAAATTTCATTAGCTGTGGACAGAGGTCCAATATTTAAATTGAGACCCAAAGAAACAACAAAGACTGGCAGCTTTTATACTTTTTAGATAAAGAAATAAGAAATCTTTGAGAAATGGGCTGTAGAAAAAGTAGAATTGACAGCAGAAAGATAGTAATGAAACTTACATGTGGGAACTTGAATTAGTAAGGAATTCTAAACAGAATTTGGGCTGGAGTAGTAAATTACTAAAAGTAAAAAGGTATATATATATATACATATACCTTATATATACACATATATACACATATATATATGCACACACACATACATACACATACACACATATACACACACATACTTCTTCAGCCACGAATTACCTGTCTGCTGAGGAATGTCATCAAAACGACATGACCACTGATTGACCTATAGGCTGGACTGGGCTCTTGGAGGCTCCTCACCCCCCTCTTCTGTCCTTGGAATGTGGGTTACACTTGCCTTTCCTGTTCCCAGAGGCTGCTCCAAGACAAAGCCTTGAGATAGTGATGTGTTGAGAAGACCTGTACTGTATATATGACTGAACCCAGTTAAGGCCTCCTTATAAACTTTTAAGACTGGCAGGCAGGTGGGAGGACCCTTTCCTCTTGCTGCTACCCAAGACACGCCTCTATATAACTTTTCTTTGCTTATTAAAACTGCCACCTACCTAGAGTTGCCTGCTTCTTTCTGTGATCTTTACCTGTCCTCTGTGTATGGGGGCTGGTTTTAAAATGATAACTGAGAAACCCTTAGGAGGGTTACAAATCAACACGGTCTCTGATGATAAGGGGGTCTCTTTGCTTTCTAGTACAGGAGGGTACCACTGACATGGGTGATTTGTTTCCTGCTTTCAGGAGACAAAGGGGAATCTGGGTGTCCTTATTCCACTGGCTGTTTCTGAAGTAACTTTAATTCAAAATAGCAAGTACACCAAAGTGGCATATCTTGGGGTAGCCTGCTCTTGGTCCCCATGTGTACATTAGTGTAGGTTCGAGTTTGGAAAAAGGCAGATGCTGTTGTCCCCCCAACAAATCACTCTGGGGACCTAGATTCTCTGGACATGGCCCACTTCAGGTCCCTGCTTTCCCAGACCTGCAACGGCCCATACATGGGCAGTATGCACCCCATCAGCCATCCTTGGATGGCTGGATACCCTAGTGCTATGGAGCTCAGATGAGTCTCCAACCAAATACATAGCCTCCAGTGCAGAGGGAGTCCAATCTCCCCAACATCATTGTGAAATAACAGCTTTAAACTTGCAACAACCAGTCCCCATTTGGACTGGCTGACTGCAAGGGTCCCGAGTTTACCCGTAACCAAGGCTCCCAGATGTCTGTTAGTAATGAATACTCTGACCAGCCCGCTGGATCCAGCCCTGGTGAGACAGCCCAGACTTCTCTGTCTTCAGGGTGAATATGCACATTTGTAGAGATTAATGCTTGGAATTAGGCAGATGCCAATCAGTATCCCCAAGAGCCCCATCCTGTGACCCATCCTTGCCCAACATTGCCCTGCTTGTGTGTGCCTGGCTACCCAGACTTGTGAGGCTTGCACATGTGCAGTGAGAACCTGTAAACCATCCTTGAAAAGATGGACTCCCCAAAGCTTAGAAACTCTGGCCACAGGTATAACCTGCAGCGTGGAGGAAGCCCACCTTCCAAAAATCCCTCTGAGGTGGCAGCTGCAAATGGGCAACAATCCCCATGTGGATTTGCTTTTGCTGGGTTCTGGGCTTCTTTAGGAACCTGGACTCCTACGTGGCTTCTAATGGAGGATACGGTTTCCTGTCCACTTGGCCCAAGGCATGTAAAATACCTCCAGCTCTCTCTTTAGGGTGCCCACTCCACAATGGGTAGTTTGGCCTTGCAATCTGTCTGGCATTTTGCACTGCTAAGGGGCCACTCCTATGAACCAGCCTCTTGCAACACTTGCCTCTTTCAAGGACCTGGCTGGCCTGACTGGGACAGTTTGCACAAGCCATATATATCCGGTCATCTGCCCTTGGTAGCCAGGCCCCTTCAGGCCTGTGGAACTAGAGCCAAACTAGTACCCCCTTGGGGTGCCTGGGTGGATCCAACTTTGGTTCAGGTCATGATCTCGATGTTCATGAGTTCAAGCCCCAGTGCTGGGTTCTGTGCTGCTAGCTCAGAGCCTGGAGCCTGCTTAGGATTCTGTGTCTCCCTCTCTCTCTGCCCCTCGCCTGCTTGTGCTCTCTTTCTCTCTCTCAGAAATAAACATTAAAAAAAAAAGTACCACCTTGTCTCAAGGGTAGAGAGTGCCCACCCCTCCAAAAATCACTCCGAAGCATCAGCTGAAGTTGGCGACAGTCTGTCTCCCTCTCTGCTGGGGTCCCAGACTTCAGCAGCGATCAAGGCTCCCAGTGAAACTCTGGCCTGGCCCCAAACACCTACATAGCCTCAGGCATGGAGGGATCACACCTGCTGAATAGAGTCCTGAACCAACAGGTACAAATGGGTCTTTAGGTGGGCTTGCTGCCTAATGGGGTACATCCCTAGGAACTAGGATTGCTAGGTGTTGCTAAATGAAGGATAGCCTATCCTATAAAACCAGCCCTCCCTGAAAGGCAGGGCATTCAGGGCCCTCTGGGTGTGTGGATCGGGGTCAGTCTGGAGTCAACTGCATAACCTCCAGTGCAATAGCCCCCCCCCCTCCACCCCACATCTTTGTGAGGTGGCTGCTTTAACCTGGCAACAGTCCAGTCTATTTGGACCAACTGCCTAATGGGGCCCCGGACTTACCCATAATCTGGGCTCTCAGATGTCTCAGTGTGGGATATCCCAGCAGCCTGGTCATCCCTGTCTTAGCCGGGGAGTCCTTACACCTCCAGCTTTACTTTCAGGGAGACTATGCACATTTGTGTGGATTACGGCTTGGAATTAGGCAGATGCCTTATATCCCCTGTCAGCCTGCTCCTGGGACCAGGCCTCCCCAGACACTTTACTTGTAACAGGTCCCTAGCTCGTCTGACCTTTGCCGCATGCACTTGAGTTAAGTAGGCACTTGCCGGCCGGCCTTGGGCAGCTGGGATCCTTCAGGCCTGTGTGTGGAGTTCTTTCCTGTTCCCAAACGCCCGCATAGCCTTTTGGGCATATGGAGTCCACCCCCGAAAATCCTTCTGTGGAAGTACCTTTAGAATAGTGATAGTCCCAATTTGGACCGGCTTCCATAGCAATCAAGGCTCCTAGATAGGTCTTACTGAAGGATAGATACCCCAGCCAGTCTGCTGAGCCAGATGATGGCAAGGCAGTGCAGTTTCCTCTGGCTCTGCTTCAGAGGGAATATGTGCATTTTCGGAGGATGATGCTTGGAATAAAGTAGATGCCAGGTACCCCAAAGAACTCGCTCCTGTGATCAGGCCTCTCCCTACAGCTGTCTTCTTCCAGATCCCCCGCGACAACCCGCACCAGCGCAGCCCGCACATGCGCATTCCTCACCTCGTCCTCCGGCTTTGGCCTGTAGAGGGCACTCCAGGCTCGCGCAGCTGGGGAGGACGCTCAACCACCTGAAAGTAATCAGAGTGGAAGGAGCTCGCGCCGGTGAAGCTTATTCGAGGCCCCAATTGAAACAAGATGGTTAGTTCCCGTGTGGACTGGCTGCCTGATGGGGTTCTGGGCTTACCAGCAATCAGGTCTCCCATGTGTCTGTCAGTGAAGGATACCCTGGCTGGGGAGTCCAGACTCCTGCAGATTTACCTTCGGGAAGAACATGCACATTTGTGCAGGGCAGGGCTTGGAACTGGGCAGATGCTGGTAGCCCCAGTAGCGCCCAGTCTTGTGCCCCAGCCTCCCTGTACAGCTGCTCTGTTGCAGGTTCCTTGCTTTCCTGACCCGCACCGCCACGCATGGGCAGTCTGTA
Source organism: Panthera onca (assembly GCF_046562875.1). Lineage (NCBI taxonomy): Eukaryota > Metazoa > Chordata > Mammalia > Carnivora > Felidae > Panthera > Panthera onca. The sequence goes on from NC_138355.1 coordinate 24,260,682, forward strand.
CTGTCTTCATCTGGGCTTTGGCTGCCTGCACTCTTCCAGCTGTTTGGGTTTAGGCCAGTCCCCAAAACCTTCATAGCTTTCAAGCTGGAGAGTGCCCTGCCCACCCCCCCAAGTCATTTCAAGACAGCTGCTTGAACTGGCCTCCGACAGTTCCCATTTGGACTGGCTGCCTGAAGTGGGCCTGGGCTTCCCCAGCAAGCAAGCCTCCCAGGTGTCCCCGGTTGGTGGATCCCAGGGTAGACCTCCTGGCCCACCCCTGACAAGGTAGTTGAGGAACTTCAAGTTCTGCATGTATGGGGGATATTTTCCATGTGGTAGTTAGAGGTTTCAAGTACATATATGCCTTGTCTCCAAGAACCCCTTCAGAGACCCAGCCTCTCCTTGTGCCCTTGTGGGTCCCTTGTACCCTGAACTGCCCTGCACTAGTGTGCAGTTTGTCCCCTTCAGTCAGGCTTGTATAGTGGAGCCGGTCCCATGTGACCTGCATAGGCCAGTGTGGAGGGATCCCACCCCTGAAAATTACTGTGAGGCAAAAGCTGCACATTAGTGACAGTCACTCCTTATGTGGACTCGCGGCCTGAAGAGGTTCTGGATTTTTCCAGCAACCGATTCTCCCAGGCTTCTCTTATTAGGTGGTACCCGGGCCAGTCTGCCTGGCTCCATCCTGACAAGGCAAGCCAGTAACCTCCAGTCCTGCCTCCAGAGGGAATGTGTACATTTGTGTAGATCAGTGCTTGAAAAGAGGCAGACGCCTCAGGTCTCCAAGATCCCCATCCTGTGACCCAGCTTCTAAAGACTAGTGACCTGGTTTGGGTTTTTGGTTTCCCTGAACTATGTTGCAAACATACGTGTAGTTCACACCCAATCAGCCGGTCTGAGTTCAGCTTGGGCCTCCCAGGTTTGTAGAGTTGGGGCCTGGCCCTGACAACCTACACAGGCTCTAGCACCCAGGGGACCCACACCCCCAAATCACCCTGAGGCAGCAGCTACACATGAGCAACAGTGAGTCCCCATTTGGACTTGCCTGATAGAGTCCTAGGCTTTTCAGCTACCATGGCGTCCACATAGGCTTTATTAGAGGATTTCCCACCCAGTCTGCCTGGCCACACCCTTGCCAAGCAATCCAGTGTTCTTGAGCTCTGCCAGCATGGAATATGGGTATTTGTGTAGGTTAGGTCTTGGAACTGGGCATATGCCTTGGTCTCCCAAGGTCCTGCTCCTGTGACTTGGTCATTCCTGTCCCTTGCTCTGGCTTTCCTGATCCAAGTCCCTGGCTACCCTGAACTGTTGTGCATGTGCGTTATGCTTCCTTTTACCAGATTGTGGGGTTCCTGTGATGGGCCTCAACTCCCTACATAGCCTATAGGGTGGAGGGATCCCCTTCCCCAAATATCTCTATGAGGATTCCAACAGCGTATTCCTGCCTGATGGGGTCCCGGGATTTGCCCACAACCAGCACTCCCACGTGTTTCTTGTTAGAGTACTTAGTCTCTCCTTCCCGCCCCCTGCCCCCCTGCAAGACAGAATTGCCTTGATCTGTTCCTTCAGGGAGAATATTCCCCAGTTACTGGGCTTGCAATTAGGTATATGTCTTGTCCCCTAAGAGCTGTTCCTTTGAACTGGCCTCTCCAGACTTAGACTCTCTCCCAGATCTGAGTACCCTGAAGTGCCCTTGCAGGTGCTGTGCATTCTGTCCCTCTTTAGATGCAGTAGGCAGCGTGGACCCTCCCGGGCCTGTGTAACTAGGGCTCAGACCCAACCACCCACATTGAATCTAATGTTGAGGGAGCTCACACCTGGAAGATTCTGAGGCAGCGCCTCACATCTGGTCCCATTAGGGTCCCATTAGGTCCCATGTGGACTTGCTGCCTTCCACGAACCAGGGCTCCCAGGTGTCTCTCATTGCAGTTCTCCCTCACCCCCGGCCCCACCGACTGAGGTTTTAAGTGCCAAGATATGTGTGTTCAGAGTGATAAGGTCCTTTGTGTAGGTGCAGGCTTGGACACTGGGAGAAGCCTGTTCTCCCACAAGAATCCGTGACAGTGACAAAGACTATTAGGTTTACTTGTTTATACCCTCCATATACTCAGATTATTCCATGGAAACAGATTGAGGCTAGAATCCCCCTTTCTTTCCTGCCCCAAACATGTCACTAATTTAAAACACTCTTGTCAAACTCGTCTCAAAAAGCATTAAAAATTGTGTGCCAGGTCCTTTTCCAGGAGCATAGGGAATGTATCCACATCAAAGTTGTAATTCCAGTATTATAATGCAAATGAGAACATAGAATTGAATTCCTCAGTTGGCCTCAAGAAGTGAGGAAAGTACCCAACAGAGGAGGTGATGTTTCTAGGACTCCCAATGAAGATAATGTTTTCATGGGGAAGGCATTGCTGATGGAGTGACCAGTAAATATAAAGGCGGGGTGTGTGGGGGGGGCTGTGAGATAGAATGAAGCAGACTGGTGAACGGAATGCAGATTGCGAGAGGCATAGGGGTGTGATGGGAGAGAGAGGGGAAAGGAAGGCTAAAGATGTAGGTGGAAACCAGACAGCCCCAAGCTCTAGGTGTCTCTGTAGTGTTGTGACTGCTTTCCTGGACTGAATGAGGAAGCGTTGAAAAGGTTTCAACGGGAGGATGACAATCACATTTGCATTTTGGAAAGGAGGCTCTGATAGCAGTATGAAGGCTGGATTGGGGGGCTGATGAAACTTGCTTCGGGGACACTTGTAAGGACACTGAGCCACTAGACTCCTGTGCTCTAGTCAACAGAGGGTATATTCCAATGTGTCTCCTATCAGAGACTTTTCCCTTTTTTCTGTTTTTGTTTAAAATAAATATATGATTGTTCTATTAACCTTATTCTCCTAGAGCTGATTAATGTTACCACTGTTTCCTTTGATGCTTTACAGGGCTTAGTATAGCACTTGGCCTTAGTGAGCATGACATAAATGCTAATACTTAAGACAGAAATTAATGAAACAAGAGGTTGGCTGATGAAAATCAGAAACTGGGCCTGGGATGGGTTTGCTGTTTCTTTGGTGGAAACAGAACATAAGGTTGATCTAAAGGCACAGGGGTGGGAGCATAGAGGGTCATGCTTAACTCTGCAAAGGTGACTTTGAGGCTTCACTGAAAAGAATATTTCCACTGGATCTAGAAGAACAATCCAGAAGAAAAAAGTTGTCCAAAGGAATTGTTAATGAGAAAAATGCAATTAAGGATCGGAGTATGAGAAAGCACACGCGAAGTTCATTCAGCTGGAGCAGGCCAAGAGTGGTCAGAAATCAGCCTAGAAGTTTGTGTGGATATGAAGAGCTTCATAAGCCATGCTACATTTAGCTTCTTTTTTCAATAATATTTTTAATATCTAGTCATTATATTTACTATCTGCTTTGCATCTTCACTCAGTGTAGTGTGGGGGAACAGAGGAAATTAGCTCAGGCTAAAACGGAGAAAGGGAAGGTTATTAAAAGTCACTTTGTTAAAGTACGGACAATAACTTACATGGTGGGGTTCAGCACACATGGTAATGGTTAGAACTCTGCCTAAAATCTCTCCTTCCAGCCAGGTATCTGGTCTATGAAATTTTTTATTTTTTTATTTAAAAAAAATTTTTTTAATGTTTGTTTATTTTTGAGACAGAAGGAGACAGAGCGTGAGTGGGGGAGGGGCAGAGAGAGAGGGAGACACAGAATCCGAAACAGGCTCCAGGCTGTCAGCACAGAGCCTGATGCGGGGCTCGAACCCATGAACCGTGAGATCATGACCTGAGCCAAAGTCGGACGCTTGACTGACTGAGCCACCCAGGCGCCCCTGATCTATGAAATTTCTCTTCAGAGATGAACAAACATCCTGATTAAAGTGCCAACAGAGCTACAGCTTTATATACTCCGAGTTGGAAAGAGGCATGAGTCCACCTAAACTGTCCCCCACTGCACCTAGCAAATGAATCTCTTGAACTCATGTTCTGTGAATAGGTGGATAACTCCAGTGACAAGGAATTTATTCACTTCATGATTGTATTCCATTCCGTAACTGGTAGAAACTTTCCCCCTATTTACAGCTGCACAGTATTTAATTCCTCTTCCACAAGAAACCTGGTAGTGGTTTTCAATTCCTGCCAATTCTAATCAATGGGTATGAATGACCTGGGGCGGTACCCAGCAGGAATCTACAACTTTGTCCAGATTCATCAGGAAGAAAGATGGTTCAATGGCTAGGTCAGTTAAGTATTCTGGAAGGGAGAGTGGCAACATATAGGATATATATTTTCATTCCAGACTGAGATATTTGAAGCCAATAGCTTTAAACAGCTCTACCGCCTGTGCGTTAAGTGGTTCCCGAATTAACACCTAGTATATAGAAGAATCTGAATAAATGTCTTATCAGTGGATTCAAGACACTGTTTCTAGTCACACCCCCACCCCTGCTCTCAAGTCATTTTTCCTTAGATATTCTAGACAATGTCTACCCTAAAACCTTGATGTCATACTTCTTTTCCACTGCATTATTGGTTTATTGGATTCTAGTATAGGGTTCTCCATTCATGACCATTAAATTTCATCTAATTAGATTTAACTTGTTGCAACATATAAAGAAAATTACTTGTCAAAATATTCTAAGGGTTTAGAGTTCATGAACTTAATACAGGTCAGTGGGTTGATGCCAAAACAAATCCTAAAGTGATATTAAGATGTATAGAGGGATACGGAATCGACAAGGAGGTATTAAGCTTGCTCCAGTAGAGAAATACTTGTCCCTAAATCCTACTTGGAATTCTACTTACCTTTTAAGAATTAATCTAAATGCCAGTTCTCCATGAAAGTTTCCCTAATTAGCCCCTTAATTTTTTTTAACATTCATTTTTGAGACAGAGAGAGACAGAGCATGAGTGGGGGAGGGGCAGAGAGAGAGGGAGACACAGAATCCAAAGCAGGCTCCAGTCTCTGAGCTATTAGTACAGAGCCCAATGTGGGGCTCAAACTCACAGACCATGAGATCATGACCCAAGCTGAAGTCGGACACTTAACTGAGCCACCCAGGTGTCCCCCCTAATTAACCTGTTTTTAATGAATCACCCTCACAGCAATTTGTATAAACATAATTTTTGGCATTTGTCATCTTATAGGTGTTCTTTTCTTTTACTAGTTTGTAACCTCTAAAACAATCCAGTCTTATGCATTTTGGTATCTGCCTTAGGTCAGGTTCTCTAGGGAGAGAGACTGAGATGAAGGTTCTTACATAAGTAATTTAACTTATTTTTTCAAATTTTTAGTTGGTATTTTTGAGAGAGATAGCGTGCATGAGCGGGGGAGGGGCAGAGAGAGGGAGAGAGAGAATTCTAAGCAGGCTCATGCTGTCAGCGCAGTCTGACTCGGGGCTGGAACTCACAAACCCTGAGATCATGACCTGAGCCAAAATCAAGAGTTGAACAGTTACCCAACTGTGCTACCTAAGTGCCCCATGTAAGTAATATGTTGAAGGAGTACTCTTAGACAAACAATAAAGGAGAGAAGCTACACAAAAAGTGGGTTTAACTGTACTCTTACCTCAGCCTGATCCTTGGGAGAACTTTGGTCAGGAAAAGCATCAATCAGCCCATCATGAGATAAGGCAGCCCTTTGTAGCCCTACATCAATTAGTCATTGGTTGCAGGCTTCCTCCAGGAGGAAGTCCTAACAGCGCCAGCATATCTCCTCAGCTGAAGGCAATGCTCAGGAGAAGGCTGCAGGGATGGGCTTTTAGAAGCCAATACTCACAGCAGCTGGAGGAAGGGGGCCCCCGACCAGGCAACGGGGATCTGGCCAACCACCAACAGTTCCTGCTATAGTTTCTCTCCAGAACCAAGCATGGCATCTTACACATACTGGGACATAATAAATGTCTGCTGAACTGCACTTTTCAAAGTGTTCAACCAGAAGAACCACTTTTCTATTCAACAAAACTTTTCTTACTATTGCTTATTTTGCTTTGGTGTTTATGCAGCCATTGGTGGCCCTAATTGGATTTATCATTTTGGTATTAAAGTAATGGAAGAAATACAAAAATCATTAGGATGTCATAAAGCTCTATTCCTTAAAATATTCAGCAAAAGCTGGGGCACCTGGGTGGCTCAGTTGGTTAAGCGTCCGACCTCAGCTCAGGTCATGATCTCATGGTTTGTGAATTCGAGCCCCGTGTCAGACTCTGTGCTGACAGCTCAGAGCCTGGAGCCTGCTTCAGATTCTGTATCTACCTCTCTCTCTGCACCTCCCCCACTGGCATTGTCTCTCAAAAATAAGTAAACATTAAAAGAATATTCAGTGAAAGCAATTTCATAGAATTTTTAGCCTATGATTTATTTTGCTGGCCTTTATTCAATATAGATAAGTAGAATTTGCATACATCAGCTGTAAGAAGAGTTAAAAGAAGAAAATGTGGATATGAAAAGGAATCCACTCATGTAAAACCTCCTTAATTATTTGAGAATCTTCTGAGAGCCTACTGCCAAAGCTTTAAGAACTTTTAACAGTTTGAAATAGTGCAAACGAGGGGCACCTGGGTGTCTCAGTTGGTTTGAGTGTGTGACTCTTGATTTTGGCTCAGGTCATGATCCCAGGGTTGTGGGAACAAGCCCTGGTTCAGGCTCCACACCGAGCATGGCGCCTACCTGAAGTTCTCTCTCTCTCCCTCTGTCACTCTACCCCCCACCCCTGCTCACACACACTCCCCCTCTCTCTCAAATTAAAGCAAAACAAAAAACAAAACAGTGTCAAGCTTACAGACAAGTTGCAGGTAGAATTTGAAGAGAATATTTTTTTCTTTTGTGAGCCATTTGCAAGTAACTTGCCAACATAATATCACCCTGAGAATTTTAATGTGTAATTACTACAAATAAGGATAATCTGCTATATAATCACAATACAACAATCAGAACCAGGATATTAACATTGATACCAACAATTTTCCTGATGACATCCTTTATAACAGTAAGAATCCAGGTGGGAATCACACACTGTCTTCAACTGTCAGTCATGTTTCTTTAGTTTTCCTTAGTTCAGAACCATTCTTTAGTTTTTCCTTGATTTTTCTGACCATAATAATTTTGATGATTACAGGCAATTATGCTTGGAGTTTCCCTCAGTTTGGGCTTGCCCACTATTTACTCATGAACAGACTGAGGTGATGTCTCTGTGGGACTATCACAGGAGAATGCTGCACCATTCCCATTGCATCCTGTCAGGTGTGCAGGATTTCAATATGTCCAATTGCTGATGATAATTTTGATTATTCTGCCAGATTTTTCCATTATAAAGTTACTTTCCCACTTTGTAATTAATAAACATTGAGATGATTTATTATTTATCAACATATTTATTCATCAAGATACAGTAATGGTTTCCTATATTATTCGATGGGATTATGATCTGTTGCATAGCCAACAGATTATGATCTATTATCATTATTTATTTTAATGCTCAATTTTCCCAAAGGGAGTCAGTCAAACTGGATTCTGTGTCTTTTGGACATGTTCCTATTATTCCTTGAGCACTTCCTTGCTTTCTGGCAAAATAAAATGGTCTAAGATTATTTTATACTTTTCTTGTCCCAGCCCTGAAATCAGCCACTTCTCCAAAAAGCCTAGGTTTCTTTTTGTAAATAATGAGATTTAAAGGCCAAAATTGAGTGATGTCATCAAAAGGGCAACACAGGATGCTCCTGACTTTTCTTCCCCTCACAAGAAGGACAATTAACAATTATTCAAGAACAAGACACCACTGAGAATCCTAGAACATAGGAGTAGTGCTAAAGTACCCCCTGCCCCTGCACCACAGAGACCGAGACAGATCACATTAGAAGGGTAGGGGAGGCAGCTACACATTGACTGAATTGCCTCTTCCACAGACCAGTGCAGCACTATGCAGAGAGGTCTTTCCTGAGCCTCTCTGGTTCCTCCAGTGGGGAAAGAGAACCTAGGGAGACAACCAGCCACAGCTCTCCCTGCCAACCCCCAGCACTGTGGGTTGCTTTGCAGGAGCCCCTTCTCTGACTTCACACCACAGGGATTATACGGGAATCTGAGGGGCCAAGACAGAATAGAATGACATATTCAAATACCGAAAGAGAGTAACTGTTAACCAAGAGTTTTATACCCAGTGAAGCTGTCCTTCAGAAACAAAAGAGGGATACAGACTTTCCCAAACAAAAGCTGAGGGAGTTTATTACCACCATACCTGCCTTACAAGAAATGCTAAAGGGAGGTGTTTGAGTAGGAGGAAAAGCATACTAATTAACATCATAAAAACATTAAAAAAGAAGTATAAATCTCATTGGTAATGGTAAATATATTGTCATAGTTAGATTGTACAAAATGGTAATACTATAGTGCATAATTCATTTAAGACTCTAGTTTGTAAGTTAAAAAAATAAAAATAAATAACAATATTAGTAAAAATAACCATTACTACAACATAATATTTAAAAAAATGTAAATTGTAACAAAAATAACCTAAAATGTGAGGGACAGAAGTAAAGGTGCAAAGTTGGTGAATTCTATTGAAGTTAAGTGGTATCAGTTTAAAATAGGGTGTTACCAGTTTACACTATTTTATATAAGACTCATGATAATCACAAAGGAGAATCCTATAGTAACTGCATGCCTACAAAACCACAAATAACAAGTCAAAGTACACCAATACCAAAGACATCAAAACACACAAAAAAGGTGGTGGCAGGACAAGAAACAAGGATCAGTGGATCTACAAAACAACCAGAAAATAACTACTAAAATGGCAATAGTAAGTCCTTATCTATCAATAGTAACTTTAAACATAAACTGATTAAATTCTCCAATCAAAAGACAAAGAGTGGCTGAAAGAATTTTAAAAAAATCCACTAATATGCTGACTATAAGAAACTCAAATTAGCCTTAAAGATCAAGACAGACAGAATGAACAGATGGAAAAAGAAATTTCAAGCAATGGTAACAACAACAACAACAACAACATCAGGGTAGCTATGTCAGACAAAATAGACTTTAAACTAAAAAGGTAAAAAGAGACAAGGTGATTATATAATGAAAAAAGGGTCAATATATCAAAAAGACATTACATTTTCCAGGATAGACCATACATTAGGCCATAAAACAAGTCTTTGCAAATTCAAGAAGATTGAAATCATACCAGGTATCTTCTCTGACTACAATGGCATGAAACTAGAAATCAACAACCAGAAGAAAACTAGAAATGCACGAACACATGGAAATTAAACAACATTCTAATGAAAACCAATGGATCCAAGATGTAATTAAAGGGGGAAATTAAAAAAAAAAAAAAGATTGAGGCAAATGAAAATGGAAACAACACACCAGAATTTGAACCGCAGCAAAAACAGTTCTAAGAAGAAAGTTTGCAGCAATAAACACACTAAGAAACAAAAAAGATCTCAAATAAACAGCCTAACTCTACTCCTCAAGGAACTAGAAAAAGAACAGCAAAGTGAACCCAAAGTTAGCAGAAGAAAGGAAATGATAAAGATTAGAGCAGACATAAATGAAATGTAGAACAGAAAACAATTAAAAAAGATTAAACAAACTATTAAGTTGGTTCTTTGAGACAATAAACAAAATTGACAAGCTTTTAGCTAGACCAACTAAGGAAAAAAAAGCCCAAATCACCAAAATTACAAATGAAAAAGGAGACATTACAAATGATAACATAGAAATTCAAAAGATCATAAGAGGCTACTATGAACAACTATATGCCAATAAACTGGACATCCTAGAAAGAGTGGAAAAATTATTAGAAACATACAACTTATCAAGACTGAATCAGGAAGAAATAGAAAATCTGAATAGACCAATTACTAGTAAGGAGATGGAATAGGTAATCCAAAATCCCCCAATGAAGAAAAGCCCAGGGCCATATGGCATCACTGGTGAATTTTACCAAACATCAAAGAAGGATTAACACCAATCCTTCTCAAACTCTTTCAAAAAATCAAAGAGGAGGGAACACCCCCAAACTCTTTTTATGAGGCCAGTACTATTTTGATACCAAACCAGAAAAGAACACTAGTAGAAAAGAAAACTACAGGCTGATCAAAAAAATATCCTGCTGAATATAAATACAAAAGTTTTCAATCAAATCCTAGCAAACTAAACTTAACAGCACATACAAAGGATCATTCACCATGATCAAGTGGGATTTACCCCTGAGACGCAAAGATGGTTGAACATATGCAAATCAATCAATGTGATGCATCACATTAACAGAATGAAAGAAAAGAAACATACGATCATCTCAATAGACACAGAAAAAGCATTTGACAAACTAAACATTTATTCATGATAAAAATTCTTAGCAAATTAGGCATAATTAGGAACATATATTAACATAGTAAAGGCCATATATGACAAACTCACAGCTAACATACTCAGTGGTAAAAGGTTGAAAGCTTTTCCTCTAAGAACAGGAACAAGACAAGTGTGTCTACTCTTATCACTGCTATGCAATATAGTACTAGAAGTTGTAGCTAGAGCAATCAAGCAAGAAAAATAAATAAAAGGTAGCAGAATTGGAAAGGAAAAAGTAAAATTGTCTCTTTGCAGATGACATTTTATATACAGAAAATCCTAAAGACTCAACCAAGAAAAAAAAGCTCTAATCAATGAATTCCATTGCAGTGTACAAAATAAAGTTTCAGAGGGGCGCCTGGGTGGCTCAGTTGGTTAACATCTGACTTCGGCTCAGGTCATAATCTCACGGTTTGTGGGTTCAAGCCCTGCGTCAGGCTCTGTGCTGACAGCTCAGAGCCTGGAGGCTGCTTTGGATTCTGTGTCTCCTTCTCTCTCTGCCCCTCCCCCACTCACTTGCTCTCTCTCTCTCTCTCTCTCTCTCTCTCAAAAATAAACATTAAAAAACTAAAAAAAAAATAAAGTTTCAGAATACAAAATTAACACACAAAAATCAGTAGCATTTCTATACACTAACAACACATTTTCTTAAAAAGAAATAAATTGATCCCATTACAGTAGTATCAAAAACAATAAAATACTTAGAAGTAAACTAAGGAGGTAAAAAAATGTCTACTCTGAAAACCAGAAGACACTGATGTAAAAAAAAAAAAATCTAAATAAATAGAAAGACATCCTGTGTTGATATTGTTAAAATGTCAATACTACCAGATTCTATAGTTTCAGTACAATCCCTATCAAGATTCTAGTAGTGTTTATACAGAAGTAGAAAACACACTCCTAAAATTTATATGGAAGCACAGAAGACCCTGAATAGCCAAAGAAATCCAAAGAACTAAGCGGGAGGCATCACACATCCTGACCTCAAGCTACCCTATAAAGCTATAGTCCTCAAAACAGTATGGTACTGGCATAAAAACCGACAAAGAGACCAATGGAACAGAACCGAGAGCCCAGAAATCAACCCAACCATATATAATCAATTAGCATTTGACAAGGAAGCCAAGAATACTCAATGGAGAAAAGACAGTCTCTTCAATAAATGGTGCTAATAATTGGACATTCATTCTTCCTTCTTTGAATTACCTTTCTTTACGTTCTCTATTCATTTGTCTTTTTTCGATCACCTTTTATTCACATTCATACGTGTGAGGAAAGATAAAGAAACAATAACAAAGAAGAAGGGAACATTCTTTCCTTGGCTGATTTATGCATACAAGAAACTGGTGCCCAGTACACATCATCAGACATGCTGCAGCATCTGGGGATACAGCAGTGGACAAAAGTGACAAAAGTCCCCACCCTCAAGGACCTTACATTCCAGTGGAGATGACTGACAATAACCAAGATAACCAAGACAGGTGAGTTTCTTTACTATGTTGGTTTCTCCTTAGGTTTACACCAACCCTGAACCTTAGCAGTTCAATGGGAACAGAAACCACTGTCATGCGATACAGACTGTCCCTAAGCCAAGACTTCCAGATACAGCCTATGCTACTCTTCTGGATTTTTCTCTGAGGTCAACTGTTCTCTGGTGGGCAAACAGTCCAAGATAATCTCAACAAAGTAAAATATTAAACTAGAAGAAGTTACATTTTTTTTTCTACTTGATGAATAAATGCATACCATTTGTTCAACAGATTACATGTTTTCTCCTTTAAGAAAAATAACCATGATTTAAAATGATATGTTTCACATTACCAGTTAAGATTAACAACTTTTGTGTTCGAAACCTTTGAATCTGAGAATGTTTCATAGTTTACAGTGCAATACCCCATTAAAAATAAACAAAAAATCTGTTATGTTAATTGCATATTGATGTATTTATTTCATGTATGTATGTATGCATAATATAAATAAAAAATAGTGTTGTCTCGTGGTATGAATAAATCCAGTCAGTGAATAACATTTACACACAATGCGAAATCTTACTTATTGAGACTGAACCGTTAAAGATTCTTAAAAGAAAACAATTTTTTAAAAAGAGGACACATAAGATAGTTGGTGAGGAATGTCTTAGCGACAGTGTATGTCCCTACATTTGCATCAGGAAATTCATACTGACAGAGAATGTAGCTGAGCATAATTTTACATGATCACATCATCTGCCAACCTAACAAATTTATAACCGTATAATTCTCACGTGGCTAAGTAACTTCAACTTTGAGTATCAGCCAGTCTCTTGTGATCAGTACTAACATCTATACTGTGTTTTCAAATCCAGTAGTAATGGCATTTCAAACTGCCTCAGCTTCAGAAATTGCTACCCTTTCCACAACACAAACTATGCTGCAGGTTTGCTTAGAAATTCCTTGTTGAAGAATCGTCTTGCTTCAACATTACTAAGAGAAACCGAGCAACGAGACGGATTCTGTCTTCTGTATTCAATGCTTTCAACTATGGCGTTCTTTATCACCTGCAAATAGAGGTAAAGTATGCATAATTAGTATTGCTCTAGCCCCCTGTAAGCATTTGTTTGGTCAAAACAAATATCTAATTGATCTTTTTAGTATAGTTTTCTTTTTGAAAGAGAGAGAGAAATCTCTGAGTCATGCATGTGTATAGTTAGCTCTAACATCCCACCATTTATACTCTTATTAAGCTCATATCCAGATAATCTTCCCTCCCCAACAAGAGAAAGCAGTATTCTGGGAATGTTCCAGATTTTGTGCTGATAAAATTGTGAATAAAACATTTGTAACCTGGTAAATGTATCCTTATTCTGGTTTTCTATGGGAAGGTGTCAAGAGGGAAGAAACAAGTAAATCTAGAATTTATGTCCTTTGCTGTTAGTGGATAAGCAGAAATGAGGGAACACAAGGAAGTAGAAGACTTTCTTTAAACCTACAGAGAAAAGAGGCATTGCTGAAGACCTGCCCTGCTTTCTCAGCTAAACAAGTACAGGGATAAAACATGGATGTCCTCTATCTAGAAAATGCCATACTTAGTGATTTTATGGATGATCACTATTTTTTTATTCAGAATAATCTTCATATATACTCAAATTAATGGTGACTATAACCTCTAAGAACTTCCATTGCAATTTTCATACTCTCTTCTGGTGTGAAGTTAACCTACTTAAGAACTTCTGGAAAGAAGACAAGACTTGGAATTTGGTTGAAGCGGTTGTTGCAGAGAATGGGAATGGGCTTTGGCAGAGAGGCCTGGCTCTGCTGCTGTTTTGGAACCCTGTCCAAATCAGGAAGACTCTACTCCCTAGGACTGGACTGTAGGATTTCATCTTAACCAACGAGGTAAAAGTTTGAGGGCACAGAAGAAAATCACAGGGATAATTTTACAATCCCCTTTATTCTCTACCCCAGGGACTGTTAAACAGCATTAAGGTATTATCTGCCTGCGTTTGAGCCCTTGGCCACAGGTAGGAAGCCTTGGCAAACTCATGTCCACAGCCAGTGTCACTGAGCAAGCCCAGGTCAATGCCTGAAAGAGAGAGATACTGAGCTGAGTAAGTGCTAACATGTAACTAATATTCTGTGACTTTGTGTTGGGCCCGAAGGGCAGGCTCCTCTAATTCTCCAATGGTAACTTTAAACAACAAACAGTTGTATTCTGGAAAGAGGGATTTATCACAGAAATGGGACACCTTTATTTGCTCTATGATTTTTAAATTATATAGAGAGAATATATATAATAAAACATAGTATCATTTATGTATATTTAATTATCTTATGGGCTCAACTGTTACTGAGTTTTTTTAAGTAAAGCGGGTATTTGCTGACGCCATTTTCCCCACGAGTAAGGGAAACATAATTAATTCTATGGTGACAGAAGAGGCTTCAGGCCTGTGAAGGAGACCTTGACCAAGGACCTCCAGGCTCAATTACTTCTTGGCTATGTGAGGTCAAGGGGAATTAGCTTAAATCCTTGAACCTGTTTCCTCTTCCCTTCCTTCCTTCCTTCCTTTTCTTTCTTTCTTTCTTTCTTTCTTTCTTTCTTTCTTTCTTTCTTTCTTTCTTTCTTTCTTTCTTTCTTTCAAAAATATTTATTTATTCTTGAGAGAGAGAGAGAAAGAGAGAGAGAGAAAAGGGGGAAATCAAGCAGGGGAGGGGCAGACAGAGAGAGGGAGACAGAAGATCTGAAGTGCGCTCTGTGCTGACAGCAGAGAGCCCGATGAGGGGCTCAAACTCAAGAGCCGAGAGACCACGACCTGAGCCGAAGTCAGATGCTTAACTGACTGAGCCACCCAGGCACTCCTGTTTCCTCTTCTTTAAAGTGGGAATAATAATACTAACCTTGGCTTTTGTGGGGATTGGAGATCATTTATATAAAGTGTTTTGCACAATACCTGGCACGTAGGAAGCATTCCCTAACTAGCACCTATTTATTGTTGTTATTTTTAAACTGACCATGTGTGCGAGAATTTAGGAGCTTTAATTTGGATGTGAGGCTATAAAGTCTACCAGAAATAAACACACAAGGTATATCCAATTGTGGGCTTATTATATGGTAGAAGTCAGCAAACCAATTCTATCAAGTGTGTCCTACGTCTTCTTTTAGTAATCTCTCTGCCTTTCTAGATCTTATGTCAGCAAGTTTTCAGTTGGTTTCTCCTTCACCATGCCAGCACAAGACACATGAACCCTCATTGCAGAGAAATACCCAAGTAAAATAAAAACCAATGATTTATTTTCCAAATACCTAAAAAGCTTTAAAATATAACAAACCACAGGGCACTTATACTAATAATGACTGCTGTCAATTCCTTTATAATGAATTCATAAACACGCAAAAATGAGCAGTATCAGTATCATGAACTAGTGGATTTACCGTAAGTGGACGTTGGAGGTGTTTCTAGAAAACAGGCCATTTTTATACAGGAAAATGAATATTTACATTTATTAACTGAAAATCCCAAATCACAGTTAAAATGTGCAAGTTGAACCACTAGGTGGCACATTAATACTATGAAGGCATTGCCCAGATTTTTCAGATTGCTGCAGAAAACAGCCCTTTGTTGTGATTTATAATTCTGTGATATAAACAGGAGACTAGACTCAATACTGCATCAGTTGCTAAATCCAAACTTTCTGGCATGATCCATGGTACGATCACATGTATCCAAAGAACTCTTAATGTGGATCCTTAGAAACTTAACAGAAGACCATGGGGGAGGGGAAGGGGAAAAAAAAAGTTAGAGAGGAAGGGAGGAAACTGTAAGCGACTCTTAAAAACAGAGAACAAACTGAGAATTGATGGGGGTTGGGAGGGAGGGGAAAGTGGGTGATGGGTGCTGAGGAGGGCACCTGTTGGGATGAGCACTGGGTGTTGTATGGAAACCAATTTGACAAAAAATTTCATATTAAAAAAATAAAATAAAATAAATAATAAAAAAATTAAATTAAAAAAAAGGCCACCCCCCCCCACAAAACAAAGAGGCAATATGCCATCTTTGAATCTTCCTATTTTTAAAATGGTATTAGGGGTAATCTTCAATAGTGTTTGTATCTAATTTCCTCTTTCATTCCCCTCTGAAATTCATTGAGATTCCAAATTCTTCCCTTTCATGTTATACTACAACAGCCCTCATCTCTCAAACCTCTCCATCCCCCTGCTCATCCCTAAGTATGACTGACCTATGTCATCCTTCACTTATGCCATTCAGTACCCTTCTAATGTTGATCCAGACTCTAAATCTATGGCAACAAAGGCCAAGAATAAGAAAAGGAAACATGTTAAATGTGATCTTCTCCCCTAGAGGCATGAGATTAGAAGCAATCCATAAGCAAATACTGAATTCCCACAACAGAAAATGAAAAATGATCCCCAAGAGGAAAGTTATTGTATATTTTGAAAGAGAAATAAAAATTACAAACATAGAAGACTATGAAAAGATATTCTGGTCTAAATTACTATGAATTTGCCAGCAAATGCCTGCCTTTCCAAAATAAACCGAGTGTCATAGAAACGGGCACCCTATTAGTCTTGTCATTTTTGATCCCAGCATTTAGAACACAGAAGGAGAACCATAAATATTTGTCAAAGTAATGAATGCATGGAAAGTTGATCAAAACAAAGTTCACTCATGGAGATAATGAGATGAATAGAAGGACATGAAGATTCTATAAGTGTGGTGGATGGACTGGGCATTCTCAGTAGAATTCTAGACGATCTTGTAAAATGGGCTGAAGATAGGAGATCATGGCATGCATAGGAAACATCTGGGAATTGGCCTGGCAGGAAAGGAGACTATGTTTGGGAAACAGGAAAGAAGGCTTCTTGAGAAAAAGATGCTTCAAAAGTGAGGAAAAAGTGAGAAAAAAAACCCTGTGACCCCCATCTTGACTCCTCACATGATTGTGTGGCTTCCAGCAATCTGCCTACATTATCCTTGACTCAGTTTCTTCACATATAAATAAAGATACCTACCTCATAGGCTAATTTTAAGTGTTAACTATTCTAGGGGAGAATATCTAGCTTATCTGAAACACTCAAAACTGTTTTTTTGTTCTTTTTATTTTGTACACTGTCATATCCTTAGTTACGAAAACAGTGCCTGGCACAGTAGATACCCAACAAATCTGTGTTGAGTTAATGAATAAATAAGATGGAAAGAGATTATAGGCAGCATTAAAGGTAGATGATTTGGGGCCTAACATATTAGGCCATCATATATAATAAGCTTCTAAATTATTTTTTTAACCTCTTTGTGTTTTTTAAAAAATTTTAATTTAATTTTTTTTAAGTAGGCTCCACCAACGTGGGGCTCGAACTCACAACCTCGAGATCAAGAGTCCCATGCTCTACTGACTGAGCCAGTCAGGGTCTCCTAAATTATTTTGGAAAAGATAAAAACTTTAACTTGTACCTAAGTGCTCTTATGATGATGATGAAGAATTAAGTACCAGTACTTCTGGATACATGCTTTTCCTCATTTTAATTAACATCTAGTATTTTCCGCTTTAAAGAACTGTTTGCGAAAGAATTTTAAAAGCTCATTATTATGCATCATTGGAACATGTTGAATAAGTTGACACATAACCTTAGAATATGCCTACCAAAGTAATCAACTGAATGAATGAGGCTGTTTAACAGTGCATTTCCCTGTGGCAGTTAAATCAACAAGGTCCTGGGAAGGAGAGGCCATATTCCCTCCAGATCAAATTGGGGGTTTATGAGTCCAGCACGCTCCATGCCCAGGCATATAAGGTGTAGAGTTTCTGTGTGGTCAGAAATTCTGCCTCCAACCAACAGACCTGTGTCCTGCCACTTGCTCTCCTCTCCTCCTATGACATCAAACTCTTCAATAATTTCAGCCAGTAACTCAATGACATTTTAAAAATCATTCACAAAAACTTTATCGCATATTTATTTTAGGTGCCTGGCATCATGATCAATGTCTCTGGAGGACACAAGGTAAATAAGGCAAGTTATAGTTTTCAAAGGGTTTAAATTTATAAGTAAAAGTAGAAGACAATATGAACACTGATAATAATTATTATCATTATCATATTAATTGCTTCAATTTATAGTGTCTCTTACATGCCAAGCCCTTAAATTACATTATTTTACTTAATAATAATTTACTTAATAATATTTTACTGTAAGATATGTATCATTGTTTCTCTTTACAAGTGAGGGAGACAAAATTTGGAAAAGTTAACCAACGTGTCCAAGATCACCCAGCCAAGAGGCAGCAAGCAAGGATTTGAACACCCAATTTGGTCTGACTCCAAAGGCCCTTCATTTCCATACCACATGTTTTGGTATAAGTCATTCTATGGTAGGTTTCTTAAAACAAACAAACAAACAAACAAACAAATAAACAAAAAAACCCAGCCCCACCCCCGCCCCCACCCAATGAAATACTGCCATTGTAAAAGCACCGAGGCAATGTTCAGTGAGAAAGAATTTGGGAGGACTGAGTAAGTGCAGAAACCTGATGCTAATGAGAAACCCAGGCTGTTGTCACGATGTGAGCAGAAACAGAGCAAGAATTCTCTAACGGTGAACTAGAATTTAGCTTTAGCAAAGAAGGCCAGCTAGGATCTCTGGGAAAATAACCCAACAGAAGCATACAGCTGTCAGAGACAGGGTGGCCTTTTCAGAGTAAAAAGTTAAGCCAGAATGTTAATCGAAGATGAAAATTTGCCCCAAGCCAACAGTGGCCATGGCCACAAACTTGGAAACCATCTTCTATGGAGTTGGCAGTCAGGGGTCTGCATTAAAAGAATTTCTGTTCCTAGGGTCCACAACTGGCAAGCAACTGACAGTCCATGGGAAGTAAATATGTGCTGTGTTGCTGAAGTATGGATTAGTAAGCTACACTATTCAGGTGGTGTGGGAATGAATGATTTAGCTAATGATTGAGCCTAATGAACTCTCCAGCATCCTGCCCTGGCAGTTTTGTTGTTCTATCATCCCTTATCAAGAAGCTTTGATTCTGATAAAATTTGTTTCCTTGGTTACAAGTGAGGGGTTGGGGGAATAGTCAAGAGATAAAATGTCAGTGAATACTGGAATTCCTACCCGGCTGGGTATGAAATGTACCCACGTGTACGTTCACACACACACACACACACACACACACACACACACAGGAATCACTTGAACACAAGTCTCAACGGTCATAAAATTTAAGAGGAAGTTCACATTCACTCATGACCTCCCATTCCCCCCTGCCAATTTACTGCCTAGGCTACTATTACCTGTACAGACTTGTCTATGTTATTAATTCTGGGCATTTGCGAAGGTCTTGGGGGTATCTAGCATGGTATAGGATATAGATACATGTAGGTAAGATTCCCATTTATTGAGCGGCTTCTGTTTGCAGGTTATTGTACATACATCACCCGATGATTCACTATAGCTATTATGATAGGTGCTGTTACATCTGTTTTAGAGATGAGGAAACTGAGACCCCAAAAGTAGCTTATTCAAAGTCACACAAGTGGCCCCTTTGAAATCTAAATAAGATATAAAGCCCAAGGCCTTACTTCTACATTCTATGCCAGAAACATTCTTAGAAGCAATTTAAACCTGTTTTATTAATTAATGTTTGATGAGCTATATTTCAGGAAAGTTATTTTGGAATTCAGTCCATTTTTGCTTAGGCTTTTGCTTGTTCATCTACGTGTCAAACTACTTTTGAGAATATATAAATAGAACTGTATCATTCTTTATAGCAAATAGCTTAGCAGACTTTATATAAACCAGAAGTGAAAGCAATGAGAGAAATGTAGTTGTTTAAATTATATATCTATATCTATCCACTCACACATTCAGACTATATAGAGGTATGTAAATATGCAGATGTAAATATGCATATGTATGTGTGGGTATTCTTTTATTTTTCCAAGTCTAACAGGGTATTTACATATTCTTATATTCTATATTTTTTTTCCATTTGAGGACAAATGGTCAAGTTTAATGCATTTAATCCCAAGGAATACATAGGTTTGAGTTTGCTGGTTTCATACCAGATATAGGATTACTATGATATTACCCCTTAGTTCTCTTCTGACAGCATGGGGTTTTATAAAACACAACTCTATTTTGAGAATGTCTGTTCACCCCCTATAAGTTAAAAATTAAAATACTGATTTTCTCTTAATATTCTTTAAATTTTTACAATCACCACAGAAACAATGTAGCCTATGGATTTCAGATGTCCACTGATTGTAAGATAAAAGAAACAAGAAAAAGATAAATATATTTAGAAAATGATACATGCTATAAACTTTACTAAGCATGTTTGATGTGAATTATCACATATTATTCATAAGTAAAGGCTGACAAGAAACCATTTTAGAGTTTTAGGAACTGAAGCTTATTAGGGAAAAATTTCATGTTTATAAAAATTAAAGATACTGATTAATAAACATATTATGGCATAACTGTTATAACTGTACACAATTGATCACCACTAGTCTCAGGCCAACTAAACCCACAAGTGAACCAGACGTGCCAGAATTCTCTTAGTGCACATGGAACACTCATCCACATACTGTGCTTTCTTTGGCATCATTTGTACAGTATCCAAAAAGACTGGTAAGTCAGATAGGATACCTTTCCCTCTCCATTTAATACCTTTATTTTTCTTTTATTCTTTTTTTTAATGTGCAAAATCCAATTAGGCTACTGAACTTGGGCTTTCACAACTGATAGTAATTTATTAGACACTATGGTTTGGAACTACAAACCAACATGATTTCAGTTACACAACCACGTTCCTGAATGGTGAATTAGAGATTACAGAATGTCACATAGACGCAGAATCTTAGCAGCAGATTTATTGGGGATAGGAATGACTAATACTGAAGAGGATGACTTGTTGCTGAAGTTCCTAATGCAAAGCATACTTAATATCTCATAGGTGAAAAATGAGAAGGCTGTGACTGATGGCAACATTCCCAAGATATACAAAAATAAAGACGTTTAAAAGCATGTGAGTGTATCTATGAAAGCTCCTGATATTTTAGCAGATTAACTACACTTCTATTACATTCATTTTCCTACTCTTATATTTCCTTTTTATCACATTTCTTCCTACTTATAATTTATTTTATCATACGATGAATACATTAGATACTCTGGGAAAGAAGCTGAGAGTATTAAACAATCCTTCAATCAAATAATAGTATAAAATGTGGGCTCTGCCCAAAAGCAATCTTGGAAAGATTGCTTTTCTTATTTGTGAATTTTATAGGGTTCTTCTGGAGAGTAATAAAATAATTTACAAAAAATAAAATTGTACACTTTGGGTGGCATCATTCATAAACTTTATTTTTAATTAATTAAAAAGGTATTGCTATGTTTATGTGATATAGAAGTATGTGACACCATCAATGATCACAGGAGATACTTACATCAATGTTGTTCAGGGTATTGAAGTACATGAGATCATGCAGCCTTTTGAATGCTTGATTTGGATATTGAAAGTTGAAGGTTGAAAATGGTGATTCGGGGTCATCAAAAATATCAAAATCAGCTATTTCTTTCTCTTCCTTAGTTTCTCTTGGGATACCTAAATACCCAAAGAGTCTTAATTGGTGTGATTTTGAAAACTACAAAATATCTCTAAAACCCAAGAAATAAAACATACAAATAGCCATAAACATAACATTGGGAGCCCCCCACTGGGGTCATGTAATCTGTAGTACGCACTGTTTTGCTCTCACCCATATTCCCTGGGTCGGGATTTCTATGTGTTCTGCCTGGGCAACTTCCAATTGCCAGCAGCTGCATCCCTGTGCCTAAGGACTTTCTACCCCATCCTGCAACTGGGGAAGGTTGCTTTGCTCTCTAACAGCAGGATGTAAAGTCTGGTAAATAACACTCTGCCCCAGGCAGTAGTCAACCAAAGACACTAGGAAGTAGGATATAAATACTCCAGTTCCCTTGCCTATTGCTGCATGAAAAGGAAGGATGATTCTGGAGCATAGGCTCTATTCCTTTTCCTAGAGTATTCCAACAGGATCAAGTTCTCCTCATGGTAGCTGGCTTACTAACACATCTTTGCTTGTCTACCTTCCTTTATCACTTCCCCACTCCCTTACTAAGGTTCCCTAGTCCACCCAAATAAACCATCTGCCCTTGAATTCTTTCTCAGCATGTGCTTCTGGGGGAATCTGAACCAAGACATTATCTGTGTTCATGCCACAGGAATCCCCTACACAGCCTCTTCTTGAGTATTAACAGTGATAGAAGATTCTCTAGGTTTTAAGTACTCTACTGCTCAATAATTGAAAATGCCAGCCAATTCTTCCTTCTCTTGTTTTGAAGTATGACTCCTAGTAACCAACCCCCCACCCCGACTGATCTTTTCTTTGTCTTCCTCCACTCTCTGGAAGATCACTTTCTTTTCCATCAACCCCTGTCAAATCTTCCATGACTATCTTTTGTATCTTTCCGTTCACAACTGCACTTTCTGGTCTGAGGATAATATGATTTTTAGGCCTTGAGCATCCCGCTCGTCAATCTCTAGATCTCCTTTTTGTTAATCAGTATCTTCTAGGATATTGAAGAGTCTATAGACTCTGGATGTAGTAAAACAGGATGACCGTGCCTTGAACTTGATTCTCTTTTTCTACAAAATATAACATGGCAACCTGAAATTACTAGCTATGTTGTATTATATTAATCCTGTGGTCACTTAAAGTTCTCAGAGTTTTTGCCTGATTTGTTCTGAAACAAGGGTTTTCTTGCATGGGTGATTTTTCAAAATATTTAACAATCCCTATGACAAGGGCACCAACCAATCAGAACAAACACAAGCCCAGGTTCTGGAGTAAAGCCCCAGAGACTTTTATTGATATGTTAATATATCAGTTTCTGAATTGTGAAGAACTCAGGGGATCTTGGAGTGAGAAAGAGGGGAAGTACTTGGGGTCTCAGGATAGTAGCTATTTATTAAGAGAAGGGAAGAATTCAAAATTTTAATAGTTGGTACAGCAAGTACCATTATGAAACCACTTAACATCAGTCTTGCTCCTTTCCCAGATTTCTACTCTACAGATATAATATATTCCCAACGTACCTGGTGCCTTGTAATTTCTGAAGTTGATGTTGGCCAGAACAAAGTGGATGATAGTTGGGCAATCTTTCTCAACGTCAGGATTCTTGGGTTTAAAGACATAGCATTCCTTCAGTCCTTCTCGATCAAACACATTGGGATCAATCTTTGGAAATGGAAGCTTGTTCATTCTGGCCCACTTTTCTGCAAGTAGAAGTTCCTATGGAGGAGAGGTAAAGATGCATTCGGGAATTTTCAGTTTTCATGTATTCAGTTGGTCTGGCCATCGTTCAATATTCATTAGGTGTTGACTGTGTCCTAGCAATGTGCTCCTTGCTAAGATGAATAATGACCTTGTTCACAAGAAGCTCATTAGTGTAAAAAGATACATAGTTGCCTCCAAACAAACTCGCTATTATGTTAATTCTTGGCCTCATAGGAGGCATGTGAAAATTTACTGATGGACTGAACTGAATGAAATTATATTGATGTAATTGCCATAGGAAAAAAATATTAGGGCTCTGGTTATCTATAACCCTTCAGAGTCAAAGATCTGAAGAAGCTAAATGAGGAACACTCTATTACTGAATTCTTACCTGTATCTTCTTAACACAACCAATTAAAATTAATAAATTTCATGTATGCTAACATATCTGAATTACTCTGAATCAGCTTTTTTAAATCTTCTGTTTATAAAAAGATTTTAGCTTCTGGCCTCAGAATGCTATTAAATGTGTAGTGGCCAAGAGTGGGCCAGACAGGGAAACCAAACATTTAGTTAGTGGGTGTCGCAATGGTGTGATTGTTTCCACATATTAGCTCCCTTCCTGATAAGAGAATTATACATTCCCACCAGAATGAGAAGACACCTACACATAGTCACAGCAGATGATTTGTAGCTGCTGACACGTAATGTGACCAAGGAACACATGTTTTTTTGTTAGCCACTGAGATTTTAGATTTGTTTCTGCATCAAGGCTGACTAAAGGGTGGGTAAGCGCACAGACATACACACACACACACACACGCACACAGAGTGTTGAACTAGAAAACATAAATCAATATGAACAGATGCCATAAATAGGGCTTATTTATATTTAAAAATATTTTTCAATGTTTATTTTTGAGAGAGAGAGAGAGAGAGAGACAGAGCATGAGCAGGGGAGGGGCAGAGAGAAAGGAAGACACAGAATCCGAAGCAGGCTCCAGGCTCTGAGCTGTCAGCACAGAGCCCGACACAAGGCTTGAACTCACAAACCGTGAGATCATGACCTGAGCCAAAGTTGGACGCTCAACCGACTGAGCCACCCAGGGTCCCTGAGCCTATTTATATTTATATACAGTTTCAGGGGGAGTGGAAAAAATAAGAAGCAGACTCTCAGTGGTAAAAGCACAGACTCTAGGGCCCGATTGCCTGAGTTAAAGCACAAGCTCTGAGCCTATGGGCATGTTTCTTAGTGTCTCCATACTCAATATCCTCAAATGTAAAATAAGGAAGGTAATAATAATAATACATATCTCCTGATTGCCATTCGAATAAAATAATCTCTGTACAGCATTTAGAACAGTGTCTGACACTTATGATTTGCTATACAAATGTTTGATAAATAAATGCCAATAAAGAGAGGAAAGAGGTGGAAGGGGAAAAGTGAGGAAAGAAAAGAGGAAAAAGAAAGAGAGACAGGTACAGTATTAGAGAAATTCTCATAGAGGTGAGGTATTAGGGAAATGATCACTGCAATCTTAAGTTATTTTAACTACTCTGTGCCATCAATCACATCAATTGATTCGATGATAGTCATCAGTTGCAAATCAAAGCTCCATGCTAGGAGGTGGGAACATCACAGTGAATGAAACTCTTGTTGTTATGGGATTTATAGCCTGGTGGGTAAGAGATAGTGACCAAGTAATTCCTTGGGTTTAAAACTGTCGTAAACGCTACAGAGTCTTCACCATGAGATTTGCAGTATATGTGGACTATTTCTTCAGAGCATACACTAATTCATTCAACCATTATTATCAGACACCCGTCTTGTTCTAGGCATAAGTCAAAGGCTGTCTTTGAATCCTTGAAGATTATAAATCAATGGGAAAGAGGAATAACCGATATTATAGTGCAATATGACAGAGGCAGCGAATGTGATGGATGGCCTCATGTGTGGGCTGTGCAGCCTGAAAGGCCAACCTCAAACAGAGACACCTTGATTTGCTACCTGGGTGGTCGGAGTCAAACTGCTGAGCCACCACAAGTCAACAGGGACGAAATGATTTTATGGGTTGAAGTATGTAGTGATATTCCCCTAATGGGAAGCATAAGAACCAACCAACCAACCAACCAACCAACCAACCAACCAGACAGGGACCAGGTTGTTCACTATCCCTGAAATAGTAGACTCTCAAACCCATTTCACCTCTATTCCTTCTGTTTCTTATTTCTCAGCAACTTATTTTCTACCACTGTGTGTAAAGTTTAATACTATTATTTTCCTCAGGATTGCTGTGATGATGAAATGAGGTAATGTATTAAAAAAACCTCAGTAATTTATATTTAACAGTGTAACTTATAGTTTAAATATTTATATTTGTATTTATATATATATTTTTAATTGTAATTTTATTTTTAAAAATATTTATTAGTTTTTGAGAGAAAGAGAGAGAGAAAGAGAGAGGAGGAGAGCGAACAAGAGTGGGGGAGGGGCAGAGAGAGAGGGAGACAGAATCTAAAGCAGGCTCCAGGCTCTGAGCTGTCAGCACAGAGCCCAATGTGGGGCTTGAGCTCACAAACCATGAGATCATGACCTGAGTTGAACTCAGACATTTAACCCACTAAGCCACCCAGGCACTCTGATATTTGTGTTTATATTTAAAATAGTACCTTAAATTTACATAAAAGTATACATTGAACCTTTCAGTACTCTTGATGCTTCTGGAATGTTGGGAATTTTAAGTTGATTAACTCTCAATGCCATTTACATTTTATTTACAAGAAATAAAAATCGGGGGGAACAAAGGATATAATGTATATTAAAGCAGTTATTTCATAAACTACTAGGCAAAATAGGATTATATTTTACTGAAATATATATACAGATATACATATAAATTCTGGTTTGAAATTTGATGAAACTTTTATCGCTAGCCCCTTTTTGCTCCCTGTTCCATTGAATTATTCAGTTTAGTTCTTGTCTGGCACTTTCACAATTATTCATTCAAGATTATTCAACACCAAAATAAAACCAAAAGTTCATACTGTGGATCATTTGCGTGAGAACGAGGCAAAAAAAGAGCTTTCTAGTGTTTACAAACATGACTCAGGATGACTAACTATGTGTGGATAGTTTCCTCTTCACAAGAGGAAAAGGAACTGTGTGAGGTAAAAGACCAAGCTATTTTTAGTTAGATATTTTATGCTGGAATCAGGAAGCGATTGAAACTTTCCCTTTCCTGATATGATCCTGCTGTGGAAAACGTTAAAATCCGATGACTGTAGAGATGGTGATTACAGGATGGAAAAACTACCTCCTCCCCGATGTCTCGTTTCTCTGTCAAGACTGAGAAACAATGACACAGTCTATGAGTAGAGCAGACGAGTTAGAAAAGAGTATTTTAGAAGAATGCCATGAGCAAGAACATTGCTGCTTTGCAAATTATGGCACTCTGCCTGAACTGTTTTCTGCCACAAGTATCCATTTTGGTTGTTGGACACCTCACACTTCTGATTTCCATAGACTAATTCACGGCAAATTTACATACTACTAAAATGATTTTCTGTGGAGATAAAAATTTGTGAGTACCCTTCAAAGCAACACTTTGTAAGAAGTACTCATTTTTGAGTACAAAAACATTGTGAAGGATAAGAAAAACAGCCTAAATAAAATAGAAATATATACAAACTATAGTGTGAATGGCATATATGTGACATTTTATTTATTTTTATATATGGATAAATATATATTTATATGTATTTTTAAATGTATAAATATATATTTGTATCTACTAAATTAGCTTTTCTCTAGAGGAAACGAGCATTTTCTCTGCCCAAACCTAGGATATGTACTTTCTATGATGTTTCTCAATATTTACAATCCATTTTTAGATTGGGAAGAGGTATGGAGTATAAATATGAACATAAATTGAATCTTAAAAAAAATGAACGAAGCAAGTAACATAAGATACAATAGATAGGGGTGCCTGGGTGGCTCAGTCGGTTAAGTGGCCAACTTTAGCTCAGGTCATGATCTTGCTGTTCCCGAGTTTGAACCCAGCCTACTTTGGATTCTGTCTCCCTCTCTCTCTGACCCTTCCCCGCCCTCAAAAATTAATAAACATTAAAACAATAAAAAAAAGATACAATGGATAGAATCTACAGTTTAGAATTCACTATTTTCTGGTTATGACCATCATCGCTTCCAATAAAAAGCATGCTGGTATTAGGATCCAAGAGCTTTATAATGCAATGGGTGTGAAAGTAATTTTGTATATTTAATAACGTAGAGTATTTACATAGCACTTTACAGTTCTCTTTAGTTCTTCACCAAGACGTTACTATAACTTCACAAAAATACGTAGAGAAATTAATGTTGGGCATATCTGCTCATCAATAGGCATCTGATCCTTAATGACAAATACAGGTGTAGTGGGTTGGATGGTGGCCCTCCAAAACAGAAGTCCATGCGCTCTAACCTCCCACCCTGCCCCAGAACCTGTGAATGTAACCTTATTTGGAAGAGGGGTTTTTGCAAATGTAATTAAGCTGAGGGTCTCAAGATGAGATCATCGTGGGTTATCTGGCTGGGGCATAAATCCAATGACAAATGTCTTCATAAGAGACAAAGATCCTTATAAGAAGACACACACACATATAGGAGAGCCCATATGAAGACAGAGCTGAGATTGGAGTTATGCAGCAACAAGGCAAGGAAAGCCTGGAGCTGGCAGAAGCTGGAAAAAGCAAGGATGAATTCTAGCCATAGAGCCTTTGGAGGAAATGTGGCCCTGAGATACCTACATCGGTGATAATTTGTGATGGCAGCCCTAGGAAACTAATATTTGAGGTAAATCTGTAAATGCTATGTTTAATAATGGGTAGTTCCCTTTATTGGCCACAGTAGATCGATGCCCAGCAAGCTAACACTTGGACTGGCTTGGCCATGATGGTGTGACCCAAAACAAAGTCATGAATAAATCATATGCAGAGGTTTTCACACAAGGATCATGCCACAATGTTAACAAATAAATCAGGTTAGTGTGGAAAAATACAATTCTCTGTTTTTTTGTCAGTTTGATGGAATTTTGACCTCGAGTGAAATATAACAAGATAAAGCTAATTTAGATAAATTACTTTTATCATTGGTGAAAACTTGTTCATTTCAGACTTTCCTTTCTTCTCTCCTCTTTTTCTCCTTCCCTCCTTGCCTCCTTTCCTTTCTCTGTTCTTCTTTCCTTTTATTTTTAGGAAAATGAACCCACTGCTCTGGGTTCTGCTCATTACGCATTTAAAAGGGCACTGAAAAACTGAGTTAGACTTATGTCCAATATATGGTAACATGATATAAAATAACATTATTTACGGCATAATAACTATTCTATTATTCTTCATAAAATTTAGTAAGGTTAAAAAAAATTTCTAGTAAACTCTGAATTCTCCTATATTCTTTGCTTGCTCCTTAAAAGAGCCAAAGCTTTCTTAAAAATGTTTTTCCTAAAATCAGTCTGTTCATTTCGCAGACTTGAATGTGAAAACACCCCTGGCTTATTTTCATGACCAACATTAAAGACAAACGCTATTAGAATTCTCCTTGAATGGACCCTAATGGTGAAATAAATTTGTATGGTATATATCTAAGTTATTATAGAGTTAACAAAAAGACTCTTGACAAAATGAAACATAGAACTGATTTTTTCAAATCAGTAAGAATATTATTTAGAATCATGAGGTTCTTTATATCCAACCTACTATTAGGGTGTGTGCCTACAAATCTAAAACAAAAAAAAAACAACAAAAGAAAACATAAAAACCTTCCAGTATTATTGACATTGACAGCATCAGTTTTCAAGGCCAGTTACAACATAGATACGATAAAAACTGTGATCGCCTCCATCAAAAGCCATGATATCTATCATTCATATCTCCCTGACAAAATCTGAGTTTTAACTATACTTATGAAATGCTTCTATCAATAATTGTGAAATAAGGTTTATGGTTTTATTTTTTGGCCCAGCATCTTTGTTCTGTTCTTTTATTACAAATGGCATTTATATTTCAACTCAAAAAAAGAAAATTTCTGGAGGAAAACATTATAAACAATAGTGTGTAACTTCCTTTATAGTAAGTCTTTGAAAATATAAATCCTTATTTCCAGAGTAATGGGTTTTATGCTATACTAAACCAATAATAAAAGGAAATACATACATATTGGGGAGAGAGGTGAGATGAAAGGAATTGACAAAATTTCTACAGCACATCTATGAGAATGCATAGCTGGAAATGTCTACAGAATTTGTAAATCTATATAGATGGAGGGATTGTAGGCTCTAAGATAGTAAATACATAATAAAGCTACAGTTATTAAAATACAGTGTGGTACTGAGAGAAGAATTACCAGATTGTCAGATGAACCAATGGAATACAATAGATACATACAAAACAGATCTAGGCATTCTGTAGTACATGATAAAGGAAGCATTGCAAATAATATCTTTGAGGGATTGTGTTATTATGCACCTCATATATTGAAAAATATTAATGAGTTAGAATATTTTAAGAGAATATTATACAAAGAAAAATACCGGGGTGGCTGGGTGGCTCAGTCAGTTAAGTGCTGACTTCAGCTCAGGTCATGATCTTGCAGTTCGTGAGTTCAAGCCCTGCATCAGGCTCTCTGCTGACAGCTCAGAGCCTGGAGCCTGTTTCAGATCCTGTGTCGCCCTCTCTCTCTGTCCCCCCTGCCCACCCCAGCCCCAGCTCATACTCTGTCTCTGTCTCTCAAAAATAGAAAAAACATTTTAAAAAATTTGAAAAAAAGAAAAATATCAGTCTATATGTAACTGATTTTGTTAATATGAATTTCAAGAATAAAACCAGTGAGAGAAGTGACTACATAAATATTTAAAATGTTAAAATCATCAGAAATAAAAATTCCAACACAAATACTCATTAGATCATATTTGCAAAAATAAGACAAATTTTAATATCTTTAAGATATAAAATAGTAATGAACAGCAGCAATACTAATAATCCAATTAAAAGTAGTTTAAAGACACGAATATAAATAACCATAACAAACTATTTACACTCACAAGCAAAGGGAAAAGTTGGAGGAAAATGTGCTTCTTTTTCTTTCTGTCATATTGTAAATTTTTTTAACTTTGTTTTCAATATTTTTTCAGCCGGAAGAGCCATGTAAAATAAGGACTCACATATACAATCTTATATAGTAATGTCAATTGGTGCAGCCTTTTGGGAAAGCAAACCAAAAATATTTATTAAAAGTCCTAAACTAATACCTATCTAAGAAGCCAACCTAAGCAATTAATAAAAAGTATGGTTAAAGATTCATGTGCAAGGATGATCACAGAGAAAGTGACAAAAGAGCAATAATCTGAAAGTTGAAAATAGAGCCTTGTTAAAAATTGTTGCATATTCACATACATATAGAGATACCATGCTGTGTTTATAATTTTTAAAAATTTTTAAACTTTTATTTATTTTTGAGAGAGAGAGAGAGAGAGAGAGAGAGAGAGAGACAGAGTCAGAGTGCAAGCAGGGGAGGAACAGAGAGAGAGGGAGACACAGAATCTGAAGCAGGCTCCAGGCTCTGAGCCATCAGCACAGAGCCCAATGTGGGGCTTGAACTCATGAGCCATGAGATCATGACCTGAGCTGATGTAGGACGCTTAACTGACGGAGCCACCCACGTGCCCGGCATGCTGTGTTTATTATTATGTTAAAAAAAATTTAATGGGGGAGTGCCTGGGTGGCTCAGTCAGTTAAGTGTCCAATTCCTGATTTTGGCTCAGGTCATGATCTCATGGTCATGAGACTGAGCCCCATGTTGGGCTCTGTGCTAAGTGTAGAGCTTGCTTGGGATTCTGTCTCTCCTTCTCTCTCTGCCTCTCTCTCTCTCTCTCTCAAAATAAATAAATAAACATTAAAAATTATTTAATGGCATGGGAAAATGCTCACATTATAATTTTAGGTAGAAAGAAGCAAAATGCAAGACTATATTATCCTGGTGTTCACACACACACACACACACACACACACACACACACACACGAAGAAAATTGCAAAATATCAGCAGCTGTTGTCTGTGTACAAGAAGCACTTAATATATATTCCAAATATCCAAATTTTTAAATAATAAGTATACATTCTTCTTAATTAGAAACAATGAGTCAAGTACATTTAAAAACTACAACAAAGTACAAGTTCTTTTTAGAGGTACAAAGTGATAACCAAAGAAGGTGCAAACCTTCTTCCCCATATTAACTCATGAGGTGGCAGGGCTGTGATTCATATATAAAATTATGGTTTTGACATTTTCCAGCCCCCCTGGTGAAATGAATAATACAGTTTCTTCCATGTCCAGAACTAGTTTCCAAGCTATCCTCTTACAGTCATCCATTGAAATTCACTCCCCCATAGCTGCTCGTAGGTCATCAGATCTTCCTCTTGGCTTTCTCAGTCACCTGCCCTGTACAGTACTTCATTATCCTAGGCTTGGATTACATTAAATCCCTCTTAATTTTAATCTTTTGCTCTTCTTTCTTCAATCCGTCCTACTTTCCACTGTCAGATTAATCATCCTAAAATTCCAATTTCATGAGGCTGTTTGCTGGCTGCAAAGCCTTCACTGATTCTCTATTTCCTATCATCCAATTTTAGAGTCTCCCCTAAAGCCTTCCTAATGGGAGCTTAATGTCTATCATTTCGAATCAGATCACTCCACTTCCTCAGATGTGCTCACTGCCATCTCTGTGCCATTTTCATCCTGGTCTATTTATTTCCCTGCTCATCTACCCCAGGACATACCAATCTATTCTTACATGGATCTCCCATAACACCCATGCTCATATAAATCAAAATAACTCTTTAACAGTAAGTTTCTTAATTTCCTTCCAAATGACTCTTGCATGTAAAGCCTTTCCCCCAAGAAAGCTAAAATGTTATGTAAATCAAGAACCATGGTTTATCATTAATTGCTGCACACAGCACACAGCACAGAAAAATGTACATCTACAATGTATACGGAGGAGGCAGCTAGTGAAGGAGAAAGAGCGTTAGATTGTCATTCTGGAGCCTTGGAAGCTGGTCCAGCTTAACGGCTTCTTCTTCTTTTTTTTTAAAGGCATTTTAAAAAAAAGTTTTGTTTATTTATTTTGAGAGAGACAGAGAGCATGAGTGGGCGAGGGGCAAGGAGAGAGGGGGAGAGAGAGAATCCCAAGCAGGCTCCGCACCGTTAGTTCAGAGCCCAGTGTCAGGCTTGATCTCACAAACCATGAAATCATGACCTGAGTAGAAATCAAGAGTTGGATGCTTAACTGATGGAGCCACCCAGGAGCCCCCAGCTTGACCACTTCTTAACTAGCACTTTCCTAGCCATGTCCTGAGCTATGTTCTGTTTACTCATTGTCTATTTTATTTTATTTTATTTTATTTTATTTTATTTTATTTTATTTTATTTTATTTATTTTGAGAGAGAAAGAGAAATATAGAGAGGCCACAAGTGAAGGAGGGGCAGAGAAAGAGAGGGAGAGAGAGAATCCCAAGCAGGCTCCATGCTGTCAGTGCAGAGCTCCATGCGGGCTCAATCTTATGAACTGTGAGATCATGACCTGAGCCGAAATCAAGAATTGGATGATTAACCACCAGGCACCTTCAGCTTGACCACTTCTTAACTAGCACTTTCCTACCCAGGTCCTGGACTATGTTCTGTTTACCCATTGTCTTATTTAATGTGAGGATATGATGAAATTGCTTATCTCACCAATACTTGTTTCCTTGTCAGAATACCACTAACTGCCTCTAAAAAAATTAAATGTGAAAGCATTTTTAAAATAGGAGGTTTTATATATATTAAGGAGCTATTATGACAGCCACTATTAGTCTGGAGAGCAGTTTAGTCATAGTATAACAGAAAGGAAAGCAGATACCAGAGGACTCAGGTTATCACTGACTTCCTGGTTGGGAGATCATGGACTATTTCACTTACTTTCTATGAATTTCCATTTCTTAATCTATGAAATGGGGATAATAACTCCATATCTGTTATAACATTTCCTTCATTCACCAACGAAAAAATGACCTACTTACACTTTGGCTGGCACTTATAATACAATTAGAACCAAATGATTAAAACAAAACATACGTTCAAAATAGTGTTCTAGTTCCCAAGGAGTTCACAGACAGTGGAAGAGATATATATGTAAACAAATACAGACAATACACCATGAAAATTGCCATGTTAGAAGAATATACTAAGTCCTTTGTACTGAAACTAGATCTGTGGAGGTCAAGAAAGATAACATTTGAGATGCATCTAAAGAAAGTTTGAGGTGTTCC
Organism: Panthera onca; assembly: GCF_046562875.1. Classification (NCBI taxonomy): domain Eukaryota; kingdom Metazoa; phylum Chordata; class Mammalia; order Carnivora; family Felidae; genus Panthera; species Panthera onca. Next base: position 24,294,174 of record NC_138355.1, read on the forward strand.
AGGTGGAGGGAATAATATTCATGATCTCGCTTGGGTAATATCACAGTGTTGCTGAGCAATCTATGTTGCCTGTTCTGAACTTTTTCTCATTTCTTCAGAGGCAGACTTTTATTCTCCACATGACCCTGGTTCCACCACCTCTACCCTTTCACTCTCAAAAGATAACATTGACTTCTAATTCCTACAAGAGTGAGAAGTCATCAGATAAGTACTCTCCTATCTTCCCCTCTCCATGCCTAACAGTGAAAAATCCTACCCTCTTGCCCCAATATGGACATTTCTATACTACTTTCCAACTGTATTCTTTTAAAATCTGCTTTGTACTCCTCACCCCTGTAAGTTTCCAGGACTGTGACTCTGACTTTATCATATATGTCATCTCTCCACTCTCCAATAACATCTTCATTAATGACTCCCAGGCATCAGCATTTAAATACACTCAAATCTCTTCTATTAACAACCCACCTGTTCACATACACACATAGTTTTCCTGTTGCCCACATCCTCTTGCGGATATAGTACATCTCCTTCTTCCCTGGGCAGTCTATAGAGTTGTCTCCATTTTCCTATCTTGCACTCCTCCTTCAAATCAATGCAGTATGATTTCTCCCCTCACAACCTTATTGAAATTGCCTTTGTCCAGTTCACTGAAGATTTCCTTGTTGTTAAAGATCTTCAACTGGTTTTCATACCACTGTACAATTCCTTAATTTTCATTATTTTTCCCTGATAGTTGTTGTTAAATTTTCAAGATACTATTTTATGTCCTCTTCTTGAGAGTATATATTCTCCTGGCATGGTTTTAATTATCTTTTACTTGCTAACATCCAACTTTCAGCCTCATTTCCTTGAACGTCAGATACATTGCATCATTCTTGTTCTGTTGAAGACTGTGAACTTTAATGTGGGTCATGTGAAATCATTTACAAATTTCTTTTAAAAATTTTTAAATTTTACAAATTTCTTTAAGAATGGAAGTGATTAAATCACATCTGTGTTTTTAAAATATTACTCATCATAATGTAGAAAGTAGGCTAAAGGGATAAGAAATTGGAGTGAAGAGGACTCAAATATCTACAAGGCATGCAAATGAACATGTTAGATAATGGAATGTTGTATAAATTCTCCTTACCTTGAATGGAGGACTAGAGTCACTTGGTCGTGCAGAAAAGTCAAAGGAGATAATGAGATCGACTCCTCTCTGAGGTCTCAGGATCAAGGGGTATGGCAGGTTAAATGTGAGGCCACTGTCCACTACATGAATCTTTTTACTTTTGACATCCAGAGGCTCATATATTTGCTCAAATTCATCAGGATCTTTAAAAAGGGAAGAAAGAAAAGAATAAATTAAATGGCCATTTCACATTATTTAGAACATAAAAAAATGCATTTTAAAAATAGTATTTATTTTGAGAGAGGGGAAAAGAGAGCGTGCATGGGGGTGGGGTAGAGAGAGAGGGAGTGAGAGGATCCCAAGCAGACTCTGATCTGTCAGTGCAGAGCCCAATCTGGGGCTCGAGCTCACGAACCATGAGATCATGACCTGAGCCGAAACCAAGAGTTGATGCTCAACCGACTAAGCCCCCCCAGGTGCCCCCAAAATATTTTTAAGGTAAGTTTGTGAATAAAGTTTTATATGGTTAGGTCCTCAGGCTTTGGAGACAAACAGAGCTGGGCAGGAGTCCAGCTTTAGCAGCTGCCAATTAATTATTGTCTTTAACTCCTAGTTTCCGTATCTGTACCATCAGGTAAAAGAATCAAATAAAGGTGCTGTGAAGATGAAGTGAGACAATGCATGGAAAGTACTTAGCTCAGGCCCTGGCATTAATTCTAAGCTATGTACCCCTTTAACAGCTTTACCTCACATTACCTAGGTCTTTACTGGCTTAAAAACATTTCCTCATACATTATCTGGTTTTAAGTCATAACAGACATGTGAGGTAGACGACATCTATAAATGAAGGATGAAATACATCCATCTCTACAGTACAGAACGGGGGGGGGGGGGGTGGTAGAGTGAATGGATCCCGCACTGCATCTCCCTGATGGGCGTCCAAGGAAATAATCCAGCCAATACATTCAGCAAACGTGTACTGTCTGCTAATATTTGGGCTGTATTTCAGGTGCTGAACAAGATGCAAACTCTGTTCTAACAGAGCACGTGACTGATAAATAGTTCGGGTAGTGATAAATGCAATGTAGAAAATGATAGAGGGTAATATAATAGGGAGTAACTTCAGGTGGATAAATGAGAGAGACCTCTTTGAGAAGAAGACCAGAACTGACCAGCTGACGATTTGGAGGGATATTTTTTTTCTAGGGAGAGGAAAGAGCCAGAGCAGTGTCCCTAAGGCAGAATCTGACTTGGTATGTTTGCAGAACAGCAAGAAGCCTGGTGTGGCTACAGTATCAGAGGGGAGTGAAATGAGGTGACAGAGGATCTGAAAGGTAGCAGGGTCTAGAAATCATTTGTTTTATGAATAAAATGGTAACATGCTACTCTTCACATTTATGTGTGGTGCTCCACATTCACTTCCCAGGAAAAAGGAATGTGATCAGAACCGAAGTGATCTGAGCTGAATGAAATAACCTGTAAATGTTTAGTTCTGTTCCCTTGCCTTCACACGTGGACTGTTAAGAAGAACAGAGTGATTATGCTCAAGAAAGAACAGAGTGATTATGATCTCTGAGGAAGCATTGAAATTCCACTTGGCAAGCCTTTTCACAGAGGCAACAATCAAAACTAGAGGGTCAGACCAACCTGTGTTTCTAGAATCACCTGAAAATGTAGTTAATACCTATTATTCAGGAAAATGTTCAGCACATGATGGGAACCCACTGAATGTTAGTTTCCTCCATATATTTCTAAGTAAGAATGATACTGACTATATAGTGAATTATATTGTTATGTTTTGTAAGAGCAAGAGATCCAAAAGTTAGGCAAATCTTTAACTTCTTACTGTCCCATTAAATCCACAATCCTCATCATCATTAAAAGCTGAAAAGCACCGATGAGACAATTAGCCTTGATGTTTATTCCGTGTGAATCGAAAACAGTTCTAAATTAGACTTTGGTTTAGTTACTTAAGAAAATATTATTATCCTTCTAAGTTTCTACAGTTAACACAGAGTCATGTGTTTTCTTCTCTCATATTTATTAAAATTTCTCATCCTTAAAATACTGAATAACAAGTGAATGCTACAAACATATATTAGTGTGTTTATGAACGAAGCAGAACAGAGTTTACAGCAAGGTGATTTGTACCGCCCAGAACTGTTGAATGAGAGGGTGTGAATGAATGACCTTAAACAAACAAACAAACAAAAAACCAAATATGCTTAAAAAAAAAGGCTATGGGGGGAGTGGTTTAGACAAGAATAAGGTTATATAACTAAATGAAAATGTGGGCCAAGTTAAAAAAAAGAAAAAGTCTTGCTATGTCTAAGGTGAATAAATAGGCCAGCAAGGAGAGACAAAAGAAATTATTCTTTAAATAATTATCTTTAGGTTAATTCTCCTTTCTTATCAAGTATGTATGGATTGTAGTGACAAGGTATTTTTCTACCAGCCAAGATTCTAAATTTCTATCCATCACAGAAACTGGAACCTAAGAATTATAACACTGAAAAATACATATATTATCAAATGTGATTTTAATATTTATTCCTCTGAAATTCTTATTGTTTAAAAATTACACATGTGAATGTTTTATGTGAATGTTTGTGAGTCTTTTCTTATATTAGTTTTTAAATATTTTAATAAGAGCTGAAATTCATTATTTGGGTACTTTTATTTCTCCTAAAAACAGCTTCATTTATTTTGAGGGTCTATAATGTATTAGAAATTTCATATATGATATTTATCATCCCCATAATACTCTTACCAAAAAAAGGTGTTATCGGTGTCATTTTAAAGATAAGGAAACTGGGGGCGCCTGGGTGGCTCAGTCGGTTGAGCGTCCGACTTCAGCCCGGGTCACGATCTCGCGGTCCGTGAGTTCGAGCCCCGCGTCGGGCTCTGGGCTGATGGCTCAGAGCCTGGAGCCTGCTTCCGATTCTGTGTCTCCCTCTCTCTCTGCCCCTCCCCCATTCATGCTCTCTCTGTCTCAAAAATAAATAAACGTTAAAAAAAACAATTAAAAAAAAAAAAAAAAAAAAAGATAAGGAAACTAAAACCCAAGGGGTCCAGTTTCACACAGTGACAGTCTGGATTCTAAGACAGGCCCACAGGGTCTAAGCCTTCTGCATAGGGTCATGTTGTTACTTCAGTGAGTGGCATGGCCATAAAATTGAAAGGGTTTAAAATGGATGACTTAAGGGGTGCCTGCGTGGCTCAGTGGGTTGAGCATCTGCCTCTTGATTTTGGTTCAGGTCATGATCCCAGGGTCATGGGATGGAGCCCCACGTTGGGCTCTGCACTGAGTGTGGAGCTTGCTTGAGATTCCCCCCACCCCCCGCCTCTCTCTCTCACTCTCTCTCTCTCTCTCCCTCTCCCCTGCTCGCACTTTCTCTCTCTAAAATAAAAAACATATACAATTAAAAAAAAGTAAATACAATGGGTAACTTAAAAAGCAATAATTACAATATAGAGAGGCTACCTACACATGCATCTGTCAATCATTAAAACCACATTAATATGTGTATTTCATCACAGGTAAACACAAAAGTTTTAAAAACATATTAGTGGCAGTATTTTTTTTACACTGCAGTGATTTTCCCCTAATACGATAAAGTAAAATGATATCACAAATATCTTTCTTTGGCTTCATAAATAGTGCTTTTTAAAATCTTAGCTAAAAGATTACAAAAACAGACCATTTCTCTCATATTCCGTTTGGTTTGCTCCCTCTCATCATAAAACTGGTAGTGTCCCTCTTCCTCTTTTATATCCAAGATAACACCTGAGAGACAAATCATTATGTGCGCCAATTCCCAGCTGTGGCACATAACTAAACACCGTATTTCCACCCTTCCAAATAAACTGACAGGAAGTAGTGTTTCCTACTTGTGTTGCAAACAACATAGTTTTGCAAGATATTAACAGATGTTCTTTACACAAAATAAGAGTTCCATGATCAAATGGGCTTGAGAAATAGGATTTCAACAGCTTAAAGTAATAGCCAGTTATTGTGTTTGCCTAGGGCTAATAGCTCTTTTTAATGAAGATGCTATTTAATCCTCACAGTAAGTCTCTAAGATAGATATCACTATTACTTCTATTTTATAAGTAAGCTATTATTTCTATTTTATAAGGAATAAACTGTGAGGACTGCTGCAACCTCACTGCCCTACGGTTCCGTCAGGATCAGGGCTGTCGGTTTTTAGTTTGGTTCCACTTTTCTACCATTGTTAACTGAGACTTATGCTAAGTAAGGGCCCAAGACTGTCCAGCTAATAAATGGCGCACCCAGGATTCAAATGGAAGCCAGTCTGCTTTTCAAGTCCTATACTTGAGGCACATTAAGTAAGCCAGTCTGCTTAAATTCATTAGAGTATCCCACTGCATTGTGAAAAGGGGGATGGAGCTGTTAGTTTTCCCAAATTTATTTGAATTTGAACCCGATTTATTGTATGATATCCACTAGAATGTCATAGAGAGTTTGATGAATACCACTACGGAGGAATATCCTCCCATAGTTTAAAGCCCACATGGTTTCTAAACCTGTAAGTGAGTTAATCAGGTTTTTTGATAGGTATGGAAACATGCTGGGTTCTATAATTACGTACCACCTCCTTAAAGCAGTTCAGCTGTATCTGCAGATACTGTATCTCCAGGTATCTGCAATGGTAATTTTATAAACACATCACACAGATTCAATTTATGATGTACCAAAATGTTTGGCTGTTTGTGTATTGAACTCTGGCCTGAATTAACTCATGCCTCGATTTTTTATTCCAGATGGTATGTGTCACAGTGAATAACATAAACACAAAAGTAAACAGGAAAGAAGTTATGTAATTAATGGGCAGCTTCTCCAAAATTAGGTTCTAAAGGTATACAATGATTCTGAAGTAAACAAATGAGAGGAATCCACCTTCTCTTATTTTCAGAAGATTGTCTGCAAGGTGAGGTAATAGGCACAAAAACTGCACTATTTTTTTTTTTCTCATTTTAGGTTAAGAGATTGTTTTAATTTTAAGATACTCAAATTTTAATCTGTAAAAACAAAATCATCATAGATAAACCAAAATGTAAGGTTTTCCTAAAATCTGTGGGGTTTTTTTTGCATAGGGGTGTGGTACAAAAATAAAAGAAACAAATTTGGTGAATGTTTTAATTAAGATATGGTATTTTAAAGTGTATAATAAATAGAACTTTTAATGAAGACTTTATGAACCAAGCTGGTTATAGTTGGTTCATTATGAAGACTTTATGAACCAAGATGATTATAGTCGATGATTATAGTTTATGATACATCTTTTAACTTTAAGCTCCACAGACATAGTTAGTCTAAAGCTTGGAAATAATCAGGAGATAAACAGGGTCTACCTTAGTAAGGAGCTGTCTGGAAAAGCACTAATCGATTTAGCAAATCCAGTCTAAACTGCAGTCATTTTTTAGCAACGTTAATCTGTGAATTATAGATTTGAACGAGCTCATCACTGACCCGACTGGCTTCTTGACTAAAATCAATAGGCCGTATACATTTTCTCAACTGGATAAATATAAAGTCAGTGAAACAGAGTTTTTATGAGATACAACACAAAGAAAAAAATTTAAAGTTCCTTCCAAAGATCATTAATTTAAAACAATTTTCGGGTAAAACATTCCAAAACAGGCCAACAAAAGAATGGTTAGTCAGTGTAATACCATATTTTGAGACGATTTATTTTTCTGCTTCCGCATTTTACTTTATGAGAACCAACCATGAGACTTCCCTCAAAGAGCACCCAATAAAGAAAGGAGTCAGATAAGGTGATGTACAACTCTGTTCTCCAAGCACTATGGAGAGAAGTGAGGACTGTGTCCCACAGTTCCACCAGAATCAGGGTTGCTGGGTTTTAGTTTTACTCTACTTTTCTATTATTCTTAACTAGAGTATATAAATCCCTCCTATGAATCAAAACTTTAAGGAAAGGTCCAAAATGATTTTAATTTTTATGAGGGTGAGAATTACATTTGTCTTGTTGAGCACTGGGTCTCTAGAACCAAACACATTGCAAGTGCTCTGCAAATACTGTGTAAATGCATGAACAAAGGAAAGAAAGAAGATGAAAATGAAGAACAATTTGAAAGAAGGTGAAAAATAACAAAAGCCGCGCATTTCCTAAGGTTACCAAATTTATCTACTAAAAATACAAGATGCCGTTAAATTTGAATTTCAAACAAACAACAAATAATTTTTTAGGACAAGTATGTCCCAAATGTTGTAGGGGCCATATTTACATATGTGTGTGTGTGTGTATTATATATGTAATATATACAATATATATATATTATATGTGTAATATATAATTTGAATTTCAAATTTAACTAGGCCTGCTGTATTTGATCTAGCAACCCTAATGCCTCTGAACCTACATAAAATATTGCAAAACTACCAGGAAGTTGTTAAAATGCAGTGTGAAGAATTCATGCTGTGCAAACCACAGAGCTATGCTGGGTAAATGCAATCAAAGTAATAACATAAAACAGATGTAATATAGTACACAGAAAGGAAACTTCCATTTTACATCAGCAAAACAATGACTAACAGAGACATGGAGTGTAGCAGAAAGGAAGAGCTTTTGAGCAATGCTGAGGTCTGTGACCCCATTCTAGCTCAGCTGATAAATTTTGGAAAATGGGAACGATTTTCTTTGATCTCCCTTTTCTATAGTGGAATATAACTAAAGATTCTTCCTGATTCTAAATGATCTTTGAGAATGGGGATTATAACAGCAGTAAGTATAATCATGTGCCACAAGACAAGTAATGTCACTGATAAATGGTCAAGTGTTTGTTTTTTTTTTTTAATTTTGGATGAATTTTCAAATGGGATATTGATTTTATCACAAATAGACTTTTATCATTGCTAATATATGAAAGGGTTTGGATTGCAGGTATATAATCATACCATACTTCACATCCTAGACTTGGATGCCATAAACATAATGCAAAGTATAGTGAGTTTCTACTCCTCTTGTTTAAACAAGGGCAACTTCTGCTTTTGCAATTTCCCTTAAGCTCAAGCAACAAATGGAAACAGCCCTATGAGAAACACCACCAAACCTAAAGTCATGCCCTAATTTTCACAAATATTTTATAGGCATGATGCTTAACCAAAGAGTAGAAGAAAGGTTTTTGGAAAAATTCCGCTTAAGTTTCTAAAGCTTCCTCTTGATGCCCTTAGGCAGAAATGAGTGGGAAATGACATTTGGGCAGTTAACAGAAAAAATGATGGTGTGATGTAGTAGAAAGATTTAAGATGACAGAATCATTATAAGAAAGATTATTATGAATTGATTAGTCACCAAGGCAAATTTAACTTTTAATTTGAAACATGAAATGAACTGAAGAATAGAGGGAATTATTCTTTGGAATTTGGCCCAGTGAGTGGGTTCTGACCAGCTGGCCTTAAGAAAGCTAACTAACCTTTCTGAGAACTGGAGGGACACACTCAGTAGCCTGATGGTCACTGAGACTGGTGAACTCAACTCTATTTCACGCACTTGGGTTGCATGCATTACTGTGTGGCAGCAGATGGCCAACTAAGGACCCGATTTACCAGAATCCCTTCCAGCACTGGTTCTGCTGAGACCTGTCCTTTGCCAAGGAGAAAAACCCACATGAGATTCAAAGGAGGAAATGAGACAGAAGATACATTTCTGCCATTTCTACTGCCAAGCACAGTTGTGTGGGCGTTTATTGGGGGTGATTCTAAAGTGTTTTTGGAATCATTTCTAGAAGCTCAGTCTGGAGCTTGCTCTTCCAAGCCTTGGAGCAATTTTGTAAACACCTACTTCCCTACTTTAAACCCCTCTCAATTAAACAAGGGAGAGGGTTTCCTGTTTTCTGAGTGAATCTTGTCCACTACAGAGAGGATCTAAGATCCCTCCTCAATGTTTCAATGAAAATTTTCTATGCTGAAATAACTATGCCCTTTCCTGTCCAATGGATGTTCTTCTTCTAAAAAACAGTAATCTGAAGCCCTTCACACATTACATGGATGTAGCTGTAATTGAGTATATGTGAATAAATATTGAATATGATCAAAAGGCTTCTTCTCCCTAGAAAGGAATACAGATCTCCTGAATTAGGAGAAACAAACACATGGATTTTGTGTTGTGTGCTTACCTGCAACAGCTGTATCCAATTCATCTTCATCCAACGATTCCTGTGTGGTAAAGTCTTTCAGAGGAGATATTGGATAGGATGTATTGAGATTCAAGCCCAACATGAAGTTGTGTACCTTCCCAGCACGTCCTTCTCTGGTATTGAATAAAGTTGAATCACTCACCAAAGCCATTAACATACGATGGACCCAACTTGCTTGGTTATCATTTTGATATTCCCTTTTAGCATCGTCGTTTTCAGTGCCTAAGGAAAAATAAAAAAAAAAAAACCATTGTGTAGATTCCCAAATCCATTGAAAAAATCTTTGGGCAACTGAACGTTAAAATTAACAGCAAAGCTAGGGGCGCTTGGGTGGCGCAGTCGATTAAGCATCTGACTCTTGATCTCAGCTCAGGTCATGATCTCACAGTGTGTGAGTTCGAGCCCCACATTGGGGCTCTTTCCTTCTCTCTGCCCCGCCCCAGCTTGTGTGCTTTCTCTCTCTCAAAATAAATAAATGAACTTAAAAAATAAAAAAAAATTCAGAGCGAAGCTCTATGGCTTTTGATTTAACAAGCATTTATTTGTATAAATTAATGCAGTAAAATATTTCAGTTAATAATTTTTGTTCTTAAATTTTTCTTACTTTATCCTTTACCTATAGTCAGTCTAGAGGTTATGTTCTTAATGTGTTACTTGGTCTATGCTTAGGTTTTCAGGCAAACTGCTACTTTCCCCTTTCTGTCCTTCCCTAGTCCTTTTCTTCCTTTTCTCTTGGCTACACACACACACACACACACACACACACACACACACACACACACACAGAGGGAAATTCCACAGTAGATAGTCCTCTCCTCTTCATTACTTAAGTTGCGTTCTGTATCCTGTTTAGTAAACATCCAGAAATCATGCAAACCGAGAAGAGGCACCTGAAGGATTCAACACGCATATTTGCTGCTCAATAAACACTCTATAAATAGTCATTTCATCCTTGCTTGTAAAGTATGGAATTTAAAGCCATGTAATTTAAACATGTGCTTTAAAATGTCTTACAATTCAGCAACTTTCCAAAAGAGGCAGTCTTAAATGACATCTTCCTTCAAACCTACACACATATCACCGTTACTTGGGAAGCCATGTTTAGAACATTGGCTCCAGAATCAGATTGCCTGGATTTCAATCCTCTCTCCGCTGCTTAACTAGTTAACTCTTTTCAGCCTTCATTTCCTCATCAGTAAACCCCACAGGGCTGTTGTGAAGACTGAGATAGTGCATTTGTGTAAATCTCTTAGAAAAGTGCATGGCCCATATTAAATTCTTAACAAACATTAGTTAGTGGAAGAGATAGTTGTGGTGACAGCAGCAGCTGCATAATCATTATCATTGACATGATTCATTCACAATCCAAATCAAAGAAAACTGTGGTCGAGTATAACCCCACCTGCCTACATCCCTCTGTTCAGATTTCTGGGAACTCTCTTTATATGCAATATGTAAAACTGTATGTGTGTGTATTTGAGAAAAAAAGTCTATGTTCAAACTTCATAATTTCTAGTAAATGTTAATTAAACATACAGAAAACCATAATAAATACTGATTTTTATCCTCATAAAGATTTGCTTAACTAAGCTAAGTAAATGAATGGATATTTCTTTCAGGAACGAATTCAGATGACTACATACAAAAAACATACACATTTTCCTACTCTCACACTTCTCTAAAGCCAAATACGACAAAGAAAATCTTTCATGAGAACAAATTAGGCTTTAAAGTGAATGATTTAGTGGTGCCTGGGTGGTTCAGTCAGGCATCTGACTCATGATTCATGAATTTGAGCCTCACACTGGGCTCTGTGCTGACAGCATGGAGCCTGCTTGGGATTCTCTCTCCCCCCCTGACCCCTCTCTCTACCCCTCCCCTGCTCATGCATGCGCGCGCTCTCTCTCCCTCAAAATAAGTAAATAATCATTAAAACAAATAAAATGAATGATTTAGAGGTGCCCAGGGGCCCAGTCAGTTGAGTGTCCCACTCTTGATTTTGACTCCTGTCATGATACCAGAGTCATGGGATTGAGCCCCATACTGGACTCTGCACTGAGAGTGGAGCCTGCTTAAAATTCCATCTCTCTCTCCCCCTTTGCTCCTCTCCCCCACTCGCATGCACTCTCTCTCAAAAATAAATAAATAAATACATAAATAAATAAATAATAAAGTGAATGATTTATATCTTCAGTTACACAGGATATGAATAAGATAATCAGTAATTTGTAGCTTCTTCCTCCTCCTCCACCTCCCTCTCTTTTTCTCCTTCTTCCTCTTTCCTTCCTTCTCCTCCTCTTCCTTCTTTTGCACCATCATAATTACCATCATCATCATCATTATTATTGCTATTATTAAATAAACACTCTGCACTAGAAAATCTACTGTCCTTATGAGACATTTAGAAATGGCATCATTTGTGGGACAAACCCAGGCTTCAACATATAAATGATAATCTACTGCTTTTTTAGTTAGAACACTAAGCACATTTCTATTTGCATAGTCTTTTACAACTTAAAGTCCTTTGTATGCATTTGCAATTTGATAATTATAACAATTCTATGACAGCAAGTAAAATGATGCCAGTATAGATTTGAAGAAACCAAAGTTGAAAATCCCTGAAGACCTTGCTCAAAATCATAAGACGAAAAATGAAGAAGCCTCAAGACAATGAAAAGACAAGACACGGACTGGGGGAAAATATTTGCAGAAGACATCTAAGAAAGGACTGTTATCCAAAATGTACAAAGAACTCTTAAAATTCAAAATAAGAAAACAAACATCCCAATTTAAAAAATGGGTAACAGACACCTCACCAAAGAAGACACAGAAATGGCAAGTAAGCACATGAAAAGATGCTCCACATCATATGTCATCAGGGAAATACAAATTAAGCAACAATGAGATAACACTACACATCTATTAGAAATGTGCAAATTGTAAACACTGGCATTACTGAATGCTGGTGAGGATATGAAGCAACAGGAACACTTATACATGCTCATGGGAATGCAAATCACTACAGCCACTTGGGAGGTTTCTTTCTTTCTTTCTTTCTTTCTTTCTTTCTTTCTTTCTCTCTCTCTTTCTCTCTCTCTCTCTCTCTCTTTCTTTCTTTCTCTCTTTCTCTCTTTCTTTCTTTCTTTCTAAGTAGCCTTCACATCCAACACAGAGCCCAATGTGGGGCTCAAACTCACAACCCTGAGATCATGACTGGAGGTGAGATCAAGACTTGAGCCGAGATCACTGATTTTTGCACTGTTGGTGGGAATGCAAACTAGTGCAGCCACTCTGGAAAACAGTATGGAGATTCCTCAAAAAATTAAAAGTAGAACTACCCTATGACCCAGAAATTGCACTACTAGGTATTTATCCAAAGCATAAAATAATGCTGATTTGAAAGGGCACATGCATCCCAATGTTTATAGCAGCACTATCAACAATAGCCAAATAACAGAAAGAACCCAAATGTCCATCGACTGATGAATGGATAAAGAGGATGTGATATGTATATACATATACATACACACACAATGGAATGTTACTCGGTGATCAAAAAGAACAAAATCTTGCCATTTGCAACAACCTGGGTGGAACTAGAATATATTATGCTCAGTGAAATAAGCCAGTCAGAGAAAGACAAATATCATATGATTTCACTCATATGTGGACTTTAAGAAACAAAACAGATGGGGCACCTGAGTGGCTCAGTCGGTTAAGCATCCGACTTTGGCTCAGGTCATGATCTCACGGTCCATGAGTTCGAGCCCCATGTCGGGCTCTGTACTGATAGTTCAGAACCTGGAGCCTGTTTCAGATTCTGTGTCTCCCTCTTTCTCTCTCCTCTCCCGCTCATGCTCTCTCTCTTCTCAAAAATAAATAAACGTTAAAAAAATTAAAAAAAAAAAAGAAACAAAACAGATGAACATAGGGGAAGAGAAGGAAAAATAAGATAAAAACAGAGGGAGGCAAACCATAAGAGACTCTTTTTTTTGTCTTTTCAAAATTTTATTTAAATTCTAGTTAGTTAACATACAGTACAACACTGGTTTCAGAAATAGAATTCAGTGATTCATCATTTACATGCAACACCCACAATCCTAAATACCCATCATATCACCCGGCTAGTCCATCTCCCACCCAACTCCCTCCATCAACTCACAGTTTGTCCTCTATCATTAAGAGTTTCTCATGGTTTATTTCCCTCTCTCTTTCCAGCTGCTCTCATATGTTCATCTGTTTTGTTTCTTAAGTCCACATATGAGTGAAATTCTCTCTCATTGACTTATTTTGCTTAGCATAATACATTCTAGCTCCATCCACATCATTGCGAATGGCAAGATTTCATTCTTTTTGATCGCTGAGTGATATTCTATTGTGTGTGTGCATATATACACAATAGAATATTGTGTAGAATATATAAGAGACTCTTAAGTTCAGAGAACAAACTGAGGGTTGCTGGAGGGGAGGTGGATGGCAGGATGGGCTAAATTAGAGATGAGCATTAAGGAAGGAGGGCACTTGTTGAGATGAGCACTGGGTGTTATATGTAAGTCATGAATCACTGGGCTCTACTCCTGAAACCAATACTACATTGTGTGTTAACTAACTCGAATTTAATTTAAAAAAAAAATACAAAAAAAAAAACCCAAAAAACAAAAAAAGGACCTGAACTGAGATCAAGAGTCAGATGCCCAATCAACTGAGCCACCCAGGCACCCCTGAAAGTTTCTACAAAACTAAATTATATGCCCATCACATGATCTAGCAATCATGTTTCTTGGTTTTTACCCAAAGGAGTTGAAAACATATCTACACAAAATTTGAACATGAGCATTTGTAGCAGCTTTATTCATATTTGTCAAAAATTGGAAGAAAATAAGATGCCCTTCAATAGGTGAATGGATAAATAAACTGGTACATCCAGACAATGGAATGTTAGTGCTACAAACAAATCAAAACAAAACCAAAACAAACAAAAAAGAGCTCTCAAGCCATGAAAAGACATGGAGGAAATTAAAATGCATATTACTAAGTGAAAGAAGTCAATATGAAAAGGCTATACTCTGTATGATTCCAACAATATGACATTCTGGAAAAAGCAAAACTATGAAGATAGTAAAAATATGAGTGGTTGCCAGAGGTTGGGGTGGGGTGGGGGTAGAGGGATGAATAAACAACACAGAGGGATGCTTAAGGCAGTGAAAGTACTCTGCATCAAACTATAATGGTAGATACATGTCATTATACGTTTGTGAAAACCTACAGAATATACGATACCAAGAGTAAATCCTTAAGTTTGGACTTGGGGTGATAATGATGTGTCAATGTAGGTTCATGGATTATAACAAATGTACCACTCTGATATAGGATGTTGATAGTGGGGGAGGCTCTGTGTGTGTGTGGGTTCAGGAAGTATATGGGAACTCTCTGTTCTTTTCGCTCAATTTTGTTGTCAATCTAAAACTACTATAAAAACATTTTATTTAAAAGGAAGAAAATGAATATTAAGAGCTAATACTAGAAATCCCCAAATAATCCTCAACAGCCTTCACCAAACTAGGCTGGTACTAAAACCAAAGCAGCCATGTTCAAAGGGTCTTTGAACTTCTCAGCCCTAGGGTAACCAGAGGTGATCAAATGCACTGACCATCTATAGTAATTTACTTAATAATTAACAAGCCATTATTATGTCTATCTGATAGTCCTTATGTCAGTATCAGTTCTAGAAATGTTAGACATACGCTGTCTATTCCCTTTGTACTGGCTAGCTCCCTTCATTAAAAGGAAATTCAAAATAATAATAATAATAATAATAATAATAATAAAAAGACCTGAAGACCTGAACAACTAAAAAAATTAAAATTAAAACTATGAAGGAGAGGGAATTAGGACTGAGTTCTTTCCAGCGCAGGGTTCTTTCAGGGTTCCTGCCTAAGGACCTGGCTACTATATGTAATGAGGCAAATCACTGACTGCATGAAGCAGCCGGACAGTGGGCAAATTGGGACTGAAGTGCAAACCGAGCAGTGGTCAAACCTAGTGCCTGGTGGAAAGTTCTGTCTGCCCAGGGAAAGGTTATTTTTTTAAAAACGTTACAAGAAACTACATGCTAGCCAAGCTGTGGGCTTGTGTAGCTGCTGAATTTTGCAGAGAAGGTACCTTTCTCCTAGGTTATACAAACTCATCTGATGAGTAAGTCACAGCTCAGGCGTGAAAATGTTGATTTGCAGCAAGGATTAAACGGGCTCTTCCAACATCTACACCACGGCTGGAGGAATTCTTGAACTTTAGAGCAAGAAAGCACTTAATATCTCCTAAAATCTAGGTGATCATATTCAAACTGTTGTAGGATGTTTACCCAGTTGTTATAAAATGTAAAAATCACTCCATTTACCACATAACATTGGCATCAAATATCCCTGATCCTCACCTTGTCCCTGCCCCGACTTCATCATTGATGTCCTGATCCACACCAAGCTCAAAGCTGCCTTGTCGAAGTGTGAAAGAACTCATTTGCACTCAGAAATAACATATACAATAAAAAGTTCTTGATAATTCTCCCCCACTTTATCACCGATCTCTTCCTAAAAGATAGATTGCTGACAATGGGGTAAGGCTCAGGGAGTGTGAAGAAGTTTTCACATGATACTTTATCAATAATAAAAATTTTCAAGATAAAATTTTAACTTTTAAAGCCATGTAAGAATGTTCCCATAAGAGGGCGCCTGGGTGGTTCAGCTGGTTAAGTGTCCAACTCTTGATCTGGGCTCAGGTTGGGATCTCACGGTTTATGGGATTATGCCCCATGCTGGGCTCTGTGCTGACAGTGCCTGCTTGGGATTCTCTCTCCCTCTCTCCCTCTCTCTGCCTCTCTCCTGCTTGTGTGCACTCTCTCTCTCTCAAAATAAATAAATAAACTTAGAAAATGTTCCTATATCACAATTTTCATGCCAAGAAGCCTGGTGCTCTAATCAGACCTAGAATTTGTTACTTCTACCGTCTTAGTTTATTCTCCATTTGTCCCATGGATAACATTTTGAGCTATTAAAAAGAAAAGAATAAGGGATATTTCTGTTGTACATTTTATTACACATACAACATTGATTTTCTCTGTGAACTGAACGCTGCAATTCGATAGCACTCAGTGAGACAATCAGACACAACATTCATATTCTTTTCTAATGGACCTCCGCCAGAGCAAATTCCCTTACCTTTGGGTTCTTGTGATTCATCATCGCTATCCGAGCTGTCATTGCTCACAATATGCTCTGCTGTAATATTTTCTGTGGAAAGAAAACAAAACAGTTGGACTATTTCAGGTGTCAAGGCTCACAATTAAACTTATCATAAGGAAGTAATCTGAGGAAAACCACCAAGTGAGATCTACTAGGTTTATTAGTGGAAATTTAGATCAATTTAGTACCTAATTCAATAGTTTCAAATTTCCCATTGGAAAACAAATTTCCTGGGACGGGAAAAATTAGTCTAAAACTACTCCTTCATGATTTAAAGGAAAGGATCTTTATTTCTCTTAATTCTGACAGAAAGAATAACTTGGTCACAGGAGGCTCCTGTTATAGCAAAACAATATAATTTTCTTTAATTAAATATGTTTAAGGCTGTTTCTGAGGGAAAATTCAGGGCAAAGCCAAAATCTATAGGAAGACTACAGAACAGTTCCTTCAAAATGAATGAAAGCTACTAATATAAGGTATCTTTTGATTTTCAATAATACAGAAAATTGTTTATTGAAATGTGCCTTTTGGTGTCAAAAAATTTGTGCTTTCTCAGAACATATTAAGAGGGCAGTTATGAAAATTAAAACTTAGAAACCATATACCCTTAAAACAAAGACAGGAGTAAAATCTGGCATAATAACTAGTCATTGTTTTTTTAGAACACACAGACCATCCTTATTATCATTTGTAGAAGAATCAAACTTTCTTCGAACACTTACATGAAACCACTTTCTATATAACAGTGACTTTTTTTTTTCCTTCTATGAGTCAATAGACTTTTTTTTATTTAAAAAAAAACCCTGATTCTAAATTTTTAATTTTCCGTTCTAGAATCATTTAGGGGCTTTAAACTTGGAGAAATATAGGTATAACATATAGTTTCCCCATATTACTCTGTGTATGTTTATTATATCTGCATAAATGTCACATACCTGAATGAGAGTATATAACGGAAGGGTTTTAAATGCTTGAGGTAGTAGGTTAACTTTTTAGATTTATTTAATTTTACTGGTATGATTGCACATATGAAATTCAATAAAAGACAGTGTTCACAGACTAATATTATTCATTTAATTTCATGAGTATTACAGAAAGTAGTTTTGTTGTACAGAAGAGGGTGAGGTGTTAGCAAATGACCCACTGTGGGTGTCATATACATTAGGTATGTTTTTGGTCCTATATATATTTTGGCAGAACAAAATTTTCTTTCTTTTTTTTTTTTAAGCATTTTTTTTCGGTCAACTTGATACTCTCCTTTAAGAAAATGGTTCACCAAAATATCATTCAATTTTACAAAGATATTTTCAAGAGATGAACAGCTTAATATTTGAACGTATCTATTGTCCATCACTATGGTATGATATGTAGCTCCATCTGTTCAAAAGCATAGATGGCTCACATTCAAAATTCCTTGAGAAAATGTGAAGAATTTCAATTCGAGTTATCGGATTATAGTCCAATTTTCCGTAATGTCATTCTTCAGAGGGGAAAAAGCAAAAACAGAAACAACCTCTGAACACCCCTTTAAGAGGTAAACTTTAATCAGCCAGTGGATGAAAAGAATCAGCAGGAGTCTTCAGATTCCCCTCAGTCACCTCTCTGGTCTCATTTCTGGAAAGCCTTACCTAATCTGAGGTAACACGCATCCTGGGTCACAAGCACATAATACCCCTCACAGTCTGACACAGAGGACAAGTAAATAGGCCGCCAAACCACTGGCCTCAAAGGAAACATCCAACAGCAAAGAATATTCTGAAGACTGTTTAATATAAACATTCTCCTTTTCCTTGGCCTTCAGCCATTGTCTCACCCACCTTCGGATCTGTTATTTCAGTCCTATTCTCTTCCTGCCATCGGAGGAAAAAATAACAAGCTCTAGAGGTATCTGGATCATTCAACAGAGAAGGAGCTCAGAGAAGCAAGCATTATAACATGGGCTCCTTCTGTTTCTTTCCTCTTTTATTCTGAAATCTTCACATAATTTTGAGAAGAGTTAGTGATTTCTGCAAGATTAGGTGGCTATTTATCCATCTGCGCTGTGATGTTCATTTTAAAAAGTCAAGTCAGAACATTTCAGCATGATACACTCGGCTTTATAGTTACTCTTAAGAGAAGGTGGCTCTGTAAGTTAAGGTCGGAGCAGGCTCAAAACTTCCACCAACCCTGACTGCTTGTTAAGTGAGTGCTGCCCAGAGGACAGAAGGCAAAGTGCTTTCTTTATTGTTTTTATTTTTATTTTAAAATCTTTCATTCTAGTGCAATCATTAAGATCACTTCTCTATTACTTATCAAGAGCTACTCAAAAATACAAATGATACTATTTAATAAAAAAAATTAAGGACCATGGAGAACTGCTGTGAACATAATACACATATCAAATAGCTAAACTCAATTTTGCAGGATGAATAACACTACTTATAAGCCAATTTGTAGTGCATTAATTAATGTTACAATTGTGTTCTTTTTTTCTTTTTTGCATATAAAACTTAATTGAATCAACTGTCACTGCCTGGAAAAGCTAAGGGCAGCTTGTCAAAAAAAATCCTACATTAAGCTTTTTATGTCCAAGTATTCTTCAAATGAATTGATTGTTGAAAAAGCCATTTATGCTATTCTGTTAACTCTATCCTTACATAGATTGTGATATTTCATGGCAGAGAAGAGACAGTAGGTAGTTAGTGTGCGGATAATCTACAGGACCCTCTTCCCCAGTCCCTGCTGGGCTGACTCCCAATTCAGATTTAGCATTCACTGTTCCTTCCCACAGCCAATCAAAGTAGCCATAAGGAAACAGGGTCGGCACTTGGGAGACACTGAAGGTATGTTTCATTTTGTTTGCTTTGAGTCAAATTTACTCATCAAACAAAACATAAAAGTTCCTGTCGTTAATCTTATAACGAATGAAAACCACTGGTCCTCAAATGAGTTGGTCTACTTTTTCAAGTTTTGTAAATATTATATTTTAACTTATTATGGGACAGGAAGTTAGATTTAAAGAAAACCATTAGTGTTCATTTACTAGATGTGATTTGAAATAATTTTTTCCTCCTTCTTGATGTGACTTAGCTATAGGAAGCTAACAGAATTCTAGTGGGTTAGTATTTTAGAGGTAAGTAAACCCGCAAGTGTGAATTTAGGTGTCATATTGTGTTTAACTGCTGATGAGTCTAATGTTGTAAAAACTAACTGTATTTGATAAAAGGAAACAAATAGTATGTTTAGATATTTAATGACTAAGAGGAATAGAGATGCCTAGTTGAAAATTATTCTTAGGAATTGATAGTTTTTATGAAATTCACAACCTCAGTGTCAGGATAATATTTAGGAAGTAATATACATATGATTTCCAGGAAATATTTAGGTTGATTTAACCAAGCTATTGGTAACTTCAGAATAACTACAGTCTTTATGACGATTTAATTGTCTATACATGCATGTTAAAATTTGCCAGTTTAGCATAATATGGTCAACAGAAACATGTTTTTACAATACCTAGTTCTTCCTCCATTGTGGAACCTTTATTTTGTGAGCCAGAAACTCCCAAGACTCTGTTGAACAATATAGAAAACGCACTGCCCCAGACACCTAAAATAAAGCAAAAATGAAGAATAACTTAGAATTCACCAAGATTTAAAACAGTCAGGCAGACAAAGAGTAGATTTTGATCACTTACCCATTAAGAAATGCAAGGGGTTTTCTTCATATTTCTTCACAACTGTTCCCATAAAAAATTTGCTTCCAAATAAGTCAGGAGCCATAAAAGTACCATATTTAGCCATGCCAATCTCATATGGACTAAATTCAACCCAATCTGAAAGCATTTTTAAAAGGCACAATCCATTAGTAGGAAAATACTACAGAAATGCACACTGTTAAAGATCACTTCCAACAATGCCTTGATTATTTTCATTTATTTAAAATATTTTTTAAAACTTAACCAAATGCCTATTATGTATATGCCATTGTAGAGAAGTCAGTGGAAAAAACTTACTGAAATGAGAACAAAAAAAATCCCTTCAAATTTGTACAAGCTGAATATCTTTTGCATTAAAAGCTCAGACATCTTTAATAAAATCCATCATAATTCTAAAGAATGGAAAACAGAAAACTGCTAACTCAGATGTAAAATCCATGAAGGTGATAGAAGAAATTAAACTCTGATAACGCAAGTAGACTATGAAAGTAGAAGAAATTGTTTTCTAATATTTTCCTTTTCTTTATCTTTCCTTAATTTTGCCTATTAACCATTGTTCTAACTCACAAGATTATAACACAAAGTTTTTATGCTGAGTGTCTTAAGAAATACATGGTAATAGGGTCAATAAAATATAATTTCTAGGAGTAGAGGCTATGAAGCCAGAGTCCCAGGTTCAAATCCCATTTTTCTCCTTACTAACTGTGCAACCTTGGGTAGATTACTTGTGTTCTTGGCGTCTTACTTCCCTAATCTATAGGATGTGAATAAAATCAGGAGACTGTAGAATTGTGAAAATCTAATGAGTTAAGAAATGTAGGGGCGCCTGGGTGGCTCAGTCTGTTAAGCATCCGACTTCGGCTCTGGTCATGATCTCATGGTTCGTGAGTTCGAGCCCCACATCAAGCTCAGTGCAGACAGCTCAGAGCCTGGAGCCTGCTTCGGATTCTGTGTCTCCCTCTCTCTCTGTCCTCCCCCGCTCACACTCCGTCTCTCTCTCAAAAATAAATAAACATTAAAAAATGTTTTAAAAATGTAGAGAACTCAGAAGAAGGAATAGCACATCTTAATCACTCCATAAATGGTAGCCACTACTACATTTCATGTATTTCCATGGCTATCACTATGTTTAATTATGCATCCAAAAAGAATTCCCATTTCTGACACCCATTTCCTACACTTGCTTCTCTCTCAGTCTTCCTTTTCTTGGTAAATGGCACTACTTTTCATATATTCGTACCACTATATATACTTTATCCTTGACAATTCTTTCCCCTTTATATCTTACATACAAAAACTCAAGTTCTGTAGACTCTCTTATCAGATAAGGTTAGAAACTGGCTGCTTATCCATTTGTCCATCATGGATCACCATCCATTTGTACCCTACTGGTACAAGCTGTCATACCCTCCTCCCTGGATCTCCCCAGTAGTCTTCTAAAACATCCCTTCTCTGTTCCCCTGCTATCTTTTTGATATCTGTTGCCAGAACAAAAATTTAAAAATAGAAATCACAGCACACTAATGCCAGCTGAAAGCTTCCCAATGGCTTTCCATTACACTGAACACAAAAATGTGGTCAACAAGGCTTCTTAGTGGTCTGGCTAGTGCCTCTTGACCTCATGTCCTAACCAATCTCCCATTATGTTGGTCTTACTCTTTCCACTTGAGCCACACAAATCTTCTTAATGTTCCTCAAGAGAAAGCTCACTGACACTGCAGTGCCTTAATGCTTGCTATTACCTTATGCAATTACAAGGCTTGCTCCTTCTTATCCCTTAGTTCAAGGTCAATTTTCATTGGCCATCCTCTATGAAGTTCCACCATTATCTACCTTGCCTAACCCATAACCCTCTGCCCTCCTTTATCCACTCCCCTTTCTGAAACTATTAAAAATCTATTCAAACAAACCAAAATCCAGATAACTTAAAACTCCACAAAGTTTTTTGCTATTCATTTGGTGGTAAAATCTGACCTGAATTCATTCAGCAGAAAAAAACAGTCCTGAATGATGTATGGCTTATTTTTTTTTTAACTCACTAAATATGCATATTGACACATTCTATTACAGAAATCACTCTATTTGATTATAAGATCCCCAGCGGTTATTATGTACCATACACGGCAAGTTTTTTTTTTTTTTTTTAAACTTTAAAATCTAAAATGTTCTGAATTCCAAAACATCTATCTCTAGTTTTAGAAAAGGGATTGCGGGTGTATATTTATTGCTTACTCAGTGGTAGATCATAACATTCTACTTCTGTGAAGTAAGTTATGAAATCACAGTTGTGATGAGAACACATAATTCATTTCAAATCAAAGCCAAGTGGCACATATACCTTTCTTCATAAAGTGATGTGCTTTATAATGATTTACATGGAGTTAGTGAGATATGACTAGCAATGAATCAGAGGCTGCTAGGAAAATTTCTGTATCACTAAAAGTAATTACCTATCTCTGAATCTCATCCCCTTATCTTGGGTACTGAAACACAATAACTTCTCGAGTAATCTCATCTTTATTAATGCTGTGGTTTGTGTACACGTAATTAAAGCATTCTCAAGGTAAGATTGCTCTTTATTCCTTAGTCAAGAACTCACCATGGTAGTGCGTGACTATTATTCTTTTGCTGTTAACTCGTATGTTTCAAACTTGAACTTCTCTCCCACACCTCCATCTACTCCTTTCCAACTTCCTGTTGTGGATTTACACTTACATACACTGTCGTCGCATCCCACTATGCTTGCCTGGAAAGGAATTCATCACCTTTCCTCCCAGTCTAGCCTACCTCTTTTGGTAAACAACACTATTACAGCCCTCAAAAAGAAATTTTTCAAAAATTGAAACCACTCTTTTACTCACTCACATCAAACCAATCCATGACCACCTTTCACTGATAACCTTTGGGCTTTTCACCTCCGTCTTCTGCTCTTCTTATCAGTATCTCCCTAGTTCCAGGACTTTATTACAAACGCACAGTGATAACACTGCTTCCGGTTTCTTTCCTTGTTAATCTACCCATATGAATCAACAAAATACTTTTTTCAAAAACACTAAATAATTTCATTGTCCTACCCCTAAACACTAAATGTTTCCCACTATCTTCATAACTGAAGAAAAATATTTCTGTCTGGAATTCAAATCTTTCTGTAACTTGGCACTAATAATTTTCCCAAATGTATCACCCTTCACCGGCTCATACTAAGTCTGGTTTCTTTTTACTGCTCTTGAAAACATATTTTTGACCCTCTTTCCGAGCATTTTCTCATCCTGTTTCACACAAAGAGGACTATTCACCTCCACTTGATAGATCTTTCCATGTTCAAATGGAATCGGAGCTCCATCACCTCATAAAGCTGTCCGTATGACTGTAATAAATCTGTACGATATCTTACACTTAGATCAGTTCTACACACTTTGATTGATAGACCATAATATTCGTGCTCACTTCAGCAGCACATATACTAAAAAAACAGATCATAATATTCTATGTGTACGGCTCTTTCATTTTTCATGTTTTGTTTTTGTCTTGCTAATGGGATTGTAACTTTCTGGAGGAAAAATGCCATATTTTTACTCTGACGGTATCTCAAAGAATTTAACATGATGTTGGTAAGTTGTACTCAATAAATGCAATTTACTGACCAATGGAAATGAAAACGAAAGCAGTGTAGTTAAGTGAAGGAGTCAAAAATATTTAACAGTTTAAACAATGAATGTTTGTTTGTTTAAAATCTTCAAAAGAGGAAAATGTTTAAAGGGAAGAAAAACATTCTCTAATATTGTTGAAATAAAGGTGATCAAACTTCTGTAAGCTAAGATAATTTGGCTCCTTGGCTTTTAAAAATATTATTCAGATAATATTTCAACTTTTTCCCTTGAATATTCACTTTTAATCTAAGCAAACTTTAAAAGAATAAAGTATAGACATGTCTCCTTTTTTTCCTTCAATAACCCAAGCTACTTGAACCTTCATAACATACACTTTTGAGTGTTTTATCGGGTATAAGATCCACAGAACTAATGCTTGATGGCTTTGTCCAACTCTGTTAGAAGAAACAGCTTTGAATCTCCTTATCATAGAAGCTTAACAATGAAGGTTAATGGTGTATCTCTCATCCTGGTACCAGTATCACAGTTAGGCAGATGGCCCAAATAAGACACATCCAGGTCAAAAGATGACCAACTGAACATAAAACGGCCTTTCCCAATTCTAAATGAATCCAAAATATTCACTTGCTGAAATATTACTTGTTCTTTAATTATCTCGATGAGATTTTCTATTGAGAATTGCTACTGCTTCAAAGTTAAGAATGAAAAAAGGTAACTGTCAAAATGTCATCACAATTTTAACAATAGTAATAGCACTATTATATTTTAGGTCTCTTTTACGATATTCTGTCTTCTGCCTGTCTCATGTGATTGTCTTAACAGCTGTGTAATATAAACCTGATATTTATTAATATCATTTTTTTAATAACGAGGAAAATAAGAATCAGATTAAATGACCCACCTAATGTATTTCAGCTCAGAAATAAGACAAGGCTTCCAAATTAGTCTAGTGCTTATTTGACCATAGCATAATGCTGTGGGGTAAAATGGCTTATTTGGCTATGCACAGATTTGACTAGCTTACTAGGAGGATTTATCAACCTATCTCCAATTATTCCAGGACCTCAAAAAACAACAGCTGTAGGAAAGCAAAAACAAAACAAAAGCAATTTCATCATGGCACTTACTTTTCTTACGTGAATAAATTTCACCTCTCCCTCTGAACTACATTACATTCAAGATCTTGCTCCCAATTGCTGCTGACAAGCCATGGTTATCCCAGACTCCTACCGCGTGCCTTACCTCCCATTCGAAAATTAAATTTGCCTCTCATATACAAATCCTATTTATCATTAAGATCCAAGACCTCTGATTTCTCATACAGCTTTCACAGAGCACTACATTTTTAAGACTTACTTAAACTTAATTTGGGCCTGCCACTGCTTTTATGTACTTTGCATACTTTATATCATTTATTTAGTGAAAACACTATGAGAGTCTCATCCTCATTTAACAGATGTGGAAACTGAGACTAAAAAAGGCATGTAACTTGGTCAAGGGAACAATGCACAGTAACTTCTTTCTTGTATCTTAACTTGTTTAACAATTATCGCAGATTTCCCAAACAGATTATAAGGTCTTATAGAACAGGGGCAATATACTGTGGGGGCGGGGGAGGGGAGTTCATGCTTAGCACCTGTCATACTACGTCTACACAGTCAGTAACCAGAGAAGCCATTATTTTAATAAAAAGAACAAGGGCTTTTTGCGAACAAACCTCAGCTCTGCTGCTTACTTTCTACGCGGCAATGTGCAAATCATTTAATTTTTCTGAGGTTTTGTTTTTGCTTCTAAGAAGCAGAGCTAAAAATACCTCACTTCCCGAGTTATAGTAAAAATTGAATAAGATAATAAATATAGTAAGTGATTTCTGAATCATAAGCATGACGAATGTTTTAGTCAATTAACTGATAAAGATTAGAATGAGTGAATTCCAGGTGCACTGCTTTCTATAAACAATTCAAAATTCTTGCCTGGGAATAGTCAGTTGAAAAGAGTGAGACCTTGTAAAATTTGCAAAAGGATTCTGGCTACAAATCTGTTAATTACCTTCCATTCACAATGACTTTTTTAAGCTCATGGAGTGACTGATTTCACTGAGGTACTTTTCCTAAAATTACAATGAACCCTACCATCTACAGTCAGAAATGCTACCACATTGCAGATTAGGACCAGCAAAGGCCCCCACAAGTATGATGTCACATACTTTTAGAGCACCCAACAAGAAGCAAAGCCACAGAGAAAACAAATATTTACATGTGAGATTTAACAATATGAGGTATTTTGTTCGCCAGCTGCCAGAAGCATAGACTAGTACTTTTTGAATGCTGAATTATAAAGACGAAAATGGTGCTTTGAATGATAAACATATATCATGTTACCCAATTTAATGAAAATATAAGCAGTAAGCAAAAGCATATGCATTGCCTAAAAGCATGCTATTTTGTTAAAAGTCCTTGAGGAATGAGTAACTAAAATTGAGGTGATTATATTCATGACTTTTTAATAATTTCTTTTTTATTTTACTAATTTAAATGAAGGTATATTAGTAACTGGAATGTATATTAGTTTCATGGAATAGTCTGTCCAACCAGAAAATCATCTAGCTTAACATTGTCTTGTATCTTCCAATGTTTTTATGTTACCGAAAATACATTAAAATAGACAACTAAAATTGCTCAGGATCTTCCTCTAATAAAAATCATTAGAAACCGCAGTTCAAAGGTTCCTGGAAATGCTTTGAAAGAGGAAATCACATACCTGCAAACATTAGCTCCGAAACATCAGGTTTGACATGGAGACAGGTGAAAAGGGGTAAAGGGCATTGTGCAGAATTGACTTTTTCCTTCAAACTACTCAAGGTAGTGTTCATTCTCTGTCCACAGAAGAAATAAAGAAATGGTTTTCAATATAGAAACATATACAGAGAGAAAACTATTTAAAATAGTACTTCCAATCAAGACACTTGAAACTTTTCTAATAAAAATCAGTCTTCCTTCTTCTAGAAATCTCTGGGTCCTAATAAACGACAACAAGTAAGCTCTATGGAGGTAATTATTATCTTCATTCTAAGAACAACCGTAACTCTTTTAAAGATTATGGCTACATTTGAACTGAAGAAGAACTTGGCAGCTACGAAGCTCAGAAAGCAGTTGGACCCCAGATTCCCTGGCACAGACTCTGTCTCCCACACTTTATCTTCAGATGAAATGTCACACTGTAGTCATGTGTCAAATAGTCTTGCTCCCTGTGACTTATTCCCTTTTCTGGCTTTCTTTAGGGAACCTCCGTTTTTCCTCTACCACTAAAATACTACTTGTATTCATCCCTTTATTTAAAAAGACTGCCATTGGGGTGTGGAGGAGTGGACAGTAAGAGGTCAAAATGTGTATTGAAGAATACAAAAGTACTTCTCTATACATCAAAACTGATACACAGAAAGAATTAGTAAGCACTAGTTGGAAATGTAGAAGTGTTATGTCTGGCAGGACAATGTGTACTCAGGACACATTGTTGATAGAATCAGTTGAGTCAAGTGACTTTTATAAAATGTTATATGGAAATGATGAATCACTGCGTTCTACTCCTGAAACCAGTACTACACTGTATGTTAACTAACTTGAATTTAAATAAATTAAAAGAAAAACCAAATGTATCATTTTGTTTTATTAAAACATTATGATACACATGGCCGATTTGTATTAAAAGGATTGCAGTTTGAGCCATAGCTTACATTGTGAATTAGTGTTTCTCCAATTAACATCCCAAAGATGTCAGTAAAGGTGACAGGTTGCCCAGAGCTTTTCTTCTTCCATAGAGACTCAATGTATCTCTTAACTTTCTGTGGTGTGAGAAGTAAAAGGGGGTTGTGGCTAACATTTTTCATTAGCTCTTCATTAATCTCCTCTGGCCCTTTTTCTGGAAAATCAGGGTGAGAATATAAGGTTGACATGTACCTGTAAAGAAGACAAAAGATGATTAGTAAAGAGAAAGGACGTCACATAGTAGTCTCCAAAGAAGGCAGGTGCTCTCTGTCATAAGAAAAATAAAGAATGTTAGAAATGGTTGGTTAACTTAATTATCTGATTAAAGATATTAATCCATTTAAGGAAAGAATGTATCAATCAGAAAGGAGCTGGTCCACAACAAAGGCAAAGTAAAAGAGAGGTCTCAAAGGAAATAGTGGACTTCCCAAGCCCAGTCCAGAGGAGAGGATGTCCTAGTGGGCTTACTGGCTGTCCACCGTCTAGCCTCTGGGAATGGGTAATTCCTATTAGACTATCAGAGACTGATGAACACAACACATTTAAGTCATGTAAATAAACTTACTTGTCTGGATATAATACCAGTCAAGTAATCTGGTAATTTGACTTTCCATAATGATTAACTATAGGTAGGAAATGTGCTGTCTAAACTACTGTGAATGCCTAGTTCTCCTAACAAATGTATTTTTGTTTTTATTTTGCCCATTGCCAGCTGGGTAGAATCCCGAGTCTTGAACTGAGAAAACAAAATAATGAAAGAAATATATACTCCACCCCTTCATCCAACCAAAGAGAAAACAGGGCATAGTTTAATCTCCTGTTTCCTTGACATTCAAATAGAAATGCCTACTATAATGGTTTATCTTTCCTTCAGGGAGGGGAGAAACCTGACCCTTACTGGGTCCCTGCCCTTCCTGAAGCCTGGGCTGGTTAACTGTACATAAGCTATTGCCTTGAAGACCTAAAATGCTTTCAATTCTTCTATTTTAAAGATGAGGAAAGAGAGGATTGATGAATTTAAATAAATGTTCACAGTTCCCCAATTAATAACAGAATGAGAATTTAAAATGTGTCTTCTCCCCTGATAGGCTTATTAAATCTCTTAAACAAGATTTCAGTTCTTAGAGACCAAACTACTTCCATTTCACATGAAATTAGAATTTCTTATTGGATTCAGAGTTCTTTGGAGACAAGTTGAGAATAATTATAAGTTAACAAATGGAGAGTGATGAGAGACCTTTTAACGTTTATTCATTTTTTGAGAGACAGAGACACAGCGTGAGTTGGGGAGGGGCGGAGAGAGAGGGAGACACAGAATCCGAAGCAGGCTCCAGGCTATGAACCGACAGCACAGAGCCTGATGCGGGGCTTGAACTCACAGACTGGGAGATCATGACCTGAGCCGAAGTCGGACGTTTAACCGACTGAGCCACCCAGGCGCTCCTCCCACAAAAAAATTTTTTTAAATAAAAATCCTTGGGGCGCCTGGGTGGCTCAGTTGGTTAAGTGTCCAACTCTTAACTTCAGCTCAGGTCATGATCTCACAGTTTGTGGGATCAAGCCCCGTGTCAGGCTCTGCGCTGACAGGACAGAGCCTACTTGGGATTCTCTCTCTCCCTCTGCCCCTCCTGTGTGCACATGTGTACTTTCTCTCTCTCTCAAAATAACATAAACTTAATAATAAATAAATAAAAACAAATAAGAATTCTTAAAAGATCTTTATTACATAAATTGGATTCCTAAAATTCCCCCAAAACATGTGATAAAGATAAATAAAAAAGACTTACTCCAGACTCAAGCCTGGGATAATTACCAAATATCTATAAAAATACAGCTTAGAGTACTTGAGAGATAACCAGGGTCTGTCTACTCCTGTAGTTATTCTAAGGTCTATCACATGGCTCATAAAAATCAATAAATGTCTGGTTTTCTGGACCTCATCCTACTTTTCAATAATCGCGTGCATTGATGGAATGCATTGGTTTGTATTTAAGAACATAATAAAAATAGGAAAATAAAACATCTTTTGGTGCCTCTGACTGGTTGACTCTGGAACTATCCAGGATATGCTTCATTCTTTATGGGAACACTAAGAACTTCTTTACTGGTTTTATTAACAAGAATAATTTCTACCTCCACGGACAATTGGTTTGCCCTTAGCTTTTTAAAAATTATATTATGCAATTGGATTTTACATAGTTCGATTTTGCCTTGGACTTTAGAAGGCTTAAACTCAAGCCTGTGTTTCATGCTTTTCAGAGCAATAGGTTATAGAATGAATTTTTAATTGAATTTCTAGTTATATATTTACTTACCTTTTTTCACTTCTATCCTTATTGTATGCAACCCAGTTTTACTTTATAAGATACATTAAATCCTTTCCTTAATGAAGCAGGGTAAAAATAAAGAAAAGGACCAAACACTTAATGTCAGTAGAGAACAATTTAGCCTCAGAATAATCTTTTCAAAAGACAGATAAAAAGGAAATAATATGATCATTCTGCTGTTGGAAGTTGTCATTTCCAACTCCTCAGCAGAAAGATGTAATTACTCAAATCTGAAATAACATTATTTAAGACTTCCCTTCTCCATCTCTACTTAGCTGGTCTTTAAATGAATCAACTTATGATTCTAGTAAGTACCTTTGCCCCATGAATTGCCCCCAGCAAGATCTGAAGGCCCTTCCCTTCCTTTCCCTTCCCTTCCCTTCCCTTCCCTTCCCTTCTCCTCAATGTTAGCCATTGGCTCCAGATCAAGAAAGTCCTTCCTCTGGGGTTTGAGAATTGCTCAGAAGCTAGGACTTGTGCCACAGTTTCAGAGGTAGATTTTTTTAAATGGCCAAAAATTATACAGATGTCAGCCCAATTCTCTCTGTTCCATGTAGGAAGGTTGTAGTCCATTTCTTTTCTCTAAATGCTGAAGTAAACTCATTCACTTGAGGGAATTTTTCTCTCCCCCTTTCCCTCTCTGATTCTTTCCCTACTATGAAGCACTTGGTTTGAGGATACAAGCCCTAGCCAAAGACAAAAAGACCTAGATACCTCAGCCTTTGGCACTGGGTTAATGTTCTCTGCTTGTTCAGCATTTATTTTTTAGAATTCATGAGTGTGAACTGGACAGACTTTTCATGATGTCATCATGGTGACATGCAAGACCTGAGTTTTAGCTTTGGTGATGCTAAAGATGGAGGGGTAGGCAATGGCCAGTTTTCCTTAAATAGCTGTCTTTGTTTCCTTGGTTGCACCAAGGCAGGATTCACTGTTACTAGTGTCTGTGGACATGCTACCATCTAAAGCACACAAACATCACCCCAATTTGCAACTCTATAGTTAAGTCTTAATTTTCATCTCTTTACTAATACGTGATTCCCAATTATACCAATCAAATTTCTGAAACTAAGTGACTTAGACATAGCAGGGCCTTTACAAATAGTTAATTAATGAATGGAAGGATCCTCAACTTATTTCTCTATAAATCTGAAGATATCAGCCTCTAATTTTTCAACATATTTATATGATGGAACACATCATTCTCTCCATACGAATGCATTTTAGGCTAAGTGTGAAATTCTAATACTTAAATCATGTCAAAACTGCACAAGGAATTCTCAGTGCAGTTTCTTCCTCCAGATCGCCCGGCCAATGTTTTAAAATATCAGTGCCTGGCCTCCAAGGACTTGCCAAATCAGAATCCTTAGGGGTAAACATATAGAATTTCTATGCCTAAAAAAGTGTCAAAAGCAAGTCTCAAAAGCAACTAAAATTCGGAATGGCTTGAGAAGACCCTTGACATTTGTGAAGCAAATAGCCTTGAAACCCTAAAGAAATCTCTAGATTAATTTTCCCCTCAAAAGGCAGTTACTTATGCAAATCTTCATTTAGTCATTCAGTGTGTGATAAACTGGAGAGATTCATTAAGCGAACAAGCCAAGCACAGTCACCACCCCAAACAACATATTTTTCTCTAACTTACACCTTGATCTTTTAGACTATCACCTCTTATCTGACAACGTCTCCTAAAATTGTTTCATTGTTCAATGCTGCAGGAAGTCTTCAGACTCCTGAACTGAAAGTTCTCCTTCTTGAATTCCGTTTGGGTCACTTTAATGGACTGAGCCCCACTGCTATCATTGCAGAGCTACTCTGATTTGTCTTTAGATGGCAAGGTCATACAAGCGTGGCAGTCAAGAGCCCACAGTCCCTTATGATTCTGCAGATGAAGCTGTACTGGGGAAGAGAGTTGTGCCAACTGGTTGGCTAACATTTATATGTAATGAATAGCACAGTATCATCCCAAAATAATTTCAGAAATAATTACCATAAGGGTAGTAGCAATTACAAGGGAAGCCTTTGTCCTACATAAAATTCTCTTTTGTGATCACAGAAACCTTTTTGGGAGGTCCAGGGCTTCTCCAAATATTTCCGTATTACCTCATTTGTGCCAAGTAATGGTCATGTGTCAGCAGAATATAAAAACTTACACAACACAAGAGTGTAATTTGTTTATCCAAGTCTTTCCGAATTCCTTCCTTTGAACTTTTTACCTTCTTGCCTATACTGTTCAAGAGAAAATGAACATGCATCATCCTGACCACCTTTTCTTCTGTTCAGGAAGTATCTCTTCTCTCCACAATGAACAGCTTTCACTTGTGCTTCTTCTCTTGTCCCGTCCTGTCTCTGTCTGAATCTTTTTCTATCCACGAACCACCTATTTCTTTACCTTCCATCTATCCTTTTACATTATTTCCTTTACTTCAGACTTCTACAAAAATATCCAAGTGCCTGAAATTCTGAAAATAAAACAAAACCAAAACCCTTCCCCAAGTTCCTATATTCCCCTTCTTGAAATACAGCACCTGAAAGGTTTACCTCCCCACCTTTCTTCATCTTCTATTCACTTCTTACTTGCAATTTCAAGATCAAGAGTTTTCTTTATTTCCTTTAGTGATTTTTGCTAAAACCACTAAAGATTTCCAAACCCAGTTCTAAGCTAAGCTTCTCACACATGTTTCACTCTATTAAAAGACCCACTACTTCTTGAAGTACTCTCCACCCTTGACCTCTGGGTCGTTTTTTACGTGATGCTCTTCTCTGACAGCTACTTTGCATTGTCCATTAGGGATTTCCTTCTCTTTTTGGTCCATTAGCTTTTGGGGTGTTCTAGAGTCCCATGAACTAAATTATTGGTAGTAATAGCTGAAGTGGTAGAAATTGGTGAAATTACCAAGGGGGGGGGTGTAGATATAACAGAACAAAAAGGAGGTCTCCTCACATTAAGGAGAAAAGCAGTGAAAGTAGTAAAGACAGTATGGAGGGCAGAGCAATAAGAGAGGAGGAAATAAAAACTAAAAGGCATAGTAAGAGGGATTTGTAAGAGGGACAGCTAATGTGTGAAATGTCCCAACTGCCAACTTCATCCTCCCTGGCTCCCCCAAAAAGTCAAGGAGGAAAAGAATTTCAAGACACCATTATATTTGAAAGTTAGGTGCTTTCAGGTGAAAATCAATTGTAAGGATTTTAGGAGTGAGTGTCCTTTAAGGAAATAGAATAAATTAGTGAAGGCTAATCTTGAGGAATTTAGACAATTTTTTGTATATAGAAATTTTTGTATATAGAAACACATGGCCTGTAAATGTTTAAATGATTGGCCTGTAACATTTGAAATTCTAATTACATTTTGCAGGACTTGTTTTTCGAATCCCGACAGAATATAAGATGTTGCCCAAAGTTGCCCCAAATCCATAACCAACTCAATGACTGCAGCTCTAATTAAGCCTAAACATGCATTATTATACCCTCAAATCAGCACCCCAAATCATACCTGCTCTGTCTTTACTAGCTGAGTCTAAGAAAGTAAGCTTCCTGTAATGTATCAGTCAGGGACGGACCACAGGGATCTAACAAATATTGAATTCAGAGAAAGAAAGCCATTCAAAGAGTAATAACAAAATGCTTGAGTAGGCGAATTAATCTAAGGGTCCAAGTTTTTCCATCATATTACTCATTAAACAGGCAGGTGCCTGTTCTTTCCTTCAAGGGAAAGAATAATGATGGGCTACACCCTTTTTTCAAAAGAGATAAATCATTTTGAGGGTACATACAAAGAAGGTGGCAACCATAATTCTAAGTTTTTGTTTCTTAGCTAAAGAATCTGATTCAAAATGTTTAAGAAACTATAGACTCTTTATAGGTGAATCTCTATGTAGAATCTATACCTGTCCAATAGAAGGTTATGGTTTAATTCAAAGAATGCTAGAACAGAGGATCAAAAGCCTGACTTTACATGCTGGTTCAAATCACTTGGCTTCTGAGTCAAATTTTCTTTAGTTGAAAAATGAAAAAACTCAGATCCATCTCACAGGATGAGAAGGTACAGAAATTTTAGAGTGCTAGACATATTTAGTATAGTATTATAAGAGATGAACTTTACTATGGCTGCATGATTAAAAAGCCTTGTAAATCAAAGTCAGACATTTTGTAATAAGGTGACACTCATAGTTGAGACATCTGGGGAAGAACTAATATTTGATTTTCAATGTGCTTCTATGAGTTAGGCAAACCAAAAAGTACACAGTAGAGTCTTTGAACATGTTTTATACACGTTTGTGAAAAGTCAAATCTACAGTGCACAAATATTATACATGCAGATGTTTTATGTTTCTATCCAGATTTAGCTGCGCTTAAATACATTTAAAGGATTAATTTCACAATTATATGCAAATCAGTGAAACTTATTGCATTTCTGCATTCAAAAGTTGTTTTTCTTCTTTTATATACTAAGGTATCTTGCATTTCATTCTATTTGCCCTAGAGAAGAAAATGAATACCCAGTGAATCATGGAGACTTAGACATGATTGCTGAAAGATTACAAATCAGAAAATTATAGGAAGATTAAATTAATTACGGGTGGAGTATGTTATTCCACCTCTGTGATATTTATATAGAATTTCAATTGATCTATTTTTAAATTTTACATTTAACTGCATTTTAAGTTACAAACAGGCTTAAAGGGAGTAAATTTATGACAAGAGTCATCATTATGTATGAATTTGCCGTAAAAAACGTTTTTAAGAAGCAAATTATTCAATGAAGCTGCAATACTTCAGTAACGTGAAGTTAAGGTTAATTTTCTAAATCTTCTTTTCTTTTCTAAGGTTTGAGGTAGATAAATGCAAAACATTTAGCATGATATAACTAAGATTTAAAATGCATACTAACCATGTGGAGCCAGAAAGGCCAGCAACGTAAGTAGCACAGTCCAAAATTCCTGATTCATATAGTGCCTTCATCACACCAGAGAATCCGACCATGGCTCGGAACCCTCCACCTGAGCCCAGTATGGCCACCACAGGCACCTGGGATGATGAAACAAAGAGATCATTTGTGAAGCCATAAAATACATTTCTGTTTTGTTTCAACTTTTATGTTATATGTTCTACATTTGGTAATCAGGAATTGTAAATTCCATCATACCTTAATAATAACTAATTTTTAAAAAGGAAAATGTTTCATATAAGACAATCAAGAATTAATGTCTCTTAGAAGGCAGACATTGCTAAAACACCAACTAACTCTATTTAAAAATAACAACCATAACTCCCTATATTTACTTGACCCTTTGCAGTTTTTGGCTTGCTTTCGGGTGCATTTTTTTTATCCTCTCAAAAATCCTGCAAGGTGAACAAAAAAGTCTTTGCTTATTCTGCAGATGGAAGTTCTACAATGGTGATATTACTTGCATAAGGCCTATTAACTGGTGACTTCTAGTTAAGTAAGCACTGTGCCCTCTTGGCGCATAATTCTTACTACTCCTTTATGCTGACTCATTTCAAAATACATGCTATTATTCAAGCAATTAAAAAAGAATGTGACAAGACCTAAAAAATTTATTTACTCTTTATTAGATAAATCTCATTGAGCGGTCTCTATCTTTCAGTCATCACAGGTGGATCCGGGGAATATAGTTTATTTAAGTGAGGCAGAAACATAATAATAATTATGACAATAGTACGAATAGGGACAGATGATATCTGTTGAGCAATTACTATCTGATAGGAACTGTTCTAAGTATTTCATAGAAATTATCTCATTTGATTACCACAAAATCCACATGAAGATTTTACAGGTGTATAGGATTTTATGCTCTTTTATAGGTGAGCAACCAAGGTACTTGGAAGCAAGACCTCGAAAACTTGTTCTGGGTCATGCAACTAATAAATTGCAGTCAGGAGTCAAACCCCAGGTTCCTACA
The DNA here is from genome assembly GCF_046562875.1 of Panthera onca. NCBI lineage: Eukaryota > Metazoa > Chordata > Mammalia > Carnivora > Felidae > Panthera > Panthera onca. The sequence continues at coordinate 24,330,033 of NC_138355.1, forward strand.
TTGGGGTTCATGCTAACATGCCTTACTAAAATAAAGCGCTACAGGTTGGGAGTACGTGAGGTCCAGAAGGTGTGGTGAATTCCAATCAGAGAAACTGAAATGGTAGAGAGAGCTTCATAAATAAAAAAAGAAACCGGTTCTTAATTTTAAAGATGCACAGTTATTCAATAGGGAGGGACGAGGGCAGGGAAGGAGGCCGGTCTGGAAACGGAAGCAGCATGAGTCAACCAAGAGTCTTTCCAGTAGAGAAGCAAAGGCTGTCTGCAACATGACTAAAACACAAGTGTTTGTTTGGAGAGGGAGAGACTGTCATTTTCTTTGTGGTCCTCAACCATTATTGCTTAAGAGAGCTGGTGGTTTCTCTCTCTACTCTAGGGAACAGCTCTTAAAGTGTACACAGCTCTCAGGGTGTCCACAAGGTCAAAACTATTTTCATGATAGCAGTAAGAGGTCATTTGCCTTTTTTTGTTCTCATTACTTCACGAGGGTGTGATGGAGTTTTTCAAGAAATTACAGGATGTGTGATATAGCAACAGATTGGATTCAAAAGCAGATAAGAGAATCCAGCTGTTTTCTGTTAAGTCAAACAACAAAGATAATTGTAAAAATGGATCTCATTTTTTTTTGGTTCTTGAAAATTTGATTATTTTCATAAAATGTTATTTATATTAATATGACATCAACATATTTAAAATTTTTGAATGTTTTTATTTACTTTTGAGAGAGACAGAGACAGAATGTGAGTGGGTTAGGGGCAGAGAGAGAGGGAGACACAGAATCTGAAGTAGGCTCCAGGCTCTGAGCTGTCAGCACAAAGCCCGACGCGGGGCTCGAACTCACAAGCTGTGAGATCATGACCTGAGCTGAAGTCGGACGCTCAACTGACTGAGCCACCCAGGTGCCCCAACATCAACATATTTAAAATAAATACATATTTTAATACGTTTTCTCAGTTTCAGTTTTTAATATGGTAAATATCCATAGAGATAACTCACATAAATAAAATATTTTAGAAGTTTATGGTATTTTTTAAGAGTATAATGGATTTCTGAGACCAAAATGGTTAATAACAACTGCTTAAGACTATCAGGCACATGGTAAGTACAATCCAACATCTTCCAGTAAAATTCAGAGTCTGTTGAGGACAAGACAGTGGGAAGAACAGACAAAGCCACAGGGAGTGGATGGAGGGAAATATTTACTGGACAGACAGAGGATGATGTGGAGGCATTGTGAGATTGCCAGGGAGAAGAGGTGTCTTTTGTTTGACATTGTTTCTCAGTGATAACAATTATCAAAGAAGAAGTTAGAGACAGAAGACTGAGCAGTTCATGGAGCAAAGATATTAGATCATGGAGCAATTCAAGGCTTTAGAAGAAACAAAGTGAAGAAACAATCCCCCATGGGAAGCAGAGCAGAACCTGAACTGTGTGGGGATGCTCTGACTGGAGTTAAATAAAAATTTCCTACTGTTATCAGGTTTTCCTTTCTACATATGTGACAAAGTCTCATTTGCAAAATCAATGTCCAAATCATGGAGCGCATGTGCAGAGATGAGCTCAAGTATTTTCGGCAGTTCCATCTTATCTGTAACAGTCATGGTATCCTCTTCTTCTGAGGTGCAAATGGCAAACAATTCCTCCTTTCTTCTACCCCCTAAAGCGAAGCTTGTGAGGAGAGAAACAGAATCAAGGTACATTTACAAGGAGAAGCCGGTGACTGATCTGACGTTAGGCACAAAAGAGGAAGGAGTGTGGTCAGACTGTTAGGGTTTCTAGCTTTGCTCCCAGCAGATGATGTGGCCATTGCCCAGGAGAAGAACCCCCGGGGCAAGGGGCCAGCTGCAGGGGAAATACTGCACTCAATCTCAGAAATGCAAAATACACAACACGGATGCATTGTGTTCCAATCACTTGGATTCTGATCCTTGGGTATTCATTGACCAATGTGATATATATATATATATATATATATATATATGGAACTATTATTTTAGAACTAGAAGAACCAAAAGTCTATCAAACTCTTATATATGGAAAGGGAAGTCTTAGCGGAGATAGGACGGTGAAGAGCCCGACACCTAGGACTAATTTCCTCATCCAAGGCTTTGTCTAATACCAAGTGGTCCCAACATGGAAGACCCTAGGCATCCTAATTAGATGCAGTTTGGGGACCTCACTGATGAAAACGCATTCCACCGGCACAATGGAGCAATTTAAATGGCTTTGAACCTGCGTATATTTAGATACACAGAATGTTCTCAAACACAAATGTTTAAATTGTCAATAAAGTAAAACACATAAGCTCTTAAAAACTGATCTGGAGGGGAAGGAAAGCTAAGATAGAAAACAGAAGTGGTTTATAAAGTGGGTGAGTGGAGCACAGTACAGTGTAGTTGTAAACAGGCCAGCTAAGAAGTTAGAAGGAGGAGGGATTTGAATTAGGCCTTGAGAGAGGAGTTGAGTTTATAGGCAATGTAGTAATAATAGTGAACATTTATTGTTGCCATGTGCCAAGCACTGAGCCTAAGATCAGGCCAAGATCGTCACTCTCTCTCTCAAAAAACAAATAAACATGTTATTTTTAATAATAACATTAAACCTATACAAATCAGATAGTTTAGAGAAAGAAAACCCTTAGTAACGGAGTACACTGTTCAACACAGAACATACAACCTGTATTGTTGTTTGGAGTCAGATTTAATAAGAAAAGTTGGAAAATTGAACATGAGACCTTCTCCAATCCCCAGCTGCCCTTCTTCCTAAGCCAGTAGCCCAGCATAATTTATGGATGCCTATTTTATATTGTTAGGAATTTTCTGGAAACAGCCACTTGCTCTGGAATTCGTTGTTGTATAACCCATTGTTTTCATTATTGCTTTATAGTAAGTTCTTAAAGAGAGTTTTCACATAAGATTTTTAAGTCTGATATCTGAGCTGCTATCAGGTAAAAAAATGTCAGATGTTTGCACATAAAAATTGAATAATCACATGATGGAAAGACTATGAAGATTATAATTACCATCCTCATTTATCACATATGAATTAATCTGTTTTTATGTCTATCATTTAATTTTCATAACTCTATGAGATATATATTTTCACCCACATTTTAAAGATAAAGTAATTGAAACACAAAGAAGTTCATTTTTCCATTATCATAAAGCTAGAAAGTAATGTCCTGTGAATTCAAAGCTGGATCTGTCAGACTCGAAAGCTTTTAATTCACTATGCTCCAATTCACTATGCTCCACTGTCTCTGAAAGCTTTCCTTACAACTAGCTTTGTGACACGAGGCAAAGAAAATCCTCTTTGAACTCTGTTTACTTCTATGTAGAAATATTGGGTACAATGAACAACCTTGAGGCTTCTTGCTACTAGTAACACTCTAGATTCTATAACTACTACAGAATATGAATTATAAAACTATAAAAGCACAGGATAGGGGTGCCTGGATGGCCCAGTCGGTTAAGCATCTGACTCTTGATTTCAGGTCAGGTCATGATTTCAAGGTTCATGAGATTGACTTTCTCATCAGGCTCCATGCCAACAACACAGAGGCTGCTTGGGATTCTCATTCTCCCTCTCTCTCTGCCTCTCCCTCACTCACACATACTCTCTCTCTCTCTCTCTCTCTCAAAATAAACTTAAAAACAACCTATAAAAGTATAAATTTTTATTAACTACAAAAACGGGAGATTAAACTTATCAAGAAAATACTGTGTACCTGGTATGAGCTTGGGTACTTTCATTCAATGTGTTTCATTTAATCTTCCCAGGCCTCTAAAGGAGATCAGCATTATTTCCATTTTTCAGATGAAGAGCAATTCAGTGCACATAAATACCTTGTCCACATACAGACAGCTGTTAGGTCATAGAACCATGGTGTGAACAAAGGTGTCACTGACATGATAATTCATTCCCTTTCCTTTCACTCACTGTTCAGAAAGACAGGGTAATCTTTATTGAAAAAAAACATTTGATATTTAGCTAATTTATATTTCAGATTCATGTGTCACTTCAGATGATATCAGCACAACTTTACCTAACAAATGAAGGCTAACTTTTGATGTTTTAAATGTCTTGGTCATTCCAAAATAGCTTCAAAGAAAGCTGGAGAGTTATAAGATGCAGCTGTTAGACCTGGCTCAAAGTCTAAACGATTTAAAATAAAGGTTATTGAAAGTTTTGGGGTTATATTTAGACCTTATAGCATCAGAATTTGTGCATAAATGATATCAATGAATATTTCTCATACTTCTCTCATATGATTACAGGAAATGAATTTTCACTTACCAAATATCCTGTGGTTTTGATTAAATTATTGTAATGCAGGGGCATATGGATATTATTAATTTCCTCCCTTGCAAAAGAAAACTCTAAAATGCTTAAGGATTTTTTTTTACATTTTCATAAATTTTTATGGTCTGAAAATTATACAGAGACTTTTTGCTTCCTTGGCTCCCCTATTAGTCAGGGTTCTCCAGAGACACAGAATCAACAAGATGTATCTATATATCTACCTCTCTAGAAAGAGATTTGTTATATAGAATTGGCTCATGAAATTAGGATGAATGGCAAGTCCAAATCTGCAGTATGGGCCAGCAGACTCCAGAACCAGGGGAGTCAATAATACAGTTCTAGGGGTGCCTGGGTCACTCAGTTGGTTAAGCATCCAACTTCAGCTCAGGTCATGATCTCACAGTTTGTGGGTTCGAGCCCTGTGTCAGGCTTTGTGCTGACAGCTCACAGCCCAGAACCTGCTTCAGATTCTGTGTCTCCCTCTCTCTCTCTCTCTCTCTCTCTCTCTCTGCCCCTCCTCGACTCACTCTCTGTCTCTCTATCAAAAATAAAATAAACATTAAAAAAATTTTAAAAAATACAGTTCTAGTCTGAAGTCTGGCAGGCGGAGACCCAGGAGAGCCAAGAGTGCAGGTGAAGAGAAAGGCAGTCTGTTGGAGAATTCCCTCTTGCTCAGGGAGGCTGATCTTTTTGTTCTATTCAGGCCTACAAATGATTGTACACCCCCTCTCCCCCCACATTACCCATGGCAATTTATGTACTGAAAATTCACTGATCTGAATGTTAATCTCACCTAAAATCACCCTCCAAGTTGACACATGAATTTAACCATCATAGCCCCATTTCATGTTTTAAAGAGGTAAAAGTATATAACCACCTCTGTGCCATAACTATCAAGTATTAAAAATAATGCTCAAAAATTATGAAAAACACAAAGAGAAAATTTTTTTCCTTGGTAAATTATTCATTTAACAAACATTTTTCACTTGTTATTGGGAAAAAGGTGTTTTTAATACATAACTCTACTGATATTAGATAAAAATATACTTCATTATATTTAGTAAAATATAGACTTAAAATATTTTACTTATAGTACTTTTTAATACACCTAGTCCAGTTCATTAAATGCATTTTTTAATTTCTAAGATGGCTTATTATTTTATTGACTAGTATGAAAGAGGACTACAAATCAAAAAAGTTAAGAAGTGTTAGAATTACTTACGCCAGTTCCTCACTAGTAGTATCAAAGACAGATGGTTATAATCATTTAGATTGTTATGTGTCTGGGTTTCATTTTTGTTAGTAATTATCACTTACAAATTATCCCTTTTTCTTTTTTCACTGACAAAATCAGGCAAATAAAAAGGGAAACAAAAGCAAAAATGAACTATTGGGACCTGATTAAGATACAAAGCTTCTGCACAGTGAAGGAAACCATCAACAAAATTAAAAGGCAACTGATGGAATGGGAAAAGATATTGGCAATGAATCTGATAAAGGCTTAGTATCCAAAACCTATAAAGAACTTAACAAATTCAATACCCAAAAAAACCAAATAATCCAGTGAAGAAATGGGGAAAAGACATGAAGAGACACTTTTCCAAAGAAGACATCCAGATGGCAGGGTTGATGCCTGGTGGCTCATTCAGTTAAGTGTCTGACTTTGGCTCAGGTCATAATCTTGCTATCCTTGAGTTCAAGCTCTGTGTTGGGCTCTATGCTGACAGCTCAGAGCCTAGAGCCTGTTTTGGATTCTGTGTCTCCCTCTCTCTCTGTCTCTCCCCTGTTCGTACTCTCATTCTCTCTCTCTCTCTCAAAAATAAATAAACACTAAAGAAAAACAAGAGGGGCGCCTGGGTGGCTCAGTTGGTTGAACATTGACTTTGGCCCAGGTCATGATCTCGCAGTTTGTGAATTCAAGCCTTGCATTGGGTTCTGTGCTGACAGCTCAGAGCCTGGAGCCTGCTTCAGATTCTGTGTCTCCCTCTCTCTCTGCTCCTTTCCCACTCATGTCCTGTCTCTGTCTCTCAAAAATAAATAAACGTTAAAAAAAAATTTAAAAAAAGAAGACATCCAGATAACTAACAGACACATGAAAAGATGCTCAACATCATTCATCATCAGGGAAATACAAATCAAAACCACAATGAAATGCCACCTCACACCTGGCGGAATGGCTAACATTAACAACTCAGGAAACACAGATGTTGACGATGCAGAGAAAGGGGAACACCTCTGCACTGCTCGTGGGAATGCAAACTGGTGCAGCCACTCTGGAAAACAGTATGGAGGTTCCTCAAAAAACTAAAAATAGAACTACCCTACGACCCAGCAATTGCACTACTAGGCATTTATCCAAGGGATACAGACATGCTGTTTTGAAGGGACACATGCACCCCCATGTTTATAGCAGCACTATCAACAATAGCCAAATTATGGAAAGAGCCCAAATGTCCACTGACTGATGAATGGATAAAGAAGATGTGGTGTGTGTGTATATATATATACATATATATATATGTATGTATGTATATATATATACGTACATATATTGGAATATTGCTCAGTGATCAAAAAGAATGAAATCTTGCCATTTGCAACAATGTGGATGGAATTAGAATGTATTATGCTAAGTCAGAGAAAGACAAGTATCATATGATTTCATTCATACGTGGACTTTAAGAAACAAAACATAGGGGAAGGGATGAAAAAATAAGGTTAAAAACAGAAGGAGGCAAACCATGAGAGACTCTTGAATACAGAGAACAAACTGAGGGCTGCTGGTAGGGTGTTGGGTGGGGGGGATGGGATGAATGGGTGGTGGTCATTAAGGAGGGCACTTGCTGGGATGAGCACTGGGTGTTATATGTAAGTGATAAATCACTGAATTCTACTCCTGAAACCATTATTACACAAAATGTTACTAACTTGGAATTAAATTTAAAAAAATCAGGCAAATAAAGAATGAATGTCACAAATTCCACATTATTGAAATTTATTTCTGATTATTTATTTCTATGCCCTCTAATTTGCCCCCAATTATCTCTATGTTCTTGCCAGTTTGAAGAGAAATCTGGTATGAATATAAAATCAGAACCCTTTCTTCCTCTACTTTTACTGAAAGTCAATTTTCCACAGTGCCAACCACCTCCAAACCCTCTGCCCCACAAAGCAGAGTCAAAGCACTTGAACATGCATTCCAGGAGGTAGCCAGGTCCTGGTTTTACGATCTTCAACTGACCAGTCCAATTTATAAAAGGTGCCAGAGAAGCTCTATTGAAAATTAGAGAGCCAACCCTGTAAATGTAAAGGAGGACAGAAAATGTAGCATTGATTTTTTTAAAGACTGATTATCTCCATATTAAAACTGTTAGGTTTTACACTGCTAGTTTGTACATCCTAGGTTGTTGCTGTTGTTGTTATTATTATCATTATTATTATTTATCATTTGGATTAGAGTATAGAAGCAAAGTTGACAATTATCGAGTCTGATTAACCAGTGCATCCTCACAGTATTAGCAATGGTAGGAGCAGTCATGGCTGCCCGGACTTGTGTAAATGGTAATCCCTGCAGTGTGCATTGCCTCCCCACCACCCTGTGCCCAGTACCAGCCCTCCCAAGGTGCTGCCCAGTCCATTTCTGGTCAGAAACTTAGGCAACATCTTTGTACACAAAGAGAAGGAGCTCACTGGCTTGGTTTGCTTCATGAAACATACAAAAAATAGTGTATATGATCTCATTTCAACGTATTTACATTTTTTCCCCAGCACAGCCATAATTTCACATGTAAAATTTAAAAAGTGAGTTTACGTTAAATTAAAATATATTATTGTTACTAGCATTTTGTTTTCATCGGGCCGCTGGCCCTTCAAGCCCAGTAAGCTTCCTCACATAATGCCTGATTTATAAAACAAATCACTGAAACCTGCAGCAAATCCAGCACCTGTCCCCATTGGCCTCCTCCTTCCTTGCTCCTGACACATGTGTTCTTACGTGCCTCCCCCTGAGCCTGTCTCCCCGAGAGCTCTGTGGTCTGCAGGAGTCACCTGCCTCATAGTGGACAACCCTCCTGAGTGCAGTCTGGGCCGCTTGGACATCTACTTTCTAGGCCAACTTCCAGGTCTCTTATTCCTTTGGCTGTTCACATCCCACCACTACCTCAGAGGAGAAAAACTCCAACTCCACCTTGTGCGTCCTCGGAAGCTCACACCCGCTCAGTGCTCCTTTCTGGCCTCTACCCTTGGGACTTTCACACTGTCTTCCCTGTGATACTTGCATTCTGGGAGGGGAATAGGAATTGAGAGTACAAAGTGCTGTTGTCACCAGGAAGGGAGGGAGCAAGAGGAAGAATGTTCTAGATGACAGAAACAACACAAACGAGGAATAAAAATTCTTATTGACTACTCAAGGTTGACTTCTATTACCTCCCTCAGAAACGGCTTTGCTTTGCTTCGTTCTCTGTCACCAAATGGACTCTTTTCTCTAGTCTTTCACTTCCTTTATAGGACAAACTTAAGTAAGAATAGCACTCAGAGAATATATTACTCAAGGTCCGTTTTGATTTTCATCAAAAGATATTTGTTTAAATTGAAAGTATCTCTTGGGGCGCCTGGGTGGCTCAGTCGGTTAAGCGTCCGACTTCAGCCAGGTCACGATCTCGCGGTCCGTGAGTTAGAGCCCCGCGTTGGGCTCTGCGCTGACAGCTCAGAGACTGGAGCCTGTTTCAGATTCTGTGTCTCCCTCTCTCTCTGACCCTCCCCCATTCATGCTCTGTCTCTCTCTGTCTCAAAAATAAATAAATGTTAAAAAAAATAATAAATAAATTGAAAGTATCTCATAAATTGTGCCTTGGGACGAAACACTTTCTCTTTTGTTCTCTGCTGCAGGTGAAAGTAAAATTACTTTCTCTTGCTTTCCCACTATTATAGTTCCAGACTCTAGTCCCCTAACCAGCTTTGCTTTGTTATGGTCAGTTACTAGGGAACATAAAAACTAGTGAGTAGCATTTCCCTTCACAGAAGACTATAATCTGGGAACTTCATCTGACCAAAAAGTATTTTCAGACCAGAAAATTCATAAGAATGGCCTCTGAACGATCCAACTATGCCAAAAATCCCCACGTACAGAGGCTTGCAGGTCTTAGTCATAGGAAAGATCTCAGGCCTTTATTCATAAAGAAATCACACTGGTCAGAGACACTGTTCTAACAACAAGCCTGCTTATCAGATTTGAATTCCACAACAGCAAAGTTGAAAGAGAAAGGAGTGGTTTGAAGAAATTACCTCAAGGGAACACATAAGGCATGGAGAGATGGCAGCTGATTGGAAAGGAGACAGACCTGAGAACACTCAAATCCATTCAGTCAGGACGAGGAATGACCTGTCACTTTAGAAAGACTTCCATCTAAATGATTAAAATCAATACATTTCAAAATTTTTTTTTAATTATTGAGAACACATTTTTTTAAAGTCTTAGTATTTAAGAGAATAAACTCCTGAGTGATTAGATGCCTCAGCTCTTTGACTAACTCATTGTCCAGATGGAAAAGCTCAGATTTTATTAAATTTGACAATTATTGCCCTTGGGTGTTATGCAACAGAAGAGCCACACTCAGGTACAATACTATTTTCTTGAGCAACTACTACATGCTCTTACACATTGTGCTGGAGGCTTATAAGCAGTAGTACTCATCCTGTGACCTAATAAGAGCCCCAGGCTCCATTTTACAGGTGAAGCACAGAAGTGAAGGACCGTGCCCAAGTTTATGCTGCTCTAATTTATTTGACATTTCAATTTGACGCTGAAGTCCTAAACTGGATGCTGTCTGTTGAACACTTGGAATAAGACAAGCACAGTCTCTGCATTGAGAATTAAGAACTGAGTAGAAAGTGAAGTCTTATCAGAGAGCAAGGGAATTGGGAACTTAAGACACCCTTCTCACCAAGGAGTAACATAAAAATAGGAAAGGGACGCCTGGATGGCTCAGTTGGTTAAGCATCTGACTTCAGCTCAGGTCACGATCTTATGGTTCATGAGTTCCAGCCCCGTGTCGGGCTCACTGCTGTCAGTGCAGAACGTGCTTTGAATCCTCTATCTTCCCACCCTCTCTGCCCCGCCCCTGCTCATGCTCCTTCTCTCTCAAAAATGAAGAAAATTTTTTTTAAAAAACAGGAAAACATTACTTGTGGGGATGGGTGGTTCTAAATATATCTAATCTAATTATTCTGGACAAGAGAAAACAACTCTAGACCGAACTGAAACAACTACAATAATTCCAGGAACGACTTCCAAAAACACGGATTTAATATTTTTGAAGAAAATTCCACGGAACACATAATTACTTTATTCTCCATCCCTTGCAGAAAAGCCAATTAGTATGAATATGAGGCCAAGTTTCATTTTCCTAGGAACACTCCTTTTTCCACAAAAAGAGGACTGCCTAGGGGCAGAGAGAGGGGGACAGAGGATCTGAAGCGAACTCTGTGCTGACAGCAGAGAGCCCAATGCAGGGCTTGAATTCCTGACCTGTGAGATCATGACCCGAGCCAAAGTCAGACGCTCGACCAACTGAGCTAGGCACCCCGCCCCTGCACACATACGTTTCTAATTGAACAGTTCAAGCTGGGATCTTTTCCTCCAAACCTTCTCCTCCACCTGCGTCTCCTGCCTCACGACCTGATTCTGTGTTCCTGGGTTCAGAGTCTCTGATCCCTCCCTCTAGCTACTTCATCCCCTGGAGGCAGTGCGAAGCTACCTCCTGAATCTGTGCCCTGACTCCCACAACGCAAGACTTACTGAGGGTCTATCGTGTGCTAAGGAGCCTTTGCCAGGTGCTGGGAATATGAAGGTTAAATAACACAGCCACTGCCCTGGTCTTCATGTAACTTATATTCCACTGGAGAGAACAGACATTAAACGAATATCTGTACAAGTATTTTTTAAGTATACGTGTTGTAAATGCTAAAAAGATAATGTGCATATATTTGTGCCATTAATATAGAGAATATAACTGAGACCTAACAGATGTGGGGGGAAGGAGGGAGGAGCTGGTGAGGACAACAGCCTCAGAAGAAGCTAAGTATGTGGTGCTTAAAGTTGGGAGGGTCCTAGGTACCCCAAAAGGCGGTGGGGCGGGGACAGGGTGGCACAGGGAAGCACAGAGAGGAGAGAAGGGAAGCACACAGAGAGAGAAGAAACTGTGTGGAAAAGCACCACATGGGGAAAGGTTCTGAGGGGACATGGGACCAAGAGGCACCTAGTGAAGGAGTGTGGTGAACTGGGGGTGAACTGGCAAAAATGGATGCTAGAAAGATGCCAAGAAGCCAATCCTAAGAGCAGGAAAAGTTTTTTAAGCTTGGGTTTGAGAGTGAACAGGACATGGGGGAGGGAGGACAGGCCTTAGAGGAACTACAGAAAATAGAGGTGTTGTGCTCAGATTCAGACCTGCTGAGTTTGAGATGCAAGAGATACCAGTGAAGGAATCAAGTAGGTACCTAGATATTCAGGCCTGAAGCTCAGAAGGGAGGTTCTAAGTTGTTGACCTACATGGGGAAATTCTTCGTACACAGGCGGTGGGTGACATAGAAGGGAGAGAAAAAAATTTTTTTAATGTTTTATTTGTTTTTAAGAGAGAGAGAGAGAGCACAAGCGGGGAGGGTCAGAGGTGCGGGGTGGGGGACAGAGGACAGGAAGCAGACTCTGCACTGAATAGAGAATGTTTCAAAAAGTAGGGAAGCATCTATCATTTGCACCTACAGGGCTGGGGAGAGACAGGGCCAGGTCTTTTGTACTTATTAGTACTGGCGACTGGAGGAGCAGATGTGGTAGAATCATGAGGTCTGAGAAAGTGAGGAAGGAGAATGAGATTGTGCAGAAAACTCTAGAGAAGTTTGTGAACATAGGGAGAGAAGTAGAGAGAGGGGGGAAGGGAATGCACATCCCAGGGAGACTTTTTGTTGTTCCTTTTTTCCCCTTCATGTCGGAGTTTGTATTTTTATAGTAAAAATCTATACAGAGGTAGAGGCAGACAAAGGGGGGGGGGGTGGTGCAGCGGCTCTGGGAGGACCAATTGATATCCTGGGGCTCTTAGTTGGGGTTGGCAATCTGTATCTGATGTAGATCTGCATTTGAAAGAAAGGAGCTGTTTTCTCCACTGAATTCAAGAGGGCAGGAGCAAAGGGTAGCATCGGTTATGGGATATGGCAATCCTCTGGCAAGAAATGAAGGATTTGTCATCTGATGACATTTGATCTCTCTTTGATTAGGAGACAACTCTATCAGTTGTGAGGGGAGCAGAGCATAGATCAGCAGCTGGGAGGGAAAGAAATAATTGTTGCAAATAACTGGAAAGCAGCTAAGCAGGGAAACACTGAGATTACAAAAACAGAGTCTCCCAAGAGAAACTGACGGCCAGGAATCACAGAGGTATCCATTCCCTGCTTGTTTTCTAGCAAACTCATTGCTCGAGGCCTGACCAACAGTCTTCAATTCCAAGGAGGACTTTCCATTGCAGGGGAGGAAAAGGTTTTCCTCGACCCTTTTAAGGTCCCTGACTGGCTCTGAAAATGAAACTGACAAGAGGGATTCACAGGAGAAAAGCATAGAAATGTATTTAAGGGAAGTTTTATGTGACATAGGAACCTTCATAAAGAAATGAATATGCAAAAAACTAGTTATACCTGAGTATTTTTAATGCTGGGTTTGATGAAGAGTGGGTAGTCATATAGAAGCAGGATAGGCCGGAGGATGAGTGGAAATGTAGAAAACTGGAGGAAATTTAGCAAGACCTGTCTGTTTATATTCTTCTTGGAATCCCTTTGCCTTTGGAGATAAGGATGCTCTTTTCCTCCAGGTACAGGGAGGGGTCCTCTTGCATGAGGGTCTTATGGCCTGCCGCAGGGGAGAAGGGTGGGAGGAGGTCACAGAGAGCTTACTGCTTCTGTTTTCTCAAACTCCTTCAGCTTGACATATTCAATATGCTGAGCTGCCCTATGTTGGGTCAGTGAGTCCTGAACCCGATCGGCATCTCTCCACCACAGAGAAAGAGTGGGTCACCCTATTGCAAGCTCTTCCATCCTTCCATTCACGCCTCTTTTTAAAAAGAACCTGTGTTATCTGCTTAAATGTCTTTCTCTGCAACTAGGCTTTAAACTCACCGAGGAAAGTGACTGTCCAGCTTTGCTCATCTCTAGTTTTTAGCAGTGGCTCAACAAGTGACAAATGGCAGAAATGAAAAAAAAAAAAAAAAAAAAAGAAAGAAAACTTGAAATACCATTTCTCTGCTCCAAGGGTATAACAATTCCAAACAAGGATGGGGACGAAAAGAAGATTGTAGAACTGTTGCTGAAAGATTCACTATACATTAAAAACAACAAACGAAGACAAAAATTTCTCAAGAAGCTAGAAACTTCTGAGTAATATGCAGAGAAGGAAATGTCTTCAAAGAGTAATTAACCTGAGACAATGATCAACCACAAGTGCTACCAGGGATTTGTATGGTGACAAGCAAGATGGATGGTTGAAAAGAAGTCTCTCTTCTTTTTTTTTCTTAATAGAAACCTCAGTAGAGGTTTTGCTTCTCCTCCAAGCTTTCCTTCAGCAAAAATTCCATATAAGCAACACTTTACCACAGAGTCTACTCCTTTAACAAAAAAGTCATTCCAGCAGCAGCAGCAGATTGGCTTTCAAACACCTCTATGTCCACCAAATAACACATTTGGAAATCTGCAATCACATTTGGGACAGATGTGCCTATCTGGCTCCCTTATTCAGAATTTATGTCTCATTTCCAATTGCATTTTGCCCTTAATTTATAATAATCTTGAATCCTTGGTCTATGTGTGCATGTATGGGAGTGTGTGTGTGTGTGTGTGTGTGTGTGTATACACACACGCATAAATGCGTTACTTATGCATTTAATAAAAGGATAGACCAATAAATGGATGGACAGGTGGATAGATGGGTAGATAGATGATAGATCAGTGAAGGGAAAAATGAATAAATGGACAAATAGCCAACAACTGGTTTACACATTACATGTTATTGAACAATAAATGATATTTATTTTCCTGGAAATTAAGGGAAGAAAAAGAAGTTAAAGTACAAATGAAGGATTATACTTCCTATATTTGTTCACAAAAATATTTTAATTTTAAGATCTCTCTATCATTAGGATGATGAAAACATTAAAAAGTAGAGGTCATCATTCTTAACTATTTGGTCAATCTGGGATGATAGACTTTAGCTTCCTGTGATGAAATATTAAGAATTTGAAACATTTCCTTTTATCTCTCCCATTCACATCTACATAGTTTGGTTAACTGTGTTATCATTGACAAGACTTGTAGCACTTTCTTCTTGTTTGGTGATGATAAGTCTCACATTTGTTTAATCTTAGTCCATATTAAAGTTAATTCAATGATCCCAGAGGGGAGGGAGCTAGAGGGATGGCCAAAATGGGCGAAGGGAGTGGGAGATACAGAATTATGGTTATGGAATGAATAAATCACAGAGATGAAAAGTACAGCACAGAAAATATCATTAACGGTGTTGTAATAGTGTTGTGTGGTGACCCATGGGAGCCACACTTGTGGTGGGCACCACGCAATGAGGAGACTTGTTGAAACACTGTGTTGTACACCTGAAACTAATGCAACATTGTGTGTCAACTATACTTTAATTAAAAAAATAATAAAAATAAAATAAAATTAATTCAATGATCTTTTTACATCTGAGGCTAATCTTTTCTTACTATCAATAGCTTGTTTGTGTGTAAGTATGCCTATGCCTCTTTGTAAAAAGAGTACCTGATCAATATTGCTAAATACGGGCAGCATTTGTGATGATCTTCCTCAAAGAATCTGTATTTACAAAACACTTACCTCATCTTAAAAAACTGAAGATATAATACTCAAACTCAGTATTTCCATACTTGGGTGAAATTTGGGAGACAGTACAAACACAATTATTATTGAATTGCAGTAACATTGGAAAATTTCCCAACTCACATCGCGCGTAGAATACAGGCCTCCACTCTTCTCTGGACCCAGGAGTTTCTTCATGTTTTCCTTTATGTTTTCTTTCCTCTGTTGTCTGAAAGTCTTCTCCTGATCACACAGAGCCATACTGAATCGGAGGTCTGGGGATGAACTGTATAGAGAACACAGTCGTGAGCCAATGTCCCCAGTAGCCTTGTTAAAATCACCCAGTCCCCGGTAGCTAACGCTGATACCTGCTCACTGTTCCCCTCAAGCCATTTCCTAGAAGGGGAGCTGAACAAGGGTATAAAATGATGGCTGTCTTAAAACTGTATGTTCCAAGGTGTGTTTCCAGAAAATATGGAGTAGGAGATGCTTTAGAAAAAACAAGCAGGCACACGAACGGCCAATGAGAAATTCATTGTATGATAGTAAAGACTTGGGGAAATATCTCAGAAAATAAAGCTGCTGAGATCTATTTGGCACAGTATTTCCCAAATTTATTTGATCAAGAATTCCTTCCCCTGGCTCTTCATTCCCCACTTCTCCATGACATACCACTGACATTCCAAAGAGTCTATGTTCTGTGGAGCATACTGGCAGAAATACTGTCTTTTTTTTTTTTTTTTAATTTTTTTTTTCAACGTTTTTTTATTTATTTTTGGGACAGAGAGAGACAGAGCATGAACGGGGGAGGGGCAGAGAGAGAGGGAGACACAGAATCGGAAACAGGCTCCAGGCTCCGAGCCATCAGCCCAGAGCCTGACGCGGGGCTCGAACTCACAGACCGCGAGATCGTGACCTGGCTGAAGTCGGACGCTTAACCGACTGCGCCACCCAGACGCCCCCAGAAATACTGTCTTAATGAATTGCCTTGTCTAAGAGATGTCCCCGGGTGACAAAAAAAAGGCACTGCTAACGCTAGAACTTCAGACAGCGACAAGTAAGTTTGACTGGAGGATTTCAGAGCTCTTACACTGTATACCCTTCCTCATAATAGCAGCGGCGGCAACTTCTCAGATCCCTAGACTATGCCAGAAACCACTTTAGATACGTAGGCATGTATCCCTGCAGAAATAATGGGAGTAAATCTCACACGTTATTATACAATATATTATTTTTCTAACTACCTATTACAGATTAAAAAAACCAAAGCTCTGAGAGGTTAGGATCACAGAGCAAATAGATGATGTATTTTCCTCAATGCAACAATTCCTCACAAACAAGTCCAATATTGTATTCTAAAACCAGCTTCTGAATTTAAAAATAGTAAAAAGCAGGAGCACTTGGGTGGCTTAGTCGGTTAAGCAATAGGTTCTTGATTTTGGCTCAGGTCATGATCTCATGGTTCATGGGATAAAGTCCCATGTTGGGCTCTGTGCTGACAGTGAGGAGTCTGCTTGGGATTCTCTCTCTCTCTCTCTCTCTCTCTCTCTCTCTGCCCCTCCCCGCTTTCTCTCTCTCTCTCTCCCTCTCAAAATAAATAAATAATTTTTTTAAAAAATAGGTTTTTTTAAATAATTTTTAAATTTTAAATTTAAAATAAAATTTTAAAAATTTTAAAAATTTTAAATTTTTTTTAAATAATTTTTTTAAAAAATTAAAAAAAATTTTTTTTTTAAAAAACAAAACAGAACAAGAAAACCTAGAACTCTATGTTGTGATGCAAATAAATCCAAATGTAGAAAGTAAGAATTTCGCTGATAAAATATTTAAAATATTGTCTCTTTACCATTCATAAAAGTAAGTCCTTCCCTTCAGAGTGAATTAAAATTAAGGAAACTTCTGTTAATTCAGTGCATTTATTCCTCGTAAAACATAGGCCAAAAGACGAGACTCCATAGCCTCTGGGCTATGTACTCTATAATGATCTTTGTTTACCAATAATATTTTAATTACTATTTCCCAAAGGACAAACATGGATAACTCACAAAAGAGGAAGTATGATTAATAATGAAAAACAGAAGAATACTTAGCTTCACTAGCAAATTTTTAAAATACTGTTATTATTTAGCAGTTTTTAAGAAATATTTTAAGTATTTATTTTCTAGTAAAAAGTAAATATATTCATTTTGGGAATATAAATTTGCAAAACACCTTTGAAAGTCATCAAGTGATGAGCACCAAAAATAATTAAAATGTATATTCCCTTTGAGTAGTTCTATTTTTGGATATATGCTTTAAGAAAACTAACTGTAGGGACACCTGGGTGGCTTACTCAGTTAAGCATCCTACTTTTGATCTTGGCTCGGGTCATGATATCATGGTTCATGAGACGTAGCCTCAAGTCAGGTTCATGCTGACAGTGCAGAGCCTGCTTGGGATTTTCTCTCTCCCTCGCCCTCTGCTCCTCTCCCCGCAAAATAAATAAACTTTAAAAAACAGAAAATTAACTGTAAATTTTGAAAAGAGCACTTAGCCATATTACCCAATAATAAAAAATGATCAGTATAGCACATCAAAGCATTGGATTGCACAGTTATTAAATTTGATTATTATGAAGCTTTCCAAGGAGCAAAAGAGTTACGAGTGAATCAGTAAGAATTTTTTAAGTCAAGTCTTAGGGGTAGATTCTCTATTATTATTTATTACAATATATTAGGTTGAGTATCTTCTAACCACTTTGAGAAATAAAAATCTCACCTGCACAGTTGTCTCTGTGAATCCATCTCAATTGTGTTTCCTTTTCTGCTCCTCAGAGTAATCACTACCTTAAACTTGCTCTTTATTATTCCAATGTATTTACACATTTATGAATTACAATTATTTATAAATTTATACATTTATAAATTATAAATATTTATAGCTTCACAGTATATATTTATATCTCTAAAAATACATAGAGTCATTTTGTATGTTTTTAATTTTTTTATAAATTCTATCAACTATATGTATTCTGCAATATTTTTTCCATTGACCATTTTGTTTTTAAGATTCATCTGTGTTTGTATATATAGGAACAATTCAAACATTTTTACTATTGTGAAGTATCTCCATTATATGATTATAGCATAAGTTATTCCATGAATATTGAGGTTGCTTCAAATTTCTGCAAACTATTACAAGCATTTTTACTAAGAACTTGTGGTGTACATGTGGAAAATTTTTCTACTTTGTATTAATATAAAATAATATGTGCTCTTTTTCTAAAGAACATCTCATTAAATCATCACAACAGATATGCTTATAAAGTACTCTTTTCTTATTTCACAAATGAGCAAAAGTGTCATTAAAAATGTTTCAACTGTTAACACAATTAGCAAGAGGCTGATTTAAAACTAGGATTTCTCATTCTGGAACTCCTGTTCCCTGTAATATACTAGGTAATATACTTGTAACATACTATGCTGATCACTATCCTACATTAAACACAAGGGCCATGATTTTTCAAAAAACCTATGAACAGAGCAATGAACACAGATATTTAGAAGATCAGTACAAACATGTAAAAGAAAAATAAAAAATGTTGAGTAATTTTATAAATACAATAACAAGTTTGGTTCATTTATTTTCCTCTTTTACATATTATCTTTAACTGTTTAATTTGATTTCTTGATTTTATTTTATATCTAATGAAAAACATTCCACGGAAAGTTAAATTTTTCTTTAAAGAACATTTCTGGGATACCTGGATGGCTCAGTTGGTTAAGTGTCCAACTCTTGCTTTTGGCTCAGGTCATGATATCACAGCTTCGTGGATTTGAGCCCCACATCAGGCTCTGTGCTGGCAGCGGAATCTTAGGATTCTCTCTCTCCCTCTCTCTCTGCCCCTCCCCCACTTGTGCTGTCTCTGTTTCTCTCAAAAGAAATAAATAAACTTTAAAAAATAATTTCTAAAGGGGCACCTGGGTGACTCAGTTGGTTGGGCAGCCAACTTCGGGTCAGGTCATGATCTCGCGGTTCGTGGGTTCGAGCCTGCGTGGGGCTCTGTGCTGACGGCTTGGAGCCTGGAGCCTGCTTTGGATTCTGTGTCTCTCTGCCCCTCCCTGCTCACGTTCCGCCTCTCTCTCTCTCTCAAAAATAAATAAGCATTTAAAATAATAATAATAATAATTTCTAAGAACATTTCCATTTCAGAGTCAAGACAAATGAACAGATAAAAATAGTTTGATCAAAGTTCATTATAAATATATAGTAAATTGCTTCTGAACATATGTATCTTATTTAGCTGAGTTTTTTTCCTCCATTTTTTGATATCTGTACTTTGTTAAAGCAAATTTCTTTTACATAATATGGTCCTAATTACATCAGTGAAGATCATTTCCCATTAAGACAAATAGCATGACTTTCTACTCAAATAGCAAAAGTTCTTTTAATCTCATGCTAAAATCTCATGTTATACCACATTTTTAAAAATTTTAGACAGAGAAAGAGAAAGCCTGAGTGGGAGAGAGGGGCGAGGGGGGCGGGAGGGAGGAGAGAGGGAGAAGGAGAGGGAGAGAGAGGATCTTAAGCAGGCTTCACAATGTGGGGCTCAATGCCAAGACCCTGGGATCATGACCTGAGCTGAAATCAAGAGTAGGATGCTCAACTGAATGAGCCACCCAGGTGCCCCCAAAATATACCATGTTTTAGCAAGAATCAACACAATGCAAAATAATGCAACTCAATTACTTGGACTGTCCTATGAGACTTCCTGACATATCTTGAGGGACAAGTAGTAATTTATGCAATAATTTACAAGGTTGAATCAACATGTTCTAGGAACCTAAAATAAGAGAAAGAAATACCGAGCCCAATGTCAACGTGTCCCTCAGCATTCATTTGGCAAATCACAATATAGGAGAATGTTACACTAATAAATGCAGTGTTTGGGAGAATTAAATGTGTACTAGTTACTTCAGTAAAACCCACTTCAACAGGGAAGTTCAAGGAGACACAGAGAGTTTGAAGGAGGTCGGATGTACTGAACTCAGCGTTAGATCCAGCTAATTCTCCGGGCAGGCCTAACTCCCCTAAGATGCACCATTTGAAAATAAATAAATGATTTTCCAACATTTTTTTTGGAGGCCACTTTGAAACAGCAACATGCTTCATGGAACTTTACTATCTCTGTGAACAAAAACAATCTCATTTTCAGTTTTTCCTTTTTATAGTTTCCTGTTTATGTTTACTTTCATGTTCTTGAGTATCTATCTGAATCAACAACGAAAAAGAGGCTTAACTAACCATATTTGTTCATTTCTACGGGAAGTAAACCAGAGGGAGGACTCTTTCTAAAAGCCCTTATTGACCTGATAAAAACTACCAGGAAAAGTAAGCAAAGATACAAAATTTATTATTTTTTAATGCCATAGCTATTAGGGAAGAGCTAAAGAAAAGTTTATTTAATGTGTTTTTTATGTTCAAAAGCTCTCAGAATTATTTCTTATTTTAAAAGTGGACCCTTAACAATTAAAATAAGATAGTGAATCACTCACAATATTTTCCACCCAATGAAATAAATGCACTTACCAAACTTCAAGAGACATTTCCAGAAACATTTCAGTGACCTAGAACAGATACATTCATCAGATTCGGTCATAAAATGGATGTGTATTATATATAATGCAAACAAAGTCAAAACCATTTTTGAGTGCCAGATTGTTTTTAAGCTAAAAGAGTCCTAAAGATAAAAGTAACATAGCTTCATGGATATACATCAATAAATACATGTTTTTGCTATTTTTAATGATATAAATCTATTTAATCAGTCATTTTAGTAAACATAAGAATTGCTTCTGCATAGTTGTTTTCCTCCTTCACTGAAAGGAGGTAGTTGAATTCTGCAGTCATTATGGATGAGACATAAAAATTGCCTGAGCTCTAGGGGCACCTGGGTAGCTAGTCAGTTAAGTGTCCGACTTTTTCTTTTTTTTAATGCTTACTTATTTTTGAGAGAGAGACAGAGCATGAGTGGGGGCAGAGCAGAGACAAAGGGAGACACAGAATCCGAAGCAGGCTCCAGGCTCTGAGCTGTCAGCACAGAGCCTGACGTGGGGCTCGAACCCATGAACCGTAAGAGCATGACCTCAGCCTCGGATACCTAACTGACTGAGCCTCCCAGGTGCCCCTAAGTGTTCAGTGGCTCAGGTCATGATCTCATGGGGCTCACAGGGTCAAGCCCCATGTTGGATTCTGCACTGACCACGCAGAGCCTGCTTGGGATTCTCTCTCTCTCCCTCTCCCATACTCCCGTGTGTGTGCGCACTTCACACCCCGTCTCTCTCAAAATAATAAAACATTTTTGAAAAATTGCCTGAGTCCTAAAAAACTATGAAGATATTCTGCCTGTTATTCAGGAACTGTCCCCGGGCCTCCAGACAGAGGCAGAAGTGGTCAGGAGGTTAAAGAAAGCCTGGGTGAAAATTCACACGTGTGCATTTGTGACAAATGTGGGCTGTCAGAGACTGGAGACAGAACATCTATCCAAGGTGGCAGCAGGACCAGGGGCCAGCCAACTGTGGTTAGCTCAAGAAACATCTACAAATGGGAGGTGGGGCTCAGGTTTTCATTTTCCAACACTCTGTGAGCTAACCAAATTTCTGGGAGGACTCTATCCTGCCAATGAGCCAATTTTAGTCTAATGGAAAAGAGAGTGATTAATATCCAAAGAGAAAAAGGGGGATTAAAAGGTATCTCTCCAGGGACTATAATTCTGTTGTATAGAAAGACATTCTCTGTACTATCCCTGTCATTAGTTATGAATAATGTAATTTTAGACTGTCTTGAGAACCAATTGAGAAAATGTTTTGAAGATTGCTGCATAATTATAAAATAGTGCTATTATTTTTATCATATCAGTTACCATAGAATATAGTTAGAGTGAACCTTTCCAATACCTTCAAATAGACCAGAACTCAGATATGTCTCTTAAAAGGTGAAGACGGCATTTTCAGAAGCAACACAAAATGCTATAGATTACTGGCTTTGTTTTCTGTTTGGTTTCGGAAGATGGAAAAAAACAAACCAGAAGGAGCTTTCCAAAAGGTTAAAATAAGTTCACGGATAATTCTCAGCACTGAATTTTATAAGAAAAAGGTATGGAAATCATCTGTACAAGAATTTGCCTCTCCCACTAAACTGTATCTATCCTATATAGATCTATCTTATATGTATTTATATGTATCTTATATGTATCTATTTTATATAGCTCTCTATTACTAGTTCATTGCAGGGTTTGGCATATGAGACATAATCAATATCTGCTGAATTGCTGTGCATGTGTGTGTGAGGGAGCACATAAGGCAGTCTTTTCTTGTTAAGAAACATTCCATCGCTACTAAACATAAAATCATGGGCTGGTGTAACACAGACAGCCGTTCCTATGAAGTCCTATGAACCTTTACTCATCAAAGCAACATATCAATATCACTTTGCAGTTATCAAAATAATCAAGAATCCCAGTACAAGTAGAATTCCACATGCCCAGATGAATCATAGTTCAGTTATAAGTAAAAAAGATGAGTGGTTTGGGGCGCCTGGGTGGCCCAGTCAGGTCAGCATCTGACTTAGGCTCAGGTCATGATCTCATGGTTCATGAGTTTAAGGCCCACATCGGGCTCTGTGCTGATAGCTCGGAGCCTGGAGCCTGCTTCAGATTCTGTGTCTCCCTCTCTCTCTGCCCTCCCCCGCTCATGCTCTGTCTCTTTCAAAAATAAATAAACATTTAAAAAAAAATCTTAAAAAAGGTGACTGGCTTCTAAACAATTACTGTAACTGTAGTCTGTTCTATCAATGTTAGTAGCACCGCTCAGACCACATCCCGACACATCATGTCTATTCCCCATTTCTAAATTTCAAATGGAGTCTTTCCTAAAGAGGGCTTGGAAAACTTTATATTGAATGAGCTTGCTCTGGATATTTAGTGAGAAAAACAAGACATGGGTAAAAACATAAGTCTGTTTTCTACCCTCCCTCATGCCCCCGAATACATGAAAGCTGGTATTAAAATAAGACTAGATTTACTGTTTTCATTTCCAGAGGGCAAAAACACCATGGGAGAATGGAAACTAAAAGAACAAAATTACAACTCATTGTGCAGTTTTCTAACAAATGGAAAGATTTTAAGCTGGAATGGGCTTCCTAGTCCAATGTGCCACGTCATGACAGACTTCCCAACTGGAAGGTCCCTAAGCAATTTGTACGGTAAGATATTCAGTGCCTGGATATATCTAATGCCAACTTAATAAGTAAAAGGAAAATCAACTGTGCTATGTTTATGGTCACATTGGTCTTCAGAATGTCCCTTACACATCCAGCCATAGCACTTCTTGGCTGAGACATTCATAATCTTTGACTGACTGATAAGAATCCTTAAATGAAGGCAGGATGAGAGAAAGGAAGACACAGGATTTTCCTGCCATTGGCAATATTACAGAATATGGTGTGGAGGGACTTGCCGCATGGATGGGGATCTTCACTTCCTCATGTTGCCCAAGTGGATCACCCACAATCTGGAGGAAATTTTAAACTCTCCCACTTGACGTGCCATGCTCAGACATGCCATGAAGACTGACATTTACAATCTCTCCGCACCTTTTACCTGAAACATGTCATTCGGATGCAATAGCCACAAAAGCATGTACTTCCTGTGAGGCATGAAACAAGTATTGTAAATTCCTTCCCACCCACTGCACGAAGCAGCTTTGCATCACAGTCTTCCACACTGCTGGCACCACCAAGGTAAGTTGAAGAAAGGTGACCCCGTCTGGCTGGCTCTCCCCAACCCCATAACGCTTAGCTAGGAGCCAGACGAAGAAGAAGAACTTCACCTCTTCTAGGAATTATAAATGTAAGAAGCAGGCTGTGCTCATTGTCCGTTCTTGTGGAAAACAACAATCTCACCTTTGAATTCCACAGTGGAAAGCAATGTTACATGCTACAACAGGAGATGTTCAGCGTGGGGAGGGGGTGTGGGCCCAGAGGAAAGAACCTATATAGAGAAGCCATTTTAAACTTAAAAATAATGTTTTAAAAGTATCTAATCCACTAATCCTTGCAAACTTTCCAGGGTCATTCTGAAATGATAAAGCGAAAGCAACAAACATAGTGCTTGGCATGAGAGAGGTTGTTTAAAATTATCACAAAGAGATGCAGACAAATGATTTTAAACTTAAGAACCTACCCTATTGGTAAAGAGCTCTCCAAATGCACTCTGCCTTTTCTTAAATTTTTTTTTTAAATGTTTATTTATTTTTGAGAGAGACAGAGACAGAATGTGAGTGGGTTGGGGCAGAGAGAGAGGGAGGCACAGAATCAGAAGCAGGCCCCAGGGCTCCGAGCTGTCAGCACAAAGCCTGACGCAGGGCTCGAACTCACGAGCTGCGAGATCACGACCTGAGTCGAAGTTGGACGTTCAACCGACTGAGCCACATTTTTCTTATTAACATACTCTAGCACTTACAACCTTCACTTTCAATAAAACATTATATTGAATTCTGATCCCTCCCGAGTCAGGTACTCTTTTTCTCCCCCTTAGCAGACTAAAACAGCAACTAATCACCAAGTAGTTTCAATAATCATTTACATTGTTTGAATTATAAAATATGTTCTGCTTTGTCTCTGTATAACTGACCTGTGCAAGAAACATAAAGTTACATTTAAGAAATAAGGGCCACTTGCACTAAGAATCATGTTTCCATACACTGTCACTCTATCCAGTGAAGAAGGAACCAGGTGTGGATCTAACAAGAGGCAACTCAAGTGTGAAGCAGAAATTACAATCCCACCAATACAAGCCAGACCCCCTCCAGATAAATTTTGCACTTTTAAAATGGAATGAGATACTGCTAACATCACTTTTTCAAATGTGTCTGATTTTTAATAACGAAAAACTAATGTTTGTTTATTTTTTTAACTGAGATATAATTGACATTTAACATTAGTTTCAGGTATATAGCATAATGATTCAATATTTATATATATTGCAAAATGATCACCATAGTAAGTCTGGTAACATATATGATTTCTTAAGAAAATAAAATTAGCATTTACTACCAGGAATCATCGAATCCATTCACCCAAGAATTCAGGATAACTGTGTCCCACGCCCCCACCCTCCGCCAAATATCACGGATAGTCTTAAAAGATTTGAAAGATTAAAAAATACACTATTTCCCCTAGTCATGTTCCACTCTATCACGCAGCTTTCCTCCTTTCATCTGAGGATGATGTCTCTTTCCTTCATTTAAGGTCCCTTTTCTTTACGTGGACATTGGAAATTCTAAACCTGACTTCCAAGAGCACTGTTACTAAACCAAGCATTCTCTCTTTTTCTCCAAATGGGAATTTCCCAGACTCTAGTTTTTTTTTTTTTTTTTTTTTTTTAACTTAATTTACTTTCATTATTCCTGTCTGAGCAGTTCCTAGATTCTCTGTATTTCCCATAAGTACATTCATTAATCCATTCATCCAAAAATGATTCAAGCATCTAATGTGTATCAGGCTAGGTATGCAATGGTAATTAAGGTGAATGTGTTCTACTCCTTGATGGAACTTGATGGAACTTAGGTCCAGTAGAGGACCCCCCCAGGGATACAAGAACATTCTAAAGTGCCTTATAATTTAAAAGTTGTCTTGTGAAAATGTCAAAAAAAGACTCACATATGTTTCCATTGATAGCATCCCCAAATAAAAATGCATTCTCTTTTAAAGCCAGGAATTATTTGGCCTGTGTTTGAACTCTGACCTGCATCCAACGGATGACATTCACATCTTAGCCAAAGATCCCCCAGACTTCTCATCAAAGTATATACTTCTCTTGTTTCCTTTCCAAACTTTGCTTTGTCTCATTCACTTCGCTAAATTATAGTCTTAGCCTTCACACATCAATACATGGTTTTCCAAAGAAATCATCCTGACACTAACTTATTCTGAACTCAGCATCAACACTACCATTTTTTTAAAAAGCTTTGTCACTATCTCTTCTATAGAACTACCTCTTGCATTTTCAAGTTTGCAATCATGAATAAGCAACAATCAAAGAAAGCAATCAGCCAGAACTAGATACCACAGCAGTCATGAGACATGGCTATTTTTAAATAATACCACTAATAGCTAAGTAAAGATGGCAAATAAAAACACCATACCATGTAAACTTAGAGGCCACCTTCCTCAGAGTATTGGCCTAAACAAACTAATTTTGTCTAGAAAATAAAAAGAATAATTATCTTACTTCAAAATCTCAGCATTTTTATGATCCTCTTGAAGTGGGCTACTTTGTTTACACAAAACACACTAAATTCTGAAGACGTTATATCTTTCCACTTTAAAACAGGATTCTGTAACCCACAGCCACACTTGATCTATTCAGTAACAGGTGACTAGAGCATTTTTGAACTGTCTTAAAACAAATGATCACGAAACTTATAGGCTCTACCTGTATATACAAATAAGTTCATTTTGCTAAGTTCAAACAAATATGTTTCATAGTTAAGTCAGTTCCATGAACCAAATGACAGATAATTAAATCTGGCCAGTTATAATTATAATGAGAATATCTAATATTTATTTAGTGCTTACTGGGCCAGGCACCGTTCTAAAGCTTTCCATACGTCAATTAATTTAACCATAACCACAAACTTAAGAGGTGGGTACTATATATAACCCTGTTTCACAGACGAGGATGGCAAAGAAAAAGAAACAACTTGTCCAACATCACATGGCGAATAATTAACAGAATTGGGATTCCAACCCAGGCAGCGGCTGGCTGACTCTGAGCTGGGGGGTCAAAAACAGCAGGTCCTGCCAATTTCTCTCAGATGACAACTTTGATGCTCTCTCAACTTGTGACTCCAATAATCACAACCTCACCTTATTTTATTTATTTGTTTATTATTATTTTTTCAATATATAAAATTTATTGTCAAATTGGTTTCCATACAACACCCAGTGCTCATCCCGAAAGGTGCCCTCCTCAATACCCATCACGCACCCTCCCCTCCCTCCCACCCCCCATCAGCCCTCAGTTTGTTCTCAGTTTTTAAGAGTCTCTTATGTTTTGGCTCCCTCCCTCTCTAACCTCTTTTTTTTTTTCCTTCCCCTCCCCCATGGGTTTCTGTTAAGTTTCTCAGGATCCACATAAGAGTGAAAACATACGGTATCTGTCTTTCTCTGTATGGCTTATTTCACTTAGCATCACACTCTCCATCACACGTTGCTACAAAGAACACAACCTCACCTTAAATGCCAGCTAGAAAACAAAAAATGTGGACCCAGCTCTAAGATTGCCTTCTCTAATGATAATAATAATAATAATGACAACAAACAATAATAATAAAGAGAAGAATGATAAATAAATTAAATAAATAAATAAATAAATAAATAAATAAATAAATAAATAATGGAGTGACAAATCACAGTCTTGGGAAGGGCCAGATCTACCGTAAATTCCCACTCTGTGACTTCTCTGGTCCTCACTGCCGCAAGCAATCTTTCTTTCAACTCCTACGGATGCATTATAGCTGCTGCCACACTCATTTTCCTCAAGTTACCCTGCACTCCTCATACCTGTCTGTTGCCACAGAAGTAGTCTGCTTTTTGTTTTCTTTTTTTTTCATCCTACAAACTTTATTTATTTATTTTTAAATATATGAAATTTATTGTCAAATTGGTTTCCATACAACACCCAGTGCTCATCCCAACAGGTGCCCTCCTCAGTACCCATCACCCACCCTCCCCTCCCTCCCACCCCCCATCAGCCCTCAGTTTGTTCTCAGTTTTTAAGAGTCTCTTATGCTTTGGCTCTCTCCCACAACTGATGAATGGGCAAAGAAATTGTGGTTTATATACACAATGGAGTACTATGTGGCAATGAGAAAGAATGAAATATGGCCCTTTGTAGCAACATGGATGGAACTGGAGAGTGTTATGTTAAGTGAAATAAGCCATACAGAGAAAGACAGATACCATATGGTTTCACTCTTACGTGGATCCTGAGAAACTTAACAGGAACCTATGGGGGAGGGGAAGGAAAAAAAAAGACCTTTTTGTTTTCAATAGTAAACATTCTTTATCTACTAACTTGTTGCTTACTAATACATCTGAGAAAGAAGCCAAATCCTGTTTGCCCGAAATTCCCCATTACCTGGTCAAAAACCTTCCATGACTCACTGCTGTCGGTAAGAAAACACCCAAATTCCAACATCTAACATCTGAAATTTGAACTCTGCTATAGTTTGATCCCAGCGTACCCATTCTACCCTCACGCATGAATGCTCTGCTCCCATCACACTGGTCTAGACGCTGTTTCCTGAACATGCTTGTCGTTTTTAGGCCCATGACTATGAACAAAGGCTCAGGCTAGTCTCTCCACCAGAAGGGCTTTCCATCCCTTTAGTGATCCAACCACATCCTTCCTTTAAGGACAAGCCTAAGCCATTGATAGCCACTGTAAGTAACTCACTGAAACCCCATCCCCCTTCACCTCCCTGCCCTCGTCTCCTACCACAATCTCTGCTACTCTTTCTCTGTGTTCCAGCCATATTCTCCTCCTTGCTGTTACTCAACATGGCAGGCAAACTTTCACTTCAGGACTTTTCTACTCAGAACAACTTCTGCCCCCGATATTATCCGAGATGTTTTCTTAGCCACATTTTTGGAACTGCACTTGCAACCCCCTTTACCCACATATACAAATGCCCCTCTCTTCCTTCACTAGTTTATTCAGCACTTACTGCTATCATTATCTAACACAAGCAACTTTTACTTACTTATCTTGCTTCTTGTCTCTCTTACTAAATAGAATATAAGTTCCAAAGATGCTCAACGTTGCTCCTCATCAGGGAAATACAAATCAAAACCACACTCAGATATCACCTCACGCCAGTCAGAGTGGCCAAAATGAACAAATCAGGAGACTATAGATGCTGGAGAGGATGTGGAGAAACGGGAACCCTCTTGCACTGTTGGTGGGAATGCAAATTGGTGCGGCCGCTCTGGAAAACAGTGTGGAGGTTCCTCAGAAAATTAAAAATAGACCTACCCTATGACCCAGCAGTAGCACTGCTAGGAATTTACCCAAGGGATACAGGAGTACTGATGCATAGGGGCACTTGTACCCCAATGTTTCTAGCAGCACTCTCAACAATAGCCAAATTATGGAAAGAGCCTAAATGTCCATCAACTGATGAATGGATAAAGAAATTGTGGTTTATATACACAATGGAATACTACGTGGCAATGAGAAAGAATGAAATCTGGCCCTTTGTAGCAACGTGGATGGAACTGGAGAGTGTGATGCTAAGTGAAATAAGCCATACAGAGAAAGACAGATACCATATGTTTTCACTCTTATGTGGATCCTGAGAAACTTAACAGAAACCCATGGGGGAGGGGAAGGAAAAAAAAAAAAAAAAAAAAGAGGTTAGAGTGGGAGAGAGCCAAAGCATTAGAGACTGTTAAAAACTGAGAACAAACTGAGGGTTGATGGGGGGTGGGAGGGAGGGCAGGGTGGGAGGGAGGGCAGGGTGGGTGATGGGTATTGAGGAGGGCACCTTTTGGGATGAGCACTGGGTGTTGTATGGAAACCAATTTGACAGTAAATTTCATATATTAAAAAATAAAAAAAAAATAAAATAAAATAAAAAAAAAAAAAAAAAAAAAAAAAAAAAGTCTATTTTCCCACATTATATCCTCCCAGTCTGCTCCCTCTCACCTCTGTGAACACTGTAGAAAGAAGCCCACATTCCTCTGAAAGGTCTGGTTCAGAGGTGAGGCAAGGCTAGACAGCTTGCATAGGGCACACCACATGATCTCGAGAAGACAGGGGCTCTCCAACCTGTGGTGCGCATTCACCTTTCTCCCCTCTACCATAACAGGTCACTAATCAAACAACTGTCCTTCAGATAAAAACTGCAAAGGACTCAAGAACAGAGTGATGTAAAAAAAAAAAAAAAGCGGGGCGCCTGGGTGGCGCAGTCGGTTAAGCGTCCGACTTCAGCCAGGTCACGATCTCGCGGTCTGTGAGTTCGAGCCCCGCGTCAGGCTCTGGGCTGATGGCTCGGAGCCTGGAGCCTGTTTCCGATTCTGTGTCTCCCTCTCTCTCTGCCCCTCCCCCGTTCATGCTCTGTCTCTCTCTGTCCCAAAAATAAATAAAAAACGTTGAAAAAAAAAAAAAAAAAAAGCTGCTTGTCCAACTGTTTTCTCAGGCACACTTAAGAAAATAATTATGTAAGCTACTTTAAATTCAGGAACGTAGAGAGTCTTTTTTAGAGCCCGGAGGTTATACAGCTAACCATAGGAAATGACAGGAGGAGAGGAAATGCATGTTTCCCTACAATATTTTCTCTTATAATCAGACTGAAGAGGGGGAAAAGCATACTTTGGGAAGGCCAATCCATGCTTACAAAGCTCTCAGCAAACGTTTATTAAGAACCAACTCCAGCAACATGCCTTAGGAAGGTCGGGGGATGTTAGCCTCGACCATCTTTAAAGTTTACCCACGGCTCATCAACGTGTGCCTGCCAAGCCTTGTGACTTGCCAGGCCCCAACTTGCTTTCTTCTTTCAAGACTACATGCCTTTGCATTTATATAGAGCTTAATGTGTTCTAAGCACTATGTGTATGTATGGATACATCCATGTGCATACAGTATTGATATATAGTTCTATAACCAAGCACCATTATATATTTAATATGTAATAAATTATATACTTAATAAATACATAAAAGAAGTAACTTTTAATCTATACCTTATGTACTAAAGTGTATAAAAGTATAATTAAATAATTATAATAATTAAATACATAAATATATAAATATATACAAATAACATATGTAAATCTATATAAATCTATAAATCTATAAATATTTATATTTTTATATAAATCTATATTAAATATATAATTATATCTAAATATATTTAAAATACATGTATACATAATACACATTATATATTATACAACTATATAAATAAAATTAACTCATCTAATCATATGAGATATTATCTCCATTTGACAGATGAGCAAATCGAGGCACAGAAGAGCTAAGTGATTTGACCAGGATAAAACAGATAGTAAGGGACAGAGCTGGCATTTCAACACCAAATAGCCTGGCTTCAAATGCCAAGGGATTAAATCACCATGTTCACTGTTCAGTCTATTCAAAATCACCTACTAATACGCAGCCATCCCTGGCTTCCTCCCCCAACACAGTCTGTCTTTATTCTGTCTTCCTACCATACTCTGCACATTCCTCATTGATGCTTATCTCACTGGATGGTGGTTTCATTTCATCACGTTCACATCTCCTAAGCCTGCTTCCTATTTCCACCCCTACCTCACCTCCACCCCACAGAAAGACAACTGAGGGAAAAGCCTCCTGTGTCTTGTTCTTTCTTATATTCCTCGCACAGAACACAGTGGCTGGTACACAGGGCACTTCCATAAACATTTGCAAGAGGGATGAACGAAATAACTTCAAAAAGTCAACAGAACTGTGGGCTGTGTATCTCTTGGCACTGGATTAAGACATACAGAAGACATGCTTCCAGAAGCAGCTCAGGGAGTCGGCAGAGAGTGCGTAACTAGAGTGTCCTCAGGCACCTGGGCTGCTCTGATTGCATGAACTGGTCAGGTGGCCCTTTGGGCTTGAGTTGGTTTCTAAATCGGTATACCCTCATTCAATAAGTATACCCTATGTATTAACTCTGTAATTGGACATGCATAACTAGTATTCCTGACCTATAGGATTTTAGTGTACGGGGAGAGGGAGGGAGGTGAGCAACGGAATGATTTAAATGATTCAGTCCCAATGAATACCACAGATAATTATCTTAGGAGTTCGGAGAAGGAGGAGGTCACTTGGGATAGCAATGGCTAGGGAGGTGAGACTTAAGGAATAGGCAGGTTTGAGTGAAGACAGCAATTTGAAGTCATTCCAAGAATGAGCAAAAACAGAGCCTCTCCCAATAAGAAATTAATGTATTAACCAGTCCCTGCATACTTGTCCACCAGTTGTTTACATTTCTCACTGTAAAGTATTAAATTAGTTTCTTATAAAATTCAAAATCCAATGTTTGCTCTGTAGTGATAATTTTTCTAAGGCTTTATTGTTCCTAAATTATTGAAATTTCAGAAACGCAGCAAACCTAGCATTATAAAGAGAATAAAAACCCCAAGACTATTCCTGTTGACCTTTCATTGCTTCAGCCCTAATTGTTTGAGGATTGTTTGAGACAGATCCTCCACAGAGGCTTAATTTATTACTAAGCATGTAATTTTGGAACAGTTTGGACGTCCCAATAGTTTTCTGAGTTCACTCCCTCATTCTCTCTTCTCTGCTATTCCTTTCAGATTTCATATCTTCTTTCAGCTTCCCAAAAGTTTTGTTAGACCTGCCAGTGGGATCCAAAGTCATTGCCTCACTGAGAGCAACAACAGAGATTAATGTCTTAATAGTATTTACTGTGATACCTCAACCAAAGTCTATAAATATCAAAACAATAAAAAGATTAGTATAAGAAGTAAAAGGGAAAACAAAATTTTCCTGTTTAAAACACAAACATTCAAACAAACAAAGAAATAAAATTCCAGAATAAAGTGATTTTTATCTGACATAGGGTTGAAAAATAATCCTGTTGTGTTGCTTACTTGGTTGAAAATAAAAGGAACCTCTTTCTTCTCTCCCACTCTGATAGAGGATATGGGGAATGTTGCTGTTCCTAGAGTTTCATCCATGACGTAATTGGCATCCATTAATGTGACCTGTAGACATTAAAAGGTAAAGCACAAGAACACAATTTCTCTTGGATCTTTGGAAATTATATCTAAAATCTCCACCACAATCAATAAATGAAAGTTTTCAAATGATCTTTAATAATCATTTGAGGTCCTCAACATTCAGCTTTGTTATAATACTTTGTCTTTTCTTTCAGACACATTTGCTACTAAAATAATAATTTTTTTTCATTTTCCTGATTGACGTCTTCATTATCATGCTTTCAAAAATGGGACTTTATCCCCTCTCAGGGGAAATGCTATTTTGGAGTATGAGAAATAAATTAACGTAGAAAACCCATGCAACCATTTTGGAAATCATCTATTTTAACTTCATTGAAAGTTAATGATTTTAAGTTAGAAACCTTAAGTTACCTTAAAGTCACAATCAATTGACAGTAGGGTTATTCTGTTATACTTGGACTTTTCTCTTTATAACAGAAAATGTTTTCTCCAAAGCACTCAAGGAGGATAAACGATTCTTCCCAGCCCTACCTAACTCTTGTGTTTTCCACTGGACCTTCCCATCACCCGGGCGGGGGGGGGGGGGTGTCACATCACCTGGGGGGCACCATCTGGAGCCTAGTGTGCCATGCTGCACAGCTGGACTCCAACTACACCCAACTGAAGAGAAGGGACAAAGCTCAGGCACCAACTTCAACATGAATTATGACCATTGAACAGTCCACAAATGATTCACTGACCTCCAAAACATTTTCCTGATTAGGATCCAAAATAAATTCAAAGGTCTCATTCCACACTGGGTTTATGTCATTATTGAAGTGTCTTGTTCTCTTCCTGCTGTCAGGGGTTGAGGAGATGAAAAGTTCCACATAGGGATCTGGGGTATCAACTATAGACAGCAAACACAAGGGAGAAGGATACAAAGATGTGATTCATAATTCCTAATTTGTTTTTACTGTATGCTCTGTCAGATTATTTTTAATGAATCTGCCATCACATATTCAAAATGTCTGAGACAAGGTACTACATAACAGAAGAACATCACAGGTTATATACTTCTTACACATTATGTCCCTGCCCTTCACAACAGTCTTGTGGGAAGGAATCGTTTATTAGGTGCTTTACTCAGAATTCTTCTGTCCACTTTAGGACATGTTCAGTCAACATGTCAGTCCAACTGCTAAATGATGAGAGCAATCTCACCCAGCTAACTACAATATAACCGTCACCCCAGGACTCTGATGGTGACAAGGTCATGGGTTCAGGATCATAGTCTACAACAGAAAAAAATTATCCTAATTACTTTCTTTGCCAAACAATGACAGTCAGTGTGAGATAAATATTGTAGTTATAGGGTTGCCTTGTATAGCTGTACAGGCTGCACACTGAACAGCACCTGTATTAGTAATCCATGTATGTTTCTGTATTTATTATAGCAGTACTCAATCACATGGAAGTGGGTGTCTCAAGGAAGTGACAGCTTTTTCTTTTCTTTTTTTTTTTAAACTTTTTAAAATGTTTATTTATGTTTGAGAGACAGAGCACAGGCAGGGGAGGAACAGTGAAAGAGGGAGACACAGAATCTGAAACAGGCTTCAGGCTCTCTCAGCACAGAGCCCAAAATGGAGCTCGAACTCACAAACCATGAGATCATGACCTGAGCCGAAGTCAGAAGCTTGCTTAACCAACTGAGCCACCCAGGTGCCCCAGGAAGTGACAGCTTTTTCTTTTCTTTTTTTTTTTTTTAATTTTTAATTTTTAATTTTTTAATATATGAAATTTACTGTCAAATTGGTTTCCATACAACACCCAGTGCTCAGTGACAGCTTTTTCTACTGTACATAAAGACTTGCTTGAGTCAGGGCATGATGTGGGTACCATTTTAAATAGAAAGAAACAAAGGTACTATTTAAATTTCTTCCCACTATATATACACTTAACAACAAGGCAACTGACTAAGCCGTGGAAACATTGATCACTCCCTCCTTAGTGGTTCCACTGAATCCTTCACCGTCTTACAGCATTGCACACACTACATTTCATGGATGTAATTACACATTTATCTTTTCCTACAAGACTGTCAACAGCTTGAGGGCAGCCATCAAGTCTGACTCAACTTTATCTCTTTAGAACTTAACAACCATCCCAATATTCATAGGGCTCCTAACTTAAGGACTTGACTTTTCTCTTTAACACATCCTTTCCCAAGTGGCCATTGTAATTCATAACCACAAAAACCAACAGTTGAGTAATGCCTGCTAGGATCTCCGTTAAGCACTGTACACACATAAGTCTCATTCAGATCTCCCAACAGTACTACAAGGTAAGTGCTCTGTTGAAACAACAGGAACTGAGGGATGTTAAGCAATCTGTCTACTATCATCCAGCTGGTAAGTCTCAGGGGAAGTTCTGACTGCAACAATCATTCATTTAATGACATCATGCTCCTAAGTTCTAAAGATGATATCATAAGGTAGGCATTGCTATAGAAAATAGAAAGAGTCATGGAAAAGAAGAGGGAAGGAGAAAGAAAGGGAGGGAGGGAGGAACAAAGTGGCACAGATGTCCACACAAAAAGATATAAAAATTGAGAACAAAGGAAAAGCAAAAATAATAGTTCTCAAATGATTGTTTTCCAAAGAAATTAAAAAAAAAAAACCTTTGTCTTTCAACAGTAGTTATGGCCATCAAACAATTTAATCAGTGCCCTTCACTTAATTTTTAAACGCTGTTCATAGTTCTATGTGGTGATCACATTTTTAAAAGCCTTTTTATGGTAAAGTGGAAAGATTTGTGAATGAGGTATAAGCATTTGGAATTGTCTTTTATTTAATTTTCCCATTTGGACCTTATGCATTGATAGTTAAGGGCAGCTGAGTCTCAAAAGTAAGAGTGTAATATAAATGCCTAGGGTTCTACTGGGCACCTGACTGGCTCAGTTGGTGAAGCGTCTAACTTCAGCTCAAGTCATGATCTCACAGTTCATGAGCCCCACATCGGGCTCTGTGCTGAGAGAATGGAGCCTGCTTCAGATTCTTTGTCTTCTTCTCTCTCTGCCCTTCCCCAGCTTGCAGTCTCTCAACCAAAATTAGATAAAACATTAAAAAAAGAAAAACCTGCAGACCCCTGACCCTCATTTCCTAAGACCTATGATCAGCAGATCAGCAGAGAACTTAGAAATGTGCAGTTTTAAAAGTTTAGTTATTTTTGAGAGAGAGAGAGAGAGCGCGCGCTCACACACATGAGTGGGGGAGGGGCAGAGAGAGAGGAGACAGAGAATCACAATCAGGCTCCATGCTGACAGAGCAGAGCCCAATGTGGGGCTCAAACTCACAAACCGGGAGATCATGACCTCAGCTGAAATCAAGAGTTGGATGCTTAACCAACTGAGCCACCCAGATGCCCCAGGAATCTGCATTTTAAAATAAATATTCTAGCTGATACTGATGTAGGTCATCTTCTGTTCACACTTTCGATACCCTGTTTTAGAGAAAAGGGAAATAGGTAATTATTGGAATTTTATTTATTTATTTTTATGGAGGTATAACTGGCATATAATATTGCATAAGTGTAAGGCAGACAAAGTGTTGGCTTGATACATTTACATATTGCAGTTTCTAACCCAGTGCTTGTATCTCTCAACCAGACCATGGAAGACAAACTAGAAAACAAAAGTACTGAGCAGGAGGGAAGGCAAGGGGAAACGGGCCAAAGCAGAGGCGGGCAGGCTACAAGGTGACTCTTCCCACCTCCTCAACCAGGAGATGTTGCTTTTCCTTAACCATGTTCTTGCCGCAGCACCAGCGCTCAAGACGGCAAATCAGAAACAAAACTACAGGTTAGAATAGCAGGTGGTGGAAGGCCATGAAGAAAAATATCTTCCCTCTTTTGAGAAGTCAACACGTGATTTAAAGGAGACGATTCAACTGGTCCTTCACCTTAAATGTGCAAAAATGGAGCCCCTTCACTAGCCCATAGGGCAGGTTCTTTCTCATGGGGCTGATGCTCTTTTCTGTTTTCCCCAAACACTAGAACACACAAAACCAGGCAAAAATCAATCTAGAAAACAAAAAGTGTCCGGGAAGAGGAGGCATGCAAATGGTAAACATCACTCCTTCGCTCAACAAATATTTGAGTGCCTACTGTATGCCAGCAACTACCTGTCAAGAAGCAGTTTGGCTTTACCAGGCCACCGAGCGTGAAACTGAAGATCTGGACTGTGGAAGTGACTCAAATGCTAAGAGCCTAATTTGAGAGGCAAAGGTAAACGGGAGACAAGCAGATACACTACGCCCATGACTAGTAACTCAGTCACTCGGATTATTACACACAAATAAAGTCAGATCGTAGGTGGAGAAATTGCCTTTGAGGCTTGGTCTTCCTCTGAATCTGAGGAAAGGAGGGAGAGGTTTTCTTGGGCCAAATGAGGAAGAGAAAGCAGAAAGTTACGTTCCTGGGGAGAAACCCAAGAATAAGAAAAGAATGCAACAAACTGAAATAGCATAAGTCAGTCAGGGATATAGCCATCTTCCAAGCCATCCTGGACGCTCAGTTCAGGTCACACACCCTGGCAAATTCTAACTCTGAAAAAATGATAAAGAAAATACCGTGCGACAGGATGCCAATGCTACATTTATACATCAAAACAGGGACAGACCTCTTTTAAGAAAACCAGAACCCAGTTTAAAGCTGTCACTTTGGATTCTTCTTTTCACTTGTCCCCAGCATCAATAGTCTACAACTTCTGTCAAGAGTGGTAGTTGTTTTACTTTCTCCTCTCGCTTCATTAGTGAGAGACCTCAGTTAAGATGTCAAAGGGTGCTGGACAGTGGAAAACCACCGACAGCTGCAAACTTTGATAGCGCAGTCGGCATCACTGCTAATCTTTGCAAGCTGAGAAACATCTGGCAGTGGCAGACACTGCAAGATGAAAAAGAATTTTAGAATGCTAGTTTCAAATTGGATTATGCTAATCACACAGCTCACGCCCTTTATATAATCTATAATCTTCATTGGCACCATAGTGCCTAGAAGCTTTTTTTTTTAATGTTTATTTATTTTGGGGGGAGAGAGAGAGAGAGCACGCACTAGTGGAGGAGGGATCGAGAGAGAGAGGGAGACAGAGAATTCGAAGCAGGCTCCAGGGTCCGACCTGCCAGGACAGAACCCGGCACAGGGCTCGAACTCACGAATCGCAAGATCGTGACCTGAGCCAGAGTCAGACGCTAAACCGACTGAGCCACCCAGGCGTCCCACACACGGAAGCTTTGAAAAGGGAAAACAGTCCAGTTCGACAGCACAACTTAGCCAGGTGCTTGAGAGCAGTTCCTAGATATGCATTAAGGGGAGAAAGAAGTCAAACGTAGGAAAAGAAATGTTTGGGTTTCTTTCTCCTGTATACTTAGTTCATGGTTTTGTGAGTTGATGCCTATAGGGTAACTGGATGCTGAGTCAATGATTCAGCTTCGCCTTGATTGGTTCCAGCAAAACAGGTGGTAAAGCAAAGATGCAATGTGTGGGCAAAGACTTCCTCTCATTGCATCCTTTTATCTAAATTCTGACAAACAAAAATGCAAGGGGTGTGGGATACAGATCTTTTTCTGCTCCCATAAAGATGACATGAAACTACATGCACCTGAAATAGCTTCAGAATTCCAGGGTTGTAAAACTTCTCATAAACTTTAGTAGTTTAAGGAGTGCCTACCTAAATTAATAACAGGCCCATCTGCCACTTCAGCTTTGTCTGAACAAAATATTATATGATTCATGATAGGGGCTGATGGCAGCTTCTGTACTCTGTTAAGTTCTATTTTAAATATTCTCCATTTGCTTTCTCATATCCACTTTGCTCAGCAACTTAAACCCTTTGCTCTAAATGAAGGTGACTCATAACCTGATACAAAACCAAAAAATCCCCAAAAGAATAATCCCCCCAAATTCCCAGTCAAAATATCATTTTCCAAATAGCTATTACTATTGATGGTGAACTTAAGGTAGTGTTTCTCAAAATTTAGTCCCCTAAAATATCTTCACAGCATCGTCTGGAGTGTTAAAAATGCACATGCTCTGCGTCTTCAGTCAGAGCTCAGGCTTGGAAATCTGCATTTTTAACAACTTGACCAGGTGGTTCTTAGGTACACAATTTAGAAAAATGTGGTTTAAGGTATATGATTAGAACCAACTAAAGAACAATAATATAAAGAACACAGAAAAGTAGAAATATTTTGGCACTGAGACGTCAACAGGCTTACTGGCCGTCTGTCATGGAGTCATGCTGCCCATAGACTATATTAAGCACAATCCAGTAATTCACTTCCGTTTCTTTCCAGCCATTAAAGACCTTTTCAAGTAGCCACATGAAAACAAATCCAAGAATAAAGTATGGGGGGTGTGTTAGCAGGCAACGTATATAAGGTGATAGACTGAATATTCAAGCATTCTGCTTCAGTTACCACCAAAATAGGAGTACCGTAAGACCAAAAATTAAATAGTAATTTGTTGAAATAAATGCTTCTGCATATCGCTTTCAGCTGTCATCACTCTTTGAAATATGTGTGATTTCATGATAAAGGTAATTATAGGGAGCACTTAAAGCTTTTCAACTTAAAGGTTTAAAAACTTAAAGGTTTTATGATTACCAAACTTTTCACTCCCCAGGTTCTATGCTGGCTGAGTGACTAGCCAGGAAAGTGATTGTTAGCCTCACCGTAAATGTACAAATTGCAAGAGCCATTTGGTTCTTTTTTACCGTAAAGTTTTTGTTGAAGGAGAAGATATAGGCAGAAGAGTTAGAAGATCATTGCTACAGTCTGTTGAGTTTTCATAAACTGAACTCACTCACAATATCACCACCCACATCAAGATACGGAACGTTACCAGCACTCCGGAAGCCTCCCTCAAATCCCTCCAGCAGGGTGACCAGTGCCCTGCCTTCTATCGGCATAGAATATTTTTACCTGCTTTTTATCAATAGAATCAATAGCACAATATGTACAACTGGGCCACCATTAAGTATGTGAGATTCATCCACAGTAACGTGTAAAATATGCTCGTTATTACTGATGGAAACTATTCCACTGTATTCCATAAAATGTTTATCCATTTCACCGTTAATGGACATTTGGATTGTTTCTAATTTGGGATATTACCGGTGGTGCTGCCATTGAACATTCTGGACGTGGCTTTTGTTGTGTACATGTGTATGTTTCTGTTGCAAAATTCCCAAGAATGGAATTCCTTAGGTATGAAATTATTACACTATTGTACACGCTGATGTTAATAGTCACACGGCAGCACATCCTTCCAATACTTAATATTGTCAATCTTTTAATTTTAAACATCTGGTGGATGTATGATGGTATCTCAGTGTGGATTTATTTCACACATCTTGGATGATGATGAGGTTGAATACCTCTTCTTTTTATTGGTCAATTGGTGATTCTCTGGAATGAAGAGCATACTCAAATCCTTTGTCCATTTCTTTCCATTGGGTTGCTTGTTTTTTAGATTAATTTATGAGTACTTTACATATTCTGGATGAGTCCTTTGACAGACATACATAGGTTGCAAATATATTTTCTCAATTTAGGGTTTCCATCTTTTCACTACTTTAAATGATGTCTTTTGACCAAAATAAATGCCGAACTTTAATATAGTTCAGTGTGTCCAACTGTTTTCTTATAATTCAGGTTTTTTGTCTTTTTTTTTTTATTTTAGAGAGAGAGTGAGAGACGGTGTGCATGTGTGTGTGTGTGAGTGGGGAGGGGAGTGGGGATGGAGGTGCAGAGTGGGGCAGAGAGAGAGAGAATCTTAAGTAGGGCTCAACCTCACGACCCTGGGATCATGACCTGAGCCAAAATCAAGAGTTAGGTGCTTAACTGATTGAGCCACCCAGGCTCCCCTGCTTTTTGTCTTTTAAGAAAACCTTAGCTATTCCAGTGTCATAAAATAGTTTGCATTGATGTCTTCAAAAATCTTACTGGTTTTACTTTTTCTTTTTAGATCTAAATTGGAATCAATTCCTGCGTATGGTGTGAGGGGAGTGTTATGATTTTTTTCATAGGGACTCAGGATCATTTACTGGAAACACTGCCTTTAATCCTAGCATGGCAATGTAACTTTTGCATTAATCAAGAGGTCACATAAATGCAAGTCTGTTTCTGGATTTTTATTGGTTTATTCGCCCATTAGTCTATTCATTTACTCTTGCACTAATGCCACTCTGTCTTAATTATCCTAGTTTTATAATAAATTGATGTCAGGTAGTATAAGTTGTCTTTCTTTAATTTCTTTGGTTATTCTGGCAGATATTTTATTTCAACACTTCATAGATGTCATTCTGTTATCTTGTGGTTGTTTTTTTAAATGTCTTTTTTCCTCTGGATACCTTTAGAACATTTTTTTTCTTTCTCTTTAGTTTCCAGCAATTTTACTGCAATATGCGTAGGGTTGGTATTCTTTGTACTTATCCTTGAGTTCATAACCTACACACACACACACACACACACACACACACACACACACACACACACACCCTTTCTCCTTCCCAGTGCTTTCTATCATGCCCTAGATATTCCTTACGTTTTCCTCTATAGTTTATTTCCCTTTTTGTTCTCTGTGTTTCAGTCTGGATATTTCCTACTAACCTATTCCGTTAATTAATTGCCTCTCTTCAGATGTGTCCAAACGACATCAAACCTATCTATGGAGTTTTTAATTTCACTTCTTGTTTTTAGTTGTAATTCTTCCATTTTATTCTTTCCTATGTATCTGGATCCCTGGTAAAATTCTCCATTTGTCATCTATTTTCTCGAACATATCAACCATAATTATTTTATATAATCTGTGCAGATCTATTTATTTTTCTTGATCTTAGTCTTTGGTATACCTGGTGATTCTTGGCTCAATGCCAGACCTTTCTATGAAAAATGGGAAGGGACTTAGATCTACCTCCACAGAAGCCCCATCTTATCTTCCGGAAGGCAGGCAGGGAGAACAGGATGGATCTCCTGAACTTAATCAAAAATGGAACTGACTCCAATCTTTATAAGGTTCAGCCTACCTCTCGTTCAGTCCCACTGAAACTTCTCAACTGAGAGCCCAGGGTGTTTCGAAGGCCCCTTTTCATTTGGAAGTTCTGAATTCCATTTTTTTCCCTCTTAGTACTGTGATGCTGCCAATATCTCTGCTTTGTTTTGGGGGGTATTTTATGTTTGCTCCTCAGCCTGTTGCCCCACGCAGATTAAGACTTTGTTTAGTGCACATGGTGAAGGCGCTGACTTTCAGCTTCTCTGAGTTTCCCTTCTCTCAGACGCTCTGCCCCTCAAATTCTAACTGGCTTGTCTCGGAAATGCAGTTTTTGTGTCCCCAAATCCTTTGAGATTGTCAGAGCCCTGGTGGATTGTCTGCCTCTTCACTACTTGGCTACTTCCTACGTCCTTGTGACCCCCCCAAACCCACCTAAATCCAGCAGTGGATTGAGGGGGGAAAGATGGCTTGTAGAACACTGAGGCCTACTTCAATGACTTCTCTCCTCTGAGATTTTGGTCCCTCAAATCCGGGTTGACTCAGCAGTTTTCAATCTTTCAGACATTCTTTAAATTAATTTAACCTGTGTCTTATAAGTTGCGCTCAGAGGAAATGAATGTTCTGCTATTAGTTGCTTCAGCATAGTCCAATGCCTACTGAGTCATTGACTTGACCAAACATATACTAATCCCTATTCCTTTTATTTCCATTCTTTACATGACTGCCCAACACTTATTACATTTCTCAAGTCACCTACCCTATCTGCTACTCCTCATCTGAGGGTACAACTCAGGCTCATACTTCACTGAGAAAACAAAAGGAGAGGATTAGATGGATTCATTCAATTTCTCTTCCCTATACTTCACAACCGTAAAACCATATTTATAATTAGAAAATGCATTTATTCATACTTAAGTTCTTCCTTCATGTCTTAGAAGAACAAGTATCCATACATTCTTCTCTCAATGTCATACTATTCTACCTCCTCTCAGATATTTCTCATTTATCCCCAGCCCCAAATTTAACCTGTAAACATTTGCTTTGCCCTGGCTACACCTTCGCAACCTATAAACAAACACTGATCATCAAAAAAATAAATAAATAAACAGGAGTGCCTAGATGGCCCAGTCAGTTAAGCAACCAACTCTTGATTTTGGCTCAGGTCATGATCTCAAGGTTCATGAGTTCGAGCCCCGCATTGGGCTCTGTGCTGACAGTGGGGAGCCTGCTTGAGATTCTCCCTCTCTCTCTGTGCATCCCCTCCTCACATTCTCTCTGTCTCTCTCAAAAATAAAGAAATAAACTTAAAAAAATAAAATAAATTCATTATTTTTGCTAATTCCTCAAGATCCTTCCTACCCTCATGAGT
Organism: Panthera onca; assembly: GCF_046562875.1. Classification (NCBI taxonomy): domain Eukaryota; kingdom Metazoa; phylum Chordata; class Mammalia; order Carnivora; family Felidae; genus Panthera; species Panthera onca. The sequence continues at coordinate 24,373,367 of NC_138355.1, forward strand.
TTAGAAAAATAAATGCAGTCTATACTTGCAGCTTCTAATCCCATCATCTTGTAAAATTCTGACCCATTATACTCCACCTTTTCTATGACATAGTGTTATTCTCCCTATTGTAACTTGTTTTCTCAGCTTTACTGAATTATACTAGACATATAACACTATGTAAGTTTAAGGTGTACAACATGATGATGTGATACACATATCGCCAAATGATTATCACAGTAGGGTTCGTGAACACCTCTATCATCTCACACAATTACCATTTCTTTTTATGGTGAAACCATTGAAGATCTACTTTCTTAGCAACTTCCAAATATAGCATATGGTATTGTTAACTACAATCACCATGTTGTAATTAAATCCACAGAACTTATTCATCTTATAACTGGAAGTTTGTTCCCTTTGACCGCCATCTCTCTATTCCTGCCTCCCATCCCCCAGCTCCTGGCAAAAATCATGCCTCAATCACAGCTTCCATGGAGACTTGATGAATTTTTTTTTTCTCAATGCAGTACCCTTTACACAAATAAATGATATCATTATTTGCAATTTCCTACCTACCTCTGTAAATGTTCCCTCAGTATATCTTGCCCTAAGTTTCCCCCTCAGCTCACCACTAAATTGTGGGCTCTCATTTCACATCTCTTACAAATCCTTCAAAGAATCCTTCAAAACAAAGTGAACCCCTTAAATTAATGTTCATGTATTCAAAACCAACTTATAAAAGAATTATCAACTATTCATATTGTCTTAAAAAAGCACACTCAATATGCACCCCTCAGGTCACATGACCCACACGAAGCCTGCAGTTTGATTAATCTCAGATCTTTTATTTTTATTTATTTTTATTTATTTTTATTTTTATTTTTTTTTCAATATATGAAATTTATTGTCAAATTGGTTTCCATACAACACCCAGTGCTCATCCCAAAAGGTGCCCTCCTCAATACCCATCACCCACCCTCCCCTCCCTCCCACCCCCCATCAACCCTCAGTTTGTTCTCAGTTTTTAAGAGTCTCTTATGCTTTGGCTCTCTCCCACTCTAACCTTTCTTTTTTTCTCCTTCCCCTCCCCCATAACCTCAGATCCTTTAAAGCCGATCATCTTCAAGGCTTAAATGGCAGCCGTGATACATTCATTTCCTCGATGCTGCAAGGAGGACAAATATGAGATTCTTGATTCCATGTCCATATATAACCTATTGCCAAGTAATATATCTTTAAAGGCCTCCATCTTTTTTTAACCATTCTGAATCAATTCTTGAAGTCCTTGAATCCTTTCTTGGCTCTGGCTTCCACATAAATATGATTTTCTCCCTAATCTACATTCCTGAGCCCCTCTCTACTCTGAGACTTTGAATCTTCTTCTTGAATGCCTTTGAAAAATACCTCACACTCAACATGTACAAAACAAGTTTATTCTCTTTCCACCTTTCTTTCCTTAGCTGCAAGACAAAAGAAAAACAAAGCAAAATGAACCAAAAACCTGTTAATTTTTCCTGACTTTCAGTGTCTTACTTGCATGGAACCATCACTTCCAGCCCCAGAGCTGGACACATGAGGGTCATTCTCTTTTCCTCACAGCTCCTGTATCCAATCTGCCTCCGAGTCCCACCTAGTCCACCTCTAACGCGGCTATCACGTCTGGTTCCTCAAGCCCACTCAAAATATCACCACCTCAGTCCAACTAAGCAGTGCCTCTCACCTGGGCTGTTCACATCATCTCCTAGCTGCTTGCTTCCCCCACATTCCAACCACTCTTCACAAAGCCACCACCACGATGTCTTTGGGAAACACACTTTTGTCTTTCACTGACTGACTCTGAGGGCAGGCCTATGCGTGGTGAGGAAGGGTCACAAGGGTGCCCCTGACCGGACCCCAGGTTCTCTTTCCAGTCAGTGACCCTCCTCGATCACACGCTGCAGAATCACCCCCACAAGTCAACATGTAGGCCACGTGGCATCTCTGGAATCCAACATTTTGAACATTCCACACAGTCACCTTGATGGTGGAAGCATTTGTTCTGAGTAAGAAAACATGGCTTCTGTTTTACTTGTGCACACCATTATGCTTTCCTTTGGCATTTCAGCTGATAACTAAATGCTAGTAAGGTGTTGTCCTTGTCCTAAGAATATTCAAGGGTCCAAATACTATACACATAAAGGATGAGCAGGAGATGTTACCTGTATTTTTTCCTTATCCTGTTCATACATCTCTAGGCAACTAGTTCTGTTTTCTTATCAGGTAAAATTGGCTACTGTAAATCATATTCCCCAGAGGCCTCATCTATATACATCTGCATAAAACAGAAGTAATTCCACATAAAGCTTCAACTTGCTGAGTTAGATATTATTATTCCCGTCATGAAGGTGAGAAAACAGACCCAGAGATTTTAGTAAGTTGAGCAAGGTCATTTAGAGATAGGATTTTAATCTAGGCTTTCTGAAAGCCAAATTCCTTGCTCTTTCAAATAATCCAACACTAACCCTTACCTATTTTTGCCTCTACTAAACTGTAAACTAAGTCTGAAACGTTATAGGAATATATAAATATTACCAAAGTAATGGATAATAGGCTAGCCCTGAGCAATACTGCAGAAAAGGTGACATTTTAGGCACAGCAATCTCCCACTCTTAACTTCTCTCTGCTCTTGCCTAATATGTCTCAACCTTCCTGGAGCTTTGTCCCACCCCATTCATTTGCATTTTAATATGGGTCAATGCCAGTCATTTCTTCCCAGTGCATTTGCATTTAACCTTTGCTTTCAAGTTCTAAACGCAGTAATAATAATAATAAACCTTTGAATCTCATCTTGCCACCCTTAACACCTCCAAGGAATCCGGTAGAGTGTCAAGGGACTTGTTTATAGATAGCAGTCCCTGCTTCTTCCAGAACAGGCTCAAAATTGGAATGGTCATGGCTATAGATGCTGAAGGGCAGTCCCTGAAAACTGCTGGAAATACAGAAGCTAGAAAAGTTAGTGATGAATCCAATATAGTTTAGTAAAACAGAACTTTGGTAGTGATTCTGGATACATTGGACAGAGAAGAGAAAAGCCCTTGCAACAGCAGCATTGTCTATGTTCTCAAATAATCACAGAATACCTTATCCTTATTTGAAATTACAAAGCAGTTTTAGGGATGTCTGGGTGACTCAGTCGGTTAAGTGGCTAGCTGACTCTTGATTTCGGCTCAGGTCATGATCTCAGGGTTCCCGAGTTCAAGCCCCACACTAGGCTCTGGGCTCCCAGTGCGGAGCCTGCTTTGTATCTCGTCTTCCTCTCTCTGCCCCTCCCCAACTTGGATGTGTGCATGTGCACATGCTCTCACTCTTTCAAAAATAAATAAATGTTAAAAACAATTTGAAATTACAAAGCAGTTTTATTAATACCATTTTTAAATCCATTTACCAGATAGAGTCTCCAATGTGAACTCTCCTTATTTTTTCATTTTCCTTTTTCTCACAGCCTCAGATCTACAAAAGCGCTTTCCCAGGGCACGTGTGTCCCTTTGTAAAGGGACATGAAACTGTCAGAATGTATCATCAGCCAAGTGGATGTCAGGAAGAAAGCCCAATAGCATCTCTGCACAACTGACTGGGTGCAGTTTGAACTAACAATTGACTTAGTACATTAGTGAAGTGGTCTACCATCTGGCATATAGTAAAAATAACTTACTGTAAAGAATGTTGATATTCACAAGAAAACAGAGATAAATGCAAAACAACCCAAAGCAAGCTAAAGGCCAATCTACAACAGAACTGAAATTTTCGTTGTTACCTACATTGCCTTTTTACTTAAATCTCTATGATAACTTCTTGGAAGGAAACAAAAATACCTTTGTTACCAGTATCTATGTTTGGAATATTTTTTAAAGATTTAGAACTTAGAATGTTTCTTGGCATCTGTTTAGGTAGGAGAGAAAGAGTAATTCTCCAGAAATTCTTATATATTATTATAAAACACATTAATTTATTTATATTATTAATGTTAGTTATATGGGTTTAGTTGTATGTGTGCATTCTACCCTATACAAGAATAATTCTTATTTTTCATTAAAATAGGAACTCTCAGCCTTGACACTCTTGGTATTTTGGGTCAGATAATTCTTTGCTCTGAGATGCTGTCCCTGGCCTCTACACATTACATGCCAGAAGGGATCCCCCAATTGTGGCAACTAAAAATCTCTCTAGATATTGCCCAAAGTGCCCTGTGCAGCAAAAGTGACCCCCAGTTTAGGGTCAGTATACTCAAACAAGGCATTATCCTTGCTACCTGACATTTATTCACTAGCATAAACCATTAAAAAATAGCCAGATTCCTTAAATAATAGACATACCGTGCCCGTAGACATACCATGCCAGCCCGATGTTTAAGACCTTTTATGATGTTTTTTCTAAACTGAAGTATCAAAAGTATTTAATAATAACAAATTAAAATTCTACTGAAGTTATAAAATCCGTCTCCATTCTAGCTGTGAGGTCTTCTGGGAAGTTTATTGCCAGCACTTTTCAAAATCAGTAACATCATACAGCCTAAACACACAATTACTGAGTGCATATCTTCTTGGGTTGGTTTTCCAGACTTATTCACACCTGTTTCATCTTATCACCTAGGCCATACAAAGCTCAGAGGCAAAGCTACTGTACAAGTAAACATCAGAGTGAGAGAGATTTAAGTTCTAGCCATAAAACCTAACAGCTGTGTGATTTGGGAACATTTACTTAATGTCTTTTTAAAAAATTGTGTATCTGTAAAATTAAAATAAAAACAGCATATATCTTCTAGGGTTACTAAAATGAATAAATGCAGTATGTTAAGTTCTATGAACTCCACTTAATAGTTTTGCTTATTTATTTAACACATATTGTGTATACTATGCATCAAGCCCCTTTCTAAATGCTTCATAATCTAATTTAATTCTTGTAAAAAAAAACCTATGAGGAAGGTATAATTGTTACCCCCATGTAACCACTGAGGAAATTGAGGCTTAGGAAAGCTAAGTAACTTACCCAAAATCATGGAGTTAATAAATAGAAGGGAGATTTGAATTCAAGCAAGCCAGTTCCAGAGTCCTTGCTCCAATCTCTAAGCCATGCTTCCTCTCTGGTATGAAATAGGCACTGAATAAAGTTATCTACCACACGTATTATGTTTATTTTCTTTGTACTTCTCAAGATAGCAGATGCTCAACATTTATTGATGAGGACATTAATAATGGAGCCTTGCTTGGGGCGCCTGGGTGGCTCAGTCAAAGCATCTTACTTTTTCATGATCTCGTGGCTCATGGGTTTGAGCCCTGCGTCAGGCTCTGTGCTGACAGCTCAGAGCCCAGAGCCTGCTTCAGATTCTGTGTCTCCCTCTCTGCCACTCCCCAATTTTCTCACTCTCTCTCTCTCAAAAATAAATAAAAAGTAAAAAAAGAATAATGGAGACTTGCTGGAAAAAACACTGGGTTCTATTTCTTTTAACATTTGTTCTCCAAAGTTAAAATTTCCAAGCTGTTATTTCATTTTGCAACTGCAGATTTGGAGTCACCTTGTATATCAACTGAAAATAAATTTGTCTAGAATTTTATCTAAAATATTTCATAAAAAATATATTGATGCATCATGGGGAGTAAGAACGGAAAAGTACTTATGAGGAGTCAGTGAAATTTACAAAACTCCCAGACTATCCCTTGACTGAGTTTAACTTAACTTAACTTCAATCTCTATGTCATAGAATTTTTATTTTTAAGAAATATTTTAAAATATTAAAATATACTAAAATAGCATACATGATAAATGTTTTCACATACATGCTCAAACTTTTAGAGCAGCAGAATTATTCTCTTTGACATAAAAAGTTTAAGAGCATACTTTTCTGAGGAAACTTAAGAAACATTTAACTATTTTTTAAATTTTACTCCATGAGATATTAATCACACATTTTCAATACAGAAGTGGTGATGTATGATTTTTGGCAAAGAGAATTTACTTAGCTTAAGAAAAGAAGCCTGCATATCACTCAGTTTTTAAAAAGTTTTTAGAATGAAGATTTCCCTTCATTAAACATTAACATGCTGAAATATTTAACATGTAGAACATTAACGTGTTGAAGTATTTTTGTGAAAAATATGAAAGTATTTTAAGACAAAGAAGTTCAAGTATAAGACATATGTGATAAAAAACTAAATTAAGGAGGTTCTATCACTGATAGTCTTGAAAAAAAGGAGAGAACATGTGGATTATGTCCCTATTAGTACCGGTGACGTACTCTTCATTTTGATAGGAATCTGCTTTCCTTATCTCACAGAAGCATTGCTACCAGATATACAACTGGAAGATGCTGTTAATCTTATTGAATAAATGTGGTGAAAATCTACCCAAGGATCAACTGATATTATCAAAATATATAGAACAGTATTTACAGTACTCATCAGACCTAAACACAAATATATACATACGAGTCACACACGCACAGAGATCTAATGACATTTAAATAGAGAAAAAAACGACTAACTGTCCTCCTAAAACCATTTGACCGTTTAATAAACTACATGAGTTAAATGAATGAAGAACAGTAGTTCTTTCCTAACACAACCTATTTCTCAACTTTGTAGAAAATACAAGATAAGAGATGAGAGATAGGCATGTTCTGGAACACTTTATTCATCTTGAAATTATCTTCCATAAAGAGGCCACTGGGAAATTGTTTCGTTATACACAGAATTTTTTAAATCTTGGGTGGATACTCAAAAACATTCCAAAAATATTAGTAAGCCGAAACTCATTCATCATAACTTAAGGGCTAAAGCCTAGGGAAATGTTTGATTCCATAAAAAATACACATATTTGGCCAATAGCAGTTCCATTTATTTATATACATATATATTTGAAACCCCATAATTAATCCAAGAAAAGGTTTATTATATTAATCCAAAGGTGTTATAAAATATATGTACCTTGAAACCCAGGAAAATTCTAGGTAGCTATGGATAGAAATAACAGATATTTATAATCTACAAAAAAAATGGAGTATAAAATTATTTTTAAACTTCTCTCTTTAGTGAGGTAAAAAGAAGGCACTACTCAAGAAGAAAGGTATAATTACACATATTTACAAATATCATTTGTCTATTCCTTCATCCAAAATTCTGAGATCTTACTACTACTTTGCCAGTCTCAAGGCTAAACACCTATCTTCTAAAACATAAGATACAGGCCGCAGTTTTATAAACACATGGTTAGACGCCTATGTGACAAGTGTTAAACAGAAGTCTGGACAGCTGGCAGAGGTGCACAGGAGTGAACTGTGCCCAAGTGCATCAGAGAAGACAACGGAAGTGCCATTCTACCATTTATTTCTTCTAAGCTGAAAAAAAGAAGGATCCGTTAATTTGCTCAACACAGAAACTCACAATGGAAATTTGTCTCCAAGGTGAAAAACTGAAAAATTATAGTGCATGGACTATCCCAAAAGAATATTCTTTAGCTCACACAAAGATTATATTTAAGAAATAAATGTCTTCTTGGGGCACCTGGGTGGCTCAGTTGGTTGTGTGTCTGACTTGGGCTCCGGTCATGATCTCACGGGGTTCATGAGTTCGAGCCCTGCATCGAGCTCGCTGCTGTCAGTGCAGAGCCCGCTTTGGATCCTCTGTTCCCTTCTCTCTCTGCCCCTTCCCTGCTTGCACTCTCTCTCTCTCACAAATAAATAAATCTTAAAAAAGAAAGAAAGAAAGAAAGAAAGAAAGAAAGAAAGAAAGGTCTTCTTATATTGGTATCTGAAATAATTTTAACAATAATAGATAATACCATTGAGGTCTTACTATGTGTCAGGCATATGAGTACTTCACATTAGTTAATGCATTGAATTCTCATAACATCTCTATGGTGAAAAAAGAAGACAGAGGAAACTTGCCCAACAACATGGGATGAGAGAGTAGTGTTTTGCCTCTGGAGACCATACTCTTTCATAAATATATTTGGCCTGTTTCCTAGGGATTTGATCACTGTGATATTCACGAACGTCTACCAGAGATAATATATTTTTATAGTAATTTCTACATTGCTCTTGCTGCTGCTGAAGATTCTCAAAAAAATTAAATAGATAACGTTCCTCTACGTATGCACCCAATACTCTGCCTCTCAGGCTAACACTTACAAATAGGAAGGTTGAGTTCTAGGCTCCTTTCCCAGGGAATTATTAACACTATGCATTGCGGGTCATGTCCTTTGAAGAGGCTAAATTCTCTGGATGGTCCTAGATGTGAGGGGATTGAGCTGCTGCTGGGGAGAACAAGACTGAAGGAAAGAGGGAAACCTTTCCCAGACTTACTGAATCAGAATCCACACTTTCTTTTTTTTTTTTTTTTTTTTTTTAATTTTTTTTTTTTTAACGTTTTTTATTTATTTTTGAGACAGAGAGAGACAGAGCATGAACGGGGGAGGGGCAGAGAGAGAGGGAGACACAGAATCGGAAGCAGGCTCCAGGCTCCGAGCCATCAGCCCAGAGCCTGACGCGGGGCTCGAACTCACGGACTGCGAGATCGTGACCTGGCTGAAGTCGGACGCTTAACCGACTGCGCCACCCAGGCGCCCCAGAATCCACACTTTCAACAAGAACCGTGGGTGACTCACTTGGACATTAATGTTTGAAAAGCACTACTTGGGGAGATTGGGTCAGCCTTGGACCTGCAAATGGCACAGCTGTTTAAAAATCAGGAACTTGATTTAGATCTTGCTATGAGTTTATCTACAATAAAACATCATTTACCCACAGACACAGACTTTATGCAAATAAAAGCTTGAGGTTCTTAAGAAAACCCAAAAAGAGTACCTTAAGATAGAAGCAATACAATCTTATTAAAATTGGTTTCAACATAATGAGCTCATAATTCTCCCAAATATATTTATTTTTTTCTTAAAGTTTAAAGGTTGGAATTAAGCTCTGTGTTCTCCTGAATACTTAAGGAAAGTAGATCTATCTGCAATCCTATAACTGTCTTCAGAAACCCTAACGTTGGTGACGCTAATTCTGTAAAGAGAAAGAGTTCAGTGTCTGTTGAGACCAGACAAGAATCATTAGTGTATTTGCATAATTAGGATATTAAAAATATCTAATACTGGTATAGTATTTTATTGTTTCAAAAACACTATCCTATCCATTTTCTGACTTCATCTTAGGGACTGAAACATGACTCTATCCAGTTGTGAAGTCTGAGACTAGCCTCCATTATCACATTTGATCTGTGTTTTCCCCAACATTAAAAGGAGCAGAAACTCAGGGAGGTAGCTAAAACATTTGTGCCAGCCATTTCATTTGGTTTTAAAATCAGGTTTGTGGCCAGGGCTGTGTGTTTCACTTCACACATGCACAAAGAAAACTCTATTACCAACTGAAATTTTATCGTCACTGTAGTCATTCTGCAAATGTGTAACCTCTGTTAGAAGAGGAAAGGGACAACAAAAAACACAGAGTTTAATATATATCCATCCAACATATGCACCTGCTGCAGTGTTGACATACTCATGACTACACGTTATATTTAATATACCATAAAACCTTGGACTGTGAGTAACTTGTTCTGTGAGTGTTCCACAGGATGAGCAAACATAAGTACATTTTACCTTGATAAAGAGCTATGTCTTGCAATACGAGGAGTACATGATGCCGAACGTCACATGATCACAACGGAACCAATGGTTCTTGAAATTCGCTTTGATATACAAGTGCTTTGGATTACAAGCATGTTTCCAGAATGAATTATGCTTGCAAACCAAGGTGGTACTGTATATATATATATTTATATATATACATATATATATGTATGTATATATATATATGTATATATATGTATGTATATATATATGTATGTGTGTATATATATATATATATATATTATACTATAGCTTTAAAAGTGAGAGTTATATTAATATTGCCAAAATTAAGGCAAACTACTTATTTTAAAACTAAGACTATGGTGAGTCAGTTGCAATTATGAACTTCAAACAACCTCTTCATATGATGTGAGAATAAGAATGCATGGAAGGGTGGGCACTGGGATACAGGCATAAATGATACATTTTCGCACACTGAGATTAGCAACCAGGTCCGGGAAGGGGCTGTCCTGCTCTTGGCTGGCCCAGGCCCTTAGGTAAAAACAACGAAATTAAGTGAGATGTTGTGATTAAAATGTCAACTCTGACCCCTCAAAAGACAGCTCATGGGGTGCTGCTGATTTTATTATGATGTTTTGACAACATTACATGATATTTTTAAATGGAGATAATTAGAAAAAGATGATCTATCAAGGGACAAAATAAAAAATAGATATAATCTTAGTATTATCTCAAAAAAAAAAAAAGAAAGAAAAAAGAAAAAGGCAGATATAGGTATTTTACCAGGAATCAACCATTTGATTTTTTTGTGGCACCCTTGAGAAACTCCCCACATACTCAGGCAAAAGCAAAAAACCCAGTAGTAATCTGTCATTCTTCTTTATCAACACGTAAAATTTTATGGAAATTTGCCTTCTCAAATGAACACAGACAATATCAACAACAGAAGAGGGTGTAGGTTTCTGCTCTCATAGTCTTCACAGATCTTAGGGCATTTTTTGTAGTTTTATCTTTGTCTATATTGAGAGAGATTCTATACACAAAGAATCCAAATTCAGTTTACTTGGTAATTCGTATTGATCAAGCTCACCACGCAATATCATCAAAACTCCTCTTAGGAAAGTGACAGCTAATGCCAATACCTTTTCTCACTGTAATAATCTCCTACAACTTCTCAGAAATAAAGTGCTTGGCGATGTATTGCAACCCTTCACTTTTTTATGCTAACCTTCTCACTGAATTTGTTTCTCTAAGACTTTCTCTTGTTCTTCCTTCTTATCTCTTCCTGACTTTCTATAAACTCATTAAGGTGATATAAAGGGTTAGCAACAATTGCCCCTCCTCCAAGAAATTATGTAACAACTCAAATGAAACAAAATCAAAATACAAATGCTGAATAAAAATTCACCAGAATGTCATGACACTGTCCTTTCCCCTATAGTGATTAATCTCCAGTGGCTATTCCTTCCATGGGTCCTTCATTTTCAAAAGGAAGCTTCTAGAGACCAAGGGTCTAAACTGTGTTGTGTACACTGTGAGGATCCAAAATGAACCTGTTCCCTGTTTCATGAGTTAATATCTCATGTTTATATTTAAGTATTATTATTAATGTCAACTCACATAGGTTTAAAATGACACCTGCTATACCACTATCTCCCCTGGCTTAATCCTAATAAATAACGATAGCCCAAATACCTGTGCCTCTGGGGGAAGTAGCTAGAAAATCAGATCCATACCAGCTGAAGGTGACTCACAGAGTATAGAGTTTGAACTGCTGTGTGGGCTCGTCTTAACCACAGTAACACCTGTTGTACCTGAATGACAGAGTTCAGCGCTGTAAGAAAGCATTGTTGCTGCCTTGTATAAGACATAACTATATTTTTTTAAAAGTCAAATTAGGTTAGTAACTTGCATGCCTGGCAAGTTACTGACCTAGGCTTCAAGGGAATTAAGGAGAGCTTATCTAACAATCAACCTCTTGAATTTTAAAGCCTGTGCCTTTTCTCAAGGTCATGGGGGATATACCAGTTTTTAAAAAGGGTTTCTGACGTGGCTCTTTCTTCCAGGGAACTCTCATTTAAATGATGAAAATGCAGAGAATTTTAAAAAGCAAAATAAGAATAACTTCAGAAGAACATTGACCAAGGAGTGGTTAAATGGGTTGGATTGAAGTATAAGATACAATTTAGAGTATAAATCCCTGGTCCAGATGAGAGTGAAAGAAATTATCCTTGTACTCTCATCTCTCATGAAAACTACTGCTCATCTAAAACTCTTGCCATTAGATTCTACATTGTTTCCCATTTTACTTCTGACTTTTAAAAAAAATATTTTTTAAAAAGGTTTATTTATTTGAGAGAGATAGAGACAGCGTGAATGGGGGCGCGGCAGAGAGCATGAGAGGGAGATAGAATCCCAAGTAAGCAGTGCAGAGCCCGATGCAGGGGCTTGAACTCACAAAACTGTGAGATCATGACCTGAGCTGAAACCAAGAGTCGAACACTCAACTGACTGAGCCACGCAGGTGTCCTGTCCACTTCCTGGACACCTCTTTTCATTTGCTGAAGACTTGGGCACTGAGCTCACTTTTTTTTCCCATAGTATTTAACTTTACTGGCCCATTTTCAGCATGATTTCAAGCAGCTAATTTTTATTCTTGCATCCGTTATCATATTTTTTATTCTTAAAAATATAAAGTATACCCCACATTTGCTTCCAATATATTTAACACAATATGGCCAGAACAGACATTTTAAAAAATGTTTTTAAGTTTATTTATCTTGAGAGAGACAGAGACAACACGTGAGCAGGGAAGGAGCAGAGAGAAAGGGAGAGAGAGAGAATCCCAAGCAGGCTTCACGTTGTCAGTGCAGAGCCCAATGAAGGGCTTGAACTCATGAAACTGTGAGATCATGACCTGAGCTGAAAATAAGAGTTGGACGCTTAGCCCTCTGAGCCACCCAGGCGTCCCCAGAACAAACATTTTTTAGAATGAAAATTCAATTTGTGATTTATGACAAAAATGCCATCAAATTTCTCCCATTGTATTTCTGATGAAATCTCAACCTCAGCCTTTGTTACATTAGTGCTGGTCACCCTTCCCCTTTGCCGTCTATTCTCTAACAACACTGGATCTCTTCTAGTTCCTCATAAGCACTGTGTTCTCTCGCTTTCAAAAACTCTACTTGCTCAGCCTGGGACTTCTCACTCTCCTCGCCAAGATTTTCTTCCTCCAAGTACCAGTTTCAACATCATTGGGCAAGGCAGCCTTCCCTGCCTGCTTCCCAGCTTGACAAACTATAATCTCCATTCTTTCTCCAAATCCCGTTCTGAGAGGTAAATCGCCTGTTCCCATATTTTAGCAATCATCTAAAACTTTACCAAATTCATCATCATAATCCTTATCCATCTTTCTTTGTATTTCTACCCCCATAACCCCCAGCCTTTTGAGTGGTGAGATGAACTCGGAAAATGGCTTTTTCCAAGCATGGGGAAAGGATACCGCCAGCAAGTTCATTCAACATTATCCTCAGGCTGGGGTTCACGTTGTTGGAAGCTGTGCTACACCAGTTTCTTTAGCTATTTTCACACATAATAAACACATTTACGGGCATAAGAACTAGAGAAACTGCATTTTTTTAATCCAATAGGCACAATGCCTCAGGGGCAGCTTGTTCAAAGTCTTCACTCAGCACTCTTTTCAAAATAGAATTAAATAGAATTTATTTTAATTCCAGAAATCTGGATGTCATAAGACAGTCATTTTTTCTGACTCCAAGTACTCTCAATGTAAAGTCAAGACAAAACACTATTCCAACAGAAAGCAGAGCATCAGAGCACTGTTGGAAATGTTATCATTCAAAGATCTAGACAAAGATAACCACATCTGAAAGAGAGGGAGCCCCTGGCTTGTCAGAGGGCCGGAGCAACTAGGTTATGCATTTTCAACAGAAAAGCAAATAAGGACACTTACGCATGTCACCGAAGGCCCCCTTTGTCACTTTGGTGGCACGTAACACCACTACTGTGAACTTGTGGGAATACTGGTGCTCCACCTGGAAACAAATAATAGTAAATTAAAAATTAGCTTCCAAGATAGGATCCAAGCAAACTACGCTCGTTGTTTCCTTGAGACTGGTTAAAAACATCCAGGGTGAAGGGAAGTAACATTCATACCAGAAACATCCTTTGATCCCAGGGCTGCTCCTTATTCGAGTCTCTCTCTCCTCTCTCCCACCACAGAATTATTGAGAAGTTTAGATCATGCTTTAAAAAATGTCACTATGACTTGACTGATGGAACTTTTCTGCTGTCAGGTTTACCAAGCTTGAGGGAAAATGTAAATCAGGACTGCAAGCCTTCTAGGAAGACAATCAGGCTTTGTACTGAATGATGAGGAAGCCCTGGCTTAGAGAGGCAAAGTCAGAGCAAGATGTTTGCATTATTCAGATTTGTTTGCTTTTATTGTTACTGTTCAATGAAAGTTTTCTTTGGCAAGACATTTCCAGAGCAGTTTTAAAAATCTTTTGGATCCAAGGCGATGACCGGAAAACTACTTATGTTAATTTTAACGCATTTGTTATAAACCATATGTAACGATGTTAAAATTTTCTATTAGCCCAATAGCTTGTGTGCACATAATAAATAATAACTGGTTGAAGATTATTAAATACTTCACCTAACTTGAAAGTAGTCACTAAACAACTCTATCAACCAAAACAGAGTAAGGAAGCAGGAATTCACTAAGTTCTCTGAGCAACTGGAAAGATTACAAAATCTTTATCTGAAGCTCAGGCATGTCTCATCTTAGAAGAAGCACACACTTATAAGCTACTCCTATCTTTCCTGACTTTAAACAGACTTGCTTAACACTTTAAAAAGTCCATAATTGATTTTAAAAAGGTAAGATACTGGCAATACTGAGAAATGAGTAATGACAGTCTAAAATCGAGGAGGTAGAAAAAACTATAAAACAGATTCATATATAGGACCAGCAGTAGTGAGATATAGAATCAAAAGTTATATAACATTCAACAGTTTCTGAAGATATCACTCTCTCAATAGAATAATTTATGTTCAGATTTGTAATGTAGCATCAGGAAGAGGTGAAGTCCTGAATGATGAGCATACTTTATTTAAAAAGGCAGAGAAGCATATAAAATCTTTCAAGATAATTCTTACTCAAGTTTATTATTGAAGAGAAATATCTTCTATAGCCAAAGGTGCCTGAGTAGTCAAAGTTTTATTCTGTATAAATGAAATTATCAATTATAAATTAAATGAATGCTTGTAAAAAAAAAAGTGTGTTGCCCTATACAACTGAAAATAACACTGACCCTACCAAAAAAAAAAAAAAAATTCACTGTATTAGTTGGAGACTTCAATACCCCTCTATCAGAAATAGAACCATCAGGCAGCAAATTAGTAAGGACACGGAACTCAACAGCACCATCAGTCAACTAGATATAATTGACATTATGGGCTACTTCATCCAACACCAGAATACACATTCGTAAGCTCATGTTGAACAATCATATGATACATACTCTCAGATGACAATTGAATTAAACTGGCAATCAAAACTGAATGACATCTGGAAAATCACAAAGTACTTGGAGATTAAATAACTCACTTTTACTTTTTTCTTTTTTTTTTTTCAATATATGAAATTTATTGTCAAATTGGTTTCCATACAACACCCAGTGCTCATCCCAAAAGGTGCCCTCCTCAATACCCATCACCCACCCTCCCCTCCCTCCCACCCCCCATCAACCCTCAGTTTGTTCTCAGTTTTTAACAGTCTCTTATGCTTTGGCTCTCTCCCACTCTAACCTCTTTTTTTTTTTCCTTCCCCTCCCCCATGGGTTTCTGTTAAGTTTCTCAGGATCCACATAAGAGTGAAACCATATGGTATCTGTCTTTCTCTGTATGGCTTATTTCACTTAGCATCACACTCTCCAGTTCCACCCACGTTGCTACAAAAGGCCATATTTCATTCTTTCTCATTGCCACGTAGTATTCCATTGTGTATATAAACCACAATTTCTTTATCCGTTCATCTAAATAACTCACTTTTAAATAACACATATGCCAAAGAAGAAGTCTCAAGAGAGATTTTTAAATATTTGGAACTAAATGAAAATGAAACTACAACTTATCAAAATTTGGGGGATGCAGCAAAAGTAGTGCTTAGAGGGAAATGAAATAATATGTATCTTGACATACATATTATTTCATATATACATATATTTCAAATTTTATTTCATGATATGCATATATGAAAAAAGAAAGATCTAAAATCAATCACCTAAGTGTCTACTAGAAAAAGAAAAGCAAAAATTAAGTCCAAAGTAAGCAGAAGAAACAGTAAAAATTAGAGCAGGAATGAATAAAATTGAAAATGGAAAATCAACAAAGAAAATCATTGACACTAAAAGTTGGTTCTTTGAAAAGAGTAACAAAATTGATAAGCCAGGCTACATAAGAAAAAAAAGAGAGCACAAATTATAAATATCATAAATGAATGAGGGAAGTTCACTCCAGATTCTATGGACATTAAAAAGATAATAAAGGAATACTATGAACAACTCCAAGCCCACAATTTAATAACCTAGATGAAATGGACCAGTTCCTTGAAAGACATAATCTACCAAAACTCACACAAATGGAAACAGACAAGCTGAATAGGCCTACATATATAAAAAAATTGAATCAATACCTAACCTTCCAAAACAGAAAGCACCAGGCCCAGATGGATTCACTGGTAATTCTACTAAACACTTAAGGAAGAAATTACACCAATACTCTCCAGTCTCTTCCAGAAGACAGAAGCAGAAGATATAGTGCCTAACTCATTTTATGAAGCCAGCATTACCTTGATAACAAACCGGACAGAGACATTACAAGGAAAAAATATAAACCCACTACCAACCAGTATCTATCATAAACATAGATGAAAAAGTTCTCCACAAATTATTAGCAAATAGAATCCAATAATATATACAAGGAAATATAACCACAAGCAAGTGGGATTTACCGTAGGTATGCAAGGCTGGTTTAGCATTCAAAAACCAAATAATGTAGTGCATTACGTAAACAGGCGAAACAAGAAAAATAACATGATCATATCAACAGCGCAAAGAAATCATTTGACAAAATTCAACACCTATTTAGGATAAAA
The DNA here is from genome assembly GCF_046562875.1 of Panthera onca. NCBI lineage: Eukaryota > Metazoa > Chordata > Mammalia > Carnivora > Felidae > Panthera > Panthera onca. The sequence goes on from NC_138355.1 coordinate 24,390,147, forward strand.
ACTCTCAGCAATCAAAGAATAGATGGGAACTTTCTCAACCTGATAAAGAACATAGGTTTTATTTATATTTATATATAACTAAAGTGAGATTCTGAGAGGTTAAATAATTTCCCAGTATCTCATAGATAGGAAAAGTTAAACTTGAATTAGGCTCCATTCTTGCTGTCCCCAATGTCTTCACTCTTTTTTTTTTTTTTTTTAATTTTTTTTTTTTTTAACGTTTATTTATTTTTGAGACAGAGAGAGACAGAGCATGAACGGGGGAGGGTCAGAGAGAGGGAGACACAGAATCTGAAGCAGGCTCCAGGCTCTGAGCTGTCAGCACAGTGCCCGACGTGGGGCTTGAACTCACGGACCGCGAGATCATGACCTGAGCCGAAGTCGGCCGCTTAACCGACTGAGCCACCCAGGCGCCCCCCCAATGTCTTCACTCTTTGTACATTCCTTCACTTATACAGAGAATAATACCAAATACCCACACCTTTAGTGAAAAAGGCAGTTTTCATTTATTAAAGTGGTACAGTTATCATCTAGTCTGTCTGGTATACCTGTAGTTGATCTGACGTTCCTCTAGTAACTGAGTTATTTCCTGTATCATTCAGCTGTTTTAATCTGCTTTTATTTCCATTAGCCTCGATTCTGTCTTAACTATAATGAATGAAATACTTGCAAGCCATTCATAGGAAATAGGGGACAAATCAACCATTTCTTGGTTCTTATAAGTTAATTTCAGAAACACGATAAATCTTCAGATCACCTGTAAGTTATTTTCAAAACATGAGTGTCAAAATCATGCCCATCTCCTTATAAGAGCTGTAAAGATTATAATATCTGTAAAGTAAATACAAATTCTTTGAGAAAAATGTTTAGTTTTAATCAAATCCAAATACCTTTTGATAATTCTTTGAAACATCCCGGGGCCAATATCAGTTATAATTTCAAACTAGTATGGACTAGACTAGCTTCCGACTTGGATAGGAGACTTTTGGTTATGTCTCAGGGGTGGTGCCAGAGGAAATGATATTATTGAATCCACAACCAGTGTTCCCTGGAGGAAACTGATGACTCAGCACAATGCTAGTTGGTAGTTGGCAAAAAGAGATGCCATATTTCAATTGAGATGTCAAATATAAGCTCAATACACTGACTCAGCCACCAAGATTAAGCTTTGCCTTCAGGTCTTGGATTACCTTACTTTGAGTGTCTTTTTCATCCCTAATCTTTTCCATCGTGAAAATCATGACCCTTTTTCGTCTCACAATTTCCCGGTCATTATGAAAATAGCTACTGTATTAAATTCATTCTGGAGAATTATATTGACAACCGTAACTAAAATGGGCATTGGAAACAAGAACCAGTTTGTAAAAAGTCGATTTGATGATTGTTCTAATCTGTTGAAAAGTTCTACTGTTATAAAGAACTGAAGAAATAATCATAACACAAATCTGATGGAAGAGAAGGTACATTCTGCATGCAAATAGTTTTCTTTCTCTACTTAACTGTCATTGCTTAACTTTAAGTTAAACTAAAACCAAAGACTGTTGGTATGATAAAGACTGTGGAATCTCATTACCGAACCCAGAGATTGTCATCACCACAATCAGCAACAGGCAATTTCAAACAGATCTCAGAAATGTTTTTAAAAGAATTGCTGCATTGATGCCATCTAAGAGTTAGGATAGTGTTTTAGATAAGATACCTATTTTTGGTTTCACTTCCTGGTGTGGAGTTTCATTCTGATGTATTTGAGAGGCACAGGCATTGTGTTACTACTACTCTCTCACATTTTTTAAGAGTGACCAGTTTAACTATTTACAACCTACAATTCTATCTAAACTCTCAGAATTCTCAGTCATGGATTGCTATGTGCACAAATTATCCTAATGCCCCAAACACCCAATTTGTCAACAGAATTTGTTAGTTCTAGCGGAGTTCGATTTTTCTTCATTAAAAGAAAATCATAATCAGAAATCTGATTTGAATTTCTTCTCCTTCATCAACAAGAAACTTTCCACTTACACAATATGTATGTATATATCAAATACAGTAATAACATATTATACCATAATAAATATGCATATATATGTTTAAAAATTGAAGTATGATATAGGGTTCGTTTTCACTGATGTTAGAAGATTTTAAGTCCTATTTAATTGGGATTACTGAGACTGTTCTAGCAGAAAACCAGTCTAAAAAAAATTTGATGGTGACAGCTTACATCTAAAATACTCAATGCCACATTCACCACAAATTTATAATGACTATAACATCTTCAAAAATACCTAAAATGAATCAGTCACCCGAATCTTTAGCACCTGAATTTTAATTGAGATATAGATTCTGGTCCAATGGGTAATTAAGTAGCTACAGTACCACACACACACAAAATTTTTTTAACATCGGCTTTTTTCCTACTTCAATACCCCTGAAGAAACGCACACTGGTCTTGGAGTAATGATGGCTGAGCTAAGGCCCATGAGGTAGAGAGGTACACCTTCATTCTCCTGGAGGGGCTCTTTATTTTTTTTATCTTTTTAAAAGTTTATTTATTTTGAGAGAGAGAGAGAGAGTGTGTGAGCAGAGAAGTGACAGAGAGAGGGGGAAAGAAAGGATCCCAAGCAGGCTCCACACTGTCAGTGCAGAGTCCAACGCAGGGCTCGAGCTCACAAACTATGAGATCATGACCTGAGCTGAAACAGAGTGGGACGCTTAACTGACTGAGCCACCCAGGTGCCCCTCCTTCTCCTGGAGAGGCTCTTTAGAACACATGAAGCACCATCTGCTTGAAAACTTGAAAAAGTTTTCCCCATTCTTAAAGATGTTTTGGGTGGCAGAAATACTTATTTGGTTTAGAATTACTGATCTAGGTAATATGTCGTGTTCATTCAAATCTAAGGTGTCTTTGCGTGGATGATCTTCAGATGTGTACACGAAGTCTAGTAGATCCAAACATTTGAAAATGTAGATATATTTACAGATGCCATTTGGGGTAATTTTATTTTTAGGGACTTTAGTTTATTATCTTTATTTTAAGGGACTTCTTAAAAACCTTCTCTTGGTCTTACTGTGTCTTTGTCATTAAGCAGTAAAAGATTCATAACTAAACAATATAAACATAAGTCAAAAGGGTATTTACAATAAATTGCCTTATATTTTCTCAGTTTTTCCTGCCTTGGTTTCCTCATCTGTAAAATGGCAATTATTTCACCAATGACATGGGATTTGTCAAGGGTCCCCCGAAACAAATCCAGACTCCAACATTAGAATTTCACATAGAGCAATATCGAATGTCAAGTTGGAGGGATAATTTAGCCATCTGCAAAACTCTGTCAAAATCAGACTTTCTCTCTCTTCTGGGGATTATGCAGAAGCACTACCAATTTCAAGTAATGGGGAACTCCACTTGTGATAATGGCAGATTAAACAATCCGGATTACCACTTCCCACGGAAAATAACTGAAAACTGGATAAGGTTTTACGAAGTGGGTAAAGGTTTTCCTAAAAGTAACTGTGACTGACGTTGGGGTATTCAGATTAAACATTATTTCTGGGTGTGTGTGTGTGTGTTAGGGTGTTTCCAAATTACATTATCATTTGAATCAGTGGACTCAGAAAAGTAGATTGCTTTCTCCCAGGGTGGGTTGGCATCATCCAATCTGTTGGGGGCCTGAACAAAACAAAAAGAGGAATATGCCTCTTTTCTCCGAGTTTCACTGCTTGAGCTGAAACCCCTCATTTCATCTTCTCCTGACCTTAGACTGCTATTTATACCATTAGCCCCCTGAGTTCTCCAGCCTCCAGAACTGGACCGAATTAAACCCCCATCTTTCCTGGGTCTCCAGTTTGCAGATGGCAGAATGGGTGACTTTACGGCCTCCATAACCACATGACACAATTCCTCAAAATAAATCTCCATATCTAGATCTATCTGCTATGGTCTGAATATTTGTGTCCCCCAAAATTCATTTGTTGAAATCTTAACCCCTCAAAGATTAGGAGATGGGAGCTTTGGGAGGTACAAGGAACTCTCATGAATGGATTAGCGTCTTTATGAAAGAGAATCTAGACAGATTCCTTGCCTCTTCTACCTTATGAGGACGGAGTGGCTACAAACCAGGAAGAGGGTCCTCACCAAATGCAGCCATGCTGGCTCCTCGATCTTGGACTTTGCAGCCTCCAGAACTCTGAGCAATAAATTTCTTTTGTTTACAAGCTAAATCCAGACTCTATGTCCTATCGATTCTGTTTCTCTGGAGAACACTGACTAATACAGTAACAAAGAACTAACAATATAGAAAGGCCTTAACTACCAGGAGGGAGATCAAAAGTCAAAGAGCACAGCAAACCAGAGAGGTAAGCATGGTTTTGCCACAGGGGCATTTGCTGATCCAGAGAGGAGGAGGCTGAGACTAAGCAGGGCACCGACGAAGGATGAGTACCCTAGTAAACCACCCCCTGTTTTAAGTTGAAACTGCCATAGACTGCACCATAAGGAATGACTGGTATCAGGGAAAGATTAGAAGCTTATCGCTACCCATCCTTTTTTCACTTTTCTAGAACTTGGTAGTGCTCACATACACAAAATATGCTATTTGCCATAAAAACTATTAGTTTTGCCCAGTGCTAGGCTTTTACAATAGGAATTTCGCCACCTTTATATTTTTGATTTCTCGGTAGCAGTATCTTACCTTCTGAGGTCCCTTGGCTGGAAATGCCTGTCTTTACTGTGTCTAGAGAATACTTTGTACACATATCAACTTACTATTTATAAAAGCCCTGTGAGGCAGACACAGCAGGTACCATTCATACTGTTTTCCACACGAAGCGGCTAAAACTCAGTTGAGGTGCTCATGAGCATGTAACTAAAGACAGGAACCAGCAGTAGAATACTAGTTCTTTGACAACTTACCCAGCCCCCCCCACAATGTTACCATAATAATCGAGAATAATAGCTTTCCACTTTCTTGGTAAAATTTCCAGTCATCCCACAATAATGTTTTTCAAAGCTCCTGCATTTAGCAGGCAGTCAGTCATGCTAGCATACCCATGTGGTTGACTGTCTCTCATGGGAAGACAACCTTAGGTTCTGTGGAAGTGGCACAGTGGCCCCCCATTGCTAATAGGTGGTGGGAAGAACTGTGGATTCTTTTTCATTCCAGGAAGTGACTCATTTTCAGAGTAAAAAGCTGGAAATTTTTATAAATCTTTTATACTTGATCTATTCTTGTAAAATTGGTCTCCTTGGTCCAAAAGAATTTTAATAAATCCTGGAGACACAAACATCCTTCAGGTTGGAAAGAATCTCACAATTGTAAACATATGGAAACTGAATTCTGCCATAGGTTTATCACTCCATTTTCTACCAAATTCTTAAAAGCCAGCACTATGGGAAGCAAGAGAACTTGCTGGCTGTCAATTGCTGCGTCAGCCCACGGGATTCTCCAACATGTCACTGCATCACAGGGGTGGTGAAAATAAGGCCAATCTTCTGTGCCTTGAGGCAGCCAACACTGTGTTAGCCTGTCTGACACCACTCATTACAAGTTAGCTGACTTAATTTTCCCCATCTTTCCTTTTTACTAAAATTGTTCTGTGTTGAGTATACCCCCTTACATATTTTGAAAAGTATCTCGAAAACTAGAGCAGGGAATTTCGTCACTGAAACAATTTACACAGACACACACACATACACACGCAGTCTTTTTCATACATACACAGAAAGAACAAGAAGAAAGAACAAAATTATAAAGCACTTGGGATCCTCTTCCTGTAAAAGGGATATAGGTTGGAATAGTAATTAAGTGTCCCACTCTGAAGCTGGGAAAGGTCATGAAAACTGCGATACAGGTATGTGGTTTGCATGCTTCATCATATGAAATGCCACATAGGTAATGACTATGGCCTAAGTATTTAGCTACTGTTAAAATGAGAGAAAGGATGACAGCAATGAGTTTTAAAATATCTAGATGCAGTTTCATTTTTAAATATACTCTGCCATGTTAAAAGAAGAAACTAGGGGTGCCTGCATGGCTCAGTTTGGTTAATAATCTGACTTCAGCTCAGGTCATGGTTTCACAGATCTTGAGTTCGAGCCCCGCATCAAGTTCTGAGCTGACAGGGCAGAGCCTGCTTTGGATTCTCTGTCTCCCACTCTCTCTGCCCCTGCCCACCCCACTCTCTCTCTCTCCCTCCCTCTCTCTCAAAAAATAAATAAACATTTAAAAAAAGAAGAAGAAACTAAATGGCCAGTTCACAGGTCATCTGATAAGAGACAGGTGAGGACTGTAAGACGCTCAGTAATAAAGCCTGGTCAGATTAGGTAGAAGAGTGAAGGTCATTTGAAATAACAATGTTCTCTGAAATGTAGTACACTCCAACCATACTGAACTTCTTTCATTTCCTTAAATGAACTTTCTCATCGCCACACTACCTCATATTTGCTTTTTCCAATCCAGAAAAGTAATTTTCTCCCTCTTCACTTAACTTCTACTAAACTTTCAGGTCTATGTCACTCCCTCTAGGAATTTCAGAAGGATTCCAATTATTAGTTATTCCCAGGGTTATTAGTTTTATTAGTTTTTTATTTATTTTTTTAGTTATTGTCATTGTCTCTTATCAGAGCCCTTTCTATTTTTTTTTTAATTTTTTTTTTAACATTTATTTATTTTTGAGACAGAGAGAGATAGAGCATGAACAGGGGAGGGGCAGAGAGAGAGGGAGACACAGAATCTGAAACAGGCTCCAGGCTCTGTGCTGTCAGCACAGAGCCCGACGCGGGGCTCGAACCCACGGACCGCAAGATCATGACCTGAGCTGAAGTCAGCCGCTTAACCGACTGAGCCACCCAGGCGCCCCTCAGAGCCCTTTCTAAATAATATGGTTAGCGTGTAAATAAATGTTTGGCGTAAGCTCAGTTCAGGGACTGAATGTTTGATTCACTTTTGCATCCCCAGTGCCTACTGACAACTGACAGGGAGTGGTACACAATGGGCATTCAATAAATAATGATAAGTGCTCAGAAAAAAAAAAAACTGCGATAGATTTAGAGGTAGAATGAATTGAAAATCCAAATGTTAGGATTCTTAATTATTGTTGGTTTTTGTCTCAAGCTCAGGGTTATAGACTTTAACCTTATCTTCCTTCTTCGTTTTCAGTCTCTAGTGCCAAATTTCATGTTCAAGTTGAAGAGTGAACACTTTGGTTAAATTCTCTGAAAGTGATAGAAATTACCCACCACTCTTGAAATGGTAAGATGAGAAACATTAATCTGTGCATAAGATATAAAAACTCAATTAGTATGAAAAATAACAAAAGGAACCTACCTTCATTGTTGAAATGCATCTATAGAAAATCAGAATTGGGAAAGTAGGAGACTGTTTCAGAAAACAAAGATCATCTCATTTTATGATTTTATTTTATTTTCATGAGTCTTTGAATCAATCATCTCATTTTAAACACTGATTGTATGCCTTTTACAAATACCACACTTTAAATATAAGGAAAAATATAAATTGCAAGTAAAAAAGATGCACACACTAATCAAAGAAACCAGAGGGTTCAAATTAATAAAAGACAAAGTAAAATTTAGAACAAGTTATTATTAGAGATAAAAAAGGACCTAATGATAAAACATCAATTAGACAGACATATATACATTCATAAGTTATATGAACTAATAACATATCTTCATAATTCATAAAGCAAAAGTTTTAAAATGGAATATACTGTTGTATATGGAACATTGAAAAAGAAATTCAGTAAGTTCACTGGATCTACAAAAATTGATTCCATTTTGATATAAATGCAACAACTACTTGGAAGATACTCTTTACCCACAGGGGATACATTCCAAGCAACCCCACATCCCCATCCCACCCCCCACCTCCCACTCCAGCCATGGATGCCTGAAACCATGGATAGTACAAACTCTCTATATACTGTTTTTTTTCTTAAACATATGTCTGTATGATAAAGTTTGTTTGTAGATTAGATGCAGTAAGAGATTAACAATAACCAATAATAAAATGGAACAAAATAACAATAAACCGTAATAAAAGTTATGTGAATGTGCTCTCTCTCTCAAAATGTCTTGTATTGTACTCACCCTCCCGTGATCTTGTGAGATGATAAAATGCCTACGTGATGAGATGAAGTGAGGTGAATGACACAGGCTTTGTGACACAGTGTTAGGCTATTACTGACCTTTTGACAATATATCCAGAGGATCATCTATTTCTGTATAAAAGCTGACCACAGGTCACTGAAACCGCAGGCAAGTGGGGATACTATAAAAGGTTGTTTACTGAAAAATACAATACACTCCAGAGAGACTTAAAGATAATCTAAATAACATTCATCTGGATTAGATTCATGGGTTATTAATGGGTTGGAAGACTCAACAATGTTATCATGTCATCCCTCCCTTCATTGGTCTATAGAATCATTACAGTGCCATTAAAAATTCCAGCAGGTGTGTGTGTGTGTGTGTGTGTGTGTGTGTGTGTGTGTGTAAACTGACAAACTGATTGCAAAATTTATGAGGAAATGCAGAAGACTGATAATAGCCACGGCAATCTTAAAGAAGAAAAGTTGGAGGATTTACACTATCATCCAGAAGATACATTTCAAAGCTACAGAAATTCAGATGGACATATAACTGGTATTATATAACAAAGACTAATAGACCAATAGAACAGAATAGAAATCAAGCCACACACATACACCTGCTTGATTTACAGTAGAGGCACTGCTACCATTCAGTGAGGGGATGACGGTTATCAGGAGACCAGATAGTCTGTAGTATATTCAGATATGAAAATTGAAATGTGAAAGTGTGGAAATTGAAATGTGAAGTGTGAAAGTGTGGAATTCTGCTGCTCACAACAACGTGAATGAATCTCGCAGATATAACGTTGAATGCAGGTATCTATATGAAGGTCAAAAACAGGCAAAACTTATCTGTGGTAATAGAAGTCAAACATTGGTTACCTTTGTGGGGTTTAGTGACTGGAAAGGACATGAACAACTCTTCTGGGTTACCTCTAATGCTGTGTATTTTTATCTGGATGATGGTGGAATATATAGGTTATATATTCATGAGTGAATATACAGGTTAATATCCATCAAGCTGAACAGTTAAGATTTATGCACTTTATTTATGTCACCCCTCAATTGAAAAAAAAAAAGACTCCAACAGGAAGAACAGCTTGCAAAGAAAACCAAGAAGGAAACTATTGCAAGAAAATAGGAAACAGAACCAGGGAAATCGGAAACAGAACCACAGAAAATTGAGAAGAGTTTTAGAAAAAGTATGACCAGTACAGGTGGGGGAGTACTGAAGAGTCCATTGAATTCAGAGCCAAAAGAGGCCCTCGATGGATTTTTTTTTTTTTTTTTTGTGAAGTGGGAAAGCTGAGTCCAGTTTTTAATGATTCAGGTTGTGAATGGAGGAGAAGAAAGCACTAGAAAACAACTGTAATATGTTAATCACGGCTACCCAGGCAGGGAAAGAGAGAGAGGATGGTAGCTAGAGAAGGATGTAGAGTAAGAGAACAGTGCTTCATTTTAAGTAATAATAAGGCTGTGGATTATTCCTTAAAATCCATAAAAACTATTTTTAGTCCATATAAACCTAACCTAACTGGATCTCAAGTGCTGAATTCAGCAAAACAATTGCTCCTTTGTTTCTCTGATCAGAAGAGAAGGTGAATACTTCCAACTGAGTTTGGAAAATACATACTAAAATTTGAAATGACTCAACTCTTTCCTGATAATTAACCACTCATACAAGAGTTGGTTTAACTATACCTACCTAAGGGAAAGTATAGAATGCATTACCCTGGCACAGCATACCAAAATGTAGCCTTCAATTCAATAATTCTTTTTTCTTCTCTCCACCAATTCATGTGAAGGGTTGAACTTACACAGACTGATAGTTGCTAAGTGGTAACTACATTTTTTTATTGTTCCATGAAAGTTCTGTACTGTTACACATGTTTTGGTATTTTTTTCCCCCTCCAAGTACCTCTTACAGTGAAAAAAAATGAGTTACTTTTATTATGTGTTATAGGAGTTTGTAGTTTATATGAGTTTCATGAAAAGTCCAGGAGTTGCCATAGAGCTTTACTTTATTAGCCAACAGAAGCAATACTCGTGCACAGAAATATATCTGCCTCCCTCCCAGAAAGGATTTATAAACAGTAAATGACTTACTATAATGTGCTGATAAGGATCTATAAATGACATTTTGGTTTCAATTACAGAAAATCTCTTCACACTTCAAAGGTCTTCTCTGGTACTCTAGCTTCTTTAAAACCTACAAAAATAAATAATCATTATTGTTAAGCTTCCTCTTGGATGCAATTCTAAGATTTATATGATGATGAATATGAACTTTAGGAAGTAAAAGTCCACCCAAGGGGACCAGATAGAGTTCCCATTTGTTATATGACTGAGCATACACACACAACTTAGGGAAAGGATAAACATATTTTGATAGTACTGTTTAATTTCCATATTTATTTGTTCAAATGTATCCTGTCAGTAATTATTAGGAAAGTCCAGAATTTTTTTTTTTGCATTTGCCAAGTATTTTATGAGAAATTCATTGAACTTACGAAAAATTAAAATAATTTTTGTAGTGTTTATAACTAAAAAGCCACATCCCATTGTTTGTTTTCTCAATTGGGCCAGTGTTACACAAAATCATGCTAAGGAAGGAACATTTTTTACCTTAGCTATTTGTTAAGAGCTTTAAAAACATTCATGTTGGGGTGCCTGGGTGGCTCAGTTGGTTAAGCCTCCAAGTCTTGATTTCAGCTCAGGTCACAATTTCCTGGTTTGTGAGTTCAAGTCCCACGTCAGGCTCTGTGCTGACAGTGCAGACCCTGCTTGGGATTCTATCTCCCTCTCTTTCTGCCCCTCCCTCATGCACATGTGCATTCTCTCTCTCTCTCTCAAAAATAAACATTAAAAAATTATAAATATATATTTATATATTTTAAATATATAACACATATGTTATTAATATATATTATATATGTATATGTATATATTAATGTATAATATGTAACATGTTATTCATATATAATATTAATATATATTTATACATATATAACATATATATTAAATATATAACATATATATTTCACCTTGAATTTCAACTTCAGTGCTGACATTTTTAAAAAAAGTATTCATTCTAAAATACCAGTTTAATTTGGAAGCAGTTGAATAAAAAATATTTCAGTGAAAAAATGCTTTCTATACTTTGCTTTCTTCTCCTACAATTACTCCATATTATTTAAAATCAAATAAACTATTCAATGAACATCTGTTCTTCCATCATAGATTTTTTTTCCCTTGAGACTATAAAACAATATATATTTATATTTTAGCATTCTATATGTCACATCTAATTTGGAACAGCTTTTCAAGTACCTTTGTTATTTATGATTAATATGTACATTCTAAAATATGTTTTAATTTCAGAATAAAATTTAAAAATTTTAAAGTGTTTCTTTTCTTTTTAAACATCACATTTTAAAAATTATAAAAAATAGCTCATGCTCAATTTTATGAACATGAACTATGGAAACAAATAAAGAATAAAGTGTAATCACGATTTTATTTTGATGTGTATCCTTCCAGACTATCTGATGCATAATCATATATTTAGAGTACAAAGGAAAAGAAAGGATTTTAATTTTTTATACAGATGGGATCTCATCAAGTGCCCTTGAGTTCTAAAACTCACTTCCTTCATCATTTCTTAAGCAAAAAGAATAGCACTTATTTATTCATTCATTTATTTATTTTTAAAGGCTTTATTTTTTCAGGGTAGTTTTAAAGTCATAACATAATTGAAATGAAGGTACAGAAATTTCCCCATAAACTCCCTGTCCCCACACATACACAGTCTCTCCCAATACCAATATCTCCTACCACAGTGGGACGATGGTTACAACTGATAATCCTACACTGACACATCATCATCACCCAGAGACCACATCATGACCTGAGCCAAAGTTGGAAGCTTAACCGATTGAGCCACCCAAGTGTCCCTGATCTTATAATACATTTTCCTGATAAAAATGTAGCCAGCATTTTAAACCAAGATGAAGGCAAACCATCATTCTGATTTTATAAACTACTATAAACTTAATCTTGTATTAGCTTATTTTAAACTAAATACAATTTTTTATAATATTACCCAATCACTAATTGCCTTAGCTGTCTGTTATTTTGGTTGGATCTACTTGCCTTGTCAGTAACTTTCAGATCTTTACTACAGTATCATCTTCCCTGTAAAGCTTTCCCTGACTATATTATTTACTTATTTTTGAGACAGAGAGGGTACGAGCGAGGGGCAGAGAGAGACAGAGACAGACAGAGAGACAGAGAGACAGAGAGACAGAGAGAGAAGCAGGGCTCACCCAAAGCAGGGCTCATGAACTGTGAGATCATGACCTGAGCCTGAGTCAGATACTTAACTGACTGAGCCACCCAGGTACCCCCTGACCATATTATTTTAAGTGGTGGAAACCTTTCTTTTTTTGCCATCTAACATGGATTATCTAGTTTTTTGTCTATTTCCCCTCTCACTTAATTAGGATACAAACTCCATGGAGGCAGATCTTTTATGTATTTTATTTTGTAATACTCCCAGCCCCTATGTAGGTACATATGGCCAATTAATATATATTTGTTGAATGAACAAATGGATGGATATATTTATATAAGAGAAACAACTTTTAAGACCAGTTATACAAAAACACTGTAGCCAAGTAAAAGTTCATTTTTTTAAATCCACAAATTGCATATTCCTCATCTCTGTCTATATCTTCTGCATCATTTCACTCTCTTAATCTATACTAGGATAAGTTTCTCTTTTCCTGCTTATTATTTCCCCTAATTATCCTCACATTACAAACATCATACAAACATAATTATTTATTTACCACCATACTGTACTGTGCCTCTGATTAGGCTCTAAGTATTCTTACAACTACATTTCATGTTAAAGGAACAACAGCATAAGAAGATACAGGCAACACTCTACTAGGATGACCTGATATTTATATTTGAATTTGTTATATAGGAAATATGTACATGTATCAGATGGTACAATCCTAACTAGCCCTTCCCACGGTCAGGATTTTCTGAGCTATTTCTAGGACACCTTATTTAAAATGATCATCAATGACTTAATGGCTACTGCTTTCATGCCAATTAAACTCAAGATAGCCTACATCAGGTCCCAAGTCAGAATACAGCTCATACTCTAGAGCTGCTGGTGGAACATATTCTTATGGATAGAGCATGGAAATTGCCTGCACTTTTCTTAGTCTAACAATCTATGTTTCCCTTATATCATTACCCCTTAGAAGTGAAGCAATTTCTTAATGGCAATTCTTTTTTCAAGCACATTGATCAGCCACCTGAAGCTCCAAGAGCATGAAGTCTTTATGCTGCTGCAGTAGTCCTAATCCCTGAGAGATACACCTTCCCCCTCCAGAAGCTGCAAAGTCCATGCAGTTGTACGGTAATGCCAGGGGACTACTATCAGGGATTCAATGCCCAAGGGAAAATCCTATTATTCTCTTCATTGAAGCAGCATAATTTGGTAAAAACACCACTGGATGTGGGATTAGAAAGACCCTGATTCAAACTCCAGTTTCACATTTTAAGACCTGGTGTATTCTGCCACAACTGGGAATAGTACTACCTTCAATGGCGTAGTGAGGATGAATTAATTATAGTGAAAGGTGCCTGTCCCATAGTAAATAAATTCTCAATGCATGCAAACTTTCTTTTTTTAAATTTAAGTTTTTATTTTAATTCCAGTGACTTAACATACAATGTTATGTTAGTTTCAGGTGTATTATATAGTGATTCAACAATTCCATACATCACCCAAGGCTCACGACATGTGCACTCCTTAATCCCCATAACCTATTTAACTTAACCCTCTGCCTCCTTCCCTTCTTGTAACCATCAGCTTGTTCTCTGTAATTAGGATTCTGTTTCTTGGATTGTCTCTCTTTTTTTTCCCTTTGCTCATCTGTTGTGTTTCTTAAATTCCACATATGAGTGAAATCATATGGTATTTGTCTTTTCTCTGACTTATTTCACTTAGCATTATACTCTCTAGTTCCATCCATTTCATTGTAAATGACAAGATTTCATAGTTTTTATGGCTGAATAATATTCCATTGTGTAGATGGACACTTGGGCTGTTTCCATATCTTGGCTATTATAAATAATGCTGCAATAAACACAGGGCTGCATGCCTCCCTCTAGTGTTTCTGTATTCCTTGGGTAAATATCTAGTAGTGCCATTGCTGTATCCTAAAGTAGTTCTATTTTTAACTTTTTGACGAACTTCTGTACTGTTTTCCACAGTGGCTGCACCAGTCTGCATTCCCACCAACAGTGTAAGAGGGTTGCTTTTTCTCCACATTTTCACCAACAGCTATTGTTTCTTGTGTTGTTGATTTAAGCCATTCTGACTAGTGTGAGGTGATAAATCATTGTAGTTTTGATTTACATTTCCCTGATAGTAAGTGATGATGAACATCTTTTCATGTGTCCATTGGCTATCTGTAGGTCTTCTTTGGGGAAGTATCTGTTCATGGCTTCTGTCCATTTTGTAACTGCATTATTTGTCTTTTGGGTGTTGAGTTTTCTAAGTTCTTTATTTATTTTGGATACTAATCCTTTATCAGATGTCATCTGCAAATACTTTCTCCCATTCTGTAGGTTGCCTTTTAGCTTTGTTAATTGTTTCCTTTGCTGTGCAGAACCTTTTTGTTTTGGTGTAGTCCCAATAGTTTATTTTTGCTTTTGTTTCCCTTGTCTTAGGAGACCTATCTAGAAAAAAGTTGCTGTGGCTGATGTCAAAGATATTACTGCCTTTGTTCTCTTTTAGGATTTTTATGGTTTCAGGTCTCATATTTAGGTCTTTAATACATTTTGAATTTATTTTTGTGTATGGTGTAAGAAAGTTGTCCGGGGCCACCTGGGTGGCCTGACTCTTGGCTTTGGCTCAGGTCATGATCTCACGGTTTTGTGAGTTTGAGCCCCATATTGGGCTCTGTGCTGAAAGTGTGGAGCCTGCTTGGGATTCATTCTCATTCTCTCTCTCTGTCTCTGTCTCTCTCCCTTTCTCTCTCTTCCCCCACCCCCACTCATGCTGTCTCTCTCTCAAAAATAAACTTTAAAAAAAATTAAAAAAAAAAGAGAAAGTAGTCCAGTTTTCCCAACATCATTAGTTGAAGAGACCATCTTTTTCCCATTGGATATTCTTTCCTACCTTGTCAAAGATAAGCTGACCACACAACTGTGGGTTTATTTCTAGGTTTTCCATTCTGTTATATTGATCTATGTGTCTATTTTTGTGCCAGTATTGTACTGTTCATCACTACAGCTTGTGACATAACTTGAAGTCTGGAATTATGATGCCTTCAACTGTGTTTTTTTTTTCTTCCCCCCCCCCCCCCCACCCCAAGGTTGCTTTGGCTAGCCAGGGTCTTTTGTGGTTCCATACAAATTTTAGAATGTTTGTTCTAGTTCTGTGAAAAATGCTGTTGGTATTTTGATAGGGGTAACATTAAATCTGTAGATTGCTTTGGGTAGGACAGACATTTTAACAATATTTGTTCTTCCTATCCAGCAGCATGGAATATCTTTCCACTTCTTTCTTTTGTTTTCCATTTCATTCATCAATATTTTAATAGCTTTCAGAGTACAGATTATTTCACCTTTTGGGTTAGGTTTGTTCCTAGGTATCTTATTATTTTTGGTGCAGTTGTAAACAGGATTGTTGTCTTAACTTCTCTTTCTTCTGCTTCATTATTGGTGTATAGACATACAACAGATTACTGCACGTTGATTTTCTATACTGCAGCTTTACTGAATTCATTTATCAGTTCTAGCAGATTTTTGGTGGAGTCTTTTGTTTCTACATATAGTATCATGTCATCTGCAAATAGTGAAAGTTTTACTTCTTCGTTACCAATTTCTATGCCTTATTTATTTGTTGTCTGACTGTTCAGGTTAGGTCTTTCAGTACTGTGTTGAATAGAAATGGTGAGTGGACATCCTTGTCTTCTTTCTGACATGAGAGGAAAAGGTCTGTTTTTCCCCATCAAGAATGACGTTCACTGTGGGTTTTTCTATATGGCCTTTATGTTGAGGTATATTCCCTCTAAACCCACTTGTTGAGGGTTCTTATCATGAATGGATGTTATACTTTGTCAAATGCTTTTTCTGCATCTATTGAAGTGATCATATGGTTCTTATCCTTTCTCTTACTGATGTGATATATCATGTTGATTGATTTTCAAATGTTGAATCACCCTTATAACCCAGGAATAAATGCCACTTGATCACGGTAAATGATTTTTTGTCAATGTATTCAATTTGCTGGTATTTCATTGAGGATTTTCAATCAGGTATATTAGCTTACAGTTCTTTTTTAGTGATTTTTTATCTGGTTTTGGTATCAGGATAATGCTGGCTTCATAGAATGAATTTGGAAGTTTTCCTTTCTTTTCTATATTTTGGCATAGTTTGAGAAAAACAGGTATTAATTCTTCTTTAAATGTTTGATAAAATGATAAAATCCTGGACTTTTGTTTGTTGGGAGTTTGTTACTGATTCAATTTCTTTACTGGTTATCAGTCTGTTCAAATTTTCTATTTCTCCCTAGTTCAGTTTTGTTAATTTATATGTTTCCAGGAATTTATCCATTGCTCTAAGTTGTCCGATTTGTTGGCATGCTTTTTCATAATAGTCTCTTATGATTGTTTGTTTCTATGGGTATTTTTCCTTTCTCATTTGTGATTTTTTTTTCCTTTCTCATTTGTGATTTTATTTATTTGAATTCCCTCTTTTTCTTGATAAGTATGGCTAGAGGTTTATCAATTTTATTAATTTTTTCCAAAGAACCAGTTCCTGGTTTCATTGATCTGTTCTATTGCTTTTTAAATTTCTATATCATTTATTTCTGCTCTAATCTTTATTATTTCCTTCCCTCTGCTGGTTTTAGATTTTGCTTATTGTCCTTCTTCCAGCTTCTTTGGGTGCAAGGTTATATTGAGATTTTTCTTGCTTCTTGATATAGGCCTGTATTGCTATAAACTTCCCTCTTAGAACCACTTTTGCTGTATCCCAAAGGTTTTGGACCATTGTGTTTTCTCTTTCATTTGCTTCCATGTACTTTTTAATTCTTATTTCCTGGCTCATTTACTGTTTAGTAGCATGTTATTTAACCTCCATGTATTGTGGTCTTTCCAGATTTTTTCTTTTGGTTGGCTTCTAGTTTCATAGCGTTGTGGTCATAAAACACACATGGTATGGCTTTGATCTTTTTGAATTTGTTGAGGCTGGTTTTGTGGGATAATATGAGATCTATTCTGGAGAATGCTCCATGTGCACTTGAAAAGAATGTGTATTCTGCTGTTTGGGGATGGAATGGTCTAAATATATCTGTTAAGTCCATCTAGTTCAGTATACCATTCAAAGCCATTGTTTCTAGTTGATTTTCTGCTTAGATGATCTATACATTGATATTAGGAGGGTGTTAAAGTCCCCTACTATTGTTGTATTATTATTGATTAGTTCCTTTATGTGTAACTTTTATGTATTTGGTTACTCCTATGATAGGTGCATAAATATTTATAATTTTTACATCTTATTGGATTGTCCCCTTTAATATTATATAGTATCCTTCTTTGTCTCTTGTTACAGTCTCTGTTTTAGAGTCTATTTCGTTGGGATGCCTGGGCGGCTCAGTCAGTTAGGTGTCTGATGTCAGCTCGGGTCATGATCTTATGGTCCATGAGTTCGAGTCCTGCGTCTGGCTCTGTGCTGACAGCTCAGAGCCCATAGCCTGCTTCGGATTCTGTGTCTCCCTCTCTGCCCCTCTCTTGCTCACACTCTGTCTCTCTCAAAAATAAACATTAAAAAAAAAGTTTGAAGTCTTTTTTGTCTGATGTAAGTATTGCCATTCCAGCTCTCTTTTGACATCCATTTGCATGATAGGTGTTTCTCCATCCCCTCACTTTCCATCTGCAGGTGTCTTTAGGTCTAAAATGGATTTCTTGTAGGCAGCATATAGATAGGTGTTGTTTTTTTACCCATTCTGTCACCTTATGTTTTTGGATTGGTATGTTTAGTCTATTTACATTAAAAGTAATTGTTGATAAATATGTATTGCCATTTTATTATTTGTTTTGTGATTGTTTCCGAAGATTTTTTTGGATTCCTTCTTATCTTTCTGTCTTTTATGTTTTGTTGATTTTCTTTTTTTAATTTTTTTTTTTAACATTTATTTATTTTTGAGACAGAGAGAGACAGAGCATGAACGGGGGAGGAGCAGAGAGAGAGGGAGACACAGAATTGGAAGCAGGCTCCAGGCTCTGAGCCATCAGCCCAGAGCCCAACGCGGGGCTCGAACTCGCGGACCGCGAGATTGTGACCTGAGCCGAAGTCGGACGCTCAACCGACTGAGCCACCCAGGCGCCCCATGTTTTGTTGATTTTCTTTAGTGATATATCTGGAGTTAACGTTCTCTTTATTCATCGCATGTTTAGTAGTTTTTAATTTTTGGTTACTGTTAGTTTTGTATATATCCTCTTCTTCATACAGCAGTCTAAATTAAGTTGATGGTTGTTCCAGTTTGAACTCATTCTTATCGTCTCTCCTCCCCATGTTTTAGGTATATTTTATTTTATTTTATCACCTTTTTTGAGTTTCTTGACTTTTTACAGAAATATTCATTTTTACTGCTTTTGTGTTGTAAGTTTCCTTTTTAAGATCAAGATTACACAGACTAATGACTATACATTTACTTTGAAAGATGTACTGTTTCCTGGCATTATTGTTGGAAAATCAACATGTTGATGGGTTCATCATTCAACAAATACCTACAATATGCCTATAATACACTTAGTACTATGCAAAGCACTAGGAAGCAAATGGCGAGCCAGACCATTTGTGTATTATGAAACTGTAGCCCTATACACTTTTTACTTGGTATTATCCATAGTGGAACCTTGAAATATTAACAGGACCATGGTAGTCATTCTCACCAAAATTTTCATGTTAAAAAAATACTAATTACAGTAACATAGCAGAAGAGCATCTGCTGCTCCACAGCTTTTCAATTCACAAACAGTAGCTTCACACAAGAGATCATCTACCTGGTCTGTGCTAGACACTGGGAATGCAATGGTGAATAAAGCATAGCTTCTGCCCTTAATTAACATAAGGTAACCTAGTGGTGGCAATAACTGCAGCCTAGCTGGGTACTTCATACTCACAGGTTGCTAAAAGCATCAACACTCTCTATGAATAACGTCTAGAGTTGGAAAGTAATCTTGAAACTTATTCCTCTATAAAAATATTCTTAGGGGTGCCCAGGTGGCTCCTGGTTGGGCTTCCGACTTTGGCTCAGGTCATGATCTCACGGTTTGTGGGTTTGAGACCTGCATTGGGCTCTCTACTGTCAGCACAGAGCCTGCTTTGGATCCTCTGTCCCCTCCCCCCTCTCTGCCCCTCCCCGCTCGATCTCTCTCTCTCTCTCTCTCTCTCTCAAAATAAATAAATAAACTTTAAAATTAGTTTCAGTGATTTCCTATTCTTTCATTCTAAAGTTTCAAACTGTTCAATGTCGTGGGGTATCTGGGTGGCTCAATGGGTTGAACGTCTGACGTTGGCTCAGGTTGTGATCTCACGGTTGTGGGTTTGAGTCCCAAGTCGGGCTCTGTGCTCACAGCTCAGAGTATGGAGCTGTTTCAAATTCTGCATCTCCCTCTCTCTCTTGCCCCACCCCTGCTCATGCTCTGTCTCTCTCAAAAATAAACATTAAAAATTTAAAAAAAAAGAAATCTTTCAATTTCATACCTACTGTGTGGCTTTCATACCTATTTATGGCAAACCATAGTAGGAAAACCTTTTTATGTCACAATACCCAAATGTATGTACACACATATATAAATAAAATATGGAAGCAAATTTGACAGTTTTACAAAGACCAGTATATCCTAATTTTAATTCTATGTCATGTGCTTAAATCTGGTAGCTGCCCACTGAATTGATTTCATGACCCACTAATGGAAGTTTGAAATTAATGGTCCAATGACTTCAAGATGATTTCTATCAAATTCCTCTGTCTTATCCCACAACCCTCCCTTTTTCTTTCTATGCTATAGCCATACTGTTTGCTTTCCTTTCTTCAATGGTGTCATACTCTTGTCCACTCAGGGCTGTAACCTACCACACTTCCCTCCACCCATTTATTTGACAAATATTTAAGGCATAAGCCCTATGTGTCAAGCACTATTCCAGGGTCTGGAGAGGTGAAAGTGAATGAGCTAGATATATTACATTCCCTTTTCTCATTTCTAGAGGCAGTCAGAAAACAAATAATCCAAGAAATAAATGAAGCGATGAGAATTAGAGGTGTATAAAATGATGGAAATGAGCAAAAAGCAGAACTAGAAAATAATCTGAAGTCTGATCTCTGGAAGACAGCTAGCTTTGGAGGGAGGGGAGGGAGTGGGCTTAGAATATAGCGTTCCAGTTTGAGGAACTGAGAGATGAGTAACTGGTTAATGGTGAGGTTGGAAACAGAGGGGAGTCCAAGTCACCCGTTCTTCAGGACTCAGCTTAACTGTCACTTAACTGTCACTTCTCCATAGAGAAGCCTTCTATGACCTTCAGGGTATGTCTGGTCTGCTACTACTGACTCCATTTGCATCTGTACTTCTCCTTCAGGACTTTCGCTCAACTTACATAATGCCTGCCTTTCCTGAGAAAACTAAGGGGTGCATAAAGTCAGGGACTGCATTTATCTTGTTCATAGAGTTATCCCTAATGCCTAGACCAGTGCCGAAAATATAGTAGGTTCAGGATAAAAATATTTATTGGATGGATGGATGAATAATACACACTGTCAGTTTTATATATGAAGGAGATTCACAGAAATAGTACCTGCACCCTCTTTTGATATCCTTCTCTTTCATTCATATTTTTAACGTCAAGGGATGTTAAATATCAATCTTGATTTTTTTTTTTTTACAAAAAAGCAGAACTGCTATTTCAGAACAGATGAGAGTAGTACTCAAAATGTTGAGAGGAAATGTGTGCTGGCACCCAAAGTTTGGTGTCAGCAACTTTATTTCCTCTTGTCATTCCTAGCAACTCCATTCATAATCACTGCGCTCCTCACCTAACTATTCGCCACCACTGTTACTACTGTATCCTGTGGCAAGACCTGGATAGAGGCTCTCCCAATGTTAAAGCTAAAGGCAGAAAATATGCTTATGATAGCTAACTATCCACGTTTATTAGGTTAGAAATTAAGAGGTAAACAGATAATAAACAAGCAAAACTCATGGCATTTAATCCTAGAGCAACATTCCTTTGCTTTTTAAATCCATTCAGGGCTAGTTTTCTCCTACCTTGGTGAAACCTCGGTCAGCCTCAGAATGTTTCTGTGAAAACATATATAGTTTAGAAATGAAAATTTTAGGACCATGTATTCAATCAAATTAGGCTTGATTTAGAATTGAAGTTTTTCTCCTCCCCAAACTAGAGCCTATAAGGAAAGGTAAGGTCATAGACTTCTCTCCCTCCCTGTCTAGAGTCTAATTGTTCTAACTCGTGAACTCTGGTTTTTAACCCCTCGTGGCTGGAGAAGGCTGGCAAAAATACAAAAGCAAAAAAAAAGCTCTTACTTCACTCTACTATCCTAAGCAGGCTTTGTGATCTCTGGGCCTGGTACATATTAAAGCTGATTCTTTCTTTTCGTAAATAGATGCCTTGGGGAATTCTTCTGAGATACTCAACTTTTGAGATCTCTTCCTTGTATTCCCTGGCATGTAGCAATGCATCTCTATTCTAGCTGAAGGCTTGCACTTTCTTCGAAGCCCCCATGCACCCTGTGGTTTACATCCACAGGTCTTCTGAGGTTCTTTCATTCTAGCAGGCAACCCCCTTGTATAGGACTTAAAATCCTTTCCCATGGTTCTTTAGTCCACAGAGAATACTTATAACTACTTCCTTTCTTTTCTTCAACAGACTGAGAATGCAATTCCTTCCCAAAGAAACTCTCCATTCTGCTACCTGTGTCCCTCTATGTTTTTCAAGCCTGACGAGACACCAGCCAATGTAGGAGACCATATTAGACTCTCTGATAAACTTCCCAAGTAGTCTCTTTAAAGTCCCCTCTCTTTTTTTATTGTTTTTTATTTTTTTAATATGTATTTATTTTTGAGAGAGAGACAGAGCATGAGAAGGGGAAGGACAAAGAGAGAGGGAGACCCTGAAGAGGCTCCAGGTTCCGAGCTATCAGCACAGAGCCTGAGGCGGGGCTCGAACGCTTGTACCTTGATATCATGGCCTGAGCCAAAGTCGGACACTTAACTGACTGAGCCACTCAGGTGCCCCAAAAGTCCCTCCTGTTGACTTCGGGTTAGGAGATATATTCCTTCCAGATCTCTCACCAAAGGAAGAAGGATTCTACTCCAAGCAATTCTCTCCAAAACAAACAACAACACAAAACTCTGATCTCAAAGTCCTCCCTACATATCTACTATTCTAAGCTTTCATACGGGTGAAGTATGTATGGTGTTTTAGAGTTAAACACTACTCTTGCTCACCTGATTTTCTCAAAATGTCAAAGGGTAGGCTGTAGCACAACCTATTTTAGTATTTTATATCTTAGGTCTTAGGTCTTAAAGTCTTGACCAAAGATTCCACTTCAAAGTTCAATATGGAGGTGTGCCAACTGCCAAAATGGCAGAATGAGGAACTTGGGAAATTCTCGTTCCAGAAAGCACTGATAAAAATGGTCAGAGTTATCATAAACAACAACTCTGGAAACTAACCAAAGGACACAGAACACATGAAAGGCACTTATTTTTAAAACTCTACTAAATCTCTAGCCAATAGTATTGTAATAGCATAATACGGTGACAGATGGTGGCTACACTTGTGGTGAGCACAGTATAACATATAGAGAAGTTGAATCACTATGTTACAACCTTCCTGAAATGAATGCAGTGTTGTGTATCTATTAAATCTCAATAAGAGCCCTGGAGGTCTATGACATTTTATAGCAAGAAGCTGTTCCTACCGTCCTCCAGTTCCACAGCATAGAAGTTCTAGTTGGGAAGATAGGACAGCCCTGAGGATTTATAGCTCTGTTGCCTTTCTGTTTGAAGAAGAGAGGAGATAACTGGTATTTGGAACAAAGTATAGAAAATCCCATGTCCAGGTGAATTGTAAAAAACAATAAAGATACAGTAGCAAACAATGTAGGAAGTTTACTGGTTGGGGTGACCAACAAAAGAGCAGACCGTTCAGAAATTTAATAGCAAGATTGAGAGGAGGAGATCAGCAAAGAGCACCTTGCTCTGACCCACTTACTCCTAGTCTGGAAGGCTGTGTATATATGCAAGGCTGTACCTCCTAAGAAGAAAGCTGAGAGGACTTAGCCAAATACTCACTAAAAGGGAGGCCTTGCAAATCCAGAAAGTAAAAACCAGGGAGAACTTGTAACTTCCCTGTATTTGAAAGTATTCCCTGGGCCACATGCAGATTAAACAGCAAAAGGTAGACTTACTTGTTCAAGATGTCTAAGCAAAACTTTAGCTATCAGTGCCTGACAGTTAAACTATGCTGACCCAGGGGCAACGGTTAGGAAACCAGGCTTAAAAACAAAAACAAGAATGAAAAATAAAAACTGAGCTGACACATCAGAGTATCAGAGTCTGAACACTGTAGGGGAAGACTCCACTGAACCAGCTCAAGAAGTCACTAAAACAAACAGCAGCAGTAACCTTCCCAGAGGAAAGATGAGAATTTAAAGTTGCTGCAATATATAATCTAAAATGTTCAGTTTTCAACAATAAAAACAAAAGAAACGGACAAAGCCAGGAAAATGTGAGCCAGACACAGGAAAGAGAAGCAATCAATAATAACTATCTCTGAGGAACTTCAGATTATGAACTTAACCAACAAATATTTTACAGCATCTGTTATACACATGTTCACCGAACTAAAGGAACTCAGAAAGAATAAATGAAAGTATGACACGGTAACATGGCAATAAAGAGATACAGACATTCAAAAAAATAGCCAAATGGGAATTCTGGAGTTAACACATAGCTGAAATGAAAAATTCACTAAAAAGGACAAACAGCAGATTTGAGCTTTCAGAAAAATCAATGGATTTAAAGATGGATGAATAGGATGCCTGGGTGGCTCAGTCAGGTAAGCGTCTGACTGACACTTGACCTGAGCTGACTTGACTTGATGCTGACTTGAGTGTCAGCTCAACTCTTGATCTCATGGCTTGTGGGATCGAGCCCCACATCAGGCCAGCACAGAGCCTGGTTGGGATTCTCTCTCTCTCCCGTTCTCTCTCTGCCCCTCCCCTGCTCACGCTCTCTAAATAAATAAACTTAAATATATACATATGCATGAATAGAAACTATGCAATCTGAAGAACAGAAGAAAAATAAAAAGAATGGAGAAAAATGAACAAAACCTTAGAGACTTGGGGGGGACAACAAGTATATAAGCATACATGTAAATGGAATCTCAGTGGACAAGAGAGAAAAAAAGGAAAGAAAAAATATTTGAAGAAATAATGGCTGAAAATTTCCCACATTTTATTAAAACCATGTCAAAAAGCTCAACCAATTTTAAGTGGGATAAGGACAGAGAAATGAACACTTATGTGACTATGACACGTCATTGTCAATCTACTGAAAATCCAAGACAAAATTTTGGAAGTCACAAGAGAAAAAAGGTTCATCATGTACGAGGTAACCAAAATAAGATGAAAACATGACCTCTCATCAGAACAGAGGCTTGAAATTAGGAGGAGGACATATTCAAAATTCTCAAAGAACAAAACTCTTAACAATGTATACTATACCCAGCAAAATTATCCTTCAAGTGAAGGAGGCAGAGGCTGTCAGACTGGATAAAATCTGTTACATACAAAAGAAGAACGAAATCCAAATAAGATCTGTAGTTTAGTTAATAGCTTTATGCTAATGTCATTTTCCTGATTTTGATCACGTTCTATGGTTATGTAAAATGTCACACTGGGGAAATCTGGGTAAAGTGTATATGAGAACCCTGTGATTTTTTTTTTTGTCATTTCTTAAATTATTTCAAATTTAAAAAGTTATTTAAAAAGTCCAATACATGTTGATAGATCTAGTTTATATGTGCAATTTTCATTCCAAAGTTCTAAAGAAGTAACAAAAGAGTCCTATGGGAAAACTGACTAAGGTTTACTTTCTTCAGGATAAAATTACTGGTCATTATTGTTAGACGGTGACAGCATTTTCAATTCCAGTTACAAATAGGCACCGTTTCATCCTTTTATTTATTCCCCTTCATAGTAGTAGATATTTTAAGTTTTTGTGAAATTAAGGCATTCTGTCCAGCTCACCACATTAAACACTGGGAAAATGTTTTTTCCCCCACATCTGGCTCAGTCCTGGAAATCTTATTGCAAGCAGGTTGCACAACGAGTATCACAAATGCTCATGAACCAGCAGTTTGGGAGGTTTTGTGTTTTGTCTTTTATAACTAAGCTGAATAACCAGTGTCGGTGAGTATACATGGTTTTTTTGTTTTGTTTTGTTTTTGGCTGCCCTGTCATTAGAAACTTCCTGAACACTAATGAGAGGGAAATTTGGATATGCTCTTTAACATACTTGCCTGTGCAATGCAACTTTTGGCTTTCCATGAATGCTTAGTAGTGTGTGGTCTGTCCAAAACGCTTTTAGTCGTACTGTCAGGGCAAGACGGGCTTCTCTGGGAAAAGTGAACAAGAACCAGAAACACAGACTAGTCCATTTTCTTTCCTGCACAGTGTGATAGGACAACAGGAAGGGAAGAGGCCATCACTAGGTTTGTGGCCTCTGGAGGAAAGGTGGATAGGCGAAGGATCTTTTTCTCTTTCCTTCCATTTCATTGTGTGACAGAACAGAGGAGGTACTAAGAGACTCAGCATGGAACTAGAGGCAGGCTTCCCTGCTGGAACCAGACTGATCTAAGTTCAAGGTTGTCTCCTCTTTTCTCTGACCGTACGATCCTGATCTTCCATTCCCAAACCTGTGAAATGGGGGAAGTGGCCCCCACACCTCACAGAGGCAGTGGGATGATGAAATGAGAGAACACATGTCAGTCATCAAGCACAGTGCCCAGCAGGTCACAAATACACAAAATAATCATTTGCAATTGTTGTTTATGAAATTGGCGCTTCCCCCCACCTGCCTCCGCCAAATTGCTTCAATTTCCTGAGACTTCTTTGGCTCTTTGGAAATTTCTTTTTTTTTTTTAATTTTTTTAACGTTTATTTATTTTTGAGACAGAGAGAGACAGAGCATGAACAGGGGAGGGTCAGAGAGAGAGGGAGACACAGAATCTGAAACAGGCTCCAGGCTCTGAGCAGTGAGCACAGAGCCCGACGTGGGGCTCGAACTCACGGACAGTGAGATCGCAACCTAAGCCAAAGTCAGATGCTCAACCGACTGAGCCACCCAGGCGCCCGATGGAAATGTCGAAGAAATTCAAGTAGGCAAATTTGTTAAGCAGCTCTTACAAAGACTGTGTACTTTTTCATACTCAACAATGAGTTTTAGTTAGAGATTGTACTCCTGCTTTTGATCTGCTAAAATTTAAAAAAATATATTGGGCCACTAACTTGTCTGCATCCAAACTCAAAGCTTTCTCCATTATGCTGGATATAGAAAGGGGTTCCAAAAGCAAAAAGGGCAAGGTGCCATGGTTCCCACCATCACCATCTTTCCCACCATCACCATCCTTGTTACAATGGCATGACTAAAGTTTGAAATTCTTAGATTATTTTGCTGGAGCTTTTTTAAAACCTAGGCCAAGCAAAGAGTTCGCTATCATCAACAGGCATAGAAAAATAAAGAAACAGCAGGAATTAAGATAAGTAAACGAATGGCTTTTTATTAGATAGAAATGTCTCTCAAGCCATATTCTCAGTGTACCACAGACAATCTGTTAAGAGAATTTTCCTGTTCCCAAAGAAATCTAAAAGCATGCCACCAGATACAAAGGTGCAGATTTATTCCCTCGGTCTGTTTCCTAAACCAGGAACCCAATGGTATTGAATTTGCCTCCCATTTCCCACAGAGAGACACCTGGTCCCAGTGGCTAATGTCCATGCTATTCCTTTTGAACTGATTTTTTCTGCTCTGTTTTTACTCCTAGGTCTCTGGTACTGCTTCTTTATCTCTCAAACTTCTATTATTGAAAGTTCGTTATGTAAACAAACCAGTATATATGGAATTCCTACTAGAGTTTCAGAGAAGAAGTAGGCAGTTTCAAATAGAAAAGGCTTGATAGAAAAGGTGAATAAGCTGCTATTCAAAATCCTGATCAAGCTTAGATGTAGAGAAATGGGAGATGGAAACACTTTCTCTAGGAAAAGGACATGAACAGTGAGCCACAGCCACATTGGAGATGCTCTGTCCTGTCTCAGTTTCGTCCGGTGCTGTGCCACTGCCCTCACACGTTCTCTACAGGATAGTCTCTGCCTGCCCCTCAGGGTTCTGTGTAAACTTACTCTCTGAAGTAAACTATCTCTTTATTGACTGTCTTTACTATCTCCTTATCCTACAAGGTTAGGACCCTTGGATTTCTTTTTGAGCTCTCTCACCACACTGTTATATACCACATTACCATTATATTTAGCGTATGTCTCCCCTCACTGTGAGCAGCATGAGGGAAGTTCTAGCTCCTTCCCCTGCATGAGCCCCAAATGATCCCTCAATTACTACTAACTGAAAAGATGAATGAACAAATGTGGGCATTTGTATGGAGTGCAGGGGAAAACCACAGATGAGGTCTTGTGTTGAGAAATAATCAAGGGGAAACAAAGCCTATTTATAGACCCTAGACCGACAAAACTGGAAGACATTTTAGCAATGTTTACTTTATTTTCTTTTTATTATTTTTTTAATTTGCTTACTTAATTTGAAAAGTTCACATTCATTAAACATTTCCTAGGTGCCAAGCACGGAGCTAAGTGATTTATATACACCACTTCATTTCGTCTTCATAACAAGAGAGGAATTATTATCGCCATTTTAGAGATTAAACAAAACAAAACAAAAACCTTAAGAAAAGTTAAGTGATTTGTCTAATTGGCAACTCAAATTGAGGCAGACAGTCTCCCAAACCACACTCTACAAGAGAATTCTGTCTTCCAGGAAGACTAAGAAACTTTCCCCAGGTCATACGGCCCTAGAATCCTGACCCTCTGCCTCACATCAAATTCTTACTTTCTATACCATTCTGCCACTCCATCAAAGACCCTAAAGGACAGGCATTAATTCCAAGACATCATACAATAAACAACTGCATGTGAAAGAATCTTAGCAGAGAGATGGCATGATGGGAGGAGCACTTTGTATTAGTTTGCTAGGACTATGGTAATAAAATGCCACAAACTAGGTGGCTTAACCAAATAGAAGATTATTTTCTCACAGTTCCAGAGGCTGGAAGTCTAAGATTGACCTGTCAGCAGGATTGGTTTTTTTTCTGAGGCCTCTCTCATTGGCTTACAAATGGCCACCTTCTCCCTGTGTCCTCACATGGTCTTTCCTCTATGCCCACATGCCCCTGGTGTCTCTATGTGTGTCCAATTTTCTTCTTCTTATAAGGACACATTCTGAGATCCTGAGCTTAGAGCTTCATCATATGAATGGAGGGTGGGCACAATTTAGTCTAAAACACACCAATAATGTAAACATAGCCATTAAATAAGAAGCATATGGTCGCTAATGGAGAAATACGGTGTTTGAGGAGAAAGGGGCGCAGCCAGCCAGAGAGGTCCAGATGTGTTAGGAAATGCATCTAAAGGAGAACTGTGGATGTGATAAAGAGGAGAGGCCACAGCATCTTTTAAATGGGCACGCCTCCCTCGCCCGGTTATTTAAAAAGAGCATGCATGCGTGCACCGGATGCATGCATGCGTGCACCGGATGCATGCATGCACACACACACACTCTATAACTGAAACACAATACGTAACAGTTCATTCCACCACTTCACAATTGCGAAGTCTAATCCAGATGAACCTATTGCAAGGGCTGAGGAAACTGGCCTGCCCAGTTTCACACGCTGCATTACAAACAAAGTAAGAATGTTGCGTCACCCCTGAGCCAGTTGTCAGCTTTTCTTTCCTTGACTCTCTGGTTTGCTGTTATTTTCCATTGTTTCATCTCTAGATGGCCAAAACCAAGCCACCATTCTCACTGTATGTCCAGTTCACAAAATTTTAAAATTGGAAGAAATATGCACAACTACCACCCAGGCAGAACTTCTTTGTGCAAATATACAAGCTGAGGCCTAAAGGTATAAACAAACCTAGCGGAGAGACCAAGGGCAGACTGCTCCAAAATGTGCCACTTTGGCGTATTGAATATTTTGTTTATTTATTTTTAAGGGTTTTTTTTGTTTTTCTCATTTTTTTTAATGTTTATTTTTGTGAGAGTGACAGTGCAAGTGGGGGAGGGGCAGAGAGAGACAGACAGACAGACAGACAGACAGAATCTGAAGCAGGCTCCAGGCTCTGAATTGTTAGAGCAGAGCCCAACGCGGGGCTGGAACTCACAAACTGCAAGATCATGACCTGAGCCGAAGTCAAACGCTTAACCAACTAACTGAGCCACCCTGGAGCCCATGCATGTTGATTATTTTAAAATAAAAGTTACTTAAGAAATAGCCAATGCAAAAAGAACACTCTGACTGCCACATCCCACCGTCCCACCCCCACCTTTGTCTACAGAAAGCAGGAAATAAATCTCCCATGTGAAAGGTACCCTCACTGGACCAGAAGGTAAAGAGAGACATCCCCATCACCAAAGATAGGGAATTCCGAGCTGAAAAGGCTATTTGAACAATCTTTGTTACTTTTAGTAATTTAGTACCTCAACCCAAATTAGTTTAGGATTCCTTATCAATTAAAGTGCCTAAACATAAGTTTTCTTTGTCCTGTCTATTTCTCACAGATTTATTGTCTCTGTCTAAAAAGTATACAAACTGCCTACCCTGGTCATTTCTTTAGAACTTGCTTCTATGCACACATAATTAAACTTTGGGTTTTTTTTCTCTTGTTAATCTGTCTCATGACAATTTAATTCGTAGACCAGCCAGAAGAATCTTGAAGGGTAGAAAGAAATTTTTCCTCTTGACACTAGCCAAGTTCACCCAGTAGGAAAAACAGCTGAACAAAGTCTTTCACTCTCAACCAGCTACTCTTTCTTTGTACCCTACCACATTCCCTCCTCTCCCCTGCCCTTCACATACTCAGGCTAAAAAGGAGATGCATCCAAAATAAAAAGGATATAAATATATATATATATTTTAGCCTGACCAAAATCTGAAGTTGCCAAGTTATTATTTGATGGTGCAGAATAGGCTCAAGATATGAATTTGAGAGAAATGAAAAACTGAATTTCTATGGTTGGTCAAATAAAGTTTTAAAAGAGTCATTTTCATCTTTTACACTTTTCCGAATTTGAATTATAGTTATAAGATGTTAACTTGCAAATATGAGGTGGACTATTTAAAAAAAAATTCCTCTTGCCACATAGACGAGTATGGAATAATACCACATTGACAAGTGTTAACTATATTAGGTTCATTTTCAGAAAACGTAGAATAATGTTCTTTTACTTAAAAGAAACAGATACATTAATGCCCTTGGTGTTACCACTTTTTAAATATACCTAATGACATGACACAAAACGCTAGCAAAAAGAGAATGTTTTGAGAAGCATGTTTACTTCCACAGCTTTCTCTCTCCAGACCAGGAGGTTTGCAAAAAATGCTCCCCTAGAGAGTATTTGTGTTTTGTTGAGGGTTCCACTCCCCCTTAATTGATGCCCTTTTTTCATGACGTACTCAAGATTGCCACAGGAGGGGAAAGCCATATCTTTTTTCTAAAGTAAACAGTCTAGGGAAAACCCCCAGGAAAATCGTCATGTTGGCTTAAATGTTTCATGAGAACCATTTTATTACTGAATGAAATTATCAACATTTTGGGTTTGTTTCACTCTTCAACTGACACAATAACTATTTCAGGCAGCTAGTGAGGTAGTGAAAATATGGATGTTGACTGTGAACTTGAAGTGGAAAAGGTTGACAAATAAATATAGCAGGACTGTGGAAGATAAGAGGAGCCATACACCCACCCATCCGAGGCACTACCAGGAAGCGAAACCACTAAGCTGGAAATGAGCATTCTACTTGTCCTGGATTGTGTTACATGAAATAGGAATTCAAATCCACTGTTCTTTTCTCAGGTTGTAAGGAGCTTTAGAAATTTGCTTCTAGATACTGTGAATGGCAATTCGCTTTTTAAAATAAACCGGAAACCCAGTCTTTTGAAGGATGAAGAGCTGTGTAAATGTGCATTTGAAGGCAATACCCTCAGGAGTTCTTGATCTTTTTTGTACCATGGACCACTCACTCTGGCCATCTGGCAAAGCTAACCCCTGAGTAGAGTATGACATTATAAAGTTCATGAAATAAAAACATTGGATTACAAAGAAAACTGATTTTATCAAAATACATGGAGTCTATGCAGTCTAGTAGACCCCTTATATGATACTTATATATGCTTCAGAGACTTGCGGTATGTTTTCCCCCTCTACTTCTGTGGAACTAAAGTTCTAAAGTTCAATGTAAAATTTTTGAGGACCGAAGAGCTCACAGCACCATAAAGGGTAAAATGATAAAAACAAACAACAACAACAACAAAAAAAAACAGTTCTTTTTTGTGCTCTGCTAGCACCATAATAAATGTATAAACCCAATCTGAATATTTAGACGTTGCATGTAAAAAAACACAGGCTGGAATAAATTAGAAACACCATCATTTGCTTCAAAACAGGAAATTTACATTTTCTCAACCTTAGAGCAACAAGCTAGAGAACAGTACCAAGGACATTGGTAGAGTCTGTAAGAATATTTCTACTGAGCTTCTCTGCTGGTGACATAAATGTCCCTCCCTCCCAGTGAGCTTGCAAAAAATATGAAATTAACAAAAACAGTGCTACATTCTCCCCTTCAGTTTGCAGATGTCCCCTTCATTTTTGGACAGGAAGAAGTTAGATAACTACATCTAAACCACAGCCTAACAAATATGGCCAGAACCCAGGAATAAAGTACAGAATGACTTTCCAATTCATGGCGTGTCTCATTGAGGTAGGAGGAAAGGAGGCCAGAGAAGAACCTTGAGTGGCAAGCAGTGCATCTGGAAAAGGTCCGAGCCAGATGCAAACTTAAGTGCATTTGACCACAAAGAGCTTCCCCTCCTCTGCATGTTGCCAGGCTTGACCCACACAGACTCATTGCTCTCATTCAGGAAAGTGCCCAGCCATCCTTAGTGCAAAACTAAAGAACTTTAATGTTATAAGGATTTAAATATATATATATATATATATATATATATATATATACACATATATATATATACATATATATATATAAATAATGAATTTTGAAAAAACAACAAGATTTTCTTCTAAACTTTGAAGAAATGTAAGAGTCAGTATTTCAATAATATTGTCATTCCTGAAAAAAACGTGTCGATTATGGTAACCAGCTGTTCTCCAAAGTTCTAAGGATTAAAAAAGAAAAGGAAATGACTTTTAGTTGCAAAATCAAGGATGTATTTCAGGTTGATGAAAGAACATCCTGATAGCAAGGCTATAAAAGAAAAACTTTTTCTGATGGTTGATTATTACTACCACATGTTTTGGCCAGCCTTATACTATAGAGCTCTAATGGTTCAAATTCTATAAAGCAACTTAACTATCTTGAGGGAGCACTGATGGCTTCCAGGAGCCTGGAGAAGTAAGCAAAAGCTGAGGAAAGCTGAAGGGTATGATATAAGGCAGACATAAGAACTTACCTAGGCACCCAATAAAGGCCGGCACAGCAACTGTTAGGCAATCAGAATTTAAAATGACAATGACAGTTCTAGCAACTAAGACAAGAAGAGTAAAAAGCCCAGTATGGTGGCTCCTGGAGCAGGTAAAGGCACTGAGATTTGCCAAAGTGATATCCAGTCCAGGCAACTGGAAAGGTAAGAATCCGACAAGAGTGAAAGCAACAAATTCAATCCCTTCCTACAAAATGCTAGAAATCAAGCCAAGTTGTAATTACTCCCTGCTAGTTAATAATTACCTTAGATAAAAAGGTCTGTATTCTATAAGCTCATGAATTTCTATGCATTGTTTTAGGTGTTTTGTTTTCATTTTGTGTTTTGGCTCAGGGTACTGCCTGTTCATCTTAAGGATTTCCAGATTTTCTTGCTTGCTTGCTTTCAAAACTCCCACTCTAGAAGAATTCAGCCATTCTAGCTTCTCTGGGTTTGCTCCTGGCATTTAGCTAGAGAAAAACCACATAACCTGGCAGACTGGTTTTATTTTCGGTTCACATTCTCAACATTCACAGAGGCCCTGGACACTACACTGTATCTTTCTAAGTTTTTCCTGTGAATTTGCATCCCCATTCTAGAAAATGGCTTTCTTCTCCATCTTGCCTCTCCCCACCCCCCTCTTAGCTGGTGACCTCATCTCCCTTCCCTGAGAAAACAACACCAGAGGGAAGTGTCTTATCTTCCCACCACCAAATCAGCAAACTCCCTGTACTTGCACTTCAGTCCCGTTTGCCTTCACCAAGGAAGCAGAATTCCTCCTCCTGTTAAGAGACCTGACCCCGCAAGTGGCTCTTGGGACACAAAAGCCCTCTCTCTTCTGTAAGTACATGATAGTCATACCTCTCTTTTCTGAACAAACAAAATGACTTTCTCCTGATGACCTGATGAGCAAGCCCATAGAAGTCCCTCTGCTTCATATTCCTCCTCCCTCCATGTTTCCACGTTTCTGCTGCATTTACCAACAGATTTCTCCAGAGGGCCAGTTGCTCACAGGGTATCCGTGCTCCCAGAGTCCTCACCCCCCATCCACGGGCAACCTCACGCACACTTTCTGTCCCCATCACTCCACTGAAACTGCTCTTAATCAAGATCACTAATGACCACCAAGTTTTCAAGTGAAGTCACTTTTCTACCCTCTGTTTCCCTGGAACCACTTTGCTTCCTTTGCACCCACGACATTACCCCAATCTCTGGTTTTCCATCCAGCTTCTTGCTTGCTTTCTCGAAGGCTCAGGTACCAGTGCTTTGCCTGGAGCCCCCAGCGCAAGCCACACCCTTCTCTCTCCATTCACCTCCTACGCTCTCTCCTCTCTCTCGGCTTCTCATCCCTCACAGCCTCACTTTATGCTTACGTTTCACCTCAGGGAAACTTTTCCGTCCTGCCCCTCTCCAGATTATTCTCAACTGTTGGAATCAGGTTGCTTCCTTTATCATCTGTTTATTGTTTGCTTAATTATCGCCTCTCTCTTCCAAGAGGGAATTAATCACACCTGCTTTATTCACCCAGGTCTCCCCTACAGGGATCACAGTGCCTAGCATGTAGTCAGTCTGAATTAAAACTTCCTGAATTGGTGAAGGAGTAAATGCATACAGCCCAGTGATCACAATTCCTGGTAATATTAGCTCTGGATTTTTCTTTTTAACCCAACAAGTAAAATTCTTTTTTTTTTTTTTTTTTATGTTTACTTATTGTTGAGAGATAGAACATGAGCAGGGGAGGAGCAGACAGAGGAGACACAGAAGCAAAAGCAGGCTCCGGGCTCCGAGCTGTCAGCACAGAGCCCCACGCGAGGCTCGAACTCATAAACTGTAAGATCGTAACCTGAGCTGAAACCAAGAGTCAGAGGCTTAACCGACTGAGCCACCTAGGCACCCCTCAGCAAGTAAAATTCTTAAGTGACAGAGAGAGCGCAGATTTTCTAAATTGTTTCCTTTAATATCTGTTCTTTTTCTAAGTATTAAAAAGATATATTTTTCCTACCATTTTTCTAGGAGTGCTATATACTATATTAATAAAACAGTATTTTCCTCATAGAAAATTATGATTTATACAAATGTGTTTTCATTCTGACAATTGTTCACGAGGTATTAATCAACCAAACCAATCTGTCAATCTAAAACATAATTTAGGGGCACCTGGGTGGCTCAGTCAGGTAAGCATCTGACTCTTGATTTCGGCTCAGGTCATGATCTCATCATTTGTGAGACTGAGCCCGCACTGGGCTCCTCACTGAAAGCACAGAGCCTGCTTCAGATTCAATCTTTCCTTCTCTCTCTGCCCCTCCCCCCTACTCTCGCTCACTCCCTCTCAAAATAAGTAAACTTTAAAAATAAATAAGTAAATAATTTCAACAGGAAGAATTTCTGCAAACACTGAAGGAGTCTCACAAAGTTGATTCTTTTATTACTTTTCATTGATAGCAGAGACATCATTAGTGGTAAGGGTAAGAAAAAAATCCCATATAAATATTATGAGCTTTCATGTATTTAAAATATAAATTCTTGGTGAACACCGCCTCAAAAAATAAGTACCAAGTGGTAGTCTATAAGCAACCATCTTAATAATCTGCAGTTAAATTTTTAACCAAGAAATCTTTTTAAAATAGAATTTTTGCTATGTGGCATCTTCCTAAAATATGTTAGTACCATCTTCTAAGGATCAAGGGTCTAACAATACTTTGAAGTTCTTATCTGAACGTGAATTCCCATTACATATTGAAAGCAGTGATTTAGAAGACTGTGCCATGAACTACCGATAACTCTGGTGTTACCTTTTTAAGATCTAAATTTGTGACCTCCATCAATTTTAAATTCATCTGCCTCTTCTTCATGACAGTTGAATGGAAAGGAATATAATACCCGTTTGAGGTTTACGGTATATGTAACAAGGGACTGATGGACATTAAGCAATCTTAATTACAGGGGCACCTGGGTGGCTCAGCCGATTAAGTGTCCAACTCGGGCTTCAGCTCAGGTCATGATCTCGCAGTTTGTGAATTCAAGCCCCACATTGGCTCTGCACTGTGGCACCTACTTGGAATTCTCTCTCTCTCTCTCTCTCTCTCTCTCTCTCTCTCTCTCTCTCCCTCCCTCTCCCTTTGCCCCTCCCCTACTTATACACCCTCTCTCTCTAAATAAATAAAATTAAGTCATAAAAAAAGACATCTTAATTACAGATGCAGGTGCCTATACAGCATGTCCTCACAGCTGCATGCATCTGTAGGCCCTTTTCCCCAAACTGCTTTTCTGTAAATTCTTACATAATTGCTTTAAATTTCTTTCCTCAATACTTTCCTAATATTGAACCAAATACATGTAAAAAGTCTACAAAATGGATTACCCTGTTGTTTCAATAAATTAAAAATGATATTTGTACAAAGTGGAGATAAACCGTACTTCCAAACAAGGTTGTAAAGGTAGACTAAGAATCAGAAAGGATCAAAAACACTGAGATTCACACAGCAAGAGCAGCAAAATTTTGGTGCATCTCTTTTTTTCTCAGGCAGGTGCAAGTATCAAAAGATCAGAACAGTGTCTGCTCTGGTTACTGTCCTCTTTGGAAAGGACTCCAGAACCAACTAACCGTTGGGTCCCCCCAACTGTCCCCGCCCTAAGCGTCAATGAGTAGATGAAGAGATGCTAGTAAATTCATTTTCTCTAAGTTGGTTCTCAGAGTGGCTCAGTCGGTTAAGCGGCCGACTTTGGCTCGGGTCATGATGTCACGGTTTGTGGGGTTCGTGGATTTGAGTCCGGCGTCGGGCTCTGTGCTGACAGCTCAGCCCCTGGAGCCTGCTTCAGATTCTGTGTCTTCTTCTCTCTCCGTCCCTCCCTCACACTCTGTCTCTGCTTTTGTAAGCATTCAAACAAATTATAAATAAAAAGTTGGTTCTCGACAAATATGGATGCTATTTTTCCTACAAAACCTTCATAAAGAATCGTGTAACCCTTAGTCTTCATCTTCTCTACATGAAACAAGTCGAGATGTTCCTGGAGCTGTGGGACATTCTACAAGGGTGTTGGCCCACTTCCCTGAACCCTCCTCAACTTCTCTGGTTTTGTAGACTATGACAGTCTATGAGAATAAAAATGGCTTTCTTTCATTTTTCTATGCATCTCACCCATTTTTAAAGAACAGGTTTCAGGCGACAATAAGAACAATTTTCCAAAATTGAGAAAAGCAATAGTTATAGAATTTGTACTTCCAGTTTAATGTTTAGCCTTTGATATTAAGACCCTCCCCAACACTTCAAAATTATTGAGGACCTTTTTTTTTTTTTCAATATATGAAGTTTATTGTCAAATTGGTTTCCATACAACACCCAGTGCTCATCCCAAAAGGTGCCCTCCTCAATACCCATCACCCACCCTCCCCTCCCTCCCACCCCTCATCAACCTATTGAGGACCTTTAATAAGGCCTTTGGTTATGTGAGTTATTTCTTTTAAAAAAAATTTTTTTAATGTTTATTTATTTTTGACAGAGAGAGAGAGAGAGAGAGAGAGAGACACCTAGCATGAGGGGGAGGGGCAGGGAGAGAGGGAGACACAGAATCTGAAGCAGGATCCAGGCTCTGAGTGGTCAGCACAGAGCCCCGACGTGGGGCTCGAACTCACGGACCATGAGATCATGACCTGAGCCGAAATCAGACACTCAACCAATTGAGCCACCCAGGCGCCCATTGATTATGTGAGTTATTTCTATTGATATTTACCATATTCAAAATGAAAACTGAAAAATAAAGGATTTAAAAATCACATTGAAAGAGGCAATTCATAAACAAAGACACATGAGTGGCCAGTATAAAATTGCCCAACCTTATTTCTGAAAAAAATATACATTTGAACAAGATACCATTTTTCATATAACAACTAAATTTTTGGATTTATTGTTGTTTGTCCCATGTGACTGATAACACGGTGTTAGCGTTATCATAGGGAAGTTCTACTCTCGCATACTGCTTCTAAATTGATACAATTTTTCTCAAGAGCAAAATGGCAACAATAATTGCTAACCTTCCGTGAAATTCTGTTGAGCATTTTTGAGAATCCTTCAAACACTCAATTATTATTATTACTCCTATTTTACAGTGGAGAAAAGAGTGCTTTGATAAAGCAACTGGCTTATGATCTTACAACTTGTAAGTAGTGAACTTTTGTTAAAACCTGGGCGTACACTCTTAAGAATCTATCCAAAGGAAGTACAATCTATCCAAAGTTGTGCACAAACATTTACATAAGGGTCTTTGCTGAAACGTTATTTGTAACAGTAGAAAACAAATCCACCTGAATATCCAAAAATCAATGATCAGCCAATATAACATTTCCACAGTCCAAAAATTACATGCTGGTGAGAAGCACTCTTATTCATGGGTAGATAGCCATTACTTGTCCAGTACCTGGCACACAGTAGGGACTCAATAATATTTGCTTCAGATAAGAATGAACACAAACTTATACACAAGTATAAAAAAATCATGTTTTAACAGACAATATCATGCCTGAGGGGTAAGCATGTTATAAAATAGCAAGAGTAGCGTGTTAAACTAATGAAATAAGGAGGCCGTTAGATAAGGTGACACTAATGCCTTGGTGGTCTACATAAGCAAACCAAAGTCCAAAACGGTCTAAAAACTAACCCTACATATTGAAACCTAAGGACAACCAACCACAAACAGCCAACTAGGCTTTAAACTACAGCCAATCAATAATTTTGTTACATTGATTCCACTCTTTCTTGATAGAAGTCTCTTTTTGGAGAGCCTGCTGGGGAAGTGCTTCTGTCCACTTTTGTTTTGCACTGTCTCGTTCCACTTAACTGTTGCTCAAATAAACTTTAAAAATTTTTGATATGCTTCAGCTTACCTTTTAACAAATGTAATCACAATTTTGTAAAATGTACCTGTGAGTGTATGTACAGAAAAATGTCTAGAAGTATAAACAGATGTATATAAATGAATTCCTGTCTCTTTGTCTCTGTACTGATGCCTAATAGTTAATAAATATTTGTTGACTGACTGAATGAATGAATGAATGAATGACATTTTAAAAACAGCCCTTGAGGAGGGGCACCTGGGTGGCTCAGGTGGTTGAATGTCCGACTTGGGCTCGGGTCATGATCTTACTGTTCATGAGTTCCAGCCCCACAAAGGGCTCTGGGCTGACAGTTCAGAGCCTGGAGCCTACTTCAGATTCTGTCTCCCCCTCTCTCTGTCCCTCCTCTGCTCATACTGTGTCTCTCTCTCTCTCTTTCTCTCTCTCTCTCTCTTAAAAATAAACATTGAAAAAAATTTTTAAAATAGCCCTTGAGTGGATTATAGGTCATTTTTTCCTTTCCTCCTTTGCAATTTTCTATATTTAATGAAATTTAAGCAGTGAGTATGAATTATCTTTGTAATAAACAAGAATATTATAAAACAATCATGCAGGGAAATATTGTTAGGAATTTTGGAATAAAAACAGCAAATACAGACATCCCATAATCCAATAAAATATAACTTGTATCTTATTTTCCTACTTGTTTTATGTGCTGCATCAACAATTAAAAATATCAGATGTTACAGAAAAATGGCAAGCTTAATATTACACAGTTAATTATTACTGGGGTTCAGTATAGAATCCAGGTCACTTGGTAGTTTTTTCCATTACACCACACTGCTTAGAGTCCCAGAACACTAATGAATGAATGACAGTATGGGCACTGCAATATTCACTGTTTAACAATTCTTCTTA
The DNA here is from genome assembly GCF_046562875.1 of Panthera onca. Classification (NCBI taxonomy): domain Eukaryota; kingdom Metazoa; phylum Chordata; class Mammalia; order Carnivora; family Felidae; genus Panthera; species Panthera onca. The sequence goes on from NC_138355.1 coordinate 24,429,887, forward strand.
TCAGTGAAATGATTTGCTAATTATTTGATACGAGTAGAAAACTCCAAAGTTCTAAGAAGTACTACATGTGCATGTGACATGAATTGTTTTGGTGGGTTTGTGATCTTCCTAATGGTGTTTCCAAATTTGTACATTTTGGAAGAGCATACGTGCATTATTCTGGGGAATGGTCTACAGATTTCACAAGATTTGTAAAAGGGTCTGTGATTTAAAACAAAAAAAAGCAAAGTTGAGAAAAATTAGAGCTATAAAGTCTGCAAGCAAGAGGAGGGGAAAACACTGAAGGTAATTACAAGGCTTATGAGAGGAAAAGGAACCACAGCTAACTCTGTCTTCCTCTTTTTTATTCCTGGAACTTGTGTTTTAATATACAAATGACATGGTTTTATGATTTTGCTTTCTAAGTAGTGACACCAGGAAAGACACTGCTGGGTTACAAACACAGGCCAAATTAGCTCTACGGAATGAACTTTTTATCAGGTACTAGGAAATCTATTTAATAATTTTCCTTTTCCTATTAAAATACAAATGCAAAATACTTCAAAAGTGACTTACAATGTTAAAAGGACTGTAAGTCACAATTGGGGTGTTTTGCATTTATGTTTAAGTAGGAAAAGGAAAATTATTAAATAAGTTTCTTTGTTTCTTGTTCCATAAAATGTGCTTCCCTTTCAGGAAGTCTGCAAAGCTGCTTTCAGCAAATGCAGAATGCACACTTCTCTGTGCATTTCACAATTATTGCTTAATTTAAAATTTAACTCTTCCTTTGCTCAGTGAAAGCAGCAAATACTTGCTTCTTATCCCAACATCAAACTTGGTTGGCAGGGTCTAGGGACCTCCAGGAATAAAATTTTAAAATTCTTAACAGGGTTTGTTTCACTACGATTCCCTGCAAATATCTCTTCAGCTTCAATTCCAAATTTCTGAAACAAACAGAAATAAAACACAAATCCTCCTTGAACTCAAAGGGTTGTACATGCAAATATCCTAACCAAGAACTGACACCCATCCAGATGAGATGCCTCTACTATATACTCTCCATGTGCCTTGGCCAAATAAATGCTTACATCATCAACCAGTGTGACCAGCGTTTCTTGTTCTACTCTTTGAGATGAAAATCATTATTTTTAACACTCCAATGATTGTAAGTTCTAGGAGATTTACGTAGGTTAAGCCACTCTTATTTCAAAGCCAAATGCCTTTTTTAACTTTTTCTAAAACAAAGTTACCAAAATAGTATCCACACTCAAAACGTAACTTTGGTATTTGCTCAAAACTTGCTCAGGATCTAGCTCTGTTCTCCAGGCTCCTCAATTAACTTAGGGAAGGGCAAATCAGAATACCAGTGGTTTTACAATTCCTTTTCCAACATGGTCTTTCTTTTCTCCTGACGCTGCAGCATATGAAAAACCCAGGAACGCTTTGCATAAGTAATCGAAACGACTTTTTTTTTTTTTTTTTTTTTTTTTTTTTTTTTTTTAAATTAAAACGTTAACAGAGCCCACAGACTCCATCGCTAAGGAGTATTAGTGGCTGTCAAAAACCACACCGCTCTAGTCCGGGATCGGTAACCTCAGGGAGGCATCACGTGGAGCTCTAACAAGAGCCACCTCACTGCCCTGTCGACCGGTCGCTTTCTTTGGGGGCTCTAAGTAAGGGAAACCCCTGTCGTTCCATTCGCCCATGCCTTTAGACCCCGGGAAGCAAGCTGGCATTTGTTACGAAGAAATTAAGTGCCCTGATCTGAGTCTCCTTTCCAAAAGGCAGAGGAGAGGCAGACTTTGTAAAGCAGCGAACCACCGGTTTCCCTCCGTCCTTTCTCCCTTTCAAGTCAGATACGAACTTAAAAGCTAAGGAGCGTGGGGGAGAGAAGTGAGCGGGGCAAGAGTAAATATATTGCTTACTGTTCCCAGAGTTACATGAGATTCTTCAGGCTCCTTTATGCCTCTAGCTTTCTGTCAGGATCCTTTTTCAGCCGGGACGACAGAGGAGTTCAAGTCCAATCCTTGGTAGGAGGGGCTAAACTGTGGGCTGGTTTCCTTCAGTCTTCGCAGCTGTTTTAAGGTGGAATGAAAGACGAAGCGAGGGAAAGCAATGTTCTCGAAGAAGCGGGTATCTTAAATGTAAATGTTAACTTCTCAGAACCGGAGTCTGAAGTCCCAAAACATGCTTAAATAGTATGTAAGTGAGCTGATCCGAAACCACGTGGATGCTACTGTGTGTGTCTGTGTGTATGTGTCTGGAAGCACGTCTTACCCTTAAGTAGTTACAGCTTCCTCTCCACCGCCCCCCCCCCCCCAACAAGTAACAAAATTGAAAAGATGAATAACCTAGAGCATTTTTGCATTCTTTAAAAGGGCAAAGTTTATAACAAACCCAAAATATAAAATGGATACATTTTGAAGAACAATAGAAGACCACTTTAATTATTGCACTATGTGTTAACTAACTTGGATTTAAATTTTTAAAAATGCAATGGAAAAATATCAGTATGATATAATCGTTGGGTTAGATCACTGGGTTAGATAATTATAGGTTTATTAATTAACACATTTAAAAATTTTCTAATTTGGTAAATTGACTACAATTGTAGTATCCCATTACCTCTTTATAATATATATAATAACTTTATATATATGATATATAATAAAAGTCAACCTAGTTTTAAACTGAAATAAAACAATACTAAATATATTTTAAAAGTATATAATCTACTCAAATAGTTCCTCCCCAAACTCAAAACACCTGAGTTGGTAACTGAGTGTAAATTTAGGATTAAGAGCATACCAAAGGCTGTAATACACCTGTTGAGAGAGGGAAAAATCAAATCACGTTAAATTACAAGTTGGCAACACAAATTGAAAAACCCGGTATCACAGTAATAAGGGAGGTGTACTGTTTAGATTTATCCAAATTCCGCAAGAATGGATCAGTGTCTTTAAAGATTGACATATTCATTTAGTATATCATGTTTTCAGGACCTTCTAGTTTTGCTTTTAATCAAATGCTGAGCACATTCTCCTAGCTCTCTTGTAACATTTTCAAAGAATGTAATTTCTGCAAACTCTGTCATTATGGCTTCTCGATCATCTGCTTTCTGCAGCCCAAGAATCAACTCCTTTTTGTTTTTTTGTTTTTTTTCCCCCATAAATGCAACCTGGCATACTATAAATCTCTCCTTCCTAAAAAAAGGCCTGTAGTGTCTCAGGGGATCAAGATATTTTTCTTTTCAAAGAAGACCCTGAATTTCTTGAAAGGTGGTGTGTGTGCAACAGAGGAGCAGAGAACACGTTGCTATTTCTCACCCCTCCCCCCGGGTATAATTGGTGAAAGAGTATGTTTCACAGGGCAAGTTCATCCTACGACTCTGACAGAAAAAGACTCCCTTTTCATGAGCTTCATACTGTTCTAGTCAGTTTGATAATCAAAAGTTGTAGCTCTCAATATTCGGAGAGAGAGGATTTCTAATATGTTACATGTTAAAAATAGGAAAATGTTTTGATTAAAGGCTTTTAAAGAAAAATTCAGTATATGCTATGGCTAGAGTGAAAACATATGGGGAGATGTTTGCCTCTTTGCAAACTTACTAAATGAGACTGACTTATTTCCATACTTGCAGTGAACAAAAGCTTCTGCAAGTATGTCTCCCCCTCTCTATAACTGATATAGACCACCTCCCATTGCTTCACTCTGTGTCCTCTGTGCCCACATCCATTTTGGCTCCTTACCTATGATCTCACTGTTTACACAGACCCGTAAATGGATGGTACAAATTCAGATTTACTACCTTCACTTTGTCCTATTTTCTCCAAAATTATGTTACTGGCTCCAAGGACCTCCACCTCCACTAGGTGAGAGAGACACTGCATGCATAGACTGCCTCAGGCTGTAGGACCAATTAGATCTGGAGACCCCTCTTCCCTGGGCCTGTGATCAATGAAGATCATTTAGAGGACTACAGGTGCAACCCATATGAAACTGAAGGTGTGGTAGCAGCCCCTTTAAATCCAGTCCCTCCTTTTGCATTATTACTAGTCAATGAGTTTCATACCATTTGTTACTCATCAACATCTTAAAATTTTAGACTGGGGATAATAAGCTCTAATAATAAGCCCTAATAATAACTAGCACTGGATAAGTAAGCAAATGGAAAGTCCTAGAAGTGGCTGAAGTAATTAATAAGGAAGTACCTACTTGTCAAAACTCATGGCTCAAAAAATAGAAAAGAAGAACTTGATGTTTTTATAATTGGCTTTTCTTTATATGAAGTTGCTTTCTATTTTTTTACAACTTCTGCTTCACGTATCCTATATTCTTAACTACGCAAAAATGATTTGTCTCCTATGAGCTTGGGCTTGAGGAATGAGATACTATTTGTAGTAAAATCCATACATTCAGTGAAAATGATTAGCTAGTACGCTAATTGATACTCAGAGTGCTAAGAGTTGGATAGGAAAGTTTAATCCAGACTGCAGATAGAGAAGATTCTAAATGTTCACCGATTTGCTCAGAATAATATGTCCTTCTTGTCCACTATGGTTGAGTACTCTGGTGCATTCTGCAACTGTATTTATAGTAAAATAATAACCTGGTATTCTTACTACTTATCTGTCTGTGAACATCATTCATGTGAGTCATTCCTGTCTTTAAGTACTAACAAAATCAAGTTAGTAAAACTCCTGAATCAAAGAAAATCGAAGACATTCTCACCTGTGAATTTTTTTTTTGGCATCCAGCTAATTGACCCTCATCTTTGTCCCAGCACAGAAATGAATTCTCCTTGCGCACCTTTCCCTTAAATTCCACTGAAATAATCATCCTGCAAAGCTTAACTCAATTGCCACTTTGGAAAATTTCTCTACCAGCTCCCCTTTCCGGCATAAAAAAATCTTTCCACTTGAGAAAGAACATTCATTCGAGCCCTAGTCAATTTGTTTTATACTTGGCCATGAAAGCAAAAATATTTTATGGTCTATGATGACAGGAAACAAGCTTTCTTCATTCTAATCAACCCTTTCCCCCACTCCCCAAGTCCGCATGATATTAGGGGCTCAAAGGATATGTGTTGAATCTGTTATCTATGATTTTGGGCTCAAAAATATCTGGAACCTGACACCCAGATAACATTCTACTTGCTGCTGCATTTTCATCATTACTAAAGAAGAGAAAGTTTAGTTTTTCTAGTCCCCCCCCCCCCCCCACCAATGGTAGTAAAATTCCTGGTAATATGAAGCTAATCAGAAATTAGGAGTGGAACAGACTCTAATTAAAATGTATTTATAATAAATTTAATAATTAGGTGGCATGATGAAAGCACAGATCTAGAAAGTATTTGTGAACTATAAGAACTATATTTGAATAGCTAAATATCTACTAGAATCACCTGTACTTTTCATATACATTGACCACAGCCATACATTTACATCAATATTTTGACCTGAAAAGTGGAAGCAATAATTTTCTCGTAATTATTATTTTTATTAAAAAAATTTTTTTTTAACGTTTATTTATTTTTGAGACAGAGAGAGACAGAGCATGAATGGGGGAGGGTCAGAGAGAGAGGGAGACACAGAATCCGAAACAGGCTCCAGGCCCTGAGCTGTCAGCACAGAGCCCGACGCGGGGCTCGAACTCACGGACCGCAAGATCATGACCTGAGCCGAAGTCGGACGCTTAACCGACTGAGCCACCCAGGCGCCCCTCTTAATTATTATTTTTAATTGAACATGTTAGGAATACTACTTCTTTAAAATGTTTTCCTTCTTAATTTTTTTTTAATATAGTAAGAGGACTATAACAAATAAAGCACTAGTAATATCACTGTTACTCTTTAAATAGAGCCTATAAGGAGCTAGGTAGTTTGTATTATTACTACATTTGTAGCATCCTTCACTATAATCATGAAATTAGGCATTATTATCTTTATTTGGAATCCTAATATTACATAAACCCAGAAAATTGGCAGTGAAGTTAGAATTTCAATCCAAGTCTGGCAAACTTGACAATTTTTCCAGTATATCATACTATCTCATAGCAAGTGTTGTTGAACCATCTGTTCAGCTTTGTGCCAAGCCAACCAAATCCCTGACGGTGGTGGTGGTGGTAGAGCCACTGGTAGGAAATGAAACCTGTAAGTAGCCAGGCTAGAACATTCCATCACTCTCTTCTTCATCAGCAAATGGTCACTCTCTTGCCTCTCCTTCCCACTCCCAACTCCTTCATTCATCTTTGGGTTTCTATATTCAAAATTTTTATATCTACAGTTTCCTTATCATTTTGCTGTGAAATATTAATTTATACTCTTACATTACTATTACTTTCATATATTATCATTGGGGTTCACCCCTGAATCTCTTTTCCCCTCTTAACATCACCATAGACTTCATTCCCAGAAAAAACTTCCCTACAAGTCAGATCATTTTATTGCCAGACTCCTACCGTGCAGTTTTCTCCACGCTTCTATGGACTTCTACTACTATACCTTAAAAATATTTCTTTTTTTCTTACAGATAAAGAAGTGAAAATTAAATCAGGATCCCTTTGGATTTTATCACAAATTGTAAATTTATATTGTACAATTAGAATGGGTCATACATTCAACAATTAATGTGACTTAATACACAGTAGAAAATTGGGACTACAGATACACCACGTTCAGGAACTTTTGACAAAGCCAAGTTGTCCAACGTTTAACCTACTCAAGGAAATAATTTAGCAAGTTGTTTTCTGCTCTCTAAGATCCCCCTTAATTTGGTAAAGAAAATGCTTGGCTAGTTTTAGCAATTCTGTCAGAATGGGCACCAGCCCAATTACATGGATCAGAGACCAACTTGCCAGCACTTAACAGAATTGTAAAAATGCTTGTGCTCTTGGAATTTAAATATGCTGATGACCATGAGAGGATCTGAGCCCATGTCCTTTGCTTTGAAGGTAATCCTGAATAGGAAGAATTACTACTAAGTGAAAGTCTAGGCTTCTTCAAGTAACTGAGCTCTGAGAGATGTCAGTAGTGTTTTCATAAGAGGGCTAAGATAGTAACAGCATTCCTGTACTTATGTCTATAAAACCAGTGACTAAGCATCTTCAAAAGCACTTTTGCTATTTGTCCAAATATGTTGTCATGCCCAAGAATTTCTCTTTGGAAAATCTTCCATATATAGATAGATAGATAGATAGATAGATATGGATATAGATATAGATATCATTGATATGTCATTGTTCTCGGATGAAAACACAATGAAAAAAAAGCAAGTAACTCTTAATCTTCACCCAACTAACAAAGATAGTCACATACTAGAATTTAATTTCATAACATTTAATCTAACCTTTAATCTCAGTTTGTCCCAAATCTGTTTTTTACGTAGAGTGAAATTTGAGATAATTCACAACAACTGTAACAAAATTCCAAAAACTGCTATGAAAAAGCCAAACACTCATCATAATCAAATCCATTCCAAATTAACAAAATGATCCTACTGTTTTACTTATATATAGATAGGACCATTGAGGAGAACATTGCTAACACAAAATAATTAAATATTTCTCAATTAATATCCTACTGAGATACTTTTACTTTCCTGAAAATAGCAGCAGACTGGTTCAAAAACTGAATTAAAAACAAAAGACTAATATCCTAACCAGTTGTATGCCCGTTCTTGCTTATAATTTGATACAGGTAAAGAAAGCATTATAATATCAAATAATATTTTGATTTATCACTAAAATAGGAAGAGAGAAAAGAGTGTGACTATTTTGCTACAAATAATAGTTCTAGAAAAACAATTTCCCTTTCATTTGGTTCTGTAGATATTTCCATTTTACCTAACACTCATTCTCATTTTGTAATAAATGCATGGTTTGTTACATATGGTCATTTGTTTTGGAATGTTCTGCTAACCCTTATATAGCATTCTCTTTGCATATAACATATATTTAATAAATAGCATCCATTCACCAATAATAGGATTCATTCATTTGATCACTCATATACAATAATTTTTAAATATCTATGCTGGAAGATCCTTTTTAAAATCTATAATTTACTTGGGAAGGCAAAACTTAAGTTACACTGTTAAACTCATTGGCCAAGTCACTTCATCTCTTGAAAATAAGAAGCTTATCTGTTTTGTGATAAGATTGGCTCCTAAAAAGTCCTGAAAACATAGTCCAACTTTACCCAGAACTTAATGTAGCCATTCCCCTGCAGTCTTGCCTATGTATCATGTGCCTAGCATATTATTAGGGGCTAGAGAGAGAGAAAACTGCATTAACAAAGTTCATATTTTCATGGATCTTATATCCTAGTAGATGGGGAGGCAAGGAACAAAATAAACAAGGTGGTGACAAAAAAAAAAAAAAAAAAAATCAACATGTCCAGGAAAGTTCTCTCTGAAGATACATGTCCATTGAGACTTGAAAGATGAAAATAGCCATGAAACTGAGTGTGAGAAGAATGTATTGGTGGCATGAAATATGAAAGATGTGTATGACTGAAAACCATTCTAAGTGTCCTGAGCAGGAAGTGCTAGAGGGAGGAAATAGAGACAAGGGAGCACTAAGTTAAATCTGAAAATCCCCAAACTGGGCCATGAAACCAGGATTGGGATTTTATGGGTTGTTATAAATTTAAGTAGAAAATTCCAGTAGACTGGAATTCATGGTTGGCAGGGAGTACAAAGGCAATTGTAGGAGATGAGAGTTTGTGGGGAGAGCAATAGGAGGGAGGTAAATTTAGAAATGTATGTTGGGGGTCAGGCTTTAAAATTTCTTATAAAAAATAAAATAAATAAAAATAAAAATTCTTTAATAATATAGAAATTTAGACATTTTCCTGCAGTGAGTAAGAAACTTCCCAGTTATCAAAGTTGGTAGTGGTTAGTTGCACCATTTTGTTTTAATTTTGGTAGCCAATGACTTGTCAGAGATGGATTTTGATGTTTTGGATCTCAGCAGGGGAATGACACTGTTAAACTAGTAATCTGGAAGACAGCAGGATAGACTGAGGGGTAGAGACAGTGATGTGGGGAGGGAGAAACCAAAGTCATTACTGTGTCAAGACTTCCTGAAGAAGAGGAAGCCTATCAAGATGGAAAGGATGGAAATGGAGGGTTGAAAAAATTCAACAAAAGTCAACTGTATGAATAAATCAGACCATACTACATGGTAGGGGAAGATAATCTGTATAAGATTGTTCAAATTTAGAGGCTTAATGTTTTATACATAGTATATTTAATAATGTCTTATTAAGATTTATGATTTAATCTTCAAGTTGCTGTTTGTCTCATGAACTTACATCTGAAAACAAGTCAGTTTATTCTTAGTTGGAATCAGTATTTCCCCCTGAAAGTTGTGAAAAACAACTCAGGAAACACAGAGATTTGGGATTATAAAACATGTCCTCTGTTTTTAAGTCCTCAGAGCAGCAGACATGAGTGCTTAGGGAAGAAAGTCTTCCCAGTACATGGGAATCATACACTAGATTTGCAAGTGACCTCTGGGATGAACTGGGGTCCTGACAGCATTGCCCCAGGCCACGTTGTTATCATTCCACTGGAAGGACAGGATGCAATGGACTCTGGGAGGGTGAGTGCTTTACCCAAGATTGAACATCAAAGTCAGACTTTAAATCAAACCTTTGACCTCCAATTACGTATGTCTTTTTATAGCCATTTCCCATTGGCTATTCACAGATAAATTGAGCCCAAGAAGTCAAAGAAAAAGCTCCCAAGTAAATAGGAAATGAGAAAGTTTGGAGTTTTAATATACACATGCTTTGTTTTATTTCCTGCTAAATTATTGTTAAAAAAAATTCATACTAAATAGGTTAGAAGCTCATTGTTGAACATTTTGAAAGTGCATGTACCATCCTTTTGTATTGAGTTCTCCTGGCTATGGGTATATTTTCCTTCTCCATTCCCAACCATGACTTCATGTTCCATCGACAAAGAATTTTTTAAGTTTTATGAATACTAAAGCAGCCAGTACAAAGCATGGAGATTACTAACCTCAAATCCTTACTTCCTTTCATTTCCCCTGTCAGTTATGTTTGCAAAGCCCAAATTGTTATAGAGAATTATGAGAGGAAGCAAACATGGAGACAAGGTAGAAAAGATCCAGGTGATTTGTTTATTTACAAAGTACTGGTAACTCCCATCCCTCAGATCAAGAGCAGGTAGCAAGACTGTCGGGGAATGGCTATCTGGCCATATGGTAGAAGATAATTTTCATAAGATTGATGATTCATACAATCTAGTAATTCCACTACTGGGTATCTACCCAAATAATATGAAAACACTAACTGAAAAAAAAAAAAAAAAAAAGAAAACACTAACTGAAAAAGATAGGGGTGCCTGGGTGGCTTAGTCGGTGAAACATCCAACACTTGGTTTTGCCTCAGGTCATGATCTCATGGTTGGTGAGTTCAGGCCCTGCATCAGGCTCTGCACTGGCAACGTGGAGCCTGCTTGAGATCCCCTCTCTCCCTCTCTGTCTGCCCCTCCCCTGCTCATGCTCTCTCTCAAAATAAATAAATTTTGAAACAAACAAGCAAAACAGATATATGCACACCTATGTTTATTGCAGTGTTATTTATAATAGATAAGATATGGAAGCAACCCAAGTGTCCATCAATAGATGAATGGTTAAGGAAGATGTGATAAATCTTTACAATGGAATATTACTCAGTCACAAAAAGAAAGATATCTTGCCACTTGTGACAACATGGATGGACCTAGAAGGTATTATGATATGAAATAGCATGTGAAAGCATTATGAAATAAGTCAGACAGAAAAAGACAAATGCCATATGATTTCACTTATATGTGGCATCTAAAAAACAAAGTAAATAAATAAACAACAACAACAACCAGAAACAGATCCATAAATACAGAGAACAAATTGGTGGTTGCTAGAGGGGAGAGGGAAGGAGAGATGAACAAAATGAGTGAAAAGGAATAGGAGGTACAGGCTTTCATTTATGGAATGAATAAGTCATGGGATAAAAGGTATAGCATTGGGAATATAGTCAATGGTATTAAAATAGTGTTGTATGGTGACAGATGGGAGCTACACATAGGGTGAGGATAGTATAACATACAGAATTTCATATCACTATTTTGTACACCTGAAACTAATGTAACATTGTGTGACAACCATACTTCAATTTTTTTAAAAGTTGCTAAATGCTTAAAAAAAAAAAGATTGATGATTCAGAGACTCCATTTAAAATTAGGGACTTTTTGGGGGCACCTTGGTGGCTCAGTCGATTGAGCGTCCGACTTCAGCTCAGGTCAAGATCTCATGGTTCACGAGTTCGAGCCCCACATTGGGATCTGTGCGGACAGCTCAGAGCCTGGAGCCTTCTTCAGAATCTGTGTCTCCCTCTCTCTCTGTCCCTCACCTACTCTCCTCTGTCTCTCTGTCTCAAAAATAAATAAACATTAAAAAAATAAATAAATAAAATTAGGGACTTTTGTGCCCTATTCATAGTAAGTAATACATATGATTACATAGTAATACATAAGTAATACATGGCGATACATATTAACTATTTAATAATTTATTAAGATTAATCTTAAAAGTACCATTTACTTCAAGAATTAATACATGAAAAAGAAACAAGCTTATTCTTAGTAGGGAACAGTTTTGCTACATGAAAATTTGAAAAACAATCTGAAGAGGAAAGAAGAGATGAGATTACAAAATGCAGGGTGCCCGAGATAACATTGGGCTGTATCTGCAGGCGTTCCCAGAACTCAAGATTGGGGTAGAGACAGAACAGCTCTCAAATTTCAAGGCATAATGTGGCTTGGGTATGGGATGATCATTGGTAATCAGAATATATCAAAATCAGAGGATTCTATTTAAATGTCTGGAACTTTACAAGATCCACAGGGTGCTTGTGCAATCTTGACAATTTTAAGTGGAAAGAAATTTCGATAATGCTTGAAATTAAATTTTCTAGCCAGATAAGGGCCAGGAACAACTCGATTTTTATTTAGGAAAATAAAAGAAATGTGACATCTTACATCCTGTGTTACAGAAGTCATAGCCACTGTTCCTAGTTCCACAGAAGAAAGAGAATAAAAATCACACATGCCCCCACCTAGAGATAACATTGGCTAATAATTTGTTGTATATCACTCTGTTTTTTGTTCTATGCATTTACATATCATTTTAATACCATTGTAATATACTTGTTTTTAATCTTTATTTTTACCTATGGAGGCACGTTAAAAATATTTTTGCATGCTAATAAGATATATTTTAATGGTTGTACAATATCACAATGTATGGACACACTATAATTTATTATTAAAGGATGACTTATTTCAATATATGCTGTTTCCACTTGTTCTTTTTTATAAGCAAAACTTTGATAAACATTTTTGTAACTAATTTTGGCTCAGATTCACAATTAAAAAAATTTTTTTAACGTTTATTTATTTTTAAGAGACAGAGAGAGACAGAGCATGAGTGAGTGGCGGGTGGATGCTAGAGAGAGAGGGAGACAGAATCTGAAGGAGGCTCCAGGCTCAAAGTCACGAACGAGGAAATCATGACCTGAGCTGAAGTCAGATGCCCCACTGACTGAGCCACCCAGGCGGCCCTCAAATTTATAATTAATTGAAGAGGTAAGTTTTGATATGAGAAGTAATGGGAAAGTTAACATTTGTATGTTTCCTTGTGGGAAATAGTCTGGATCAAGCAGATGGATGGAAAATATTCTCATCCAAAGGGATGTAGTAGGTAGACAGAAGTTTGGATACAGCAAACACTTATTGAGGTCCAGAAAACAGTTATAGTATTTCATTTAATTTTTAACCGCACCGTGGAAGGGTATTATCCACACTTTATAAATGGGAAACTAAGGCTTATGATTAAATTGCCTAAGGTAAATTACTAAGTATTTGAGCAGAGATCCAAAGTCAAGTCTTCCTGATTTGAAAGACCATGGTTTTTTTGTTGTTGTTGTTTTCTTCAGGTTCTTTTTATTTTTTTTTTATCTATATAACTTAAAACAAGTTTAGCGAAACTCACCATTTTGCACAGGCAGAACTTCCTAATAATTATAACATTTATTCTGCTCTAAAACATGTAAGGACGACTTGACTTTCATACTTCGTGAAAGTATCACCACAATAACTTTAGTTAACATCCATAATCTCATAGAGATATGAGACGAACAAAATTAAAATGTTTTTTTCCCTATTATGAGAACTTTTAGGATTTACTCTTTTAGCAACTTTCACCTATACCATACAGCAGTGTTAACTAAAGTCATCATGTTGTACATGACATCCCCAGTGTTTATTTACCTTATAGCTGGAATTTTGTACCTTTTGACCCCTTTCGTCCAGTTCCCCCACCCTCCATCCCCTGGCTCTGGTAACCACAAATCTGGTCTCTTTTTCTATGAATTTGGGTCTTTTGGTGATTTTTTAATTCCACATGTAAGTGAGAACATATAGTGTTTGTCTTTTTCTGACTTATTTCACTTAGCATAATGCCCTCAAGATCCATCCATGTTGTGATAAATGGCAGAATTTTTCCTTTTTTATAACTGAACAATATCCCATTCTATATATATAGTTAGATAGACAATTTAGGTTGTTCTATGTCTTGACTCTTGCGAACAATGCTGCTACAAACAAGGAAATGTAGATATCTTTCAACAAAGTATTTCCACTTCCTTCAGATAAATACTCCAAATTAGAATTTACTAGGTCATTTATTGGGTCAGTTAGAATATACTACCATATGATATGGTGATTCTATTTTTAATTTTTTCCCAGGAACTTCCATACTGTTTACCATAGTGGCTGAACAAATTTATAATCCCACTAGCAAGGCACAAGGGCTCTCTTTTCTCCACATTCTTGCCAGCACCTGTTATTGCTTGTCTTTTTGATGATAAGACATTCCAACAGATGTTAGGTGGTATCTCACTGAGGTTTTGACTTGCATTTCTCTGAAGATTAGTGATGCTTAGCACCTTTTCATCTACCTATTGGCCATTTGCATGTCTTCTTTGTATATTCAGGATCTTAGTTCATTTTTATTTGAATTTTTTTTTTTTTTTTTGCTTTTGAGTTACACGAATTCTTGATATATTTTGGATAGTAACCCTTGTCAGATATGTGATTTGCAAATAACTTTATTATTCCATAAGTTGTCTTTTCATTTTGTTGATCATTTCTTTTGCTGAGCAGCTTTTAATTTGATGTATTCCCATTTGTTTATTTTGGAAAAACTCTTCTTGGTATGGTAGGTGTCCCATATTGAGGTTCTGGAATGAATGTTTAAGACTCTGTGACATACTTCAATTAGACGGTTGATGACAGCAAGGTTTCTTAGCCATTTCTGGGGGTGTGCTACGGTGAAATGATTGAAAGTAAGGTAAGCAGAAGAAGAGTTTTATCAAATGGAGAAAATCATGATAGAAAACAGCCCCATCCCAAGCAGTTAAGACAAGAAAGAAAACAGGTGGTTGGGCGGAGCAATGCTTACAAAAGCCAAGAAGCAGTCACAAACATTTCCAAGACTAGCAGACCAAAAAATGCAGTTTGTGTGTACAAAACCCGGGAAAGATTCCTAATAATATACTTGTTGTAAACATATTTGTTCATCCAGATCATGATCACTTTCAGGCCCTCATTTTGAAATAAGAAGAGGGAAGGAAAAGGAGGGGCATATAAAGAAAATAAACTGCTCCAATTCCTGAATCTTATGAATTTAGAGAGGACACTGACCCTGAAAATCACCTAAGAAAACTCTTACCAGTTTCTAAATGAGGAACTGAGACATGAACTGCACACTGATTTGCATTCACCCACTCCGTGATCTTTTAGTGGACCACTAGTATATCTAAAAAAATGTAATGAATTGTAAGCAGCATTTAGTACACCCCTCAAATTTGATGCCATCTCAAACTCCCCAGTGCTCTTAAGATCCGTGGACTCAAAACCCTAGTTATACTTGAATGAATGTTCTCCTTGTCATCTCACACCCAATGAGACTTTTTAAGTTCTGTCCTTTTTTTTCCTCCTCAATGTCTCCTAAATTATTTTTACTTTCTTTTTTAGTTCTGGGGACATACAGAACTGCAGTTCTTCACAATTCCACAGCTGGTGGACTATGATCACCCCCTAACAGGTCTCTCTGTGATTCAGCCTGTGCAGCAGTAGCCAGAGTAGTGAGAATAATGATCTCCAAGATCATATCCACCGTAGCATATGACATTCTAGGCTCTCACTCAGAAACTTTAATGGTTCTCCATCACCTAATAAGTCAAAAAAAGTTCACAGCAATCAGGAACTGTCTGCTCCCTGGCAGGAAATCCTCCTTCTTATACACATATCTGTGAGTTCAACTCCATCCGTGCTGTGATCCTGGGCAAACTGGACAGAACCCAGCATCGTTTCCCAGCCTTGCTAATCACTAGATGTATGGCTTTGTTTCTGCTCTTTATTGATTCTGAGCTGCAATTTACTTGTCTCTAAAGGATAGATGATTTCACTGCTTACCACACTGACTTGCTATGAGAATTAACAGACGTGATTGAAGTAAAGAACTTGGCACGTATCAGACATACACATACACTTTACTCTTATTTTATATAGTTGCTCTGCCTAATTTCACAAAGGATTTGAATAAGCTATCATCTACTTAGTCTTTCATTAATTTATTCAATCAAAAAAAATAGAACACTTCCCTGTGTCAGATGCTATATCGGTAACTTGGGATATAAAGAAAAATAAGACATAAATCCCTCACCTTGAAAAACCACACATAGCAGCAAAAATAAAAATACAAACATAAAGCAATGTGACTATATGGGAATAGTAATATACTATGCATTCAGGGAGGGATCCCTGAGTAAGGACTCCTAAACTCCTCCATGATTTGGGAGTTGGATTAAGGAGTATGGGACACCTGATTTCAACCAACAGGCAAAGATGAGTAAAAGGTATAAAGGCAAAGAGGAAACAGGAGCCTGCCACAGGTAGGTGGTAGACCACCAGAAAAATTATTACAGTTACTATAAAGTCCTATACCAGAAAACACTGCCTCAGATCCAAGATAACTTCTGGTTCCTTACTTACAGCAAACTGTATTCAATTCTAACATTGCTCAGCTTATCCGTGACTGAATCTCACACATGTGCCCACACCCAGCCCCTGGACTCCTCCTCTTTGAACTAACTCTCAACTTCCATAAACCTCAGAATTGTGGTTTGAGTTCCTGAGATCCTTCCTCCCAGGATCCTCATTCTCCCTTAGCCAACTTGCATACTTAAGTCATTTGTTTCTTGCCTACTCCTTCTTGACCACGTTGGCCTCCCAGGGTTTTTGACTTAGTCTGTCTGCTGGGAATTGCTCTGTCAGACTATGTTCATCCCGGTCATATATCCCTGGGTATATGCTTGTGACTCCTTCTTGACTTCAGGTCTTTGTTTAAATGTCACATTTTCAAAGAGCCCTCCCCTACTCATGTCCCTTCCCCACTCCCAAATTGAAAAGAACAATCAGTCTCTCTTCCATGTGATTCCCTTTAATTTCTGCATTGCAATTACCATCTAGCAATTTTTTCACTTGTTTATTCATTTAGTCAGAAACAAACTCCTTTCACTGGGATTTAAGTTTCGTAAGGTTTCAGACCTCATCCAAGTGCTAAGAACATTTCTTGGGACATAGTAAATTGTCAATAAACATTAGATTAATTAAGAAGTGAATGAATGAATGAATGAATGAATGAATATCTCTGCTCTGCCAGCTGACTATAAATTCCTGCTCTCCAGACTGTCAGAGCTACTAGATTGATTGCTTTGCTTTCAGCAGATTCTTAGTTCCAGAGTCTGAAGTGGAGCTGAGCACTGAACACAGGGGCCAAGTAGGCCCAGGTATAAAAGGTGGAAAAGAGCAGTGAAAAGACAGGCAGGACATTATCCCTTAAATGCACCCCCTAGGTTCATCACACTCATTTGATGCCTCTGTTTATGAGGCTATTTGCTCTCTTTCTCGCCCTTCATACATACACATGTATGGTGCTCCTCTTCTTACCAGCTATTCCTAACCTTGAACATTCTCATGGGCTCAGGATCTAATTTTAGTTACAGTATGGGGTAACTCAAGTCAGCATGTCATTACTAGAAGTTTAATAGCGTTTCTTATCATTCTGAAAGCACTGAAAATTTATTAATTTTATTCTGGTTTCCTTATTTTTTAATTTATTTCAATAGAGAGAGCGAAAGAGAAAGAGAGAGAGAGAGAATGAGCAGGGGAAGAGCTGAGAGAGAGGGAGAGAGAAGGAAAGAGAGGATCCCAAGCAGGCTCCACACCCTCAGCACAGACTCTGATGAGGGGCTTGAACCCATGAACTGTGAGATCATGACCTGAGCTGAAACCAAGAGTCAGACGCTTAACTGAGCCACACAAGTGCCCCTACACTAGTTTTCTTATAATACCATAATCTATCATATAAGCTATCAACCCTTCAGTTGATTGAACATTAGAAATTTAACTATATAAATGACTTAAGCTTTAATCTCTTTAATAAGTTATTTTGTGTAAGAGGTAAGCCACCTTCCCAGAATTTTGCCAAACATTTTCTATTATAGTTTTATTTTTCACATTGCTTACATACTTAAGTCCCCTCTCTTTGGTTCACTCGCTCCCTACAGAATTTTAACCTCATTCTCCCCTGAGGAGCTATAAATTATTTATCTTGGAATCTTTTAAGAGTTCTTGTGGTTCAAAATTTTTCAGTAGTAAGACTATTTTCATTATTATGAGATAATCTCTCAATGAAAGCAGCATTAATCTTCACAATGCTAACCTTCCACTCCATATTTCTTTTTATTAGCAAAACAAAAATTTATTTGTGGGTTACCACAACCCTTCCAACTTCTCTTTTTGTAACATTCAGATCTTTATTATATACTGTATCATTATGTACCACGGGGGAATTAAAAAGGAAAGAATGACTCAACACTTCTCTTCCAAAAGCTTATACCCTAATTGAGGGTTTGAAACTACATATGCACAAGGGGGAAAAAAGCAATAATAATGATGATAATGGTAATAATAATAATAATAATAGTAATGGTAATAATAAACCTTATGGAGCTTTGCCATTTTCAACAGACATTCTCTTATTTGATCCTATGATAATCCTGTAAGGTGGATATTATCATCTCCATATTACACACAAGAAAACCAAGTACCAAGTGTTGATATGACTCCTCCAAATTTTCTTAACCATAACCAGAGTTTGAAATTGGCCTTCTAACTTCACAGACTATTGCTTCCCACACTGTCTCTCAACAGTGAAAAAATAGTACATTATTCTCTGCCTCAAGTCACCCAGATTACGTAGCGTTAGGATTTGAGGCACAAAGGAAGCAGTCTAATTGTATTATCAATATTTTTATTTCTAAATTCTTTAAGAAAGGGAATAATATTTCAAGTAAAAGTTTGGACTTGAACTTTGGAAAATGGGACCTGTAATTGAAAGAGGAAGGAGACATTCCTATCTGTAGGGTTACAAAAGTAAAGCTCTAGTTTCAATAACAGGCATGTCTTATGCAAGACATTGGGAAGACTCCCTCACCTGATGAGCTGTAGCAGAAGATGTTCTGAATACAAAGTCAAGGGACAAATAATAGTACTGAATGACCCTGAATGCTGGGCTGAAGAACTATTTGATAGGCAATTATGAGTCTCTGGAGGGTTTTATGCTCAAAGGTGACAAGATCAAATCACTGCTTTAGTCAGATATTTAATGTGCCTAGAAGCAGAGAGATCAGCCAAGACATTCCTCTAAAACTCCAGGCTTTGGTGATGACCATCTGGACTAGAGGAGGCCCATGGTTATGGAGAAGAAAGGAAAAATGTGAAACAACTTTGAAAAGAGGAGTCAGTACATGTTGGTGGCTGATTAAAAAGAAAAAAGAAAAAAGAGTCAAAGTCCTCATTGAGCTTTCAAGCGTGGGTGAAGGCACTAATTAGAACACAGAAAGACTATAGTGAAGTCACTCTAGTTTGTAAAGTGAAGAAGGAAATCTAAGAAATCATCCTTATGAAACTAGCAGGAATGGGGATGCTCTCAAGCACATAAAAAAAAGTTCAAACTTACTGAAATCCACTATTCCTCCCTTGATATTTCCAAGTCAACAGATAAGAGTGTCACCTTGGACATTTTGTAAGATTATGACTACCCTTTGTATTGACAAGAAGAGTAAACAGCAGCTTGACAACTTTCTAGTTGAAATCAATTCATAAACCTCTCAAGCCATAAATAACTTCTCAAAAAACATTTCATTCAGCAAATATCATATACCTTTAGTCACAACAAAGTGTCCCTTTCTCTTTACCTTGAAGCAGTATCTAGAATCAAGCATCTGATTGCAATATTATTGTTGCATTCCAGTTTGTTTTATTCACAGAATTATAGTCTTTATCCTATCTTCTAGAGTCCTAGACTGAAGAGGTTATATGGTGTGAGGGAGCTACACAATAGACATTTATTCTATAACAGTGCTTCTTAAACTTTTTGGTCTCAGGAACCCTTTAAAGGAACATTCTTGAAAATGATTGAGGACCCAAGAAAGTTTTCCATTATATAGCTTATAGCTATTGATATCTACTGCATTTGAAATCAAAACAGAAATGTTTCAATTATCTATATATTCATTTAAAAATAATAACAAATCCATTATAAATTAATGTAAATACATATTTTAACGAAAAATGGCATTTTCCAACCAAAAAATTTTAGGGAGAAGCGTGGCATTATTGGACACTTTTGCAAATTTAATGTCTGGCTGAAGTGAAGAAAGCTGTACTTTCATGCTGCTTCTATCATAAGTCTACTGAAATATATCGTTTTGGTTCAAGTCTATGAAGAAAATCCAGCCACACACAGATATGCTACTGTAAAAAGAGCGATTTTAATAGTTGTAAAAATTACCTTTGATACCACACATGGTAGTGATAACAAGTGGCAATTTCTTCAAGGTGAGTTGAAATGTGAAATCTGAAGCCAAATATCAGTAAGCTTACTCTTTCATCTTCAAACATATCCATTGGTCTGTCTACCCAGATCTTTTATCCATGCATGATTTTGTAGCATAATATGTCTGCCATTTGGAAAATATTGGGTCACTGAGATTATGCAGCTCTTTAAAATGCCGACACATTTCATCATAGAAAATGAAACATCACATTTGTTACTGTTACTACCAGTCTCATCAGAGAAGTCTTTAAGTATTTGAAAGCTCTCAAGCTCATAGTGGTGGATATAAGTTTTCCAAAATTCTAATTTTCATTTGAAACTTCAAATGCTATTATTGGCAACAAACAGTTATCTTCCCTGAAGTGACAGGCTAACTCCATTCATTTTTGAGAAAATGAATGTCAAATATTAAAGTCGAAATGACCATAATTTGTCTGCAATTTGGTCTTTCAATTTAAAACTGTATTTCATGGAAAATGTGGGTAGTTTTACTCACAACTCAAATAACTGCACATGTGATTTTTTCCCAACACCATCATACTTCAGGGTACAGGAGTGTTTTATATATTCTTCTCTCTGTATCGCATAAAATATTACAATGATATATAAAATGGAAAAATAAAAATAAATAACACAAAAATAAAATGATATACACTCAAGAGTTGAGATTTAGTCAAGTTACTAAGTTTTACTACTTCATAAAGAGTATTCTTAAGTGACATTGACTTTTTTTTTAACTGAGATTGTGTGGTGGGATTAAATGACAACAGCACTGGTGCCAGTACCAATGGTGAAGAGTACAATGACTTCTAGCAACGGTTAAGTAAACAATATAAAGATGATGCCTTAGTACTATTACGTCTTGTGGACCTCCTGACAAGATTTTGGGGACCCATGGGTATCCATGTATCACTTTCCAGCTACTGTTGCTCTGGAGCTTTCTGGTAATAGCTAATGTTTATAGGCTCTTCCTACGTGCCAGATCCTATTCTAAACAGTGAGTTATTTAAACTCTGAATTTAACATCTTTTTTACTTTAATGAGAATTGTAAACGTGCCAAAGTGGAGGAAGATAAACTCTAATGTTGTGATACTTTCTGACAGAACATATTGAGTAAATGCTCTAAGTAGCTTGAGATCTAAAGTATAGTTTACCCTTTAACAGTGGAGGGGTTGGGGTTCTGACCCCCCACATAATCAAAAATTTGTGTGTAACTATTTTTTTTAATGTGATGTATCACATTGTATGATTAGCAAATACTGAACCACCCTTGCATCCCTGGAATAAATCCCACTTGATCATGGTGAATGATTTTTTTTAAATGTATTGTTGGATATGGTTTGCTAATATTTTGTTGAGGATTTTTGCATACACGTTCAATATCAGAGATATTGACCTGTAGTTTTCTTTTTTGTAGCTTCTATCTGGTTTCGGTATCAGAATAATTCTGGTCTCGTAGAATGAATTTGGAAGCTTTCTTCCCTCTTCTATTTTCTTGAATAGTTTGAAAAGAGTAACCATGAACTCTTCTTGATTTTTTTATTATTAAGTTTTTTTATCTTAATTCCAGCATAGCTAATATGAGAGTCATATTAGTTTTAGGTGTACACTATAGGGATTCAACAATTCCATACATCATTTCTCAGCGCTCATCCTGATAAGTGTACTCTTCATCCCCTTCACCTATTTTACCCATCTACCCACCCACCTCCCCTCTGATATGCTTATTTTAAATGAGTACCCTCATTTAAAGTTTTTTTTTTAACAAGAACATTTTTACTTAAAGCATACTTTGGAATACATGGTTCTAAAAGATATATATGAAATATTCCATCCAAGAAAAATAGAATACAAATTTTCTTCAAGTACACACAGAAGAATCCCCTGGTTAAATCACTTAAAAAGAGTCATAACAAATATTACAAATTTAAAATGACTGAAATCATACCAAATATATTTTCTAACCACAATGGTACAAAACTAAAGGTCAACAATAAAACAAAGCTGGAAAATCTACTATGTAAATATTAAATATTTAATATGTCAATATTAAACAACATATTACTGCACAGTGGACCAAATTAGAAATCAAATGGCAAATCAAAATATGTCTCAAAACAAAAGAAAAACACAATATTCCAAAATCTATGGGATATAGCAAAAGCAGGTGTTAGAGTGAAATTCATGCTGTAAGTGTTTTTACGAAGAAAATATTTCAAATGATTTGCTAATACTTTGCAATGAGGAACTAGAAAAAGAAAAAACAACTGAAATTTAGTAGAGGAAGGAAATAACAAAGAAAAATAAGAGACAAGAGACCAGAAAAAAACAAAAACATTTGAAAGCAGTGGCCAGCTTAAAAAAAATAAAATTGGTAATGCTTTAACTACATTAACTAGAAAAAAAGAAGACTCAAAAACCAAAATTAGAGATGGAAGAGGGGCACTTGGGTGGCTCAGTCGGTTAAGTAGCCGACTTCAGCCCAGGTCATGATCTCACAGTTCCAGAGGTCAAGCTCTGCATCCGGCTTTGTGCTGACAGCTCAGAGCCTGGAGCCTGCTTCAGATTCTGTGTCTCCCTCTCTCTCTACCCCTCCCCTGCTTGCACTTTGTTTCTCTCTCTCTCTCTCTCTCAAAAATAAATAAACATTAAAAAAATTTTTTTAAGAAATGGAAGAGAAAAAAATACAACAGATAACCACAGAAATGCACAGTTACATTAAACAATTATATATGAAAAAATCTGATAACTTAGAAAATACCCAGATAATTCCTAAAAAACACACAAGCTACCAAGACTAAGTCATGAATCTTGAATCCAAGAAATAGGAAATCTTCTTGGACAAGAATGAAAGATGAATTAGGAACCAAAAATCTCCCAGCACAGAACAGCCCAAGACCACATGGTTTCATTGGTGAACTCTACCAAACATTAAAAAATAATAATAATAACACAATCTTTATCAAAATCTTACAAATAATGGAATAGAGGGAACACAGTCAAAATCATTCTATGAGGCCAGTACTACCGTGATACTGAAGCAGGATAAAAACAATATAAGACCAAAAATGTCTAGTTTATCTGATGTTAAGTAGTGTTACTATAACTTTCTTTTGACATCCATTTGCATGATAAATGTTTCTCTACCCCTCCACTTTCAATCTGCAGGTGTCTCTAGGTCTAACATGAGTCTCTTGTAGGCAGCATATAGATGAGTCTTATTTTGTATTTTTTATTTTTTTACCCATCCTGACATGCTATATCTTTTGATTGGGGTTTTTAGTCCATTCACAATCAAAGTAATTATTAATAGCTATGTACCTGTTGCCATTTTATTACTTGTTTTGTCTTTGTTTCTGGAGATTTTCTCTGATCCTTTTTTGTCTTTGTCATTTTTGTCTCTCCTTTGCACCCAAAGAGTCCCTTTAAATGTTTGATAGAATTTACACAGGAAGCCAACTGGTCTTGTACTTTCATTTGTTGGGAATCTTTAAATTACAGATTCAATTTCATTGCTGGTAGTCAGTCTGTTCAAATTTTCTATTTCTTCCTGATTCACTTTTGGGAGGTTATATGTTCTAAAAATTTACCCATTCTTCTAGGTTGTCCAATATGTTGGCATAAAATTTTTCATAATATTCTCTTACAATTTTTTTTTAATTTTTTTTTAACATTTATTCATTTTTGAGACAGAGAGAGACAGAGCATGAACAGGGGAGGAGCAGAGAGAGAGGGAGACACAGAATCTGAAACAGGCTCCAGGCTCTGAGCTGTCAGCACAGAGCCCGACGTGGGGCTCAAACTCACGGACCGTGAGATCATGACCTGAGCCGAAGTCGGAAGCTTAACCAACCGAGCCACCCAGGCGCCCCTATTTTTTTCTTTTTTTCTTTTTTTAAATTTTTTTTATTTTTTTTAATTTTTTATTTATTTATTTATTTTTACAATTGTTTGTGTTTCTGTGGTGTTGGTTGGTTGTTATTTCCCCTCTCTCAGTTGTGATTTTGTTTATTTGGTTTCTCTCTCTCTCTTTTCATGAGCATGGCTAGAGTTTTATCAATTTTGTTGATATTTTCAAAGAACAAGCATCTAGTTTGTTCTATTGGTGTTTTTTTATTTGTTTGTTTGTTGTGTTTTCAGTTTTCATATCATTTATTTCTGCTCTGATCTTTATTTCCTTCCTTCTGCTGGTACTGTTTGTTCTTTTTCTATCTACTTTAGGTTTAAGTTTGGTTGTTTATTTGAGATTTTTCTTGCCTCTTGAGGGTAGCCCTCTATTGCTATAATCTTTCCCTTTAGAACAGTTTTGCTGCATCCCAAAGATTTCAGACTGTTGTGTTTTTACGTTCATTTGTCTCCATGTATTTTTTAATTTCCCATTTGATTTCTTTGTTGACCCATTAATTGTTTAGTGGTATGGTATTTAACCTCCATGTGTTTGCGTTCTTTCTGGATTTTTTTCTTATAGGTGATTTCTAGTTTCATACTATTGTGGTCAGAAAAGTTGCATGATATGATTGCAATATTTTTACATTTGTTGTGGCGCCTGGGTGGCTCAGTCAGTTAAGCGTCCGACTTCAGCTCGGGTCACGATCTCGCGGTCCGTGAGTTTGAGCCCCGTGTCGGGCTCTGGGCTGATGGCTCGGAGCCTGGAACCTGCTTCCAATTCTGTGTCTCCCTCTCTCTCTGCCCCTCCCCTGTTCATGCTCTGTCTCTCTGTCTCAAAAATAAATAAACATTAAAAAAAATTAAAAAAAAATATTTTTACATTCGTTGACAGTTGTTTTTTGGTCTAACATGGGACTTATTCTGGAGAATGTTACATGTGCACTTGAAAATAATGTGTATTCTGCTGTTTTTACATAGAATGTTCTGAATATATGTGTTAGATCCAGGTGGGCTAATGTGTCATTCAAAGCCACTGTTTTCTTGTTGGTTTTCTGTCTGGATATCTATTCATTGATGTAAGCAGGGTACTAAAGTCCCCTACTATTATTGTATTACTATCAATTGCTTCCTTTATGTTTGTTAATAGCTGTTTTATGTATTTGGGTGCTTTCATGATGGGTGCATAAATATTTACAATTGTTCTCTTTTGATTATGTAATGTCTTTCTTTGTCTCTCCTTACAGTGTTTTTTTAAGACTCCATTTTGTCCAATATAAGTATTGCTACCCTGGCTTTCTTTCCTATTTGCGTGATGTTTTTCCATCCCTTCACTTTCAATCTGCATGTGTCTTTAAGTTTGAAGTGGGTCTCTTGTAGGCAGTATATAGATGGGTCTTGCCTTTTTTTTCCATTCAGTCACCCTATGTCTTTTGATTGAAGCATTTAGTCCATTTGCATTCAAAGTAGTTACTGAAAGGTAGGTGCTTATTGCCGTTTTGTTACTTGTCTCACAGTTGTTTTTGTAGTTCTCCGTTCCTTTCTATTCTTGCTCTCTTCCCTTGTGGTTTGAGGGTTTTCTTTAGTGGTATACTTGAATTCCTTCCAGTTTTTATGTATATGATGTCATACATTACATCCTTTTATTTTGTGAAATCCTGACTAATTTTTATACAAATAATTGATTGTACTTCTTTTGTGCTTTAACCTCTGTGCTAATTTTATAAGTGTTTGATGTATTACTTTTACTATATTTGTATGTACCTATGAAATTTTTCCTTTCTTAATTTTCTTACTCATGATTATGGCCTTTCCTTTCCATCCAAAGAATTTCCTTTAACATTTCTCATAAGACTGGTTTATTGGTGATGAATATCTTTAACTTTTGTTTGCCTGAGAAACTCTTTATCTCTCCTGTTCTTAATTATAACCTTACTGGGTATTCTTGGTTGCAAGTTTTTTCCTGCACTTTGAATATATCATGCCCCTCCCTGTTGCCTGTAAAGTCTCTGCTGAAAAATCAGCTGACATCGTTATTTCCCTTGTATGTAATTGTTTTCTTTTCTCTTGCTGCTTTTTAAATTCTCTCTTTATCACTACTTCTTGTCATTTTAATTATTTTTTTTTATTAAAATTTTTTTTTTCAACGTTTTTTATTTATTTTTGGGACAGAGAGAGACAGAGCATGAACGGGGGAGGGGCAGAGAGAGAGGGAGACACAGAATCGGAAACAGGCTCCAGGCTCGGAGCCATCAACCCAGAGCCTGACGCGGGGCTCGAACTCACGGACCGAGAGATCGTGACCTGTCTGAAGTCGGACGCTTAACCGACTGCGCCACCCAGGCGCCCCTTTGTCATTTTAATTATTATGTGTCTTAGTGTGGACTTCTTTGGGTTGATTTTTTGGGGGGTTCTCTGTGCCTCCTGGAGCTGGATGTCTGTATCTTTCCCCAGATTAGGGAAGTTTTCAGCTATTATTTCTTCAAATAAATTTTCTGCCCCTTTCTCTCTCTCTCTCAAATCTCTATAATGGGGATGTTAATATGTTGGATGATGTCATTGAGTTCCCTTAACCTATTCTCATGTTTTATTATTCTTTTTTTCTTTTGGCTATTCAGCTTGGTTGCTTCCCATTACTCTGCTTTCCAGCTTGCTGACCCATTCTCCTGATTCCTCTAGTCTATTCTTTATTCCCTCTAATGTATTTTTTTTTAATTTTTTTTTAATGTTTTATTTATTTTTGAGACAGAGAGAGACACAGCATGAACGGGGGAGGGGCAGAGAGAGAGGGAGACACAGAATCGGAAGCAGGCTCCAGGCTCTGAGCCATCAGCCCAGAGCCTGACGCGGGGCTCGAACTCACGGACCACGAGATCGTGACCTGAGCTGAAGTCAGACGCTTAACCGACTGAGCCACCCAGGCGCCCCCCCTCTAATGTATTTTTAATATCATTGAGTTCTTCATCTGTGATTGGTTCTTTTTTATATTTTCTATCTCTTCATTGAAGGTCTGAGATCCTCCACTCTTTTCCCAAGTACAGTAAGTATCTTTATGACCATTACTTTGAATTCTCTATCAGGTTTATTGCTTATTTCCATTTCATTTAGCTCTTTTGCTGTGATTGTGTCCTGTTCTTTCGTTTGGGATATATTCCTCTGGCTCCTCATTTCGTCTAACTCCCTGTGTCTCTTTCTCTGTATTAGGAAAATCAGCTATGTCTCTTGATCTTGAAAGTAGTGGCCTTATGAAGAAATCCTGTGGTCAATGCCCCCTGTTTACCAGAACTTAAAGCTTCAGTGATGTCTCCTATGTGTATTGCGTGCACCTTACTGCTGTGGCTGAGCCACATATTCCTTCAGTCCAGTCAGATGCAATGGCCCTGTTTGCCTGTTGTGGGCAGTGTTTGGTCCCTGTACTGTTAAGAGGTCTGTCAGGGATCACATTGTGCTTGTAGTTGGGTGAGACCAGATGCCTGCCTTCAGCCTGTTTGTTGGAACTATAGTTGTACCACACTGCAAGGTGCTCTCCCTGAATTGTCTGCTAAGAGGTTTTCATGGGCAGGTCTGGTAGTCGGACCAGATGTCTGTCTGCAGTTTGTCTTTTGGGGTTGCAGTGACCCCAAACTACAGGGCTCTCTTTCTCTGCAGCCCACTGTGAGGGTTTTGATGGTGGGTGGGGCCAACATCAAATTAGATGTCTGCCCCAGCCCACCACTGGGGCTGCAGTCTAACTGGTGTGTATGGATATCTGTCCCTCTCCCCAAGGCAAGAGTCACTTTGGAGTGGTTCTGTCCATTGTTGTGGCAGAATGAGACACACGAGGTATTGCTTCGGAGGGACTCCTTCCAATTGGGGTGGGTTGGATGCGGCAAGTCTGTAGCCATATATAACTTTTGAGTCCCCCCCAAAACTTAACTATGAGTAGCCTACTGTTGACAGGAAGTCTTACTGATAACATAAACAATTAACACCCATTTTGTAAGTGATAGGTATTACATACTGTATTCTTACAATAAAGTAAGCTAGAGAAAATAATATTATTAAGAAAATAATTAGGAAGAGAAAACACATTTACAGTAGTCCACTGTATTTATTGAAAAAATCCAGGGGCACCTGGGTGGCTCAAGTCAGTTAAACATCCAAGTGCTAATTTTGGCTCAGGTCATGATCTCACAGTTTGTGAGATTGAGCCCCACTGTGTGCTCTATGCTGACAGCACAGAGCCTGTTTGGGATTCTTTCTCTCCCTCTCTCCCTGCTCTTGCTCCACTGGTTCACTTTCTTTCTCTCAAAATAAATAAACACTAAAAAAAAAAAAAAAAGAAAAAGAGAAGGTGGACCTGCACAATTCAAACCTGTGTTGTACAAAGGTCAACTGAATGTATTTTAAATACTATGCAGTGGTGAACCATGAAAAAGTCAACATTTTTATGGGACTGTAAACAGAATAAGATTTCTCTGGTTCTTAGCATTCATTCTTCCAATTGGAAAGGAATTAAACAAAGGTTTTAGAGGAAATTATGCCTACTTGGTGATACAGTAATTTTAGGAGGTTCTTGTTTCTATCTTCAAGAAGCTTATAGAAGCTTAGAATCAAATTCAATTCCAGCTTTGCTATTTTCTTTAAGTGTTGCTGCATAATGTAAATCATTAACTTTTGGGGGATTTAGAGAAAGAGGAAGAATTTTAAAGGCACAAAATGACCTCAGATCTGTGTCCATTAAGAGAAAACCTAGAGCTGGCTCAAATTCTAAGCCAAGAGTTATTCAGAAGGGCTGTTGGGTTACATGTTCCCCCTGCGGAAGTGGCTGGTAAGTGGGCCTTTGGTACTGAGTGATGCATTGGAATATAGAAAGACTTTTGGGGTGCCTGGGTGGTTCAGTCTGTTAAGCATCTAACACTTGGTTTCAGCTCAGGTCATGATCTCACGGTTTGTGAGATCAAGCTCTACATCAGGCTCAGTGCTGACAGTGCTGAGCCTGCTTGGGATTCTGTCTACCCTGTCTCTCTGTCCCTCCCCTAATCGTGGTGTGCTCTCTCTCTCTCTCTCAAAATAAATAAACTTCAAAAAGAAAAGACTTTTAGACACTATGGAGACATCTATGTACATCAACCACACTAATCTAGATGGTCTAACCAGTAAACAAAAAAACAATGAATGAAACACTAGTCTCTCTAGACTTAGCACTATATCATCTTATCTGTCTTGTTTACTAAACCTAGTTTCTGTATCTGTAAAATTGGTCTAATAAAACTGGCCTAATAATTTAGGATTATCCAGACCTAGCAATATGGTATAATTCTAAGATAGCATGTTCATGGCTAGAACTAGTTAATTTACAGGATAGTTTTGGTGTCATAAAATCTAAGGGTAAAGGATAAGAATGTACAAGGGTCTCAAACCAACTTCTAAGATTCCCCCAAATTACCAATCTTCACTGTAATTTGGGATGAAGGAATACGTGTCATTAGTCATCATAATGACTGATGGAAAAAGGCATGGAAATTTGGCCTGTCAGTAAATGTTGAAAGGTAATGACATAGCATTCTCTCATAGGTCAGCAGGGGGTGTCAGGCCACCAGACTTCTTACTTTCATCGTAAGCTCCTGAAGTTTCAGAGGAAACCTTTCAATGAACAAAGCATTCAAATGAAATTCATCCATGACAGCTATGACTCTTACTTGATTTAATGTTTTAAAGGATATTAAAAGATACAGATCAACAGCTAGATGAAGAGACACATAAGTTGAGGTCTAGAACAAAGGAGCCTTTATCTTCGTGGAGTTTGGGGCCTGGCATGGTGGCATGTGGAAACGTTCTGGAACCCCAATATGGAAACTTCCCTCCCCAACCTCATCTTTTGGGATTCTTACTGGAGGTTTCATTATGGTAGGCATGACTAATTAACTCATTGGCCACTGATTCAACCTCCAGCCTCCCTCATCTCCCCAGAAATCAGAGGGTAGGACTGGAAGTTCCAACCCTCTATTTCTGGTTGTTTCCCCTGGCAACCAGGCTCCAACTTTAGGTGCTTTGCAAAAGTCACCTTCATTAATATAAACACAGTTGTGGTGGAAAGGACTTGTTATGAATAACAAGACACTCACTTTACCTTTATGGCTCTGAAGCAACTGAGGACAGGAGACCAAATATTATGACAAAAGGTGCTTCTACTGCTCTTATTGCTCAGGAAATTCTGAGCCTTTTGGGAGTTGTGAGCTGTGATGCAGCCCAAGTGTATATATTTCTTATAAAGCACAACATTGTAATAAATACAGTAAAAATTCTTAGCTTATATATTACAAACATGTCCCTATTTATGACGGTCAGAAAGATCAACTCATTTAAACATACAATTGAATCTGGTTTCTCATGCTTTTGAAAAGAAACAAATAAGCAAAAAAATCATCTCAGGAAAAACTATAGCATTCCTCATGTAAAAAGGAGCATTGCAGAATGTAATGATATAGGAACTTTAAGAAAAGTGGCTATATTACTAACAAATAGGCAAGGTTTTCCTCTATGAAATTCAAATCATGTACCAGGAAATATAGTTCTTGGGGCACCTGGGTAGCTCAGTTGGTTGAGTATCTGACAAGAGTTAAATTTTCGGCTCAGGTCATGATCTCACCATTTGTGAGATCAAGCCCCAGGTCAGGCTCTGTGCTGAGCCTGCTTGGAAATCTTTCTCTCCCTCTCTCACTGCTCTTCCCCACTTGTGTTCTTTCTCTCTCAAAATAAATAATAAACATTAAAAAAGAAGAAATACAGTTTATATCATACAGTTGCACCTAGGTATGGCATGTGGAAAGCTGGTAAAAGTTCACACAATCAGGGCAAGTATACCAAGATAATCTGGGTGCACTGAGACAACAGAGGTTGTGGTGAGGCAGGAGTGAGAAACTAAGGCTGTAGGAAATTTTTCAAATTTAATTGCAAAAGAAATAAAAATAAGAACAAATGTAAAATGCTTAGCAGGAGGCAAATTAAGAGGAAACAGCTTGCAGTCTGGTTTTTTAAAACCTAATGAAATTACAGTAGTCCCCATTTATTCATGAGGGCTATATTCCAAGACCCCCAGTGGATGCCTGAAACTGTGGATAGAACTGAACCCTCTAAATTCTGGGGTTTTTTTCTTATACCTACATGCCTATGATAAAGTTTAATTTATAAATTAGGCACAGTAAGAAATGAACAATAATAAATCATAATAAAATAGCACAAGTATAATAATATACTGCAATCAAAATTATGTGAATATGGTCTTTCTCTCTCAAAATCTCTCATGGTACTGTTCTCACCCTTCTTGTGATGATGTGAGAAGATAAAATGCCTCCGTGAAGAGATGAAGTGAGGGGAATGATCCAGGCTTTGTGATGTAGCCGTAGGCTACTACTGAACTTTGGATTTTGCTTCTGAAGGAGAATCACCTGCTTCCAGACCCCACAGACCCAGGTAATTAAACCCTGAAAAGCGAAACCACTGATAATGGAGGACTACTGCTGCGGAGGAAAAAAACAAAACAAACAAACAAACAAAAAACCATTGGAGGGAAAATAGGAGAGGGAAAGCCTGCATCCTTCTCATTTTCTTTGTATATCAATGGAAACTAGGAAGGTGGGCTTATGCATTCTATATTGTCATATTATCAATTGATTTTAACAACTCATGTGTTTAAGAGGTTGTGGAGGGGTGCCTGGGTGGCTCAGTTGGGTCAGCGTCTGACTCTTGGTTTCAGCTCAGGTCATGATCTTGTGGTTTATGAGTTCGAGCCCCACGTCAGGCTCTGCGCTGCCATTGCAGAGCCTGCTTAGGATTCTCTCTCTCTCCCTCTCTCTCTGCCCCTCCCTGTTCATAATCTCTCTCTCTCAAAACAAACAAATAAATAAAACTTTGAAAAAAACTGTGGAAAGTAAACTAATTACATAACATCTTTTGCATTAATGGACAAACATAGCTCTGACCCATTCGTGACCTATCATGACCGTGGAAGTAGTTTTCATCAGCTTGGTTATTTTACTCCTTAAGTGTGTCAGGCAATCTGGATCTAGGTGACAGATTAGGACAATTCATAAACTTTTGAATAAAGGTTAATGTTTCTAAAGGGAAGGAATCTAAATGTGGAAAAAAGTGTTTTGTTTGTTTGTTTGTTTAACCTAATTTTGCATCCAATAATTCACCTATATGCACACTGCCAATATAAGTAATGTATATTTCCTACCTGTTTAACATAGATAACAAGACCTAAAAGACAGTGAAGTAAAAATATGAGGTGCTTGGCAACATTTCAATAACGAGTTGATTCATTATATGTTGTCAAAGAAGGCTCCAAGAGCTAACCGTTCATGCTTGCATTGATGGAACAGAGTTATTCCAAAGCATTTACATTGCACTAAAAATCTCCCCTGTTATGTGTGTTCAGTGTGGATACTGGTTAAAAACAATTGGGGGTTGAGTGGAGTAGTATGAGTGAATAACCTTGTATGTCCTTCAGAAAATGCGTAATAACCGTGTCCTGCCTTGAAATATCATAGTTCATTAGGTTTCTGAATACCCTATTCAATCATTTCGAAGCTTGTCCATGGTTAAAGAGTAACAACACTATTATTTCCCTTTCCACAAGGGAACTGCCAAAATGCAATATCCTGTTATGGAGATCCAAGCCTCTCACACACATACTGAACATTAAAGCCTCTCTCGCTCAGAATAATTGCGTTGCATCCAGCTTCATTGTTCTGAGTGGGGTCTCTGGTGTGCTTTCATGAATACTTCAATTTATAGACTATTTTGGGAAAAAAATGTGACTTTTTTTTTCTGATACATTTTATAATGCACCAAGGTAACAGTGAGTTCTGATACTCAAGGTTCATTCTATGGTTTAAGCCATATTGTTGCAGAAGAACCAGACAAGAACTGATTTTTTTTCTATAGGAATAATAACAAGCAGCAAAACAAGCAAAATTATCAAATTTGAAGCTCAGATGTTTGTTTTAAGGATCCCCAACCTCTCCATTATTATCCCCTCTTCTCTAATAGCAACTACTCCTCCTGAGTCTCACTGGGACCATATTCTCTACTCCCATCACTCAAAAAGAAAAATAGCCCTGAAAATAAATATATAAATACAAGCACTCATTCACAACATTGTCTTAACTTCTACAAGTAACCAATTTAATACACGGATGACCCAGTCTTTGAAAGTGACTGTAAACAAGAAAAGACAGAATGCAAAAGACCAAGGATGAAAGAAGTCAAAGACTGCACAGGGGTTTCATCTGCACCAGCGCTTTTCTGTTTTCTATCCATCCCTCTTTCTTCTGCCCCAAGGACTTTTGACTCCGGAGATCCAAAATCTGCTCTCATTTCAAAACACTCCCATCCCTGGTCTAGTGTGTCCTTGAATAATCATACTTTCTGACTTATAGACTATTACAGTTTTCCACATGAAAAATAGGCACAGGACCAGGTGGTAGCAGTACAAAGAAATGGCCAATGCAGGGCACCTGCCTTTAACAGTCTGATCCCGCTTATCGGAAAATTGTTGTCCTTACCCAAGCAGTGCATGTAAGGTGCTCAGAATAGCAGTGTCTCCCATAGGGTGAAGAGAGGTAGTTCAGAGGGATAGAAATGTCACTTTCAAAACTTCTCTCAGTGAGGGCAGCTGGAGGCAATGGAAGCAGAGGCTAAACCCTAACAAAAGAGATATTCCCCAGAATTCTGGATTAGGAATCTCTAATCTCCATGTTTCTGAACTGGGAGATATATTCCTGAAGACCCTGAGAAAGTTCCATCTAAAACAGTGTGGAGGTTCCTCAAATAATTAAAAATAGACCTACCCTATGACCCAGCAGTAGCACTGCTAGGAATTTACCCAAGGGATACAGGAGTACTGATGCATAGGGGCACTTGTACCCCAATGTTTACAGCAGCACTCTCAACAACAGCCAAATTATGGAAAGAGCCTAAATGTCCATCAACTGATGAATGGATAAAGAAATTGTGGTTTATATACACAATGGAATACTACGTGGCAATGAGAAAGAATGAAATCTGGCCCTTTGTAGCAACGTGGATGGAACTGGAGAGTGTGATGCTAAGTGAAATAAGCCATACAGAGAAAGACAGATACCATATGTTTTCACTCTTATGTGGATCCTGAGAAACTTAACAGGAACCCATGGGGGAGGGAAGGGAAAAAAAAAGAGAGGTTAGAGTGGGAGAGAGCCAAAGCATAAGAGACTCTTAAAAAATGAGAACAAACTGAGGGTTGATGGGGGTTGGGAGCAAGGGGAGGGTGGGTGATGGGTACTGAAGAGGGCATCTCTTGGGATGAGCACTGGGTGTTGTATGGAAACCAATTTGACAATAAATTTCATATATTTAAAAAAAAAAGAAAGTTCCATCTAGCAGACTAATAGCAATGGTCTTGGCCATTTGCTATATGACAATTCTATTTTCATATGGAAGAAGAGGACTATTACAAATTGTCACTGATCGCTCTAATATTTCTATTAGAGAAAAGCAGATGCCTGCCCCCCAAAACCCCAAATGAGAAAAGAGTTATAACTGGTTATAACTGGTTGGAAAAGAAAGAACCTTTTCAACAAAGAAAGCAATCTCACAGGTAGAGAGGTAAGGAATCGGGGTGGGGGGTGATGTTTGATAATTATACTTAGTTTTATCTTGAATAAATTATAAAATAGACAATGGTGAAAAATATTTTTGTTTGATATCTTTTTCTTGGTGTTCTTAATATTATTTTATCTTTTAAAAATCAAATGAATTCCTTTGATTTCAACAAAGAGATAGGAGTCTCTCCTGAGCCTTCACCAAATATTGCATTAAAAAGCAAATTTAGAATACATCACAAGTTTTCTTTTGGTCTTCTAGGTCAGGTAAAGATTCAAAAGGAAATACATCATCAGTATCTTTTGGCATTTTGAAATCAATGAATTTATTTATGCACTTCTTGTGCTCTCCATGTTCTGCCTGTAATAACTTCCTCTCTGTTCAAATTTTTCATTCTATTAGTAGCACAGTAAAAGGAAGAAAACAAATTGATTGACAATGTGGATCCAACCTCATTGGTCACTGATCAGTGATATGTTTTTAATTAACTTTAACTTTGGAAATTACAAAATTTTTTTCTTTTGTTGCACCAGCCATGTTTCATAGTTTTTTCTCATTTATTTATATTCCTATATGTCTTAGGCCATTGTTCAACAGTGGGCGTATTCAAACTCCAGAAAGGCAACCAAGGAATAAGTTGCAATAAATAATTTTAATATTTTATAGTGCACTACTTTATCCCAAATTTTGCTTTGGTCATCTTAGATGCAAGTATCTGACATATATTTATTTATTGCATATATGTAATTAACATACATAGTCATGTCTTTATACACTATAATATTTAAATATTTATGATTTTTGTAGAGTTTAACAAGATCACTTTACATCTTATAAAAATGATATATTTAAAAATGCTAATTAAATAAAATTAATTTAATAATCTTCAAGGTCTGGAGTATTCAAGCAACTAATTCAAAAATCAAAATATCTTTCCAGGGTGGCTACTGGCAAAGTGGCTATCCTACTGGGTGGCTCAGTAGGTTGAGCATCCAACTCTTGGTTTCTTCTCAGGTCATGATCCCAGGGTCACAGGATGGAGCCCTGCATTAGGCTCCGTGCTGAACATGGAAGCTGCTTAAGATTTCCTCTCTCTCTCTCCCTCTGCCCCTCTCCCCAGCTTGCACTCACTCTCTCATTAAGCTTAAAAAAAAAAATCTTTCCAAATCTCTAAAAGCCCAAAGTCAATGCAACTGTAATCTTAGGAATTCATTCTTTGCTATCAATTTCTAATCCTACCCTGAAAGAGATTGTGTCTGCTTCGAGCCAGAGTTAAGGAGGAAAGGGGTTTGTAAGGTAGAGGAAGGTAGGATATGACCTCTTGTTGAAAGTTCACCACACTGAAGTTGTGCACCTAGATATCCCCCATCAGGGGTGGTTGGGGGAGCTCAGTCAGTCAAATGTCTGACTCTTGATCTCGGCTCAGGCCATGATCTCACAGTTCATGAGATTGAGCCCTGCGTGGGGCTCTGCACTGACAGCACAGGCCCTGCTTGGGATTCTCTCTGTCCCTCTCCCTCTGCCCATCCCCTGCTCGTGCTTTCTCTCTCTCTCTGAAGATAAGTAAATAAAGTTTAAAAAAAAGCTATCCCCCATCAAAATACCATCAGTCAAAAAAGTACAAGTTAAATGTCAGCAAGTAATAAAATCTTGTCTGGCAGGAAGAAGAAAAACATGAGAGATATTGTTTTAAAAAAATATTGTTTAACTGAACACAACAAGTGTGGTAAAGTTTTTCAGACTGATCAATTTGGAGTCAATGGTATGAATCAGGACTGACTGTGGATGTCTGTGATCCTAAAACCAACGTGAAGGAGAGTTGGAGGCTATGAATGAGGATTAGGGGAACACAACAAAGGCATCTCTTATGCACAAGACATTTCTACACTTTTCCTCCCGTCTAATTGTCCTCAAAGCAGTAACTTGGTAACGGTGGCAGCAACTGCAGTGAAACAGCTTCCGTCCTTTGTCATGCTTTGATACGTGACAAAGATTTGCAGGTATGTCTAGAGTGATGATGGACGTGGCTATGCTTTATCTACCGTGCAATATTACATAGTAGTACAATCACAATAGTCCTGTAATTTAAAATATACTCATCAATCACATACTAGTTATAAAATACCTTCATATATATGGATTATGTTACAGTATGATAAGCTCATTACATGATAATATCCTTGCTTGCATTATAACATGAAGATACACCAAATAAGAATACTTGTGATTTTTTTTTACAAAGGGAAAAGCTATAATACAAAAAAAATTTTTCTTTAACATCTTTAACATATGATGTTTTCTGAGTATCAAAAGGGGAAATGTGGACAGAAAACCTGAACAAGACTCTGTGAGTAGGCAAATTACTTGGCTTATATCATGATTGTAAATTAGTTCAGGAAAGGACGGTGGGAGGGAGAAAGGAGAAGGGAATGGAAAGGGAAGATAAGTAAGGCAAAGAAGAATAGAACAATCCAGAAACAATCAACAGCGTCTTTTTTTAAAAAGGTAATGACTTCATAATACTACAAATTACAGAGTTATTAACCTTATAATACTATGAGTAAATAAAAATGTATTATTTACTCAATGGCTAAGGTAAGCTGTGAGTGGAAAAGGAATTAAGCAACTCCTGAATTTTCCGGCTCAGAAATTACTAGTATCATTTGGCATTATTTTAATTATTTAAAAGTGATATGATCAATGACCCCAGATTAATATTTTTAATTTGCTCTTATTTCTTTTTTTATAAAAGTTTATTTATTTATTTTGAGAGAGAGAGGGAAGGAGGGTGGGAGGGGCAGAGAGAGAAGGAGAGAGAATCCTAAGCAGGCTCCCAGACGGGGCTTCATCTCACGACCATGAGACATGTCCTGAGCCGGAATCAGGAGTCAGATGCTCAAATAACTGAGCCACCCAGGCGCCCCTAATTTGCCCACTTTCTATTCTATTTCATCCATCTTCTAACAGTTGAACATGTTTGTCATGTCACAGATGCAGAGCTAAATCACAGAGCAAATGTGCAAAGTCTCATTAGCATAAAAGACATTTCTATCATTAGCAAATCAGTTATGGAAACAGAAACAAAGAGTAAGAACTCTGGTTCTCTGATTATGATTTCCCCTCATAAGAAACATTCTGTTCAAAATGTCCTGTATTTTTAAGATGGGAAACATGGTTTACTCTGAATTATCTACAAGGTCATATTGAGAAATGTTTGTACAGAGTGTATCTGCATTTGTTTTATCAATGGAATTATCAGTGACATTGGTCTTAAATTGGAGGTCCTGGAATATGGAATCTGAAGTAAAAAAATGATGAAACACTTGTGAGCAGAGTTCTGTATGAGAAAGCGAAAGTCTGGTTTGCCATAAAGCTTATATGAGCTACAAAGCTTGTCTCCACTCACCTGGAGCCTCTTTTTACTTTTCCTTGTTCCCGGTGCCTTGTCTGATCTGGCTTCCTCACCACCCCAATTAGTCCCTTTTTTAGCATGTAGTGGTCAAACACCCCTATTAGGAAATTTTCTGATTCACAGAGTTTCACTGAAGTGTATTTGAGGGATTAGGTTTTATTAATTACCATTTCTATTTGCATCTAGAAATGTAAGCTTTAATATAAAGAAATGAAATACGAATGGTGACATTTCAGCATCATTTGGGAAAAGGGTTTGGGAGCTGATAGAGGCAGGGGCAGAGTGGAAGGAGGATACTAAGTGAGCGGTGGCTCCTGATGCACAGAGATGGCTACTAACACACACGCACACAGCCCCTCTTCCCTATCCCACCTTCTTCCTGCTGATCTCACCTAACCGCATGGTGCTGCGGAAAGAGCCTTGGATTAAGAGTGGGGAGACCTGACATGTAGTTTTAACTCTGCCTCACTTTATTTGTATGATCCAGACCAGATTACTTCCTACTTCATTCTCAGAGCACCTGTGCATTCTTTTAACTTGTTTAAACAAAAACAAAAAGAAAAAAGCCTATAGAAAATGAGGTAGAGGATGCAGTAATAAGAGAAGGGTCCTTCCAAAATAGCAAATATCAGAGTTGAATAGAACACTGTGCTCATACCCATTACCTGAATTACAATGTTGGCTTCTGAGACTAACCTTGCAAAATTTCCTACTGCCCGACACTATCAAGAGTTCCATTTGTAAATCCAAATGTCATCATTGAAAATGAGTTATGATTTCCTGCTCAAACTCCCACAGAAGCTCTGGGCTGATAAGCAATCCCCTGAAAGGGACTATTCCTCTTCCCAAGGGATTTAGAGCCTAACAAAGATGAATAAGATAAGTAAATATTTACTGCTGTTTTAGAAACCAGAAAGCAAACAGCCTAGTGAGTGGGCAGACTTAGCATGAGCATGGTGATAGTAATGTGACTATGAAGGTTTTTGAAATATATGACTTATAGGATTTTGTTTGCTTCTTTTACTCTAAGAATCCTAATTTTTTACTCAGGGGTTTGTTATCTATTTATGATTATGCAATTTCTTTACTAAATAATGGCAACCTTTGCTACTCTATTAGAAGTTTATAAGGAAAAAAGTGTAGAAAAACACAAAAACATAGACACACATCTGACCTAAGCACACACTCGTAAATAACGAAAGCTCTGAAGTGCATCATAAAAAGGCCTTATGATCAGAAAAGGAAAGAATGAATAGGGTTGGAACGGAAGCTAAGAGAATTATTGGCTGCAGTGCTAGAAAGGACTGAGCAAAGAGAGGGATGCATCTGACCAGGCTTTGTTAAGGAGGTAGACATTAGTTTGGGATATTATTTTATTCCTAACATTTTTAAAAATTATTAAATTTTTTTTGATGTTTATTTATATTTTGAGAGAGAGAGAGAGAGAGAGAGAGAGAGAGAGACAGAGTGAAAGTTGGGGGAGGGCAGAGAGAGAGAGGGAGACACAGAATCTGAAGCAGGTTCCAGGCTCTGAGCTGTCAGCACAGAGCCCGATGTGGGGGTTGAACTCACAAACCGTGAGATCATGACCTGAGCCAAAGCTGAATGCTTCACTGACTGAGCCACCCAGGCACCCCATTCTTACATTTTTTAAATGTTTATTTCTTCTTGAGAGAGAGAGAGAGAGAGAGAGAGAGAGAGAAGTGGGGGAGGGACAGAGTGAGGGGGACAGAGGATCTGAAGCAGACTCTACGCTGACAGCAGAGAGCCTGATAGGGGACAAAAATCTGGAAGCTTCACAAATCTGCATGTCACCCTTGTGCAGCAGCCAGGCTAATCTTCGTATGGTTTCAGTTTTTAGTATATGTGCTGCCGAGGCGAGCGCCTTCCATTTTTATAGGAAAGTCCAGGAAACTTCTTATATGTAAATGATTATAGTTAATTTTATATTTCGTTTTGATAAGATACTTACTAATTGTAACAAACAGGTTTTTTTCTTTTTATGAGATGTAGGAGGCTAAAAGTCTTTCCCCTCATTAACTTCTCAGGTTATCTAAAATTCCAAGCTCCAGACATATGTGCCCATGTCTCTGTTTGATATCTCCACCGATGTCTTAAAGATGCTTCAGACTCAATATGACCCACATTAAAACCATAACCTTTGTCTCATACCTGGTCCTCTCCTGGTGTCAACTCTTTTCAGTGAATAGCATGTACACATCATTGTCACCCTTGACATCTTATCCGATTATAAGGAAAGAGGCCCATCACTAGGTCCATTGATAACACTTTTAAAATATCTTTAAATCTATACACATCTCTCTCTCTCTCTTTCTCCTCATTGTCACCACTCCTAATTCAAATACCAAGGTCTCTTACACTAATCTCTTGATCTAATTTTCCTGTACAACCCTTGCTCCCTGCCCCTAATTCTCACACACAGGAGACGATGTGAGCCAAGTAAAATATAAGTCTCATCACGTTCTCTTTCTTCTTAAGAGTCTTTAAAGCTTATACAGTGCTCTTAAGATAAAGAAGAGAATCTTTAACATGTCCTATGAAGCTCTGACTGATATAACCTCAGATCACCTCAGCCCCAGCCTCCTTGCCTGCTTTCTTCCTCACTCTTTATTCAAGCTTCCTGGCTTCTTTCCAATTCTTCTTTCCAATACCTTGATCCTCACCATAGGGCCTTTCCACTCACTGTTGCCTCTGCCCGGAACACCTCTTACACACCCTTTCACTTAATAACTTTTCCTTGTCTTCCAAATTATCCAAATACCTCTTCCTCAGGAAATCCTACTCTGACTTGACAAATTGGATCAGATCAGTACATCTTTCATGGCACTGATCACTATTTGTAATTTGTATACTTAGATGATCACTGTCTACCTCCCACACAATGAGCTTCATGAGGGACCATGTCTGTTTTCACTGGTCCTTTTCTTGAGCACTCAGCCCAGTGATTAGCAAGTACTGAGTTTTCAATGTATTGAGGAATGAATGAATGTATGAATGACTGGATGACTGGATGGATGGATGACTGAAAGATCACTATCTTCAGATGTCAAATAACTAAAGTCATTAAGCCAATTTGTTGTAGAGTTTTATCATTTTCCAGGAAAAGAGATCCCAAGAGAATGGCATTTGATGCAATGGTATAGAGAATAGGAAGGGAATAACACAGAGCGTATTTATAGTTACCTTTGCTATTCAGAATCTGTTCCCCTTTCCTAAGACAGCATCCTCTTTTTAGGGGACTGTATTTTTCCTTCATGGTGTGGTTTTGTGGGAGTGTATATTTTTCAATAAATAACAAAAAATCAAATAACCCAATTTAAAAATGGACAAAGGATTTGAATACGCATTTCTCCAGAGAAGATATACAAATGGACAATAAGTTCATGTAAAGATGCTCAAAATCAGTAGTTCTTAGAGAAATGCAAATCAAAATGACAGTGACATGCCACTTTGCACACAATAGGATGACTCTAATCAAAATGACAGACAATAACAAAGGTTGACAAGGATGTGGAGAAACCCATACTTCTCATACACTGCAGGTGGAAATGTAAAATGATGCAGTGCTTTGGAGAAGAGTTTGGCAGTGCCTCAAGTCTTTAACTGTAGTTAACATATTACTTAGCAATTTCACTTCCTAGGTATCCATCCAAGAGAATTAAAAACATATGTGAACATATGTTCACAAGAAGACTGATACACAGATACTCGTAGCAGTATTATTCATTACAACCAAAGCGGAAACAACCCAAATGACCATCAACTGATAAATGGATAAACAAATGTAGTCTATCAATGTAATGGAATATTATTTGGCAATAAACAGGAATGCAGTGCTGATACATACTACAAACATGGGTCAGTCCATAGTAAAAGTACTATGTTAAGGGAATGAAGCCAACCACAAAAGACCACGCATTGTTTGGTTCCATTTATATGAAATGTCTAGAATAGGCAAAACCACAGAGACCAAAATTAGAATAGTGGTTCTAACGGCTGGGGTGAGGAGAAAAATGGAGAGTGATTACTAATGGTTATGGGGTTTCTTAAGGGGTGTTCAAAATGTTCTAAAATAGATTCTAATAATGGTTGCACATCTCTGGGAATGTATTAAAAACTACCAATGTGTATACTTTAATTTAAAGGAGTGAATTTTATCGTTGTGAATTATATCTCAATTTACTGTTGAAAAATAAATATGATGTATCAATAAGTCTAAATCTTGTAATAGGTACAAAATGTAAGGGTGGCACAGACTGAGGACAGGAGTGGAACAAAGAAGACTACATTGGCGAGATGATGGTAAATCCGTGAATTACTTGTCTTTCACCCAACCTTACCTGTCAGCACACTGGGAGTCAGTTCCATCAGGCTTTGGCTGCCCAAATACATAAATTTTAAAGAATAACAGTTGCATGTAGTTTTGAATGGAAAATATGTTCCAGAATGGTCAAGCATATAAATCCAAGAGATTAAGCTTCAGGCAAATCCAATCTACACAGGCAGATCGCTAATAGAGGTCATGATTGCAGTTTGGCTACACCTGAGTTTATTCAATGACGCATTTTTCTTTTCTCTTCAGACTCATAAGCACAAGAGCTGCCAGGAGACAAGAACCCCCTCAAACATATTATTCTCGCAGGATGTTGAATGAGTAGATACTAGAACCTACTTCACTTATCTGGTTGCTCACTGTGTAACCAAAACAATTCAGGTCTCCAAATGTTTGCTCACATACCAAAAACCTAAACAATATTAAGCAGCACACTAAAGACAGGAAGTGCCTTTTGGAAATTGTTGTCAGAACTTTGTTACCACATTCAAACTTCCCCATTAAGAAAAAAAAATGTCTCTCTTAACAATGCATGTACTCAGAAATGATAAAAAGCAATTTACAAATTCTTTATTTTCTCTTATGGACTATATCTGTGTTAAATGGAAAAATGTTTGAGACTGTACATCCCAGAGTTCCTACATATCATTAGCCCAGGGCATAGTTTTTACTACTGGTTACTTATTAGTACTATTTCGTCAATCTCATACAATGAGTAAATAATAACTTGCAAACACAATAGGATACAAAGTAGAATTTTTACTGTAACCTAGGAAACTAAAAGCTTGTCAATCATTTCTCCTTGTATACCACTGAATCATAGAGAAAGGGACAGGAATGGATTGTGACAAAACCCTGCACCACAAATTATGCATAAGTTTTATGACCTTAAGATTTCTGGCAGAAAAAAATGTCATGTCAAAGACCACCATGACCAGAAAAGAATAGTAGTCTGCAGACCCGGAAGAAATGTATCTTAGCAGACTGTGTGGGCAATCCCTGGATAATATTAGGAAATCATAGTTTGTAATGTAATAGAAGCGTACTGAGTCAGATTCAAGGTTAACCTATAATGGTAGACTATTAGAATCAGAAAGCAACATGCACTGAGGAGGAGAACCCCACATTTCCACTGAATAAGGGAGACCATATCTCCACTGGAGGTCGGCCTCCAGCCCAGATATGGGTGTCAGTCATTTTCTGCTCTACACAGATCTGCTGAATGAGGAAAGAGGAAAACAAGATCCTGAAGGTTTGGGGTAGAGAGGAGCAGGAAGAGGCCCTTATGGCCGACCGCCTGCTTGGTAGAGTGTCCACAGAAAATTAAATATCTTGTATGGTGAATTTTAATTTCCCTTTAGTATTTGCTTTGTGCCATTTAAAAGAATTTTGTTGAGGTCTATTTCACTGCAGTGAAGTAGGCACACCTTAAGGGTCCAGTATCATCAGTTTTGACAAATGGATAAAGTCATGTAACCTATACCCTATTAAAATACAGAACATTTATGGCCCCAGAAGATTCCCTTATGCTTCTTTCTAGTTAGTCTCTTCCTGCTCAGAAATAGCTTTGTTCTGATTTCCATCATAAAATAGTTTTCTTTGTTTTATGACTTCATATAAATATTTATTTCTTTACGT
Organism: Panthera onca; assembly: GCF_046562875.1. Lineage (NCBI taxonomy): Eukaryota > Metazoa > Chordata > Mammalia > Carnivora > Felidae > Panthera > Panthera onca. The sequence continues at coordinate 24,473,819 of NC_138355.1, forward strand.
CAGGCTCCTTTCACTCTGTATGACACTGTTGTTTGCATCTATAATTTATTCCATTTCATAGCTGAATGTTGTTCCATCGTATATTTGTTTATTCTTTCTTCCATTAATGGAAACCTAGGCTGTTTCCAGGTTCAGTTTATGATAAATGAAGCTGCCTGTGAATGTTCTTATAAAAGTCATTTTTGATATATATATTTCTCTTGAATAAAAACCTAAAATGGACTTGTTGGGTCATAGGGTAGAAATACATTTAAATCTTTCAAATATTACGAGTTTTCCAAAATAGAGGTAGTATTTTACACACCGACCAACAATGTATGAAGTTCTTTTTGCTTTACACCTTTATCAACATTTCATGATGTTTTCATTTCACCCTTTCTAATGGCTATGTAATGATTTCGCATGGTGGTTTTAGTTTGCTTTTTTTCCTAATGGTTAAGAACATTGAGCACAGTCTCATGTGCCTATTGGCCATTCATATACCTCTTCTGTGAAGTATATGTTCAAGTCTTTCCTCTGTTTTTATATTGGGCTGGCTATCTCTTCATTAAAATGTAGGGATTCTTTATATATTCTGAATACCACTCTATTTCTCAAATTTATGTGTTGCAAGTGTTTTTCTCTGCCTACGGCTATGTATTCATTTTCTTAGTAATGTCTCCTGATGAGCAGTTTTAAATATTAGCACTCAATTTATCATTTTTTAAGTTGACTTTTATTTCTGTGTCATTTATAAGAAATAATTTGCCCAAATCAATCAGTGTGATACATCACATTAATAAAAGAAAGGATAAGGGGCACCTGGGTGGCTCAGTCGGTTGAGCAACTGACTTTGGCTCAGGTCATGATCTCATGGCTCATGAGTTCGAGCCCAGCGTTGGGCTCTGTGTTGACAGCTCAGAGCCTGGAGCCTGCTTTGGATTCTGTGTCTCCCTCTCTCTCTGCCCCTAACCCACTTGCATTCTGTCTCTGTGCCTCTCAAAAATAAATAAACGTTAAAAAATTTTTAAAAATAAATAAATAAAAGAAAGGATAAGAACCATATGATCCTGTCAATAGATGCAGAAAAAGCATTTGACAAACTACATCCTTTCTTAATAAAAAACCCTCAAGAAAGTCGGGATAGAAGGAACATACTTAAACATCATAAAAGCCATATATGAAAAGCTCACAGCTAATATCACCCTCAATGGGGAGAAACTGAGAGCTTTCCCCCTGAGATCAGGAACACGACAGGAATGTCCACTCTCACCACTGATGTTTAACATAGTGTTGGAGTCCTAGCATCAGCAATCAGACAACAGAATGAAATAAAAGGCATCAAAATTGGCAAAGAAGTCAAACTTTCACTTTTCACACATGACATGATACTTTACGTGGAAAACACGAAAGACGACCAAAAGACTCCAAGAACTGATACATGAATTCAGCAAAGTCGTAGGGTACAAAATCAATGTACAGAAATCAGTTGCATTTTTATATACCAATAATGAAACAACAGAAAGAGAAATAAAGACACTTATCCTATTTACAGTTGCACCAAGAACCATAAAATACCTAGGAATAAACCTAACCAAAGACGTAAAAGATCTGTATGCTGAAAACTATAGAAAGCTTATGAAGGAAATTGAAGAAGACAGAAAGAAATGGAAAAAAATTCCATGCTCATAGATTGGAAGAATGAATATCGTTAAAATGACAACACTACCTGAAGTAATCTACACATTCAAAGCAATCCCAATCAAAATTGCACTGACATTCTTTTCAAAGCTTCTCAAACAATCTTAAAAATTGTATGGAACCACAAAAACCCCAAATAGCCGAAGTAATATTGAAGAAGAAAACCAAAGCGGGAGGCATCACAATCCCAGACTTTAGCCTCTACTACAAAGCTGTAGTCATCAAGACAGTTTGGTATTGGCACAAAAACAGACACATAGACCAATGGAATAGAATAGAGAACCCAGAATTGGACTCACAAGTATATGGACAACTAATCTTTGACAAAGCAGGAATGTGCATCCAATGGAAAAAAAGACAGTCTCTTTAGCAAATGGTGCTGGGAGAACTGGCCAGCAACATACAGAAGAATGAAACTAGAGCACTTTCTTACACCATGCACAAAAATAAACTCAAAATCGATGAAAGACCTAAATGTGAGACAGGAAACCATCAAAACCCTAGAGGAGAAAGCAGGCAACAACCTCTCTGACCTTAGTCTCAGCAATTTCTTATTCCACATCTCCAAAGGCAAGGGAGTTAAAAGCAAAAATGAACTATTGGCACCTCATGAAGATAAAAAGCTTCTGCACTGCAAAGGAAACAATCAACAAAACAAAAAGGCAACTGACAGAATGGGAAAAGATATTTGCAAATGACATGTAGGATAAAGGGCTAGTATACAAAATCTATAAAGAACTCACCAAACTCAACACCCAAAAAATAAATAATCTAGTGAAGAAATGAGCAGAAGACATGAATAGACACTTTTCCAAAGAAGACATTTAGATGGCAAACAGACACATGAAAATATGCTCAACGTCACTCATCATCAGGGAAATACAAATCAAAGCCACACTGAGATATCACCTCATGCCAGTCAGAGTGGCCAAAATGAAGAAATCAGGAGACTATAGATGCTGGAGAGGAGGTGGAGAAACGGGAACCCTCTTGCACTGTTGGTGGGAATGCAAACTGGTGCAGCTGCTCTGGAAAACAGTGTGGAGGTTCCTCAAAAATTTAAAAATAGAACCACCCTATGACCCAGCAATAGCACTGCTAGGAATTTACTCAAGGGATACAGGAGTGCTGATGCATAGGGGCACATGTACCCCACTGTTTATAGCAGCACTTACAACAATAGCCAAATTATGGAAAGAGCCTAAATGTCCATCAACTGATGAATGGATAAAGAAGATGTGGTTTATACATACAATGGAATACTACTTGGTAATGAGAAAGAATGAAATCCTGCCATTTGCAGCAACGTGGATGGAACTGGAAGGTATTATGCTGAGTGAAATAAGTCAGTCAGAGAAGGACAGATATCATATGTTTTCACTCATATGTGGATCTTGAGAAACTTAACTGAAGTCCATGGGGCAAGGGAAGGAATAAAAAATAGTTACAGAGAGGGAGGGAGGCAAACCACAAGAGACTCTTAAATACAGAGAACAAACTGAGGGTGGATGGGGGTGGGGGAAAGGGGAAAATGGGTGATGGGCATTGAGGAGGGTACTTGTTGGGATGAGCACTGGGTGTTGTATGTAAGCCAGTTTGACAATAAATTATATTAAAAAAACAATAATTTTCCCAGCACAAACTTGCAAATATAGTCTCCTATATGTTTTCTGGAAGCTTTATAGTTTTGGCTTTTGCATTTAGGCCTATTATCCTTCTCAAATTAGTGCTTGTGTATGACTTGATGTAGAGATCAAGATATTTTTTATTTTTCCATATGGATGTCTACATCCATAATGGTGTTCCAGCACCATTTATTGAAAAAACCTTTTACTTAAAAAAATCATTTGCTCCTTTTCTTTGAATTTCTATATGATATTTTGCAATTATCTTGTCAACTTTTACTTTTAAAAAGTCTGCGAAGATTGTGATCACAAAGAATCAATAACCCAATTTTGGAACAATAGAACACTTAACAATGCTGAGTCTTAAAATTCACAAACATGGTATGTCTCTCCACGTATTCAAGGTCTTCTTTAATTTCTTTCATAATATTTAACGTTTTTAAATGTAGAGTTTAACACAAATCCTATTAAATTTGTTCCTAAGTATTTTATGTTTTGGGTGTTATTATAAATGCTACTTTTAATCTTATATTCAAATTTGGGGAATATAAAAATACGATTTATTTTTACAAATTGGCTTTGATACTATAACATGGCTACATTTACCTATAAGTTCTAGCAGAATTTATATAGATTACCTAGGAATTTCTACAAGTACAATTATGTCATCTGCAAATAAAGGCATTATTGTTTCCTTTCTTATCTGTATGTTTTTATTTCTTTTTTTTTTTTGCTGTATTTTGCTAGATAGGACCTCTAGTACAATTTTTAATAGAATCTGTACGTCCTATAAGAGAATGAGAAAACAGACCACAGACTGGGAGAAAATATTTGCAGAGTACATATCTGATAAAGGACTGTTATTCAAAATATACAAAGAGCTGTTAAAACTCAATAAGAAAATAAACAACCTGATTTAAAAATGGGCAAAAGACCTGAACAGACATCTCACAAATAAGATATGAAGATGGAAAATAAGCATATAAAAAGATGTTGAACATCAAATGTCATTAGAGAACTGCAAATTAAAACAATGAGATATCACTACATATCTATTAGAAAGGCCAAAATCCAAAACACTAACAACTCCAAATGTTTATGAGACTGTGGAATAAGAGGAATTCTCATTCACTGCTGGTGGAAGTGCAAAATGGTACAACCACTTTGGAAGATAGTTTGGGAGGTCCCTAAACAACTAATATGACCCAACAATCACACTCTTTGGTATTTACCAAAATAATTGAAAACTTATGTCCACATGAAAACAGGCACAAGAATGTTTATAGCAGCTTTATTCATTATTTCCAAAACCTGAAAGCAACCAAAATATCCTTCAGTAGGTGAATAAGTAAATAAATGTAGTACTTCCAGGCAATTGGATATTATTCAGCACTAAAAATAAATGAGCTGCCAAAACATGAAAAGACTTAAGGAAAAACCTTAAGTGCATATTATTAAGTGAAAGTAGCCAATCTGGAAAGGCTACATACTCTATGACTCCAACTATATGACATTCTGGAAAGAGAAAGACTATATAAACAGTAAAAGGACCAGTGGTTCCCAAGAGTTGGGGGAGTGGGGGAGGGATGAATAGGCAGAACCCAAAGGATTTTGGGGCAATGAAACTATTCCATACAAGGTTACAATGGTGACTCCATGTCATTGTACTTTCGTCACAATCCATAGAATGTACAACACCAAGAGTGAACCCTAATGTAAACTTTGGACTTTGGGTGATGATGATATGTCAATGTAAGTTCACGGACTGTAACATGTGAGGGCCAGGGATGTACTGGAACTCCCTACTTTCTCTCAATTGTGCTGTACCCCTAAAACCGCCCTAAAAAGTAAGTCTATTAAAAGACGTGGACATCCATGCCTTTTCCCTATTTTTGAGGATGAGCATTCAGTATTTCACCAGTAAGAGTGATATTAACTCTGGAATTTTTACAGATGCCTTTCATTAGACTGGGAATTTTTTCTTTTGTTCTTATTTTGCAGAGACTTTTTAATCATGGTTTGGGACTTAAATTTCATAACTGCATTTTCTGCAATGATCGAAATACCATATCATATAACTTTTCTCTTTAATACTTAAGTCACATTGTGAATTTTTGTGTTAAACCAACAGTGTATTATGCTTTTTCTATGTTGTTATATTTGACTTGCTTATATCTTTTTTAGAAAGTTTATTTTTATTTATTATTTTTCACTTACTTATATCTTGTTAAGGATTTTTGGATGCAAATTTATAAGGAATATTAATTTGTAATTTTTCTTTTTTTGTAACGTTTCCAGCTTCTTTGTTATCAGGGTTATACAGACTTTACAAAATTAGCTGGGAAACATTACTTCTATTATACTACCTGAAAGAGTTTGTGTAATATTGGTAACAATACTTTCTATTTTTTTCTTTTTGATTTTCTCTCTTCCTGCTTTTTACAAAAAGCTTCCTATTTTTGCAACCAGGACTCTAGCTCTGGGTGATGGCAATGGATCCTTGAGCCGTAAAAGGAACAAAAATCTGTCCTGACACGTGTTTTTAAAAAGAGGTTGTTTCTCTCTTATTTGAGGTGTGTGTGTGTGTTTCACATTTAGGTGAAATTCTAAATACTTCTACATATTTAAAAGCAATCATACACATACACACACACACACACACACACACACAAACACACACACATACACACACACAAATAGATTATTGGAGAGACTTGCTTTTGAAAGTTACCTCTGCTGGTGTAACAAAGGACTTGAAAACTCTTAATTATATTATTCAATATCAGTAGGAAATATAGATATTAGATATTATTATTATTGTAATACATGGAAATTTCAACTAAACATATCTAAAAGAAGCCAGGAAATTTTGGGCAGCACATTTAGGAAAGAGGAAGGAAATATTTCATCTTTGGGGAACCAAAGCAATGAAAATATCTCTGTATTGGGAGTTGACAGTGTTTGCTTTATCCATCTGAAGGTTATAATTTTACTTGTATGCAAGTAAAAAATTGTTAAGTTTTTTATGGTGAATTAATCCATGTAACTCATTATATTCATCATAAAATGAACTTCTTTAATCTCTAGTAATGTTTTTGCTTAAAATTTTATCTGTTGTGATGTTAATATAGCTATATGTGCTTTATTTTGATTGTTATTTGCACAATACTCAACTGGTTAGAAAATATTTGTAAGAAATATTCCTCAGAATTATTTAGTTAACTTAAAAATAAGTGCTAAACATTGACAAAAGTACAATATGCCTTTTTATATGGAACGAAGTTCATACCACATTAATGAACAAACAATAGCAAATACAATAAATAGCATATTCTTGGTGGGGAAGGGGGAAGTGTGTGTGTGCGCACATGTGTGTATGCTCATAGTGAGCATACCTATTAGTGTAAAGATACATACCTAGCTGTTTTTGGTAGTTCCTCCTAGGTAATGGAATGTTGGTGATTTTTGTTTCTTTTTACTTCTTTGTACTAATTTTCTAAAATAAGATTATATTTCTGTTTATTTAAAAATTGTTTTTAATGTTTTATTTTTGAGAGGGAGAGAGAGTGGGCATGTAAGTAGGGGAGGGGCAGAGAGAGAGGGAGAGAGAGAATCTGAAGTAAGCTCCATGCTATCAGCACAAAGCCTGACACGGGGCTCGAACCCACCAACCATCATATCATGACCTGAGCCAAAGTTGGACGCTCAACTGACTGGGTCACCCAGGTGCCCCTATTTCGTTTGTTTGTTTGTTTTTAACTTTTTGAAAATATTAAGAAAAAGGGAACAGTATCAGTTGCATAAAGAGAAACCAAGTTATTTCTAGACTGGAGGAAATCACTGACTTTGCCAATAGTAACATCTTCAGTATCTTTAACAAGAATAGTTTCAGTAGAGGGGCGCCTGGGTGGCGCAGTCGGTTAAGCGTCCGACTTCAGCCAGGTCACGATCTCTCGGTCCGTGAGTTCGAGTCCCGCGTCAGGCTCTGGGCTGATGGCTCGGAGCCTGGAGCCTGTTTCCGATTCTGTGTCTCCCTCTCTCTCTGACCCTCCCCCGTTCATGCTCTGTCTCTCTCTGTCCCAAAAATAAATAAAAAACGTTGAAAAAAAAAAATTAAAAAAAAAAAAAAAAAAGAATAGTTTCAGTAGAGGGTTTGAAGGTGAATTAGAATATAATGGATTTCAGAGTGGGAGAAACAAATCATTTTTTTAACTGGCCGTGAAGGACGTGAAAAGGATAACGTATAAATGATGTGTGACTGGAAAGGCAGGGTCTAATTTTATTTTATTTTTTAGATTGAAAGAAAGATTAACATGTTTATGGGTGAAGGACAAAAAAGAAGATGAAAACAGAAAGTTCAGTTCATTGAGCAAGAGAGAGGAAGGCCTCAAGGGCACAGACAGTGGGCTGGGCTTGTAAAAAGCAGAAACTGGGCAGGAAAAGGTAAAGGTTGCATTCTGGAAGTTCCTTTCAAACTAAGAAATAGGAAGACCAGTGCTCTAGGCTTGCAAGTGAGAGGCAGGCAAGACTAGTTTCAACTTGTTTGCTGTTTGCTTTTTTTCTGAGAACAGAAACAGGGCCCTCCAAAAGACAGGATCTAGTTTTAAAAACAAAATTAGAAGCTTAGTCTGTATCTTGGCTTCTTGTCTGAATAATTACACCATTCCAGCTGCCTTTTGTAAATGGACCCAGAATCACTAATACTACTATCTCAAGTAAAAGATCAAGCAGAAACGCTTTCTTTCAGCCCAGCCAGCCTGAAATGAAAACATTAATTATTAAATAATTATTACAAGTAATTCTCTTTAGATTTACACCCAAAAGTAACCACTTAAAATGATTTATTCATAATACTTAGCTGGTTTTGTTTCTTTCTTTTCTTTTTTTTTTTTCAAGAAGCTGTGACAGAGACATGGAACCCTTAGAGGGAAATAAGGGGAGGGAAAGAGCCAAAAGATATTGACTATTTAGTACTGGGTGCAATATAGCAACTCTCTGATGTTTATATCTGATAGATGATGAAACTAAAAACAACATGATAAAGTTATTTACCAAAGCTCATGCAGCTAATAAGCAGCAGCCCTGGAATGTTACTCTAGAACCCATGCAGTTTATACTATGTCAGCCTGGCTACAAATCTAAATTTCCTGACTACTGATCCTAGAACTCAGCCTCCCAGAATTGTGAAGCCAGCTGATGAATCCTTATAGAAGATGGGTGAAGAAAAACGGCAAAGTTGGAGAAGTTCTAGCTTCCAGTGAAGAGAGCAGACTCTTAATCCCCAGCTGGCCTCATGTTTGCTTTGGGCAACTCTTCGTCTCCTCTGAATCTCAGTTTCCTTCTCTGAAAAATTGGAACTTTTTATTGAATGGCTTGTAAGATTCCTTTCTAGCTCCAAAATGCAGGACCCCACTGTACCTGCTCTTTGCCTTGAAGGCTCAGCCTGCCTCCCAGTATATTATGGGAGGTTTCCAAAACTCCTCAGGATAGAATACTTATCCACAGCCACGAAAAGCAAGACAGGGCAAGATGCGGTCCGTCAGGTCAGAGTTCTGGCTGCAACCAGCCTGAAGTAATCAGCAAGAAATACTGAACTATCAACTTCCAACTTCCGGCTGCCTCTCCAAGTTAAGGACCACACTGGTCAACAGGGCACTCCCTTTTTCACATAAAGAGATTGTCATTGCATTAGCTTCTATTCTATTTTTGGCTGTTTTGTGGCAATTCTCCTATGATACTGTAATGTAAATAACACTTTGGGATTCACAAGGCAGTTATAAAATATATATTAGAGTAAGTGTTATGTTCTAAAATACAGTGAGAAGCTTTAAAGAAAGCACATATCGTGGACTGTAGATGAACATACACACATGCATTCAGTCAGAGATCATTACAACTGGAAATGACAAGGGATCATCTAGCCCACACGCCTCACATGCCAGGTGAGGTCTTCACTGTATTCCCAGATGGCCTGCAGTGCAAGAAGACGTCTCCCAGAAACTCCGCCTGTGCTTATTTGCAGGGGCCGGCCATAGCAGTGCAGATATAGCAGGAAGTGGTCACACAGAAGACCACGGTGTGTGTGTGTGTGATCAACCCAGTCAACAGTGAGTCTAATGAGACTTTTTGCCCTGGACGTCGTGAGAGCAGAATCAGCTCCCAACAGGAGACATTTTCATTGCTTTTGTTCTTCAGAGATGAGATTCTTCCTTCCTCTTTTCCAAAGGTGCTGCCCAAAGTTCTTGGTTTCTCCTAGATATGTTTAGTTCAAATTTCAATGCATTATGATAATTATTTTCCAACACCTATATAGTCTACTGATATTGAATAATATAATTGAGAATGTTCAAAGAAGAGAAATCTTATGGATGGAAGCTGACTCCACATATCACCCAAATCATGACAATGGTAGATGTGTGCCTATTTCATTCTTGACTTTGGCTTACCTGCTGCTAGATTGCTTCTGTGTGTTACAATAAAGAAGTTCATCCCATGCTTGGCTGCTTATTTTTACAATTCACATAATAAACACTGATAGAACAGAAAAAGACCGAAAATTATCTAGTCTACTCCGTTTTTTTTAAGCGTTTGTTTATTTTTGAGAGAGAGAGAGCAGGGGAGGGGCAGAGAGAGAGGGAGACACAGAACCCAAAGCAGGCTCCGTGCTGTCAGCAGAGAGACCAACATGGGGCTCGAACCTTTGAACTGTGAGATTGTGACATGAGCTGAAGTTGGACACTTAACTGACTGAGCCACCCAGGCACCTCTACTCTGATATTTTTTAAGGAGATATAACTGGTATCTTGAAATGTGGCCAGGCATAGTATGGATAACTGTGGCGGGATGGCAGCATTCTTTGAACGGCTGACACCTGTAGTTCTACCCACATACCAACCAGAGAGTCAGGCAGCAGGTAGGAAGTCCACTTATGTAGATAGAAAAAAGAATACTGAAATATACGACAAGAGAAAAATGGAGGTAATTGAAAGGGAAGCATAAGGAAGACAGAATACAGCATCAATTATGGGAGAAAAGGCTGTAATTTCAATATCTGACAGACCTGGGTATCCGCAGCATGACTCAACCTGGAAGTTCAGCAGGAAGGACTAATGTACTGTATTTATTTTGTCAGATTCAGACAAAAGGCACTGGTCCAGAGAGAACTGGAAAGAACAAAGGAACTTCTTGGCTACAGTGTGATTTCAATACTCAGGAAGTTGTCAGAATTGGGAAATACAGTGAGGCCAACTCACAGAACGTATGTAGAAGCCCATGATGGAGCACGGGAAACAAGGGGCGAGAAGAACGCCAGCGGAAAGGGTGAATTGCCACGGAGTTGGACACGGAGTTGTCAAATTCATCAGTATCCCTTTCCTACAATGAGGATGCCTTGGAGCATTTACACGAACTCAGCTTTTTCCAGAGAGGCCCGGAAAGCCAGAAAACAGATTGTAACTGAGACACAAAGTTAGAGCAAGTTGCCAAGAAATTAAGTCGCATAAGAAACACCTGTACCAGAATCTAACTCTAACGTGTTTTTTTTTTTCTTAGACTTTGCAAAGCTTTCACCTGGTTTATAAATGTATTTTTTTACACTTGAAAGTAACGATCTATTTGATCATTTTAACTAAGAATGTAACAAATTTGACGAAAGTTCTCTGTGTATCTACTTTTTATTTATTTTTTATTTTTTTAATTAAAAAAGATTTTATTTTATTTTTTAAAAAATGTTTATTTATTCATTTTGGGATAGAGAGAGTGTGCAGTAGCAGGGAGGAGAGGCAGAGAGAGAGGAGAGAGAATTCCAAGAGGGTTCCATGCTGTCAGCATGGAGTACCACACAGGGCTCAATCTCATGAACAGTGAGATCATGACCTGAGCTGAAGCTAAGAGTCATGTGTTGGTCACTCAACCAACTGAGCCACCCAGGTGCTCCCTGTGTATCTACTTTTTAAAAAAGGCAACAGTATCATAGATTTTAGCTTCTCTGATCTGAACTGACACTTCTTTTAGAATAGAAAAAAAATGATACATATACCTACTAGGATACTTCACAGGAAAGCACAATAATTTCATACAATTCATTTGTGAACATACATTCAGACAAACAGACAGACATTTCATGAACTTAGACTAATAGGATGCCACCTACTCTTCATACACTTTATTCTACCAATTTATTCAATAAGTATTTTGAGTGGTTACTATATGCTAGGCACTGTTCTACTGGCTTGGGATACAGCAGTGAGCAAAACAGACAAAGATCCTTACTCTTGTGAAGCTTGCATGTGAGTGAGGAAACATACACAAGAACCACAGATATAAAATTTGTTTAGTATATTAGAAGATGATTTGCTATGGGAAAAAAATGTAGAACTGAGTGGGATAAGAGAGATGTAGAGTGTGATGTCACAGGGTGCGATTTAAAAAAGGATCTTCAGGGTAATCTCAAGTAAACTTAATCATAAAGATTTGAGTAAAGATTTAAGAGTTGGGGGAGTTAGCCAAACAGACATCTAAGGGGCACGTCTGGTGTGCTCTAGGAATAGAAAGTAGGCCAGTGTGACTGGAGTGGAGGAGGAGGGAAAGAGTGAGAGGAAATGGAAGGGAAAAGAGGGAGGAAGAATAATAGATTTTGTTTCAAAAGTAATTTACATACTGAAAATGTAATTTATATTGACCTAAATCTCCATAGGATCACTTCCCCCAATGTAGCATTTGTACACAAATAGACATCTTCTATAGTATTCCAGCAGTCCAGATAAATATAACACGGGACCAATTAAATATTTTAAATTTATATTTTTGGCTGGAAAGCTATGTGGGAATGGGGGAAATGGGAGTGAATTTAACTGTCATAAATAGTTTATTTCAATAACAGCTGAAAATCTATTTGCCTGTCTATCTATCTATCATCTATCTATCTACATTTAATCCCTCAAGGCAACAGATACTTTTTCGCCTACCTGGCACATTGCAGGAGATTGTAAAACAAAAGCACCAGACCTGGAGCAGGTTGAATGCAACTGGGATGCAAGAACCTACAGATATCCAAGTCCCCAAAGACCAAAATATCAATTTCCAGAATAGGAAAATGTCAGTTGCAAGAAGCAGAGACTCACCCGCTAGTGAGTGGGTGAGTAGATATATATGCAATGCTAGTTCAGTCATTAGGTGGTTTCCTTCTGCTGTTTCCCTTTGCTTAGAGTAAGCTTAATAACTTTAAATGGAATTTAATAAATGCCAACAATGAAAATGAAAACTTTATTTGGAAATGTTGGGGTTTCTTTACATATACACTTATCGACTTGCCAACTGTGAAGCAAATGACAAAATTAGTCAGTCTTAACTATGTTGAGTATTCAACACTGGAAAAAATCTTGAGAGTCTCCCCTAACAGGGAGAAATTTTTAATTAACATCTCTTCTGAACATTTTCTAAGAGTTAGCTTGTTTATTCTGCACAACAATTCTGTGGTCCCAACTTTAAATAGATGAAAAAACTAAAACACAGAGAATTTGAGTAACTTGCCCAAGGACACACAGACAGTAAAAGGTAGAGCTGGGATTTGAACTCTAGTGTCATGGGTTCAGGATTGGACTCTATACCAATACCTTATACTGCCTTTCCAATGGGCACTGTATGCTTACCAGCACAACCAAGGAAAGGAGCAAAGGAAAAAGAGAGACAGACAGACAGATAGACAGAGGTGCCAAGAAACAGACTCTTAACTATAAAGAACAAACTGATGGTTACCAGAGGGGAGATGGGTGGGAGATGGGTGAAATAGGTAATGGGGATTAAGGAGTGCACTTGCTGTGATGAGCACCCAGGGTTGTATGAATTGTTAAATCACTGTATTGTACACCTGAAATTAATATAACACCATATGTTAACTATACTGGAATTAAAATAAAAATAAGGAAATACTTATATGCCAAAGCTCTATGAATAGTATTATACTGGAGGGAAAGCAACTGAACACTATCACAACATTAAGATGGGGAACACTACTGTAGATTGGGAGGAAAAAAGAGTTCTCTTGAAGAGAGACCAAATAAGGTAAAGGTCAATTGTGGATGCCTGATACTTGGCTGCAGTCCTCATAGTCTTTTAATCTCTTTTTCCAGGACTTTCCTGGACCTAGCTTCATTGCTGCTTCTGGAACACCTAAGATGTTAGATGTTTCCAGTAATAGATAGTATAACTTCTAGATGATTTCCATGATTTTGTGATGGCTACTGTTGCCTGGTGGCATTCTATGGAAGTTTCGGCATACACTTGGCTCACTCACAGTCTACTCTCACAAACACAACAGAGCATGACCTCACAAATCACACATAGGTGCTTAATTTTCTCAATCCCTTTCCCTCCACCAGGTTCTCTCTTTCCTTTTTTTCAGTTTTCTTCTTTGGGAACTTGAGATCAATTTGAGAAAGAGACAATGGCTGTAGCCACAGTTGGACTGACCACAGATCAGCCTGCAGTCCTTGGTCCAGTTGAGTGTGTTGTTTGGCCAGCAACTAACTTAAAGTGTTGGCCTTAAAATAAGTTTGGCTGAAGAGAAAAAGGGAAATAGGCTGGTGGCCAGAGAAGGAAGTGGAGCCAAGGGATATTATTTCTACTTGATGATTGGGTTATATGAACGTGTTAGCAACTAAGGAGAAGAGAGTAAAAAAAGGAGAGAATATGAGAATGTAGTGGAAAGGAGGCTAGGTGAACAGAAAAGGCGGCTAAAGGGAGATGAACAGCAAAAATACAATTTTGGGTGAACCTCAAAATATCATGTGGTCAATCCCCTCTTCTTCCCAAGATAACAAACAAAATTCTTAACATAATAATAGGTTTCAAAGCTACTTTGTTAACTAGTCAGCTGGCTTTAATTTCTTACCTAATAAATTTTCCTAAATTTCCCTTTGCATTATTTGTGTAATGAATAGGCCAATTAATGATATGGCTGTGATTTTTATTTGTATAAAACCTAAAACCCCTAACCACTTTTCTCATATCTGTCGTGTTCCTCTTATGCAAATGTTTTCCTTAAAAATGCATGGCAATTCAACATCAGATAAATTAGCTTAAAGGAAAAACAGATAATTTATGTTTGTATTATATATATATATATATATATATATATATATATATATATATATATATATATATAATATTCCCAAAGATGTTAACAGGACATTAAATGTTAAATACACTGAGTTTATCTTTAATAAGCACTGGGGAATTGGTGGAACCCCATTATTATTTCCAAGAATAGAGATGTTAAAATGTCAAGTTAACTCTCAATTATTCACATAGTTGGAAACAGACTTGAGTCAAGAATCCAAAATGGGAAATTAATCATGCATTTAATACACATTTTTTTCTGGAAGTTTTAGTAGAACTTCCATTTGTATGCAGAGATTCTGATGCTTGAAAGCAATTAAATATTTTCCTACTAAAATCAATCTACATGTAAATATCTATTATTTAGTTAAATTTACTCTGGTCCTTCTGTCAACAGCCAGGCACTCCCCAAAACTACATCTTCCTTATTATTAAAGGAAAGCAATTATCTTGCTAGTTTATACTGGTACCCAAGGTAGGCAATTGCATTAGCTAAAAAGGAAGTTGGTTTACTATGTAAAAAGTGTTTAAGTATGTCAATCAAGAATCTACCTAATTAAGTACAGGAAGTGACAACATTGGTCAGAATTTTTAGGTACTATTGAGAGTTAACTATGTAGGACACTGGATTCTTATAAGCTCTCTGCAGATTTTTCTGTGCTCCTACTAGATCCTAGGTGTTTATCTACCACTGCATTATAGATATATGCAGACAGTTCCTCAGGAGCATATTTATGTAAGCTACAAAAGGGGAGTTACAAGCTGCTATTTGGAACACATAAGAAAAACACCTGACCCAGACATGAAGGGTAATTATACGAAGTCTTCTAGAGGAAGTGATCTATAAACTGGGGTGTGAAGGATTGATTTGCTTTTTAGAGGAGCTTTGGTAGTGGTTATGGTGACTGTAGAAATGGGGAGTGGAGATCATGGTACTGGTGTGGCAACTGGTAATTCAGACCATCTGGTATATTAGAGCTTTCAAGCTAATGTGCCTGAGTTATACTGCTGCGATGTGAAAGACTTACACATATATTTAAATCTTCATTTCCCTAATCTTGGTGGGGGAAGGGGCTAGGTGAGATCTCAACACAATGTTGAAAAGAAAACCACTGTCTCAAAATGGCATTTCTTAGGGCCAAGTCACCAAACCAGGGCTTAATACCTAACCTTAACTGCCATTTCAAGCTCCCCCAGAGATGTAAATCTTAACCATCAGTAAGGAATTTTCTGAGCAGCCCCAATAAAGTAATCTGTCATAGGTGCCCTCTCTGTTCCCCAAAGGAAGATGAAATAATCCATCGAATAAGATCCCCTATCCTTCCCCCTAAGGGAAAGCGACTTTTTTTGCTAAGAAGTTTCTTGCCCCAACTTCCTTCATATAAAAACCTTCCATTTGTACAACTCCTTTGAACTTTCCTCTACTTGCTAGATGGAATGCTGCCTGATTCGTTAATTGCTTAATGAAGCCAATTAGAACTTCAAATTTACTCAGCTGAATTTTTGTTCTTCAACACAAGCAGACTTGTTGACTTATCCTAGTGTGTCATGCATGTATTATGATTTTCTGTGTGTTGTGAAGTAAAAATATTTCTTAGAAAGTACTGCCTTAAAGTAAAAAGTTGGTGTGGCTACCACACTGAGTGAAATTGGTGAGGGAGAAAAATGAGGATATAAATGTAAATATGGACAGATCATGAGGGACCTTGTAAGGCATTATAAAGATTTTGGGGAGCCATTTAATGAATTTAGGCATACAACTGACTGCATCTTTGGAAAACCACCCTAGGTGTGGTGACAGAATAGATTGGAAGGAAGTCAGCCAAGCAGCATGAGACTAACATATTTTAGCAATTTAGAAAAGAATTGTCATTACTGGCCTAGGAAAAAAGATAAGGGGATGGAGAAACTGTAGAACCTGGAAATTAAGGAAATAACCAGAGGGGTGAAAAGATAAGTGTCAAAGACAACTTGTAGGTATTTGGTTTAACCAGTCAGGTGGATGGTAATACTAGCAGTTGATGTTTACTAAACACTATTTTGATAACACTATCTATGTGCTGCGAAGGTTTCAAGAATTATATCAAATCATTTAATCTTAACAACATTCCTATGAGATAGATACTGTATAATAAACCCATTTACGGATGACAAAACTGGAGCCCAAAGACAAATTGTGAGCACAAGATAAGAACCTGGATTTGAGCCCAAGAAGATTGACTCCAGCACCTGTTTTCTTTACTACTGGTGCTTTACTACTATTAGTGGATTATACTGTCTCTGGTGCCATTCATTAAAATTGAGAACACAGAAAATGGAGCTGATTTTAGTATGAATCTAATGAATTTAATCTTGGACATTGCTTTGGACTGAATTACGTCCCCATAATTTATCTGTTGAAGCTCTAACCTCCAACGTGACTTTCTTGAGACAGAGCCTTTGTGAAGATATTTAAAGTTAAATGGGATCATAAGCGTAGGGAGGGCCCTAATCCGGTGGGATTTAAATGTCTCTCCAGCTCTTTCACATCACAGCAATTTAACTAGGGCACATTAGCTTGCAAGCCCTACAATACCAGATGTTCTCAATTACAGGTTACCACACCAGCGCCATTATCTCCACAGTCCCTATCTACAGCCACCATAACAATTACAAAATAGTTTACGATAGCCTTGCAAACAAAGGCAGACACATACCTGTTGGAAGTCCAATAGGAGTTGCAAGTCTGAGTCCGTTCCTCAGAAGAGCCACTGGAATAGAGATACACATTTGGGAGTCATCAGCATATGGGTGGAAAGTTGAACTATGGAACTTAATGAGATTGATTAGCAAGAGTGTCTGTAACAAAGAGGGATGAGAATCAACATTTAAGAAACGGACAAAGGGGCACCTGGGTGGCTCAGTCGGTCGAGTGTCTGACTTCGGCTCAGGTCACAAGCTCACGGTTCGTCAGTTCGAGCCCTGCATCGGGCTTACTGCTGTTAGTGCAGAGCCTGCTTTGGATCTTCTGTCCCCCTCTCCTTCTGCCCCTCCCCTGCTCATGCTTTCTCTCAAAAATGAACAAACATTGAAAAAAAAATAAATGGACAAAGGGAGACAAGCTAGCAAAAAAAAAAAAAAATCTGAGTGAAAGGGGTTAGCAAAGAAAAATAGAGAAAGAACCAAAAGAAACCAGAGTGTAGTGTCACAGACACTAAGGAAAGAAAGATCCTGGAGGAAAGGAACTGAAGAATGATGTTAAGTACTACAGAGAGTTATGAGGACTAATAATTATCCATTGGCTTTAACTATAAGAAATCACTGTAATCATTACTGAGAACAAATCTACGGTAATAGACCTGTAAAGGCAGAAATTATACAGAAAAGTATTAAGAGTAAGGGGCTGTTGGGAAGTGGTGAAGTGAGAGTAAATAACCCACTCAAAGATGTGTCCTTAATGGGAAAGGAAGATGCGGGTAGATGGAAATCAAAATGGGGTCAGGGGAAGTTTTGTTGTTCTTAAGGGACTGGAGAGCTTTGAGCAAGCTTAATGCTGATAAGCAGGAGAAAAGGAAAAAGAATATGGATTTGAGAGTATAGGAAGGAGGTGGGATCATTAATCAGTAAAGTCCTTGAAGGATTGACTGAGATAGGAATGTAGAGAGCTCAGGTAGAGATTAACTTTAGGAGAAGAGACACCACTCTTTTAAAAGACAAGAAATAAGAGATTGGTGAGTTTGAAAGCAGGTGAATCTTAAGATTGAGAGACAGATGTGGAGAGGGCTCTTATTAGATGACTATATTTCCTCTAAGGACTAAGTATTTCAGTGTTTTAAGGATAAGGGAGAAATTGGGGAGGCACTGGGTGGAAGTTTACTTTGTTGGTGTAGTGCAGGAAACACTGGATTCCTCTATGCTTGGTTTTTTACGAGGCAGTTGTGACAACAGATAGGAATCTAGATTATTGGTGAGAGGAGAGGTTAGAATGTGAACCATGGAATCATAGCTGGAGGGGAAAGCTGTGAGTTATTGAAAAAACTGATAGGTGAAGATACAGGAAATGGGTCCTGGAATTACAAGTTCTCAGGATATCGTAGAACAGATAGTGAGAGCGTAACTAAGAGGCTGTGGCCAGAGAGTGGAATGACTAAGCTGCAGACTTTAAGTATAGCAGTTCTGGATGGTGACAAGCTCCAGAGTATGGTCACTGGGAACGGGAATGAGATGTTTTTACAAATAAAATAAAGAAGTGAACAAGTTTAGGAATAGTTAAATGCCTTTTAAGTAAGTAGTCAAACTGATCTGAAGTTCTCAGATCAAATTCATTCTGTTCTCTCTCTCTCTCTCTCTCTCTCTCTCTCTGGAGGGGAAACCAGAGTTTATTGAAGCTACAGAGGGAGCAGATAACAGGTGGAGTGTCCAGGAGACTCAGAAAGGAAAAAGGGAGCATGAGTCTCCAGCCTCCTCCTATTCTAGTTCAAGCATGAGAATCAACAGATTAATCAGTGACTGTCTTCTAACACAATGGGAGGTTGCCTCAAAAGGAAATTCCAAAACCAAGACACCTGTACCTATAATTCTCAAAAACCTCTGGTGATATGGTTTTCCACGTCCTCAGCACTTTGAACTCTTGCCTAACATGGCCTTCCTTTAGCAGTGAGATACCTTCTGGGGTGCTTCTCAATGAAGTTTCTGCAGCCATTTTTCCACCACCTCAGCTAGGAGCACCAATGCCATTGCACTTTTTCCTATTATTCATGACAGTGATGTAACCTGTAGTGACAAAATAGTAATGCTTCCAGAGCTCCTGTTTATGTATGTGTGGAAGATTCACTAACATGAAAGGGATGATTCTAATCCAACTAGAAAAGTCAGAATTAAAGGAAAGTATACAGAGGAGAAACTGATTTTATGAACTTTTATTGAATCACAATTGTGAACACAGCCTAAGGAGCCACTCTGCCACTACTTTTGAAAGATGGAAAAGATAACTTTTATTTATCTTTTCCATTTCCAAAACTACCACGCTGTGCTCACTTTTCCCTGTGCTCCTCCTAGGATATATATCACTCCTGCCGTGGAACACTGAATATTTGCTGTTGTCAGCTTTGGAAGATATCATCTCTAGACTTTCCACAAAAGTCATCATTCTTCCCCATACTTGAAGCTTAGGTTTTGTGGGCTGCACATCTCATGAGCAAGTCAGCTAAATATCACTCTCTGCTCTTATAGAGTGACCATCTTGTCCAACCTGTATTCAAGATCTACTTGAATCCTATCTCCTTCATGAAGTCTTCTCTGGCCATCCTGAACTGCAGAGAATTCTCTCTCCCATTACATGAAATACATAGTTCAACACGTATTTTTTGATGTCTAATAAGATGCGGGCACTGTACCAGGTCTGGTGATACGCTGTTGAATAAGATGGCTTATATAAGCATAAGGGCAAAATGCGTAGTAGGAAATGAGTACTTAGTAAATAAATTTGGTTTGCAGAAGGTTCAAGGCCAAGTGAAAGAAACTGACCCTTTTTTAAACTTCCCCTTCTATAGATCAGGACTTTAATCTTCAGAATATCTCTTAAGGCTTTGCATATAACAAAACTGGCCAAAAGGCATTACAGATAAGGCATATAAAGGTAATGTGATAAAACAGAAACCTGGTAGCATCTGTTTGATACCAAAGCCAAGCTTTTACCACTTTACTGAGGCTCCCTCCAAAGAGTAGAAAAGACAAGTCTGGTTATATTAACAAACATTTATTAAGCACTTATTATAAGTCAGGCACTATATTAAGTACTTTACTTAGGTATTTATTTAATTCTGACACCAATACTGACATGGACGCTATTGTTATCCCTATTTTAATTTTTTTTAATGTTTATTTATTTTTCAGAGAGAGAGGAGAGAGAGAGAGAGAGAGACAGAGCATGAACAGGGTAGGGGCAGAGGGAGAGGGAGACACAGAATCTGAAGCAGGCTCCAGGCTCTGAGCTGTCAGCACAGAGCCTGATGTGGGGCTCAAACTCATGAACAGTGAGATCATGAACTGAACCGAAATCAGAGGCTTAACCAACTGAGCCACCCAAGGGCCCCAATTGTTATCTCTATTTTATTTTATTATTTATTTATTTATTTATTTATTTATTTTTAAATATGAAATTTATTGTCAAATTGGTTTCCATACAACACCCAGTGCACATCCCAACAGGTGCCCTCCTCAATACCCATCACCTACCCTCCCCTACCTCCCACCCCCCATCAACCCTCAGTTTGTTCTCAGTTTTTAACAGTCTCTTATGTTTTGGCTCCCTCCCTTTCTAACCTCATTTTTTTTTTTCTTCCCCTCCCCCATGGTCTTCTGTTAAGTTTCTCAGGATCCACATAAGAGTGAAAACATATGGTATCTGTCTTTCTCTGTATGGCTTATTTCACTTAGCATCACACTCTCCAGTTCCAACCACGTTGCTACAAAGGGCCAGATTTCATTCTTTCTCATTGCCACATAGTACTCCATTGTGTATATAAACCACAATTTCTTTATCCATTCATCAGTTGATGGACATTTAGGCTCTTTCCATAATTTGTTTATTGTTGAAAGTGCTGATATAAACACTGGGGTACAAGTGCCCCTATGCATCAGTACTCCTGTATCCCTTGGGTAAATTCCTAGCAGTGCTATTGCTGGGTCATAGGGTAGGTCTATTTTTAACTTTTTGAGGAAACTCCACACTGTTTTCCAGAGTGGCTGCACCAATTTGCATTCCCACCAGCAGTGCAAGAGGGTTCTGTTTCTCCACATCCTCTCCAGCATCTATAGTCTCCTGATTTGTTCATTTTAGCCACTCTGGTGTGAGGTGGTATCTGAGTGTGGTTTTGATTTGTATTTCCCTGATGAGGAGCGATGTTGAACATCTTTTCATGTGCCTGTTGGCCATCTGGATGTCTTCTTTAGAGAAGTGTCTGTTCATGTTTTCTGCCCATTTCTTCAAAGATGTTAAAGATCTGTATGCTGAAAACTATAGAAAGCTTATGAAGGAAATTGAAGAAGATATAAAGAAATGGAAAAACATTCCATTGGAATAATTGGAAGAATAAATATTGTCAAAATGTCAATACTACCCAAAGCTATCTACACATTCAATGCAATCCCAATCAAAATCGCACCAGCATTCTTCTCGAACCTAGAACAAGCAATCCTAAAATTTGTATGGAACCACAAAAGACCCCGAATAGCCAAAGTAATTTTGAAGAAGACCAAAGCAGGAGGCATCACAATCCCAGACTTTAGCCTCTACTACAAAGCTGTAATCATCAAGACAGCATAGTATTGGCACAAAAACAGACACATAGACCAATGGAATAGGATAGAAACCCCAGAATTAGACCCACAAAAGTATGGCCAACTAATCTTTGACAAAGCAGGAAAGAATATCCAATGGAAAAAAGACAGTCTCTTTAACAAATGGTGCTGGGAGAACTGGACAGCAACATGCAGAAGAATGAAACTAGAACACTTTCTTACACCATTCACAAAAATAACTCAAAATGGATAAAGGACCTGAATGTGAGATAGGAAACCATCAAAACCCTAGAGGAGAAAGCAGGAAAAAACCTCTCTGACCTCAGCTGCAGCAATTTCTTACTTGACACATCCCCAAAGGCAAGGGAATTAAAAGCAAAAATGAACTATTGGGACCTCATGAAGATAAAAAGCTTCTGCACTGCAAAGGAAACAATCAACAAAACTAAAAGGCAACCAATGGAATGGGAAAAGATATTTGCAAATGACATATCGGACAAAGGGCTAGTATCCAAAATCTATAAAGAGCTCACCAAACTCCACACCCGAAAGACAAATAATCCACTGTTATCTCTATTTTAAAGATAAGGAAACTGAATGATGAAAAGTTTAAATAATTTGTCTAGTGTCCTCCAGCATGTAAATGACACAGCCAGTATTTTAACCCATTTTCTTCTGACTGCAGAACTCAGAATCTTACCCATTTTATTTTATTAACACCTAAAGGTTAGAAGACTAGATGGCAGTTATAGCTCCAACATTAAGACTTGATTGAACATGTGTCATTTTTTCCATAGTGTTAGTTTCTCTGTTATTCAAATAAGAAAAATGATGTCCATTCTGATTTTTTGTGGGGCAGCAGTGTGAGGTTCAAATGAGAATTATTTATTAGGTGCTTTATTAATAGTAGATAATAAAGAGAATGTTATATTTTAGACCAGTATACTTGCTAGGACCTTCTGAAAATTTGTCTATTACCAAATATATTACTCAAGGAGTCCCTTTTAGAGTTCATTTGTAATGAATGGTGTCTCACAAATTTAATAAAAGATAAAACAACTTTATTTTTAATGTGGCTTGTTTTTAGTAGATATTACGGAAGAGTGTCCATCCAGGAAAGTTAATTTTTAATATTATTATCCTGAGATTTAGCTTTATGTGTGGCTTTCCACTGATTTTGAGGGATTTGAAAAATTAGAATAGCAATGCACACCACACTGCGATGTTTCAAGGTACAGTGAAGGTATCAGATTAATGAAAAGGAATATATTGAAAAATCCAGAAGACACTGGACATGCCTCCTGCATGGTCAGGTGCCAAGGCAGGGGTGGGCCTCCAGGGTTCTTCCCTACAAGGGCTTGGGGGAGGATGGGAGGGCAAGGCCTCCCAGGGTATGTATCCTGCCCCCCTTTGAGGAATCTAGTGCAGTGAGGGCCGCTGCGCAGAGAGACTTTTCATACTGAGCCCAGGCAGGACCAGGCAGCCTGGGAGGGCAGACAATACTGATGGCAAGCCCTTGTGGCTCAGGCTACCCCTGCATGCTCGTGCCTGAGACTCCTGGGCTCTTTGATAAGCCTGCGAGACAGTGGTCCAGAGGGGTACAGACTTGTATCCAGGCATCTTGATTGTCAACTCTGAGATTCCAGGTTTTGCTTAAAACCTTAAGACCATTCTTAGAGTGATCTAGTGTTCGTGGTCTCTCTTGCAGGGCCTAAAGTGAAGGCAATGATGAACTGGGAGTTTTCTGTCTCTGAGGAAGTCGGGTTAGTCATTCTGGTTAAGGGCATGGGCAATGGAGGCTGACAGACAGAAGCCAAGGAATAATGAGACCAAAAAGTAAAGTGTTTGCAGAAGGGCACCCAGGTTAGGTTCGAGGTCCATCCCACGCAGAAGTTACTAGACATTGCTGACACAGGGTGGTCACTGGGGAATTAGTCTAGTGCTGATGACTTCTGAACTATGCTCCTCAACTAAACTGAGGCTGCAGAGCATCCCAGGAAGCTCAGGTGACCACCCTTCAGGCATCTGGGGAATCAATGAAGTGACAGAAGTGCTACAGACCTGTTCCCTGGGATGTCACTGCCATGTGGGAGGCAGTACAGGGGAGAGGAGTGAGGATTTGGAGGGGAAGGTAAAGCTGACTCTGTGAGACTTGTGACCAATTCTTTCCCTTTTGGGGTTCATTTTCCCAGTGGCTTAACTAGAGGGCTTGGCCAGGAGGGACACAAAGTTGCTCCAGCCTTGTGGAGTGGAAGAGGAAGTGTAAACAGTGTAAACAGTTACAATCCTAGATGACTGGGGCTGTGGCAAAAATCTGTCCCAGGGACTGAGGGAGCCCTGAGGAAAGGCAAATAATGTCACCTGGAGAGGACAGTTGGATGAGATTGGTATGATAGAACCAACACACCGGTCTGAATCTTTGTACCACCCCAACCTGGGCCTGGCCTGGAGGCATCTCAGGAAATGTCTTCAACAGTCCTGCTGAAAGGAGGTATTTTCCTCTGAGTTTCTGTTGATTATCTAGCCTGTGTTTGTTTGGGGCGGTGAAGGGGTGGGGAGGTGGGGGACAGGCAGACTAGGTGTCAGGCTGCCCCGATGGCCCTGAGCTTCCAGATACATCCAGATCTGCTCTGGTCCCATCTTTGCTTAAAACTTTTCACACTTATCCCATCCCTTTGACTTCAGGATAAAGTACAAATTCTTTACCGGATCAAGGCCTTGAATGATCTGATTCTTCAGACTAGACTAAAATTTTTCAGATTTGGTACTGTTGGTATTTCCAGTTGGATAATTCTCCTTTGGAGATGTGTGGCAGCTTCCTCAGCCTCTACACACTAGATGTCAATAGCATACGTACCTCTCCCCAGTTGTGACAACCAAAAACGTGTCCAGACACATTGCCAAATGTTCCTTGGGGGGCCAAATCACCCCTGTATGAGAACCACTGGACCAGAGGAGAATCTACCACTCTGAACCTCTTTTATTTCCAGGAGTGTGCCTTACTCTTTCTTCATGTAGCCCTTCCTCATATAGCCTTTTCTCCTCCTCTTAACCTGGTTTATCCTTACTGCAGATCTCAGAGTTCTCTCCCCAGAAAGCCCTCTTTAACCTTCTCAGACTGGCCAGCTACCCCTTTGGGGATCCCATAGCCCTTCAAACTCCCCTTTCCCAGTCCTGCAAACTTGGGATTGTTACTATCAGGGGACCAGTTTGTCTTCTCCACTAGACAGGGAGCCCCTGGAGGGCAGAGTTCATCACACTATGCCCGGCACCACCCAGCTCATGGCCAAGTACAAAACAAGAGCTCAGTGTTCCTGGAATGAATGGATCTTAAAACAGAGGTGAGGCTATGGAATTGCCTGATGCAGATTGGTGGATCCCAGCTTTGACTAGGGTGATGCTGTTAAGTCTTGCTTCTCCTCGCCCCTGCCCAGCCCTTGGGCTCTCAGTTGATTCTCAGCCCTCACCGGCCTCTTAACAGATGCTTCTGGAGATTGTATGTGAGATTGGATGGGATGTAAGCAAGAACAGTATGTTAGTCACTGCCACCCCCACCCTCCCCTGGTTCATGAGACCTGGCACAGAACAGAACCCGTGGCCCGGTCTCATGCCCAGCCAGCTTGCTCCTCCATTACCCAGGGGCTCAGACATGGGGCCACACTCTGCCCTTCATTCCTTCAGCTAATGTGCATCAAGGCCCCCTACATGTTAGGCCCTGTGTTATGGCTGGGATCCAGCTGTGAGAAGACTAGAGGCTGGCCCTCTTGGACCTCTGTTCTAATTGAAGGCAGGAGTACACTGGGGGGAGGGCAGGGTGGGGATGAACAATGAATGAGATGAGTAAGAAATATATATAGCAGGTCAGATGGCAATGAGAGCCATGAGGAAGAGGATAGGAAGTGAAGACCAGTGACTACAAGGGTTGCTATTTAAAAAGGAAGTCTTCCCTGAGAAGGTGACATCTGAACAAGGACCTGAAGGATGTGAGAGAGAGTCACACTGATACATGGGGGAAGACTGTTTGAGGTTAAGGGAACAGCCAGTGCAAAGGCCCCAAGGCAGGAGGGTATGGTGAAGGAACAGCGAGGAGGAGGTGGGTGTGGCTGGAGTGGATGAAGTGAGGGAAGAGAAGTGAGAGCAGAGAGGCAGGGATGTCCTAGCTCATGCCAGGCCTCGGGGGCCACAGTGAAGAGGGAAGTGGGAGTCACCAGGGAATTCCCTCTTACTGAGGTATAATTTAGGTACCACTGTCGGTATAGAGTCCCATGGCTTTCAGCACACTCATGCAGGTGCACAGTGCAGCCATCACAACCCTGACTGAGGGCACTCCCAACCTCTCAGAAAGTTCTCTTCTCCCTTTTACGGTACCTCTCCACCCACACTCCAGCCCCAGCGACCACTAAAGTGCTTCCTGTCTCCATAGTTTTGCCTTTTCTAAGGATTTTTTTTATATCCGCATGTTTTATTTAATCCATTTTAAGCTGAGAAAACAACTTTGAATAGATACTAGAACTTTACTTTTTCACTTTCCCCCACCCTTGTTTTATGTTCGATGTCACAATTTGCATACTTTTACCTTATATATCCATTAACAAATTAGTTATTTTGAATACTTTTAACTTCCATACTCGAGTTATGTGATTTACCCACCACCAACACGACATTAGAGCATTGTGAATTTAAGTATATACTTACATTTACTCAATAGTAATAGGAAGACACGTGAAGGTATAAATCTAATTAGGTGTCCCCTCATTTCAGCTTGAAGAAGCCCCTTTAACCTCTCTTAAAAGGCTGGTCTTGAGGAACTCCTTCAGCCTTTGCTTGTCCAGGAAACTCTCTCCTTCCATTTTGAAGGACTACTACACTAGGGAGAGTATGCTTGGTTGGCAGTTTTCTTCTTTCTTAACTTTTGGAGACTTCGGGTTCGTGATTCTGTGACCTCAACCCTTGGCAGGAATGCAGTTATCACCTCACCTGAGTGTGTGGCTAACGACTCCTTTCTCTCCACGTGCTGGGGGTCTTTCCTTTTCCACAGAAGGGGACCAGATTCAGCCTAGAGACCGCGAGCCCTGGATGGATGGCTACTGTCTTCTTTCTCTTCACAGCCCAAGACTCCTTTTTTTACTCTGGAAGATAACGAGGCTGGCTTTGACACAAGACCCAAGAAGAGGACCTTTCCAGAATTCTATAACATCACATCCCTGTACAATCCCCGCAGAATGCTGTTCAGGCATCCTCACTCCTCCTGGGAGAACAATATGGCCACATCCCTGAATGTCAGCAATCCCTGAGAACTGGCCATTTCTTCTTCTGTCACTTTGTCCTCTAGACTTCTTTCTCAGAAGATATTTGTGGAGAAATCCTCTTATAAGTGGATTTTGTCAACAACAACAAATTTCTTATAAGTGGAATTTGTCAACAACAACAAATCCACATCTTATTTAATATGGCTTTTCAGTACTTACTCTCCAGTGGTGAATCTCAAAAAATAAAGTCATAATTCAAAATAATAGCCATATCATCTTAGAAGTTTGGTTGGTAAACTGAGGCATGGAGAGGTTAAGTCTGTCATTAAGCCATAAAATAAGTCAATCATAGTAAGATAAGAAAAACAGGGGATAGGATTCTGAAACTTAAAACTCCTATTCTTCACTGCTACTTACTGTTTAAACTTTTCACCCTGTTAAAGGTCTCTCCAATGAAAACAGCCTTAGGTAGGAAATCCCAATGTTTGTAGATTCACTTTGGAAAAGAACGCTTTGTATGTTTGTGTTTGATAACATTGTTATAGTTACTAAAATATCAACTCATGTTTCTGGAATTCTGCAGGATTCCCCACTGCGGAGGCAAGGTTATTTATGTGCACAAGCTTCTCAGTTCAATATTTTCTTTAATGTCGAGTTGCTATGGGATAAGATAAATAATGAATTTCCTTGATACACAGGCTAGTCTAAATTGGTTTTAAATATGATTAAATGTGAGTGGATAATATTGTGCCACAATTTTCCAACCTGTGAGCTATTTTACAAAAGAGGAATGCACATGTATGATTGATTACACAAGTGCTCAGCAGGGAGAACAGAATAAAAATAGTAAAGGGTATGGTCACTTTAGCAAAACTGTCTGATTAAAGGTTATCAATCTGCACTGTAGTTTATTTCCTTTGACAACATTTCTGTTGCCCCACTAGACCATGAATCCAGAGTGCTAGGAAATTTAGTGACTACTGGTGTCAGGTTGAATAAATAAACAGGCTTTGTTTCCAGACCTAACTACAGATATCTAGATTTGAATCTATCACAGGGAAGAAATAAAATAAAGCAGGAATTTCAATCATTTACTTAACTGATATCTCAACCTTCACCCTTCCACTTATATTTTTTGGCATATCAGACAATTTTACAAGATATTGCAAGACAAATGTTATATATACCCTGGTATATAGGGTCTATTTTCAAGCAATTCATAGAACGCTCAAGGTATAGTCATCTCACAGCAAGAGGGAGACAATACTGATCCAATTTTCAAATCTAAACAGAATAAGATACCGTAAGAGTTCTGTGAAAACAGCAATAAGAATAATAACCAGTCATATTTTAAAAGAACATTAATGGACCATATTGTCCATTAAATTTCAGATATTGGAGTGATGAAATTTGTTTATGCAGAACTATCTGCTACCAATTTTGATACTTGGTCCAGCAAGAAAAATCCTAAGAAGGTATCAGGATAGAAGACAGAGCTTGTTATTAGGTTTATAAGAAATTTCATATTTGAGTAAAATGAGATGATCAAAACCAAAGCAAGTATAGATTTATGTACATGTTGTATGTTTCATTCAAAGTTGTCCTAGTGTTTTG
Organism: Panthera onca; assembly: GCF_046562875.1. Classification (NCBI taxonomy): domain Eukaryota; kingdom Metazoa; phylum Chordata; class Mammalia; order Carnivora; family Felidae; genus Panthera; species Panthera onca. The sequence continues at coordinate 24,502,386 of NC_138355.1, forward strand.
TGGTCCTGAGAGAATCAATTATTTTACCTTAAGGTACTGAAGACTAGATCAGTCAGTACCCTTGGTGATTTTAGACATAATGTCAGATGTAGGGAATGCACAATATAAAAATAAAACCATCTGTCGGATGTTTCTTACTCAAAATGAAGAGTAATGTCCAGTATTTAGTAGGCAAATGTTTAAGCATCCTATTAATAACAGTTATAAATCATACCAACTATGAACGCATAATACAGGGTTTTTCATTTTCTTTTTTCCACCTGAACCTTCCATAGAAGGAACACCACAAAAACTATCAAGACTCACACAAGATATATAATTAGAAAGTAAATCTATTCATTTACATTTGAAGATAATAAGTTTCTACTATCCCAGAGCTCCCAGTTTCTAGTAGCAGTATCTATTTCCCGTGAGAGGCAGGAAAGTGTATTATCAGAGATCAGATAAACCCATATTCAGATCCAACTCTGCAACTTGCCAGCTGAGTTTCCACTAGCCTATTGTACAAGTCATTTCATCAGTATAACTCAGTTTCTTCAACAGTGAGATGGAAAACAGAATTGTTGGAAAAATAAATCAACTTGTTTAGGAGCGCCTGCGTGGCTCAGTTGCTTAAGTGTCTGACTCTTGGTTTAGGCTCAGGCCATGATCTCATGGTTCATGGGATCGAGCCCCATATCAGGCTCTGTGCTAGCAATGCAGAGCCTGCTTGGTATTCTTTATCTCTCTCCCTCTCTCAACCCCACTCTCACTTAGTACAACCTTGGATTGTGAGTAACTTGTTTTGTGATAAGCAAACATTTCTAATAAATTTTAACGTGATAAATGAGCGATGTCTTGCAATACAAGTAGTATGTGATGCCAAGTGTCACATGGTCACAACTGAGCCTGGTTCTTGAGATTCGCTTTGAAATACAAGTGCTTTGGGTTATAAGCATGCTTCTGGAATGAGTTATGCTCCCAAACCAAGGTTTTACTGTACTATATAAACCCTGACACATTTTTAATCTCCTTTTGAAAGCAGTCATCAAATCATTAGATGCACTACAATACAATTAAGGTTGCCTTTTCTTTTGCATAATCTACATCACATTCTTATCTTTCTGATGATACACCAGTTCACTTTGAATTTAGAAAATCACGCCTAATATTTTTAATATTTTTAATCTCCTTTTGAAAGCAGTCATCAAATCATTAGATGCACTACAATACAATTAAGGTTGCCTTTTCTTTTGCATAATCTACATCACATTCTTATCTTTCTGATGATACATCAGTTCACTTTGAATTTAGAAAATCACGCCTAATATTTTTAATATTTTTAATCTCCTTTTGAAAGCAGTCATCAAATCATTAGATGCACTACAATACAATTAAGGTTGCCTTTTCTTTTGCATAATCTACATCACATTCTTATCTTTCTGATGATACACCAGTTCACTTTGAATTTAGAAAATCACGCCTAATACATTTGCAAATCATCTCTACAGGAAGCAAAATTCCTTCATCATCCTCATTCTCACTGACTTTAATATCAGAAGGTAACATTTTTCTAACTTTGCATTAGCTCCTGCCTGATCTAACACGGCTACGTTTTAGGTGAAACACCACTAAATAGCAAACATCTAATTTACTGCCAGACCAACAGATTATTTGATAGGGAATGGCTAAACTCTTTTTAGCTATAGCTAGACTTACTTTTAAGAAAACTTCGCAGTCACATGTGGCCACTGACTCTGTTTCTGGTACTGACATATGGGCAGAAATGTTGCATGCCATCCTTCCCCCATTGTTGAGCAGAATGCCAATGCCCAGGGAGACCTAGATGCTGCACACTGAAGAAAACAGAGCACAATAGACTTGGGATGGGAATGATCATGTTGAGTAGAACCCCTGCCCCCAGCTCTGATCAGCCTCTATTAGAGCAGGAACAAACTAATTTAGTTTAGGAGATTTCAGAGTTTATCTCCTTTAGCCTCTAGCATCCTTAAATAATATAGGAATTGTTAAGTTTCATAGGTAGAGCTTTGACATTTCAATCTAGAATTTATTTGAGTTAATTTTTGTGTAAGTGATAAGATAAAGGTTGACATCCAGAACCATTGTTAAAATTTTTTTTCTTTCCTATTGAATATGTGTTACTTTTTTGCCGAAAGAGAAAGGATCATATATGTGTAGGCATACTTCTGGAATTCGTTCTGTTCCATTGATCCAGATGTCCAATACTTTTACCCATACCACCTTGTTTTTGATTACTATAGTTTTACTGTCTGCCTTAAAATCAAGTGGTGCAATTCCTCTAACTTTATGCTTCTTTTAAAAATTGCTTTGTCGATACTAAGTTGTTTGTACTTTCATATTAATTTTACAATATACTTGTCAATTTCTATCTTAAAAGCCTCCTAAAATTTTATTGAAATTGAATTAAGCCTGCATCATTTTTGGTAGAATTGAAATCTTAACAATACTGAGTCTTCTAATTCATTAAGCTAATTCTCACTATTTATTTAGGTAAGTCTTCTTAAAATTAATTCATCAAGGATATGTAGTTATCAGTACACAATTCTTGCACCTATTTTGTTGTTTATCCCTAAGTAGTTTATATTTTCTGACGCTATTGTGAATGAAATTGTTTGTTACTAGTATACGGAAATACTATTGCTTTTTACATATTATATAATTTTGGATCTCGTGTTCATGCTAAATTAAGTTAGGTTTAGTACGGTTTTTATTACTATTATTATTCCTTTAGATTTTCTAAAGGAATTCCTACATCATTATGCTATCTGCAAATAAAAGAAATTTTAGTTCTTGTTTTCCATAATGTATGCTTTTAATTTCTCTTTCTTATCTTATCTGTGCCAATTGAGGCCTCCAATTGAGGAAACCAATTGGTTTCTTCTTATCTGTGCCAATTGAGGCCTCCAATATAATGCTGATTAGAAGTGGTAACAGTAGACATTCTTGGCTTTGTAGGGCCAAGGGCAGGCTGCCCCAAGAAGGGTCACTTTGGTATGAAAACTATTTTGAGTTAAAAACAATCAAAACCTAGCATATTCAGGAAAAAGCTCTTTATCTCTCCTTCAACTGCCTGCCTATAACACAAAAAGAGCTATTAACAGAGATATTCTTTACCAAGGAAATTTATCTGTTAAACAGGACAACCTTTGTTTTCCAAACATCTCCTTTTCACTTTCCTATTAATGGTCTTCTTCTCTTTGTATTCTCAGACCCCTACCCCCTGCTTAACTCAGATGTCATATAGCCTCTTATTGCCTGTCTTTGGATTGTCATGTCTGAGTGGATCCCTCATATGTACAAAATTAAATTTGAATTCTCCTGTTAACGTGTATCATGTCAATTTGATTCTTAGTTTAGCAGTAGGACCTTGAAGGACAGAGGAAATTCTTCTTCAATATCGGCACAGTTGGCAGGATACTTGAACTCCCTGGATGCTTCTTTCCCTAGACATGGCTGCAGCTGAGAAATCCTTGGAGTATTTGAAAAGCAATCAATAGGAAGTAAGATTTCTTACTATACCAGTCCCCTGGAACCTCTATCTGCACAGTTCAATGGATCAAGAATGATGAGAATACTTTCTCTCTTTTTCTTTTTCTTTTTTTTTTTAATATATGAAATTGTCAAATTGGTTTCCATACAACACCCAGTGCTCATCCCAAAAGGTGCCCTCTTCAATACCCATCACCCACCCTCCCCTCCCTCCCACCCCCATCAACCCTCAGTTTGTTCTCAGTTTTTAACAGTCTCTTATGCTTTGGCTCTCTCCCACTCTAACCTCTTTTTTTTTTTCCCCCTTCCCCTCTCCCATGGGTTTCTGTTATGTTTCTCAGGATCCACATAAGAGTGAAACCATATGGTATCTGTCTTTCTCTGTATGGCTTATTTCACTTAGCATCACACTCTCCAGTTCCATCCATGTTGCTACAAAAGGCCATATTTCATTCTTTCTCATTGCCACGTAGTATTCCATTGTGTATATAAACCACAATTTCTTTATCCATTCATCAGTTGATGGACATTTAGGCTCTTTCCATACTTTGGCTATTGTTGAGAGTGCGGCTATAGACATTGGGGTACAAGTGCCCCTATGCATCAGTACTCCTGTATCCCTTGGGTAAATTCCTAGCAGTGCTACTGCTGGGTCATAGGGTAGGTCTATTTTTAATTTTCTGAGGAACCTCCACACTGTTTTCCAGAGCGGCCGCACCAATTTGCATTCCCACCAACAGTGCAAGAGGGTTCCCGTTTCTCCACATCCTCTCCAGCATCTATAGTCTCCTGATTTGTTCATTTTGGCCACTCTGACTGGCGTGAGGTGATATCTGAGTGTGGTTTTGATTTGTATTTCCCTGATAAGGAGCGACATTGAACATCTTTTCATGTGCCTGTTGGCCATCCGGATGTCTTCTTTAGAGAAGTGTCTATTCATGTTTTCTGCCCATTTCTTCACTGGGTTATTTGTTTTTCGGGTGTGGAGTTTGGTGAGCTCTTTATAGATTTTGGATACTAGCCCTTTGTCCGATATGTCATTTGCAAATATCTTTTCCCATTCCGTTGGTTGCCTTTTAGTTTTGTTGGTTGTTTCCTTTGCTGTGCAGAAGCTTTTTATCTTCATAAGGTCCCAGTAATTCACTTTTGCTTTTAATTCCCTTGCCTTTGGGGATGCATCGAGTAAGAGATTGCTACGGCTGAGGTCAGAGAGGTCTTTTCCTGCTTTCTCCTCTAAGGTTTTGATGGTTTCCTGTCTCACATTCAGGTCCTTTATCCATTTTGAGTTTATTTTTGTGAATGGTGTGAGAAAGTGGTCTAGTTTCAACCTTCTGCATGTTGCTGTCCAGTTCTCCCAGCACCATTTGTTAAAGAGACTGTCTTTTTTCCATTGGATGTTCTTTCCTGCTTTGTCAGATGAGTTGGCCATACGTTTGTGGGTCTATTTCTGGGGTTTCTATCCTATTCCATCAGTCTATGTGTCTGTTTTTGTGCCAATACCATGCTGTCTTGATGATTACAGCTTTGTAGTAGAGGCTAAAGTCTGGGATTGTGATGCCTCCTGCTTTGGTCTTCTTCTTCAAAATTACTTTGGCTATTCAGGGCCTTTTGTGGTTCCATATGAATTTTAGGATGGCTTGTTCTAGTTTCGAGGAGAATGCTGGTACAATTTTGATTGGGATTGCATTGAATGTGTAGATAGCTTTGGGTAGTATTGACATTTTGACAATATTTATTCTTCCAATCCATGAGCAGGGAATGTCTTTCCATTTCTTTATATCTTCTTCAATTACCTTCATAGCTTTCTATAGTTTTCAGCATACAGATCTTTTACATCTTTGGTTAGATTTATTCCTAGGTATTTTATGCTTCTTGGTGCAATTGTGAAGGGGATCAGTCTCTTTATTTGTCTTTCTGTTGCTTCATTGTCACTGTATAAGAATGCAACTGATTTCTGTACATTGATTTTGTATCCTGCAACTTTGCTGAATTCATGTATCAGCTCTAGCAGACTTTTGGTGGAGTCTATCGGATTTTCCATGTATAATATCATGTCATCTGCAAAAAGGGAAAGCTTGACTTCATCTTTGCCAATTTCGATGCCTTTGATTTCCTTTTGTTGTCTGATTGCTGATGCTAGAACTTCCAGCACTATGTTAAACAACAGCGGTGAGAGTGGGCATCCCTGTCGTGTTCCTGATCTCAGGGAAAAAGCTCTGTTTTTCCCCATTGAGGATGATGTTAGCTGTGGCCTTTTCATAAATGGCTTTTATGATGTGTAAGTATGTTCCTTCTATCCCGACTTTCTCAAGGGTTTTTATTAAGAAAGGGTGCTGGATTTTGTCAAAGGCCTTTTCTGCATCGATTGACAGGATCATATGGTTCTTCTCTTTTTTTTTTTGTTAATGTGATGTATCACGTTGATTGATTTGCGAATGTTGAACCAGCCCTGCATCCCAGGAATGAATTCCACTTGATCATGGTGAAGAATTCTTTTTATATGCCGTTGAATTCGATTTGCTAGTATTTTATTGAGAATTTTTGCATCCATATTCATCAGGGATATTGGCCTGTAGTTCTCTTTTTTTACTGGTCTCTGTCTGGTTTAGGAATCAAAGTAATACTGGCTTCATAGAATGAGTCTGGAAGTTTTCCTTCCCTTTCCATTTCTTGGAATAGCTTGAGAAGGATAGGTATTATCTCTGCTTTAAACGTCTGGTAGAACTCCCCTGGGAAGCCATCTGGTCCTGGACTCTTATTTGTTGGGAGATTTTTGATAACCGATTCAATTTCTTCACTGGTTATGGGTCTGTTCAAGCTTTCTATTTCCTCCTGATTGAGTTTTGGAAGCGTGTGGGTGTTTAGAAATTTGTCCATTTCTTCCAGGTTGTCCAATTTGTTGGCATATAATTTTTCACAGTATTCCCTGATAATTGCTTCTATCTCTGAGGGATTGGTTGTAATAATTCCATTTTCATTCATGATTTTATCTATTTGGGTCATCTCCCTTTTCTTTTTGAGAAGCCTGGCTAGAGGTTTGTCAATTTTGTTTATTTTTTCAAAAAACCAACTCTTGGTTCCATTGATCTGCTCTACCGTTTTTTTAGATTCTATATTGTTTATTTCTGCTCTGATCTTTATTATTTCTCTTCTTCTGCTGGGTTTGGGGTGTCTTTGCTGTTCTGCTTCTATTTCCTTTAGGTGTGCTGTTAGATTTTGTATTTGGGATTTTTCTTGTTTCTTGAGATAGGCCTGGATTGCAATGTATTTTCCTCTCAGGACTGCCTTCGCTGCGTCCCAAAGCGTTTGGATTGTTGTGTTTTCATTTTCGTTTGTTTCCATATATTTTTTAATTTCTTCTCTAATTGCCTGGTTGACCCACTCGTTCGTTAGTAGGGTGTTCTTTAACCTCCATGCTTTTGGAGGTTTTCCAGACTTTTTCCTGTGGTTGATTTCAAGCTTCATAGCATCGTGGTCTGAAAGTATGCATGGTATAATTTCAATTCTTGTAAACTTATGAAGGGCTGTTTTGTGACCCAAAATATGATCTATCTTGGAGAATGTTCCATGTGCACTCGAGAAGAAAGTATATTCTGTTGCTTTGGGATGCAGAGTTCTAAATATATCTGTCAATTCCATCTGACCCAATGTATCATTCAGGGCCCTTGTTTCTTTATTGACCGTGTGTCTAGATGATCTATCCATTTCTGTAAGTGGGGTGTTAAAGTCCCCTGCAATTACCACATTCTTATCAATAAGGTTGCTTATGTTTATGAGTAGTTGTTTTATATATCTGGGGGCTCCGGTATTCGGCACATAGACATTTATAATTGTTAGCTCTTCCTGATGGATAGACCCTGTGATTATTATATAATGTCCTTCTTCATCTCTTGTTACAGCCTTTAATTTAAAGTCTAGTTTGTCTGATATAAGTATGGCTACTCCAGCTTTCTTTTGGCTTCCAGTAGCATGATAGATAGTTCTCCATCCCCTCACTCTCAATCTAAAGGTGTCCTCAGATCTAAAATGAGTCTCTTGTAGACAGCAAATAGATGGGTCTTGTTTTTTTATCCATTCTGATACCCTATGTCTTTTGGTTGGCGCATTTAATCCATTTACATTCAGTGTTAATTATAGAAAGATACGGGTTTAGAGTCATTGTGATGTCTGTATGTTTTATGCTTGTAGTGATATCTCTGGTACTTTGTCTCACAGGATCCCCCTTAGGATCTCTTGTAGGGCTGGTTTAGTGGTGACGAATTCCTTCAGTATTTGTTTGTTTGGGAAGACCTTTATCTCTCCTTCTATTCTAAATGACAGACTTGCTGGATAAAGGATTCTCAGCTGCATATTTTTTTCTGTTTAGCACACTGAAGATCTCGTGCCAATCCTTTCTGGCCTGCCAAGTTTCAAAAGAGAGATCAGTCACGAGTCTTATAGGTCTCCCTTTATATGTGAGGGCACGTCTATCCCTTGCTGCTTTCAGAATTTTCTCTTTATCCTTGTATTTTGCCAGTTTTGCTATGATATGTCGTTCAGAAGATCGATTCAAGTTACGTCTGAAGGGAGTTCTCTGTGCCTCTTGGATTTCAATGCCTTTTTCCTTCCCCAGTTCAGGGAAGTTCTCAGCTATAATTTCTTCAAGTACCCCTTCAGCACCTTTCCCTCTCTCTTCCTCCTCTGGAATACCAATTATGCGTATATTATTTCTTTTTAGTGTATCACTTGGTTCTCTAATTTTCCCCTCATAGTCCTGGATTTTTTTTATCTCTCTTTCTCTCAGCTTCCTCTTTTTCCATAACTTTATCTTCTAGTTCACCTATTCTCTCCTCTGCCTCTTCAATCCGAGCTGTTGTGGTTTCCATTTTGTTTTGCATTTCATTTAAAGCGCTTTTCAGCTCCTCGTGACTGTTCCTTAGTCCCTTGATCTCTGTGGCAAGAGATTCTCTGCTGTCCTGTATATTGTTTTCAAGCCCAGCGATTAATTTTATGACTATTATTCTAAATTCACTTTCTGTTATATTATTTAAATCCTTTTTGATCAGTTCATTCGCTGTTGTTATTTCCTGGAGATTCTTCTGAGGGGAATTCTTCTGTTTGGTCATTTTGGAGAGTCCCTGGAGTGGTGAGGCCCTGCAGGGCACTTCCCCTGTGCTGTGGTGTATAACTGGAGTTGGTGGGCAGGGCCGCAGTCCGTCCTGATGTCTGCCCCAGCCCACCACTGGGGCCACAGTCAGACTGGTGTGTGCCTTCTCTTCTCCTCTCCTATGGGCGGGATTCACTGTGGGGTGGCGTGGCCCGCCTGGGCTACTTGCACACTGCCAGGCTTGTGGTGCTGGGGATCTGGCGTATTAGCTGGGGTGGGTAGGCAAGGTGCACGGGGCAGGAGGGGCAGGCTTAGCTCGCTTCTCCTTAGGTGATCCACTTCAGGAGGGGCCCTGTGGCAGCGGGAGGGAGTCAGATCCGCTGCCGGAGGTTTGGCTCTGCAGAAGCACAGAGTTGGGTGTTTGCGCGGAGCGAGCAAGTTCCCTGGCAGGAACTGGTTCCCTTTGGGATTTTGGCTGGGGGATGGGCGGGGGAGACGGCGCTGGCGAGCGCCTTTGTTCCCCGCCAAGCTGAGCTCTGCCGTCCGGGGGCTCAGCAGCTCTCCCTCCCTTTGTCCTCCAGCCTTCCCGCTTTCTGAGCAGAGCTTTAACTTATGACCTCCCAGACGCTAAGTCGCGCTTGCTGTCAGAACACAGTCTGTCCGGCCCCTCCGCTTTTGCCAGCCAGACTCGGGGGCTCTGCTTGGCCGGCGAGCCGCCCCTCTGCCCCGGCTCCCTCCAGCCAGTCCGTGGAGCGCGCACCGCCTCGCCGCCCTTCCTACCCTCTTCCGTGGGCCTCTCGTCTGCGCTTGGCTCCGAAGACTCGGTTCTGCTAATCCTCTGGCAGTTTTCTGGGTTATTTAGGCAGGTGTAGGTGGAATCTAAGTGATCAGCAGGACGCCGGTGAGCCCTGCGTCCTCCTACGCCGCCATCTTCCCTCTCTCCTCTCTTTTTCTAAATTTAGATTAGCAGGAAAAAATACTTATGGAGGGGCGCCTGGGTGGCTCAGTCGGTTAGGTGGCCGACTTCTGCTCAGGTCATGATCTTGCAGTCCGTGAGTTCAAGCCCCGCATCAGGCTCTGTGCTGACAGCTCAGAGCCTGGACCCTGTTTCAGATTCTGTGTCTCCCTCTCTCTGACCCTCCCCCGATCATGCTCTGTCTCAAAAATAAACGTTAAAAAAAAAAATTTAAATACTTATGGAGCTAGTTCCTTGAATTTAGTAACTCTTGGTAGAAATTTGGTAGAGTACTCTGAATATTGATCCATTTCCTCCCAGAGACGGTCTTTGTTTTCCTTTGTCTATATCTTTTGTCTTTTGTCATAAAGAGGAATTACCATAGGACAGAATCCAGGCATAGGCCCTAGCAGTCTGCTCTTCAAGCTGACCTCACAGACTGGTGAGTTCATAGTTCTTATTCAAATCGGTGTCTTTTTAGACAAATTTTGCTGTGGGTTAATGTGAACATGAAGAAAAGGCTATTGTTTAGGGATATCTTGGAAGCCAAAGCCACAAAATTTGTGGGCATGGGTCAAACACTTAAAAGCCATTGGAGCACTCACCACCTAACTCAAAGACTCCTGCGTTAGGATAAGTTGGTCATGAATGAGCTAAATTGACACTAGGTTACCTGCCAACCCCCAGAAACCTTCCATGCAACAAGGTACACTGTAAACACATAGTCCCCAAGCTCATGGCACATCCCTTTTAGGTATTAGTGTGTCTCCAAGAGACCCAAGACTTAACCAAAAGAAAAACTGAATGAGGTTTTCCTTTTGTCTTGTTCTATGTCCTATGAGCTAGGCTTGGTGACCAGTGAGAATATTCTTTTTGGTCTTTACAACCTGGAGTGTGCTTACTGGGGTGCATGTTGGTGGATGGCTGAGTAGACTAGGGCTGCAAGTCTTTGTCCATCTGTATCAGCCCGCAGGGATGACTGCTGTGAGAGGTCATAGCCCATAAGAACCTTTGTTGTCTCAACCTTCATTGCTTGTTAGTTCTGGAAAGACACAGCCTGGTGTGACAAATTAGTAGGTCTGTGACTGGAGGTATCTCACATTTTTGTGGGAGATTGGATAGTGCATATACCATTTTCATTCCACCATCCTTACTGTCCATGCAACAAAGACTTTTGCTTTCTTAGACTAATTTCAGGAGCAGACTTTTGGATCACAGGGCTGCATCATCTCTGCCCTCTCTCGATGCCTCATGCATCTTTGGTTAAGCCATTAAAAGGCTTATTGGTTTGAGTCACTATTAACAGATCCTACTCATCAATTGCCAGAAGATGGATCCTTTAAACTGGCTTTAAAAAATAAATATATTCTTAGTTGAGAGCTCTCAATTGTCTTATTAGTAGTATAACAACTAGCCTTAAGGAATCCCTTGACAAGATGAAAGAACAGAAATTATACTTAAGACAAAAATGTCCACATCCATTGTAGATTCCTGTTAATTAAAATCCAGCCTCCTGTGCCCATTTTAACTTTCCATTCCTTATAGGATTTGCAGAGAGCATTCTGGCTTAATCTGGGTTCAAAGTACACAGGTTGCTCATGTAAATAAATGTTGAAAGGCAGGAAATGAATTTAACACAAGCTCCTGACACTGGCAGTAAGGCTCCCTGTGCTCCTCCTTTTCCAGGGCTCTGTAATCAGGCTCTCCAGCTTCAGGCATTCCTATGCAATGTCCTTTGCAGATACATCCCAGGTCCCCCAACACAAAAGAATTAGTGTCCCTGGGACAGCAACAGATCTTTTAAATTATAAAGCTCTTTTACCTATACTTTTGGAAGATCCTCCCAAATTTAGACGGGAATTGGAAAGATGAATGAATATTCACAGCTCCTCCATCATAGATGAAACAGATGACCCAAATTTCTCCTAGGCCTTCCTACAAATGATCTGTAAGAGTCCAATATTCAGATGCTAATTAGAAGCCAAGTTTGAATTGTGTCCCCAGAAAGACTTTGTTCAAGTGCATTATACAGACTTTACTGTCATAAATCTTTTGATTCCCACTTCAGTTAAAAATATCCCTGATATAAAGAAGCAAATGTAGTTAAAATGACAAGCCAATCCCTTGATATTTAGACTATAATCCAGTTCTTCAGGGAATTAGAAACAACTGTCTCTACCTCTACAAAACCAGCAATGAAACTCTAGAAACAAGTGAAAGCCCACCTGTCATTAACAATGGTTAAACCTCATCTATTCCTTTCAAAATGTTTGTAGACATTTCAAAAGATCAGGATATTGGAACAAAATTGCTCTGTACTTTAAACAAACAAAAAAGGTAAATTTTAAATAGAAATTACCCTGAAACTCTAGGGGAAAAAATTCTTTTTTGCACTCTCTGTCCCTTGAAATTATAAATCTTAGGTCTTTGAAATGTAAACACAGCCCACTTGTCTCAGACTGAAAATAGGTTGAGTTGGTTAGGGAGAAAAGACCTTTTTAAAATACAAACTGCGTAAAGGACTCCACTGCTCAGACTCTTACTTCTGATAACAGGCATACACTCTCAAAACCTCCACCTTGGAGAAAACTTGTATACTTTCTCTTGCCTTTGCAATGTAAACTTCCTGCCCCCATCTTCTTTGGGACCTAAGAGCTATTCTTCAAAGTACGCATTTAGGAAGAAGTTTTTCATCAGGAAGGAAAAAATAGGGGGGGAGTATTTTAAAAAATGGGACTTTAATGTCCTTTTCACAAATATTAGAAAAAGCTATAGTATTCACAAATATTAGAAAAGCTGTAAGATTTTGGTTTGCATCATGTCTGGTGTAGGTGTGTTCATATATGTTGTAAAATGTGAGATATTTTCTTTTTTTAACTTTTTTTAAAGCTTATTTATTTATTTTTAGAGACAGAGTGTGTGCACACAAGCAGGAAAGAGGTAGAGAGAGAATCCCAAGCAGGCTCTATGCTGTCAGCATGGAGCTCAATGTGGGGCTTGATCTCATGAATCCTGAGATCATGACCTGAGCAGAAACTAAGAGTCACATCCTCAACTTTCAGCCACCTAAGCTCCCCAAAATATTTTCTCTACCTCTATCTCTGAATGGTATTGCTAAAATTAATTTGTAAAAGAACTCTATTTGGTTAGTATAAAGGCAAGTGCTTATAAGGATTGGGCATTCTAAAACTTAGAAAGCAAGAAACTAACCCAAATGTTTTTGAGTTAATGTGATCTGAGAAAATGTTCAGTATTAAAGTTAATTTAAAGTTGTTGATTTGATTAAAATAGACATATCTTTAGAGTTCTCAGCACTAAATATAAAATTTTTATTCTGCCTGTAGTGTTTACTAAACGTCAAATAAATTCATGTTATCTTTGTTGCAAAATTTATCAGAAAAAAAAGCTTTAGAATAATGGTTGACTTTACCTAATGCCTCACGAACTTTTGTGGGTAGTCTAAACATAATTGTTAAAAACAAGTAAATTAGATAGATGTAAATAAGATTAAAAGGTTTGTAGGTAAACTTTTTTTTAAGTTTATTTATTTATTTTATAGAGAGAAAGAAAGTGAGGCAGCACGAGTCGGGGAGGGGTAAAAAGAAAGGGAGAAAGAGAGAATACCAAGCAGGTTCCATGCTCAGAGAAGAGCCTGACTTAGGGCTCAATCCCACACCCTGAGACCGTGATGTGAGTTGTTATCAAGAGTCTGACACTCAACCGACCGAGCCACCCAAGTGCCTTGGTTTGTAGGCAAACTTTTAAATAGCTTCCAAAACCCTTCATAACCTGAAGCTTTAAAAAAATTTTTTTAAGTTTATTTATTTATTTTGAAAGAGAGAGAATGAGCTTGAGTGGGGAGGGGCAGAGAAAGAAAGAACCCCAGGCAGTCTCCACAATGTCAGTGTAGAGACTGACGTGGGTGAAGCTGGAACCCATGAACTGTGGTATCATGACCTAAGTGGAAACCAAGAGCCAGATGCTTAACAAACTGAGCCACCCAGATGCCTCAACCTGAAACTTTACAGTTTTGCTAATTAAATTAAATGATGAGTTAAGTTAGATTCATTAAATAATCTAAATCATTTCCAAAAAAGATAAAATAATAAGACATTAAGTACAGGACATAGGTTTATCTAATATTTTCTTATTACAGAAAAACTAAAGATAAATTTGGGCCTATTAATAAAGATGTTTTCTGCTTTATTTAAAAATTGTGTTATGAGGGGCGCCTGGGTGGCTCAGTCAGTTAAGCGTCCGACTTCAGCTCAGGTCATGATCTCACTTTTCATGAGTTCCAGCTCCATGTTGGGATCTGTGCTGACAGCTCAGAGCCTGGAGCCGCTTTGGATTCTGTGTCTCCTCTCTCTGCCTCCCTCCTGCTCCGATTTTGTCTCTCTCTCTCTCAAATATAAATAAACATTAAAAAACTTTTTTTTTAATTGTGGTATGAAAAAGCACATTTTTAGAAACTATGAAATGTGTTTATAAATTCGCCAATCTAAAGAACACTGGCATAGCAGACAACCCACAACTGCTTCATGCTTACTTTTCACTAGAAATTAAGGTTTCTAAGAGTTAAGGATTCTAATAAATGTAATTAAGACTATTGAAAATAATAAAGGAAACAACTTTATACGTGAGGAAAGTAAGATATGTGTTTTGGTAAAAAAAAAAAAAAAAAAGGAATAAAGAGGCACCTGGGTGCTCAGTCTGTTAAGCATCCGACTCTTGATTTCAGCTCAGGTTATGATCCCAGTGTCATGGGATAGAGGCCCACATCAGGCCCCATACACAGCGTGGAGCCTGCTTAAGATTCTCTCTCCCTCCCTCTCTGTGTGCCCCTCCCCCACTCATATTCTCCTTTTCTCTCTCTCTCTCTCTCTCTCTCTCACACACACACACACACACACACACACACAAAATAACCAAATAAACTTAATAAAAAAGGGAATAAAAACATTTTTGTTGAGAGAAAAGAAAACAAATTTGTCCTAAAGTGAGGCTGGTTACTTAATGAGGGCAAACTTAGGACAAAATCTGAGCATAAAGAAGAAAGTTGTAAAATGTTTATGGAGAAAGAATCTTTGGAGAGGAATTTTAGATGTGGTCAGGGCTGGCTGAGTTTAGGATAAATTTAAGTAAATGAGTTTTAATTTCAAAAATTAATTTAATTTCAAAAATATACAGACAAAATATCAAAAATATACAAAAATTACATATTGTTTTCTCTTTGCTAAAAGGACAACATTTTCTTAAACTATTGGTCTGCTCTTAATAAAAAAATTGTAAAGAAAAGTTTTTCTTTACTTTAAAATTATCTGCCTACAAAATAAGGATTCTGTGTTTTGCCAAAGTAATTCATATGTTTACCAGGTCTTTGATTACACAAATATCAAAAGAGCTAAATTTTGCTCACAATTATGTAACCTTATATATTTGCCCTTAAAATCTCTTATTGTTACTTTGGTCATATAAATAATTAAATATTTTTTAATGATTTGTGATCCTATTTAATCAAATGTTCAAGTCTTTGGATATTTTTAGCATACTTCCCAAAGTCAAATTCTAAAATGAAATCCTTTGCCCACAATCTAAGTAAAATTTTCCAGAAGTTCCTGGAACATTTCAAAGATTTCTGTGAAAAATTAAAGTAATTGGGACTTACTTGGCATGTTAAATTACATAGGAAGCATTGTCAAATAAGTGATAATAACACTCTTAGACTATATTTGTGTAGATATATGTTATTAAAATAAGCATTCTAAAACTGTACAAAACTCCTAGAAATCTGATTTCTTGGTATGTTATTGTCTTGGAGTGTTGTATGTCACAGAAATAGCCAAATTCCTTTTTCAGTTGCACTGTAATGAACGTGAATCAGATCTTTAACCATGGCCATTCTTAAGTTTTATTATATACAAGTTACTGTTTTACTCTGATCCTATGGCAAATGTATTTCATCTTCAATAAGACTTATAAACAAACTTGAGTACAGTTTTTCGATAAGATCATAAAGCTGAACTAGGTTAGAATTTCTGAACTAGTGGTAAAACTGGATTCAGAGAAAAGAGTCAATAATATGGGACTGAAAAAACTTAGAAGGTTAATTAATGTTTTTATCTGAAACACTGCTGACTTTAAAAATGTTTTGTTTTTCCATATTTAAGGAAATTCTTTCTCTTAACCTAACTCTCTCAAAGTCCAATATGCAATAAGTATTTGTTCTCCTTATGACAGGACACAATTGGAATCATTGGTTATATTACTAAAGGTTTAACTGAAATGTCATATTTGAGAGAGACACCCATAGTTTCAGATATGACCAGACAGCTCTAAGGAGCTAAGGTTGATTTTATGGAGCCAATGAAGCCCTTGAAAAATATATCATCCTGAAAAAAAGAAAAAGAATAAATATATCATCCTGATACCTTGCTTACAGAGTTCCCAACAGTCTTACCATGTAAGTAAGGAAGGTTACTTTCTGTCAGGTGCAAGAACCTAAGGATATTTTGGGGACCTCAAGAAGAGAGGAATTAACCCAAATCTATAGGTATTGGAGGGGAAGTCTGATAGCAAGTGGGTTGGCTTCTGGACCCGAGAGGCTGTTGAAAATTCAACTTGGAGACTCCTTATGAAAAGTTTCAGCAAAACAGGTTTGTTTGTTTTTGTTTCTTTTTTTTTAAAAATTCAAGTGTAATTAACATAGAGTGTTATATTAGTTTCAGGTGTACAATATAATGATTCATCAATTCTATACCTTACTCAGTGCTTATCACAATAATGTACTCTTAATCTTCTTCACCTATTTTACCCATCACCCCACCAACCTCCTCTCTGACAACCATCAGCTTGTTCTCTATGTTTAAGAGTCTGGGTTTTTTTGGGTTTTTTTGGTCTTTTTATTCTTTGTTCATTTGTTTTGTTTCATAAATCCAGTATGAGTGAAATCATAAGTTATTTGTCTTTCTCTGACTTATTTCACTTAGCATTACACCATCTAAATCTGTCCATGTTTTTGCAAATGGCAACATTTCATTCTTTTTTTATGGCTGAGTAATACTCCATTGTATATATACATACCACACTTTCTCTATCCATTCATCTATTACTGGACACTTGGGTTGCTTCTATATTTTGCCTATTGTAAACAATGCTGCAACAATGCCGCTGTGGTTTTGATTTGTATTTCCCTGATGGTTAGTGATGTTGAGCATCTTTTCATGTGTTTACTGGCCATCTATATGTCTTCATTGGAGAAATGTCTATTCATATCTTCTACCTATGTTTAATTGGATTATTTATTTTTTGATGTTGAGTTGTATGAGTTCTATATATATTTTGGATATTAATCCCTTATCAGATATATTATTTACAAATATCTTCTCCTACTTGGTGGGCTGTCTTTTTGTTTTGTTGATGGTTTCCTTTGCTGTGCAAAAGTTTTTTGTTTTTATGTAGTCATAATAGTTAATTTTTGCTTTTGTTTCCCTTATCAAAGAAGATATATCTAGAAAAATACTTCTACAGTTGGTGTTGAAGAAATTACTGCCTATGTTTTTTTCTAGGATGTTTATGATTTCAGGTCTCACATGTAGGTCTTTAATCCATTTTGAGTTTACTTTTGTGTATGGTGTGAGAAAGAGGTCCAGTTTTTTCTTTTGCATGCAGTTTTCTACTTTTCCCAGCACCATTTGGTGAAAGGACTGTCTTTTTCCCACTTCATAATCTTGCCTCCCTTGTCATAGATTAATTGATCATATAATTGTGCATTTATTTCTGGGCTCTCTATTCTGTTCTATTGATTTATGGGTCTATTTTTGTGCCAGTACCATACTGCTTTGATTACTACAGCTTTGTAGTATATCTTGGAATCTGGGATTGTGAAACCTCCAGTTTTGTTCTTCTTTTTCAAGATTTCTTAGCTATGGGGTGCCTGGGTGGCTCAGTCAATTAAGCATCTGACTTCAGCTCAAGTCATGATCTCATAGTTCATGATTTCAAGTTCTGCATCGTGCTCTGTGCTGACAGTTCAGAGCCAGGAGCCTGCTTCGTATTCTGGTCTCCCTCTCTCTCTCTGCTCCTCCCCCACTCATGCTCTGTCTCTGTCTCTCTCTCTCTCTCTCAAAAATAAATAAAACATTTTTTAAAAATTAAAAAAAAATAGATCTCTTTCCTATTTAGGGTTGTTTGTGATTCCCTACAAATTTTAAAATTATTTATTCTATTTTGTGAAGAGTGACATTGGTATTTTTTTAGGGGTTGGATTAAATCTGTAGATTTCTTTGTGTAGTATGGACATTTTAACAATATTTGTTCTCTCAATCCATGAACATAGAATATCTTTCCATTTATTTTTTCCATCTTCAATTTCTTTCACCAATGTTTTATAGTTTTCAGTGTACAGATCTTTCACCTTTTTGGTTAAGTTTATTCCTTGGTATCTTATTATTTTTGGCATAATTGTAAATGGGATTGTTTTCTTAATTTCTCTTTCTACTTCATTATTAGTGTATAGAAATACAACAGATTTCTGTATATTGATTTTGAATCTAGTGACATTACTGAATTTGCTTATGAGTACTAGTAGCTTTTTGGGTGGAGTCTTTCAGGTTTTCTATGTATAGTATCATGTCACCTGCAAATAGTGAAAGTTTTACTTCTTACCAATTTGGATGCCTTTTATTTTTTTCTTTTCTGACTTCTGTGAGTAGGGCTTCCAGTACTATGTTGAATAAAAGTGGTAAGAGTGGACATCCTTGAAGATCTTTTTTTGATCTTTTTTTTTCCTGATCTTAGAGGAAAATCTCTCAGTTTCTCACCATTGATGTTAGGTGTCGGTTTTTCATAGATGGCCTTTAATATGTTGAGGTATTTCTCCATAAACCTACTTTTTCAGGGTTTTTATCATGAATGAATGTTGTACTTTGTCAAATGCTTCTTCTGTATCTATTGAAATGATCATATGGTTTTTATCATTTCTCTTGTTGATGTCAATATCACATTAGTTGATTTGTGAATATTGGACCACCCTTGTATCCCAGAAAGAAATTTCACTTGATTATGGTAGGATTCAGTTTGCTAATATTTTGTTAAGAATTTTTTCGGCAAAAAAAAAGTTTTAAAGAGCCTATATGGTCAACTGCTATTCTTGTTGCACTTACGTAAATAATCAGGCCAAGTTATTTTTAAAACTGGACTTACTTTGCAAATAAATTAGTGTTAATTTATTTTCCCAATGTCTTGGATGTACATCTCCAAACTCACATTTTTCATTTTTCTCCCACCTTTATGACTTGGAATTATTTGAGAACTCAAATTGCCCTTTTTCTTGATGCCCTGCAAACTAAATATGATTAACTTGATGTAAGCTTCAGAGAAATCACCATAATAGCTCACACAAAGACAACTTGAATGTCTGTTGTCCTACGGGCCACTCAAAAAAAAAATCAGAAACATTTGAACTATAAACAAGGAAAATATGTGAGATTGCCACTGCCAGCTTTCATTCTATCTGAAAACACTTCTAAACTGACATCTAAAAATCTTGATTGGCTACTCTCAGAACTCAGAAACTGGTTTATAATTTGATTAAACTATTTTGATTCAATTAATTTGATTCAGCGTTTCCATAGAAGTGTTATGCCCAGAATTCGTGATCCCCAAATACCGCCAGGGAGCCGAGTCCGATGTAAAAGCAAAAGAGCCTTTATTCGAGCTAGCTTGAGCTCAATCCCCTACCTGCACCGACGCAGCGGTGAGATACCAGGGAGAGAGAGCGAGTTTCAAAAGCACAAAGGTTTTATTGGAGCCTAGGGGCAGTTGGTGAGGTAATGGCTGTGGCCTCAGCTGATTGGCTGGGGAAGGGTCGGAGTCCTGTTACGCAGGTCGCTGGTCCTGTTTTGATCAGGAAGTTTGAACGGGTGAGCGGGAGGTTACTCAAGGGGAGGAGGCGTGGTCTAGGTGAAGGACACAGAACAAGATGGAGTCGGCCGGCGTAGGCCCGCCCTTTCAGAAGTCCCTCTTATTTAATACCTGATTACTTAAACTACAGGCTTAACTTTGAGAACATAATCCTGCCTCCTAAAATGAGTTTAATCGAAGTGACGTATTGTCAGGACTAAGAGACTAAATCAGTAAGACAGGACGATCTACCAACTCATTTTTTAAAAACTATTATTTTGGGTAGAGTGCAAGTGGGGGAGGGTCAGAGAGAAGGGGACAGAGGACATGAAGTGGGCTCTGCACTGGCAGGATAACAGCAGTGAGTCAGATGTGGGGCTTGAACTCATGAACTGTGAGACTAGCCAACCGGGTGCCCCTCTACCAACTCAATTTTTAATGTGTAAAACTTCATGGAAGTTTCAGAGGGGGAACTGTAGAGGTCAAGGACAGGCTACCTTAAGATGAGCCATTTTGGTGTGAAGAATATTTTGAGTTAAAAGGAATGAAAATCCAGCATACAGGAAAAGCTCTCAACCTCCCCTTTAACTGCCTGCCCATAACAGGAAGAGAGCTATTAAAAGATATTCCTCTTTACCTAAGAAACTTATCTGCATAACAGGGCAACCTTTGTTTTCCGAACATCTCCTTTCACCTTGCTGCTAATGGTGTTCTTCCCTTAGCATCACCAGATCCCTACTCCTCTCTTTAGCTCAGGATGTCATGTATGAACCTCCTGTTAGTTGACAGTCTTGGGATTTTCATGTCTGTGTGCATTCCTCATATGAATGAAATTAAACTTGATTTTCTCTTGTTAATCATGTCACTTGGGTTCTTAGTCCAGAAGACTAAGGGCAGAGGGAATTTTTCCTCCCCAACAACTTATTGCCAATCTTAGAAGAAAAGCATTCAATCTTTCGTCATGAGATATGATGTTAGCTGTAGATTTTCCTAGGTTCTATTTATCAAGTAGGGCACTTCACTTTCTATTTTGCTGAACGTCCTTTTTTCATTTGTGAATGTCGAATTTTATCAAATGTTCTTTATACATCTATTGAGATGATCATATAATCTTTAAAAATCTGTTAGTCTAGTGAATTATATTCATTAATTTTCAAATGTTGAATTGACCTTTTATCTATTGATCATACCAAAATATTATTTTTGTATTTTATTAGATTTGACTTGCTTGTATATTATTAAGGCTATTTGCATCTAAGATGATGAGGATTAATGTTCTGTAGTTTTCTTTTCCTACAATGACTTTGGTTTTGGCATCAGAGTAATACTGGCCTCATTACATAAGTTGGGGACTGATGGGAGGTAAAATACTTTTTTCTCTACCCTTCTAGTTTCTCCTTAGAGGGGACTCCCTGTAAGAAAAGGCAAAACAACAGGAGAAAAACAAACAAAAGTTTAGTAACACGTATGCCTCCTGTACACATGGGAGTTACTCTGGAAAATTGAGCAGCTCCCGGAATGGCCTAATCCACCACTTTAAATTATATCTCCAGTTAAAGACAAAAGAAGATGTTGGGGGGTAAGAAAGGAAGGCTGTTATGAGAACTTACCAGGAGAAACACAGTCAAAAAGGGTAAGGTTGTTGTGCGGATTCATGTCATTGCCTCCTCTGTTGATAAGGATTTCTAGCAATTTAAGAGTTATCCCTCTGTCTGGTGCATCAGGGAGACACCCTTAGAAAAAGAGACATCTCTTATACATGTCGTGATGTCTTTTACAAAAGGGAAACTTCTTTTCAGTTTTCAGAGCTTTCCTATGTCTCTTGCTAAAGATAATCAGCCTAAAATTAATCTGTAAACCAAAGAGTCAGATTTTCAGTTGGCAAATTCTGCTCCCCTTCAGAAGCATTCCTTTTTCTTCCAGTTCCTGAAAAAAAAATTATTTAGCATTAATAAATTGCTTCCTAAAATATTTAGTACCAGAAGAGAACCTGGCTACAGGAATATATGGCGAAAGAGGGAACCAGTAATTAATTCATGGAAGACTTGTGTCCAGCTACAGAAGGAAGAATAGCAGGCACATTTTATGTCAATTACCTCTTCACACCCCTCCCTTTTTTCTTGAGACTTTATTTGAACATCATTGATTATGGCTAACATTTTAGGTTGGAGATGAGAACATGACAAAATTGGTATCATTCCACAATGATATAACAATAAATAGACTTTCCATACTCTACGCATTGAGGATGCAGTTTTTTCATCCACTTTAGAATTGATGATAAGTGGAGCGCCTGGGTGGCTCAGTTGGTTGAGCACCCGACTTTGGCTTGGGTCATGATCTTGCAGTTTTTGAGTTCAAGCCCCACGTCCGGCTCTGTGCTGACAGCTCAGAGCCTGGAGCCTGCTTCGGATTCTGTGTCTCCTTCTCTCCCTGCCCCTCCCCCGTTCATGCTCTGTCTCTCTGCCAAAAATAAACATTAAAAAAATTGTTTTAAAAAGAATTGATAATGAGCAACCAAGGAGTTGTAACACACCCCTGTGGATATAATCTCTACCCTACTTTTTGCCCGAGGAATCTGACCTACAAGCACTGGGTTGAGCCCATGGGAGGCACTGGCAATAATCTGAAGAGCACACGAAATGTGGACATACAGCAATATTCTAGACTTTCCTCCCTGCCAAGTGGTCTTAAGATGACTGACTTCCTTTAAGGGAGGCCACAGCTTCTTTTGAGTAGCCTTCTCTATGAAGCACTCTCTCCAGGTCCTGATAATTCCTTCCATCCTTTACCCCTTCCTTCAGGCCTAAAGATGGTGAAGGCTTCAGGCAAAGTATTGCACCAACAGTTTTTGCTTCCCTGAAACATTGCCCACATGTTTGTAAATAGTGCCTTTATTAAATTCTCCGTACTCACTCTGATTGTGCCATTTATTTTTTTACTGGGATCCAGTTAATATCAAATTACAGTATTGTGTCCTTAAGTACAATTCTTACAGACAGTTCAGCTCACAGGTGTCAGGACATGTATTTGTGTATTTTGGAGTGTGTGTGTGTGTGTGTGTGTGTACATGTGCACACATGTGTGTGGTCCTGGGTCTGAAGCCAATATAGACCTACTTCAGTTTCTAAAAGGGCAGGAGATTCTGAGCCCAGAGGTAGGAGCTGACAGATCAACTGTTCTCAGCTAGACTTTGGCAAGGCAGAAGGTTTTTTGAGGCCGTGCTGCTTTGCAGGGAGGTCTATTGCTGCCAGTTGCTGGGAGGTCCCAAAAATAAGGTTTAGCAGGCAAGGCCTTTCAACATGCAGGGATTTCACTATGTTGGTTGCTTCAGTCAGTTTTGCCACTGCTATAAATATAACAGTTTCTACAATCTTCAGGGAAAAGAATTTATTGAATAAAAAATTATTTCTCTAATAAATTAATTAATAAAGTTATACAAGTTACCAGAAAACAATCCAAACCAAACAAAAAAGCAAAAGAGCAGGAGCAAGTACTAATTTCTGTTACTTAACTAATGTTTAAACACCAACAAGGCCAAAATGCGAAAGCACTGGAAATCTGGAGATAAGTCAGTCTGTATCTGCAAATGCCTACCCATGTTTCTGCAACTGCAAATATGAAAACTGTGATATGCTTCTAGCTAGCATTTTTTGAGCAATTATTACAAGCCAGCCACTGTTCTCAACATTTTAGTTGTGTTAATTATTCTCACAACAAGAAAGTAGACACTATGTATTACCTCTGCTCTACTATTAAAGAACCTGGACACTGAATGGTTAGTAATAAGCAGTAGAAATCAAATTTGAACCCAGGTAGTTTTGCCCCCTCCCCCCAGAGCCCATGTTCTTAACCACTGCACGATGCTGCTATTTTCACTTAAAAAAAAAAAAAAGAGAGAGATGGCTTGGGGAGTCTGGGTGGCTCAGTCCGTTAAGCGTCAGACTTCAGCTCAGGTCATGATCTCACAGTTTGTGAGTTTGAGCCCCGCATTAGATTCTCCCTCTCCCCCCTCTTTCTGTCCCTACCCTAGTTGTGCTCTCTCTCTCTCTCTCTCTGTCTCTCTCTCTCTCAAAATAAATAAACTTAAAAAAAATTTTTTTAAATGAGATGGCTGGCATAATGATCTCCAAGTTCTCTTAGTTCTAAGTCTCCCCTCTGAGTCTGTTCCATTCCCTACACAGAAGGTTAACAATTTCCCTTTAACATCAGTTATACCCTAATTCCTCATATCACTGATATACAATACTGTGCCAATGAGCCCATTGGGCCCCCTACTCTTCACCTGCCTCTGTTGGAGTCATGCCTCAAACTACTAGTAGACTGTGAACCTCTTGTGGTCATGGATTGTTTTTCTCTTCTCTGGTGTTCAGTTCAGCAAACACCCTTGAGCACTTATTCCAGCTCTGCCTAAAAAACCTTGCCATTCTCATAGCTAGACCTGATGTGATACCAAATTTCCACTGGAACCTGAAGGTCCACTGATTTCATGATGACACACATGCCTGCCACACTGAGTGGCCAAGTGTGGTTCTTTTTTTTTTTTTTATTTTTTTTTAACATGTATTTATTTTTGAGAGAGAGAGAGAGAGTATGAGTGGGAGAGGGGCAGAATGAGAGAGAGAGAGAGACAGACAGAGACAGAGAGAGAGGGAGAAGGAGACACAGAATCTGAAACAGGCTCTAGGCTCTGAACAGTCAGCACAGAGCCTGACGTGGGGCTCGAATTCACGAACCGCGAGATCATGACCTGAGCCGAAGTCGGATGCCCAACCTAGTGAGCCACCCAGGCACCCCAAATGTGGTTCTTTTAGAACATCCGAATCTTTCCAATTTTCTTCATCTCTTTCTCTTATAATACCTTTCCACCTGATCCATTTTTCCATTATTTCCCCCTCCAAACCTTTCCACAGCAACCCATAAGACTCTCAACTCAACTGAATAAATTCTCCTTCTCAACCTCAGTTTAGTGTCTACTCTTTTGAGATCATTTCTGACCCAAAGCTATCATGGTAAAAAGCGATTGCATACTTTCTGGAGAGGCAAAACGAGCATAATTGGTATTAAGGTTGAGGTATGGTGGACCATTTTCCAGTGAATATAATTCCTCTTTAGGGACTAGATTAAAAATAACTGGCTTAGAGATTAAAAATAATTCAAATACTCCTCTTTCTTCTTTAATAGAACCAGCTTTTATACAAGTGTCCCAGCTGAAATAGCACTTTGGAACTTGGGGCTTCCTGGAAAATACAAATGAATAGCCAGACCTTCAGTCTGATCATACTTGAGATAAAGGAAGTGTATTTTAAATGTGAACAGATGGATCTATTAAAAACAAGTTTATGAAGAAAGGTTATCATAGATCTAAGAATGATTAGTTTACATTTTTCAAGTTTCTTTAGATGTGTGGCCAATGTGGTTTATACATCTTTCAACTCTGGAAGAAAGATAAGTACAGCATATGCTGTAATGTCCAAAATCTCGCTCAAAAATAAAATTCAAGAAATGATGGCTTTTTGCTGAGGTCTTTCTATTTTGGAATGGTCAATTATGAATATAAAAAAAATTATTTGAGATCTATCAAGAACTATGAGGTCTTTACCTATCTGTATCTTAGCCTACAGGAAGTGGGAATTCTTTGAGAAGTAATTTAATTTCACTTCATTAAAACAGTGTTGTTATCCAGAACTTTGCTTCATTTAGTTAACTTTTCTCCAAAGAACAGTCCAAGTTTGTGCAGTATTACATTTAATAATATATGGACCTACTGCATTAATGGACAGATATTCTGAGGTATGCATTACATGTTAGGAATGATGCTCTAGCATAAGAACACAGGACTGAATAAACCAGGACGTTGAGAGTCATGTTGGAAGATACTGACCCACACTTAATTAAGTATAATGCATTGGTTAGTATGCAATACCAATGGGTAAACAAAATGTTGGGACTGATCAGTCATAATGATTACTTTAGGTGGGTGGCAGGAGAGGCTAGAGAATATTGCACACAAAATTTAAATATTTTAAGTTTTGAAGAAGCATATTAGGGGTTCCCCAAATGGACAAAAAGGATAAAGCATTCCGGATAGAGGGAAACCATATGTCCTCTGAAAGTATATGGCCCTTGGAAACCAAACCTTTTGATTCATTTAATCAGCTCTCTCTAGCATGGGGCTAGGGATTCTAATAAAATAAAATAAATAAAAGTTTTGACCCTCGAATTCTGGTTCTGCAAAATGAAGGTGGAAATAATTTAAAGGAATAGGAAAGCAAATGCTTGCTTGTTTGTTCAAATCATATACCTAACAGAACTTAAAAATTAGTTGATATTGGATTATCCTTTAACCTAGGACTACATTATGACTTCCACTGACCTAAGCACTTTTGTCTTTGAGGACCTTTACCTCCCTTCCCAACAGCCAACTCCCCCCAAAATACACACACACACACACACACACTAAAAATTTTACTTTATGACTATGCTGGTTAAAAAGAAAAAAATATGCTAATATTATATATTAAAACATTTTCTTTGACCTAAAGTTTTTTCCTTCTGATCATAAGTAAATTAAAATATTTTCTTGGGACACTAAGCACTGTGTCTAATGATAAATCACCTTCAGGAACTCTATCCCATATTCTATTCTGCATTTAGTTGCCAAAGAACACTTCTACAAATTGTTGTTTCCTTGGATCATAGGGAAATTTCAAGAAGTCAATCATTCAGTGTGGTGATTTCCAGATCCCTCTGCCAGATCCCTTGTTTTGCCTGGCAATTTAATCTGACTCCCAAAGGCACCTTTTACTTCTATCCCTCCAGTTCATCTAGTCGAATACTGTGTATAGAAATAACCTAGAGAGGTATTTTGTTTTCGTTTTGTTTTTTATTTTAAATTTGGATTCCGGGGCACCTGGGTGGCTCAGTCGGTTAAGCGTTGACTCTTGATATCAGCTCAGGTCATGATCTCACAGTTCGTGAGTTTGAGCCCTGCATCAGTCTCTGGGCTGACAGAGCAGAACCTGCTTGGGATTCTCTCTCCCTCTCTCTTCTCTCTACCTCTTTCTCTCTGCCCCTTCCCTGCTCATATGTGTGCACACACTCTCTTTCTCAAAATAAATAAATAAACACTTAAAAATAAATAAATTTGGATTCCAAAGCCAATCCAATTTGAGTATCTGGGTTTGGGATCCAGAAAACATTACTTTTTTTTTTTCTTCTTTCTAAGTAGGCTTCATGCCCAGTGTGGAGCCAATACAGGGTTTGAACTCTTAACCATGAGATCAAGAACTGAGCTGAGATCAAGAGTCAGATGCTTAACTGACTGAGCCCCCAGGCACCCCCAGAAAACATTACTTTTTAAAGCTCCTCAGGTGATTCCAATTTGCCTACTAGCTTGAGAACCAATGCACTAAGCAACAACGACCAAAAGATAATCATTGTCCTGTAATGTTCTGTGAAGTATCACTGTACATTGTAATAACTCGTTTTTACATGAATCTCTTTACTAGATGGAAAACTCCAAGCATCATTTCTCAGTCATTTTACTTTGACCCACCACCTAGTTCAATGACTAGCATGGAGTAGACACTCAATAAATATTTTTATTGAATGAGTAAATGGGTGAATGAATTGGCACATGTTCTTAAACTTCTGCTTTCCCTCTCTCTTTTTTTCTTCTTCATTGTCTTACTCCAAGGTTCTCAACCCTGCCTGCACATTAAAATCACCTGAGAGCTTTGTAAAACTATCCTGGGCCACACCCCAGGCCAGTTAAATCACAAATTCAGAGGGTGGGGCCCAGGTAGTTTTTAAAAGATCCTTAGGCAATTCAAACACATAGCCAGGGTTGAGAATCATTGACTAATTTTTACTCACTCTTTAAGACCTTTAAAGCCAACGTTTTCAGTAAACTTTTTTCTGATGCTCTCCTGCATTTATATTTCAATTTCTTAAATTCGGGTTGTTCTTAAGAGAAAAATATATAATTTCACTGTTGATTATTTTCTTCTTGCATCCACGTGTATATTTTCTCTGTGAAGCTAGCATTTGAGGGCCGGATTTATGTTTTCTATAGCCTCCCCTTGCTAGGAGAGATGAGAACAGTGCTGGGCCTGAATTCTAATACAACTTAGGGACTAAAGGCAGTTTTATGGGTTTGTGGGAATATCATGTTTCTTGATCCAGACTTGCCATATACTATTCAATCGATCTGAGGCGATCAATACATTGTTTGAAATTTTCCATGTGTTGTTGTAACCAATTCATTTTCTCAGTCAGCTCCTAGTTTTAAAAGCTTTGACTTAAACTGGAATTTGAGTCTGACACCACACTGATGTTGACCAGCTCCTTAAAAGGCATAATTCAACTTGCTCATCAAGTGAAGATCACAACAGGCTGATCTCGGTTTATGAAGGAACAAGGCAGAGAGATTCAAAATTCAAATTGCAGTGTTTCCTCTCTTTCCTACCCTTACCCAAATCGTCCCTGAAGAAGTAGAAGTGGTACAAGAATTTGGGAGGCACCTATTAGCACTCACCTGGGGCATGTGAACACCTGATTATTTTCATGACCAGATCAGAGAATACCATAATGCTTATTAAAAATGCTGATTTTTTTATTAGTCAGCATTACTGTGCTGCTGAGCAGTATGAATTGGGTAACTCAGCAGTTAAAGAATATATGTTTATTAATAACTGAACAATTTTATATACGTATTTCAGCTATATGTTTTGTAGGATGCTGATGTTTTGAAATTTATCTTCTCTATTTTTAAGTTTAGAAATAAATATCTAACAAATAGGTGGTTTCCCAACCAGGAAAAATGCACAGGCCTTATCTATATTGGACGGGCAAAATGTAGACCAATTGAATACAGGGATTTGGTCAGTCTATGACTGATGAATGGACAGTATTCGAAACTTGAAGGGAAAAAGTCATGTATAACTGCATAATATAGTTAATTAGCATTCAAAGATCATTGTTACTTCAAACTCTTGCTAAATAAATGCCAGAAATGGTAACTTTTATAAATCTGTCTAGAGTCTATAAGTTCTCATGAGGACTAAAGAAATTATGATTTTTCAAGACGAATTTAGTGAGACATTTCTTTTTACAGTAAGATACCTGTTTATCATCCTTAAATGTTGTTCTTAAAGTTAGTTTAATCATGATAAGCACAAATTCTTAGAAGTAGTTGATGAACATTTGCTTGAAGAAGAATTCTGGAAAAAAAAAAAAAATATATATATATATATATTACCCACACAGACATACCCAGACACACACAAACATACCCAAAAGAGGGGGTTTTAGTTTACATTCTGAAGTCTAAATGGAAAAACGAATATGTAATAAAAAGTCTAATTTGGTACTAATTATGTGCAAATGTTGGAAAGGAAATACCAATTCCAATGCTTTGCATTAAGTTAAATATTTAGTACATGCTGTCTTTGCAAACCCACAGCTTTTATATGCCAAAGGAAACAATGAAAACACAGGTTTCTACTGAGTCATGTGTTTCAGTT
The DNA here is from genome assembly GCF_046562875.1 of Panthera onca. Lineage (NCBI taxonomy): Eukaryota > Metazoa > Chordata > Mammalia > Carnivora > Felidae > Panthera > Panthera onca. The sequence continues at coordinate 24,531,367 of NC_138355.1, forward strand.
TTCTTGAAAGAGACTAACAGTGGCAGGTTTTGTTCACGATTAAAACAATTTAGCAATCTTTTTTATTGGCATTGAACTCATATGGGTTAGGTGGCAAAAGTAGTAAAAAAATGATGAAAACCAACATCCTTCTTCCTTTGTATCTACTAGATTATATATCACAAAGAAAACCCAACATGTGCTTTACATTTGTGAAAGCATTTTAACATATATTGTTTTTTTTTTAATTTTCCTTAGAGTGACCTGTGGGATTTCTATTATTTTCCCCAAATACTAGAGATCAGGTAAAAGAGAATCAGAAAGTTACAATGACTCTCAAATTTCCACAATCTTTAAACTCGATAGCAATCAATTTTATATCTATTATGGGCACAGATGGTTTAACAGATGGGTGTGAAGGTAACATGTTTTAATTTCTCTTTCATTAAAAAAAAATACCATTTGCTTTCAGATCAAGGACTGGCCACTTTATTACATTGTCAACACCGTTCACTTCTGAACAACCTTGTGATAAGCAAAGCCTTGCCTTTCACCAAGATTCTCAAACACTCCTGAAATTTCTTTGCATGTGTTTTTTTGTTTTTTTGGGTTTTTTTTGTTTTTAATTTTGAGAGAGACAGAGACAGTGCAAGTGGGGCAGGGGCAGAGAGAGAGGGAGAGAGAGACAATCCCAAGCAGGCCCACACTGTCAGTGCAGAGCCCAATGTGGGGCTCAAACCCGCAAAGCTGTGAGACCATGACCTGAGCCAAAACCCAGTTGGATGCTTAACCAATTGAGCCACCTAGGTGCCCTACACTCCTGAAATGTTTAGAAAATACTGGCTGCCTTAGCTGTCTCATGAACTAGTAACTGCTAAAGTCACTCCTAAATTAAAGTCTAGGTGACTCTAGTAGATGAGAATAAAGTCTATTTGTGCTTAGTGCCAACTGGTCATTTCCATCTCAAGAGCTGGCGTGAAGCCAGTAGTATTTCTACACAAAGTGGTTTCTAATAAGTGTTGGTTCCTAACATCATGGTGGTTGTAAATGCTAATAAACTTCCTACAAGGGAAGTAGAAGTGGAAAGTTTTATTTGTCTAACATTTTATCACTGTACTTGGTTAGCATGGACAATTACCCCAGTTCCCTGAGGCACATATTCCCTGAGAGTTTAGCGGTTAATGAATATAAATAGTTACAAGCGAACAATTTTAAAACCATAAATAATTGTTACTCTGAAAGCTCCTGATAATGGAAAAAAAATAAATGAAAAAGAACTATCATAGCAAAAAAATTACTGACAAACAGAGGCCAAAATTGAGGTTCAAAAGCTAACTTGTACCTTCCCAAGACACTATAAATCTATTCAACTAATTCACAGATGGAGATATATAAATGTAAGTTTTCAGTGATTGTCTTTTTTCCATCTACAATATTTATTCCTTAGGTAATTCTCTAAGAAACAAACTATGGTTAACATCCATTAACAGGATAATATCAATCAATAATGAATAAATTTTGTCTGGATTGATATTTCTGTCATTGTTCTTTACTACTTTCTTGAATTAAAAATATTCCATTAAGAATACAAGTTTACGTGGCAAATCAAACAACAGAGAGTGAATAAAAGAAAAACTAACAATATTCTCCTTCTCTCTTCATCAATAAATATATTTATTGACTTAACTATATTAGGGATTAACATATCAAAGTATCTAAAAAATATTGAAATAAGGGCACCTGGGTGGCTCAGGTAATGATCCCAGGGTCGTAGGATTGAGGACCACATTGAGCTCTGAGGTGAGCATGGAGCCTGCTTGGGATTCTCTCTCCTTTGAAACCCAGCTCCAACATTTTTCTCCTCTTCCCACCCACCCCCTCAAATTAAAAAAAAAAAAAAAGATATGGGGAGCCTGGGTGGCTCAGCCGGTTGAGGATCCGACTTGGGCTCAGGTCACAATCTTGGGTTTGTGTGTTGGAGCCCCACGTGGGCTCTGTGCTGATGGCTCGGAGCCTGGAGCCTGCTTCATATTCTGTGTCTCTCCATCTGTCGGCCCCTCCCCTGCTCATGCTCCGTGTCTCTCTGTCTTTCAATAATAAATAAATGTTAAACAAATTTTTTTAAAAGATATTAAAATAGCATATTAATTCAGGATTTTATTAATGTTATTTTTTTAAGAAACCATTTTAAATGTTGATTTATTTATTTTGAGAGAGAGAGAGAAAGAGGGGAGAGGGGCATATAAAAAAAACTTTAGAGAGAGTGCTTACAATGGAATTGGGGAGGAATTTGGGAATGGAGATAGAGAAAAGTAAGTGTTAACGGATGTAAAAATAATCCTTAAGTGGGTGAAGAGAAGAGAGAGATACAGTGTTTCAGTTATGGAATAAATAAATCACAGGAATAAAAGGCACAGCATAAGCCATATAGTCAATGATATTGCAATAGTGATGTAACAGATCAGATGGCACCTACATGTGTGATGAGCACAGCATAATGTGTAAAGTTAAATCATTAAGTTGTACACCTGAAACTAATTCAACATTGTGTACCATCTATACTCAGTAAAAAAAAAATGAATTGTAAACATAAAATTAAATTTTGTTTTAAAAAATAAAGGAAAAATATTTTAATGATGTGGCAAAGAATAGTTAGGGACAAAGTGGAAGAAAAGGTATTCAGGGAAGGCCTTCCTGAGCTGACAGTTTTGCTAAGACCTGGGTAATAAGATGGAGCCAGCAACTGAAAACTATGGAAGGTGAGCATTCAGGGGCGGGGGTGGGAGGAGTGGAACAAGTGCAAAGGTACTGTGGTATGAATCTATGGGGTATTTAAAGGATAGGAAGAGTGTGATTGAGATAATGTGGCTAGAGTATAGTGAGCAAGAGAAAAGAGTAATTAAGATGAGATCAGAAAGGTAGAAATTTGTCTGGTTTAGCACGTGTCATGCTGTATTGTATGACTTTCATTATGTTTGTTTTATCACCAAACTTTGGGGATCATTACTTTTGATTATAGATCCCTAACATCTGACACAGAATCTGGCACTAAGTCAGTAAAATATCTGTTTTTCTCAAAGTACAAAATAATACATGTTTTTCTCAAAACAAAGTTTACAGTGGCTAATCAGTTCAAGACAATGAAGTTTTACTAAATGTTTAATAAATCATCAATATTCAGTTTTAAAAAATCCTTGAGGTTACTATGTAAGTGACTACAAAATTTTATTGCTTTCTTGTATTAGTTCAGAAGCCAATGGCATTTTTAAAGAAGCAATAATGTATGTAGCATTTTATTTTGTATATTATTTGAATATTTTTTCATTTATTTCCTCATTCATTCAACCCATATTTACTGAACATTTAGTGCATATTAAGCATCATTCTGGACACAGAAGATAGAGGAGTCAGTAATCATCAGAAAGCATCTGAAGTTCTTGGTTGTTAAGCAACATTACTTAGGAAAAAAGAAGAGGACCACAGAAACACATAATAAACAAGCAAGCAAACAAATGAGATAATTTTAATGGAATTAAGTCTGAAAAAATTATATATTATTATATAATAGTATAACTATTGCATATTATAGATATAAGGGCTTATCATAAATATATCATATAGGTATATGAGAGATACTGGTGTAATTGCACAGATATGTAATGTAAACAGTATTATGCTAAAGATGCTTTATTGGAAGAGTAACTTAGTAAGGTGCAGTCTATTAAAAATTAACTTATTATATAAAAGTTCAGAATTAAAGGTCAGTTCTTGTGAATAGAAATAAATTTAGGGGTGCCTGGGTGGCTCAGTCAGTTAAGCATCTAACTCTTGGTTTTGGCTCAGGTCATGATCTCATGGTTTGTGGGATCAAGCCCTGCATCAGGCTTCATGCTGACAAGCCTTCACGCTTCATGCTCTAAGCCCCGAGTCAGGCTCTACACTGACAGCATGGAGCCTACTTTGGATTCTCTCTCCCTCTCTCTCTGCCCCTCCTCTCGTTCTCTCTCTCTCTCTCTCTTAAAATAAATAAACATTAAAATAAAAGAAATAAATTTAACTTACCCAGTCTTCTATAAGACCTGGAAACAAAACCTAGAGTTAGAATAGTTTTCATTATTAGAGTATGCCACTTACTTTCTTTAAAATCGAAATGACCTACTACAATTACTATTTAATCTTTTGATTATCAATAACACCATTATGCAATTGCTAATTTAATTACTATTATAACAGTCCTACAGCCTATTTTTAGGAATATTTCCACACGAAAAGCAGATATGAAAAATAATATATAAATCTCTAGAAATAATGAAACCAGTTCGTAATACTTGATTCCAACAAAAACATTTCATTTCAATGAAGTCTTGGCCAACTTTTCAGTTAGTAACTTAGAGTTGAACTATGCACATCTCACTCCCTTTGTTGACCCCTCTTTTATGAAAACTTTAGGAAAATTACAAGCTATCCATTGATAAGGTATCCTTGAGGTGGGCATGGCTGACTAATGACACCTGCTCACTAATTTGCTTAGCTGGCTTTGGGCTGTTCTCTTGCCCCCAGGTAACCGGCACACCTAAATATTCCATTAGAAGCTCATTTTGGATTGTCATAACAAGCTTCTCTGCATCGGAATTTAACCAAATGAGGTGAAAACCTTAGTCTTTGTCATCCAAGGATGCGTCACTGATACTTACTAGATCTGGCTACTCCCTGTTATCCACCCTCTTTTTTTTTTTTTAACCTGGCAGGGATGGCCTTCTCTGGCACAAATGAGAAGGAATGCAATTAAATTTTATTTGGCAAATATCATCCCTACTCTTTGCCAGTTACTGTGCAAGGTACAATAGTGATCACACTCAAGTCTTTGCCCTTGAGGCATATGTAGTTTAGAGGAGAAGACGGAGAAGTAAAAGGGCAACTTCAAAACCTTAGGATGACTGTAAAATTACAGGTGTGATATGTTGCACTTTGAGGGGTTCTTAACTCAGTTTTGCAGGGTCAGAGAGGACTTTCCAAAACAGATAAATATCTAAATGAGACATTAAAGTAAGTAAAATATAATTAGCATAGATCACAATTAGCATTGTCCTTGATAATGCTAAACCTGATAGTCAATTGTCAATTTTCATCTTATTTGATCTCCCAGCAATCTTCACAGGTATTTGCTTCCACATCTTTGTACAGCTTTCCTCACTTGGCTTCTAGAACACCACATTCTCCTGGCTTTCCTATATTATCTTACCCAATCTCTTTTGTTCCTCAGATGCTCTGAGGAATATTGGCATACTTCTGGGCTCAGTCCTTAGACAATTTCTCTTTTCTCTCTACATTCAGTCCCTTGATTATGCATCTAGTTTCATTTTGTCTATGTGCTAACGATTTCCAAATTTATATTTCCAGCCCTGAATCCAGAATTGTCTACTGAATAGTCTATTCAAACTCTCCACTTAGATTACTAATAGTCATTTCAAACAACATATTCCAAAATAAACTTCTAACACTCCCTCCCCAAATCTGCTCCTTGTGTAATCTTTCCCAATCTCAGTTAATGATAACTCCATATTTCCAGCTACTTGGGACCAAACCTTGATGTAATCTTTGCTCCCTCTCTTTTCTCTCACCTCACATAAATCTGTTAACAAATCATATTGGCTCTTCCTTAAAAAAATAACCAAAATGGAATCATTTATTACTAACATCTACAACAACCCTGGCCCGAGCTACCTTTGTTGCTCACCTGCATTATTTTAACAGTCTTTTAATTTGCCTGCCTGCTTCTGTCCTTGCCAATCTTCAGTATATTATCAAAAAAGAAGGCAAATTATATTATGCTTTGTGTAAAAACCACTACTCTTCCTATGGCTTCCCATTTCATCAAGAGAAAAGCCAAAGGCCCAGAAGGCCTTTGTGATATGTCCCTACTACTTTACCTCGCTGACCTAATCTCCATCTAGTCTTTCTCCTTTGCTCACTCTGCCCCCGCTCTAGTGGTGTCTGTGCTGGGAATCTGTTGACAAGACTTCATGGTTGATTTGGATATGGATGGAAAAAGGAGAGAAGGATTTAAGGATAATATCCAAATTTGTGGTTTTGGCTTTGGTCACCGGGGGTACGGTGATGCATTCACCAAGGAAGAAAGCATGAATGGAAGACTTGCTTTAGAATTGAGGTGGGGAGAGATAATGAGCACTAGTTTTGAAAATGTTGGATTGAGTTGCCTCTAATATATCTATGGAGATAAAATAATCATTTTATACATGAGTTTAGAGCTCAGAAGAGAGATCTGTATTATACATTCATATTTGGGAATCCTTACATAGTAATTGAAGCCATGAAACTTGATGAGATGACTAGGGAGTGGGCAAAGAAATGGAAAAGTTACAAATCCTTTATCAGCCAATGGATAGACAATGCCTGTGGTACCTTCAAACAGGACCAAGGAAAAACCAATATATGAAAAAGAAAACTGGTAGAGTGAGACATATCAGTTTAGATGCATTTAGTTGAAAATAACAGAATGTCTTACTAAATATAGCTTTAAGTGCAGGAATTTATTATCTACAAGACAAATTATCTGGAAGTAGGTAGTTCAGTGGCTTGGTGAGGCTTCCAGAACCCAGACTTTTTCCCTCTGTCTACTCCTCACTTTACTGGGTTTTGTTCTCAGGTATATCTAACAAATACCCTCTAGCAGTCCCATTGTTTCAGGGAAGTTAACTTCTTTAAGCTTCACTTAACTATTAGGTAGTTATAATTATTATCATAATTCCTAGCTCACAAATGGGAAAGGTCAGCACAGAGAGATTGTTATTTGCCCAAGTCCTAAAATAGCATACTGAGGAGCTGGAATTTGAATGTTGCACTCCATAGTTCATTCTATCAACCACAGTCTTACACTGCCTCTCCTTCCTACTTAGAAGATGCCTATCACAGCTTTAGACAACACTTACTCACACAGGTCATTCAAGGGCAGAGAGAGCTTGCCAATAGCCCTCCACCAGAGTTCTCATCATGCTTTACTAGGCAGAACTAGTTAATAGTTCTAAATTGCCCTAAATCAACCACTGGTAGTAGAAAATGGAATAGCTTTCCTTGAACACAGTGTCACCAGATATCTGGAGGAAAATTGGGATTGTTAAAAAAAAAAAAAAAAAAAAAAAAAAAAAAAGAGGTATATGTTAGGGAAGAGATGCTCTTATTGTGAAACCTAGGGAAGACTGTGTTTTAAAAATAAGGGAATATTCAGGTCTTTTGCCCATTTATTAACTGGGTTGTTTGTTTTTTGGGTGTTGAGTTTAATAAATTCTTTATAGATTTTGGATACTAACCCTTTATAAGATATGTGGTTTGCAAATACCTTCTCCCATTCCATGCTTCCTTTTAGTTTTGTTAATTGTTGCCTTCACTGTGCAGAAGCTTTTTATCTTGATGAAGTCCTATAGTTCATGTTTGCTTTTGTTTCCCTTGCCTTCAATGATATGTCTAACAAGAAGTAACTCCAGCTGAGGTCAAAGAGGTTGCTGCCTGTGTTCTTCACTAGTATTTTGATGTTTTCCTGTCTCAAATTTAGGTTTTTCATCCATTTTGAGTTTATTTTTGTGTATGGTATAAGAAAGTGGTCCACTTTCATTCTCCTGCATGTCGCCATCCAGTTTTCCCAATACTATTTGTTGAAGAGACTGTCTTTTTTCCATTGGATATTCTTTCCTGCTTTGTCAAAGATGAGTTGACCATATAGTCATGGATCCATTTCTGGGCTTTCTATTCTGTTCCATTGATCTAAGTGTCTGTTTTTGTGTCAGCACCATACTGTCTTGATGACTACAACTTTGTAATATAGCTTGAAATCCAGAATCGTGATGCCTCCAGTTTAGTTTTTCTTTTTCAGGACTGCTTTGGCTATTTGGGGTCTTCTCTGGTTCCACACAAATTTTGTTTGATCTAGCTTTGCAAAGAATGCTTGTGGCATTTTGATAGGGATTGCATTAAATGTGTAGATTGACTAAATGTGTAGTATAGGCATTTTAACAATGTTTGTTCTTTCAATCCATAAGCATGGAATGCTTTCCATTTTTTTATGTCCTCTTCAATTTCTTTCATAAGTTTTCTATAGTTTTCAGAGTATAGATGTTTTACCTCTTTAGTTAGGTTTATTCCTAGCTATCTTATTGTTTTTGGTGTGATTATAAATGAGATTGATTCTTTGATTTCTTTTTCTGCTGTTTCATTATTGGTGTATAGAAATGCAACAGATTTCTGCATGCTGATTTTATATCCTGAGACTTTGCTGAATTCATGTATTAGTTCTAGTAATTTTTTGGTGGAGTCTTTTAGGTTTTCTACACTGAGTATCATGTCATCTACAAATCGTGAAAGTTTGACTTCTTTCTTGCCAATTTGGATGTGCTTTATTTCTTTTCTTTTGTCAGATTGCTGAGGCTAAGACTTCCAGTACTATGTTAAATAGTAATGATGAGAGTGGGCATCCTTGTTTTGTTCCTGACCATAGGGGAAAGGCTCTGAGTTTTTCCCATTGAGGATGATATTAGCTGTGGGTCCTTTGTATATGGCCTTTATGATGTTGAGTTTATGTTCCATCTATCCCTATTATGTTGAGAGTTTTTAATCAAGAATTGGATGCTGTACTTTGTCAAATGTTTTTTTCTGCATCTATTGACAGGATCATATAGTTCTTATCCTTCCCTCCTTAATGAGGTATATCACATGGATTGATTTGCAAATATTGAACCAGATCTGCAGCCTAGGAATAAATCCCACTTGACCATGGTGAATAATTCTTTTAATATACTGTTGAATTAGATTTGCTAGTATCTTGTTGAGAATTTTTTGCATCCATATTCATCAGGGATATTGGCCTATAATTTTTAGCCATGAATAGACACTTTTCCAAAGAAGACATCCAGATGGCTAACAGACACATGAAAAGGTGCTCAGCATCACTCAGCATCAGGGAAATACAAATCAAAACCACAATGAGATGCCACCTCACACCTGTCAGAATGGCTAAAATCAACAAAACAAGAAACAACAAGTGTTGGTGAGGATGCAGAGAAAGGGGAACCCTCTTGCACTGTGGATGGGAATGCAAACTGGTGCAGCCATTCTGGAGACCAGTATGGAGGCTCCTCAAGAAACTGAAAATAGAACTACCATATGATCCAGCAATTGCACTCTTAGGTATTTACCCAAAGGATACAATTGGTACATGCACCCCCAAGTTTTACAGCAGCATTATAAACAATAGCCAAACTATGGAGAGAGCCCAACTGTACATCAACTGGTGAATGGATAAAGAAGATGTGATATACATACACAATGGAATATTATTCAACAATCAAAAAGAATGAAATCTTGCCATTTGCAATGATGTGAATGGAGCTAGAATGTATTATACTAAGTGAAATAATTCAGTCAGAGAAAGACAAGTAGCATATGATTTCACTCATGTGTGGAATTTAAGAGACAAAGCAGATGAACGTATAGGAAGGGGGAAGTAAGAGAAGAAAGAGAAAACAACCACAGAAGACTCTTAATGATAGAGAACAGACTGAGGGTTGATGAAGGGAGGTGGGTGGGATATGGGCTAGATGGGTGATGGCTATTAAGCAGGGCACTTGTGATGAGCAGTGGGTGTTGTATATAAGTGATGAATCACTGACTTCTACTTCTGAAACCAATATTGAACTGTATATTAACTAGAATTTAAATTAAAATAAAGGAGATAATTAAAACTTTGAAATGTTATGATGAGGCTAAATAAAACTTTAAAATTACTAATTGGGGGCACCTGGGTGGTTCAGTTGGTTAAGCATCTGACTCTTGATTTGGGCTCAGGTTGTGATCTCATGGTTCAGGAGTTCAAGCCCTGCATGTGGCTCTGTGCTGACAGTGTGGAGCCTACTTGGGATTCTCATTCTCTCTCTCTCTCTCTCCCTCCTCTGTTCATGCTCTCTTTCAACATAAATAAATAAAACTTAAAAAATTAAAAAAAGATAAAAATACTAATTGGGTTAAGTGACAAGGAGATCAGTGTGGATCTTTTTGACAATAGTTTCAGAAGAGTTGGGGGTAGAGTAGATTATTTTGATGAGTGATGAAGTTATTAAAAGAATAAAGCTATTCTTTAAAGTGGAGTAGAAAGGGGAAGAGGGCAATAGATAAATGAGGCTATAAAGTTGAAAGGAATTGTATTATAGATGAAAAATTGACTTAAGTATACCTACATGTTGCTGGGAAGGAACCAGGATTACGAAAGTGAAGAAGTGAGCTCTCAGTGAAGGAAGGAGAGACTGGGACCTAAGTACAAATGAAGGATATCAATGTCAAGTAATTCTCTCTTCCATTGATGTAAAGGAAAAAAAGGAAAAATACGTTGGATTTAAAAAATGTGTAAATATAATTTAGGAATTTTAAATGGCTCCTATCTAATGATTACCCTTGCACCCAGCTGGCAGTACTCAAGGTGGCAGGACCTTTCCCAGACGTGGTCCAGAAGTAATAATTGTGACAGCTTATTAAGACTGCTCATAAAAATGCCCAGAGCACTTACAAGACAGATCCTCGTCGAATGTAGCACCTAAGACCATAGTGACTGCCTTATCACGAATAATTCTTTAGACACACTCAATTAAACATAATATAAAAATAAATGTATTGCTATTTTTACTAATTGTTTGTATTACGTGCCTTGTGTTCCTGATTAGATTTTAATCCTCTCAAAGGAAGGATTTCTTTTTGTCAGTTTCTAATACAGGACTATGTAAACAGTGGATGACCAATAAGTGTCAACCAATGAGTGACAGTGATAATGATAGTTGTAGAATAAAAATATGACAGACTTCAGACTTTTTTGTGATATGCATGAAACAATACAGAAGAAATACCCATTATTGACCCTCATATTAAAAAAAATTTTTTTTAATGTTTCATTTATTTTGAGAGAGACAGAGTGTGAGCAGGGGAGGGGCAGAGAGAGGGAGACACAGAATCAGAAGCAGGTTCCAGGCTCCAAGCTGTCAGTACAGAGCCCGACGAGGGGCTTGAACCCACAAACTGTGAGATCATGACCTGAGCCAAGTTGGACGCTCAACCTAGTGAGCCAACCAGGCACTCCAGACCCTCATATCTTTTAACAACAATTGTGGGGTTTCCACATAAAGGTTAGAATTCTATGAATTAATTTTACATGTGCAGTGAGTAAGTTCCTGCTGGCCAGTAGCCATAACACATGTGACTTGGTGAGCTTTACATTCTAGACAAAACTGAACAATGTCAGAACTGGAAAAGGTATTCTGAAAATGACAGGTCACCTAGGTGCAGCACATATCTCTGAATCACCTCAGGATGCCCATCTGAATCATCATTGACCAAACGTCAAACTATGCCCAAGTAGAAACAGTCTTTAAACAACTGGGATAGTGGGAGTAAAGGATGGATAAAGCATAAGGTAAAAACACCCTATTTATTCAAAACTAATCAGAATTCCTAAAATGTTTCTAGACAATTAATTGAAACAGGCTAGATTCTAGATTTAAATCTATTCTAGATTTAATTTTAGTCTAACAATTGGAGATGAAAGTTATTGTTGTCTTCCACTAACAGGTATGTCATTTCCAATTCTAAAGCTGGCAGGAAGCACAACATTCATTCATTCACTTACTCATTCAATCATGCATTGTTGATTCAGCAGACATTTATTGAGCACCAATTTTACACCAGGAACTGGGAATTCAGACAAATATGGACATGAACCTTGTCTTTAAGCTCTTCACAATCCAGTCTAAAGAAACTCAGAGTCTGGTTGTGAATAATTTTAACCAGTGTACATTTAATTAATAATTTCTACATAAACTATTCATCGCTCCTATCTTGTAGAGTTAATAAAGTTTTCCAAATGTTCTGATCTTTTAATATTTACATAAAAGGCAGCTTTAAGGAAAGCAAATGTAGAAAGCAGGTTGAAAAAAGGATGCTGCTCTTTTGATAATTGTATAATTAATAAAAAGACATTTATATTCCTTTTAAGGAAGTAATGCGTAGGCCATTGAGAATTGTGTACAGTAAGGCAAATCTCTTATATATAAGATGCCTAATAAACAGTTAAAATATGCAACAAAGAAAACATTAGATGAACACTCTCAGTAAAGATTAAAAACAACTGCATATTGTCTTAATACTCTAATCTTTTCCCAGAAGATTTTTTTCACTTTTTTAAATTTAAAGAACGTTATTTCAATTAATAGTCTAAATCAAATGCATTTGTTTTGATGTTTCTAAGTATATTAATTGAGTTTTTTGGTACTTCTGATATTCAAATAACCATTTATATTTTCTGTGGTTACCAACAACCATAGCCAATTAGCTATAAATTAACAATCAATTAGGCAGAGTGATGATGTTCCTCTTATCTGTGTTCTTACTTATTTATCTGAAAGCATAACTACATTTTTAGCTCATTCATTTGATTAAACATTCCTGAGAATAAAATATATGCAAGGCAGTATGCTAATCCAATTTAAAGAGTAAAAGATACTTTGTTTCAACAAGTTTATAATTTAACAGAGGTAATAACATGCAACCACACTGCCACAAAATCCAAATAGAATATATGAGAGGTCATGAGAGAAATTTATTGTATAACACAAGTCAGCAAGAAGGGAGATCTCTACTGAGAATGAAGCAGGGAACAAAAGACTTTGAAGAAGCTGGCCTTTGAGCTTGATACTAACGGAGGTAAATGAAGAGCTATCCTGACTGAGGAGAGAGCATGCTGGGAAAAGATCAAGTGCTCAAGGTTGGCAAGGGCATAACATAAGATAGAAGATTTGGAAGACAGGTTTAGGCCAAAGAAATGATTATCTGAATAATAAGTAATAGAATTTTGAGTCTAGGCAGGAGAAAATGAATGATATTGAAAAAGAAAAGTCTTCAAACTCAATCAAGGAAAATAAGTAGGGCTTAATGCCAAAACTTTGTTGATTCTTCCACTTTGTAAATAGTGTCTTGGCTTTAAAGATATACAGCTGCTCTTATTGGCTAATTATAAGTCTGTCATCCCCTGCCCCACTTTTCATTCTACAAAGCAGTAGATGACGGTATGGGGACTGTCACTAATCACCCAAGAGATGCTGCTGAAGGTGTGGTAGGGAGGGGTTATCATAAGTCTCCTTTTTCTTGCCAGGAATACATTCATACTAAAATTATTCTAAATCATTGCAGTAACTACATGACACGACTCGTCTCAATGATGCAGTATGTGAGTCACAGTAATTCATGTTATATCAGTGCATTTTTCGTTGCAAATAATTGAATATTTCCATCAATAGAGGATATTCCACACAACAGTACATTCATACAATGGTCTATTACGTAGCCATTGAAAATAATTACTTTAAGCTATACAAATTGACATAGAGGGATTTCTGTAAGGTGATATGGCAACAAATACTAACAATGACTAATTACTGAAAGCTTAGTATATGCCAACATTTTCATATATTATTTAAAATCCCCAACCAAATTCTATCGTTATTATCTCATTTTAAATTAAGAAACTGAGATACAGAAAGGTTAAGAAATTTGCTCAGAGCTACACATGTAGTAAGTGGCAGAACCAGGATTTGAACACAGCAGTCTGCCTCAAGATTCAAACCTCTTAACCACCACCCACTTAACTATACTGCTGTCTAAAGCCAAGGTTGGGTTTGCTAAAATCTCTATGTGGCTGGTTATATCATTTTGTTTATTTTTTTGCCAAATTCCATGATTATGGCATTAAACCTAGACAATCAAATGGCTACTTGCAAAGTGCTATGAATTGTTAGTACTGGGAGTATAAAGTATTTGGTTTACTTTTTTTTTTTCCATTTAGCATATTTTTGGTAAAGCTGCAGACAGTCATAATGTAGCTGCTAGTTGAGACAAGAGGGTTTCAAATGGTGCTAAGTTATAAAGAAATAGAATTTCATTTTTCCCTATTTGTCCCATTTTTGCTTTATATATTGTTTTCTCCTTTGCTCTACCCCATTGGTTGAAATCTAGCAAGTACTACAATTTCTCTCTTTATTTTTTATAAATATAAGGGTGATTTCTACTATCTAAAGTAGTTTTGTTTTAGTGATTGACATGTCCAGAACTGAACAGACAAAATGCCAAAAGCATTTGAAGTTAAAATTTGTTCCTTCCCTAACTTCTGCCTGGCCTAAGGTGGAGAGCCTGTAGGAAAGTGGGTAAAGAAAAGGGAAGAGCCAGCTGATTCCCTTTCTTTCTATTTCTCTACCTAGTGTTCCTAGTTATCTTTGTGCTACTGATTTCTGGCTTATTTGTACTGTGCTTCGAAAATACCCTGGAAATTTGTTACATGGCCCAGGGTAAAGTCAGTTTTTGCGAATGCTCTTTCTATACTAGAAAAAATATACCTTACCACTGTTACGGGCTGTGTTCTACCTATGTCCGTTAGGTTGAGTTTCTTAACCATACTGTTCAAATCTTTCATATAATTTTTACTTTTTTTAGTATGTTAAAGTCTCTTACAATAATTGTGTATTTGCTTATTTCTCTTTATATTTGCACAAACTTTTGCTTCATACATTCTTAAATTATGTTGTGAGATGCATTCAAACTTAGAGTTACTCTATCTTCCTAATGAATGGAACCTTACATCATGATTAACTGATCCTCTTCATCTATGGTAAATTTTTGCCTTGAAGTCTGCTCAACTTATTAAGACAGCTATACTGACCTTTTTGATATTTCATAGTTTATCTTTATTTCATCCTTTTATTTCCACTAGTTCTATATCTTTGTGTTTGTTTGTATTGTAAGCAGTATATAGTTAGGTTTTGTATTTTTATCCAATCTAACATTCTCTGCCTTTTAATTGGATTTACACATAATGTAATTATGATATATGTGTGTTAAATCTGCCTCTTTTTATTAGTTTTATACTTGTCCTGTCTCTTTTATATTTTTCCTCTTGTTTTCTTTTAGAACAATTTTTTAAAAATTGTTCATTCTTCCCCACTAGAGCCTAGCAGTAGACACTCTTTTATTATTGTTTCAATGGTAAACCTAGAGTTAGCCTTACATCATTAAAGTTTGATGTGAATCTGAATCCTTTACTCCATTTGCTCCCCTCCTAACTCACATGCCATTTTTATCTTATATTTTAACTCATATATCATACATTACCAACTACATTATTATTGTTAGTATCACTGCTATTTTAGGCAGTGCTTTTTCATTTAGATTGACCCCATGTTTACCCTTTGTTTTTGTTTTGTCTATGCCTCTGTCTTTAGAACTTGATAATTCCCTTCTTTTTTTTTTTTTAATGTTGTTTTTTTTTTGTTTTTTGTTTTTTTTTTTTTGCGTTTTATTTATTTTTGAGACAGAGAGAGACAGAGCATGAACAGGGGAGGGGCAGAAAGAGAGGGAAACACAGAATCGGAAGCAGGCTCCAGGCTCTGAGCCATCAGCCCAGAGCCCGACACGGGGCTCGAACTCACGGACCGCGAGATCATGACCTGAGCCGAAGTCGGATGCTCAACCGACTGAGCCACCCAGGCGCCCCGATAATTTCCTTCTGACAAGGAATCTTTTCAACCCTATTGTCAAGAAGACATTCTGTTTTTATCAAGAGCTTTATGGTTTTGACCCTCACATTTAGGTCTAGGATGTATGGTGTGAGGTTCCATAAGGGTAGCTAGTTATTCTGACATCATTTGTTGAATTATGTAGGCACCTTTATAAAAAAGTTAAGTGACGGTACATGTGTATCTATTTATGGACTCTGCTTTGTTCCACTGATCTATTTTTCCATGTATAAACTGAACTAATGACTTTACAGTAAGTCTGAAAATATGGTACTATTAGTTCTCAATTTTGTTTTTCTTCAAGCTGTTTTTGCTTATTCTAGACCTTTTTATTTCCATATACATTATGGAATCCACTTAAGATATCGACTTAAAAAGTCTGCTGTATATATATCAGTATATCTATACATCTATGTCTCTATCTATGTATCTAGATCTAGCTCTTCCTGAAAGACTGTGTAAATCTATCTTTCATCTTATCCTCTCAGCTGCCTCCTCTGGAATTGGAAGACTTCTAAGAAAAGAGCAGCCCCAAATGCTGGGCTTATCTCCCTATGCTTTCTTCTTCTCTCTAATGCTGGCCCTGTACATCTTCAATGCCTTGTTAGTTTTCTCATGTTTTTAAGCAGATCATTTAACAATATTTTCACCATGCTTTCCCACTGCTGGCAGTGAGAACATTGATTTGGTTTCCTAGTCCACCATTACTGGAAGTGAAAATCTCATCTACGATTTTACTTTTCGTTCTTCCATTTGCTAGGCTGCCTCTGGTTCTTCCAGGGTTGAAGAAAGGATGGACAGATAGCAGAAGTAAGAGGCAGACAATGTCTTATTCGCCTGACACCAATATAACCCGCTATTGGTTTCTTCTGTCTGATGCTAGAGTTAAAAATGGTCTCTTTTTTCTCTTAAGCATGCAGTGGGACTCATCATGTGGCGCCTTATTTCAGGCAACACTCTTGAGCTAATACTGTATGACTCCCTTCTGCATCCAAAGGTTTAGTTTAGGATTTTTCTGTTGAGGTTGCCTGGCTCCTTATAAGAAGTCTTCTGCAGTGGGATCCTTTTCTAAACAATTTCAGGATAAAATTCCTACTTCAGATTCCACATGTGATCTCTAAAAATCCACTAATCTTTGACACTCTCAGGAGGACACACTTCCCAAACAGTCCTCAGCTACTCTGCCAGTGAAGGTTTTAGCCAGCTTCTGTCCTATGAACTTCCTTTTCTCAAGAATGAATCAAATATAAGTCTCTGTGGCCCTTTCACCCAAGGGATTCACAGAAAGCTCTTCAAATGATCTTCATAAGTTCTCTATTACTGTGCTTCAAGTGAGGGGAAAGACCCTCCATTTATCCCTCAGCACGGATGGACCTCATAACACAATAATTCTCCTCAGAGAAACCCTCAATTTCCAGCAACTCCAAACCACTTCACTTTTTACCATTTTATATCTGAATGGGGGTGAGGAGCTAAGAATAGCAAAACTACTTGATTCCATCTTCTTTGAAGACCTGAAAAAGGAGTCAACTTCTCATTTTGGAATTTGGGATTAGTTGGTTCCTATTGCTTGAAATCTTAGTCCAAAAGTAGGCATATCAAGTCCCAATTTAATAGTGCCTATTTTAGGCAAGACATATGAGGAGAATTAACATTTACAGATTACTAACCTATACCTACTCTATGCCAGTTCCTATTCTAGGTACTTCATACCTAGTTTTTGATATATTGCTTATAGCTTTGTGAAGCTCCAGTAATGGCTGATTGAAAAGGCACATTTAAAAAAAAAGTTTATTTCTTTTTTTTTTTTTTGAGAGAGAGAAAGAGTGAGCAGGGGAAGGAGAGAGAGAGAGAGAGAGAGAGAGAGAGAGAGAGAGAGAGAGAGACTAAGTCTGAAGTAGGCTCCAGGCTCCAAGCTGTCAGCACAGAGCATGACACAGGGCTCAAACCCACAAACTGTGAGATCATGACCTGAGCTGAAGTCAGACACTTAAATGTCTGAGCCGCCCAGGCACCCCCACATTAAGTTAAAATGTATTTCTATCTTAAAGTTGGATGAAAGAATTATAGAAGGAATGTAAACTTAAGAAACGTGGAAAATGTGCTTCATATATTTGACTTAGAAATAGCATATATTTTGAAACTTCTTCAAACTTTTCCTTAAGCCCAAAGTAAACTTTTTGCCTGCAATCTAGTCTGTTGCATAACAGGCAAATTACAGCAAATAGTATTTGTCTTTGTCTTTATTTCCTGTATTCATGCAATCACAGTGTCCCATTTTATTTTTCTTTTCCATTCCCATGAATTCATTGGTTTGGTTGCTCATTACCACATTCTACAACAATTTCTTGGTTAATTTTCTAGTTCTGGTATTATCTTCATTCAATTGTCCCTGAACACTGCTTTAGTCTTGAAGCAGTGCACTGTTTTTATCGTATCACTTTTTAATCCAAAAAAATGTACCAAGACATCCTACTACTAATTCTATCTCCTGGGAGAAGTAATTAAGGGTAAATCCACTAATTCTTGACCAGCTATTTGCTAGTGAATGATATCATAGCTAGATATGCAAGAACAATAAAATAAAGCCCAATAAAATGTATTTTGTTCTTTATTTTTACCTCAGGTTTTGGGTCCCAGTCCCAATCTCATTCTACTCAAATGTAGTATTATTCCATGCAGCCTGGACTACCTCAGATCTATATAGTATTTCTCTTGGGCTCCACTCCAGTTCCTTCCTAGTTTTGCAAGAACAGGAATGGTTACTCTGATTAGGAACCTACTCATAGGCTGTCTACAATTCAACCAAAATTACATGACACAGAAGTGCAAGAGAAAGATTTAGGGAATTTTTATTACCATTCCTTTACTACTCCCACCAAAAGTTCTAGACCTAGCAGAGGCTTATGTTTCTCTGAGCTCCCCCTAAATGTTAGAATATTCATTAACACTTGTTATCTATCAAAATAAATTCATAATTCTCATTGTACTTAGAGCAGACCATACTTATCCCAACATCTGTTTGTGACTAACAGAAATACAAGCAGAATGCTGAAGAGATTGAAAAGGATTCATAAATATCCAGGAAAGAGTTTTATTGACTGTTTCACTATTAATTCATTCATTAAACATATTGGGCTGTAGGATAAGTTTTAGCTTTCAATTTTAGCAGAATTGTTTTTCCAATAGGTACAAATTATAGGGACTAGTAGAAATAAAGGGCACACCGGATAGGAATCTGGAAAGGGGAGTGTACTGAAGAAAACTGTCTTCAGACAACAAAGATGAAATGTGCCTGGGTGGGTCAGTCGGCTAAGCCTCCAACTCTTCATTTTGGCCCGGGTCATGGTCTCGCAGTTCATGGGATTGCGCCTGACATTAGGCTTTGTGTGGTGACAGCATGGAGCCTGCTTGGGATTATCTCTCTCCATCTCTTGCTGCTCCTCCCCTGCTCATGCTTTCTCTCTTTTCTCTCTCTCTCTCAAGAAAAAAGACTCAATGTGTCTAATTCATTAATTTATTCATTCATTCAATATTTTGTGAGCTTTTTCTGAATGTCAGGGCTCAACTGGTATAAGAATTGAACATTGAACAAGGTACAGCACCTGCCCTCATGAGGTTAACAATCCAGTGGCAGCTGAGGTCAGATGACAAGAAAGGAGCCACAAAAAAGAATGGTAGAGGGGAAATGAGAGCAGAAAGCAAAAGGAAACAGGTATTTGAGAAGAATGTGACATTTGAGTTGAACTTTAAAGGATGAATAGATTTGGATTAGTTAGGAGTAGGGGAAAAGGGCAACTGGTGATGTCATATAAATGCATCATAAATGTATCATAGACCAATAACAAACTGGAAATTTACATTTTAATTCCAGTAAGATTTTTATTACAGATTTCTTTTTAACTTTAGAGGAAAGTTAGGAAAGAGAAAACGCTGACCAATGCCCCCAAAATAAAAATTATTTGAAACAGTAGAAATTCAGAGGAGGGGTATTGAGAAAGAATGGGGTACATTAACAATAAAATTGTCTTATTTAAATTATTATTTGGGACATCTTTGCTTACCATAATGGTATCATATGGAGCTTAAAAAAAATCCCATTTCAATTCATACAATAAACAGGCTTCCTTCTACCAACACAACCTTGTTGATAAGCCAATTCCTTGCATTTGTAGACTCTAAAGGTCACAAAAATCTTACTTCGACAATGAGAAAACAAAGACCCAGAGAAGTTAAATAAATAAAATGATACAGCACTTTGTGGCAAGGGGCAAGTGAGTGAGATAAAATTCAGTGCCACATCTACCGTACCAGGCTGAATAAATCAAAATATTGCAGGAGGGAAAGATTATGTAGAGCTTCATTAAAACCATCCCCACCCCCCCACCCCCCGCCACGTGACAATCACATGTTAAGCTAAGCTTTAAATATTCCCTCCACTATTTATAATGAAAGAACTGCTAGGACATGTTGGTAGCAATAAATCTTTGAGATCATTAAAAGCACACAATTTTATTAATCAAAATTTTTTTAAAAACTGTCTCTGAGGATTTGGAATTTTCCACTCTCCAAGTTCTCACCATGTTCAAATAAGAATGGAAAAACACAGATTCATTAAAAACCTCTTCACAGAGACAATGCATTCTCATTTAAAATATATAAAGTTGGGTCTCTCTCATTGGAAGTTACTTTTTATTAATTATAATTCAACAAAGATTTATTGAGCACTCAATATGTGTAAGGACTGTGTCAAATGCCAAGGGTAAAGCAGTGAAGACAAACACAAAACACACCTATATCTTGTTTTTGTGACAAAAAGTCTTGTGAATAATGTCTCAGAAATGGTATGTTTTCAAAACTATTTCAAGCATAAGACTTTGTTGTCTTTCAGTGTTGCGATAGTTTAACTAAAATTAGAAAAAGAGCTTCTCTAATCATAAACAGATTTGTTTTATAAACTTCCAGATACTGACTTTTGAATTGTTGACAATCTGATGGATATAAATGGTATAATACTGGGTTTATAATTTGCATACACCTCATAACTTAAGAGGTGGAGATTTTCATATATTTATTAACCATTTGTGTTTCTTCTGTGAAATGTCTGTCTGTCCCTATGTTTACTGAACTGTTGATCTTTTACTTTGTAATATTTAGGAATTCTTTATTTTTATTGATAGTAATCTTTAGTTATCAATTATATTCTTGTGTATAATACAAAAGGTTGGAAGGCTTGAGCTGGCCTGTGTCCCTTAGTAGATTCACTCTCACAATATTGTTAACCTAAGCAACTCTCACCTTTGCATGCTCACATCAGACTTTCCCCTACTCCCCAAATTTCCTGTCTTGAATTTGTCACCTACCACTAAGGACATTCATCCTGTCCTAAAGGCCCTAATAATATTTCAAATATATCATTACATTAATACATCTCCACACTTACAGGAGTGTGTGACACACTGTGGTTACTTAATAACTTAGATGAATAAACGAATGGCAGTAACTGTCAAGGATCTACATCTCCCAATGTTGGGGCTACTTCATTATTCTTTCATACAACAAATTTATGCTTAGTATTTACTGATAATGAGGAATTCAGAGACTATAAAGTTTTATTTAAAAATGTATTCAAAGCCTTGTGGAGGAAACAACACGTTACATGTTACTATTAGAGTAATAAGAATGATAGCAGGATGGAATCATTTGTTTGGTTATCTCCTACTTCTTCCTGCAAAGGACCAAATGGAGTTTTCAGAAAAAGACAAAAACAAAAACAAAAACAACCTAGCATAAAACTTTAAAATTTAAGTATAAGTTTAAAACTCAGGATCAGGTGAATGTGAATTGGAGTGTCAAAATCAGAAACCTGAATGTGTAATTCATAGATCATACATAGTTGTTGCTTCAGATTTGATTTTAAAGCTATCGGCAAACAATGAAGAAAGAGATATAGCATACATTTCAGGTCTTTTGCATTAAATGGAGAAAACATAACAGCATTTTAGACAATGTCTTCCTAGAGCTCGGTTCTGAATAAATTTCCCAAATGGCACTTCATGTTGCAGCAATCATGGCCTAGAAAATGACCTCCCCACAGCCCTTCAGAATGCATCAAAGAGCTGTGTGGAGTGCTTTCCTGTGTAGGTCCTAGGCATGTACGAAGGATTTGGGGAGAACTGGGGAGACCTTAGCCCATTCTGTCAACTCTGTCCAGGAAATAGAGAGGTGACAGGAATTCCAAAAAGAGGACTGGATTCAAATTAAAGAAAAGGAAGGGGTAGATCAGGTGTCAAAATCATTTCTATGAACTGAAAATAGAGTACAGCACAAGCCCATTTCTGATGGTGGGAAAATAAAACAAATGTAAGCGTAGGTGAGAGCAAGGATCAGGGTTGTGTGGACATCTGAGATTAAGGAGATGATATATAAGTTACTGTAACAAGTCACCAGAGCTGTGACTTGTTGCTTCAGGGTTTCTTTTGAAGTCTATATTTCATGCATTGGACTACCAGGTCTTAAAGGTGCAGGCTTTAGAGTACTGAACATGTAGAATTATCCCATTCTCCACTCCTTAGGACTAAGGTCAAATTGAGTTGGAGAAAAGAGAACGGGTACTTCTATTCATTGATTCTATTATGCACCAGGCATTTTTCACATATTATGCCATTTAATATTCAGAAAATGTCTGTAAAGTATAACCTTCATGTTGCAGAACAGGAATTATAAACTAATATTTATTTGAGATTACTGTGAAGAATTCAAATGAGTAAAGTAAGACCAAAAAAAGATAAGCTACTTGTTTGAAGTGACCAGCTTGTGATCTGGTAGAGCCAAGGTTCAAAATCAGGTGTTATCATGTTAAATGAGTAAACTACATGGTTAGATTTTGCATCAATCCATTCTTAATGGTAATCCATACCTGACCTTGTGCCCAAGGTTTTATTACTAAACTTCTATTTTGGATCAGAGTCTGCTTTCTAATAATAGAAACATTATCCCGGGATATCCTCATCCTAGGCCCAAGGCTCTACTTTCTTCTTGTTAACCATGCCCCCTACTCAGAGTGTTGTGATCCTGAGAGATTGCCCACTAAGTGAACTACAGTATCACTTCCTGCTTTCTGATTTTCCTGCACTAAAAAACTGCTAGGCAGCCAGGGTTTTCAAATACAGTATCCCTTAGAATTCCCTCTCCTTATTCAGTCCTCATCCATTAGGACCTGGTGTTTATTATTTACTTTTTTTAAGTGTATTTATTTATTTTGAGAGAGAGAGGGAGAGAGAGAGAGAGAGAGAGAGAGAGAAAGAGAGAGAGAGAGAAAGCATGAGTGTGGGAGGAGCAGAGAGAGAGGGGGAGAGAGAGAATCCCAAGCAGGCTCCACACTGTCAACGCAGAGCCTGATGCAGGGCTCAAACCCGTGAACCGTGAGATCATGACCCAAGCTGAAATCAAGAGCCATATGCTTAACTGACTGAACCACCTGAATGCCCCAGGATCTGGTAGTTTAAAACTGTTTTGTCCTTTTGCTGAAAATCTATGTATTGATAACATACACTTTGGGCACCATACCTTACTTAAAATTTGAATTTTTATTAGTGTTTATAGGATAAGTACAGTGTCTCTCAACCATATAATTAACATATGCTGCAATAAAACTCACTCTAAGCTTCATACACAATCAAAACTATTTTTAAAATTAATTTTCTTACTATCATCTAAGAAATATTAAGGAATATATATTTTCTTAGACATTGAAAACCCCAAGAAGTTAGAAACTAGATTAGTGAGGATTTGGTACATATTATGAGAAATTAAATATTTTATAGTCAGTCATAATCTCTTAACATAAAATTAAGCCATAATAGGAAAAATATCCATATTCAGCTTTACTATTTGGTATTATGATGTTATATCTTCCAACAATGATCTATTAGCAATTTTAGTATATGAAGAAAATTTTTTTATTCCCCTTATCAGCCTCTTCCTCTCTGTTTCATAATTTCTGATTAATTATACTTTTACATATAATTTTAT
The DNA here is from genome assembly GCF_046562875.1 of Panthera onca. Taxonomy (NCBI): domain Eukaryota; kingdom Metazoa; phylum Chordata; class Mammalia; order Carnivora; family Felidae; genus Panthera; species Panthera onca. The sequence continues at coordinate 24,554,994 of NC_138355.1, forward strand.
CTTAAGATTAATGTCCCATTAGAACAATCACACTTGAAGGAAAATTCCAGCTGGTTAACTGCGTTGAGTCATATAAATATTAAAGATCATATTTCCTTATTTCTCAAAAGGTTTCAATTATTCTAAATTTTTACATAAAGCTGTTATTCTTGGGGATGGTGGTAACTGATCTGAAAAACAGCTTTCATTATAGAGGGCTCAAAAGTTTGATTCCCTGTTGCTTATACCCATTAGTTAAAAAAAATTACAATACTAGATTAACAGAGACAAGAGTATACACTTTAAACAGTGAATTCAGCTTAAGGTTATCAGATGATTTCTCTCCTCAAACCTTCAAAAAGCCTCTGAAACATCTAAACCTCCCATGACTACTAATCTCTGGTCAGCAGTTGCCACAAAAGATGTCAACTTTAGTGAAGTGCTTGCCTCACTTTATTCCATACAAACTTAGTACTAAATTATGCCACTGACTAATGTAAAATGTGTAGTTACCCACTCTTGCCACGGCTAACTTCCTTCCTCATCCTTTATCTAGAAAGGATGTACTTCCGTTTATTTCAGGGGCAACCAATATTCCCAGAAAACAAGGGTCCATATCGTCACTAGTTTAGTACACAACAGGAATTTTGTTATCATTTCAACTTGAAGAAAGATCCCTGGACATCCATAAGTTTGTACTTAGCTCTCTGAAAATGCATGCTATGTGATGATTTGTAAAAATGTGTTTAAATATTCATTTAACCATTCCATTTCTAAAGTCCTAAGAAATACTTACTGGTGAGGAACTAAAAGAATGTAAAAATGCTAACAACTAATTAAAATACACACATATACATACATGCAAGCTTGTGTGCTCTCTCTCTCTCTCTCTCTCACACACACACACACACAGGCACTTTTTATATTAGAATAAGGCTTGAATAAATGGAAGTGTAAATAAGGAGACATACTGCTTTGCATTTACAGTTTATCTTAATGGTAATGCTTTAGTCCTTAATTCCCAATCTAATGAAAGGTAGTCATATATATATTTTGCAAGATTTACAAACCCATATAATAATACTACTTTATATTCATGTATCATTCTGTATTACATTCTCTCATGATCACAATAAACCTCATGAGAAACTTTATAATTCCGATATTATCTATGTTTATAACTGAGGAAGCTAAGACTCAGACAAATTAGTAGATTTGCCTAAAGCCAGAGTGTCAGGAGTGGGACTCATTCCTGGCCTTCTGCCCAGAGTCTGGTTCTACTCATTCTGTAAAGCCTGCCTCATGTTCCCATGAATAGCAGCTTCTCAGGCATCATCATGGAATCTGGACATCATACAGAACTTGAGCAAGTTACCAAAAATACATCTTTAAATGAGTGAGAGAGGAGATGCTGCATAGTGTGGTACAGACAACGAGCTTTGGATTCTGTCAACACTGGATGCATTGTCCTCTCCTGAACTTGCTAGCTCTGGGACCTTGGACAAATTATTCAACTTCTCTATATCACAGAAATTTCACGGAATTGTTGTGGGTAGTAAAAGTAAAGTACCTGGCTCATGACAAGAACTTACTAAATGGCAGTTATAAAAAGAGTTAAATGTCCCAGCAGGGGTGGGAAATTTTGGCTCATCATCAGAATCTCCTGTAGAGCTTTGGAAGAACACAGATCTCTGGGCCCCAACCCAAACCTGTAGAATCTGAATCCCCATAGACAGAGCCTGGGAATCTGTCTTTTTACAAGGTCTCTTAGGTGATTCTGAACAGATCAGTCAGATCACAGCAACACAATGAGATAGAAATTAATTTTACCAAATTAAAGAAAATTGACACTTAGTGAATTTATAAATAATGGAGCCAAAACTAAAACTTAAGTCTGAAATTGCTCTCAAAAGTTATGACCATGATGTATTTCTGAACCATAAAATTGTTGATTCTGATTAATGCCAGATGAGGTGAATAGAGTGGAAATATACAGCGTTGTGTAAATCGTTAGATTTCCCTTTTTAAGGTTGTTTACTTATTTCTCAAGTCTGGGCTTCTGAATATAGATCATTTGCCTAAATTGAGTCATCTCTTCTAATGATATTTAGTATAGATGTAGTTTTCAAGTAGAAGCTTTAACAACTTAACCCTTTTCAAATGAATCATATCTTATAGGCAGAGATAGTTCACCCACACATCACAAAAGTGTGTAGTTATAAATTTACATATAATTCATGTTGCAGAGTATCTACCATTTTTGTAGAAAGTTTAATTGCTATGATGACAAATTTCTAACTTTCAACATGATAGTTTAAAGTCTACATGGATAGAACTCATTTATCTAGAATAGCATAGTTTTTTATTAACTCAAGTGTTCATGTAACCATTAGATGGAGTATACATATTATATTAAGAATATAATAATGAATAAAACCATCAAGGTCCTCCTTATGAAGCTTACAGTCTAGGTAGAGAGATGGTTCTTACTCAAATAACCACACAAATAAGTATTAAAAGGCAACTTTGTAGTACCATAAAGAAAAGGTACACAGTACCATAAAGGGTGTGATGGTTAATTTTTATGTGTCAACTTGACTGGGCCATGGGATGTTCAGATATCTGATTAAACACAATTTCTAGTTGTGACATGAAGGTGTTTCTGGAAGACACTGGCATTTGAATTGGTGAGTGGAGTAAAGCAGTTGGCCCGTCCCACTGTGAGTGAACATTTAATCCAGTGAGGGCCTGAAAAGAACAAAAAGGTGGAGGAGGGTTAGATTTGAAGTCTCTCTGCCTAACTGTTGGGGCTGGGATACTGATCTCCTGTCTTCAGTCCTAGTGGTTCTCAAGCTACTACCAGCTCTCTTGGGTCTCCAGCAGATCATGGGACTTCACCTCCATAATCACTTGGGCTAACACTTTAAAATAAATCTCTCTCTCTCTCTCTCTCTTTCTCTCCATATACCGTGTGTGTGTGTGTGTGTGTGTGTGTGTGTGTGTGTGTGTCCTATTGGTTTGGTTTCTCTTGGAGAATGCTGACTCATATAAGGGATTATAATTGGAAGATTTTTATGAGAAAGTGACACTAAACGAAGTCTAGAGGATGAATAAAATTCATCAGGTAAAGACAGGTAGGAATAACATGCCAGGCAAAAAGAAGAGTCCGTGTGTGTAATAGTGTATAAATGCTCAGTTCTAACAACTAAAAAATGGTGAGTGTGAGTAACAGGGAGAAGAAACTGAGGTGGGAAGCAGGTGAGACTAAGTTATACAAACCTTGTGAGCTATGTGAAGAATTCTTTCTTGATCCCAAGAGCATCTACAAACATTGAAGAGTTATTAAGGAGATGAATTGTCAAATTTTTATTTGAAAAAAATAAATCATTCTGGTTTCAGGAAGGAACGTAAAGAAAGAAGACAAAAGGAAGGTATAAGTGAGAGGAAATTATGCCTTGAACCAAAATAGTGGTGGTGGGTTTGGAAAAAACTACACAAATACAAAAGATATTTAGGAAGTAAAATCATAAAGGAAGGTTTTTATAGCTAAATGGATCATGCTATAATTCACTCGAAAGGGGAACAAATACAGGCAGATTTAATAAGACAGGCAGGGAGAGGACAGAGGAGGCTTAAAGCATGACTCCCATTTTGGATACACGAAGATTGAGACGTCATCATAACACTCAAGTGAAATGAGTAGGCCTTCAGATGTTCAAGTCTGGAGCTCAGAGAAGTCTGATCCAAAGGTATAAGTATTTCAGCCTTTTTAAAATAATTGAGCATAGGTAGAGAACGAAGAAGGGAGAAGGGAGGGCATAGGATCAAGTTTGGAGGAAGTACAAAATAGGACAAGCGGGGATACATTTAAAAAGATGAGTGAGGGGGAACAGAGAAGGAAGAGAAAAGCCATGAGAGTTGTTTCAAAGGGGAAATTTAAAAGAGAAAAAGAGCAACAGCAACTTGTGCTGCTGGGAGATGAAGTATCATGAGGCTTCAAAAAAATCCAAACTTGCTATATTATTTTACTCTATCTTGAATAATATAGGCCTCTTTTATTACTTTAAATATGTATATACATATACTTAATTTCCAAAACTTCTGTAAACAAAGGAATTTGGGGATCCTGAGATGTACCAACTAAAATAGAAAGCCAGGCTTCCAGTTTATATATCTCAAATTAACGAATTCTTGTCACCAGGTAATACTAACCCATGCACAAAATCCTAGAGTTCTGAACTGTAAAATGGCATGTGGGATCAAAAGCATTTTGGAAAGAGATTTCAAATTTCTCAGCAATAAGTACATTTGTTATCTAAAGGTTAAGTAAAAGGTATACACCTCAGGTAGATCATTAAAAAAAACCTATCTATTTGCAATATATGAAATACATATTTTTTAAAAGAGCAATTAAAGGAGGCTAAAAGTAAGAGAACAGGAAATGCCATGGCAGACAAGTGCAAAGAAAAAGAATTGGTCAAGGTATTAATATCAACCAAAATTGAATATAAGACAAAAAGCATTAAATGAAAAAAAAAAGGAAGAAAACTTCATTATAACAAAGGCCAAGTAAAAATGAAGATTCATTTGCTGTGAATCTTTACACATGAATAAAATAGTGTTGAAAATTGTACAGCAAAATTAAAATAAATTTTATGCAAGGATGAATACAGAGGAAACAACATTCAGAAACTTCAACTTGCCTCATATTCATTTTCTAGGACAGCTATAACAAAGTACCATAGACTGGGTGACTTAAACAAGAGAAATGCGTCATCTAACAATTCTAGAGGCTGAAAGTCTGAAATACAGGTGTCGGCGGGTTGGTTCCTTCCTTTTTTAAAAAAAATTTTTAATGTTTATTTATTTTTGAGACAGAGAGAGACAAGAGCGTGAGCGGGGAAGGAGCAGAGAAAAAGGCAGACACAGAGTCTGAAGCAGGCTCCGGAGCTGCCAGGCCAGAGCCCGATGCAGGACTCAGACTTGTCAATTGCGAGATTGTGACTTGAACTAAAGTCAGAGGCTCAACCAACTGAGCCACCCAGGCACCCCTAGGTTGGTTCCTTCTTAACCCTCTTAGGAGGAGTCTGTTCCATGCCTCTCTCCTAGTTTCTGGCTGTTTGCCAGAAATCTTTTGGTGTTCCTTGGCTTGTAGCAGCACACCTGCAATCTTCCAATGGTATTTTCCCTGTGTCTCAGTCTCTGTGTCTAAATTTCCCTCTTTTGTAAGGAAACAGTCATTCTGGAACTTTTCTTAACTTGATCATCTGCAAAAGCCTTATTTCTAAACCAGGTTAAATACACAGGCACTGAAGTTCAGAACTTCAACATCTTTTATGGGGGATACAATTCAACGCATAACACTTAACCAATCTATGACAGACAAGCTAAAGATGTATAGATACTATCTAATGTAACTAAATAACACAAAAATATATAAAATACGACTTTTCATGTGGTAATGGATATAAAATTGACAAAACCCAAGAGCAATGGCAACACGTGCCTAGATTTGTATAAGAATGTTTCACAGCTGACTTAGTAATAATCTCCCTAAAGTAGAAACATCCAGGTGTGCATTGATAGGAGACTGGATAAAGAAATTTGGCATAATCCTATAATGGAAAACTTCATAGTAATAAAAAAGAAGTTATTAATACGTGTAACAACATGAATGAATCTCCAAAACATGCTCCGAGCAAAAAAGTCATACAAAAGAGCACATACGGTTTAATCCACACATTTAGACAATAGGCAAACTAAACTGTGGTAGAAAAGTATTAGAATAATGGATGCTTCTAAGGGTGGAAGGTGGAAATTAACTGGGAAGGGACATGAGGGAAATTTCTAAGGGGATGGTAACATTCTATATCTTAATATGTCTGTATTACACCAGTGTACCAATTTGTCAAGTTTTAGCTAATGTACATTAAGACTTTTGAACATTGTTATTGGTGAATTTTACCCCAAGAGGAAAAAAGAAGTCTCTGAATGAGTGCTGAACTCTAGTTAATGAAATGCATGCTAAAATATTTAGAGATGGACAGATTTTTACAATTTACTTTGAAATGCATGAAAAAATAAGATGGATGGATGTATAGACTGATTTATAGATGGATAGATATGTGAAAAAAGTGAGTATATTAAAATGGCACAATTTACATAAGGGGTCCAATGTAAAATTTGGTTAACTTCACTGCATATTTGAAAATTCTCATAATAAAATGTTAAAAAGTAGACAAAAATCAATAAATGATAAAGTTCAGTAAATTATCAAAGCTACTTATCATACATTCTCTAATCCCAATGTAATAAAATTAAAAATAATACCAACAGAACATAAAAATTCCAAACCACTAACAAATGTATAAATAAGAAAAAACTCAGAATCAAAATTGCAGAATATCTAGAAGATAACAATAATGTAAATATTACATATAAAAATTCTTGGAAAACAAGAAAAAGAGCAAATTCAAATAAATTCATCTAAACATTTGATCCAATACGTTTGAAAAAGACTATTAACAGCAAAAACATGAGGAAAGCAGAAGGAAGAAATCAACATGATAAAGTCAGGAAATAATAACCAGATAAGAGCAAGGGAAAAACAAACTAAATAATAAGTCCATGATCTACTTTTATAAACAAAACAAATTAACAATCAACCACTAGCAGCACAGCTAATCAAAGGAAAAATCCCCCAAGCAACAATAAAAAATCTAACTGAGAGAAAAAATAACCACATTTATGTACCAGAAATGGCAATAATAAAAACTAAATACTCCATTCTATTCAAAACATTTGAATATCTGAATTTTAAAATCTGTTGTGTTCAGAAACTACAAATACCATATTTGAAATTTTAAAAAAAGAAAATTCAGATTGATTATAATAGGAAAAAAATGAGCAGGTGGTCAAAGACGTGCTTCTAAAATGATACCAGATAAAACACAATTTCACAAATCATTCAAACAATTTATACAAATTATCAGTTACTCAAATAAATAATTTTAGTAATACTTTACTTATTCTGGAGAGAATAACAGAGAGAAAATAGAAACAGAAATTCTTACTTTTCCTGGACCGAGGCTGCTGGTTTTGTCAGTCAACATTGGAACCTTCTGCATTGACTGAGGTATCCTCCATTCACCAAGGCAGCCACTTCTGCTATAGAAACCGTAAATGCCTGCCACTCAGTTTCCCAGCCTCCTTTGCAGCTAGAGCTGCACAAAACCTAGGTTCTAGTCGGCAAATGTACACGGGGTAGACTGTGAGTGAGCCAGTGACCCGAGTACCAGAACCCGTATCAAATGAAATCTAACAGCAGAATAAAATGGCAGAATTGGTTGTAGCCATTTCTGTTTTCCAGAGACAACAGCAGCAACAGATCTGGAGGCACCTTTAGGAACATGTCCCGTGTTCACGAATGGGCCATTCAAGTTACAATGTCTGGCACTCAGTAGTGGCAGAGGTGCCGTCTTCTTCTCTACACTATACTAGAGAGTGTCTTTGGGTTACTGCTCTGGCCAAGTCCAGTTCTCAACTCCCAGTCTAGTTCTCAATATTCCCAGATGTCTTCTGAGCCTCCCAAATGTTTTTATGAATCCCTTTTCTACTACTGTTAGATAAGTTTCCATGTCTTCCAATTAAGATTCCAGACCAACACACAGTAAAACCTTGGCAACAAAACTGATCGTATCTTTTAAAATTATAGATCCATCTCACATGCAAGTATCGATTTTTTAAAAGAGTTTTTACTTTATTTTTTTAAATATAATTTATTGTCAAATTGGCTTATATACAACACCCAGTGCTCCTCCCAACAAGTGCCCTTCTCAATGCCCATCACCCACTTTCCCCTTTCCCCCACCCCCCATCAACTCTCAGTTTGTTCCCTGTATTTAAGAATCTTTTTTGGTTTGCCTCTCTGTAACTTTTTTTCCCCCATCCCTTTCCCCATGGTCTTCTGTTAAGTTTCCCAAGATACAAATATGAGTGAAAACATATGATATCTTTCTTTCTCTGACTGACTTATTTCACTTAGCATAATACCCTCCAGTTCCATCCACATTGCTGGAAATGGCATGATTTTATTCTTTCTCATTGTCAAGTAGTATTCCATTGTATATATAAACCACACCTTCTTTATCCATTCATCAGTGGATGGACATTTAGGCTCTTTCCATAATTTGGCTATTGTTGAAAGTGCTGCTATAAACATTGGGGTACATGTGCCCCTATGCATCAGCACTCCTGTCTCCCTTGAGTAAATTCCTAGCAGTGCTATTGATGGGTCATAGGGTGATTCTATTTTTAATTTTTTGAGGAACCTCCACACTATTTTCCAGAGCAGCAGCACCAGTTTGCATTCCCACCAACAGTGTAGGAGGATTCTGTTTCTCTACATCCTTGCCAGCATCTATAGTTTCCTGATTTATTCATTTTAGCCATTCTGACCAGTGTGAGGTGGTATCTCAGTGTGGCTTTGATTTGTATTTCCCTGATGATGAGTGACATTGAATATCATTTCATGTGTCTGTTTGCCATCTGGATGTCTTCTTTGTAAAAATGTCTATTCATGTCTTCTGCCCATTTCTTCACTGGATTATTTGTTTTTCGGGTGTTGAGTTTGGTGAGTTCTTTATAGATTTTGGATACTAGCCTTTTATCCAATATGCCATTTGCAAATATCTTTTCCCATTCCATCAGTAGCCCATTGATTTGTCAAAGATTAGTTGGCAATACATTTGTGGGTCCAATTCTGGAGTCTATATTCTATTCCATTGGTCTATGTGTCTGTTTTTGTGCCAATACCATACTGTCTTGATGATTACAGCTTTGTAGTAGAGGCTAAAGTCTGGGATTATGATGCCTCCCGCTTTGGTTTTCTTCTTCAATATTACTTTGGCTATTCAAGGTCTTTTGTGGTTCCATACAAATTTTAGGATTGTTTCTTCTAGCTTTGAGAATAATGCCGGTGTATTTTGATTGGGATTGCATTGAATGTGTAGATTGCTTTGGGTAGTATTGACATTTTAACAATATTTATTCTTCTAATCCATGAGCATGGAATGTTTTTCCATTTCTTTGTGTCTTCTTCAATTTCCTTCTGTGTCTTCAGCACACAGATCGTTCACATCTTTGGTTCGGTTTATTCCTAGGTATTTTATGGTTCCTGGTGCAATTGTGAATGGGATCAGTTTCTTTATTTCTCTTCATTATTGGTGTATAAAAATACAACTGATTTCTGTATATTGATTTTGTACCCTGCGACTTTGCAGAATTCATGTATCAGTTCTAGCAGTCTTTTGGTAGAGTCTTTCAGGTTTTCCATGTAGAGTGTCATGTCGTCTGTGAAAAGTGCAAGTTTGACTTCTTATTTGCGAATTTTGATGCCTTTTATTTCATTTTGTTGTCCGATTCCTGATGCTAGGACTTCCAACACTATGTTAAACAACAGTGGTGAGTGAGAGTGGACATCCCTGTTGTGTTCCTGATCTCAGGAGGAAAGCTCTCAGTTTCTCCCTATTGAGATTGATATTAGCTGTGAGCTTTTCATATATGGCTTTTATGATGTTTAAGTACGTTCCTTCTATCCCAACTTTCTTGAGGGTTTTTATTAAGAAAGGATGTTGTATTTTGTCAAATGCTTTTTCTGCATCTATTGACAGGATCATATGGTTCTTTTTTAATGTTTTTTTTAATGTTTATTTATTTTTGAGAGAGAGAGAGAGAGAGATAGAACATGAGCAGAGGAAGGGCAGAGAGAGAAGCAGACACAGAATCCGAAGCAGGCTTCAGGCTCTGAGGTGTCAGGACAGAGCCTGACACAGGGCTCGAACTCATGAACCGCGAGATCATGACCTGAGGTGAAGTCCGATGCTTAACCAACTGAGCCACCCAGGCGTCCCTGGGATCATATGATTCTTATCCTTTCTTTTATTAATGTGATGTATCACACTGATTTGCAAATACTGAACCAGCCCTGTAGCCTGGGAATGAATCCCACTTGATCATGGTGAATAATTCTTTTTATATGTTGTTGAATTCGATTTGCTAGTATCTTGTTGAGAATTTTTGTATCCATGTTCGTTAGGGATATTGGACTGTATTTCTTCTTTTTTGTGGAGTCTCTGTCTGGTTTGGGAATCGAGGTAATGCTGGCTTCATAGAATGAGTCCGGAAGCTCTCTTTCCATTTCTGTTTTTTGGAACAGCTTGAAAAGGATAAGTATTAACTCTGCTTTAAATGTCTGGTAGAATTCCCCAGGGAAGGCATCTGGTCCAGGACTCTTATTTGTTGGGAGATTTTTGATAACTGATTCCATTTCTTTCCTAGTTATGGGTCTGTTCAAATTTTCTATTTCTTCCCGTTTGAGTTTTGGTAGTGTGTGGGTGTTTAGGAATTTGTCCATTTCTTCCAGGTTGTCCAGTTTGTTGGCATATAATTTTTCATAGTATTCTCTGATAATTGCTTGTATTTCTGAGGGATTGGTTGCAATAAATCCATTTTCTTTTGTGATTTTATCTATTTTGGTCCTCTCTCTTTTCTTTTTGAGAAGCCTGGCTGGAGGTTTATCAATTTTGTTTATTTTTTCAAAAAAACAACTGTTAGTTTCATTGATCTGTTCTACTGTTTTGTTTTGTTTTGTTTTGTTTTGTTTTTCTATTCTATGTTGTTTATTTATGCTCTGATCTTTATTATTTTTCTTCTTCTGGGTTTGGGGTTTCTTTGCTGTTCTACCTTTAGTTCCTTTAGGAGTGCTGTTAGATTTTGTATTTGGGATTTTTCTTGTTTCTTGAGATAGGCCTGGATTACAATGTATTTTCTCTTAGGACTGCCTTTGCTGCATCCCAAAGGGTTTGGATTATTGTGTTTTCATTTTTATTTGTTTCCATATGTTTTTTAATTTCTTCTTTAATTGCCTGGTTGACCCATTCGTTCTTCAGTAGGATATTCTTTAACCTCCATGCATCTGGAGGTTTTCTAAACCTTTTCCTGTGGTTGATTTCAAGTTTCATAGCATTGTGATCTGAACGTATGCATGGTATGATCTCAATTCTTTTATATTTATTGAGGGTAGTTTTGTGACCCAGTATGTGATCTATCTTGGAAAATGTTCCATGTGCACTAGAGAAGAATGTATATTCTGCTGCTTTAGGATGAAAAGTCCTAAATATATCTGTCAAGTCCATCTGGTCCAGTATATCATTCAGGGCCATTGTTTCCTTATTGATTTTCTGTCTAGATGATCTGTCCATTGTCGTAAGTGGAGTATTAAAGTCCCTGCAATTACCACATTCTTACCAATAAGATTGCTTATGTTTATGATTAATTGTTTTATATATTTGGGGGCTTCCGTATTTGGTGCATAGACATTTATAATTGTTAGCTCTTCTAACAATTATAGATCCCATAATGGATAGATCCCATAATTATTATATAATGCCCTTCTTCCTCTCTTGTTACAGGCTTTAGTTTAAAATCTCGTTTTTCTGATATAAGTATGGCTACTTCAGCATTCTTTTGACTTCCAGTAGCATGACAGATGGTTCTCCATCCCCTCACTTTCAATCTGAAGGTGTCCTCTGGTCTAAAATGGGTCTCTTGTAGACAGCAGATAGATGGGTCTTATTTTCCTATCCATTCTGATACCCTATGTCTTTTGATTGGAGAATTTAGTCCATTTACATTCAGTGTTATTATTGAAAGATATGGGTTTAGAGTCTTTGTGTTATCTGTAGGTTTCACACTTGTAGTGATGTCTTTTGTCTTTTGTGGTCCTTGCAACATTTCATTCACAGAGTCCCCCTTGGATCTCTTGTGGGGCTCATTTATTGATGATGAATTCCTTCAGTTTTTGTTTGTTTGGGAAAACCTTTATCTCTCCTTCTATTCTGAATGACAGGATTGCTGGATAAATAATTCTTGGCTGCATATTTTTCCTGTTCATCACATTCAAAATTTCTTGCTACTCCTTTCTGGCCTGCCAAGTTTCAGTAGACAGGTTTGCTACTACCATTATGTGTCTACCCTTATATGTTAAGGCCCGTTTATCCCTAGCTGATTTCAGAATTCTCTCTTTATCTTTGTGTTTTGCCAGTTTCACTATGATATGTCATGTAGAAGATTGATACAAATTACGTCTGAAGGGAGTTCTCTGTGCCTGCTGGATTTCAATATTTGTTTCCTTCCCCAGATAGGGGCAGGGAAAAAGAAAGAATAAAAATGGACCAGAGAAACTATACAGCTTAATCCAGAAAGAGAGAATGGAGAATAAAGAAGGATGTGTGGGACCTGTATCAAGAGAATGGATTAAATATGTCTGCTTAAACAAACCAACAACCAGAGTAACCAGACTAGAGGAGGGAAGAGATAAGAAGGAGAAAAGGAAGGAAGAATGTATCTATATAATAAGAACTGTCCGAGAATTAAACCAGGCAATGCAACAGTACTGGTCTGGAGGAGGGGCTGCCTGGTTCCTCAGTGTCTATCCAGCTCTAATAGATAAGCAGTTACCAGGTACGGAGGGGTGCGGTTTAGTGTAGGCAGGTCCCACCTCCACTGTGGGCCTTGAGGTCTGATCCCTGAGGCCCTGACTTGGTGGTGGTGGGGAGAAAAATGACAACCCCCCCAGTCTCTCCTCCACAGACCCAGTGTCCCAAACCACTCTATTTGAGCCGTCCTCACTGTGCCATGGGCACAAACAAGGCAGTTTGTCTCGCTCCTCTGACTCCTGTGTCTGGCATTTGGCTGGAATTCAAACTCTTGTTCTGTGCACCCTGGTACTGGGGGAGTGCCACTCCATGCCACCCAGTATGTGGTCCCTGGCTGGCAGGTGCAGGCAGGCAGGCTTTGCCCTGTTCCACAGCTCTCTAGGGAGGGGATCACTTTCTCCCACTGTGGACTGCACCCCTGACCTAGCCACCCACCCAGGGGCTGGCACCCCACCTCCCCAGGTTGCTATCCAGACAGCTGGCCCCAGTCTGGAAAAAGCCTTGTAGTTAGAGATTGGATCATTCTCCATTCTTGTCTGAGGTTTTTCTCTTGTCCAGATACAGTCCTATGCTTCTGCACCGTTTCTTTCTCTTCCCTTTGTCTCTCCGCAGGAGATCCCTCCCCTCCGTTCATTTTATCTCTCCCAGATCGCAATCATGTACCTTTGGCCAGTCAGGTTGTCCTGGTGGGTCGCTGGAAGCCACTGTCTGTTTTCCTCCCAGACTCTCAGAGTTCAAAGTCCTTTGGCTTCAACACTTCTTTGAGAGATGAGGGAAGTTCAGATCCCCCTACTTCTCCATCATGTTGGCCCCCTCCCAAGTATTGATGTTAATGTAAAGATTATTTAACAGAATCTAGCAGCTTGTAAAAGGAATAATTCACTGTGACTCAGAGGGGTTTTTCCAAAAAATTTTCATTGTTAGGAAATCAACTATAATTGATATAGCTAAAAGGTCAAAGGAAATAAACCATTTAATCATCACTATAGATGCCAAAAGACATGTGATAAAATTAAACATCCATTACTGATTAAAAATACAATCTTCATAAAACTTGAAGGATAGATTTTTTAACATAATAAAATAAATTTTTTCAAACTCAAAATTCATCATACCTAACAGGGAAACTATATTCATATTCTCACTAACATTAGGAACAAGAAAAGCATGCCCACTACCTTAAGTTATTACCATAACTCTTGAAGAACTGGACAAAGTAATTTGGAAAAAGAAGAGTCATAAAAATTGAAGAATAAGAGATAAAATGTCATTTATTTCAGATGGTAAAATTGTATGTCTGTAAACTCAAGGATATCAACTGATATTCAGCTGTAAATAATAATTAAGATGGCTAGATACAGATTAATTTGCAAATATCAACATCAATAGCTTTCCTACAATGACTTTCTTTATAACCTATTAGAAATATGTAGTAAAACAAAAGATTTGATTTACAACAGCAACAACAATAAAATATCTAGGAATAAACTTAAATGTGTAAATTATATAATGAAAACTATAGCCAAAGAGACTTTAAATAAAGTTGAATAAATATAGCAATGTATACATCTTTTTTCAGAAAAGAAGGTTTAGTGTTTACTTTCCCTTTTTTAAAATTTTTAAAAATGTTTTTATTTTTATTTTTGAGAGAGAGAGCGTGAGCAGGGGAGGGGCAGAGAGAGAGAGAGGACCAAGGATCTAAAGCAGGCTCTGTGCTGACAGCAGAGAGCCTGATGCGGGGCTTGAATTCACAAAATGTGAGATCATAACCTGAGCCTAAGTTGGATGCTCAACCAACTGAGCCACCCAGGCACCCCTTTGTGTTTACTTTTCTTCAGTTATTTTATAAATGCAATGTAATCCCAATAAAAATACAAATATGTTTTTTTGAGGGAATAAGACAAGCTTACTGTAAAATTTGTGTAGAAAAATAAAGACAGGAATAGGTAAATATACAAGTAATAAAGGACTAGCTTTATCAGATATTTACATCAATTCCATAATTACAGTAATTAAAGCTGTACAACATTAGCAAATAAAAAAGATCAATGAAGGGGCGCCTGGGTGGCTCAGTCGGTTAAGCATCCGACTTCAGCTCAGGTCATGATCTCACGGTCCGTGAGTTCGAGCCCCGCGTCGGGCTCTGGACTGATGGCTCAGAGCCTGGAGCCTGCTTCCGATTCTGTGTCTCCCTCTCTCTCTGCCTCTCCCCTGTTCATGCTCTGTCTCTCTCTGTCTCAAAAATAAATAAAACGTTAAAAATAATTTTTTAAAAGATCAATGAAATGGAGGCATTCAGAAATAGATCCAAAAAGAGAAATTTATATATAATAAGGCAGCCTTTGCAATAAAGGAAAATGGCAAACTATCCAATACATAAGAAAGTGTGGATATCTATTTTGACAATTGTTTTGCTATTTAAAAAAGAAAAAAAATCAACTGTATTCTTACCTAATTCCTTGGATGTTGACAAATCCCAAATATATCAAACATTTAATGCAGATAAAATGAAAAACTAAATTTTCTTATGAAAGTATGAAAGGATTTTAGTGGAGAGGCTTTTCTTCATATTCAAACCATAAAAGACATAGAAAAGTTTGACGAGTACAGATGCATTAAAAACAGTTCTAAACAATGATAACAACTATGTATACACAAAAGTATAACTACAAATATAAGTATGTATGTGTATATTTTATATGTTTGTATGAAAGTATGTATGTATAAATGCCAATATCTATGTGAGATAAAAACTCATTGAGAGCAAGTCTGGCAGGAGCTTCCCCTAAGAAAACCTGGGCCACTCATGACTACACCTGGGGAAGGTAGAAAGGAAGATGGTAAAGCTTATTCTCCCTCCTTCTCTTTCCAGTATCTCCACATGGGGGACTATCCATGAGCCATCACACAGGAGAAGGAGGTAGTAAGAGCTGAAGGAGAGCCAAGTCCCATTCAAAAGCCTCCCCTCCGGTTGTGAAAGTCTGACCCCTAGCTCCAGGGTCCCTGCTGGGGACAAGTAGGCAGTGTCTTAGCTCAGGTTCCTCAGGAAACACTCACTGAAATGGAGAGTTTCACAAAAGCAGTTTACCAAAGAATGTTCTGGGGAACAGAATCCTTAGGTGGCAAAGGGAGTAGTATTGAGCAGAAGGGAGTCATTGAACTGCAGAAAACTCACAGCAAAGGTGTTAGCCACTAACCTTCCCAACAGTTGAGGAAGTATCCTTATACATACATACATACATACATACATACATACATACATACACACACATATACATACTACATAGATGTGTATATAGAACAATCCCTAGCTTCAACAGATAACTAGTTAAATGACATTGGCTGAATGATTGTATTAAATAAATAAATAAATAAAACAATTGCGTTTCAATTTCCTTAAAATACAAACAAAAAAATATCTTTATGTATTCTGTCTTTTGGATATAGGAATTTTTCTTACAGTTATATTCACACAGATGAGGAAAATATTTGTGATAGTATATTACTTGCAGCATTGTTTATGATATTAAAAGACTGGAAACGATATCAAGTTTATAAATATGGAACCGACAAAAAACTGATTACAGATTGATAGGACGGAGTACCATTCAGCTGTCTAAAGGAAGTGGTAGGATGTGCTAAGGAATTATTTCCAAGGCATATTTTGTAGTGATAAAAGTGTGGTGCAAAACGGTGGGCATAGTGTTCTCATGTTTGACAAAAATAAAAAGTATTCAAAAAATCAGGTAAGAGTATAATAAAAGTAAAGTATAATAAAAGTAAAGAGTATAATAAAAGTAAAGTAAATTTCTGTTGGTCTATCAAAGGTATTTGTCATATGTTTAATCTTATCTCTTAAAAATGTTTCTAACTTTTTCCCTCCCAAATGCTCCCAGAGTTATATTTATTTAGAGTCTATATTTGTAATAATTATTGCTGATTTTAGGCACTCTTTAAATTTAGCCCTTTTCTAATTTCAACTTTACAAATTAATAAATAAATGTCTTAGAATTCCCTATTAAATATAAACTATATAGTTTTTCTTGTATTTATTTATTTATTTTGAGAGAAAGAGAGAGCGAGAGCAGGGGAGGGGCAAAGAGAGAGGGAAAGAGAATCCCAAGCAGACTCCACACTGTCAGCACAGAGCCCAATGCAGGGCTCGAACTCACAAACCAGGAGATCATGACCAGAGTCAAAACCAAGAGGCAGACTTAACTGACTGAGCCACCAGGCACCCTAACTATATAGTTTTTCTTAATCTACATGCATTTTTAAATTCACTCTTTTATTTTCTAATTTGGTTATTTATTTATTCTGGAGGCATCATAGGAATTTTTCAAGCTGAAATAAACTGTACAAAGCATTTTCCATGTGAGGACTCTGGCCCATAGAGATTAAAAGCATTACCAAAGATTTAGCACTACTTAGTACAAGAGGCTGCTAGAATGCCACATACCTCACAGCAAGCAGACAAGGGTTGTCTCTGCTACAAAATAGCCTTTCATCTGGCATGAATTGCCTAAAAATAAATAATGATTTGATGCGAAGACAAATATTAATCATCTACAAATTTATTTTCAGAGATAACATGGCCAAAGCAATCACCCATCATATAGTTTATAGCTGGGCTAAGTAGGGTGATTTTTCCAGTGTGAATATAATATAATATAATATAATATAATATAATATAATATAATATAATATAATATATATAATATATATAATATAATATAATATATAATAAATATAATATAATACAATACAATATAATACAATACTATTATGTCATGATATAACATCCTGAGAAAAATTAACAAAACTTTTCTAGTAAGCGTTCATTAAATAAATCCTTATTTAAAAATTTTTAAATTTTTTTATGTTTATTTATTTTTGAGAGAGAGAGAGACAGAGCATGAGCAGGGGAGGGACAGAGAGAGAAGGAGAAACAGAATCCAAAGCAGGCTTCAGGCTCTGCGCTGTCAGCACAGAGCTTGACACGGGGCTGGAACCCACAAACTGTGAGATCACGACCTGAGCCGAAGTCAGACGCTTGACTGAGCCACCTAGGTACCCCTAAATAAATCCTTATTTTATTATTATTATTTTTTAAAATTTGTTTAATGTTTATTTATTACTGAGAGAGAGAGTGTGTGTGCACGCTCTTGAGAGAGAGAGAAAACACCAGTAGGGGAGTGTCAGAAAGAGAGGGAGACACAGAATCCGAAGCAGGCTTCAGGCTCCGAGCTGTCAGCACAGAGCCCAACGTGGGGCTCAAACCTATGAACCACAAGATCATGACCTAAGCTGAAGTCGGGTGCTTAACCAACTGAGCTACCAGGCACCTGAATAAATCCTTATTTGAATATTCTACTTTTCTTCCCTAAAAGAGTTTATATTTTTGTTTAAATAGGATGTTTAAAAAAATATATCTGTAAAGCTTTCTCTACAAACTTACCAGGGTTATTTCATAATCAACAACAAGAAGCTTTTGCCCTTTTATCTTAGCACATGATAAAGAGCGCAGACTCGGGTGTCACATGGTTCTGGTTAAAATCCCAGTTCTGCCACGTAATGTATGTGTGACAAATGAGGCAGTCGCTCTATGCCTCAGTGTCCTTATCCATAAAATGCATAGGGTAATATTACCTTTCTCTATGAGTTGTTTTAGAAATTAAATAAGTTAATATGAGGAAGCTTATGACAGGACCCATTAGACAGTAAGCCTATGTGAAGGTTAGCTATTACTGTGCAGAGATGTGGCCATGCTCCTGAAATTGTGTAATAACTGGAGAGGTCCCTAGTGGTCCAGATCCTTCCTCTTCACTAAAGATTCATTGAGCACCTATTTGTTTCAATATACTTGCCAACCTTTGGAAAAATGTATTTCTGTGTGAGGATAACCAATTTTGTAGTCTTATCTCCAAAGTATCTGCATTCTTTATCTTTACTGAGTACACTTAGTTATATGGATTGAATTAAGTTTTCAAACGCTTGTGATAAAATTGCTCGGCATTATCTTGATTTCCTTTCTCACCCATGACTGAATTTTAGAAATAGCAAGCTTGGACTGGACATGTAGTTCCTAAACAAGGAAAAACAAAACCCATGACCACTACATTTCTCACTCCACAATCTTAAATGCTTTTTGATCCTATTACCCATAGTCAATTTTAGAACACAGAAATTAAAATACTAAAATAAAAACAAATAAATGATTAAAATTTAAAATATATTTTATATGGCCTTACTCCAAAGTTGATTTACTGTGAAGATAACAAAGTTTAAGCTTCATTATAAGCTTCAGTGCCCCTCACCACTACAGGCTCCTCCAAAGACACTGAGAGAAGCCCACACTTGTACAGCCTATTGTCTGCTCACAAAAGATTTACGATTAGTACCTACATGAGAAAATTTGACATTCTCAGAAACCTCACCACTCACTACAAAAGAAACTTGATATATTCCCATATTGTATAACAATTCTAGAAAATTTACATGACATTACCAATAATGAGAATCATATACACTAGATATTTAATACAGCAAGAGATTTCCTATAAAAAAGCCTGATGTAATCCTCAAATCAATATTACATATTATGTGGGGCGTCAGGGTGGCTCAGTCAGTTAAGCATCCGACTCTTGATTTCAGCTCAGGTCATGATCTTACAGATGTGAGATGGAGCCCCATGTTGGGCTCCACACTGACAGCACAGAGCCTGCTTGGGACTCTCACTCTCCTTCTCTCTCTGCCCCTCCCCTGCTCACTTGCGTACACATTCTGTCTCTCAAAATAAATATTAAAACATTTTTTAATAAAAAATGACAATAAAATAAAATAAAGAGAAAGAAAGAAAGAAAAAAGAAAGAAAGAAAGAAAGAAAGAAGAAAGAAAGAAAAGAGAGGGAGAGAGGGAGGAAGGGAGAGAGGGAGGGAGGGAGGAAGGAAGGAAGGAAGGGAGGAAGGGAGGAAGGGAGGAAGGAAATTTAAAAAATATTACATAGTATGAATTTGCTTGAATCTCTTCCATGGAAGACTCCAGCTGGAAGTATTAGAAGCCACTTCTTAGAGCAGTTGCACCTGTCCCATAGTCCCATGAATGCACAGAGATGCTGAACACTAAGGACATTAGAACACACGTATAGAGTGCCTCACCCATGGGAGTAAGAGTAAGATGGATTTCTTCTGTGATGAATATTAATGACACCTAAATACATAAATATAAAATCACCTAAGATTTCCAGAGTGTTAATTATGTGCTAAGCACTGTTCTAGGTGTTTTATGATATTAGTGTATTTTTATCCCCACTTACAGAGGACAGAGAAGTTTAGTATTTTTTCAAAAGCTAGACAACAAGATATTAGCAGAACCTAAATCCAGAACCCAGACTCTTAACCATACAGAGTCCTGCTGCTAGATAGCTTATTTTGAATAGTTGGAAAAACAAATATGTAAATAATTCACTGCTGTGTGGCCTTAGTCCTCCCTGAGGCCCCGTGTTATTGCCAATAGAATAGACTTTTTAAAAAAATTTTTTAAATATGAAATTTCTTGTCAAATTGGTTTCCATACAACACCCAGTGCTCATCCCAACAGGTGCCCTCCTCAATACCCATCACCCACCCACCCCTCCCTCAGAAGACTTTAAAACATGCATCAGTTAGAGCTATTGTGAACATGAAATTATACTCTATCCTATGCCTCACCTCAAATAGATATTCAGTAAATGGTACAAGAACATTTATAATCACACAAGTGCTCATTAAAACACTATAATCCTAACTTCTTTAAATTATTTTTAATTGCTGGACCACAATGAATATTTGATACTGGATATTTTCCTCTATTAACAATTACTAGCATAGAGATGAGTGACAAATCCATGGTAATAATGTTTAAAGTGTCTTCTATTAAACACTACAAAAGAAGGAATGAGGTTTTATGAAGTAAGTATACAGCTTTCTTTGCCTTCTTACTACATAGCTTCTTACTGCAAAGCTCAAAAGCTTTGTATTAAAGTGGCCACATATAGTGTGTTTCAGTGGTTAATTTATTCATAATACAGTTCAGAGACAAAGGTGTGCTATCATTTGCATAAACAGACCCTCTCTGACCAACTTGTATAAGTATTTCATAAAATATACACAGCAATAAAAAAGGACAGATGTTGAATACAATGAAGAAAGAAAAAATAGATACAAGATTTAGCTTAATGTATTAGGTTTCCTTGAAGTTAAATTTTGGGAATGGCTAATAAATGGCCTAGTAAATATTGAATGCACCCATTATATCACTTTACCATTTTTGTTTCTTTTTTTCTAAATTATTTTTTACATAACAACAATTGGTAAGGAAGTTGGGGATGGGCATCTTCTTTAAATAGATTTTTTTCCATTCGCTTCTAAAACAGTTTACATGCATCACTTATAAGTGAAAACAGCTGATTTACAGAGTAAGATTTTGCTTAAATGCCAAATGAAGAATGTAAAAACAGCATTTGCAACTCTTCAAATAATACCAAAATGGAATCAGGTTAAACCACAAAAAGGAGATATGTTCTGAACTGTTGAATGCCATATTGGCCTGTGATCAGCCCAAGGATGGATCTGAGAATAGTTCAAAGTATAAAATTTTAAAAATGAAAATGGAACAGTGGAAATCTAAGGCATGTAAAGTATCCGTGGCTGGGCGCAATAATAATCAGATTGCATTTGAAGTAAAGGATGTCAGAAAGCCTAAACGTATTGCATTTAGATATCTTCTGATAATTCAAAGAAGTCATTTAATTTCATTACCAACTTCTGAGTAGAGGAAGAACTAAGGACTAACATAATATTTGTCCAAAGTTGGACAGTCTCTAAAATTAAATGCTTGTTTCATTAAACTATGTTGGATATAATGATAGGGTCATTAGTATAAAGATTTCAGGGGCACCGGGGTGGCTCAGTTGGTCAAGTGTCTGAATCTTGATTTTGGTTCAGGTCATGATCTCATAGTTTGTGAGTTCAAGCCCCAAATCAGGCTCTGTGCTGACAGTAAGCAGACTTCTTGGGATTCTCTGTCTCCCTCTCTTTGCCCTTCTACCCGCTTGCTCTCTATCTCTCTCAAAATAAATAAACATTAAAATAAAAAAATTTTAAAGGAGATTTCAGTATTTTAGATCACATCAAATTAGGCTATGAAAATAAGGGACACATGATAAGGAGATGAAAGGAAGAAATATAAACATACTGAAAAGAACTGCCTTGTATCAAGGATTAGAAGACAATATTTTGAAAAATGATATGCCAACAAATTGAACAACCTAGAAGAAATGGATAAATTCCTAGAAACATAACTTCTCAAAACTAAATCAGGAAGAAATAGAAACTGTGAATAGACTGATTACCAGAAATTCAGTCAGTAATCAAAAAATTCCCAAAAAACAAAAGTTCAGGGTCAGATAGCTTCACAGGTGAATTCTACTGAACATTTAAAGAGTTAATACCTAGTCTCAAACCATTCCAAAAAATTGAAGAGGAAGGAAAGCTTCCAGTTTCACTTCATGAGGCCAGCATTACCCTGAGACCAAAACCTCATAAACACACTACAAAAAATCTACAGGCCAATATCTCTGAGGAACATTGATGCAAAAATCTCCAATAAAATATTAGCAAACTGAATTCAACAGTATCTTAAACAAATCATTCACCACAATCTGGTGGGACTTAGTCCCAGGATGGTTCAATATTCACAAATCAATATTCATTTGATTCACAAAATCAGCAAAAGAAAGAATAAAAGCCATTATCATCATTTTAATAGAAATGCAGAAAAAGCATTTGATGAAGTACAACACCATTCACAATAAAAACCCTCAACAAAGTAGATTTAGAGGGAACACACTTCACCATAATAAAGGCCATAGATGAAAAACCTATAACTAACATCATAGTCACTGGTGAAAAACTGAAACTATTCTTTTAAGGTCAGGAACAAGAAAAGGATGTCCACTCAAAGCACTTTCATTTAACATAGTACTGGAAGACCTAGCCACAGCAATCAGGCAAGAAAAAGGAATAAAATGCATCTAGATTTGTAAAGAAGAATTAAAACTTTCACCATTTCCAGATGAAATGGTGAAAGTTTATTATACATATAAAATCCTAAAGATTCCACTAAAAAAACGACTAGAACTGATAAATGAATTCAGTAAAGTCACAGGATACAAAATCAATGTACAGAAATCTGTTGCAGATCTATCTATCTGAAGCAGCAGAAAGATAAATCAAGAAAACAATCCCATTAACAATTGTACCAAAAACAATAAAATACCTGAGAATAAAATTAACCAAAAAGGTGAAAAGGCCTGTACTCTAAAAACTATAAAACACTGATGAAAGAAATTGAAGATGATAAAAACAAATGGAAACATATTCAATGCCCATGGATTGGGAGAACAAATACTGTTAAAATGTCCATACTCCCCAAAGCAGTCCAGAGATTTAATGCAATCCCTAACAATATACCAATAGCACTTTTCACAGAACTAGAACAAACCATTCTAAAATTCGTAGACTCTGAAAAGCCAAAGCAATCTTGGAAAAGAAAAACAAAGCTGGAGGTATCACAATCCCAGATTTCAAAATACACTACAAAGCTGTAGTAAACAAAATAGTATGGTACTGGGGTGACTGGGTGGCTCAGTCAGTCAAGCAACTAACTCTTGATCTCGGCTCAGGTCATGATCTCATGGTTCATGAGTTTAAGCTCCATTTGGGGTTCTGTGCTGACAGCTCAGAGCCTGGAGCCTGCTTCAGATTGTGTCTCCCTCTCTCCCTGCCCCTCCCCTGCTCATGTTCAGTCTCTCTGTCAAAAATAAACATAAAACAAGTATGGTACTGGCACAAAAATAGACACATAGATGAATAGAACAGAATAGACAGCCCAGAAATAAACCCACAATTATACGGTCAGTTAATCTAAAACAAAGGAAGCAAGAATATGCAGTGAGAAAAAAATAGTCGCTTCAGCAAATGATGCTGGGAACTGGAAGGCTACATGCAAAAGAGAAAGGAGACCACTTTCTTACCCCATACACAAAAATAAACTCAAAATGAATTAAACCCTACATGTGAGACCTGAAACCATAAACATCCGAGAAGAAAGCATAGGCAGTAATTTCCTTGACATCAACTGTGAAACATTTTTCTAGATATGTCTTCTTTGACAAGGGAAACAAAAGCAAAAATAAACTAGTGGGACTTTATCAAATAAAAAGCCTCTGCACAGAGAAGCAAACAATCGATAAAACTAAAAGCTAACCTACTGAATGGGAGAAGATAATTGCAAATGTCATATCTGATAAATGGTTAGTATCCAAAATATTTAAAGAACTTATAAAACCCAACACCCCAAAAAACAAATAATCCAGTTAAAAACGGGCAGAAGATATGAATGGGTATTTTTCCAAAGAAGACATACAGAGGTACTCCATTGTTTATTGCAGCATTATTTACAAGAGCCAAGATATGGAAGCAACCCAAGTGTCCATCAATAGATGAATGGATGAATAAGGTGTTGTGTGTGTGTGTGTTTGTGTGTGTGTGTTAATCAGTCATAAAAAAAAGAATAAAAACTCTTGCCATTTGCAACAACATGGATGGATCTAGAGGGTATAATGCTAAGTGAAATAAGTCAGTCAGAGAAAGACAAACATCATATGACTTTACCCATGTGTGGAATTTAAGAAACAAAACAAAGTAAGAAAAAAATAGACAAACCAAAAAAAAGACTCTTAACCATAGAGAATAAATCGTTACCAGAGGGGAGGTGGGTAGGGAGATGGGTAAAACAGGTGAGAGGGATAAAGAGAACACTATTGCAATGAGCACTGAGTAATGTATAGAATTGTTGAATCATAATATTGTACACCTGAAACGAATATAACACTGTATGTTAATTATACAGGAATTTTTTAAAATTCCAGTGTATATATATATGTCGAATGAGTGCCACCATTCAAGTCCATTATCTTGAAAAATTATCCTTGCATACCAACAAAGATGCAATTGCCACCTCCCGCCCCCACTCAAAAAAGAAAAAGAAAAGGAATTGCTTCGTATCTATGAAGAAACTAGGCATTCTTAGTATCTAACACAACACAATCTACTGTGTCTTACTTTTGATGATACTCCATTTTTAAATACATTTTTATTAAATTACTTATTTCTTACCATAAAATTAATATGCCTTTGTTTCAAAAATATAGAAAGGTAGATTAGCAAAAAAGATAAAAATTAAAATTACCCTCAGTAGCATGACTAAGATAGTTACTCTTCAAACAAACATTAAGTGCCCACTATTTACCAGGTATATAACACTGTCTCTCAAGCCTCATCTCCCAAGGTCTCCTTGACTCCCTGCCTACCAGGCATCCTGGCCTTCTTGCTGTTACTTGAACATTTCTAACAGTGACCATTTTCTCTTCATTACACATATGTATGTAAAAATATAAAAAGGTTAAGAGCTCTTAGAATATAGTGGCAACTCAATACATGAACACTACCAATAGTATTTAATTACTAAATTATTATTAATTTTTCAGACAAAATGATTCCTTGATTTTATTTGCATTATTTTTGCTTCTTAGTGCAAACTATATTTTCTTATGATTACTAAGCAATTCTTTATTGAATTAGTTGATCATACTTTTACCCATTTGCCTATTGGTATGTTTAGATTTTTTTATTCATTTGTACATGTTCTTTACTTAATAAATACTGTAATTATTTGACAAATAAATTTCCTTAGCATAATTTTTCTTTTAATATTTTTGTTGTGGGCGTTTAAAAATATGTATTCAAAATGATTTTATCTAGTTAAACATTTTTTTCATGTAACCTTTGTCTTCATCACATATTCTTATTCATTTGTTCAAAAAATATTTTAAGCACAGACCATGAATTGGGTACATGTACCCAGTTGGTGTTAGAGATACAGCAGTGAACAGAACAAAGATGGTGCTCTCATGACAAATATATTTGAGAAAGAAGAGACAATAAGAAACTAAGTAAATTTTAAAAATTAGGTTATAAAAAATACAGTGAAAAAAACATGAATATATAATGGAGAAAGTAACTGGGGTACAATTTTTGAGTTGCTAGCTGAGAATAAAAAAATAAACTCAGTCATACAGAGGAAAACCACTCGGGATAAATAACAGCAAATGCAAAGGCCTTTGGGCAGCAAAATGTTAGATGCAGTTCAGACACACAAAACCAGTGTGACTTGATCATAGTGAGAAAGAATTTATAGGCCATTGTAAAGAGTTTAGATTTTATTTCAAGAGCAATGAGAAGCTGTTCAGACTTGACAGATGGGACATGATGGTTATCACTGCTTTTAAGACTATATGTTTAAAAACTAAGAATAGTAAAATTGATGTGTGTTCAGCCCAACTGCGTATATGTAGCTACTGGAGGTCATTTAGCAAGAATTCCATAGGTAGGGCAAACTGTAGGGGAAACTGATCAGGACACTCTCTCAATCATGCCATCAAGAATCCAGGTTCTTCTTCTCCTTTTTTTTTTTTTTTAAAGTTTACTTATTTTTGAGAGAGACAGAGAGAGAGAAAGAGAGAGAGAGAGAGAGAGAGAATGAGAAAGAGATACACAATCCAGCCCCAGGCTCTGAGCTGTCAGCACAGAGCCCTGCGTGGGGCTTAAACTCACGAGAGCTGTGAGATCGTGACCAGGGCAGAAGTCGGACACTTAACTGACTGAGCCAACCAGGCTCCCCAAGGACCCAGGTTCTTCTTAACGTTCCTTGCTTATATCATAGATATACTGATCTGTACAAGATGGCCCAAGCAGTTCCAGGCACCACACAGCTAGTGACTCCTGCAGTGTCTGCCATAACCGTTGCATTTTTAAAAGAGCCTTAAAAATGTAGGTACCTTCTATTTGGAGATTCCACCTTTAGGAAATGACTACAAGATGAAGTAAAGATCATCTAATTTTTAAAGTTGATTTCACAAAAGATAGATTCACCCATTTATTCAATACAAGATTTATTGATCACTAGTAGCACTGTTCTAGTCACTATAACCATGAAAAAAAGGAGACACACAGCTATCTTTGCAAACTTGACATATGTGGTGGGGGAGAAAGATAGTAAAAGAAACATTCAAGTAAACTATGTACCGCATGAGATGTCGATTAATGCTAATAAACAATACACCTGTGTGCATTGTAAGCCTGTTAACTCTCATGGAGGATATTAAAGGAAAACAATTTTTGTGTGTGTGGAGGAGCAGTTTGGTTTTTAATATGGTCAAATGAAGAGATCCTGTTGGAAAAGTGGGTTTGAGATTTGGGTTCGATTACGAGGTAGAGATAGAGCTTTAGAAGCAAGCAACTCTGAGGCTCTCTTTGAAGTAATTGGAAAGGAAGCATACTCTGAGACATGAGAATACAGTTTCAACAAAGGGAGAAAGAGGCCTTGTGTGAATACTATCTCTGGATAGGAAAGGGATGAGAGAAGGGATAAATTCTTCAGATGTTTGCAAGAGAATCATTGTCCCTAGGGTACAGAGAGATCTTAGTTAAGAAATGAGCATCTGACATTATTCAGCCTGCAACATTCAACCTTAAAGATGTTTACCAATGATAATGAATAGTCAGTAAACAAATATGCATTGCCTCCAGCAAACCCATCTTGTGGCTCCTGTGGTGAAGGTTGTTTTCTTATATCACTAAAAATGAAGTGAAACATCTGTGAAGGGAGTAGAATTAATATGTTAACAAATTAAAAAAGGAAAACAGCTAAAATCAAAAGCCCTTGTTTATAGGCTGAGGTTATTTTTTAAAAAATTAATTTTGAGAACAGTTTAAGGTCACAGCAAAATTGGAGCAGAAAGCACAGAGTTCTCATAGACCCCCTCTCCTCACACACGTACAGCCTCCTCCACCACCAACATCCCCCACCAGATGTTGTACCCTTGTTACAACTGATGAACCTACATTAAGACATCCTTATCACCCACGTCCATAGTTTACATTAGAGTTCACTTTAGGTGATTGAACATTCTATGGGCTTTGATAAATATATAATGAATGACATGACAGGTATCCACCTTTGTAGTATTATACAGAATAGTTTCACTGCCCTTAAAATCCTCTGTGCTCTACTCATCTCTACCTCTCCCTTAACCTCTGGCAACCACTACTCTTTCACTGTTGCCAATTTTTGCCTTTTCAGAATATCATATAATTGGAATCCTAAGTTATGTAACTTTTTTAGATGAGTTTAACTTACTAATATGCATTTCAGTTTTCTCCATGTCTTTTCATGGCTTGATAGCTTACTTCTTTTTAGCACTGAATAATATTCTGTTGACTGGAAGGGAAGTACCTTCCAATTACTGAAGGAAATCTTAGTTCCTCCCAAGTTTTGGCAATTATGGATAAAGCTGCCATAAACATCTGCATGTAGTTGTGGGTGGACATAAGTTTTCAGCTCGATTTGGCAAATATCAAGGAGTGTGATTGCTGGATCATATGGTAAGGGTATGTTTAGTTTTATAGAAACTGTCAAACTGTCCTCCAGAGTGGCTGTAACAGTTTGCATTCCCACCAGCAATATAACAAATTTTCTGTAGTTCCAGATCCTTGCTAGCTGTTCAGTGTTGTCAGGGGTGTGGATTTTAGCCATTCTAGTTAAGTGTTCAGTGGTAATCTCATTGTTGCTTTAATTTGCATTTCTCTGATGTATATGATGTGGAACATCTTTTCACATGCTTATTGGCCCTCTGAATATCTTCTTTGGTGAGGAATCTGTTCAGGTCTTTTATCCATATTGTGACCTGGTTATTTGTTTTCTTATTATTGACTTTTAAGAGCTCTTTGTGTATTTTGGATAACAGTCCTTTATCAGATGTGTCTTTTAGTAATTATTTTCTCCCAGTCTGTGGCTGTTCTTCTCATTCTCCCCACAGTGTCTTTTGCAGAGAAGTGTTTAATTTTAGTAAAGTCCAGATTATCAATTATTTCTGAGCTCATGGATCATGTCGTTATTTAAAAAGTCATTAACAGGGGCGCCTGGGTGGCTCAGTCGGTTAAGTGTCCGACTTCAGCTCAGGTCACGATCTCGCGGTCCGTGAGTTCGAGCCCCGCATCGGGCTTTGTGCTTACAGCTCAGAGCCTGGAGCCTGCTTCAGAGTCTCGTGTCTCCCTCTCTCTCTGCCCCTCCCCCGTTCATGCTCTGTCTCTCTCTGTCTCAAAAATAAATAAATATTAAAAAAATTTTTTTTAAAGGTTTTAAAAAAAATAAAAAGTCATTAACATAATAGAGCTCATCTAGATTTTCTCCTATGTCTTCTTTTATAGTTTTGCATTTTTTACCTCTATTTTGAGTTAGTTTTTGTTAGAAATTAAGTCTGTGTCTAAACTCTGTTGTTTTTTCTTGCATGTGGATGTTTAGTTGTTCCAGCATCATTTGGTGACATTGCCATCGCTCCCTTGTTAATGAGTAGTTGACTCTATGGGGCTCTACTCTGGGCTCTGTATTCTAGTCTATTGATCTATCTATTATTTTCCCAATATCACACTGCCTTGATTACTATTGCTACATAGTAAGTTTGGAGGTCCAGTAGTGTTAGTTTTGTGACTTTGTTCTCTTTCTATATTGAGATGGCTAGTCTGGATCTTTTCCCTTTCCATATAATTTTTAGAATCAGTTTGTCTATGTCCACAGAATAACTTGTTGGAATTTTGATTGGGATTGCATTGAATCTATGGATCAAGTTGGGAAGAACTGACTACTTGACAATAATAAGTCTTTTTATCCATGAACACAGAATATTCCTTCATTTATTGTTTTTCATTTTCTTTCATCAAAGTTTTATAGTTTTCTTCATATTGATTGTATACATATTTTGTTAGATCCTAGCTTTGCATATCTGGAATAAATTCTACTTGGATCATGGTATATAATTATTTTATATATTGTTGGACTTCATTTGCTAATATTTTGCTGCAAATTTCTGCATTGGTATTCATGACAGATATTGCTTTGTAGTTTTACTTTGTTGTAATGTCTTGTGTGGTTTTGGTATTAAGGTAAAGCAGGCCTTATTGATTGAGTTAGGAAGTATTCCCTCTGTTTCTGTCTTGTGGAAAAGATTGTAGAGAATTAATATAATTTCTCTCTTAAATGTTTGGTAGAAATTGAGTAAATCAATCTTGGCTTAGTGTTTTTTGTTTTGGAAGGTTATTAATTATTGATTCAATTTCTTTAGTAGATATAGACCTATTCATATTGTCTCACTCTTCTTGAGTGAGTTTTGGTAGTGTGTCTGTCAAGGAATTGGTCCATTTCATCTAGGTTTTAAAATTTGTGGTCAGGTCAGAGAGTTGTTCATAGTATTCCTTTATTATCCTTTTAATTTCCATGGGATATCTAGTAATGTCCCCTTTTTCATTTCTAAAATTAGTAATTTGTATCTTCTTTCTTTGTTCTTAAGTCATCCTAGCTAGAAACACTGATTTTATTGATTTTTAAAACAACCAGCTTTTGGTTTCATTGACTTTCTCTGTTGATTTCCAATTTTCAATTTCATTGATTTCTGCTCTAATATCCATTATTCCTTTACTTCTGCTTACTTTGGATTAAATTTACTCTTCTTTTTAGTTTCCTAAGGTAGAAACTTAGATTATTAATTTTAGATCTTCCTTCTATTGTAATATATGCATTCAATGCTATATATTTCCATAGCTTCCATGAGCTTTTGCTGAATCTCACAAATTTTAAATTGTATTTTCATCATAATTTAGTTCAAAGTATTTTTATATTTCTCTTTGTATTTCTAATTTGACTCATGCGTTATTTAGAAATATGTTGTGTAACCTTCAAGTATTTGGGGATTTTCCAGTTATCTTTCTATTACTGATTTCTAGTTTAATTCCATTGTGGTCTGAGAGCATCCATTGCATGATTTTTATTATTCTAAATTTGTTAAAGTGTTTCTTTATGGCCCAGAACGCAGTCTATTTTTGTGTATTTTCATGTGACCATGAGAGGAATGTATATCCTGCTATTTTTGGATGAAGAGGTCTATAGATGTCAGTTATATCCAATTGATCGATGATACTTCTGAGTTCAGTTAATGTTCTTACTGATTTTCTATCTATTTTTGATAGAAGAGTGTTAAAGTTTCCAACTGTAATAGTGGATTCATCTATTTCTCCTTGCAGTTCTATCAGTTTTTGCCTCATATATTTTGATGCTGTGTAGTTAGGTACATAGACGTTAAAAATGGTTATACCTTGTTGTAGAACGGACTCCTTTACATTATGTAGTGTGCCTTTTTGTCCATGATAATTTTCCTTGCTCCGAAGTCTGCTTTGTCTGAAATTAATATACCTACTACAGCTTTCTTTTAATTAGATTAGTTTGTATGGTATAGTTTTCTCCATCCCTTTACTTTCAATCTATATGTGTATCTTTATATTTAAGGTGGGTTTTGTAAAAATTATATAGTTTGGTCTCCTTTTATGATCCATCCTGATAATCTCTATCTTTGTTGTTTAAAGATACATTAATTATTGATGTATCTGGATTAATATCTACCATATTTGTTACTGTTTTCTATTTGCTGCCTTTGTTTTGTATTCCTATATTTGTCTTTCACTGTTTTTTCTACTAATTATGATTTTAAGTGACAATTTTATAGGATTCTATTTCCTCTTAACATATCAATTATGCTCTTAAAAAAATTTTTTTAGTAGTTGCCCTAGAATCTGCCATATACATTTACAACTAACCCAACTCCATTTTCTTTTTTTGTTATTTATTTTTGAGAAACAGAAAGTGCAAGTGGGGGAGGGACAGAGAGAGAAGCAGAGAGAGAGAATCCCAAGCAAGCTCCACACTGTCAGCATGGAGCCTAATGTGGGGCTCGAACCCACGAATCATGAGATCATGACCTGGGCTGAAGTTGGATACTTAACCGACTGAGCTACCCAGGCACCCCAACTCCATTTTTAAGTAACAGTATACCATCATGGGTAGTACAACTACTTTATAATATCAAAACATTCCTAATTTCTCCCTTTCATCCGTTGTATCATTGCTGTCATTCATTTCACTTATACATAAGCTATAATCTTCAAATACATTTTTGTTATTATTTTGAACAAACTATTATCTGTTAGATTAGTTAAGAATAAGAAAAATAAAAGTTTTTATTTTATCCTCATTCCTTCTCTAATGCTCTTTACGTAGATCTGAGTTTCTGACTTACATTATTTTCCTTTTCTCTGGAGAATGAATATCTTTTAACATTTCTTGCAAGGCAGACCTACTGGCCACAAATTCCATTCAATTTTTGAGAAATTTTTTCCTCTTCACTTTTTAAAAAATGTTTATGATATTCATTTTTGAAAGACAGAAAGAGGGGAGGGACAGAGACAGAGGGAGACAGATGATCTGAAGCAGCTCTGCGCTGACAGCAGACAGCCCGATGTGGGGCTTGAACCCATGAGCCAAACCCAAGAGCCATGAAATCATGACCTGAGCCCAAGTCGGATGCTTAACCAACTTGAGTGACTCAGGTGCCCCATTCTTCTTCACTTTTGAAGGATAATTTCCCAGGTTACAGATTTCTAGTTTGGTGATTTTCTGTTTGTTTGTTTTCAACACTTTAAATATTTTACTTCATTCTCTTCTTTCTTGCATGGTTTCTGAGAAGTAGAAAGTAATTCTTATCTTTGTTCCTCTAAATTAAGGTATTTTTTCCTCTAGCTTCTTTCAAGGCTTTTTCTCTTTTATTTTCTGCAGTTTGAATATAATATGCCTAGGTGTGGTTTTATTAGCACGTTCCTACTTGGTGGGTGTTCTTTGAGTTTCCTGGATCTGTGACTTAGTGTCTGACATTAATTTGGGGAAAACTTCAGTCAATATTGCTTTAAACATTGTTTCTGTTTCTTTCTGCTCCTTCATATATTCTAATTTTGCATATATTACATTTATTTTTGCAGCTGTCTCACACTTCTTGGATATTGGGGTTTTTTTCAGTATTTTTTTCTCTTTGCTTTTCAGTTTTGAAAACATCTATGACATATCCTCAAGCTCAGAGATTCTTTCTCAGCCATGTCCAGTCTACCAATAAGCCCATCAAAGGCATTCTTCATTTTTGTTGCAGTGTTTTTAATCTCTAGTATTTTTTTGATTCTTTCTTAGAATTTCCATCTCTCTGCTTATATTGTCTATTTCTGCATATTGTCTACTTTTTAGAAAAAAAATTTTTAATATTTATTTTTGAGGGAGCAAGAGAGACAGAGCATGAACAGGGGAGGGGCAGAGAAAGAGGGAGACACAGAATCCAAAGCAGGCTCCAGGCTCTGAGCTGTCAGCATAGAGTCCAGTGTGGGGCTTGAACTCACAGACCATGAGATCACGACCTGAGCTGAAGTCGGACGCTCAACTAACTGAGCCACCCAGGCGCCCCTACTTTTTTTATTAGCAACCTTAGTGTATTCATCATAGTTGTTCAAATTAAGAGTCTGATATTTCCAACATCTCTGTTATCTGAGTCTGGTTCAGATGCTTGTTCTGTCTCCTCAAACTGTGTTTTTTGCGTTTCAGTATGCCTCATAATTTTTTGTTAATGGCTTTATAGTGTGTACCAGGTGAAAGGAACTCTGGTATATGTCAGGGTCAGGCGGGGTAAAGATAAGAGTCAGAGGCTAAAAGATTTTATGGGCGCCTGCGCGGCTCAGTCGGTTAAGCGGCCAACTTTGGCTCAGGTCATGATCTCGTGCTCAAGCCCCGTGTCGGGCTCTGTGCTGACAGCTCAGAGCCTGGAGCCTGGAGGCTGTTTCAGATTCTGTGTCTCCCTCTCTCTGATCCTCCCCTGTTCATGCTCCGTCTCTGTCTCAAAAATAAATAAACATTAAAAAAAAATTTTAGCAGTCAAAGGCTTTATCGGGAACTAGGGTCTCAGGCGAGGTTCTGTGACGAGAGAGAGAGAGAGAGAGAGAGAGAGAGAGAGAGAGAGAGAGAGAGAGAGAGAGAGAGAGACACGTCAGGGAAGTCGAGCCCAGGTGTGGTGGGGTGGGGTTTTTAAGCTGCAGCGATTCCGGGTTTAGGTCCAGGTGGCCCTTTTTCCGAATCAGGTGGTGTTGTCGCTCGGTGATTGGTTGACCTCCAATTCCTTCTGGCAGCTACTAGGGGCTTTTCGTTGGGTTGCGCTGGCAAGATGGCCATCCCGTCTACTGTGGTTCCAAGGACATCCTAACATTCCAACCTCTTTTTGGTGATAATGGGCAACGAATCTGATCTGGCTGCTTCCTGTGGGTGTAAGGGTGACGTCATGGTATGTGGGGTCTGAGGTTGGAAGGTGGGAATATGGCCGGACCACCATCTGGTGAAATGCAACCTGGGAAACTTCATGAATTCGTTTTTGTACGAAACAGAGAAAACAAGGTAAGAGCATAAGTATTATACAGGTCTGGGGGAGAGTTGGAGAGATATTTCAGGATTTTCAATAAAGAGCAGGTGGAACAATTGTGTGCATGATGGGGAGAGGAGCACCAGGGCCTTATGTGTAAGGAGATCAGATAGATGGTGCAATGAGAGTACTGTTAGGGGGCAGTGTAGGGTAAGTTTGAGTGCCTCTTTGGTTAGGGTGGCAGCTGATGCAAGTGCTCTGAGGCAGGGTTGCCACCCCTTGATAGTAGGGTCCAGTTGTTTAGAGAGGTAGGCGATAGCTTGTAACTTGGGGCCACATGGTTGGGCTAGGAGCCCTGTCGTAATTCCAGCCCTTTCATCTGTGTATAAGAGGAAAGGCGTTGAAACACTGGGGAGGGAAAGGACCGGTTGAGTGACTAGACATGTGACCATCCGTTGGAAGACCCTTGCTACCGATCCCAGGCTGGAGAGTGGGCCTTGAGGGGTTTCTTTAGCTGCTTTGTATAGGGGGGCTGCGTGTACAGCAAAGTTAGGGATCCAGTGCCAGAAGAAGCCCACTAAACCCAGGAAGGAGAGGATTTCGTCTGCATTAGTAGGTGGGGACAGGGTCTGGAGGGCTTGGAGACAGTCTTGGGTTAGGGCCTTGGTGGTAGGTGTGAGTGAGACTCCCAGGAATGTGACTGTGCTAGTACAGATTTGGGCTTTGTGTGGGGAGACTCGATACCCCAGGTTAGCCAGGAAGTTTAGGATATGGATTGTATCTTTTTGGTGTGGTTGAAAGAGGTTCCACATACTAGAAGGTCATCTATGTATTGTAGTAGAGTACAGTGACTAGAGAGTGGGGATTTGAGGAGATCCCTGGCCAAGGCTTGCCCAGAGAGATGGGGACTATCATGGAACCCCTGGGGAAGTACCATCCATGTGAGTTGGCAGGCCAAATTGGTGACTGGATCTTGCCATGTGAAGGCGAAGAGGAATTGGGATTCAGGATGTAGGGGAATAGTGAAAAAGGCATCTTTGAGTTCAAGCACTGTAAAATGGGTTGTGGATGGGGGAATTTGGGAGAGGAGGGTGTATGGGTTGGGCACTACTGGGTGGATAGGGATTACCACTTCATTGATTATTTGGAGGTCTTGTACTAGTCTATATGAGCCATTAGGCTTTTGTACAGGCAAGATTGGGGTGTTGCTGGGGGAGTGACATGGGATTAGGAGGCCTTCCTTGAGTAGGCGATTGATGATGGGCTTTAGGCCTAGTCGGTGGGTGTGGGAGATTGGGTATTGGGGTCTAGATGGGAATTGCGATGGATTTTTGAGTCTAATGAGGACAGGTTGGCGGTGGGTGGCAATCGTTGGGGTGGACGTATCCCATACAATTAGGTTTACTGGGAGGTCTGGGAGTGGGTTAAGGTTGTGGTCTGTGTTGTCTGTGATAACAGTCAGTAGGAGATGAGTGGGGGAGGGAGAGGGGCAGATAGCTGGTGGGTGTATAGAGGCTCCTAATTTGTTGAGGATGTCTTGGCCCAACAGGGGGGTGGGGCAGGTGGGGATGACTAGGAAGGAGTGGGAGAAGTGGAAGCCATCCAGGCAGCAGGTGAGTACCGGTGTGCATGGGGGAATGGAGGGGGTGCCATTTATACCCATGACCGAAATGGAGGACGGCGTGGTGGGGCCGGAGTAGCTCGGCAGGACGGAATAGGTAGCCCCCATGTCCAACAGAAAGGAGATGGACTTACCTGCTACCTGGAGTTTTACCCTGGGCTCAACATGAGTCACTGGAGTTACTGAGTCTTGGCCTCGTCAGTCGTCATCCTCCATCTCCAGCAGTTGGAAGGCAGAGTCCAATCGGGGTGAAGCCTCTCCACATGGAGGCGTCGCAAGTCTGTCATTCCTTGGGTTAGAACAATCGGATTTCCAATGGCCCATTTGTTGGCACAATGGTCATGGACTGGTAGGCTTTTGGGATGGGGACACTGATGAGACCAATGGCCTTCTTGGCCACATTTAAAGCAAGGCCCCAGAGGGGGCCATGGTCCAGAGGGCTTTATTGTGACTGGCCTCAGGGCAGCTACCAAGGCTTGGGTCTGTAATTGTACCTTTTGTTGGAGATGGGCCTGTCGCCGTTTTTCTTGAGCTTCCTTTTAGCCATTAAAAACTTTAAAAGCCATCTTTACCAGGTCGGCCATAGGGGTTTGAGGACCATCTTCGGCCTTTTTTAGTTTTTTTTGAATATCAGGGGCTGATTGGGAAATAAAATAGGTGGCCAATACTGTGGCCCCGGCAGGGGTGGTAGGCTCTAGTCTGGTATACTGGGTAAGTACCTCTGTGAGCCGGCTAAGGAAGGCTGTGGGGTTTTCATTGGGGTCCTGTATTATTTCTTGAAGTTTGTTAAAATTTACTGATTTGTTTGAGGTTGCCCTCATGCCTACTAGTAGGCACAGGATCATCTGGTCCCAGTGCCGGTGACCATTGCTTGCATGTTGGTAGTTCCAATTGGGGTCGGCTGCTGGGACAGCATTGGCCCCTACAGGCATAGTAGGGTTGGTCATGTGGGTTTGGTCTGCATGTTCTCTGGCTGCGGCCTGGATGCACTCCCTCTCCTCAGGGGTGAGGGTAGAGGTGAGGATTACATGGATGTCATGCCACGTGAGACTGTAGGCTTGGGCAAGGTATTGGAATTCTTTAATGTATTGGGTGGGGTCAGCCGAGAATGACCCTAGCCGCTTTTCAATGGCGGATAAGTCTTGGAGGGAGAAGGGGACTTGAACGCGAACCAGACCTTCAGGTCCTGCCACCATGGAGAGGTAAGATGGCCGCTGGGGTCTGTTCACTGGGAGGGGCCTGATCTCGAGTTTGGGATGATATGGGAGGCGAGGGCAGGACGGCTGGGGGTTGGGAGTATGGAGGGGGGCAAGGGCCCTTGGGCGGCATGGCTAGATCCTCTAACGGTTGGAGATCGGGGAAGTTGGTGAGGTGGGGTCATTGGGGGGTTGTGGGAGGGCAAGGAGCATGCATGCAGGGGGGCAGGAGGAACATAGGTTGGGGCGAGACCTGAGGTCCCAAAAGGCCATGACGTAGGGTATTTCTTCCCATTTTCCCAGCCAATGGCAGAAATTGTCCAGATCGGTTAAGATTTGGTATTGTAAAGACCCCTTGGGTGGCCATTGAGAATCATTATCTAATTTGTACTGAAGCCAGACTACAGTGAAAAGGCGGATGAGTCGGGTACGACGAAGTTCGGTTTGTAAGCCCAGGAGCCGGAAGTTTTTTAACAGACTTTGGAGGGGGGTAAGAGATCGAGGTGGTTTAGACTCGTTATTCCCCATTGGCATGGCAGGGTGAGGCGTCCCTCGAGCTGCAATAAGGGGCCTATTGGCGTGCAGGCCTTTCGGCATTCGGGCCTTACAGGAAAGAAGGAAAGAAGACTGACTTGCGAGACGTCTCTCATGGGTGTCAGCCATAGTTGGAGGAGGGAAGGAGGGGTCTGTCCTACTTACCGGCTCCTGTAGGCGCTTGAGAGTAGGGTGGTTGGCGTCTGGCTTGGCGAGGAGGGAGCTCAGCCAAGGGAGGTGAGCTACTACCTCCCCCTGGGTTTCGGCACCAAACGTTAGGGTCAGGCGTAAGGCAGGGTAAAGATAGGAGTCAGAGGCTAAAAAAATTTAGCAGTCAAAGGCTTTATCAGGAACTAAGGTCTCGGGCTAGGTTCAGTGACTCAGGGAAGTCGCGCCCAGGTGTGGTGGGGTTTTTAAGCTGCAGCGGTTCCGGGTTTAGGTCCAGGTGGCCCTTTTTCGCATCAGGTGGTGCTGTTGCTTGGTGATTAGTTGACCTCCAATTCCTTCTGGCAGCTACTAGGGGCTTTTCCTTGGGTTGCGCTGGCAAGATGGCCGTCCCATCTACTGTGGTTCCAAGGACATCCTAACAGTATATAGGACCTTAGTAATGTGGTGGTGAGGTATGAAGTGAGGAGAAGGGTTCTATAGTCCTATAAGCAGGGCTTGGTCTTTTAGTGAGCCTATGCCCTTGAACTGTGAATGCCACAAGTGCCTTTTAGTACCCCAGTCCCACACTTCAGGTGGGACAGATGGCTACAGGGGCTGGAGTTGAGTAATTCCCTGTCACGTGTGGAAGAGGGGGATGGAGTTGGGTATTTTCTTTCCCCCCAGGTTAGTTTTGCTCTGATAAAAATTCCAATAGTTTAGGCTCTATTAAAATAGTTTCTCTTGAATGTAGGCCTTATTGAAAAGAACAGAATGCTCTGGCATATTTCAAAATGGTTACTTTTCCCTTTTCCCTGTCAATCTCTCAAGAGTTCTTAAGGGTTTTTTGTTTTTGTTTTTTTTTTCTTCTTCTTCTTCTGGTATTCATTGTGAGAACCTAGTAGACCTTTAGGAAGTGAAACTCACAAAAGCATATGCCCTTCTCCTGGAGTTTTTAACTCAGACTTATCCACATGGAGCATCCAGAATTCGTCAATTACACTTTGCATTTTCCAGTCCAGGTACTGGTTTCCATGGAGGTTTCTGCTCATTGGTTTCTGTTCTGCTAAGCTGTGCTTCCCTGGATGGCCTGTCTCTCAAATTTTGGGGACAGGATTTTATCCTGTCATCTCACAACCCTAAGAGAACTTTCAGTTTGTTCAGGTTTTTATTTGTTGTTAGGATGAAGTGGCAACTTTCAAGCTGCTTACATGCTGGAACAGAAACTGAAAGTCCTAAACCTGATATTTAATTGGTGAGTGTGTTCTCACCATGCACACCCCTGTTCACCCTGTTCACACTCTACTGGACTTCCTTATTCCCATTTGAGATTCCTAACTCTAACAGAAGGACTGTGTTCAATCTACCTTGGCTCGTCTGAGCAGTTACGACATGCAACCATGAACAGTGAAGAAAAAAAAAATCTATCAGAGACTTGAGTTGTTTGAAAGAAAGGAGGGTCACCTGGGTGGCTCAGTCCGTTAAGCTTCCGACTTCAGCTCAGGTCATGATCTCCCATCCGTGGGTTGGAGCCCCGAATCAGGCTCTGTGCTGACAGCTCAGAGCCTGCCTGGAGCCTGCTTTGGATTCTTTGTCTCTGTCTGTCTCTCTCTCTCTGCCCCTCCCCCACTCACTCTCTGTCTCTCAAAAAATGAATAAATTGTTAAAATTATTGTTTTTTAAAAAGAAAAGAAAGGAGATCAACTTTTTATAAAACTCAGAAATGGATATTATTTGGTATTTCTTCATTGGTTTATTTGATAATTTTTTTAATTAAAAAAAATCTGCTTTATAGCCTTGAAATTTCTCTTATATAGGCAGGAATGGGTGCATAACCAGGATTTACTGAAGGACTGAACTAGAGGCCCTTTGTAAGTAGCATTTCTGTATACTCTGTGGTATAACTTTGCTAAAAGATCTCTTAAAAATAACCCTGATGATGGGTGCCTGGGTGGCTTAGTCAGTTAAGCGTCTGACTTCAGCTCAGGTCATGATCTCAAGGTTTGTGAGCTAAAGCCCCACATTGGGCTTTGCACTGACAGTGCAGAGCCTGCTTGGGATTCTCTCTCCCTCTCTCTCTGCACCTCCCCTGCTTGTGCTCTCTCTCTCTCTCTCTCAGAGTGAATAAATAAACTTAAAAATTAAAAAAAATAAATAACCCTGATGCAAGATGGCAAAACTCTTCTTCTAGCCAGCAGGCCATGAATGAATAGACATGGGGCAATCTCCACTCCCTCTGAATGAATCACTAAATCAACTAAGGTAGAAGGGAGGGAAATGGAAAGAAGCTCCTTGCTGGAGAGAGTGGGATCAGAGCATTCTTGCATGTCTGAGTGCTGGAACCCTACTCAACGATAAGAAATGTCTCTCTCAAAAATGTTAGCTCATTTGGAATTTGGGGTATTAAGAGCTTCATTTTTCATTTTCTTTTAACTCATATAAATGGCTTATCACTTCAATGAACAAATATTTCATTCTTTTTCAGTATATTCACGAGTTAAATTTAAAATGAGCACTGCACATGTAGACTTTTATGAATATTGTAACATCAGACACAAAACCTATCTAGCAATCTTCACAGTATCATAAAGAAAAAGAAGTTGATAAAAATTCAAGCAGCAGAAGGGGGCAGTAAAACTCAACAGAATGCTCTGGAAGATTTTCAATATGCTTTCTTATTTTCCTTCATGCAGAGAATTTCCCAACACATTTTAGAGACTAAGAAAGTTTATATTATATATATAAATATATATAGTATAAATTTATATATAGTATATATTTATATATAAATATATAGTATATATATTTATATATATATTTATGTGTGTGTGCGTCTAAAATACACACAGAAACACTAAATATATACAAAAGTGAGAGCTATGGTTTTGCATAATCAAAACCTTATTTTTTATGGTATGATACATCATGGCACAGTAATCATAGTACTTTTCCACCTAAAATATGTGTAGCCATCTGGAGTTGGTTTGGGACATTTAACATCCCCTCGTGACCAGCATCCTGATATGTACTATCCATTCGACTTCACTTTCTCACACTTGTCAAAATTATTTAATAAATCATATCATGATGGTTTTTCCTCAAGCCCATATTTGGATTTCCTTTCTAAACTGGGCCCATTCTTGGGGCGCCTTGTGGCTCAATCAGTTAAGCGTCTGACTTTGGCTCAGATCATGACCTCACTGTTCGTGAGTTCGGGCCCTGTGTCAGGCTCTGTGCTGATAACAATGAGGATGACTTCAACATAAATTCCGGATTATAATGTAAAATTTCAATACACCAGCAGAGCCAGGGTATGGATTCTTAAGTGACACCTAAACTAGCTCAAATTAGTGGTCCTAAATATCAGTTTAAAAATTGAGTAGACACAACCTACTTATTTAAAGTGAAATAGAAAAGTGGAATTATTTCAAAAAATTATGCTCTTAGTTAAAATTTCATATAAGACTTACTACAATAAGTGGGAGTGTCACAAATGGAATGATTAAATATGACTAGAGGAGGAGAAAAGCTTCCTGGATGAGATGGAATTTTAGTCATTTGTGTCTCATGTAAAATTAGATACTGTGTACATTAAGCAAATGGCAAGAAAAAAAATTCCAAGTGAGTCTTTTTTTTTTTTTCTTCAAGACTTCTACAAATTGAGGTATCTGGTGTAGATTTACTTCAGGTTTTATGTTGTTTTTTCCATTAGTGCTAAGAATGTATGGCTTAATTGAACTTTTTATTCTCCACTTTGCTATCTTTCTCTCTCTTTTTCTCTCTCCTTCCTTCTTTCCTTCCTTCCTTCCTTCCTTCCTTCTTGCTTGGATTTCACCCTCCTACCACCAAAAGATATTAAATAAAAACAAAGGAAAAAGAAATTCAGAATTGTCAAAATCATCCATCCATCTTTTCCACTCAATTCCTCATCAAACCATGTTCCAAAAATGAGAATAGAAAATTTGCACTAATAAGCCCAGACAACTGAAAAATAAATGCAGTGTTGTACTTTGATCCATTGCCACATTCACCATCTTGGAAAAGTGGGCAGAAAAGACAAAAAATCAAATTTTAAGGATCTTTTTCCTTTTATGTGTATCTCCTGCGAAGGGCTGCTAAGCAAAGTGAACCGCGGGGCCAAGAAAGAAATGCTTTAAAGCAGATGTTGTGGACAGTTAGCATCCCCGCAGACCCTGGGCGCCTTGCCTTCCTGTTTTCATCAGAGGAGAGGAAACGTTATCGTGGTGATCCCTCAAGCTCAGATGGACTATTTACAGGATAACTGCTTAGGAGCAGTATTGTGGAGAGGAATTAACATTTTTTTCTGTCTCCAAGAAGCAAGGAAGAGGTGGGGGTGTGGAGAACAACATTTATGTGAAGAACAGCTTAGCTTTGAAGTTACGGATATGTACTCTGACTATAGCTATTACATTTCATCCTGCCAAATTAAAAAACAAAAACAAAAAACAATGTATATATGTATGTATGTGCTGCATATACACCAGGTTAAGGGTCGTCACTAAAGTGGTGACATGTTTGAAGTACATGACGTGTAAAACATGTCAGCCTTTCTTGGCCCCGTCTGCCCAGACTGTGACTCCTCCGGCCCCCCAAAGACCTGAGGATGAGACATGGGGGCGGCCGCGCCGGGGGATTCCCTGCGCTCTGGGACCTCCAGCCGCTTGGATTCCGGGAGAGGAAGCCGAGTGTCTCCCCTCCACCCAAGGGAATCCGCCGAGGCACCGGGTCCGGAAAGCTCCGGGTCAAAGACTGGGAGAAAGGGAATCTGGCGCAAATTGCATTCTGGACCTGAGGGACTGAAGAAGGTGAAGCGTGAGATCGGAGCAGGGAGGGGGGCAATTCGCTTTGCACCCGCCTTGGGGAAGCCGAGGGCAGCTTCCCAGGTTTCCGATTTTCTCATTTGCGTGGGTAAAACTCCTGCCCCCACTCGGGTCTTACGCAATTAAGTAGACAGGGGGAGGGGGAGAGTTGGGGGGATAAAAAAAAAAAAAAAAGCGGAAAGAAACAGTCATGTCGTCACGTGGGCTTAGTTTTCACTCATAAAAGGAAGGTTCTCTCCGTTAGCTTCCAGTTGTCAAACGACTTGCAGCGAGCGTCAGGAAACACTCGGGAACTTCGCACAGCGCCACCTCCAGCTCCGCCGCGGGAGCCCAAATACGGCAACGCCTCCGCCCGCCCGCGCTCCGCCCGCCCGCGCTCCGCCCGCCGCCGAGATGCTTGCCCGCGCCCTGCTGCTCTGCGCCGCCCTGGCGCTCTGCCGTGCAGGTGGGTCTGGCTCCCTGCACCTGGGAACCCTCGGTACCGTAACCCCGGACGAGGTTCCGCTCTGACCTCCCGGGTCCTCCCGGTACTGTGAACAGTCCCGGAATGGAGACGATGTTTGACTTGGTAAAGAGGTTGGACCATTGGAGTCCAAAGGAACTGGGTGTATATCCCACCTTTTGCCACAAGCTCTGATCATCATGAGCCAGTTACTTAACCGGTGTGGGTCTCATGTTTCTCATCTTGCTAAATAGGAATAGTGATACTAATTTGCAGATTGTTATTACGGTAAGACAGGAACAATCAATGTATGTGAAATGTTTGTGTGTGGTGCCTACTATTAGAGAATAGGAATCAATATTTTAAAAACAA
Organism: Panthera onca; assembly: GCF_046562875.1. Lineage (NCBI taxonomy): Eukaryota > Metazoa > Chordata > Mammalia > Carnivora > Felidae > Panthera > Panthera onca. Next base: position 24,598,053 of record NC_138355.1, read on the forward strand.
GCTGTTTTTACATTGAAATTTACCCTAAATTTACCCTTTAATTTTGAAAGTGCTACTTTTTTGAGCTCCTTAAAAATGCTGAACATCTAAAATGTTACTAAGAAAAAGCTTAGCAACATGACTAATGTGGTTGAATATTGTTACCCTTATTTAGAAAAGGGAGTTGGTATTTTCATTATGATCATTGTATGTGACAGGTAAAAAAAACTGTTTTCCCATGACTACATGTATGTTTCTTGAATTTATTAATATAAAGTTGATCTATAGTATGTAAAACAACTAAATGTTTAAGTCAAAATTAAGAAACTAAAGAATGACTTATATACTGTCCTTACTTTTATTGTAGCAAATCCTTGCTGTTCCAACCCATGCCAAAACCAAGGTGTATGTCTGAGCATAGGATTTGACCAGTATAAGTGTGACTGTACCCGAACAGGATTCTATGGTGAAAACTGTTCAACACGTAAGTTTGCCCTTGGGTGCCCTCATTGGGACTGGGAATGTATCCAGTTATCACTTTACAAACTAGCACCTTATAATGGGTCCTGTTAATCTCTCCTTTTTTTTTTTCCTTCTTTTTTGCAGCTGAATTTCTGACAAGAATAAAGTTATTCCTGAAACCCACTCCAAATACAGTGCACTACATACTTACCCACTTCAAGGGAGTCTGGAACATTGTCAATAACATTCCCTTCCTGCAAAATATAATTATGAAATATGTGTTGACATGTAAGTACAAGTCCCTTTCTAAGGTTTTTAGCTTCCTCAAAGAAAAATGCACTTTATAGAACTTTAAGTTATTAAACCTAATCCTGAAATATATTTTCATTCTTGTTATAAAATGAGTTTAGTTTTCCTTCTATCTTAATGGCCAAAAATATTGACATCTCAGTTTCATCTGGTTTAGAAAGTTCTGTCTCACTTCGAATTCTACATACAATCCTGTACACCTCTTCTAAATTCACTACTCTTGCCAGTTTGTGAAGGAAGTGTGGTCCACTTGTTTACTAAATGTCCACGGGCCATAGCATTGCATCCATTAAAATAAATGGTTAATCTGGATTTGGGTGAGCAAGAAAATAACTTTATTTCTAAAGTGGGTTTCATGCCCAGATATTCCTTTGTAGGCCTCTTATGCAGTAAGTAGATGATTATTTGAAAACTCAAGATGGCTAGATCATGTTTGGGTAAAGTATATATACTTTATTAAAGATGCATTTTATTTTATTTTTTTAATGTTTATTTTTGAGAGAGACAGAGCATGAGCAGGGAAGGGATAGAGAGAGAGGGAGACACAGAATCTGAAGCAGGCTCCAGGCTCGGAGCCTGATGGGCTCAGACCCACTAACCGGGAGGTCATGACCTGAGCCAAAGTCGAAGCTTAACCCACTGAGCCACCCAGGTGTCCCAAAATGCATTTTAATGAATCACTCTTTCTGATTTTTTAGTACAAGCAGCAGTGAGACTTTAAAGTGTAACTGTTTTACAATGGGTTATCTTTGGTTGTTGGAATTCAATTCAGTCTTTAGTGCCACTTTGCCCATTTTACAGTAAAAATGAACGTTGGTGTGTCTTGAGTATGGGAAAAATTAAAACAAAATTTTTGTTTTCTTGAAAATTTCAGCCAGGTCACATTTGATTGAGAGCCCACCAACTTACAATGTGGACTATGGCTATAAAAGCTGGGAAGCCTTTTCCAATCTCTCCTATTATACCAGAGCTCTTCCCCCTGTGGCTGATGACTGCCCAACACCCATGGGTGTGAAAGGTGAGTGTGTAGTGGGGGTAGAGAGGTGTTCATTGCAATAGGGACTAGATTGCTACCTAAAAAATTCAACACTGAACTGTAATTTGTTAATAAAAGCACTTTTTTTTTTTTTTTTTTTTTTTTTTGCTTTCTTATTGGGTATCTGTGGAGGGTTTTTGTTTTGTTTATTGTTGTTCTTTGGTTTGTTTTGTTTTTTTTTTTTGAGAGTGTGACTTTCTGTAAACTATCCTATGAAAGTGAATGGGCATTTTGGTGTAACGTCTTCATGTTTTCAAATTCTGTCATTAATACTGAATTAATACTAGTTAAAATACTAGTTAAAATAGATAACATCATTCAATAAGGTGTTCCCTGTATCTTAGAATTTCCATTTGCATTATAACCCTGTTCACAATTGTATTTCTCGCGCAAATCCCCATTTACTATCTGCTTCCTTAATATGTAGATGAATTCTTATCTTAGCTTTCTCACTTTTCAGGCAAGAAAGAGCTTCCTGATTCAAAAGAGATTGTGGAAAAATTTCTTCTAAGAAGAAAGTTCATTCCTGACCCCCAAGGCACAAATATGATGTTTGCATTTTTTGCCCAACACTTCACCCATCAATTTTTCAAGACAGATCATAAGCGAGGACCAGCTTTCACCAAAGGACTGGGCCATGGGGTAAGACAGAATTAAATTGGAATTATAGCAAAAATCATACTGAGTGCTAATATTAAAGGTCATATATATATATTTGCTACGCCAAATAATTACCCCTCTTTTTAAAAAATCCCCTGTCTATAAATGGAATTTCTATTCCAGAAATGTGTATTAATGGAATTTACATTTTAATTCACTGGCTTAGTAAAAATATACACATGCACACACACATACATACATACAGATGTTATTATTATTTGTAATTTGGCTCTTATATTTTTAGTTTAAAATACTAGCACTGTAAAAACTTGTCTCTTCAAACTTTTGTTGGTACCCTGATTACGCTGCTATTAGGAGATTTTTGCAGCATTATTATTCCTTGGAATTCAATGACACAGTTTCAATTTATCAGTAAGAATTTTATATCAATAATACATTTTCTGATGCTTATTAAAAGAAATACCATACACTTATAGTAAAGCATATTATATACTTATAGGCTCCATATGAGATACAAATATCTTTAAACACAAGAGACATATCTAGGTTTGTGGTGTCAGTGGATAAACGAATTAATTTAGTATTTTGTGGCTGTGAGAAAAATAGGTATTTTATCAAACTATTTAATGATAAATGATATTACAGACTTTGTAGAACTTCAACAGTAACAAATAAAATTTTTCCATAATCTTCCAGGTGGACTTAAGTCATGTTTATGGCGAAACTTTGGATAGACAGCATAAACTGCGCCTTTTCAAGGATGGAAAGATGAAATACCAGGTGTGTGCCATTTGAGTATTAAGAATTAATGATGAGTCACCACTTACCCATATTTTAAAATCTGTAGTGATTAAAATTTGACATTTTTATTACTGTTATTTTTTTAGATAATCGATGGGGAGGTGTATCCTCCCACAGTCAAAGATACTCAGGTCGAGATGATCTACCCACCTCATGTTCCTGAACACCTGCGGTTTGCTGTGGGCCAGGAGGTCTTTGGTCTGGTGCCTGGTCTGATGATGTACGCCACAATTTGGCTGCGGGAACACAACAGAGTGTGTGATGTGCTTAAACAGGAGCATCCAGAGTGGGATGATGAGCGGTTGTTCCAGACGAGCAGGCTAATACTGATAGGTAAACAAGAAGAGAAATGAATTTAAATAAAACCCTCTTCCCCAGAGACAACTAGTTACCTTTGATATGTTTTAAGTAGTTCTGGGAGACTGTAGTCAATGTAAAATCACATGCTCCAGATGAATTCAATCCTTGAACATGATTGGTAATAGAAATACCTTTTGTTTGGATGGTATAAAGGAAAAAATACAAGTGAATGCTGGATTAACAGAATTGCATTTCAGCTGCTTGAAAGTTGGTAACCAGAGGATTAATGCTCTAATTTTTTTGTTTTGTGTAAATAGGAGAAACCATTAAGATCGTGATTGAAGACTATGTACAACACTTGAGTGGCTATCACTTCAAACTGAAGTTTGACCCAGAGCTGCTTTTCAACCAACAATTCCAATACCAAAACCGTATTGCTGCTGAGTTTAACACACTCTACCACTGGCATCCCCTTCTGCCTGACACCTTGCAAATAGATGACCAGGAGTACAATTTCCAGCAGTTTGTCTACAACAACTCTATATTACTGGAACATGGGCTTACCCAGTTCGTGGAATCATTCAGCAGGCAAATTGCTGGCAGGGTAAGCCTTATTATTGAAAAACGAAACAAAGGATTAGTAACTAGAATTTCTGCCACTGAAATGATTTTTCTTAAATTTACTGAAAGAGTAATTATTTTGTTAGTCAATTCTTTTCTTGAAAAAGAAGCCTACCTTTTTTTTTGAAAAGTCTGAACTTGTAGTCTACAGTTATCAAATAGAAATATGCAGTCATCCCTTAAATATATTTTCAAAAACTTTCTATAATTATACAATCTATAGATCATAGAAATAAATATTCCTTAATTTTTTTTTAATGTGTATTTAGTTTTGAGAAAGAGAGAGGCAGAGTACGAGAATCCAAAGCAGAGAGCCCGACGTGGGGCTTGAAGTCATGAACTGTGAGATCACGACCTGAGATGGAGCTGTATACTTAACCCACTGAGCCACTCAGGCACCCCTAGAAATAAAATTTCTAAATTGGATAGTGTAGGTCTCAGCTGAGAACATCAGTCTTATCTACTTTGTACCCAAGGAATGAATGTTTTTAAGACAGAAATCACCATAAATATGCCTAAAAGTTTTGTCCTGTAACTTAATTCGTTTTCCATAGGTTGCTGGTGGTAGGAATGTTCCAGCTGCAGTGCAGCAAGTAGCAAAGGCCTCAATCGACCAGAGCAGACAGATGAAGTACCAGTCTCTTAATGAGTATCGCAAACGCTTTCGGCTGAAGCCCTATACATCGTTTGAAGAACTCACAGGTGAGAAACTTCTTAAAAGAATCAAGGGTCAAATGGAAACAACAGAGAAGTTGAAAGCAAATTGAGCAAAGGATTAAAAGGATTTAAACTTTTTTTTGGTAAAGTTTTACATTGGTTGTATATCTGTCTTTGTCACCTTCACAGGAGAGAAGGAAATGGCTGCGGGGTTAGAAGCACTTTATGGTGATATTGATGCCATGGAGCTGTATCCTGCCCTTCTGGTAGAAAAGCCTCGCCCTGATGCCATCTTTGGTGAGACCATGGTAGAAATGGGAGCACCATTCTCCTTGAAAGGACTTATGGGTAATCCTATATGCTCTCCTGACTACTGGAAGCCTAGCACTTTTGGTGGAGAAGTAGGTTTTAAAATCATCAACACTGCCTCGATTCAGTCTCTCATCTGCAATAACGTGAAGGGCTGTCCTTTTACTGCATTCAGTGTTCAAGATCCACAGCTCACCAAAACAGTCACCATTAATGCAAGCTCTTCGCACTCTGGACTGGATGATATCAATCCCACAGTACTGCTAAAAGAACGTTCAACTGAACTGTAGAAGGGTATTAATCCTATTTATTTATTTATATGGACTATTTCTTTTAACTTAATTATTTATTTTTTTTTTAATTTTTTTTTTTTCAACGTTTTTTAATTTATTTTTGGGACAGAGAGAGACAGAGCATGAATGGGGGAGGGGCAGAGAGAGAGGGAGACACAGAATCGGAAACAGGCTCCAGGCTCCGAGCCATCAGCCCAGAGCCTGACGCGGGGCTCGAACTCACGGGCCGCGAGATCGTGACCTGGCTGAAGTCGGACGCTTAACCGACTGCGCCACCCAGGCGCCCCTTTAACTTAATTATTTAATATTTATGTTAAACTCCTTATGTTACTTAACATCTTCTGTTAAGGAGAAAGGGGTCATACTTGTGAAGATTTTCATGTCACTGCTTTAAAGATGTCATTCCTTCAGGTTAAAGGGGAAAACAGTTTTCATTCTTTTTTATAAACTGATGGGAAATGAGTTTGACATCCTTTTACTTGAATTTCAGTTTAAATTATTTATAATAACAAAAGCAAAGCTGTTTGGACATTTAAATGCTGGTCCAAGATGGCAAAATGCTGCAAGTTTTTTTTCCAGTGTATACCCTGGGATTTCCAGTGTATCCTCCATGATGCATTAGAAGCAACTACCTGCACCTGTTCTTTTCTTTTCTTCTGTTAGCCATTGTACTGGGAGAAACTCTCTTCTGATCAGTTTACTCCTTCTATTTTGTTTTCTTGATTTTAAGATCTGAGTTCATCTTTCTGTGGACTCTATTTTCTTTCTTATCTTTTCCCTCTGTTTATATTTTCGTATCTGAACTTTTGCAAGTTTTCAGGAAAACCTCAACTCAGGACTACTAGTAACTTAGCTCCTCTTAACAAAAATGAAAGAGAAAAAAAAAAAAACAGCCCTTAAAAAAGCCTCTACAAAAGGACATACACTTATTTTAAGTGAAAAGCAGAGAAATTTATTTATAGTTAATTTTAACTAAGTGTAATGGAAGAAGCCTCTTTGTAGGCTTACATGTAGGCTTTGAATGCATTACGGAGAACTGCAGGGGGTTCTTGATAGAAGAAAGTTGTATTTCTATTCTAATGAATGTCCTTTCTTCTTGAAAAACAAAGCCAAACAATTCCTGAATAGTTCCCAGGAAGAACACGTTTCTTCTTTTCCACATATCATTGTCAGCTGACATTTGCTGGTACTGTATACTACTTAATTTATTGAGGATTATTATTTATGTCTTGTTAGGACGTTATTATAAACTAGGTTTATTTAGGCTGCAATCATTGATTTTTTTTTTCATTATGTGAGAATCGGTATATCTTCTTTGAGATTAACTCTGAATTACTATGTAAACTACAAGAAAAATTATTAGATTAAAATTTCTGAATAAATTTTCAGCAACCCAACTCTGGTGTAATGAAATATGGAAGGTTTACCCATACACCAGCCCACAGAGAACACTGTGTCTCATTAGCCTGGATACACCACAAGACTGACCTTTTATACATTTTTTGAAGGACCTGTGGATCCTTCATTAATTCATTCAGCTATAACTTACTGAGGAGATGTGTGCAAAGCACTGTGAGTTTTAATATTTTTAAATCAAGCACTGATTACAGATGACATCAGTATTTGTAAATAATTGCAAAAGCATGTCTTTTAGGTAGAGAAATTGAAATTTCATTAAAGGAAATAACTCAGGGGATTTTTTAAGATTTTATGTTTAAAAATTTTATAGTTAATAAAGAAATGGTCAATATTAGAAGGGCGTGTATTAAAAACTGTTAACTTCATTGATTAAAAAAAAAAAAACTTTTATTAACATCAACCTGCTGACCAAACCTAGGAATTTGGAATATAGTATACAAAGGTTTTGGTGCCTAAGACAAATGTGTATTTAAATTAACTTAATGTCAAATGTAACTGTTGAAACAAATGCCTGTTTATTTTTATACTATTTAAGAATGGAAAAATCTCTTCTACAATAAATTTTGACTGTTTCCATATATCTTTGTCATAAGACATATGATTTCTCTAAAGCGCCGTACTTAAACCATTGTCTTGCATTCTCCTATCTATTTCAAACTAGACTGAACCTTAATGAAATGGTTCTGCCCTCAGAGAGAGACTTGTTCATTGCAACACTGAATTGGAAAATGTGTGCTTTGTGCTATAGGAGATAGCACCAAACTTGTTTTCATTGCCTAATCTAGAAGAAGGGAAAAAAACCAAGTACACCAAAAGCAAAAAGAAGACAAAATTGTTAAGGAGGTACAAAATTAAAAGGAAGTTCAAAGAGGGGGATGTTATGTTCAGTTGGGCAAATCATTAATACCTGGCTGATGGACTTCTGTTGTACTCCTAATGTTGATATTTTGGTAATATCTGCATGGACCACCTACCTAATCCTGCCTGGCTTTTCTCTTCCTTAGCCTTCTTCATTCCTGTGATACCTTCTTCCACCATTTCCTATGATTATCCATACCTTGATCTTATCATCAATTGCTGTACCATTTCCAAAATCTTGGTTTCAAGCATCTTCCTTGACTCACCTTCTAGCTCACCTATTTCAACACTCACACTTTAACATATAACTCTCTAACTTCACTGAGCCTACTGATCCATTGACCTCATCACTATTCATTACCCCACTTATCTCATTTCCTTCCGTAGGCATCGAGCTCAGTTTCCATTGCCCATCATTATATTCGCTCCTTCATTCTCTCCCTCTATTGTACTTTACTGGTGCAACTTCATTTCAGCCATCCTCCTAATCGGTTTATTTGACTTCTTACTAGCATTCAACGCAAATGCCTGCAGTTTCCTTAGTGAAAGATTTTTTTTTTCCTTGGTTTCATGGTCTGATACTTCCTGGTCTTTCTCCACCTTCATGGAGTGCAATTACTCAGATTTTTTTAAAAAAAATCTCTTCATCCTCCACTGTATAAATTGAAATGTCTTGATCCCCCTCTTTATCTGCCCTTATCTGGGTCAATCCCATACACACTCATAAATTGAGACATTAATTATAACTCCCAAATTTATGGCTGTAGAACCAATCTCCCAACTGTCAATGACAACCTATCCACTCAACTACATAAATTTAATACCTTATTTTACAATCTCTGCCCTCTTGGCACCATATACCCAAAATAATAATCTTCAAAAGTTAAGTATACCACCATCTTCTTGTTCTCAAGCAAAAACCTCTCTTTCCATAATGCCCTTAGCCAATCCAGCAGCAATCTTGTTGACTCTAACCCACAAACAAATCCTACACCTGTCACCCTTTCTCTAACTCCAATATTACCAACCTAGCTGATGCAATTATCTCTCAATTGGTTTCCCTTCTTTATTCTTTGCCTCATTCCAAACCATTTTCCTTATAGCAATGAGACTGGTCATTTTCAAACATACATCAGATCGTGTTCCCCTCCTATTTGAAAAGGAGTGACTTCCTATTACACAGTGGACAAATCCAAACTCTTAACTATATCCTAGAAAATCTCAGTGATCAGTCCCCTGCCTAACTACCCAATCTCATCTACCATAATTTCCTACCCTTGTTCACTGTGTTCCCACCACAACTTTTTTCTGATTAGCTTACCACCAAAGGTTCTCAAGCTGTTGCCCCTGTTTAGAAAATTCCTTCTTCATATTTCCACATGGTTGGATCCTTCTCAACACCCAAATCTTGGCTCAAATTTCCCCTCTTAGAAAGGCCTCCTCCAACCACCTCAACTAAAGCAACTAAAGCTCTTTCATCTTCTTTCTGGCATTTATTTCTGTTATTACCTTGATTTGTATGCTTACTTATTATCTGTGTCCCATCACTAGAATTTCATGTCCAAGAAAGTAACAACCTGGTTTGCATCATTCACTGCTCTCAGAATAGTGTCTGATACTTAAAAGACATCACAAAATAGTCAATAAGTGCATAAGAGTAGGCTTCATGAAAGAAGCAGAATATGTGTTGATTCTTGAAGAAAGAGTAAGATCTTAGAAAGCAAAATATCCACTCTAGAAAAATAGTTTGGCAGTTTCTTCTAAAACTAAAAATTCTCTTACCACATATGTTAGTATTCTATTCATGCTATGACAAATTACTACAAACTTCATGGATTAAAACAACAAAAATTTATTATCTATAGTGCTGGAGGTCAGAAGTAAGAAATAGATTGTATGAGTTAAGATCAAGGTGTCATCAGGGCTGTGTTTCTTCTGGAATCGTTAGGGGAGAATCTGTCTCTCACCTTTTCTAGCTTCCAGAAACCACCCACATTACTTGGCTCATGCTCCCTTTCTCTATCTTCAAAGCCAGAAGGGCATCATCTTTTAATATCTCTGACCCTGATCCTCTTGCCTCCCTCCCATAAGAACACTTTTTATCACTTTGGGCGCATGAAGGTAACCCAGGAAAATCTCCCTTCCTCAAGATCCATAATTTCTTTCCACATATACAAAGTCCTTTGTGTCATGTAAAGCAACATATTCACAAGTTCTAGGGATTGGTGCATGGAACTCTTTGAAGGACCATTATTTTACCTACCACATTATACAATCCAGTAATTGTGCTCTTGAACATTTATCCCAGAAAAAAATCATGCAAAAGTCTCTACATGAAGGTTCATAGCAACTTTATCCATAATAGCCCTGGGCAAAATAATTCAGATATCTTTCAAAAGGTTAATGGTTAAACAAACCGGGGCAAACGGTGGTATATCCATATCATGAAGTACTATGCAGCAAAACAAATACAACTATTGACACATAAAACAAGTTGGATGGAACTCAAAGGAGTTATGTGAATGAAAAAAAACAAAGCCAGTCTTTCAAGTTACCTATTCTATGATTCTCTCTCTCTATAACATTCTTGAAATAACAAAACTATAAGGAAAGAAAACAGATCTGTGGTTACCAGATGAGAAATTTCAGGGTAGCTATAGTTATAAAAGGGTAGCATGAGGGAGACTTGTGCTGATTGAATATTTTTGCAACTTGATTGAGGTGGTAGTTACACAAAGCTACATATGTGCCATAATGGCATAGAACTATACACACACACTCACACAAATACAGGTATGAATGGGGAAATCTGAATAAGATCCATGGATTATACCAAGGTAAATTTCCTGATTTTGATATTAGACTATAATTATGTAAGATGTCAAAATTAGAGGAGGTGATAGGAAGGTTGCATGGTACCTCCCTGTACATTTCTTTGAAACAGCGTATGAATCTATAGTTATTTCAAAATAAAAAGTTAAAAGAAAAAAGGAAGAGATGTGATGCTATTCTTGGTGGCAAGAATAGGGTTATAGGCCATTTTTGTATCATTTAGTTTTCTTAACCCTTATCCAAACTGCTACAACAGATTATCCTAGAGTGGACACCCAACCAAGCTGGGAAAGTAAAACTCTCTCTCACATAGTACTTGTATTGCAAGACATCGTTTGTTTATCAAGTTAAAATTTATTAGAAATGTTTGCTTCTCTTGCGGAACACTCTCAGAACAAGTTACTCACAATCCAAAGTTTTACTGTATATAGACATAGATATCTTCGACATGTGTTAGAACTTATTTAATAATTGTATTTCAAAAACTTAATATCACAGACTTAGGAAACCCAGAGCTGCTTTATTTCCTATAGTTATCAACAAAGCTGAGGTTAAAAAAAAGAAAGATTAGAAATAACAATTGTTCCCCAATTCCATCTCCAATTCCAATGTACTATTAAGGACTCAAACCTTTACAGAGCTTAGCCACAGTCTGGCTATGAAGTAGAGGGGAGTTGTTTAAGATAAACAGTAAACAGTTTGATAAATCATTTACTGCTTTTTAATTCAGACATAAGTCATTACTTCAAGGACTCTCAATAATTGGCATTCAAAAGCGATCAGATTGCTTTCACTATAATAACTAATTTAAATGCAGGGCGCCTGTGTGGCTCCACCACTGGTTGAGCCTCCAACCCTGGGTTTCTGCTAGGTCATGATCTCACAGTTGGTGAGTTCAAACCCCTCCTGGGACTCCATGCTGACAGCACGGAGCCTGCTTGGAATTCTCTGTCTCCCTCTCTCTCTCCCCCTCCTCCACTTGTACACACACTCTCCCTCTCTCAAAATAAATAAATAAACATTAAGAAAAATACATGTTTAAAAAATAATAATAATAATTAATTTAAATGCCTAAATTAAGCGAAATTTATTTCAGCATTCTACGTAAATTCACTCAGAAAACTAAACGGTCAAATTGCCTTTGAGCTGAAGCCAGGGAAAAACTTCAGAGAAAAGATCGTTATTTGATAAAATAAAGATCACAGGAACAGTTATCTTCAGTTTACTTCCCAATTTGTTTCCTAGATGTCTCATCACTGAAACCAAACGAAAGAAGTTTAAGATTCGAGTTGGTCTTGTGCCTCAGCCTCTAATGCTTCCACTTCCCCTGCCTCTGTGTCTTCCTGCAAGTGAACCCTGTCCAGAGAGACTCACTTGCTCTTTCATGTTCCTGATTGTTCCTAATAGGTGATGTGGAAGCATCATAGCGTGACTTTCCCTGGCTATTACTCAATACCTGTGCATGATGACAACATTCACAAAACACAGGGTGGGGTATATTTTACATGCTCTTGAAGGAGTGTTTTCCACTTACACAGTACTCAGAAATAAGCCAGAAGAAAGGCCAATTGGGTAAACAATCTTTCTCTGTAAGCAAAAAACAGTTGGAGATGATGCAAAGGGCAAGAATGTTTCTCTCACCCACACCCTGAAACCTACCACTTAAAATGTAAATTTTCTGTAACATTCTCATGGTGTATTTTATATAGACTTGACAACACTATTGAGTAATGTGCTAAACATCAGGCTACGGAAACGATGTTTAAGTTGGAAGAAGCCTGCTTCAAAGACAGAGAATGAGAGAGCCTTTGAATCTCAGAAACAGTGTAATTGTATTAAAGCTCCAATTTTGGGGAATTGAACATCAAATAGATTGCTGTGGCTGCCCCTTATCTCGTATTAATTCTCTTTACTTATTTAAAAGGTGATATGTATCAAAAATATTCTTAATAAAATGAATTAGCATAAATAGATTAACTCAGAACGTGACTTCTATTTTATGTTTAAAAATTTATGGCATCACTTGAAATAGCCAGAGATATTCATGGGAATTATAAAACAATTGTGAATTTCTAGACTAAATTACTGAGATCTTACAAGTCAAGAACATGACTTTTCACATTCCTGATGATAATAACATGGTGGTGGACTGGCTAGATGCTTACCGCCAGGGCATGGACTTTGCAGTCAGGCAAACCTGGGCTCTGCCAATGTCAGCAGTGTGGTTACTAAAGAGTCCCATGTTCCTCACCTTTAAAAAGGTAAAATGGAGACAGTTATGCCTACTGTAACTCTAGGCAAATGACTTTTTTTTTTTTTTTTGGTTTTTGGTTATTTGTTTTTTATTTTTATTTCCTTTTTTCTTTCTTTCTTTTTTTTTTTTTGAAAGAGAGAGAGAAAGAGAAATAGTCCCAAGCAGGCTCCACGTTCAGCATGGAGCCGCACGTGGGGCTCGATCCCACAACCCCTCATGACCTGAGCCAAAATCACGAGTCATATACTCAACTGACTAAGCCACACAGGCGCCCCCTCTTTTTTTTAAATTTCTCCAATTATATAATAAATAATATTAATGATAGCATTGCACTGAGAAAATAAATCAGAAACAGTGGAAGTAATTTGAGGTTTTAACATTGACTTTCTGTGACATGAAGAATCAGAAATCTCTCTGAGTTTCATATTCTTCAGTTTAGAGAAGGCTACATCATCTCACATCTGAGTCCTAAGTTAACTTAATAACTACACATCCTGTAGTAACAATATACTTCTTGCTTTCTCAGTCACTTTAATGGGTATAAGAGACTGGGTACAAGAAGGTTTACAGCTCAGGAAATGTCTATCCTGTCATACTATTATAGGAAACATTACTTAAAGTGTTTTTTACCTTGGTAGTTGTGGTAGACAGAATCATGCCCCCCACCTCCCCAAAGTTGTCCAAGTACTAATTACCGGAATCTGTCATATATTACATAACAAAGGCTGTGGATGGAATGAAGGTTGCTAATCATCTGACCTTAAAATAGAGATCATCCTGGATTACCTAATGTAATCATAAGAGACCTTTTATGTGAAAGAAGGAGGTAGAAGAGTCAGTGTCAGAGTGATGCAATATAAGACTTGACCAGCTATTACTGAAGATGGAAGAGACCCAAGGATGCAGGAACTTGGGAAGCCTGGATAGCTGGAAAGGGCAAGAAAACCTCTTCTCCCCTAGAGCCTCCAGAAAGGAAGGCACACCTCAATTTTAGCTCAATGCGACCCATTTAGGACTTCCAAACTATAGCTCTGTGAGATAATAAATTCGAATTGTTACAGCAGCTGTAGGAAACTAACATAGTAGTTGCTGAGGACAGAGAAGAATAGATGGGGAGTAATGGGACCCACCTCCTATACTGGGAAGTATGTATATAAATTACTCAACATAGATACATGCAGATGGTCCCCCACTTACAATGATTCAACTTAATGATTTTTCAACCTTATGATAGTGCAACAGTGATGTGCATTCACTAGGAATTGTACTTCAAGTTATGAATTTTGATATTTTCCTGAGCGATGCTCTCTTGTGATGCTAGGCAGCAGCAGTGAGCTACAGCTCTCAGATGTAATCACATTATAAGTCAAGAAGGATTTGTACAACAAATTGTATATTGCATGTCGAACTCAGTCTCTTTCTAGTACATGTTAATGTTATGGTCCCTTTTGGACCTGCTTCTTGTATCCCACATAGACTGGAAGGGTATGTGCTTCTTGCTTCAAGGCCCTTGTTATTTGTCTTAGGTCTTGTCTTACACATTTGCTTTAAGTATAACCTTTAAGCTCATATAATTATCAGTGAATTGAATTTCTTCAGAGATTTCCCCTTTTTTTGGATTCTTGCTGCAAAAACTGGCTGTAGAGTTGATTATCTTTCTTACCTGTAGGCTCACTCTCTGCTTTTTCTCTTTCGGATCAATCCTAGTCTATGTGTATGAATTGGAGGAGATTTTAAAGAACAATGTAGAATTTCTTTCTTGAAATTAAAATTGAAGATGAAAGATTCTATGTTTATTGTAGCATTATTTATAATAGCCAAGGTATGGAAGCAACTCAGGTGTCCAACGATAGATGAATGGATAAAGAAGATATGTATATATACATGGTGGAATATTACTCAGCCATAAAAAAGAGATCTTGCCATTTGTGTCAACATGGATGGACCTAGAGGGTATTGTGCTAAGTGAAATAAGTCAGACAAAGAACAATATCATACAATGTTACTTGTATGTGGAATCTAAAAACCAAAATGAATAACCAAAGCAACCAAAAGCAGAAATAGACCCATAAATACAGAGAACAAACTGATGGTTGCCAGAGGGGAGGATGGCCAATGTGGGTGAAGGGGAGTGGGGGGAGTAGGAGATACAGCCTTCCAGTTATGGAATGAATAAGTCATGGGATAAAAGGCACAGCACAGGGAATATAGTCAATAGCATTGCATGGTAGCAGATGGTAGCTATACTTGTGGTGAGCATAGCATAGTACAGAGTTGTTGAATCACTATTATATATCTGAAACTAATGTAACATTATGTGTCAACTATACTTCAATTAAAAAAAAGTTGAGGGGCGCCTGGGTGGCTCAGTCGGTTAAGCGTCCGACTTCAGCTCAGGTCACGATCTCGTGGTCAGCGAGTTCTAGCCCCGCGGCGGGCTCTGGGCTGACGGCTCAGAGCCTGGAGCCTGCTTCAGATTCTGTGTCTCCCTCTCTCTCTGCCCCTCCCCCATTCATGCTCTGTCTCTCTCTGTCTCAAAAATAAATAAACATTAAAAAAAAAATTGAAAATGAAAGCCTCCACTTGTCCACTTGCAAAATAAGTGCAACACTGCTAAATTTCATCCTTTCCCCAACATAATGTCAACTCATAATGAGAAAAAAACTGATTAGATACTTCATGCCCAATATCCTGCAGCTTTAATAAGGTTCAGAAGGAGGCAAGTCAAACTGGGCATAGTGAAATTAAAAAAAAAAGTTTTTAGAGTCAGAAAAAATTGTGTGTTCAATAAATTTACCTCTCTTCAACTCTTCCTTATTATTCTGTATTTTACTGAGTCTTTATTACAGAATTATGGTATTCGTTTTTCTATTCTTAGCATGAAGCTCAGTACTTTGAACATCCAAAATACCTCTTACTAGCTTTTTTTTGAGTGGATATGCCACATCTACCCTCAAAAGAGACTTTCAAACCAGAAAACTGCATCACTCTGGTAAGATAGAGTCTTACCATAGTCTGTCATAGTGCTGTCATAGACCGTTTTTAAATCTGATAAAAGCTATGCACCTAAAATAAAAAAATAGGAACAACACAAAAATTTTCATACAGTTTCAAATAGTTCTTTAAGCTCTTGAACATGACCCAAGTTAAGAATCTTAGGGCAGTGGATTATTCTGTAGTAGAAGGGAATCTGTAACAACTTAGAAAAGACTGAAGAGACATATACAAGGAGGGAAGGTAGTAATGTCCCAGAAAATGTTTTCAACTGAGAATCAAGTTTTCCCATGAATTTACTTAACAAGTTATTTAAAAGGTTTTTGATAGAAAACACCAAAGGAAAGCTTTATCTTCATAATTTTTAGGTCTCTTTTAATCTTGAGTTTCCCATCATTCTGTATGGATCTTTTTCTGGTTTATAAAGCAAGGGGGGGGGGGGGTGCTGTTATGCACTGAATGTATCTTCCCCAAATCTGTATGTTGAAGTTCTAACCCCAAGTGTGGCTATAGTTGAAGATGGTGCCTCTAAGGAAGTCATTAAAGTTAAACAAAGTCATGAAGTTGAGGTCCTGATCTAATAGGATTAGCTCTAGTTGGTACATCCAGAAATGGAATATTATTCAGTGCTAAAAAGAAAGGAGATATGAAGCCATCAAAAGACATGGACAAACCTTCAATGCATATTGCTAAGTGAGAAGGTGGCCTTCTATAAACCAGGAAGAGAACCTTTATAAGTAACTGACTTGGCTGGCACTTTGACCTTGAACAGTGAGAAATAAATTTCTGTTGTTTAAAAGACTCAGTCTGTAGTATTTTGTTATGGCAGCCCAAGCTGACTAATACAGTTGGAAAAACCCTGAGATTTTAGTATTTTTCCTATTTCCATAATGGAATGAATCTCTACTTAGTCAAATCTAGGTCCAGAAGCAACTATAGATGGGCATACCTTGCATCTTTTGCAAAATTATTCCTTGGGGTGTCCCATATTAGGTTTCCTATATTTGGTAGACTTTACTGTCTCTGAATATACCTTTACCAATGAGAAAAAAAAATGTGTGCCATATTGATTAATTATTTAGAAAGAAGGATGCATCATTTAAAATGCCTTTGAATGTATCGCTTTAACACAGTGGTCTGAATATAGCAATGTGAATCACTACCTTTCCTTGGCATTTTTTTAATTAAAAAACATTTTTTTAATGTTTATTTTTGAGAGAGAGACAGAGCGCAAGTGGGAGAGGGGTAGAGAGAGAGGAAGACACAGAGCTGTCAGCAGAGGGCCCGTCAGGAGGCCCAAACTCAGGAACAGCGAGATCATGACCTGAGCTGAAGTTGGTCACTTAACCAACTGAGCCACCCAGGCACCTCTATTCCTTGTCATTTGTAATCAAAAAGTTGAAGAACAGGATTGTTCTTGCATCCACAGTCATGGCTAGGTTAGGACATTCTAATGTCTTAAATGAAGGAAAATATGATAACTTGAAAAAAAAGATTATTTTTACGGAAAATGTACCAATAAAATGAACACATTTAACAAATATTCTATCAGGTGCCTCCTCTTTCAGTCACTTGATAGTTATCTTAAAATATTTTTTTTTCCTTTGCATTATGAGACAATAAATCTAAAAACAAAAGATTTTTAAATCACTGAAAACACATCCTTGAACCATGCCAACAACTTTTGTGTTGTAAAATGGTTTCAACAATTACATGTTCACCTCTCTAAATTTTTTTTTTTAATTTTAGGTAGAAAACTTTCATTAAAAATTTTCCAATCTAGGGGCGCCTGGGTGGCTCAGTTGGGTAAGCATCTGACTGTGGATCTCAGCTCAGGTTATGATCTCACATACATCGAAACTTGTATCAGGCTCTGGGCTGACAGTGTGGAGCCTGCTTGGGACTCTCTGTCTCCCTCTTTCTCTGTCCCTCCCTTGCTCACACTCTCTTTCTCTTAAAAAGAAATAAACTTTAATTTTATTAAAAAAAACATTTCCAATCCAATGACAAAAATTGTTAAACTTCGTGAATAAAGTAGTAAGCCTGTAGAATATCTATATGTCATGGACATTCACTATATCACTCAAAATAAAACATATGGGGGGACACCTGGGTGGCTCAGTCAGTTGAATGTCCAACTTTGGCTCAGGTCATGATCTTGTGGTTTGTGGGTTCAAGCACCATATTGGGTTCACTGCTGTCAGCCTATCAGGCAGAGCCTGCTTTGGAACCTCTGTCCCCTTTTCTCTGCCTCTCCCCTGCTTATGCTCTCCCAAAAAATAATTTAATAAATAAATAAAACATTTGGTTGCCATTATCTTCATAGGGCAAGATACTGATAATTTTATAGTGTCTATTTTCTCACATAAAATAGAAAAAGAACATAATTTCACACGGAAATTATAAAACCACTAGTTATAAAATCATATTCATAAGAATCAATAGAAAAATTATGTCAAATGTTCCTGACTCAAATTGTAACTACGTACAAAAATAACAGAAGGAAAAGTAAAAGAGGTAAAAGAAGGCACACTGCTCTGTTCTTTTTTTTTTTTTTTTTTTTTAACGTTTATTTATTTTTGAGACAGAGAGTGACAGAGCATGAACGGGGGAGGGGCAGAGAGAGAGGGAGACACAGAATCGGAAGCAGGCTCCAGGCTCTGAGCCGTCAGCCCAGAGCCCGACACGGGGCTTGAACTCACAGACCGCGAGATCATGACCTGAGCTGAAGTCGGATGCTTAACCGACTGAGCCACCCAGGCGCCCCCACACTGCTCTGTTCTAAAGGCAAAAAGCACCTCTTAAGTTTGTTGAAAAAAACTAACAAAATGTTAACTGTGTCCAAGTGTACAATTTTACTCAATATTTATATAATTTAATTTGTTAGAAAAATAATTTGACTTTGTTTTGTCCTATTATAAAAGTTTCATTATAAATTGGGTGATATATAAATTTATATATGCTTTATGTAAAATTTTTTGTAGTCATATTAATTGATTTAAACTGAACATGTTCCCAAAGATAATTTTTTTTAATGTTTATTTATTTTTGACACAGAGGGAGACAGAGCACGAGTGGGGGAGGGGCATAGAGAGAGGTAGACACAGAATCTGAAACAGGCTCTGGGCTCCGGGCTCCGGGCTCTGAGCTGTCAGCACAGAGCCCGATGTGGGGCTTGCACCCACAAACTGTGAGCTCATGACCTGAGCTGAAGTCAGACGCTTAACCGACTGAGCCACCCAGGCGCCCCTCCCAAAGATAATTTGATGCTGCTTACAACAATTAGAAATGATAGAAAAAAGTTAATAATAAACAGATGAAAACTAATAATAGGAGACTAAAGCAAAAAACAAAAAAAGAAAAAGGAAAGAAAAAATTGAGCTACCTCTATTCTTTGACAGCAGTTTTTCAGGATATTTTTCATTAAGTAAGTGGTTTTGAACAGCGTAATTTGTGATGGCCTAGGGAACAGTTTGACAAAAGACAGAGATTGTCCAAAAATGATTGTTGCTTAGAAAACTTCTGAGCAAAAGTTATCCATATAATATTATAATTTATTTCTGTTAAAGTAATTCTATCCAGAGCTGAGGTTGTACAGTCTCGTTACATAGATAGATCTCTGAGAATAAACATTTCTAAAGTAGGAACAGATTGATACCCTATTTCTCAATTATGTGAGAAAGGAGTCAAACTAGAAAGGAATTCTGCATTGTTGTAATGAGATATGGACATTCTGTAACATATAAATCTTTAAGAAGTACATATGCTGATGATGCTTGGCAAGACATTGTACCAATGGCTTTATTCTCCCAAAACAGCAAGTCTTATAACAATAATAATGTATCCAAGTTTTTGTGAATCAAATTTATGTCCTCTCTGTTTTAGTCAGGGTTTGCCAGAGACAGAGACCAATAGGAATTATGTATGTGTGTGTATACATATATATATATATATATATATATATATATATATATAGGAGACCAGAGACAGAGACCAATAGGAAATTATATATATATATATAATATATATATATATATATATATTATATATATATATATTTTTATATATATATATATTTATATATATATAAATATATATTTATATATATATATAAATATATTTATATATATATATAAATATATATATAAATATATATATCAGGGAAGCTGATGGTGTAAATTCCAGTCTAAAGGCCAGAGAGGATGAGATGAGATTACTCAACTCAAGCAGGCAGGCAGAAACATAAAGGGGCAAATACCTCCTTCCTCGGTTTTTTGTTCTATTTAAGCCCTCAACAGATTGGATGATTCCACCCCCATGAGGGAGGGCAATCTACTGAGTCCACCAATTCAAATGCTAATTTCATCTCGGAACACCTTCATATACACACTCAGAAATAATATTTAATCAGGGCCAGTCAAGTTGACATAAGATGTTAACTATCACACTCTGTAACATCCAAAATTTTTGAAGAACCAGAGATACTGAAAAGAGATCCAAGTATTGGAAATAAAGACTACCTTCTAATACCTACCATATTTCATAGAACCTAAGATGCTATGCAGTCAATGATGAACCATTATTTTATGTATAACCAAGAAAATGAAAAATGTGCCGGTTAATTGTAAGATGCTGTCAATCATAAAATACATACTAGTTTCTAGCATGTAAAATGCAAACATAAGTGTGCATCTAAGAATCTATGAAATATTGTTACAAAATTCATGCTTACTGGTTGGAATTTGCTACCTGTACAAATCACTTTCAGAAACAAGAAAGCAAGGGCCTAGAAATATCATTAAATATGATGAAATGTGAAAGACACCTGTGTCCTATTTGATGCTTCTAAATTACCAAAGAGAATATATCAACCAAAGGGATGTGCTCTGTGTAGTTCAGAAAGGGGTGAGCTGACAAGCAAAAATGTGTCTGCAGCATTATTGACACAGTTTTAAGGTAAAACAGAACTCTGACCCACTGGGAAATTACATCCCCAGGGCACCGTATGAATATAAATCCCCTGAATCTACAATTCTATTAAGAAACTCAAACTTTTATTTTATCAAGGAGAAAAATATAGTTGTAATATTGAGGGGATATCAGCAGACTATTAAGTTTCTAATTTGCAGAGCTAAAAATTGCTTTTTAAAAATATGTACATATACATGTATGTACGTGTGTGTATTACATAGGAAAATCAGTCTGTATTTCCATGAATTTAGGGGACTACAAGCCAGGGGAATTGAAAGAATTCTGGTAGCAAATGATCTCCTCTGGATGTTTTCGTAACTTAAAGCAATTAATCACCCTATTCAAACCATATGGGCTCCTGAATCCCATTAGGCAGAGTCCTAGTGTTTACAAAATATTGAGGGAAGGGACGCCTGGGTGGCTCAGTCAGTTAGGTCTCTGACTTCAGCTCAGGTTATGTTCTCACAGTTGGTGGATTCGAGCCCTGTGTCAGGCTCTGGGCTGACAGCTCAGAGCCTGGAGCCCATTTCAGATTCTGTGTCTCCCTCTCTCTCTGCCCATCCCCCGCTTGTGCATGCACGTGCTCGTTCTCTGTCTCAAAAATAAATAAATAAGCATTATAAAAACATTGAAGGAATATTAAAAGACTATGGAATCAGAAGAAGAATTGAACTTCAGGATTAAAGGGAGGGGTATACTAGCAGGATTACTTGTACTGCATGTTATGAGAGGAAAAAAGCCAGTCCTAAAATCTGCACTAATTGTAGGCACTGATCACAAACACAGGACCACCCATGGAGAACCAGAATATAAATTTGTTTTCATTATAACTCTAGGGTTTTTTTGTTTTTTGTTTTTGTTTTTGTTTTTGTTTTGTTTTGTTTTGAGGGGTTGCAGTGTGAACACTTTAGGTAAAGGGTGGGTGTGGAAATATTTATAAAGGAACATAAATAAAATGAGTTCTTAAGTAACTTCCTCTGAATGAATCTGACTAATCTTGCCAATGTTTTCCTGGCTTCCACGCAATCTTTATCAAACCAGGAAGTGGGTCAGCCAGACCTGGGGCAGACAAGACAATCAGTTGGTATGTAAACAACTGAAAGACTTCTGTAAATCAATAGGGGACTTATAATATTTCTTAGACTCCAAGTCCCTCCCCACCTTTGCATCTTCCTTTACCCTGAATTCATTGGTACAATTAGGTATGCACACAAATCAAGAGTTTGAAATACTAAAGAGCAGTTTAGTAAGAAAGTAGAGATTTTCAGCACTGCAAAAAACATCTACCATGAAGCTAAACAGAAGAGAAATATAATGCTTTGTTTAAAATATGATTCTTCCTAGCTTGATCCTAAGAGTTGCCGTTTATAAATAGCCTGTTTTAGTCACAGGTAAGTATGATGGGCTATTTCTTTGAATAAAGTAGCAAATCCTACAGGTATGGTCTGCCAACTCCTTCATCCACATTATCTTTGGACAATCCTTAATTAGACCTTAAGGATTTTGATACACGGCTCAGAGTCTTGCACATCTGCACCTCTCGCCCATCAAAGCTCTTGAAGATTATAAGGACTGTGCAGATAACCCAGTCAGTGATCTATGATTTTCATTATTACTCCATTTCAGCCACCATCCACCACTTTCCAAAGCAACCATTATCATTTAGCTCTGTACTAGCTCAGAAAATTTAACCCATGATCTTTCCACTGACTTCTGTACTTCTCTCCCACCTTAACTCATACCTCATTACATTCCTACTTCATGTAGACCCTTATTCCTCGATTTTATTTCAGTCAGTCAATCTTCTTTTGAATTTCCTTTCTTTCTGATCATACATTCTCACCACCCAGAGATAACTATTCCTAATACTTTGGTATATAAGGACATTGCAATATTATTGTAACTTGAACAGAAATTTTGTTTCTTTTTGTATGAATTCAAAACCATGAATCCTTTATTGCTTATAATTTTAAATTTCGATGAAAACTCCCTCACTGTGAGGGTCTACATTCTATTCCACTAATTGGAGAGCTTTGCACTTCCCATCTGGGCCTTCAATGCCTCAGGAGTTCAGTGACAGAAAACTCTTTACAAACTAATAGCTAAGATGCAGTAGGGAAGGCAGGTGGCATAGGGTAGACAGATAAACAGGACATCAATTGGCTCACTCCCAACGCTCCCTTAGCAAAACCCCTACTTTAATTAATATGTTCAGATAAGAAACTCTGACTTTCTTAAAAGATAATGCTCTAAAATGAACCAATCATCAAATAAAAAAGTTTGTAGAAATTAAACACATGATGCTAATAGTAAATAATTCACTATATGTAGAAAGCTAAACTCAAGATAATAAAAGATATGTGAGGGAAATGGGAGATAAAAGATAAAAGAATTAGAGAAGTCCAAGAGATCCAACTTCTAATACATGGGAGGTATGCAAAGAGAAAAGAAAAATATAGGAAGGTGCCTAGGTGGCTCAGTCAGTTGAGCATCCAACTCTTGATTTCAGCTCAGGTCATGGTCTCACAGTTCATGAGTTCGAGCCCCATATTGGACTCTGTGCTGGCAGCATGGAGCCTGCTTGAGATTCTCCTTCTCTCTCTTTCTGTCTCTCTCTACCCCTCCCTGCCTCTGTCTCTCTCTTAAAATAAATAAATAAAAGAAATTTTAAAATATAGGAGAATTTTACTTTATAAATTTTAAATTATAAATAAAATGTCCTATAGTGAAAAGAGGTTAAAGAGTACCAGCCTGAAAACAATCTCAAACTATAGTGTTACAAAATTTTGGAACACTAGTGAGAAAGAAGAGAACCTAAAAGTATCCAGAGAAAAAGGGAAAGTTAAGTTACAATGAAAAGAAAAAAAGAGATGGCATTGGACTTCTCAGAAACAGCAGCAGTAGACACCAGGAATCAGTGGAAACATACGTGTTAAATCCTGAGGGAAGGCTATTTTCAAGATGAAATTCTATAGCTCACCAAATTCCAGTTAAGTGTGAGGCTAAATGAGGTTTTTTTTCAGACATGCAAGTACCAAAAAAATAAAGTGAAAAAAAAAATGTACCTCTTAAGTACTCCTTTATAAGGAATTATTGGATGATTGCTACAGTTAAAATAAGGGCATAAAACAAGAAAGAGGAATATAGTAAGTCTTGTTAAACTAGGTAGCCTAAATAGAAAAGTGACAAAATTCAGTTCCACTTTGATGATAAATCTTAAAGAGCCAGGATGAGACATTCAGCAGGTCTAGAAGCAACTGCTTAAATTGGAACAAGATGACAAAGGGCTTGGGGGTTGTCTCCAGAAAACCTATGGAATTGAGAGATTATCTGTTATGTTTGAGACAGCAATTTGATAAACAGAATATTTGCCAAAACGAAGCACAGATGTTAAAAACGAGAAAACTAAAAACTAAGCAACTGAAAAAGCTAAGTAAATTTGAAAGAAAAACTAAATTTGGGCCAGACAAGAAAAGCTGATTAAGCTATAAGTACACTGCTTGGTTCTGAGTTTTTATATAGTCACAATAATGTGAACATTCTGTTGATGTGACCACAAATTGTGATAAAGTTAGATTAGGATGATGGGAGAAGAGATAAACAGAAAATAAGAGAGCAAAACACTTATCTGCACTATAAGAAATTAATCGAAAATGTATTAAATTGATAAACCAAGAAATGGTATCATATCTAGAAATTTATTTTTATTTTTTAAAATACTTATTTATTTTAAGAGAGAACGCAAGCAGGGTAGGGGCAAAGAGGGAGGGAGAGAGAGAGACTCCCAAGTAGGTTCCTCACTGTTGCACACAGCCTGGTGTGGGGCTTGAACTCATGAACTGTGAGATGGTGACCTGAGCCAAAATCAAGAGTCAGCCGCTTAAATGACTGAGCCACCCAGGCACCCCAGTATATCTAGAAATTTAAAGATTAATCCTAAAATTAAAAACTAAGAACTAAAACAGGTTGTTTCAGGGGAGTAGTAATGGTTCAGATAGAGACAGTTCTTCTCTTTGTGACTTATTCGATAAGCAAATTTTGTGCATTTGTAATATCAGTAAAATTATAGTTAATTTAAAAATAAGCTACTTTAGGGGCACCTGTCTGGCTCAGTCAGTACAGCATCTGACTCTTGACCTCAGGGTCATGAGTTTGAGTCTCACGTCGGGTGTAGAGATTACTTTTAAAAATGCATTTAAAAAAGTTACTTCACATATTTTTCCATTTATAAGAGGGTGGAAACTGAATATAATCTTCTAGAGGTAACACAGAAGGAAAAGCAAGGGTAATTTGGGAGGAATGATGATGGTTTCATTTGGGGGCATGTTCACAGGCTGGAATTGTTGGACATGACACCAAAATCTAAATCTGCAGACCATGCCTTTGACCTTCAGCCTCATATGTCCGATGGTCTTCTGACCATATTTCCTTGGATGTCTTCTTCACCATTATCTCAAGTCAGCCTTATCAAAACTAACTTGATGATCATCACTATCTCCACATCACCACTCTTGTATTCTCTCTCTCATTTGGTAGCATTATCATCAACCATTCACCCAACCTAGAAATATGGAGTCACCCTTAACTACTCCCTTTAACTCACTCGTGAGAGACATTTTCCAAGTTCTGCTAATATTACTACCTAAAATTTTTTAATATGTACTTTTACCCATTTTCACTTGTCTAATTCAATATTTCTTCATTCAAAGCCTGAGTTACAACAGTCTGTTCATAACGTTATCTCCCTCAATTCTATCCTTCATTTAATCACCAGTGATCTTAACTATGTTTACACTTCTACAAAACCAGTGGTTCTTAAACCTGTTGTATGTGTATGTGCATGACCAATTTTAGAAAAGGAAAATGTTTAGTGATATTAATTTAAGAACAAAAAGACTCAAGGTGCCTGGGTGGCTCAGTCCATTGAATGTCTGACCCTTGATTTCGGCTCAGCATTGGTTCCCTTGGTTCTCAGGCTTTCAAACTACACAACTGGCTTTCCTGGGTCTCCAACTTCCATAGATGTATGTGCATATGTGTATGTATATGTATATCAAGCCCCGTATCTGGCTCTGCACTGATAGTGTGGATCCTGCTAGGGATTCTCTTTCTCCCTCTCTCTCTGGCCTCCCCCATTTGCGTGCATGCACATGTGCGTGCACATTCCCTCTCTGTCTCTCTCAAAATAAATATTTTAAAAAAAAAAAGAATAGAAAGACTCAAGGAACTCTGAATACTTCGGTAATCATTACAAAACAATTATTAGCACACTGTCACAACAAATGTCAAATTACATTCATTTATCCAATCAAAGACTAGTAACCAAGCACTCACTACTATGTGCCAGAGGGTATGGGGGATACTGCAGTGGCCAAAGCATTTGACTCCTTGCTTCTATGGAGCATACATTTCAGTGAGGGTGGACACATAATTAACAAAGAAACAAATAGGTAGTGATGAGTACTATAAAGAAAGCAGCACACAAGTTTGGGTAGGTTATTTTAGTTAGGGAGGGCAGTAAAGGCTCAATGATTTGGTGACATCTGAACACAGACTTGAAAGAAGTTGAGAGTGCCATGTGGGTATTTGAGAGAAAGGTGTTTCAAAAAGAGGAAACAGAATGTACATTCTGAAGTAAGGGTGCCTGGAGTATTTGAGGAAGAGCAAGAGCCCAGTTGGAGTGGAGTTGGGCAAGAAGGAAACTGATAGAAGATGAGGTCAGAAAGGAAGATATAGGCTTGGTCATCTAGGACCTCATAGGCCATGGTGATGACTTTGGATTTATCCTAAATGTGATAGAGAGTCTCTGGGAGCTTTGAACAGAGGTGTGACAAGTACTGATTACACATTGTGGATCTTTCTACTCTTTTAATTCTTATAAATCACAGCATCTGACATCTCTTCTGTCCTGTTTCTGCTGACTTTGTAAAAAGAAGGATCTCTCTGTTGATTTAATGGGATGAGTTTGGGAGGAGAGGAAGAATAGTGGATGCAAGTCTTCAGTCCAGATGGAGGACTGTCTTAATGTACAAACATCCTAGAATAGAGATATTGAATTTTTTAGGAAACCTATTTTTGATTGAGAGATTCTACCAATTTACAAGTCTTTGACTTTATATTAAGATACATAATATTAATAATATGCCTAATGTAAATATACAAAAAGAACATGCATTCTGTCTTCCCACCCCTGCTCTGGGGTACATCACAAAGCATTCCTGAGTTGACTGACAATGAAGAGTATTATGCACAAATTATTTTTTTCCCATTGTGGACTAGTTTTTCCATGTGGCAAGAAAGATGGTTAATGGGTATTTCCTAATTATATACTTCCATCTCCAAGACCCAGAAGAGAAATCCTCTTCTCTAATTTCAATAAAAAACTCCGAAATGAAAGCCTCTGGTTGGCCTGGCTGGGATCACATGTTCATTTTTGGCTCAATCACTGTAGCCAGAGGAATGAATGAGTCACTCTGACAGGCCAGGTAAAAATCAGATACCCAACCCAGCCCTGGGGAGAAGATACTACGATCGATAGTTGAGCAGGAAGGGGAGGGAAAACCAGACAGATAAAATATATAAGCATCTACTATATATGGTATACAAAATCTTTGACAATCTGAAGACTGCTTACCTCTACGGCCTTATCTTCTTCCACTCCTTAAATCAGATTATACTCCGGAAGTACAGCAGAATAGCTGGAATGAGCTTTAAAATGAGCAGATCCAGGTTTGCATCAGAAATTTGCAATTTACTATACATGACTTTGGGTAATTTTTGTAATCTCCGTAAGCCTTAATTTCTTTAAAAAAATTTTTAATGTTTATTTATTTTTTAGAGACAGAGTGTGAGCAGGGGAGGGGCAGAGAGAGAGGGAGACACAGAATCTGAAGCAGGCTGCAGGCTGCCAGCGCAGAGCCTGACGTGGGGCTCAAACCCACCGACTGCGAGATCATGACCTGAGCCAAAGTCAGATGCTTAACCAACTGAGCCATCCAGGTGCCTCAAGCCTTGGTTTCTTAATTTGCTTAATGTGGTAAATAAGTGGACAAAAGGAAGTGATGCAAGAAAAACACTTGGCATGGGTCTCCTAGATAGCAGGTGTGAGATTTTAGGGAATTGATAAATATCATCCCTCTTTTCCTCTTTTAAGTTTGTTCAATTTAGGGGTGCCTGGCCGGCCCAGTCAGTTGAGCATCAGACTTCAGCTCAGGTCATGATCTCACAGTTCACAAGTTCAAGCCCCACATCGGGCTTGCTGCTGTCAAGTGAGGAGCCCACTTTGGATACTCTGTCCCCTTCTCTCTCTGTCCCTCCCCCACTCTCTCTCTTTAAAAGCTGGTTCAAAGAGACACTAGAGAATCAGAAAATGGAAATACCTTTAAAACATGTCAAATAATTTTTTATGTTTAATACCCTTCAGGGGCACCTGGGTAGCTCAGTGGGTTAAGCATCCGACTTCGGCTGAGGCCATGATCTTGTGGTTCGTGAGTTCAAGCCCCGTGTTGAGCTCTGTGCTGACAGCTCAGGGCCTGGAGCCTGCTTTTGATTCTGTGTCTCCCTCTCTGTCTCTGTTCCTCCCCACTTACACTCCCTCTCTCTCTCTCTCTCTCTCTCTCAAAAATAAATAAAGATAAATAAATAAATAAATAAATAAATAAATAAATAAATAAATAAAACCCTTCAGAGATTTCTCATCTCGCCTAGAGTAAAAGCTATCACCTATGTGGCCCTGAATTCATCTTCTGCACTCCCCAATATCTGTTACCTCTCTGCCCTCATTTCTATGGTTTCCCCTGTGCTCACTTTACACAGCCACACTGGCTTCATTACTCTTCTTCAAACTTTCAAGAAATCTCTCCTCAGATTCTTTATCCTTGCTTTTCCCACTTTTGGCCAAGACCACGAAGCCCATGCTTGCACATGGCTTCCTCCCCCACTTAAGGAAGGAAATAGACATAGTCTCTGTCCTCATTGGGCTTATAGTCTAGTGGGGAGATGAGCATTAAATGCATAAACAAACAAATACTAAATGAGTACAAAGGGTGGTATTATGATAGAAAAACACCTGTACTCATACTCTAAGAGAATAATGGGGCAGAACTGTCACATTTAAAATGGTAAACTAAGGAAAGGTCATTTAACCTGGCAATGGTATGCAAATCACATAATCAGAAAGTACAGACTTTGTCTAAGACCATTATCCAGCTTAGTAGAGATGGAACAATAATGAAGTATCACCTGAGAGCCAGGTAGACAAGTGGTCAGGGTCTGGAATGTTCAGTCATACCCAGTCTCTAGCAGATGGAAATTCAGGAGCAGAAAATTCAGTATATGAGGGAATCCAATTAAAAGGGAATCAGTCTAATAGGATCAGAGTCTAACCAAGAGCACAATTCATTTGATGCTCTACTAAGAGCTCTTCCCTGGGTTTTCTTAAAATCTTAGAGAGAATTGTTCTTAGAATAAAGTGGGACTCTTTCTGTACTTTTCAATCAGAATGCAAATAAGTAAAGATGATATCATTTTAGAAGTAATCTTAACTCTTTTCAAATTGACTTACAATTTTTTTCAGTAATTCTAGAAACAGGAAGTTGCATAAATAGTACATACAGTCCTGTGTAAGCTTTGCCTGACACCCCCTAATGGTGACGTCTTCTTTTAACATCTTACATACACGATATCAAAACCAGAAATGAACATTGATACAATACTGCTGTGATGGTGAATTTTGTGCGTCAACTTGACTGGGCCACAGGATGCCCAGATAGCTGCTTGTGTCTGTGTTAGTATTTCTGGAGGAGATTAGCATTTGAATCAGCAGACTGAGTAAAACACATAGCCATCCCTAATGTAAGTGGGCATTATCTAATTCCTTGAAGACCTGGATAAAACAAAAAGGTGGAAGAAAGTTGAATTTATCCTTTCTCCTTCTGACTGTTGAATGGAGACAAGGATGTCCTCCTGTTCCCTGTGTTCCTGGTTCTCAGGCCTTCATACTTGGACTAGAATTGACAGCATTGGTTCCCTTGGTTCTCAGGCTTTCAAACTACACAACTGGCTTTCCTGGGTCTCCAACTTCCAGACATGTATGTGTATATGTGTATGTACATGTGTATATGTGTATGTACAGTCTGGCCCTGTTTCTCTGGAGAATCCTAATACAAATGCTAATTAGATTACATACCTTATTTAGTTTTCATTAGTTTTTATATGTACTCATTTGCTTATATGTGTATATTTGTATGTGTGTTTACTTCTATGTAATTTTGATACCATAAACAGAATCATGTAGCTAATGTTGAAATCAACATACAGAACTACTCATACAACTCAATATCTAAAAGTAATCTGATTAAAAATGTGCTGAGGATCTGAATAGATATTTTTCCAAAGAAGACATACAGATTACCATTGTCATATAAGTACATGAAAATGTGCTCCACATCACTATTTATCATGGAAATGCAAATCAAAAGCACAATGAGAGACCACCTCACACCTGTTAGAATGGCTATTATAAAAAGATAAGAAATAACAAATGTTGGTGAGAATGGAGGAAAAAGAAGTCTTGTGCAATGCTGGTGGGAATATAATTGGTGCAGCATAATGGAAAAAAAGTATAGAGGTTCCTTAAAAAATTAAAAATAGAACTAACCATATGATCCAGCAATTCCATTTCTGGATATTTATCCAAAGGAAACAAAGATACTAACTTGAAAGGGTATTTGTAGCCCCATGTTCATTGCAGCAGTATTTACAATGGCCAAGACATGGAAACAACCTAAGTATCTACTGATGGATAAATGGATAAAGAAAATGTGGGACAGACAGACACACACACACACACACGCACACACACGCACACACACGCACACACACACACACACACACACACACACACATACAGGGATGTTATTCACCCAAAAACAGAAAAAAAATCCTGCCATTTGCAACAACGTTGATGGACCTTGAAAGCATTGTGCTAAGTGAGGTAAGTCAGAGAAAGACAAGTACCATGTGATCTGACTTACATGTGGAATCTGAAAAACACCACAGACCTCACAGATACAGAGACCAGATAGGTGGCTGCCAGAGGTAGCCCAGAGAGTATGGGCAAAATGGGTGAAGAGAGTCAAAAGGTATAGACTACCAATTATAAAGTAAGTCCTGGGGATATAACATACAACATAGTGACTGTAGTTAATACTATTGTATTGTATATTTGAAAGTTGTTAAGAGAGAAGCTCTTAAATTTCGCATAACAAGAAAAAAATTGACAACTATGTGTGGTGATGAAAACAAAAAATAACAAGATACAGAACTGTTCCACGGCATGTAGGAATTCTTTGTGCTCCTCTGTTATAGTCATACTTCCCCAACCCTATCCCTGCCCTTTAATTATTCTCCATAGTTTTGTTATTTGGGAATAATCTTTCATAGTTTTGTTATTTGGGAATGTTATATAAATGGAACCCTATAGCCTTTTGAGACTATCTTTTCCCATTAAGTGTGATGCCCTTGAGATCTATCCAAATTGTTGCATGTATTGCATGTTGTTGCATTCGTTTGTTTTGCTGAGCAGTGTCCCACTTCATGGATATACCAGGGTTTGCTTAACCATTCACCCCCTGAAAGACATCTTGGTTGTTTCCTTTCGAATGTATTTTTTAAAAGGCAAGTCATTTGCAAACCTTGGGTCTTTTGCTTTTGTAAAGAACTTTCAATCCACCTCAGAAGTGATAGGTTCATTGATTAAGAGTTTCTGAGCAAGATGAATGCACTCAGAAGTGGGAGCATCACATGGGGTGTCACTCTGAATAAATATGACCTTACACGGGTGAGCACTAGTTGATAGCCTAATCCTAAATGGTGTCAGGTCTCAGGAGGCTGTCCAGGGAGTGGACCAGGGATGGTAGGCATGAGGCCAAGAGGGCTGGTCCAATTGAAATGTTACATAGGAGTAAGGAGGAGGGATGACAGGGGGAATGTGTACACATGAGCAAAGCATCACCTTTCCTGTAGTTCTGAAACAGGAAATATGACAACATGGGAGTCATTTATACTTCTCATTTCCCTCAAGTTACCAGCGGATAGACTGTCACTGCCCCTCAGTGCCATACCCCTTTGAGCCTGCATTTTATGCCCAGCAATAGCCATTTCATTACTGATTTTACAAAGCCTTATATGGAAAGAAAGCAAACAAATGAAAAAAGGAAATGCAATGGGAAAAGGACACTCTCTTCAACAAATGGTGTTGGGAAAACTGGATAGTTACATGCACAAGAATAAAACTGGACCACTCTCTTACACCATACACAAAAATAAACTCAAAATAAATTAAAGACCTAAATGTGAGATCTGAAGCAATAAAAATCCTAGAAGAGAGAACAGGCAGTAATTTATCTGACATTGGCTGTAGCCACATTTTTCTAGATATGCCTCCTGAGGCAAGGGAAGTAAAAGCAAAAATAAACTATTGGAACTACACCAAAATAAAAACCTTCTGCACAGTGAAGGAAATAATCAACAAGACTAAAAGAACAACCTACTAAATGGCAGAAGATATTTACAAATGGAACATCTGATAGAGTTAATATCCAAAATATATAAAGAACTCATACACCTCAACACCAAAAAAACCCTAATAATCTAATTAAAACTGGGCAGAAGAGATGAACAGAAATTTCTCTAAAGAAGACATACAGATGATCAATAAACACATAAAAAGATGCTCAACATAACTAATCACCAGGGAAATGTAAGTCAAAACTACAATGAGATATCATCTCACACCTGTCAGAATGACTAAAGCAAAAAACACAAGAAACAATAAGTATTGGCAAGGATGTGGAGAAAAAGCCACCTTCTTGCACTGTTGATGGGAATGAAAACTGGGACAGCCATTGTGGAGGTTCCTCAAAAAACTAAAAATAGAACTATGATCCAGTAACCACAGTGCCGGGTATTTACTCAAAGAATAAAAAAAACACATCAATTTGAAGGGATGTATGAACCCCTATGTTTATTGCAGCATTATTTACAATAGCCAAGATATGGAAGCAGCCCAAGTCTCTCTCTCTCTCTCTCTCTCTCTCTCTCTCTCTCTCTCTCTATATATATATATATATATAATAAATATATTATATATATATAAATATAATATATATTTTATTTTATTTTTTAAATATATTTAATATATATTATAAAATATATATTTTATAAATATAATATATATATTATTCAGCCATAAAGAAGAATGAAATGTTGCCATTTGCAACAACATGCCTGGATCTAAATAGTATAATGGTAAACAAAATAAACCAGTCAAAGAAAGACAAATACCATATGATTTCACTCATATGTGGCATTTCAGAAACAAATGAACAAAGGAGAAAAAAAGAAAGAGAGAGAGAGAGAGAAACAAAGAAACAGACTCCTAACTCTAGAGAACAAACAGACAGTACCACAGGGGAGGTGGGTAAAGGGATGGGTAGAACAGGTGATGGGGATTAAGAGTACACTTATCATGATGAGCGCCGAGTAACGTATAGAGTTGTTGAATCACTATATTGTACATCTGAAGCTAATATATTTGTATGTTAACTGTACTTAAATTAAAGTTTAAAAATTAAAAAAAATATATTGTTCTTTCAAAATATTCTTTGGGAGAGAGGTTTTGTGAGGCTCTAGGTAAGCAAAAACATATTTTAGACACAGTCCCTGCTCTCAATAGGCTCACAATTTAATCTAGGAAAACAATGTTGAATGTATAAAGCATTGAGTATATACAAATGCCTTAACCCAGCAATTAGAAATAAATATCTCTTGGGTCACCAGGGTGGATCAGTTAGTTACATGTCTGACATTTGATTTTGGCTCAGGCCATGACCTCACAGTTCGTGAGATCAAGCCCAACATTGATTCTCTTTCTCCCTGTCTCTCTGCATCTCTCTCTCTCTCTCTCTCTCTCTCTTTCTCTCTCTCTCTCAAAGTAAATAAATAAATATTTTTTAAAAAGAAATGTTCCTTGACATTTTCTTCTTCAAATAAATTTTTCTCTCCCTTAGCAGTCCTTAGATATAGTCCTTGTGCTCTGTGACCATATCCCTTCTATCCTTCCAGACTGCTTATCTGAGTACTTGCTATGGGATCACTCCTGGATCTCTTTAGGCTCTCAGTCTTTTGTATCTTTGGTGTATCCTTTTCTTCAGCTGCCTTCTGCCTTTTGTTCTGCCCTTTTCCAGAATAAATATAATGGTTAACCACCTCAATAGTTCTTTTGCCAAAACCTTAAGCTCTCTTGCCCTCTCCATCCCCTTTTTTGAAAGAAACTAACTGTCCACTTGCTGCACACTTTCTTCACATTTTCTCCACACTAACTCCACACTCTTTTCATGTTTTCTCTATACTTACTCCATATTCATGCACCAGAATTTAAATGAAAAAGCCACACAGGAGAGAAAGCTGGTACTCTTACACATTTATGATTACTAAATTCAAAGGTGCCCTCAGTATTTCTGGTAACACCACTGTGTTTCTCTGACCATCTTTCTCTCTCTTTTACAAGAGGGCTTTTCCACACCTTCTCTCTCCTCAAACTTCTGCCATAGGCCCATTCTTCCTCTTCCTCCCTGAAAATGACCTGCCTTCATCCTAACAGAGAATATAGGGGTCAGTATAGGTAAGCTCCAACAAGTTCCTCCTATTATATCTAGAAAATGTCCCAACACATCCATTATCTCTTCTTTTTCTGGTCCTTTTACCTCTGCATATATATTAGTCCTTCCCATCAGCATCCGAACATGCATGTCCATCTCAGAACAAAACTCCTCCCTTAATCTCACTTCCAATTTCTCAGTTAATATTGTCCTTCCTCTTCTACCCAGTTTACCATAAAAAATACAAAGCTATTTTTTAATATGATAATTATAGTTTGCACCCCATAGCTGTTCACTAGTGCTATCCTCCCTACCTATTCTTTTTCTAGCAAAAGACTATGCTCTCAGCTACAGAGGTCCCAGGCTTGATCAATTGTGGTCACTCTCTGGCCTCAACAATTGGTGATTGAGCCCATCACCTGTGTAACTCAGGAGCCAATAAAGAAAACAGAAACCACACTGAGTATTTCAAAGAGAGATGAATTAACCCAGAGAACTCTTCCCATAAGCATAGAAAGGTTGAAAGAGCAAAAAGGATATTAATAACTGTTAAGTTTGCAGAAGAAAAAGAGGTGAGGAGTAGAGACATAGGAGTTCACAGGAGGAAGCCCTGTAGACTGGGTGCTCCAAGCTATAGGGGAAAGATCTCCAATTTTGAGATTTGGCTGGCCAGATCCTTGGACAGCCTGGGCAGTACAGCCCAGTAGGTGACATGAAGCAGAACAATGGTTAACTCCAACTACTAAAGGAATACATCCTGGTAGCTGCTGGTTCCTCTAAGGAACATATTGAAGGGAGTGCTGGGAGTTCAGAAAGATACTGGAAGCTGGAGCTACTTTCCCCTGCTGCTGGAGTGTGAGATGGAAACTGGGAAAAGGGGAAGAAATTCCTTTCTTCCTTCCTATTGCCTTCTAATTCTCCTCTAGTGCCTCCCATTCATAGACCCTGATAAGAAACTAGCTGACAAAAGAATCTGAGAAACGTCGTCTGCTGAGTCCTAGCCCAAGTACCACAAAGCAGAATGTAAGTTTAGAGTTGGTAAAAACCTGGCATACGACCTAAGCTGGAATTGGCTTGTAAATCCAGATCAATAGGAACTTCTTTTTCCTTTCAACTTCTAGGGCCATAGGATTGATCTCACAGTGCAGGCAACACATGGAAAGGCCTGACCAAAGATAATAGTGGAATGAATCAAGTAGGAACGGGTGAGTCCCAGCACTAGGACTGCCCAGCTTCTAAGTCCCTAAAATTCTAAGATGTAGCAGAAAAGGGATGGAAGAACCAGCAATTTCCATCCAGGGGAGGGGAAGGTTGCCCTATAAATAAATTTTAGAGGTTCTTTTAATAACAAAAGTTGTATTTTGGTTATGTCAAGAAGTATGCTTGTTCAATGTAATAGTTACTCCAAAAGCTTTGAAGGGGGGACTGGAGAAGGAAAAGCAAGGGAAGGAGACAGAGAAGCTCTTATCAAGGAAGTAAAAAAGATCAAAACAATGTTGTATAAGTCAAAGATGGAGAGCGTTTCAAGAGCTGGACAGTAATGCCCAATGTCGTTGAATAAATTACCCAACGAGGGATTAATTAGGTTAATACTCCTTGTTCCTAATTTTAATAATCTTAGTATAATTTCTTTCCAGATTCCTGATTCAAACTGAGGGTAAGATTCTTTGTTTATAGTTTGCAGAATTCACTTTCTTCTCCTTTATGGAAAATCAAAGAATTAAGTTAAAGAGTGAGTACCTTAATATATGCTATCACTCAGAGAATGCACAGAAAACAAGAACATGGCTCAGCTCCTTTTCTGAAGGAACTTACAGGCTAGCCAGGGTGACCCTTATGTAAATTAAGGAGCTCTGAATCTTCAGCCAATTTTAGAAGAAAGTTGTGAGTCTTATTCTCTAAGGCATACATAGTAGAAATTATTCTGTTAAAAATCATAAGATACTTGCTAGGTCTTTTTTTATTTCATACTCTGTGCACTCATTTTTAGGGCTGCCATAACATAATGCCACATGCCAGGTAGCTTAAACAAAACAAATTTATTTTTTTACAGTTCTGGAGATTAGAATTCCAAGATCAAGATGCCAGCAGATTTGGTTTCTCCTGAGGCCTGTCTCCTTGGCTTGCGGATGTCTGCCTTCTCTCTGAGTCCTTACCTGATCTTTCCTCTGTACACATCTGTGTCCTAGTCTACTTTTCTTATAAAAACACCAGTCATATTGGATTAGGGCACACCACTATGACCTAATCTTACCTTAATTACCTCTATAACGTCCTAGTTCTAAATACAGTCACATTTGGAGTTACTGGGGGTTAGGATTTCAACATATGAATCTGGGGACAACACAATTTTAGGCCATAATACCCTGAACACCAATTCTACACAATGTGGTGATTTGTACAGTCAAGTTAAGATGATCCATAAGAGCAGGGATATTCCACATGGATGAAGATAGTTTTTCTAATCCGGTAAAAAAACTTTTTTTTTTTTAAATTCACATTACTTCAAACTATTAAAAAATATCTGGGAAGAAACATCATCTACCTAATAAATATTAGCGCTTATAACGGTGTTCCCTTAACTTTTGGCCAAACTACCTGCTGACATGAAGCTTCTGGGCTTGGGTTAGTTTCTCTGCTTTTCATGGCAATAGTTGGATGTGATATCTGCTGTCCTCATTCCAATCCAGATTCTTTAAAGAAAAGCCCTTGGGAGTGTGTATACTGTTTACTTTTTACAACCCTGCATGGCAACAGGATTTAGTGTCTCCCTCATTTTAAAAGCTCCTTTCCACGCCCCTCACAAGGCCCCCTGGGAGAAAAACATTTTCCGCATATTCTGCTTATGTATCTTAGTAGCTGATTATACTTGTATGTTGGTTTCCAAAATACTACCCGTTATAACTTGCACAACCTGGAAGCTTGCATATCGGTTCATTATGCAAAAGTCTACACTTACACGAAAATCTGTCTCCCTTTTCCTGCAGGCATCAAGTTGCTGCGCCCTGCCCTTTCACGCCATTCATAGGGTTTGGGAGGGTAGGGCAATGGCAGAACACATACTCATACATCATTGCCATAGCTGAAGAACAGGCTGGTCTTCACACTCTTCAAGGGAAATTATGTGTCTTCTATTAGAAAGCAGGGAGGGAAGCCCTACATCTCCTACTCTAAGAAATTCCTTTGGGGAACTGGATGGTGCTGTTACCTGCCACATAGGATGAGACCATGCCTAGAAACAGTGAAAGCCAAACAAACGTGTAAACAAAATCCTCTTTATTAATGGCAAATCATTACATTAAGTAATACCAAAAGTAAATGAGTATGCAGATATCAACTGTAACTCTAAGAAATTCTACTCTTATTTATTCTCAATGGGATAAATATAGTATTTTAGAATTTAAATGTAGGGAAAGTGCATCCCCCTTCTCCCCACCCTCCCACCGGAAACTGGGAGACACCCTTTTCTCTAATAATGTAAACTATGTAACAGATTTTCCAACCATGATGGCTTGGCTCACAAGTATATCCTGGAGTGTTTATAGGTGTGCCCAAATATTGATCTTCTCAGCCCTCAGGTTATCTGGATCCCAGGATAGATAATTCAGGCTCCTCTGCTTTTTACCATGTTCCTTAAAATAATTATAATGTTTGGTTTGTAATACAATGTCAGTTATTATATAATAAGTAAAAAGCCCTGTTGTAACTGACTATATTTTTCTTTTCTTTTTTTTCCTTGTATGTCAGGAAGCTCTGAGACAAATGTGAAGTTCAACTACATAAATTGTTATAGAGTTAGGATATTTTCATTTTCTTTTCTCCCTTTGTTCCTATTTTCTATATTATTAACCTTATTTTGCATGTCTTTTATGCAGATAAATCCTTTTGGAAAGAAACAAGATAAAAATTTCTATTAGTGGTATTAGGGAAGTTGAAATACAAAATGTAACCATAAAAACACTTCCCTGGCTGTTATGTTATTCATATTCATGACCATGCTAACAAGAAAAATGACTCTTGATGAAATCCTCCAGTAGACTGCAGTTAAGCATAGGTTTTCATATCTAATTCTCAGTTATTTCTTCCACATTTTCATTTATTATATTTCTTAAAAAGTATATTTAATGAACCTTAACAATATTCAGTTGATCTGTGCGTTACTGAATGAAAACAGTTAATATGGGATGATATACAGCAATGGAGCCATTGGAGTATGTAGGAAGCTACTAAGATGAAGAATTTGAAACCCATAACTGGATGTTTCTTTAAAAATAATCTCTATAATTGTGTTCTACTATATTCCACCTTCCAAGAATCTCTCCTTTTTACCAATTTATTGTAGGTAGCATTACTGATCAAGATCTTGATAACATGAAAGAAATAATTGTAGGAAACTGTTCTACCATACTCCCGAGTACTAACATATTCCATGACTCCATTTCTCCTGTTACTAGTACACAGTAACACTGGGACACTATAAATCTGCCTAACAGCTATAAAACTCGAATCAAGAAAGGCCCAACTATTTCTGGTTTTAAGGTCATAAATGAACCCTATGTAGTGCAATAAGAAAGGGACACTTTGTTAATACATTTCAATGTAGGCTAATGTATAATTCCAAATATCAACTCAGTAAATCTGGATGGTGTTGCCCAAAGAAAAAAAACAGTCTATAAAAATGTACAGACCACATATTCTTAAGAAAATAGTCCAGGGCGCCTGGGTGGCTTGGTCGGTTAAGTGTCCGACTTCGGATCAGGTCATGATCTCACAGTCCGTGAGTTCGAGGCCTGCGTCGGGCTCTGTGCTGACAGCTCAGAGCCTGGAGCCTGTTTCAGATTCTGTGTTTCCCTCTCTCTCTGCCCCTCCCCTGTTCATGCTCTGTCTCTCTCTGTCTCAAAGATAAATAAACATTAAAAAAAAAATAAAAAAAAAAAGAAAGAAAATAGTCCAGAAATCTAAATTTTTCTACCAAACTTCTAAGTTTAGAATAGCGAAGAGTATGAAGCTTTTGCCTATTAATAAATGCTTGGAGTTCGGATTGTTAATACTGTGTATTGAAAGAGACCCATAGGCTTTAATGGTAAGCAGAGCTAGAAGCAAAATTGAAATTCAACAACTTATAATTTTGATTAGGATATAAGTTTAAATAAAAGAATACAAAGTTAGAGGCCTGAGTCAGTATTTTATTATATTTTTTTGAAAAAAAAATTTTAATGTTTATTCATTTTTGAGAGACAGAGAGACACAGAAGTGAGCTGGGGAGGGGCAGAAAGAGAGGGAGACATAGAATCTGAAGAGGCTCCAGGCTCTGAGCTGTCAGCACAGAGCCTGACGTGGGGCTCGAACCCATGAAATGTGAGATCATGACCTGAGCTGAAGTCAGAAGCTCAACAGACTGAACCACCCAAGCACCCCATCAGTATTTTATTTTAATAAATATATCTTGCCTAAAAAAATTCCATAAAATTGTAATTGCATTTAACCCCTTTTCAAATTTTCCTTGTACTACTGATGAGAATATAAATCTAGAAACAAGATTTATTAAGTCATTATTTTCCTTTCAAATGCTCAAATTAACATAATACTAAAACCTAGTGTCATTTTGGACCTTGGGAAAATTACATAATTTTTCTAGCTCTCAGTTTTCTTTCTTTTTTCTTTTTAAGTTTATTTATTTATTTTGAAAGAGAGAGAGGGAGAGAGTACACACCCATGCATGGGGAGGAGTGGAGAGAGAGGGAGACAAAGAATCCCAAGCAAGCTCCACACTCAGCACAGAGCCTGATGCCAGTCTTGATCCTAAGATCATGAGATCAAGATTTGAGCTGAAATCAGGAGTTGGATGCTCAACCAACTGAGCAACCCAGGTGCCCCAAGCCCTTAGTTTTCTAATCTATGTAATACAAACGATAATAGTACCTACTTCATAGAGTTGTTTTGAGAATTTAGTAAAATTACAGGTATAAGACAATGACCACAGGGTCTGACATACACTAAATGTCCAACAAATGTTAGCCGCTAATGTTATTATGATAATAATCTTTACCATCATATTCTGTCACTATCCTCAACTGGTAGCCTTACACTTAAAACCATCTCAGATCCCAGTTTCTTCCAATATTTTCGTAATTATTCTGTAATTTCAGCCAGGGTGACTCTAAGTAATATCCAAATGATGATGATGATGATCAGCTTGTTATGAATGATAATGTGAGTTTGGGGGATTTTCATATGGTATTATAGACAAGAAATCCAGGAATGCTTCAATGTAGCCTTTGTCCAGTTGTTTCTTCTTATGTGATTTCCACAAAGAAGAAATATGCACAAGGATCCAGGGAATATGGCAAAAAAGTTATTAGTTTATTATTAGCTGGTCCTCTACTTAAATTCCAATGCAGAGATCTCTGGTTAGCTGTGTTAATAAATGTAACCTAGTTGCTTTAAGTGCTTTACTTTACTTTCAGTGCTTTTCTCACTAGTTTAAGTATAAATCCATATTTCAAGGTATTACTAACTTCAGGTTGACCACTTGGTACAAAAGGCTAAAGAGATGAGAATGCAGATACTAAGAAGTGCAAAGAAAGAAAGAAGGATGACAGGGATTACTTTTGCAGAAGACACGAAATTCTCTGGCTCTTGCTTCATGGGGCAAGAGGAAGAAGGGATATTCACAGTTAAGTTCAGGATCTTTTATACACCATACGCTCATCTACAGTTAAATGTGATCCAACAATGTTTAAGATTTGGCTCCAATCAGATTAATATCCCCTTGGAAGGTTAGTATTTTCCTAGACAAAGGAAGAAATTATCCTTCTCTATTCTATTTCCCCATAATGGTTCAAGAATCTTTTGAACCTATAAATAAAAATAAATGGAATATAGCTCTACAACATGTCAAGAATTAATAATTGCTCAAAAATGTCTGAAAAATAATAATGAAATTTTGAGTTCTTGCCTTTAAGCATGCTAAAAAATTTAGAAAGGCCCAACATTTCTGAAGCTAGATCTCTTCCTGGACACAAGAACTTGGGATAGTAGAAATGAATAGATTTTTGTTTAAAGACATTGTTTATTGGTTTAGTTCTCAACTAACCAATGAAATACAGTAATTAATCATCAATGAGTATTTACATATATAAAGAGATGGAAGACTTCCCCTATGACAGCATGAAATACAAAAGAAAGGACAAAAATCAAATTTTTTTAAATAAAATCATACCTGACAGTAACTACAAGACTATGCAGAAAACAAACAACCAAGTGGAAAAATATCCTCCAAGGCACTTGTGCTCTTGCAATCTTCTGATCAATCAACTACCTTATTATCATACCATATCACAAATGATTCTTAAACATACCCATAATTGGTAATTTTATTCTAATTTTTTTTTGTTTCAACACTGAATACATTTTCAAAAGTCCTACAGACTACAAGACAAAATACCAAAAAACTGATCCAAGATTTTCTTTATTTAATCACAAAAAGTAAGAAGAAAAAATAAGAAACTTGCTGCCCATTTTTGAGTTGGTCCTTTTTAGGATTGAATCACAAGTTTGTGAATGTCTCACAGATTCCTGAAAATATCAGTTACATTGCAACAGTTCAGTTTTAAGTTATTTTTATATCTTAAAAAGGAAATAAAATTGGCTCTGACTCCCTCATTCATTCAACCACTCAAAATATAACTCTCAAGAAGATATAATCTGTGGGGCAGAGAGTTATCATATAGTGAGGTAATTAGTGCAATATAGATGTAAAAGAAGGTATTTGGGAGTAGAGAAAAGGGAGCAAGTCACTCTGTCTGGGGGAAGGGAAAGGAGGTGTGGAAAGATTCAAGGAGAAGATGGAAAAGCTGTTTTTCAGTATGACTAAGAAAACCAGGTGGACAAGGCAGGGTACGAGGTGTGGCAGAGGTGGAGGAAAGGACATTCTAGGTGGAGGGAAAATCTGTATACATGCTTGGAGGCATTGCAAAATATAGAATGTTTGGGGAGCATACAATCTTTTTTGCCCAGAAATCACAAAAGAAATGGAAAAAATGCAAGGGCAAGAATGCAGGTAGGTGAAGCTAGAAAATTAAACAGTAAACAAGTGGTGAATATAAAGCACATAAGGAGTTTGAAACTGATTCCCTGATGATTTCTGAAGGGGGAATTAGTGGTGGTTTATTTGAAGAGTGTATTTTAGTTTATTTTTCCACAGCCTTTCATACGTTTATTGAAAAAAATATTAATTTCCCATAACTCTGTGATTAAAATAAGATGGAAACACATATAAAACGTAGTACCAGTCCACAAGGCAAACATCAATAAACAACAAAGAAGCCCAATGAATTGCCTCTTCCACTTTGTTAGTAATGTTATCATTTATTCCAACTAAACTTTCAGTAGACAACTTGATGCTGTTTGGCCCATGAAAAACAAGCCTGCCATGACCTACATGGTTGTGACCTCAGTTCCAGAGACAAGTCTTCTTAGACAACACCCAGAAGGACAGTGATGAACTCAAGCATCATTGACCATTTATTTTGATCAAGACTATGATTCACTTGACCTGATTACAGCTGGTACAATGTCTATTTCTTTCACCATACTCACCTACACCCTTATGTTTTATTATTGTCTATGATTCCAATTAAAAATTGGAATACAAATATTAGTGCATGTTTTTATTTTTGTGTGCATGGTTTTTAATTGAAACTCAAGTTAGTTAATGTACAACATAGTATTGGTTTCAGGAGTAGAACTCAGTGATTCATCACTTACATTTAACACGCAGTACTCATCCCTACATATGCCCTCCTTAATGACAATCACCCATTTAGCCCATCTGCCCCCCACCTCCCTCCAGCAACCCTCAGTTTGTTGTCTGTATTTAAGAGCCTTTTATGGTTTGTCTCCCTCTCTGTTTTTATCTTATTTTTCCTCTCCTTCCCCTATGTTTATCTGTTGTGTTTCTTAAATTTCACATGAGTGAAATCATATGATATTTGTCTTTCTCTGACTTATTTCTCTTGGCATAACACACTCTGGTTCCATCCACGTTGTTGCAAAGGGCAAGATTTCATTCTTTTTCGTCGTTGAGTAGTATTCCATTATAGATATATACCACATCTTCTTTATTCATTCATCAGTAGATGAACATTTGGACTCTTTCCATAATTTGGCTATTGTTGACAGTGCTGCTATAAACATCCGGGTGCATGTGCCCCTTTAAATCATCATTTTTAAACATTTTTTAAGTGTATTTATTTATTTTGAGAGAGAGCACGTGAGCAGGGTAGAGACAGAGAGAGAGGAGACAGAATCCCAGGCAGGCTCCACATGTGCAGAGCCCAATGTGGGGGTTGAACTCCCAAACTATGAGAAACTAACCTGAGCCAAGATCAAGAGTTGGATGCTTAACCAACTAACCCCCTAAGCCAACCCTAAATCAGCATTTTTGTATTTTAAAATAGGGAAGAAAGATTAGTAAAGAGGCCATTGTAAAAATTAATGTGCAACTGAACTTTGGCTATGGAAATAGAGAGGAGATGTTTAGGAGATTTTAAAAAAGACAGGTTAGAAGAATAGATTAGAT
Organism: Panthera onca; assembly: GCF_046562875.1. Classification (NCBI taxonomy): domain Eukaryota; kingdom Metazoa; phylum Chordata; class Mammalia; order Carnivora; family Felidae; genus Panthera; species Panthera onca. The sequence continues at coordinate 24,642,013 of NC_138355.1, forward strand.
GTTGAGGATGGAGGAGAAGGAATAATCTAAGATAAAGTCCTAGTTTGATATTAACAAATTATAGAAATATAAGAAAGATTCAATTAGTGGGGAAATCTATTAGCTCAACTTTTCATATGCTGAGTTCATATGTTTCTGGGACAACCAGGTAAAGATATTCCATTGTCCTTTAGGTAGAGTCTGTAGTCAAGAGAGAGGTCTGGGCAAGAGATAACGATTTGCAAATCATTGCCACTCAGTTGGCAGTCTAGGGTATGGAATTGGAAAAGACAGCCCAGAGAGAAAATGTAGACAGAAGAGAAGTGACTCACTCTCATTGCATAATAACTGAGTCATCACATGGGATATCAGGTCTGATTACTTACTGATTGTACTTTAGAAAGACCTGGGCAGGGCTGGATTGTCCCAAAAGGTAAGGTGTGATCTCTTTTAGTGCCCCTCTGGCAAGGGTGGAAAAGTTAAGTTTCCTGGTCATTTTTTTTTCCCCTTTGGATTCGTCTCATCCTTTCTATCCTGTTGGATTCAATGCTTCTGCCTGGTCTACTGGCTCCTCTCATACCTTGTCTTTTTACATAAGACTGTCCTCCAATCCATCCAACACATTGTTTCCAAATGAGTCTTTATAAACACCTCTTCATCTTTTCCAATGGTCCTGTAGACTGCAAAGCAAAATATCAAAGGGCCAATCCAAGATTTTCCTTATTTAATCACAGAAAATAAGAAAATACACTTCTCAAAAATGGCCAATCAATAAATTTCAAACATTTTGCAAAGAAGGCAATGCTACACAATGAAAAGAGCCTAGAATTGGAGCTAGATTCAATCTAAACTCAGTTCATGTGAATAGCACTATATGGAACCATATGCATCCTCCAGTTTTGTAGGCTAAAAATGGCTGGATATCGACAGTTTCATATGGTTTAACCTCATAACTTTGTCAGTCAGGACTTACTAGTAAATCAAGTTAATCTCTCAGAACTTAATTTCCATTTGTCACAAATGTGTACAGAGCCAGTGAGCACTAATTGTCTCCAAGGTGCATTCCCAGGTCACTGCATGGGGTGCAGTGAAAGATGTCTTTAACCAATCTGATTATCAATTCCTTCTTCCCTTGGTAGAAAATTTCTTCTCTTTGGGTTGAGGTAGAATGTCAAGAGATAAGGAGAGCATTCTGAGCTCAACAAACATAATCTGATGGATCCATGCGTTTAAGTTTTTCTGTTTGGGAGTGGAAATGGAGAAGTTTTCTGTCTTTCATTGCTCCATGGTCTATTATTGATCACCCCACCCTTGCTTCAGTCTTTTCTGAGGGGTACATTATTTCTTTAGAAATATAAATATTACTTATTTTCTGAGTCAAATAATATTCAGACCTGAGAACCATCCTCTTTCTTCAAAATGATTTTGCCTATTTTTTTTTATCTCTTTCCTTAGTTTGGATTTCACAGTTTAGCTCTCAGAGGTCAACCTCATTTTCAGGTTCTTGGAGATAGCTCACTATGCTCAAATGTACAATTTCCATTAGTGGTTCTTGAACATTTTTAAAGCAGGAGCTCTGTTGAGGATGGGAAAGAGGGAGACAGAAAACATCATATAAAACACACAAGAGGAGCTGCTCTAGTTGAAGTAGGAGTAGGAATGGGAGCACAGAGAGCCCCCAGACCCACCTCTCTCTTATCCATGATGCACCTAGGGCTCCACAGAATACACTATGAACTCCACAGTAATAGCTAAGAGTCTTTCAGCTTATTCTTTTGATTGAATTTCTACAAGGTACATGTGTATGCATGTGCATGTGTGTATGTGCATGTGGGTGTGTGTATATATGTGTGTTCACATGTGTTTTCCATAAATCCAATTCAGAAACTGGTAAACAGAATCCTTTGATAAAACAATACTCCATCCAATGTCACCCTTAAAAAAATGCTGTGATATACTGGAGAGCTATTAATGATGGAAAAACTTAACAAATTTAAAGGTCAAAATACCAGATGCATGAATTAATTTAGAGATCTGTACTTAGTTACTGTTTATTAAACTCTCCAAAACAGTGTTCTCTCCAACTCACATCCTGACTATAGCTACCATTAACTGGTTAATGTGAAGTTGTCATGCACCTATATTCACTGATGCAGGAACTTATTAATACAGGCTTCTATAGTGGTTGATCTCAATCATGTATGGGTTATGAACTTCGTGAAGAACTAGATAAAAAGTATGAAGAGTTCTCTCCATAAAAAAAAATTGTATGGCCCCAAAAACTCAAAAAAAAAGTTTATAGTTTAAGGAGGTGACAAACCTTCTGAAACACTTTGCAAGATATTAAGAGGTCCTTTCTATTGTAAGGGATATTTGTCTATTATTTGACAAAGATTTCATGGTGAGAGGAAAGAAGAGAAAACAGCTTCTAATTGTAACTTCAAAGATACTGATGCATTAAATGCTGGTTTAAATTTCAATTATTGTATTAATAGAAAGTGCTAGGTTATGCTGTATTTGCAAACACTACCCAAATCTCAGTGGTTTGGCATAACAGAAGTTTTTCATTCACCTGTGCCATGTAGGTTTGTACATGCCTGGTGATTGCTGTCACTCAGACACACAGGCTGATGGGGCACCACTATCTAGGCAATGTTATCTGATCATTGAGATAGATAAAGCCAGTGTGGTTTATCACACACTGACTTATGAGTGTGGAACTGACAAGTATCCTTTCTACTCAGATTTCATCAGTCAAGTAAGGGATACTCCACGTCTGACTTTAAGAGGTGAGGAAGGGAAAGAGGAAAATGAGAAATAATGAGTACTCCTATTATCTTTATTTTAAGAGTTAGTTCTAGGTGTTATTAACTATTTTTTAGCTTTTATAAACATGATCATCTCATGTTTCTTTGTAATCAAAGACCTTAAACTTTTAAAACTCGATATGTTTTGGGGTGCCTGGGTGGCTCGGTCAGCAAAGCATCTGACTCTTGATTTTGACTCCAGTCATGATGATCATGGTTCATGAGATTGAGTCCTGCATTGGGCTCAGTGCTGACAGAACAGAGAGCCTGCTTGGAATTCTCTCCCTCTTCCTCACTCACAAACTCTCTCTCTCTCTCTCTCTCTCTCTCTCAAAATAAACATTTAAAAATAAATAAATAAAACTTGATGTGTTTCAAAGATTCTCATCAAATATTATTTATAATTATGCATGATTTCTACTTCTAATACTTTCAATTATTCTTTGAAGCTATATTCTGACTCAAAACTTCCAAAATTAGAAAATCAATCCCTTAGCTTTATGGAACTGCCACTATAAAAACAGGCTAACATAGTCTGGGTAGCAACAGCGCACTTACTGTAAATTTCAATGAAGTAACTGAGTCAATGATGTAAAAATTGTCATTGTTGTGGTCCTACTTTCTATCACTCTAGAGGTGTTCAGGCTTAGGTAAATATTCAACTATCATCTCATGCTGACGCTATCCCTAGCTCTCCAATTTAACTCTGTATGCCTTTAGCATTTGCTTCACTGGCCCATAACTGTTTGTAATACCTTTCTGCCCCATTACACTGTAAGATCACTCACTCATTCTTTCATTCAACAAATATTTAATTTTAATCTACTTTATATTCCTATTCTTAAAACAGGGACTAGCACAGATGGGAGTTTGTATATTATAAATAAATAAATAAATTGAAGAATACAGTTACTATTATTAGTGTCATTTTTATAGTAGTAACTGTTATTTATTGAAAGGAAGCCAGGATCTATAACCGTTTATTGAATGCTTTTCACATAATCTGGGTTTTGTGCTAAATGTTTTATATGTATTATCTCCCTTAATCCTCATAATAACCCTAGGGCATAGACATTATTATTCTTTTTTTAAATTTTATTTATTTTTGAAAGAGAAAGAGAGAGAGAGCATGAGTGGGAGAGGAGCAGAGAGAGAGGGAGAGGGAGAATCCCAAGCAGGCTACACGCTGTCAGCACAGAGCCTGAAGCAGGGCTAGAACTCACAAACTGTGAGATCATGACTTGAGCCAAAATCAAGATGCTTAATAGAAAATCAGATGCTTAATAGACTGAGTCACCCACGTGCCGCAGCATTACTATTCTTAAGGGATGACTCCACTATCCATCTCTGCCACTCTATTTTCAGCTGCATGTAACAGTATTTATCCCTTCCTGATTTAGAGGGTTTGCTATTAGCAACTTTCTATCCCTTGGTTTCTAGGAGTGTGACTCTGTTATGGGTTGAATTGTGCTGCCCCATTCATATACTGAAGTTCTAACCCCCCAGTACCTCAGGATGTGACCTTACTTTGAAATAAGATCATGGGGCGCCTGGGTGGCTCAGTCGGTTGAGCGTCCGACTTCGGCTCAGGTCATGATCTCGCGGTCCGTGAGTTCGAGCCCCGCATCAGGCTCTGTGCTGACCGCTCAGAGCCTGGAGCCTGTTTCAGATTCTGTGTCTCCCTCTCTCTCTGACCCTCCCCTGTTCATGCTCTGTCTCTCTCTGTCTCAAAAATAAATAAACGTTAAAAAAAATTTTAAAAAAAGATGTAAGATCATGCAGATATAATTAGTTAAGATGAGGTCATACTAGAGTAGGGTGAGCTCCTAATCTGGTGTCCTCATAAAAAAGGGAAATTTGGATAGAGACATACACTCAGGGAGAATGCCACATAAGGCTTGGAATTACACTGCTATAAACCAAGAACCTACCAGGAACTAGAAGACATCTAGAACAGATCTATTCCTAGTTCCTTCAGAGGGAGCATAGATCTGCCAACACTAAAGTTCTAGACTTGTGTCTTCCAGAACTATGAGACAATGTTTCTATTGTTCAAAACCACCCAGTTTGTGGAACTTTATTACAGCAGCCCTAGGAAATTAACTTACACTCTCAGTACCTCTTCTCTCTCAGTCTACTAGCAACTGAAAAACTTTAATCAATTTCACCAGAAGGTTATTGATCTGTGATATACAGATAGAATCAAATATTCTCAACTCTTCATGAATATTTTAACTCACTAGGTGTCTCCTCAATTTAACAAACTTTTCTACTTGTATGTATGAAAAAATAGAAAATATCAGTGGGCTTCTTTCAGTCTCATGTCTCACCATCCAATTTTACCTGCATCTAGACCCATCCTTTGCTATCTCTTCTGCTACAATGGAAAAGATGTCCTATTTCTCACCCATAGCATTCTGTCCATATCTGCCCTGGATTCCATCTCTTCCTGCCTTCAAGAACCATCTTCTGTTAGTTTTTGCCTTTCCTTCTATATTTCAACTTCTCAATTCCTTCTTACCCTTTCTACTGAATATTTAAATATTCTCAATCTCTCCTACCTTAAAAAGAGCAAGAAAAACAGTATTTCTCTTCTTTCCCCCAAATCTACTTTGAGCTAATATCTACATCTATCCTACAGTCTTATGCCCAAAGTTTCTGCTACAGTTGTCTATACTCCCTGACTCCTGATTCTTCAGCTCACTGAATCTGTCTTCTACTCCTGTCACTCAATGAAATACCATCACCGAGTTTATGCCTTTTTACTTAATCCAGCTACCATTTCCGATCCTTTCTTTTTTTTTTTTTTTTAATTTTTTTCCAATATATGAAGTTTATTGTCAAATTGGTTTCCATACAACACCCAGTGCTCATCCCAAAAGGTGCCCTCCTCAATACCCATCACCCACCCTCCCCTCCCTCCCACCCCCCATCAACCTTAGCAGTCTTCAACTCTGTTGTCACCTTTTTCTTTTAATGCTCCCTTCTCATAGATACCAACAGCACACTCACCTGGTTTTCTTTCCACCTCTCTGTTCCAGCCTCCTCTGGGAGTTTTTCTTCCTCTGTTCATCCCTTAAATCTGGATTGTTTCTGTCCTCCACACTTTTTTTATACTGCCCTCCTTCCCTTGATTACATCTTCTCCTTGGCTGCAGTTACAATCAGACTTTGCATATTGTAATTAATTTTCAGTCAGCATCTATCCCTCCAGTTTTCCAGTGAGTATCAGTGAACCACAGAGGCTGAAAGGTAAATAATTTTCTAGACTCCCTTGCTTCTTGAGTTCTATATGTGAATTAAATTTCACCAAATAAATGCATTAGCAAGAGATTTGGAAGGCAGAAGTGGGTGAAGACCATCTTTCTGCAGGTTTGACAGTTTCTTCTGGCAAAGCAACACTGTGGAAGCATGGCTTTTCCACATCATCATTCCACCTCCATGGATGAAGAGCAGTGTGACAGCACCAGTGGTAACGTCTTGGTTTTGTTTTTCTGATTTTTGGATTACAGATACAGGGGTGTGTTCTCGGACTCAATATCTCCAGGGACAACCTTAAAATTTCTTCCTGATTTTATCAGAATGAAGAACTTCTCCAAAAGGTCAATTCTGCTCCAAATCTATTTTGCTAGTCAATCTAACAATTTGTTAATTTGTTAATTTCCGTGAGTCTCAGCTAACTAAGTGGATTCAATCCCCTTTTTTCTAAAACAACTAAAATGGTTTCTGCTTCTTGCATTAAAGCTTTATTGATAGAGAATTTGAATCCTAGAATCTGGGCATTATTGCAACAAAAATGAAAATATGTGGTATTAGCTTGGTGGCTGGGTAGTTGGTGACAAAAGAATAGACATCACAGAGTGAAAACTTAGGCATACTTGTTTTATGGTGCAAAAAGTTTCAGTAAAACTGTCACTTGCAACACTTGCACACCAACCATATGCTGACAGAGCCTACAATTCAAGTGGAAATAATTGGAAAAACTCCTGTCAGTGTGAACCAGCTGCTTCTCACCTCTTACCAAAGTCGTAAGGCAGTCATGAATGCGTGCTAGTTATAAGAGGTGATTCTGGCTCTAAAGAAGTGGCAAAGAGAAAAACAAGCTGTAGCCTAGCCTTTCTCAAGCATGCCCTTTAAGATTTACCAGACATATAATGGGAACTTGCTCCTGGTAAAAATTTTCACTGACAAAATTCAGACTGAGAGAGCTGCCTTCCAACTGAAGGTTTTCTTTCAGACAACTTTAATTTGGGGGTGAGTGGCAGGTATGGACAGAGCATGAAGGGCAGACCAGAGATTTCAATCACCCTAAGCCCAGATGATATGCTTTGCTGTGGTTACCTGGAAACACAAGATGCATACCGACTCTTTGAGGGAAATTTATTGCTAAAAATAACTTGCAAACCTGGCTAACAAAAGCCTGTAACATTTTTTTTTTAAATCTCTAAAGCAAAATCTGGATCCCTAAACCTGTACCCTCAGGAAGCAGATATGAAAGATGCTTAACTTCCTAATGAGGACATAGCCCTACTACCCACTTGCAATATGACCACAGAAAACAGAGGGTGGGGGAATCCCTCCCTAACAGCAGATTCAGGGATTGAAAGAGTAACCAAACTTACTTTTTACTGTCAGGGTAGGGAGTTTTTCTAATGTCTTCCAGTGGAATCTGAAAATTGCTAGAGATCAGCAATTCTCATGCATTTCCAATTCTTTCATTTTCTGAATAGGGGTTTGTATTGCAGTTATTTGATTCCTATCCCATCTTGGTATACTGGTCCTGGAAGAGGAGAAAATGTTTTTTGTTTTTTTTTTCTTTTTTGGTTTTTAGATCACTGGATCAAAAGATCCACATTCAGTCCTAATTGAAAGCACACATATCACCCAGAGATTGGATTTTGCATCACTTAGCAATCCTGGACTTTGAGCTAATGCAGTAAACAAATAATACTTAGAGATTCTCTTTCTAGAATAGGGGTGAACGTGTTCTGTGTGTAAAAAAATTAGGAGTACACTCTGATTTTTGGGCCACCAAAGTGCCAGATTTTGGCAGAGGCTGACATTTGTGTCCTTGATATCTGTTCTTTGCTTCTTCTGTAGTAATAGAAGTTTCAGGTAGGAACGTGGCCACAGAGCTAAAGATTTCTTAGCTTTCTTTGTAGCTATCTGTGCTCATGTAACTAGGTTTCAGCTAAGGGATGTGAACAGAATTCAGGTATGAAGCTTCTATTCATGTTTTTAAAAACATAGTACAACTAGCTTGCTTTTTCTCCATTTCCTGCTGGTCAACTGTAAAATAATCACCTTGGAACACAATACAAAAGCCATGCCCAAGAACCTGCATCTTTGGGTGAACTTCATGGTACAAGTTGCCCTGTTTGCCATGGACCACCTACATCAGAACTTTAGGTAAGAAGGAAATGGATTAAACCTGCTTAAGTCACTGTTGCCTTAGCCTTTGTTACAGTAGCATAGTCTTCTATTACCCAGGGCCTTCCCCTAGCAATTCCTCCTGCCTACCATACTCTGCCCCACCCCATTTACAGACTCGGCTGACATCATCTTAAAAACTCCTCTTCCTTCAGTACTCATTTAGAAGTGGCTCCCTTCCCCCACTGCCCACCACCACCTAAGGTTCTCTCCTACTACTTTTGTGCAATCCCATATGATATTTCATTTGCTATATCAGTTTGTTGTTTTTTGTTTTTTGGGGTTTTGTTTTGTGGTTTCACATTCTTATCCATCTTCCTCATTAGAGTACATCTCCTTGAGGCAGTTGAAACAATGTCCTGTTCATCATGGGTTCCCTAGTGTCTACTGCCTGGGATATAATAAGCAACAAATAGATGTTTGTAGGAGTAAGAGGTCCATTTTTGAATCTGAACTAAATTTCTTGAATGGCCTTCCTTTGACACTGCTTCACTTGTAACATGTTTCTACAGCACTGACCCAAAGGATTGCAATATAAGTAGATTAGAGGGTTTGTAGGGTATAATTGCCTAAGTCTATGGCTGAGCCTTACTTTTGTATATGGGCCATGATAATCACTTAGTTCTCAAAAATCAAAACAATGTACAGAGATAAGAATGTGGTGTAGAGAGAAAAGCCTGGGGACCGTCAGAAGACCTGAATATGTATCTTAGTACAATCACATACTAGTCTTGTGTCAATCTTAGATTATAGAATCATTACTTCTCATTACCTGATAGAAACTGGTGTTCTGTCACACATACCACAGTTTCTCTGAGGCCAGCAAGAGGAGAATAGATCTAAGAAATGTCACACTTTTAGCAAGTTTTCTTTTAAAAATGGAGGAAAATTAGGAAAGCTGTTTACAACTTAGGTTTTTGTTTTACACTGTCCATTTATTTTTCTAACATATTTCTTTAGAAATAATATGATAATGAAAGATATGAAGAAGTAAATAGCAATCTGCTAAATTATTAAGTTGCATTATGAACACATTTAACTTTTCATTAGATTGATAGGGAAAAATTTGCTTCCACCCTCAGCTTTATTCTCAGTAATATTTTATACTGAATTTATGCTCTTCAACCAGTATTTTAAAACTAATAAACTCCTTGAAGGTGTATATATTTTCCTGTTAGCTTCTACGAAAACTTCGTTTAAACAAGTTATCTGATTTTATATTAGAAAAAATTGTTTGGGGGAAAATGGGGCTTTTTGATTTTGGAGGGAAGATGGCAGCATAGGAGGACGCTGGGCTCACCGCGTCTTGCAGATCTCTTAGATTCCACCCACACCTGCCAAAATAACCCAGAAAACCACCAAAAGTCTAGCAGAACGGATTCTCCGGAGCCAAGCATAGACGAGAAGCCCACGGAAGAGGGTAGGAAGGGTGGAGAGGCGGTGCGCGCTACACGGACTGGCGGGAGGGAGCTGGGGCAGAGGGGCAGCCGACCGGCCAAGCAGAGACCCCGAGTCTGGCTGGCAAAAGCGGAGGGGCCGGACTGAGTGTGTTCAGACAGCAAGCGGGACTTAACATCTGGAGGGTTATAAGTTAATAGCTCTGCTCAGAGAGCGGGAAGGCTGGAGGACAACAGGAAGGAGAGTTGCTGAGCCCCAGGACGACAGAGCTCAGTTTGGCAGGGAACAAAGGCGCTTGCCAGCGCCATCTCCCTCGCCCATCCCCCAGCCAAAATCCCAAAGGGAACCAGCTCCTGCCAGGGAACTTGCTTGCACCACGCAAACACCCAACGCTGTGCTTCTGCGGACCCATCCCTCCGGCGGGTCTGACTCCCTCCTGGTGCCACAGGGCCCCTCCCAAAGCGGACCTCCAAAGGAAAAGCGAGTTGAGCCTGCCCCTCCCTCCCTGTGCACCTTGCCGATCCACCCCAGCTAATACACCAGATCCCCAGCACCACAAGCCTGGCAGTGTGCAAGTAGCCCAGACCGGCCATGCCACCCCACAGTGAATCCCGCCCCTAGGAGAGGGGAAGAGAAGGCACACACCAGTCTGACTGTGGCCCCAACGGTGGGCTGGGGGCAGACATCAGGACGGACTGCAGCCCCGCCCACCAACGCAAGTTATTCAAGAAAGCACAGGGGAAGTGCCCCACAGTTCCGCACCACTCCAGGGACTATCCAAAATGATGAAATGGGAGAATTCCCCTCAAAAGAATCTCCAGGAAATAAGGACAGCTAACGAACTGATCAAAAAGGATTTAAACAATAAAACAGAAAGTGAATTTAGAATAATAGTCATAAAATGAATCTCTGGGCTTCAAAACAGTATAGAGGACAGCAGAGAATCTATTGCTACAGAGATCAAGGGATTAAGGAACAGTCAGGAGGAGCTAAAAAATGCTATAAATGAACTGCAAAATAAAATGGAGACAACCACAGCTCAGATTGAAGAGGCAGAGGAGAGAATAGGTGAACTAGAAGATAAAATTATGGAAAAAGAGGAAGCTGAGAAAAAGAGAGATAAAAAAATCCAGGAGTATGAGGGGAAAATTAGAGAACTAAGTGATGCACTAAAGAGAAATAATATACGCATAATTGGTATTCCAGAGGAGGAAGAGAGAGGGAAGGGTGCTAAAGGTGTACTTGAAGAAATCATAGCTGAGAACTTCCCTGATCTGGGGAAGGAAAAAGGCATTGAAATCCAAGAGGCACAGAGAACTCCCTTCAGACGTAACTTGAATCGATCTTCTGCACAACATATCATAGTGAAACTGGCAAAATACAAGGTTAAAGAGAAAATTCTGAAAGCAGCTAGAGATAAACGTGCTGTAACATATAAAGGGAGACCTATAAGACTCGTGACTGATCTCTCTACTGAAACTTGGCAGGCCAGAAAGGAATGGCAGAAGATCTTCAATGTGATGAACAGAAAAAAATATGCAGCCGAGAATCCTTTTTCCAGTAAGTCTGTCATTTAGAATAGAAGGAGAGAGAAAGGTCTTCCCAAACAAACAAAAACTGAAGGCATTCGTCACCACTAAACCAGCCCTACAAGAGATCCTAAGGGGGATCCTGTGAGACAAAGTACCAGAGACATCACTGCAAGCATGAAACCTATGGACATCACAATGACTCTAAACCCATATCTTTCTATAATAACACTGAATGTAAATGGACTAAATGCACCAACCAAAAGACATAGGGTATCAGAATGGATAAAAAAACAAGACCCATCTATTTGCTGTCTACAAGAGACTCATTTTAGACCTGAGGACACCTTCAGATTGAGAGTGAGGGGATGGAGAACTATTTATCATGCCACTGGAAGTCAGAAGAAAGCTGGAGTAGCCATACTTATATCAGACAAACTAGACTTTAAATTGAAGGCTGTAACAAGAGATGAAGAAGGGCATTATATAATAATCACAGGGTCTATCCATCAGGAAGAGCTAACAATTATAAATGTCTATGCGCCGAATACGGGAGCCCCCAAATATATAAAACAATTAATCACAAACATAAGCAACCTTATTGATAAGAATGTGGCAATTGCAGGGGACTTTAACACCCCACTTACAGAAATGGATAGATCATCTAGACACACGGTCAATAAAGAAACAAGGGCCCTGAATGATACATTGGATCAGATGGAATTGACAGATATATTTAGACCTCTGCATCCCAAAGCAACAGAATATACTTTCTTCTCGAGTGCACATGGAACATTCTCCAAGATAGATCACATACTGGGTCACAAAACAGCCCTTCATAAGTATACAAGAATTGAAATCATACCATGCATACTTTCAGACTGCAATGCTATGAAGCTTGAAATCAACCACAGGAGAAAGTCTGGAAAACCTCCAAAAGCATGGAAGTTAAAGAACACCCTACTAAAGAATGAATGGGTCAACCAGGCAATTAGAGAAGAAATTAAAAAATATTTGTAAACAAACAAAAATGAAAATACAACAATCCAAATGCTTTGGGACGCAGCGAAGGCAGTCCTGAGAGGAAAATACATTGCAATCCAGGCCTATCTCAAGAAACAAGAAAAATCCCAAATACAAAATCTAACAGCACACCTAAAGGAAATAGAAGCAGAGCAGCAAAGACAGTCTAAATCCAGCAGAAGAAGAGAAATAATAAAGATCAGAGCATAAATAAACAATATAGAATCTAAAAAAACGGTAGAGCAGATCAACGAAACCAAGAGTTGGTTTTTTGAAAAAATAAACAAAATTGACAAACCTCTAGCCAGGCTTCTCAAAAAGAAAAGGGAGATGACCCAAATGGATAAACTCATGAATGAAAATGGAATTATTACAACCAATCCCTCAGAGATACAAGCAATTATCAGGGAATACTATGAAAAATTATATGCCAACAAACTGGACAACCTGGAAGAAATGGACAAATTCCTAAGCACCCACACACTTCCAAACCTCAATCAGGAGGAAATAGAAACCTTGAACAGACCCATAACCAGCGAAGAAATTGAATCAGTCATCAAAAATCTCCCAACAAATAAGCGTCCAGGACCAGATGGCTTCCCAGGGGAGTTCTACCAGACGTTTAAAGCAGAGATAATACCTATCCTTCTCAAGCTATTCCAAGAAATGGAAAGGGAAGGAAAACTTCCAGACTCATTCTATGAAGCCAGTATAACTTTGATTCCTAAACCAGACAGAGACCCAGTAAAAAAAGAGAACTACAGGCCAATATCCCTGATCAATATGGATGCAAAAATTCTCAATAAGATACTAGCAAATCGAATTCAACAGCATATAAAAAGAATTATTCACCATGATCAAGTGGGATTCATTCCTGGGATGCAGGGCTGGCTCAATATTCGTGAATCAATCAACGTGATACATCACATTAATAAAAGAAAAGAGAAGAACCATATGATCTTGTCAATCGATGCAGAAAAGGCCTTTGACAAAATTCAGCAACCTTTCTTTTCTTTTTTTTTAAATTTTTTTTTAACGTTTATTTATTTTTGAGACAGAGAGAGACAGAGCATGAACGGGGGAGGGGCAGAGAGAGAGGGAGACACAGAATCAGAAGCAGGCTCCAGGCTCTGAGCCATCAACCCAGAGCCCAACTCGGGGCTCGAACTCACAGACCGCGAGATCGTGACCTGAGCTGAAGTTGGACGCTTAACCGACTGAGCCACCCAGGCGCCCCTCAGCAACCTTTCTTAATAAAAACCCTCGAGAAAGTCGGGATAGAAGGAACATACTTAAAGATCATAAAAGCCATTTATGAAAAGCCCACAGCTAATATCATCCTCAGTGGGGAAAAACTGAGAGCTTTTTCCCTGAGATCAGGAACACGACAGGGATGCCCACTCTCACCGCTGTTGTTTAACATAGTGTTGGAAGTTCTAGCATCAGCAATCAGACAACAAAAGGAAATCAAAGGCATCAAAATTGTCAAAGATGAAGTTAAGCTTTCCCTTTTTGCAGATGACATGTTATTATACATGGAAAATCCGATAGACTCCACCAGAAGTCTGCTAGAACTGATACATGAATTCAGCAAAGTTGCAGGATACAAAATCAATGTACAGAAATCAGTTGCATTCTTATACACTAATAATGAAGCAACAGAAAGACAAATAAAGAAACGGATCCCATTCACAATTGCACCAAGAAGCATAAAATACCTAGGAATAAATCTAACCAAAGATGTAAAAGATCTGTATGCTGAAAACTATAGAAAGCTTATGAAGGAAATCAAAGAAGATATAAAGAAATGGAAAAACATTCCGTGCTCATGGATTGGAAGAATAAATATTGTCAAAATGTCAATACTACCCAAAGCTATCTACACATTCAATGCAATCCCAATCAAAATTGCACCAGCATTCTTCTCGAAACTAGAACAAGCCATCCTAAAATTCATATGGAACCACAAAAGGCCTGGAATAGCCAAAGTAATATTGAAGAAGACCAAAGCAGGAGGTATCACAATCCCAGACTTTAGCCTCTAGCACAAAGCTGTAATCATCAAGACAGCATGGTATTGGCACAAAAACAGACACATAGACCAATGGAATAGAATAGAAACCCCAGAACTAGACCCACAAACGTATGGCCAACTAATCTTTGACAAAGCAGGAAAGAATATCCAATGAAAAAAAGACAGTCTCTTTAACAAATCGTGCTGGGAGAACTGGCCAGCAACATGCAGAAGGTTGAAACTAGACCACTTTCTCACACCATTCACAAAAATAAACTCAAAATGGATAAAGGACCTGAATGTGAGGCAGGAAACCATCAAAACCCAGAGGAGAAAGCAGGAAAAGACCTCTCTGACCTCAGCTGTAGCAATTTCTTACTTGATGCATTCCCAAAGGCAAGGGAATTAAAAGCAAAAATGAACTACTGGGACCTCATGAAGATAAAAAGCTTCTGCACAGCAAAGGACACAACAAAACTAAAAGGCAACCAACGGAATGGGAAAAGATATTTGCAAATGACATACCGGACAAAGGGCTAGTATCCAAAATCTATAAAGAGCTCACCAAACTCCACACCTGAAAAACAAATAATCCAGTGAAGAAATGGGCAGAAAACATGAAGAGACACTTCTCTAAAGAAGACATCCGGATGGCCAACAGGCACATGAAAAGATGCTCAACGTCGCTCCTCATCAGGGAAATACAAATCAAAACCACACTCAGATATCACCTCACGCCAGTCAGAGTGGCCAAAATGAACAAATCAGGAGACTATAGATGCTGGAGAGGATATGGAGAAACAGAACCCTCTTGCACTGTTGGTGGGAATGCAAATTGGTGCAGCCGCTCTGGAAAACAGTGTGGAGGTTCCTCAGAAAATTAAAAATAGACCTACCCTATGACCCAGCAGTAGCACTGCTAGGAATTTATCCAAGGGATACAGGAGTACTGATGCATAGGGGCACTTGTACCCCAATGTCTATAGCAGCACTCTCAACAATAGCCAAAATTATGGAAAGAGCCTAAATGTCCATCAACTGATGAATGGATAAAGAAATTGTGGTTTATATACACAATGGAATACTACGTGGCAATGAGAAAGAATGAAATATGGCCCTTTGTAGCAACGTGGATGGAACTGGAGAGTGTGATGCTAAGTGAAATAAGCCATACAGAGAAAGGCAGATACCATATGTTTTCACTCTTATGTGGATCCTGAGAAACTTAACAGAAACCCATGGGGGAGGGGAAGAAAAAAAAAAAAAGAGGTTAGAGTGGGAGAGAGCCAAAGCATAAGAGACTCTTAAAAACTGAGAACAAACTGAGGGTTGGGAGGGGTGGGAAGGAGGGGAGATTGGGCGATGGGTATTGAGGAGGGCACCTTTTGTGATGAGCACTGGGTGCTGTATGGAAACCAATTTGACAATAAATTTCATATATTGAAAAAAAAGAAAAAAAAGAAAAAAAAGAAAAATTGTTTGATTAGTAAAATTACCATCAAGAAAAAAGTCAAGTCTTTCTCAGGAGAAAAAAAGTAAATTGATGGTCTGAAAGAAAAGCTAATACATTCATTGAGTCATATTGCATCAAAGTGAGAAATTCCTATTTCCATGGAAAACTTTAGTAACATTCTTATCTAGTTTATATGGACAGAAAACTAGACAGGGAATTTTCAGTAATTTTGATCCCCAAATGCTCAAAATACATAGTAAGATCAGTGTAATATTTTGTCAAAATTTTTCCATAATTTTGAAAGTAAAAACTGCAATCTAATGGAATTTTCCTGAATAAACCAGTTACTTGATTCACTGCATCAGTGTTTGTTTTGGTATCATATAGATATGGAATTTCAGAAAAGGACTTAAAATCTGAAAGAGTCATTATGGTCTACCCTGAAAAACTCCAGGTTTGTTTGACTATGAACTTAAGACCAAGTCTAGAAGGGCCCTGGCATCTCCTTCAGGAGCATACGAGCAGGTCTGGCTTCTGTTAATGAAGCACAAATAAAGTAGGTCATATAAACATGCGGAGCAACTGAAAGTGGGGCTGCCCTAAAATAGCAATGGCAATACCAGTTTTACTGAATATCCCAAAAAAGGATAGATAACATGAAATGTCCCTAATTAGGGAGGGTTAACAATAAAATATTATAATCAGAGAAAGAAGCATTTTTAATCTGAGAGATACCACTCAAGGAATCTATAAAGTGATTCTGAAATGATTTTATAAGCAGTGGCGGAAGAGTAATAAACTGGGAGCTCACAATCAGACAAGTGATTGAAACTAACTGCAGCCAAGTTCAGAGACCTGGAGTCACAGCACTGGGACTTAATAGGCATGAATATTGTTCACCAGCCTAGGGTTTAGATTTTAATACCTCTATGTCACTAAGAAATAGACAAACTAAGGAACACAACTTTTCTGAACAACGATGCCAAGCTGGGCAAGCTGACAAGAGAATTGTAGAAGCTCTGTTGGGAAAAAAAGACTCTAACTCACACGAAGCTTGCTTAGAATTTTATTCTTGGCTTGGCTACAGAGGAAAGAAAGGAAAGAAGGGAGGCAGTTTTGATGGAGAAGGCGTCAAGAGATAGGTGTTTCAGGGAGAATGATAACTAAAACCTTTCTCAGTCTGAGTCTTAAATGGTGTGACTCTGAAAATATGTACATATATTTAGTATAATTTGCTTGGGCTATTCCTTGAACTTTATTGCTTAAAAAAAAATATATATATATATATATATATATATTTTTTTTTTTTTAAACAAATCTATAGACTGTTGGTTGGGATTTACCAGTCCTGAGATCAATCTGAATGGCTCTGCTCTCTACCAAGCTTTACATCTCAGGCCAACTCACAATTAATGGCATCAAAGAGGCCAAGAACAAAATACAGAGACCTCACATATGTTATTTTAAAGATTTATTTCAAATTACAGAGAAGTATCCCTGATTCATCAAAAATGGTAACAAATGGGAAAGCAGAAAGAAATAGAAAAAAGTATTTGATATGACAGTTTTGACATAGTAACAAGAAATTTATGTTGTATTTTGATAAAACCTTAAAAGGAACCCACTACTAAAAAAAATCATTCAATAACTTATGCCACAAACACCTTAATCTCTACCCACATCTAAACCCCATTCTTGAATTTCACCATTAAGACATAGATTAAATTTGTGAAATTGAGTGAGATTTGGGAAGGAGATAGGGTCAGGAATAGGTAGGAGAGCAGGTGAAGCTATGCTTGGAGATGGGAGGAGAGACTAACTGTGGCTCAGGTAAAGCTCAGGGATGAGGGATGTCAGAGATGGGCTGAGTGCCACAAAGGAGTAAGCTAACATGTATATTGATTCATATTGAAGCCATTACCCACATGGTTCAGTTGGGAACAGTTGCAATATTCCGAGAAGAGTGGGATAATAAGAATTCTGATTTTCATTTATGTTGTTTCCCAAATAGTAAGAGGAATTACAGATTCTACATAACCCTCTCCAAATGTAGAGTAGGTGAGAACCTTCTCCAGTGTATATGAAAAGGGCAAAGCCTAAGAACAGTCATATATTATTAATTTTCTGCTAGTCACCCATACATTACATGGTAATTTTAAAAGATAAATACCTAAATTTTGTAGTTACAAAATAGGTTTAAAAATCTGTATGTCCATGATAACTAAATAATGGTCATGTTGAAATGTCACTACTCAAGAGAAGAGTATGAGGGTAAAACCCCACTAGAAAAACGGGAATAAACTTGTCTTTTTATTCCACATGGTAATGAAAGCTAAACACTTAAGATCCAAAACTAGTGACACAGAGGGCTATAAAGATGTTTCGTCCTACATAAAAGCATTATCTTATATTCAAAACTTGCTAATGTGATCAGTCTTAGATATAAATCTGCATCAGCCACTCTCTTATTTAGGTCCAAATTCATTACCAAATTATGTATTAATTAGCTTTGCAGAAATGATAAGCAACTAAAACGTATTAATGGCTTAATGACAAACATTAAATTTTCCTCATGTTACATATCAGTGGCTGTGGGTCATCTGCCGTGATTCTGTTCCACATGTCTTCCCCTCAGATCACCCAGGATTAAGGAGCATTCCTTATGTGGGACAGGAATTCTCGGAGGAAGTTGGATACACACAATGGTCCTTAAAACTTCTGCTTGGATGAAGTAAACATCTCATCTGCTTATATGTCATTGGCCAAAGCAAGTCATATGAACAAGCCCAGTATAATGGCCTGGGATACAAACTCATCCAATGGAAGTCACCGTAAGTCACATGGCAATGGTGGGTTATATCATCCTTTTACAAGAAAGGGAAGTATGCAACTGGTATTGAAAACACAGACAATTTATATTGTAAGCTTTGGGGAGATACTGAATGGTTTTTATAAGGGTTGTAGCAGATTTAGATTTGTGTTAAAGATTGACTACCACAGAAAATTTTGAAGGGAAACGAATGCTTCCATGACAAGATAAAATATTTTCCCAGCTCCTGTCTACATCAGTAGTTCTGGGTTTTCTTGGTGGCCATTCAGGCTCACTTGTTCATGGCTTTCTATTCTTCTGAAAGTACACTCTGAAAGGTCACCTGTAACCCATGATTTCCCTTTACAATCCATAGTTAACCTGTGCTTTCTTCAGCATTTAACATTGTTGATCACATTCTCTTTAGATTGAAATATTTCCCTCCTCCCTTGGATTTTAGAACTTAACTCTCTTCTGCCTCTTCTCTGGCCCTTTCTGTTTACTTCAAGCGTTCTTATTCTTTTCATTTTGCAAAGTGGGGTGGCTCTCTTGAGTGCCATCCTTGGCCACAATTTCTTCCTTCTGTGCTCAGTATGTATTTTCTCATTCATAACTATAACCATCTCCAGAGTTAGAATAATTTCACAGCTGTGATTCTAACCCTGATCCTGCTCCTGACCTTGAAATTCATGATTCCATCCTAGGCATTTTCCCAAATCGTCCATGTTTCCATGAACCTCCAGAACTTCATAGTCATGTACTTCTATCTGAAATACCTTTCCCCTTTACAGCCTAACCCTTGTTTATATTTTTACATTCAACTCAAATATTCTCTCTCTAGAAAGCTCTTTCCAGTTTCCTTTTGTGGGTTGACAGCCTCTTCCATGAGAGTCCTTTGCACAGCTCCATCATGGCACTCAACACACCATACTGTCATTGCTAGTTTGCTTGCTTTTCTCTCCTTTAGACTACTCAGATCCTTTAGGCAAAAGACAGTTATTTGTTTTTGTATACATAGCAACAACCCCATGTCTAGCACATACATACATAGTTTCAGGATTTCAGACTCAAAAATGTTTTAAAATGACTGAATGAATAAAGAATGAGTAAGTTAGTGAGAGATAGGTAGGATTCCTTTGAATCAGGAGGTAAGTTTGGAGACTGAGAAAGAGTCAAAGAATCTTATGATTCTTTTTAAGAAAAGTTCAAGGCTACATGTCTTCTACAAAGGTAATAAATACAATTTAGGACACCTTTTGAGAATTTTTTAAATTGTCAAGTTTTATTTACTAAAATTATCTAAAAGATAATTTTATTCAAATTTTATAAATTATCTTATAAGCAGATGTTCATGTATTTTTATTGTTCATGTTTTCATTTGTATTTATGATCATGTTGTTGTAAAGTGGAACTATTTTAATTATTCCTGGCTTTATCAGACAGGGGTTCAATCAGAGAATCAAGGCCATTAGGGATCTATCTATATGTCTGTCTATCTACCTATCTTTGAATTTGTTATAGAGATTTGACCTTACACAATTGTGGGAGCTGGTTAAAAAGCAGTCTCTAAGGGCACCTGGGTGGCTCAGTTGGTTAAGCTTCCAACTTCAGCTCAGGTCATGATCTCACAGCTCGTGAGTTCAAGACTGCATCGGGCTCTGTGCTGACAGTTCGGAGCCTGGAGCCTCCTTCAGATTCTGTATCTCCCTCTCTCTCTGGCCCTCCCCTGCTCACACACACTCACTCTCTCTCTCTCTCTCTCTCTCTCTCTCTCTCTCTCTGTCTCAAAAATAAATAAACATTAAAAATTAAAAAAAAAAAAAAGCAGTCTCTATAAGTCTGTTTTCTTTCCATTGATGCTGGAGCTTAGAATCTATGAGGCAGGCAGGGGCGCCTGGGTGACTCAGTCGGTTAAGTGTCCGACTTCGGCTCAGGTCATGATCTCGAGGTTTGTGAGTTCGAGCCCCACGTCAGGCTCTGTGCTGACAGCTCAGACCCTGGAACCTGCTTCGGATTCTGTCTCCTTCTCTCTCTGCCCCTTCCCACTTGTGCTCTATCTCTCTCTGTCTATTAAAAATAAATAAATCTAAAAATAAAATAAAATAAAATCTATGAGGCAGGCAGTCAGGAAGAAAAGATGGATGCAAAGTCAGGGAGGCCAAGAATTAGCTAGAACCACAGGCACAAGCTGGAATTTGCAAGGATGGACTGAAATTGATGTCAGTGTTTGTTCCTCTGCCCTTAGTGGTCTGGGAATCCTGGAGTGGTCAGGGGGCTTCACCATGAAGCTAAATAAACATGCCTGTCCCAGGAGTCAGAGAAACTGTAGTAGGATCTAGGGGGAAAAGTAGAAGAATTGTAGGCCCAGCCCCTGGCTTACACAAGTTGGGTGAGCCAGCCTATAAATGACAACATATATGAGCTGCAAAATAATTGCTTCTTCACTTCTGGCTTCCAAATCTTGCACAAGACTATCCTTTGTGGCTTAACCTAACCACAAATATTCAAGAAAGGTCATTCTGGGAAATGTAGTTCAGGCTAGCCAAGTTGACACACTGCAAAGTCACCACACTGGCTTATGAAAATTAAGTTATAAGTTATATGTGTATGACGAATGACATCACAGCCTAGTGTATTTATTGCATATTTTCTGTGTTCTGTTCTTTGGGTGCTAACTCACTGAATTATCACAACCCAGTGCTGTAGGGACTGTGATTGTTCCCATTTTCCAGATTTGTAAACCAAATCACAAAATGGTTAAGTAACTTGCCTAAAGTCATAGAGCCAGTAAGTGGTAGCAAAAGCAGGATTTAAACTACCCAGGAGGGGCACCTGGGTGGCGGTTGGCTCAGTCTGTTAAGTGTTAAGCATCTGACTCTTGATTTCAGTCCAGGTCATGATCTCAGAGTTCACTGGATCAAGTCCTGAGTCAGGCTCTGTGCTGACAGCACTGGGCCTGCTTGGGATTCTTTCTCTCCCTTTCTCTCTGCCCCTCTCCCGCTCACACTCTCTAAACAAACACACAAACACACAAACACACAAACTTTTAAAAATAAAATAAACTACCCAGGCAATACAGCTTTAGAGCCTCTGCCCTTACCCATTATTCTCTGTCACCTCCCTGTAAGACAATGTGAGAAAAGTTCTCGCAGAATTGAGTCTAAAGATGGCCTAACGAAGTCTAAGCCTGTCAGATGCAAAAGGAGTCGGACCATAGCACTCAGCACCGATTTTCCACTGTGCACAACACAACATTGTTTGCCTGATTAATGATTCAAATTTTGCTTGAATTTACTTTTTATAGATTTAATATTTTGGTTTTATGTTGTATAAAAGCCACAGTGAAGTATAAGGAATTTACATGTCATTTATATTGCATGTATAACTTTTATGATGAAAAATCATCAAAATCAATGGCTCTCAAATAGTGAACATTTTTTTTTTAATTTTTTTTAACATTTTATTTATTTTTGAGACAGGGAGACACAGAGCATGAACAGGGGAGGGTCAGAGAGAGGGAGACACAGAATCCGAAACAGGCTCCAGGCTCTGAGCTGGCAGCACAGAACCCGACGCGGGGCTTGAACTCACGGACAGTGAGATCATGACCTGAGCCGAAGTCGGCCGCTTAACCGACTGAGCCACCCAGGCGCCCCTCAAATAATGAACATTTTAACTCATCTTGAGGCAAGCTGGGCTTGCCTTTGTTGTTGACAAAGAAAGGAGATGTGAGGAGCCAACACCTGAGTATATCATTAATAATTAGAGGAAAAACAAATGCACTAAAAATAAACAAATGAATCATTAGTTAAGCCCATAGAGAAATGTTTTTTTTAAAAACCCTGAATCTCTACTAAATAAGAGATGTTTTACCAGACGATACTAGTTTCTTGAATTAAATGTGTGTGCCATGTTCCTGGTACAATCACAAAAAGCCAGATTTTCACAACAAAATGCTTCCTCTTTGTCTCTGGGGCAGATTTATAAAATATTCCAAATGTGCTGTTGGAGGCAAAAGCGGTAGGAATCCAGGTACGTCAGGATGATTACGGTTGTCCGGTTGGAGCCTTCTGAGACGTCCTTGTGCAATTCTCTGTGTAAAAAGTAAAACATATTTGGAGTTTTCTGTGACAGTGGCTTCGCATTGCACAAGTCGTGAACTGCTTTTGATCACTTAACCATTTCCCCTTCCATGGACTGCCCACGTTTCCTCCACAGCACGTCATGCTCCAGGAGAGGCGTCTCGTCTGTAACATGAGTCTCATCGGCCAAACGCTGCAGAATCACACTTGCCACTGAGTCTGCTTCTAACAGACTCACAGTGGCTCTGTCCTGAAAATTAATTTGTCTGAAATCCTGAAACTACAATTCTCTAAAAATACATTCAGCTTTAGGTCAAGTGTATTTTCCCAAACTGGTGTCTGCAGACCACCTGTCTGCCCTGGCTCTGGACCGTCTCTCGGCCTGTGTTGGATTCTGCTGGCCCCAAATTCCACAGGACCCGTGAAGCCCAACCCCACCTTGCCCACTGTTTGGAATCTTCTCTCATCTCTTATGGAGTCCCTGTCAATTCCCCACAAAACTCTCCCCCACCTTTCTTTTTGCCCCTCAATCAAATCAGCTCCCTCTCTTCTCACCACATCCTGACAACCCCCATCCATTGCCCTCTATCCTCCTTCAAAACACTCTGGCTGTACATGTACTTTGTCAACCTTTAAGTCTCAGAGAAATAGTCACCAGCTCCCATGAAATCCTTTCCTGACTCCACTGGGCAGTTAATTGTTTTTCCCTCAATGCTATGGTTTAGATTTCTTTTTCTTTCATTTTCTTCATTTATTTCTTCATCTATTTCTCCTTCCACTCCTCTTTCTTCTTCCCCTCTTCCTTCTTCTTCTCCTCCTCCTCCCCCTCCTCTTCCTCCTCTGGCCTCCTCTTTCTTCTTCTCCTTCTCCTCTTCCTCTTTCTTCTTCTTACTTGACACAAGGTATTACTATTGCCTCTTATAAAAGTTTAAAGTCCTGGGTTCCAATTCTGCCTCCTCCACTAACCATGTGACATTATTCCTGTCATCTAATCCAACAGTGCTTTCTCATCTGCAATATGTTAATAAAAATAATAAAATATAACAATAGTTTTGACAACACAACACAGAGTGCTTATGCTTACTATGTGCCAGGCACCCTTTTAAATGTGAATATATATTAATTTTTTAATAATGCAAAAGAGTGATAAAATAATTTCTAGCAAATTATGTAGCCATTTAAAAATAAGGAGGTAAAATATTAAACTATATCCATTATATAATATTAAGTGGAAAATCAAATTGCAGAAAAAAATATGTAGCATGATCATCTATGTTAAAACTATGCATTAGATATACAAATAATAGCTCTCATTCTTCCCCTCTCTCTATACACACACATGCACAATTTGAAGTTTTACAAATCATGTGTTTATATATTTACATAGTTTAAAATTTTCAATGAGCATTTAAAAATAAAATAAGTAGGAGAAAATGACTATATAAAAATAAATTGGGGGGGGGTGGTGCCTGGGCGGCTCAGTCCATTAAGTGTCTTACTCTTGATTTCAGTTCAGGTCACCATCTCTCACAGTCATGGGATTGAGCTCCATGCTGGGCTTCATGCTGGGGATGGAGCCTGCTTAGGATTGTCTCTCTCTTCCTCTCCCGCTGCCCCTCCCCCACTCTTTTTTTTTTTTTTTTTTTTTTTACTCTCTCAATCAACAAATAATGATTTTGACAAGCATAGCAGAACTGGCAATTTAAATAAATTATATTCATGAAAGTAAAACCTTGGCTAGATATTTTCCTTATTCCAATCACAATTGAAAAAAAAAGATTTTTGATATACACTTTTAAGAACGGCCAACTAAACCAACATTGTGTTTTTCTAAATATCCCCAATGAAAGCATAGATTTCTAATTCGGGAATTTTTTTTTTTTTTTAACTAGACAGTGGCATTTGTCATCGTGGCTGATGAATAAAATTGCTAATGAGCCTGGGTAATGCCGATATTAGCCAAAACCATCACAGACTTTTCTCTCATTCAAAGCACTGTAACTTTTAAAGGATGTTTTATGGGTAACCGTTCATTCCTTTTATAGGATATAGAGACCTCAAAATGTTTCCACAGTTTATTTCAAAATAATAAGTTTAATTATGTTTTATGGGAAGAAATCTGCATACTTACCAAAATTTCACTGCTCAGGTTCAGTTATTCTAGTTAGCTGCCAATTGGAATAAATTTCTAAAACTTTTCAATAATTTCATCAGTCCTAGAAGTTACTAAATAAATGCCTTACTTATCACTGAAGATTTTTCTTCTACCTTCTTTTAACAGTACATCTGTCATTTCATCTCTGCAAGTAACTTTTGAATATAAAGTGTTTTGCATATTTATAATGTATTCTTGCATTGGAATGAAAATAACCTTTTATTATTTTTGCCTATAATTACCATCACAATGAATAGCAGATCTTAAGAGTGCTGTTACTTCAAGTTGAAACCCAAGACAGCAACACTCGCCACTTCCTTCCCCACCTCCAACATGTATCTGCATCTCTTTCATTCAATACGAGGAAACTTCCTTTAGTCTGAGATTAATCTCTCAACCCTCTCTCAGAAACTTGTTCCACCATTTAGATCTGTTCATCATTAATATCAGCCCCTCTTTTCACCCAGCTTTTGCCCCTCAGTGTTTAAATAAGTCAAATCTCTTCCATAGAATGTTGAAAGATAGAGAGACAGAGACAGACACAGAGAGATATAGAAGACCTCGATCCCTACATCTTCTTCTAGTTTCTGACCAATCATTTGCTTCCTACTTTAAAACAATCATAGTCTCAGGGTGCCTGGGTGACTCTGTCAGTTAAGCCTCTGACTTCAGCTTAGGTCATAATCTCCAAGTTCCTGAGTTCAAGCCCCATGTCAGGCTCTGTGCTGACAGCTCAGAGCCTGGGGCCTGCTTCAGATTCTGTGTCTCCCTCTCTCTCTGCTCCTCCCCCACTTGCACCCTGTCTCTCTCTTCTCTCAAAAATAAACATTAAAAAATTAAAAACATAAAATAAAGCAATCTTAGTGTCTTAAATTACCCACTTTCACATTCTTTTCAAGCCAGAGCACTTAGGGCTTGGCCCCAATCACTCCAATGAAAGTTTCAGTGATAGTCACAAATGAATCCATTTACTAACCCAAGGGATGATTTTCAGGCATCTTGCCTGAATTTCTTGGCAGCATATATTTTGCCACTTTTCCCCACTCTTTGCTTGGAGCTTTTACTTTGCCTTTTGTGAAACCACACTGTTCCTGTTCTCCTTTTATCTGCAATTCCTTTTTGTGTATTTTGGAAACTCACCATTTAAACTTGATTCTCCACAGAATTTCATCCTGAGTTCCTCTCTCTTCTCGATCTATACACTTATCCTGATCATCTCTTCCTTGGTCAAGTCCTCAATTAATATCTCTACCTTTTGGCATCCTAACCTTTGACTCTAAACAGGTCTTTGTCCCCTGAATGCCAGTTTTAACTCATCATGAGACTCCACAAACTCTCTTATCCTCTATGCTCTCCCCTTTTGGCAAATGGCACTACTAGTTGCTAAAATAAAAAACATGGAGTCCTTCTAGAATTTTTCTCTCTACCTCATTTCCCATATCCATTGATCTTTAAGCCCTGCCAATTTTATTCATTAAGTGGTTCCTAACTATTACTTTAGGGATTTTTCCCTTCTTATTTAGATTCCTATCATAATCTCATTGGATCTGCCTTTAGTTTTATCTCTTCCAACATACCCTCCCCAACTCCATCATAACTTATAAAAAATTTGTTTAATGTTTATTTATTTTTGATAGACAGAGTGTGAACAGGGTAAGGACAGAGAGAGAGGGAGACACAGAATCTGAAGCAGGCTCCAGGCTCTGAGCTGTCAGCACAGAGCCCAACACAGGGCTTGAACCCACGAACTGTGAGATCATGACCTCAAGTTGGAGGCTTAACTGACTGAGCCACTCAGGCACACCATAAAAAACTTTCTAATACACAAATCAATAACTCCCCATCAACTCCGAGATAAAACCCAAACCTAAGGCTGCACAAAATCTGGCCCCT
This sequence comes from Panthera onca, assembly GCF_046562875.1. Taxonomy (NCBI): domain Eukaryota; kingdom Metazoa; phylum Chordata; class Mammalia; order Carnivora; family Felidae; genus Panthera; species Panthera onca. The sequence continues at coordinate 24,668,584 of NC_138355.1, forward strand.
GCCTACCTTCCCAATCTTATCTTCTCTCTAAATGCCACAGGCATCCTAAGATCTGGTCATACTCAACAACTTGTAGTTTTGTGAACATACTATATTCTCTCTTTCCACACGGTCCCATTACTTTCTTTCTCCTTTCTTCTTAGCTTAATCATTTCTTCTTTGAAAACACCTCAGTATCATTTCTACCAAGATATATTTTATTAGAACTTCCTTAACCATATTACCCAGAATAAAAAAGGCAAACTTCCTGTGGGAATCCATAGATCTTTGCCTACATTTGTCACATCATATCTCTTGTTTGCAAGTTCCAAAACTAAACCCAAAACAGAGTTAAAAATAGGGAAGGGGGAACTAAAGAGAATGCATTAAGTTAAAGTCAGTGGAAAGCCCAAGAAATAAATTTTAAAGCATATCTGAATATAGCAGCTTAACAAATATCCTCAGGAGTCCATGTATTTTTCTCCATCTTTATTTTTCTGTGTTGGCCGTACTCTCAAGTAGGCTATCACTGCATGGTGGCAAAGAAGGTCATCAGCTGCTTTCTTAAGATTTCCATGAAAAGTCCTAGGATAGTTTCTCATTGAACTAGCTATAGCCACTTGCCTATTTTACTGAACACTCACACTGGTTAGGACAAAGATAACCTGACTGACCAGGCGTAGGTCACATACCCACTCTTGGTGGTGGGGTATGGGATAGAATCAGCGTCCTCTAAAATATGAACTAAGAGAAATTAGTCCATCCAAAAGGTGATGGGCATAGAAGGGTACATAGTCTACTATAACCCTTGTCATACTATATTATTATAGTGTGTTTATCTGCTCACTGATTTGTGAGACTTTTCAAGATATAGATTATGTTTCCAACTATGTAACCCAATTACAAAGTATACTCATATCGGTGTTCTTGTGAGAACTTCATGAAATAATGTATTTATAGCACCTATAATACTATCCAACCATAAAGAAAGAATAAAATCTTGCCATTTACAACAAAATGGATGGACTTTGAGGAGATTATGCTCAGTGAAATAAATCAGACAGAAAAAGACAAATACCATATGATCTCACTTATATGTGGAATCTAAAAACACTAAATAAAAAACAAAAGCAGACAAAACAAGAACCAAGTCCATAGATACAAAGAATGGACTGGTGGATGCCTTAGGCAGGATGAGGTGGGAGAAATGAATGAGAGGTGTCAAAAGGTACAAACTTCCAGATATAAAATAAATAGGTTATGGGGACATAATATGTAGCATGGTGACTGTAGTTAATAATACTGTATTTTATATATAAAAGTTGTTAAGAGAATAAATCTTAAAAGTCCTCATCATAAGAAACAGTATTTTTGTAATGGTATGGTTATGATGTTAAGACACCGTGGTGATCATTTTGCACAAAAACATTGAATCTTTATATTGGACACTTGAAACTAACATAGTGGTATATGTCAATTATATCTCAATAAAAAAGCATTTATCACATAGATATACAAAACGATAAATATTAGCTATCACTACTGGTATTATTGTTTCACATACAGAGTGAAACATGAAATAAGCTTTATCTGTATAGTCAATGTACAGAAAAGGCCCATATGCATGATTGTCATAAGAGAAAATATTTTCACTTTCAAGTAACAGAAAGTCCACCTAAAAGTGAATTAAACTTAAGAGCACTTTTTATCTTACATAGCAAGGCATCTAGAAGCCACATGGCTATAAGGAGATGGTTAAATCTGTGGCTAAAATAAGTACTCAGGGATCCAGAGTACTGCCATCTTTTGGTTTTGTCATGCTCAGAGGCTGGGCTAGTTCATCATCATAAGAGATTAATTAAGCTCCCAGCAATACATCTTCACATACCAGTGGCCTAGAGGTGGAAAAAGGAATATCTTTTTCCATGGATCTCTTTTTAAGAACAGAGAGTTTTCTTAGGATCCTTCCTTTCCCAAGCCAATTACTGCTACATATCGTTGGTCAGAACTGGTCAGTGAGACCACTTCAATTCTCACGGACCAAGCAAGATGCTTTCAAAAGGAGGACAGTATGCTTTCTAACTTTTGGGACCCTGTCAGTATGAAGGCAGGGGTGCTGGTAAAAAATGATGTCTGTACATTTTGCAGTTATTTCCAAAGTAATATGTGCTCATTGTTGCAATTCAATACATCTGTGTGTTTACAGTAAAATTACTATTCACCCCTTTTGGCTCCTCATTTTATCCTGTGGTATACACACAGTGAACAGTTGGTATGTTTCTTATTTGTTCATACAAAAATAGGATCATGTTGGTGAGTTGGCTCCCCAAAATTGAGACATGCTATATATATTCTAGAACATTTTCTTTCTAATAGGTGCATATTCCTTCCATAGTATACTGTGCCAGTTATCAGTTCATTGCCTTTCAGGTCCAAGACCACTCGTCTTTGCCCTGTTTTATGATCCTGGATGCTATAAACATTTCTCCTTTGGGGCACCTGGGTGGCTCAGTCAGTTGAGCATCTGACTTTGGCTCAGGTCATTGTCTAGTGGTTCATGAGTTTGAGCCCCACATCAGGCTCGCTGCTATCAGCCTGTCACTGCAGAGCCCACTTCAGGTCCTCTGTACCCCTCAACCCCGTCTCTGCCTCTCTCCTGCTTGTGCTCTTCAAAAAAAAAAAAAAAATATATATATATATATATATATTTTTTTTTTTTTTTTAATAAATAAATAAAAACTTTTCCTTTAACACCTGGCTCAATTTTAGGCTCTGTCAATAGAGGGTGCTGGAGAGACACCTCAAAGCCAGAGTTGGAAGAAGGAATTTTTCTTCCTGCTTCCTGAGTGCTGTTTTTGGCATGGCAGCCAGTTAATGGACCTGGAAAAGGCCTAGTAGTGCTCATATCAGCACTGGGAGCTGCACATATCAGCATGGATGCTCCGTTAAGGTTTTCTGCCACCCTGAAGTTTTGGTCTAGGGACCAGTTGTAGTTCCCTCCGCAAGTTTCTTGCCATCAGCATGCTGCATGTTCCTGTGGCAGCCTCACCCTCTAGAGGTCTGAATCTCAGTCATGGGCAGAAGGAGGAGAGCTCTTTTAGATTCTTCTTTCCTTCTTCCCTCTTCTTCAGCCCAGAGAATAATAAATGTTTCATGCATCTGCTACTTCTCTACTTCTTATAGTTTTCTCTCCTTCTTCTAGTAGTTAACCACCTTTAACTGGTTAACCATTTTTCTCTGTTCATTTTTTTTTTTAATATATGAAATTTATTGTCAAATTGGTTTCCATACAACACCCAGTGCTCATCCCAAAAGGTGCCCTCCTCAATACCCATCACCCACCCTCTCCTCCCTCCCACCCCCCATCAACCCTCAGTTTGTTCTCAGTTTTTAACAGTCTCTTATGCTTTGGCTCTCTCCCACTCTAACCTCTTTTTTTTTTTTTTCCTTCCCCTCCCCCATGGGTTTCTGTACTGTTGTACTTTTTCTCTTCTCACTGGATTGTGACTGGTATGGATGAATATACTATAATTTAATTTAATCATACCCAGTGTATTCAATAGTTATGGTTTTGTTTGTATGTCCTGCTCTCCATTTATTATTTAATAAGTATTCATTGAGAACTTACTGTGTACCACATATTAATTTAAACACTAGGAATATTGTGGTAAGCAAGACTAATAAAGTCCTTACTTCATGGAGTTTACAGTCCAGAGCAAAGACTGAGATAATAAAAATAAATATAATATTCAAGATAGTAAATGCTGTGAAGAAAATATGAATGTTTAAGAGATTAGAGAGTAAAAATAAATCAAGGGATAGGGAACAATTGGGGTAAGCAAGATCAAGAAGGCCTTCACTGAGGAGGTGGCATTTGAACAGAGATCCGAATGATGGGAAAGAGTTGACAACAAACATCCATTGTGGCTGGATCATGGTGTCAAAGGAGTAGAGTGATATGTGGTGAGAAGTCAGCATATGATGCAAGGATACGTAGGTAATTGAAAGTTTGGATATCATTGTGAGGGTGATGGGAAGCCATTGGAATGTCTTTTTTAAAATTTATTTAAACACTTTTTTTTTAATGAGACAGAGTGGGGGGGGGCAGAGGGAGAGAGAGAGAGAGAGGAAAAGAGAGAGTGAGAGAAAGAGAGAGAGGGAGTGAGAGAGTGAGAGAAAGAGAGAGTGAGAGAAAGAGAGAGGGGGAGAGAGAGAATCTTAAGCAGGCTTCACGCCCAGCTTGGAGCCCAATGTGGTACTCACTCTCATGACTGAGATCATGATCTGAGCTGAAATCAAGAGTCGGTTGCTTAACTGACTGAGGTAACCAGCCCCCACCCCTCCACTGGAATGTCTTAAACAGAGAAGTAAAACAACCTACTTTACGTCTTCAAAAGGCCACTTTGGCTGTTGTATACAAAATAAATTCTTCAAATTACTATGCTGTATGCTTGAAATGAATATAACATCATGTGTCAACTATACCTCTAAAAAACAAAAAAGTAAAAAAAAAAAAAAAAAAGCATAAACTCTCTGGAGTCAAGAGTACAGACAGGTTATGCAAAGTTGGAGGCTATTACAATCATTCACAGAGAGATATTGTTGACTTGGACCAAGATGTTAGCAATGGATGCTGTGAACAGTGAAAGAGAATGAATGTAAGATAGAGCCTGTAGATGTTGCAGATTGATTATATGTAGAGAATGAGAAGTGAGGAATCAGAGATAACTCCTAGGTTGGGGCCTAAGCAAATAGTTAGCTTATTTGGGCCCTCCATTAGCAATTCTCAAACTTTTTGGTCGGACAATTTTCTATTTTTAAAAATTATTGGGTAATTAAAAAAATGCTTTTGTTTATGTGGGATACTTATATACATATGTGTATATGAAAAAAATTTACTTTTTACTACATTAAAATAAAAACAAATATTTAAAATATTTCTTACTAATTCATTTAAAATAGAAATAAGTCCATGACATATTGACATAAATAACATACTTTATGAAAAATACCACATTTGGGGGTACCTTGGGTGGCTCACTCAGTTAAGCGTCCAACTTTGGCTCAGGTCATGATCTCGTGATTTGTGAGTTCGAGCCCTGCATCAGGCTCTGCACTGGCTGTGTGGAGCTTGCCTGAGGTTCTCTCTCCATCTCCCTCTTTCTCTGCACCCACTCTCTAAAAATAAATAAACTTTAAAAAATAATACCACATTTTTATGAAAAATATTCTCCACAAAAATGTTTGGTGAGAAGAGAGGCATTATTTTCTATTTTTCAAATCTCATTAAGGTCTGGCTTAATAAATGACAGTCATATTCTTAAATCACCTTCTTCATTCAATTTATTGTGATATATTGTTTGGTTGTGGTACATGAAGAAAACTGTGTCTCACAGTTTCTCACAGTGTCTCACAGTGTCTCACAGTTAGATATGCAGTTAGGAAGGGGAGAGTTATTTTAATACCCTTTTCAGATAATTGCAGATATTATTCGATGTTACACTAAAACTTGATAAACGGTAGCTTCTGAAAGGTGAGCTGCAATGCTCCACATCAATGAACTTTTCTTAGTGTTATATTAAAATCCATTGGTTTGCCTTGCACTTTTTAAAAAAAAAAAAATTTATTTATTTTGAGAAATAAAGAAAGAGAAACAGAGATCCAGAGCATGAGTGAGGGAGAAGGAGTGAGAAAGGAAGACAGAATCTGAAGCAGGCTCTGGGCTCTAAGCTGTCAGCACAGAGCCTGACACAGGGCTCTGAACTCACAAACCATGAGATCTTGACCTGAGCGGAAGTCAAAGGCCTAAATGACTGAGCCACCCAGGCGCCCCTTGTCTTGCAGTTTTAATGAATCTTTTATCTATACATGATTTTAATCACATGTATGTCCAGGGTTCCCCAGACCACACTTTGAGAACAACTGAATCACAGAACGTTAATCATTAACTTAACAAATATATATTAGGTTGTTACCCTATGTCAACACTGTTCTATGAGGTAGAAATACAAAGAAATGATTGAACATGACCCCCCCTTGCTTTCTTAGAACTCACAGTTTTGAGCATATTACCCTGGAGGGCTCTTGGCCCTTTAAAGATACCACCGAGGAGACAGTTCCCTTCTCAAACAAAAATATTTTGTATGCCAAAAAGTCAAAACCCCAAACCATACTAGGGAGTTCTTACTCTCTGAAGAAAAAGACAAATGGCACGTTCTCAGGTATGCAAGTAAATGTAAGGCAATAAAACATGTTTATACACATACTTCCTGTACTGCTTTATCACTTCCAGCATCATGATAAACCGCCCATATAGATTACTAACTCTGACCTCTTCACACATTACAGTCAGATGCCAACATCTTTCTTTCAAAAAATTCCAGTATCCCCTGTATCATCTCCAACCTTCTTTATTCTTCCAAGAATACTCATAATAAACTATTGCTTCATGAAGTGACCTCACACATCAACTCCTTGAACTCTGTATACATTAACAAAGCCAGAATGATGTGAGATTAGGGGAAATCCCATATACTATCTGTGGCTGAGCATTTCCTTAATCTTGCCAACTTTTTTTTTTTTTACCTTCATCAACACTATGATATAATTATAATGTTCAACTATCATTTAGCTTCCTGATCTGGATATGAAGATGGATAGCTTAATCAGAACAATGGAAAAGTTGGTTTCAGGCTATAGTCCTTAAAATTTGGTTATGAGGGGTACCTGGGTGGCTCAGTCAGTTAAGCCTCTGACTTCGGCTCAGGTCATGATCTAATGGTTTGTGAGTTTGAGCCCCAGGTGGAGCTGTGCTGACAGCTTAGAGCGTGAAACTTGCTTCAGATTCTTTGTCTCCTTCTCTCTCTGCCCCTCTCCCCCACTCACACTCTGTCTGTCTCTCTCTCAAAAATAAATAAACATTATTTATTTATCTCTCTCTAGAGATAATAAACGTTATTTATCTCTAGAAGAGAGTGGGAATTTTCTTTGTGTTCACATTTACAAGTACTACACTTTCCACTTTACTTTTTTTTTTTAACGTTTATTTATTTTTGAGACAGAGAGAGACAGAGCATGAACGGGGGAGGGTCAGAGAGAGGGAGACACAGAATCTGAAATAGGCACCAGGCTCTGAGCTGTCAGCACAGAGCCCGACGCGAGGCTCGAACTCACAGACCGTGAGATCATGACCTGAGCCCAAGTCGGCCGTTTAACCGACTGAGCCACCCAGGCGCCCCTCCACTTTACTTTTTAATTTTTATGTATTACATTTTATTTGTTTCAGTAATCTCTACACCCAATGTGGGGCTTGAACCCATGACACTGAGATCAAGTGTTTCACACTCTTCTGACTGAGCTCTACATTTTCTACTTTAATTAAAGCAAATGTTATATAAACATTTGTCAGGCTGGAAATAGGGAAGTCTAAATATGAGGAAATCGAGCGTCATAATTTTAACTGAAAAGTTCAGAGCTAAAAACTTATCTGGCAAGAAATGACAGTAAAGATGGAAATGACAATTAAAATTGCTCATCTAGTTAAAGGATAATCATTAATAAACCACTGAAAAAATAATTTCAGTCCTTCATTTTAAAATGAAAGAACAGCTCCAGCTGTTAAAGGACTAAATGTGATAGTAAATATGTAGCACCCAGGGCAGTTCCAGAACTTACTGTTATGCCCAGAATTTGTGATCCCCAAAGGCCACCAGGGAGCGGAGTCTGATGCAAAAGCAAAGAGCCTTTATTCGAGCTAGCTCGATCTCAATCCCCTACCTGCACCGACACAGCAGTGAGATGCCGGAGAGAGAAGGAGGGTTTCAAAAGCACAAAGGTTTTATAGGGATCTAGGGGCGGTTGGTGGGGTAATGGTTGTGGCCTTAGCCGATTGGGTCAGAGTCCCGTTACGCAGGTCGCCAGGCGTGGTTTGAACGGGAAGTTTGAACTGGAAGTTTGAACGGGTGAGTGGGAAGTTACTCAAGGGGAGGAGGCGTGGTCTGAGGTTTGAGTGGGAATTTCTTTCTGTGGCCATGTTGGGGACATAGTCACTCAAGAAGGAGGATACAGAACAAGATGGAGACACAGAACAAAATGTAGTCGGCCAGCCTAGGTCTGCTCTTTCACCTACTAGGACTCGACTAATATTGATTCCTTTCCTTGCTCCCTTTCTGAACCTCTTCCAAGGATTATCCTTGGAATATACTCTTCTTGACTGGCTGAACAAAACAATAAGTATCAATCATGCTGTTAATGATTCCAAGTGTTTTCAAAATGTTTTTCTCTATGCATTTCACTTTATCCAGTGAATATTTACTGAGTACATACTACAAGTCATGTCCTTCCAAGTCCTGGAGATACGGCTCTGAATATAACTGACACAGCATTTGAGTCTCATGGGGAAGATAAGCATCCATCAAATAATTATGGAAATAATTAATTATAATCATCTCTATTTCATACCTTTTCTCCTTAATTCTTCTCATTGAGAAATATACCGTACACTTGGCTTATTTATCCAGCATATTGTCTGTCCTTCCCACTATAATGTCTGTTTTATTCCTTGCTGAATCCACCAAGATTAATGCTTCACATATAATAGACATTCAATGAAAATGTTGAGAAAAATGCATGAATTATAATTTTAATAATCACTCTGAAAAAGTTAAGGATACTATGTGAGCCTATAACATGGGGGTTAACCTAGTGTTTTATACCAAGGATAAGAGAAAGAGGTCTCATTGTATATAAAAGAGAAATGAAGGGACTGGTCATATAAAAAAATGTAAGGAGGTAATTGACGTCTCTGAGAAGACATAAGAAACTTAAGTGCTAAAATTGAGGTTAGAATATAGAAGGAGAAGAATCAGACGGATGAATACAGAGAACAAACTGACGGTTACTGAAAGAGCAGACCTAGGCCGGCCGACTAGTATGTCCCTGACATGACCGAAGAAAGAGGTTCCCGCTTAAACCTCAGACCACGCCTCCTCCCCTTGAGTAACTTATGTTTTCTAAGAAAGCAGGCTACTGATTGATGCATTCTTCTGAAGTCTAAGGTGGGAGGAAGGGGAGTATGAGAGGCGTGGAACGTGTGAGTAGAAGAGGGAGGGCTTCTCTCAGGTAGGGGCCAGAGGCAGGAGCCCTCAATCCTGTCCAGGCTTAGAATGACGTGGGAGCATTTTACCCCTCCCCAAACCAATTAATCAGAGTCTCTGGGGATGGTGTTTGGTGCTAGGTATTTATATAGCACAGCAAGGCTGACAGCCAATGGTTAATAGGTGACCAGTGAGAAATGTTCTGTATACACTGAAGCCAAACATGTTAGAGATCCCCAGACACAGTGGTTCTTAAACTTCAGGTGCATCAGAATCTCCTGGAAGACTTGTTCAAACACAGATTGCTGAGCCCCACCCCCAGAGTTTCTGATTTAGTAGGTCTGTGACCACCAGGCCCAACATTTGCATTTTTAACAAGTTCCAGGTGACGCTGATAATTGCTGATCTGGGAACCACACCTTGGCAGCCATTGTTCTATCCTTCCCCAGCCAATCGGCTAAGGCCATGATCCGTATAAAACCTTTGTGCTTTTGAAACCCTCTCCCTCTCCCCCTCCCCCTCCCCCTCCCCCTCCCCCTCTCTCAAAAAAAAATAAGTATAAAATCTGGTCAAATTCTTTTGGAGTTTGGCAAAACCAACTATTTTCTTTGTATGTCAATTAAGTTATAAGTAAAAATAAATGGTGCATATGGCAGAAATACTATCAAAAACACAGTGAAGAATCACGAACTTCATCTCAACATAACTTTTATTAAATCCCAAACTTACAGAGGCTAAACTATGTTTGTTAGAAACAGGCTGGAGAGGGAAAGCTGTGGCATGTCACAGAACAACTTTCCTTCCAAGCCTTCACAGGTATTACAGAGCAACTGAAATTCACAGTTTAGAAAGAGATAACACAGAAAAAGACAGAACAGCTACCTTTTAAAATGGGCCTATTGGAAGAAAAAGGAAAACACTGCTAAACATTTCTGATTTATATTCTCAGCAAGATTTGATAGGATAGTGCCTGTATGCAGTCCAGAGATGGAAATGAGCTAAAAATGAAGATTAGAAGGAAGTATTTTTCTAAAACATGTTATTTAATATAGAGAAGTTGAATTCCTATGTCGAAAACTGAAACAAATGTAATATTGTTTGTCAACTACACTCAAAATATTTTTAAATGTGTTATTTAATACAAGAGGCAGTGAATAATAGATTGCCGTGTCAAAAATTAATGTGATAGAGAAATTATTCTCAAGAAATTATCCTACAGTCCAAAAACAAAAGAAATTTCTGAAAAGTATGAGAAGACATAATGAAATGGGAGATCTATAGGATCTTAGGAGTTATCTCATTCAAGGAGCTGGGTTGGATTAGGAGGCCAGGCAAAGGTATCACAGATCAAGAATATGCACCTTATGTTTTACTCACAATATGACCTATGGTCATTCCAACACTGTCTGAATTTATTCAAATGTATTGATTTAGCAATTGTTTCATCTTTGGTTCAAATAAAGTTACAAAATAAGCTTTAATATTTGCATACCTAATGAGATTCTTTGCCTTCTGATGGATATTCAGTCTTGAGACTAAAAGACAGTATTTCTTTAAATTAATTTTTATCCATTTATCTTGTGATAACTATTGATTTCTCCCATTTCTTTGGTTTAACTGGATATTTTATTTGTTGCCTTTTAAGTAGTATCTTGTTAATGAAAATATCCAGAAGTTCTAAATATTTATTATGTTCATTTAAGTAACAGTAAACACATACCATTTATTGAATGCTTACTATGTGCCAGTCTCCTTTCCAAGTATCCTCTGTGTATTCATTCATTTCAACTTCATAATAATTATGTCAGGTAGGCACTCTACCACTTTAAAAATGAGGAAACCAAGTCACAAAGTTCTAAGTCATTTCTTAGTAGGATTAGGATGTAATTTAAGTCCAACTAGCCTTACTGTAAAATTCATATAACCACTAAACTATATACTGTGAAGAAATTCTAGGAAATTTATTTTGGCCAATTAATTATTAAGAATTTTAATTGCCCACAGTGTAGTATCTGTTGAAATTTTTACTAATTGGCTTTTCAGTTGTTTGATTAGTTTGGTAGCACATTGGAAAGTAATCGAATAAATTTGACCAAATTTTCTTCTATTGACGAAGAGCATACTTATTAAGTTTGATTTGAAGCTTGGTAATCTGAAAATAAAGTGACATTCAATATAATTTTATTTAATAAAATTTTCTATGATATTTAATAGATGGTGATGAAAATTATTACAGAATTTGGAGTCATGACATAGATAACTACACTGAATGAAGCATGTTTCAAACAAAACTTAACATATAAATTTATAACTCTATAATAAATATAACAATGGTTAATTCTAGAATTGACTGTTGAAACTGGATGAGGGCAAATTCAACATCTACATATATTACTTTGCAGTTCTATCTCCTACATGTAGTATAATTTTTTTTAAATTTTATTTTAGAGAGAGAGCATGCAAGTGGGGAAGAGGGAGGGAGAGAGAGAAAGAGAGAAAGAGAATCTTGAGCAGGCTCCATGCTCAGCATGGAGCCCAATGCAGGGTTCGATCTCACGAACCTGGGATCATGACTTGATCTGAAATCAAGACTTGGATGCTCAACCGACTCAGCCACCCAGGTGCCCCAGATGTAGTAGAATTTAGGTACTCTGTTCTCTCTCTCTCTTTCTCTCTGTCTCTTTCTTCCCTTTTTTCTTTATCCCACCAGTCTGTGGTATGAATATGGTTATGATAAGATTAACTGAATCTCACTTCAACCCAAAGATAAAGAGTTGAGAAGAGCTAGGAAGCTAGAGAAAATGAGATGAAATCAAGTAACTTCAATTAATTTTGAAGGGATAGAATGAAAGCATGTTAGGGAAAGTATCAAGGCATGAAATTGGAATAAGCGAGTACATATCATATTAAGGTTTTTTTTTTGGTAAGCCAGACATCTATTACAAAGGCAATGGAGAGTTACTTAAAATTTTTGATCAGGGAACTAATACAAACAATACAACAGAAAGAATCCTGGAAGTAGTGTAGTGTGAGCCTTGAGCTAGGAGTGGTAGAGAGAGGAGTGGTTATAGATTAACGGCGTCATTGGACTAGAGGAAGCTATAAATAAGGCATTTAGTGATAAGAAGTCAAATTAAGGCAATGATATCAGAAGCAAAAAGTTGGAGCACATTAGGGGAAAATTTAGATATATAAATACAAAATTATTTTTATCAGAATCTATATACAGTATTTCTTTTATTTATTTATTGAGTTTATTTATTTTGAGAGAGAGAGAGAAAGAAGGAGAGAGACAGAGGAAGAGGAGAGAATCCCAAGCAGGCTCTGTGCTCTGCTCTGAGCTCCACACAGGGCTTGATCTCACAGTGAGATCATGACTTGAGCTGAAATCAAGAGTCGGATGCTCAACCAACTAAGCCATCCAGGTGTCCCTTTTCCTTCTTTTTTTAAGACAAAATTGCTAATGTGCCATACAATCTTTATCCTCTTTATTATATTCCCAGAGTCTTGACTACTCTGTCATTCTCCATGCATTTTTTTTTCACATTACTGGTTTAATTCTTTCCAAAATGTTAACACACCACTTTAACCACCATGATTTCAGGTAAACTATACTCTATGTATCAGCTGAAGTTCTTTGTTGATAAGTATGAGAACCATCTCTAAGGAGACAGTGAGGAATAAAGACGCTGGGGTTAAAATAAGGAAAGAGGGTCAAAGTCCTATGGATAATTAGCAGGTTTTTAAACTAAGCAATGGAAATGTATTGTAAAGCCAGTGGGAGACCACAAAATCTATAAGGAAACTCAGAAACCAAAGCAAATCTCGGAGGGCTAAAGCTTGGAAATACAGAAAATTCTGGTTTAGAACATTAAGTTATCAGCAATAGAATGAAAAAAGTCCAACTCTGTCACTTTAAGATCAAATTACAATGTAAGCATCTAATGGGCACAATTTGTGTGAAATGCCTAATTGTTATTAAGGGTTAAATCTAAAAATCCGAGCACCTAGAACACAGCCCAAACAATGAAGTCTCTCCAAATAACTTGCTCAATGTTCAGAAGATTCTCAACCTTTGGTTAGAAACAGTAAAGCTGATTACTGTCCGGTCATATTGTATCTAAGGGGAAAAAGGTTAATTCTCTAAAAGCAAATATCTTGTTAGAAATAGGATAAGATTTTGGGCAGCCAAAGAACAATGATTATTCACCATATCTAAAAAATGCTAAGAATACAGTAGTTCTCATTATTTTCAGAGTACTCAGGAAATTCTGTAACTAATGCTAAGAAATCCAGTAGCATTATAAAATAAATACATAAAATGCTTTTTAAAATAAATAAAATAAAATGTGGAGATCAAATTATCTGTTAACAATAAAATTGGTATGTTCAGCTATGATTTCTTCCTACCCCCCCCCCCCACCAATTTCTCTATTTCCTTATTTCTTGATTTTTCCCTACTCTTTTGCAAAGTTAACGTGGCTTCTGAGATACTATTTACACACCCTGCTTTTTGTTCCTGGTTGCAGTTATTCATATATTCCTTTCATTCCTTTTTCCTCTTTGGAAAGCAAGGAAAGAGATTATCTTCTAATCTGATGATAATATTTCTCATGTCATTGTTTCTCTATTTCCTTGCTTCACTCTGGAATTCATCTCCTCCCCCTGCCTCCCTGGTCTAACCCAGCCCGAGTTTATTAACCTTCAGGGTATGGTGTAATACTAAACATTTCCCCAACTGAGTCATGTAAATAAGGGTAGCCTCTACTATTAAAGTTTAACAATTTGCTATTTTGAAACCTTTGCCCTTTGCTAGGTCCACATAAATGAGAAGAAATAGAATAGTGTGAAGAGTAAAATTCTCTTTACACAAAAATAAAAATGCATTATATTATGTAAACATATTATTAGAGTGGTGTTGGTATAATAGCCATGAGGTTTATCCAAAGCCCTGCAATTACTGATTATTATAATATTATCTCTAACTTGTTGAAAAGCAACATGAGAGGAAATGAGAAAACTCATAATAATATTCATAGTTCAGGATTTCTTCAGAAAAAGCTCCCAGTGAATAATGCTTAGATGCAGATTTTACAGGATAAATTTCAGGCTATCATGAAATAGGACAAAGTGAAAGGGACACAGTTCTGGTTCAACGGTGGAAATATCTCCCAAGTAGTGTCCTTGAATGAAGTGGAGAATCTCATACTTCCAATAAATGGGAATGATCAAGCATTTTATCTCAGAGCAGTGAAAAAGTAAAATGTGTAGCAACATTGAAATTCTGACTTAGCTGAGGCACGTTTAATGACTCGTCTTTGCAGCGTAGCAAAGCAGTGAAGGGCTACATGAATTCGGCTTAAATTTCTGCTCTGCTATTTATTAACTTCATGGCACTGGGTAAAACTTTCACTTTTTAATCCTCAATCTCTAACACGGATGTAACAATGCATTCTTTTCAGAGCTGTTGAAGGTATTAATCAGACAATATGTGTAAAGCTCTTTAAAAGTTACTGACACATAACAAATTCTTTAATATGTGAACTGAATATTTGTTTCCAGAATACTAGCCATTGGGACACCTAAGGGACAATGTGATTTAACACTAAAGGCTCTGAAGGACCTGCTAAATGAGAAGATAAAACTTGCAGCAGTGCAACACTGAAATAAAGTACATCAACGTGAGTAATTTTTTTTTTATCAGAGTGTAATTTCCTTAGAATTTTCAGAGAATACATCAACTGAGTCTTGATTTGGGTGAAGTGGAAGTGGTAAAGTTCTCTTCTTTTTTTGTCATTTAAGTTGATTCTATGATGATAATTATACACGTAGAGTTTTAAAAGAGAGCAAGTGGAGCATTTTCCCAGATTAAACAGAGACCATAAAAATAGGAATGAAATAGTATTTTTGTGCCTCTGTCTCTCAGCCACAAATGCAGGAACTCCAGATTTTCCTAACTCATGCTTCGAAGCATTTGAGTTTGTCACATTCGTGCTTCATAGCTAGCACAGATACCACAAGCTGTTCCTTCCTCTTCTTGGTTTCTGTTGTCTCTGGTTGCTTATATTCTCTCCTGCATCTTCTCTTTTCCGGGTATTGTGCCTGGTCGTAACTCAACCTGCTCCAAAAGCAGCCACAAGGGAACATTTCCCTTATTCCACAGCTTTGCTACACTCTTTTACACAGGATACAAAGAACTGTTTCCTTGTCCCCTCAAGTTCTTAAACATATCTCTTATTTTTATTATCTCTTCTTTTAGGGCTCTCACACAGGTTTCTGGGGGCGGGGGTTAAATAAAAGGACAAGCTCAGCGACACATCCCCAGCTTTACTCAGAATTACCTTGCCATTGGAACACTGACCCTCTGACTTGGGACTGACTCATCCTTCTTTTAGAATGAATTCTGTTCCTGATGGTCTAACAGTCACTAATGTAAATAGACTCCTTGGGTATTTCCAACCCCGTCTTACTGACAAGCCAATATGGGATTTTTGGAAATCCTATGGAGAAGCCAGGAGATAGGCTCCACAAACTAAGATTTTTTGCTTCAAAGAAATGGGAAAATTATCTATAGAATGCTCTAATGCTAGCATTGCATGTCTATTGTGTCTTTCCCAACCACTGTGAATTTCAGTTTTCATTTGGCTTGACTTCACTGTTGTATATTTGACCCCACCTCATTGAAATGTTGTTTTCCCTTATCTCTGTCAAAGTCATTCTCTCTTGATTTTCTTTCTGCTTTCTTTCTCAGTTGAGAGTGATAATTTCCATGTCTCTACTTCTTGTCCTGATCATTTTTATAACAAGGATAATATTTATTACTATACATCTGGCTGCCTATTGTATATGTAAACCTTTTTGACCCATGTTGGGTCAAGTGGCCACCTACAATCTAACAACTATGGCCAGGAAGCAGGATCTTACTGTAGAAAGAGCACAACTCCCATGCTGTAATGGAGAAGAGAGGGGTAATTCTAAAAAAGAGAGAGAAACAAAGAGAGAGAGGGAGAGACACAGACAGAGGGAAAGAGAGAGAGAGAGAGAGAATGAAAAATTGCTAGGCTTGCAGGGGAGAGGGGAAAATAGGTGATGGGCATTGAGGAGGGCATTTGTTGGGGTGAGCACTGGGTGTTGTATGTAAGCCAATTTGACAATAAGTTATATTTATAAAAAATAAACCATTTTGAAGGAAAAAAAAGAAAAATTGCTAGAAAGAGGAGGGCTAGTTTCTAATCAGCCATTCAAATAAGTGTCCCATTCACCAAGTTAAAACCAAAACCTAGAGCTATAAATAATTAGCAAGACATGCTGCTTTATATTTTATCTCTTCCTTTCCCTAACTATAATTTAGTTGAAATGACTTATTGGCATGATTAGCAACATAAAATAGACAATAATCAAAGAGAGTCTATCTTAAAAGTTAGCCAATCAGTACCTGAATAAGCAAAAGTTGATAGTACAGCAGGATTTACTAAGTGGTATGCATTGAAGCATTAGTCCCATGAAATGTCCTGGGACAAAATTGTTCCATGGTCATTCACATTTCTAAAAATCAGTTTACTACAGCCCTGTCCTGGAGAGTCACAATACATATTTATGTTCCAAGGGCTTTAGAGAAATATTTCTCTATAAACACCAGGAAATTGTTCACATTCTAAACTGATTCATTTCTAATGATATTTGAACTCACTGTTTTTCCAGCTACCATTTTATGTTATCTTTATAATTATTTCTATTGAGGCACAAGTCCTTTTATGCTCTTCAATCTCTGGATATTCCTCAAATTTAGGGTAAGAGGCTTGGGTTCCCTAGGCAATTTCCAACAGGCTTGGGAAGTTTAATGTGTTTTCTCTAGGCCAAGGTCAGTGTCATCATGTTTAATCAACTTGTTGCCAGACTCTTTAATAAATCCTACCTTATTTAAAGTTCTGGGTACTTTCCTATCTTTGTCTTATTTCTGGGGCAACTAGGGATTTTGGAGAAGTGTGATGTAATTTAACAAAAGAATATTAAACTAGTTTTCAGGCTTAAGGGTTAAAAATGTATCTTGGTAGATTTATTTATAAGAATGCCAAGTTCACTTCTGTTTTGGACAAAGATTTTATTGTCCAAACTTTGAAACTTTATTGAACCTTTATTATGTTGATTTCTGCTAAAGAACAAAAAGACATTCATGGTATAAATTATTTTTTATAGGGCAAGGCAGGGGCAACAGAATCATCTGCTACATCTTGATTTCTCATTAGACTCCCAATTCTGATGGGAATTTCCAATATTGACACGCTAAAAAGGTATTGTTGTTGTTTTTAACTTTTTGAATAGTTAACATGGAAGGTGATCTCTGTTAAAGAGTTAGGCATACAGGTATTTCAACATATATTAAGTCATCATGTTATAAAGCATGTTGACACAAAACCTGCAGTGTCATAGGAAACTAAGAATTAATGTATTTTGCATAAAAAGGAAAATGGAATTTAGCCAAGACAATTGCAGACAGCTGCAATACAATTTTATAGTCAGGTTGGGTAGCTTCTCCTTTACTGGTATTTGGGTCTGAAATGTTACTTGTGAGTCACCGAGCATAGAGAAGGATCTTAGTGACCCGGAGAATACTCCTTGTCAGGTGTTTTCTACTGTGTCAATAAAATGGAGTCATGGGGCCATCCCACAATGTAATTATGCAATTGTGAGAAATTTAAAGAGAAATGTTTGAAGATTAAAGATTGGAAAATACCAAATGCTTCCATTGTGATGGAAAAAACCCATGTAGCTGAAAAATAAAGGATATATCCAAACAGGAGCCATAAATAAGTCATCAGCATAGGTGTAAATCATGTCCATGTAGATATTGTAAGACAAAGAAACACATGTAGAATGCAAGGAGGAAGTATTTCTAAATATGAATATAGTTTCAATCAATAAAGAAAAAAATTATTGCTATAATCTATCCATGTGGCTCTGTAATAAAAGAGTATAAAATTATTTGCAAAAATTTGTTATAATAGTTATTAGGGTTCTTATGGAATCCGGTGACTTTCTAATACCTTTGGAAATATGCTTTAATGGTTAGATTTTATCTGTCTCCTATATTTATTTTATGAGAACTTTGATCCAGTTTTATTCTTTTTGAAACTGAAAATTCTTTGGCTAAACTTCAGGAACTATTTAAACTTCATCTGTATCTGAATCTAACAACTTTTTATATTCAAATTCTTTATAATCTTGGTGTTAGAGGGTAGGGGAATGAATGGGAAAACAATTTATCTTTATTTATATATTCAAATATATATAAACAAATATTCTTGCCACTATGGAAAAAGAGATGAACAAGAGAGACAAATTCCCTTTTCTCACAGAGCTCACTTTCCATTGAGGAGACCAAGCAGCTAAATGTGTAAACCAGTACCAAATTTAAGCAAAATACTAATAGCTAAGAAAGAAACAAATAAGATATGTATTACAGGCAATCTCTGTAAGAGGTGATGTTTGAATATCAGCACAGCTCCAGCTATGTGAAAAAACCTGCATAAAAGGGTACTGTTTATCGGGAACAGCAAATCCTAAGACCTCAAGAAGCAAAATAATTTGAGTCCATTTTAGGATCAGAAGAGAGTCTAGGGTAACTAGTACCAGGAGCGAAAAGGAGAGGGGTATGAAATGAGTCTTCAAGGAAGGCAGAGACAGGTTATTATAAGGAACTTGCATTTTATTGCAAATGCAGTGGCAAACTATTGAACTTCCTGGTTAGACTTCAGTGGTTAAGGAAACTAAATCATAAGTACTTTAAGATGTCAGATAACACTTATAAAGATTATGCATTATTTTGTGGAAGATTTTTCTATGACAAAATCTAACATTGATCTTCCATACTCTATGCCATTGCTAAAAATATGAGGGGATCTTAGTTATGAAGTTAAGTATCATTATTATTTTAAAGGATATCATTTGGAAAGTTAATAGTAACTTTTGAAATGATGAATTTTATAGATCATGAATAAAGAGCAGTCTATGTGGGGGAAGTAGTTGTGGGGTAAGGATGTGAAAAGGTTTAAGAAGTTAATTCATTTTTATTGTGTTGAGATGAACTGAGAAAGACTTTCTGAAATAGAGGTTAATAATATTCATTATTTTATATATGCTTTAAAGTGCATTAGTTGCTAATTTAATAAATTTGGCAACTATAGAAAGGTATAAAGAAGAAAATAGTAACCAATAATAACATTACTTGTCAGTCTTTCTTAATCATGGTAATATGTATTTGACAAGATTGACATTTTATAGGATATTAAATTTACAACCTAATTATTATTTTTATTATTATTTTAAGTTTATTTATTTATTTTGAGAGAGAGTGAGCATAAGCGGGGTAGAGGCATAAAGAGGGGAGAGAGAGAATATCCCAAGCAGGGTCCATACTGCCAGCACAGAGCCCAACACAGACTCGAACTCACAAACCATGAGATCATGACCTGAGCCAAAATCAAGAGTCAGATATTTAACCAAATGAGTCACCCAGCCACCTTCAACCTAACTATTTTCATTTAACATTATATTTTTCATGTCAATGAACATTCGTTGACAACACCATGTTAATATGTACATAATAATTATTCTTTGGTAATACAATGATTCACTTACTCATTTATCTGTCTTGATTTATGTTTTCTTCTTTAACCTAGAAGGGGTTTATGAGAAATTGTTTCTCATAGCAATTTTTTAATTTTAAAATGTGTCTGACTATATTATTTTTTTAATGTTTATTTATTTATTTTTGACAAAGAGAGAGAGACATCAGGAGAGGGACAGAGAGAGAATCCCAAGAAGGCTCCACTCTGTCAGCATGGAGCCTTATGTGGGGCTCAAACTTGAAGACTGGCAGATCATGACCTGAGCCAAAATCAAGAGTTGAATGCTTAACAGATTGAGCCACCCAGGCTCCCCTAAAATTTATCCCAGTGTATTAGAAGACACAGGACCAAGGGCTCCTGGATAGCTGTTGGTTTAGCAGCTCACTCTTGGTTTCAGCTCAAGTCATGATCTCACAGTTGTGGAACTGAGCCCCGCATCGGGCTCTACTCTGAGAGTGGAGCCTGCTTGAGATTCTCTCTCTCCCTCTCTCTCTCTCTGACCCTCCCTCACTCATGCATGCAAAATAAATACATAAACTTAAAATAAATAAATAAGAGAAAACAAAGGGCCAAATCCTTGTTGGTGGAATACATTTCTTTTAGTAAGCATCACAGTGACTAATAACACAACCTCAACAGTGACAACAAAAATTACTAATGACCCAAATATTGGAACGTATTTTATATGTGTGTGTCAGAAAAATATTTTTTCTGAGGTGTTCTCCCCCCTTACTTCATACCTAGTGTGGCTTTAGAGGTTATATATTTAGTGTGGAATGAGGTGGGCGACGTACATTCACTGATTCTGAATTCAGAGTATAATTCCCAACCACCAAGACGATTCCTATATTTCTGCTTTCCAAGGCTTGGTCCTGTGAGCCCTAATCTAATGGGACACATTTTAAAATAAAGAACCGTCATTAGTAAGAAGATCTTTCTGGAGGCCAAGATTAATGCTACAGTTTTTATTAGAGATACCTGGCTTCAGTGTAAGGGTCGAATGCCATTTATATATTTAAAAATATTATTTATCATGTACTGTTTGTCAAGAAAGATAATCTCTGCCTTGGTGGAGGCTTTGTTCTAGCAAAGAGGCAGGAATCAACCAAGTAATCAAATAGTTACCAGGTGTCTTAGAAAAGACATGCGATACTATGAGAAAGCCTAACAAGGAAACTGTCTTAGCCTGAGGAGGGTCAGCTAAGTGTTCCTTAAGGAAGTGGCATCTGAGCTGGGATCTTGAAGAGAAACAGAGGTTAACTGGGTACAGAAGAGAACCTTCCAGATAGGAGGAAAAATAAATTAAAGGCTCATTGCTTAAATAATAACTGTTATGAATCCTGGGAGGAAAGTGTTTTAACTAGCTCAAATTGCTACTTTAGCTTTCACTAGAGTCTAGTCAGTTTATTAGTCATATTTTATGCATTTACATTAAATGGCGATCTAATCTACTAGGCAACCAAAACTGACTCCAAACGGTGACATATAAATATTAGAATAAGAATCAGCACTGGTTTTTTAGTGTTTCTTGCTTAAAGCATTTGAACCAGAGACGCATTTAAAAGAATAAAGACCCATGCTTTGTACAATATTACATGTCTATAGTATATAACAATAATTATGGGGAATTGGGAAGTACAAATACAGAATCACTGCTTTTAAGACCGTTTTTAGCTACAAAGATAGGTTTTTTTAAGCTTTTTGCTCACAGTTTATCGCATCAGTTAGAAGACAAAATGACATGTCTTTCTCATGGATAAGTAACATCTAGAAATATGCTTACAGTCATCATCAACATGAAAGACTCCCCTTTTTTTATTTTAGAGAGAGAGAGCGAGAGAGAGAACACAAGCAAGGGAAAAGGGCAGAGGGAGAGAGAGAGACTCTTAAGCAGGCTCCTCGTTCATCACAGAACCTGAAGCAGGGCTCATCCTAAGACCCTAGGATCATGACCTGAGATGAAATCAAGAGTCGGACACTCAACCAACTGAGCCACCCAGGTGCCCCATGAAAAGTTCTTTAATATGCATTTTAACCAAAATATCCTGAAATGCCAATTAATAGGAGCAGCAGTTGGATTAATAGTAATAGGAGTGTTAGTTATAATTGTTACTATTTATTCTGCGTTTGCTATGAATTTCTCAGGCTAGTGTTTCATTGCTAATGCTTACAATTACTGACCAAGACAGACACTATGATCTCTGCTTTTCAGAAAATACCATTCAAATTCAGACATGTTAAGTGAGCCACTCAAGATCACACAGAAAGCAGTGGAGTGAAAACTCAGCCCTGGTCTCTCTGGATCTCTATTCCAGACCAGTTCTGCTTGGACCCAGGGAACTTACCTAGTTCTGGTTGTGACGAAATCATTTCTCTCTAGATAGCTCTCCAACTGCTTTCATAGCTATAAAATAGTAATGCCCTATTTGCATCCCTTGTATTTCAGATTAGATTAAAGCAGAATTCACTCCAAAAATTATGCAAATTTTCTTCCAAAGTTCTAGACTGGTGTTGAAGAACATGTTTATTAATTAATGTCTAAAGAACATTAATGTCTCTTTCTCTCTCTCAAAATAAATAAATGAGCATTCTAAAAAAAAATGTTTCTTGAAAGACAAACTGTTGTACAGAAAGTGGTGTTATTATGTAAAAATAAGTAACAATATTTACAAGAAACCCAATATGGTACTGCTTTTGATCATCATTTCCTTAGTTTTTGAAATATTAACCTGGTTCTAATAATCTCCAGATAATGAGGAATGTTTTCTAAATGGAAACAACAGTTAAAATAGATATTAGATTCTATTTTCAATGGGGTAAGTCACTGAGCTAGAAAGAAGGGAATTAGAAATGGGATGCAACAGAAGTTTATTATAAAATAATACAAGGATTTATTAGCAACAAGGGTCATACCCAATTCAGAATAACATACAAGTTCTATAGAAAAATATAATGTAATATCCTTTCAGCTGGATAGGGGCAGAACCAATAATTAAATCCATGTATCTAATCCAGGTTTGCTGTTTTTATCCATGACTTTAGTATATTCTAGACTGACATATCAATTTTATTGGAAATAGATGAACCAAAGCTCTCACACATACAAACTTAACAATATCTGAGAATTTAGTCTGGGTAAGAGAAATAGGTAAAAAATACAATAATATTTAAGGAAAGATGGAAAAAACAAGCACTAACAAAAACCTGTTCTCCTCTAGGTAAAATGGACTATAAACAGAAAACATTATAAGAAGATACAGTTACAATTATAATAATTAGGAAGTTTTACTTTCTCACTTCAAAAACACTAGTGAAGGAAGCACTGAAGGAAAAATTGTTACCTTTTTTCATTTCTACAACAAACAGTATGAAAATGAGACAAATAAAGCTACAATAATCATGACAGTGTGGCACTGGCAAAATAATACCCAAATACATCAACAGAACAGAATAGAAAGCCCAGAGTAGATCCACATAGATAAAGTCAACTGATCTTTGAAAAAGGAGCAAAGGCAATACAATGGAACAAGGATAGATCCTTCAACAAATGGTGGTCATCCACATTAAAAAAAAAAAAAAAAAAGCAAATCTACATACAGACCTTATACCCTTCACAAAAATTAACTCAAAATGGACTATATCTAACTGTAAAACACAAAACTATAAAATTCCTGGAAGATAAGAGGAAAAAAACCTATGAACTTGGGTGTGGTGATGCCTTGCCATATGCAACACCAAAGACATAATTCAGAAAAGAAATATTTGAATAATGAAGCTGGACTTCATTAAAATTAAAAACTTCTGCTCTGCAACTGACAATATGAAAAGAATTAGAAGATAAGCCATGGATTAGGAGAAAGTATTTGCAAAACACATCTAATAAAGAACTCTTACCAAAATATGAAAAGATCTTTTAAAACTCAACAATAAGAAAACAAATAGCCCAATTAAAAAATGGGCCAAAGACTTGAACAGAAACCTCACCAAAACAGATATATAAATACAATGTGTACAATTTGTGTGTGTGTGTGTGTGTGTGTGTGTGTGTGTGTGTGTGTGTAGGGAATTAGAAATGAGATGCAACAGAAGTTTATTATAATATAATACAAGGATTTATTAGCACATGAAAAAATATATAGCATATGAAAAGATGGTCCACATCACAGGTCATCAGAAAAACACAAATTAAAACAATGAGATAGCAGTACGTACCTATTAGAATGGCCAAAATCTAGAACATTATATCAATAGCAAATGCTAGTGAGGATGTGAACCAACAGGAATTCTCATACATTGCCGATGGGAATGCAAAATGGTACAGACAATAAAAAAGTGTTTTAATTTTTTTTTAGAGCTTACTTATTTTTGAGAGAAAGAGAGGGAAAGAGACAGAGCACAAGTGGGGGAGGAGCAGAGAGAGACACACAGAATTTGAAGCAGGCTCCAGGCTCCAAGCTGTCAGCACAGAGTCCAATGCGGGGCTCGAACTCATGAACTGTGAGATGATGACCTGAGCCAAACTCAAACACCTAACCAACCGAGCCCCAGTACAGCTGCTTTTGAAGGCAGTTTAGCAGTTTCTTTCAAAACCAAACCATACTTTTGCTGTGTGATCCAGCAAGCATGCTCCTTGGAATTCACCCACAGGAGCTGAACTTATGTCCACACCAAAGCCTGCACGTGTACATTTATAGCAACTTTATTCATTATTGCCAACACTAGGAAGCAATTAAGATGTCCTTCAGTAGGTGAATGCTTAAATCAACTGTGGTACATCCAGACAATGGAAGATTATTCAGCATTAAAAAAATGAGTTATCAAGCCATGGAAAGTCACGAAGGAAACTTAAATGCATATTAGTAAGTGAAAGAAGCCAATATGACAAGGTTACATACTGCATAATTCCAACTATGTGATATTATGAAAAAGACAAAACTATGAACACAGTAAAAAGATCAATGGTTGCCAGGGGTGGCAGTAGGGCAATGTATGGCAGGGAGAGATGAATAGGCAGAGCACAGAGGATTTTTAGGGTAGTGAAAATAGCCTGTATGATATAATGACAGATATATGTTATTATATACTTTGTCCAAACCCATAGAATATACAACGCAAACAGTGAATCCTAAGGTAAACTATAGACATTGAGTGATTATGATGTGTCAATGTAGGTCCATCTTTGATTAAAAAAAACCAAAAAAACAAAACAGGTACCATTGTGGTGAATGATGTTGATAATGGAAGGCTAGACCTGTGTGTGTGCAAGAGATACATGGGAAATCTCTACTTTCCTCTCGATTTTGTTGTAAACTTAAAACAGCTCTAAAAAAAATGTTTTAAAAAGAAAACAGGTTTTCAATTGGAAAAGACCCAAATGCCAGGCAAGGTGAATGAAGAAAAACCCATACCTAAAACTGATCAGACCAGCACTCCTTGATTTTCCTCTCTAAACCTGTAAACCCTTCTGCCTCTGTGCCCTCTTTTCCTTCTTCCCATCCTGTTATGAAGGAGAATGCAACCATCCCCGTCTCAAAAACTTATCTCTCACTATACCCTGGTCTGAGAATTCACAACTGCTTATGGTCTTTGCTCCTTCAGTTAGCCCCTTTCCCTCCAGCTGTATCATTTCCATCAAAGGCAATTATGTTTTAGAATTCCTACCCTAAAGCAACAATAAAATCTTCCTGGTATTTACATTCTGCCCTAAATTCTATCTCAGTTCTCAGCTCTATTTCAGAATTTTCCTTTGTGGTAATTTTTTTTTTTTTTTTGAAAAAAGATATCTTTCTCAATCTTTCCAGAATTTTTTTTAAAAGGAATTGTATACTTATATTGTATCCAGTTCCTTTCTTCTCATTCACTTCTCAGACCATTTATGTCTAGAATTCACCTCCAGAAGTCCATTGGCACTGCTTTTGTTAAGGGTTAAGAGGCCAGATACTGCTAAAATGAATGAATTTGGTGTTTACCTTACTTAGCCTCTCATCAGAGCTTGACACAGCTGATCATTTCTTCCTTCTTAGGAACTTACATGTTCTTGATATTTTTTTGTTAACTCATTGCTTTTACTTCTCAGTCTCTTTTGCTGATTCCACCATTCTTACCAACCTCCTAAATGTAGGCTTCTTCAGGTTTTTCACTCTTGTTGGTGCCTTCCCTTTCTGTACTCTCATTCTCCATAACCTATCTCATAGCTCCCTTGGTGTAACTACTACAGACGTGTTGTCAACTCCCATATCTATATTCCTGGTATAGACATCACTAAGCTCTAGAGTTGTGTATCCAATTTCTTCCCTGACTTCTCAACTTACATATCTCAAGTTATATATCTTACCAACATTTAAAATTTAAAATGTTCAAAACATGAAATAAAACTTGGTTCTCACAATCTACCCAGTTGCTCACACCAAAAACTCTAGGAGCCATAACTGGTTTCTTGCTATATCAATCAGCAAACCCTGTTGATTCTTTCTCTAAGGTATATCTTCGCTTTCCCTACCTCTCTTCATCCTTTTATGTTTAAGTAATCTCTAACCAACATGGGGCTTAAATTTTCAATGCCAAGATCAAGAGTCACATGTTCTACCAACTAAGCTAGTCAGGCGCCCTCGTCATCTCCTTTATTACAGTTATAGTGACTTGTGCTATTATGGTCTCCTTCAGTTACACTGTCCTTTTTATAAACATAATGTCACTTAGTCCTGCTAATAATCATGTAAGGTGGACTAAAGAGGAAATGGGCTCATTTAAGATAATTAATTTCACATAGTAATTTACTTCACATAGTAAGTAGTACAGATGAAACGCCAAATCAGTGCTCAAAAGTATGTGAACAAATGATCACTAACATTTTGATTACCTGCTAAGTGTTACACATTTTCCACATCTAATTTAATCATCATAACAAGAACATATAACTGTTATTATATTACAAATAAAATAGGAGATTTAAGCCAGTTGTCTCAAATTATGGTTCCCTTTGCTTCCACTTTCAACTTCCTTTTCATTTCTTTCCATTCTTCTCAATACCACCAAAGAAATTTTTTAAAAACATAATTCCTATCATGTCCTTCCTCTGCTTAAAATCCTTTAACAGGTCAGAATTGGTTATAGAATAATGTCCTTATCATGGCACTGAGATGCTTTTATAAACTTGTCACTGCCTTCCTTTCTAATCTTATTTCTTCCTACTTCCCACCATATCTCCTGGATTCCATCCACATATCAACTGCTTTTGAGATTCAGTTTGAACAGGCTGCACTCTTTCTTTCCTATATGTCTTTATCCAAGCTGTTTATTCTGCCTTGAAAGTTCATCCCGCATATAGTAGTCATTGTAGTTGCTTTGCTACCATCTCTTTTGTTTCTTTCAATAGCCACCCCGAATATCCAACTTCCCTGGTGCCATGGTATGAGTTTGGCCAGCTCTAGCTAATCAGCATGATTTTACACCCTAGTTGGAGTTTCTAGTTCAGGTGACGCAATTAGAGACAGTAGGACATAAAGTGAGATTTATGTGAAAAATATTTCCCGACTCTTCTCAGGGGATTCTACAAGTAACATTCTGTCTTCTCTTGTAACCGATGTGTAGTTAGGAAGCCATTTTATGAACATGAAGGAGAATGGGTTTTAAACTGAAGTTTGACCTTCAGGAAGGCAGAAGGTTACACCAGATCTTTCCATAATGACATTACTAAGCTGCTGAAACAAACCAACACTGAAGCTAACTTTACCGCTAGACTTTCCAGTTATGTGAATCTCCTTTATTGACAGATTTTTCTGCTACTTGCAACTGAAAGCAGCTAAATATTACACACATTTTATCATAAAATGTCACTAACGATAGGCCTTCCTAACTTCTCAGTTGAAGCTAAATATTTTTTTTTCCTCAGTAAAAGTTTCTTTTGTATACCTCTATCAAAGCCTGTAGTACATTGCTTAAACTATTAGTTTGCTTCCCCAGGAGACCAAACACCTGAAGTGGAAAGGATTTCATGTTATTTGCTGCTCTATGAGTTTGTTATCAGACTGTGCTCATAAATAGCCCACCATCCATCCCCAAAACACTTTTATTTAATGCAATTTCTCAACCTCCGCACTATTGATATTTTGGACCAGATACATCTTTGCTATAGAGGGCTATCTTATGCAACCTATAATATTTAGTAGCATCTGTGGCCTCTACTCATTAGATGCCAGTAACATAACCCCTCCCCACCATGTGTGATAATAAAATGTGTTTAGGAATTGCCACATATTGCCTTGGAGGTAAAATTGTACAATTTGAAAACTATTTACCTAATGACTGAGAGCACAAATTTTATTACAAACATCCTTACAGGATAATATTGTATCCATCCTTAAATACAGACAGAAAGGGCTAATAATCCCACAAAGGGCAAAGTAAATTGTTTTCATGCAAAACTACTGGTTTGGTTTGTAATAAAGCAGTGTGAGGGTAAACTCCTCCTTTACTGGGTACAGGATATGATCTCACACACCAAACCTGCTTTTCTCATAAGCCGATCCCCCTCCAGAAACTTCCCATTCCAAAGGGATGGGTCAGTTTCATCACTGAAAAAGGAAGGACCAAAAAGAGAAGACAATTTCTTATATGTAAGGAATATCAGATTAGGTGCCTGTAACAGAACTTGGCACTAAACATCTTTCATCACCTCCTTGTTTCTTACACATACCCAAACTAATCCCTAAATGGTTTCTCTCCATTTAGAGTGAGAGCTTTCAAACTGTTACTAATTATAAACTTCTTCAGAAGCAAGGTGTTTTCACTGAGAGTGAACGTGCAGGTACTTGAGCCCACACAACCTCCTTGGCCTCGGGGCAAGCACTTCTGTCTGAAACGCCTTCTCTAACAGACAGGATGATGAAAACGGAAGCTGTAGAACTGAGTGAGCCAAGCCAAAAACCCTGTTTGGATGATTAAGTGTTCTCTAATACATGAAGAATTCAGAGAAATGGGGCAAAGTGAATGCACTTCACTATGATCTGACATAATAATCTACAGTCCCTATCTTTATGTCCAAACATACTTTTATGTATGTATTGTACATAAAATTATGTATGTATGTACTTTTATGTATTCAAGTCACTCCTTGAATATATCATTTTGGTAAATGTGAAAATTAATTTCTGAAGGTGAGATCTATAACTTATAATCATCCATTTTGACTTTTCTTTTTCTCCATCTCTTAGGTTGAAGCGAAACAATGTTTGCCTTTGAATCTAAATGTAGTTTTAATATTAATTTTCATATGTATATTTAAAAGTTACAAGACTTCAACTAGAAGTCTTGATTCCAAGAACAAGGAAATTAATGAAAACCATAATAAGTGTATACAATGTTAATAATTAAGGCCATTGATATGATTAAGAATGATAATTGTGTATGGTATGGTTAATTTCCTCAGATACGCCAGGAAACAATATAATTTTAACAACTGATCTACCCATGGATGGAATGTCTATATTCTCTCTATATGGGGCGCCTGGGTGGCTCAGTCAGTTAAGTGTCCAACTTCGGCTCAGGTCATGATCTCGTGGTTCACGAGTTCAAGCCCTGCATCCAGCTCTGTGCTGACAGCTCAGAGCCTGGATCCTGCTCAGATTCTGTGTCTCCCTCTCTCTCTGCCCCTCCTCCTCTCTCTCTCTCTCTCTCCCCCCCCTCAAAAAAAATATATATATAAAGAAACATTAAAAAATTACATTCCCTCTATAGAAAAGAGATGTTTACATTAAAAATTAAATCATGACCATAAAAGAATGTCCCTGGAACCTGGAATAGAAGACTGTAATGGGCATTTTTATTATTTGCTTTGTAGATGGTAATATTCTTTAGATTAGCTTGGGGATAGATACTAAGTCTGTTTTTTTTTTTTATTTTCCTAGATTTCTATGAATATTTTGAATAGTTAACAGAGCCAAAATATTAACTGATATAATAATTTCTCACTATTCTGCTCCCACATCCTAATGCATGTGAAGGCACTTGTCTCTACCTTTACATCCTATCTAATAATAACCATCCTATCGACTAAATTCCTATAATATACTAGCATGCATATATTATGCCAATAATTTACTCTCTCCCCAAAAGAACTCTGAGATAATACTATTATTCCTATTCTACAGATGAGATAACTGAGTTTGGAGAAGTCAGCAGCTTACACAAAGTCACATAACTTGCAAGAAACAAATCATGTTCTTTCTGTGAAGAAAGGCAATCAGTACCTCATCCATCAAATAGATTCATAAGCCAGAAGGAATCATCTGGGGCTTTGTGTTCCACTAAAAGAGGAGCCTTATTATTGAATATGTAGGTGGCAGGCACAAAGCTGGAGGTGAAAGCTAATAAAACTTCAAATGAACTTACTTAACAAGCTGGAAGAACAGACCCCAAATCAACAAGATGAAATTATTATAAGGATGGATGTAGTGGCCTGGACTTACCTTTAAAAAACATCCATTACAAACAAAATCCATAAAGAAGTAAAGAATGGATGATCAGGTTGGGGTGAAGCCTACTCTCACAATAATCGTTGGTCACGAGCAGTCGCTTACCTAGTCAAATACCTAGGCCACTGGAGCCTCATGGTGTTTATAGCATCCCCTTATCTACCAACCTAGTAACACTAGCAGAAATAAAACTGATTCACTTAGCATGACTGGTTCTTTTGGAACTCATGCTGGATTCTCACTGGAAACTACTTTACTCAAGTTTCCCTAAGCTATCCATTTAATAATATATTCTAGAAATTTTTCCTAAGGATTGATGTGAGGTTTACTAGTTAGAAATCCCCAAGCTCGGGGTGCCTGTGTGGCTCAGTCGGTTAGGCAGCCGACTTCAGCTCAGGTCATGATCTTGTGGTCCGTGAGTTCTAGCCCCGTGTCGGGCTCTGTGCTGACAGCTCAGAGCCTGGAGCCTGCTTCATATTCTGTGACTCCCTCTCTCTGACCCTCCCCTGTTCATGCTCTGTCTCTCCCTGTCTCAAAAATAAATAAACATTTAAAAAAATTAAAAAAAAAAAAAAGAAATCCCCAAGCTCTATCATTTTCTTCTTTTTAAAAGTATCAGAACAGTTCTTTTTTGGACTTCTGCCATCTTCCTACAATTTTTCAAAGACTACCATGGAGAGCTTTATGTTCACTATCAAAGTACTTTCAGAAACCAGGTGGTAATTCAACTGGACCTGTAGTTTGAACACAGTTTAAAGTTATTAGTTATAGGTTAGGAAAGAAAAAAATAAGTTTTCTTTCTGTGACTGTTAATTTTAGTTCCCCATTCCTAAATAGTAGGCCTCATTGCCTAATTATTATTATTTTGAAAATCTAGGAAGGAAGAAAAGAAGGAAGGAAGGAAGGAAGGAAGGAAGGAAGGAAGGAAAGAAGGGAGGGAGGAAAGAGAAAAGAGAAGAAAGGAGGAGGAGGGGAGGAGGGAGGCAAGGGATAAAAAAAGAAAAAAAATTATTTAACATCATTTGAAATTCTCCATTCATTATGAACTTCAAGATGCCATAGATATAGCCTCTCAAATTTCATGCTATTCACAGATTTCTAAGTGAGTTCTGCCTTGTCATAATTAAACCTAGAGAAAGAATTTCTCTTACCACTTCTATTTAAAACATTAAATTTTCAAAAGAACAAGTCAAGAATATTCATAACTACTATTACTCTGATCATAAGGACATAAGATATCTGATTAGAGGGAATCACCTATAAACACTACATCTTGTTTATATACAATAGTGTGTAGCAGTGAAAGTGTCTTAATGCAGAGAATCTGTTTCAAAATCATCTTAAAAATAACCAACTTATTCAAAACATCTTTTTACTTCTAAGAATGTAGGCACAGAGCCAAGAAGCTAAGGACTGCTGGTGCTAATATTTAGGAAGGTTAGAAAAGCCATTCACAAAGAAAACATTTGTGAGTAGTTAGTACAAATTTCCCCTTAAAATGTATCTGTTTTTGTCTGCACTTGTAATGAAAGTATTTTCCCATCTTGTCACAAAATTATTTTAGAACACCAGTTTAAAGGCAATATTGATGTTAACACATCATCTAAGAATGGCTCATAGTTGGCATATAAATGTACCAGAATAGTTGGCCATTTAAAAATACAGTCATGGGCTGCCTGGCTGGCTCAGTCAGTAGAGCATGCAACTCTTGATCTTGGGGTTGTGGGTTCAAGCACCATGGTGGGGGTAGAGATTGCTTAAAAATTTTAAAAAAGGGGCGCCTGGGTGGCGCAGTCGGTTAAGCGTCCGACTTCAGCCAGGTCACGATCTCGCGGTCCGTGAGTTCGAGCCCCGCGTCAGGCTCTGGGCTGATGGCTCGGAGCCTGGAGCCTGTTTCCGATTCTGTGTCTCCCTCTCTCTGTCCCTCCCCCGTTCATGCTCTGTCTCTCTCTGTCCCAAAAATAAATAAATGTTGAAAAAAAAAATTTTTAAAAAATCTAAAAATATAGTCAATGTTTATTTAAAATCTGAATATTGTTTACAAAAATATAGTGGTGTTTCTTCTTTTCTACGTGCCCTGATTTATTAGGTTCTTCCTTGTCTCCAGTCACACCTCACATTCTTAATCATCACACTACAACTCTCATTCTAAGAAGTGATTCTAAATTCCATTTCCAATCTTTTTTCTTACCCAAGATTTAGGCCTCAAAAACAATCTCTTCTTCACTCCATTCTTCCAAAAAGCAAGAAATAAGGAAGAGAATCCTATTGTTTATAACCTGGAAAGATTTTATGTGCTGTACCTTCTAGCCCACTACCTTACTTTAGCCCTCTCATAATCTGTCACCAAGATCATAAAAATAGCCTTTAACTGGTCTCCTACTAAACAGAATTTTCGCATTCTTATCTAATATCCACACTGCCATATCTGATAACTTTCTTATTTTAATCCTCCATTGGATCCTCCCTGTTGCGGGCAAAACAAAATTGGAACTTATTGGCATTGCAATTCATAACTGTTCCCCATTGATATCCTGAGCCTCACATGGCTCACCTCTATGCTCCTACCCCCCATAAATACATCCTCACCTGAATATCCTATGCTCTTTCACAACCAAGTACTTTTGAGTATTCAATTCACTTGGCCTGGAAATTTGTTCTTCTTCTCTACATATATCTTCTGATTCTTCAAATGCACTGGAAATATCAATTCCTATACAATTTGATTTTCTTCAGAACTAACCATCTACTCCCCTTTGCTTGCAGCTCTCTATAGAACTTATAGAATATTAATTCAATACGGTTAGAAAATCACTATGATAGAGATAGATAAATAACATAGAGTGGAAAGGCGAAAGGAAAAACCAACTCTTGATCTTCTGAGTTCTGTAGACTATGAGTTCACTGAAGGCAGCAACTTAGTTTCATTTATTATCCATTCAGTTGGACTTACCTTTGAGACATGGTGAGTGTTTAGTACATATGTATATTTTTATTATATAGTCCCTTTTAAATAAAAAACCCTGATTACTAACCTTTATCAATGTTTTAACATTGGATTTCATGTACTTATATTTTCTTCCAATTGTGTAATGTGCTCAAGCCTAGTCTGCCCAATAGAAAGACAGTAAATTCCTAGAGGTGAGGCATCCAAAAGATTCATATTGAATTAAATAATAATCTTACACTAAACAAACTACCTTTACCTCAAAGTTAGTTTCCTGAACTAAAGTTTTTATTATTTTTGTGTGAAAATACCGAAACTTGATGTAATTTTTACGTGGTCATCGCTCAGTCTACTTGGAATGTGATTTGAATATGTTAATGATTTGGAAAATTTTTTCCAAGATGATGCATGAGTGGATGAATATCACAGAGTTGACACAACAAATTGAAATAGCTCTCATTTAAAGTTACAGTGTAAATCACTAGTTATATGATAATCAGAAATAAAGTAGAAAACGTAGCTATCCTCACCATTTTAGAGTTTGCAACATTACCATAGTTTATACCAATTTAAACAATCTGAATAAAATCCTATCAGAGTTTTTTAATAATGTAAAGCTAGGTAAATTCTATTCTTTTATGAACTTTATCTAAAATTGACAGATTTTAATCTTTTTTAAGATTAAAATACTTTAAAATGACTCCCAAGTGGGCTTAGGGCTTTTCAGTTTCTTTGGTATAAATTTAAGAGAAATATTATTTTCAATAACTTAGTATTTTTGATTGTTTAACTCTGGCTGAAAATTAACTTAATGGTTTCCTTGCCACCTAACACTTCTAATTAGAGTCATTTGTAATTTGAAGTATCTGATTATATAATTACATTGTCCAAAATCTTTAAAAAAGTCTATGAAAAAAAGTCTATGATTGATTACAAGAAAACCATCCCAAACCATGCAAAGTTGTTCATCACAATAATTCTATGTACCACAAAGTTTAATATGACTTCAATTTCTAAAAATAAAGTCAATATTATAAAATATTAGACTGAATCTAATGACAGAGTTTGAAAGACTCTGTAGCAATATAAAAATGCTTGTGTGAATTAAATTTGTAAAAGCAGAATATAAAGTTGTATGTTTATTATGAATACAAATATATAAAAAAAATTATCTAAACGTGGATTATTGGAAACTTTAAGGAAGAGATTCCAAAATGTCAGTGATGGTGGTGTTTAATTTATGAATTTATGGAGATAATTTCTCTCCCTGTCTTTATTTCCCAAACTCTCTATAAGGTTGCTTCATGATTATATTAAACTTATAATTTAAAATAATATTTGCAATAATATGTACTCAGTAAACTATTCTAGCAAGAAATCTATTTGGAGCCTAAATTTACCAATTAGTTTATTGCTTTTAGGTACTTAAAGTAACTTAAAATTGTGTTATCTATACTATATTTATAAAGATACAGATACTGTCTACTCACACGTCGTTCTTTTATTTATTTAAAAAAAAAAAGAGTAGACCACTACCATGTTCATTCTGCTTTTTCTTATATTTCCTATTCTACCTGTTCTTCAATTTCAATATCTTTTCTCAGGCTCATCTTCAGCTCATTACAGATATAGATGGGTGGATGGGTCAAGACCAGGCAAATGGAAAGGATCCAGCTTACCTCGGGTTTCTCTCAATGCATGGGCATACTGATTATTTTAAAGATCATCCTTGGGGGCCACTTATATATGTTTCAGACACCAGTGCCAAACACTTAAGTTCATTATCCCCTAAGAAGACCTATTAAATGACTTTTTTGGGTCCCTATTTTATATATGGGAAAACCAAGTGTCACAACATACAGTATATAACAAGTTCAGTATATACACTTCAGTATAAAACACTACAAAGCTTCTGACTTTGGTAAGGTACTTATGTCTTCAACTTTACCTGTTGTTCTCTGGTTCACGGATCCTCATTCTATCCTCTCTATATAAGTCCCTAGCTTTCTGCCAAGGTTTAGCTGCAGAAAGTGAGGGAAGTAGTCTGACTACTTACACAAAATGTCAATCAGTCATCCTGTTTTCTGCCTCGCTTTCACCCTACTTTCACAGGTACCTGGTGCCAATAACTTCTGAGCTTCTAGGGATCTACAGTGGGAAAAAAAAAATTCCTCCTGAATCTTTCATTGTTTGTTTCAGATTCAGATCTCTTGGGTCTACTAAGTTACCACATATTTCATATTTCAGTTTTTAAAATATTGAGCTCTGGGGCACCGGCGTGGCTCAGTCGGTTAGGCTTCTGACTTTGGCTCAGGTCATGATCTCACAGTTTGTGGGTTCGAGCCCTGCATCAGGCTATGTGCTGCCAGCTTAGAGCCTGGAGCCTGCTTCGAATTCTGTGTCCCTGCCCTGCTCGCACTCTGTCTCTGTCTCTCAAAAATGAATAAATGCTAAAAAAATTTTTTTAATATTGAGCTCCTGTTGCTGTTCTTTCCCCTCCTCCTTTTTCTGCTTCTTTTTTTCTCTCTCTTTCTCGATATTTTATTTTGAAATATAATTCACCTAAAAGTGAATAAAACATATTTTTGCATCTGTGGTAGGCAATACTGTGGCTCCCAAAGACGTCCATGTCTTAATCACCAAGACCAGGGCGCCTGGATGGCTCAGTCAGTTGAGCGTCTGACACTTGTATATGTCTCCTAATAAAATAATATATTGAATCAATGAATAAAAATGCTCATGGCAAACCTTACAGATGAAGTGGGCGTCATCCGACCTTAGCCTCACTAAATGAAAGTCAACCAGACATATTCTTATGGTGTGATGAAATGTGAAGAACAGGGTCTCTCTCACCTATGCAATATTGTTACCAATAAACAAAGCCACTGAATTGTATTGCTATAGTTTGAACTGTGTCTCACTCCACTCCCCAAAGTCACATGATGAAGCCCTCATCCCCAGTGTGATATTTGGAGGTGGAGCCTTTGGGAGGTAACTTCAGTTAAATGAAGGGAAGATGCTTATAAAGGGATTAGTGCTGTTTTAATGAGACACCAGACAACTTGTTCTACCTCTCTCCGTGTGTCCACAAAGGAGAGGTCATGTGAACACGCAGAGAGATGGTGGCCGCCTACAAACCAAGAGAAGTCTGAGAATGAAACCTATCTTTCCATCAACTTCTTGAGCTTTCAGGCCCCCAGAATTGTGAGAAAAATAAATGTTTATTGTTTAAGCTACCCAGTCTATGGTATTTTGTTATGGTAGCCCAAGCAGACTAAGAATAGATCTAGTCAACCTAGTCAAGCCACTAGGTCCAACTGCTAGTTTACAGGAAATATGGAGAAAAAAAAAGAGAAAAATGTAAGTAGTATTCACGCAACTTTGATACAACAAATACCCAGTTTCTTCACAATTCAATGGAAGGGAAAAGTAGGACTTTGGTGGGGGTAGGTGGGTGAAGGACACAGTTACAGAATAAAAGCAACTAAAAGACAAAACCAAATGTAATGTGTGGGCTTTGTTTGGATTCTGACTCTAATAAACAACTGTAAAAGTTCATTTGGAGAATAATCTGGAAAATATGAATATGAACTGGGCATTAGATGTTATTAAGGAATTATTAAATTTTTTAGATATGATAGTCACAAAGGGTTAAGTTTTAAAAGAAGGTCTTTATCATTAACGATACGTATTGAAGTATTTATAAGTAAAATTACATAATGTCTAAGATTAGCTATAAAATACTGTTTACTCCAGCACAGAGGAGGAAAAGGTGTGGGACAGATGAAGGAAAATTGCTAAAATGTTAATTGCTGGATCAGTACTAATGAATTTACCAAACTATTATTTCTATATGAGTGAGATTTTTGTGCATGATTTAAAAAATCAATAAAAAATGTATTAAAAATCTAGAATTAATCAATAACTCTAGTCTCTTACCAGAAAATAACTCCTGGGTTTCTAATAGCTTCATATTAGTGCTGTAACAAATTACCACAAATTGAGCAGCTTAAAACAATACAAACTTATTATCTTACAGTTTTCAGATCAGAAGTCTTATAATCAAGAAGTCTGCAGGCCAGCAGGGATACATTCCCTTTGGAGGCTCTAGAAAAGAACTTTTTATATTTTCTGGAGGCCACCTGCATTCTTTGCTTTTGTTCCTCTTTCCATCGTCAAGGCCAGTAAGTATGGCGTCTTCAAATAACTTCCCATCTCTATCTCTGCTGCTTTCTCTCTCTCTTTGTCCCTCTGTCTCTGTCTCTTTCTCTCCCTCTTTCCTCTCCCTCCTCTTTCATTTCCTTTTATGACTAAGACCTTCCTGTCTCCCTCTTCTAACCCTTATGATTATATTAGGTCCATCCAAATAATCCAGGATAAGCTTCCTGTCTTAGGATCCTTAGATTAATCACACCTCTGAAGTCTATTTTGCTTTGGGTTTTGTTTTTTGCTTTTTTTGGGGCGGCGGGGGAGTGGATTTTGTGACATCTATTTTGTCCTACAAGGTATTATATTCACAAGTTAGGGAATTAGGGCATGGACATCTTTGTATTATATTCACAAGTTTAGGGAATTAGGCCATGGACATCTTTGAGGGCCCATATACACTTGAAGATTACAGAAAAAAAATAAAGAAATTTCCAGATTTATTGAAAAAAACGAGAGGCTCTAACACATGGTAGCAACCAGCTGAACCAAGGAGCAACTACTTTCATTCAATTTGCCATCGATGCTACCACTGCCTACTGCCTTACAACCAACCTGTTTTACTTTACATTAATCTGCCTCTGCCTATATTTGGGTTTCTGATATCTGATTTAGAATGAAGGCTATACACTGAAGAACAGAAGTAAGTCCTGAATATCTGGAGCACAGACACAAAGAGAAATCAGATTGGAAGCCTGATTGGAGCAGGCCTGGTGTGGTCAATAAAACTTAAAGAGTCTTGAGCAGGGAAATTACATGCCCATATTGGAGTTTAAAAAACAGACAGACAAAAAACAAAACTCTTCATGCAGAGTGAAAAAGGGATTGCAAAAAGTGCTTTGGAAGCTGAAGACTAGAAAGTATCAATTTGGATTATTCTATCAAGTTTCAGATAAAAACCAAGGATGAATTTCAAATTTTGTGCAGACTTGTTTTAGTCTGATAAAAAAAAATGTCCTTGTGACTCCTTAGCTTTTTCTAAAAACAATAAAATATAAGTTAGTCATATCTTGAAAAAACATTGACCAAAATTATTCTAAAATGAAGGGGGAAAAACTTGCATAAAAAGTGAAAATCCAGATGATAAAACCTGACTGATAAAAGAAAACTTTCCCGTATGTTACAGAAAAGTCTTCCCCTTACTCAATACAGTACATCCTAGTATTATCCAAATAAACTTAAACTCATACAGACACGCTGAAAAAGTTATAACTCAGAATGACCCACGGGGCCTGTTTCCTGTTAGACTCTATCCCTGGTTCTGCTCTCTAATTTTATTTGAATACATTTCAGCAATGATTCATCTTGTGAGTCTGCCAATAGTCTTTCCTACTGAGCAAGTGGCATGTACTTCACGTACTTTAGCAGGAACACAACTGAGAATTTACTCACATGGCTTCCAAATACCTTATTTGCTATTCAAAAATAAGTCATACTATTTTTTTATTAGTAATACGCTTCTCCAAGACCAAATATCATATGACAAACAGTGAAACTTAAAATAGCAAAGGAACATTATCTAGGGATGACTTTGCCCTACATTTTGGGGACCTGGTCTCCTTCAGTGAGGCCCACTGCCTGGGATCTACGTGGAACCTGTATCTGGTATCCAGGGTAAGCCATCACCTTCCAGATCCAGCCTGGTCCAGTGGGTACCATGGCATGTCTGACAGTGTGACAAATACTCCTTTTTTGGTAATTTTTATGCCCTAATACATTAGCAAGATTTTAGTCAAGACCATTATTTCATTATTATATTCTCACCTACTCCCTGTCACCCTCATCTCCACCTCAAGACTCAAGTCTGAAGTCTATGAATTGCCGAAGTAAAGCAACAATAATAATAGCTAATATTTATTAAGTCATTATGGGTCAGAGGACGTTCTAAATGCTTTGTACATACCAATTCATTTAACTCTTACAACCACCCTATTAGAGAAGTAGGTAGGTTATCCTTTTTACAAACAAGAAAACTGGGTTATATAGTGGTAAAGTCCTAACTTGAAACTTTGCTATTAACCACCACACTCTAACTCTAGAGCCCATACTTTTAACCTCTATTTTACAAACATTCTGCTGTATTCTGATTCACCTTTTTTCTGCAATATTTAACACAGCATTGGATGTGCTCTTTTCTGGAGGGCTTCTAGGCTCCTCATGGACACATCCTATCAGTCTACAAGTCATGACAGATGTAGCTGGATAGCAGTGGCCCCAACTTAAGTTCAAGCTGGGATCCCTACTTTTCCCAACCCCTAGGTAACAGCCACCCACAGATCTTCCTTTGTCCTTCCTTCATCTCCATCACGTCCAATAGATAACTTGATTTTTTGCTTCTACTTACTGCCCATATTGGAGATAACATTCCTTCTTCAACTGGGGATGAGCAAATAAAGAATCTTCTCTCTTCACTGAATCAGAAACAAGAAACAGAAAGAATCCTCCTTCTCCACACAAGTATCTTATGGAAGTTTGGTTGGCAGCAAGAACCATGTGTTCCTATGATCCAAATTTCCCAGCTGCAACTATTGTCCCCTTAGAGAGAGATGATTAAGCCAAATCTAGAGTCATCTCTTAACACTGTTTTTCTCCTTAACCTTCTCACTCCCATACAAGCAGCATATTTAAATTGTTGTTGAATCTATCCATTGCTCTCCATGTCCATCCTCATTAATCTTATAAAGGCAAAATTATCTCTCACCTGAATTACTGAAAATGTGTTACCTGGTCTCCTAGACTTCCCTGCCTCTGCCATGCCATTTCACTTTTCACACTCTAGCTAAAGAATATTTGTAAAGAGCAAACTTACTCAATTTATTCCCATGCTAAAAATCCTTCAACGACTCCCCATTGCTCTTTGAATAAATAAAAGATTTCCAACATAGCTTTCAATGACCTGGCCTTCATTTATCTTTCCAGACTCATCTTTCATCATCTGTCCCAAACATAGCCCTACATTCTCTTCCATTCTATCACTTGTAACTTCTCCTTGTTTTGCTAAAGTAGTATCTTTTTTCTTGCCTACTGGTGTTTGCACATCTTTTCTCCCACCCCTCTCACTGTCCCTTTTCCTTTGTCATACTAGCGTATCCATGTTTTCGTGTGTGTCTGTATCTCCTGGTACTTCCTCATTGTTTTCATGGCTGGTTGCATTTTCTTTGCTATTGTTTGTATAGTTTATATCTCTGGCTAAACTGTAAGCTATGCAGGAAGAGGAACTATTTTACTTTTATTACTATTGTGTCCCTAGCACCTATTACAGTGCCTTGCAAATAATAGGCACTTGGTAATCATTTATTGAATGAATGAGCACATGAGTAATCTGTTACATTACAAGTTAAATAGGTTTCCATGGATCTATTTGAAAGCTAAGCTTTCAAATTTACGGAATAGTTTGTTAATAATTTGGCATTTTGACCCATTTTTCCCATTTGTTTATTTAGAAACAGAATGTATTTTTACATAATCATCTCTTCCTTTCTTCACTAATGACTATTTCTAAATTTCCTATATTTGCTAATTGATTAGGAATATAGAATAAAACCATGGTCCAAGGTAGAGAAATCAGAAATGGCAATAAGAACTAGAAAAATTGGAAAATGGAAATATTAAATGTTATTTATAAAGTGTTGTCAAATTACCTGGTATTTACTGAGTGCCTAACAAGCACAGATCTCGGCACTTAGGAGGCATCCCAAAAATACAGGTTGATTTTCTGAGTGAACGAAGCAACTTTTCAGAGTAGTTTTATCCCAATGTTCCTGATAGAAAAGGATATTGACAGTCCTTAGTGCTGATACCTCTCTGCCTACAGAATCGAGTCTAAGCATTGATTTTACAATTTTTGTTTCTAGTTCTCATGTAGAATAAGTGTTTTGTGGGATCTTCCTCCTACAGAATTCCAACCTATAGATAGGACAGGTGCTTGAGGCACTGTGAGTCTTACAGAAGTTTTAGAAGTTCTCTTAGTGTCTTTCTGGCAGGAGGAGTGGTTGGATAGAGTTACTGTGGCCAGAGCTGGGAGCTAGGAGTAGTGGGCAGCCAAGAAGAGCTGGCTTGCCCTGAGACTCTGAGGGCAAATGCTGTACTGCTATTGGGATACTGAGGCTTAGGCCAGCACTGAAGTACTGAGTTGAGCCTTAGAGGTGATCAAGATCCTTAGAAGAAACTAAAATGATCCTTAGCTTTTATAACCCCATGGGTACTGGCAGAAGCACAGATCAAATCCTCTCTGCTGGAACTGTTGCCTAATATAGACCCACTGAAATGCCACATAGTAAGATAAGGCAATCTGATCACAAATAAAGGTTACATAGAAAACAGCAGTTAATGTTATTAAAGTCAGAAAAACAATAAAGAACAGATTCAGATCCCTAAGATTTTCTGTATAGAGTATAAGAAGATAGACTTATAAATTTTGGGCAAACATGTATGAAATGTTTAAAGAAATAAAGGATTTCATCACAAGATAATCAATTAAAAGCTATGAACCCATATATCTGAGGGTAAGTCAAACGTCTAAAAATGAAAATATAACTGTTGAAATTAAAAGCTCAATCAATAGTTAGGCAGTAAGCACATCAGCAGAGAGAATTGATGATATATTTTGAGAAATTACACAGAATGCATCATAAAGAGACAATGATATGGGAAATATGAAAGAGATGTGGAGGATAGAAAGAGAAGGTTAACACAGACCCAGAGTTCCAGAATAAGAGAATAGATAGAAAATAGAGGCAAAATGTGAGCACATAGTGGTTGTAATTCTTTAGATATAATAAAAACATAAGTCTCTATAGAATCTCAATATATTCCAATAAAATCCTGCAACCATGAGATTACACACAAAGGAATGACTGTTGGAATGACAGCAACAGAAATAAAGGAAATCAGAGAGATAGGATAATTTCTTCAAATTGTTGAGAGACAAAACTATCTTTCAAGAATGTGTAAAATAAAGACATGCTTAGATTTACCAAAACTGAAAGGCTTTATTATTAAGAAATCTACACTAAAGCAAATAAAGCAGTAAATGTGTGTGTGTGTAAATCAAAGCAAATATCGACTATGTAATTTAGAAAGAGCAATGTTGAATTTATGGAGCTAAAGAAAAGACAAGAATAAAATCCTAGGGGCAGCTGGGTGGTGCAGTTGGTTAAGCAACCGACTTCGGTTCAGGTCATGATTTCATGGTTTGCGGGTTCAAGCCCTACACTGGACTCTGCACTTATAGCATGGACCCTGCTTTGGATCCTCTGTCTCTCTCTCTCTCTCTCTCTCTCTCTGCCCCTCCCACTCTCTCTCTTTCTCTCAAAAATAAATAAACATGTTTTTTTGAAAAAAGGAAAGCCTAGACAAAATTATCAGAGTGGGAAGGAATAGAGTTAAAGTGTTATGAGGCTTTTATATTTGGGGAGGGGTTAAGATATTAATTAATTCCGATTTCTTTTTTTTAAAGTTTATTTCTTTTTGACAGACACAGAGAGAGCAGAAGTAGGGGAGGGGCAGAGAGAGAGAGAGAGAGAGAGAGAGAGAGAGCCTGACGTGGGGCTGGAACCCACGAACCATGAGATCATGACCTGAGCCAAAATCAAGAGTCGAATGCTTAACCAACTAAGCCACCCAGGCACCCCTAATTCATTGAAATTTCTGTTAATGATTTTCTAGTTCATACAGCATTCCTACTAAGAAATAATGAAAATTACCAAACACATTATAAATAAAACAACACTTTTTTAAGCATTGAATATCTTAAAAGACAGAAGGGAGTTCACTGGCCAAGTTTTGGAAGAAAGCCTCCATTTGGAGAAGTAAAGAAACCTTAGAGCCCCAGAGCTGCAAAACCTATAACTGGTATGTAGCAAAAGAAACAAAAACAAAACAAGAGTGGTAGACAAGAAAACAAGATACAAAGGCAAGAAATGGGCATTAATTTTCTCATTCAATAAATATTTATCATGCAGCTACTATGAGTACCCACTCTAGGTGCTAGGCACTATTCTAGGAGTTGCAGAAACAAAAGAGAATAGAACAGATATGCAAAACCTTCAGATACTGGTAAAATGAATCACACAGTTTTTAAAAACAAGTATACTTGACATGTTTAAGGAAATAACTCACAAACATACAAATATGTATGGGAAACAGGAAATCATGAAAAGTGACATAGCTGATGAGAGAAACAACTAAACAGAATATCTAAGAGTGAAAAATAAAGTGAGAGAAATTTTAAAAAGCAATCAAGATGGCAAATAGGCACATGAAAAGATTCTCCACGTCATATATCATCAGGAAAATATAAATTGAAGCAATGAGATACTACTACACATCTGTGAGAATGTCCAAAATATAGAGCAATAATACCAAATACTGACAAAGATCTAGAGCAACAGGGACTCTCATAAACCTGCTGGTTGGAATGCAAATTAGTACTGCTACTTTTGAAGACGAATTGGCAGTTTCTTACAAAACTAAACTTTTACCATATTATCCAGCAATAATGTTCCTTGTTATTTACCCAAAGGAGTTGCAAGAAGCTTGTATAGCAGCTTTATTTATAATATCCCAAATTTGAAAGTAACCAAAATGCCCTTCAGTAGGTGAATGGATAAATAAACTATGGTACATCCAAAGAATAGG
Organism: Panthera onca; assembly: GCF_046562875.1. Taxonomy (NCBI): domain Eukaryota; kingdom Metazoa; phylum Chordata; class Mammalia; order Carnivora; family Felidae; genus Panthera; species Panthera onca. Next base: position 24,712,550 of record NC_138355.1, read on the forward strand.
ATATTATTCAGTGCAAAAAAAAAAAAAAACACAACAAAAAACGAGCTATCAAATTATGAAAAGACATGGAGAAATCTTAAATGCATACTAGTAAGTGAAAGAAGCCAATCCAACAAAGCTACATACTGTATGATTCCAACTATATGACATCATAGGAAAGGCAAAACTATGGATTCAATAAAAAGATCAATGGTTGCTAGGTGTGGTGGCTGGCGGAGAGGGATAAGGAGGGAAAGATGAATAGGCAAAGCAGAGGATTTTTAGGGCAGTGAACATACTCTGTATAATGTGGTAATGATGGATACATGTCCTTATGAATTTTTCCAAACCCGTAGAATCACCAAGAGTGAACCTTAAGGTAAACTATAGACTTTGGGTAATTATGATGTGTCAATGTAGTATACATATATATATACCATTCCTGAGTGATGTTCATAGTGGGGGAGGTTATGAATGAGTGTGAGCAGGGAATATATGGAAAATCTCTGAACCTGCCTGCCTTTCAATTTTATTGTGAAGCTAAAACTGCTCTAAAAAATTCTTTATTTAAAAAAAAAAAAAAAAGACCCTGTGTATCTCTATATATTTGCCTGGCACAGAAAAAGGTATGAAAGGATACACACTTAACGTTGATTACCTCAATGTGGATTTGAAGGAAGGAACGAAAGGAACAATGAACTTTTTCTCTATGTAAAAAAACAAAACAAAACCAACCAAACAAACAAACAAAAACAATGGACATAGCTGGCAATGATTGGATATAATGTAAGAAATAGCCAGCTGGTGAACTACAAGAGAAATTAGAAGAAATAATCCACAACACAGGACAGAGAAATGAAAAATAAAATGGAATAAAGCAGAAGTGAAGATAATAGGTGTGAAGGAGACCATGAAAATGTCCTTATGTTTGATTAGAGAACCATCAGAAGAGGAAAGCAAAAATGGAACCGGTTTAAAATTTGAAAAGATAAAGGCTAAGAATGTTACTGATCTGAGGAGAGATAACAAACCACAAATTCAAGAAGTCCAACAAATTCCAAAAGATAATTTTGTTAAATATACACTTACATGCATCATAATGAAATATCAAAACCCAAAAACAATAAAGAGTTTTCAAAAATCAAAGGAGCCACAGCTACTCTGAAGCTGACTTCCCATCAGCAACAATGAAAGTAAGAATAGATCTCATTTATTTCAAAAGTAATGCGGAAAATATCATCAGCCAAGACTTGAATAAAGTCTTCTTCCCTGTCTGTTTAACTGGTCTGTTGCAATTTTTCTTTTACATATCCTAACATGAGTTGGAAAATAGACCCACTTTTTGTATTTTCTTACAAAGTTTGTGTAACTGGCACTGTTTCTTCCTTGCGTGGTTAGCAGAGGTAAAACTCACCAAAAGAGTCATCTGGGCCTAGAATTTTCTTTGTGGCCAAGTGTTTTGACTAATAATCCAATTTCTCCATAATTTTATTATCTGTTGATACCTGCAACATTTATAGTGATAACCTCTTTTTCATTCTTAACAATCCTTTTGGGGGATTTTACTTTTTTATAAAATCAATTCTGAGAGATGTTTGCCAATTTATTAGTCTTTTCAAGGGACTAACTACTGCTTTGGTTAATCACAATTGTATATTTGTTTTCTATTTCATTAATTTTTTACTAACTAAGGTTTACTAACCTTCCTTTTACCACCGTAGAGTTTAATTTGCTAATCTTGTTTCTAATTGTTAGCATTACTGGTCCAATGACTGATTAAGACAATCTATAACCAATGATAAAAGTTTAAAGATTTATTCTTGTAATCTTAAACAAGACAAGGATAGCCATTACCACCATGTCTATTCAACATTGTACTGTAAGTCATGATCATTCATAAACATGAAAAAGAAATGAAAGGTATAAAGGGTTAAAAGAAAAAAAAAGAAAGAAAACTGTTATTATTCACAGATATTGTTGCTCATGTAGGACATCTAAAAGAATTTTCAGGAAAATCATGAGAATAAGAGAATCTAGTAAGGCAACTAGATACAAATCTATACATAAAAATCAGTTGAGCTTTTATGCAGCAGGAACCAGCTACTATAAAATTAAATTTTAAGTAGCTATAACTTTCATCAGCATTAAAACATTTTATCATCAAAATGCTTACTTCCAAAATATATACAAACTACTCCTAGAAATCAATGAGAATAAGGTAGACAAACCAACAGTAAAATAGGTAAAAGAACAGAATAAACACTTAGCTAAAGAGGAAATTTAAATGGCCAACACAATAGGAAAACATGCTTAATCTTTTTATAACAATCAGCATTTTAAAACCACAGTGATAATACCACTATACAATCTCCAGATTGGCAAAAATTTTAAGCTACCAATAATACTATGTTAAAGATGTTGAGTCACAGGAACTTTTATTCACGGCAGACAGGAGTATAAATTGCATCGACTAGTTTGGAAAATTGTTTTCCATTACCCATTACAGTGGCCTTGGGTACACTAATTCCATTCTTAAAAGTTCAAGGATATGGTGCATCAGCATATACATGCAATAATGTCCTTCATCACATTATTCACAATTTTCAAAAATCAGAACTAGCCCAAATGGCCATAAATAGTTGAGTGAATAAACAAGTTGTGATATAGTCATACAATGGAATATTATGCAAGAAAGAAAATAAACCAACCAACCATAGTTGGAACTTCATACGAAAAAAATGAATGGATTTTAGAAACAAAGTTGAGGGAAAAAAGCAAGCCAGAAAAGAAAAACATGCAGTATGGTTGCATTTATATAAAATTCAAAAAGAGTAAATCTAGGGGCTCTGGGTGGCTTAGTTGGTTAAGCATCCGACACAGTTAGTTTTGGCTCAGTCATGATCTCACAGTTTGTGAGTTCAAGCCCCACATTGGGCTCTGCACTGACAGGGCGGAGCCTGCTTGGGATTCACTCTTTCTCCCTCTCTCTCTGCCCCTCTCCTGCTCCCTCTTTCTCAAAAAATAAATAAATAAACAAAAATTTTTTAAAAAGAGAGTAAAACTAAAATATATTCATTTTGGATGTATATACAACTGGTAAAGCAAGGAAACTTATCATAAATTAAGGATAAGGGTTACTTCTAAATAAAAGGGAGAAATTTATAATTGGGATGAAATAGACAAGAAGTTTCTGGAGGTGCTTTTTATGGTTTTTAATCTGAGTTGTGCACAGGTATTTGTTTTGTAACTATTAAATAGTAACTATGCTTTTTACACATTTCTATATGTGTTATACTTCATACCTTCAAATTGAGTTTAAGAAAATACTATACAAGGTAGGCTTTAAGAATGGGTAGTAAAGTTTTGAGTATAACCACAAAAGAATAGAAATTAATGCAAAAAAAGCCAAGTCAGTTCAGAGGGTAAAAAATGGTCCTAGAAAAAGAAAAACAAACAAAAAGATAAGAATGCTAAAGAAATAAGCAGAGGGGGAAAAAAGACAAATAAAATTTTTAAAAATAAATAAGGTAGTAGAATTAGACCCAACTATATGACAATCAAAATAAACATAAAGGAACTTACATGAATATCATCAGTTAAAAGAAAGACATGGAAAGATTGGATTAACAACAAAAATAAAACCAAAATATAGTTCTGTGCTGTATATAAGAAAGAAAGTGAAAGTAAAAGGATAAAAAACGATGTACGGGGCAAATGTTAATCACAAGAAAACTGAGTTAGTCATGTTAATAAGAGATGAAATAGGCTGTAAAATAAGAAATATTATTTGGAATAGATCATCAGAGCAGTGGTGGAACTTCACGCAGGTTCAAAAAGTTTCTTTTTCTACAAGTTAATGTAACAGGTCCAACATCTTCAGACTCTCTTCTTTTCAGTTAAGATGTCTATCCTAATAAAAAAGCCACTGAGATTATATATGGCATGCATGTCACACTACCCTTGGTTCATTCCCCACTCTTACACTGCCCTTCTCAAAATAGCCCTTAGAAATTCATTCTTCACATACATGAATAGAAGAATTCTAAGAAGTGAAACACAGAGAATTCAAGTGAAGCATGTTCACAACACCCACCAATAGGCTATTATTCTGTCATTGTCACTTAAAAGCAAAATGAAGAATCCAGATCAGCTTTTCTTGAAATTATATGTCTTAGAGACCCTATCATTTTTTTCTCGCAAGTATTTCTGTTATAGAGCATGATGAAACTCCATGTTATCATTCATACTATGGAGAAAAGAGCACCACTAACTATACTTTGAGGCCAAAAAAATCTTTAAGTTTTTGTCTTAATATAAGTATAATGAATACTGAGTAAGGAAAAAATATATATAATTATCCTAGGTAATAGGATATCATAAATAACTTCTCAAAATATAACAAGAATAATTCAATTTTCAAAAACGAAGACAAATGAGCCAAAGCTATATTCTATGACTCAATAAATAAAACTTTTTTTAAAAGTTTATTTATTTATTGGGGCTCTTGGGTGGCTCAGTCGGTTGAGTGTCCAACCCCAGCTCAGGTCATGATCTCCTAGTTCATGAGTTTGAGTCCTGTGTCGGGCTCTGTGCTGACAGCTCAGAGCCTGGAGCCTGCTTCACATCCTGCGTCTCCCTCTCTGTGCTTCTCCCACTTGTGCTCTGTCTCTCTTTCTCTCTCAAAAAATGAATAAACATTTTTAAAAAATTTTTTTAAGTTTATTTATTTGTTTATTTAGAGAGTCCCAAGTGGGGAAGGGGCACAGAGAGGAAGGGAAAGAGAAAATCCCAAGTAGGCTCCAGGCTCGGTGCAGAGCCTGATGTGGGGCTTGAACTCACAAACCATGAGATCATGCCCCTAGCCAAAATCAAGAATCGGACGCTTAACCAACTGAGCCACCTAGGCACCCCTACTTTCAAGACCCCTAAATCAACAATGATGCATCAGAAAAATACAAATAAGCTTAATAAAATCTCAAATATGACTAAAGCTATAAATAAAATGGGCAGTTAAAAATAGTGAAACATTAAGCCAGAGGCATTTATACAAAAACACTGGTAACCTAATCTGATGTTGAGACTATAATGCCCCAAGATGAATTAATGTGTGTTCCTGAAAATTCACATTTAGTAATAAAAGGCATCTGGAAAAAGACTAGCTGTCAAGCCGGAACAATTCTGGGACTTCCATTTCTATATGAAAGTTTCATACCACTGTGAGACTATCAAAGGATTCAAACCAGGATATTCAGACTCTGCTTTTAATGGCTATTTCTATATTGTAAACAAATGGCTCTTATTCTCCATTCATCAGAAAAATTTCAGGAATTAAAATAACTATTTGTATGAATTCTTATTTCAAAAATTTTTTAATGTTTATTTATTTTTGAGAGAGAGAGAGAGAGACACAGAGCATGAGTAGGGGAGGGGCAGAGAAAGGGAGACACAGAATCCAGTGCAGGCTCCAGGCTCTGAGCTATTGGCACAGTGCCAGATGCGGGGCTCAAACTCACAAACAGTGAGATCAGGATCTGAGCCAAGGTCAGACGCTTAACTGAGCCACCCAGTCGCCCCTATTTTTATGAATTCTTAAGTTAGATAACATGTACTCCAAAATAGGAGCCTTCTGCCAATGTTTCCAGAAAAATTATATGCCTGTGTAATTGCTCAGACTGCCTTAAGTTTCCAATCATTCCCTCCTTTCACTTTCAGCTCTGTTTCAGCAATGAACATAGGTTAGTAATAGCTCAGTAGCATTTTACATTTTTTGCTTAGGGCATCTTCTCTTGCTGTGGGCCCCAATCAAAGCTGTATCTTTTCAGATCCTCCAGTAAATGGTCAAAGCAGGATACACAGGGTAGATATATGTTTCTTTCAAGGCATGCCAATTATTAGGTCTCTTTCTTAGTGGTACAGGGCCAAAAGCACAGCAAGTTGTTTTTCTCTTTGGTGGAGATATCTTGGCATTTCCCAAATGCACTTTAATGTTACAGCAGGATCTGACATCAAGGTTGTCTGGTCTTTCCTTTTTCAAGGGGATCTGATAGTGTAAACAATCAGATTAGGGAATTGGCTAAGGGATATGATCATGACTTTTTCTTTTCAAGGCTTAAGTAAGACCTCTGTTTATTGAACCAGGAGTTTTTTGCTTTGTTTTATATTATGTGATTGTTCCACTCTCAATTTTTTCCTAGGGAACTCATTCATAATCTAGTAGTCATAGCCAGACAGGCCAGTCTGATGATAGTGCCAGGCCCACTGCCTATTATGGTCTTGCCTTATCTCTGCCACCCCCATGGTGCTTCTCATTTCTAATGCAATATTTCATGGCAGTATTTCTGGCCTACAGCTATTTTTTTTTTTCTTTTTTTTTTTTTTTTTTTTTTAAATTTTTTTTCAACGTTTTTTTTTTTATTTTATTTTTGGGACAGAGAGAGACATAGCATGAACGGGGGAGGGGCAGAGAGAGAGGGAGACACAGAATCAGAAACAGGCTCCAGGCTCCGAGCCATCAGCCCAGAGCCTGACGCGGGGCTCGAACTCATGGACCGTGAGATCGTGACCTGGCTGAAGTCGGACGCTTAACCGACTGCGCCACCCAGGCGCCCCTGGCCTACAGCTATTTTAAACAGATGTTTAAAAACAGATCTTTTAAAGATATTCATACTTCCTTCAACATATATTTCAGATGTTTGTTGAAGAGACTATGATCTAGACCCTCTAGATTTGCCCATTTTTATAATTTCTAAAATAAGATATTCTAACACTTAACATCCACCTTTCTCTGTTGAATGCATTTTTAAGTGTGTTTGTGTATGTGTGTTAACCAAAAATGTTAGAATCAACCCAGCTAGTCTATTTCATATAGAATCTCGGGTATGTGGACCATACTGACAGATTCAGTAAAACTAAAATCACGCTTTCTCCTTAGTCAAGCATCTAGAAAATCTAGTCTCATGTATATTTCCTACTTTAGAGTTAATATACATTGGCATGTTCCTGACTGCCATTCTTTTGTTATATAAAATTTTACTTTCCAATATTGATTTTGGACTTTGGGGCATGCCAGGGTATAATTCTAATTAATGGTCTAAGAGCGAAAAGATGTGGGGCATGAGAAAGACTGTTGACTTCTTTCTCAATGTGAACTATCTTCAGATGAAGGTATATAGGTACCTACAAGCATGAAAGAAAACAGTTTTCAGACAGGAGAGAAAGAAGAGTCACTTCTCTGTCAAGAAAAACTTTGGAGCTTCAAATTACTCTGATGCCTCTAGATCATTTTTTTCCTAATGGATGCCTTAACTTTCACATAAGAAATCTAGCAAAGTTCTTTTTTTTTAATGTTTATTTATTTTGAGGAAGAGAGGGAGGGTGTGCATGGGCACGCACATAAGAGGGGCAAAGAGAGAGGGAGAGAGAGTCCCAAGCAGGCTCCATGCTGTCAGTGCAAAGGCAGATGCAGGGCTTGATCCTATGAACAGTGAGATCATGACTTGAGCTGAAACCAAGAGTCAGAGGCTTAACTGACTGAGTCACCCAGGCACTACAAGAAATCTAGCAAAGTTCTGGTACTAGTAATTAGTGCTCTCCACCAATTATTTCCAGTTCTCATTCTGGGAAAAATTGTACTTCTTTGCCACCTCAAAGTTATGAAAGGCCGTATGACTTCCTTTGGCCAAATATATTTGAATAGAAGTGATGTCTCCCACTTTCCTTCCAAAAGCTTTAAGAGCCACTTCACAATTTGCCCCAATTTCTTTCCTTCCCTCTGCTACAGTCACCAGCAACGATCCATATAATGGCTCCTACATTAGCCTGTGTCCTGAAGTGAGGGGAGTGCAGAACACAGCAGCCAACCAACCTGCAATGGATTTGCAGTATGAGTGATGCTTATTGCTTTAAACCAGTTAGACTGTGGAGTTGCTTTGTTATTATAACCTGGCCTATCCTGACTGATACAACTCTGATAACAATCCAATAGGTACAAAATAGAGGAGATTCTTTCAACATTTTCATATAAATTCCTTGAGTTTAATTTTTTTAACGTTTATTTATTATTGAGAGACAGAGAGAAAGAGCTTGAGCAGGGGAGGGGTAGAGAGAGGGGGAACACAGAATCTGAAGTAGGCTCAAACTCACCCCCGACGCAGGGCTCAAACTCACAAACTGCGAGATCATGACCTGAGCCGAAGTCGGTCACTTAACCAACTGAGCCACCCAGGCGCCCCTAAATTCCTTGAGTTTACATCCACTTTTCCAAACTAGTACTTTAATATTTTGAGTCTACCAATTCCGTTGTCATTATTCACCCAATGCCATCAAGAGCCTCCCTACCCTGCCATCCTTGAATTCCTCACACTCTATATTGTTCCATGCAAGAAATTGTTCCAAGCCTTCACACTTTATCTTTTATTGAGATTTGTTTTTCCAGATGACCATAGGTCATAACTAAACTGTTTTATCAAAGGGTACCATACTTGATATCTCATTCTTCACTGATGATCTATGACATGAGATTCCTCATCACTTAAATTTCTTGGTTGAAAGCAGAAGATGCTGACTCTGGCTAACCTGTAAAAAGGAAGTTTATTGGAAGGCTATTGGGGTCATGCAGATAAGATAGGAAGTTAGGGGACCAGACTTGGCATGGGAAAGAAACCAAGGGAGGTCTAGAAAACAAGGAATGAAGAATCAGGTGGAAGCAATTATCCTAAAGCTGGCATAGCTGTTGCTGCCCTGATAGATGTCTGGTTATTCTCTCTGTCCTTACACCACTTGTCCAGAATTCAAATCTTGGAAGAAAATTTTCAATTAGAAGAACTTATATCACAAGCTCACCCACCAGCAGTTCCAGGGAGTGGGAGAGGAGTGGTCTGGCCTTTCAAGTTTCATTGTTAGAGGCATAGGCTTGAAATCCTTCCCACCATGGTTACACACGTTGGGAGGAGGCAAATCCCCCAAGAAATCAGGTTCTACTAGGGAGGAGAATGGATGCTAGGCAACAACAATACCAAAAAAGATAGCTGTCCATGAGAGAAGTGGGAAAAGGAGAGAATAATATGGTCCTTAATAAAAGAAAGTTTTATGGCTTCACTGTGTTACTAGGTTACTATAGGAACTCAGGAAGTCTTCACTTACCAAATGCATTTTTTTCCTTGCAGGATCATGTAGCTGAAGGCACTTTGGAATAATACAAACCTTAATTCAAACCATGGTCTGTCGTTTACTGGATATTTGGGGGGGAAGTTCCTTAATTTCTTTGAATCTCTGTTACATCCTACAGTTGCCTGAGGATTCTGAGTGAATATATATGGAAGACTTGATACACACCCTGCACTAAACAAACATTAGTTTCCACCCCCTGTGTCTTCAGAGAAAAGGACCAATAAGGATGTGTGTGTGTGTGTGTGTGTGTGTGTGTGTGTGTGTGTGTGTGTAGAGAGAGAGAGAGAGAGAATTATTTTAAGAAATTGGTAATTATTTTAAGGAAGATGCACTTATGGAGGCTGGTACGTCCAAAATCTTCATGGTGGGCTAGCATGCTGGAAACCCAGAGAAGAGCCGATACTGCAGTATCTGACGAGGTCAGAGACTTTTGCTCTGAGGAGGTCAGTTTTTTGTTCTATTCAGGCCTTCAACTGACTGGGGGAGGCCTACCCACATTATGGAGAGCAATCTGTTTTACTCAAAGTCCACTAATTTAAATGTTAATCTCATCCAAAAACATCTTCACATAAACATCCAGGATAATGTATGACCGTATATATACGAGCACAGAGGTACAGCCAGGTTGGCATATAAAAATTAACCATCATACCATGAGAGATGCTATAATTCAGGAAAATAGTCTTCCTTCTTTCTCTGCATTCAGTACAATATTTTTTTAAGGCTTTTAAAACCAGTTGAGCAAGGGATGTCTGAGACTGGGCATATAGCAATGGTGGGGATGGCAGATGTGGGCCATTAAACAATAGATCCCAGAGGGTAAGTACTCAAGCTTTAGAAGAGGCTCATCCTTAGGGCACAGTCCTCTGCAGACCCCTTTCTCCCCTCAATGATAACCTTCACCAACACCAACTCCTACAGCAACTCTTGAACCTGATCAAGAATGAGCTGATCATCTGCAAGCTTGTGACTGTCCACTCCTGGAACAATGCCAGAATAGTACTTTGCCCCACTATAGGGCAAGCATGTGGACACAGATAAGCAAAGTGTTTACTTCCAAAATTCAAAAGCATGAGGATGACATAGATGATAAAGATAAGATTTCTGCAAAGACTTCTCAGAAGATAGATTGAATGCAAGAAGACTAATGGCTATATGTAACATGGCACATACCTAGAGATGAATAAATGTTGAGAATCAAGATTCTCATGAAACACAGCCTCAAGGTAGGCTGAAGGCAGACAGAGCACACAAGAGTCTTTTGAATGGGAGCCTGGGTGGCTCAGTGAGTTAAGCGTCTGACTTCACCTCAGGTCATGATCTCGCAGTCTGTGAGTTCGAGCCCCATGTCGGGCTCTGTGCTGACAGCTCAGAGCATGGAGCCTGCTTCCAATTCTTCTCTGTTTCTCTCTGCCCCTTCCCTGCTTTCTCTCTGTCTCTCTCTCAAAAATAATAAACATTAAAAAAATTTTTTTTTGAATGGCCATGCTGAGGCTGTCTGTACTGCAATGAAGAGCAGCTACAGACCAAGAAGGGAAAGATTATCCAGACTCTGACCACGAAAGAAGAAAGTAGGAAATAAATTTCCTGTTTCATCTGTACATAGTGGCTTCATTAACAATAGATGATCTCCCAAAACCCAAGCCTTTATCTGGGGAAAAATGGCTAAAGAAAAGAAACAGAATATCTGAGGAATTTGATAAGTGATCAAAATAATATCATTAAATGAAAATTAATGTAATATTTACATTTAATTGTAAGAAATTGTTATTATTTGACCACTTTTAACCTACAAAAATGGCAAAAGTGCTAAGAGTCAAGGTGAAGCCAAGGTACCATCAGTAGACAGGCAAACCCTGTCCTATAAGTTATTATATCACCATTCTAAATCCAAAGAAATATAGTTGTTAGTTCTGAAAGGGAAGCAGACTTGAAAATGTTACTACTGACAATTCAAAATTATAAAATCAGGGCCTTGAGATCAACAGAACAGCTAGTAAAAATGGTGCTGATGCAAAGTACAATACATATCACACACACTCGTGCAATAGAAAGAACTCTTTCTCTTGCAAGTGGAAAGTTGTTTTAGCTAAGCAAGGACTAGACTCTGTGGGCAAGGATTAGGGGTTGGGAAGAAGCATACATGCACATGTATATGTACATGTACGTGTACAGGTGTGTTTTGTGAGTGTGTATGTAGGGGTATGTGTGTTTATGTGTGTAAGTGTATTATGTGTGGGCACGTGTTCATGGGTAGCTATGTATGCATGTGTATGTGTGTATAAGTGTAGGTTTACCATGCTGACAACACGGAGCCTGGTTGGATTCTCTCTATCATCTCACTGTGCCCCTCCCACTCACTCTCTCTGTCTCTTTCCCAAATAAATAAATTTTTAAAAAGTGTAGGTTTAGATATAGGTGTGTGTCAGGTCAAATTTTCTAGTCATGATATTTACAATATTACAAATAAACCTTAGACTTTATCATCTTATTACTGTAGGTCTAAGTGCTGTCTTAACTTGGTATGTGTGAGGTTATTTTTTCCAGTCATGATATGAATGAGATTCCAAAGAGGAGAAGGCTTATGCCTCATTTTCCCATTACTGTAGGTCTAGTGCTGTGCTAAGGTCTCCCGTGGACATACAAGGCAGTTGCAGAATTGAGTCTCTCCCTTACAGATGGGAAACAGACTGTATCTGAACCAAGTCCATCTTCCTTCTTTCACCTTCTCCTTGCCATTTCTTTACTTCCTCTTTCCCTCCCCTCCTTTCCATCACATGTTGGCTGCCCTAAGGGGAAAAGTTGCTCCTGCTCCAGGTAACTAATGAGTTTTACATCCTCTCCCTCGGCCTGTGGCTTCTGGAAGCTGATGCACTGGTTCCTCACAGTACATGAAACCTGATGAGATTTACCAGTTTAACTGCTTTACCAGTTGTTGTTTTGTTTTGTTTTGTGCTCTTTCACACAGCTTTCAATTTTTCTCAGTTGTATATGTTCCTTTTAATTAAGGAAGCTTGATACATAAAGTGTTAAATTGATCAAGTACAAAACTGAAAGGTTTGACTCTAAAGAATTCTTAAAAACAGCATCATGTGTTTCTCCAAAGCACTTATTATCTAAGATTATTACTTCACAAAGATCTTTTAAGCTTTGCAAATATCACTCACAGACCAAAAGATTAGACTCAGGAAAAGAGAGAATGGACAAAGTCCAAGAAAATACCCTTGATCTGGATAACGCTACAATGTTTTGGAAGCAGTACAAAGAAAAATGCATAATACTAGTATTGTACTACAATGCCCAGATTATGAGTCTGATTATTGCATTAATCATCTCATTTTCAATTCAGACTATTAAGGGGATATTTTACAAAAATGAATTTGATTAATTTGAAGTCTAACAAATTCAAAAGAGGCAAACTTTAACTCGACAAGTATTTAGCATGTACTATATGCCAACGTCTGTGAGAAAAAGAAAATTAGTATAAGGGAGTAAGGCTTTACGGAGTTCAAAACATTTTCTGGGATGTAGAAATTCCAATTTTGGTAGCAGCCCTATGAAACCTTGGTTCACAAAGTTTCACTAAAGCTAGACATTCCAACATACTTAACTCATGGCTTTGGAGACTGCTTTAAAAAAAATCTCTGCCAGGAACATGCACACACCTACGAAATTAACAAGGGAAGTAGCCATCAAAGAAACCTGTGGACCCCTGCTTGGGTTCTGCAAATATTGAGAAAACAACCACCTTGAGTTCAGGGAGGACAGAAATGAGTATTCTCTGAACCAGTCTGTCTCAACATGCAGGCGTTCCAACCCCAAACCTGCTCTCACAGCTCCCCTTTCTGTGGTCATCATGATCCTAGATCCCAGATCACATGGCCAACACTGCCTCCCTGAAAATCAGTTGCCTCTTTGGCAAGTAGGCTAGCAGTACTTGATTTTATCTCTACAAGTTTCAGAACATGAGGACCTATTCAAGTAGATCCTTTCCCTTCTGATTCCACGGGTTCCCATCACAGCACACAGTTCTATATGAATGAGCATGCATTCATTGTTGGAAATCTGACGCTGGAGGAAAAGAAACAGAGACGCCCTGCTGCCTACTCAATAAAATGATATTGTTCTCCCTGAATAAATAGAACAAAAGAAACTGAAGATTTGACTTTCATCCCTGAGGATCCTACATATAGAGGAGAAAACCATACATATAATATGAAAGAGCCCAAGGATAATTAGAGAAACAAGAAATGATAACATTGTGTTGGATAAAAAGTGCTGTGGGGAAGGGGTTAAAAGAATAACCAAAATGGTATGAAATGAATATGAGAAAGCTTCCTGGAGGAAAGAACATGCATTCAAGGTAAAGGAAATGGAATGGACAAGGAGACATGGAGACAGAATTCCTTAAGTTTTAGGCAATCTTAATTTTTATATTTTTGACAGGCATATAACAGTTTTAGAATAAAACGAGTTCTGGAAAGGTATGTTTATTTATGTATACACCGGTTTGATTTGATGGCAAAGTAAAATGCAGAATTTTGATTCCGAGTAGTAGTTTTGGTTATGAATTCCAGATTTTAAATGAAATCAGCATTGGCAACCTGTAAGTCTAAACTCATAAATGTCATTAAACTTATAGCATTGACACAACCTTAATTTGGGAGAAATGCCTGGACTTTGCCTTTTGATTTAAAATATTTTACTTTTCTCTCTTCTTTTTTAATAGTAACTTTAAAATCTAACAAATATTTATGTTGTATGTTTTGGAAAAAACAAATGGTTATACCAGAAGTACAAATTTCACCTTACGATATGAATAAATACTGTAATGCTTAGAACAAAGTGAGGTTGCACAGCCACGGGACTGAATAAATCTTCATTACTGGAAATGTCTAAAAATGGACTAGGCAAAAATTTAGAAGAGTCAAATGAATTTTTAAGGTCCCTTCTCACTTTGATTTCAAGATTCCGTAGCTCTAGCTGAGAGCTTTCCGTATGAATAATCTCCTTTATTATGCAGTCTTCAGTAGAGGTAAAAAATTCTGCTTTATACCACCAATGAGTTACAGCCAGGGATTCATGGCACTGCCTAGCATTTCACAAAGTTTGACTCTGGGGGCATATATATTACAGTATCTGGAGTATTTACCAAACTTTTAGATTTCTAGGTCCCACTTTAGACCTACTGAAGAATCTTTACAAGTGAATCCCAGAAATCTACTTATTTAACAAGCTTTCCAAGTGACTGATACAATACTATAATTTGTAAACCACTGCCCTAATCCTTAACATTCCTACTGAAAAGGCAGATCAGTAAGGCCTATTTACAGTTATGACTGCAGTTATATAGTCATCTGTTCCTTAAGGAGTGAGTTAAGCTTACAAGCATCTCAAACAATTTTAAGCATCCAACCACCTTTGGAAAGTAAACTTATTGCATGTAAAACGTTCCTTGACCTTTTCTTTATAAGAGGCAATTTTTATTTTGATGGGCATTACAGTCACTAACAGTAATCTTTCTCAACAAAGAACATTGAGTGAATAAGGCCTCAGTTATCAGCAGTGTCTGGTTAAGACTCAAATGTATAAATACTTTAGCCTTTTTCATTTCTATTTGATGTTGGAAAAGAATACAGTATTCAGATCACATTTACAACCTAAACCACAGAATACAATTTAAGAAATGCAAGGGAGGGGCGCCTGGGTGGCTCAGTCGGTTAAAGCGGCCGACTTCAGCTCAGGTCATGAGCTCGCGGTCCGTGAGTTCGAGCCCTGCGTCAGGCTCTGTGCTGACAGCTCAGAGCCTGGAGCCTGTTTCAGATTCTGTGTCTCCCTCTCTCTGACCCTCCCCCATTCATGCTCTGTCTCTCTCTGTCTCAAAAATGAATAAACGTTAAAAAAAATTAAAAAAAAAAAAAGAAATGCAAGGGAATTATGTTACTTACCTCCATTTTACTATAAAAATATTAACTATTTGGTTGTATTAACAAACCACTACCACTTTACCATCTGTCCTATGATTTATAATAACAACTGCAAATGTGAGGATTCTAGAACCTCACCATTTGTCCCACTATAATTCTTCTTAAGTACATGCCAAAGATTTAATTACAGCATAATGAAAATATAGAATAGTAAAAACCTGGCTAAATTAGGCTAATTGAGGGAAAGCTAATCCAAATTGATAAAAAGATTAATCATTAAGGCCTTTATAAAATATTATTTCCAATAATAGATATGACATCTAATTTTAAGTGTGAAATACTAATAGTGAGCATACATAACCTTTTTAGATAGAGTAAAATAATTAATATTATACTTTTTGTAAGTTAAGTTTTTTGTAAATACTTTCTACAAATAGACCAGGTCCAAATCCTATCTGAATTAACACAAATTCCAAATCAAAGGATTTGATTTATCTACTTACCTGTCTTTTAGGTTTTGAGAGTCAAATTATCATGTATGTTAGTTACCTTTCATGCCTGCCTTAATTTATCTTCTAAGGACTTTTTTAAAAATTAGGATAAGATTCTAAAATTCCCTTTAAACAGAAAACGCAATTTCACCTTTAAAGCACTTTCTGTAACAAAACTCTTGGGTACAAATTAAACATAATGAGCATTTAAGTTTACAAAATCTTCCCATGAAAACATTTGGAAAGGTCACTTCAATTTATGAGAGTACATTTTGCCAAAGTTAGGAAGATCTTAAAATTTACAAATTCTAAGTTTTAATTGGCTACTGAAAGCCAAGCCTCACTTCTTCCAGAAAAAGAATAGGTTTTAATTTGAGGGGATAAACAAAATCAGAAGAGAATATAATTATTCATAGAAAATACTGTATTAGAACCCCATTTCAGAGAGAACATAGAAGTAAAAGAGTATATGTTTTGTGAGAGGTTTGTTAACTTGATTTAACTTCATAGACATCACAGAGCTGATACGGGAGCAGAGAGTTAGTAAGATGGTGGAGCATGATGTGGTCGACAAAATAACACCTCAGAGGGATAAAGCCCTTGTTTATAACCTTATTCTGTAGCTTGACAGTTGTTATCACTTTGGACAAGTTACATAATCTCTCTAAGCCTCAGTTTCTCCCTTTGTAAATGGGGATGAATCATATCTACGTTCTAGGGTTTTTATGGAGACTAAATGAAACAATAGTTGTAATGCAATTAGTACCATAACAACTATATATGAAGCCTTCAATATCTATTAACCGTTACAGATTATAATACATGTTCTTGTGTATGAAAACCTCAGAAAAAAAGTGTAAAGATGTACCAAGACAAGTTGGTACTAACTTCTGAGAGATAAAAATGGATTCTAAACAAATTCATGTAATTGAACCTTATGAACACTATGTAGTCACTAAAATTCATTTTCAAAGAATAAATAACATGGGAAATAGTAATGATATGCTAAGTTAAAAAAAAAGCAGGACACAAAACAACAGATTCTATGAAAAATGTGTGCATAGAAAAGAGTATTGGAACAAAATTTCTGAAGGTGCACAGTGGTACCTCTCTGGGTGCATTACAGATGGTATTACACATGCCCTGATTTCTATCATCCATGGTCATTCTCCTTCTGATATACTCCTGTTCACTCATGTTCTTTTAAAATTATTGAGTTTTGGAGCCCCTAATTGAACATAATATTACATGTGCATTTTAATACAACAGGACGACCATATACTGTGATCTGATCACTCTTTAGAAAACCAAAGATGCAATTATTATTGAGCATTTATTGAGCACCTACTCTGTGCCATTCACTGAGGACAGAATTTTCCTTAAGGAATCTACAGTCCGGTAGAGGACAGAGAAAAAGTATGATGAATATTCTTAAAGAGTATACAAGATACTATAGAGGCACAGTTGAGCACAGTCAACTCTTTTTCTTAGATTAGGGGTACATCAGCTGAATTTTGACACATGAGTAAGAATGGCTTTGATTTCACACCCGTTAAGTGTGATGCATGTGAAATATTCTTATGGAACTGTCCAGTAATCAGTGGGATACATGAGAGTAGAGAGCAAGAAAGAGTTCTGGGATGGAGATGAGAATTTGAGCACCACCAACACATAGGTGATAGTTAAAGCCATGAGAATGCATGAAGTGGGTAAAAGTGGTCATGAAGAAAAAAGCAGGAATATGATCCAGAAACAGCAAAAAAGACAATACCCTCAAAAACATTAGTTAAGGGATGTAGAAAGCAAGAGGGGTCCATGAATAAAGGCTGAAGAGAAATGACTAGAGATGCAAAATAAAGAACAAAACAGCTGAAGAGGAAGCTTTGGATGGAGTTTTTATTTTTTTTTAATATGAAATTTATTGTCAAATTGGTTTCCATACAACACCCAGTGCTCATCCCAACAGGTGCCCTCCTCAATACACATCACCCACCCTCTCTTCCCTCCCACCCTCCATCAACCCTCAGTTTATTCTCAGTTTTTAAGAGTCTCCTATGGTTTCCTCCCTCCCTCCCTCTCTAACTTTTTTTCCCCCTTCCCCTCCCCCATGGTCTTCTGTTAAGTTTCTCAGGATCCACATAAGAGTGAAAACATATGGTTTAAAGAAGGAAAGGGGTCAATGGCACTAGATGTCTCCAGTAAGCTAAGACAAAAAATTAATTCATTGGATACAGAGGCAAGGTTCTTTTGGGTGACATTTTTCTCAGCAGTTTCAGTGTATATCTCTGTGAGTACGTGTGCATGTATTGTTGTGGGGGTGAGAAGGTAGAGGCTGAGGGCACTAAATTTAAAAACGAATGAGGATAAACATTCAATTCATAGAAAGAAAATACTGATGGAAAACATGCTATGTATAGAAACTGACCTCTCTAATGGCCAACAGGCACATGAAAAGATGCTCAACGTCGCTCCTCATCAGGGAAATACAAATCAAAACCACACTCAGATATCACCTCATGCCAGTCAGAGTGGCCAAAATGAACAAATCAGGAGACTATAGATGCTGGAGAGGATGGGGAGAAACGGGAACCCTCTTGCACTGTTGGCGGGAATGCACACTGGTGCAGACACTCTGGAAAACAGTGTGGAGGTTCCTCAGAAAATTAAAAATAGACCTACCCTATGACCCAGCAGTAGCACTGCTAGGAATTTATCCAAGGGATACAGGAGTACTGATGCATAGGGGCACTTCTACCCCAATGTTTATAGCAGCACTCTCAACAATAGCCAAAGTATGGAAAGAGCCTAAATGTCCATCAACTGATGAATGGATAAAGAAATTGTGGTTTATATACACAATGGAGTACTACGTGGCAAGGAGAAAGAATGAAATATGGCCCTTTGTAGCAACATGGATGGAACTGGAGAGTGTGATGCTAAGTGAAATAAGCCATACAGAGAAAGACAGATACCATATGTTTTCACTCTTATGTGGATCCTGAGAAACTTAACAGAAACCCATGGGGGAGGGGAAGGAAAAAAAAAAAAAAGGAGGTTAGAGTGGGAGAGAGCCAAAGCATAAGACTCTTTTTTTTTTTTAACGTTTATTTATTTTTGAGACAGAGAGAGATAGAGCATGAACAGGGAAGGGGCAGAGAGAGAGGGAGACACAGAATCTGAAACAGGCTCTAGGCTCTGAGCTGTCAGCACAGAGCCCGACACGGGGCTCAAACTCACAGACCGTGAGATCATGACCTGAGCTGAGGTGGGACGCTTAACCGACTGAGCCACCCAGGCGCCCCCATAAGAGACTCTTAAAAACTGAGAACAAACTGAGGGTTGATGGAGGGTGGGAGGGAGGGGAGGGTCGGTGATGGGTAATGAGGAGGGCACCTTTTGGGAGCACTGGGTGTTGTATGGAAACCAATTTGACAATAAATTTCATATATTGAAGAAAAAAAAAAGAAACTGACCTCTCTAACATATTAATAATGCAAGTTAAAATCAGATAGCAGGTTTGCTGACCACGTGAACAAAATATTCTACAAAATAACCTCCTATGCTGGCCAGGGTGCAGTGAGACAGCACGTACTACTGGCAAGAATATGACATAATTCCCCATTTTTCCCTTTATGTTCCTGCTGTAACTGATCTCCCCTTCCTTTGCGGCCTCACTGTATACTACCTACAACATTTCATATTTCTCATATTCTTCATGTGTAATTCTCCCTCTATCTGGCTTACAAGGTTTTTGAGGATAGACACCCAGTTTGACTAATCCCTGTTCTCACAGTGTCTAGTTTCCATCACGGTGCGTGACTCATGGTAAGAACCTAAGAGATGATCGGCAAACAAATTGATAAGAACCCAAGTTCCTGTTTGATACATGTTATTTTAGCTAAAATTGGTAAAATTCACCCTAATTGTGAATGACATAATTCAAAGAAAGAAGCCAGAAGTGGTTTCCTTTATGAAATTCCGATAGTGTCTGTGTAGTCAGATATAGAGGTAGGGACATATACTATGCATATTGTGCATATCTTCAAACATTTATGCTGTCCTGACCTTCCTTCCATGTTGTTATTTTAATTCTCTCAAGGTAAGTATTTGCCTTTATTTAAGTCTCCATTTATCCCCTCATAATCCTTTGAATATAAATTTTAAAAGCTATCCAGAGCCGCCTAGTCAATCTAAGACAGTCAGAGCCACTAATATTCAGCTAAGCATATGACTAAAGTTGTGTCTAACAAGTTTATTGAAATCTATGAAAATGGAAAAAGTATAAATCCAGTTGGTATTTGAAGTGGGAAAGTAAAATATGAGTAGGCTTTAAAGTGTATTTTTAATGTGCCTCATATTTCCTAAACTGTAATTTTAATGAATCATCAGAAATTATTGTGTCTGTATGTACTATTCAGGGAATCTCAGGGAAAGTACAGTCATCACTGGGCCCACAGGAAAACAGGTACAAGATTTTATGATACCTCTTCTGTGAGAGCCAAAGTACCCCCACTGTCAGCATTTTCTGGTGTTACTCTTTTAGGATGGATCAACATCACCTGGAGAGTGAACCAAGCCAGCGTTTCAAAGAACTTCTCAACTTTCTTTAAATATGCTAACACTGCACTATCATTCCTTTGCTTGCTCATGAAATACCAAAATGAAGACAATTTCTCTAATTATGTATTACTATCCTTTATATGCGAAATCAGTGATACTCAACCAGAGGCAATTTTGCCCCCCAGGGGACACTGGCAAGGTCTGAAGACATTTTTGGTTGTCACAATTTAGGGTGAAAAGGAGGGTTGCCACTAGCATCTAGTTGATAGGGGCCCGGGATGCTGCTAAACATTCCATAATACACAGGATAGGCCCCCACAATAAAGAATTATCTAATCCAAACCACCAATAATGTTACGGTTAAAAGCATTCTAATGCTACGGTTAAAAGCATCCACCCTCTGCTAAATGGTAGAATGTGTAAAACTTTCAGAGAAAGTTGAGGCACAATGAAGCTACCACCCCTTTGATGAGATTTTCTTGGATTAACCCACAATGACATCTTCACAGATTGGATTTTCCATAATTTAGGTTTCATTTGATGGTGTCCTATCTCAAAGAATTTTTGAGGAATCATGTTCCTATTCACTACTGATACTTTCTTCTTCTTCTTCTTCTTCTTCTTCTTCTTCTTCTTCTTCTTGTAATTTGACAAATTTGTTCTGTGACAAAACTGTTAGGGAGCTTTATAAATCAAAAGACTCACTACTTAAGTTACTTTCTCTTTCTAAATTAGCTCTTTTTTAAAACTTTTCCAGGATATCTATTGTAATACTGCTTTCATAGATAATAATTTCTGAAGTGGGAAAGAATAACTAATTATCCCATTGTTTTTCCAGCTAAACTCTTTGGGTAATATTTCTAGTAACCCATATTTCCAACATCCATTGTTTGGCCATTTTACTTAGAATAAAAACAAAGAGGCTATGATTTTTGGCCTTGGATCAATCATGTAATTCTCCTTCTATTTAAAGTTTGAAGATTTGGCTTGTTATTTCTAATTCCAGGAATTCACACCCCCATGAGCCAGGAGTGGTAGGAATAGGAGATGGGGGGGCGGGGAGGAACAATTTTGAATTAAAGACAACTGTTGAACAGAATTCATTAGCAATAGTCTTATGAAACAAGTGATTTCCTTGGAAAAGAAAGGAATTTTAATAGGTCACTGCCATATTGTCATTTTTTTTCCTGATTCTTGAGGGTCCTTTAGTATGTTTGTCACGTACAAACATTGAAACAGTGAGCACATGTGGAAGAGTTTGCCAAGGATATAAATTGTTATACAAAGTGATATGAAGGCTTGCAAAAGAATTATTTTCATTATTTTTTCATTAAAAAAAAAGCTAGATAGATAGCCAGGTTACTTGGTGGTACATTTTAAGAAAGGAATGGTCATGACAGA
Organism: Panthera onca; assembly: GCF_046562875.1. NCBI lineage: Eukaryota > Metazoa > Chordata > Mammalia > Carnivora > Felidae > Panthera > Panthera onca. Next base: position 24,734,076 of record NC_138355.1, read on the forward strand.
AAGATCTGAATTTTGAATTTTTGCCTAAGAAAAAGGGGGATGATTATGTGGTAAAGAAGTCACTAGCAGAAGCCAGCTAGATCTTAGTTTTAATACTGAACTCAAAGTGCTCTTTCTGTTACTTCCATAGAGCTTTCCTTCTGAAGCAACACAAACCCAATCCAATCTGTCTTCAACAGAAAATTCCTTCAGACACTTAAAGATAGCTGCCCTGTTCTTCCCAAATATTCTCTTTGAACACGTTTTGACACATAAAATATCTATCCTAACACAGGGAAAATTCAGATAGCCAACACTGTATGATGCTAACACCTGAGTATAACCCAAGTGTGAGCAGTCTGTCTTTTAAGATCTAAATATAATTTGCCTGGACCTGACTCCAATTCCTATATTTTGAATCGTGTCTCCTCTAGCTGTCTTCAGGGATTTCTAAATACAGAGAAGTTGAAGACTCTTTCTCTTGGTTATCTCTGGCTCAGAGCTTATGTTTTCAGTAAATATTCAGTTTTACTTAACTATCACCTGTGGATGTTCTCTTTCTCTTCTGTCTTCAGCACTAACTCAAACATGAAACAGATCTTTGTCCTACATTTTCCCAAAACCAATCACATAAGGCATTTTTGGTTGTATCAAACTTTATTGTAGTTTGGGGGGCAACAGAGGATGCTTACAGTACAGGAATGCAAATGACTGAAAATTATATAGTAGGCATCTCTGTAAAATTATAGAGTACACATTATTGTTTTTAAAAGTCCCTTAGCCATTCTGTTAGGTCCTCTGCCCTTTTAAACACACTTCCATAGATTTCCTCCATTCTTTTAGCTCCAGCATTGACATGTTATACAGTCTTAGCTTGAATTCCAGCTTGTCTCATTACCTCCTGTAGGACAGGGTCTGGTTTCAGCACATTTGCATTATCAGTGGTACCACTGTCACACTGGTCAACCTGGTTCAAAACCACCTTAGTGTATCCAGGTGTTCCCTTCTTTGCCATCAAGCACTGTCCACTCATACTTTAAATTATGACTTATTAATGTAACCCCATCCCTCACTTGCGAAGGTCAGATCCCTTTCACCACATACATGGATTTGCTTTCAGTCTTTGTTTGATGGAAGCTCTCATACCACCTCCAGGTTCAGTTTCTGAAGACAGGACGTTCATAATTCTACCTCTGCTCCAAATCTCTGACCAGACCTTGCTGGGTTAAGTTCCACCTTTGTTAGGGCAGTACCATATCATGTTGCTTCTCTACAAAGTCAACTAAACTCAGTACCAAACCACTATTTTCTTATTAGGCCTCCTCCAAGAAAATACATATTTCTGCTTCCATACCTTTGTTCATAATCCTCCCCCCCCCCCCCCCCCGACCGCATGTTTGTTTGCCAGGACTACCACAACAAAGTCACACAAAATGGGTGGTTTAAACAACAAAATGTATTTTCTTGCATTTCTAGAGGCTAGCATCTCCGATTCTTATAAGGACATCAGTCATATTGAATTAGGGCCCACCAAATGACTGATTTTAACCTTATCTCTTTAAAGTCCCTCTCTTCAAGCATAGTCACATTGTGAGGTACTGGGGGTTAGGACTTTAATGAATTTGGAGGGATACAATTCAGTCCATAACACCTGTCCGTCTAAGTTTTCTTCCTCCTCCCCCTCTCCAAATCACAATCAATATTTAAAGTTACATTCAAATTCTATTTCCAGTCCTACCACCTAATCATTACAATTAAGTCCCTCTCTTCCTCTAAGCTCTGACTTTATTCACTTTGGCACTTGTATGGTTTTACCTTCCTGGGTGTATATCTATCTCCAGAAAGTTCAAACTCTTTTAAACTAAGTTGTTGGTGTTTACTGAATATGGATTTAAAACTCAACAAGATTGGGGCATCTGCCTAGCTCAATTGGTAGAACATGCAACTCTTAATCTCAGGGTTGTGAGTTCAAGGTCCACATTGGGTACAAAGCCTACTTTAAGCAACAACAACAACAACAACAACTCAACAAGATTGACTTTCTTCAATCTGAATTGTCTGTTTTTCAAAAGAACTTTTCAGAGTCTTATTTACTATGATATTGCTTTCATAGATGTGGATACATTTCTAGGTAGGAAAGAGTCACTACTCTGTTACCAACTAAAAAGCAATGATTCAAATTTTTGAGAAGAAAAATTTCCCCTTCGTATAAGCATATATGACACCTCTCCCCTAATTCTTAAAAGAATCTTAAACTCTCTGTCTTTAATATTTTCCCCCTGTCTTAAATAGCTCCTTTAAACATATTTCTTCCCAGCATCCCTGTGACCAAATACCACAAAATACAGGGTAAGCATCTCACTCAAATTCTTTCTTATGCATTGGACTCTGACACTTGAAAGTCTTTTAACTTGAAAAATTCAGCATTTACTTCATGAATATAATGCAAACTAACATTTACATAAATGCAGACAGCATTTATGTGTACAGTACATTCAAATTGGCTTATCTATATTCTCTCATTTAATCCCAAATAACTCTGTGAATGCATACTATGATTCCTCCCCTTTTGTATTTGAGGAAACTAAGGCACAGAAAAGTTAAGTAACTTTCCCAAAATTTGTGGTGGGTTAAGACAAAGTAGTCTGACACTACAACCAAATGGCTTAACTACTATGTTTGGTTCCATCTACAAATAGGAAAGACATTGTTCTCTGTCTCTCTCCATCTCTAGTATTCTTTTTTAAAATCTAAGTTTTAGGGGTGCCTGATTGGCTCAGTCGGCTAAGCACCCAATTCTTGATTTCAGCTCAGGTCTTGATTTCAGGGTTGTGAATGCAACCCCTGCATTGGGCAGGAAGCCGAGAAGCCTACTTAAACATACATACATACATATATACATAAATTCTAAGTTTTAAATTCATAATTACAAATTATTTTCCTAATGTAAATCACATATTGTTTTGATAAGGATTTTCAATCGTAGACAAGTATTTTTAAGTATATTTATTCTCTTTAATATTTTTACCTTGTGTTTCAAAATTCGAGCAGTGTGTAATGAAAAAAAAATTGACTCTATTTTCAAGTTCTTGTGCTATGTGGTTTCTTGGGCTGTTGGTAAGCAGTTTTCAGATTTAAGGTCAACATAGACAGCTGCCCTGTGTGTGATTATGCTGCCCTCACCTGACAGAAATTGTGTACTGCAAGTAGAATGGACTCCTAGCAGAGACCATGAAGTCCCAACTCACTGGCCACTTTCTACCCAAGAGTTCACTGACCACTTTCAAGCCACTTTACCTGTAACCCTGAAAAGCCTATGAAGTTTTCACATGTCCTTAGTTTACTTCACAGAAGAAATATACCAAGTGGGAGACTATTCAGTTAGTGAAAGTATTTATAACTCTATGTATTATATAGGTATTACATACATTTATAATTTGATGGTAGGAAATATAAAAAATGTTCTCCCTGTGAACTCAACATACTAATAGAGGAAGTCGGTATGTTACATTGAACATAATTTTTAAAAAAACTGGAAAATTCTTGAAATTTCTGCAGGGGTGTATGTAATTTACTCATTTAATTATACAACCTGTAGGCTTGCCATTTTTAAATCTTCTTAATATTAATTTTGGAACACGTAACTTAGAACATTAAACTTAAATTGTATATTTATAAGTATGGAAACTTTCTGTGTCGATTAACTAGAAAGGTACGGTCTACTTCCTCAACAACACCCAACATGGATCTCCAAAAGCGTTCTCTTTCTCTCCTTGATAAACAATCTGTTGGCTTGCAAAGGCAGTGGCTAAAATTCCTCATTGGTCATACTTTCACATTAATATGGAATTAAAAACTAGAAACAGAGCCTCAAAATTCCACCCCAGATGATGTAGACAACTCCCTAGGAAATGTAAATCTGGGGTCAGCAAAAGGCCTCCAAATTATTTCTCAACTGGTCTGCCCCAGAGCCTAGGATCCCTGCCATTGATACATTTTTTCCTACTTACAACATGATGTCTTTGGTAGTTTCTCTGGTAGTCTGTTTTTAAAATATGAAAATACAACATTACCTACAGACATTATACACTATAAATCACAACTTTCTTTAGTATGGGTCAGTTTATCAGAGTACTTACTGTCAAAAGGAAAACAGTAAATAAGACCTTGAGGGAAGAGATGAAGATGCAGGGTGGTGTTAAATGGGCAGAAGGATAGAGGGCTGCCCCAAAGCATCAGTCTTGGGAGGAGAGGCAGCAGTGAGAATTGTAGAAGTGGGGGCAAAGGAAGATCACTCAAGCAAAAGCAGCAAAATACTGAAAGGAAAAGGGGGAAGAGGCTGAACACAAAACTTGGACCACTTGAGAATTTTATGTGGGACTGGCCTTCTTGGCCAAAACTAAAATGGAGAGATTAGCCAATAAGAAGGGAAATTTTTATCAGAGTTTATCAGAAAGGTATATACTACTATAGAGGAAACAACAACAAAAAGAAACAAAGGGTAGAATGAGCACATGTGTTTTAAAGGACTTTAAAATTGATGACTTTACCACAAATAAACTCTCACTTTCTTAAGATAAAACATTCTGCATTTAGAAATACCAAATGATATTGAAATGCTAAAGCCTCGGCTGAATATTGAACAGATTGTTCCATCTCTTCTCAGCCAGGAAAAGGAAAGGACATAATATTTTCTGAAGATCCTATTTGCTTTATGTCTTGACATGTTTAGAATAAACTAAATAAATGTAAAAAAAAAAAAAGGAAAAGAAACATATAATCAAAATAATGTACTGCCAAGTAAATTTGTCAAAACTCTCAAAATCTAATTTTAATCCTCTCAAACTCTAAAAATGGGCACCAGAAAATCAGCCAAATAAGTGATAATGTACATAAGTTTTATTTATCTTTATATCTTGGAAAGCAATGGTTAGTTGGTCCTTTTCTGGTGATCTCCTTGTCCAGGTTACACAAACTTACTTGCAAAATAATAGTTCTTTCCACAGGAAATATTGATACAATATCTGTACTCATGTGGTCAAGTGTGGCTCTAGCATCTGAACCACAGCAAAGAAAACATCCCCATCCAGCACTGCTGCGCTCTCCAATAAAGGGCAGCACAGTGTCCTAAACTGGGTTGTCTTTTAGTTTCTGCCTTTCTCTTTACTTAAAAGACAACATACTTGGGGGTCTGGATGGCTCAGTTGGTTAAGCATCCAATTCTTGATATTGGCTTAGGCCATGATCTTGTAGTTGTGAGAGTTGCAAGATTGGACTCTACACTGGCAATGGGGAGACTGCTTGGGTTTCTCTCTCTCCCTCTTTCTCTGCCCCTCCCCCACTCATGTGCTCATGTGCCCATGCGCTCTCTCTCTCTCTCTCTGTCAAAATAAATAAACATTCTAAAAAAATTAAAAATAAAAGACAACATACTTTAGGTAAAGGTCAAATTTTTATTTCTAATCCCTAAGGATGATATTCAAAAAATTTTCTTTAAAAAGGGAAGGTGGCACACTGGCCAGTCAGGACAGTTTTTGGATGTATGCAACAGGTATTTGGCTACCTTACTGTTTCCTATACCTCTTATTCAATCTCAATTCCATATTTCATTCTAAAGTTTTCAATTTTAATCCAATTTAAATATAATTATTTCAAGTAACATCTATGTTTTGAAAATAAAGCCAAAATATGTGAAGTTTACAATTACATCCAAAAAATTACTTGTAACTTAGTTAAATTTAACATAGTCATACAGCTACATAAAACAGAAGAAAGAAAGAAAGAAAGAAAGAAAGAAAGAAAGAAAGAAAGAAAGAAAAGAAAGAAAGAAAGAAAGAAAGAAAGAAAGAAAGAAAGAAAGAAAAAGAAAGAAAGAAAGAAAAGGGAAGAAAGAGAGAGGAAGGAAGGAATGAAGGAAGGAAGGAAGGAAGGAAGGAAGGAAGGAAGGAAGGAAGGAAGGAAAGAAGGAAGGAGGGAAGGAAAGGAGAGGAGAGGAGACAGAGAGAAAGACAACCAAGAATCTATAACCTTGACACTAACAACCTGGTGAGTAAATGCACACATTTCTTCCCAAGGTGCTAATCACATTTTAATAGCACATTTACCATTCTGAAAGATATGTTAAGACTTTTTAAGGTAAAAAGCAAGATATTTGTAGTCTATTCACCTGAAATGACTATAATAGGAGGAATACTAAATATCAGATTATAAATATTACTAGAAAAAGCAGAGGTATATGTGTAACAGGAATTAAAACCCATCTGGAGTCAAGTTACTGTCCCATGTCCTCGTTCCAACTCTTATTGGCTCTGGGATCTTGAGCAAGATATTCGACCTCTCTTAGTTCTGTTTCTTCATCTATTAAATAGTAACAACTCTCCTTCCATTTGGATTATTGAGAAGTTCAGAATGAAACCATGTTAGTGAAAGTGTTTTGTAAATTATTAAAAGTGATTCAAGGATAGCTGGGTGGCTCAGTCGGTTGAGTGTCCGACTTCAGCTCAGGTCATGATCTCACAGACTGTGAGTTCGAGCCCTGCATTGGGCTCTGTGCTGACAGCTCAGAGCCTGAAGTCTGCTTCGGATTCTGTGTCCTTCCCTTGCTCTGCCCCTCCCCTGCTCATGCTCTGTCTCTGTCTCTCTCTCTCAAGAAAAAATAAAACATTTTTTAAAAAGTGATTCAAGGTTACCTAATTAAGCATTAGAATAATGATATTAATAATAATAACAATAATAAGCTAAATCCTAAGATTCATATTTCTTCCAAAGAAAAGTTGCTTTCTTCATGAACAAAGCCTTAAGATATTACAAATGTGACAAGAATGTAAAAGTTTCACAAATGTTCTAGGGACTAACCCTGGGTTTAAAAAAAGCAATAGGCTAGACAATCTTTCCTCACCATGACAACACCTTTGCAACTTACACTTGAAAATGAATGCTATTTATAGTTAAAGCCACCCAGTTAATTCTCAGAAGAGGATTACATGACTGCCAATCAAACAAAAGCCCCAGCAGGTAGGGTTTATGTGAGCTGATAAAACAGGTTCTGTCAAAGCACTTGTAGAAGTGAATTCCAGAATTACTGACCCTCTCACACCCTATCCTTCTTAATCCAAAAAATTATATCCTCCAGCTAAGAACAAAAAAATAAGAGTCTGGTATTAAATAGATGTATTGCACCTAAAATCACTGTAGATTATGCAGAGAATATGTATGTTTTATACACTCAGATTTTGGAAATTATACTAAGAATTCAAAAGACTGCCTGGTATTTTCAAGGGTATCTCAAAGCAAATTATATTTCTTTGCCAGTTATAACAATATTATTCTACATCCAAACTTGGACTCTTTACTTAACATCCAGGTCCAAATTCCCATGTGTATTCAGGAAAAATCTACCTGGACTACCTACCCAAAGGTACTTTCTACAGTCTTTACCCAAACCTCTTTTGTGAGGGTTTGGCTCAGTGAATATTATCACTATCATTCTAGCTACCTGGTTAAAACTTTACATCATCTTTTATCCCTTCCTCATCCCCACTCTCACCACAGCCATTAATTAATGAATATCTTTAGCTTCTATCTCTAAAATGTCTTTTATATTTATTCATTCCTCTGCTCTATTCCTATTGTCACTGCCCTTATCCAGGGATTCATCAAATTTCAACAAAATCATCTGCACAATGTCATAACTATTTTTACTGACTACCTCACCTTTCCAAATGTACTTCCCACATTCCTAATGGAAGAGTCTTCTAAACAATAAGGCAGTGAGATTAAAAGTCCTTACAATCTAGTTCATATCTTCTTTCAGACTTATTTTTAAATTGATGTCTCCATAAACTATTCTCTAGTCACATCACACAGCTAATAGTTACTGTTCCTTGAGTACTGTATTCCATTGTCCAGGGCTTTTAGTCATGCTGTTCCCTGCATCTAGAACGTTCTTTCCTCCCTTCTGCAAATAGTAACATTTATTTTTCAAAACTGTTTTCTCCACCTCCTCTCATTTGAGCTATACCCCAATACTAAGAATCTATCACTATTTCCTACACTCTTATAAAGCCCTGTTTCATTTCTAAAACAAACAAACAAAAAAACACTTCTTTCACACATACATGTTTTCTCACCAAATCACAGATCCAAATACCGTAAGCATGTCATTTTTAGCTTAGTATTTCCTATGGTCTCTAGCAGTCTGTGTGTGTGTGTGTGTGTGTGTGTGTGTGTGTGTGTGTGTGTCTGCATGCGTGTGTGTGTGTGTGTGTGTGTGTCTGCATGCTACTGAGCATCAGTAGCTCATTGAATGTTTATCAAAAATAATGACTATCATTATAATAGTGTGCATGATGTAGTGATAGCTATAGTTATGAGCATAGCATAATGTACAGTGTTGTCAAATCATAATGTTGTACCCCAAAACTAATATAACATTGTGTGTCAACTATGCTTCAATAAAAAATAACAATAATGACTATCATTAAATGGGGGCTTATTACATTTAGACTCTATCTCCAACATTTTTCACTATATTAAATATGTCATTTAATCCTCAAAATAAATCTATGAAACAGGTAACATTAGGCCCGTTTTATAAGTGAAGTTACAAATACCCAAAAAAGTTAAGCAGCTACCCAAAATGTACACTAGTCTGGAGTAAGGACTGGAACCGAGATCTTTCATAATTCACAGCTTGTGCCCTCAACCAACTTGCTACCCAGCCTTTGATGAACAGTTAACCACAAAAAACTACAGTAGATAAAAAGGCTATTAAATGAATATTGATTGAAAACATTGAGAACATTGGTGCCTAAAAAGTAATATGATTAGAATCCACAAATTTAAACTCTTTGTTTAAAGAATAACATTCCTTATCTCATAAGACTATTTTGAAGATTAAATCAAGTATACAAAATGCCTACCATAGTACCTAAACACAGTAAGAGATCAAACAAGTTTTTTTTTTCCGTTGTGAATAGTATAGAAAGTATACTCAAACTTATTCCCCAAATCATAAAATACTAGAGCAAGGAGACATGCTTTACATTCATAATGGCTGAACGTCAGATAAAAAGAAATGTTGTTTTAAATGTATCTGCTATATATATATATATATATATATATATATATATATATATATTAACAATAGTTTGGCAAAAACTATGAATGATGGTTTCTTGCATGACATCAGAAAGAGATCTACTTAGCTTTTGAAGCTGATGGCATCCCACAATACATTGCCCTCATTCTTTGGCTGCAAATAGAGCATTGGACAATGAAGTTCATCCAACAACATAATCGTACCAATTACTACAATTCACTAAGCAATTATGCAGTTCATATGTATCAAAACTTTTCACAAAACACCTTTGAAATCAGTGCTGCTATTATTATTACTGTTATTATACAAATGAGGAAACTGGAGTGTGAAGAGTTTAAGTATCTTACCCCAAATTACAGTGCTGTAAGTGACATAGCCAGAATTTAAGTATGGGTCTGTCTGACTCTGGAACCCAACCTCTTAATCACTCAGTCTGTTTTTACTCAACCTGTAATCTACTGTTGCTTTGGATTTTTTCTTTTATAAAGGGAAATTTTTGGTGTGATTCATTACATTATAAATACTAGCTTCATTTAAAAACTCATTCAAGCCAAACACTCATTGTCTAAGCAATCCAACTTCTTTTAATTTAACACAAAGAGCAGACATAAACAAATTATAATTAATGTAGTCTGAATTCCAATACCATAAAACCAGAAGGCACAATGTACATTTATCTATCCACATACTCTTTTCCTAGAATGGTCTGAAACCAGCAATGACATCACTGGGGGGTAGACTAACTTCATACCATATGACTATATGGTGATGTGTTCTGAGTACGATTTTATCTTGCTTTTTTCAAAGGTCATATGGGTAATACATCAAAAGAGGTATTTTTAAAAATTCAGCTTTTTCCAAGTAAGCAATACTGGCCAGGCTTTACATCTATATATTTTCATTGCTATTTTCATGGTGATTCTCTTTTTTCTAATTTGATACCTACCACTGCCTTCCAGTCATGGTCTAGGCAGTCTCTCACTTTAAAAAATGCTCCTGTAAAAAAAAATCATTCATTTGAAAATTCCATCTCTTAGGAGAATATGTTTTAAATATTCATGTTGGACCTGCTCATTGAAATAAAAATGTGAACAATGGAGACAATTGGCCAGGCTTTGCCATAACTATCTGAGCTCTCCTTTCTCCACCACATAAAGAAGCAGAAAGATGAATACAGAATTCAGAGAGTTTAATTTAACATGATGGTGGCTTGGGGGCCCCAGCATCTGATGGTAGTAATTACAGACTCCTCTTGCCAAATTCAATATTTTGAAGTTGAGACAAAGCTTTCATTTAAACCTAACTTTCAACGATTCATAAAGTTTGAAGTTATTTTCATTGTTTTGTCAGACATCTCAAATGCTACGTCTCAGTGATTATCCTGACATTCCAGAGGTACCCACTAAAAGATACTTTTCTCTTTAAATACTTTGAAGTATTTTTTTGTGCCACTACCCTTTCATCACTTCCAGCTTTGTATTTCTGATTCTCTGGCCAGAACCAGAGTCACTAAGGTCTAAAGCTATTCCAAAGGGATTTAAGATCCTGAGCAAATCACTCTACGTCCTCCTTTCACATCTCACATCTCTGCCCTAAAAGACTTTATTTGGATGAGATATATAAATTTAAATTTAAATTTAAATTAGAAAATTCCAAAATGGCAACACAGTCCAGATGGATGTGTACAGAAGAGAAAAGGAGCAATCCTCTTGTTGAAAAATAAGACATGTTGCATTCTGGTTATATGCATAGGAGCTCTTCACCAATGTTTTTTTTTTAATCAGGTGGAGAAATAAAAATTTCTCCTAAACAAATGTCTATCAAAATCTGTGCATATCAATTAATTTTGTTGTTGCTGTTAGGATTGAACCTTAAGTTTAATTTAAACCATCACTTGCTCAAATTATGTAGCACCTGTAAAGTTATTCTTGCATAATTCTTCAATAATATTTATTCTGTTCTACAATGAAATCCAGTGTCATCAATTCATAAAAATTGTTCAAGGTACATTTAATAATCAGAAGAGGAGATAATACATTTCTAAACATATTGGTGGTAGATGGAATAAGGGCCATTAAAGATATCCAAGTCCTAATCCCTGGAACCTGGGAATATTACCACATATGGCAATAGGAATTTTGAAGATATAGTTAAGAATTTTGAGATGGGAAGATTTTCCTGGATAATCCAAGCAGGCCCTAAATGAAATTACAAGTATCCTTTTAAGAAGAAGGCAGAGGAAGACTTGACTACAGATAGGAAGAAGACCGTGTAATTACTGAAGAAAAGATTGGAGTGATGTGGCCAGAAACCGAGGCATGTCAGCAGCCTCTAGAAACCAGAAGAGGCAAGAAATGTAATCTTCCCAGGAGCCTCTAGAAGGAACCAACCCCATTGACACCTTTCAGCCCCATGAGACTTACTTCAGACTTCTCGTCCCCACATCTGTAAGAGAATAAATTTCTGTTGTTTTAAGCCAGAAAGTTTGTGGTAATTTGTTATGGCAGCAATAGGAAACTAAGACAACATAGTACATCCATGAATGCATTTTATAAACAGGAGAAGTGAGGTCATAAGGTAAACCACTGTCCCCAAAATTGGAGAGACAGACAGGTGAACACAGAAAATCAAAGTTTACCAGAGCAGAAAACTACCAGTAGAAACCCTCAGGAACCAGTGCCACAACAGGAAAATGTGAACTTCATTTGGCAAGTTGCTGAAGGTTCAATGTAGACAAATTTGAGAATAGAAATTCCAGGGTGGCCCCCTACTTTTGGAGCTCTCTACCAGGTTCTCCCAGTGAATATCAGAAAAAAAATTCCTTTGGACTTCTAGCAGGGAGAGATGGGGGTGGGGGGGGGGGAAGTAAACATTTTTGAAATATACCAAAGCATTCCATTCTTCTAAACAAGGCCCTTACTCAAGTAAAACTATTTTGCAAGAGCCTAACCCATTAGGGTTTTATCAGGGCCTGACCTGCTCTGGTCTTCCATGTAGGGGAAGGGAAATATTCAACTCCATTCCCCCTGCCCCCATCTGACCCACCTAAAATGTGGGAATGGATGACTGAGAAGCACTTGTGAAGTTCACAGTTCAGAGACATAGATTCATGGAAAAACTGAGCCCTAATTGTAGATTATAGTACATTTCCCTTACCCCACACCTTATCAGAACATCACATAAAAAGCCTGTTTAGTGAGAATTACTTCCCCCCAGTACATCATATCTAGCTTTCAAAAAAAAAAAAAAAAAAAAGATAGAAAGAAAAACTACATGCATTCTAAATGGAAAAACACAGTTTAAAGAGACAACATAAGCATCAGAACTAGCCTTAGATAAGGCAGGAATATGGAAATTGATGAGGTTCTGGAGTGCTGGCGGGGCTCCAGAGCTGATGGCCAAGAGAGAATTCTTGAGATGTCTTTGGTGCATAAAGGTGGTTTTATTAAAACACAGGTACAGGACCAGTGGGCAGAAGAGATGCACTGGGGTTGTGAGGAGTGACTGGCTATATACCATGGAGTTAGGGTAGGTAAAGGCAAAAGGAAGCCTCCAAAGGACTTTCATATGCTAAAGAGGGATCACCAGAGGCCTTGTTATTGTTGAGCTAAAGTTATTTTCCCTCTAGTAAGGCATTAACATTAAGACGGTAGGGAGTTCCTAGAGAAATGTTTTACTCTGCCTGTCTCAAGCATTTGTCAATGGGCTGCAGGTTATAAAGAAATTTAATTTTATTTACCATTTCCTTTTGCCTTTGTTCCCCCACATCACTATGGAGGGAAGGGTGATGTTGGGGCTCCAGGAAACTGAGTCTATAGGTTTCTGGAGATCAGGCTACTGATAAGATTGCCTTTTTCTTGTAATTTACTAAGACATTTGTAAAGTAATGGAGACTCAAGTCCTGCATGACAGTGATCTCTATCAGTTAACCATTGGTTTTTTCCTTTCCTTTGTTCTTGGGCAGTCAGGAGTACCTGTGGAATGTCACACATCCCACTTGGAGGGGAGCTGGTTTGCAGGGTGTCAGCTTGTGAAAGGGCGGGCCTACACCGGCCGACTCCATCTTGTTCTGTGTCCTCCACCTTGAGTGACTATGTCCCCGACATGACCCCTTTTCCAGGAAAATCGCAGAAACCTCAGACCGTGCCTCCTCCCCTTGAGTAACCTCCCACTTACCCGTTCAAACTTCCTGATCAAAACGCTCCCAGCGACCTGCGTAACAGGACTCTGACCCTTCCCCAGACAATCGGCCGAGGCCACGACCCTTCCCCAGCCAATCGGCTGAGGCCACAGCCGTTACCTCACCAACTGCCCCTAGACCCCTATAAAACCTTTGTGCTTTTGAAACTCGCTCTCTCACACAAGTAGTGAACCCAGACAGCCTGGCTCCAGAGTCTGTACTCCTAAGCACTAGGCTATCCTTAATGAACTCTAAAAAGGAACTGCATTGTTTTCCTCCCTAGGACATATAAATTGGCTGTTTTCTGAGCTAACCAGTTTGAAGTACCAATTCAAATGACTATCATTATATAGGCTTACAAAAGATAAAATTATACCTTTTAAACACCTCTAATCCAAATTTGTTATGATTTTTCCAAAAAAAATGATTTAATTTGAAAGTCTTTAAACCAGATAATTTTCCACTTTATCATCTCTTGAGGTTGAATCCCACAAAATTTCTAACTTCAATGTAAAGAAAATTCCTTGCATTGATTTGCTTAAATTTATTTCTTTCAACCTTTCAAGGGTGTTTCTTAAGTTGAATAAATCCATATTCATAAGTCCTGCAGGCTTCAAGATCTTATAAACGACAAATATATCTATTCTAAGGTACTACTTTCCCAAATCTTAAGATTCTATTCAAAATATTTTTATATGAATACTTCCAGTCACTTTGATAGTAATTATTATTTTTCTGGAATTTTTCCAGCTTTATTATTTTTTTAACTTAATTCAGTCTTCCAATATGGGTATACTATAGTATTATACAACAGCAAAATAAAGTCGTTTGTTTTATTTCTGAAACCATTCCTGACATTATACAATAATTTATTGGTTCTGAGGATTATAAGCAATCCATTGGTTAATGATTGCAGAAATAATCATCAGTTCCAAGTTCTTCATTATAATAAAACAAAATTAAGATTATTTTCTCTAATATGTATTGATTCACCGAATACATATGAAGATCCTGCTATGTACAAGACATTATTGAAGTAGAGTTGGCCACAGAACAGCCAATAATCTAGTGAATAAACAGCATGAATAAGTGTAACAAAGAGAATGTCAAATAAATCATTTCCAAGTAAATGCTTTCTTTACTCACTGAGTTTTGGTATCATAAAACAACATCAAATGTATTTGTTTTCCTAAGTTTTATCATTCTTGGTGTGGGTCAAAAATAAACCCCTATTTTCTTACCTAACATTTTCTTTATCAATTGCCTACTACCAATAATTGTTTCACTCAAACAACTATTACATAATTTAGCTTAAAAGAAGAAAGAGGAGAAGGAGAAAGGTATGAAGGAGAAACACCACTGAGCAATGTGATCTAAGGGCTAATAATGGTTTTACTATTATTAGTTCAATGAATAAATTACTGTGGTAAAGTAGCTGAATTATAGACTAACAACTATATTTAATGTCCGCTCAGTTCCAGAGAGTTGAACCACAAAGTACTTCTTACTTCATGAGTAATATTTTTACTAATACAGAAGATTCCCCTTTGCCACGTGAAGTGTTTCACGTAATACAATATGTGTAATGGCCCTTTTCCCACAGGTTTTCCCAGCAGCAATTTGAGGTTTAATAAATTCTAAGTCCTGGTAAGCTCACAATGTATTATAATGGTAATAACAAGCAAATATTCACCTTATTCAATAAAATAACTCTCCAATTTTATTTTTATATTGGTCACATATGTAAGCCAGAATAAGGAGAAACAAATAGCTAAAAGAAATGTAATCCACCCCAATAAAATAAATATTTCCTACTTATTTTTCAACATTTGACTTTTAACAATATGCGGGTAATGTAAAATAATGTAAATTTTACTAATAGGTTCCAGACTACAGACTCAAAATGCAAAGTGAAAAATCAGATAAACCCCTTCCACAGAGAAATAATATGAATACTTCACTAGAAAGGTATGTATTTCTAGTCCTCAAAAGCCAGATATATAGATCACTGGCTAATTTAGATATATAGATACTAATTTAGAATGCTAAATTAGTTTTCCACAAAAGAAATGAGACTGGAGTATCCTGGAGTAAAAGGAAAGGATACAAATTTTAAAGTAAGCTCTGAAATTATTTTAATTACATCAAGAAGAAGGAAACAGAAACGAGAAAAGAGAAGAAGCAAAAATAATAGTATTTTCTGCTCATTGTGTACTAGTTAATGATGCCAAGTAATTAACATACATTAAATTCTCACATTAATGCCCTAAGGTCAGTATTCTTATCATTTTACAGAAGACTGAAGCTCAGGGGAGAATGTCACAATAGTAAACAAAAGGGCTAGGACTTGAACTTGGGCATTTCTTACTAAAAACAAGGTTCTTAACCACTACCTTAAGCTACCTATTTAGCAAGCAAGAAGAAATAGTCACTCTTTCAATCATTTGCCTTTTTATTTTGAAATAATTTTTAACATACCTAGATTTGCAAGAATAGTACAAGAAAGAATAATTATACAAATGTGGTAAAACCTTAACAACTGGCTCAACAATACTCATTATCAGGGAAATCAAAACCACCATGAGATACCACCTCACACCTGTCAGAACGGATAAAATTAACAACACAGGACACAACAGATGTTGGTGAGGATGCAGAGAAGAGGAATCCTCTTACACTGTTAATGGGAATGCAAACTGGTGCAGCCAGTCTAGAAAACAGTATGGTGGTTACACAAAAAGTTAAAAATAGAACTACCCTATGCTCCAGCAATGACACTACTAGATTCTTACCCCCCAAAATACAAAAACACTCGTTCAAAAGGATACATGTACCCTGATGTTTAGAGCCGCATTATCAACAATACCCAAATTATGGAAAGAGCCCAAATGTTCATCAATGGATGAATGGATAAAGAAGATGTGGTATATAATATACAATGGAATATTATTCAGCCATAAAACAGAATGAAATTTTGTCATTTGTAATGATGTGGGTGGAGTTAGGGACTAATGTTGCTAAGCAAAATAAGTCAGTCAGAGAATGACAAATACCATATGATTTCACTAAAACATGGAATTTGAAAAATAAAACAAATGAACATAGCAGGGGAAAAAGAGAGGCAAACCAAGAAACAGACTCTTATCTATAGAGAACAAACTAATGGTTACCAGAAGGGAGGTGGGTAGGGGGATGGGTTAAATAGGTAATGGGGATTAAGGAGGCACTTGTGATGAGAACCAGGTGTTGTATGTAAGTATGGAATCACTAAATTTCATACCTGAAACTAATATTATACTGTATGATAGCTAACTGCAATTTAAATAAAAACTTGGAGGAAGAAAAATAGTTGAAAACCTGAAAGTCTGGGAGAATATCCTAGAGTTCTTTGCACTATATTTGCAACTTTTAGATATGTTTGGAATGTTTTCAAATTTAAAAGTCACAAAAAATTGAAAGAGCATATATTTTTACACGTATTTTTCCTTTAATCAGAGTCATTAGGAGTAAGTTTACAGACATGATGTCTTGTTACCTCAAAATACTTCAGTGTGCAGGGGCACCTGGGTGGCTCAGTCATTTAAGCTTCTGACTCTGGGGCGCCTGGGTGGCGCAGTCGGTTGGGCGTCCAACTTCAGCCAGGTCACGATCTCGCGGTCCGTGAGTTCGAGCCCCGCGTCAGGCTCTGGGCTGATGGCTCAGAGCCTGGAGCCTGTTTCCGATTCTGTGTCTCCCTCTCTCTCTGCCCCTCCCCCGTTCATGCTCTGTCTCTCTCTGTCCCAAAAAATAAATAAATGTTGAAAAAAAAAAAAAAAAAAAAAAAATAAGCTTCTGACTCTGGATTTCTGCTCAGGTCATGATCTCACAGTTTGTGAGTTCAAGCCCCACATCAGGCTCTGCACTGACAGTGCAAAGCTTGCTTACTATTCTCTCTCTCTCTCTCTCTCTCTCTCTCTCTCAATAAATAAATAAATAAATAAACAAATAAATAAATAAACATTAAAAAATACTTCAGTGTGTTTTTCCTAAGAACAAGAGCATTCTCTTTTATAATCACAGTATAGTTGTTGAAATCAGAGAACTAATACGGATATAATACTATTATCAAATTTACAGAACTTATTCAAACTTCACCAGTTGTCTAATGTCCAAGAATAGAGGCAAGAAGTATTGTAATCTAGGATTCTAGAATCCAGGATCACATAATGGATTTAGCTGCCACACCTCTCATCTCCTTCAATCTGAAACAGTTCTTCATTCTTTGTCTTTCATAACCTTCTCATCACAAGCCCGTTGTAAAATGTCCCTCAATTTTGCTTTTGTCTGATATTTCCTCATGATTGTATTCAGACTATGCATTTTTGGTTAGAATTCCACAAGAGTTGATGCTGTTCAGCATGAGAAAGCACATGATGTCAGTTTGTCTCATTGCTGGTGATGGTGACTGGTCACTTCTTTACGTGGTTTTGATCAGGTTTCTCCACTGTCGTTTATTTTTTTCCCTTTGTAATTAGTAAGTACTTTGTGGGAAGATACATTGAGACTGTGTAAAAAACCTGATCCTCACCAAAGTGTCACACCATAGTCTTGGCATCCATTGATAATTTTACTTGAATGAAATATTACTATGATGGTTCTAAGAACATACTAGTTTGACACTGTAAAAAAAATACAAATATTCAGGTCTTGATTGATTACTCATGTGGAGATGTGTAATGGTTGGTTTTTAAAACCACTTGAGGAAAAAATAGTTAATGGGAAGATGTGTAATTATAGCTGTACTTCCTGACAGCAATTCTGCTATAGTCAGAGGTCTGGCAGCTTTTTCCTCATAGCTCTTAAGAAATACTGATGTTCAACATCAGTATATTCATAATATTATGAAAACAATTTACTCTCAAAGTATTTCCAGCTTTCCAAACCAAACCAACCCTTCTAGAGGAATTGTTAAACAATATTAGGAGCACTGGACATTTGGTCAGGACAACTAAGTTCTTGGCCAGCAGAATTTGTGAGACCCCAGACAAATGATGTAAACTCACTTGGCCTCAGTTTCCTTTTCTGTAAAGTAAAGCCAATAGATTAGGTGATCTCTGGGACACCTTGAGCTCTGGTTCTATGATTATGTGGTTCTATGTCTCCTTTCCCTAGAAGACCAGAGAGGTGGTATATTATTCAAACTTTCATTCTCCTCTACTTTTAATATACATTTCTGGTCTGTGCTAAGGTAGCCATTTTCATATTTCAGTGGTAAGTCATAAATAGTTAAAAATGTAGATTTCTAGACCTACCCATAAAATTCTGATGCAGTAGACCTGGGAAGCTGCTCAGGAACCAGTATTTTTTATAAGCACCCAGGTTATTCTGAGGCCACTGATTGAGAATCACAATTTTTGAAACACTGTCAAGGGTATAATTGGCAACCTCAAGGACAGGGTTTTACCTGAGGAATTTTTGGGACTCTGGTTCATGCTGAAGTACAATGAGGTAGGTGCAGCGACTCCAGACCCCGAGCTTCACAGCTCTGAACCTCTCTCTTCATTTGACCTCCAGTCATGTAGCCAGGATCCTGGATTTCATCAAAATCTGCTCTGAATAGTTAAAAGAAAGAGGATTAGAATCCAGAACAGAACAACAAGTTCTACAAATAAACAGAAACATAATTACAATGGAAAAATGGGCAATGACTAGGAACAGGCAATTCACAGAAGAACAAATCCAAGGGTGAGTAAGCATTCATTTATCAGTGGAATAAAAACTAATAAGAGTAAGGTACAAGTTTTCACAAAATTGGCACACATTTAAAAAGTTTGATAGTATCAAGTAATGTTCAGGAAAATTGGCACTCTAATGCATTCATGGAGAAAATATAACTATAACTATATAACTATAACTGTAACTATAACTATACTAGATGAGTCAGTTTAGAGGGCAAGTTAATAATGTCTATTAAATATGTTTATATCCTATGACGCTAAAAATTTCACTTCTTAGTATTAACCTTAGAAATACTAGCATATAAACAAAGATAAGCATATTTAAGAATGACTTTAAAATAGAAAAAAAAAAAAAAAAGGAAACTACCTATATATGTCCCTAAAGGAACAAATGTCTAAATAACTTGTAGTATAATCTTAGTAGATGTTATGCAACAATAAGAAAAAATGAGGTAGATCTGTATGGACTAATTTACAGAGCTCTCCAAGGCTTATTGCTGAGTGAAAAAAAATCTAAAGAGTACTATTCACTGTGGTCACTTGCCTTCAAAATGGCACCTTCAATTCCTTCCCTCCCATGCCATTCCCCATCAAGAAGCTGAGTCTATGCCTGCCCTGTCCTTGAATCTGAGCTAGTGTTAATGACTTTCTTGACCAATAAAATGTGGCAGAAGTGATTCTGGGTATTCTGAGACTATGCTGTAAGAGGCTCTACAGCTTCCTCTGGGTTTTTTGCAACTTTTTATTGCAACTCTGGCTCTAGAAGAAAATCTGACTGTAAGGAAAATCTGTATGAAATCTGACTGTCCTGAGAATGGCATGTGCAGAAAGAGGAAGATTTCATCGACCCCTGGCTATTCTAGCCCAGGAAACATGTGACATGTGAGTGAAGCTGCAATTTTGGGAATTATAGTCTCAGCAGATGCCACTTACATAAGAACCAAGGTCATAGACATATCCCCAATCAAGCCACACTGGCCATCTTCAGCCTTTTGAGCAATCTCAGCTGAGGCCCCAGACATGGTAGAGTAGAAATGAACCATCCCTGTTGTACTTTGTCTGAATTTCTCACTACAGAATTGTGAGAATAATAAATGTTGGTCATTTTACAGCAGTTAAAAAAAATTACCATGATGATTACCAAATAGTGATTTTTAACTCCTTCTTTGAAGGAATGTTGAATGGCACTTTACTGTAAGGAGGGGATTTTTCCTTCTCCATTATTATTCAGTATTCATTTATATCAGAATATACTCATAGAACCTTATTTTATTCTATAAATTATAATTTATTATTATAATTATTTATTTTGATATTTAAATTACCCCAAATTTGATCAACGGGCCCCTTTCAAGCTTGTTCTTGTATCCTTTTGACATGTCCCCATGATTTTTGAGCATTCATAATTTTTGGCATAAGATGATATCCCAGGCTCATTTTATAGTTTCTCTGGTCCAGCTCGTTTCTTTTCCTTGGAGCACTGGTTCCTTTAGTGAAAATGTTATTTAGAAAGTAAGATTTGGGTGCTAAGTGTACTCACTGCTACTAGAGTGTCATTTCTATGCCTTTAGTACACAGAGCTAGGAAATGTATGTATGTGTATTTCTATATACACATATACAAATAGATACATACATATATATGTACATACATACATACATACATATAGAAAAAGCCATGAATTCATACGAACACCTCCAGTGCCAATCCAATATCACTGGCTTTACGCTAATCTTCCCCCATTGCATAGCTATACTCATATCAACAATGGTGAGAAACTAGACTTCTATTACCCTCAACATATATACAGATACTACCCAACTTGTGATGGTTCAACTTAACAATTTTTTTACTTAATTGTGGTCCAAAAGCAATATGCATTCAATAGAAACCATACTTTAAATTTTGATCTTTTCCTGGGCTGTCATATATGATATGTGATACTCTCTCAAGATGCTTGGCAATGGCAGTGAGCTACAGTTGCCAGCCAGCCACATAATCACAAGGGTAAACAACGAATCCGTACCTCTACAACCATTCTGCTTTTTCACTTTCAGTACACTATTCAATTAAGTTACATAAGGTATTCAACACTTTATTATAAAATAGGCTTTGTGTTAGATGATTTTGCCCAATGGTCAGCTAATAATAAGTGTTCTGAGCATGTTTGAGTTAGGCTACGCTAACCTATGATGTTGTGTAGGTTAAGTGTATTAAATACATTTTTGACTTAAGTATTTTCAAATTACAATAGGTTTATCAGGACATAACCCCATAGTAAATCAAGAAAGATCTGTACTTATTTGCCTAGTCCTTAAAATTACATAAAGTAGTTAAGAGATTGCTAACCTGCAACAGTGCAGTAAACACTCTTACTGACTAGAGCTCAACATTTGCGTACAGTTCTTTCAGTCTTTAGTCCAAGGTTAAAATTTCAAAATATTGTATCTAAAAGTTACTTGGCCACATTGCCCCACACCTTCAACATGGCTGTATTTTTTTCATTTGAAATACTTAGCTTCACTTATTTATATTCGTATTCCATTTTAGGTTCCCCTCATTCTTATACCTAACTCTGTGGGTTTAATTTGAAAATGTAAAATATTAGCATGATTAGGAAGGTCAAAACTGCATGAAAAATTATACTTCAAGAAGATTCATTCCCTCATATCCAAATCTTCATTTCTACTAATTCCCAGTAGATAGCCAATCTTTCTCAGCTTTTCCTTCCTATGTTTCTTTTTTGCAAAAATAAACAGACGCTATTACATTTTTTATATCTCCTTTCTTACACAAAAAATAGCATACTATATGCTACATAAAATTTTAAATTTACTTTTCTCACTAAACAATGTATCCTACAAATCATTCCATAGCAGCCTCAGAGGTCTTTTTTCTCATAAATTTCCAAAATACCTCACTGTAACCAATCTCCATAGATTGGAGATTTAACCAATCTCCATAGATTGGAGATTTAACCAATCTCCATAGATGGACATATATTGTTTCCAATATTGTGCAGCTGAAAAAAATGCTGCAATGAATACATTTTTGCATATTAATTTTCATAAAGTTAGAGATACATATTCAGGGTAAAGGCCTAGAAGTAGAATTTCTAAATAAAAAGTTAAGAATTTATGTAGTTTTGTTATGTATGCCAAATATGCCTCCGTAAGTTTGGTACCAATTTGCATTCCTATCAGTAATGTATAAAAGTGCCTGTTATCCCACATAGAATATGTTGCCAAGCTTTTAAAATTTCTGCTTATCTGGTAAGTGAGAAATGGTATCTTAGTGTAATTTTAGTTTCTCATATTATGGGTAAAGTTGAACATTCTTTTTATGTTTGAGTCATTTATGTATGTATATCCTTTATATATATAACATACATATATATTATAAATATAAAATCTCTGGTGTTAGAAGTCAGGATCCTGGTTACTCTTTGAGAAGGGCAATTGGTGACTGGCGGCAAAATGTAAAAATTCACTGAGCTTATGATATGTGTGCCTTTTAAATATATTTTAGTAAAGATATTTTTATTTACTTTTTAAGTATATTTATTTATTTTGAGAGAGAGAGACTGAGTGAGCAGGGGAGGGGCAGAGAGACAAGGAGAGAGAATCCCAAGTAGGCTCTGTGCTGTCAGCATGGAGCCTGACATGGGGCTCAGACTCATGAACTGTGAGATCATTACCTAAGCCAAAACCAAGAGTTGGATGCTTAACCAATTGAGCCACCCAGGTTCCCCGATAAAAGATATTTTTAATAATGAGTGTCATATGTATACATACATATATATATATATATATATATATATATATATATGGAGAAGGAATTAGAAGTGTTTAGAGAAAACATAATTAACTCGAAGAAAGTTTGGAAGTGCGCAAAAATAAAACTATAAAAATGTCATTAAGAAGGAAACACATGAAAAGCACTAATATGATAAGTATTAAATATATCAGTAATCACAATAAATGTGCATGAATTAAATTCTCTAATTAAAAAAGAGACCCATTAGTAAATTGGATAAAAGATAGTATTTACTTCTATGCTGTTTATTAACAGTAAAAATACTAGAAAAGACATCATGAGCAAAAACTACCAATAGATGTTAAGACAGAAAAGAATTATTGTATCTAAAGATTGTTACTACATATGATAAATGACAATTGAATAGGAAGACTTAGCAATATTAAATTTATGGACACCTAAAACATGAAGATTTGAAATAATATTGACTGAAGAATGAAGATAAAATGTTAAGTTCATAATTATAGTTGTGATAATAACAGATTAAACTGACAAAAAGTATATAGGAAATATGAACATCTAGCAAAAACAAGCAAACTTGATCTCATATATGAAATATAGCAATCAACAGTTACAGAAAATAGTTTTTTCAAGCATAGACAAATCATTTACTAGGTCATAAGCCAAGTCTCAACAAACTTTAAATTTTATCATAAAGACTACATCATCTGACTCAAAGCAATCCAGAGAAAACTTTTTAAAAATCCCCTATGTCTGAAAATGAAAAAGATTGATCTATAGATACCATAAAGCTACAGTATCTCAGTACAAATTGAGATATGGCCCAAGGGATTAAGCAGATGGCATCATTAGAACTGAGATGCACATTTAGATGACCAGATTGAGAATGTCATATTCTCTCGAACAGATCAAATAAAGAAAAAAAAAAATCCGAAACAATTAAAGTCCCTTTCGCAAAAGCTTTTTAAAAAAAATAAAATTCATTTTGATACATTTTGGCTAAAATAATGTAGAAAATATATATTCCATATAATCTGATCAAGATCAAGACAAGAGACTGTCATTGGCTCTCTACTTCAATATCTGTTGGCCAGTTCAACCAAACTTTCTATTTTACTAATATTAGGGATGAATAGGTGCAAAAATAGCCTCTATAGTGTATTATAATGGTGGTTCTTAAACTTGAAGTATATTAGAATCACCTGGGAAATTCTTCTATAAATGCAGGTGTCTGGGGCCTACCCAGGAATCACTGAATCAGAATCTCCAGGGGCCAGCAATGTGTATTTCCAAAATCTCCACAGATAATTCTGATGCACAACAAGGGTTGAGTACTACCAAAAAGATATTTTAGAATACTTCTACAGAAAAGTAAATAGAATATTATATAACTTCAGATAAAATTTTAAAGTTACCATTAAAAATATTATGGCCTATCTCAGGAATGAGACCACAAAAAGTGGTCATTTCAAGTTACTCTCTAAAAAATATTCAGGAATCACTTTTATTGGTACCCCCTAAGAGAATTAATGTAGATTTTGACCAGAAACAAGCAAACAGAATAAAGCAAGAACAACAGTGAGAAATTACAGTGAGAAAAAAGTTTGTCATTAATTTTTCTCCCCTTTGCTCCTGATTTTTATTTTTTATACCTGAGAGGACAAACAGATGACTTTCCTTAACATGACTGAATACAAGCTTTAGGAGAAAAAGTAGTCTTTAGGTGATCATGTCTTATCCTTTGATTCATTGACATTCTTTTAAAATTATTATTAATATGGTAAGAACACGTAACATGAGATCTATTTCTCTTAACAAATGTTTAGGTGTATAATACAGTATTGTTAACCATAGGCACAATGCTATACAACAGATCTCCAGAACTTAATCATCTTGCATAACTGAAACTTTATATCCACTGAATAGCAGCTCCCTATTCCTCCCTTCTCCAAGCCCCTGACAACCACCATTCTTTATGCTTCTATGCTTTTGACTATTTTGATACCTCATATAAGTGGAATGATGAAATATTTGTACTTCTGTTGCTGGCTAATTTCATTTAGCAGAAGTCTTCATGGTTCATTCATGTTGTCACATATGAAAGGATCTCCTTTTTATAAGGCTGATATTCCACTCTGTACATACCACATTTTCTTTATCCATTCATCCACTGATAGACTTTTAGATTGTTTTCACATCTTTGCTATGGCAAATAATGCTGTAATGATCATGGGAGTAAAAATTGTTCTTTGAGATCCTGACTTCAATTCTTTTGTGTAAATACCCAGAAGTGGGATTTCTGGGTATTTCTATTTTTAATATTTTGAGGAAAATCCATACTGTGTTCCATAGCAGCTGCACCATTCAATATCCCCACCAACAGTGTACTAGGGTTCCAATTTCTATGCATCCTCCATAATACTTACCTTTTCTCATTTTTTTAAATAAAGCCATCCTGACAAGTGTGAAGTAATATCTCATTATGGTTTTGATTTGTATTTCTCTCTTGATTATTGATATTAACATCTTTTCATACACCTGTTGACCATTTCTATGTCTTCTGTGGAGAAATATCTATTTGCCCATTTTAAAATCAGGTTAATCTGCTTTTTGCTATTAAGTTGAAGGAATTCCTTCTGTCTTAGATATTAACCCTTTATTAGATACATGGATTGCAAATACTTCCCCCATTTCATATGTTGTCTTTTAACTCTATTAATTTTTTCCTTTGCTGTGTGAAATGTTTTAGTTTGATATAGTCCCTCTTGTCTATATCTGCTTTTGTTGCCAATGCTTTTGATGGCATAGCCATGAAATCACTGCCAGGACAATGTGATGAAGATTTTCTCCTATATTTTCTTCTAGGAGTTTTACAGTGTCAGATATAACATTTTAAGTCTTTAATCAATTTAGAGTTCATTTTTGTGTATGGTGTAACATAAAGTTCTAATATCATTCTTTTGCATATGAACATTCGGTTTTCCCAGCATTATTTGTTGATGAGACTATACTTTCCCTGTTATGTATACATGGCACCCTTGTTGAAGATTAGTTGACCATATACACATGGGTTTATTTCTAGACTCTCCATTCTGTTTCATTGGTCTATATACCTGTCTTTTAGCAGCACCATACTTTTTGTTTGCTTGTGTGTTTTTGTTTTCTGGGTTTTTAAAATTGAAGTATAGTTGACATATATTAGTTTCAGGTATACAGCATAGTGACTCAAAAATTATACACTACAAATACCATGTTGTATAGTTACCATCTGTCACCATACAAAGCTACCACAATATTTATTATTGACTGTATGCTGTGCTTTTCATCCTTATCACTTATTATTTTATAAATGGAAGTTTGTGCTTATTAATCCCCTTCTCCCATTTCACCTATCTTCTCCACTCTCTCCCCTCTAGCAATGACCAATTTGTTTTCTGTAGTTATTTTCTTTTTGTTTTGTTTGTCCATTTTTTTTAGATTCCACATATAAGTGAAATGACATGGTATTTGTAATCCTCTGGCTTATTTCACTTAGCATAGTACCCTCTAGGTCCATCCATGTAGACACAAATGACAAGATTTCATTCTCATAGAGGTGAGTAATGTTCCATTATGTAGGTATGCCACATCTTCTTTATCCATTCATCTATCAGTGGACACTTAGGTTGCTTCCATATCTTGACTATTGTAAATAATGCTACAATAAACATAGGAGTGCATATATCTTCTCAAATTAGTGCTTTTATTTTCCTTGGGTAAATACCCAGAAATGAAGTTATGAGATTGTATGCTATTTCTGTCTTTAATTTTTTTTGAGGAAACTCCATACTGTTTTCCAGAGCAGCTGTACAAATTTACTCTTCTACCAACAGTGCACAATGACTCCCTTTTCTCCATATCCTTGCCAACACTTCGTATTTCTTGTGTTTTTAAAAAAAAAATTTTAAACATTTTTATTTATTATTGAGAGACAGAGTGTGTGCAGGGGAGGGATAGAGGGGGAGACACAGAATCCAAAGGAGGCTCCAGGCTCTGAGCTATCAGCACAGAGCCCGATGCAGGGCTAAAACACACCAACTGTGAGATCATGACCTGAGCCGAAGTCAGATGCTTAACTGACTGAGCCACCCAGGCGCCCCTCTTGTCTTTTTAATACCAGCACTCTGACTTTTTAGGAGGTGATAATTCACTGTGGTTTTGACTTGCATTTCCCTGATGATTACTGATGCTGATCATCTTTTCATGTGTCTTTTGGCCTTCTGTATGTCTTAGGAAAAATGTCTATTCAGGTCCTATGTCCAATTTTTAAATCAGATCATTTGGTTGTTTTGCTATTGAGTTATATAATTCTTCACATATTTTGGATATTAACCTCTTATCAGATATGTGGTTTTAAATATTTTCTCCTAGTCCTTAGGTTGCCTTTTCATTTTATTGATCATTTGCTTTGCAGAATATTTTTAGTTTGATGCAGTCCCAGTTTATTTTTTATTTTGTTACTTGTACTTTAGATGCCATATCCAAAAAATCATTGCCAAGACCCATATCGAGAGGTTTTTTCCCTATGTTTTCTTCTAGGAGTTTTATGGTTTGGGGTCTTACATAGAAGTCTTTAATCTGTTTTGAATTAATTTTTTGTGAGTGATGTAAGATAAGGGCCTAGTTTCCTTCTTTTGCAGGTGAATATCCAATTTTCCAAGCACTATTTTTTTTAAGATATTGTCTTTTCTCCATAGAGTATGCTTTGCTACTTTGTCAATTAGTAATTGACTATGTATGCGTGAGTTTATTTCTGGGCTCTCAATTCTGTTCCATTGATTTATGTATATTTTTATGCCATTAACATACTGTTTTGATTACTATAGCTTTGTACATAGTTTGAAATCAGGAGATGTGATGCCTCCAGTTTTGTTCTTTTATTTTCAAGATTACTTTGGCTATTCAGTGTCTTTTGTGGTTCTATACAATGTTAAATTTGTTCTATTTTTGTAAAACATGTCTTTGGAGTCTTGAGAAGAACGCATAGAATCTATAGATGGCTTTGGGTAGTATGGACATTTTAACAATATTAATTCTTCCAACACATGAACAATGGATATATTTCCATTTACTTGTGCCTTCAATTTCTTTCTTCAATGTTTTTATCTGTTTTCAGTGTAGAGAAATTTCACCTCTTGATTCAATTTATTCCTAAGTATTTTATTATTTTTAATGGTATTGTAAATTGAGTTGTTTTCTTTATTCCTTTTTCAGATAATTTGTTGTTGGTGTATAGAAATGCTACTGACTTCTGCATGTTGATTTTGTACCCTACAACTTTACTAAATTTTACTGGTCTTGAGGATTTTCTATATATAAAATCATACATCTGCAAATACAGATAATTTTACTTCTTCCCTTCCAATTCTGATGCCTCTTGTTTATTTTTCTTGCTTGATTGCTCTGGCTAGGGCTTTACTACTATGTTGAATAGGAGTGGTGAGAGTGGGCACCCTTGCCATGATTCTGATCTTAGAGGAAAAGCTATCAACCTTTCACCATTGAGTATAATGTTAGCTAGGGCTTGTAATATATGGCCTTTATTTGTTGAAATACATTATGTTGAGAGTTTTTAATCATCTCTGTTAAAACAATAAAAAGTAGAAACTGTAAACTAAGTAAAAGTAAGTTTTTAATCAACTCTCAAAACAATAGAAGTAGAAATTGTAAACTAGTAAAAGAACTTAAACAATGGAAAATTAAGCATTTCCTTAAACTGCCTTCAAGACATTGACACAATTTTATGGTTTGAGTGATGCATTGCACATAACTCAAGATACTAATTCTGAGATTTTTTTTTCAATATATGAAGTTTATTGTCAAATTGGTTTCCATACAACACCCAGTGCTCATCCCAAAAGGTGCCCTCCTCAATACCCATCACCCACCCTCCCCTCCTTCCCACCCCCCATCAACCCTGTTTATTCTCAGTTTTTAAGAGTCTCTTATCCTTTAGCTCTCTTCCACTCTAACCTCTTTTTTTTTTCCTTCCCCTCCCCATGGGTTTCTGTTAAGTTTCTCAGGATCCACATAAGAGTGGAACCATATGGTATCTGTCTATCTCTTTATGGCTTATTTCACTTAGCATCACGCTCTCCAGTTCCATCCACGTTGCTACAAAGGGCCATATTTCATTCTTTCTCATTGCCACGTAGTACTCCATTGTGTATATAAACCACAATTTCTTTATCTATTCATCAGTTGATGGACATTTAGGCTCTTTCCATAACTTGGCTATTGTTGAGAGTGCTGCTGTAAACATTGGGGTACAAGTGCCCCTATGCATCAGTACTCCTGTATCCCTTGGGTAAATGCCTAGCAGTGCTACTGCTGGGTCATAGGGTAGGTCTATTTTTAATTTTTTGAGGAACCTCCACACTGTTTTCCAGAGTGGCTGCACCAATTTGCATTCCCACCAACAGTGCAAGAGGGTTCTGTTCCTCCACATCCTTTCCAGCATCTATAGTCTCCTGATTGGTTCATTTTGGCCACTTTGACTGGTGTGAGGTGATATCTGAGTGTGGTTTTGATTTGTATTTCCCTGATAAGGAGCGACATTGAACATCTTTTCATGTGCCTGTTGGCCATCCGGATGTCTTCTTTAGAGAAGTGTCTATTCATGTTTTCTGCCCATTTCTTCACTGGGTTATTTGTTTTTCGGGTGTGGAGTTTGGTGAGCTCTTTATAGATTTTGGATACTAGCCCTTTGTCCGATATGTCATTTGCAAATATCTTTTCCCATTCCCTCGGTTGCCTTTGAGTTTTGTTGATTGTGTCCTTTGCTATGCAGAAGCTTTTTATCTTCATGAGGTCCCAGTAGTTCATTTTTGCTTTTAATTCTCTTGCCTTTGGGGATGCATCAAGTAAGAAATTGCTACAGCTGAGGTCAGAGAGGTCTTTTCCTGCTTTCTCCTCTAGGGTTTTGATGGTTTCCTGCCTCACATTCAGGTCCTTTATCCATTTTGAGTTTATTTTTGTGAATGGTGTGAGAAAGTGGTCTAGTTTCAACCTTCTGCATGTTGCTGGCCAGTTCTCCCAGCACCATTTGTTAAAGAGACTGTCTTTTTTCCATTGGATGTTCTTTCCTGCTTTGTCAAAGATGAGTTGGCCATACGTTTGTGGGTCTAGTTCTGGGGTTTCTATTCTATTCCATTGGTCTATGTATCTGTTTTTGTGCCAATACCATGCTGTCTTGATGATTACAGCTTTGTGCTAGAGGCTAAAGTCTGGGATTGTGATACCTCCTGCTTTGGTCTTCTTCAATATTACTTTGGCTATTCTGGGCCTTTTGTGGTTCCATATGAATTTTAGGATTGCTTATTCTAGCTTCGAGAAGAATACTGGTGCCATTTTGATTGGGATTGCATTGAATGTGTAGATAGCTTTGGGTAGTATTGACATTTTGGCAATATTTGTTCTTCCAATCCATGAGCACAGAATGTTTTTCCATTTCTTTATATCTTCTTCAATTTCCTTCATAAGCTTTCTATAGTTTTCAGCATACAAATCTTTTACATCTTTGGTTAGATTTATTCCTAGGTATTTTATGCTTCTTGGTGCAATTGTGAATGGGATCCGTTTCTTTATTTGTCTTTCTGTTGCTTCATTATTAGTGTATAAGAATGCAACTGATTTCTGTACATTGGTTTTGTATCCTGCAACTTTCCTAAATTCATGTATCAGTTCTAGCAGATTTCTGGTGGAGTCTATCGGATTTTCCATGTATAATATCATGTCATCTGCAAAAAGGGAAAGCTTGACTTCATCTTTGCCAATTTTGATGCCTTTGATTTCCTTTTGTTGTCTGATTGCTGATGCTAGAACTTCCAACACTATGTTAAACAACAGCGGTGAGAGTGGACATCCCTGTCGTGTTCCTGATCTCAGGGAAAAAGCTCTCAGTTCTTCCCCATTGAGGATGATATTAGCTGTGGGCTTTTCATAAATGGCTTTTATGACCTTTAAGTATGTTTCTTCTATCCCGACTTTCTCGAGGGTTTTTATTAAGAAAGTTTGCTGAATTTTGTCAAAGGCCTTTTCTGCATCGATTGACAGGATCATATGATTCTTATCTTTTCTTTTATTAATGTGATGTATCACGTTGATTGATTTGCGAAAGTTGAACCAGCCCTGCATCCCAGGAATGAATCCCACTTGATCATGCTGAATAATTCTTTTTATACGCTGTTGAATTCAATTTGCTAGTATCTTATTGAGAATTTTTGCATCCATATTCATCAGGGATATTGGCCTGTAGTTCTCTTTTTTTACTGGGTCTCTGTCTGGTTTAGGAATCAAAGTTATACTGGCTTCATAGAATGAGTCTGGAAGTTTTCCTTCCCTTTCTATTTCTTGGAATAGCTTGAGAAGGATAGGTATTATCTCTGTTTTAAACATCTGGTAGAACTCCCCTGGGAAGCCATCTGGTCCTGGACTCTTATTTGTTGGGAGATTTTTGATGACTGATTCAATTTCTTCACTGGTTATGGGTCTGTTCAAGCTTTCTATTTCCTCCTGATTGAGTTTTGGAAGCGTGTGGGTGTTTAGGAATTTGTCCATTTCTTCCAAGTAGTCCAGTTTGTTGGCATATAATTTTTCATAGTATTCCCTGATAATTGCTTGTATCTCTGAGGGATTAGTTGTAATAATTCCATTTTCATTCATGATTGTATCTATTTGGGTCATCTCCCTTTTATTTTTAAGAAGCCTGGCTAGAGGTTTATCAATTTTGTTCATTTTTTCAAAAAACCAACTCTTGGTCTCATTGATCTGCTCTACAGTTTTTTTAGATTCTATATTGTTTATTTATGCTCTGATCTTTATTATTTCTCTTCTTCTGCTGGGTTTCGGGTGTCTTTGTTGCTCTGCTTCTATTTCCTTTAGGTGTGCTGTTAGATTTTGTATTTGGGATTTTTCTTGTTTCTTGAGATAGGCCTGGATTGCAATGTATTTTCCTCTCAGGACTGCCTTCGCTGCATCCCAAAGCATTTGGATTGTTGTATTTTCATTTTCGTTTGTTTCCATATATTTTTTAATTTCTTCTCTAATTGCCTGGTTGACCCATTCATTCTTTAGTAGGGTGTTCTTTAACCTCCATGCTTTTGGAGGTTTTCCAGACTTTTTCCTGTGGTTGATTTCAAGCTTCATAGCATTGTGGTCTGAAAGTATGCATGGTATAATTTCAATTCTTGTAAACTTATGAAGGGCTGTTTTGTGACCCAAAATATGATCTATCTTGGAGAATGTTCCATGTGCACTCGAGAAGAAAGTATATTCTGTTGCTTTGGGATACAGAGTTCTAAATATATCTGTCAAGTCCATCTGATCCAATGTATCATTCAGGGCCCTTGTTTCTTTATTGACCGTGTGTCTAGATGATCTATCCATTTCTGTAAGTGGGGTGTTAAAGTCCCCTGCAATTACCACATTCTTATCAATAAGGTTGCTTATGTTTGTGAGTAATTGTTTTATATATTTGGGGGCTCCTGTATTTGTTAGCTCTTCCTGATGGATAGACCTGTAATTATTATATAATTCCCTTCTTCATCTCTTGTTACAGGCTTTAATTTAAAGTCTAGTTTGTCTGATGTAAGTATGGCTACTCCAGCTTTCTTTTGACTTCCAGTAGCATGATAAATAGTTCTCCATCCCCTCACTCTCAATCTGAAGGTGTCCTCAGGTCTAAAATGAGTCTCTTGTAGACAGCAAATAGATGGGTCTTGTTTTTTTTATCCATTCTGATACCCTGTGCCTTTTGGTTGGCGCATTTAGTCCATTTACATTCAGAGTTATTATAGACAGATATGGGCTTAGAGTCATTGTGATGTCTGTAGGTTTCATGCTTGTAGCGATGTCTCTGGTACTTTGTCTCACAGGATCCTTCTTAGGATCTCTTGTAGGGCTGGTTTGGTGGTGATGAATTCCTTCAGTTTTTGTTTGTTTGGAAAGACCTTTATCTCTCCTTCTATTCTAAATGACAGACTTGCTGGATAAAGGATTCTCGGCTGCATATTTTTTTCTGTTCATCACATGGAAGATCTCCTGCCATTCCTTTCTGGCCTGCCAAGTTTCAGTAGAGAGATCAGTCACGAGTCTTATAGGTCTCCCTTTATATGTTACAGCACGTTTATCTCTAGCTGCTTTCAGAATTTTCTCTTTATCCTTGTATTTTGCCAGTTTCACTATGATATGTCATGCAGAAGATCGATTCAAGTTATGTCTGAAGGGAGTTCTCTGCCTCTTGGATTTCAATGCCTTTTTCCTTCCCCAAATCAGGGAAGTTCTTAGCTATGATTTCTTCAAGTACACCTTCAGCACCTTTCCCTCTCTCTTCCTCCTCTGGAATACCAATTATGCGTATATTATTTCTCTTTAGTGCATCACTTAGTTCTCTAATTTTCCCCTCATACTCCTGGATTTTTTTATCTCTCTTTTTCTCAGCTTCTTCTTTTTCCATAATTTTATCTTCTAGTTCACCTATTCTCTCCTCTACCTCTTCAATCCGAGCCGTAGTTGTCTCCATTTTATTTTGCAGTTCATTGATACCATTTTTTAGCTCCTCCTGGCTGTTCCTTAGTCCCTTGATCTCTGTAGCAAGAGATTCTCTGCTGTCCTTTATACTGTTTTCAAGCCCAGAGATTAATTTTATGACTATTATTCTAAATTCACTTTCTGTTATATTGTTTAAATCATTTTGATCAGTTTGTTAGCTGTTGTTCTTTCCTGGACGTTTTTCTGAGGGGAATTCTTCCATTTCATCATTTTGGATAGTCCCTGGAGTGGTGCAGGACTGTGGGGCACTTCCCCTGTGCTGTCTTGAATAACTTGCGTTGGTGGGTGGGGCCACAGTCAGACCTGATGTCTGCCCCCAGCCCACCACTGGGGCCACAGTCAGACTGGTGTGTGCCTTCTCTTCCCCTCTCCTAGGGGCGGGATTCACTGTGGGGTGGCGTGGCTGGTCTGGGCTACTTGCACACTGCCAGGCTTGTGGTGCTTGGAATCTGGCGTATTAGCTGGTGTGGATCAGCAAGGTGCATGGGGGCGGGAGGAGCAGGCTCAGCTCGCTTTTCCTTTGGAGATCTGCTTCGGGAGGGGCCCTGCGGCACCAGGAGGGAGTCAGACCCGCCGGAGGGATGGATCCGCAGAAGCACTGCGTTGGGTGTTTGCGTGGTGCAAGCAAGTTCCCTGGCAGGAGCTGGTTCCCTTTGGGATTTTGGCTGGGGGATGGGCGAGGGAGATGGTGCTGGGGAGCGCCTTTGTTGCCCGCCAAGCTGAGCTCTGTCATGCGGGGCTCAACAACTCTCCCTCCCGTCGTCCTCCAGCCTTCCCGTTCTCCGAGCAGAGCTGTTAGCTTATAACCTTCCAGATGTCAAGTCCCGCTTGCTGTCGGAACACACTCCATCCAGCCCCTCAGCTTTCGCCAGCCAGACTCGGGGGCTCTGCTTGGCCGGCAGGCCGCCCCTCCGCCCCAGCTCCCTCCCGCCAGTCCGTGGAGCACGCACCGCCTTGCCGCCCTTCCTACCCTCTTCCGTGGGCCTCTCATCTGCGCTTGGCTCTGGACACTCCATTCTGCTAGTCTTCTGGTGGTTTTCTGGGTTATTTAGGCAGGTATAGGTGGAATCTAAGTGATCAGCAGGACGCGCAGTAAGCCCAGCGTCCTCCTACGCCACCATCTTCCAGGATCC
Source organism: Panthera onca (assembly GCF_046562875.1). NCBI lineage: Eukaryota > Metazoa > Chordata > Mammalia > Carnivora > Felidae > Panthera > Panthera onca. Next base: position 24,768,552 of record NC_138355.1, read on the forward strand.
CAATAATTCTGAGATTTTAAATAACAGAGAAATATTCACTGAGTTGTCTATGTGATGCTTGAATTAATAAAAATTAAAAGGTAAATTTAGTGAAAACAACCTCTATTTTAATTCTTCTAAGACTCATATTATCATAGACATTAAAACTGTGAAAGGACTCACCGTCTTGTTTATGTACTTAAATTGCTTCTTAAATTTCTGTGCTATTTATGACTTAAATTTCCTCTAAATGTTTTGGCATTGTATATGTAATATAAAGTAACCAGTTGCTTTGATATGACAGAAGCCTTAAATAGTGTTAATTCAATCTACACTGAACTTTGAAACATCAGTGATAGAAACAATATTTTAGCTATTATTAAAAAAATTAAGTTGTGGCTATTTTAAAAACCATATACTCTTTAAAAAAATATCTGACTATATGCTTCAATTTTACTCAGATAAGTTTCGATCTTCATAGGAAATGTATACAGAATGCAACAAAGACTTCCCATTATGCAGATTTTTGTAGAAAGTGACTGCTATCCTCAGTTGAGAATGAAAAATGATCTCCAGGCAATGTTGGTGGATCACTAAGAAACTTCAAGGTCCAAATGGTATTTATATTTTCTTCTTTCAATTAAAGGCCATAACATAAGATGAAAAAGACAAAATACCATAAGTAAAGGGCTGGCTACACTACAAATCTTCCAGAATGAGATTTTTCTCATTCTCTCTCACTGGGCTGTCTTTTTCTGAGACAAGAGTATATCCATAAGATCTCAAAAAGTGTTTTTTTGGAGATTTTACAATCAAATCAATGAAGTTTTTTTTAAATACACTGTGATGTGCATGTATACCTTCAAATTAATGTTTTCTTATCTTTTGGGTAAATACCAAGTGATGCAATTACTGGATTGTAGAGTAGTTCTATTTTTAATTTTTTGAGGCACCTTCATTCTGTTTTCCACATTTGCTGCACCAGTCTGTATTCTCACCAACATTGTAAAACCATTTCTTTTTTTCTACATCCTGACCAACAATTGTCTCTGTTTTTTATTTTAGTCATTCTGACAGGTGTGAGATGATATCTCATGGTTTTCTGATCTGTACTTCCCTGATGATGAGTGATGTTGAGCATCTTTTCATGTGTTGTTGGCCATCTCTATGTTCTCTTTGGATAAATGTCTGTTGATGTCTTCTGCTCATTTTCTAATTGGATTGTGTGTGTGTGTGTGTGTGTGTGTGTGTGTGTGTGTTGAGCAATGAGTTGTATAAGTTCTTTGTACCATTTGCAAATATTTTCTCCCATTTTTTGATTTTTTTTTTGTTTCCTTCCATATTTTCATGTAGTCCTAATAATTTTTTGGTTTTGTTGATTGTTTCCTTCCATATTTTCATGTAGTCCTAATAATTTATCTTCGCTTTCATTTCCCTTGCCTCAGAAGACATATCTAGAAAGATGTTGCTATAACCAATGTCAGAGAAACTACTGCCAGTGCTCTCTTCTAGAATTTTTATGGTTTCAAGTCTCACATTTAGGTCCTTAATCCATTTTGAGTTTATTTTTGTGTATGGTGTAAGAATGTTGTCCAATTGCATTCTTTTGCATGTAGCTGTCCAGTTTTCCCAACACCATTTGTTGAAGAGACTTTTTCCCATTGCATATCCTTTTCTTCATTGTCAAAAATTAATCAACCATTTAATTTGGGTTTATTTCTAGGCTTTCTATTATGTTCCATTGATCTATGTGTCTATTTTTGTGCCAGCACCACAGTGTTTTGATTACTACAGCTGTTTAGTATAACTTGAAATCTAGAATTGTGATACGTCCACCTTTGTTTTTCTTTGTCAAGATTGCTTTGCCTATTTGGGGTCTTTTATGGCTTCATATAATTTTTTTAATTGTTTGTTCTACCTCTGTAAAAAATGTTACAGGCATTTTGATAGAGATTGTATTAAATGTGTAGATTGTTTTAGGTAGTATAGATATTTTCACAATTTTTGTTCTTCCCATCGATGAGAATGGGATGTCTTTCCATTCTTTTGTGTCATTTTCAATTGCCTTCATCAATGTTTTATAGTTTTCAGAGGACAGATATTTTACCTCTTTGGTTAGGTTTATTCCTAGGTATCTTATGGTTTTTGGTGCAATTGTAAATGGGATTGCTTTCTTACTTTCTCTTTCTGCTACTTCATTATTAGTGTGTAGAAATGCAACAGATTTCTGTACACTGGTGTTGTATCTTTCAACCCTACTCAATTCATTTATCAGGTCTAGTATTTTTTTGGCAGAGTCTTTAGGGTTTTCTAAATATATTATCATGTCATCTGCAAATAGTGAAAGTTTTACTTTTTCCTTACCAATTTGGATGCCTATTATTTCTTTTTGTTGTCTCTTTGCTGTGGCTATAACTTCCACTATTATGTTGAATAAAAGTGGTGAGAGTGGACATCCTTACCTTATGCCTGACCTTAAGGGAAAAGCTCTCAGTTTTTCCCCATTAAGTATGATGCTAGCTTTTTTATTTCTTTTAATAAACCTCATTTTCAAAAAAAAAATGGGAAAGGTAGATATATATGGTGGCTCTGGGAACCAGAAAATCTTTGATGGAGACTGCTTAGGATTTAAAGAGAATTCCATATTTTCCTCTTTTTAATCTACCCCAGGCAAGAGAGTTTACTGGTTAGCAAATAGTGTGAGCCCTGGAATTAAATCAAACCTGAATTCCAAACCTGGATTCTTCACAAACTGTCAATGTTTTAAATGCAAAAACTTTGTTTTCTTTACTAATGTGTACAGTGTCCACAGAAGAGTGTTTATCATATAGTAGGCATTCCACAGATAAATTAATTTAGAATAATAAGGTACAAATATTCAAGTTTGTCTAGACACTATCACTGTTAAAATTGCACAAATATCCACTTAAATTTTTTAGATAAAGCTACATATGATTAAACCTTATACTTCATGAACTTAGATGTTTTCATCTTAATTGCCTCTTATATATTTGTCCTCTTGCTAATTGCAAATTTCTAGTTTTAAGCTTAGAATAAGTTAAATTCCCTACTCTGACAAAGTTGGTTGAGAAATTTGTCCATGAGGATGAAAGGCGCTAGGAAAAGATGGCAAATTGAACACATCTGTCTACTTTCCCACCTTTACATACCACTAAAAACAGAAGGAAATAAATTCCTTTGTTTTAAAATTTTTATTGTTTATTTATTTTTGAGAGAGAGAGAGAGAGAGACAGAGAGAGACAGAGTGTGAACAGGGGAGGGGCAGAGAGAGAGGGAGACACAGATCCAAGGCAGGCTCCAGTCTCTGAGCTGTTAGTGCAGATACAGATGTAAGGTTCGAACTCACGACCCGTAAGATCATGACCTGAGCCAAAGTCGGACACTTAACTTAATGAATCACCCAGGCACCCTGCAGGAAAGAAATTTCCAATGGTAAAAAACAATAACAATGGGGAAAATTAAAAGGGAAAAACACCAATCAAACTTTCAAGTACAGAAAGCAAATAGACCCAGAAATGACTTAGCCAACCTGAAGAAGTTTTATTAAAACTTGTCGGAGGGAGGAGTTAAAATGGAAGAGCAGCATAGAGACACTGAACTTGTCTCATTCCTGAAATGCAGCCAGATCAGAACCAAACCATTTTGAACACCTAGGAAACTGATCTGTGGATATTGAGCATTTTTTCATGTGTCAGTTGGCCATCTGGATGTCTTCTTTGGAGAAGTGTCTAAAGTCTTTTGCCCATTTCTTCACTGGATTATTTGTTTTTTGGGTGTTGATTTTGATAAGTTCTTTATAGATTTTGGATACTAACCCTTTATCTGATATGTCGTTTGCAAATATCTTCTCCCATTCTGTCAGTTGCCTTTTAGTTTTGCTGATTGTTTCCTTCGCTGTGCAGAAGTTTTTATTTTGATGAGGTCCCAGTAGTTCATTTTTGCTTTTGTTTCCCTTGCCTCCTGAGAGGTGTTGAGTAAGAAGTTGCCGTGGCCAAGATCAAAGAGGCTTTTGCCTGCTTTCTCCTTGAGGATTTTGATGACTTCCTGTCTTACATTGAGGTCTTTCATCCATTCTGAGTTTATTTTGGGGTATGGTGTAAGAAAGTGGTCCAGGTTCATTCTTTTACATGTCGCTGTCCAGTTTTCCCAGCACCACTTGCTGAAAAGACTGTCTTTATTCCATTGGATATTCTTTCCTGCTTTGTCAAATATTAGCTGGCCATACATTTGTGGGTCTATTTCTGGGTTCTCTATTCTGTTCCATTGATCTGAGTGTCTGTTCTTGTGCCAGTACCATACTGTTTCGATGGTTACAGCTCTGTGTATAGCTTGAAGTCTGGTATTGTGATGCCTTCTGCTTTGGTTTTCTTTTTCAAGATCACTTTGGCCAATCGGGGGTCTTTTCTGGTTCCATACAAATTTTAGATTATTTGTTCTAGCTCTGTGAAGAATGCTGATGTTACTTTGATAGGGATTGCATAGAATATGTAGATTGCTTTGGGTAGTATCGACATTTTAACAATATTTATTCTTCCTATCTAGGGGCATGGAATCTTTTTCCATTGTTTGGCGTCATCTTCAATTTCTTTCATAAGCTTTCTAGAGTTTTCAGTGTATAGATTTTTCACTTCTTTGGTTAGATTTATTCCTAGGTATTTTATGGTTTTTTGTGCAACTGTAAATGGGATCGATTCTTTGATTTCTCTTTCTGTCACTTCCTTGGTGGTGTACGGGAATGCAACTGATTTCTGTGCATTGATTTTATATCCTGCAAATTTGCTGAATTCATGAATCAATTCTAGCAGTTTTTTGGTGGAATCTTTTGGGTTTTCCTATAGAGTATCATGTCATCTGCGAAGAGTGAAAGTTTGACCTCCTCCTGGCCGATTTGGATGCCTTTTATTTCTTTGTGTTGTCTGATTGCAGAGGCTAAGACTTCCAATACGATGTTGAATAACAGTGGTGAGAGTAGACATCCCTGTCTTGTTCCTGACCTTAGGGAGAAAGCTCCCAGTTTTTCCCCATTGAGGATCATATTAGCGTTGGGTCTTTCATATATGGCGTTTATGATTTCAAGGTATGTTCCTTCTATACCTACTTTCTTGCGGGTTTTTATCAAGAAAGGATGCTGTATTTTGTCAAATGCTTTCTCTGCATCTATTGAGAGGATCATATGGTTCTTGTCCTTTCTTTTATCGATGTGATGAATCAAGTTAATTGTTTTGTGGATATTGAACCAGCCCTGCATCCCAGGCATAAATCCCACTTGGTCCTGGTGAATAATGTTTTTAATGTATTGTTGGATCTGGTTGGCTAATATCTTGTTGAGTATTTTTGCATCTATTGATCTGAGGATAAATGCAACAATCTGCATAACTGGAGCCACGGGTCATGTTGCAGAGAGGTGAACTGGGGAGAGAAAAGCTGTGGAGGGTAGGGAGCTGTTTTCTTGCAGAAAGGACAGAGAGAGAAAAAGAAAAGTGGAGATGCTGTGTATCAGGATTGTGCAAGAACAGCACTTTTCCTGAAAGTGGCTGGAAAGAAAGAGAGAAAGAGTAAGAACACTCACAGGGACTGAACAAGAAATTTGTTCCCCCAACTACTGACAGGGAGAAAGGAGAGGGTTTTAATACCATGAGGATTCTATAAACAGCAGAGTGCAGAGTCTGAAGTTTTGGAGCTCAGTACCTGGCAGTGATCTGGTGAGAAAGTAGGGTGAATCCCCAGGAGCAGGCCATGGGGTCAAGGGGTGCCACACAGGGAGAAGCAGTTCCCCTGTTTGGAGAGCATTTGGTAGAGGCCATACAGCTACCCCATAGGCAAAGGTCTCAGCGGACCCCAGAAAGCATCTACATTTGCTGGTATTGATTGGGACAAGGATGCCAGTGTGGGGAAACCTGGCAGTGGCTATGTATTATGATTTGCCTTAATCTCTGAACCTCTGCCACTGCCTGATCGCATGAACATTTTCTGGGGCAAGCTGGCACCCAGGTATTGCTCAGTGAGAACCTCCCCCAGAGAGTCAGTGTGTGTCCAAGCTACAGGGGTCTCTGAAGTGTGGGGTTTTGGAACACAACCCCATCTGAGACAAAACTCTGGAGGGAGGTGCCCTCTGGCAGGTGAACAGCTTGGACATGGACAGGGTAGAGGTAGGGAGTGGACAGGGGCCTGAGACAAAGGAGGGGTGCTTGATTGCTGGTCAATGAGAGAACAAAGTTCTTGCACCAGAGACTAGGATGCTAGCTCTCCCTTGTACACACAGACCCATCCCAGTAAGCTAAGCTGCACCACCTTGTGGAGACTGAAGCTGTTACACCCAGTCCTGCCCAACTGTGCCCTCCAAGCACATTCCCCAGAAGACCAACACTCTGCCTGCTTAGTGTACAGACTATAGAGTGATTCATAATTTCAGTTCTAGAGGAAACTGGATGTAACTTCATTCAGGTTTTATTCTATTTGCTGGTTCATTTATTTGTGCATTTTCTTTGTTTCTGTTTTGCTTTAATTGTTTTCTTTTTTTCTCTCTTTTCTTTCTGTTTCTTGGATACAGAAAGAGGAAAATTTTATTTTTATTTTTTTACAACATATTTTATTTAAAAATGTTTTCTTCTATTTCATTTTATTTTATTCTATTTTATTATATAAAGTTTTAACTATAGAAATTTTTAGCTTTATTTTTTCTTTCCTTTCCCTTTTTTCTATACTGAATCAAGCTTCTTTCAGCATGCAGACTGAAAAACACCTAGGACCTAGCTTCTTTTATTTGATTTTTTTGTTTTCTTCTTAATTTTTTAACTTTAATTTTTTATTTTATAATTTTTTTTCTTCTTCCAAAATGATAAAATGAAGGAATTCACCCCAAAATAAAGAATAGGAAGAAATGACAGCCAGGGACTTAACCAACACATATATATGTAAGATGTCTGAACTAGAATTTAGAACCACAATAATAAGAATACCAGCTGGGGTTGAAAAAGCATAGAAGATGCCAGAGAATCCTTTCTGTGGAGATAAAAGAAATAAAATCTAGTCAGGCCAAAATTAAAAATGCTATAACTGAGATACAATCTTGAATGGATACCATGATGGCAAGGATGGATGAAGCAGAGCAGTGAATCAGTGATATAGAGGATAAAATTATGGAGAATAATGAAGCAGAAAAAAAGAAGGAAACATAGGCAAAAGATCATGATACAAGACTTAGAGAACTCAGTGACTTACTAAAAAGGAATAACATCTGAGTCATAGGAGTCCCAGAAGATGAAAAGAGAGAAAAAGGGCAGAAGATTTATGTGAGCAAATTATAGCAGTAAACATTACTAATCTTGGGAAGGATACAGATATCAAAATCCAAGAAGCACAGAGAACTCACATTATATTAAACAAAAAGTGACCATCATCAAGGCATATCATAGTCAAATTCACAAAATACACAGACAAGGAAAGAATTATGAAAGCAGCAAGGGGGAAAAAAGTCCTTAACATATAAAGGAAAAGAGATCAAGTTCTCAGAGGACTTATCCACAGAAATTTGGCAGGCCAGAAAGGAGTGACAGGATAGATTCAACATGCTGAATTGGAAAAATATGCAGCCAAGAATTCTTTATCTAGGAAGGCTGTCATTCAAAATAGGAGGAAAGATAAAGAGTTTCCCAAATGAACAAAAATTAAAGGAGCTCGTGACCACTAAACCAATCCTGCAAGTAATTTTAAGGGAAAGTCTTCAGTGGAGAAAAGACAAAACAAAACAAAAATGATAAAAAGCAACAAAGACTAGAAAGGACCAGAGAACATTACCAGAAACACCAACTCTACAAGCAATACATTGGCACTAAATTCATATCTTTCAGTATTCACTCTAAATGTCAATGGACTAAATGCTCCAATTAAAAGACATAAGGTATCAGAATGGATAAGAAAACAAGACCATCTATATGCTGCTTACCAGAGACTCATTTTAGACCTAAAGACACCTGCAGATTGAAAGTAAGGGGATGGAGAACCATCTATCATGCTAATGGTCATCAAAAGAAAGTGGGAGTAGCCATACTTATATCAGACAAACTAGATTTTAAAATAAAGACTGTAGCAAGAGATGAAGAAGGGCATTATATTATAATTAAGGGGTTATCTACCAAGATTAGCTAACAATTGTAAATATTTATGCCCCAATGTGAAAGCACCCAAATATACAAATAAATTAATCAGAAACATAAAGAAACCCATTGATATTAATACCATAATAGTAAGGGATTTCAACACCCCACTTACAACAATGCACAGATCATGAAAGCAAAATACCAACAAGGAAACAATGGCTTTGAATGACACACTGGCCAGGATGAACTTAACAGATAAATTCAGAACCTTTCATCCTAAAGCAGCAAAATTATACATTCTTCTCGAATGCACATGGAACATTCTCCAGAATAGATCACATACTGGGTCACAAATCAACCCTCAACAAGTACAAAAAGATCGAGTTCATACTTTGCATATTTTCAGACCACAACGCTATGAAACTCGAAGTCAACCAAAAGAAAAAATTTGGGAAGACCATGAAGACTTGGAGATTAAAGAACATCCTACTAAAGAATGAAAGGGTTAACCAAGAAATCAAAAAGTACATTTTAGCCAATACAAATGAAAACACGACAGTCTAAAACCTCTGGGATACAGCAAAGGTAGTCATAAAAGGGAAGTATATAGCAATCCAGGCCTTCCTAAAGAAAGAAGAAAGGTCTCAAATACAAAACCTAACCTTACACCTAAAAGACCTGAAAGAAGAACAGAATGTAAAGCCCAAAACCAGCAAAAGAGGGGAAATAATAAAGATTAGAGCAGAAATCAATGATATAGAAATGAAACAAAACAAAACAAAACAGTAGAACAGATCAGTGAAACCAGGAGCTGGTTCCTTGAAAGAATTAACAAAACCCCTAACCTAAAATCATGAATGAAAGAGAAGAGATCACAACCAATGCAACAGAAATACAAACAATAATAAGAGAATATTATGAGAAATTATATGCCAACAAATTGGGCAATCTGGAAGAAATGGACAAATTCTTAGAAACATATAAACTACCAAAACTGAAACAGGAAGAAATAGAAAATTTGAACAGACCCATAACCAGTAAAGAAATTGAATCAGTAATCAAAAATCTCCCAACAAAAAAGAGTCAAGGGCTGGATGCCTTTAGAGAGGAATTCTCCCAAACATTTAAAGAAGAGTTAACACCTATTATTTTGAAGCTGCCCCAAAAAATAGAAATGGAAAGAAAACTTGCAAACTTATTCTACAAGGCCAGCATTACCTTGATTCCAAAACCAGACAAAGACCCCACTAAAAAGGAGAACTACAGACCAACTTCCCTGATGATCTTGGATGCAAAAATTCTCAACAAGATACTAGCAAACCGGATCCAACAATACATTAAAGAATTATTCAACATGAACAAGTGAGATATTTACCTGGGATGCAGGGCTAGTTTAATATCTGCAAATCAATCAATGTGATACATAACATTAATAAAAGAAAGGATAAGAAGCACATGATCCTCTCAATAGATGCAGTAAAATCATTTGACAAAATATAGCATCCTTTCTTGATAAAAACTCTCAAGAAAGTAGGGAAAAAAGAACATACTTCAAGATTATAAAGGCCATATACTAAAGATCCACAGCTCATATCATCTTCAATGGGGAAAACCTGAGAGTTTTCCCCCTAATGTCAGGAACATGACATAGATGTGCACTCTCACCACAGTTATTCGACATATTGTTGGAAGTCCTAGTGTCAGCAATCAGACAACAAAAAGAAATAAAAGGCATCCAAATCATCAAGGAGGAAGTCAAACTTTCATTCTTTGCAGATGACATGATACTCTATGTGGAAAACCCAAAAGACTCCACCAAAAAACTGCTATAACTGATAAATGAATTCAGCAAAGTTGCAGGATATAAAATCAATGTACAGAAATGGGTTACATTTCTATACACCAATAATGAAGCAACAGAAAGAGAAATCAAGGAATCAATTCCATTTACAATTGCACCAAAAACCATAAAATACCTAGGAATAAACCTAACCAAAGAGGTGAAAAATCTAAATACTGAAAACTATAGAAAGCTTATGAAAGAAATTGAAAAAGACACAAAAATGGGAAAACATGCCATGCACATAGATTGGAAGAACAAATATTGTTAAAATGTTGATACTACCCAAAGCAATCTACAGATTCAATGTAATCCTTATCAAAATAATGCCAGCATTATTCACAGAACTAGAACAAACAATTCTAAAATTTTTGTGAAAACAGAAAAGACCCTGAATAGCCAAAGTAATGTTGAAAAAGAAAACCAGTGCTGGAGGCATAACAATTCCGGACTCCAAGCTGTATTACAAAGCTGTAAGCATCAAGAAAGTATGGTACTGGCACAAAAACGGACACTCAGATCAATGGAACAGAATAGAAAACCCAGAAATGGACCCACAAATGTATGGCCAACTAATCTTTGACAAAGCAGGAAAGAATATACAATGGAGAAAAGAGAGTCTCTTCAGCAAATGATGTTGGGAAAACTGGACAGTGACATGGAGAAGAATGAACCTGGACCACTTTCTTTTACCATACACAAACATAAACTCAAAATGGACGAAAGACCTAACCATAAAACAGGAAGCCATCGAAATCCTAGTCTAGAAAACAGGCAACAACCTCTTTGACGTTGGCCTCAGCAACTTCTTACTCAACACATCTCCAGAGGCAAGGGGAAACAAAAGCAAAAATGAACTATTGGGACCTTATCAAGATACAAAACTTCTGCACAGCAAAGGAAATAATCAGCAAAACTAAAAGGCAACTGATGGAATAGAAGAAGATATTTGCAAATGACATATCAGATGAAGAGTTAGAATCCAAAATCTATAAAGAACATATCAAACCCAACACTGAAAAAACAAATAATCCAGTGAAGAAATGGGCAAAAGGCATGAATAGACAGTTTTCCAAAAAAGATATTCATATGGCTAACAGACACATGAAAAGATGCTCAACATCTCATTATCAGGGAAATACAAATCAAAACCACAATGAGATACCACCTCACACCTGTCAGAATGGCTAAAATTAACAACTCAGGCAACAACAGATGTTGGCGAGGATGTGGAGAAAGAGAAACCCTTTGTACTGCTGGTAGGAATGCAAACTGGTGCAGCCACTCTGGTAAACAGTATGGAGGTTCCTCAACAAATTAAAAATAGAACTACCCTATAACCCAGCAATTGCAGTAGTAGGTATTTACCCAAAAGAGAAAAAATGCTGATTCGAAGGGCACATGCACCCCAATATTTATAGCAGCACTATTGACAATAGCCAAAGCATGGAAAGAGCCCAAATGTCCATCAACCAATGAATTGATAAAGAAGAAATGATATGTGTGCTTGTGTGTATGTATGTGTGTGTGTGTGTGTGTGTGTGTGTGTGTACATATACGCATATGTATATATGTATATATATATATAGATATACATATATATATATAGATAGATAGATATACATATATCTATATATATATATAGATATATATATATAGATATATATATATATATATAGTGGAATAGTACTTGATCAAAAAGAACGAAATCTTGCCATTTGCAGCAACGTGGATAGAACTAGAAAGTATTATGCTAAGCAAAATAAGTCAGAGAAAGATATGATTTCACTCATATGTGGAATTTAAGAAAACAACAGATGAACATAGGGGAAGGGAAGCAAAAATAAGATAAAAACAGAGAGGGAGACAAACCATAAGAGACTTTTAAATACAGAGAACAAACAGGGTTGCTGGAGGGTGTTGGGTGAGCAGGGTGGGCTAAATGGGCAATGGGCATTAGGAGGGCTCTTGTTGGGATGAGCACTGGGTGTTATGTAAGTGATGAATTACTAAATTCTATTCCTGAAGTCATTATTACACTACATGTTAACTAACTTGAATTTTAAAAAACAAAAACAAAAAACGTTTTAGGGTGCCTGGGTAGCTCAATCGTTAAGCATCTGACTTTGGCTTAGGTCATGATCTCATGGTTAGTGAGTCCCACACTGGGGTGAGCTCAAGCCCCAATTCAGGTAAAACATGAGCCCCACTTCTCTCTCTCTCTCTCTAACCCCTCATAGGATTCTCTCTCTGCCCCTCGCTCACTTGTACCCCCCCCAAAAAAAACTTACAGAAAAAGTTGAAAACTAACTCTATTTGTGTCATAAAATATTTCTTACATAGTCCCAATTTTGTAGTAATTATAACATTTCATTGTGATTTTTACTTTCTTATCTCCTTTACTGAACTGTGATCCCCATGACATAGGGCATATAGTTTAATTTTCTTTGTATCCTCAGTACCTAGTCACTGCTGGTTTACACAAAGTAGGTGCTCATATTTATGGAACTAATAAATACATACTCATTTTATTGTAATAAATAAATATTCATGTAATTGCTATCTTTTGCCCATTAAATGCATTCTGTAAACTATAAGGTAACTACTCTTAGATTACAGAATATACATTCTATGAGGTGCTTTGAACCAATAGTTTCATTTCAGAAGTTTAATTTTCAAAGACTGCAAAAACACTTCTGTTGAGCATTCCCTATCAAAGGGTAGGCAGTCTATAAGTTGTTGTTGAATGAAAGTTCTTTGTTTTGAATGCCAATGGAAGGAAAATGAAATGACCAACATAATAAAACAAACAAGAACTAGGAAAGATACAATAAAGTAGGGGCAAGATAGAAAGGTTGAACTCATTAACATTATAAAGACTATTCAAGGGGCACCTGGGTGGCTCAGTCAGTTGAGCATTCAACTTGGGCTGAGGTCATGATCTCATGATTCATGAGTTCAAGCCCTGCATTGGGTTCTGTGCTGACAGCTCAGAGCCTGGAGCGTGCTTTGGATTCTGTGTCTTCCTCTCTCTGCCCTTCCCCTGCTCACACTCTGTGTATATCTCTCTCTCTCAAAAATAAATAATTTTTAAAAAAAATAATAACAAAGACTGTATTCAAACATTTCCAGTATTTTTTTTACAAACAAAAAAATAAATCTTTTATTTATAAAAAATAAAAGATTTTAATATGCAAGGCATTTCAGGGCACTAAAAAGTTAGAAGAAAATAGTTGTTTGGTGAATTTAGGAGGAAAATGGACCATGCCAAATGCAATTGTCAAGAAGGATAGTTCTTACAGTTGGACCAAGAAAATTTCTTGACCAGAAAAACTAATTTTTTCTTTCTGAAAATGGCAAGTGAATTTCTGAGTGAAATTTCCATGCTGGAAAGAGATAATTTTTTTCTTCAAATAACATAAAATAGGTGGACAAAGATTGTATTTACCACAGAACTTGAAGTTCTTCATTGTTTTAGTTTGTCTTTGCCTTACTGTTAATGAACAGGCTTTGTAAATCTCTTATGTTAATCCTATTACCTGTTCAGAGCTATTTCTGCGAGGGTCATCAGTATTCAGGGATCTTAAATCTGAGCTTAAACCTGTCCAAGTTCAAGTGGAGTTCAGTAAACAGGCCTTCTCATCTACTGAACATAACCAAGGATACGAGGCACATAGAATCAAACTGTGAGTCTGCAGGTAATCTTCTTCATACAATTTTTAAAATTTTACCTTGGGGGAAAGAATACTGATTTTAATGCTCATGGGTGTTCTTTTAAAATATTTCAAAGTAACATTCAGTAATGACTTATCTAACTGTAAAACAAATTCTGCGGATCTTTCCCTCTTAAAGAGATTGGCACTACTCATCTTCACTAATGTAAATTCAGAATAAACACATAATTTTGAGTCTGATATTCCAGACTCAAAGATAGTTATTTCAGATAGTTAAATAAAACCATGAATAGCGAATTAATTTTGAAATTTAAAATTCTTCAGTCCTCCCTTTGAGTGAAGAGAGAATTGAAGGAAAGAAGGGATGATTCCTTGCACTTTGCATTTAAAGATATGACTCCTGAGCTGTGAAAGGGAGTATTACGCTCAGTGAGAAAGCATTCTCAGGCTTAGAACCAGGCACTTAACCAGTTGTGTGTTCTTAATTTTTGTGGGGTTTTTTTTTTTTTTTTTTGTATTACATTTTTGAGGTTTTTACAGGGAGGGGTTGTCTATTTAAGTGGGGATAATAATAGCTGTTTCAGAAGGTTACTTCAAAAATTTAATGACACAGAAGTAATGTTTTAAAAGAAAAGAAGAAAAGAATAGGGGCTTCTGGGTGGCTCAGTCGGTTAAGTGGCCGACTTTGGCTCAGGTCATGATCTCATGGTCCGTGAGTTCGAGCCCCACATCAGGCTCTGTGCTGACAGCTCGGAGTCTGGAGCCTGTGTCGGATTCTGTGTCTCCCTCTGTCTCTGCCCCTCCCCTGTTCATGCTCTGTCTCTCTCTGTCTCAAAAAGAAATAAATGTTAAAAAAATAAAAATAAATAAAAGAAAAGAATACAGGGAGTTTGTGGATATTTGTTAAATTAGGTGCAATTTTTCTTTTGATTGATTATATTTTCTTCTATTTTGCCTCATTGTGGAGGTAATTATGATTAATAATAATCTTTACAGTTTGCCTCATGAAAATGAAGTAAAATTTTCCCATTGTTTTGTCATTGAGTTTTTTTATTAACTTCAAAAATAGCTTTCAACTATAGCATCCATTTATATATATATCCTATACGTATATATATCCTAACATTAAAGCTAGAAAAAATTTTAGAGGTCATCTAACTCATCATGGCAATTTTTTGAGTAAATATTATGTTTATAAAATGCATTTGAATTACAGAAGTTGTCAAAATATATATGAACCATTCATGATAATGCGTCTACTGTAATTATAACAGTAAGTGCTAAAGTAAGTATAGTTACGAGATATACAGATATTCAAAACAAGGTATCTGCTCTGAATTTCCAGCAAGATTCCAACATTTCTATTTGCTTCAGAACAACTAAGGAAATGTCTGTTTGTAGTAAGAGCAAACTTGAATAGGTTAGTGTCTTTTTCTTTCATAGGAGCAAAAACTCAGTTATAATTTGGAAGCTTATATTTTCCCAGGATATTTGTAACTGATGATACTGGCTGACAAATAGAAGACTGCCATTTGCTATGCATTCCTGACATACAAATTGTTTAAAAGACTCCTTACATCTTCCACCTGTCCAGTCTCATTTATAACAAAATGAGACTCAAAACAATTTGAGAAGAATAGGAACCACTAACCATTATATATACTCTGCAGTGTCTCTTATTAAAGTTTCTATCACAATTCTTCTATCTAAGTTGTTATGAACTTTAGATACCAGGGAGAGTGAAAGTGATAAAGGGATGTTTTCGATGGCATCAAGGTGTGTGTTTTATACGTAAGAGAAAGAAAAGTAACGTTTGCTTGGTGTCAACCATTTGCTCAGCATCTATTTGTGACAGCCATTTTGAGGATAGTGTGTGCTATAATCCATTCATGATTCTGCGGATTTATTAAAAAAAAAACTTTCATTACGAAAAAAAACAATGTGAAAGTTGACCTACTCCAAAATTAACAACTAGAATGACTAAAGGCAGCAACATAAATCCTGAGTATTGTAACTATCTCTGCAAAGTCCTCCTCCATTAAATAACCGGAATTCAGAAAAAATATATAAACCACTATGACAAAAATGGAAAATCAAATTTAAATCACCACCCCTCATTTTCCACTTATGCACTTTTCAGAAAATCTTACTATTGTTTTCCAGGCATTTTCATGTACATTTTATTAGTCTGTATTTCAGGCTAATTAGCCTGTATTACCTGTATTAATCAACCTGAATTAGCCTGTAATTCACCAAATGAATTTCCCCTCAGGTTTCACATTCTTAAATGTCTTAAATGTTTTATGGCAAACAGACCTTACTAGAAGTATATCAAAGTATTAGGATAAAGATAACCAAAGTATTAGCATAAATCAAAGTATTAGGATAAACTTTAGTTAATAAAATAGAATAGAAAACAATTCTGAGATAAATGTATAATATATGTGTGACTGTGTACACACACATGTACACACACACACACACACACACATACACACAGATATTCTTGGGTGGGAGAGATAATTAGACATAAGCAGTGCATAAATACATTGATTCCAAAACAAAATTTATATTGATTTGACAACATCTATTATTAATTTTAAATATTTTATTTTAGTATTTAAAATTTGTAATTATTTACTAATTATCACTTTTGCTCAACATCTATTAAGTTCCTACAACTAAATATTACACATTTTACACGATACATTGCATATCATTTAATACTCACACAGCCTTTTGAAGTGGCCCTATTATTACTCCAATTTTACAAATAAGAAAACTAAAACACAGAGAGATTTTGTGATTTGTTCAAGGTCACCCAGTCAATAATTGGCAGGGCTATATATTTGAACCCAAGTGTTTATGTATTACTATGTTATACTGTCACTCGAAGTATTGTAATGCATGGTTCTTACCCACAAGAAGCTTAGCTACTCCTCAGAGAAGACATATATAATTAATCAATTGGAGAATTATTCAAGAAATTAACTGACATATTATGAGGCATAAAATTCCCTCTACATTGATACTGGACCTAACATAACATTACTCTTACTAGAAACCTCCAGTTCTCAATGTCAGTAAATAAAATAGAGAGGTGGGATAGAGAAAGAAGAAATTATGTCTTATGTGAAATCATTATAGCTATCTTTATGATTTGAGAGGTAATGGAGGTCTCCACAAACCCAGTAATAACTCCTATGATATGACATGGTGCTATTAGACCTATCTGATGTGAAATTCCCAGCACTTTTTTACTAATAAAGGAAAAACAGAACTGTTTGCTATAGGAGTCCAATATGACATTGGGAAAGATAGTCATGGCAAGGGTTAAAACATCTGACATTAATATATTAGCATTGGTGAGAACATTAGCCTGGCTTAGTTGATCAGATTAGTTCACAGTCACCTTGGAAAACAGGAGAGCACAGACCTAAGGAGATGTACGGTTAGAGGTAGAAAAGGGTAGGATGTGAAGCCCTGTAAGAGTGACACCCTTAATAAAGCACAGATCAAGGCACAAAATCAGGGTTTCTATCAAAAATAAGTCAGTCAGAGAAATACAAATACTTCATGATTCCATTCATGTGGAATTTAAGAAACAAAACAAACTATCATGGATCGGGGGTGGGGGAGAAGAGAGGCAAACCAAGAAACAGACTCTTAACTATAGAGAACAAACTGATGGTTACCAGAGGAGAGGAGGGGGGAAGGGGTTAAATAGGTGATGAGGATTAAGGAGGGCAGTTGTGATGAGCACCGGGGTTGTATGCAAGTGTTGAATCACTAAATTGAACACCTGAAGCTGATATTACACTGTATGTTAACTAACTGGAATTTAAATAAAAACTAAACAAAAAAGAAGTGAAGGTGAAGCAGAATTTCTATAGATTTTTCTCCACCTAGCAATTAAAAAAATTTTTTTTCACATTTATTTATTTTTGAGAGAGGGAGAGAGAGCACGAGTGGGAGAGGGACAGAGAGAGAGAGGGAGACACAGAATCTGAAGCAGGCTCCAGGTTCTGAGCTGTCAGGGCAGATCTCAGTGCGGGGCTCAAGCTCACGAACTGGGAGATCATGACCTGAGCCGAAGTCGGAAGCTTAACCAACTGAGCCACCCAGGTGCCTCTGTTTGTTTTATTTCTTAAATTCTACATGTGAGTGAAATCATTTTGTATTTGTCTTTCTCTGACTGACTTCTTTCACATAGCATGATACTCTCTAGTTCCATCTATGTTGTTACAAATGGCAAGATTTCATTCTTTGTTATGCCTGAATATTCTACATTCTATTGTAGTTAGTACAGACACCAATACTTTCCTTAGAGCATCAGTGCACCCCAGAAACTGGCCAAGGAAATAACTGGCATTTATATTATTTGGCATGCAGGGGCTTCCTGCCCTATATTTTTATAGAGCCTTCTATGTTATCTCAGGAATATGGGTCTAGAAGCAGGGAAAGAACTAGTGAAGAATCCAAAAAAATGGACAAGTTAATCCTAGGTATGCCTCATTGCACTAATTGTAATTCTTAGACGATAGATGGTGAATCCTGAGAAATCCAGAGGTTGCAAGGCTTCAGAAATTAAGGAAAAGGCAGGTTAGGCAGACTCAGAAATAACAGCCAGCATCTACATAATTTAGATAATTTGTCACAAAACAGAACCAGGGGCTATGGACTGAATTGTGCCCCCCCACAATTCATGTTGATGACCTAACTCTAACTGTGATGGTATTTTGAGATACTAATTAGTAAGGAAGGAAGTAATGGTTAAATGAGGGCACAAGGGTAGGCCCTTGATCCATAGATTTAGTGTCTTTACAAGAGGGGACACCAGAGAACTCAATCTCTACACCATGCAAGAACACAGAGTAAAGGTGGCTGTTTGCAAGCCAGGAAGAGAAGCTTCACCAGAAAGCCCTGCCAAACCTTGATCTGGGACTCCTGGCCTACAAAACTGTGAGAAAATAAATTTCTGCCCCAGAAGACTATAGTATTTTGTTAAAATAGCCTGAGCAGACTAAGATACCAGGAAGTTATGTTTATGTGATTTCTGACAAATTGAAAAGAGGCAGACAGTTTGAAAGACTGAAGTGTTAGTTTTCAAATATATGCCACACATTGAGAAGATTTGGGGAGCTACATAATAATAGCACTAAGAAGCAAACAGACTTAATTTTAGAAATTGATCTTAAAGACTGTTGTTTCAATTACATTTAAAAATTCAAATACCATTCTTTGGAGTATACAGTTAATTCTTAAGTGGTTGATACGAATCCCATGAGTGAAATATCACTTGGCTGCCCAAATCTCCATACAAAGCTAAGTATAATGTTTCCATAACTTTGCATTTTCTAGTTTCAGTTTGATACAGAACTGACATATTATTGCATATTACACTTGCTTTTATTTACTTATACTATTTATTTATTTATGCTGTTACACTCAGCATAAATCAGTGAGGTTTAATGCAAAACAGAGACATTTATCATTCAAGTAACTACTATCTCAAGGAATTTAGGGACATGGGAGCTTATTGATCGATTATTTTTCATATTCTCATCTTGGTTTTAATGCTTCTATAAAAAATTAGGCTGATTTATTTGGTTAATTCATTCATTCCTTTTAGCATTTTATTGAGGTAATGAAAGAACAGAAAAAAATGAGGATTTTTGAGGTTTGAGAGTCAGACAAATTCGGATTGAACCCTGGCTCTATCTACTGCTACGAGCTCTGTGAGCTTTGGCAAGTCACGGAATCTCCTGAAACCTGAGAATCCGTGTCTGAAAAATGAAGATAATAATTTTTTGAAAATTAAAAAGAGTATCTATAAAGTATCTAGCACATAGTGGTTTCTTTTTTAAATGACTGCTGTAGGGGCACCTGGGTGGCTCAGTGGGTTGAGTGTCTGACTTCGGCTCAGGTCATGATCTTTCAGTCTGTGAGTTCAAGCCCTGCATTGGGCTCTGTGCTGACAGCTCAGAGCCTGGAGCCTCCTTCAGATTCCGTGTCTCCTTCTCTCTCTGCCCTCACCCCCCTCCACTCTCTGCCTCTGCCTCTGTCTCTCTCAAAAATAAACAACATTAAAAAAATTTTTTTAAATGGCTGCTGTAACTTATGGAGTATTTATAACATGTGAAACAATTATAAGAAGACAAGAACAAGTAAAAAACTTGTTCCTGTCCTCAAAAAAGCTTACAGCAGTGGAGGAAAAGGAATGTAAAAATAAGTCCTAAAAAAATTGTTGTGGATGCTAGGAGAGAAGTCAATCTAGAGCATAGTGGGGAGATGACTCTAGTTTTTGCAAATCTACCAGCAAACTACAATAGTTAGTATTGAAGGCAAAGCTCTTCTTCAGAACATTGAGAATGTACAAGTCAATTGTAAACTAGATAGTCTGATTAGATCAGGTCAATATATTTAAAATGATTAACAGATGTCATCATCACAGTATCATGTGAACAAGGATAATGATAATAATGAAATAGTTTAGGGGTAGATTTGGGGTTTTTAAAGAGTTTTTTAAACTAATGTCTAAGAATTTTACTCACTTCCTTTCTATTCTAGATCATCACTATGGGAGGTGTTAGAGTTTTAAGAGCAAAGTGTGAGAAATGTTATTCCCTATCAGCCATTATTTTAAATTACTGTTAAAATCCTACACTAAGAGGAAAATAAAACCCAAAATTGGTAAAATTATATTTTAAACTATAGGTCTCATTAACATGTATATATGTCTAAAATCAAAAGGGAACAACATTACAGATTTTTATAATACATAAGATGGAAAATACAGTAACTGCTGAACCACAGCAAATTTGGGGATGGAAGCACTTTTCTGTCTTCTCGCCCTATTTTATCACCAATTTGCAATCACACACAGATGAGCTGATTAATACCCAAAGTCTTGTAAAATCCTATTGTTATTTTAAAACCTTTAACCCAGAGCATTCATGGAATTTTTTAACCACTAAGAATACCACTGCAAACCAAATGCTGATCATATGTTTTAAATGATTGTTGTTTTAAATGTTTGTATTACAAACATAAAATACATATTTTTATTTTATTTTACAGACTCACATAACACTCACTATGTGTCTGGATCTAAGCACCTTCCAAATACTAATTCAATTAATTTTAGGATACTAATGCTAATTTTGAAAAAGATAAGTTATTTGAGGAAATCAGAAAACCCCAGAGTGAGGTGATGACAGGGAATATTATTAATAGGAGTATAGATCAAAAACATCAATAAGTTAATTATACTGGACTTGTGTCTCCTCTACAGAATCTTCAAGCAGTGTCAGCAAATATGTTTCAATATGTTTCTTTCAATTTGTATCTGTTGACTGGTTTCCCTAGTAGTAAATAGTAGTAAATTTTATCAATCTTTGTGCTCTAACTCAAATGAAGGCATTAGGTAAAGATGGGCTCTGATTTTTACTAAATAGACAACCTAGCTGACTTAGGTCTTAGTGTTTGTAAGTGTCATATTGGAAGAGTTTTGTTCTTCATGTAATTCAGAGCCTATGGAAATGCCAGCCACATAGTCTATTCTTAAAATATACTAATTGAATCAATGAATCAAGTTTTCCCCAAGTAATGGGATTATCTTTTCAGTAAACAAATTGGCAAAAGTCTTTTTGGAAAATGAATTTTTTTTTTTTGTTTACTGGATTTCTAACTAGGTTGGCAAGAGGCAAGCCAAGAAGCAAGTTATGCTTCTTTTTCTTCAACATTTGAAATAAAAATTATCTTTAGATAGTCTTAATGTACTTATTGTGTATTTATTGTATTTACCGTGAATCGTAGTTAACCCAATTAGCTCTATACTTCTGCGGGCGGTGGGGGGAAGTCTGGTTGAGTGTCTTCTTCTCTAGGGACTAAAGAACTATTGAAGTTATCAAAAAGTTTCTATTACTTTGTTGTGAAGTGTTCTTTTGAAGCAAACTAATAAATATTCATTTTTTAAATGCAAAAATTATTTTTAAGTAATTGCAATAAGTAATTAAGTAGCTTAGTGTTTATGTAGCTTTAATGTTTATTTATATTTGAGAGAGAGAGAGAGAGAGAGAGAGAGAGAGCAAGCAGGGAAGGGGCAGAGAGAGACAGAATCTGAAGCAGGCTCCAGGCTCTGAGCTGTCAGTACAGAGCCCAACACAGGGCTTAAACTCACAAACTGTGAGATCATGATCTGAGTAGAAGTCAGACGCTTAACCAATTGAGCCAACCAGACACCCTTAAGTAGCTTTTTAAATATAATGCTTATTTGTTTGTTTGTTTACTTTAAAGTAAGCTGTACACCCAATGTGGGGCTCGAATTCACCACCCTGAGATCAAGAGTTGTATGCTCTACTGACTGAGCCAGCCAGGTGTCCCTTAAGTAGCTTGTTTTAACTAACATTTATTTATTTCCATTTTCCTTTATTCTTTTTAATTACTAAATCCATCAAATTTTAATATTTTGATTACATCTATAGTTACATAAATATTGTGTAATAAATTGGTGTTCCCTTGATAGCTTTTTTTTTAGTGACTCAAACCATTTATTTTGCTTATATTCCCCCTTTTACATGAACATGAGAAAGACACACGATTTAAAATCCATATCTACAGTCTCCAAGAGCTCTTGACAGCCTTTGCTTAAAAGGCTTTTCTTGTTCAAATGGATAAAATCAAATTGGCAAAGACCTTTGACATCCAGTGATTCTCAGTAAGGACTACAATGATAGAAACAATAAAATTATGGGGCGCCTGGATGGCTCAGTCAGTTAAGCGTCTGACTTCTGCTCGGGTCATGGTCTCAGGGTCCTGAGTTCAAGCCCCACATCTGGCTCTGTGCTGACAGCTTGGAGCCTGGAGCCTGTTTCGGATTCTGTGTCTCCCTCTTTCTCTCTCCTCCCCAGCTCATGCTCTGTCTCTCTCTTCTCAAAAATAAATAAACGTTAAAAAAAATTAAAAAAAAAAAAAGAAACAATAAAATTATGAGACCACAAAATTATGTTAGGAGCAGAAGTCAAACCAAATAAGGAATCCAGACAAAGAGTTCTGGTTTACCATTCCATGACTTAGGAAAGCACCAAACAAATCAAATCCAAGCATAATCAATAAAATCAATAAAAAAGTAAGGTAGGAATAAAAGCATAAGTTGGATGATATCACTGCTTAGAAATGGCTTTGAAAGAAAGAGGCAAACAGGAGAAGGTAGAGGAAGAAAAAGTACAAAAGATGGTATACCCACTGTCAGTAAATCCTCCCTCACTTAGAAATTTCAAAAAAGTCACATCTATACGGACCCGCAGGGAATGTGTTAGTATGTATAATAGAGTTTTCCAGATGTTGGAAAGATAACTAAGTACATAAGTTGGATTTGATGTGAACAAAGAATAAATAGGTTCTATATAATGACATCAAAGAGTTTCCCATGAATAAAACTTCATGTACTTTTGGTAGATATTGTGACATATTTTATTTAGTCAAAATTCTATAGGCATAGTGACTAATTGTTATCTGCTTGTTGGGTGATTTCACCAAAACTTGCTTGATGGTCTGGAGAGATGTTATGGAATTAGTTTTTGAACAGCACTGTTTCGTAGATCATTATTCGTTAATGCCAGTTCAGAAGTTGGATTTGTCAAACCATATTGACAAAATGACTCTACTTCCGTACGTTAACTTCCATAAGAGTGTAATGACTTAAAATTTAGCTCTACAATTGAATCTACGTTCAAATTTTTGCTCTACCACTTACTATGCAATCATGGACAAGTAACTTAAACTCCCTGTCCTTCAGCTTCCTCAGTTGTAAAATGACATTAACAATTATCTCCGCCACATATGGCTATGTGAGAATTAAATGATTTTTGACACATAAAGTAATTGGAACAATGTCTGCACATAGTATTCATAGTAAGTTTATAATTATTATTAATTTTAAAAGTGTTGTTATATAAAATGTTGGGATATAATTGTATGATATTTGGTAACAAAATAAAAAACTATGTAATAAATAATGTTCACTAAGTACATAGATTTAAACTGAAGGCTCTTTAAGTAAAAACAAACTATGAATTATGTAAAATATTTAGGTCAAAATATCTTTAATAACATAAACATTACATTGATGTCCTTTTACAAGGCAGACAGAAACATACTGAACACTTTATCACTTAGTGATAACTCTTAGCCTACTGTGGAACTTGGCAGCAGGAGAATAATAGAATCTCATATATATATATATATTTTTTTTTTTTCAGATTCAAAAAATTAAAATTAAAAACTCTACCTTTGGTCTACTATTGTTTACAACTGCAAAGAAAGTTCATAGTGGGAGAAGTTAGGAAGGAGCTTAATTATACTGTACATAGAAAGGTATATGTATACATATATAATCATTACTTCTTTGTTCATACTATAGATTATATCAAATCTAATCCCTAAAATGGAAGAAGCCAAAAGCCAAAGTTTGGAGGAAGACTTTGAAGGACAGGCTACCCATACAGGTAAGCAAATCTAGAAGAAAATAATAATTATTAAATTAAAGTTAAATCTGGAGATCTCTAATGTTCTTATTGCCACTATTCAGTATGAAATTTAAGTAGTATATTTGAATGGTTTCATGGAATCATCTAAAAATATTTGAGTGGAAAAATGAATGTGAAGTCAAATACTCTTAAGCAGTTTTATTTAGATGTCAAAGAATGAGAAAAACATTTATTATTGAGAATTTCTTACTGCCCAACTATTATAAGACCTTTCTATGCACAGTATAATTAAGCTCCTTCCTCTCTAATTTCTCTCACTATGAACTTTCTTTGCAATTGCAAAAAATAGTAGACCAAAAGGTAGAGTTTTTAATTTTAATTTTTTGAATCTGAAAATATAAAGAAATGATAAAACATTCTTAAATTAAATGCATTTCAGTATTCCTCCAGAAAACATTAAGACTTCAATTCATTTCACCCAGAGCCTGTTTTCCTAATCTGTTAAATTGTACACGACTGTGTATATGCCTCTACTAAGAGTTTAAAAGTCAAATAGCGTGGTTCAAGTTTAAAAGTTCGGTTTGTAGGGGCATCTGGGTGGTTCAGTCAGTTAAGTATCCAACTCTTGATTTCTGGTCAGGTCATGATCTCATGGTCATGCCCTGTGTCGGGCTCTGCGTTGAGTGTGTGGCCTGTTTAGGATTTTCTCTCTCCCTCTCAGAAAAAAAAAGATGTTTGTACCTCTTAAGCCTCTTCACTTATTTTGTAAACCCTAAAGTAATATAATATTATTGTCAACTATACTTCAGTTAAATATAATATTAAATTATATTATAAATTATATTAATATATGTACATATATAAATATATATAACAAATTATAAATTATATTAAATATAATATAAATATACTGTCAATTAAAAAAATAAATAACATCTTAAAAATAAGTAAAAATAAGAGTTTAGGGTTTTTTAAAAACTCTTTTGACTCTTATTAAATTAATACTTTCCTCTGTCTTTTAATAATATGAAATGGAGCCTTTAAATTTAGAAAGAAGGTTGAATGAATTCACATGAGTACTTTAAAAAAATTTTTATTTATTTTGAGAGAGAGAGAGAGAGAGAGAGCACAAGTGGGGAGGGGCAGAGAAAAGGAGAGACAGAATCCCAAGCGGGCTCCACACCATCAGCGCCTGATGCAGCGCTCCAACTTACTAACAGTGAGATCATGATCTGAGCCGAAATCAAGAGTCGGATGTTTAACCGACTTAGCCACCCAGGAGCCCCAAATTCACATGAGTACTTAACAAAATGCATGGGAATTCATTTTATAATGGCACTGTGAAGAATACCTTTCTAATTATGGCACAGAACCAAGAAACCATAAAAGAAGATTGATAAATTCAGCTATAAAAATGAGAAGGGAGAGAGGGAGAGAGGGAAGATGGAAGGAAGGAAGGAAGGAAGGAAGGAAGGAAGGAAGGAAGGAAGAAGGAAGGGAGGGAGGGAGGGAGGAAGGAAAGAAGGCACCAATGAACAAACAGAGGGAGGGAGGAGAGGAAGGGAGAAAGGGAAGAAAGAATGTCTGCTGTCTGATAAGTCATTAGTAGCAAATTCCAAAAAGCATTTAACAAATTGGGGGAAACCAGCTGTAATTCAATTGACAAAGAGTTAATCTCCTAATATATACTGAAAGCTCTTACAAATCAGTAAGAAAAAAAAGCAACAATCAAATGGAGAAATGAGCAAAAGATAGGTCAATTAAAACAACAACAACAACGACAACAGCACTGGGGCACCTGGGTGGCTCAGTTGGTTAAACACCTGTCTCTTGGTTTCCGCTCAGGTCATGATCTCACAGTTTGTGAGTTCAAGCCCCACATGGGCTTTGTGCTAACAGCATAGAGCCTGCTTGGGATTCTATGTCCTTGTCCCTTGCCCCTCCCCTGCTTGCTCTCTACCTCTCTGTCTCAAAACTTAAAAAGTAAACATTTTAAAAATAGCACTTATGGGGCACCTGGGTGGTGCAGTTCATTAAGCTCTTGGTTTCCGCTCAGGTCATGATCTCACGGTTCGTGGGTTCGAGCCTGCATCAGGCTCGTCAGAATCTGCTTCAGATTCTGTGTCTCCTTCTCTCTCTGTCCCTTCCCTGCTCAAACTCTGTCTCTCTCTGTCTGTCAAAAATAAATAAATGTTTAAAAACAATTTAAATAGCACTTATGAAATTAGTACTATTGTGAGATACATTTTTTTTCATACAGTTTGTAAAAGTAAAAAGTTTAATAACACACTTTGGAAAGAGGCATACTCATATATTACTGGTAGGAGTGTAAATTGGCACAACTTCCTTAAAAGTAGTATAGCAGTATCAAAATTAGAAATGTATATGCTTTTAGGGGCGCCTGGGTGGCTCAGTTGGTTGAGCATCTGGCTTCAGCTCAGGTTATGATCTCACAGTTTGTGAGTTCGAGCCCCACATCAGGCTCTGTGCTGACAGCTTAGAGCCTGGAGCCTGCTTCCAATTCTGTGTCTCCCTCTCTCTCTGCTCCTCCCCCACTCATGCTCTGTCTCTCTGTCTCCTTCAAAAATAAATAAAAACATTTAAAAACATTAAAAAAAGAGAGAAATGTATATGCCTTTTGACCAAGCAATTTTACTACAATAACCTATAGACAGAATTGCATGGATAGAAAAAAAAATGTATGTGCAAGTTTCTTCATTCAGAATCATATATCATAGAAAAAATGTGGAAGCAACAATATACATCAATAAGAAACTACTTAAGCAATTTAACATCTACACAATGGAATGCCATGCCCCCGTTTTTTTAAAAAAGAGAAGATCCTCTTTATGTATGTATATGAAAAAATTTCTGAGATATATTATGAATTTAAAAAAGCAAGGTGAGAAAAAGTATGTATAATATACTACCACCTGTAAAAATAACGAGAGAAAAAGATGCCCTTTTCTGCACATATAAACACATGCTATACACATGCATATTTTGCATAGACAGAAAACATATCTAGAAGATGAAGACTATACAAGTAAACAGAACACAGTGATTGACTGAATATAATTTTTAATATAAGTAACTTTATATTAAAAGTACATATTGTATATTATGTATATGTATATTTATTTTATTATTTTTTGAGAGAGAGAGAGAAGGGGAGAGAGAGAGAGAGAGAGAGAGAGAGAGAGAGAGAGAGAGAAAGCAGGGGAGGGGCAGAGGGGGAGGTAGAAAGAGACCTGAACTGAAATCAAGAGACAGACACTCAACTGACTGAGCCACCCAGACATCCCAATATATTATATAAATTTAAAAATTATTAGAAATATGGGGGAGAAAGCGAGTATATCCACATATATAATACAATATTAAAAGTATAGATAGGGCTAATCTTTAGTTAAGGATATTTAAAACTCCATATTTTCAAGAATTTAGATCTTCCAAACACTGTTATTATTTATCACGGCTACTAAACATCTGAATTCCAGTTGGATCATCCTTGATTTTATTAATTTTTCCTAAATCTACAAATCCCAGCTTTTCTACATTTGTAAAAGGTTCTTAAAATCTTAAAAGGAACTGGATGATTATGTAATAATTTTCTTAAAGCCTTTTTGGTTATGTTAATTGAGATCAGGCTACTCTCACTGGTTGTCTTGTATGTGCTATTATTATTGTTGTTTCCTGGATCTTTATATCATTTCAATTTATTTCCCTAATAATCCGAGTATCCTTTGTTAATAGTGGGTGCCAATTTTAGTTTATTGCTGAAGCTTCCTTCTTATTAATAAAAGTGCCATTTTTCTAGTTTCTCTCTACATTCTAATTTCTAACAAATTTACCCTCAAATTTTGCCAATAGTTCAAAGTGTATAATTTGTATTTTCATTGATGTAGATGTTTCAGAAAAATTCTTAGCCATAACCCATTTAACAAGATTAATTTGGGAAAACATTTTTATGAGCGGGGCAGTCAAAAATTTCTAGCCAAAACAAGATGTTCGTTTCCGATGCAGAAGATGACAAGTCTATTCCCATGGCAATATTTAATCCAAATTTAAGTTGTATAAATAGTCGTTTTGAAAATAAAAAGGAAAACAATTTGTTTTTTATTTGATTTCAGGACCCAAAGGAGTAATAAATGATTGGAGAAAGTTTAAATTAGAGAGTGAAGACAGTGATTCAGTTCCACCAAGCAAGAAGGAGATTCTCAGACAAATGTCTTCTCCTCAGAGTAGAGATAACAAAGACTCAAAAGAAAGATTCAGCAGAAAGGTAAGGAGAAATCAATAATAAATAACTTACAATGTTTTTAGTCAAAATTACTTGAAAGAATCACTTTAGAGATATTATAAAATAGATATATTTCAAAAATATATATTATAGTATTTATTATTGGCAAAAAAACAGGAAATGAAGTGAATGCCTGTGAAGATATCCCATATTTAAAAATGTATAGCAGCTATTAAAAGAATTAGTTATAAATACATGAGCTGACTTACAGGCAGTTCTATAATATGAGAAAGCAAGATACAGAGTATGGTAAATTATACAATCCCATTCTCTAGAGCAATGGGGAAAAAAAACCACATCACTGCATATATTTTTATGCTTATATGATTATATGAACATGTGTGTAAAAAAGTAGGGAAAGACACTCACCAACTTGACGATATTGGTTAGTTGGAAGGATGGGATTGGTTGAGAGATCTCAACTTCCTTTTTCCAAGTAGGAGAAAGAAGATAAGCAGAATAAACCACTTTTTTTTTAAGGTATCATGATTTTTTTAAAGCAGCATTAACAAAAAATCACAGTAATTTACTTGTCATATAATGTGTATTTCCATGTGATATGTTAAAAGATGATCTCTAAAATGTTAATGGAGATAAACTCAGAATATTAGAGTGAGGAAATTTCACTATTTCTTCCTTCCTTCCTTTAGCTTTTAGGCCATTTTTGAATCCTTATAATTAGCATGCATTATCTATATAACAATAACAATAATAATCATATTAATTAAAAACCCATAAAGTGATTTCCATTGTGGAATAAATCACCTTATGGATTATTATCTCTAAACCAGTGTATACCATTCATTATATATTAATTCTCAACAGACTGCATCAGAAACATAAAGGCATTTTTGAGTGACACATTTAGATTGTGTGTCTATACCTTTTTATTTTTTATGAAAGCCACTCCAGGGTAGAACTTGCTGGGATTTTTTTACCCAAAGTGATGGGTAGTTCAGCGGCACATTTCTTACTGGTGATCATCTCGTGGCTCCACAGCAATATTTAGGCATGCTCTAATCATGAAATAGTTATGAGCTCCTATTATATGCCAGATACTACAGCAGATAGTGAAGAGTGATGAATGAGACAAAATTCCTGCCCCATGGGACCTATCAGTTATAAAAACTATTATTAAATAAATAAATAAACAACACAATCTCAGGTAGTGTTTATTGCTATGAAGAAAAATAAACCAATATAATAAATAGAGAGCATAGGGTGGGCATTCTGTTAGGTGGTGTAGTCAAAGAAGGTGACATTTGAACAAAGACTAAAAGTGGGCAAGGAGAAGGCCTTCACACCACGAGTGAGGTAGGATGAGGGGGAGAAAATGCACATGCAAACTTTGAGTCTATATGCTTTTGTGTCTAAAACATATAAATTCTGACTGAATGATCTCTGTCATTTCTTGTGTTTATTCCTAGATGAGCATTCAAGAATATGAACTAATCCACCGGGACAAAGAAGATGAAAATTGCCTTCGTAAATACCGGAGACAGTGTATGCAGGATATGCACCAGAAGCTGAGTTTTGGGCCTAGATATGGGTTTGTGTATGAGCTGGAAACTGGGGAGCAATTCCTGGAAACTATTGAAAAGGAGCAGAAAATCACCACAATTGTTGTTCACATTTATGAAGATGGCATTAAGGGCTGTGATGCTCTAAACAGTAGCTTTACATGCCTTGCAGTTGAATACCCTATGGTCAAGTTTTGTAAAATAAAAGCTTCTAATACAGGTGCTAGGGACCGCTTTTCCTCAGATGTACTCCCCACACTGCTTGTCTACAAAGGTGGGGAACTCATAAGCAATTTTATTAGTGTTTCTGAACAGTTTGCAGAAGAATTTTTTGCTGGGGATGTGGAGTCTTTCCTAAATGAATATGGGTTACTACCTGAAAGAGAGATGCATGCCCTAGATCAGACCAACATGGAGGAAGATATTGAATAAAGAGTCACTATGTCAACATCTCATATTTCTCCTTTACAAGTTGAGCATTGATTTTCATAGTATCCATATTCCTTTAGAGAACACCAAGTATGGCCATGGCTATTTTAATTTGTGGGAAAAAAAACATGTACACTAAAAGTATTTACTTAGCATTTCTTAGTTACTTAAATGCATAGAAGTCTTTACTATAAAACATTGTAGTGTTCAGCCACATGCTTGTAGACAAAGAGAATATGAATAATGTGACAGTTTTCAAAATCCCTTTCAAATTATGTGTTGGCTTTTTTACTCCTTGTTTTTTCCTCAGTGTTATTATTTGGGTTTTCAAATTACACTATCAATTATAATTTTTCTAGTGTGATAAGAATAAAGTCTCACAAGGAAATAAGTTTCTTTTTGAAGTCTTTTCTTTCTTGAGTATTACATTATCAAGGTCCTAAAAACATTATATAACCCAAAATACAAAAAAAAAATCATTAAGATACACACACACACACACACACACACACACACACACACACATAAACTTAGAAACATTGTGTCACATTAAAGTTGCAAAAAAAAGTAGTATTTCTTTTAAATACAATTGCAGAAGCTAACCTTATTTAGGAAAAAAGGCAGAGTAGTAGCAAAGTCTTTTTATTCTACAGACAAAAAATTATCTAGTAGTGATAATAATTACAACTATACAGATATCATTTTTTAATTTTTATTTTTATGGGCCAGCATTTTATACGTATAACATCTAATCCTTTTTAAATTTTTTAATGTTTATTTAATTTTGAGAGAGAGAGAGAGAGAGAGAGAGAGAGAGAGACAGAGCATGAGTGGAGGAGGGGCAGAGAGAGAGGGACAGAATCCCAAGCCGGCTCCAGGCTCTAAGCTGTCAGCACAGAGCCAGTTGCGAGGCCCAAACCCACGAACTGTGAGATCATGACCTGAGTTTAACCGAATGAGCCACCTAGGCATCCCCTAATTCTTTTTTTAAACGTTTATTTGTTCATTTATTTTGAGAGAGAGAACACGTGCATGTGTGTGAGCAGGGGAGGGGAGGAGAGAGAGAAAGATAGAGAGAAAGAATCCCAAGCAGTCTCCATGCTGTCAGCGAGGAGCCCAATGCAGGGCTTGATCCCATAAACCGGGAGATCATGACCTGAATCGAAATCAAGAGTCAGATTCTTATCCAACTGAGCCACCTAGGAGCCCCTATAATGTCTAATTCTTAACCACAATTCCACAAGTAGATAGTATTATTCAACTTTAAAAATGATGAAACTGAAGTTCAGAGATCTATTTCTCTTGAAAACACTTGCAAAACTCTCCTCCTACACAAACAAATGGAAATGCAAAATAAAATATAATTTGAAAAATGTTTTTAAATGCATGAATGAACTGAGCAAGAAGATAAAAGAAACTTCTAGGGGTCTGAATCACTGTAGGAAATAATGGTGAGTGAGAGCTGAAGCACTAAGGCCCATATATGAAGACATAGTGCTTGATAAATCATCAAAAATTGGCTCCCTGTAGGAAGTGTGCTTAAAACAGTTTTGCCTATTTTCCCCTGGTGGACCAATGTTCAAATCAGACTTTGTCACAAGTTCTAGTCTCCAGTTTCCTAAATGAAGACTTTATAGATTCTCATTCCTTAAGCCTTTTATAGATTTTCTTCCTACTTCAAGCACTTCACCTTCCTCATATTTCACTGAGAAAATAGAATTTATCAGACGAGCCCTACTTCACCTTTCCATCACCAATCTACAATGTGCACCTGCATGTAAACACTGTTTCCACTGACGTTATAACGCAAGTGTCCATGCAGCTGAGACTCATGACTAAACTGAGCAGTAGAGCCAACCTTCTCACCCATTTTTCTCCTGCAAGTGTTTTCCCTCTCATTTCATCATGTTTCACCCTTTCTCTTTGTCATACTATTCATATTGGCTTGTAAATAAATTTTAAAATTGTCCACTATGTAAAATATACCTAACTATAATTTAAAATTTCCAGCTATTCCTCAGTTCCCTGCTTTCCTATACAGTCATATCTCTCAAAAGAACTATCTACAGCCACTATCTTTGTCTTCATTTCCATTTTTTTTCATCCCACTCCCATCCAGCCTTTGTCTCAAACACTCTAATTACAGTTGAAGTCATATTGTCAAACTTAGTGGGCAATTCTTATTCCCTATTTTATTCTATCTCTTAATAAGCATATGTCAGAGCTGCTCACCTCCCCTCTTTTTGAGTCACTTCTTTCGGCTTCTTTCAAAATACACTGTTTGTTTGCTTTCTATCCTACTGACTATTTCATTTAAGTATGAATAGTCTTCTTTGCCAAACACTTATCCAAGGTAGCCCCCTTCTGTCCATAGTCTTAAATATCACCTTACATTCAGATCACTTTCAAATTCACATTTCTACTTTCACCTCTCTCCTAGACTACGAAACCCTGTGTCTCAACTGGAGAAAGAGAATAAAGGAGAAAAAGAATGGGAAAGAAAAAGAAGGCCTGTAATTGTTGTAGATATTGGTGATACAAATATGGGTAATATAGAATTCCTAGCTACGGCCAGCATACATTGACAAGTCCTTAACATATAGTCATTGCAATTGGTAGTTTCTTTTAATGAACCTAAAATTCCATCTTCTATTCCTCTTTGTAAATTGGGAAAGGCATTTTAAATATCCTCTGGCCTGTTTCTAAGTTGGTGGTGAATTCTAGACATATCACAAGGAGGAAAAGTTCTAGGAGAGATACATGCAGGGCAATTACATATAAAATAAGAAACAAAAAAAAAATAGTCCAACTGTTTTCTCCTATCAAACAATTGCTAACAAATTTGTTAATCCTTCATGGAGTTCTCTGCTAGGGAATTAATGGACTCAAAAAGCCATAGAAACAAACAAACAAACAGGATCTTCATATGAGATATTAATAATGAAAAAACTCCTTAGTGGAATGTCTCTTTAGATTGACATTAATTCCATGAGCTGGAAGTAAATACTTAAAAAGATGATGACAAGGCAGTAAGGAATGATAGTCAAATGGATATCTTTAAAGAGAACAATATTTTAAGAATGTAAGTTCTCAATCGCTAGTCTTTAACTACAATGTGATACAGCTTTGTAGGGCAGGGGTAGAAAAGCATAGCTAAGCAGTGAAAAAAGTCTCATCTATTAAAAAGAAGAATAAAAAGGAGTGCTTTGAAAGATTCCTTCAATGAAAGCTTTACTCTTGTATCAACTGTGCATTTAAAATAGAGAACTAGCAAGCTTAAGCAGGACTGAACCCAGGAATGTATTTAACCCATAATTGCCAAAACAAAAGTAACTAGGTGGCACCTTTGTAGGGAGTAAGTGATGATAGCAACCATTCTCAAAATAAGCACTTGGTGACTAATGGATGCCAGAATGCAGCTTTGATGGTAACACTCATCAGAAAAAGTCGGACAAAAGGCAGGATTTGACTAGAATATCTGAAACCCGCTGCTGCAGAAATCCTGGATTACAAACTCCCCTCATGTAAACACTCATTCCGCTATTATGTTTGGCAGGAGAAGAGATCATTTTTGTCTCAGCAAAAGAATGAAGTTTAAATGTAAAGGTCTAAAATGCTGTAACATGCCTCATAACAAACCACCCAAATAATAAGAGGAATAGCCTTGGAAGAACCAAGAGTGTCAGTTGCAAAGTAATATTAAAATAAGAGAAATATTTTAGGGAACAGCAAAATTATCTTAGTGAGAAGCTTATTCATTCATTCGTTCATGAAATATTTATGGATGAGCTGCAATGTGCCATGTAGTGTTCCTGACCTTAAGGAGCTTACAGTAGAGAAAGGAGACATTTAAACAAGCAATAGGTAATGCCTGCATCTATATCCATGTATATATTAGTAATGGTGGTTAATAGCCTGAGCACTGGTGCCAGACTACCTGGTTAATTCAGTGATCTTGAGTAAGTTAGTTAACCTCTCTGTACCTATTTCCTCATCTGTCAAATAAGGATAATCATAGCACATCCTCACTGGACTGTGAGGAAAAAGTGAATAAATCATGTAAACAAACTACTTAGAACAGTGCCTGTTACATAGGTATTACTCAAGTGTTATTATTATTATTATTATTATTATCATTATTACTATTACTAACAGATACTTATGAAGTATAATGGTACATACAGTACATAGATACAACCTCTGAAAGATATGCTCATGTAAATAGAAGCTAATTTACGAAGATGGTGGGATGCAATTCATCTATCCCAAACACCTCACACACATTCCTGCATATAAGGACCTTATTAAAAATTCTAAATATTTGAATTGAATGAGAGATCTCCCCAAAAATTGTCATTTCAAGTTGACTGAGGATACCATGATAAATATAAGTTAAATTATTTCTAAAAACAAAAGTGTGAAATAAATATTAACACACACGAGAAAGAAATCTACAGAGTTTTGAGGACTATTATACTGAATTTTTTTTTGTACAATATAATCATGATCATATACTTAGTTGTTCAAATATATCTTGTAAACTATTACCTCACGATAAAATTTTGATTTTCTTTGTTTTCTTTATCTACACTGGTTTTCCACAAGTTTTGAGTGTCTAATACATACAAGTAATTATGTTAGATATAGGAAGTAGGTGATAAAAATGGGTAAGATATAGTCATTCTTTCTTCTCAAAGATTTGCAATCTAGGAGAGCACACATTCCTAAAATTAAAAGACATGGGGATTTATTTTTATTTTGTTTATGTATTACTGTTTGAGATCCTATATTCTGGAACCCAGCTGATATTGGATTTCAGTGAAGAAATCAGTATCCATTCATGCCCCTCTGATTAGCTAAATACAGTCATCTCTATTCTGTTCTTCCTCTTACTTTCACTCTCAAAGTATATGTTCTTCAAGACCTCCAATTTTTCAACCCTACCTCTTTAACACTTTCTCCATTTCATGGTTTATATTATATATAATATAATGTTATACATAACATACATTATCTCATTTGATTCTCACAATTGCCCTAAGAGGAGGGCACAGCAAAGGTTTTAATATGTCCTGTTCAAGGATGGAGACAAAACTTTTTCAGCTTTATTGAGGTGTAACTGACATTGTAAGTTGTCTAAAGGATACAACACCATGACTTGGTATACATATACATTGAGAAAGGGTCTGCCCACACACACATACACTAAATGAGTTAATTAATACAGATGATGGAGAAATTGAAGTTTATGGTTAGTTTACTTGTCCAGGTTTATACACCTAGTAAGATGTAGAGTCTAAACCTAACCTTGGTCTCCCAATCCTAGTGCCTATGCTCTAAGATACATTATACTCTTTGTTTACCAGTCACCAATACAAAGCATACATTATCAACAAAATTTGGGATTCCCTAAGATTAGAAAGTCTGTCTTAATATATTTCATGTCCATGTCAATTCTTCAGGGAAAAAAGAAAGTTACCTGGAATCCAGATAAAGCTTCGGTAGGTCGCACAACTCCAAAATTACCGTGGTGGCCATGGCCCTGGTAGACAGAACAAGTCTTAAGTATATAGCACATAATCTCAGTTTTCACTTATGGATTTTCCTTATTTGGGCAATAGCATTCAGAGGAAACATAAATTGATATCATAAACATAAAATAAATATCTTTACTTGAGGCTCTCATCTATAACAAGTATCAAAGTCTTTTTTATCTTTCAGAGCTTTTTTTTCATAGTATAAAGATAATGCTTCTAAAAAATCATTTTCATAAAACCAGGTGTTTCACCCTAGGCTATTTTATTTTTCAAAATGTCCACTCCCTACTCCCAATCCCTGAGCACATACTAGCTTGATTTAATCATGTTATCTCAAAAACAGTAATTCATTTTTAAGGCTGACATTTATTCATTGCTGACATGGCATGATTATCTCCTCTACAGGGTTCCTGTTCTAACAAATTAATGCACTTTCAACACGCAATGATTATCACACATGAAATTGAACTTGAATTTCAGAGACTTAATACTAATAAAGTGTGTTAGTCCCACAGAAATTTAGAAGCATAAGACCATGGCTGTACATTACATTCACATTCATTGAAAATAAATACAGATGTGATTTTCCCATCATTTTTTCCACTTTGCACATTTATTTTTTTATTTTTTTGTAATACTTTTTTTAATTTTATTTTTTATTTTTAAAAATTTACATCCAAATTAGTTAGCATATAGTGCAACAATGATTTCAGGAGTACATTCCTTAATGCCCTTTACCCATTTAGCCCATCCCCCCTCCCACAACTCCTCCAGCAACCCTCAGTTTGCTCTCCATATTTATGAGTCTCTTCTGTTTTGTCCCCCTCCCTGTTTTTATATTATTTTTGTTTCCCTTCCCTTTGTTCATCTGTTTTGTCTCTTAAAGTCCTCAAATCAGTGAAGTCATATGATTTTTGTCTTTCTCTGACTGACTAATTTGACTTAGCGTAATACCCTCCAGTTCCATCCACGTAGTTGCAAATGGCAAGATTTCATTCTTTTGGATTGCTGAGTAATACTCCATTGTATACATATACCACATCTTTTTTATCCGTTCATCCATCAGTGGACATTTGGGCTCTTTCCATACTTTGGCCATTGTTGATAGTGCTGCTATAAACTTGGGGGCGCATGTGTCCCTTCAAAACAGCACACCTGTATCCCTTGGATAAATGCCTAGTAGTGCAATTGCTCGGTTGTAGGGTAGTTCTATTTTTAATTTTTTGAGGAACCTCCATACTGTTTTCCAGAGTGGCTGCACCAGCTTGCATTGCCACCAACAATGCAAAAGAGATCCTCTTTCCCCGCATCCTCACCAACATCTGTTGTTGCCTGAGTTGTTAATGTTAGCCATTCTGACAGGTGCAGGGTGGTATCTCATTGTGGTTTTGATTTGTATTTCCCTGATGATGAGCGATGTGGAGCATTTTTTCATGTGTCAGTTGGCCATCTGGATGTCTTCTTTGGAGAAGTGTCTATTCATGTCTTTTGCCCATTTCTTCACCGGATTATTTTTTTGGGGGGTGTTGAGTTTGATAAGTTCTTTATAGATTTTGGATACTAACCCTCTATCTAATATGTCATTTGCAAATATCTTCTCCCATTCTGTCGGTTGCCTTTTAGTTTCGCTGATTGTTTCCTTCACTGTGCAGAAGCTTTTTATTTTGATGAGGTCCCAGTAGTTCATTTTGCTTTTGTTTCCCTTGCCTCTGGAGACGAGTTGAGTAAGAAGTTGCTGTGGCCAAGATCAAAGAGGTTTTTGCCTGCTTTCCCCTCAAGGATTTTGATGGCTTCCTGTCTTACACTGAGGTCTTTCATCCATTCTGAGTTTATTTTTGTGTCTGGTGTAAGAAAGTGGCCCAGGTTCATTCTTCTGCATGTCGCTGTCCAGTTTTCCCAGCACCACTTGCTGAAAAGACTGTCTTTATGCCATTGGATATTCTTTCCTGCTTCATTAAAGATTAGTTGGCCATACGTTTGTGAGTCCATTTCTGGGTTCTCTGTTCTGTTCCATTGATCTGAGTGTCTGCTCTTGTGCCAGTACCATACTGTTTCGATGGTTACAGCTTTGTAGTATAGCTTGAAGTCTGGTATTGTGATGCCTCCTGCTTTGGTTTTCTTTTTCAAGATCACTTTGGCCAGTCGGGGGTCTTTTCTGGTTCCACACAAATTTTAGATTATTTGTTCTAGCTCTGTGAAGAATGCTCATGTTACTTTGATAGGGATTGCATTGAATATGTAGATTGCTTTGGGTAGTATCGACATTTTAACAATATTTGTTCTTCCTATCCAGGAGCATGGAATCTTTTTCCATTTTTTGGTGTCTTCTTCAATTTCTTTCATAAGCTTTTTACAGTTTTCAGTGTATAGATTTTTCACCTCTTTGGTTAGATTTATTCCTAGGTATTTTATGGTTTTTTGTGCAACTGTAAATGGAATCAATTCCTTGATTTCTTTCTGTCGCTTCATTGGTGGTGTATAGGAATGCAACCAATTTCTGTGCATTGATTTTATATCCTGCAACTTTGCTGAATTCATGAATCAATTCTAGAAGTTTTTTGGTGGAAATTGAATTAGTAATCAAAAATCTGCCAAAAAACAAGAGTCCAGGGCCAGATGGCTTTCCAGGGGAATTCTACCAAACATTTAAGGAAGAGTTAACACCTATTCTCTTGAAACTGTTCCAAAAAATAGAAATGGAAGGAAAACTTCCAAACTCTTTCAATGAAGCCAGCATTACCTTGATTCCAAAACCAGACAGAGACCCCACTAAAAAGGAGAACTATAGACAAATTTCCCTGATGAACATGGATGCAAAAATCCTCAACAAGATATTAGCCAACTGGATCCAACAATACATTAAAAACATTATTCACCACGACCAAGCAGGATTTATGCCTGGGATGCAGGGCTGGTTCAATATCCGCAAAACAATTAATGTGATTCATCACATCAATAAAAGAAAGGACAAGAACCATATGATCCTCTCAATAGATGCAGAGAAAGCATTTGACAAAATACAGCATCGTTTCTTGATAAAAACCCTCAGGAAAGTAGGGATCGAAGGAGTATACCTCAAGATCATAAAAGCCATATATGAACAACCCAATGGTAATATCATCCTCAATCTGCCTTTTCCACTGTTATTCAACATAGTATTGGAAGTCTTAGCCTCTGCAATCAGACTACTTTGCACATTTAAGAGATTTTAAAAATTTATTTTTTTGTTTTCATTTTGGTGGTGGACTGGAGAGAACTTTTATTTTTAATTTATTGTCATGTTAGCTAACATACAGTGTATATAGTGTGCTCTTGGCTTCAGGAGTAGATTCCCATGATTCATCACTTACATGCAACACCTAGTGCTCATCCCAACAAATGCCCTCCTTAGTACCCATTTTCCCCTCTCCCTGCCCCTCCATCAACCCTCAGTTTGTTCTCTGTATTTAAGATTCTCTTATGGTTTGCCTCCCTCTCTGTTTGAAACTATTTTTTCCCCTTCCCTTCTCTCATGGAATCTTTTGGGTCTTCCATATAAAGTATCACGTCATCTGCAAAGAGTGAAAGTTTAATAATTTGAAATTTACAGTATAATTCTATTACTTGACACAGGAGTTAGTTGTATACACACACACACACACTTGTTTTGGTAACAAATATATATTTGTTATTAATTTCTACTTAATTGCATTGTGTTCCTAAATGTAATCTGTCTTACAATATCCTAATTTATTAACTTTTGAAAATCTCTGTGTGCTAGAGGGGGAAGAATGATTAGTTGGCTAATTACTGATTGCAGTATTTTATATATTTCCCTTAGATCAAGCTTGTTGATCATGTGGTTAATATCTACATTGATATTAATTTTTTGTTGATATCTTGATATATTAAGGATTGCAAGCACTGTACTAAAATCTCTGATGGTACATTAGTCACTTTCTCCCTGTATTCTATCAATTTGTGCCGTGATATTTTATGACATTTTATTAGGTATATATGTTTAAAATTGATAGATATTCCTGGCAAAAGATTCCATTTTATCATTATGTAATGACCACTTACAAATGACTGTAAATTTGTTTGCCTGATATTAATTTAGTTATACTTGCTTTAAAAAAATTATTTGTTTGGGAAGCCTGGGTGGCGAGAGTGAACATCCCGGTCTTGTTCCTGACCTTGGGGGAAAGCTTTCAGTTTTCCCCACTGAGGAATCTTTTGGGTCTTCCATATAACGTATCACGTCATCTGCGAAGAGTGAAAGTTTGACCTCCTCCTGGCTGACTTAGAAGCTGGTTCTTCGAAAGAATTAACAAAATTGATAAACCACTAGCCAGTTTGATCGAAAAGAAAAAGGAAAGGACCCAAATAAATAAAATAAAGAATGAAAGAGGAGAGATCACAACCAACACAACAGAAATAAAAAAAATAATAAGAGAATATTATGAGCAATTATATGGCAATAAAATGGGTAATCTGGAAGAAATGGACAAATTCCTAGAAACATATACACTACCAAAACTGAAACAGGAAGAAATAGAAAATTTGTGGTAAGGATAATATATGGATTATGTTTTTAGAGTAATAATAGTAATTATTTCCCTAAGTAACTTCTTGAATTCTCTCCTTTCTCTTGTATTTTTTATCATTTTTAATATTTTACATATACTAAAGAATATATGTATAATAAGTCTCCTGTGATGAATGTCATTAATTCTTTCCCACCCCGTATGCATGTGCTACTCTTCCATTGAGAGGTGAACTTCTTTTCCCTCTCCTCTAGGAACTATACTGGCCCTGTTTGCTTTGACCAATAGAATATAGAGGAATGACATTCTGGGATTTCTAAGCCCAGTCCTTTAAGAGGTAACAATTCCCACTTCCTTGCTTTTTGAACACTGATGTTTGGGGCTCTTCCTTTTGGAATCCAACCACCATGATTTGAGAAGACTAAGCCACGTGGAGAGGTTATGTGGAAAAGCAGCAGATAAATTGTCAAATATGTGGATGAGCTATCTTGGATGTCACAGCCCTTAGATAACTGAAGCCCAAGCTAACATCATGTGGAGCAGAACCTTTCAGCTGAGCCAGCTGAACCCAGTCAATCCATAGAATCATAAATAAATGATTAATAAAACCATTAATAAAATGGCTAGTGCCAGTAAGTTTTGAGATGATTATGAAGAGATAACCAAAATAGAAACTGGTGCCTAGAAATAAAGTAGTACTGGGCCAAAGCCAAAACATGTAGCCTTAACATGGGAACTTAGAAGGAGACAAAAGCTTTAAGGCCTTCAGGAAACAATGATGGCAAGAACAATGAAAAAATTGTTACTGAAAGGCAACCTTTGTTATGAAAGGCACTTTCACATGCAGTAATGTGAAAGGTAGAACTAATGAACTTGTGGAAATCACAAACTGGAAGAAATAACTGAATAATCTTGTGGATCTGGCCAAGGAGATTTCCAGACAGAATACTGAAAATTCCAACTGACTTTTACTGGCTTTGATCAGAGATGGAAAGAGAGATGAACTAAGTAAGAAACTGTTCAGTTTTGGAGCAAACTTTATAGGAAATATAAAGGCCCTGAACACCTATTTCCAGCCAGCAAGAAATTCTAGAGGAGGAAATGACCTCTGGGCAATGCTCAACTCTAGGGAATTGCAAGTAAAACAAAGCACAAGTTAAGTTAGGATCGAGAGTACAGCTAGAATAACCTTTAAGACTTCAGAAATATTTAATCCAGTGCCTCATAGATCTCTTAGCTAGACAAAAAGACTTCTAAGAATCTTATAAGCATGTATTTTATTTTAGTCCACTCAGCAAGGCAATTGGTACCTGATTCTTAAGGATGTTGTCTTTCAGCATCCTGACACTTAGTTCAAAGTAGAGGGAGAGGCCTATCTTGAACAGATTTGTGGGTGTGCCTTTTGCTGAATGGAGTGGATTATAATTTGATTCATAGAAAATACACAATATTTTTAAAGGAATTACATCAGTTTGGTCTAAAAGGAAGAGGCAGTTCAAAATAAAAAGAGGCTTCTGGGCCTTCAACCTTCAAAGACAAGGAAGCAAGTTGAGAAAGCTATTCAACTTCAAACAAGCCACTGTCATGGAAAAGGACAACTCAGATTACAGTCAAAATCTCACAGGGAAGGGCCAGAGCTGAGAATTAGGCCCTAATTAACATATACTCCCTGTGCCTAGAATCATGATGATTTTAGAGACATGTGCCCACAGAATTGCTATGAACCATTTCCTGCTTTGTACCTCTCATTTTCCCTCCTTTCAGACAAGAATCTATTGCCGGTCTTACCATATGGATATATGGGGAAGAAAACTTGTTTCTTAGTTCATGCATCTTCATATTGAGAAGAGCTGAAGTAAAGGTGGCTCATCATGTACCTGAAACTGATTCAAATGATGAGATTATGGGCCTTGAGCCTGAATCTAAAGATGAAACTTTTAAGGTGTCTTGAGAGGTGGTGAATTCATTTTCCACATCAGGAACATGAACTGCTATGTCCAGAGTCCACAGGGTATATTATGATAATCATCTCCAAAAATGGTTGCCATCAAATCCTTTCCTTCTCATATATGCATACCCATTGAGAGGTAAAGGTTTTTTCCCCTTCATCTTTAATCTAGGCTGGTCCTGTAGATTACTTTGACCTACACAATGTAGTGATGTTCTGAGGTTTCTAAGCCAGGGCCTCAAAAAGACGCACAGGTCCTACTTCTTTCCTCTTGGAATGCTCACAATTGGGGTGTTACTTCTTGAATCCTAGTCATTACGATAGGAAGAAGCCCAGTCACCATGATGGAAGAACCCCAAGCCACACAGGCCACACAGAAGAAAACTGAGGTGTGATAGGTGAGTTCCCAGCTGATGGCCAGTATCAACTGCCAACCATATGAATGAGCTATTTTGGATGTTTCAAACCTAATCAAGCTCCTAGAAAATTGTAGTTCTAGCCTACACCATGTGAAGAGCAACCTGATTCCTGTCAATTCAAAATTGTGGGGGAAAAAAAAAATGAAACAGTCATTGTTTTAAGCCAATTAAGTTTGGGGGTCATTTGTTAGTAGTAGACAACCAAGAAAAAAAATATATATGTTAATACCATCAGGTACATAAAGTGAGTATCAAGTAACCCATTTCAACTCAAGAACTAAAAAATCACCAATAATGTTTCATCTATTCATATGTTCCTTCTTGTCTTCCTGCTCTGCCATTAGTCCCACCTTGAAATGGTAATCAACATCCTGAATTTTTTGTATCACTCTGCTACATTAAAAAAAAAAATATATCATGTGTTCCTGTGTAATATAGATGAGATTTGCTTGTTTTTAAACTTTATAAAAGCTATCTATCATACTGCAGGCTTCTGAGACTTGCTTTCTCAGGTCATTCTCCCTATTAAATTAAATTACAAAACCCATAATTTATTTTTCATTTCTTGTCAATAAACATTTGGGTGATTACAAATAAGGCTGCCTTGAACATTCTCACAGATGTACTCTTGTATACATATGGAAAGAATTTCTCTAAGGTATATATGTAGAAGTAGAATGGTCAGGTATTAGAGTATGTATATGGTTTACTTTAAAAGATACTGCCAAATTGCCTTCCAGGGCAAACTGTGTGTTGATTTACAACCCCACCTGTAAATGTCTTCTTGATGCAAATCTTCTTCATTAATATTGTCGTATTTCTTAACTTTTCATTTTACTGGATGTAAAATGATATTCACCATGGTCTTAGTTGATGACTTATGAGATTAAACATCTTTTCATGTGCTCAGTCACAACCTCTTAAAATGTCTGATTTGTCCTTTGCTCATTATGTCTACAGTACAGTGATGAATAGAAGTGGTGATAAAAGCATCCTTATTGAGTTCCTGATTTTAAATGTATAAATACAACTTAGTCATACTGCACTATCCTTTTTTATATAATGTTGAATTCAGCTGATCAATAGTGCTTTTGGTTTTAATATC
Organism: Panthera onca; assembly: GCF_046562875.1. Lineage (NCBI taxonomy): Eukaryota > Metazoa > Chordata > Mammalia > Carnivora > Felidae > Panthera > Panthera onca. The sequence goes on from NC_138355.1 coordinate 24,812,442, forward strand.
TGTTAATGTGTGGGATGAATCTGGAATTTTCTTTTCTCCTACTGAATGTAGGAATAATCTAATTCTACTATCAGTAGTTATACTGGATCCACAAAATGAGCTGAAGATTCTTTGGAAGAGTTTGTATGAGATGTTTAAATAGTGTTGTCCTTGAAAAAGAAACATCTGTAGATGTGGGCTAGTCTGTCAAAAAAATTTTCATTACTTACTTGTCAACACTATGGAATAAGTCTATCTAGCTTGTCTATTTCTTCTTTAGACAATTTAAGGAAATTGTATTTTTCTAGACCTTAATCAATTTTGTCTAAGTTTTCAAATATATGAAGATGCTTCTGTCAGTCTCAGCATTTTCATCTCTGCTATATCTATGGAATCCTTTTTTTTTATGTTTTTTGAGAGAGCGCACAAGTAGGGGAAGGGCAGAGAAAGAAGGGGACAGAGGATCTGAAGCAAGCTCTGCACTGAGCAGCAAGCCCGATGCAGGGCTCAAACTCACCAACTGTGAGGTCATGACCTGCACTGAAGTCTGAAGCTCAACTGACTGAACCACCCAGGTGCCCCAAGAATCCTTTTCAATCTTTATGTTGGTCTACTTGGGCCCTGTTTTCTTCTTGTTCAATTACACCAATTTTATTGTCATGAAGACAACTTTGACTTTGTGATTATTTTGTTTTAATTCATTGATTTCTTCCCTTGCCTGTATCTCTTTGCTTCAACATTGTTTATTCTGTTGTTCTTTTCTTAAGTTACATACTCAAGCTTTTTAAAAAATTTAAGCATTTAAAGTCATTTCCTTCAGTGCAGTTTCTGCTGTACCACCCAATTTCTCCAAACGCGGTACTTATAACTAAGTTCTAAGTATTTGTTTTTAAAACATGTAAATGTATGCTTTTTAAAAAACTTAACATTTCTTACTGATCTCAAACTTATTTCTGATTACCCATTTAATACTGACTTTTAAAACTACTGTAATTTATTTCATGGCCAATACATGGTCAACTTTCGCTAATATAAAATGCATAAGAATATTCTCTAATTGCTGATTATTTTAAATGTGTTGAATCAGTATGTTGATTGTATTATTCAAGTTTGGTTTTCCATTCATTTTTGGCTTGGTTTATTTACCAATAATTGAGAGCTGGTGAAATTTCCCACTCTGTTGTTCAAGTTGTTGGTCTAGCCCTATAATTTATGTATTTTGAGGTCATTTTATAAAGTATATGCAAATTTAAAATTGTTATTTATTTCTAGTGAATTGATCCTTTTATCATTTGGTGGCTTTCTCCATCTTTAATAATACTACCATAAAATCTAATTTGGATTTAATATCACCAAAGCTAGACAAATTTTATTTGTCTGTGTTTTCATCTTTTAAAAAACCTAGCCTACAGCTGGATTTTAAAAACTTAATCAGTCTGTTGTTGAACTGGGTTTAGTCTATTCAAGTTTAATAGTATTACTTAACTTGTTACTATGATTTTATCTATTTTGCCCTTCTCCACCCCTAATTTCTTCCTTTTGTACTGTTACTGTATTCCTATTCCATTATTTTAAACTTCTTATCCTTTGCAATGATTCATTCCCTATCTACTATTTTTAGCAGTTACACTTGAAATTTTACCATATATATTCAACATGCTTTAAACAGTATCTTCAACCACTTTCTGAATAATAAAGGCACCTCAGAACACTTTAATTCTAACCACCCTCCTTCCATCTTATAAGCTACTATCCAGTTTTTCAATTATATCCTATTTTAGAAGTCCACATTCATGTTGCATAAAATGTTTATTTAGTTTTACATTTTTTTTTACAGTTTTACTTCTTAAAAACACTTTTTTCATTACAATTGTTTTATATTAACAACACTTGATTTACATGTTTATCACTTTATTTGTTCACTAGTGCTTCAATTTCAGATCATCCTTACGGAATCATTTTCCTTCTTGAAGATCATCCTTTTGCAGTTTCTTTAGCGAAAGTCTGTTGATGGCAAAAATCTGTTTTTCATCAGAACATTTCAGTTTTGCTTCATATAAATTCTAAGTTGATAATTAGTTTTTCTCATAATTTTGAATCCATCATCTTTTGGGTACATTGTTGCTATTGAGAAGCCTACTAAGTATGTGACTGTCTTGCCTTCATTGGTGATCTTTTTGTCCCTTTGATTGCTTTTAAAATCTTGTATTTGGTTACCTTTTTGTTCTAATACTTTGGGTTAGGCATGGATTTGATCCAGATATGCCTGAGATATAATACGTTTCCTGAAATCATGAAGTCATATTTTTCCAACAAATCTGGAAAATAGTTATCTTCAAATATTGCCACTCCTCCACCCCTCTCTATTCTTTCCTCGTAATACTTCTAGTCTTTGTAATTCTTCTCTCCATATCTCTTAACTTCTCTTTAATATTTTTATTTCCTCGTTCCTTGTTTCTCCTTGCTGAGCACTGGATAATTTCTTTAGAACTCACTTACAGTTTATTTATTGTGTCTTCAGTTGAGTCTAACATGATATTCAACATGCTTGAGGTTTTGGGTTTTTTTTAATTTCAAGTAACATTTTTTTCATTTTTAGCAGTTCTTTAGTTCTCATTTGTGCCTGTGGTTCCATCTTCCATAGAAGTTGGTGATGAGACCTTGGAGAACTGAATCCAAAGCTTATTATTTCTATGGGAGCTTTCTCATGCTAGCTGGTTTCGATTTGCACTGGTAATCTATACTGCTTTATCATAATCTATGGAAATCTTGAGGCTGTATCTTGCTTCTGCCAGAAGTATTTATAGGATACTATAAACTGGGTAGCAACTTCAACTGTACTGGCTAGGACAGCATGTCAGATTCAGATTCATCTCCTTGTTTCTAGTTAAAGGCAAATTGCATATTGGCAGTGTTGCAACTAGTATTTGCCATCTGAGTAACCACTGCCCACTTGCATGTTTAATATTCACAATTCCCAACTCAAAATGTGTTCATTTTTGTGGGGGAGTCAAAATAGAGGTATGATTCTCAGAAACTTCCCTACTGTCTTTGAGCTGATTAATGCATTCAAAAGTAGGTTTCATTCAGGATTTAGTTTTGTAGTACCTAGTCTAATGTACCACTAGAAGTAAATGTCTAATATATTAAAACATGTATGATATGCTAACCTGAGAAAGCACATGATTTATGGCAATCCTTACCAACTCAAACCTCTCTGAAAAGGTTGCCTTATCCCTTGACCAGAACTCAATCAGTATTTTGTAACTGAGTATGCCTTAGAAAGGTCCTAGAGTATGCGTTCACCTAATAGGTAGTTGCCCCACTTCTTAGAAATTTCTCCAGTTATTCTATTACTAAGATATACAGTCAACCCTGACTATTCAAGTTTTCAATATCCTGATCAATATGCAATCCAGATCAAGAGGACTAAAATCTATGAAAGTAAGCCATCATTTTGAACATTTTTAAAAATAGATAATAAGGATTTGTGACATGCAACTTCCATCTATATGCACAACTTTATTTTTGCAAGCCTGAGCCATCTATAATATAAGCAGGGCTAAATGAGGCAGCTAGTGATTTCCATTTAGTCAGAAACACACCTAGTAGGCATTATTGGCAGCAGATCTGGCTGCTACTGTCTGAAATGTAGATGGATGGTCTGCATCTTTATGATTCATAATTGTTGGTCAGTGTTCTCTGGATGATCAGGAAGCTCTTTGTGTCTCACCCTAATCACTGAAGTAGTGAAAGGAGATCCCCGCAGCAAGGACTGCAACTGCAACCGCTGCAATCACACCTACAAGTAAAACAAACACAAAACACGTGGAAATGGGATGAGCCAAAGAAAGGCTTAACTGATCCTCAGCTCTGAAATGCAGGTGACTGATGCGCCTCAACGAGACACACATGCACAAACACATATACTTCCACACACACATATATATGTACTAAAAGCCAGCAAAGTCTGAGGAGGAAAATACAGCTGTAAGTTGAACAGCTTGCCAAGGTTGAACTGGTAACCATGTACTTCACCACTTAGCAAACAAAACCCTAAAAAAAAAAAAAGCATGTCTCTTTAACACATATGTACACACCTAAGAGAAAGACTCACACATACTTGAAAAGGTTTCTTTCTTTTTTTTATTTTTAATTTTTTAATGTTTATTTATTTTTGAGAGAAAGGGAGACATAGTATGAGTGGGAGAGGAGCAGAGAGAGACAGAATCTATGCTGTCAGCACAGAGCCTGATGTGGGGCTTGACCCACGAACCATCAGATCATGACCTGAGCTGAAATCGGATGCTTAGCTGACTGAGCCACCCACGTGCCCCAAAAAGCCTTCTATAAATATGTACACTGAATAAGTCAGTCAGAGAAAAGACAAATACCATATGATTTCACTCATATGTGGAATTTAAGAAACACAACAGATGAACATAGGGGAAGGAAAAGAAAAATAAGATAAAAACAGAGCAGGAGACAAACCATAAGAGATTCTTAAATACAGAGAACAAACTGAGGGTTGCTGGAGGGGTGGTAGAGGGGGTGGGCTAAATGGGTGATGGGTACTAAAGAGGGTACTTGTTGAGATGAGTACTGGGTTTTATATGTAAGTGATGAATCACTGAATTTTATTCCTGAAACCATTATTACACTATATATTAATTGGTTGGATTTAAATAAAGTTTTAAAAAATAAATTAATTAAATAAAATAAATATGTACAATGACATCCAAGCCATCTCATGGTAACTAGCTTAAACCATAAGAGAGCTCCAATGAGCAGTGTGTCTCAAACGTTACAAGGCAAAGTCAATTGTGTAGCTATTAAAACTACAAAAACTCAGATTCCACCGTTATAAAATCTAAGAATTAGTAAGCCTGTGCTGGTAACTTTTATTTTTATTCATTTTTTTTCTGATAATTGTAAGTTAACCAAAACAAACTGACCAGAGAAGTCCAGACACAGACCCACACATATACACACCCTTTGGTACAAAGAATTTGGGTAATCAGCTAATGAGTAAGTGACAACAAAAACAACTAAATTTCCTAACTTCTCTCAGTCAAAAGTCTTAATGCTTACAAAGCATTTTTCAAATTGGCATTCCACTTAACAGTCTACATGTTCTTCCATTAGTAAGTCTGAACAATGTTAAAGTGACTGCCACACTTCTTGGAGCCTTTAAAATTTTGAAATTCAAATGACATATCGGACAAAGGGCTAGTATCTAAAATCTATAAAAAGCTCACCAAACTCCACACCCGAAAAACAAATAACCCAGTGAAGAAATGGGCAGAAAACATGAATAGACACTTCTCGAAAGAAGATATCCGGATGGCCAACAGGCACATGAAAAGATGCTCAACGTCGCTCTTCATCAGGGAAATACAAATCAAAACCACTCAGATATCACCTCACGCCAGTCAGAGTGGCCAAAATGAACAAATCAGGAGACTACAGATGCTGGTGAGGATGTGGAGAAAGCGGAACCCTCTTGCACTGTTGGTGGGAATGCAAACTGGTGCAGCCACTCTGGAAAACAGTGTGGAGGTTCCTCAAAAAATTAAAAATAGACCTACCCTATGACCCAGCAGTAGCACTGCTAGGAATTTACCCAAGGGATACAGGAGTACTGATGCATAGGGGCACCTGTACCCCAATGTTTATAGCAGCACTCTCAACAATAGCCAAAGTATGGAAAGAGCCTAAATGTCCATCAACTGATGAATGGATAAAGAAATTGTGGTTTATATACACAATGGAGTACTACATGGCAATAAGAAAGAATGAAATATGGCCCTTTGTAGCAACGTGGATGGAACTGGAGAGTGTGATGCTAAGTGAAATAAGCCATACAGAGAAAGACAGATACTATACGTGTTCACTCTTATGTGGATCCTGAGAAACTTAACAGGAACCCATGGGGGAGGGGAAGGAAAAAAAAAAAAAAAGAGGTTAGAGTGGGAGAGAGCCAAAGGATAAGAGACTCTTAAAAACTGAGAACAAACTGAGGGTTGATGAGGGGGTGGGAGGGAAGGGAGGGTGGGTGATGGGTATTGAGCAGGGCACCTGTTGGGATGAGCACTGGGTGTTGTACGGAAACCAATTTGACAATAAATTTCATATATTTAATAAATAAATAAATAAATAAATGAATAAATGAATAAATAAATAAAATTTTGAAATTCATTATAAATTTCCAGACTTGCATTTGACCTATTTCATAGAATACATACCAAAATCTTCTACGGTAACAGTTTTGCAAAGAACACCAGTTTGCAAAGCACTGGCCCAACTATACTAACTGAGTCCCAAAACTCAACATGTTTTTCTTCTAAAAACACCAAAAAAATTAACAGAAAGTATCATGTTCGAGGGCACTTGAGATAATGCATTATTTATAAATCTTTCCATCTCCAGGATCTAGCACTTTCCATAATACTCAAATACTCCTTAAACCAGTACTTCTAAGAAAGCAAAAATGGAATGGAAATAATTTTAAAATAATAAGAAAACTCAAAATTCAAAATATTTTTTCAATGTTATAAAAGAAATTAAATACCTATGTTTTGCTGAATTTTCAGTATTATTCTAGTTTTAATTGGTTTTTCAGGATGTTCATCATCTGTGCTGTCCAATGAAGCTTCAGTATTCACAGAGTACCTCATACAAGCTGCAAGAGGATAATAATAATTTAATAATAATTCCTAAATGAGAATTACCATTTTAAAATTAATTTTAAAGAATACTATAAAGAGCATATACAACAAGCTCCATTTTCCTTCAACTTGACTTTTTTTAATAACACAATGTATTTGCTCATTATCAAATGCAGGCCAATTCAATCTCATGGAATGTATGTTAAGATGACAATTTTTAAAATCCTGTATGTAATTTTATAACTGACTGAAATCAAACAGCCATAGAGCTAGTTCTGAGTGACTCCCACAAATTATAATTCATTGACTATATGGTAGTAGAAATAAACTGATACCAAAAATCAAACCAGATAGGAGCAGGGTAACCTTCACTCTTAATTGGGATTAATTTCTATCGTTCTTATTGATGGTTTGACAATTAAGAACTTCAAATAATTAGATATTAATAATAAAAGCAGGGATTTGCAAATTGCAGCCCATGGGCCAGACTTTATGTGCCCCACAAAGCCTAAAATATTTACTATTTGGACCTATAAAGAAAAAGTTTGCTGACTGGATCTAACCTGAAATTTGATATGTAGTTGTACCCTTTAAATTTTTTCACGTTTATTTTGCGAGAGGAGCAGAGAGTGAGGGAGAAAGAGAACTCCAAACAGGCTTCCACACTGTCAGCGCAGAGCCCGAAAGGGGCTTCAACTCACAAACCGTGAGATTATGACCTGAGCTGAAATCCAGAGTTGGATGCTTAACTGACTGAGCCACCGGGGTGCCCTGACATATAGTAGTACCCTCTTATCTGCAGATAAGTATCTTTCAGATACTTGCAGTCAACTGCAGTCCAACAGCAGATGATCTTCTGACACAGCATCAAAAGTCAACAGTAGCCTAATCCTTGGTCACAATGCCTGCGTCATTCACCTCACTTTATCTCATGAGACATTTTATCATCTCATATCATCACAAGGGGGGAGTATAAATACAAGAAGATATTTGGAGAAAAAGAAAGAACACATGCACATAACTTCTTTAATAGTATACTGTTATGACTGTTCTATTTTATTGTTAGTTATCATTGTAAACTCTTACTGTGCCTAATTTATAAACTAAACTTTATCACAAGTACATATACATAGGGAAAAACACAGTATAGAGAGTTTGGTACTATCTGCAGTTTCAGGCTTCTATTGGGGGTCTTAGAACTTATCCTCTGCAAATAAGAAGGGACTACTGTATTCAAGCAAAATATGATCATAAATTTGACCTTAAAACAACTCAATGTTAAGCAAGGCAACTCTTTATCCCATTTTACAGATGGAAAATAGGACCTGGGAAGTTAAGTGCATATTTGAGGGTAATGGATAGCAGACTGAGGATTCAAATACAAGTTCTCTATTTCATTATACTAGCAATAATTTATGTAGGTTGGTTTAGCTGAATTTATTTAACATTGATTAAAAAAAGTGTTTCAACTAAAGGGCCGCCTGGGTGGTTCAATCAGTTAAGCATCCGAATCCTGACTTCAGCTCAGGTCATGATCTCACAGTTCGTGGCACTGAGCCCCGCACTGGCACAGAGCCTGCCTAGGATTCTCTTTCTCCTCTCTGCCCCTCCTCCCACCTCTAACCAGAGTGCATATCTCTCAAAGTAAATAAACTTAAAAAAAAAAAAGTGTCTGAACTAAGAACATCCTTAGAGATCACATAGACCAGTGGTTTTCATGTTTTTTCCTAGTGCTAAAGAATCTGACAGAAAATCCCAGCATGTAAAATAGATGAAAATAGAATTACGCAGCTAAAACAAGAATGGAGGGATCCTGAAGCCAGACTCCCTTCCTTCCCTCAGAGGTGGTAATCAAATGCTGTTCTATAGAGCTCTAGGGAACTATCTGAAAGCATCTGCTCCATGTTGATACCTTTGTTTACAAAGAGAACACAGAGAGACAGTAACTACTGTTTAAATTCAAGGTAAAATGACAATGGAGTACTACGTGGCAATGAGAAAGAATGAAATATGGCCCTTTGTAGCAACATGGATGGAACTGGAGAGTGTTATGCTAAGTGAAATAAGCCATACAGAGAAAGACAGATACCATATGTTTTCACTCTTAGGTGGATCCTGAGAAACTTAACAGAAACCCATGGGGGAGGGGAAGGGGAAAAAAAAAAAAAAAGGTTAGGGTGGGAGAGAGCCAAAGCATAAAAGACTCTTAAAAACTGAGAACAAATTGAGGGTTGATGGGGGGAGGGAGGGAAGGGAGGGTGGGTGATGGGTATTGAGGAGGGCACCTTTTGGGATGAGCACTGGGTGTTGTATGGAAACCAATTTGACAATAAACTTCATATATTGAAAAAAAAATAAATTCAAGGTAAAATAGATAATTTCCTGGATTTAAAATGTCTTTACAGACATCTTTATATCTCAATATAACCGCACAGGCTCACAAGTATGATACATAAACTTATGGAAACAGTTATTTGTGGTACCAAAATGGATGAAAGAGAAAGAAAAAAATGCCTATTTTTACCAATTTCCCATGAAGATAAGTTTACTGTCATTTTCAGAAATCATCTTTAGCAACTACTTCATTACAATCTAGGCTATCACGGTTTCTTTTTTCCCTCTTCAAGCATATGATGAAAGTACTTTAAAGACTAACACAAAACCCCCTTCTCTTTTTTTTTCTCCCATATCACATTGGTTGCAAAGGCTAACAAACTCTTATCATGAATTATCTCTAGAACCATTCAGTCTTCTATATTTCCAGTTTTCTAGTTTTCTCAAGGGCTCTAACACTTTAGTTCTAGATTACATTAGCCCACCCCTAACTTTATATTTCCCCTAACTTCACCTATAGATCAAAAGGTTGAATGCACAGCACACTTTTATTCATGGTAGCACACACACACAACTCTGGCTTTTCTGTCAGTAAATAAAATAAATAATTTCTATTAGTAAATAAAATAAAAAAAAACTTTTTTTGGGGGGCCACTAAAATCCTTGTATCTGATAACAAATAAAAATAATGGATGAAGCAGAAATTAAACTTATTTGCTAAAGGATTTTTTTTTACTTGAGTACTTGTATTTAAAGAGCACAAAAATGGTTTTGTCATGATGTTGCTTATGCATTTAACATTGAATTGTTACCTGCAAAAGTCATGCTCTAGTAATGTCAAATCCTCTGCACAAATAAGTTACTTCTCTAAAAAAAGATATTTCATTGCTCTATTTCCATTTTGAATCTGTCATACAAAATCATATTGCTTCGATACAAATCTGAGATCATTTACAGAAGCAGAGCCATAACAACTTATTTGTGCTTGTTTTTGGTGGGGACTTTTAGGACTTTAATTCAAATCTCAGACATTATGTCATTTTCCTAGTATCTGAAATTTAAATGCAAATAACATGATTCGATAGGAAGTTAGATCTTAATCATTCCTTAAAACCAGGTAATTTTAACTTCAGACAAGCCCCAAATTAATCATGTGAGAAAGTAGAGCAACTGTCAACAAACAAGAAAAAACAAGAGCCATAATGAATGCATGCTAAGTTATCAATGTGATCAATTTTATTCCAAGCTATTGATAGTTAGGACTGTTTAGATGCTTAAAATAAAATGTTAGGACTTGAACTCCTTAGTGGTCTTCTTCCCCATCCCTGAATACTAAAGTAATGAGGTTTCACTATAACCAGTGATGTAGTCGTAAAAATACATGTTCATTAGTACTTCTCTTTCCTTCATAATTATCAATGTTTAACCAAACAACAATTAATTAGCTCTAATAAAAAGACACAATTGGCAAAGATGAGTTTCACCAGATTTTAAAGGTAGGTCTCCAAATTTTTAGCTGATACTGTAGATAAAATACATCTGAGTTATTAATATCTAGTAGGAGATGACTAACACACCTAAGAAATTCTAAAGCCACAGTTATCCCTCACCTTAAGTGAGTCATTTTTACAAACAAATTGTTCTTCATCCCTTAAGTCATTTAAAAGTATGTTATTTTAAGGTACTTACCTGGCAAAATATGTATTTCAAACATAGCAACTACTTGGCAAGTATATTATAGTATAGAAATAATAATAATCAGCAAATAACAACACCAAATACTTAGAAAATTAAGCCAGAAACTTATAACAAGTTTAACACCCCTAAATGTACAGTAATTGATTTTAATTTTTGAACTTGAACAACTGAACTCCACTTTTTATGATTTTACACAAAAACCCTAATTTCAAATATTTAGGAAAATCTATGTATACCATAAAATACTACTTTTATACTTTATGTTAACATTTTTCATTATAATTCAGAAGGTTCATTTTTTAAAAGTTTTATAATAATGCTAGTTAATATCATCTTACAGTTATGTATCTCTTTTTGTTTAGAAAGTATTTTCCCTAACATTTATATTAAATTCTCATATCAACCCCAAGAGAATCTGGGGTTCAGAGGTGAATTGTTTAAAGTCACACAGATGTAAGTGGCACACCTGGACTCAGTTAAAATATTATCTCCATAAAATTATGCATCTAATATTTTTTAGTAAACTAATAAATGAATAAATGAGTGACAAATAAATTGAGAAATAAAGAAGTGAATAAGTGAATATAGTTCTAAACCAATAGAATACTAATGAAAAAGCACTTGATTTTTCTACTAAAATGTTTGTTTTTACCCTGTCCCATAATTTGGGAATATGTTATTTTGTTATTAAATATGCTAATTACCAAATCATTCCTTCTAATTCAACAAAAACTTGATGAAGCAAAACTAATATAATTCTAGACAAGTCATATTCTTGGCCACAATACATCTGATGCTAGTGTTCAATTCCTAAAAAAAACCTAGATTTACTTTTAGTGCATTCATCATTCAAAATGAACTCAAATGTCACAGAATGAACACAAATGCTCTCAGATTTTTTCTAATCCCAGACAAGGATAATGCCTGTGCTGAATGTTCTGATAATTCTGTTCATCCCTCTATTATAGAACTAGTCACCTTGTTTTAGAATAACTCATTTTTCTCTATTTCCCACTATACCATGAGCTTCTAATAGTCAGGACTATATATTTGATCTCTAGAACCCTCATGCTTAACACATAATAGGCAATCAAAAATAATCAATCAGGGGTGCCTGGGTGGCTCAGACGGTTGAGCGTCTGACTTTTGATTTTGGCTCAGGTCACGATCCCACAGTTTGTGAGACTGAGTCCAGCATCAGGCTCCACAGTGCAGAGCCTGCTTGGAATTATCTCCCTCTCCCACTGCCCCTTCCCTGATCATGTTCTCTCTTTCTCTCTCAAGATAAATAAATTAAAAGAAAATTTTTTAAAGTAATCATTCAAACACTAATTTGGGATTTATGTACATTTCAAAAACAGTGCAGACTCCGTAAACAAGCACATTTCCCATAATGAAGTAGTATCTTCAATACATCATATAATACTAGAAAAACATTTAATCTAGAAATCATGAGTTTGACACAGGATACATTTAAGTATACACAGCTAAACTTTCCAAGTTGCTGTTTTGTTCCTTTGTGTTTGTAATGTTAAACTCTTCCTACTCAAGTTAATCCATCTCTATACTAGATTACCAGCATAAAAAGAAAATCACATATTTTTAAATGTTCGTCTGTTTAATATGTTTAAACATGTTTAATATGTTTAAATAACATGTTTAAATATGTTTAATATGTTTCATCACATATTTTTAAATGTTTCAGGAAGCCTGCTATACACTCTTATATACTTATTTATAGATATGTTTTCATATCCTGCCTTCACTAGAAACAAAACAAAAACAAAGCAAAGCAAAACAAAACAAAAACAGCCTTCTAAAATGTAAGGTCAAATGTGAAAGTGACAGGGGAAGAAATTATGTTACATAATTAGATGCTATGGCAAATCTGTGCTCTATAAAAATAAGGTTGATCCAATGTTTGGAACTGCCTTTTTCAGCTTAGTATCCCAATTATAAGAAAGAGACAAGAAAATAGAGGCCAATATATGAAAAAGATGTTTAATAAAGTGTTCAAAAAACACTGCGACATTATGCTTAACCAAATATTAAGATAATGAATTTTAAGAAAACTTTCCATATAATAAAACAAATACCTTAAGAGCTATATATTTCCACTTATTTAAGGATGAATTTTTTTAATGAAGATCTACTTGCTAGGCTTAGAAAAATTTTAAGTATCTTAAATTTTGGTAGAATTTTCCAAGAAAACACTGACTACATGTTCATCATATGTAGAAATTAAACAGACACATTTTTAAATGCCTTGAAAATATCAAACAGAACTAGTATCAAAGAAATCTAAAGACATATTTAAGCTAGATGCCTCATAGGTAATCTTAGAAAAAGTTTAATGATGTTCTTAAGTAACATTATATAATTACCTGTGTTTATTTCCTCTGCAATTTCCAAATCTTCTATTTGAATCATATGATCTAACATCTCTATAAAATGGTCTCTCATTTCTTCAGCTGACTCATCACCAAATTTATAATCACATAACATTATAGTGGATCCCGGAATGGGGACAAAAACTCGGTGAGGGAGGATGTGAAACTCTTTTTCAGAATCTAAATGGAGAAGGAACATTATCAATATTTAGATGGGTCTGTCACTAGGATCAGTGATATATTTTGATAAGTATATGAAAATATACACTAATAAAAACAAAACCTAAAAGGTCTTTTCATTTTCTAATTGATCTTACACAAAATTGCTCTTATTGAATTCTGCTTTACCTTAACACCCCTGGCCTCTGCAAGGGACTCCATGATGCTCCTATGAAATGTAAACTTACCCACTGCCTTCAGTGTGAAGATACTGTTAGTTATACATTCTTGTAATATCCACTGTCCTATGAAAGAACACCCAATAGAGAATTTTGTCCCTGGTCTCAGAAATAGTTGTTTTTCTTATTTCTTACTTTCTTATTGTACTTCTTACAAGCAATGGATTTTATAAAAATAGTATTTCTCTTCTTCATGTAAGTTTGGAGCCAAATTAGTGGCCCACTTACACCAAGTGTATAGGACATGATAGTACATTTCACACTAATCTTACCACTGACTTCATCTTACTAGATCTAGGCTGATTACATGTTTTATATACGAATCTTACTGTAACTTCATCCTGCTTTCTTTTTCATTTTCCCTTTACCTCATTCTTACCGCTAGTATTTATCTTGTTATCTTGTTAACTGTAATACCTTTTTGCAAACAGCCTTAAATTATCAATAGAAAAAAAATCTGGATATAAATAAACAGTATTTCATTCTTTGAATACTCACAAAGTAAAATATAATACTTCCCCTAATTTTTAATACAGTCACTGGTCTACATAAACACATAATAATTGTTTAGCTCAACACCATGATTCTAATGAACTATTAACAAAGATAGAGATATTGTGTAAAGAATGACCTCTTTTAGCAATGGATGTGATTAAATAAGCTACCAATATACAGATCAAATAGAAAACTAGGGCTCACTTTAGTAGCAATCTACATTTCCTTGTCAGGAAACTAGTAGTAGCTTTATAAAACTATAAACAGAAGATGATGAAGGTGGCCTTAAGTGTCACAGGAAATGCTATGACTTAAAAATTATGTGTTCTTACCAGATTCTGCTTATTATCTTGTTTTCATATGAGAACTGGGAGAAAAATTTTACTATTTGACCAGGCTGCCTCCTAGCTGTAATATTATATTACTGCAATTTTTACTGTAGCATGTATATTGTCCACACATTGAAATTAGGAATGTATTATTTTATTCTGGGCTACAGTTTCTTATAACAGGCTAATGTAATTAGTTAAGGTCTCAAAGGCCACTCAATTACCAGTGAAAACTTTTATTTTTATTGAAAATTTAGGAATAATATTAGATTGTAACATTACCTTCTAATATATCAAACTTAACGTATACATATCACAACTGCTATGAGAAGTAATTTTACTACTTGAACATCACCAAAAATTTCAAAACACTAGCTCACTTAATATAAAACAATATCAATGCATTTTTAAATGCTCTAAATAGAGTATTTAACTAAAGTGTGTGATAGGGTAGGTCTTTGGCATTAATGGTGAATGTATCCCTATGTCCCCAAAAATCCTAAAATTCACAGTTCAATTATAGCACAGTCTGTTGCTTAGAAAGTGAAGTAATGTTTAGCACCAGGAGAGTTATTACATACACAAAGTTAAGTAGTATAAACAAGGTCACACTGGGGCACCTGGGTGGCTCAGTAGGTTATTAAAAGTCTCTCTCTCTCTTTTTTTTTTTTTAAGTTTAAAGTTTATTTCTGTCTGAGCCAGACAGAGTGCATGAGTGGGGGAGGGAGAAGGGGGGAGAGAGAGAGAAAGAGAAAGAGAGAGAGAAAGAGAGAGAGAGAGAGAGAGAGAGAGAGAGAGAGAGGATCCAAGCAGCCTCCACACTGTTAGGTCAGAGCCCAACGGGAGGTTCGATCTCATGAATCATGAGATCATGACCTGAGCCAAAACCAAGAGTTGGATACTTAACTGACTGAGCCACCCAGGCACCCTGCATTTGACTCTAGATTTTGGCTCAGGTCATAATCTCAGCAGTTCATGAGATTGAGCCCTGCAGTGGGTTCTGCACTGACAGTGCAGAGCCTGCTTGGGATTCTCTCTCCCTCTCTGCCCCTCCTTTGCTCTCTCTCTCAAAAACAGTAAATGAATTAAAACACACACACACACACACACACACACACACACACACACACACACACAAGGCCACACTGACATGAGGCTGATAGGCTGGTAGGCTGGGTGACTAATTGACCAGGTTTTACATACTTTACAAAACAAAAATCTCAATCCAACTGCTGCATATAAAATTCAAATTCATGTCTCAGCAAAACTATACATTATTACTAAATGGAGCTTCAGGGTTACTTGTGAAGTACAGAAAGGACAAATGTTAAATTAAATCTGGCAATTCCACCAATCTATCATACTACGGATATAAAAGAGATAATTAGTCCACCAAACCTAATATACTAGCTATCAGTAGTCCTAAAAGAAGTTAGTTATACAGAGAAGATTTTCCTATAAACATAAAAATATTCCCTTAACAAGCTAATGTACATGTTTCATTTAGATACATATTCAACTGTGAATTGCAAATGCACTCACACCTGAATGGTTGGAAGATAGAGAAAAGTGTGCAACTTCAAAAAGCATACTCAATATTATAATTCTCCTTTTGAGTAAAAAAAAATATATTATTAACACAAATTACATAAATGGTATAGTTTATATTTCTCAAAAGATGGAATAATTATAAAAGGTTAAGACAGAATGACCCAGTCTTTTTCAAATCTAATAAAGTTTGTTATAGTAATAATGAGAAGTATATAAATTAGTATACAAAAAAACTTAGATCAACTGCATATATACTACAAATTAATACCTACTAAAAATTTATCATATAATACTTAACACTAATAAATATTTTGTTTTGGATAATTTTTTTTTAAACACCAGATATTAATTTAATAATATTAGCTTTAAAATGTTAATACAGTTTACCCATTCTGGCAGAAATTCATGCAGAGTTTACAAAAAAATCCTCCCTCAGATTTTAAAAATGTTGACAGATTTGCTATTATAAGGTGTGTCAAACATTTTTTTGGGGGGTGGCAACTGAAAAATTGTCATTTGCTAAAAAAAGTAAAAGATGCCATATCGTTGTAAAAGACAGATATAAGTAGTTACAAAAGATAACATATCTATTACATTTTGACATCCTATTACTGTATTGATAACACACACATAAAAAGTTCTTAATTTTATACTCATAACTTTTTTTTCTGGAACTTCATTCAAAAGCAGATCCTCAAATAGTATTTCACAACGATCTGCAACTGTATTCAATATATCTCTCTTCATTGCCTATAAAAAAAAAATCACAATAAGAAATGAAATCCGTGACTTTAGATTTGCATTATTTTATTACCACTCCCCCCCCCCAACATAGTTGTCCTCCCTGTATAATCATGTTCACTACAATAATTGGTGGTACATCATCTCATTTTTGTTAAAGTTTATGCATTTGAGTGAGAGAGAGAGAGATAGAGAGCAAGCTCAGGGGAGGGGCAGAGAGAGAATCCCAATCGCTGATAGTGTGGAGTCTGATGTGGGGCTGGCTCCATGCCACAAACAATGAAATCATGACCTGAGCCCAAATCAAGTCACTTAAGTGACTGAGTCACCCAGGCGCCCCACATCATTCCATTTTTTTAATATCCATTGCTTTAACATGATTAACACATTAACAGTTTAACAGCACATTTGCCTAGCCTTCATTTAAATAATTAATTAAAACCAAATAAATGAATGAAATTTTGTGTCTAAACAAATAAAGCTAGTGTTCCAAATTAGGAAATGTATAATTATAACAAAAGTGCCAGTCATCATTTTTTAAATTTCTGAATTATCCAGATTATAGAATACTAGGTAATAGTATTTCCAATGAATACTTTTCCTGTTATTTATAAAGTTTAACTTCCTTCTGAAGAGATAATTTCAAATGTACTACTAGATTAAAACTGTGGATCACTGAATAAATATGTATAATCATCACTTTAAAAAAAGGCATAGACCAGATATCCTACAGATGAAAATCTTGGGACCAACGACATGGTACATTTGGATTAGCTAAGAGATTTGACCTTTATCAGTTAAAATCAAATTAATAATTATGAAATCGGAGACTGAAATAAGATTTTAGGATTTTTGAATAGTTATGTTAACATGCTTCTGTTTTTCATACAGCAGTTATTCCTTCTGTACCTGCACAGCATCTTTAACCTTGGGTTTACTGCTATGAATATAAGCTCTGCATTTCACGGCACCCTTAAGGTTTACCGAGCCACTGCAGATCTGGACTGTGGCTGTGGATCTGCGGTCTGAATTCAGAAGCTGAAAGACAAAATCTATTTAAGTTCTAAGAGCCAATAATTATTAATTATATGAAACATTTAAACATTATATAAGCCATTTCATGAAGTGACTGAACCAAGTGTTTGAAAATATCTTCCATAAATTACTAAAAGGCCTTCACATTCCTTATTAAATTATATATTATTTTCTGAGTATTTTAAATGTACTCTGAAGTAAAACACAACCCCCAAAATGGGACACAGTAAAAATGAAAATTCTAAGTATACCTGGAATAAATAGGGGCAATTCTGAAGAACAAACACAAATCATGTAACTTGTGAATAGTGCTATGCGCCTCTGCAATAATAATAATAATAATAATAATCAGGAAAAAAGGAGGAAAAATGGTGAAGAAACTGAAAGACATGACTATGTAGCTACTGAGAGCACATGAATAGTTAATGTCTAATGTAATTCAGGCAAAGTTAGTTTGGGGTTTTTTTGCGTGTGTTTTTTAAAGAATTTAAAGTTAATACAGTCAAGGTCTTATTGGTAAAAAATCTGTCATAAACCAAAAAATTCAAAATGTTCCAGGACTGGTTAAAACAAAGTTTATCCTCAAACCAAGCAGCAGGGTGATAATGCTCATACTGTACCTGGAATAATCCTATGATACTTGTAGAGATCATTGATATATCAATAAGGTGAGGGTGGAGGAGGAATACTGGGCTTCCTTTATCCACTACACAGAACTTTACTACAAATGAAACTATTCCATTTTGGAACATAATGCCCTTTTTTATGTATTTAATATCTAATTTATATGTCTTACAATATACAACACATTTTTATTAAAAAAAATTTTTTTTAACGTTTATTTATTTTTGAGACAGAGAGAGACAGAGTATGAACAGGGGAGGGTCAGAGAGAGGGAGACACAGAATCTAAAACAGGCTCCAGGCTCTGAGCTGTCAGCACAGAGCCCGACGCGGGGCTCGAACTCACAGACTGCGAGATCATGACCTGAGCCGAAGTCGGCCACCCAACCGACTGAGCCACCCAGGCGCCCCTATACAACACATTCTTAACATATACATGTATAAATTAGGGCACTGTTTTCCACAAAGTACTAGACTATATATAAAAGACTACACACACACACACATACACAGATGGAGGAGAGTTTTCAAAAGATATAAGGACTAACTTACTCCTTTTTGGTGGAAATGTACCTGTATGCTACAAAGATCAACGACTTTTGGTTTCTTTGGACTCAGGAACAAACTAGCTTAAAAAGAGACTCTGGGAACCTAACTTGGTCATAACTGGAGGAATTTTTGTGACACTGATATGGTATTTTGGAAAAGAAAAAGATCCATCTGGTTATGGTGACCAAGAACTTTACAGAAGTGGTGGTAGCATTTGGGGTAGATCTTAAAGTATGGATAGGATTCTGACTGCCTGAATGACAGAGAAACGACTGTACTGGCCAAGACACATGGCTCAGAAAATAAACAGAATTTTAAAGGCACAGAAAGCAAACCTCTGAAACTTTTCTAACTAGTCAGTATAGAGCAATGAAGGAATTTAAAACAAGGAGATTATTAACACAATCAGTGCCTAACCCTTATATACATTCAACAAATATTTTGTGAAAAAAAAACCTAACAAGTAAGACTTTAGATACAACTATTCCATTTAGGAACACAATGCCTTATTTTATATATTTAATATCTAATGTATATGTTTTACATATCTAGTAAAAAGCATACAGGTACAGGAATAGCTTTAAAACAAGGGACACTTCTAACCTCAAAGGTACTAACAAGAGAAATTGAGAACTATGTTGATTGGCATTAAGTCCAATGACAATCTAGTAAATGCTCTATTGCTAAACACAGAGAAGGAAAAGAAAGGAAAACAGCCTCCTATGAAAATTACTTTTAAGTCTATTTTACTTAGGTAAAATAACATACAATAAAAAAAATATCCTGTTCTGCATGCATACTTTTAGGAATAATTAATGGCTTTAACTTTTTATTCTTCAAGATATCCAATTCTCAACTTCTGAAAAGAAGAGGTGTGTAATTTAAAACAACCATATAAAAATATAAAAATTGCTAATGCTGTGTGATTTTTAACAAATCAGAGGCAGTATAAATATACTTCAAAATGAAGTATATGACAACTCTTGGAACATCTCTGCACACATCATTTTAAGTTGTTAAGAACTACAACTTTGCTTATAAAACCTATAACCCAAAATATCACACACATGTACGTATGTGTATGTACGTATATGTTATACATGTATATGTACTATACGTATACGTATACTATACGTATGTATATGTATATATATATATACGTATATATATATATAATACATACATAAATTGCTATCTACTTGATGCTAAAATTTTAACAGCCTTGAGGCAAAACACCAAAATAGGTTTCATTAAAATAATGTTTCTGGTAAATAAATTTCCTAGAACTGGACATTTTGTACACCTTATGTTTCTAAAGTTCTTTAATTCTCTAATTATAAAAACCAGAACAATTTCATTATGATTATTCTAAGAAATAATGTATTTTGATTAGATAAGTAGTATTTTAAAATATTTACCAAATGTGTTAGCACTTTGACATCAAAACAATGACTAGTCGCTTGAACATTTCCTCTAGAAGATTTTTTCTGAAAAAACACAAAAGTTAAAAAACTTGATTATTGAGATCTGAGTGGAATATAAAAGATAATTTAGGAGCCATCCTACATATTCTAAGTAATTTAGAGGAAAAGAAAGTCTTATTATTTGTTTCATATTAGCTTTTTCTATAGATATGTTACTTTGTGTATTCTCTATCAATCAATGTATATTCTTAAAAACCACTAATTCCCTACTTTTGTTTCTCTAAAGCAACAATTGGCAAACTATGGCCTATGGGTCAAGTCTAGACTCCCTCTCGTCTTTGTAAATACAGAATACAATCAAGATCATTCATTTACATGTTATCCATGGCTGCTTTCATGCTACAACAGCAGAGGTGAATAGCTGCCAGAGACCATGTCGCCGACAATGTCTAATATATCTACTATTTGGTTTTTTACAAAAAGTTCACTGACCCTTGCACTAAAGGGGGAAATTACCAGTTTCTCCTCAGATCAAAGCTATTTTAGAAGTTTGTACAGATTCCTTCTACAAAATGACCAAACTTAGTCTTTAAACTGCTATCAAAGTAGAACATGTACCTTCAGTTTCTTGTCTTTTTTTTTTTTTTTTTTAATGTACCTTTAGTTTTAAGCAAGCAGTTTACAATTTGGAAATCAGAATTTAGATGACATGTACTTCTTCAGATTTCAGGATCCAATTAATTCAGAAATAATCTCCCATAATTTTCTGAAAAAACATTTATTTGCTTTACTTTAAAAAACCTTAGAGGGCACCTGGGTGGCTCAGTTGGTTGCCTGTCCAACTTCGGCTCAGGTCATAATCTCAGTTTGTGAGTTCGAGCCCTGCATCAGGCTCTGTGCCGACAGCTCAGAACCTGGAGCCTACTTCCAATTCTGTGTCTCCCTTTCTCTCTCTGCCCCTCCCCTGTTCGTGCTCTGTCTCTCTTGCTCTCAAAAATAAACAAACATTAAAAAAAATGAAAAAAAAAAAAACAACCAAAAGACCTTAGAAATAAGAAGTAGATGGAAACTGTTTTCATGAAGGCAAGAACTAAAGATGTCATTTTTAATTTTTCCTTAAGTACAAATAATTTCATAAGATGATTTTCTCTCAACTCACCTGCCCTTCTAACAGGTCACAATCTTCATCTTTAACTTGTCCATTAATCAAATAAACACCATTTTCTATTTGCTTGGCCCAGCGTACAAGTCCATTCTTAAAAAAAATATAACATGGATATCTTTCAGATATAATGCCATCTCAATTAAACTCCCTAGAGTCTACTTTTTTCCCACCTGATACACTGAAATGTTAATGTGGTAATCAGTAGTGTGGTATTTATTTATTTCTTGAGTTAACATTTTGCCATTTTTGCTTTGTATATTAAAAAAATTGTTTTTCAGTATAGCTGACACAAAACATTACACTAGTTTCAGGCATACAACATAGTGACCCAACTTCTTTATATGTTATGCTATGCCTACAAGTGTAGCTACCATCTGTCACCATACAACACTATTACAGTATCACTGACTATATCCCTGTGCTGTGTCTTTATTCAGTCTCATAAACAACAAAAAAAGTATATCCCCCAATTTTTAGCACCTTACTCCTATTTAATAATAGTTTTTCTAAACTTTATCCCAAACTAACATTCATATCACAGACTTAGAAGGCTTAATAATTACATGACCACAGTCAAATAAAATTCAGTAATGCTCATTATCTTAAAAAAGTGAGAAAAGAGAAAGAACCTCAAGAACAAATATATAAGGGAGTATAAAAGGGGAAAAAATAAGCAAGGTCCATCTGCTTCCTTCAACAGAAAGAAGAGAAATGAGACATGAACAAAAGAATGGTACAGAAATACAAAAAAGGACTGGAAAGGAGAAAACAAAACTAAAGACCAAACAATATACCTTTTAAATAATTGTATTTTATGTAACTGTATTTTACAATGTACTTAACTACATATTAATTAACAAATATTTACGGAGCACCTATTATGCTAAATGTGTTACCGTTATGATGCTGTCCTATCTCTAAATTTCTAATCTGGCTGGGGAAATAAATTAGTCACTCATAATATCATTATAATTAGTATGCAATTTATGAGGATCATAAAATGAATGGCTCAGACAACCAGAAAAACAGCAGATTATCTATTCAGCAATCACTAAAGAAAATTCATTTGCCTTAATACCTTTGTATTTTTCTCCAAAGTATAGCTGACTGAAGTAGTAGACAGCGGGATGTGAATATTAATATGAACTGTACACTCTAAAGAAAGCCATGAAGTTGATAGTCCATTTTGATACTTCCAATCTGCTGGTTTTGCTGAACTCTTTAGCAGTGGGGAAAGTAAAAAACAAAACAAAACAAAACATAAAATATGTGATTTAGGTAAAATATATCAAACAATAAAACATCATAAAACGTACAACATAATAACTCACACAAACTGCCATCTAACATATTGGCCAACTTCTTTCATCAAAGGGCAATAGGTTAAACTAAACGGAAATGAAGCATGCATTAAGTTCACTATTCTTCAGCACATTCCAGACAGACTTGGCAGCTCCATCCCCCAGTGGTGGGTTGAAAAAGAATCAGATAGTTCATGGGTAGAATTCTGACAAGTCCTCTGGTTCTTCTCACCTGTAGCTTCAATAGTATCAATTCTGAAGCTTATGATGCAGAGCAAATAATCACTGAGCAACTGACTATTAGGTGTCAGATGTTCTCCTTTCTGTCCTATACCTTGCTAACAGAAAACTGCAAAGTTACTTTTTCACACTGCTTTTAGACATCTTAGCAAAATGTCAGTCTGGATTCTGCTAGTAGGTAGCTTGCTTACTAGGCAATATAGGTAGCTACCAAAAGCCCAGATACTTTTACTACCAGCCACTCAAATAGAATACTAAATATATAAGTAGGTAGGGGAAGCTTAAGAAAAATATTTTAACAATGGAAAAAAACTAAATTTTCCTTATTTGTAATGAAATTAATCACATTTCAAAATAAACAACTGTAGTTGGCTGTGAACATCAATAGGAAGTGAAATCATGGAAAATTATTAAAACTAAATATTTAGTATTATTTTTAAAATAATTTGCAATACAAAAATCTTTAAAGAGGTATTTTTCTTACCTTTGGATCATGGATATCATAAGTTCTACAAAATATTCTTTACTGGTTAAGGGTAGAAATGACCAAAAAAGATAATTCATTCTTATTAATCAAAAGAAAATAAACCATCAAAAAATAAAAATAAAGTGCATGCATCCAAGAGTTTTTAACAAAATCAGACTACTTTATATACTGAAATATATACACATATATGTTTGCACATATACATCTTGTAACTAAACATATAAAAATATCCATATTTTGTATAAATTTATATAAACACAAAAATCGTTCTGATTATGATACCTATGATGCTGTAAACTATTTCCTATTGCTTAAAATCCTGCCAATCACAATGAACAGAATGCAAGCACTTGCAGAATTTTCCTTAAATACACACCCTCTATAATAGGAGTGCTGCTTTAAATGGACCCCAGTCTGAAAATGTTTACTGAGTCAAAGGTCCTGTGCATGAAACTTTTAATTACCAAAGGCATTGTAAACTCAGCTTCGGCAGGAATGATCACTTCTTGAATTTTGCCTTTTCCACGTCCTAATTCACTAGGCCCTTGCGCTGCTTAGCTCCCTTGGTGTGGCTGCCTCTTGCTTGGGAGGTACCCTTGCTCTGACAAGATGTAGAGAAAAAGAAGCTAAGGAGCCCCTAAAGTGGCTTTTAGTGTCACTTGATGTTGGCTAAAGACATAATAATTACTTGGATGTTCTACACTGTCCAAATCAGTGTATCTGTGCTTTGAACTGACCATTCTGAACTGGGGGTGAAAATTTACCATGATAAAAGAATTACTTTGCCTCAGCTGTAAGTTGGGCTTCTACCTCTCTGTATGGGACCTACTGAGCTTCAATGTACAGGGGTAGTTAGCAGTTAATGAGCTCAGAATCCCCAGTTCTTCCCACCTTTCTCAAAGTCTTTAATAATCCAAGACATGATTAACAACAATTACTACCATAATTACTATCGGCAGTCCTAATTATGTGTTATATACAGGAAAAGCTTACAAGTTATGCCTGTTTTTTAAATGATTTAAATCAATGGGAAACTACTTGCAGGAACATTATTTTGGTCTCATATATTTTAAAATACAAACACCTATACAAAAGATACTTTTTTGTAGAAGAGCAAACGTGAAGTGTCACTCGTTCTGAGACTTCCTCTTCTGTGAAATTCCACAGTCTCCTTTTATTCATAGATTTTTCCATAGCAAATACTAGCTGAAAGAGAGGAAAACAACATCAACTGAATGCAAAATAAGAGAACAAAAATGAGTGCAGAAAAAGATAATTATAATGTCCCTAGGCTCCCAATTAGCTTTAAAATTCCATGATTCTATCGTTAAATTTTTTTGTCTTCAAAAAAGTGACTGAATATTAACCTTTTGGATTCCATTTTTAGGGATGTATAAAATTTGGGTTTTAAATATAAACATACAATTCACTGTCATTAATCAACTGGACATGAGAAATTAATTTGGGGCAATTAACATTTAAGTATAGAATAAATACTTCATTTTAATTAGAATCAGAAATGGCAAGTGATTTTTAACCTATAAAAATGAAGCATGTCACCCATTTGGGATTTCTTATTTAAATGTCACAAAAGATGTAAGGCACTACATAAGTACACATAAAATATACTAATAACATAAAAGTAAAAAAAAAAAAATTAGAAACAGTGACATGTATTTATGCCAAAATAAGAATTTTAAAAATACATACTTGATATGAGAGGGGCATAAATGTGACTCAAAGCTTCCTAACAGTAATGTGCACAGACCAATCTAATCTGTTACCTAATTCACATGGTCCATAAACTGAACACAACTGTTGAGAAGAGGCACAACTTTCTTGATAATGAAGAAATTTCTTCAAAGATGATAGTATGTAATATAACAAAGATCTCAACAAAGACCTTATGGAAGACACAAGTTTTATAAGGTTATTTCTTACAAATTGCCTCAATAAGGGCAATAGAAACAAAGTTAGGAAACTGATACTCCATCATTTCTGAAATACAGCATTTCTAAAGTCTTACTTCCTTCTTAAGAACAAAAATAATACAAAAGTAAAAGGAAAGAGGACCACCACTATCTCTCTAGCTCTGAGCCCAAGTTCACCTTATTCAATCCAGTGCCAACCACAAAAGGATGCACAACAAATGCAATTAAAAATGTCTAGACTTATACTTCAAAATGTCAAAAAGGATAAACAACTGTGAAAGGTACATTTATTTTAAATGGAAAAAACAGCAGAAAGTTGAGTAACTTGCCAGGGGAGGGGAATATCTCCATTTTCTTCCCTTTTTCCTTTAGGTACAAAGATTTAATACCGGACATTTGAGAGGAGAGAAGATTACAAAACTGAAGAGTCTGTAGCATCTGTGATTCTTATTGGCTACACACTTTTTTACTAGGAAACGTTTTTTGGAGATTCTGTGGGGTTTTGCATTTATCAAGATTATAGGGTCCCCTTCTCTCTTGGGGTGGGAAAGAACTTTATGAAGACTCATTTGGATCCTGAGTGCTAAAAGAGATGAAAGGTGCCTGTACAGAGTTTGCTTTAGATTTGGGCTTAAGGGAAAACAGCTTGTGGACCTTCATAATTAATTATGGACTATGTTACCCAACTCACTGATATAGGAATAAAACAAAAAGGAGGGGACTAATGATAGTCCTGATTAAGTATCTGATAGTCCAGAATAAGTATCTGATTATGTTTTACTCTCAGAATCTTGAGAAAATTAACACATGAAGAATCACAAAACCTATTAATTTCACATTATAGCAATCACTTGGAACTAAAAGGAAGTTAAGCTAATAGGTTTAATTTTAAAGATAATTTTTTACTATCATGAGACAAGTCATAGTGGTTTAACAAGTACTGTCCAATAGTAGTACTCTGCTAGAACTTCCATTTAGTTCCAAGTGATTGAGGAGGGCACTTGTTGGGATGAGCACTGGGTGTTAGAGGTAAGCGATGAATCACGGGACTCTACTCCCAAAGCCAAGAGCACACTGTATACACTGTATGTTAGCTAATAAATTATGTTTAAAAAAATAAAATTAAGTTAAAGCTATTTTAAAA
The DNA here is from genome assembly GCF_046562875.1 of Panthera onca. NCBI lineage: Eukaryota > Metazoa > Chordata > Mammalia > Carnivora > Felidae > Panthera > Panthera onca. The sequence continues at coordinate 24,838,924 of NC_138355.1, forward strand.
TAGCTTTGATTGAAAATAGAAATACTGACCTTTTGTTACACTCAAAATACTATGCAATCAGATGAAAAAAGCTGTTTTAACATAATCCCAGCATAAAGGATTATGAAATGCTAATCTAAAATATGCCTAGGATCATTGCATATATGTATAATCAATTCAAATAAGATGTAAACCTTGATCATCTTAAGAATTTTTGATATTTCAGACTTACTCTACGCAGGGCATTTTGAAAATCATTTCCCATTTCTAAAGTTGTAATGATAAATACTCCAAGAACTAAAAGTCCCCCTGGTAGCATTCTGGACACCTAAAAATAGAAATATAGTATTAGCTAACATAAGCATTTCGCATTATATGCAATGTTTGGTGTTTGAGAAGCTAAATACTAAATCCACAAATACTTACTGAGTACTAACTATATGTATATCCTACAGGTATACATATACAGGTATACAGGCGCTTTGAAAAACTGGTTAAGATACTACGAAACAGTTGATAACCATGATGAATGGGGTGTCAGTATGTACACAATCTTTCTAAAGTGTCCTTAATTTTTGTCTTAAAAATACTTTATAACTTAAACCATTTAATAATGATACCCTTTAGTTACATCAATAAACAAAACCCCTTTCTCACAAGATCAAAGTATCTTGTGAGATATCTTCTAAAATTTTTCAATGACTTCCACTGTCGGTCACCTAAATAATACATAAATTTTATCTACTACTAGTATTTCAGAGTCTCCAAAATCTAGCTAATCAGATATTCAGAGCCTCACTTAATGCTACTTTTCCCTGAAATATTCAAGTATCATTCAAAAAGTTCTGTTTCCCATACATGTATCCAGCTTTCTAATTCTAAACCTTCATTCCAGCTGCTCCCTCAGCCTGAACTGGTTTTCCTTTATCCTTCTACATGACTGAACTCTACTGTACGTGAAAGTCAGCTTGAGGAAGCTGCCTTCCCTGATACTTTGATCTCCCAACTCTACAAGACTCTGGTGTTGTTTTCCCATGGAGCTTATCACATGAGCCCGTGCTATAATCATTTGTATGCGATGGTCTGGAAGTTCTTTAAGAGAAGAAGTGATTCTCAACTAACTCTCTATTCTTATAATATTCAGAAGAATGTTAAAAGCCTAGGATTTGAATAGAGGGCGTCTGACTTGAAAATCCATTGTTTCCTACTTTTTATGTTTACTTCAATTTTTGTACCTATTTATTACATTGGGTATGAATGTTCTTTCCAATTTTTCTTTACTCTAAAATAAATGTTTTTTATTTCAGACACAGAATCTGAAGCAGGCTCCAGGCTCCAAGCTATCAGCACAGAGCCCGATGCAGGGCTATAACTCATGAACTGTGAGATTGTGATCCGAGCCGAAGTCAGACACTTAACCAAGTTACCCAGGCACCCCTTTACTCTAAAATAATATTGTAAAACTTCTAGCAAGGCTTTCTATGTTCATGGCATTATTTGCTTAGAATAAATTTCCTGAGGTGGACTTGTAGATTATGAAGTTATGCATATTTTTGATCCAAACTACTAGTTTGTTCTCCACAATATGTTATTTCCCTTCACATGACTGTGGCTAGTTCTTAATACCATATGGATTTCTTTCTATCATCTAAATTCAGAGATCAAAATGCTTTGGTTATTTTTTTGTGTGCTCAGTGCACAAGAAAACTGATCACAAAGTTAAGTCTTCTTACATACCAGTCTATTCCTTAATATATTTACATTGTGTCTGCTGGTGGTTCTCTCAGATTTCATAAATTCTATTCACTATAGTAACATATGCTTGACATATAAATAAAGAACAAAGTTTTCATATTTAGCACAGAAAATCTGTATGTTTTCAAAATCACCATAACACATAAAATTAGCGATTTCTTTCTAGAGGCAAAACGGTTAACTTATTTTGCTATAAAAATTTTATGTCCGTGTGTGTGTGTGTGTGTGTGTGTGTGTGTGTGTGTGTATGTGTAAACATATACAATATATACCTCTCTATGCATATATATATATATATATATGCATATATAGTATACACTGCATAAGAAACCAGAAGAAAAATTAGAGTCCAAAGTTACTTTAGAAACCATTGTGAATTTAAGTTTGAAATATTTATTATTTTCATTAGAAGATATTAAAAATTTCTTGTATTTACTACACACCACTCCTATTACACATACAAACATACAGATAAACACGTGCAACTCTGAAAAATTTAAAGTTGATGGGAGATGGAAATCATTGTTTTACATTACTCTAACATTTCCTATTAGTTGATATAATCCATTCAATAACTACTTTTAAGTGAATTCCCTCTCACCCACTCCCAAATCTTTTTCCTCCTTATATAAAGGCAACACCATCTTCCCAAACATCTGGGCTAGAAATCTGTCATGTTTAGCTACTTTCTCAATAGCTCTTCACTCCCAGTCTACTTGGTCACTAAATCATCTTGCTATTGGCTCTGTGACTGGAGCGTTTTGGCAGTGAAGTTTTAGCTCACTGCATTAGTTAATTCATGCATTCATTTATCCAACATTTTGGAGTTCTTCTTGTAAACCATGGAAATACTACACTTGGCACTGAGGATATACCCATAAACAAAACAGACATGACCCGTGTCCTCACAAAGCTTAGAGTCTAGGACGGGCTCACATCATCTTTTTTTTAACTATTACAGTAACTGATATTCAGTCTCTCTACCCTCCATTTATACTGTACCAAGGTATTGAAATTATTTCCTCAATTATTGATCAATCATATTAACTCCTTCTCTAAAGGAAGCTCTGAAAGTCTACCACAGAGCTACTATCCACCAAACAAACTCCCCACTTCTTAGGATAGCGCTCCAAAACCATCCATAAACATCCTCACAGCCTTATGTCTAAAACTACATTCTTTTACATATCCGGTCTTTCGATTGTAACCAATTGCTTGCTCTTCCCCTAACATGCCTTTAACATTCATGCCTTTGGGTCATTTATTCATACTATCCTTTGTGTCTTCAGTGTGTTCTCTGACTTCTGCTGGCAGTACTATTCATGTTGCAAGTTTAGAACCTTTTGTGAACCTGTTTGAATCTAGCCATTGGCAGATATTTAATCATCCACCATTCTATATTCTTACTGTACTTTTCTACTTTTATCTCATTTCTCTTACAATTGGTTTGTGGTAACTTTGATTACAACATACATTCTAAGGACATAAAAAAAAACCTATCATTTTATTCTACATGAAGTCTTTAAAACAATCTGACCAGCAACTATATTATCAATAACTAGTATTATTTTAGTATTATATTATTATTGTTTTATTAGTAGTATTATATTATTTTAAAGAAAACTCAGAAATAAGCTAAAGGACAAATAACAAAGACAGGTTAAAAACTACAATGGATAGGGGCGCCTGGGTGGCTCAGTTGGTTGAACATTGGACTTCGGCTCAGGTCATGATCTCATGGTTCACAGGTTCAAGCCCCACATTGGGCTCTGCACTGACAACTCAGAGCCCTGGAGCCTCCTTCACATTCTGTGTCTCTCTCTTTCTGTCCCTCCCCCACTTGTGTGCACACTCTCTCTCTCAAAAATAAATAAGCATTAAAAAAAAACCCTACAATGGATAAATATTAGCAATAGAAAAGCAGAGCATATAAAATCAAAGGCTTTCAAATGAGACTGCCTGGTGCTGCCTTCGGCAGCACATATATCAAATCAGCCTGGGTTCAAATCCCAGTTCCATCACTTATTAGGTAATATTGGGTGACTTAACCTCAAGTAAGAAAATGCATTTTTAAATGAAACACAAGATATTTCTATCTTTGATGTACTATTAAAAACGAGTACTCTGAAATCCTAGTCTAGTAGTCTGAGACTGAAGTGCTTTTATTTTGTCAGTCAATAAGCACAACTTAACTCTATAAAAAAACAAATATGATGACCTGGTTGGCATGTTCTGTGGCCCATTCTTCATCCAAGTTATCCAACTTAGCTTTTTGTTGATGTTTGAGGTTCTCATTTTGTTCCTCTTTGGGTGGCGTTCTAGTGGCAAGAATGACATAATCCTTTTGTGAAGAACACTTAAAAACAAATTAGGAGAGCTTATTAGAGTGTTATCCGATCGAAGAACATAAAGCTCTTACGACATGCAAAAATAATATACGTACAGCATAAATTGCTAATACTTGCATTACAACGGAATTAACAGGGAAACCAATTATCATGGATAACCTTGCAATGTTTCCCTCACGTGTCATTTATATACATGATATACTTAATATCAGATCCTCATTTGCTTGGACATCCTGAATGTGAATCATATAGTGGTCCTTTAGTGGTTCTTAAAAACAGTTTACTGAATGAGTGAATGTACTGCATTTTAACTAAAAGATAAAACGCTTTGTCAATTTTCTAGTTATCATATTTATTTTCTAAATAATCTGAACAGATTGGATGGCTCAGCAAATATAAAAACTCAGTAAAATAAAGCAACAAATTATCTTGTGTGTCTTAGTTTCACTGAAACAATGATAGAGCGAATTTGTACATGTTTGTCCACAGAAAAACAAACGGGATTTGGGACACATAATTGAAGTGATATCAGATTTATGTTCCTCAGTTTTAATAACTGTTAAATGGTAACCAAAGGTGAGCTATCTAAAGATAAATTTAGGGGGGCGCCTGGGTGGCTCAGTCGGTTAAGCAGCCGACTTCGGCTCAGGTCATGATCTCGCAGTCCATGAGTTCAAGCCCCGCATCAGGCTCTGTGCCGACAGCTCAGAGCCTGGAGCCTGTTTCAGATTCTGTGTCTCCCTCTCTCTGACCCTCCCCCGTTCATGCTCTGTCTCTCTCTGTCTCAAAAACAAATAAACATTAAAAAAAAACATTTAAAAAAAGTAAAGATAAATTTAGGGAACTTTTAATAGCTCAACCTCCTTACAGTGAAAGTACACTATAAAGAAAAAGTAAAAACAAGGCAGATAAACCCAGTTAGCATGGTGTCATTCTCATACATGACCTGAAACTCCTATTGAGTGTCATCCTGGAATAGAATGCAAAGGAAGAGAAATTATTTCTACAAAAGTAATTTTGCCAGAAAGTTATATTCATATACACACAGGAAAAGGTAGATGCTGATTAAGAAAGCAGAACTTTAAAAAAAAAAAAAAGAAAAGAAAAAACTGACCCAGAGAGTAGGAAACAGGCAAGCTTGAAGAAGGAGAAAGTGATGAGTTTAAGAAGAAACATACCAGAAGGGATGAAAAGGCAATAGAAGGAAAGACTAGAAGGAAGATCTTAAAACGTGAGAGGCTTATTTGTAAGATGGTGGTTTTGCCAAGCTCTAGAAGCCTATACGAGTGAGGCAAGTTTGGAAAAGGGTATTTCTCCCTGACCTTTTATCTTTACTGACTACGTCTTTTTCTGAGACTCTCATTCCCTTAAACTTTCTTAAATAAAGGGTAGTCGAAAACCTTAAATGAAAAGTTCCTAAGGCACCTGGGTGGCTCAGGTAGTTAAGCATCTGACTTTAGCTCAGGTCATGATTTCATGATTCTTGAGTTCAAGCCCCGCATTGGGCTCTGTGCTGACACAGTGCACAGCCTGCCTGGGATTCTCTCTCTCTCCCTCTGTTCCTTCCCCAGGTGGGCTCGCTCGCTCTCTCTCTCTCTCAAATAAACACATAAATTTAAAAAAAAAAAAAAACTCCTAGCAAAAAGAGCCCCATATTGGATACAAGTAACCTGAATCACAAAGTAGTTCAGATTATTGCCAAGAGGTACTTTGGCTACCTAATGTGAGGCCTCATAGGGTGGTATTATCTGTGTGAATAGTACAGGGTCTACCCTCTGCGTTACAAGTTAGGAAATCAGCTGTATGAAAATCCTGAAAATGAACCGGTCTCTCAGGGCTAGACTGACATTAACTAGGCTCATTCAGAATGATGTTGAAAACAAGAATATCATGAACGGGTGTGAACACATGACTCTTCTGGACAGTACATTCTTTATAAGTAGGTAACAGAGGGCACCAAATTATAAAAGGAAACAGCTTGAAAATCTGGATAGAATCAAAACAAAAAAATTAATTACACAATTAGAAGATTCTAAAGCATCATGATAAAATACTCAGAAAGAAAATTATTACAATAGAACTTTTTGCTCCTAGGCATCAAAATCAAGCCCTTGGGCCACAGTGCACTCTTCTCTAACTAGTGTTTAGATGGAGGTAGGCCAGTGTGTCTGTGACTCTCCTTTTGTTGTCGCTTTATACTGCTGACCAGTCCTACCTGCTGATTATACGATAAATCAGCAGGTGCTTATGCTTTTTAACATAACTGTCTAAATCTCTGTTCCATTTTGTGTTGATTTTTAAGGCTTAACTCTAAAAGGGAAATAAAATTTGTCTAATTTTCAAATTTCTCCTATTCCCTTTTCCTCCCTTTCCACTGAATCAACATTAAAAAAAAAAATCAGTAAAATGGATACCATAGCATGTAACAAAGACATGCCCACTATCGCCACCAAGGTTGAGATAAGATAAACAATGGGAAATAAAGTTGTCAAAAGCTACTTTTGCAAAGAATTAGACAACCAGGAATTAATAAAGATTAGATGAGAGTATAAAACACTTGGAAAGACATTAAGATACGTATAATCTGGTCAGTAAAATTCTAATTTTGGGGTTTCTTTTACATTATAATTTACTTTTACATTATCAAAAGGAAATGTGTTCTCACTTAAGCAAACTTGGGGTCTGTCCTGCTTCTCTATATTTTTCCTCAAAGATCCATATTAAGTTCTTCTTTTACATTCCATTCTTCCATTCCCTAACCTTATGCTTATTGTTAAACAGCATATTTTAATTTTAAATAAACAAGTAATTTGTTTTATCAATAAATGCACTAAAAGATACATACCTGTCCAATTAAAAGACCAGAGACAAAAGCCTTTCCTTGAAGATTTATGTTTGAAAGATACTGGCCAACAGCCTCTTCTACGATGTAGGTTCTTCCCATTACTGAGAACTAATTCTATCTCCTAAATTATGAGAAAAAAATATACGGCATTCTTAAGTAAAAGTATAACTTGCAATGTTTTTGTCATGGAGGTTGTATACAGACAGAAGTGGTACTACCCTGATTCTATCCCATGCCTTGCAGAGATTGCTTATTAAATAGGGAATTCTTTCCCGCAAAGTTTAAATGTAGCTTCAGAGTCCTCAATACAGTGTTGCTGGAAATGATTACCAATCAACTAGAGTTGACATAAAAGATAAAACCCACTTCTATAGCCAAGATAAGGGAGAGGAAACCAACCTAGCAGTCAACACACCTATTTTTTTTATTTAATTTGCTACTCCTTAGTTGTAACATCTTTGATAGTCTAAGCTGAGCCTCATTGTACTCATTTCAAAAACAGGAAAGAAGACAATTTCTGAGCTGCTCATTGGGAGATAGAATCAAATTCATTTACTCAATAAACATACTATGAAGAACTACTATGTGCTAGAAATTGAGCCAGGTCGGATGGCACAAAGATGAATAATACTTGACCTCTACCCTTGAGTAACTCACAGTCTAATTAGAATTATGAAATTTGATAAATAGCAATGCAAGAATAATGAACATTTACGTGGTTTCTACTTTGTATAAAGCCTTGTTCTAAGTACTGTACATGTGGTAATACCTAATATTCACAAAAACTCCATGAGGTAGGTACTATTACTATAACCCCCCCTTTTTAATAACCCTTGTTTTATAGATGAAGAAAAAAAAAGGAACTTGCTCAAGCAGCAAAGCTGGTAAGTGGCAAAAGTGGAATTTCAACTTAGGCAGTCTAGCTGTAGAATCCATGTCCTTAAATGCTATGTTCATACTGAGGAATCATAGTTGGTGTTTCAATTAACCCTTTACTAAGGGTAACTCCTGTTCTGCTCTCTCTTTCCAGTTTATGGATGACAGCTGCAGCATTTTGAATAGGAATAAGAGTCATTTGAGTTCTGGAAAAGATTTCAAACTTTTGGCACAATAAAGCCAAGGCAACTATAAGTATGCTGCAGTGGCATATCTGACACCCGTAAAGAAAATCACCAGTCACAATGATTTTTCCATTACTCCAAAAGTAAAGCCCAGCAAATTGGTTCCAGTTTGAAACTGTCTACAGGGTGTTGTTTTTTCAAAAAAGCCTGTTCAGTTTTGTCTCAAAATGCATCACATTTCTTCCTAGCTCTTTTCCAACAAGTGTGCAAGTAAATGGGGTTTGCACAAAATTTCTCTTTAGACTAAGTCTAGAACTGCCTATCTAAATCAGTAACGCTGCTATAAATTTAAAGTCTTTCCATTTTTAATAGTGCCTTAACATATTAAACTTTCCTCTTCTTCATTGTGCTATTCTACTTTTCCTTCTGTCTTAATAATCCTTAATTCTTCAAGAAAAAGCAGTGACAATGACTCCAAAGTAATGAAATGTAACTTTGCAATCCTATTTTTTCCAAACTATCACCTAGTAACCATATTACTTTAGTGCTTCTTCAAAACTTTTTATAGCTGACCATACTTTACAAAAACCCTACTAAAAATGTACATCTTGTCTAATACAGTTCAATTTATCCTGAAATATTGTGTGACAGCATAAGCTATGCAAATTGTCCAAGCACTGTGACTTGAGACAGCTCAATCTCTACAAAAGAGATTTCCTAGTCTACAAAATAAAGAATTTGGATCAGGCAAGTCTGAAAACCCATCTAATTTTAGGACTCTGTGGGTCCAAACACAGAATATCTGCATTTTCCAAATCACGAATAGTGGGCTAGGGACCTAAGACAGTGCTACCCATACCAGCAACCTTAGTTAACATGCTTACATAAAATACTTTGGAGAAAAATCAAATCTTTCCTTACTGATATTCACAAAAGGGCTGCTACTGTGGGAACTGCAGGAGAATGACATTAGGAATACTTTATTTGCAATAAAGGACCTAATAAATTCTTTCAGAGGCATATTTAAATATGAAATAATCTACAGGTTCGGCTTAAAAATCACAGAATTACGATCTGGAAACAAGTAGTTCTGTTATAGAGGCAGGGTCATAAGCGGTTTTTAACAGTGTGTTTTAAAACTTTTGTTACAACACAAAACTTTTGTATATAGTTTCTCCATTCAAGAAGTAGAAACATATGGTAACACTTTCTGCAGTATCACCTTAAAACAAAGAAAAATGAAACGAGCGCCTTAAATTCCTGTTGGCTCACTGTTACTCCGCTACACACACACACACACACACACACACACACACAGGCTCTAAGTATGCCTTTTTAAACAAAGTTAAGTTTTGTCAAAGCTGGACTTGAATCTCGTGCCGGAATGTCTGCCCATATGTTTCTTACACTCGGTCTGTTCCTTACTTCCTTCCTTCAAAAGGAGGTTCTCTGAGCCCGAGTGCACACACTCAACCCTCACACTCACGTATTACACCCGTAGGCCGACTCACCTGCAGTCAGATTCTGCACGCATGACAGGCAAACCTGTCGAACCGTCCGTCCTCCCGAGAAAGGGGTTTAAGGTGCAAGAACCAGCCTCCAGGGGCCAGATTCCCCTCGGGTCCAAATTCCACAGCCAATGAATTCATCAGAAAGCGACAGACTTCCCACACCTCACTTCCCACTCCAAACCCAGGGTCTCGGGAGTCAAGTGGCGCATACTGATGACGCACGCTGCCCCCCTTCCTTCATCGCAGCACTTCAGCCAAAGGGACTGCGGTCGCCACCCCGCCCCCTTCCGGGCGCCATTGAGAGCGTGGCGGTAGCCCGGCGCCTGCCGTTCAACCGTGTTCGGACCGATGCCCTCTAGTGGCTCAGTGTCTAGAAGCCGCCAAAGAGGACGACCCATGGCATCCCGGAGCTTTGACGGTAAGGTCGCCTGACTCTTCAGGGAGGGACGTGAGTTGACGAATACTCCGTGACGCCATCTCGCGGACAGTAGTCGTACGGCCTGAGGAGAGCCGGGGGGCGGGGAGAAAAGAGGAAGCGGAATGGGCGGTGCGCAATCAGGCTCGCCGAAGGGATTGAGGAAAAAAAAAAAAAAAAAAAAAAAACAACACTACATTTCCCACAGGTCTGTGGGGCTTGAAGCGGGTGGACTGGGGAGCCGGAAATCGGAGTGCCCGGCCGGGTCAGAGGCCGCCTCTGAACTCGGATACCCAGGGTGCCCGCCTTCCGGCGGCTGCGCGCGCACTTCGGGCGCGGGCGCTGTGGCGCGTTCGGCGGTGCCTAACGCAGGACTCGATTTCCCAGGGTCCCGCCGCGGGAGTCTCCGGCGGGCAGGCGCGCGCGAGCCCCGGAGCGAGGTGGTCGAGGCGGGCGCCCAGTCTTCTGGGTCCTCTTGGTCTTCGCCTTTCTTCTCCGGTTCTGCTCCGCCGGCCGCTGGCCCCGCGGCCCCCGGCCACATCGACATGGCGGCGGTGCTGCAGCAAGTCCTGGAGCGCACGGAACTGAACAAGCTGCCTAAGTCCGTCCAGAACAAACTTGAAAAGTTCCTTGCCGACCAGCAATCCGAGATCGATGGCCTGAAGGGGCGGCATGAGAAATTTAAGGTGGAGAGTGGTAAGTGGCGACGCTCTTCCCGCCCGTGGTTCTGGGCCCGACTCCGTAGCCATGGCTGGTCTTCTCCCCTTGCAAGCTCGCTTTCTGCGTACGACTTCGCTGATGGCATCGCTTCCCTGTGCTGCCTCGCCCTCCTGTAGGCCTTCTCTTACCTGCTTCCCTCACAGTTTGAAAGGAAGGAGCCCTTTTGTTTGAAACTGAATTTACATTTAGCTCCGTTTTCTTTGTAGTTAGAGTAGTCTCACATAGGGACACTTAACGTTGGTCGGCACACAAATTGTGAAGATCTGGGTTTCTTTACCCCGGACTAGCCAGAGTCCGCGCGACCCCTCTCCCTCTAAGCTTAGAGTACCGTGTCTTTACGTGGCGCGTAAAATGCTCGCGATTGCCGCTCAGTTTTCCGGTCACCTGCCTTCAAAGGCCTTTGTCGAGCTGACCACTTCGTGCACCTAGTTCTGTTTTTTAGCCCTTCGAGCGGATCCAGTAACGATGTCGATATTCACAAAAATGAGTAGGTGCATAACAGCGCTGGAAACGCAGCGATCGTAAATAGGTTAAGTAAGTTTGATACCTTGGATTTCTCTGTAAAAGCTGGAGTTTAATAGGAAGTATGTCAAGACCTGTTTATAGATACCTCTAGCAGACCCTCAAGTAAAGTTACCGGCGACAGTGACTTGAACATCCTTGGAGAGAGATTAAGACCACCGTGATTATGGTTAGAAATAGAAACTCTGTAAGTTTCTTGGTTTGAGGGAGGGGGGGAGGTTATGGTGCTGTTTTTGCTAAATTGATTGAAAATTCTGAATACATTATCACTTCAAAAAAATGTAATTATCGAGCAGAATTGGTGTTAAAAAGTAATTCCCTGGGGGCGCCTGGGTGGCCCAGTCGGTTAAGCGTCTTAGGCTCAGGTGGTGATCTCACGGTTTATCAGTTCGGTTTATCAGTTCGAGCCCCGTACAGGGCTCTGTGCTGTCAGCTCGGAGCCTGGAGCCTGCTTCGGATTCTGTGTCTCCTTCTCTCTCTGCCCCTCCCCCGCTCATGCTGTCTCTGTCTCTCTCTCTTCTCTCTCCCAAAAAATGAATAAACGTTAAAAAAAATTTTTTTAATAATTCCCTGAATCCCAGCACTGAAGGTTGTATACAGCATTCTTTTCATTAATTTACACATAACTATCATTTGTCTTCTATGTACTTGATACTGTGCTGAACAATACACATGCAGTCCTTCCTGTGTGAAGTTAGCACAGTTTTGCGTAAGTTTGGTTATTTTATACTTTCAGGTGTATGAGTCTGTTTACACGACCTTTTAAAACAAAGCAGTTTTTAATTATTCTTTCTCCATTTAGTAAGGTTTTTTGTACGTGTGTCAGCTTTATGCTAAAAAGTAATGTGTGGGGAAAATACTAAGATAAGAGATTTTGCCTACCTTGAAGAATTTCAGTCTTGTGAATAGACAGAGAAGTAATTTGTAAAACTCTCTTTAGTTCTTGTTTTCTTTCATATACGTGTATATGTTCATATATACATATATAGATAAGTATATAAGGAAATGTTAAAGTCCTTTCAGTGCTCTGTGTACCTTTACTTAAATTCTCTTATTTGGAGTGAGAGTCAAATACTGTGTCTTAACTATTAAAATCAATGTTATTAAAAATAAGTAGCAGTATTGACAGTATGTGCACATGTGTGTTTGATTTTTTTTTTCTCTGCTCTTCTGAAGAACAACAATACTTTGAGATAGAGAAGAGGCTGTCCCACAGTCAGGAGAGGCTTGTGAATGAAACCCGAGAGTGCCAAAGCTTGAGGCTTGAGCTCGAGAAGCTCAGTAAGTATCTAATTGTGTCCTTATTTTATTCTTGGAGAATGGAGATTTTTAGATACTTTTTTGTGTGCCCTGGAAACATTACTATTTATGAAAATACTGATTGTCATAGGGCTTAATGGTCAGGAGATCTGAGTTCCAATTCTGCTGTTAAAAAGTTCTTTTGCCACATGTAAATCGTAACATATAAAATGGCTAGAACCACCTGTCCGTCTGCTTACACAACTGTACAGATCAAATGAGAGATGTTTGAAAGCATTTTAAAAAGTCATAAAGCAATCAATAGAATAAAAGAACCTAAAATTTATAGGAAAAAAAAATAAAAAAAAAAATAAAAAGTCATAAAGGATTATGCAACGGAAAGTGTGATTAAGGAGAGTGACTTTATTATTTGCATGTTGAAGATTAAAGCCTATTCGTTCTATTATTATAATTTTAACTGTCACAATTTTTACAAATGTGTATGAATCCCAGGATATTTCCTCTTTAAGGCCCATTTCTTGTGAAAGCTGAGTAATTTCCTTTTTAATTAGTTTCCTTCTATCATTAAGTTCTAGAAGGTACACAAGATCTTAGTTAAAGGTCGTGGCATTTCTTAGGAAAATGATGTGTATTATATGTTTTGCTTATGATAGAAGAAAGCAAATGTCAGGCAAGAGCTTTCTAGAGTAGGGACATGGTATTATTAGGGATAGCTGGGTTTTTAATTTGATTGGGAACACAGAAGCTAATAATCAAGAGAATGGTTAACACTTCAACCTTTTTATTTAACCAGGTCTGTGGCCATCGAGTATTTAGGTCATAGTTTTTTTCAGCTCATTTTGAAGCACTTAATTTTTTTAAAAATATGACATATATGTACGATGATATATATACACGTGTAATGAAGGTGTAAGTAATTTCTCGAGTAGCTACATCTGGTTCATCCATCTGTATTTAGTTCTGTTTTGGCATGATAACTAGGTCTGTAGAGCTGTGGTACTTAAGAATTTCAGGAAAATTACTGGATTATTGCTCCTTTTATGAGATCTGGAAAAGATGAGGGTAACCTATCATTTGTCTTCTATGTACTTGATACTGTGCTGAACAGTACACATGCAGTCCTTCCTGTGTGAAGTTAGCACAGTTTTGCATAAGTTTGGTTATTTTATACTTTCAGGTGTATGAGTCTATTTACACAAGGCATCTAGATGGCTTCTAGGAGTATACAATTATATTTGTGTTTTTTTAGTTTGTCATTCTAAATCTGCGCTTTTGGAAGGCAGCAAATGATACAAGTGTGAAATAGAAAATTTAGACTAATTTAACAAGATTTTTCTGTATAATAAGCATCTAGTATGCCTTCTAGGAGTATACAATTATGTTTGTGTTTTTTTAGTTTATCTTTCTAAATCTGTGCTTTTGGAAAGCAGCAAATAATACAAGTGCAAAATAGAAAATTTACACTAATTTAACAAGATTTTTCTGTATAATAAGCCAACTGTTTAAATAGAACTTAAGATCGGAAATAGTGATAACGTATTTAGTCATTAAATTGCTAGCACGTAAATAATATAGATGTATTTTAATGGAGGAAAGTTTCAGGAAGTATATTTTTCCTAGTTACTTGTGTGCATTTAAGGGAGAGACTGTACAAGGGAAGATAGACCATTATGAGTGGAGATTGTGGGTTTGATAATTCAGTATCAAGCATAACTTTTTCCCTCCATGGTAAAGGCTCTTTTTAAAGTGATAAACAAGCTGAATTAAAATTATCCATTATTGTTATTTGCTCTGTATACATTTTCTATACTTTAAATGTTGTTATTTACTTTCTTGGTTTTGTCTTTTTTTACTCAATTTTCTTATTTGTAAATATAATTTACTCTTTATGATTGACTCAGAGATGTCCTGGAAAAATGATAAACGTGAGAACTACATATGCGTTTTCCTGTAAATGTTGGTTAGAATGATCAAAAATGTGATTTTGGAGACAGGATAGCACAATTAAAAATTTGGTCTACAAGTAAACTTGGAATATTCATGAATTTGGAATGTACAACTCGGTCTTTTTGAGTCTCAGTTTCTTCATTTTGAAATACATATGGGTGGCAATTGGATGAAAACCGTCATTGCAGTTTTTAAGTTCATAAAATTCCTTTTATTCAGACAATCAACTGAAGGCACTAACTGAGAAAAATAAAGAACTTGAAGTTGCTCAGGATCGCAATATTGCCATTCAGGTAAAAGTTATTTTTGTGAATAAAGCTAACTATAAACATGATACTTGAGGAAGTATTCTATTCTGGTTGTGTTTACTCATTACTTAATGGGAAAATGAAGCGTGTTCTATCACTAAACAAAAATGCATAAATATATATTCCTTAATTGGTCCTTTATGTGTTTTATTGATTGAGCATTTTTTTTACTCATCAGAATGTATTAGTGCTTAATATAAAAGGGAACTTGCTTTTAACTCTGTAGTTCTTAAGGTTGTGATTTTTTTCCAGAAATTCACGTTGTAAATAAAGTGCCATAGAACTGTAGGTAGGATAGACATTCACAGATTTATCTGTCCACCTACTTAACCTACCTAGAAATTCTCTAATGTTTACTATTGCTCAGGCAGTATTTCAACTATTGTGATCTGGTTGGGGATATGGGTGAATCCATATAATAATCATTTTAGAGTAGTAAGAAGAATAACAGATAGAATATGATCATGAGGATTGGTCACCCATTGGTTTAATAAAGTGGTCATAGTCCGTGAGAAACTAGATGGAGTGTCAGCCTCTTGCTATTGCTTTTTTAAAACTTGTGTTTGATTTGAAATTAAAATGTACTTGGTATATTAAAGGTACTTACAATGGGAAAGAGTGCTAGACTTAATCCAATAGAAATTTAAAATTTTCTGCATAGAACTAAAACACAAGGAAGCTATTAAGTATTTTTCATTTAAAATATGACTGTTTGGATCCTTAATACATGACTGCTTTCATCCTTAAAGAAAAATCATTCAAGGGGGAAATGGGCAAAGGAATTAAAAAAAAAAACAACAGGAAGCTGCACAAATGGTCTATGGCAATGTGAAAGGTTGCTCTGCTTTACTTGTAATCAGAAAAATGCAAAAAAATAAAAAAAAAAATTTTAAGGAAAAATGCAGATAAAACAATCAGGTAATTATTTTTTACCTCCTCCTGTGAACATTGATTTCTTTTTTTTTTTTTTTTTTTTTTTTTTTTAATCTTCAGTTCTGGCATGAGTGGCTTGAGATTGGTGCTTATGAATCAAAGCATGTTAATTGCCATTATCTTGCTGTAAAACAGTTGACAAAATATATTAAAGGTTTTAAGACATTCCATTTCTAGGGCTCTTTCTTAAAAAAATAATTTGAACCAAGGTGTAAATACAGTGACAGTCATCATAATTGTATTTTATGGCAGCAAAAAATTAGAAATAAAATGTCCTGTCTATAAAGTCATGTTTAAGTAACTAGGACATTTCCAAGTGATAAATAATGATATGGGAAATTTTTTCATAAGCTATGAAAAATAATTTTTAAAACTGCAAAATATAAATAGAAGTGTTGAGATTATGGGTAATTTTTAAACTTTTAAATGTATTAAGTTATAAGGAAAAACCAACCATTCTTAAACCACAGCTAATGTTAAAGTTCTGTGTTCAAGTTCCTATAATGATTAATCAACTTTATTTTTTAATTTAAATGTATTATGCTTCTCCTTTACATGATAGAGCCAGTTTACAAGGACAAAAGAAGAATTAGAAGCTGAGAAAAGAGACTTAGTTAGAACCAATGAGAGACTATCTCAAGAACTTGAATATTTAACAGGTATGAGAAAATACTTTAGGCTCTAACTTCACTCTTTCCTGTCTCTTCTTACAGTGCTAGGAATTAATCCTCAGTCCATTTCTGTTGCTGGTGTTTCTTTGTCATAGCGCAGAATATAATTCAATGTAATATCCTATTGTGTCTGCCACTCGTTTGTCTGTAGATCATTACCAAGGTTTTAAAGCAGTGTCTAGATAAGTATGCATAAATGAAAAACATCGCTAAGAAGTTGTAATTTGAACCGAGATTTACATGCTAACACTACAGCGTTATTTATAACATCAGATTGGAAGCAGTTTAAGTGTTTAGTTGTAGAGGCTAAACTCCTTCATTTTATACAGACACACTTGCTGGAATAAACTGTCCATAAACATTCAATATGTAGAAGAACCTGAAAGGAGAGCTTATATTTAAAACTACAGACTGAAGGAGTTACGAGGCAGGAACATAAGCTAAGTAACACACGTACGTAAGATAGATAGTAGATAGTATGTGAAACAGTTGATGTTTTAAGGTAAACATGACTCTTAAGCAGTTTAATGTATCAAATTCCCTTTGGTTACTTTTTAAAAATTTTTGAAGTTTTATTAATGGAAGAATTTTCAATTATTTATGTTGCTATACAGTACTATTCAGTTAGGTAACTATACTTTTCCAGTCTCAGAAAAGTTACTTCAGAGTATTTGTTGATGAAGTTGATCAACTAATAGGTAGATAAAATTGAAACATTTTTTTTTGTTTGTTTATTTTGAGAGAGAGAGGGTATACACACAAGCAGGGGAGTGGCAGAGAAGAAGAGAGAATCTCAATCATCAGTGTAGAGCCTGATGCAGGACTTGAACGCAGGAACCATGAGATTATGGCCTGATCCAAAATCAAGAGTTGGACACTTTAACCAACTGAGCCACGCAGGTGCCCCGGAATTTTTTTTAATAAAAACTTTCATGTAGGTGAACCTGGTTGGCTCAATCAGTTGAGCATCCAACTATGGCTCATGTCCTTACCTCACAGTTTGTGACTTTGAGCCCCACATAGGGCTTACTGCTGTCACTGCAGAGCCTGCTTTGGATCCTCTGTCCCCCTCTCTTCCCCTCCCCCACTTATGCTCACTCTCTCTCAAAAATAAACATTAAAAAAAAAAATTTAATAAAACTTTGCTGTAAGGAGTATATAGAAAACTAAGCATGTACATGTTCTGGCTCTGTTGAGTAGGTTTTTGTTATCACTGCTTTTTAACTTAAATGGCTATTTATGAAATTTTAATAGATCTGTAAGTATATATCAGGAAAATTAATGCTAATTTGCATATTTAGCTTAAGATACTGCATTTAAAATAACCAGTGTAAGTTATATGTTGGCTTGGGTGCACAAATTTGGTTTATCATCTGCATGTTTAAATTAAATTTATAACTAAGTATGACAGAAACAAAATAAAGAAGTCGAGAACTACTTTGTATTAATTGCTTGTATTTCTAGAGATGTATCTTTGATGTTTGGTTTCTCTGAACATTAATTAGTCATTATTTTCAAATTCTCTTCTGACCTTTCTAGAGGATTTTAAACGTCTAAATGAAAAACTTAAAGAAAGCAATGCCACAAAGGGTGATCTTCAGTTAAAACTGGATGAACTTCAAGCTTCTGATGTTTCTGTTAAAGCAAGTAACAAATAATTTCTAATGCACAAAATACAATGTTTGCTTAAAACTCCCTAAATTAAATTTTAAATGTGGGCAGGTTATCTATAAAGTGATTAAAATCTGTGTTTTTGTTTTTGTTTAATATCAGGGAATTAATTAAATATTATGGCCATTTTAATTGAAGTGTTTATGTGATGTTTGTTTCTTATAGTTCTTGATATGATTATCTTACCTGATTACCTATTTTCTGTTAAGAATGCATGCAAATACTTATTTCCGTTAAAATAAGGTTCTGCTTGTGTTCTTTAGCTACAGACAAAATCTTTTATTAGCCCTATATTGTCTTTAATTGTAAACATGATTTTCTTGGATATTTTTAGTATCGAGAAAAACGTTTGGAGCAAGAAAAGGAGTTATTACATAATCAGAATACATGGCTGAATACAGAGTTGAAAACTAAAACTGATGAACTTCTGGCTCTTGGCAGAGAAAAAGGAAATGAGATTCTAGAGCTTAAATGTAATCTTGAAAACAAAAAAGAAGAGGTAAGTTAGTAAAACTTTTTTTTCATTTTGGTTAAAACTTACATTTATGTGCCAGGTTATTACAAAAATATTCCATGGGTATACCAAATGAAATGTATTATAATGTTAGAAATGTGGAGGACATAACTCAAACATTTGGCCTAGGAAATGAACCAGTTGCATATAATTAAATATTTTAAGATCTTCTTTGATGAATTTTGATACTCTCTATTTTTTTATATATCTTTAAGACTTGTTTAAGAAGTGGTGATAAATTTTGTCAACTAAATCCAAGTGTATTGTTCTGTGAGCTGTTATTTTTCATTCTCTTACATATACATATTTTATATGAAATCCTTTTTTGGGTTTGGGGATTATTTTGCTTTCACTTGGCAGCTAAATTTTATGCATATTTATCGAAACATACGTTTATGTTATGTAATTGAAAATTAATTTCAGCTAATACAACATCTTCCCTCTACCCAACTCTCTTGTTCCTAGGTTTCCAGAATGGAAGAACAGATGAATGGCTTGAAGATGTCAAATGAGAATCTTCAAAAACATGTAGAAGAGCTGTTGACCAAACTAAAAGAGGTATAGAAGACCACTTTAAAATTTCTCTTTTATAAAATCGTCAAAGCATTTATAAGGCGGGGCGCCTGGGTGGCTCAGTCGGTTGAGCTTCTGACTTCGGCCCAGGTCACGATCTCACCGTCTGTGAGTTCGAGCCCCGCGTCGGGCTCTGTGCTGACAGCTCAGAGCCTGGAGCCTTCTTCGGATTCTGTGTCTCCCTCTCTCTCTAACCCTCCCCAGCTCATGCTCTGTCTCTCTCTGTCTCAAAAATAAAATAAAAAAACATTAAAAAAAATTTAAAAAAAAAAGCATTTATGACGCTATTATTTTTAAAATGATTTCATGTTGTGAACTATTTCTGGCACCATAAAATGGCCAGGATACTGATATGATGTAGCTAGGTTAAAATAGCTAGACCCAGAAAAGGCAATCACGTAGTTTATCCAATATCCAATATATTGTTTGAAAATGAGTATGGTTAATTTTAGTATTTATGTATTACACTTTAAGATAAAAACATATTTTTGTTTTTAAGGTAATTCACCTTTATCATGAAAATTGATGTTAATTTTTATCTCTTTGTAAATTGTATTTTTTATCTTAGTCTTTGATAAGCATTCTAAATTCAGTTCAGATGAGACTGCTGTAATTGGGTCTTTTTTGCAGGCCAAGGAACAGCAGGCCAGTATGGAAGAGAAATTCCACAATGAATTAAATGCTCACATAAAACTCTCTAATCTATACAAGGTAAATGCCCAGCCTCACATTTTAGTGTCCTACTGTTGCATTTTTGGATGTCAAATAACTTTGTAAGATTAAATTTTAGAGTGCTGCTGATGACTCCGAGGCAAAGAGCAATGAACTGACCCGAGCAGTAGATGAACTGCACAAACTTTTGAAAGAAGCTGGAGAAGGTAAGATTTAAATTATGGGGATTATTTTTGGTTTTAGATAAAAGGTGTTTTTTTTCTTCACATTTGTGTAGGTTGTTGGATTTGGAAGGCAATCTTATTAGAGACAAAATTTGGTATAGAAGAAAGATTCTTGGAGTAAGAAACTTTGAATTCTATTTTCAGCAGATATTTTCTATTTTGAAAATAGAGTTAGCTACTAGTTTTCTGTTTTTTTCATCTTATAATCCTATATATGGTCTGATTTCTAAAGGAAATTTTTCTTCCATTTATGAGACACTTACTTGATGAGTAGTTTGGGTATTCTCTTACTCCATAAATAAGCCTAACATTTCAGTTTGTAAATTGTGTCTTTTAGGGTCTTTGATTTTCTTATATTCTTCATTTTCGTATGATCTTTTTCCAGTCATTTTCTGTGTTCTAAAGATCAGAATAAAGCCACTTCTTTACAATCTGAATTTACGTAGAGCCACTTCTTTACAATCTGAATTCCCTTATTTTCCCCTTAGATTGGAGACATCCAAAGGAGAAGTAGATTCACCAGGCTAGGACATTTAAGGAATGTAGAGCAAGAACTTTCAGAGGGTGACTGTCAGCCATAAACCATAGCCTGTCTACAATTTAATGTTGTCTACTGAAGGGAAAAATAATGACTATTCTGTTACGTTTTATAAACTTCCAAGATTTTAATTGTATGTTTGGATATTGTCTTTAAAAATGTTTTTAGCCAATAAAGCAATTCAAGATCATCTTCTAGAAGTGGAGGAATCTAAAGATCAAATGGAAAAAGAAATGCTTGAGAAAATAGGAAAGTTGGAGAAGGAATTAGAGAATGCAAATGACCTGCTTTCTGCCACAAAACGTAAAGGTATGGATTAATAGGTACTTAATAATGGTTTGAATGAAGTACTAGAACTTCCTACATAGTTCTTACTAATTTCCGCTAATAGTATTTCTTTATCAAGTTGTGATAAAGGAAACTCCATTAATTTATAGAATTAGAATTTTTTACTTTAAAATTAATATCTATCTGTATCTTTACTATATTGTCAAGTATAATTATCATTTGATCACACATAATTTATGTGTCAACTTCCAGAATATCTTTAACTATACTTAACTGCATGATTTTTAGAATTGGATTATGTTACCTGACAATTTGATACCCCATTGTAAAATCCACATAGGAATTTGTATGTAATGCTTCATAGGTGTCACATTTTACTCGTCTTGAAAAAACTGTTAGTGGCTTTAGTTTGAAATATTACAGAAATACACTAGATTCCTATGTCTTGGCACAGGAGCCATATTATCTGAAGAGGAACTTGCAGCCATGTCTCCTACTGCAGCAGCTGTAGCTAAGATAGTGAAGCCTGGCATGAAATTAACTGAGGTACGAATGGTATTTAAATCTTACTGTTTTCCTTCAGCAAAAGGAAATTTGCTGAAATTTAATGCTGAGAAAAATTATTCTTAAAATCATCTGATGATTTCTTGGAACATTCCAAGAAAAGCTTTCTTGGTTTCTGGTTCTTACAACATAGTAAATAAACATTAATGTCTTATGTAAGTGCTAACACATATTTATTATGAGGCTGTATCAATTACAGGTATATACTTTTGTTGTTATGCTCAGATTTGAAACAATCCCTCTTCTCCTTTCAGCTGTATAATGCTTATGTGGAAACTCAGGATCAGTTGCTTTTGGAGAAACTAGAGAATAAAAGAATTAATAAATATCTAGATGAAATAGTGAAAGAAGTTGAAGCTAAAGCACCAATTTTGAAACGCCAGCGTGAGGAGTATGAACGTGCTCAGAAAGCTGTGGCAAGTTTATCTGTTAAGCTTGAACAAGCTATGAAGGTTGGTTCCATTCTTAAATTTTAGCTGTGGGAAAAATCTAGATGACACATGATTTACTAGGTAATTCTTTCCTAGAATTAAAGTGTTTGAGTTGGGAAAGGCTAATCGTGCTTTTTCAGCAATAGGGTAATTCTACTTTATTAAACACCTGTAATAATGAAATGTTCTATTCTTACTCTGCTAAAATTATGGGAGCCTTTTATATTTTTTAAGACATTAGAGATGTTTTCTGTAGGATTCTCTAGTGGATGATGAATAGCCAAATCTCGCTGGGCTTCTCTTCAAATTAAAATAACAGTCTCTTTGTAATAAAACTCTTTTAAATTTGTCACAGTCATTCCTTGTCAGTCAGGTTCTGATATTCTATCTAGAAATGGTAACATTGTTTGACCATAGAGAAGAACTCCTTTTTTATAACATTTCATAATTTGGCAAATATTTATGTACATTATTTTGTTAACTGTTCTTTGCCAATTGGAAGTACCAAGGAAATTCACAAATATCTTCCCTTTTAAGGTTCCTTTTTATTAGATAATGATTAAAAAACTTTCTGATAATTTTGCTTTTAGGGTACAACTATTAATATTACTGAGAAGTAGTCAAAGTTTATTAAACAAATTTTATTGAGAAAATTCAGTTAAATCCATTTGTATCTGCTGTTCTAAACTGATCAGTTTCTTTTTTTTTTTTTTTTCCTGGAGATTAGTATAAATAAATAGGGTCCTTAATTCAAACTTAAAATTTTGTTGCTGTTGCTATTTTGTTGTTTACTTGTCAGTTTAAATCAGGGTATATTATATTTAATGGTCTCTTTCTCCTGGGTTATATGACATCTGTCAGTCTTGCCTTGACAGAATATTGGCATTTAAAATCTGCACACACACACACCCCCAACCCCATTGTTCGAAAAGAAGTCCCTTGGATATAATTACATCATCTTGAGTTTCTCACTGTTGAGAGTGTTTTGCCTGGAGCTTATTGTCTGAAGAGGATAGTGAAGTAGAGGGGCAGATGGTCATTGTGGAAAAAACCTATTTGTTTTTCACTAATGTGCAGGTATAACAATAAAAATCCTTTACATACTTTTTTAAAACTAGTAAAGAATTTATAGATAATTTCTGTATTTTCTTTATAGTAGAATCTTTTGTCCATAACCAATATCATGTGTCCTCCAGTCTAGATTCTGTGATGTTCATTTGTTAGATACTTAAGAGTTTTATAACCAAATTGCTTCTTCCTTGGCATCGTAGTTAATCCCATTTTAAACTCAGCAGATTTGTATCATTGCCATCTCTCATGAGTATTTGCCTTCTTCATTTTGTTACATACTTGTTTCTACAGAAAATGGTTTATGCATACCTTTAGGGCAGTGCATTCAGGTACTTGAAACCACAGGATAGATATGAGCCATCTTTCACTTGGATAGTATTTAAAACATTATTATGTAAAAAAAAAACTCATCAAGAGGCAAAATTTGTATGGATTTGAGATAAAGTATAAGATTTCAACAAACTTTGTGCTTTTTTCAGGCTCCTTAAAAGTATGCCCCTAAATCCCTAGTGATATTGTGATGCGAAACTTAGCAAGGCACTGCTTATGCTATTTTTTTTAACAGCCTTGAAACATTGGCTATTGCTTCTTTAGAATTAATTCCTGATGCCTTTTTTATACAAGTTTTATGCATCCCTTACCCAACATTTTTTACTTTTGATATGTATTTGCAGATAAGCAACGTATTAATGATTAGCATTAAAATACAGTCCTTTGTTTTCATCTCAGTAACACAGCTTTTGAGAGTATTTGTGTGATGTTATTTGATATACACTATTAATTTCATGTGGTTGTATAATTGTAATTTGCAGTTAATTCGGAGTGGCAAATTCTCCATTGTTTGCATTAGCATAATGATAAGCAGTACTTGAGATATTAAGAAGTGTATGTGTTCATATTTGTAGAGAAGTAACTCTTTAGAAACTACTATTTTATACAGAAGTAGTTGAGCACTGTGTATTTTTATTGTTCATATAACTACTTTATTGGTATAGATCTTAGAAGGGAATACAGAATTTTCATTAGAATTTATGTTTTAAAGGAGATTCAACGATTGCAGGAGGACACTGATAAAGCTAACAAACATTCATCTGTGCTTGAAAGAGACAATCAAAGAATGGAAATACAAATAAAAGATCTTTCACAACAGGTTAGAATTTTTTGTTTCTTTTCTCTTTTTTTTTCTGTATAGACTGCCCAGTGGTGATCGAATCTGCAGGTATCTAAGATAGAACTACTGCATCTGAAGTTCTCATCAGTTAGGGATACTACTCTAACAGAATTATAGGCTAGTCATTGTTTTTTTGTTTTTTCATCACCCTTCCCATTTATATTTTAAGTACTTGATAAATTTTCAAATTGCAAGTACCGATTGTAATAAATGATATAATTCAGGGATAAGTAAAAGTTTCTGCCTCCTACTCAAGTCCCAGAATATAACCAGTGCTAACATTTTTTCATGTCTTTTTTCATATATATGCAGACACAGGTGAACATTCATGAACATGTATAAGCATTCCTTGTTTTTTGGTTTTTGGTTTTTTTTATTTATTTTGAGAGAGCACATGTATGAGCATGGGAGGGGTAGAGAGAGAGGGAGAGAGAGAATCCCAAGCAGGCTCCGCATTGTCAGTGCGGGGCTTGAACTCAGTGAACTGTGAGACTAGGACCTGAGTCTGAGTCAGAATCAGAAGTTGGATGCTTAACTGACTGAGCCACCCAGGTGCGTTTCCCCCCCACCCCCCCCCCAACCTCTTGTTTTTATTGAAATAAAACCATGCTATATGCATTACTCTGGGACTTTTTTTTTCCAACTGAGTAAGTCAAGAATGTAGATCTATCTTGTTCATATATTTTATCCTCAATTTTATGTGTAGGTTTACGCACATACATGAAAACCTCATGAATGGAATTAAAATCTATTTTTCATGCTGTCCTTCTTCCGCACCATACAATATATACATAAGCATGCAAGTGCAAGCATACACACACACAGGTATATATTTCTTTGTGTTTTATTTGGCCACTGTTTTACAAAAATGGGACCATCCTTCTAGAATTGTGAATTGGTGATTTAAAAAAAAACAACAGCTTTCATTGACACTTTTATAGAAATGAAAAATAGTTTTTCCCATTAAAATTTAAGTTTTAATATCTAAAACAATCTTGATATTAAGATAATTTAATATTGATGGCTTTCATAAAGTAATATTTTCATTTGAAAATTTTTATTCTAAACATTTCCAGAATCAAAGTCAATGCTATTTGATAATATATTAAAATTTTGTTTTTAGATTAGAGTGCTTTTGATGGAACTTGAGGAAGCAAGGGGTAATCATGTAATTCGTGATGAGGAAGTGAGCTCCGCTGATATAAGTAGTTCATCTGAAGTAATATCACAGCATCTAGTATCTTATAGAAATATTGAAGAACTTCAACAGCAAAATCAACGTCTCTTAGTGGCCCTTAGGGAACTTGGGGAAACCAGAGAAAGAGAGGAACAAGAAACAACTTCATCCAAGTAAGCAACTGATTACCTCAGTTTGTTTAGCAAAAATATTTATTAAAAAGTTCTTACGTGTCCCTAATAGTGTTGTAAACTGGGAATATGATGACTTAACGGAAAAAAGAATTGAGCAACAATACAAAAAAAATTTTTTTTTACTCTTAGGGATCTCAATTTGTGGATGAGATTGATGGTAAGATAGAATAAGGTATATAAATAAGTAGGATAATTTTAGTCCCGTGTGTTCAGTTCTGTAATGGCTAGAAGTCTGTCTTTGAGAGTGTAGAGGTGGAGGACCTAGCCTAGGTTTAAGGAAACAGACCAGGCTTCATGGAGAAGGTAATGTAGGAATTACTCAAGCAGAGTAACGAATTTTTTCCAAAAATGTGTTTGGTGCCAGAGAAAGAGCAGTGGCTAACAAGACGGAGATTTGGACTGAGTGGAATTGGTTTGATTTTTGCAAACAGATTTTTCAGGTGACATTGGTGAGTACCTGAGTCCTGTATGGTGGAGGTTTTTAAAGTGGTTCTTAAAATACCAGCAGAAGAAGGAAAAGATAAGAGAGACAAAACATTATGCTTAATGATAGATGGTAAAATGTTTATTAATTTATAGTTTATTGAAATACAGTAGAATTTATAGTAGATATTATAACTCAGTCTCAGTCATGTGAAATAGACTGATTTCTTTTCCTACAGAATCACTGAGCTGCAGCTAAAACTTGAGAATGCCCTCACTGAATTAGAACAACTCCGGGAGTCACGACAACATCAAATGCAGCTTGTTGATTCTATAGTTCGTCAGCGTGATATGTACCGTATTTTGTTGTCACAAACAACAGGAGTTGCCATTCCTTTACAAGGTAGGTTTTTACATATTATCCTAAAAAATTCCAAGTAATTTTGGGAAATATTTTTTAAATGTATATTATAGAATAGATTTTGCAACATAAGCAGTGTTTACTGATGGTAGCTTCAAATTTATCTACTATATGTGATTGATCAATCATGACATCACCAATCCTAAAACATATAATCATTTTAGGTATGACTAAGAAAGAAGAAATTCTGACCATTGTTGACAAGTGTGCATCTTAGAATCCATGAATTACTATATTTGTTTATTTTTAAGTATAGTTGACATACAATATACTATTAATTTCAGGTGTACCTCATAACGATTTGACATTTGCATACAACATGAAATGACTCCCACATTCTATAAGTCTAGTTACCTTCTGTCACCATACAGAGTTAACTCACTATCACTGACCATATTCCCATACTATACATTACATCTCCATGACCTTTTAGTTATGTCTTGTTTCACCATTTCATTTGCAAATATTGTCTCTAACCAGAAACTGAAAGTGATCATGGTAGATTGTTCATTAGATTCCTTCTTTCATAATCTCTGTAATCTTACTGTTTCGTTTAAATAAGTCGAGCTTGTTTATTTTGGCAATGCCATATGTACAAAGAGATGTTACATTATTACTTTTACATTTCTGAAGCTTCAAGTTTAGATGATATTTCTCTTGCATCAACTCCGAAACGTTCAAGTACATCACAGTCTGCTTCCACTCCTGCTCCAGTACCTGTAATTGAGTCAGCAGAGGCTATAGAAGCAAAGGCTGCTCTTAAACAGGTAAGAACACACCATGACACTTTTATCTTGGTTAGATTCTTTGAGAACACAGGTGGTCATCTTTTAATAATTTCATCAATATTTAGTTGCAGGAAATTTTTGAGAATTACAAGAAAGAAAAGGCAGATAATGAAAAAATACAAAATGAGCAGCTTGAGAAACTTCAGGATCAAATTACAGATTTGCGATCACAAAACACCAAAATATCTACACAACTAGATTTTGCTTCTAAACGGTAAGTTTTCTTTTATTCATAAGTTAATAGTCTTAGTAAAAATAGTCTGAACTTTAATATTCAGTTGAATCCAGTTCAAGGATTAGTTTGCAAAAGTTTACTCATATGTGGACTATAATCCAGGGCTGTGGGGGTTCATTTTTGAATATTGATTAATGATTCTCTTGGGCATTTCCTAAGTAGGCCAGGTAGTTTTTTAATAAGTTGAAATTGATGTGAAGAATGTTGCTGGTTTTCCTTCCTGAGATTGAACAATCTACTGTTTCTATAGGACGAAATTATTTCATAAATGCATAAGAGGATGAGAAAAATGTGAGCAAATTTCATTCAGCCTTTTCTAGGTAGAAGAGAAGCAAGCACTAGACAGTTAATTTTGAGAAAATTCACTTTCTTGGTCATTTATAAAAGTAATAGTAAACCTCATTTTATAGTTTTAGTAGGTCTATCAAATACTTGTTAGTTTAGTAAGTTAGAATGAAATGTATTTCTGTATACTGCATGATAAAACTAGGTTTTTGTAAGCATATGGCAGGTTGTTTCCTCCATACAGTCCCAACAGTTTGATACCCCAGATATAAGCACCTTTTTTCCCCTATGTTAATAACTGTAGCCAGCCATTTGTAGGCTTTCAAGCACATAATAGAAAGAATTATAGAGGAAAAAAGGATCTGCAAAACTCTAACCATGCATAAATAAATTGCATTCTGTATCGTGGTGGGTGTTTCATGTATCAACATTATATTGGTGCTATTTTGAATGTGATCAAAATTCTTAGCTTAAAAAGAATCAAAATCTAGCTTAAAAAGTTAATTCAGCATGAAATGAGAACTTAAAGTTTACTTAGAATTTGAATTTAACTGTTAAATTTGGAGTTGAAGGTTTTACATTATTACACAAGGTACTTTTTTTCATATTGTTAATCGTGTGAAATTAGTCTGTTGTAAAGTTCTTCAAGGAATAAGCTAGGATTCAGTATTTCAGTTGCTAATGGAATTCTTTTCTCTCACATAAGTTATGAAATGTTACAAGATAATGTTGAAGGATATCGTCGAGAAATAACATCCCTACATGAGAGAAATCAGAAACTTACTGCAACAACTCAAAAGCAGGAACAGATTATCAATACAATGACGCAAGATTTGAGAGGAGCAAATGAAAAGCTGGCTGTTGCAGAAGTGAGACCAATTTCCCTCATCTGATTTGCATTGTAAATTGCATTTGGCATGTGTTTTTTAGTTATTACTTTGATTCCGCTGGTTGATATGATACAGGTGTTTGAGAGGTTTATGGATTTCAAGTCTACTTATTTGTTAGAAAGAGAGTGCATGTGCGCTCAGGGGAGGGGCAGAGAGAGGGAGAAAGAGAATCCCGAGCAGGCACCATGCTGCCAGCATAGAGCCCCGTATGGGGCTCGAACCCACAAACTGAGATTATGACTCAAGCTGAAACCAAGAGTCACACGCCCAACTGACTGACATCCCGGCTCCCTGATTTCAAATCCTTATTAGCATAGTTTCTAAATACCTAGTTGTGCATCAGTTTAGTGATTGTTTCTATCAAAACTAAATGGGGAAAGAAATTTGCTTTTCTGGACTAAGATTTCTTTACAGGTCTTCCATTTCATACTAAATTTGTAAATCACTGTTTCTGTAACAGACAAATGAATATTTCATTCATTCTTGCTCATTTGTGATAAAAATATAAAAATCTTATAAATTATATTTCTGAATTTCAACATGAATACAAATATCTACTAGAAATTGGCAGTACTTTCAACTATACTGGATTCTTGATGATGAATTTCTATTTAATGTTTTACTGTTCTGTAAAGTTGTCTCACAACTTTCTGATCATTGTGAGCTAGGTGCACTTGTCCCCCATTTTACCGGTTGAGAAACAGATTCAAAACTTAAATGATTTCCTGTTTGAGATAGTCGTGAGAGATGGGTTGGTTGGGACTTATACCTAGGTTTTCTAATTCTGTTGGCTACATCCCTTCATTTTTATATGTTTCCACTCATTTGTGGGGAATGGACAGCATCATTTTTTCAAACTGGGAGAGTAAGTTTTATGATTGCTCATTTATGATTTATGGTGTAGTTATGAATACTTTGAGGATATTTGTTTTCAGAGCACCCTTCCAAATCTCCTGAGACTCAGAGTGTACTCTTCATGAGGCAGAAAAAATGGAAATAAATCCGTCATCATTCTCAAACCAGATACTTAGAAACCAAGCTTTGGTTCTAAAACTTGCATAATTTAATAATATATAGGTATGAATGTAGCAAAATTTTGCAATTTTGTTTTACTCTGATGTTTTAGGTTTTTTTGTTGGCTGTTTCAAAGTCTGATTTGTTAAGAGCAGAGAAATCATTAAGTATTTGTGGTAATTGCAAGATTTTTTTCCTTTGGTCTATTGATATTCCCATAATTTTTGCTTCATATTTTAACACCTGAAAATTAAGAGTTATAAATTCTTATGTAATGAAGAAATGTCCTCGTCTCTAATTAGCATTAAGAAATAACAATGAGGGGGGTGCCTGAGTGGCTCAGTCGGTTGAGCAGCCAACTTCGGCTCGGGTCATGATCTCACGGTCCGTGGGTTCAAGCCCCGCGTCAGACTCTGTGCTGACAGCTCAGAGCCTGGAGCCTGTTTCAGATTCTGTCTCCCTCTCTCTGACCCTCCCCTGTTCATGCTCTGTCTCTCTCTGTCTCAAAAATAAATAAA
This sequence comes from Panthera onca, assembly GCF_046562875.1. NCBI lineage: Eukaryota > Metazoa > Chordata > Mammalia > Carnivora > Felidae > Panthera > Panthera onca. Next base: position 24,868,861 of record NC_138355.1, read on the forward strand.
CGTTTAAAAAAAAAAATTAAAAAAAAAAGAAATAACAATGAGGGATCTTTTAAATTTTTTCTTTTACTTGTATTTGCCTCAAGGTAAGAGCAGAAAACTTGAAAAAGGAAAAGGAGATGCTTAAATTGTCCGAAGTCCGCCTTTCTCAACAAAGAGAGTCTTTGTTAGCCGAACAAAGAGGGCAAAACTTGCTGCTGACTAACCTGCAAACAATTCAGGTAACCAAAAAAAAAAAAAAAACCTGTAGAAAAAAATGTTCTAGTTAAATAAGTAGTTTTAACATTGCATCCTCTCAGGTTCTTAATTAGAACATTTTTCTGTCACTTTTGTCATGCATTATATAAATAAAACCTTGAAAGAGAACTGATTGAAACCGTGTATTTAGCAGTTTTCACCCTCAAATCTATATTTACAGAGTCCTGTGCAGTTGAGTTGTTTACAAGATTAAATTTTTGTTTTTATTTTTTATTTTAAAACTTCAGGAGGTCTGAATGACTATTGCAATATGTCTCTTTTCCTTTATTAAGTAGATATTTTAATACGAAAAATGTCAGAAGATTTTTTTGGTAAATGTTCTAGATTTTAATTTCTTCATGTAGAAATGGGTTGTAATGCTCTATAGCCTTTCATTTTCTCTGTATTACTTTTTTAATTTCTTTCTTAAGCATAACCAAAAAATCTTTTTTTACCTTAGGGAATATTAGAGCGATCTGAAACGGAAACCAAACAAAGGCTTAGTGGCCAGATAGAAAAACTGGAACATGAGATATCTCATCTAAAGAAGAAGTTGGAAAATGAGGTGGAACAAAGGCATACACTTACTAGAAATCTGGATGTGAGTCTGTTAGTGTTATGAATTTCTATAGATTGTTTATTTCTGGAAATGAAGCTGGTATGTAGGTACACTGCCATTTCCTGTTGAAGCATGGTTTTGAAGAAGCTGTTAGTTTTCCTTGCCTCCTTGTGTGCCTAATAATTTTTGGTTGGGTGCTATATATTGTGAGTTTTATCCTATTGGGTGCTGGATATTTTTATATTCCTATAAATCCCGTGTTTTTTTCTGGAATGCAGCAATTGAAAATAATTTGATTCTCTTGAGTGTTGCTTTTTATGATTTTTTAGGCAGGTCCAAAGCAGTGCTCAGTCTGTAACTAATTATTCCCCACTATTGAGACAAGATTTTCCTGTATACTAGTCCCAGTGTCCAGTGAATTATGAGTTTTTTCATTCTGGCTGCTGGTAATTGGCATTATTCCTGACTCTCTGTGAACACCAGACACTCTTCACTCAGTCTCTTTGGATGATTCTTAAGCCTGTCTGGGGTAATTTCACATGTATGTACTGATGACTATTTTGTTGAATATTCAACAGGGATCCTCTGCAAATCTCTTGGGTACTCTATCAGTGCAGCTCTCTGTGATAGTCTATCTTAGGAATTAGGAGCTAATTTAGTCTTCCTGTACTCTCAGTAATGTGTTCTTAGTTCAAGGAGTCTGCTTGCTTCTGCCTTATTTCCCTTTCCCTCTGTCAAAGCCTGAACACACAGGAAGCTAGGAAAATTACAGGGCTTCTTTTGTTTCCTGTCTCAGGTATCACAGTTCTTTTTTTCAGTTATTTCAGATGGGAGGATGTATCTGATTTCTGTTACTCTATCTTGGCCAGAGTTTAAAGTGTTTTAAAATGATAAAGTGAACCTCTAGTTGCTTACCTGAAAGATAGTGTTTGTAGGGTTAATGTATCTTTTCTTCTTAGGTTCAACTTTTGGATACAAAAAGACAACTGGATACTGAGACAAATCTTCATCATAACACAAAAGAACTATTAAAAAATGCTCAAAAGGAAATTGCTACATTAAAACAGCACCTCAGTAATATGGAAGTTCAGCTTGCTTCTCAGTCCTCACAGAGAACTGGCAAAGGTAAATACACTAATAAATAAGTAAAGTGATAACAAAGTACTTTTTTAGGCTCATAACATACCCTGTAAATAAATAACCTATGTTCTTTTTGGATAATAGCAAAAGAGGGAAAAAAAAAAAAAAAAACAACCTTTTACTCTTCATATAGAAAAGCTGTTTTAGGCTTAAATTAATAAATTTGCAGACTCAGAAGACTGGAAATAGTTCTGCATGGCACCTGACCAGTTTTCCAGTTGTTGAAACCATTTATTGTTACTTGTAAAATGTTTCTTTTGAGGAGGATTAATACTTAAATCTTTAACTCTCCCGTGTTGAATCTGTAATAAGGGTCACTTGCAGAAATAATTCATTTGTTTGGTCTCTTTTAGAGTAGTATTCATAATCATTGCTCATTGATAGCCTTAGGTAAAAGATTTGTTTTATTAGATTTTGCTGCTTTTTGTGAATGTACCATTTCAAATGCAAAGCCTTTGGTCCAGGTAATCTTAAGAAAAACATAATATATGTACATGTGTAAATATATGATACATAAGTGGATGTGTAATTATCCAATAATAGTCCATATTGATACATCACATGATAAGAAAACATCCTTTTTAATCTGTAGTTTTTTCCTTTTCCATGGATTTTAGAATGAAAATTGGACTAAATAATTTAAGATTTAGTGTTTTAGAGTAAACAATGTTAAAAAAGTAAATAAGTAACCTGGTAATATCTTCAAGTAGCTTTCTCAATTTAGCTCAAATGTTTATTCTTCTCTTTTAAATATCTTCATTGTAATATTTGTAATGGCAGATTTCAAATATTTGATTTTTTGAAGAAGAAATAATATTCTGGAGAAATACCTGTTTTTATTTTGGTATTTAGTGTGTGTTGAAATATACTTTCAAGATAAGTACTTTTACATTTGAGCCTTAATCCTAATTTCACAAACTCTCTGATAACAGCCATTTAAAATGTTAGTTTTAAGAGAGCTCTTAAATCTTTTAGGTCAGCCTAACAACAAAGAAGATGTGGATGATCTTCTGAGTCAGCTAAGGCAAGCGGAAGAGCAGGTGAATGATTTGAAGGAGAGACTCAAAACAAGTACTAGTAATGTGGAACAGTATCGAGCAATGGTTACTAGTTTAGAAGAATCTCTTAACAAGGAAAAACAGGTATATTCAATTTTAAATTTAATTTGAATGCACTTTTTTTTTTTAATGTTTGTTTATTTTTGAGAGGGAGATAAGAGTATGAGCAGGGAAGGGAGAGAGAGGCGGAGGGGAGACACAGAATCTGAAGCAGGCTCCAGGCCCTGAGCTGTCAGCACAGAGCCCAACATGGAGCTCGAACTCACAAACCATGAGATCATGACCTGAGCCCAAGTTGAACACTTAACCAACTGAGCCACCCAGATGCCTCTTAACTTTTTTTTTTTTTAAATAAAAGCCTGCTGTGTGTAAGTACTATAGTAAATATGAGTTTGACGGATATCATTGTGTTTACCTTTTAAATCTAAAAAGTACTTCAGTCTAATAAGCCAGATAAAACAAAACACACAAAATTCAAAACTGATTAGCATTGATAGATATTTTTTTTAAGTTTTTTTTTTTAATGTTTGTTTATTTTTGAGAGAGAAGAAAGAGAGAGAGCAAGGAGGGGCAGAGAGAGGGAGACACAGAATCAGAAGCAGGCTCCAGGCTCCAAGCTGTCAGCACAGAGCCTGACATGGGGCTCGAACCCATGAACTGTGAGATCATGACCTGAGCTGAAGTCGGATGCTTAACTGACTGAGCCACCAGGCACCCTGATAGATTTTTTTTTTTAATACAAAACAAATGTTAATTTTAGTACTTGTGAAGTTTAGATTTAGAGAAACTAATTGTATAATTTTAGATGTGTATAATTTTTGTATTCTATTACCTGGATGGTGGTAAAGGTGACAGAAGAAGTACGTAAGAATATTGAAGTTCGTTTAAAAGAGTCAGCTGAGTTTCAGACACAGTTGGAAAAGAAGTTGATGGAAGTAGAGAAGGAAAAACAGGAACTTCAGGATGATAAGAGAAAAGCCATAGAAAGTATGGAACAACAGGTAAATTAGATTATTAGCCATATCAGTCTTTGTGTGTGTGTGTGTGTGTGTGTGTAAGGATTTGAATTAAGTAGCTTATTAGTTACCATCCAGTTCATTTCAACTGATACTGAATGGACACATATTTAACAATTTTAGTTGTATGTTTTACACTGCTTTGTAGGTCCGTATGTGTTTCCTTTTGAGTATTCTAGACTACTTTATGGTAGTAGATGTCAGTGCTGTTTTTTACAAGCCTCTCTGCCTGAGCATTAACTTTTGCAGATGTTAGTAAGGAGTGAACATAAGCTTGTGAAATTTGTGCAGTATTACCTCAAGTTATCTTTTAAATTTAGTAAGTCTGTTTGGGCCAGTAGGATTTTAAAAATTTGTCTTTAAAATAACCCTGGTTATTTTATTAATTATTACAATAATTGTCTTGCAGTTAACCCTGGTTTTAATGTTCTTCTGATTTAGTTATCTGAGTTAAAGAAAACACTTAACAGCGTTCAGAATGAAGTACAAGAAGCTCTTCAGAGAGCAAGCACAGCTTTGAGTAATGAACAGCAAGCCAGACGTGACTGTCAGGAACAAGTAAGTGTTGATCATGTAGCCAGTTATTGAGAAATGAGGTTTGATCCTAGGGAGCAGTTCTTGGAGTATCTTACTGCATCTTGAGGATTGGTAAACCATACAGAAACACAGTTATTTTCACCATTGTGGAACTTGCACTAAGATCAGCTGAAAAGTGTATGTGAAGACTAAAAGCAAATAGTGCAATAACCATTAACAAAGCAATCTTGACAAATGGGGAAAAATATAAAAGTACGAGTAATAGTAAAACTGAAATAGAATGGGAAGACGTGTAATGTTCTCATCTTTGAGTGGTATATGAATAGTCATTTGATTACAGTTCTTTATTGCTTATATATATTATGGTACGTACATGTATGAAGATTACTTCAGAAGTGGAATACAGGGGAAAATACTTCAAAGGTAAATTAGACAAAAATTATCCTTGGCTTATTGCCAAACAGTGTAACATTGCAAATTAAAATAAAAGAATGTATCAATAATTCAATATTCAAATAAATTATTATTTCCTTTTGTTTACTTTAAGTTTGTGTTTATGTATGTGTATGCACATGTATGTTACATATCGGAGTTGTTCTTAGCTTTTATTTTATAAAGCCTGTTGCAAATTGTTGTATCATCTTCATAAGTTTCATTTTGAACAGTTCTTTCATATTTCTTCCTTGTTTTGAGTTTTTTTTTGTTATGGTGGTTGTTTTTTCTCCAAATTTTTATTTAAATTCAATTATTAACATATAGTGTAATATTAATTTCAGGTGTAGAATTTAGTGATTCGTCACTTACATACAACACCCAGTGCTCATCCCAACAAGTGCTCTCTTTAGAGCATTACCCATCTAGCCCATCCCCCACCCCTACCTCCTTCCATCAACCCTCAGTTTATTCCCTATAGTTAAGAGTCTGTTTCTTGGTTTTCCTCCTTTTTTGCCTCCTGTGTTCATTTGTTTTGTTTCTTAAATTCCACATATGAGTGAAATCATATGGTATCATATGGTATGATTCCAAATTCTTATGGTATGATTCTTAAATTCCACATATGAGTGAAATCATATGGTATCTGTCTTCTTCTGACTATTTCACTTCGCATGATAATTTCTAGCTCCACCCACATCATTGCAAATGGCAAGACTTCATTCTTTTTTGTGGTTAATACTCCACCACGCACGCGCGCATACGCACACCACCTTTTCTTTATCCATTCATCAGTCAATGGACATTTGGGCCCTTTCCGTAATTTGGCTATCATTGAAAATGCTGCTATAAATATTGGGGTGTATGTGTCCCTTCAGATCAGTATTTTTATATCTGTAGATACAAAAGGTATTTATAAATATCTTGTAGTGGTGTAATTACTAGGTCATAGGGTTGTTCTTTTTTAACTTTTAAGGAACCTGTACATTTTTCCAGAATGGCAGAATGGTTGTACTTTTCCATCAGCAGTGTAAAAGGGTTCCCCTTTCTCCTCATCCTCGCCAACACCTGTTGTTTCCTATGGTGTTAATTCTAGCCATTCTGACTGGTGTGAGGTGATAACTCATTGTAGATTGGGGTGTTTTGTTTTGTTTTGTTTTGTTTTGTTTTGTTTTGTTTTGTTTTTGAGAGCGAGAGAGAGCACGCAAGCCAGGGAGAGGGGCATTGGGGAAGAGAGAGAATCCTAAGCAGGCTCCACACCCAGGACAAAGCTGGACGGCAGGGGTCAATCTCAGGACTGTGAAATCTGGACCAAAGCTGAAATCAAGCACTTAACCTACTGAGCGACCCAGGCTCCCCATCATTGTAGTTTTGATTTGTATTTCCTTGATGACGGGTGACATTGAGCATCTTTTCATATGTCTGTTAGCCATCTGGCTGTCTTCTTTGGAAAGTGTCAATTCATGCCCATTTCTTCACTGGATTATTTGGTTTTTTTGGATGTTGAGTTTGTTCTTTATATGTTTTGGATACTAACACTTTATCAGATACGTTCTTTGCAAGTATCTTCTCTCATTTTGTAGGTTACCTTTTAGTTTTGTTTATTGTTTACTTCATCGTGCAGCTTTGTATTTTGATGAAATCTGAAAAGTTTATTTTTGTTTCTGTCTCCTTTGCCTCAGGAGACATATCTAGTAAGAAATTGCTACAGCCAATGTCAGAAGAGGTTCCTGCCTGTTCCTCTAGGATTTTGATGGTTTCTGGTCTCACATTTAGGCCTTTAATCCAGTTTATTTTTGTGTTTGGCATTAAGAAAATGGTCCAGTTTCATTCTTTTGCGTGTTGCTGTCCAGTTTTCCCAACACCATTTGTTGAAGAGACTTTTTTCCTTAGGATATTCTGTCTTACATACGTCTGGGTTTTATTCAGTTCTGTTGACCTATGTGTCTGTTTTTGTGCCAGTACCATTATGTCTTGATGACTATAGCTTGAAATCCAGAAACGTGATGCCTCCAGCTTTGCTTTTCTTTTTCAAGATTGCCTTGGCTGTTTGGGCTCTTTTTTAGTTCCATACAAATTTTGGGGTTATTTGTTCTAGATCTGTGAAAAATGCTGCTGGTATTTTGATAGGGATTGCATTAAATGGATAGGTTACTTTGGATAGTATAGACTTTTTAACAATATTTGGTTTTCTAATCCGTGAGTGTGGAATGTTTTTTCTTTTTGTTGACTTCTGTTTCTTTCATCAGTGTTGTGTGATTTTCTTGTTTTCACAGTACAGATCTTTTACCTCTTTGGTTAGGCTTATTACTAGATATCTCAAGATTTTTGGTATAGTTGTAAATGAGAATGATTCCTTGATTGCTCTTTCTGTTGCTTCATTATTGGTGTATAAAAATACAGCAGATTTCTGTACATTGATTTTGTATCCTGAAACTTTACTGAATTTGTGTACCAGTTCTAGCAATTTTTGGGTGGAGTCTTTTGGGTTTTCTATATAAAGTATCATGTCATCTGCAAATAGTGAAAGTTTGACTTACTCCTTGCCAATTTGGATGCTTTTTATTTCTTTTTGTTGTCTGATTGCTGTGGCTGGGACTTCCAATACTATATGTTAAGTAACAGTGGTGAGAATGGACATCCATGTCTTGTTCCTGACCATAGAGGAAAAGCTCTGTTTTTCCCCATTGAGGATGATATTAGCTGTGGTTTTTGTATATGGCCTTTATTACGTTGAAGTATGTTCTCTCTGTCCTTACTTTGTGGAGGGTTTTTATCATGAATGGATGTTACACTTCATCATATGCTTTTTCTGCATCTGTTGAAAGGAGCATATGGTTTTTACCCTTTTATTAATGTGTGTATCACATTGATTGATTTGCGAACGCTGAGCCACCCCTGCAGCCCAGGAATAAATCCTATTTGATCACAGTGAATGATTCTTTTAATGTACTGTTGGATTTGATTTGCTAGTATTTTGTTGAGAATTTTGCATCCATGTTCATCAGGGGTATTTGCCTTTTTTAGTGAAGTCTTTGTCCGGTTTTGGAATCAGAGGGTAATGGTGGCATCATAGAATGAGATTTGAAGTTTTCCTTCCATTTCTATTTTTGGGGGCAGTTTGAGAAGAATAGGTATTATTAACTCTTCTTTAAAAAAAATTTTTTTTTTACATTTATGTATTTTTGAGAGTCAGAGAGACAGTGTGAGCAGGGGAGGGGCAGAGAGAGAAGGAGTCACAGAATCCAAAGCAGTCTCCAGGCTCCAAGCAAGGTGTCAGCACAGAGCCCATCGCGGGCCCAAACCTACAAAACATGAGATCGTGACCTAAGCCGAAGTCAGACACTTAACCAACTGAGCCACCCAGGCACCCCGTTATTAACTCTTTAAATGTTTGGTAGAATTCCCCTGGGAAGCCATCTGGCCCTGGACTTTTCTGTATTGGGAGATTTTTTATTACTGATTGAATTTCTTTGCTGGTTATCAATCTGTTCAGGTTTTCTGTTTCTTTCTGTTTCACTTTTGGGAATTTAATCTTTCTAGGAATTATCCATTTCTTCCAGGTTGCCCATTTTGTTGGCATATAATTTTTTATAATCTCTTAAAATTGTTTGTATTTCTATTGTGTTGGTTGTGATTTCTTTCATTCATGATTTTATTTGGGTCCTCTTTTTGATAAGTCTGGCTAAGGGTTTATCAATTTTACTAATTTTTTCAGAGAACTAGCTCCTAGTTTCATTGATCTGCTCTGATATTTGTTTGTTTGTTTGTTTCTCTGTTATTTATTTCTGCTCTTTATTAATTTCCCTTCTGGCTTTGGGCTTCATTTGTTCTTCTTCTGGCTCCTTTAGGGATAAGGTTAGGTTGCATTTTGGGGATTTTTCTTTCTTCTTAAGATAGGTCTATATTGCTGTGTACTTCACTTTTATGATTGCTTTTGCTGCATCCCAAAGATTTTAGATCATCATGTTTTCATTTTCATTTGCATCCATGTATTTTTTATTTCTTCTTTAATTTCCTGGTGGACCCATTCATTGTTTAGTAGGATGTTCTTTAAATTCCATGTATTTGTGGCCTTTCCACAATTTTTTCTTATGGTTGACTTCAAGTTGCATGGTGTTGTGGTTGGAAAATACGCATGGTGTGTGGTGGTGTGATCTCAGTCGTTTTATACTTGTTGAACCCTGATTTGTGATCCAGTGTGTGATCTGTTCTGGAGAATGCTCCATGTGCACTAGAAAAGAACGTGTATTCTGCTTTAGGATAAAATGTTCTGAATATATCTGTTAAGTCCATCTGGTCCAGTGTGTCATTGTTTGCATGTTGCTTTTTGCTTAGATGACCTGTCCATTGATGTAAGTAGTTAAAGTTCTCTATGGTTATTATATTATTATCAATGAGTTTGCTTATGTTTTTTATTAACTGTTTTATATATTTGTATGCTTCCATGTTGGGGGCATAAATATTTACAATTGTTAGATTTTCTTGTTGGATAGTCTCCTTTATTTTGATATAGTGCCCTTCTTCATTTCTTGTTACAGTCTTTGGTTTAAAGTTTGGTTTTAACTGATACTGATAGAAGTATTGCTATTCCGACTTTCTTTTGACTTCCATTTTCATGATAAATGTTTCTCCATCCCCTTACCTTTCAATCTGCAAGTGTCTTTAGGTCTAACATGAATTTCTTATAGGCAGCATATTTCATTAAATAGATACAGCGTAACTTCTAAGTATTTTATTTTGGTACATTTAGATTTTTAAAGAATGTAATGTGCATCTTTTCAGAAAATACTGACTAGCCTTATGAGTTTTTAATCTTGTGTCAATGGGGAAATAATTTCTTACAGGCTAAAATAGCTGTGGAAGCTCAGAATAAATATGAGAGAGAATTGATGCTCCATGCTGCTGATGTTGAAGCTCTACAAGCTGCCAAGGAACAGGTTTCCAAAATGGCATCAGTCCGTCAGCATTTGGAAGAAACAACCCAGAAAGCAGAATCACAGTTATTGGAGTGCAAAGCATCTTGGGAAGAAAGAGAAAGAATGTTAAAGGTATTATTATACATCATGATAGAGTATTCTGGAGAATTTAAAGGTACGGGGGTTTTTAAATATACAGTGATTGGAAAATCTGCTGTTATTGTTTTTTGTTTATTTATTTTGAGAGAGAAAGAGAATAAGCTGGGGAGGGGCAGAGAGAAAAGGGGACAGAGGGTCCAAAGCAGACTACTTGCTGACAGCAGAAAGCCTGATGTGGGGCTCAAACTCATGAACCATGAGATCATGACCTGAGCTGAAGTCGGATATTTAACCGACTGAGCCACCCAGGTACTCCAGAAAATCTGCTATTATGATAGACTCTTGTTTACAGGATGAAGTTTCCAAGTGTGTGTCTCGCTGTGAAGATCTAGAGAAACAAAACCGATTACTTCATGATCAAATTGAAAAATTAAGTGACAAGATTGTTGCCTCTGTGAAGGAAGGTGTACAGGGTCCCTTAAATGTCTCTCTAAGTGAAGAAGGAAAATCTCAAGAACAAATTTTAGAAATTCTCAGGTAAATCCAATAATATTCTTAATGCTTTATTTTGTGGTATACCAAGCACTGTGTAATGTAACTATAAATGCATAAATTAGGGAAGTGGGGGTTATCTGCTATTTATTTATAAAGCTCATTCCATTCCTGTTGGCCAACAAACCCACTTCTACCCTATCAGCAGTCACTTTTGACATTTAGACATAGGCCACGCTAAAGATATGACTTTAAGTTGAATCTGATAGTAAGAACTTGAGCGAGTTCTTTGAAAAACTAAATGCCTTTCAATTTTTTTTTTTTTTTTTTTATGTTTATTTTTGAGAGAGAGGCAGACACAGAATGAGAGTGGGGGAGGGTCAGAGAGAAAGACACAGAATCCAAAGCAGGCTCCAGGTTCCTAGCGGTCAGCACAGAGCCCAACCCGGGGCTCAAACTCACAACCTGTGAGATCATGACCTGAGCTGAAGTCAGCTGCTTAACCAACTGAGCCAGCAGATGCCCCTCAATTATTTTTTTAAAGATACACATTTCTGAAGCCATTGTCTATAATAAAAAGCATCTCTCGTTACTTATTAATGAAAACATGTAAAAATAGTTACTAACGTGAATAGATTTGTCATCTTAAAGATTATCCAAGTTTTAAAATGTTGTTTTGGTGGCATTTTTTTTTACTCAAATAAAATTTTATATATTCCTGTAGATTTATACGACGAGAAAAAGAAATTGCTGAAACCAGGTTTGAGGTGGCTCAGGTTGAGAGTCTGCGTTATCGTCAAAGAGTTGAACTTTTAGAAAGAGAGCTGCAGGAACTGCAGGATAGTCTCAATGCTGAAAGAGAGAAAGTCCAGGTATGTATCCCAAGCTTTAAGAAAGCAGTTTTTAAATCAAGAGAGCACATTTCAGTTTCTTGAAACGTAAAATTTAATCTGAAATAAGCGTTTTTCCTACACTCACAGATTATTAAACGTTATTAACTAGTGATACAGTGTAATGGTAAAAGACTAGTGGCAATCAGACTGCCTCGTTTAAAAAAAATTTTTTTGATGTTTATTTCTGAGACACAGAGAGACAGAGCATGAGTGGGGGAGGGGCAGAGAGTGAGGGAGACACAGAATCCGAAGCAGGCTCCAGGCTCTGAGCTGTCTGCACAGAGCCTGAAGCGGTGCTCGAACTCATAAACCGTGAGATCATGACCTGAGCCGAAGTCGGTCGCTCAACTGACTGAGCCACCCAGGCGCCCCTAGACTGCCTGGTTTTAAATTCTAGCTTCATACCGTTAGATGTGTGTCTTGGGTATATTATTTTCCCTGCTCTTAAATTTTCTCATCTGTAATATTGGGATGATAATAATAAGGATTAAGTGAGTTCAAGTACGGGAAGCATTTAGAAACATGTCTGGTGCATGGTGAGTGCTTAAGTAAATTTCAGTTCTCTTTTTTATTATTATAGTTGTCATTTGTATGTCAGTAATTATTCTGGGATAAAATTGTGGGTAGAAACTGCTACAGAACATTTTTTCCTCAGCAAGGGAGCAAAAAATAGTCAAAACTGTCAACCAAGAAAGGAAAAGAAGTTGCTGAGGTGAATGGATGGTCACAGCAAAAGCTCAACTCCTTAACCCACGCTACCACCCAGAAGCTTACAATTGCATGTGCTCATTCTAAGGAGATTCAATAATAGAACTTCACATCTGGAGGAAGGAAATTATGACCTTTACTCATTTATCTTCTTTTAAATGATAGTTGGAATGGCTGTTAGACAAAAGCCATCCAACCCCAGGGGAAAGTGAGTAGATTTATGGGGTTTATATTTTCATACAGAAATGAAAAGTTTCAGAATTATATCTTGACAAAAACCCATTCAAATATATCTCATAATATATGAAACCCTCCAATCAGTGGCATTAACATTTGGAGGAAAAAAAAGCAGAATCAGGATTTTTAAAAAGATGGCATATTCTCTCAGTGTTCCTTCCGGCAAATAATACTAGAAAATGCCCAACCAACAAAGTTAGATGGGAGAACCAGCTTTTACATACAATCGAAAGAGTCAAGAAATATCACACGTTATATAAAAAATAATACCCAAACATGAACAGTGTAGGATGGTAACCCTGTATCATAGCTTTTTTTTTTTTTTTTCTCTTTTTTTTTATTTTTTTTTTATTTTTTAATATATGAAATTTACTGTCAAATTGGTTTCCATACAACACCCAGTGCTCATCCCAAAAGGTGCCCTCCTCAATACCCATCACCGACCCTGCCCTCCCTCCCACCCCCCATCAACCCTCAGTTTGTTCTCAGTTTTTAACAGTCTCTTATGCTTTGGCTCTCTCCCACTCTAACCTCTTTTTTTCTTTTTTTTTTCCTTCCCCTCCCCCATGGGTTTCTGTTATGTTTCTCAGGATCCACATAAGAGTGAAACCATATGGTATCTGTCTTTCTCTGTATGGCTTATTTCACTTAGCATCACACTCTCCAGTTCCATCCATGTTGCTACAAAAGGCCATATTTCATTTTTTCTCATTGCCACGTAGTATTCCATTGTGTATATAAACCACAATTTCTTTATCCATTCATCAGTTGATGGACATTTAGGCTCTTTCCATAATTTGGCTATTGTTGAGAGTGCCGCTATAAACATTGGGGTACAGGTGCCCCTATGCATCAGTACTCCTGTATCCCTTGGATAAATTCCTAGCAATGCTATTGCTGGGTCATAGGGTAGGTCTATTTTTAATTTTCTGAGGAACCTCCACACTGCTTTCCAGAGCGGCTGCACCAATTTGCATTCCCACCAACAGTGCAAGAGGATTCCTGTTTCTCCACATCCTCTCCAGCATCTATAGTCTCCTGATTTGTTCATTTTGGCCACTCTGACTGGTGTGAGGTGATATCTGAGTGTGGTTTTGATTTGTATTTCCCTGATAAGGAGCGACGTTGAACATCTTTTCATGTGCCTGTTGGCCATCCGGATGTCTTCTTTAGAGAAGTGTCTATTCATGTTTTCTGCCCATTTCTTCACTGGGTTATTTGTTTTTCGGGTGTGGAGTTTGATGAGCTCTTTATAGATTTTGGATACTAGCCCTTTGTCCGATGTGTCATTTGCAAATATCTTTTCCCATTCCGTTGGTTGCCTTTTAGTTTTGTTGGTTGTTTCCTTTGCTGTGCAGAAGCTTTTTATCTTCATAAGGTCCCAGTAATTCACTTTTGCTTTTAATTCCCTTGCCTTTGGGGATGTGCCGAGTAAGAGATTGCTATGGCTGAGGTCAGAGAGGTCTTTTCCTGCTTTCTCCTCTAAGGTTTTGATGGTTTCCTGTCTCACATTCAGGTCCTTTATCCATTTTGAGTTTATTTTTGTGAATGGTGTGAGAAAGTGGTCTAGTTTCAACGTTCTGCATGTTGCTGTCCAGTTCTCCCAGCACCATTTGTTAAAGAGACTGTCTTTTTTCCATTGGATGTTCTTTCCTGCTTTGTCAAAGATGAGTTGGCTATACGTTTGTGGGTCTAGTTCTGGGGTTTCTATTCTATTCCATTGGTCTATGTGTCTGTTTTTATGCCAATACCATGCTGACTTGATGATGACAGCTTTGTAGTAGAGGCTAAAGTCTGGGATTGTGATACCTCCTGCTTTGGTCTTCTTCTTCAAAATTACTTTGGCTATTCGGGGCCTTTTGCGGTTCCATATGAATTTTAGGATTGCTTGTTCTAGTTTCGAGAAGAATGCTGGTGCAATTTTGATTGGGATTGCATTGAATGTGTAGATAGCTTTGGGTAGTATTGACATTTTGACAATATTTATTCTTCCAATCCATGAGCAGGGAATGTCTTTCCATTTCTTTATATCTTCTTCAATTACCTGCATAAGCTTTCTATAGTTTTCAGCATACAGATCTTTTACATCTTTGGTTAGATTTATTCCTAGGTATTTTATGCTTCTTGGTGCAATTGTGAATGGGATCAGTTTCTTCATTTGTCTTTCTGTTGCTTCATTGTTAGTGTATAAGAATGCAACTGATTTCTGCACATTGATTTTGTATCCTGCAACTTTGCTGAATTCATGTATCAGTTCTAGCAGACTTTTGGTGGAGTCTATCGGATTTTCCATGTATAATATCATGTCATCTGCAAAAAGCGAAAGCTTGACTTCATCTTTGCCAATTTTGATGCCTTTGATTTCCTTTTGTTGTCTGATTGCTGATGCTAGAACTTCCAGCACTATATTAAACAACAGCGGTGACAGTGGGCATCCCTGTCGTGTTCCTGATCTCAGGGAAAAAGCTCTCAGTTTTTCCCCGTTGAGGATGATGTTAGCTGTGGGCTTTTCATAAATGGCCTTTATGATCTTTAAGTATGTTCCTTCTATCCCGACTTTCTCAAGGGTTTTTATTAAGAAAGGGTGCTGGATTTTGTCAAAGGCCTTTTCTGCATCGATTGACAGGATCATATGGTTCTTCTCTTTTTTTTTGTTAATGTGATGTATCACGTTGATCGATTTGCGAATGTTGAACCAGCCCTGCATCCCAGGAATGAATCCCACTTGATCATGGTGAATAATTCTTTTTATATGCTGTTGAATTCGATTTGCTAGTATCTTATTAAGAATTTTTGCATCCATATTCATCAGGGATATTGGCCTGTAGTTCTCTTTTTTTACTGGGTCTCTGTCTGGTTTAGGAATCAAAGTAATACTGGCTTCATAGAATGAGTCTGGAAGTTTTCCTTCCCTTTCTATTTCTTGGAATAGCTTGAGAAGGATAGGTATTATCTCTGCTTTAAATGTCTGGTAGAACTCCCCTGGGAAGCCATCTGGTCCTGGACTCTTATTTGTTGGGAGATTTTTGATAACCGATTCAATTTCTTCGCTGGTTATGGGTCTGTTCAAGCTTTCTGTTTCCTCCTGATTGAGTTTTGGAAGAGTGTGGGTGTTTAGAAATTTGTCCATTTCTTCCAGGTTGTCCAATTTGCTGGCATATAATTTTTCATAGTATTCCCTGATAATTGTTTGTATCTCTGAGGGATTGGTTGTAATCATTCCATTTTCATTCATGATTTTATCTATTTGGGTCATCTCCCTTTTCTTTTTGAGAAGCCTGGCTAGAGGTTTGTCAATTTTGTTTATTTTTTCAAAAAACCAACTCTTGGTTTCGTTGATCTGCTCTACAGTTTTTTTAGATTCTATATTGTTTATTTCTGCTCTGATCTTTATTATTTCTCTTCTTCTGCTGGGTTTAGGCTGCCTTTGCTGTTCTGCTTCTATTTCCTTTAGGTGTGCTGTTAGATTTTGTATTTGGGATTTTTCTTGTTTCTTGAGATAGGCCTGGATTGCAATGTATTTTCCTCTCAGGACTGCCTTCGCTGCATCCCAAAGCGTTTGGATTGTTGTATTTTCATTTTCGTTTGTTTCCATATATGTTTTAATTTCTTCTCTAATTGCCTGGTTGACCCACTCATTCGTTAGTAGGGTGTTCTTTAACCTCCATGCTTTTGGAGGTTTTCCAGACTTTTTCCTGTGGTTGATTTCAAGCTTCATAGCATTGTGGTCTGAAAGTATGCATGGTATAATTTCAATTCTTGTAAACTTATGAAGGGCTGTTTTGTGACCCAGTATATGATCTATCTTGGAGAATGTTCCATGTGCACTCGAGAAGAAAGTATATTCTGTTGCTTTGGGATGCAGAGTTCTAAATATATCTGTCAAGTCCATCTGATCCAATGTATCATTCAGGGCCCTTGTTTCTTTATTGACTGTGTGTCTAGATGATCTATCCATTTCTGTAAGTGGGGTGTTAAAGTCCCCTGCAATGACCACATTCTTATCAATAAGGTTGCTTATGTTTATGAGTAATTGTTTTATATATCTGGGGGCTCGGGTATTTGGCGCATAGACATTTATAATAGTTAGCTCTTCCTGGTGGATAGACCCTGTGATTATTATATAATGCCCTTCTTCATCTCTTGTTACAGCCTTTAATTTAAAGTCTAGTTTGTCTGATATAAGTATGGCTACTCCAGCTTTCTTTTGGCTTCCAGGAGCATGATAAATAGTTCTCCATCCCCTCACTCTCAATCTAAAGGTGTCCTCAGATCTAAAATGAGTCTCTTGTAGACAGCAAATAGATGGGTCTTGTTTTTTTATCCATTCTGATACCCTATGTCTTTTAGTTGGCGCATTTAATCCATTTACATTCAGTGTTATTATAGAAAGATATGGATTTAGAGTCATTGTGATGTCTGTATGTTTTATGCTTGTAGTGATGTCTCTGGTACTTTGTCTCACAGGATCCCCCTTAGGATCTCTTGTAGGGCTGGTTTCGTGGTGACAAATTCCTTCAGTTTTTGTTTGTTTGGGAAGACCTTTATCTCTCCTTCTATTCTAAATGACAGACTTGCTGGATAAAGGATTCTCGGCTGCATATTTTTTCTGTTTAGCACACTGTAGATATCGTGCCAAGCCTTTCTGGCCTGCCAAGTTTCAAAGGAGAGATCAGTCACGAGTCTTATAGGTCTCCCTTTATATGTGAGGGCACGTTTATCCCTTGCTGCTTTCAGAATTTTCTCTTTATCCTTGTATTTTGCCAGTTTCACTATGATATGTCGTGCAGAAGATCGATTCAAGTTACGTCTGAAGGGAGTTCTCTGTGCCTCTTGGATTTCAATGCCTTTTTCCTTCCCCAGTTCAGGGAAGTTCTCAGCTATAATTTGTTCAAGTACCCCTTCAGCACCTTTCCCTCTCTCTTCCTCCTCTGGGATACCAATTATGCGTATATTATTTTTTTTTAGTGTATCACTTAGTTCTCTAATTTTCCCCTCATACTCCTGGATTTTTTTATCTCTCTCTCTTTCAGCTTCCTCTTTCTCCATAACTTTATCTTCTAGTTCACCTATTCTCTCCTCTGCCTCTTCAAGCCGAGCCATCGTGGATTCCATTTTGTTTTGCATTTCGTTTAAAGCGTTTTTCAACTCCTCGTGACTGTTCCTTAGTCCCTCGATCTTTGTGGCAAGAGATTCTCTGCTGTCCTGTATACTGTTTTCAAGCCCAGCGATTAATTTTATGACTATTATTCTAAATTCACTTTCTGTTATATTATTTAAATCCTTTTTGATCAGTTCATTAGCTGTTGTTATTTCCTGGAGATTCTTCTGAGGGGAATTCTTCCGTTTGGTCATTTTGGAGAGTCCCTGGCGTGGTGAGGACCTGCAGTGCACTTCCCCTGTGCTGTGGTGTATAACTGGAGTTAGTGGGCGGGGCCGCAGTCCGACCCGATGTCTGCCCCCAGCCCACTGCTGGGGCCACAGTCAGACTGGTGTGT
The DNA here is from genome assembly GCF_046562875.1 of Panthera onca. Taxonomy (NCBI): domain Eukaryota; kingdom Metazoa; phylum Chordata; class Mammalia; order Carnivora; family Felidae; genus Panthera; species Panthera onca. The sequence goes on from NC_138355.1 coordinate 24,886,683, forward strand.
GCCTTCTCTTCCCCTCTCCTAGGGGCGGGATTCACTGTGGGGTGGCGTGTCCCGTCTGGGCTACTTGCACACTGCCAGGCTTGTGTTGCTGGGGATCTGGCGTATTAGCTGGGGTGGGTAGGCAAGGTGCACGGGGGCTGGAGGGGCAGGCTTAGCTCGCTTCTCCTTAGGTGATCCACTTCAGGAAGAGCCCTGTGGCAGCGGGAGGGAGTCAGATCCGCTGCCGGAGGTTTGGCTCCGCAGAAGCACAGAGTTGGGTGTTTGCGCGGAGCGAGCAAGTTCCCTGGCAGGAACTGGTTCCCTTTGGGATTTTGGCTGGGGGATGGGCGGGGGAGATGGCGTTGGCGCCTTTGTTCCCCGCCAAGCTGAGCTCTGCCGTCCGGGGGCTTAGCAGCTCTCCCTCCCTTTGTCCTCCAGCCTTCCCGCTTTCCGAGCAGAGCTGTTAACTTATGACCTCCCAGACGCTAAGTGGCGCTTGCTGTCGGAACACAGTCTGTCCGGCCCCTCCGCTTTTGCCAGCCAGACTCGGGGGCTCTGCTTGGCCGGCGAGCCGCCCCTCCGCCCCGGCTCCCTCCCGCCAGTCCGTGGAGCGCGCACCGCCTCGCCGCCCTTCCTACCCTCTTCCGTGGGCCTCTAGTCTGCGCTTGACTCCGGAGACTCCCTTCTGCTAATCCTCTGGCGGTTTTCTGGGTTCTTTAGGCAGGTGTAGGTGGAATCTAAGTGATCGGCAGGACGCGCTGTGAGCCCCGCGTCCTCCTACGCCGCCATCTTCCGGACGAATCTCCATAGCTTTTTTTTTATGCACACTTTTTTTTTTACTATATTAAAAGGCAATAGTCTGACAATAAAAAGGCTGCTTATGAAATACTGTTATATTAAACTTTACTTACAGGATGTTAAATCCTTAGAAGTAAGGATTTAATTAAATTAATGGAAACATCAATTGCTCTTCAGATTTGAGAGTTGCTGCTTCAAAAGGTGGTTTTACACGAACACTGAATTAAAAGAAACAAACTTTAGAACACAATGAATTGCTTTAATTTCAGTATGCATCCACATCTCAGCAATCAGTGGTCCTGAACAGAAAAGTGGAAAACGACAGCAATTTGCCAGGAAATCAGGCCCACCAATATCAGGGATCTGCTGTGTGCACGTTCTTTCTTAATCTCTGCTGAGAACCATGAGAAGCAGCAGCACCAAAAGCAAAGTATGCACCGAATTCAGGGTTCTTTTTGTTCCATTTGTCAGATTGCAAACGAGACCCAGATGGATTGCAAGGATCAATTTTTAAAAGCTAATGCAATTCTAGGAAAAGAAAACTACTCATTCAGGGGGATTGTGTGTGCTTGTAAGTGTCTTCTGTGGCCTTTCTCCAAGTTTAGCCACCAACAAGAGTGAGGGCTGGCAGGTTTGAGTACCCCTGGTGACTGTTACTTTCACTTTGTCAAAACCTGAACTAAAAAAAATCCACATCATTTGGGGTACCTGGGTGGCTTAGTCGGTTGAACATCTGACTTCAGCTGAGGTCATGATCTCGTGGTCATGAGTTCGAGCCCTGCATTGGGCTTGCTGCTGTCAGCCTGTCAGAGCAGAGCCCACTTCAGATCCTCTGTCCCCCTCTCTCTGCCCCTCACCCACTTGCGCTCTCCCAAAAATAAATATTAAAAAAAAAAAAATCCCACATCATTTAATAATGAAAGCCAAGTACGGCAGGGCTGAGGATCCAATATTCATTATCAAGCTGGTGGAGAGAGAGTAAATGTGGTTCCAGTACTACACAAGGGAAGTCTGAAATTCTCTCCAACCTTACCTGATGGCTTCTAGCCAAAGCAAGGAAGTGTCATGGAAGGTGTTCAGTGGTGATAGTGTAAAAATGCACTTGAGGAAGAGGAAGGAAAACACAGTCCTCAGTTAAGGTTGGGGAGAAGATATGGGAAAACCCTGAATTTGTCCCCAAAGGCCATTTTCAGAGGGGATTAGAGGGGGTGCTGTCTATGCTTCAGTCAAAGGTGGTAGTAGAAAGTGAAGAAAGGACAATGGATTGGAAGGGGGGGGGGGCATCATCTAAGATTTTAAAAAAGAAACCAGAGATGCAGCTAGAGCCCCCTCCCCCACCACCGCACATACCAGTAGTCCCACAGGCTCCGACCTGAAACCCCCACTCCTCTAGCAGGAGGGCTGTTGCAGGCCATGTAATCAGCAGAAGGTTATTCTGTGATATGTCTTTTCACAGTTGAGTTAGATGGGCCCCACCGGTTACGATTGGAATCAAAGTATACTTTCTTGATCCCAGAAGTTCAACTATGTGGACGGTGGTTATGTTTGACAGGATTTGTTAGAGCATAACATATATTTCAAATGGACAAAAAAATTAGAATTGCTTACAGTATCTTAAGATAAATTGCTTTTGAATGGGAGTTTCCCTTTTAGTACTTTGAGATCTACAAGACATATCTAGAAAATTAACTACTGTGAAAAACGAAGACTGCTGAAATCAAGGCGGCAGGGCGAGGAGGAGGAAGGCCTATGGTTTTTCTTTTTGATTGACTGCTATAACACTATCCTTTGACCCGAGCCATAGCTTTAAAAATGGTGAGGAAATAAAGTAACATGTAAAAGATGGATAATTACACCCAATGAGAACAGAACAGAGAAGTTCGTCACCGTTGAAGAAATATTCAGTAGAATTGCTCAAAACCAAAGTGATGAAACAACTGAATGAAATGAAGAATTTCTAAACAGTGGGGAACATGGTGGAGGGGGAATAATATCATTTTAGAACTATTAATAAATTCAGTATACCAAGAAAAAGAATAGAGAAAGATTAATAGATAATAGAGATCTGAATTAATGTTTTTACCCAGTGTTAGAACTGATTATTTATTAGTGGGATTTTTATCTTTTTGTTTTCATCCCTATAATTTTAAACTTGTAGTTAGCGTGCATCACAGAAAAATAAACATGTACAACTTTCATTAGAACTGGTAGGAAAAGATAAGTCTTCACCTACCGTTGGATGTTGTTATACACGTGTGTTTGAAATCTTTAGGTAACTGCAAAAACAATGGCTCAGCATGAAGAACTGATGAAGAAAACCGAAACAATGAATGTAGTGATGGAGACCAATAAGATGCTAAGAGAAGAAAAAGAGAGGCTAGAACAGGATTTACAGCAGATGCAAGCAAAGGTTTGGAACTTCCTAATCAAGAGTAAACACGTGTCATTTTTAATGTTAGAGTTTTTACATCAGATGTTCAAAAAAATACTGACACTATTTTCAGGTAAGGAAACTGGAGTTAGATATTTTACCCTTACAAGAAGCAAATGCTGAGCTGAGTGAGAAAAGCGGTATGTTGCAAGCAGAGAAGAAGTTACTAGAAGAAGATGTCAAACGTTGGAAAGCACGTAACCAGGTAAATGCAATTAAACATGGAGGTGTTGATTTTTTAAATAATAGGACAACATTTAAGAGGATGAGAAATGGCTAATTTATTTCTTTTAATTCCAAATTTACGCTTTTCCTGTATCTAAAATATTTTTGTACATGAAAAAAATGAATTTATCTAGCTGATTGAAACACTTTAAAAAGACTTGTTCACTGAAAACTTTTTGGGGGGACAAAACTGTATAATTTTGATTAGAGGGTTAGAAACTCCAGCTCCATATTTAAACAAAAGATTGGAAATCTGCCTTGCCAGATAGTAGTTATGCAATTTGTGAGAGTTCCTTAATATTTCCCAGCCACTTTTCATTTTACAAAAAGTTTAATAAATGTAAAGCAGTTCACTTAGCATCTGGCTCCTAGAAAATGGTCTAGAATAGTAATTGTTGTGATCTGAATAGGGTTATAGAATTTTAGAGCCCATTTTTTCCTGTTTTTATCACACAAGCAATCTGAAAAGTAAGAAAGGAGGGTGATCTTCCCAAATCTAGATATGTTACTGGTAAACTTCACTGCACTCTTTCCTGACTCAATGGAATCAGTTAAATTTAGTTTATTTTTATGCAGTTGTAATGATTTATAGACATTTTTTCCTTGTAAATGTCATTTTAATGAAAGTGGATATTTAATATTAAAAGCTTATAATTTCATATTTTTAAGTTGTAATGATTTATAGACATCTTTTTCTTGTAAATGTCACTTTAATGAAAGTGGATATTTAATATTAAAAGCTTATCATTTCTTTAGATTCATTTATTTGACTTGTTTGTAACTATTTTGAAGTATTTGTTTGCAGTTATAAAAAAATAATGCATAATGACATTTATTTCCCTTTCCCATTTTGGCTAGGGATTTTAGGTAAATAAACTAAACCTTCAATCTTATTTTATAGTTTGGTACTTGATCACCATGTATAAGACAGCAAGCATAATTAGATATGCTGCTATTTTATTATAGTACATTAGTTTCATAAAACCTATATAACCATATTATGCGTTTTTGCTATTCTAGCATCTAGTAAGTCAACAGAAAGATCCAGATACAGAAGAATATCGGAAGCTCCTTTCTGAAAAGGAAGTTCATACTAAGCGTATCCAGCAGTTGACTGAAGAAATTGGGAGACTTAAAGCGGAAATTGCAAGGTATATGGAGAGAAATCTTAAATTGTATATTAATATATGAAATCTTGAGTTTATTTCTACTCTTTATATATTGACTACCCAAGTGCTTCCTGAGTTAGAAAGAATGAAAAGTGGTGCAGCCTTTACATGTGGCTTTCCCTTTATTACTTTATGGAGCCAAGCAAGCAGTAATTTAATTTTATGCCTTTATGTATATGATTATTACTTTTTAAAAATCTACATTTTTGGTATGAGTCTAAACCTAAACGTATTTATTTTCTTAACAGTTGATAACTTTTGTAAGCAGGTTTTTCTTCTTTTGGTTAGCATTTATTTATGAGTATTTTGAAAGTGTTTAATAAAGAAAGTTTTTAAATAAGAAATTTTTAAAAATGAACTTACAATGAACTGGTGCCTTTTTAAAGTTAAGAAATTTAAAATTAAAATTAATGTTTCTGACATCTTTTTTAAGTTTAAATTTTAGTGTTATTTATTTATGTTAGCTCCTACTTCTGTAATACTTGACAGCTTACAGATTTTTCTCATGTATATTCTTTTGTTTTATAGCAGTCTGGCATTTTAAGTAGGAGAGAGTACTTAATGGGGAAACTGAGTTTTAGAAAGGTACCCAAGATCACAGGTAGTAGTTGTTAAACCCATACTCTTAATTCAGGTCATGTGATTTCAGATTCAGTTTGATAAAGTACAGGGGTTTGCAGACTATAACCTACATGCCTGTGTTTGCATGGCCTGTAAACTGAGAGATTTTCACATTTTTAAAGTACTGTAAAAAAGGAAGGACATGTGACAAAGACTACATGTGGACTACAAAGCCTAACGTATTTACTCAACACCCAATATAGTAGAAATTATATATTTTAGTGTCAGGCAGAAGTGGATTAAAATCTGTGTACTAACATTTGATTATTTTCTCCTTTATTTTTTTGTTTGTTTAGATCAAATGCATCTTTGACGAACAACCAGAACTTAATCCAGAGTCTAAAGGAAGATTTAAATAAAGTAAGAACTGAAAAGGAAACCATCCAAAAGGACTTAGATGCCAAAATAATTGACATCCAGGAAAAAGTCAAAACTATTACTCAAGTCAAGAAGATTGGGCGTAGATACAAGACTCAGTATGAAGAACTTAAAGCACAACAGGATAAGGTATTTTGAAGTAATTTTCTTTATGTTTGTATGTTTGTATATATAATTTTTGATATACACAACTTTGTTTTATACACTTTTACTCATGTAATAAGTTTTCTTTATAATTTTTATTTATTGGTTTTTAGATTCTGAACATAACTATAAGTTTATATATGATTATTTGGTTTAAGATATCTCTTTAATTTGCCTCAAGTTACACTATAAATTCATGAAGAAATTTTAGTAAATGCTTTGTTATTTTAGTTCAGTGTTCCAACTTCAAATATTTTCCTTTTTCAGACCTGTTCTTGTAACTTATTGCTGACTAAAATTGTGTATATAAAAAATGGTAGTTCTTTATAATTAATCAGACTTTATTACAGTTTTACATAGGTAATGTATATTAGCCACCTATCAAAAGGAATTGTTTAGTTCTTGTAACATTTTGAATCTGAATTAATTCCCAGAAGTAAAAACAAACGTATGTTAACTTAAGTATATATTTAGCACCTGTTAGATTAGAAAATGTATTTTGAAAATCCAAAATGCAGGATGCCTGGGTGGCCCAGTCGGTTGAGCGTCCCTCTCTCGATTTCATCTCAGGTCATGATTCCAGGGTCATGGGATTGAGCCCCATGTCACACGCCATGCTTAAGATATTCATTCATTCACTGATTCATTCATTCATTCTCTCTCTCCCTCAACCCCCTCCCTGTCCCTCTATCCCTCTCCCTGACCTAGACTTGCACATGTGTACTCTTTCTCTCTCTCAAATAAAAAAATAAATAAAATGTAAAAATGTCCAAAATTATTACCCCTTAGTATTGACTGCATTAGCACTTGAGTGCTATTTCACTTAATGGGTTATTGTGAAAATATATTTGTATGTCAGAGATCCATCGATAGTGCAGCATCATTTTGATTAGATGGCTATTATCCAGTTGTATAGAAGACTCTAACTTGCTTAACTAATACATCTTCCTTTCAGACATTAGAGTTATTCCATAGAAAATTCACTTATGAATACCTTTTAAGGTAAATTTCTTTGCATAGTTGTGATTATTACCTTAGATGAACTTTTGGAAGTGGAATTATTGAGTATAAATGTGGAAGTATATTATTACTGTTTGTCATCTTAGGCCATGGAGACCTCGGCTCAATCTTCTGGAGACCACCAGGAACAGCATGTCTCAGTCCAGGAAATGCAGGAGCTCAAAGAAACCCTCAATCAAGCTGAAACAAAGTCAAAATCACTGGAGAGTCAAGTAGAGAATCTGCAGAAGGTATGACTGAGAGTAGTGAAGAGTGTATGTGTCCCTAATTGTTTCCTTGTTAAATACTTGAAATATGTGTTAAACACTGACAGTTTCTCTTGTCATATGGAAGCATTTTTATTATCTTTTTTATGGATATTTATCTTTTATACGTGAATGACGTGTGTGTAAATAGTATCTAATCGTCTTCAGGTATCCACTTGAATGGTTTGACCACATTTTACATTTATATTTCCATTTAAATAAGCAAATTAATAAGTTTTACATGTTAAGTCTGCAGGGTGTACAGTTTATATTGGTATAATTGAATTACATGAATACTTTGCTTTCCTTTAAAAGACATTATCTGAAAAAGAGACAGAAGCAAGAAATCTGCAGGAACAGACTGTGCAGCTTCAGTCTGAGCTTTCACGACTCCGCCAGGATCTTCAAGATAGAACCACACAAGAGGAGCAACTCCGACAGCAGATAACTGAAAAGGAAGAAAAAACAAGAAAGGCCATAGTAGCAGCAAAATCAAAAATTGCGCATTTAGCTGGTAAATTTCTGTATATGCTAGAGTTTGTACTTAAATATTAGGTTGATTTCTCTTAGACACAAAATTAGAACAGTCTTAATTTTCAAATGATGAGGATGTCCCTGATCTATTTATGAAGTTTTTCCTAATTTTTGGCTGGTAATAGGAAGTACTGTGGTTCTTCTCCTTTATTGTGTGTCTGTTTCTGCCATCTGTTGGGAGATCCTTTGGTTCCGCTGTGTGCTTTGTCAAGAGGCCTTCTGTAAATTCGTAGATAGCATTGGCTCTTACTAGCCCACTGATTTTTCTGTGCCTTACTTTTCTGGGGGCTCCTCCAGCCCTTTGTGGAGAATATCATGTCCGATTTGTGAAGGACCCAGTGCTGGAATGCTTGGGAACTAATTGCACTTTGCTTGCTGTTCTGCTTAGTGGGTAAATAAAATGCCCAATCATCTGGGTTTTATTGTAAGCAATTTTTTTAATGATCTGTAATATAGTGTCCCAGCAACTTATTTCATTAAAAAAAAGTAAAGTTACCTGATTATTTTTAAGTATGTTATAGGTTGTATGAAATGAAAATTTTGGAATTTATAACCTTGTATTTTAGTAATGTATTGAAATATTAAAAGCTATATTTATAAAAGGACTTACACTGACTACAGTTTATGCTGTATCCTTTATCTTTATGAGATCTTAGAGATAGTTACACATTTTTATGGTACAGTATTTTTTATATTGGCGTAGTAAATATAGATCTATGTAGATGTTTATTTATTCAGATGTATTGTGTATTAGAATTAATTGTAGATGTTAAAGCTAAGGAATAGAATCTGATACAACCTTTGTGTACCTATGAAATGCATAAAGGTTCTTTACTTCCATTGCTTGATTATAATAATAGAATCATGTGATTTCTTCTTTAGGTGTAAAAGATCAGCTAACTAAAGAAAATGAGGAGCTTAAACAAAGGAATGGAGCCTTAGATCAGCAGAAAGATGAATTGGATGTTCGAATGACTGCTCTTAAGTCCCAGTATGAAGGTCGAATTAGTCGCTTGGAAAGAGAACTCCGGGAGCATCAAGAGAGACACCTTGAGCAGAGAGATGAGCCTCAAGAACCTACTACTAAGGTAGTTAGCTAATTCTGTGTAAATGACAAATCATTTTGTCCTTGTACATTGTGCTTGAAGGTGTCTGATGATTTAGAGGCCTTTATCAGTAAATTTTGGCTAAACGAAGTATACAGAGAGAATTAATAAAAGTAAAATATTTTGATGGCATTGTTTAGTGAACTCTTGTAGCGTAGACAAAATAATCCATAATTTTCTTTTTATAGGTCCCAGAACAGCAGAGGCAGATCACATTGAAAACAACTCCAGCTTCTGGTGAAAGAGGAATGTGAGTTTTAGTTCTGTCACAGTTTATCTGTTTTTATTTCTTTTAAAGTTCAGGCAAGAGTTAGTGATCTTGGAGGAGAAAACAAATCTATATTATAAAATTATGTACTAAAGAGCTGTTTATCTGTACAAAACTGCATCGTGTAGTTGCAACTCTTTTTTCCAGGACTCTTGTTTTCAGCATCCTTTCAGTCCTCTCAGGTAGACCTTTGTGACAAAAGAAACAAGATTATCTTTTATCTTTTAGACTTCAGCAAGGCTACTGATATTCTCTGTGATGTTCTATGATAACAAATTTCAGAGGCTAGGCTAAGACCTGAGTTCAGTGACAAACAGAACACTATCAGGATGCACGATCGTAGAGCATTTACTGTAGTTTTTAATGCTTAAATTCAAAACTTTTTCACTAAGACTTTTGAAACACTTAGTGAACAAAAAATACAGAATTGCACTCTATAACTTTTTTTTTTTTCAAGGTTGCCAAAAGTACCCAAAGCAGTGTTAGGAAAAACTGAATACAGGGTCTGAGCTCATACACAATTGTACCTACTAAACACTCCCTTGAGGAAACACATAGTGCTCTTTATTATTATTATTATTTATTTTAATAACAGCTTTATTGAGATAAAATTAAACCCCACAATTCAGCTACTTCAGTGTACAACTTGGTGTTTTTTGTTTTTATTCTTTTTAATTCCAGTGTAATTAATATACAGGATTGTATTAGTTTCAGGGATACAATATAGTGATTCAACAATTCTCTACCTTAGTTATTCATCACTACATAAGTGTACTCTTCATCCCCTTCATCTGTTTTACCCTCCTACCCTGCCACCTCCCCTCTGGTTCTCTATATTTAAGAGTCTGTTTTTTGTCTCTATTTTCCTTTGTTCATTTATTTTATTTCTTAAATTCCACATAGGAGTGAAATTATATGGTATTTATCTCTCTCTAGCTGACTTATTTCACTCTAAATCCATCCATGTTGTTACAAATGGCAAGATTTCAGTCTTCTTTATGGCTGAGTAATATTCCACTGTGTATATATACCATATTTCCTTTATTCATTCATCTGTTGATGGATACTTGGGGTGCTTTCATAGTTTGGCTAATGTAAATAATGCAGTAAACACAAGGGTGCATATATCTTTTCCAATTAGTGTTCTCATATTCAGTGGGTGTAAATACCCACTAGTGGAATTACTGGATCATATGGTAATTCTATTTTTAATTTTTTGAGGGCCCTCCATATTGTTTTCCAGAGTGGCTACACCAATTGACATTCTTTTTTTTTTTTTCTTTTTAACATTTTTTTATTTTTGAGAGACAGAGCATAGTCGGGGAGGGGCAGAGAGAAAGGGAGACACAGAATCCAAAGCAGGCTCCAGGCTCCAAGCTGTCAGCACAGAGCCCGACACGGGGCTCGAATTCACAAACTGCGAATTCATGACCTGAGCCATTGTCGGACACTTAACTGACTGACCCACCCAGGCACCCCAGTTCACAGTCCTATTGACAGTGCATGAGTGCTCTCTTTTCTCCACATCCTTGCCAACTCTTGTAATTTTTTGTCTTTTTAATACTAGCACTCAGATTTGTATGAGGTGATATCTCATTTTGATTTTGATTTCTATTTCCCTGATGATTAGTCGTGTTAAGCACTTTTTCATGTGTCTGTTGCCATTTGTATGTTTTCTTTGGAGAAATGTCTGTTCTTGTCTTCTGCCCATTTTTTAATTGAATTATTTGTTTATGTGATTTGGAGATTAACTCATTATCAGATGTATCATTTACTAATATCGTCTCCATTCAGTACAGTGTCTTGGTTTTGTCGATTGTTTCCTTTGCTGTGTAGAGGGTTGTTTTTTTTTAATTTCTATGTAGTCCTGATAGTTTAACTTTTTGGCTTTTGCTTTTCTTGCTTCAGGAGACATACCTAGAAAAATGCTGCTATGTCCAATGTCAGAGAAATTACTACCTGTGCTCTCTTCCAGGATTTTTATGGTTTCAAGTCTCATATTTAGGTCTTTATTCCATTTTGAGTTTATTTTTGTGTGTGGTATAAGAAATTCATTATTTTGCATATAGCTGTCCAGTTTTCTCAACCATTTGTTAAAGAGACTGTCTTTTTCTCTGTGTGTATTCATGCTTCCTTTGTTATGGATTAATTGATCATATAATCATGAGTTTATTTCTGGGCTTTCTATTCTGTTCCATTGATCTTGTGTCTGTTCATGTTCTAGTACCATACTGTTTTGAGTACTGCAGTATATCCTTTTTTTTTTTTTTTTTTTTAAGAGTTATATGAGAGAGAGCATGTGCATGTGAGCAGGGAGGGGCGAAGAGAGGGAGAGAGAATCCCAAGCACGCTCCATCCTGTCAGCCCCATAGAACCTGACTCAGGCCTTGATCCCACATCCCTGGGATCATGACCTGAACCAAAGTCAAGAGTCGGATGCCTAACCAGCTAAGCCACCCCAGGTGTACCTGCTACAGTGTATCTTGAAATCTGGGATTGTGGTACCTCCAGTTTTGTTCTTTATCCAGATTACTTTATGTGGCACTTTTTGTTTTGATAGAATATATGTACTTTATAAGAAGTATTTATAGTAACTTTATATGAATCATTATTCTTCCATTTTCCCCTCTGTAAGTGCCAGCACATCAGACCCACCAACAGCCAATATCAAGCCAACTCCTGTTGTGTCTACTCCAAGTAAAGTGACAGCTGCAGCTATGGCTGGGAATAAGTCAACACCCAGGGCTAGTATCCGCCCAATGGTCACACCTGCAACTGTTACAAATCCTACTACAACCCCAACAGCTACAGTGATGCCCACTACACAAGTGGAATCACAGGAAGGTAAGTAAAATAATAAATCTGATCATACTGACTACTCATTTAAATTTGTTATGAGAAGATAACAGTAAGTTCAAGGATAAATGAGGCTTCCACTAAAGCTAAAGACAAACATATAGTAAAAGTGGGCAGTTAATATTTTCAAGTGTGTGCCTCCCAGGATACTTGTTAATGCAGTGAATTTCCTTCCTCCTTCCTTCCCTTTCTTTCTGCTTTGTTTGTTTGGTTGTTGTTGTTATTGTTTTTAAGCTGAAGGAGGAGGAAAATAACACACCTATAAGTACATAGCATGTTTTTCTAAGGCCAACATATTTACTTCTAATGGCTTAGGAAGATGATATGAAAGCCACCTTGGAAAGCATACTAAACCACTGGTTCAACGCAGACACCACTCTTTCACTGAAACTGTCTGACCATTTCAGTATTTTCTTCACTTTGTTCCCATGGCTAGTTTCTTACTCATTACTAATAATAAAACTGTGTAATTTGTCTTTGATCTTCTTAATTTATCTTATTTGGTTATGATTTAAATAAAATCATAGATGCAAAGAGTTTCAGAGACTAATTTAATTCAACCACCAAACTGCACACTACCATGTCAGTCACATAGGCAACACAAAAATTCAGAATACATTAATTACCTTTACCCACACTGTTTTTGCCTAGTGAGTGGTGAGAGATACATACACAAATAACTGTAAAATGTTACCTGTAACATAGTAGGGAGGGAAAAATCCAAGTTTGCTAAGAATAGGAAACTTCATATATTAAATATTATAATTATTTTTCAGCGATGCAGTCAGAAGGGCCTGTGGAACATGTTCCAGTGTTTGGAAGTGCAAGTGGTTCTGTTCGTTCTACTAGTCCTAATGTCCAGCCTTCGATCCCTCAACCCATTTTAACCGTTCAGCAACAAACGCAGGCTACAGCTTTTGTGCAACCCACCCAGCAGAGTCATCCTCAGATAGAGCCTGCAAATCAAGAGCTGTCCCCCAACATAGTAGAAGTTGTACAGAGTTCGCCAGTTGAGCGGCCTTCTACTTCCACAGCAGTATTTGGCACTGGTAAGCTTAATTTCATTTATTTTGTTTTAATTTTTAATTTTTTTTTGATAATTTTAAAAGCAAGTTAGAGTAGACCTGTGCATTATATTTTCTTGGATATGATACACATCTTGAGTATTCTTTGTACATACTTGTTTTCTAAATGGGGTTAAGAAGGATGAATGGATTCCTAACACTTCATTTCGTGTTTACTACTAGATCACTCATTTTTGTCATTAAGATCTTTCTTCTCTTCCAGTTATTTTGACTGGTTTTAAAGGTGATACAACCCCATAACATTATATGTAACTTAATACAGGTCCTGAGAGGAAAAAAACATGTAGGAGACCATATAAGGATTTTCAAATCTAAACAAACAGTGTAAATTTTTTTATCCAAGGAGTCTTGGATTTTATAGCAATAGAAGGCCCTATGTAAACTTTGTGAATAGCAGTTATGCATCAGTACACCGTGAATCAAATGCATTGCTGTAAAAGTTGATGGGGTTTATTAACCACATTTAAGATTGATAGTATAAGACCATTGATTGAGAGCAGGTGTGTGGAGGAGAGTAAGAGGGAGAGGGAGAGAGAATCTTAAACAGAGTTTGGAGTGCAACTCTGGGCTCATCTCACAACCATGAGATCATGACCTGAGCTGAAATCAAGAGTCAGACGCTTAGCCAACTGAGCCACACAGGCACCCCAGTTACTCTTTGCTTACACATATATTAGCAGGAATAAATTACGTTGAACTGTTCAGTTAAGTGTTTACTGTATCTTTCTTCAGTTAAACGACCAAAATGTTTCAAAAACTAACTTTGTTTCATTGAGTTTGTTATCCTCTAATTCAAGATTTTAATTATGTAATTTCAAAGTTTCGGCTACCCCAAGTTCTTCTTTGCCTAAACGGACACGTGAAGAGGAAGAGGATAGCACCATAGAAGCATCAGACCAAGTCTCTGATGATACCGTGGAAATGCCTCTTCCAAAGAAGTTGAAAAGTGTTACCCCTGTAGGAACTGAGGTAAGTCTTTCAGTCACATTATTAGGTGCATGGACCTGTTGGAGCCAAAATCCATTACTTGGAAAACTCTTGTTGAACTTACTGCAAAGCTTCAACTGGCAGCTCAGGTATTGTTGCTTTGCCAACATTTGTTTATAATTCTTGGCATATGTTTTGACTGAATTATTTCCCATTTCAATTAAAAAAAGACAGTTATAAAAACTTAAGTTGTATTCCATTTCAATGGAATGAATGGTTATTTTTTCTAATCAAAGAATAAGGAGTTTATCATCTCATGGACATTTTAAACTGTTACCTGCCATCTTTTTCTCAGATTAACCAAAACTGTGTTCCTTTATTTTCTTTTGTTGAAGCTAAAATTGTAATGAATTAAGTTTTACCATGAAACATTAAAACTACTAAGTTAATTTCATTAGCATGTATTTAATTAGCGTTTATAAACTTGTTTATACTGAAGAGAACTGTGGTTGGTTATATCATATAAATGTAAGAGCATTTCTGCTGTATGTATGTAATGTAAGAGCAGCTTCATAAAATTATAGATTTAAGTTTTTATTTTGGGAAAACTAGCTGAGCAGGTGACTCTTCATCTAGTGAATTGATCTGGTTAACACACTTTGTATTATTATTCAGGAAGAAGTTATGGCAGAAGAAAGTACTGATGGAGAGGTAGAGACTCAAGTATACAACCAAGATTCTCAAGATTCCATTGGAGAAGTAAGTAAAACATTTAAAGTAATAAATTGTTGCATTTCATGAATGAAATCAGCTTTGACAAACTGTAACAGATACTGTTTTAGGTACTATTACTTTTCTTTCATCCCTCTGCCACAATAATTGAGAATTCATAATAAAGTAATATTAATAGTTTAACAACTGATAATTAATATAATTCCTTACTGTGCATCCCAAGTGTTCTAAGAAATTAGCAGTTAATAGCCAATTTAATCCTCAGCAGCCCTATTATATGATGCTCAGGTAAGTAACATACTCAACTTCTGATAGCACTGGAGCTGGGACTTAAACTTAGGCTGTCTAGTTTCTAGTTATACTCCTCAGCTTGAAATAGTATGTTCTGTCTGGATAAATTTTTAGGATCATTTATTCTAAAATTATCTATATAAAATTAAGGGATTGTTTCAAGCAGATCATAAGCAACCATAGATTGCAAGTGAATTTTGGTTTCTTAGATGTATTAATTTTTAAGTTAATTTTCCCTATTTTCCTTAATTAAAGCAGAAAACTAAACCTTAAAGATGAGTGCATAGTACTCTAAATGACCTCCATTTCACGTGTCTTTCAGAGTGTCATATCTGAAAAGCATAATAACAGTTTTGAAATAATACTTGAATTTCTAATTTCTTGCCACACTTGGTCAAATTATACTAAAGTCTTCTGTACAAAGTTTTTTCTTGAGATTGGCAAAATTGCCTGTGACTCAGAAGTACCATTTGGCATTCCATTCCACTTTTAGCATTATCTACTAATGTGTAACAGTTCATTTTTCTGGTTTTCTGACATTGAAGCAGATGTTCTTTGTAAGCATTGCTTTTCTTGAAATAAGCCTGTCACTTTGAAGCACATTTTTAATTATACCATAAATTACTCATTTTTTCCCATTACAGCAAATATAATCTTTGTGAAGGAATTCACAAGACATTGCTTTGGGCTTGTATAAAAAATAGATTTTGCTGAGTGCTTAACCAAAAAATAGTTATTTAATTTTTTATAGTAAATAACAAAAATAAAGCTTAAATTACAGTTGATTTCAGAGACTAACAAGATAGAACTGTGAGGGTGAATTAAGCAAAGAATTATATTCACGTCTAATGTCTTTAACATGGTTTGAGAACAGTATACTGAGTTATTAGGGATAGCAGCACCTTTGTAAAAAAGACCATAATAATAGGGGTACCTGGGTGCCTCATTCAGTTAAGCATCCGACTTTGGCTCCCATCATGATCTTGTGGATCATGAGTTCATGCGCTGCGTCAGGCTGTGTGCTGACAGCTCGAGGCCTGGAGCCTGCTTCGGATTCTGTGCCTCCCTCTCTCTCTGCCCCTCCCCCACTCATTCTCTCCCTCTGTCTCTCTCTCTCTCCCTCAAAAATAAGTAAACATTGTCTTAAAAAGGCAGCTGTTTTAAAAAAAGACAATAATAATAGCTTATTTTGTTTAGTGTGTTTTCCAAGCTATTTCTGGTTTGGGGAATAAATTCTTTTTTGATAATAATAAGTTGCAAGCCTGTGAATATTTTTTTTTTTTGACTTTGGTCTGCAACTACACTGTCAACTAACCACATTGGCTGTTGAACACTTGAAATAGAGCTAGTCTGAATTGAGATAGACTGTGAGTATAAAAAATCTACATTGGATAATAAAGGACTTAATTATAAATTTTAAAAGGTGGAATATCTACTTAAAAATTCTTAGTTTGATTACATATTGAAATAATATTTTGTATATATTAAGAATATAAACTGATTTCACTTGTTTTCATTTTTTAAATGACTACTAGAAAATTGAAAATTACATGTGTGAATCACATCGTGGATCACATTGTGTTTCTGTTGGACAACACTGATGTACACTATCATGCCGGTTTGCATACACATATATCTGTATATATGCATTTTTTTGTATTGGAGTATTACTCAATGGGTTTATAATGCTTCCTCTACAAGAAGACGGTAAAGAAACCCGATTTATTTTCTTTAGCATGTGTTTCAAATTAATTCTTCTTTTAATAAAAATCACATTTTATTTTATTTTTATTTATTTTTTTAATGTTTATTTATTTTTGAGACAGAGAGAGACAGACATGAACGGGGGAGGGTCAGAGAGAGAGGGAGACACAGAATCTGAAGCAGGCTCCAGGCTCTGAGCTGTCCGCCCAGAGCCCGATGCGGGGCTCGAACTCACGGACCGTGAGATCATGACTTGAGCCGAAGTCGGACACTTAACTGACTGAGCCACCCAGGCGCCCCTAAAAATCACGTTTTAAAAACAAAATGCTACTAGTCCACAAGTGTTTTTTTGTCTTAGATATACAGTATCTCACTGATAGTTTTAAGTATATTTTACTTTAAAAAAAATTGTTTTTCTTTGTATTTTTTTTTTCACTCTTATAAGGGAGTTACCCAGGGAGATTATACTCCGATGGAAGACAGTGAAGAAACCTCTCAGTCTCTACAAATAGACCTTGGACCCCTTCAGTCAGATCAGCAAACGACAACTTCATCCCAAGATGGTCAAGGCAAAGGAGATGATGTCATTGTAATTGACAGTGACGATGAAGAAGAGGATGATGATGAAAATGATGGAGAACATGAGGTAAATCATTCATTATTTTTAAACTGCTGGATGAAATGCTCCAATCCTTAAGACTGCTAATTCATCAACCAGTAACATCTGCTTCCCTGTCAGTTTAAATAGGTTATTTTGCTTTTTTTATCCCAATAGTTCTGAAATTAACATTTTATAATGGAATTGAGCATAGAACAAGTGATGAAAAGTCCATCTTTTTTTTTAATTGCTAAGCCCTTTTAGGATTTGCTAAATTTGTTAAATTAATTGAACTTAGTTTTAAATATTACTGATACTGACAACTAACTGGATTTAATTGTAAGCTCTATCATTTCTGGAGATAAAAAAAGGGTTTTTTTTTCTTGTTTAGTCACATAATTTTTTTCAAAAATAATGGAAGGTTTTTTTGTGTCTTTTGTGTGTGTTTGGTTTTTTGCTAATTGAAGCATATTTTAAGTGAAACTTTATTTTTTATTTTGGGAATTAATCCTTATTGATAACCATTCATTTGAGATTCTTTCATTAATCAAACAGTGGTTTTTAAAGGCTCATAGTTTAGTATAATTCCATCATGTTTTTTCTTCAGTGCCACTTTTTAAATTGAGAATCAAGTGGACCACCTAACACTTTTTGGACATCTCGGAGCTTTGATCTTTGAACTGATCTCATGTCAACAGTTAGGATACAGAACTGATTATTATAGTACTCATTCCAGTAAACCTCACAGTTGTGCTATTTGCTGCCACTGACATAATTCCATATAACTCTCAGGACAACTCCTGTATCCTGATCAATGGTGTGTCACTGAAATTTTTTTTTTAATGTGTATTTATTTTTGAGAGAGACAGAGACAGAATACAAGGGGGTTAGGGGAAGAGAGAGAGGGAGACACAGAATCAGAAGCAGGCACCAGGCTCTGAGCTGTCAGCGTAGAGCCCGACGCGGGGCTCAAATTCATGAGCTGTGAGATCGTGACCTGAGCCGAAGTCGGTCCCTCAACCGACTGAGCCACCCAGGCGCCCCTATTGAAATTTTTAAACACGCCGTTAGGATGTGCAGAATATGTGTGCTACATCAAAGATCTTTGTTTTTCCTTGGGAATTTTTCTGCTAGGATTATGAAGAAGATGAGGAAGACGAGGATGATGATGAGGATGACACAGGGATGGGAGATGAGGGTGAAGATAGTAACGAAGGCACTGGTAGCGCAGATGGCAATGATGGATATGAAGCTGATGATGCTGAGGTAAGTGGCTAGAATTAAGAACTTGCTAGAAAAACTGTTTTCCAAGGGTATACAGAGGCCTGTGTTGTCAGAACACTAACACTTCTTAGACCTTTGGATTTGTTTTTTTGTTTGTTGTTATTGTGGTTTAGTTTGGTTATGATGTTTTTAAGGTAACTAATATATTTACACTTACTCCTCATATTTTGTTTTTAGGGTGGTGATGGAACTGATCCAGGTACAGAAACAGAAGAAAGTATGGGTGGAGGTGAAAGTAATCAGAGAGCTGCTGATTCTCAGAACAGTGGTGAGACTTTTTTTAAGGAGACCTTTTTTAATTGAATATTTCTGGTAATATCTTCTAAACGAGGATAGCATTTGATTATCATGTAAGGAATGAAACTTGGTTAGTAAATTAGCAAGCAAGAGATTAGCTTATTCTAGGTTTGTTATTCTCTCATGTAAAGTCCACTATATTTATCACTAAAGTCATTATACTGTCTTTGCTGCCACATCAGACTTTTGTAAGATTCAAACATTCCGAAGTCTGTAAAGTATTGTAAATGTAACGTGTTGCTGCTGTTTTTATTAAGTGGAAAAACTTCAGTCAGGGGCCTCTAACAGTGGTAATAGCAGTTCACAGCCAGAAGAGGTCATCTAAATCAAGCTGTACATTTAGGATTTGTGGGTGTTGGAGCTTTGCAATGTTTACTGGTTTTCCGTTGAATAAAAGATACTGTGGTCATCGTAACATGCTTTTTGTTAAATGTTTGAGAGGATGAGTCCAGACCTCACTGAAATGTTGTAGGTATTAAAGGATTCTGGAAATCATAGAAAAATTTATTTTAGAACATTTTTAAATGTGTTTTAAAGAATTGGTGATCATCTGGTCTAATATCCTGGTTTTATAAATAATACTGAGCCAAAATCATAAAGGGTAATGTAATAAAGCCTTATATATGTGGACTATTGGGAAAACTGTGTCTGAATTTCTGTATAAACCTGCACATTTAAAAATGCAAGGTATGGGGCTTGTGGGTGGCTTGGTGGGTTAAATATCCAACTCTTGACTTTGGCCCAGGTCATGATCTTGCAGTTTGTGAGTTCAAGCCCCACGTCGGCTCTGTGCCGATAGTGCGGAGCCTGCTTGGGATTCGCTCTTTCCCTACCTTTCTCTCCCTTACTTTCTCTCTCTCTTTCAAAATGAATAAATGAACTTAAAAAATAAATGCATGGTATGTGCTCATGTGAATTAAGATAAAGCAAGGGCATAGGCAACCTTTCAGCTTTTAAATTTTTTAGGAAAAAAAATAAACTAATGAATATTAAACCATATACTAAAACATAGTATTACTTTTTAAGGGGCATAAGGAGAGAGATTAATGATAATTTGGGGTCATAATTTACATTTTATAAAACATTTCATAGATTTAAGAAACATCTTATGTGTCACATAGTTGGGATACAGGAAGAAATATGTTTTGCCCTTTTAAGTATTATCACTGAAAGTTAAGTCTTTTCAGGGCCAATGTTGGTAGCCATTTTTTTTCTAGATACAAAGCATATAATAGATGTTCATTGAATACTTACTGGAGACTTTCTTTTTTACAATCAAACAAAAATAGGCCTAGTAATCTGGATAAAATTAAGTTAGTGGATGTATTTGGTATGTTGCCAAAAAGTTACAAAAAGAATGCTTTTCCTGAGCAACTGTACTTAATATTAAATTGAACAGTGCCAAGGTTAAGGATGCCAAACCCCCTGTATAGTCAAATATTCAAGTATAACTTCTGACCCCCCGCAGAATTTGACTACTAATGGCTAACTGTTGACCTAGAAGCCTTAGTGATATCATAAAACAATTAACATGTTTTTATATATTGTATCATATACTGTATTCTTTTAATAAAGTAAGCTAGAGAAAAGAAAACATTATTAAGACAATCATGAGGAGAAAATATAATTATTGTACTGCACTGTAAAAAATCTGCATATATGGACCTGTGCAGTTCAAACCCGTGTTGTTCAATAGTCAACTATATTCTTACAATGAGCTTATCAGTTTAGGTACCAATTAAGAATCTGAGAGGGGCACCTGGCTGGCTCAGGACATGCAGTCGGTAGAACATGCAGCTCTTGATCTCGGGGTTGTGAGTTTGAGCCCCACATTGGGCATAGAGATTACTTAAAAAAGAAGAGGAAAAAAAAAAGATCACATAGCTATTAAATGTTATAGCTAGAATCTGATTCCAGACCTCAGACTTTTAAAACTGCTAAATTCTGTGATAGCCTATTTACTTTCCCAGTGGGAAACAGCTTCTGTTGTTTTTACCATGTATGTAGAAGACCTAGACATCTGAAGATCAAGACATTGAAATTACAAGTTTAAGAAACCGAAAATACAGAAGTATTTTTTAGCTGGTTCCATTAACCGACCAGAGAAATAGACTCAGAGAGGTTAAGGGACTTGCCTAAGGCTGCACAGCTGATAATTGCACTCCCATTGTCCACACCTCACTGCTTTCCTTCTGAAAGTATTAGTGAGGTGAACATTCCTAGTGGCAAAATTTATACTTCTAGGGGATTGTCCAAATTATTCTGTGATAAATTTAATAGTTCAAAATAAGCTTCTCTTTTCCTCTAGGTGAAGGCAATGCAGGTACTGCAGAGCCATCTTTTTCCCAGGACATTTCTAGAGAACAACAGCCATCATCAGCATCTGAAAGACAGACTCCTCGAGCACCTCAGTCTCCGAGACGCCCTCCACACCCTCTGCCCCCACGCCTGACCATTCATGCTCCACCTCAAGAATTGGGACCACCAGTTCAGGTATTAAAAGTACTGGTCAATCTGAAAAATAAACTAAAAATCTTGGCTTTATCTCTCCTCCTTTCTGTTAGATACAATTTTTTCCAGAAGTTAAATGAACTTTTTAACATTTTAGCATATTTTTATAAAGTTTTTTGAACTGAAACTAATCTCTTACTTCTTTTCCTTAAAATATGGCAGTAATTTACTTCATAAGTGAAGCAAGTTTTAGAAAGGCAAGGCTTACTAAAAGTTGTGTATAAATTGAAATGGTTACAGTCATAACAAATAAAGGTCTGGTCACTTTTTCTAAAGGTTAAAAAAAGGAAAAGGGTTTCTGGGATTTTAATTAAAGTAAATTTTATTTTAGCAGTAGACCACCATGTATTTGGAAGGTTTCCTTTTCTATGGTGCGCATGTTTTTTCTTCAAAAGGAAATTGCTATTCTGCTTAACAGAACATTTTTTTCTCTCCTTTTGTTTCATTCATACATACTAATTTTCATTTTCCTAATTAATGAAAGCGTTCATGACCCTTTAGCATGTAGCACTCTTTGTAATAGGGTTGAACATCTCTTAATCAGAAACTTACAGAAACAGCAGGAAAACTACAAAGGCTGTTACTAATCTAGCTTGACTCTTACCCTGCATTATAGTGTACTGAAAACTGTCAGGTGTAGATTCTTCTAAAATACCACAGATGAAGATAACCTCATTAGGTAAAAATATAGCCTTAATGGATTGTGTATGGATCCTGCAATATATACCAAATCTACCAATTCAGAATTGCCTAAATTGGGCAACAGTTTATGTGAATACCATATTGCTGTTTGAGCTACAAAGAATAATTAAGCTTTAAGATCCAAAGGCACATTCCCTAATGTCTTAAATTAAGGAAATAGAAAGTAAATTAGCTACATACAAATAAAATAGGATCAGAGATTGGTTTTAAATATTGGTTAATATTTTGTCTTTTGGTTAATAAAGTATTTGTTGGTTAATATTACAGTCTGTACATTTAAAAATTTATCGCTATTTAAAACTGATTTCTTCAGTGCAAATATAAGCAATTTTTCCTGAAAAGATACCCTGATGGTTACATTATATGCTAACATTTCAGTGCTGTTATGATCAGTGTAGTAAGCTGTATCTATTGGTATTTGGTTCTTGTTTCATTGCCTGATTCCTTAAAACAAATGTAATTCCCTTCTTGACACAGAGAATTCAGATGACTCGGAGGCAGTCTGTAGGACGTGGGCTTCAGTTGACTCCGGGAATAGGTGGCATGGTAACTATCTACCCATTATGTGAAAGTGACTCATTTGTTCAGCACATACTTACGTAGTCCATACATGTGTTTCTGTCGTGCCTGTTGATTCCCATTTTCTGCCTTCATTTCAGCAGCAGCACTTTTTTGATGATGAGGACAGAACAGTTCCCAGTACTCCAACTCTTGTGGTACCACATCGCACTGATGGATTTGCTGAAGCAATTCAGTAAGTTAATGAACGAGAAACATATTTTGTAACTAATCATATTCTTCCTTTTTCCCTGTCAGTTTGTTTATATTTGAGTGATTCATTACTTATTGAGTCTTCTAATTGTGTCCTGAGCACTGGGGTAGGAGGGCTGAGGATGTAGTGTTGGGGAAAATGATATAAAGGTGAATGAAATATAGTTGCTTCCATTAGGAATTTGAAATTTAAAGGCATTATAACAGTGGTTAAGAACACAGCCTCTGGAGTCAGAATGCCTGGGTTTGAAACTTAGCTGTACTGCTTGCCAGCTGTGTCAGGTTATTTAGGTTCTCTATTCTATTCTCTATTCTCATTTTACTAATGGGCATAATACGGTAGTTAGTACCATAGAAGTTGTGGGAATTAAATGAACTGATTTATACTAACATGGTTAGAATATTACCTGGTATGTAGTAAATGCCTTGCAGATGTTGATAAAGTGTTGGTAATGGCAGTGATCGTGAAGGATGGCATTATTTCAAAAGCCAAGCATATGAGGAAACTAATTGTCACCTACTCAGTCTAGGAGAATAAAAGGATAAGCAATAGGCTTTTTAATACAAAGAAGTTAGGGGAAAAGAATATGAGACTTAATGGGGACAACACTGAATTGAGTCTTGGAAAAGAATTACCTACCACTTTTGAGCATTTCCATGAATCTGTTTATTTAATCTTTATAGCTATAGCTAGACACCATTATTGTTGCTGTTTTACATATAAGGAAGCACAGAGATATTAACAGACAGCAAGAAAATGGCAGTTTATTATTTCGAACCAGTCATTCTGGCTCTAGAACCTGTGTTAACTTGGGCCAAACCACTTCTCTTAAAGGATAAAAAAGCTTTCCATGTGAAAGTACTCGTTTAATTGTAGCTAAAGTATTAGGTGCATAATAGGATGTACTTGAATACCAGAATGAAAAAGTTCCAGAGACTTGGGAAAATATATGCCCATATAATATATGCCCATCAAAGCCTATTTTAAACTTGCTCAATTAACCATAACTCATCTTGGTTAACACACTTTTCCAAGCCAACTGATCAGTGTCTGCCCTTCCCTTCTGGAAGTCAGCCTATCAGAAAGAGACTCCAGTAAGCTGGTTCTGAGTGACAGCCAGTCAGCAGATTCTTGCATAGGTCAGAATGCAAGGTTCTAATAATTTTATGAAGATAAGTTTAACAATCCACCTGAAAGAGAGCATCCTTAACTAAAGCAATAGTGTTGACATGGAAAAGAAAATAGATTTAAGAGTAACACAGAGGAATAATCCATAAACATTAGTGGCTGGCTAGTGAAAGAAGGTGGAAGGGTAGGGTGAGGCGTGGGCAAAGAGATAATGCTGTTGTATACCCTGGATTATGGGCAGGCAGATGGATGATAATGTTATTAGGACAAGGGGAAGACAAGTTTCTAGCCATCTAACAGGGTCTAGACTTGTTCTAGACCTTGGGAGCCGTGTGATGAGCTCTTTCGGAGAGGAAGTGGGCTAGAGCTGACTTATCTATGACTCAACAGTGAAAACCAAGACAAGACTTTGTCTCATGACTTCATTCTAACTCTTTTTTGGTACTTCTCATTTTAGATTTGTGTTGTTTTCAGTGTATCTACGTGGAGATAGAGATCCAGTAGATTCAGGAAATGTGAGGCATAGTTCAGGAGAGCTGAAAGTTACCGATAAATTAAATATATATAAATCACATGTAATCTTACTACTAAATTCATTGACAACTGATATTTTGAAAATATTTTTATAAGGATTTCTGTAATCAATTTTATTTCTAATCTGTTTTCTTCCTACTTTGTGCTTATTCTTCCTTCTATATTGTTTCCCATCATTGTGATTTAAACAAAGTAACTTTAAGTTTTATCTTAAATTCATTTTTGTCTATTTAGCTCCCCACAGGTTGCTGGTGTTCCTAGATTCCGGTTTGGGCCACCTGAAGATATGCCACAGACAAGTTCAAGTCACTCTGATCTTGGCCAGCTTGCTTCTCAAGGAGGTAAATAGATAAATAAATGCTTAGATCACCTGGATTTGCACATATTCAAGTAATAAGCTATTCTGATGTGATTTTTTTTAAGTGAGCAAATACAAACTTTTTTTAAAAATTGATATCTAAGTAATTCCTCTGCAGATTTTTGGGAAAAGCTGTATTTACTACTTGTTAAACATTGCCTTACATATAAATCTTACCTTTCCAACAAAGTTCTCAGATCTTTGAGCATAAGGACCAGATTTTACATTTTTATTTCTTCTGGCTCCTATATGTCATACGTGTACAAACTATTCAGGAATATTTGTTGAACATAGGTACAATGAGCCATTTTAAAGTTGTTGGAAGGAATGCAGCATGTTTTATGTTTAGTTTGGTACTTTACATTTCTAGTTAAAGGTATAAAATTAATTAGATATTGTTTACTGACATTGAAAGTAAGAAAGATAAAATGTGTAAAATATGTGGCATAAAATGACTCCTAAGTTAAGTAATACTAGTTGGCTGTTAAACATGAATTATGCTTTTTGTGGAATTAATTACCTTTTAATCCTCAGTCGGCATCCATATAACCAACTATATTTGTGGGAAGCTGTATGGCATTTTGTAAGTGAATAAGGAAAGCATACTACTTTTATAAGCCCAAAATAAAGGATTAATCTACAACCCTCATATAAGCCATATACTGTATCTTTTATATAAATTCAAATCTTATATGATTTTTTATTTTATAGGACAATTCCTAGGCTTGGAAGTCAGGTCTAGGCTTAAATTGGAATGCTACCACCTACTAGTTTTGCAACTTGGGGAAAGTTGATTAGCCTCCTTGAAATTCAGTTTCTTTAACAAAAAGGGGAAGAGTCATATCTTGTAGTTTTGGTGAGTAGATTCTAACATAGGACCTGATTTAGTTGGGTATTCCATAAAGTTAGCTTATATGAAATCACAGGACTAGCATCTTAGGTACTTTTTTAAAGGCTTCTGAGTGTCTGTGAACTTAAAGGATATGTTTCGATTACATTTACATTTTGAGAGACTGATTTTTGCCTGATGTGCAAAATAAGTGGGCTACAGCAAACTTGTGTGTCTCCACTGATTCATTTTTTTTCTTTCAGATACCTAGCATATTGACAGTTTTATGTTCTTTCAATCATTCATTAATATTTAGAATTGTCTTTAGGTTTAGGAATGTATGAAACACCCCTCTTCCTAGCTCATGAAGAAGAGTCAGGTGGCCGAAGTGTTCCCACCACACCTCTACAAGTGGCAGCCCCTGGTAAGTATCACAGGCAGATTGGTAGATTACGTGCATTCTTGGTAAAAGGGGAACCTGTGAGACATCTTCTGGCTAAAGATTTGGTAAGCCACCAAGTTAAAGTTGTCGTTTCTTTTCATTTTAAAGTGACCGTATTTACTGAGAGTACCACCTCTGATGCTTCAGAGCACGCCTCTCAGTCGGTTCCAATGGTGACAACGTCCACTGGTACTTTATCCACAACAAATGAAACAGCAACAGGTGATGATGGAGATGAAGTATTTGTGGAGGCAGAATCTGAAGGGTAAAGGTTTACTTTATAATTTTTGCTTGCTTTAGACTTTTACACTTGTTTTCCTTTAGCCAGGAAACAGTGGGTTTGGCTGTATTTTCAGTAGCATCCCATTACAAAAATAAACCAAGCTATACATTTTGGAAGACTGATTTTTTCATATAGTAATATATTTTAGGACTTGGATGTTACTGCAGCAGACAAGTAATTTTTAAAATGTTTATCTCCCTGAAAATTACATGATGTATTCTAGAACAGTCTTTTCTTTAAAGTCACTGGTACCCTTGCATTAATGTAGCTGCTTGAACTTTTCTCTAAGTAAGAAGTCTTTCTGTGAAAATTTGGAAATGACTCACTTTCCATTTTGTAGTGGGCTCTTAAGTGAACCTCATTTATTCATTCTTTATGTGCGTTTAGAACTTGATGTCTGAAATAGTGACTTCTTAAAAATTAGAAACTTCTAGTAGTTTTTAAGACCTGACAACATTTTTTTAATACATCAGTTATAAACAAAGTTTAACAAAAGTATTTCATGACACATCATCTGTATTTTTTAAGTCAAGGGAGTAGAGTAATTTATTTAAAAAAATTTTTTTAACGTTTATTTGAGGGAGAGAGTGTGAGCGGGAGATGGGCAGAGAGAGAAGAGATGGAGACATAGAATCCAAAGCAGGCTCTAGGCTCTGAGCTGTCAGAGCTCAATGCGGGGCTGAACTCAAGAACCATAAGATCATGAGCTGAGCTGAAATTGGACACTTAATCAACTGAACCACCCAGGCACCCCAGAGGGAGTAGAGTAATTTAATGCAAAGAAGCACTAGACCATGGTCTTGGAAAAGTTTTAACTTTCAAGGCAGAACCTAATTCTTTATAAAATAAAAAAGTTGAACTACTTCATAGAAGCATAGCTAGAACTAGCACCCAGATTTCCTAGGTAGAGCTCAAAGATTGTGTTTTATTTAGCAGTATTTTCTTAGCATAACTATAGGCCACTTCTAGCATATGAGAGAAAAAGCAGACTTACTATAATTCTGTAACACAGTGCTGCTAATTTTGAGGTTATACACCCTGCTGGGAATACTAGCTGTCATTAATTTCATACCATGTATACAAGTTGCTTTATATATGTTGTTTCTGACCCACACAAAATCTCTACAAAGTATTATCTCCAATTTACAATGAGGAAGCCCAGACTCAGAGCATGTTAAAATAACTTGCTTAGGCCACTGGTAACTGGCTTAGACTGGATTTGACCCTTGACTTCAGCCCCATGCACTTTACACTTCATTAGCACTTCTCAACTTCAACACATAGTTATGAAAGACATCTTTCAGATACATTATTACTAATGACTGTACGAAAATTTGCAGATGATAATACTGGAGCAGATTCAAAGTGCTTTTGGATTGTTACCTCCCTTCCTTGCGTTTTGATGTGCTTTTTTGAGTGGGAGAGAGAGTGGTGAAGTTATAGCCATTGAGCCAGGAAATCACATACCCACAGCATGTCTCATCTGGGCTAGAGCCCCTGGTGAATTAGTTGTTTATAGTTGTGACTTGTAAATTATTTTAGTGCTCTGCTTTCCTAGAAAGTTGTTTTGAGATTTCAAGATCTCAGTAATATCTCTTATGAATGTCAAGAATGTGCACATCCTTTGTCAAAGAAAAAAAACGACAAAGAAAGGAAGCAGAAACTAAAATTGGAACATGTCCTGGTGAGAGAGGAATAAGGAAAAAGCAACTTGAGCTCTCTTTTCCCCTGCCCCCTTAAAAAAAATAAATAAACCATTATCAATGTCAGAGTCTACAATCTTGAGTTAGGGGGAACTTGGGGTTATTTAAGTGATAAACTATATCAAAAAGAGGTTGGGAACAATTTTGGATACCTCAAAGACCAGCTTGTATTTTCTACCAATCAATTTTTATTTTCTTTTCTTAGTATTAGTTCAGAAGCAGGCCTAGAAATTGATAGCCAGCAGGAAGAAGAACCTGTTCAGGCATCTGATGAGTCAGATCTTCCTTCCACCA
Organism: Panthera onca; assembly: GCF_046562875.1. NCBI lineage: Eukaryota > Metazoa > Chordata > Mammalia > Carnivora > Felidae > Panthera > Panthera onca. Next base: position 24,914,931 of record NC_138355.1, read on the forward strand.
GTCAGGATCCTCCTTCCAGTTCTTCTGTAGGTAAGTCCTGCTCTTGAATACAGCACAACTTCGATACATCAAGCTTGTTTGCAAAAGACAAATTTATCGGTAACAAATTGATAATTCTCTTTTTTCCCTGAGTTTAAAATGCCTTATTTAAAATGGAAATTGTATTTCATTAAAGGAGACATCAGGTATATTAAAGACGTGGTTGTCCTGGAGGTGCAGCAGGGCTGTGAGGGATTGGTCACTGGGAAGGAAGCTAGGGAGCAATACTTCACATCTCCTGCCTCTTGAAAACAAAGCAGCTTCATGTTATTTGTTCTACATTTGGGGGTTCTGACATGAGATTGGATTTGAAGAGTTGAAGGGTAGGAGGTCTGTTGCTCAAAAAATATTTGAAATTTACTGATGTAAATAATTTCAAAGTTTGGCTTTCTTTTCAAGTACATGACATTAACTTTGAAAAAGGCTATTTTATGTATCTTTCCTACAATAGAAACTATTTATCTGGTATTCTTAAAAAAGTAATTAACATTTATTGAGCACTTATTGTGTATCAGACCATGTTTAAGCTCTTTACATATATTTATTTAATTCCTACATGAAACCAACATGGTAATCACTCATACGGAAACTGAGGCACAGAAATGTTGAATAACTTTGCCATAGTACATAGCTAATAAATAATGGGCAAGCCAGGATGCAAACTCAAGAAGTTTGGCTTCAGGGACTCCACTTTTAAAATAATACGCTGTACTAACTTATCTGTCTTACAGTTTTTAGGAACGGAATTACTTTTATTATTGAAGAAATATAGTACCCATCATCCACTCTGATTATTTTTATTTTGAATTGTTTATAGCAGTAATTCTCAAATTCTGCCATGGAACCTTCATGTTCTGTGGAAGATCTGCTCAGTTATTAACTTTTTTCAGTCATGGGACTTTACTATCTCAAGATCTTTTTTGCCTATCAGCTGTTTTTCTCTGACACATCAACCGATGAGCCAACATCCCAAGGCTCAGATCCCTTTTAACAGCTAGTAACTTTAAATGCCTGCACATTTATTTTATTATGAAGTATGGATGGTCATAATTAATCTTGTAGTCAAATTAGAAATGTATATAAACTATATAACTCAATGCATTACAGTCAACAGGGCTCAAGTATCATAATTATCAGAACTATTAATAATAGAATTACTGAAGTGCTCTTTCTCCAATTATATTCTAATGTCCCATGAGAATTCTTTTCAACTGTAGAATGGGCACTAGTTATATCTTACCAGGGCTTGCATAAGAAGATAGGGTTTTTGTTCCCTTATATAGTATACTATGAAATTAGGATGTCTGCATTTTTTGGTAATATAAAACACTAAGCTGCCTCATCTGAGCAGTTGTTCATTTGGTCAGTAAATATTTCAGTGCCCACCATGTGCCAGGCAAAAGAAAGCATTACTAGGAAAATGACATTTCAGTAAAGACCTGGAAAGGGTAAGGTAGAAAAGCTGTGCAGTTTTGAGGAAAAAGAGTGTTCCAGGTGAGAGATCTAGCAGATGCAGAGTCCCTAAGACAGCAGTGTGGTGTATTCAAGGTCAGCCAGGAGGCCAGTGTGGTTAGAGCACAGGAAGACCAGAGAGGCACCGGGGGAGAGGCCCAGTAGATCATCATAATTGCTTTGGCTTTCATGGATTTAGGAAGCTTTTATTTTTTTTTAAGTTCGTTTATTTATTTTGAGAGAGAGAGAGAGAGTGTGTGTGTGTACGCACATAAGTGGGGGAGGGGCAAAGAGAGAGGGAGAGGGAGAATCCCAAGCAGGCTCTGTGCTGTCAGTGTGCAGCCCAACATGGGGCTCAATCTCACGAATCGTGAGATGACCTGAGGTGAGATCAAGAGTCAGATGCTTAACCTGTCTGAGCCACCCGGGTGCCCTGGATTTAGGAAGCTTTTTTAGAGGGCTTCAAACAGAGTAGTAATAAGGACTTAACAGTATCAGTTTCGCTGCTGTGTAAATAAGAGATTTGAAAATGTGTAATGGGCAGAAAGAAGGAGAAAGTTTGGAGGATATCGTACTGATTCAGGGTTAAGACAGTGATGTTTAGACAGGCTGGTAGAGTTTAATTTGTGAGAAGAGGTCAGATCTGGGGATAAATTTGAGCTGGCAAGATTTGCTAATGATTGGATTTGGCATGTCTGGAAACGAGAGGATTCAGATAATGATCACATTATAGCGTAGGGGACTGTTATTTCCTGAGGGAGGTGATATGTGGTATTTTATTGTAGTCCTCACCTTCTAGCACAGTGATCTGGATAGGCACCAAGTGAATATTTATCAAATGAGTGGAGTGAATGAATGAAAAACCTCAAGCACTCTTTTTAATAAGGAAATTTTTTTTTTACATTTTACTCTTTTGTTTGTTAAATGTCCCTCGTTAAAAATGAAACAACTTTTAAATACTGAAACAAATGGACACCTCTGCATTTATCCATGCATTTAGTAACTAGATTTTGTCATTGTAAATGCTTTTCTTATTTTTTAACCTGCTTTCTTATATTTTAATGTGTTTTTTTTTTTCCTTAGATACTAGCAGTAGTCAACCAAAGCCTTTCAGACGAGTAAGACTTCAGACAACATTGAGACAAGGTGTCCGTGGTCGTCAGTTTAACAGACAGAGAGGTAAATTTCTGACATATTGATTACATGATAGGATGTATGATAGTAATACACGGAACAAGTTTTCTAATCCTTAAACTTCCAACTGTATCTAGGTTTTTTTAATGTTCAAGGGTTGATTAAATTATTACACATTGAGTATGTGATGTTTACTAACCTGTAAGCTTCTTGCAGAAAGATTTGTAACTATAGGTATATAATGAATATGTACTTAGAATTCATATTTATTCATTTCTTCCTTGAATTAAAAGTAAAGATTTTGAGAAGCTGAAGTGTTCTAGTACTAGATAGTCATTTGTTACATCTCTGCCTATTGTTATACTTCTTACACTACAGAATAAAGCTTTGTGACTTTGTTTAGTTAAAAAAATTAAAATTTTTAATATGTCTTCTACGGTAAACATTAAAGATTGTATTCATGTCATGAAAATAATAATCTAATTGTACTAATTTTCACTGAAGATGTCAAATGTCTAACACAGTTTTATATTTATATACCTAGATATTTGATATTGAAAACAATTTTTATAATGACCTAGGGTAAGTGAATACTCCAGTTTTGAGCTAACTTCTTAAAAGATGCATTCAGTTTGGTTATTTTTTTCTCTTATAGGTGTGAGCCATGCAATGGGAGGGAGAGGAGGAATAAATAGAGGAAATATTAATTAAATATCCTGTAAACTGTAATAATTGTGAATAAGATTGTCCAAGCCTGTTTTAGTGTAATGGTTGTCAAGATTAAAAACCTTTTTGTATTTAAATCGGTATGCTTCTCTCAACATTCTTTATTAATAAAATTTGTTTCAGTGTCAAAATTTTTCATTTTTTTCTTCATTTTAATTAGTTGATTCTTCCTTTGCCCGTGGGTCTAAGGACAGTTGTACCAGACATTGGACAAGGTCCGCCCAGAACGAGTAGTAATGACTCTTGCTGTTCTACTTGGTTCATCGATGTTATAGTATTGATCTAAATAAAAGAGAAATCCTTTTTTAATTTAAAAGAAAACAAAACACCTGAACTAAAAATAGGGGTTTTTTTTATTATTACACTCAAAGATAGTGTTTGTCAATTTCATATCAGAAATGTTTAGATTAATTAATTTGAATTTACAAAAAGAAAATTGCTTTCCCATACTGACCTTTCACCATCTTTCCATAAAATTAGGTTCATCTCTCCTTTTTCACGGTAAGAATTTGAGAAAAACTAAGTCTAAAAAATTATTCACTTGTTTTATCCTTTAAAAATATTTTTGACATTTATATAGGTAGAATAACTTAGATTTCTGAATTTTTCTAAGAAAAGTGCCCCAGGTAATATAATTGAATTAATAAAGGTAGTTTCTCAACTTCTTTGTGATCTTCATGACTGTGTAGTGATGCAAATCAGTAATATTTTGTGGCACAAGACCTCCTATAAATGCCACAGGCAGTAGAAGTAAAATACTGTTTTTAGTAGCAGTTTTACTCAAGTAATATGTTTTATTATACTAGGCTTTAATCTCATGAAGGATAGTACAGAATTGAATTGTAGCACATTCAGTTCAATTGAAAATAAAGTGAAAATCTAAACTTTCTCTTTTTCAGAGCAATTAGAATAAGTATAGTTTAACTTCTTATCTTTAGTCACCATTGAACACTCGTGGTTTTGCTTTAATTATATTATTTCAGAGATTAGAGCACATCTGTAAGAACCTATGAAGATTTTACTTAATAGCTTACCTTTAGAAAAGGCATAATAATCATAGCCATCAGGTTTTCTGGTGTTGGGCAGTGCTATAGCTGAAGTAACCACATTTGGAAATCCTCTCCAGTATAAACTCATTTTAACTTCATTATGGAGGAAACCTGTAGATTTAAAGATATCAGACTGAAAAGCAATGTACTATAGGAAAGAGCAGCCATTAGGCAGAGCTGGGTTTGAATCGCAGTTTGGTGACTTAGTAGCATTACTTTGGGCGAGTTATTTAACTTAAGTGCCTTAGTTTTTGCTCTCTCTGACAGGGTACAAATACCTACCTTACAGGACTCTTCTGAGGTTTACAGATTTGTATGTAATGTTCTTGGTAAGAGGTACCTGATAAGTGGTATTAATTACAATGAACAAACCTGAATAAACATTTCTTTACTCACACACACAAAGAAAGTATTGATCTGGTCCTCCACTGAGTTGGATTGATGTTTTACATCAATACGCTTTAAATTATTAGAGCTATTTAGTCACTGCATTCAATAAGCTTTATTCTGTAAGAAACTGTATTAACATCTATTTCATGTGCAAGAATTTTTAACACAGTGAGAAACATTACCTTTGTCTTGATAAGAGACTCTGATGGGTGAATAGCGAATTCTGATGGTGTGTGTTTGAGAAGGTCCTATGGCGCGTTCAAAGCGACGTCTCCTAACCTGTGTTGTTTCTCCATACACTGAATAATTGATAGCAGGCCTTCTACCAGTGCACTTTCTGACAGGTTCCTGTTTATAAATATACTGCTGAATGCCACCACCTATTATGTATTAGAAAATCACATATAATAATGAAAATTAAGCTTAATCCTCCAAAAAGGTAGAAAAGAGCTTTTACAAGATAGAGGAAATGATCAAGGTCTTTCATAAAGTATGTCCTGACATTAATGACCATTAGTCCAAGGGTATTATAAAATAATTACTGAGTCCTGAAATCCTTCCTGAATGAACAAAACCAACAAATTGTATATTTGTATATTTAACTTTGTTTGAAAGTAAATGATGACACTTACATTAAGGACCTGAACATTCAAATGAAATTGTAATTTGTATGCTGAGAGCTCTAAATACTCTTTCCTGTCCTCAGTTTTTTCATTGAAAATATCTGATTCCAGCCATTAAAGATCTTTTGACAGTAAACCCAGTAATAAATGAAAATATTGAATAAAATTTCCCAGACAAATCAACTCTTAAAAGTTTTGTAATCTTGTCAATTATGTAACACATACCTCTCTTGAAAAAATACACAGATTCAGGTCTTTCCTTGTATTTAGCTATGGAGAGAGCTGCCACTATTTTTCCATTTAGTCCTCCAAATCCTTTTACAATTTGTTTGGGATACCCTGCATCTTTTATGTCATTGGTGAAACGCCAGTACTGAGAATCCTGATAATTCAACAGAGGAAATGATGTTAACAGCTTCGGAATAAAAAGGTTAGGGATTCATTCTTAGACTTAAATATAGGGAGAAAGTTTTAACTTCATTAAGTGAATAAATTAGCTTGTAATGTTACCAAGTTGTTAACTTTTCAGATTAAATTTTGATGATAGAATAGCTTAATAAAATATGGAGACCCTTCTGAAGTAGAGGTTAAGCTGATTTATGCTGTTATAATAAAGAATGGCTTGTTGCTGATTTCTCTGAAAAAAGATATTTTTCTTACCTTAAAGAAGAAAGTTTTTCCTTCACAGTTGCACCTAGTAAAAACAGTATCAACGGGGGAGGGAATACCCCAAACTTCAGTAATTTTACGAGCTGGAGATGGTGGACTGAATGGACTTAGCATCCAGAAATAATGACCTAAAATTGAAAGTGATCTATCAGCCTATAAGCTGAATGAATCCCAATAAAGAAATCAAAATGAAAAAAATTTAGTTTATCGTAAGAACAGATTGAATAAATAAGCATTACATGACAAGTTTAGTCAATACCATGAGGACTAGTATAGTTAGTATTTGAACATTTCTGAGTAGAGATTTCTCAAGTCTGAAGTTCAAGCCTTTGAAATATTTTAATTTTCCAGTTTCCCTAGAAACTTCTGGCTTTGTGACTTAACAGAAAGTTACTTCTCTCTCCATTTCTTTACCTTTTATAACCAAGGAGTTATAATTCAATGACTGCCAAAATCTCTTTAGCCTCTACTGTGCTAGTCTATGATTTGTTTCTGGTCAGATTTAATTAAAATATAAGAGGACTGGACCAGCAGAAGGCACAGCAGAGAATTAACAGGAAGTAACTGCTGCTCTGTTACACTCACACACAATGTAGCACTGTAGAAAACATCGCAATCAAGATGTTACTTTCAAATAAAATAGAGCAGGTAATACAAATCCTGATATTTCATTTGATACGAAATCAAACTATGAACTACCTTTTCATTCTAATGGAACGAAAAATCTTAGTAGTATCTCTTCAAGTTCTTTGTTTTGTTTGTCTCTCCCAATATGTCCAATTTTGTTAATCTTATGTTTTGGTTATTACTCTCAGGTTCTCATAATACTGTGTGAGGTACGTTCATCAATCAGTTTCCCTCCAGAAAGCTTAACCCAAACTTCCACTTTTCTTTGGTTCTCCCAAATGCCAAGAACAAAATGAAGAGCAGAAAAAGAAATACGTGCATAGCTCACCTCGAAATGCAACTAGTGTTCCATTGCGCAAAGCAGTCAGCCCATCTACTGGCTTACCATTGCATAAATTAGTCTCATCTAAAACAAAAAATTAAGCCAAGATAAAAGAAAATGCGAAAAGTGTTCACATTCTTTTCAAATCCTCCCACAGTGTTGTTTTCCTCTGTTCACCTTTTCCTGAGCCTTTGAAGGGACTAGTGGGAGGTGTGTGTATTTCAAAAATGAAAAAGAAGAGAGAGATTTCATAATTGTTTTACTTAAAAGTGATCATTATTCAAAAAGTAATATATAAAAATAAGTTACGAATTGGAATAGGCCAGGTTACCCATTATCTACATGTATTAGATAATTATAGGATGTTTGATCCCAACACAAAATTCCATTTTTCAGTTCGGATTGCCTCTGAGACTTGGTTTGGTAAAGAATATTGCAGGTTTTTGCTTTGCGTTATACTCTTTTAAGGATAGACTTCCACTTAAGTATTTTTGACATTCTATACACTGTGTCTGCATATAGACACAGATGCACTAAGTTCCTAGCACACTAGGTTATTACATGATTTTCCAAAGACCAAATAACCTTACTACAATTACTCCTCTGCTTACCTATGGAGAAGCTGTAAAACTCCACAAGTTAACAAGTTCAGGATTCTAGATAATGTACTTCAATAGAGTGATACTAACTTGGCATTCTGGTCCAAATAAATTTAAGTTAACATCACCAATTTTAAAACAAAGTAACTGATGCTTGTTACCTGAAAGCATGGAGTTGATGGCAATGTCTTGATTGGATCCTCTCACTAAGATATCTGTGCCTGGGATAAATATAGGAGTTAACACAGGGGGCCTGGGGATCGTGTGAGGTTTTTCTCCTGCAGCATCTCCATCCTTATTTGGATTTACTTCAACTATTTCTGAGTTAGGTGTTTGGTTGGGGCTGGTGGTAGTTTGGAGAATGGCTTTTGTGGAAGAGGTGGGGTGTAATTTGGGCACTGTTGATGTAGTCATCCTTGGGGGAGTTGGTGTAGTCTTTGGTTTTCTCCTTTTAGGTATCGTGTTTGGCTTTTTGGTAGAAGTGGGCTTTTTTGGTGCTTTGGTTGGCTTTTGGGATTTAGGAGTTGACACTTTAGGATTAGCTCTGTCTTTTGGTGCAGCTGTGGTTTCTTCGGGTTTATTCATAGTCTCTTCAGATGTAGTTGCCTTTTTTGTTGTAGTCATTACTTTGGGTGCAAGAGTTGTGGCTTGAGGAGTATTTTTGGATGATGTGGCTGATGTTACTTGTGTGGTTGTTCTTGTTTTGGAATCAGTGGTCTTTTCTTCTGTCGGAGTTGATGTAGGTACAGCGGCCATAATTCCAGGTGTCATGTGTATGTCTTTTTCTGTTGTTTTGTCTTTAGCTGTTGTAGTGATTTCAGGTGTGGTCACTCCAGGAGCCTTAGTTACAGGTATAACAGGTTCTTTGGGACTGTTTTCAAGAGCCTTTGGTGTGGGTTCTTTGGGAAACTCAGGAGTTGATTCAGCAGGGTTTTTGGGAGTAGTGGGAGGCTCCATGGTGGTTGTAGTAGAGCCCTCTGAGTTGGTTGGAGCAGGTGTCTCAAGAGAAGCTGGAGTGGGCTCCTTGAGAAGTTTGGGGATGGGCTCCTTGGTGGTGGTGGGAGCAGTCTCCTTGGGGACCGTGGGTGCAGGCTCCTTGGGAATGCTGGGAGCAGGTTCTTTGGGGACTGTGGGTGCAGGCTCCTTGGGAATGCTGGGAGCAGGTTCTTTGGGGGCTGTGGGTGCAGGCTCCTTGGGAATGCTGGGAGCAGGTTCTTTGGGGGCTGTGGGTGCAGGCTCCTTGGGAATGCTGGGAGCAGGTTCTTTGGGGGCTGTGGGTGCAGGCTCCTTGGGAATGCTGGGAGCAGGTTCTTTGGGGACTGTGGGTGCAGGCTCCTTGGGAGCAGTGGGTGCAGTCTCCTTGGGGGCGGTGGGTGCAGTCTCCTTGGGAGCGGTGGGTGCAGGCTCCTTGGGGGCGGTGGGTGCAGTCTCCTTGGGGGCGGTGGGTGCAGTCTCCTTGGGGGCGGTGGGTGCAGGCTCCTTGGGGGCGGTGGGTGCAGGCTCCTTGGGGGCGGTGGGTGCAGGCTCCTTGGGGGTGGTAGGTGTAGGCTCTGTGGGGGCCATGGGTGCAGGTTCCTTGGTGGTAATAGGAGCAGGCTTGTTGGGGGCCATGGGTGCAGGCTCCTTGGGAATGCTTGGAGCAGGTTCCTTGGGGGTTGTGGGTGCAGGTTCTTTGGGAATGCTGGGAGCAGGTTCCTTGGGGGCTGTGGGTGCAGGCTCCTTGGGAGTGGTGGGTGTAGGCTCCGTGGGGGCCATGGGTGCAGGCTCCTTGGGAATGCTGGGAGCAGGTTCCTTGGGGGCTGTGGGTGCAGGCTCCTTGGGAGTGGTGGGTGCAGGCTCTGTGGGGGCCATGGGTGCAGGCTCCTTGGGAATGCTGGGAGAAGGTTCCTTGGGGGCTGTGGGTACAGGCTCCTTGGGAGTGGTGGGTGCAGGCTCCGTGGGGGCCATGGGTGCAGGTTCCTTGGGGGTGGTAGGTGCAGGCTCCTTGGGGGCCGTGGGTGCAGGTTCCTTGGTGGTAATAGGAGCAGGCTTGTTGGGGGTGGTGGGTGCAGCCTCCTTGGGGGCTGTGGGTGCAGGTTCCTTGGGGGTGGTAGGTGCAGGCTCCTTGGGGGCTGTGGGTGCAGGTTCCTTGGGGGTAATAGGAGCGGGCTTGTTGGGGGTGGTGGGTGCAGCCTCCTTGGGGGCTGTGGGTGCAGGTTCCTTGGGGGTGGTAGGTGCAGGCTCCTTGGGGGCTGTGGGTGCAGGTTCCTTGGGGGTAATAGGAGCGGGCTTGTTGGGGGTGGTGGGTGCAGCCTCCTTGGGGGCAGTGGGTGTAGGCTCCTTTGGAGTGGTGAGTGCAGGCTCCGTGGGGGCTGTGGGTGGAGGTTCTTTGGTGGTAGTGGATGCAGGCTCCTTAGGAGTGGTGGGAGCAGACTTCTTGGGGGTGGTGGGTGCAGGCTCCGTGGGGGCCATGGGTGCAGACTCCTTGGTAGGTGTAGGCTCTTTGGTGGTGGGTGCAGGCTGCTTGGGGGTGGTGGGTGCAGGCTCTTTGGTGGTGGGTGCAGGCTGCTTGGGGGTGGTGGGTGCAGGCTCTTTGGTGGTGGGAGCAGACTTCTTGGGGGTGGTGGGTGCAGGCTCCGTGGGGGCCATGGGTGCAGACTCCTTGGTAGGTGCAGGCTCTTTGGTGGTGGGTGCAGGCTCTTTGGTGGTGGGAGCAGACTTCTTGGGGGTGGTGGGTGCAGGCTCCGTGGGGGCCATGGGTGCAGACTCCTTGGTAGGTGTAGGCTCTTTGGTGGTGGGTGCAGGCTGCTTGGGGGTGGTGGGTGCAGGCTCCGTGGGGGCCATGGGTGCAGACTCCTTGGTAGGTGTAGGCTCTTTGGTGGTGGGTGCAGGCTCTTTGGTGGTGGGTGCAGGCTGCTTGGGGGTGGTGGGTGCAGGCTCTTTGGTGGTGGGTGCAGGCTTCTTGGGGGTGGTGGGTGCAGGCTCCGTGGGGGCCATGGGTGCAGACTCCTTGGTAGGTGCAGGCTCTTTGGTGGTGGGTGCAGGCTCTTTGGTGGTGGGTGCAGGCTGCTTGGGGGTGGTGGGTGCAGGCTCTTTGGTGGTGGGTGCAGGCTGCTTGGGGGTGGTGGGTGCAGGCTCTTTGGTGGTGGGTGCAGGCTTCTTGGGGGTGGTGGGTGCAGGCTCTTTGGTGGTGGGTGCAGGCTTCTTGGGAGTGGTGGGTGCAGGCTCTTTGGTGGTGGGAGCAGGCTTCTTGGGGGTAGTGGAAACAGGTTTCTTGGTGGTGGTGGGAGCAGAAGATTTGGTTGTAGTTTCAGCTTTTGGTGTAGATGTAGTAGGAGCTTTGGATGTTGGTTTAAAATCTTTAGCAGGTGTTTTCTCTGCACTTTTTTTCTCTTTAGGTGAAGTAGTCTTCTCTTTTTCTCTATTTGAAGTCTGTTTATTCGTTATAGAAGTCTCTTTAGTTTCAACTGCTGTCTCCTCACTGGTTGTTGAAGATGTCTCTTTGGGTGTATCAGAATTAGGTGGAAGACTGGGTTTTGGATTTGTCGGTTTGACTGTTGTAACCTTGGGAGATGTGGTAGCTTTATTGCGTTGGGTGGTAGGAATGTCAGGAGTCGGGGTGAGCTTGACGTCACCATTGTCCAGTCCACTTCCATCTTCATCTACAACTGGTGGTTCAGGGTTAGGTTTCTTTTTAGGAGTTTTTTCCTTCTTGTTATCTTTTACTAGAAAAAAAATATGCACATTTTTTACTTTTGAATAGTTTCCATAGTGACCTAAAGAGCTCGTCCTTACCAGCTAGCTGTGTTGATAGCTGATCGAACTGCTTTATCTGTAGGCAAATTGCTAACCTGTAATTCATTAATTTGTTGTAAAATGGGAAATGATTAACTCATCTGATTGGGCTATTTTAGGGAATTGATGAGAAGGGATGAAAAAGCACAAGTAAAAGTCTATACTATTAATGTATAGAAACAAGTGGCAACTTTGAAATTACCAACATGATCAACTACACGAATTCATCTCTTTATATTAATGTTCTTTGCCTCTCACTTCCTCCACTCCTTTTACTTCACACTGTTGAGTGCTGCACTCTTCCTTCTGGAAACCTAGTTCCAACATCTTCAAGATTAACTGTACCAATTGGCCTCGGAAGCCTCTACAACTACACCTCAGGAATCTGTTCCAGTCACTCCAGCGGTGCCTACTAATCTGTTTCCATACACACAGCTGTTAGCTCTTCCCTTTCCTCTGCCCACCTAAACTCAGCAGCCCAGGGGATACAGAGAGGGGATTAGGATGCCATGGCAGCCGAAGACCTTGTTGAACAGGATTTCTCCTAGCAGCTACCCAAAGAGCACATCAAGAGCTCATCCCTGAGATGCGTTCCATTTAACAAACCTGTATTGCACTTGCATTGTATGCAAGACTCTGGATGATTCAAAGACTATTTGGCTATTCTGCCAGAGTAAAGGCTTCAGGGGAAATAACAACCACCCAGGAAATAGAGTTCTTTGAAACTCCAGTATCCAAAATTCAGTATTTCCTTGGAGAAAGAGAATGTATTTTAGAATTTCAGGAAATTAAAAAAAAAAAAAATAGAACAAAAGGAATCTTTTTTTAGGAGGTAATAGCCTACTCCGTGGGACAGTCTCTACTACAAAAAAAGAAAATCAGCCAGATATGACATAATTTATTAGAAAAATAATAAAAAAGATCTGTAAAACGTGGATAATATTGCCTTTCCCAGAGATGTGTATGAGATTTTAATGGATTAACGTTTTAAAACACTTAAAGCAGCATATAAATGTGTGCAAAATAAAATAAGGAAAAATAAAAGGGAAAGCAAAAACCACAAGGAATACAGAGGAAGAAGGAGAAGAAAGAAAAATGATATCAGGTAGACAGGAATGAAAATAAAAAACCATAAATAATCATCTCCGGTGCCATCCTGTGTTTCCAGAGCTGCTGCTATAGCATCTTCTTATCCTTGGTTTTAAGAGTGCTTTCTTAGCTGCTCTGCACTAGTTTCCTATAGGAAGTTCTCATTAGTATCTTCTAAAATAATTTTCACAAATTATTTTTACAAATCTATACATGCCCCAAGTATTGAAATGTCCTCAAACCATTCTACCAACACGCATTGCTTTTAGAGAATTATTTTTAATATGGCATTGATATAGTCTTTGATCTTTATCAATGCTCAAACCTTTGGGTTTCTTCTTTAATTCTTTATTAGCAGCTGAATTTTTGGAAGACTTGACTTTCCGAATAGTTGAAGAGGAAGAGGAAGAGGAGGAAGAAGACTCTTGATTTTCAGAAACAGAATGTTCTATAAATCAAATAAAAAGGTTGATCACACCAACTGCAATTGAAAGCAAAAAACGCCAGTCCAAATACAATGAGAAATGTTGTTGACTGCTCTGCAAATGTCCATGTTCTGCTTTTTTAATTTATCAGTAATATGATCAACTGCTCTTTAAATTTGTCAGTTAAAAGCCAGGTAGCTAAGCTTATCACAGATACCAGCAATATATATTACTTTCTCTCAAATTCCCCATGTCTCACAGAATCTAATTATTCTGCAGAAGATCTGGGCTTTTTTTTCCCAATGAGATTTGTCTTCTGATTACTGTAACCTACACCCATGCTGGGTTCAGTTGTAAGAAAAATAAATATCTGAGGGTTTATAATGTGGCTTAAACTTTGACTTAAAACACACTTTTTTAAAAAGTGTAATAAGCCTTTCATGACTCATATGATTCCCTTTTTCTATGAAGAGTCTTTTAAAAGTAGTTTACCTACAGCTTAGTCCATCTCAAAACCTTTTTTTACATCTGTCATCTTCCTACCTTCTGTTATTTCCTCTGATTCTATAACTTTCTTAGTCTTCTTCTTGTTTGGTGATTTGGGTGAACGTTTGGTTGTTGATTTGATGGTTTGAGATGCTCCTGGAGCTGGAGGTACAGTCTTTGAAGATGGTGATGGGGGATTATGCACTGAGGCCAAGCGAGACAAGTCAGTTAACATCTTGTTGACATTCATCAGCAACTCTTAACTGTAAAAGGCATGGATGCATCTGGCTTCAAGAATAGAGGCTGGTGAAAACCAGTGTAGGCAGGCCCTTAGCCTAACACTAATTACCGCAAAGTGATTAATTCTGAGGAGCATTGCTATAAAATATAAACCTGAATTCCAGCCCTAGCCCTGCAAGTCTCTACCCTTGTGACCTTGGGCAAATGAACTAACCCTTCTTGAGTTTTGTTTTCAGATCTGCATATTGAGATATTTATTCTAGATGATTTCTGAAGGTGTTTCTCTGCCTAAAAAATACCTGACTCTAGGGGCACCTGGGTGACTCAGTCAGTTGAGCGTCCGACTCTTGATTTCAGCTCAGGGCATGATCCCAGGGTCATAGGATCGAGCCCTGCATCAGGCTCCACGCTAAGCATAGAGCCTGCTTAAGATTCTCCCAATCTTTCTCGCTCTCTCTCTCCTAAAACAAAAAACAAACAAACAAACAAAAAAACCCTCAACTCAACTCCATACCTTATGCCAATCTTCTATGATGGTAAAAATAATTACTGCATGTGAATGACAGGTATGTGTGCTCTCACAAAGAGAAATATAATAAGTACATTTGTCCTGTTTTCATATTCATTTAAATAAAATGATGCCAATCCACCTTTCTTCTTTCTAATTACAAAAGCTGTACATGAATATTTAGCCTTGTAAACAGTTCACACCTTCACATTATGCTTTTCTCAAAATGTGTTGCCCTTCCCCAAGTTAAACAACTGTTAATGGTTTGGTGTGTATCTTTGAAACCTTTTCTCACCCGTCCTCCTACCTTTTCTGTGTCTAGAAGACAAGACAAGGGATGTGTTTTGATCATTAGGAACCAGAAGAAAAGGAGAGGGACTTCTAGAGGATAAGAAAGCGGAGGACAATGAGATGCTCTGGGTAGAGGGAATTGTGATAAATCCTGCTGCTCTGACCAAACATCCCAGAAACCCCTGCCCATGCAGTCTCTGTGAGCTGACCACCCCACACCTTCCTCTGTCTTCCCCCAAACAGCTCAGTTCTGCCATGTACTAGCTCATAATCAACAACTTCTTGGACTGTTTTCTCACCCACATTTTTTCAGCTCTTGAAACACTATGATTTTGAAATGTATAGATGCCTACCAGCCGTGTCTATAGCAATCCCGAAACAACTAAGAGGTGTGTCATAAGATGGTTCAGTTGTTATTTGTAAAAAATGAAGTATTGAAGCTCTGGGTGGTTCCATTATTTTCACTTGAGACCCTGACTATCTTTGTGAATTCTGTAAATGAAGCATGACCTTCATCAAATTTGTTGTTGTTGAGTCCTACTTAAACCTCAAGTAATCTGACCCAGCACCCGGTAGCATGGTCTTTAACACGTTCTTTCAATGCTTCATCACTCTCTACCCAACCTTCCTTCCCACTCATCTTCCATCCAAAATAAATTCTTTTTTGTTTCACAGCCAAAACCATTATCAGGGCAATGAATAAATATGTATCCTTCATCATGGGTCCTTCTGAAAGCTGCAGGAACTCCACACTCAGTTTTTGATTATGAGGGTGTTGTCTCCATTATTTTTGGACTGCTTTCCAATGAAAACATTGAACAGTTAAGAAATATCCCTCAACTATGCTGATAAACAGTTTTTTACCCTATTTCTCCACTGTTCAAAAGAAGCAGGACGTACAGTCTTGTTTAAATAGAATAAGATTATGCAAGCAATGCTTATTTTCACTTTTACCTTCACAAATATTGTTTCAACAAAGTATAATTTAAGAATAAACATTTGGTAAAGAAAAGAATTCATTATTTAAGTCTTTTTAAACTGTTTTGGAAAATCTGAAGTTTTATTATACTCTCAGATTAGTTCTCCAGGACCTATAACCAGAGAGGAGGATTTTAAAATGGAGCAATATCCCTTTTTATTGACTCTATCACACACAGGGATTTAGATAGAGATGGCCATGGGCTCCAGAGATGAGAAGGGACATACAACAGACGGTTGACAACTTCTCGGTAGGTTTGCCTATAACTTCAGTGTCTTTAATCAAACTCCTAAATTTACTACTTTAGAGAAGCTGTGTCATTCTGTCCTTCAATATACACTCAAAAACTCTGAAGCCAAAAGCACAGCTAACTCAAAGGACTGCTGACTTTGTGGGGTCAGCACCGTTAGGGTGAAACAAGAAATCCTGGAATGAGCTGGTTACTGTTAATTGCACCTGAAATTGAACCACACCTGAGGAAAAAGTATGTGCACTCAGCCCCTATTCTCTCTATTCCTCAACCAGCGATCTCTGGAGCTCCTGGAGACTGGCAGAACCAGGCAGTGCTGTTGGAAGAGGCTTTCCTTCATCAATTCATCTTGGTGAAGCAAAATTAATATGAAATGGCTTGTGCTAGTAAAATCAAGTCCTTGGGTGGAGTGCGTATTGGACATTATCAGCAAAGCTAAGGTAGGTGCATAGATGGGGCTGTACTGAGAGGCGCTGACTGATACCACGATGCTTACCTTTTCCACAAAAATTCTCATAATCGGAACAGCACTTGCCATACTTCTTACATTCCGAGTCACAGTCGCACTCCCTCCCTCTTGCAAAGGACTCGAAGCAGCGGCCTTTACAGGAAAGCTCTATCCAGAGCAAAACAAAACATAGATTACTGATTATGCAGCCACACCCATGTACTGATAGCCATTTCCCACCTTATAGCTGCCTAGAGTTCCAAAAGTACATTTCTGAGTCTTTTATTTGAAATTTGGAAAATACACGGTTTTCTAAGTGGAGAAGTCAGGAAGGAAATATGGTGCCTTAGGGAAGCTTCTCTTGCCTTTCAAGACTCTAAGAGACACCCCAGTGCTGAGTCATTTCACATACGGACAATGGAAAAGTGGGAACCCTTCATATGAAATCCCCCCATCCTCTCCATGTCACACCACTGCTTTGTAATAGATGCTTATTAAGTGAATGGTCAGATCCTACAATATTCCAAAGAGCTGGCATAATATAGATGGGTCACTGTTTAGGCTCAGAAATCATTTATAACGCAGAGACTTTTATTATGATGAACTGGGCAACATGTGGCGTTGAAAGATTTCAGCCTAATCCCGTGGCATAGATTATACTTGCTCATTTCAAAATAAGCTTTGGTTAGAGACACAATAACTTTACCAAAGCCTGTTTGAAATTATCACCTTCAACGACACATAATTGTACAGCAGTATATTTATCAACTTCACATACAAATTCTGAAGTAAACATAACTTTGAACCACTTTTAATGATAATTTTCATAAATTGGATATGAAATGCCCGTGTTAACAAAATGATCTAAAAATGCGTTCAGGTGAAATACCACCCATCATTTAAAATTCCTACCCTTTGGGTTTTAACTGAAATTCCTCATAAGACACTAATGCTTCGTACTTAAAGTGACTTTTTTCAGACAATTTAGAAACATGTTTATATCAAACAAACAGTAGATAAGATTATTTTATATCCATGGATTCTTTTGATGAAGCTATGGAAGAACCCCATCACTAAGCAGTTATATCTCTGATTGGTAAGTGAATAGTACTCATTACTATTTACTTGATGACTCCTGAGTCACAGCATTCTCTATTTCAAACAAGATATTTTACTTGGACTAGTCAATAACCTTGTGCACCTGTCAGAGTTCCAGGCTCCCCTCCTTTTCCCTCCCCCAAGAGTCACGAGCTTTGACACCATCCTTAGGTACAGCACGCTGCAACATTTATGCAAGGAAGGGAAAGGCATTTAAGCAAAAAGAAGCGCAGTAGTATGGAAACAGCACTGGAAGGGGCTGCAAGGGGACTCACAGAACAGTGCTGCTTGGCAGGGGAGACACTAGCTGTCAGGACTTACCCACAGTGCAGACTTTCTTGAAATCAGGGCAGCACTCCATGTAGTGTTGACAGTTATAATCACAGTTGCAGGTGGCATCTCTAGAATACCCTTCCCCACATCTCCCTGCACAGCTTGGTAAATCTAAAATTATACAATACTAGGGTAAACATGGCCAAACCACTTTACAGAAAGGAAGGGGTCTAATGAGGAGGACAAAGCCATTTGGTCAGGGAGAATTTTATCAATTGGAAAAGGTTGGGGATGATGGTTAGCAATGGGTCCAGGTGATCTTTGCCTGATCTCTGATGTGACCTTGATCATGCCACTTCATTCTTCACCAGACTGAGAAGATAAATACACTTTTGAAAATGAGGCAAAGGTAATGGCTTTGCATAAAGAGGGTGATATTCCAGCAGTAGTGGGGTTGGGGAGTTGTGGTGCGGAGAGCGGCCACAGCTCAACTGAGGCTGCAGCTAAAATGATGGCTAGGTGACATTTATTGAGCATCTCTGTATCTCTGTGCTGGACACTCAGTCATATGTTATCTCTAATGTTTATGAAAATGTTACCAGGAGGGTATTAGTAGCCCCCTTTGAGAGATAAGGCAGCTGAAACACAGAGATTTTAATAACTAGCTCAAGAATACCTGGTTAGTTAATGGTTCCAGGATATATGTATTACAGATAAATTGTGTTACCTATAATACCTATAATAAATATGTGTTACCTATAAATTATTCATACTGACCTCTTTCACTCTCTGAAGTGTCCTGATTTGGATAACAAGTTACATGGTCACCTAGAACTTGAACTCTGATATATCTGATTCTAAAGCCAACACTATTCCCACCCAATCACATTGCCTCTCATCCCTCATGTTGAGTTTAAAACAAGCTGGTTAGGCCAGCAAAAACTTCCCTAGGCTTCCTCCTCTTTTTACTGGTGAGGATAACCGCTTCTTTAAATGTTGAGGAAGTGAGATGTTTACAACCACAGATACAGAGAAGACAAAATAAATAACTGTTCAAATAGCATCTGGGCATGAATATAAAGGTCAGAGTTATTCTGGGTGAAAAAAACAACAATATGAACAAAAGCATAGCTATCCTCAAATATATTTCTGAAAGTCATTTGGAAAACACCTTCCTGAGAGATAAAACCACAGAAATGTAACAATCGAATCCGTCTCTGGAATAGAAATTGGCAGGTGCAATGTCCTAAATCCATAGAGGGACGTTGAAACACACTGAAAAAATCTCAGAATAATGAGTCTGGGAAACTGAAAGTCTTCACATGCAAAGAAAATAGTAGATATTAGGACAACTTCCACAACCTTTTGCGTACATATGTGCACAATACATACAAAAACGCATATATAGTGTATGTATATAAATACATATATTATATATAAAGGAAAAAGAGAATGAGAAATTGAGAAGGCGAGAAAAGCAGACAACACAACATTAAAATCTATTCTTTCCTAATTAGCAGATTTCTGAATGAAGAAATCAATTATCTTTATAGGAAAAGTTTATTTTCATAGACTAAGTGATTGTCCTACTTTTACCACTGTTAATTTTAAAGATAATTTTACATTCATTCATTTAAAGGAGAGTAAAACCATTTTGGAGAACAATTGATCTTATTCCAGAGGAAAGGTAGATTAGGAAATGCTCTCAGTGTTGTGAGCCTTGTAATGCTATCGTAAGACAGCAGAGGAGTCTAAAGATAGTGTAGAGGCCATGATTCCTTATTAAACGTTCACATGTGCTTCCATGTGTTTTTCCATCTTATCTTAGTGATTCGGAAACTATGTCCATGTCAGGAGATTATCTCTCATGCTTAGATTTATGGGAATTTTAACTATTTTCCTGGAAATGCCTATTTTATAAATGCAATTTCACCATAACAAGCATGCACCTTGATTTTTCTTCTCTCAGGTTTTGCTTATCAAAGAAAAACAAGGATATGAAAATCCGATGTTCAGTATTATTGCCATTAATCAACTTTGATCGCATGCTAGAGACATTTGCTAAGGTGATTGCACTGGATATATCTTAACATTCTCTAAATGTCAATGACAAGAACTGTTCATCCAGGACAGTTTTTAGAGTACTGTGAATAGTTCAATATTATAATATAAGATGACATTCACACAAGTAGAGTCCATTCCTGGATGACTAGTTCTTGTAAGAAACAGAGCACTTTCAAGATTAATCCAAGGCCATTTGAAACATTGTCAATGCTCACTGTACCACGGTGCCTAGTTCTGAAGATCCTGAAAGAAGCTAGCAATAATTTATTTGATGTAAAATACTCATTAAATTTACTGGAAACATGTGAGCAAAAATTACATGCCATTTAAACGTCATTCTTTTCAGTTCATCTGATGATACTGTATCACAATAGCACAGTTTTATCATGTGCCCGTGGTTTCTTTTTTAGCTTTTGGAGTCACCGCAAAAATGAGTACAAAAATTAGTCTATAGAAAAGCTCCAAACTTGAAAGGTTTCATAAGACATGAGCAAAAGTAAGAATTCCAAAATGCTTAGAAATGTTGCATACGCTTTTACATAATTTTAACACTATACTATACATTAAATTCAAACAAATGTACGTTTTCAGAAATCTGTTTCTTTTGTGGTCATAATAGTCGAAACAGAATGATTAGCAACAGTTGTTAAATAAGTCTTTTTGGTGGTTAAGCTACCTTGAGAAGAAACTTGCTGAATCAAGAAAACAGAAAGCAGCAGCAAGTACATGGGAAGTATTTTCCACTCCATGTCTGTTTCCAGGTACCGAGACCTCACTGAAAAGAAAAGAAAAGCATCAGAATACTGCTCTTAAATCTCACCACTAATTTATGCCCATGTTACTTACGGTGTTTCGGTAACTTTTAAAATGTGGGTTAATGATAAAACCATCCCACTCTTGAAACAAGACTTTTAAAGATAACGAGCTTTAATTCTACTGTAAATATTTCACCATCTTATGCAGAAGAAATCATGAGTCACCATCTCAATCATGTTATGGTCCATGTTAATACTTTAGAATTCTCCCAAATGAAAAACAGCCCTATCTCAAACTCCATTTAAATTATAGTATATACTTACAGTGCAAGGTTGAAATCCCAGCTTACAGGGAAAAAATAACCAGCTTCAGCAAAATTCAATTTAACAAACACAGGAGTGATCATTCCAACTTTCCCTTAACTCTCCATATAAATTTGTAAGCTTCCAACAGGTGTATTGTGTAGCTGTGATCCTTTTCAAAACTTTCCTACTCCTGTCCTTAAAAACTGTTCTCAAACTTCTTTAATAAAGCATAGCCCTATTGAATTGAAAACACATTTAATTCCACGAAGCGAGTTAACTTTGACACTTACCCGTAAAAGAAATAGTGAGTTTTTCCAATGTTCTGGAAGTCTTATATATCAGTGCAAATATATTGGGATGAACCAATTAGTCCAAAGGTTAGACAGAATCAACAGTGACAACACTATGAAATCAAACTTTCCTCATTTGTTGGAAGAGGGCCCAGACAACTAGACTTAGGCAACATCTGGAAAACACTTCCATTAAGAAAAATGACTACTACAAAATAAATTTAGGATTATTGGCCAAAACACACTTCTAATTTCTGAGTGAAGTGAACAAATTGTTCTGAGATGGTAAATAGCTCTGGCAACATCTGACTAGTGTATCAAATCAGCAGCTTCAAAATAGTCAAGTGTGGGTATCACTTCTTCCTCCACCCCCCCCCCCCCCCAGTTAAGTCCAGCAAAGAGTGATTTTGAAATTTATCTACTGTTAGATTGTGGTCCAACTTTTCTTAACTTATGCTATTAAATCAAATGTACATTTCCTTTCTTGAGTATTTTCATTTTCACCGAGCACAGAAAATAGGCTCTTAATTGCCTCAAGGTGGGTGGTCTGCAAGTGTGGATTTTCTAGCTTCCCTTACCATGTAAAAACCTTCTTCAAAACTGTAGCATAACAGACTCTTAAATACAGAGAACAAACTGAGGGTTGGTGGGTGGGGTAGGGGGGATAGGGAAAAATGGGTGATGGGCATCGAGGAGGGCATTTGTTGGGATGAGCACTGGGTGTGGAATGTAAGCGATGAATCACGGGAATCTACCCCCCAAACCAAGAGCACACTGTATACACTGTATGTTAGCTAACTTGACAATAAATTATATTAAAAACAAAACAAAACAAAAAACACCGTAGCTATCTCCCTTCGCCCCTTTATTTAAGCACAGCAGCATTTGGGAAAAGGTGTTTTAAATTATTAATTTAGATTCCTTACCACAGAAAATGTGAACCATCATCTTGTGAAGCTAAGTCAGCTCCACTCAAGGTCTTACCTCAGTTTGATATGAAATGTTCCTGCTAAAATCCTATCTAGCTACATAAGGCTGAGCTTGTGTCTTCGTACCTCCCTGAAACTGGCCCAGATTGACCCCAACCACATCAAGAATCATAGTCAACAAATGTACTACCTTTCACTGCAATAATCTGTTCATTTGTCTCCTTCCCAACCACCCCCCCACCCCCTACAATCTCACTCCCACAGACTGCGGTTTCCCGAAGGACAACCAACGCCCGTGCCTTACCTCTGTTGCCAACACGTAGTCCAGTGCTTCACTGAGGTTGTGTGTTTAACACGAGCTCATGGAACCAAACTGTTGTATTCTGCTGTGTGCTAGGTACATGTAAACTAGCTGGGGACTGCATTGAAGCAACACAAGATGCTTTTGAGTTAAATATAATCCTCCACATTTTACGAATAAAATGAAGACCACAAAGAAAAATCTGTGACCCATGGAGGATACATAAGGAGTAGAAGCCAGAGCCAAGATCTGAACCCGTGTCTCTTCATTTAAATTCCCTCTTGCTTCTACTGTAATCAGCCCCTTTGGATCAACGCCATCACTCAGTACTTAATCATAGCACTAACATTTACTCCTTCATTTGTAGAGGTGGGTTTATGAGATTGTGACCTTTATTAAGACAGGGGTTATAAGCATCCCTTTGGTTCCCACAATGCTTATTCTGGGCTAAACACATAATATAAAAAGATAATTTAGAGACTATCAGTTCACCTCTAAGTAATCTCCTTCCTCTGGGAATTACCTCTCCATCTGTAGGGATATTTCCCTTTTAGCCACTTTCACACATGTGATTTTGCCACAGCAACTATAGCTGGTAGGATGAGGGGAAGAAACCTGAAATAAATTTGGCCAATATGGTTTCCTATGCTGGAAATTTGGAACTGTAATTCGGAGATGACAAGTCTGTCCATGTAGGCCTGTAATATGTAAACTTCTGTCCATGGGCTAAAGAAGCAGAAAAAATCCTTATGAATCAAGAGGTGCAAATGAGAGAGCTCTGATAGCTTTCTAGTCTTGGTCATTCCTTGTTCCTGACTCCCACATGCCTCCTTGTTTGTATCTTTATGGCAGACTCCCCCTCTGGGGCTGAAGCTGGCTAAAGATACTTTCTGCTCCTTAAAATCACTAATCATTACAGAGTGGATGTATAAAAGATCCTGTTGGCTGGAACTGAACCAAATTCTCTGCTTAGCTTTACTGAGGTCAAGAGGGTAAAGGAGCTAGAAGCTTTGTAACTTTTTCAAGTCAGACCTTGTTAGTTTCAAGTCAGACCAAGTCAGTTCCCTTGTTAGTTGTTCAAAATTCTGGGAATACCAAGAATATTAGACATACATATACACACAGACACATATTCTTAAAACAAATATAGATTGCTTTCTGATTATTGCATTTTAGAGTTATCTATTCTACCACTTTTCTTCTTTGGACAAATCTTACAATGATGCAAATGACATTCTTAAAATGATTAAAAAATCCGCTCTTGTAACACTTGCTCTGAAGTCCAGGTTCTATTCTAAAGTTGGAAAACTGACAAAGCAAAACACACACACACACACACACACACACACACACACACGTGACCAATAATAACTTTAAACATATCCATTAATGCATTCTCATTTTCATCAAATATATTTTGTCTGCATAACGAAGTATGGAAAAGAATGAAATCCTTCATTAAATGTCAAGTTCATGAAGTTCAACTTACAAATACCTGATTTGCATAATTCTATGGGTAGTGAGACTATTTGGGTAAGTAAAGTTTGCCTTTAAGCCACGGAAGCATTTTAATTTTGTCTACTAAATATAGCTTTATCATGTAGACTAAATGCATCATTTTGTGACTATTGGGCCATTTAACCTTCCTTATTGATCACACAGCAATCATTCCATTAGGTGATAGGTACCCTTGTTGAGATCTCTTTTCTCATTAAAGGTATTTTTTTAATGGTCACCTAAATCTCATTTAATTGGGATGAAAATTATCCTAGGATTGGTTTTTAGTAGGGGGAGATGGGGAGAGGAGAGTGAAGAGAGATGGGGAGGACGTAAATAATACTGGGGCCGATATTCATCTTCTAGAGACGACCTTCACACAGTTCCTCCTCACAAGCATCAATTTCTGTGGTTGGCAGCAACACAGTGATGCCTTCAGAGAACACTCAAATGTGCTTGGGGATATTTGCTCTGCATTAAATTATCCCAGACTGTGCTTTCTCCTTGGTGTGCTGTCTCCATCCCTGCCATTAGTCGTCACTTTGCCCTGTAACCACTGTGTCTGTACCTAGTGGCTTCTCTCCATCTTTCCACATCTTTGATGTGCTTCATTTTCTTCCAGCAGCAGCCTAGGAAAAATTGAAGCATGCCAGGGGAAAACCACAGATGCAGTCTTGCTCTTTATTGCCCTCATTTTGCTCACAATGCTGTTAGAGCACTCTAGAAGTGGAATAACTCCTCTCCTCTCACGGGGAACAGTGACCAGGATTTGGGGACTACCTCTGTATGTTCTGTTCATGGCATTTTCACATACTGGAAAGGGCTGTGGCTTTTTCTCTGAATGTTGATCCAAAGTCTGACCATTAGGTAAGAAAAGTATTATTGCATTTGCTTTGGAAGGGTGTGGCAGTCGCATAATTGCTCCCCACCTTTTGTACCTTTTTCTAGCTGCCCAGCGAGACATTATATTGCCCAGCTTCCTCTTCAGTCATGTGTGGTCAGATGACAGCATTTCCTCCTACAAAATGTGAATAGAAGAGATATGCACAGCATCCACTCTACTTTCCCAACAGAAAATCACTTCATCTGGACTTCCTGTTTTCCTCTGTTCTTGCAGAAGGGAGGGCAGGCTTCAGAGACCAGCCTTCATCATGCAGACAAGGATGGCAGCCTGGGAATAGCACCGTTTATGGAATTCACAGGCACTCCCTTTCTCTGGACTAGTCAAGAGAGTTGTATAAAAGCAAATAAAACTTCATTTTATTTGGACAGCTCTAATTTGGGGTCTTTTCATTACAGCAACTTAGATATTACCTTAACATAGAAATCTTAGGAAATTCCCAACTATTTAAAAATTTTTTTAATGTTTATTTATTTTTGAGACAGAGACAGAAAATGAGCAGGGGAGGGGTAGAGAGCGAGGGAGACACAGAATCCAAAGCAGGCTCCAGGCTGTCAGCACAGAGCCTGACGTGGGGCTCTAACTCGAACTTGTCAACCACGAAATCATGACCTTAGCCGAAGTCAGATGTTCAACCAACTGAACCACCAGGCGCCCCTGAAATTCCCAACTATTTAAAGGGCTGTATTCTAAAATTTGATTTCTATTCTGTACAGCAATGTAATGAATGAACTCTTGGTAATAAACTATTGACATTGGAAAGGGAGAAGTAAACTATTTTCACTCGTAGATGACATAATTATGTATGTAGAAAATCCTAAGGAATCTGCAAAAAACTGTAAAAACTAATGAATTGAGCAAAATCACAAGATCAATAACAAAATCCATGTTGAGGCCTTTAATCCATGAACTGAGATGTGCTGCCTCTTTTGAATGTCTAAGAATAAATGTTAATTTATTTATTTAGTCATACAATTCTTTTGGTGAGCAAAAAGTGCTCACTATATGCCAGCTCTAGTATGAATTGCTGGAGATACATGTACGTGCAAGAAAGAGCCTCTGGTCTCTAAGAGTTTTTGCTCTGGGAGTCAGACATTTAAATCAATAGTTCAAATCATATGTGGAAAAGAGGAAGCAATGTGGTGAACCACTGAAATAGGGCTTTGGCATCAGTCAGACCATTGTTCAAATCTTAGCCTCAAGATTTTCTACCTTATCCAATTCTCTTGACTTATCTAGTCCTCAGTTTCCTTACCTGCAGAGTGGGAGCAGTAATTCCCACTATTATTTGGCATTGCAGAGATGCATCAGAGATGAGACCGAATTATGTTGAATAATAGTGACATGTGCTCAATAAATTGTAGGTATTATGATTATGGTATGGTTGCCATTCAAGAACTGTAGACAAACTGCTATGGAACCCTGGATGAGGAAGTGCCAGCTGCACTCAAGGAATTCTTCACAGAAGGTTGATGGCATGTAATCTGGGATCTGAAGTCTCCTACAGCCAGTAACAGGGGCAATAAGACAAAGACCGTGATAGTTGGCAAAACGATATAGCTCCTCCTTTTCATTCTTCTTGCCTATTTTGTTTTTTAGCCCTGGAAAATCTGACTTCTTTTTGCATGGAACTGAAGTGTAGAAGACAGAAAATGACCTTATAATCATTCTAATACAGGCTTTTTCTAGCAGACCATTTTAGTGACCTAATAATAATAGGAAATGTGTTGACCACTTACATGGCACATGTGTATGAAGTTCATTGAGCCTCACACGTGATTTTATGAGATAATTATTAGTATTAAACCCATTTTACCTTTGGGACAGTAACTTGCTTAAGAACACAAAACTAGGGGCGCCTGGGTGGCTCAGTCGGTTAAGCGTCCGACTTCAGCTCAGGTCATGATCTCGGGTCCATGGGTTCAAGCCCCGCGTCGGACTCTATGCTGCCAGTTCAGAGCCTGGACCCTGCTTCAGATTCTGTGTCTCCCCCTCTCTCTGCCCCTCCCCTGCTCATGCTCTGTCTCTCTCTGTCTCAAAAAAATAAATAAAAGCATTAAAAAAATTTAAAAAAAGAACACAAAACTAGACAGCCAATAGATGGTAAAGTAAGTATTTTAACCCAGGCTTGTCTACAAAGCCCATGATTTTAACCAGTTCCATGACCCATGTGCTATAATATGCAGGGTTAATAAGTATTTTCTTTGTGCTCCTATGTAACTATATTTGTATTTCTCAATGGGATTTCACACTTAATATCCATCTTTCTCACTAGGTCAGAAACTTCTTAAGGTTCCAGAATGCTTATATCTTATTCATTTTGTGGCGCCCCCCCCTTTTTTTTAATAGCTGGCATAGGTTCTTTTTGTACATCATCGGTATTGATATTCTGTGCATTCGAATCAACGTTAAGTTTACTGTCCTTCTCCTAATGGCCCCTTTGCCGTCATATCTCTGTTTTCTGGCACTTCTCGCTGTAGCATTGTGCTCATTCCAGTCTACCTTACCTGGATTCCAGATGTCAAGAAAGCATACTGTGTGACAGTTCAGACAAAATCATTACAAATTTATTTTCCAGTAGCTAACAACATGACTAACTTCCACATAACTAAGTGTATGAAAGTGAATTGGGGTGCTATAATAACTCAGGGTGACAAATACTTGGGAAATGGGAAATTCGGAGAGTGGGAGCAAAGCCTGGGTGTGGTTGAAGAACCACAGATAGGTGGGACAGGAGGGAAGTCTCCCAAGAGACAGTGTGGAAGACATTTCATTGAGTCATTCCAAAGCAGGAACGCCAGGCTCTTCAAAGGTTTTGAATATCATGTCGTTTTGGCTGATTGTACGACATTGCATAATCATCCTTGTAAAACCCCCTTCCCTGCAATGGTAGCTAATTTCTGTCAAAAGGATTAAGAAGCAAGATATTTGCAATGACTTGCTCCTATGAAGCTTTTATTAAGCCTGATACGGAAAACCCAATCAGAAGCTTAAAATAAAACTCAACATTTCTCCCTTCTCTCCATCCTTTTTGCTGATGTCTCATGAAATTTGACACCAGAGGATTTTTTTCATCTCTGGGGGCTCCAAAGATGTTGGTTGAATGAATTAATGAATAAATGTTATTGCTAATGTTGATCCTTGCTCTAGCTTTCCCATGGACTAAGAAAGAGGGCTTTGGTGTTTACAAACCCGTGGGTTCTTTGTTTATCAATTGGATCCCAAGAGTAAAGGGGTGGAGGCGCACCTGGCTGGCTCAGTCAGTGCAAGGTACAGCTCTTGATCTCAGGGTTGTGAGTTTGAGTTCCACGTTGGGTGTGGAGATTACTTACAAATAAAATCTTTTTTTTTATTTTTAATTTTTAACGGTTTTTAAATTATTTTTAAAGTGTTTATTTATTTTCAAAGGAGAGGGAAACAGAGTGTGAATGGGGGAGCAGCAGACAGAGAGGGAGACACAGAACCCCAAGCAGACTCCAGGCTCCGAGCTGTCAGCACAGAGCCTGACGTGGGGCTCGAACTCACACACCGTGAAATCATGACCTGAGTCAAAGTTGGATGCTTAACTGACTGAGCCACCCAAGTGCCCCCAAAATAAACTCTTCACAAAAAAAAAAAAAAAAAAAAAAAAGAGTAAAGGGATGGAAAAAGGAGATGAAACAAATGGTTATTTATTTACCTTTCATTTGTACTCTGCTCTATCCCCAAAGGAAACATTTATGGCAGGGGCATTGATGGAGGCCAGGTCTTCTGTTCCCCCAAGTCCTCCTTGAAGTAGAGTAGCAAAGAGCTGTGCCATTTATGGAGGTGAACTGAAGGTCATGGTTGTGACCCGCAGACTCTTATCAGGCTTTGGACAACACTCCCACCAACCGTGCACATTTACTGAGTACCAACTAGGTACCAGGCACTTATTCTCATTAAAGCTAAACAAACATAAACAAAAACAAAACAAGACAAAATAGCAAAGTAGGTTTTATGATTATTCTCTTTACAAATAAGGACAGTTCACTAGCTTTTCCTGTGAAAATGGCAGGAGCAGGATTCTGGCCTTTTGTTGTCTAAAAATTACAGAAGTAAATTTCTTTTACACTACATTCCAAGTTCTAACACTGAATTACTCTATAAGATAAATGTGCCTTCTTCCTTCATAGATGGGCTGAATTCAGCAGAATATGACAAGTAACTCTAAGCCTCTAGTTTTCTCTTTTTATTTAAATATAAAAATAGTTTAACTGATCGAAGAAAAGACTTCCTCTAAAATTTTACTACCCTAACACAACTATTTACATTCCTATATATGCTCTTCTAGAACTTGTCCCTATGAAATTAAAATTTTATAAATAGGTTCAAGACCAATAATTTATATTTTTAATTTTTACTTATTGAATTAACAAACATGTTTATATTTCTTCAAAGTTGTCATGTTAATTCTTATATAATATTCCATGTACTTGAGGGACCATAATTTAATTTCATTCAGGTATATTGTCAGACTATTTTTTGGCTATTGTTTAACAAAAAATATGCATTTAGCTTTTTTTCTCTATTAAAGAAAACTCGGGAGCTCTCTGCAGAAAATACAAGTAACTTGTACTTTTTGTGTATTTTTGGAGGTTAGAAGAGGCAGTCACAAAAACAGTCTGAGCTTCAGGTATATAAACTTAAACTTTGGGTTCCAAAGACATTTTTTATATCATGCAGCCTGTAATTAACTATTCCCCCAAAACTTTGTGTAATATATTAGGGAGTCTCCTTTTCCAGTGGCCAGCATACAAGTCCAGTCTATTTAAAAGAAATAGTTTCTCCTTGTCCTAATTTCTATACATTTCCTGACCCTATATACTATACTTCTTAGAACGTATTTGTCCTTAAATCTGTCTGGTTAACTATACAAATGAGATTGAGCATATCTTCATAATAAAATTGAATTTAGTAAATATCATTTTAATATCCTTAGAGTTAATATTTCTATTTTGTCTTCACAATTATTATTTTAAATGATAATATTTCATTTCAATCTTAATTATACTCTACTATGACCTCTACACAAGTTGTTTCCAGTTCTTTTCCTTATGATTAATGCTACAATAAAGTCCTTTTTTCATGCAGTTTATATTGATCTGTACCTTTAAAATAAATGGCAGTGAGAATATCCTTATGACTCTTGATAACAATTGTCAAATTATCTTGCTGTCTATATCACAGATTCATCAAAGGTAAAGAAATGGTCTCATATGCATTGGTAGCCCCAGACCTAGCAAAGAACTTCCACACAAGAAGTGTTTGATAAAATATCAAGTTGAATTTAAATGTAAAATTGTCCTTAATATGATGGGCAAGAATTTTTAAAGTTCTTTTTTTTTTTCCCATCCCAACATTGGAAATAAGTTAGTGCTTAGATACACACTCTTTGTTTATTCTCCCATCTGACAGTATGTATTTGTAGAGATGAGACTTAACTGATGGATGTGATCCCTGGCCTTGGAAAACAGTTGTAAAAACCCAGTAAGGTAAGGAACAGTGCCGGGAAACGGGTGACTTCTGAGGGAAACTTTCACTGAATGATCCCAGAACTCAAAAAACTTACAGTCAGCTCTTCCTGGCATTGAAAATGACACTGCTGTCAGCTTTGGTTCTTCTTCTTCGCCTTTTCTTTTTCTTATCGCAGAGTATAAGTTAGCAGGTGGACACAGAAGGTCAGGTTGAGGCAAGCAGCCCAAAACCAGTTTCTTTCCCGCCACCCTTTATCTCTTCCATGCTTCTTGTAGAAGAGGAATGTGGGAGACTTACAGAGAAAAGAAGTGAAAGCCAAAAGAAGATAAGTCTTGGTGTAAATAGATGACATAGCCTTGCACAGAATCGTCTATCTGACATTTGGTGGAAGGCAGGTAGGCACACCAGAGGGGAAAAGAGCCCAGTAATTTATATGAATGCCAGTAAAACTAAAATTGGAGTTGTGTAAAGCTTTGCAAAGCTAATTGAACTCTTTTATGGTTCTGTTTGGGGATCTACAAAATTAGCTTCACATGGGAAAGTAGACAAACTTGTGTGCAATGTAATGATCTAGAAAAATTACTAATTTTTAGGCAACGACTCATTTTGCATCCCCCATCTTGCCTTCCTGAGAGAGACTGGTTTGTTGAAATAAGATTTCATAGGCCCTTAGCCGAGTAAAAGCTGGCCAGCTCTCAGATACCCTGCATAATAAAAAAAAAAGGTAGAAGGAAGCAGAGGGAGTGAGTGCTGTTTTGGAGGGAAGAGGGAGTGAGAAGTGATCTCTGATGGGATGACAAGGGGGTTGAAGGAGGAATTAGATAAACAGCAAATGGCTAATGGAGATTTATTAAGTCAGGTGCTATGCGTGTGCAATGCAACTCCTCCCTTCCCTGCCCCTTGTGTAAACTGTAATAAATCCCGCTATGTCCACAAAAGCTTTTTTTTTTAATGTTTATTTAGTTATTTTGAGAGAAAGAGAGTGTGATGGGGGAGGGGCAGAGAGAAGGAGAAAGAAAGAATCCCAAGCAGGCTCCACACTCAGTGCAGAGTCTGGTGTGGAGCTCTATACCACGACCCTGGGATCATGACCTGAGTCAAAATCAAGAGTGTGACACTCAACCAATTGAGCCACTCAGGTGCCCCCACAAAAACTTTTGATATCAATGAGTTTGTTAAGTAATTGTTCATATATATATGTATATACATATATATGTATATACATATATATATATATAAAGTTTTTAAACAATGACATATTTTAAATATATATATAAATATATAATATATATTTAAAATTTACATATAAAGTTTTTAAAGAATGATATATATTAA
Source organism: Panthera onca (assembly GCF_046562875.1). Classification (NCBI taxonomy): domain Eukaryota; kingdom Metazoa; phylum Chordata; class Mammalia; order Carnivora; family Felidae; genus Panthera; species Panthera onca. Next base: position 24,946,296 of record NC_138355.1, read on the forward strand.
GTATACATATTTATGCATTGATTTCGACTGCACAGGCATCAGTATCCTAAACCCTCATGTTATTCGAAGGTCAGCTGTGTATATATGTTGTCATGGTTGGCCCTGGGCAAAACCAGAAGGTACATGTGGACTACTCTAATACTTTACTTCTAAGGAAACTGAATAATGAGATGGTATTTAATAGGTTAAATGTTAGAAGAAGACACATCCTCATCACAGCTGTTTTCAGGAGCTTCAGAGTCTTATAGTCATGAGAGGATTGAGCACGGACTGATAGCACGAATAACTCCAATAAATTAAGGAATAGTTAGAGGTAATCAAAGAGATGTTTGAGAAAACATCTCTGCTCTAGAGACATGGAAGCGCAGGTCCCTGCCACCTCCCTTGGAGCTTCAGTCAGGTCTGTCAGAGTCCTGGCTGGGTTGATTGTTGGTCTGTCCCACGTGGCAATTCTAGAGTCCTAGACTCTGGGTTGAGGTATCTAAGGACTGGAGACATAACAGCGTGGGTGGAGAGATAACTGTGTGGGTTTTGTTGGTTTGTTCCTTTATACTTTATTTTATCATTGAACAAACAACAGGTAATCATGATATAAAGAAAACAACTCTAACAAGTGAAAAATTTGAAATAATAAAAGGGAAAATGTAAGAATGGGTGTTTGTTGTTCATGGATTATGGCCAGTTCCTTCTTCCTTGATGGTGATTCTTCTAAGTGATGCACTGTTATAAACCGGAATGAAGTCGGACAGTCTGAGTGACTCACTGAAGGGATAATGGGAAATTGGTCAGCAAACTACAGCAACTTTTGGGTAATAGGTCATCTGGCTTATATCGTCTGGCTTAAATTACTCTTCCCCTTCTTTCACTCTTGGAATTTCACCTGAACATCCCTTTTCTGTTTTAGTCCATCAAGGAAAATTGGGTTCAACTGTAATATTTTTTATTATGATACAATTGATATACGACATTATATAAGTTTCAGGTGTACAGCATTATAATTTGGCATCTGTATGCACTACAAAGTGATCACCACTAAAAGTCTAGTTACTGCCCATCACCATACAATTGAACCCCTTCACCCATTTTGCCCTCCTCCTGCTTGGTAACCACCAATCTGTTCTCTGTATCTATGTGTTTTGTTTTATTTGATTGTTTTGTTGTGTTTTTAAATTGTTTTGTTTTTTATGAGTGAAGTCCTTTAGTATTTGTCTCTATCTGACTTTTCACTTAGCATAACACCTTTAAGGTCCATCTATTTTGTTGCAAATGGTAAGATTTCATTCCTTTGTGTGGCTGAGTAGTATTCCATCATATATACCACATCTTTTTTATCTACTCATCCACTGATGGCCATTTAAGTTGTCTCATTTTTTGGCTATTATACATATTGCTGCAATGTACACAGGGCTGCATATTCTTTATAAATCAGTGTTTTTGTATTCTTCAGATAAATAGCCAGAAGTGGAATTGCTGAATCATATTGTTGTTCTAGTCTCAGTTTTTTGAGGAATCTCCATGCTGCTTTCCATAGCAGCTGTACTAATTTACATTCTCACCAATACTACACAAGAGTTCCCTTTTCTCCACATTCTCTCCAACACTTGCTATTTCTTGTCTTTTTGATAATAGCCATTCTAATTGATTTGGGGTGATATCTCACCGTGGTTTAATTTACATTTCCCTAATTTTTTGTGATGTTGAACAACTTTTCATGTGCCTGTTGCTCATTTGTATGTCTTCTTTGGAAAATTATCAATTCAGATCTTCTGTCCATTTTCTTATTGGGTTGTTTTTATTGTTGTTGAATTGTAGGAGTTCATTATATTTTTTGGATATTAATCCTTTGTTGGAGATATGATTTGTGAAAATCTTCTCCCATTCAGTAGGTTGCCTTTTTGTTTTGATAATGGGTTTTTTTTTTTTTCACTGTGTAAGAGCTTTTTAGTTTGGTAAAAAGCAAGAGCTTTTTATTTATTTTTGCTTTTGTTTCCCTTGCCCTTGGAGTTGGATTGACAAAAATATCCTTAAGACTAATATCAAGGAGCTTACTACCTATGTTTTCTTCTAGGAATTTTATGGTTTCAGGTCTTATATTCAAGTCTTTAATCCATTTTGAGTTAATTTTTGTGTAGGTGTAAGATAGTAATCTAGTTTCATTCTTTTGCATGTCGTTGTCCAGTTTTCCCTACAGCACTTATTGAAGAGATTGTCTTTTTCACATTGTATGTTCTTTGCTTTTTGTTGTAAATTTACTGTCCATATATATGTGGGTTTAATTCTGGGCTCTCAATTCTGTTCCATTGATCTGTGCATCTGTTTTTTATGCCAATACCATACTGGTTTGATTATCATAGGTTTGTAGTATAATTTGAAATCAGGGAGTGTGACACTTCCAGTTTTGTTCTTTCTCACAATTGCTCTGACTATTCAGGATCTTTTGTAGGTTCCATACAAACTTTAGAACTATTTGTTCTAGTTGTATCAAAAATGCCAGTAGAATTTTGATAAGGATTGCATTGAGTCTGTAGATTACTTTGGGTGGTATGAACATTTTAACAATATTAATTCTTTCAATTCATGAGTATGGAATATCTTTCCATTTATTTATGTCTCCTTCAATTTCTTTCATCTGTGTCTTAGATTTCAATACCCAGGTCTTTCACCTCCTTGGTTAAATTTATTCCTAGATATTTTATTCTTTTTGATTCAATTATAAATGGGGTTGTTTTCTTAATTTCTCTTTCTGATAGTTCATTATTAGTGTAAAGAAATTCCATGGATTTCTATATATTGATTTTGTATCCTACTACTTTGCTGACTGATTTCACGTATTAGTTGCAACAGTTTTTTTTAGTGGAGTTTGTGGGTTTTCTGTATATAGTATCATGTCATCTGCCAATAGGGACAGTTTACTTCTTCCTTTCCTACTTAGATGTCCTTTTTGTTTATTTGTTTGTTTGCTGCTTAATTGCTCTGACTAGAACTTCTGGCGGTATGTGAATATAAGTGGTAAAAGTGAGCATCCTTGTCTTGTTCCTGGTCTTAGAGGAAAAGCTTCAAGCTTTTTAACATCAAGAATGATACTAACTATGGGTTTGTCATATGCAGACTTTATTTGGTTAGGTACATTCCCTTTATACCCACTTTTTGACAGTTTTTATCATAAATGGATGTTAAATTGTGCCCAATGCTTCTTCTGTATTTATTGAGATAATCATATGATTTTTATTCTTTATTTTGTTAATGTGGTATATCATGTTAATTGATTTGCCAATGTTGAACCATCCTTGCATCCCTGGAGTAAGTTCCACTTGATCATGATATATGATCCTTTTAATGTATTGGTGAATTTAGTTTGCTAATATTTTGTTGAGGTTTTTTTCCCATTAATATTCATGTAACTTTCTTTTTGAGGGGATTCTTTGGCTTTAGTATAGGGTAGTGTTGGCCTCATAAAATATAACTCTCATTTTTTAAAGGCTCTAACAGAAAGCAAGCCTGTGAATCAAAGGCTCAATGGAGTGACTTAATCACTAATACAGGCTTCCTGCCATTGGCAACGCACCAAATCATTCACTCCTTCAGATTTCATTTTAGAAGCTGCTAGAGGTAATTATTTGCAGCTGTTGCTGAACTTTCTGTGACAACTGATGGGCTCACCCTAACAGTCCAACAAGACAGAGCAGCACATATGGAGTTATTGACTGAATCTTATGAAACCCAAAGGCAGGTGGAATATAAAATTTATATGGGGGAATCCTAAGAGAAATCTCAAAAAAATATCTCAATAGAAACTATATATTGCCTAACAGCAGCCAACTCCAGAACTGCTAGAGTAAGTGAGAAAATGCCAGCAGGGAATTGCAGACTGCAATAAAAAGTAATGATCAATGCTGGGGGATAAGGAAGGAAAGAATGAGTCACCACTCTGAGACTTGGATCTCTCCATGGTGGCAGGTTGGAGGTGGGGGGCAACCCAGCCCCTTGGATAGTCCATGAACAAGAGTAGCGAGTGAAGATTTTAGATCTGGTGGCAACGTTGAGACAGAGCTGAGCAAGGGAAGGAGGTAAGGACACTTGTAGCCTTGACTAGGTGGAGTGCCATCTGGTGGACATTTGACCACACCCCTCTGGAAATACTGATCACAGCCTTTTCAACAGACAAAATGGTTGTGTTTGGAAAACCAGGAAGTCAGAAGAGGTGTCTTTTTTTACTTTGTACTTTTTGAGGCAAGGCTATTTGACTGAACAGTGCCTCAAAGGATCATGTTATAATTAATAATTTAATTATAGTGTATAATTGTAATTATAATAAATATTATAATTTATAATAAAATAATTATAATTTATAATTAATAGATTTTTGTGACATTAATGAGTTTTCTTATATTTTAAAAACATCTATGTATTTTCAAAAATACAAATTTTATAGTTCATGTCAAGATAGACTAGGGCTATTTTGATCATTCAGAGAGCAGATGTTAGAGTTAAATTATTCTTCTTAGTCAGTTCTTGTATGGCCATAGGGAGTTAGCAAATAATATCCTGAAATAAATGATGCACAGGAAAATCTAGAATTTTTTTTAAAAAGTTAAGTTGCATCAAGGGGCGCCTGGGTGGCTTAGTCAGTTAGGCATCCGACACTTGGTTTTCTCTCAGGTCACAATCTCCCAGTTCATGGGTTTGAGCCCTTCCTGGGGCTCTGTGCTGACAGTGGGAAGCCTACTTGGGATTCTCTCTCTCTCTCTCTCTGCCCCTCCCCCACCCTCTCTTTCTCTCTCAAAATAAGTCAAAACTTTTAAAAATAAAATAAAAAGTTGAGTTAAATAAGTAATCTTTCATAAACTGGAACCTTCCATAACTCACCCTTGACTTGAGGGTTTGCAGTCAAAGAGTTGGAGAGCTACTTCGTATCAAACCGTTGTTCCCTGTCTCTCTCTAGGTTTTCTAATTACACTTGTAGAGGGACGGGTCCTAAAGGTGTGGTGACGAAAGAACTACAAAGCAGGGGCTAAGACTCTCCCGGAGCGCAAGCATCGGTCCCCTGGCTCAAGCCTCTTTCATTTTTGCACACTGTCTGACAGCAGCAAGCACATACGACATGGTATTTGACATCTGGACAGGCCATCCACCTGCAGTGTATTCCATACCGGGTCATGAGTACATCTGGCGCCGGACGAAACATTCTTTTCCCAGGCCTGGCGCCCGTACGATGTCCTTCTGGAGAGAACGAGCAGTCCCGGCGTCCTTCCGGCGTCCTGGGAATGAAACAGCTTTCAGTTCCTTGCTGCTCCGTCCCTTTCCTTCAGGACATTCTCACAGTGCCGAGCCACGGTGCCTCGGTGCCTCTGGCCTCTTGTTCTCCAACAGTGCTGACTTTTGAATCAAATACTATCTTCCCTTAGGCTACTCTCCTCTCTCCTCCCCCTCAGGTATCAATGTGCTGAGGTTCTGGTCTCCTATCAAAGCCATCCTATCAAAAGCTCGACTTTGAAAAGGAAATGAGTAAATTCAACAGTGCAGCTAATAAAGATCTAAGTGTCACCTCCCTCACTTCAACTTGAATTTTAATAAAAGTCACAAAGTCCCATTAAAATATCTCCAAAGCAATTTCTCAGGCAAAAACATTTTAAAGAGTCAAAATTTTATTTCAAACCTGCTGCCAGGAAAATGTTCCCTGAGAGAACAATTGAATGATGCATCTCCTGCTAGAGATATTTAATAGGAAAGCAAAGAGCTTCAACTCATAGATTAGAAGAGAGAATAAAGGACTGTGGTCTAAGCTCTTTAGACTCTTTGAGGAACTCAAAGATCACAGGTTCTGAGGTTTTTCCCAGGACTGAGAGACAAGGGGTGGGGTTCACAGAAGTGGCTCTTAAACTCGTTAAGATTTATCAAGTACAATTCTAATTTTTTTCTCCAAAGGAGTAGCTAATCACATTAGATCATAAACTTCTGCCCAGCTCAGGACTAGGACTATTTTCTTTCTCATATTTTAACCTGGATATATATAGATATATATATCTATATATATCTATATATATAGATATACATATATATATATTTTTTTTGGAGTTTTCCTTGACATGCTTTTTCAGACTTTAAGAAATGTCCAATTCAAGAAGAGAAACCCATATTTTTAAAAAGTTAAGTTACAACATCAGTCTTTGCCTGTGTGATTTAATAAGCCAGGTATCACACCTTGATTTTACACTTTGGGAATAGGAACCATTGGCTAGTTTGTGACCAATTCAACATCAAGCAGGAAATTAGGAGCAGACATGAATAAAGTTTCTATTAGGAATGTTAACTTGTGTAATCATAAAATAGGGCACAGGAATATAAGTTTGCAGGCAAATCCAGATATAATAGAACACCTTGTAAATTTAAATTAATTTAAATATACTACATTGTACCTAATATGTAGGCATATTTGGTGGGAATTGAGTAAACAAAATGATAACACATAGATAAGGTAAAATAGATAAGGTGCTTGTTTTATTCCACATAAGCTTCGTACTCTGTTATCCTGTGAACTAACAGGGAAATCTGAATTTGTGATCTATTTGGTGCTCTATAGCAAACTTTTGAAAAGCTGATGAAAACTTCCCCTGTGGATAGGAAGAAAATCGTATGAAAATTCCTGTAATAAAGTAACTCAAATCTAGGCTCTGCCAATCACTCACTGTGTGAACTTAGGTAAATTATTTAACCTCTCTGTGGCAATAGTACCTATTTTAAAAGGATGTCTAGTGATCCACATGGGTTAATGCATGTGGAGCATTAGAATAACACCAGGCACATGGTGAACATTTGATGAAAGTTACCTTCCGTTATCACTGTTTTTTTCCTGCACGAATTTTAAGTTACTTGATGTGACACCAAATTCCATAGTAAAAAGTCTATCTTCAGAGATTTAACAGATGATCATATGAAAGAGAATGGCATTTTCCAATAGAAAATGGGTTTAATGTAGAGAAGGAAAATGCAGTTCAGAAGGGTTTACTGGTACTTTGTACAGCTCTGTCACAGAATCTCACCTGGATTCTCCTGACTCCTGAGTCCCATTCATCCCAACCCCTATCATCCACCTGGGTCAAACTTTAATATGAAGTTCTTCTCCTTCAGGTTTTTTTTTTTTTTTTTACAAAAAAATTTAATCTGTACATACAGCATTTGTATTAAGTTTGTGAACTTTTGTGACAATTACACAAGAAGTAGAAAAGAGATTATTTTGTGTTCAGTGACTCCTGCCAGCTCACTAGTTTTCTCCTCCATTCTCCGTAGCCTTCCAAAATATTTTACAAAATGATTTTGATGGTAAATAATTAGGATCTATAGGGGCAGCTGGATGGCTCAGTCAGTTGAGCGTCCAACTCTTGATTTTGCCTCATGTCATGACTTCAGGGTTGTGGGATTGAGCCTTGCATCAGGCTCCTGCTGAGCTTGGAGCCTGCTTAAGATTCTCTTTCTCCCTCTACCTCTCTTTCCCATTCTCTCTTTCTATCTGTCTCACGAATAGAAAGAATATAAATTATTAGGATCTATATATGATCCAATAACACTTAACTATTCATATTGGTTGCTAGAAAGTTTAAGGCTAAATTTATGGCTTAAGTATATCAATGGTCTTTTGAGTCACATAAGTATTTCTATAAAGTACACATAACTCAAACACTTCAATAAATCAATACAATCAATTCTTTGTTAAGAAACAGAAAAGGCAAGAGTGCCTGGGTGGCTCTGTCTATAAGCGTCCGACTTCAGCTCAGGTCATGATCTCATGGTTTGTGAATTCAAGCCCCATATCGTGGGCTCTATGCTGACAGCTCAGAGCCTGGAACCGGCTTCGGATTCTGTGTCTCCCTCTCTTTCTTCCCCTCTCCCCACTAGCACTCTCTCTCTCTCAAAAATAAATAAAATAGTTTAAAAAATTTAAAATAAATAATAAATAAGGAAATAAATAAAGAAGACATAGGAGATATCTTTGAAAGGTTTTAGTTTTAGTTTTTCAAAACATTTTATTCATTTTCTTGTCTACCAAAGAAAAAAACCTTTGTGTTATAGAGTTTGGGGAGGTGGTGGTTGTTATCTTAATAGCAGGTTAGCATAGCCAGACTAATCTTACACAACTGGTAGGTAAAATGTAAACGGATTTTTCTTCCAGTGAAGTAGAGCACACCCTTGAGATAAAATTGAAAAACACTCCCACCTCTGGTGAGTAATTTTATGAAGTGTCTGTGGCAACTGGTAAAAAGAGACTGAATGGAAAAATCCCCTTGCAGCGAACTGTGAGAAGTGTTATGCCTTTTCAGTTTGGCCACTCAGCATTGACTCTGAACTTCACCGTTTTGGAAACCTCAAAATATTATGATGAGCAGTTTAAATGACAACATTCCACTGTGCGTTACATTGTGTTATCTCAACTCCTGAAAACACCCACACTCCACTCTCTCCTTTGCATGGCTTCTGAGAAGTCAGATTTAAGTCTTTGTTCCTCTCTAGGTAAGGTTTTCTCCCTCTCTGGCTTCTTTTAGGATTTTTTAAAATACAGTATGCTCAGGTGTAGTGTTTTTGTTTGCTTGTTTTGTTTTGTTTTGTTTTGGCATTTATCCTCCTCGGTATTCTCTGAGCTTCCTGAATCTACAATTTGGTGTCTGGCATTAATTTGGGGGATAATTCTCAAACATTATAATTTCAAATATTTTTTCTGTTCCTATCTCTCTCTCTCTTCTCCTTCTGTTCCTCTTATGGGGACATCCTATCTTTTGTGGTTGCTCCACACTTCTGGATTTTCTGGGGTTTTTTTTCAGTCTTTCTTCTCTTTGCTTTTCAATTTTGAAGGTTTCTATTGATATATCTAATATAGAGATATAGATAAACAGATATATTGATATATCAAGCTCAAAGATTCTTTCCTTAGCCATGTCCACTCTGCTAATAAGCCCATCAAAAACATTCTTCATGTCTGTTACATTGTTTTTTGATCTCTAGTATTTCTTTTTGGTTCTTTCTTAGATTTCCATTTCTCTGCTTACTTTGTTATCTACGTTATCCATTAGAGCCCTTAGCATATTAATCATACTTGTTTTTTAATGTTTATTTATTTATTTTGAGGGGGGAGGGGCAGAGAGGGAGAGAGCATTCCAAACAGGGTCGAACCCACCATCTGCAAGCTCAGGACCTGAGTAGAAATCAAGAGTTGGATACCTAACCAACTGAGCTACCCAGGCACCACTTAATCATAGTTGCTTTAAATTCCTTGTCTGATAATTCCAACATCCCTGCTATATCTGGTTCTCCTTGCTCTGTATCTTTAGCCTGTATTTTTGCTTTTTGTTATATCTTGTAATTTTACTTATAGCAAGAAAGCATGTACTTGGTTAAAGAAACTGCTATAAATAAGTTTTTAGTAATATGATGATGAGGTGTCAGGGAAGGGGAGGGGCTGTATAGTCTTATGATTAGGGCTCAGTCTTTTGGTGAACCTTTGCTTCTGGACTGTGAACTTCACACGGGATTCTCTGATGCTCCCCCAACCTCCCAAAACACACACAATTATGTGGAACAAGATGGTGGGAGTGGGCTGGAGATGGTGTTTCCCTTCCCCTGTGTCAGTAAGCCTCTGATAAAAACCCCCCTGGTTAAAATAGTTTCTCCAGAGAGCAGGTGTTGTTAAGAACAGAGTGTTCTAATGTATTTCAGAATGGTTTCTTTTCCCCTGCACTGGTGCTAGCACAAGACTTTTCTCTGATATTTACTGTGAGAACCTGGTCAAGGTCCTTAAAGTAAAACTCACAGGATGGTGACCCCTCCCCCATGATTTGGTCCCCCTCAAGTTTGTAATTGTCAGAGTGTCCAATCTGAGCCTCCAGGATTTGTCAATCACTGTTCTGGTTTTTCTGCACTGGTATTATTTCCCACAGAGGTTGTGGTAGGGTCCCCTCCCGAAGGAAAGAAAAAAAAAAAACCAAAAACCTCAAGGCAACCAGGCTATACACATATGTGACAACATCCCTCACGACCTTGTAACATGAGACCACTTAATCAGATTGCACGTTTGTGTGTTACATATATGGGAGACAAAGAAGTAAAAAAATGTATAAAAAACGATGCCACGTGGCATTCGGGGCTCAGTTCTTCGGGTACTAACCCATCTGAGTTGTGCTGGCATGAATAAAGTTGCTTCCTGGAAGAAAAAAAAAAAGCCTTGGTGTCACGACTCTGTGTGAGAATCCTGCTACAAGGTTTCAGCTAAGGGTTTCTTCTCCGGTAAATTGAAATTCTGTGTTCATTTATAGATTTTTCCATTTTGGAGGGTAGTGGTTTGCCCTGTGACCTTACTTCTCTTACAAATCCAATAAGAGTTGTTGATTTTTTAGTCTATTTAGCTTTTTACCTATTGTTAGGATGGAGTGATTTCTAAGTCCCTAACATTTAGAAGTAGAAACTGGAAATCCCATTATGTTACCTTTATTATTATTATTATTATTATTATTATTATTAATCACCATTATGTTTGTGAGGATGTGAAGGATATTTACCTACCATAAATCCCTGGATTCAGAGGCAAAGCCAGTTTCTTCTTCTCCTGCTCCTCCTCCTCCTCCTTCTTCTTTTTCTTCATTTTTAAAAATGTTTATTGATTTATTTTGAGAAAGAAAGTGTGTTTGAGCAGGAGAGGCACAGAGAGAGAGAGGGAGAGGGAGAATCCCAAGCAGGCTCTGTGCTGGCAGTGCAGAGCCCAAGGAAAGGCTCTATCTCACAGACTGTGGGATCATGACCTGAGCTGAAATCAAGAGTCAGAGGCTCAACTGACTGAGCCACCCAGGCACCCTGGCAAAGCCAGTTTCCAACACAAAAGGGAAAAAGCTTGGGGACAGTCTCTGAGTGCTGATGTTCTACACAGAAGAATCTTCCCTAAGGCAATCTCCTTTGGTCTTCATGTTTAAATATATCATCTAATTGTCAGAATGTTCCATAGGCCCAGCAAATTGGGAGGATTGTTGTTATTTTGGGGGCAGCATTAGTCAGAAGGAAGTTGCTCTGACATAGGGTCCCAAAACAAAACTGCAAACTACTGAAGATTTGCATGCTGAAACAAAACAATTCTCTGTAAAGAGCCATGCTCCTTTGTCCTCAGAATAATGTCCAAGAACTCAGTATGGAGTACAAGGTCCTTCGTGCTCTGGCATTTGTTTACCTTTACAACTTCATCTCTTTCCACTCACTCCTCTCAATCTGCACTGGCCATACTGAGCCTTTTCTGGTTTCTGCGATTGTCGGCGTTCTCACTCAATTCCACTTTTCCTTGGATATGTTGTTTCCTTTCTCAGGGCTGGTAAAGATTTTTCCCTACTTTCACCATGACTGGTAAGTTACACAGAGATTCAGGGAGGCAAGCGGTTGCCATGAAGGAAATGGCAGGCTGGGAGGATCCAAATAGGGTTAGTAATTCTGACACTTAGAGTTTCTACTGTGCATGTCCTTTCCACCTGTAAGACATTTGGTGAGTTGCTTCATCTATGTCCTCCAATAACCCTGTGTATGCCGACATATTTTAGTGTCTGCACTTTACTCCTCAGTGGACCCAGCACCCCAGCACACCCGTGCGCACAGAAATGTGAGCTTCTTGAAAACAGTGCTCACATCTTATCTCTCTGGGTTTTCTCTTAGGCCTCAGGCCTCAGCACCTAGAAATGTGTTGAATGATTAAGTGAATGCACCTACCACTGTCACTGAAATAAATAGGTGAAATGGTCCCACCCTTCTACTTTTCCTGCACCAGGCTACATGTTCGTCACTATTTTTGTGACTTCTTTTCTCTTTGAAGCTGCCATTGACAGTCACTTAAAATTTCTATCTTCTGTATTAAATTGCATGAGGAAAAAGAAATATATACTGTGTTTTATCCACAGAGTTCTGCTCTGACCTGTGGGACACTGCACTTATTACTCATTGACTTTAACAATGCAAACTTTTTTTTCTTTCTTTTCTTTCTCTATGTTTTTTAATGTGGGCAATTCAGAAAAAAAATTAAACTGGTTATGAATTGCATTTTTCAGTGTTTATTTATTTATTTTGAGAGAGAGAGAGAGAGAGAGAGCAAGCAGTAGAGGGGCCGACAGACAGGCAGACAGAATCACAAGCAAGCTCCAAGCTGTCAGCTCAGAGCCTGATGCGGGGCTGGAACCCACGAAGTGTGAAATCATGACCTGAGCCGAAATCAAGAGTCCGACACTTGACTGAGCCATCCAGGTGCCCCAATTTGCATTTTTGAATTAGAAAAAAAAAGCTTTGTTGAAGAAAAAAATGCGTATTCATATAACTCCAACATATTACTGAAAGAGAATTATCAATAAAAAGCACTGCTTTAAAAATATTTTTAACTTCTCATTTGAAATAATTTCAGACTTATAAAAAAGTACAAAATGATGCAAATAGTTCCCACATGTCTTTCACTCCAATTTATTTTTCTTTTCTTTTTTAAGTTTATTTATTTATTTTGAAGGAGAGAGAGAGCAGGCACACGTGTGCATGAGAGCAAGGGGAGGAGCAGAGCGAGAGGGAGAGAGAATCCCAAGCAGACTCCGAGCTGTCAACACAGAGCCTGATGTGGGGCTCGATCCCACGAACCATGAGATCATGACCTGAGCATAACCAGGAGCCAGACGCTTAGCCGACTGAGCCACCTAGGCGCCCCAGTGCCCAGATTTCTTAAATGTAAACATCTTACACATCACAATTTCAAAATTAAGAAATATTACTATTATAATACTGTTATCTCACTTAGAGACTTTATTTCTGTTTACTTCATTGTTCCCACTAGTGTCCTTTTTCCGGCCCAGGATCCAGTCCAGAGTCATACATTGCATTTAGATGTCATGTATCCATAGTCTCCTTTACTTTGGAAAAGTTCCTCAATTTGTACTTCTTTAGTGACACTGACAGTTTTGAAGAGTGCTGGTCAGTTATCTTGTTGAATTCCTCTAGATTTGGTTAGTTTGATTTTTCCTCTTGGTTATATCCAGATTATGCATTTTTGTCAAGAATACAACGGAAGTAATATATTTTTCTCTATAAATCACACTAAGTGGTATATATTTGGTTAAGGCCAGACTTCTCCAGTGTAAGGTTACTTTTCTTTTTTAGCCTTTGTAATTGATAAACATCTTGTGAGGAAATAATATAACACCACATATTCTATTTCTGATTAGACTTGCATTCACCTATATTAGCATCCATGGGTGATCTCTGTCTAAAACAATTATTATAGTGGTGCTTGGCAAATAGTAATGTTCAATTTCTTCATTCCTCCTATATTTATGAATTGGAACTCTACTGAAAGGAAGAATTTTCCTATTTATTCAGAATGGATTCTTATTTTATTAAATGGGTTAAAATCCATCACATCATTATTTAATTGTTCAAATTGTTCCAAATTTGGGTCCTTCCAAGTTGATTCCTATGTCCTTTAGACATATTCATTTCTTTGAGCACGTCCTACTTTCTGGCATTACATAATATTTCAGTATTGTATTTTTCCTACAGCCCTGGAATCAACCACTTCTTCAAGGAGCCTTGGTTTCATTTAGTTTCTTTTCTTTCTTCTTTCCTTTTCTTTTTTCCTCCTGTTTTTTGTTTGTTTGTTTGTTTGTTTTTTGAGAATGTTGTTTAGAAAACAAAATCTGAGCACTAGGTGTGCCCCTTGGTGCTGGGATGTCCTTGCTTCTAGGACAGAGCCAGAAAAAAGCATGTTCACACTCACTCTACCTCTTTCTAGCGCTGTCCATCTGCATGATATTAAAACCATGAGATCATGCCGAGACCTCCAACTTCCATCCAACACCAGTGTTCATTCTATTCTTTACCCTTTCTTTATTTGTAACCCCTTACTCCAATAGTGAGAAACCTGGCTCTCATTTTCCACAACGTATTTGCTTATTTGCTTAGTCCTACAATACATACAGTTTCAAAAGCTACTCCATATCCCTGTAAAAACAAAATCTCCTAACTGAATGCTGTGTGTCTGTGTAGTTCTTTTTGTCTTTAACTTTGGGGTATATACTTTAAATATACTATTATCCAGTTACTTAGATTAGTTTGGTTTGTTCCCCATCCCGCTTCAGTGGGGCTATGCTTTTCCTCATGTCATTTCCCTCATCCCTTACCTTTTCCCCCATTTCCCCACCACGTTTATCCCTGTTCCTTCTAGGTAACCAATATTAGGAGCTTTGGAGTTATCCCTCCTATGTTTTTGTTTGTTTATTTACACAACGCGGAAGAAACGTGTATTTTCTTATTTCTCCTCCCTTCATATTACAAACAGTTGTTTGCACCTTTATTTTTTATGTAACAATTATTTTGGAAAGTATTCTAGAAACTTCATAGACATCTTGTTATTTTTAGTTGTGTAAAAATGCTACATTGTGTGGATGTACCATCACTTATCCAGCCGCTTTTCTTTTTTTTTTTTTTTTTTAATTTATTTTTGGGACAGAGAGAGACAGAGCATGAATGGGGGAAGGGCAGAGAGAGAGGGAGACACAGAATCGGAAACAGGCTCCAGGCTCCGAGCCATCAGCCCAGAGCCTGACGCGGGGCTCGAACTCACGGACCGCAAGATCATGACCTGGCTGAAGTCGGACGCTTAACCGACTGCGCCACCCAGGCGCCCCAAGCCGCTTTTCTTTATATAAGCATTTAGAGTGCCTCAAATATTTTTTCAATTATGCGCAATACCACAGTGAATAACCTTGTGCATAATACTTTGGTATTGTTGGAGGTGTATCTTCAGAATAAATTGCCAGAATTAGGATTACTAGATAAATTACTAGATAAAAAATTAAGTGCTTGGAGCACCTGGCTGGCTCAATGGTAGAGTATGTGAATCTTGATCTCAGGATTATGAGTGCAAGCCACATGTTGGGTGTGGAGCCTACTTAAAATAAATAAATTAATTAATTTATTAATTAAAAAATTAGTAAATTAAGTGCTTATGTTGTTTTGTTAGAATATGCTAAATTTCCCTCAAAACATTCCATTAACAATACATGAAAACTTATTATCTCACAGCCCGCTACCAGAATACATTGCCATTCTTTTGAATTTTTTGCCATTACATAGAAGACATAGAAGTTTTGGGGCGCCTGGGTGGCGCAGTCGGTTAAGCGTCCGACTTCAGCCAGGTCACGATCTCGCGGTCTGTGAGTTCGAGCCCCACGTCAGGCTCTGGGCTGATGGCTCGGAGCCTGGGGCCTGTTTCCGATTCTGTGTCTCCCTCTCTCTCTGCCCCTCCCCTGTTCATGCTCTGTCTCTCTTTGTCCCAAAAATAAATAAAAAACGTTGAAAAAAAAATTTAAAAAAAAAAAAAAGAAGTTTTAATTTGCATTCCTCTAATTCCCTATGTATAAAGCCATTATTATATCTGTGTGTGTATGTGTGTGTATGTGTGTGTGTGTGTGTATGTGTGTGAGTGTGAATTATCTGTTCATGTATTTATTTTTTTTCAAATCCGGGAGCTATTTATTTATTTTTTTGTAATCTCACTTTTATTCTTCTTTTGTTCTAACTTTATTTTTTATTTTTTAAAATTACATCCAAATTAGATAGCATATAGTGCAACAATGATTTCAGGAGTAGATTTCTTAATGCCCCTTACCCATTTAGCCCATCCCCCCTCCCACAACCCCTCCAGTAGTCCTCAGTTTGTTCTCCACATTTATTAGTCTCTTCTGTTTTGTCCCCCTCCCTGTTTTTATATTATTTTTGTTTCCCTTCCCTTATGTTCATCTGTTTTGTCTCTTAAAGTCCTCATATGAATGAAGTCATATGATTTTCATCTTTCTCTGACTGACTAATTTCACTTAGCATAATACCCTTCAGTTCCATCCACGTAGTTGCAAATGGCAAGATTTCATTCTTTTGGATTGCCGAGTAATACTCCATTGTATATATATACCACTTCTTTATCCGCTCATCCATCAGTGGACATTTGGGCTCTTTCCACACTTTGGCTATTGTTGATAGTGCTGCTATAAACATGGGGGTGCATGTGCCTCTTCAAAAAAGCACACCTGTATCCCTTGGATAAATGCCTAGTAGTGCAGTTGCAGGGGCGTAGGGTAGTTCTATCTTTAGTTTTTTGAGGAACCTCCATACTGTTTTCCAGACTGGCTGCACTAGCTTACATTGCCACCAACAACGCAAAAGAGATCCTCTTTCTCCGCATCCTCGCCAACATCTGTTGTTGCCTGAGTTGTTAATGTTAGCCATTCTGACAGGTGTAAGGTGATACCTCATTGTGGTTTTGATTTGTATTTCCCTGATGATGAGTGATGTGGAGCATTTTTTTATGTGTCAGTTGGCCATCTGGATGTCTTCCTTGAGGAAGCGTCTATTCATGTCTTTTGCCCATTTCTTCACTGGATTATTTGTTTTTTGGGTGTTAAGTTTGATAAGGTCTTTATAGATTTTGGATACTAACCCTTTATCTGATATGTCGTTTGCAAATATCTTCTCCCATTCTGTCAGTTGCCTTTTAGTGTTGCTGATTGTTTCCTTTGCTGTACAGAAGATTGTTTCCTTTTTACTTTGATGAGGTCCCAGTAGCTCATTTTTGCTTTTGTTTCCCTTGCCTCCAGAGATGTGTTGAGTAAGAAGTTGCTGTGGCCAAGATCAAAGAAGTTTTTGCCTGCTTTCTCCTCGAGGATTTTGATGGCTTCCTGTCTTACATTTTGGTCTTTCATCCATTTTGAGATTATTTTCGTGCATGGTGTAAGAAAGTGGTCCAGGTTCATTCTTCTGCATGTCACTGTCCAGTTTCCCCAGCACCACTTGCTGAAGAGACTGTCTTTATTCCATTGGATATTCTTTCCTGCTTTGTCAAAGATTAGCTGGCCATACGTTTTTGGGTCCATTTCTGGGTTCTCTATTCTGTTCCATTGATCTGAGTGTCTGTTCTTGTGCCAATACCATATTGGCACAAGATGATTACTTGATGATTACTGCTTTGTAGTATAGCTTGAAGTCTGGGATTGTGATGCTTCCTGCTTTGGTGTTTTTTTTTCAAGATTGCTTTGGCTATTTGGGGTCTTTTCTGGTTCCATACCAATTTTAGGATTATTTGTTCTAGCTCTGTGAAGAATGCTCATGTTACTTTGATAGAGATTGTATTGAATATGTAGATTGCTTTGGGTAGTATCAACATTTTAACAGTATTTGTTCTTCCTATCCAGGAACTTGGAATCTTTTTCAATTTTTTGGTGTCATCTTCAATTTCTTTCATAAGCTTTTTATAGTTTTCAATGTATAGATTTTTCACCTCTTTGGTTAGATTTACTCCTAGGTATTTTATGGTTTTTTTGTGCAACTGTAAATGGGATCAATTCCTTGATTTCTCTTTCTGTCGTTTCATTGTTGGTGTATAGGAATGCAACCGATTTCTGTGCGTTGATTTTATATCCTGCAATTTTGCTGAATTCATGAATCAATTCTAGAAGTTTTTTGGTGGAATCTTTTGGGTTTTCCATATAGAGTATCATGTCATCTGCAAAGAGTGAAAGTTTGACCTCCTCCTGGCCGATTTGGATGCCTTTTATTTCTTAGTGTTGCCTGATTGCAGAGGCTAATATTTCCAATACTATGTTGAATACCAGTGGCGAAAGTGGACATCCCTGTCTTGTTCCTGACCTTAGGGGTAAAGCTCTCAGTTTTTCCCCATTGAGGATGACATTAGCGTTGGGTTGTTCATATATGGCTTTTATGATCTCAAGGTATACTCCTTCTATCCCTACTTTCTTGAGGGTTTTTATCAATAAATGATGCTGTACTTTGTCAAATGCTTTCTCTGCATCTATTGAGAGGATCATATGGTTCTTGTCCTTTCTTTTAATGATGTGATGAATCACATTGATTGTTTTGTGCATATAAACCGGCCCTGCATCCCAGGTATAAATCCCACTTGGTCATGGTGAATAATGTTTTTAATGTATTGTTGGATCGGGTTGGGTAATATCTTGTTGAGGATTTTTGCATCCATGTCCATCAGGGAAATTGGTCTATAGTTCTCCTTTTTAGTGCGGTCTCTGTCTGGTTTTGGAATCAAGGTAATGCTGGCTTCATTGAAAGAGTTTGGAAGTTTTCCTTCCATTTCTATTTTTTGGAACAGTTTCAAGAGAATAGGTGTTAACTCTTCCTTAAATGTTTGATAGAATTCCCCTGGAAAGCCATCTGGCCCTGGATTCTTGTTTTTTGGCAGATTTTTGATTACTAATTCGATTTCCTTGCTGGTAATGGGTCTGCTCAAATTTTCTATTTCTTCCTGTTTCAGTTTTGGTAGTGTATATGTTTCTAGGAATTTGTCCATTTCTTCCAGATTACACATTTTATTGGCATATAATTGCTCATAATATTTTCTTATTATTGTTTTTATTTCTGTTGTGTTGGTTGTGATCTCTCCTCTTTCATTCTTGATTTTATTTATTTGGGTCTTTCCTTTTTCTTTTTGATCAAACTGGCTAGTGGTTTATCAATTTAGTTAATTCTTTCAAAGAACAAGCTCCTGGTTTTGTTGATCTGTACTACTGTTTTTTTGGTTTCAATAGCATTCATATCTGTTCTAATCTTTGTTATTTCCTGTCTTCTGCTGGCTTTGGGTTTTGTTTGCTGTTCTTTTTCCAGATCCTTAAGGCAGAAGGTTAGGTTACACAACCTGAAAGATCTGAGATCTTTCTTCCTTCTTTAGGAAGGCCTGGACTGCTATAAACTTTCCTCTTATGACCACCTTTGCTGTATCACAGAGATTTTGGGTTGTGGTATTATCATTTTCACTGACTTCCATATACTTTTTAATTTCCTCTTTAACTGCTTGGTTACCCCATTCATTCTTTAGTAGGATGTTCTTCAGTCTCCAAGTCTTTGTTACCTTTCAAATTTTTTCTTGTGGTTGATTTCGAGTTTCATAGCGTTATGGTCTGAAAATATGCACGGTATGATCTTGATCTTTTTGTACTTAGTTAGGGCTGCTTTGTGTCCCAGTGTATGGTCTATTCTGGAGAATGTTCCATGTGCACCGGAGAAGAATGTATATTCTGCTGCTTTAGGATGAAATGTTCTGAATATATCTGTTAAGGCCATCTGGTCCAGTGTGTCATTCAAAGCCATTGTTTCCTTGTTGATTTTTTGATTAGATGATCTGTCCATTGTTGTGAGTGGGGTGTTGAAGTCTCCTACTATTATGGTATTACTATCGATGAGTTTCTTTATGTTTGTGATTAGTTGATTTATATATTTGGGTGCTGCCACATTTGGCGCATAAAGGTTTACAACTGTTAGATCTTCTTGGTGGCTAGACCCCTTGATTATGATATAATGCCCTTCTGCATCTCTTGATACAGTCTTTATTTTAAAGTCTAGATTGTCTGATAGAAGTATGGCTACTCCGGCTTTCTTTTGTTCACCATTAGCATGATAGATGGTTCTCCATCCCCTTACTTTCAATCTGGAGGTGGCTTTAGGTCTAAAGTGGGTCTCTTGTAAACAGCATATAGATGGATCTTGTTTTCTTACCCATTCTGTTACCCTATGTCTTTTGATTGGAGCATTGAGTCCATTGATGTTTAGAGTGAGTACTGAAAGATATGAATTTATTGTCATTATGATGCTTGTAGAGTTGGAGTTTCTGGTGATGTTCTCTGGTCCTTTCTAATCTTTGTTGCTTTTGGCATTTATTTATTTATATATGTATATTTTCATCTTTTCTCCCCTCAGAGTGCCCCTTCAAATTTCTTTCAGGGCTGGTTTAGTGGTCCCAAACTCCTTTAATGTTTGTTTGTCTGGGAAACTTTTTATCTCTCTTTCTATTTTGAATGACAGCCTTGCTGGGTAAAGAATTCTTGGCTGCATATTTTTCTGATTCAGCACACTGAATATATCCCGCCACTCCCTTCTGGCCTGCCAAGTTTCTGTGGATAGGTCTGCTGCAAATCTGATCTGTCTTCCCTTGTATGTTAGGGACTTTTTCTCCCTTGCTGCTTTCATGATTCTCTCCTGGCCTGAGTATTTTGTGAATTTGACTATGATATGCCTTGCTGATGGCCAGTTTTTGTTGAATCTAATGGGGATCCTCTGTGCTTCCTGGATTTTGATGTCTGTGTCTTCCTCCAGGTTAGGAAAGTTTTCCCCTATGATTTGCTCACATAACCCTTCCACTCCTATTTTTCTGTCTTCCTCTTCTGGGACCCCTATGATCCTGATGTTCCTTTTTAATGAGTCACTGCTTTCTCTAATTCTTAAATTGAGCTCTTTTGCCTTAATCTCCCTCTTTTTCTCTGCTTCGTTATTCTCTATAAGTTTGTCCTCTATATCACTGATTCTCTGTTCTGCCTCGTCCATCCTTGCTGCCACTGCATCCATCCATGATTGCAGCTCAGTTATAGCATTTTTCATTTCATTCAGGCTATTTTTTACTTCTTTTATCTCTGCAGAAAGGTATTCTAGCCTATTTTCGACCCCAGGTAGTATTCTTATTATCGTGATTCTAAATTCTGGTTCAGACATCTTGCTTGTATCTGTGTTGGTTAAATCCCTGGATGTCGTTTCTTCGTGCTCTTTTGGGGTGAATTCCTTCATTTTGTCAGTTTGAAGGGAGAAAAGGAATTAATGAGGTAGAAAATTGAAATTAAAAAAAAATTAAAATTAAAAATTAATAACACACACACACAAATTGAATAGATGATGCTAGATCCTAGGTGTGTTTTGGTCTGGGTGTTGAAAGTGGTTTGACAGATTAGAGAAAAAAAAAAGGTGGGGGAGGGAGAAAAGAAAGGAAATCGTTTGAGAATTTGAGAAAATGAATACACTGAAGTAGACTAAAATGAGATGATGAGGTAACATAGAATTTGATAAAATATATACAAAAGTAAAGAATATAGTAGAAAAAAATTAAAGAAAAATATTTTTAATAAAAATAAATATGAATTTTTCTTTTTGTGTATTCAAGAAAAAAGAAAAGAAACAAAAAAGAAAAAAAGAAAAAAGAAAAAGAAAGGACATCATTTGAAAATTTGAAAAAGTGAATAAACTGTAGTAGACTATGATAAAATGATGGAAGTAAAATAGAATTTGAAAAAATTTACATAAAAGCAAAACATATAGTAATAAATATTAAATAAAAATATTTTTAATAGAAATTGAAAGTAAAAATGAAGTTTTTCTCTTTCTGCATTCAAGAAAAATAAAAGAAGTGAAAAATAGAAAAAAGAAAAAGAAAGAAAAAAAGGAAATTGTTTGAAAATTTGAAAAGGTGAATACACTGTAGTAGTCTAAAATAAAATGATGGAAGTAAAATAGAATTTGAAAACATTTACTCAAAAGTAAAGCATATAGTAATAAAAATGAAAGAAAAATATTTTTAATAAAATTTGAAAGTAAAAATTTTTTCTCTTTCCGTATTCAAGAAATAGAAAAGAATCGTAATAAGAGAAAAAGAAAAAAGAAAAAAAATAAAGAAAATTGAATAGATGAACCTACTAACAGGTTTAAGTAGGACTGAAATTGCTTCGTTTTCCCCTAGAATCAGTCTATGTAGCTCTTCATAGTCCACAAACCAAGCCAGCGGTAGGCCTTGTGTTCTTGAAGAGCGAAGTTGGCCCAGCTGGGCGCGGCTCAGTGTAACAGCTCCGCTCTCCACTAGATGGCGCTGCTAGCCTACTGGGGTGGATTGTTGCCGTGCTGGTAGGTGCGTATGGGCATGCGCAGGAACAGTGAAAATGGTGCCCCCCAGTCACCCAGTCACCCAGTCTGTTCTCCTGGATCAGCAGTCACGCACCCATAGTCTGTCTTCAGCTCTCGTCCACTCCCCACTTCTTCACTCTCCGTGACCAGGCCCCAGGCAGCACCTCTCTCCTGAGTTGTGTCTCAGACGCGGCTGTTTTCTCCGGCCCCTTACTTCTGACGGACTATGGCCTTGACCCGTTCTGCCCCTCTGCGGGAGGGTCTCACCGAGCAATGGCCGAATGAGCAATGGCCGACTGTCTGCGGCACCCAGGAACGCTCCTGGACCCTGCTGCTGCCGGCGCCCCGAGACTACGGCCACATGCCAACCCCCCTGAAAAAGTTTGTGAGACAGTGAGCAGCAGTGTTTTAGGGATTCTGGAAAATCACAACACACATCTGGCACCAGGCTTCACCCTTAAGTGAAGGGTGCCCCAGCACCAGCAAATGTGGCCGCCTTCTGGGGTCTGCTGGAACCAGGGAGCTTCGACAGTCTCTACCAAATGTCCTTCCAGCAGTGGAACCACTTTTCCCCGTGTGGCCTGAGAACCTCCCGGACCCCACTCTGTTCCTGTGGATTCGCCCTTCCCACCAGAGCACCACCAGGTATCGAGCTGCAGAGTTGCAGCCTTTGCGCTCCCCTTGTTTACAGTCTTAATGGGATTTAAACCGTCTCCTTTCTCCCTTTTAGTTTAGTCCCTGCGGCTGTTTCCAGTTTTCCACTTTCTCTCCAGCTGCTTTTGGGGAGGGGTGCTTTTCCCGTATTTTGCCCCTCTTCCCAGTCTCTGCCCTCTCTCTGCCCGCAAAAGTAGTTCCCTACCCTCTGCGGTTTCTGGCTTCCCAAATTCACTTCTCCTCGCCGCATATCTGCTGAATTCTGTGGTTCAGGTTGTGCAGATTGTTGTGTTAATCCTCCAATCAGTTTTCTAGGTGTGTAGGATGGTTTAGTGTTGGTCTGGCTGTATTTCAAGGACGCGAGACACACAAAAAACTTCCATGCTGTTCTGCCACCTTGGCTCCCCCCTTTGTTCATGTATTTAAAACAAATTTTTTTTGAGAGAGAGACAGAGCATGTGAGCACACGTGTGTGCAGAGGAGGGTCAGAGGGAGAGAGAATATTAAGCAGGCCCTATACCCAGCACAGAGCCAGATGCAGGGCTCAATCTCACCACTGTGACATCATGACCTGACCCAAAATCAAGAGTCAAACGCTTAACCCCCCTGAGCCACCCAGGTGCCCTTTAAAATTTTTTTTAAGATTTTTTTTCTTTTCTCCTTGATTTTTAAAATGCTATTTATATATTATAGATATTACATATTCATATGGATGGCACTAATTTTGAACCACTAAAATAATTAAATTTAAACACAGCATCTCTCCATCATTTTTTTTTTTTTAAGTGGGTTTCATACCCAGGACAGAGCCCAACACAGGGCTTGATCTCACAACCCTGAGTTGTGAGATCAAGACCTGATCTGAGATTAAGAGTTGGATGCTCAACCGACTGATCCACCCAGGTGCTCTACTCCATCTTTCATCTTCCAGTTTACATCTTAAGTCTAGAAGAAACAACATAAGCAGATTTCTATGAAAGCTTTGTCTTTGTCTATGAAATCTGATTGCAAATCATTTTGATGATATTGGTCATCACATTCCTTTCCTTACACCACCATGGTCTTAGTTACTTCAATTGTTCCATAACTGCATAGTTTATTTGCCTAATCATTCTATGAGTACTTTGGATAAAAGTGATATAATTTTGTATATCTCTGATGCCTGCCACAAGACAGATGCAGTGAATTATCAGAAATATTTGCTAAGGAAGGGGCACCTGTGTGGCTCAGTTAGTGCAGCATCTGACTCTTGATTTTGGCTCAGGTCATGATCTCACGGTTCATGGGTTCAAGACCTGGATTAGGCTCCATGCTGGCAGTGTGGGGCCTGCCTCAGATTCTTGCTCTCTCTCCCCCCCTCTCTCTCTTCCCCTCCCATGCTCTCTCTCTCTCTCAAAATAATTAAACTTTAAAAACATATTTGCTAAGGTA
Source organism: Panthera onca (assembly GCF_046562875.1). Taxonomy (NCBI): domain Eukaryota; kingdom Metazoa; phylum Chordata; class Mammalia; order Carnivora; family Felidae; genus Panthera; species Panthera onca. Next base: position 24,970,116 of record NC_138355.1, read on the forward strand.
TAAAGGATGCTAAAAGAAAAAACAGAACCTGGTTATTCTTTATAAGAATGAAGAAGAGAATACACATTCACCTTTATTTGTGGATTATTTCTAGAAATTTAAAACACATGGCATGGTAAAAACCCATAAGTATAATGTAAATTAGAAGTAAGAGACAATATTGGTGCAAAGAAATAGCTGAAGGTAGGAGTAAACACTATAGATAAGAGCAAGGCTAAGATACAAATGTGTAACTTGATCTCTACATTTGCTAAGAATAGAAAGTAATTTTTTTGCTTCATAGAGCACAATTACGGTTACATTTATGAAGCCAGCATAGTTTACTTCTTTAAGATCAGTTTGAGACTGAGGTTTCAAGCCTAAGCATGAAGTTGTATGGGGTTGTGTTTGTTTAAAGACAGCAGTATGATTATGAGATCCTTCAATAATAAATTGCTTCTGGCATGCCTGAGTGGCTCAGTCAGTTGAGCATCTGACGCTTGATTTTGGCTCAGGCCATAATCCCAGGGTCATAGGATCGAGCCCCATATCCGGCTCCATGCTGAGTGTGGAGTCTGCTTGAAATATTCTCTCTCCTTCTGCCCGTCTGCCCTGTGTGCGCTCTCACTCTAAAATAAAATAAAATAAAATAGAATAAAATAGAATAAAATAATAAATTGCTTCCTTAATTGTAAACAGATGTTTAAAGGGCAATGGGTGAATTTGATATGCCACAAAAAAAAAAAAAGAATATCATACAAAGAATGAGAGAGAACAAGAGGGAGAATATTCCACTCTGGCTTTCTTTGTTTTTTTTAGAATATCGCTAATGAACCCCATCTGTACCAGCTTCTGAGTCTTTGCAACTTGTCTTTACTTGGACTCATGTCCCTGCTTTTCTTTTATGGAAAATAGCAGTCTAAAACCAAGCCTTCCATAGGGAGAGGTTGCCAAGCCACGTGGGGTCGCTCCAGGGACCAGAGCAGTTTACCATACCCCATTACGGGCAGGCAGATGTGCCCTACATAAAGACCAATAGCTGCCTAGCAAGGCAATAACAGAACACAAATTATCATTAAAAATAATTTTTACTGCAATGCTTAAAGGAAAAACAGATTTGGTCTCCGCACACTGAAGTTGTATCAGGAAAGCAATGAACTACCCTCGAGGGCACTGTAATGCCTTGCTTTAGTCCTCCCAGATTCCTATGCTTTGCTTTCCTGTTTCCTTTACTGCGGGCCTACTTCCGAGTAGTACCTTTAATATGCAGGTAATGTGCAGCATGATTTCCTAAACGGGAATGTTATAAAAAGCATTTTCCCAATGTATCTTGGAATATGTGTGGACATTTGCATAGGCCAATAGTTTTCAAACTTCAGCACATCTCAAAATTGCCTGGGGGTGCCTGGGTGGCTCAGTAGGTTAAGTGTCCAACTCTTGATTTCAGCTCAGGTCATGATCTCATTGCTCATGAATTCGAGCCCCACATGAGGCTTTGTGCTGACAACACGGAGCCTGCTTGGGACTCTTTCTCTCCTTCTCTCTCTATCCCTCCCCTGCTCAAGTTTGCGCTCTCTCTTTCAAAATAAATAAACTAAAAACTTCTTAAAAAAGTGGAGTTGCCTAAAAGGCTTGTTTAAACATAATGCTCTCCCACCCTGAGTGGAGTTTCTGATTCAGTAAGTCTGTGGTGGGGCCCAAGAAGTTGCATTTCTAACAAGTATGCAGGTGGTGCTGGTGCTTCTGGTCTAGGGACCATTTGGGGGACCACTGGCCTCAGACCATTTTGGCTTAAATATATTTTCAGGGGTCCTTTATATCTTTCAACTCCCAATAAGAGGCAAACGAAAACATAGCTCTTACCTAGTGGAAATTTTTGTTATTTTCATTACACCTCAATCTAGTATTTTCAAAAGTGAAGACCAAGAACTACTAATAACCTATCAAGAGTCTCCAGAGACCCACAGGTTGTTTTATGGACAGCATTGATGTGAATAATATGACAATGTCTGGTTTCTAACAGAAAGAAAACATGGACTTAATGATGATATCCCATGGTTTGAGGTTTCATCCTACCAGTTTCTCATTAAGAGAAACTTTAGTCTTTTTACATGAGATGATGGAGATCTTTGCATCAGGAAGTATTCATTGCACAAGTGTGTGCGTGTTTGCTTGGGTTTGTTTATTTTTGTTTTTCTTTTAAATTTTGTCCCATTAAAAAAGTGGTTGGGGGTGGGGGGAAGCACCTCTAAGCACTTGTTGGAGGTGCTAAGGTTTCTCTGTGGTCATGATTAAAGATCGGATGTGTCGACCAAGAACTCAGAGCTGTGATTCAAAGTACCAAACCTAGTTTTACAAACCAGCTTGAGATAAAGGTACCTGCGTTAATCACAGATTAGTCCCTTTTTGCTCTTGGCTGTCTAGCAATGCTCTCAGGCCAGGTAACATCATACTTAGCCCCTTATTAAACATGCATCACTTTGCCCCCGTCCTGAGCTGCAAGAAAGGAACCAAATTTGAGGTTCAGTATTTATTATTATGTGAACGATTGTCAGTAATAATCCAGGTTCATGTTGTTATTCAAAACCCCTGGAAACTGATGCATTTCAGAATTAAGAATTTGGAATTTCTAGCACTTTAGAATGATAAACAGTGAACACATTTTGTAATTTGTAACACCTGTAGCAGGGTCCAGGACAGCACCCGCTGAAGAAATGCATTAATATTTCTGCAGGAAAATATGTGAATAGTTGTGCTCAGTGGCAAAAATAAAGATGAAAAATTTTATAACAGCGACTCAGTTTACTGTGAGTTCAAGTCCTATTTTTTCTTTTACATTTAAAAACAGCTTTATCAAGATAATAATTCAAATACCATAAAATCCACCATTTTAAAGTGTACAATTTATAGTTAGCCCTTGAACAACATGACCCCACACAGTTGAAAATCTGCACATAACTTTTGACTCCCCCAAAACTTAACTATGAATAGCCTACTATTGCCTGGAAGACATACTGATAACGTAAACAATTAACACATACTTTGCATATGCATTATATACTGTATTCTTACAATAAAGTAAACTAGAGAAGAGAAAATGTTATTGAAGTCAGAAGGAAGAGAAAATATATTTACTGTACTGTATTCACTGCAAAAAATCTGCATGTAAGTGGACCATGCTGTTCGGACCTGTGTTGTTCAAGGATCAACTGTATTGTACAGCTATCACCACTATCTGATTTTAGAATTTATTCTTTATTCCCCTTTATTCTCCCTTCCCCTGCCCCAGGCAACCATAAATCTACTTTCTATCTCTATGGATTTGTCTTTTCTGGACATTTTATGTAATTGCAATTATACAACATGTGACCTTTTGTGTCTGCTTTCTTCAGTTGTAGTTTCAAGGTTTATCCATGTAGCATGTAACAGTGCTTCATTCCTTTTCATTGCTGAATATTATTCCACTGTATGATTATGTCACATTTTGCTTATCCAATCATCAGTTGATGGACATTTGGGTTCTCTACCTTTTGGTTATTATGAATAAGGCTGATATGAACAATCATAAACAAGTTTTTGTGTGAACATATGTCTTTGTAACTGTTTGGAGAAACTGAAAATTTTTTTTCCAAAATGGCAGCAACATTTGAAATTCTCACCTGCAATGAATGATGGTTCCAATTCTTTCTCAGCCTTACCAATACTTGTTATTGTCAGTATTTTTGATTTATAGCCATCCCAGTGGCTATGAAGTGGTATTTCATTATGGTCTTGATTTTTATTTCTCTGGCAGCTGATAATGTCAAACAGCAGTGTACTTATGGGTCATTTATATATCTTCTTTGGAGAAATATTTATTCAATCCTTTGTTCATTTTTAAATTAGGTTATTTGTCTTTTTATTGTTGAGTTTTAATAGCTCTTCATAAATTCTCCTTATAATTACTGCAAGCTTTTGGTTAATTTTCAGAGTTCTGAAAAAGTTGATTTGACAATTTTTGCCAATATTCTCATTGTTTTTCTGAAGGAGCTAATTTTCAGAGCTTCTTATTCTGCATTCCAGAAGTACTTCTCAGGTCATATTTTAAAGGCTATAGAAAACTTCATTTTTAGGCACCTGGGTGGCTCAGTCTGTTAAGCATCCGACTTCGGCTCAGGTCATGATCTCAAAGTTTGTGAGTTTGAGCCCCACGTCAGGCTCTGTGCTGACAGCTCAGAGCCTGGAGCCTGTTTCCAATTTTGTCTCTCCCTCTCTCTCTGCTCCCCCCCTGCTTGCAGATTCCCTCTCTCTCTCTAAAAAATAAATAAACATGAAAAAAAATTTTTAAAAAGAAAACTCATTCTTCAGAGCTTTCTTGAATTGTAGAATTGTGAAGACTTGAGAAGAATTGCCTAAGACTATAAATCATACTCCTCTTTTTTAGCTAATTCACTTTTTTGGTATACATATGACTTGACTAAGAGATAACAAAGTTATTGGACTGAAAATATAATTTTCTTAACATACAGTAAGAAAGTATTGATGAAGAGGTGGTGATTAAGCATGAGTATTAAATTTTTATGTTGATATTATGGAGGGCCATTGCTATAAGATTACCTGCATGAGAAGAAAAAATAATTTTAGTGCTGATTTATACTTATTTGATATTAAGGAAGACTTGTTAGTTTTTCATAAGAACAAGCCAAACCCAGCTGTTTTGGTTTTTGCTGGCAGAAAGTAAAGCCAATATAAAAATTTAATTAAAGTTGTAACTCTTCTATAAATTTATAAGTTTCACTGACACCTAATTACTCTGTTTGGATACTCTGTGCCCTTTAAAAAAATAAGATTTTTAAAAATATGGCTTAATTATATTCACTGAAAAGCCATCAGGTTTTAAATACTAAGCTGTTAAGAATTGCAAAAAGCCATGTCTTGCTGATATTTTTAGATGCCAAAAGAAGATGCCAGAACAGGCTTGCTGGCAACATAGAAGAGTCAGGACCCCTATTAACTAGTATTTGTTTGGTATGTACTATATACACGTATCATATACATCTCCCTTAATTGATCTTTTATCTCCTTAATGTGTACTTATACTGATCTAGGTAGATGGGAGTAGTGAATAAAATAGACCAAATTCCTACCTTGGGAAAAAAGTGTGCCAAAATGTCAATACTAGGAACTAAAAAAATCAGATAGCATGGATGGAGAAATACGGTGTGTGTGCGTGTGTGTGTGTGTGTGTGTGTTTTGGGGGGGCGTGCTATATATGATAGGGTGCCTCCCTGAAGACATCTCTAAGTAGGTAACATCTTGGGGACTTGTATACAGTGAAGGAGCTAAATGGACATCTGATAAGAGATTATTCTGGAAAAAAGGTAACAAGAACAAAGTTCTGAGGTTGGAATGTATTTGTCACCTTATATAACCTCAGGGAAAACAGATGTGCCTTCAAGAAAAAAGTGAGTGTGGGGTTACTTGGCCTGACAGCACTTCTAGACTCTTACAGCAAATAGAAAAGGCCCATGCAGATACCTTTTGATCTAAAGTTGATTTGGGGGCGCCTGAGTGGCTCAGTCAGTTAAGCGTCAGATTCTTTATTTCGGCTTAGGTCATGATTTCACAGTAGTGAGATCGAGCCCTGTGTTGGGCTCTTCGCTGGGCGTGGAAGCTGCATAATATCCTCTCTCTCCTTCTGTCCCTCCTCTGCTCTCTCTCTTTCTCAAGAAAAAGCTAAATATAAAAATAAAAAATAAAGTTGTTTTGTAACTTAACTCACAGGTTTGGTATTTAACTCACAGGATTCACATCTGTCAGAGTTCTTCAGTGATATTTTTGCCAACTTTCATCTTCAGTTATAGCCACAGAGTAACTTTAGCATCTCCAAGGAGGTACACAGAAGTTTTATTATTATTGCTAAAGTTTTATCATTATTGCTAAGTTTTATCATTATTGCTAAAAATGTTTTATAGTTGGACCAAAAATTTAAAAACAAAAAACATCTGTAAGGTTTAATACATAATTTAATACATAAGATCAATGAAGAGTAAAATTTTGTCTGATTATAAATTCCGTCTTTTGGGGCACTTAGATGGCTCAGTCCATTAAGCATCCAACTCTTGATTTTGGCTCAGGTCAGGATCTTATGGTTTGTGAGATTGAGCCCTGTGTTGGGCTCTGTGCTGACAGCATGGAACCTGCTCAAGATTCTCTCTCTTTCTGTCTCCCCCAATCTCTCTTTGCCCCTCTCCCCACTCTCTCTTTCTTTCTCAAAATAAATAAATAAACATTAAAAAAATAAATAAATCCCATCTTTTAAATTTTAAAAAACATCATGTATTTAAAGACAATAGTCTTAACTAAATGTCAGTTCCTTAGGGAATATTCTGATGTTTTGGTTATGCAATCTATGCTGTCATCTAGTGGTAATTCATTGACATTTCAACCAAATGTCCCAGAGGGCTGTGCTAAATTGTTAGCACAGCAATTTATGTGTGCTAAGCTCCCCCAAATTAAATGGCCATCAAATTATAACCATTTTTAAAAAATAATTATAGATTCAGAGGAAGTTGCAAAGATTAGTTGTACCCCACCTCTAGTTACCTCATGGTTACATTTTATACGACTATAGTACAATGCTACTTTTATAAATTATCTTATATTACGGCATATCATATTGTATATATGGTACAATAGCAAAACTAGGAAATTGACATTGGCACAATGTGTATTCTATGTCATTTTATCACATGTGTAGATTTGTGTAACCCCCAACACAATCAAGATCATCATCATCCCAAATATCTTCCCCATGCTTCTCTCTTTTTTTTTAAGTTTATTTATTTTTGTGAGTGAGAGAGCAAGCAAGAGAGAGCGTGAGCAGGGGAGGGGCAGAGAGAGAGGGAGACAGAGGATCTGAAACGGGCTCTGTGCTGACAGCAGACAGCTCAACGTGGGGCTCAAACTCAAGAGCGGTGATATCATGACCCGAGCCAGAGTCAGACACTTAACTGACTGAACCACCCAGGCACCCCATCCCATACTTCTCTTTTATAGTCATACTCCGTCCTCTCTTCCCTACCATCCCTAACCTCTGCAAACCACTAATCTGTTTTCTATTTCTATACTTTTGTCAATTCAAGAATATTATATAAATGAAATCATATAATATGTGATTCTTTGAGATTGACTTTTTTCCATAATTCTCTGGAGATTCACAAAAGTTGTACATATCAATAGTTCATTCTTTTTCATGGTTGAGTAGATCCATGGTATGGTTGTACCACATTTTATTTGATGATTCATCTGTTGAAGTACAGCTGAGTTGTTTCAGTTTTTGGCTATTACAAATAAATGTGAAGGTTTTTTGTGATTTTTTTACCATTTATCTGGAAAAATATCCAGAAGCATGATTGCTGGGTCATATGGTGGGTATATGTCCAGGTTTCTAAGAAACTGCCAAACTACTAAAAAAAAATTTAATGTTTATTTTTATTTTTTTTTTCAATATATGAAGTTTATTGTCAAATTGGTTTCCGTACAACACCCAGTGCTCATCCCAAAAGGTGCCTTCCTCGATACCCATCACCCACCCTCCCCTCCCTCCCACCCCCCATCAACCCTCAGTTTGTTCTCAGTTTTTAAGAGTCTCTTATGCTTTGGCTCTCTTCCACTCTAACCTCCTTTTTTTTTTTTTCCTTCCCCTCCCCCATGGGTTTCTGTTAAGTGTCTCAGGATCCACATAAGAGTGAAACCATATGGTATCTGTCTTTCTCTGTATGGCTTATTTCACTTAGCATCACACTCTCCAGTTCCATCCATGTTGCTACAAAGGGCCATATTTCATTCTTTCTCATTGCCATGTAGTACTCCATTGTGTATATAAACCACAATTTCTTTATCCATTCATCAGTTGATGGACATTTAGGCTCTTTCCATAATTTGGCTATTGTTGAGAGTGCTGCTAGAAACATTGTGGTACAAGTGCCCCTATGCATCAGTACTCCTGTATCCCTTGGGTAAATTCCTAGCAGTGCTATTGCTGGGTCATAGGGTAGGTCTATTTTTAATTTTTTGAGGAACCTCCACACTGCACCAGTTTGCATTCCCACCAACAGTGCAAAAGGGTTCCCCTTTCTCCACATCCTCGCCAGCATCTGTAGTCTCCTGATTTGTTCATTTTGGCCACTCTGACTGGCGTGAGGTGATATCTGAGTGTGGTTCTGATTTGCATTTCCCTGATGAGGAGCGACGTTGAGCATCTTTTCATGTGCCTGTTGGCCATCTGGATGTCTTCTTTAGAGAAGTGTCTATTCATGTTTTCTGCCCATTTCTTCACTGGGTTATTTGTTTTTCGGGTGTGGAGTTTGGTGAGCTCTTTATAGATTTTGGATACTAGCCTTTTGTCTGATATGTTATTTGCAAATATCTTTTCCCATTCCGTTGGTTGCCTTTTAGTTTTGTTGGTTGTTTCCTTTGCTGTGCAGAAGCTTTTTATCTTCATAAGGTCCCAGTAGTTCATTTTTGCTTTTAATTCCTTGCCTTTGGGGATGTGTCAAGTAAGAAATTGCTATGGCTGAGGTCAGAGAGGTCTTTTCCTGCTTTCTCCTCTAGGGTTTTGATGGTTTCCTGTCTCACATTCAGATCCTTTATCCATTTTGAGTTTATTTTTGTGAATGGTGTGAGAAAGTGGTCTAGTTTCAATCTTCTGCATGTTGCTGTCCAGTTCTCCAAGCACCATTTGTTAAAGAGACTGTCTTTTTTCCATTGGATGTTCTTTCCTGCTTTGTCAAAGATTAGTTGGCCATACGTTTGTGGGTCTAGTTCTGGGGTTTCTATTCTATTCCATTGGTCTATGTGTCTGTTTTTGTGCCATAATGTTTATTTTTGAGAGAGAGAGAGAGAGAGAGAGCATGAGCAGGGGTCAAAGATGGAGTCAATATTGTCAGCACTCCTATATCACATCGTTTGTCCATTTTCTAATGGATTGGTTTTTTAATTTTGTTTTTGTTTTTTTTGCTGTTGTATTTTGAGAGTTTTTTATGCATTCTAGATATAAGCCTTTTGTGGTGTATGTGGTTTGCAAATATCTTCTTCCAGTCTTTAGCTTGTCTTTTTATCCTCTTAACAGGATCTGTCACTGAGCAAATATTTTAAATTTTGATTAAATCTAATTTATCAATGATTTCTTTTATAGATCATGCTTTTAGCATTATGTATAATAACTCTTTACCAAGCCCTGTACCCTGAAGATATTCTACTATGTTTTCTTTGATCTTGTCTGGGGTCCACTCAGTTTCTTGAACCTGTAGGTTTATGTTTTTTGCCAAATTTGGGGAATTTACAGCCATTATTTCTTTGAATACCTTTTTAGATTTTTCTTTTTGTCATTTCCTTCTGGGACTGTGATGACATGAATAGATCTTTTATTATATATCCCCACAGGCTCTGTTCCCTTTTTGTTGGTCTATTTTCTCTCTTGTCATATTGGATCATTTCTATTGTTCTATCTTCACGTTTGCTGATTCTTTCCTCTGCCCCTTCCATTCTGTTGTTGAGCTTATCCAGTAAGATTTTTATTGAAATTTCTGTATTTTTCAGTCCTAAAATTTTAATTTGTTTCATTTGGCTCCCTTAGTAGCCTTGTCAGATAAGTCTAACATCTCTGGATTCAAGTTGAGATTTTTCTGGTTCTTAGTATGGCTAGGGATTTTTGTTTAAACCTGGACATTTTGATATTCTGTCATGAGACTCTGAATCTTAATAAGTCTTCTGTTTCAGCAGGTTTTTCTTTGACACTGCACTGGTGTGGGGAGAGGGCGCTGCTTCATTACTGCTAAGTGGAGGTGGAAGTTGAGGTTTCACTGATATACAGGGTGAGGAAGGGCTCCTCTTTACAGCTGGGTGTGGATGGGTGTTCTTGCTACTCTAGACTTCCTGGGAAGGGCAGAAGTGTCTAATTCCTGTTGCCCACATGGCCTGCTGACATTGTAGGAGGTGATTTTGTTATGACCACACAGTAGTGAAAGGCTTGACCCTGGCACCACCTTAAGAGGGAGAGAAGGGATTTGTCTCAACTGCTGCTGGAGGTGGAAATTTAAGCTCCCCTTTCCCGGTCCTTTGGCTGGAAAGAGAGAGCTCTTTTGTTTTGTTTTGTTTTTTGGTCTGTACCTTTGGGGTTTCCAGGTTTCTGGCTTTTCCATTACCTAGTTTGAGATACAAAGCAAAAAGAAAACTCAAAGACCATACTGCCATGTTGCTTCTGAAATCTAGAGGTCACTAGATGGTCTGGCATTTTTCTCTCTACCTTTCAGAGTCTCATTGTATTTGTTTTATGTATTTTAACTGCATTTAGTGGAAGGAATGGAGAATGTATATCTACTCCATCTAGTCCAGAAATGGAAGTGGAAACTAGTCACCACTTTAAAAAAGTTATTTATTGAGGTGAATTTCACTTAACTTAAATCACCCATTTTAAAGTAAACAACTCAATGACATTTAACATAGTCACAATGTTCTCTAACTACCATTTTTATATAGTTTGAAAATATTCCCATTAGTAAAAAAAAACACCCCTCATATCTATTAAGCAGTTCCTCCTTACTCCCCACTGTCCCCAGCCTCTGATTCCTATCAACCTGCATTCTTTCTATGGATTTATCGATTCTATATATATTTCACATAAAAGAAATGATACAATATGCGACCTTTTGTGTCTGACTTCTTTTACTTAGCATAATGTTTTTGAGGTTCATTCATGTTGTAGCATGTATCATTACTTCATTCTTGAATAATCCTCCACTGTGTGTATATATCATGATTTGTTTATACATTTATCTGTTGAGAGAACTTTGGGCAAGATTTCACCTTTTAGCTATTATGAATAGTGCTGTTATGAACATGCATATGGGTGCACTTGTTCAAGTACTTGTTTTCAATTCTTTTGGATATGTACCTAGGAGTAGAATTGAAGGGTACATGTGGTAATTGTATGTTTACCTTTTGAAGAACTGACTGTCTTCCACAGAGGCTAAATTATTTTACATTCCCTGCAGCAAAATATAAAAGTTCCAATTTCTCCATGTCTTCACCAACACCTGGGATTTTCCATTATTTGTTTTAAGTTTATTTATTTGGGGGGAAGGAGGGGCAGAGAGAGGGGGAGAGAGAGAATCCAAGCAAACTCCATGTGGTCACTGCAGAGCCAGATGAGGGGCTTGATCTCATGAACTGTAAGATTATGACCTGAGCCAAAACCAAGAGTCACATCCTCAACCAACTGAGTCATCATGTGCCCTTCCATTATTATTTTTTTAATGTTCACTTATTTTTGAGAGACAGAGAGACTGAGCATGAGCAAGGGAGGGCCAGAGAGAGAGAGAAACAGAACTTGAGGCAAGGTCCAGGCTCTGAGCTGTCAGCACAGAACCTGATGCAGGGCTCAAATTCAGGAATGGTGAGATCATGACCTGGGCTGAAGTAGGATGCTTAACTGACTGAGCCACCCAGGCGCCCCCATTTTTAAATTATAGTCATCCTAGTGGACGTGAAGTGGCATCTCATTGTGGTTTTGATTTGCATTTTCCTAATGACTAAAGATGTTGAGCATCTTTTTATGTGATTGTTGGCCATTTGTATAGAGGTCAACAGGCTTGAGCAGTGGAAACCTGACTAGGATAAAAGGGACCACAGTGACCACTGGGCTGAATGCAAACAGGCTTATTAGGTGACCCACCTCAAAATATCCATAGGCCTTAGCTGACCAATGGGCTACTTACAACTGGGCACAGGCATCAAAAAATAAAATTCCATATGTTTCCATACCTCCTCAATCCCTCCTTAACAGTATCCCCTTCACCACTGACTGCTTTGTGGCAGACAGTCTCTCGTTTGCTGTCTTGCCCCTGCTGATTCTTTGCAACGTATTCAGTAAACTTCTATCTCCTTTGTTCTGCCTTGAGTGAATTGTTTCACCACCTGTGCCTTCAGCCCCCACCTGACCAGGTTGCCCCACAATTTGTACATCTTCTATGGAGAAATATCTAGTGAAGTCCTTTGCCCATTTTTAAATTGAGTTATTTATCTTTTTGTTGTTGAGTTATAGGAATTCTTTGTAACATCTGAATAACAGATTCTTACCAGATAAATGATTTGCAAATATTATTCCCATTGTGCAAGATTGTCTTTTCACTTTCTTGATGATGACTTCTGGTGCACAAAAGTCTTCCATTTTGGTGAAGTCTAATTTATCTGTTTCTTATTTTGTTGATCAGGCTTTAGGTGTCATAATCTACTACAGGTAGTTAAATCCAAGTTAATTAAGATTTACTCCTATTTTTTCCCAAGAGTTTTATGATTTTATCTCTTATATTTAGGTCACTGATCCACTTTGAGTTAATTTTTATATATTGTGTAAAGTAGGGCCTTAACTTCATTTTTTTTTCATGTGGTTAACCAGTTGCTTAGCACTATATGTTGCACTATTCTTTCCCTATTAAATGATCTTGGAAACCTTGTCAAAAATAAATTGTTCATAAATGTTTATGTTTATTTCTGGATCCTCAATTCCATTCCATTGGTCTGTACATCTATCCTTATCCCTGTACCACATGGTGAATCACTACCTTTGTTACACTCTGCATTCTGTTTAAGAAACACAAAAATAAAATTTTAATGTCAAATGATTGATTATGAAATTGTTTAGAGATCATAAAGTGAATGCATGCTATGTCTCCCTTAGATAATCTCCCAGAGATTATCAAAATCTCTGAAAATGAGAGATTAATTATTAATAGATAACTAAACTCAAAAATGAAAAGGGGGATCAGAAATATGGTGATTCAGAAACTGAAAAATGACCAAAAAAGGAAAAATCTGGAATTTCATTATAAATCCACCCCTCTGTGATTGTAGGACTATTGGGACTGTCAGGAAAGAGCACAAACCACCCTTCTTCCTAAGCAAGCTGCCCATGGAGATACAAATCATCTAGGAGAGATTCTCAAATGCTAAGTGCACACCAAAGCATATTATTAAATAGCTGAGAAAATGTAACCAAACTAATGTGAGTTTGCTACTTGATGAGTTACAGGTAGACTATCTCAAGGGGAGTTGTCACACAAAATAATTTTTTTAAATCTTTATTTATTTTTGAGAGCAAGAGCAACTGGGGAGGGGCAGAGAGGGGGGGGGGATGGACAGAGGATCCTAAGTGGGGTCCATGGTGACAGCCAAGAGCCCAATGCAGGGGCTTGAACTCATGAACCATGAGATCATGACATCTGAAGTCAGCTGCTCAACCGACTGAGCTACGCAGGCACCCCACACAATGTAGTTTTTATTTGCAGCAAATATGGAGATCACAGGGAATAATTTCCAAAGTTGTGACTCCACAGGCAACAAAATTGGGGAGGTTTTAAACTAAGCGTTCATGCATATTCACAAAGGGTCTTAACAAAGAGACCTCAGTATAGAATTGGGGCAAACGTTATTCTAAATTGATAGAGTCCAGATCCTGGTTGATGGAAGTCACAAGGGCCAGCAAAGGTCAGTATCATCAATTCTCTGGCTCCAGTTAGTCCAGTGTTTAAATACTCACAGGGATTCAAATCCTATAAAAATGATTCCAGACTGTGTTAGGTCAACTTCACTTTTGAAAAAACACTGGAAATTTTACCACCAACTTAAAGTCTAATGCAGTGAGGCTATCTCCTGGCCTATAGACTGGTAGTTTTTGCATTTTGTTTCCTTGAAATCCTTATGTACTGAGGTTTTTGCATTCCTTTGTAATTCCAACACCACTTAGGAAGTTCTGCAAGTAGTGTCCTTGGGCATAGATCACAAAAACAACTGGGGGCCTAATCAGGGGACCCCTAACTCTTTCTGCTTAGAAAAAAATCACACTATGAAAAAAATGGCAGAGAGTATACTTGAATAAATAAGTTAATAGGGCAATTAGGTGGAATTTAGAACAAATACAATTAATATTGTCTTTAGAGTTATGTAAGATATTTCTAAAAAAGAATCAGTCTGAGTTTATAAAAATAAAAGATCTGATTGATGAAACTAAAAGTCAATTTGGTGGCATTTTTGGACCCAGTAGAGAAAAAAAAATGTCCTGTTTATAATTCATATCAAGGATTTCTCTAAACTACAGGACAATATATAGATAATATGAAAAAAAGACAATGGAAGACAAAATTTCCATGGGCTATACAGGCAGAAAAGATATACAGGGAATAAAAGATACAATGAAGTAGACATAATTCTTAGATAATTGAAAAAACATTACCAGAATTTAAGGAAAACATGATTTATCTCATCAAAAGGACCCACCAATTGCTAAGCAGAATCCATTAATTAAACCCCTTACATAACAACATGGGAAAAAAGTTTACTAAAAGTTTTTGAATTTCCCAATGAGACAGGGAAACTAAAGGGATCCCATGAAAAACCTTTTTTTTTCCCCCTCCTTTTCCTGCCTTTGTTCTTGCCAGGATCCACACCCCTGCCTTACACTGGCCTTATAGAACAGATAATACATGTCCTCCTCGCAAAGGTCAAGGAATTAATGATTTCTTTGGAGTCTTCCAGCATAATAAATAATGCCTGAGGAGTGGCTGGGCAATGGTTTTCCAAGACCACTGATTTATCAAGACTCCTGGCTCCAGGGCAGAAGTGATTTATGGAGGACACCTAAACCTTATCTTTGTTCCTGGATTACTGAGAAGACAGTACAACCAGAACACTGTCCTCAATAAAGACCCCAGGCCCCAAGCAAAGACAAGACTCACTCTCCTTTCTGAGTCTTCTGGATGCTCTGTGCCTACACTCTCTTTGTCTTTAATTGTGCTCTCATTTCCTCTTGGCTCGCATTTGATTTCTATCCAGCATTAATCCAAGGACCCTCTTGGCTGGTCCTGCAGGACCTCCCTGGGTCCTTGGACCCAGCCAACCTGCATCATCAATTAAAAAATGGAGAAGATTAAATTAGCAATATCTAAGATCACAATAGGTAATCTCAAGATTTTGTAGAAAAATATCTTTGAACATAAGATTCTATACCTCAGCCAATTATCCAGCAACCATGATGCAAAATAAAAGAAGTTTTCATTTAAGCTAAAACTTAGAAATTTTATATCTCAGAGACTCTCTCTTAATCAATTATACTGGATATGCAGTAATAAAAAAATTCCAATCCCAGAAGAATATGTTAGATATTAAGAACAATGTAAGCAAAGAAATCAGTAAGCATAATATTAGTTCTAAACAAATTCTGTAAGTAAAAAATTATGTTTTTAAATGTATATTTATTTTAAGAGAGAGAGAGGGAGCATTTGAGAGAGGGGCAGAGAGAGAGGGAGAGGGAGAATCCCAAGCAGGCTCTGCACTATCAGCTCAGAGCCCTACATGAGGCTCAATTGGATCTCAAGAACCCAACCCTGAGATCACAACCTGAGCCAAAATCAGTAGTAGGATGTTTAACCAACTGAGCCACCAGGGCATCCCTAAGTAAAAATTTAAATGAGAATATGGGGGAAATGGAAATATCAATATGGGATGCTTGTGGCTTTGAAGTGGGAGTGAATGAAGGAAACTATTAAGGTTCTTTATATTGCTTAAGGGCAAGGTGTGAATATAGTTAACTTTAGAAATTAACTTTCAGCTGAATAATGGCCCATCAAATATGTCCACATCTAAATCCCCCAGATCTGTGAATATGTTACCTTCCATGGCAAAAAGAATTTTGCGGATGTGATTAAATTGAGAATCTTAACATAGAGAGATTATTTCAGATTATCCAGGTGGGCACAATGTAATCACAAGGGTCCACTTAAGAGGGACTGAGGAGGATCAGGAAGAGAGGGGATGTGCCAACAAAAGCAGAGTTTAGAGTGATGTGGGCCATGAACCAAGAACTATGGGAAGCCTCTAGGAAGCTGGAAAATGTGACGAAACAAATTCTTCCCCAAAGCCTCTGTAAGTAGGATGTCTCTGCCAACCCATTTTGGAGTTCTGACTTACAGAACTGTGAGATAATAATTTTGTGTTGTTTTAAGCAAGTAAGCTTTTTTTTTGGTAATTGGTTACAATATGAAACTAATACAAGAGCTTTAAATATTTGTGTTAGACTTTAGTGGTGACTCATGGAAGAATCAGAATAGAATGTACAATTTCTAAACTATTTAAGAAAAAAATAGAACAAGGAAAGTTTGAACAATTCAACACATGACAGAAAATATAAAAATAGAGAAATAAATGGGAAAAATATAGTGAATAGAGAGCCAAAAATGAAAATGTCAAGACTAAATCCAAATTCTTCAATAAAAACAGTGGCTATAAATGGATTAGATTCATTCACCCATTATAAAACAGATTCTCAGATGATTGTCAAAAAACAAAAACAAAAACAAACCAAATCCCTTTATTTGCTAAATGAAGATGCTCCTAAAACAAAATAGTAGTGGGACTTTCACATTTGGCCAGGATGGAGTATTTGTTGCTTTGCAATCCTTATTGTCTTTCCCTTGGCATTCTTCAAATATCCAGTGTGCTAAAATGTGGCAATCAGAAGTAAAGAAATGAATGTTCTATATGTAGTCTGCCTCCTTAAGAAAAATGACAGAAGGTTGAAAAAAGAGAAGAGAGAGCAAGGGTGAGGGAGAATGAGTGAGAGCATACAAGGAAAATAATAGCCACAAGATGGCAGATTAACAGTGGAAACAAAACACGCACAGCAAAGAAAGGAATTAGGGGAGGAAATCTTAATGGGAAATGGAATAATCTACCAAAAGGAAGGCCACAAATTGTTATATGTCACAACATCACCTCAAAATATGTTCAATAATAACTAAGAGAAATACAACAAAATATTGACAAGTCACACAGAGAATTTTGCACACTTTTCACCGAAATTGACAAGTCAAGTAGACAAAACATACAAAAGATACTGTTGATTTGAGTAAAAAGGTTATGAAATTTGATTAAACAATTTGAACATGAATTGGGTCTCAACCTCCATAACATAAAGAAACTGGTTCAGATATGAGGTATATTCAGGACTAAAAGACTCTCGTTTACTATAGTCCATTATCGATAGAGTAACCAGAGAGAAACTTTAAAAATATGGGTCAGATCATGTCACTTCTCTGTTCAAATCTTCCACTGGCTTCATGGCACAATTAGAATACAACATAAAAATGTTAACCATGGCCTTCCAGGTCCCATCTAGCTATTTTCTCTCCTACCTCTTTCTTTTTGCTCACTGTGCTGATTCAGCACTAGCCTCTTTGCTGTAAGCAAGGCAAGCAAGATTTTACCTCAAGGCTGTTCTCTTTGCTTTCTGTGATTTACTTCCAGATTAAAAACAAAAATATAACATTCTTGTTCAACTTTTCCTCCCGAGAAGGAGGTGTTAGCCATTCAGCTCATCTCAAAAAAGAGTTGAATGTAAGTTCCAGGAGAGAGAGAACTATCTATCCACTTCTTTCATTGTCGTATTCCTAGCAGTTAGAACAGTCCTTGGGACACTCTAGGTGCTCAATAAATATCTGTTAAATAAATAAGCAAAAGAAAGCATTACATAATAACACCTGTAGAATGTGACTAAAGTAGTGTTTAGAAGAAATATTTAATATAAAGCATTTATTTGAAAACAGTGAAGACCAAAATATCTCAATTCAAGAAACTAAAGTAAAACAATCAAATCCAAAGAAAGCAGAAAAAAACCTAAAGAAATAAGAAAAGTTGCTCAAGGGGCACCTGGGTGGCTCAGTCGGTTAGGTGGCCGACTTCAGCTCAGGTCATGATCTCGCGGTCCGTGAGTTCGAGCCCCGAGTCAGGCTCTGTGCTGACAGCTCAGAGCCTGGAGCCTGTTTCAGATTCTGTGTCTCCCTCTCTCTCTGACCCTTCCCCGTTCATGCTCTGTCTCTCTCTGTCTCAAAAATAAATAAATGTTTAAAAAAAAAAAAAGAAAGAAAAGTTGCTCAATAAAATCAAATCTAGTGTTAAGACCAGGAAAGTTGAAAATAGTGTCAAGATAATAAAATCAAATAAAGCCACAAATAAGTAACATCAAGAAAGACAAATGGGACTTACCTTGGATACCAAACAGTTTATAAAAATATGAGAATACTATAAATAACATTATGCCAACAATTTTATAAAATATAAATTACTAACATCAGCTCATTAAGTAGTAAAAAAAAAAAAACAAACAAACCCAAACCCAGAATAGACCAAGATTTATGTAATAAATTTCTAGGGTAGTAAAAGATATAACTCTAAAAGGCCCTGATCCCTACAGTACTATAGGCAAGTTTTTCCCATCTTCAAGAAATAAATAATTCCCATTTATATGAATGCACCAGAATCTAGATAAAGACAGGAAGCTACTCAATTCATTTTATGAAGCTAAGATAAACTTAGTCCCAAACTAAACAAGAATGGCACAAGAAAACTTTAAGCCAATTTTATTTATAAACACGATTGCAAGTAAAACATGAATAATTTGCATACTGCAGTGAGTTAAAAGAATAATACTTTATGGCCTATGTTTTTCTCAGAAATGTAAGGATGGTTCTAGAAAAGTTATCATTCTAATTTTTTAAATTAGACCAAGACCGGAAGGCCATTTGATATCTTAATAGATGTTGAAAATCATTTGATAAAATCCAACACCTATTCACAAGTAAACACACACACTCTTAACAGACAAGGAAAAGGAGGAATTTGCTTTACCTTGAAAACATGTATATAATAAGGAATGAAGCAGGATGCCTGGGTGGTTCAGTCAGTTAAATGTCCAACTTCAGCTCAGGTCATCTCATGGTTCATGAGTTCAAGCCCTGCGTAAGGCTCTGTGCTGACAGCTCAGAGCCTGGAGCCTGCTTTGGATTCTGTGTGTCTCTCTCTGCCCCTCCCTGCTTGCACTCTGTCTCTCTCTCACAAAAATAAACAAACATTAAAAAAAAATAAGTCCTGAAGCAAATATATTGGTGACATTTTAGAAGCATCCCCATTAAAATCAGGAGAAGAAAAGAATAGCACTCTTTCTTCAATTATTTAACATTGTACTGGAGATTCTAAGAAATACAATAAAGTGAATTACAAAGATTGGAAAAGAAGAGAAAAACGCCTGTTAATTCTAGATGACAGTGATCATCAATAGAAAAACAAAGGGAATCGAGTGGCAAACTGTTAGAATTCAATGAGATTTGTAGCCTTACAGTATGATGTGGCATTTGCCTCTCCTCTCCCGGACTCTCTGTGGTCCAGTCACACCAAAAGTTATTCACATTCTTAAATGCCCATCTCTTGATACTCAAAGTGTGGACTGTAGACCAGTAGATTAGTATCATCACCTGTGAGCCTTTTAAGAATAAAAATTCCAGGTTCCAGGGTGCCTGGGTGGCTCAGACAGTTAAACATGGGACTCTTGATTTTGGTTCCGGTCATGATCTCCTGGTTCCTGGGATAGGGCCCCACATTGGGCTCTACACTGACAGTGCAGAGCCTGCCTGGGATTCTCTCTCCCTCTGTCTCTGCCCCTCTCCTGCTCATGTGTGCTCTCTCTCTCTCTCTCTCTCTCCAATAAACAAACAAACAAACAAACAAACCAATTGCTAGGTTCCACTTCAGGCCTATTGCCTTTCAACAAGAACCCCAGACAACTCCTACAGTAAAGTTTGAGAAGCATTATCCTACACTCTTCTTAGGGACATTGCACATGCTTTTTCTTTTTTCTGGGACACTCTTGCCCACCTTATTAATTTTACAACTCAAAATTTTCAACTCAAACTCAAGCTTCTCTGACATTTCAGCCTGGAACTGCTCCCCCCACCCGCCCAACCATGTGTTTTCTCAAAGCACTCTGTACTGTTTCTTCACAGCATTTGTCACAGATCATTCTTAAATGCTTATGTGTATGACTATTTGGGTAATGTCTGGCTCTTCCTCTAGACCATAAGGTCCTTGAGAGAACATGTCTATTTTGTTTGCTCTTATTTCCAGGGTACAAGGCCTGGCTTACAGTAGGCACACAATAAGACTTTGTAGAATGAAAAAATATAGTGGAAAGTCTGATATACATGGCGCCTTTCTCTTGGTTATGAAAAGGACTTTTATTGTCATTGTAACTTAACACTTGGTTAATTCACCCAACAGGATAAGTTAACCTGAAAAAATGTTCTTCATTTCCTAAACAAGGTTTTCTGTCTATTTTTGTTTTAAGATATAGACATCTAAACTAGTGATTCTTGATCCTAGATGAATCCTCTTAAAATCACCTGGAGCTTTAAAATATTTCAGTGTCTGAGACCCCTCCCCAGAGATTTTGATTTCATTGGTGCAGGCATGGATGAGAATGTTATCTCTGGCATTCAACTGCACAAGGCCCCAAAAGTAAAATAAATGGAAGGGTTTTTGGGTGGCTCATTAGGTTAAGCAACTGACTCTTGATTTTGTTTTAGGTGGTGATCTCATGGTTTTGTGAGTTCAAGCCCCACATTGGGCTCTGCACTCTGACCGTGCACAGAGCCTGCTTGGGATTCTCTCTCCTCCTTTCTCTTGCCCCTCCCCCACTCACACTCTCTCTGTCTCTCTCAAAATAAATAAACTTCAAAAAGTAAAATAAATGGAAATCAAATAATATTACCTTTCAGCATTCATATAAGTAAATAAATATAACCTGGTGACCAAGACAAAGCTTATGTTAACCTACAGTTTATAAATTACAGCTTAAAAAAGATGAAGTTAAAAATATTTATATATAATTTGAAGGACCTCATGATCTGCATTAGGTGTACTAAGATCATGATGTGTATTTCATATTATTTTTTTTCTTCCCAGGATCTGATTGCTATATATAGCTCCAAGAATCCCTGAATTATACAGCTGTTATTATTAGTTTATTCAGATATATAAGTAGGCACTAAATTTCCAGGACTTTCCTGCTTCATTCAGATGAGCCACACTTCTCAAAAAAAAAAAAAAATCAGATGTCATGTTCTTACTTTTAAGTTATTGTGTCTACAGTTGCTGGAAAGCCTATCAGCTTTCTCATCATATATGGAGGGAAATGACCCTAATGCTTCCGTTGAATTGGGTCAAAGCCACCAACCAAAGATGTCAAGAAATACACTTTGAAAGTTAGATTTATTTATTTAGTTCACTGCAGCAAGGAGAACCACTTGGAAGAAATCATGGGGTGTGTCAGCAGGGAGGGGTAGAGAGGGGCTTCCCATAAGGTTTGGGCTTGTGTTGAGTGGTTCTGAGGAGGGATGAGGGTTTAGGGGACACGTTCTGGATTGGCTAATCTGGAAGCAGAGGTGCTTCAAAATTTGGTATTTCAGAAATCCTTTCCCTTTCTCACCTGAATATCCCGGAGATCAAAATCTTTCTTTCTTTTTTCTTTCTTTTTTTTTTTTTTCAGCATTTAGGAGTCCACATCTGATAATTCCACTATGTGGAGGTCCAATTGGTTTGTTTTTTGCATCTAGTTTTATTCAGGTCATGAAGTTCCTTCATGTGCCTGGTTATTTTAAATTATGCCAGACTTTGCATCTGCAAAGTTCTTGAAGTAATAAGAGTCCCGGGAAGATGTGATTTTCCTCCAGGATGGGTTTACATTTGCTTCTGGCTGGTTCCTTCATATTATTCCAGTTTTGGGCATTGAAATAACTTGAAGCTGAACTTCAGTTTCTGTGAGGGCCACTTACTTCTGGTTCACCCTGACCCTAGGGTGCAACTTTCTCATCCTGAAAATGAAGAAAGAAGTTCATGGAACACACATGGTAGATCCTGGAACACATTCTCTGTTTCCCTAGCCCTGTGAGGCTGTGAAAGGTACCATTCAACCTCAGCTCCTCTCCAGGAATGACAAACATCTTAAGGGGAAAAATGACCCCAATCTCCAGCTCCGTTCTCAGGCCTGCCCTTTACTGGTTTCTGGCTCAGTATGTCTTCACTATTTTATTAACTGAGATTCCATCAAACAACTTTTACTAAAAAGATTCTGTCTGGATTTTCTTTCTTTCTGTCTTTTTTTTTTAATGTCTATTTATTTTTTGAGAGACAGGGAGAGACAGAGCACGAGTAGGGAAGGGGCAGAGAGAGACAAAGACACAGAATCTGAAGCAGGCTCCGGGCTCTGAGCTGTCAGCACAAAGCCCGATGCAGGGCTCCAACTCACAAAATGTGAGATCATGACCTAAGCCAAAGTCGGAAGCTTGACCAACTGAGCCACCCAGGAGCACCCAGATTTTCTAATTATCTTCAGTGGAGGGCTTGGTCTGCCACTTCTAGAAGCCTGAGTCCATAGCATATATTTTTTTTAATTAATTTTATTATCCTTAAAGTTATTTCATAAAATTAGCAAACTACCTCTGACATATTTACAAACTCATTCTTAGCAAGAATAAGTTGTTATCCAGTGCTTCACTCTCCCCAAATGGTTGGTAACCAAATTAATTGGACTTTCTAGAAGAGTAGTATGCATTTATTTAAAGGCAGAGCCAGTCTTACAAAATTTAACTTTTAGAGACTTGTTACATCCTAAGGCTTCATAATTAAGTTAGCCAGCTCTATGTTTCTCCTACTGGGTCCTCTTTAATTAATTTAGAATGCAGTAATTAATTATTGATTAGTAATGAAACATTAAGGCACTCATTAGGGAAAGTACCTGTAATAAACCTTGTACAAGTTGAAGTAACCAATTTATGCATTTAACTGTTGCTTTTGCAAAACTTGCCACCAAAGAAGGTAGGATGCTAATGGTAATTTTAGAGACATTACTTCATTACAAATGGATTGCAGACCATAATTGGCTTCCTTTTCCCAAACCATGTGTATCATGCACATCTGTCAAAAGAACGGTTGTTTGCAGTCAATGCAATTTTGCCATTACAAAATCCTCAAAGGGGCACAACAACAGAATCCTTTCCAAACTTACAGCTGAAACATAATATTTTTCTTTACCCTCTTTCCTGGTGAAGTTAATTTAAATTTAAAACAAGCTAAAGAAAGTTTATAGTTTGAAGGAAAATGCCCAGCTGGAGACACAGGGCCAATGTAGCAGCAATGGAATCTTTCCGATCTGAAACCATGTCATGGTATGATTTAATGGTGACAACATAGAAGTTCCCAGAAAAAATATAATTTCCATTTCCCTTGCTGCAAGTGTTCTTCCAGTTTGAATTGTTAATATCCCTGAACTTAGACTAACATCAGGCAGAGTCCTGAAAATAAATGATTTTCCAGTTATTTTCCCCCAGATGTGGCAGGCAAGAGTGGGGCTGGATAGAAATGGGCACAATCTGTATTAAGTGAATCTTGGGAAAATTGCTAGAAGTACTAGAGATTGTAAGGTGTACATTTAAGAGTATTAGAGAAATATGGGATCAATGGGAATGTTAACGAACATCTTAATGACTGGGCAAACTTGGGCCAGAAGCTTATTCTGAATACTATCAACTATGGAAATGTATCAGATCAGTGGGTGGAAAACAGGAAAGGAACTGATATTGGCATTTGATAATATGCCTCTCAGGGTTAGCCACAACCCCAAACCCCTCAAAATACAAGTATCTTTAGTCACTTTAAACTCCAGAGAAAGAAAATGAATTATCTGATAGATATCACATCTGGCCTCCAGCACAGAGGTGACATGAATTGCTGGTTGTCACCTGCCTGGTCTGTCTATGCTGTTTCTGGGTGAAGAGTCCATTGTTCTCTCTCTCCTATAGGCAAGCACACCAAGCAAACACAAGCAATTCTTTAAAGGTTTTATAAGAAGTCTGGTGTTGGGACTACGGTATATCATTGCCTTATAGTGCCCATGAGCAGAGATAACTAAGAGCTTTATAGCATGTTAGAATTTTCCTTAGAAGTTGTGAAGTGAATCAATTTCAGTCAAGATGACTCAGCCTTGTTAAAAGTGCTGAGGAAAATGATCATGATTTGACACGTAAGTGTTTGGTGAGAAGTTCTACTCAGTCTTATGCAAGGGCTCTGGTATTCAGTATGTATTGCTGTTCCCAAAGGAAGATATTTAATTTTGAATCACGGACCTACTTGAAGATATATTCTTTAGAAATGTGTTGATGCCAGCCTGCTACAAGTTCATGATCTTCCACGGTCACAAAAATCCATCCAGATGACTGATTTAATACTATCTCAGGTGGTTAGATGATATTAACACACTTTCATTGGGCTGATCTTATAATACGGATGGTTTAATTTCCTATTTCTGTTATGTAACAAATCCCCACAAACTTAGTGTCTTACAATAATATAAATTTGTTATCTTACAGTTTTGGAGGTCAGAGATCTGAGAAGGGTCTTAGGGGGCTAAAATCGAGGCATCAGCAAGGTTGCATTCCTTCTCAAAGCCTAGGGAAGGATCTTTCCTGCCTTTTCCAGTTTGTAGAGGCTGACTATATACCTTGGTTCATGGCTGCATCACCACCTCTGCTCAGGTTGGCGCATCTTCTGATCTTCCCACCTGCCTCTTATGAGGACCTTTGTGATTTTATATTGGGCCCATTGTCAAAGATATATGCAGTCAGACATTAGTTGAAGCAGTGAAAACAGATCTTATTCCATGACTACTGATGGTAGGAGAAAGAGCTGAGTGAGCTCCATTCCAATCTGTGCAGAGGTGATGGGGGTTTTAAAGGGAGAATGAAGGAGGAAAGAGAGGGAATGGTGACAGCACAGTCGGAGAAAGGAGAATTATAAGCAGCAGGAAGTGGGGGTGGTCCATATGAATCCATCTGGGTTTGTTAACTGGCACTCAGCAAAGTTAGGCTCCTCCCCTCTCACAGAGATCCGGGGTAGGGGGCCCCACCTTCAGGAGTTGGCTGGAACAAACCATAAATTCTTTGGGCAGGCTTGAGTTTTCTCAGGGAGGCACTTTAAATGGGGACTAGAATCATCCTAGGAATGTGCCCTCAAGCTGTTAGAAACTATGCTAGCATTTGTTCAAGTTTCGTTTTTTTTTAAGTTTTATTTTTGAGAGAGAGACAGAGAGAGCAGTGGGGGAGGGGCAGAGAGAGAGAGGGAGAGAGAGAGAATCCCAAGCAGGCTCCGCACTGTCAGCATGGAGCCCATGTGGGGCTCAAACCCACACACTGTGAGACCATGACCTGAGCCGAAACCAAGAGTCGGACTCTTAACTGACTGAGCCACCCAGGCGCCCGTGTTCAAGTTTTTATAGGTCATGGTTAAGGTCTATAAGAAGAGGGCGCAGAGAAGCCTAGCTAGAGTTTGAACAAGGAGAAAATCCTTGTAACCACCTGGATAATCTTTCTATCCCAAGATTCTTCTTTTTTTTTTTTTTTTAATTTTAATTTATTTTTGAGAGACAGAGAGAGATAGAGCACAAACAGGAGAGGGGAAGAGAGAGAGGGAGACACAGAATCCAAAACAGGCTCCAGGTTCTGAGCCGTCAGCACAATGCCTGACCTGGGGCTTGAACCCATCCACCGCAAATCATGACCTGAGCCGAAGTCAGACACCCAACTGACTGAGCCCCCTAGGCACCCCTCTCTATCTCGATTCTTAACTTAATCAAATCTGCAAAAAGTCCTTTTGCCATATAAGATAACATATTCACAGGTTCTGGAAATTAGGATTTGTAACATCTTTGGGGGCCCATTATTGTGCCCACCACAGATCACAATGATAGAACTCTATCTCCAGCAAAGTATGTTTCTCTAGTCAGTTTTAAGTGTTGATGGACTTCTACATCTATGGTTGGTCAACCAAACTTCATCACATTCTTTTGAGACAGAAGGACAAATATCTTGAACCCATTTGCTACATAAGGGCACTTAAGCCATGAGACATTAAAAACTTCACCCAAAGGTCTGAAATGATAGTGGCTGCACTAAAACCTATTTTTGATTTCTTAGTTACAAGTTTTTTTATACTAAATGGCACTGACTTTAAAAGCATTGCACACACACACAAAATAAATAAATTAAATAAAGCATTGCACACATGCATAAACATGAAAAGGTGAAAACAGGGGTGCCTGGGTGGCTCAGTCAGTTGAGTGCCCAACTCTTGATTTCAGCTTGAGTCATGATCTCACAGTTCGTGGGTTCAAGCCCCACATTGGGCTCTGCGCTGGCAGTACAGAGCCTTCTTGGGATTCTCTCTCCCTCTCTCTACCCCTCTTCTGTTCATGCTCTCTCTCTCTCTGAAAATAAATAAATAAAACTTTAAAAACATTTTAAAAAGGTGAAAACAAAACATATTTATAATCTGCTTAAGTGCTTTGAAAAGGATGTTCAATTTTTATGAAAAGTTCATATTCTCATATTTTGATTGCTTTTTGTTTCTTTTAATAAAAAGTACTGTTTTAATTTCTTCAGGATTCTAGGTCGATGGATACATGGAACTTTTCTCAACTTTTGGAGGCTTCTTTATGCTTTGCTGAATTAATCATGGAGGATAATTACACTCACCAAAGTTAATTTTTTATGACCACCTCTGTGATAACAATGATCCTATCTGGTTTCCAAATTTATTTATTCACATAATTTAAAAACAGTGAGTACTGGCTCAGTTAAGTGTCTGACTCTTGATTTTGGCTCAGGGTATATCTCAGGGTTCATGAGATTGAGCTCCATGTTGTGTCTGCACTGACCTCATGGAGCCTGGTTGGGATTCTCTCTCTTTTTCTGTTCCTCCCCGACTCGTTTGTATGTGCGCACATGCACTCTCTCTCTCTGTCTCTCAGAATAAATAAGTAACATTTTAAAAAAGTGAGTATGAACTATAAAAGCTCTACTTCCTTAAGAAGTTTTCAGATAGGGACTGTTTTCTTTACCACAGTATCTCCAGCCCCTAGCAGTGGCTTGGACTTTGGCAATCAGTAATTGAGGCAGTTAGGTAAACAAATTCAATGTAGCTAGGACAGATTAAGCACAAGGAGAGCGCCTATGGATATGGTAGTACCTAACTCAATCAGGGAGGACAGGGGTCAATGAAGGCCATTAGGTGAAGGGATCCCCTAAGACATGTGTGAAAGTAGAATAACAAGAGAAAGAATAACAACCGTGGACCAAAGAGGGATGGAGAAAGGGCATTACAAGGGAAACCATGATGCAGATGAAACTGTAGATACTCCTATGACTTTGGTTATGACATAAAATGATGTTGAAGTTTTTCTCTATTCAAATTTAAGAAGTGCAGGTTATTTCCTCAGGTATGACAGTGTGTAAAAATAATTTGATTATTTGATGCTTGCTAAGCCACAGACACTTATGTTACCATTTTATAATGTCATATGAATCTACTAGTAATTGACAAAGAAAAGTATGAGGTGTGTGTGTGATATTAAAACATTTAGAGATGAATCCTCATAATTCTTAAGTTGAAGTACTTTTTTGCCTTGGAAATAAAAAGGAGATTGATTAATCTGCATCACTGAGGTGCAGAGAATAATTGAAACTAGAGGAAGCTTGAACTTTTGTAAACATTTAGGTAGAGAGTAAAATGACTTTGATTAAGCGTCCCTATAAAATGCCTTCTAAATATTTCACACCCAATTCTCTCAGCATCTCAGGCAAGTTAAAAAGTTTAAATCCTGGGGTGCGTGTGTGGCTCAGTTAGTTAAGCAACTGACTGTGGCTCAGGTCATGATCTTGAGGTTAGTAGGTTCAAGCCCCACGTCGGGCTCTGCACTGACAGCTCAGAGCCTGGAGCCTGCTTTGGATTCTGTGCCTCCCTCTCTCTCTGCCCCTCCCCCATTCACACTCTGTCTCTTTCCTTCAAAAATAAATAAACATTAAAAAAATGTAAATCAGAAGCTACAAAGAACTATGGAACTTAGAAATCCTCTGCTTTTCAATTTTTTTTCCTCTGATAAATAGTGCTTAACACATTAGACTGACATTTTTACAATAAAAATATTTTTTTTTCATGATGTGGAGAGAAATAGGAAATTAAATAATATTTTAATGTGCTCAGTTAAGTGTCAATCCCAATGACCCTTCTCTTTATTGTTTTTAACACTTGTCTTTCTTGTGTGTATTTTACATGTATTTTTCATCAATAATCTCTCAATGATTTGACACACTTGAAACACTTTCTTCCTTTCTCAGTAAATGACACTGTAGTCTCAGCTGCTCAGACCATCTTGACCTCTCTCTTTCAGTCCCACCCCACATCCAAACCAGCAGAGCTTTTGCTTGTGTTTATTTTCTGTCTCCTCTCCTTGAATGTAAGCTCTGAGGCATTAGGGGTAGTGTCAGTCCTGTTCATAAACAAATCGTCAGTGTCTAGACAGAGCAGATATTAAATGCATATTTATTGGGTGAATTAATAAAAACATTAATAACATTTTTGGCAAAGATATATATTCTCTTGGGTAAGATTTTTTGAAAGGTACAGAAGAGTGTAAAGAATAAAATAGGAGCCCTTGTAATTTTGTATCCAGAGATAATCAGTATTAATATTCAAACATATTCCCTCCAAGAATCTAAGAGTAAATATTTTCAGTCACTTTACAATAGATGCCTAAAAGATGAACTAAAACACCAGAGAAAAGTGAGGAACCTGGGTGGCGTAGTCACTTGAGTGTCTGACTCTTGATTTTAGCTCAGGTCATATCCCAGGGTCATGGGATCAAGCCCCACCTTGGCTCTGCACTGAGTGTGGAACCTGCTTAAGATTCTCTCTCTCTCTCTCTCTCTCCCTCTCTCTCTCTCTCTCTCTCTCTTTGCCCCTCACCCTTGCTTGCACTCTCTCTCTCTCTCTCGCTAATAAAATAAAATAAAATACTCCCTTCTTTAAAAAAAAATCAGAAGAAAGTATTAGGTCTTGGCAATGATTTTTTTAATCTGACACTAAAAGCTAAAGCAACAGAAGTAAAAATAAGTCTGGGAGTACAACAAACTAAAAAGCTTCTGGACAGCAAAGAAAATCATCAACAAAATGAAAAGGCAACCTACTGAATGAGAGAAAATATCTGTGAATCATATATCTGATAAGGGGCTAATATCCAAAACATATAAAGAATTCATACAATTCAAAAGGAAAGCCCCCCAAAATTCTAGTTAAAAAATTCGCAGATCTGAATACATTTTTCCAAAGAAGACATACAGAAGGCCAATAGATACATTAAAAGATCCTCTACATCATTAATCATCAGGGAAATGCAAATCAAAACCATATAGAGATATCAATTCAAACCTGTGAGAATGGCTATTATCAAAAAGACTAGAAATAACAAGTATTGGTGAGGGTGTGGAGAAAAGGGAACACTTGTGCACTGTTGGTGGGAATGTAATGGTGTAGACACTGTGGGAAACACTATGGCGGTTCTTCAAAAAATTAAAACTAGAACTACGATATGATCCAACAATTCCACTTCTGGGTATTTATCCAAAGAAAATGAAAACATTAACTCAAAAAGATATATGCGCCCCTATGTTCATTGCAGCATTATTTATAATAGCTTAGGCATGGAAACTACCTAAGTGTCCATTAATGGATGAATGGATAAAGAAATACATACACAATGGAGTATTATTCAGCCATTAAAAAAGAATTAAAATCTTTGGATTTTGCTTGGAATTCTGTCTCTCTCTTCCTCCCCTCTTCTCCTTTCTCTCTCTCAAAAATAAATATACATTTAAAAATGTATTCAATAATCATACTGTTATTGGCTGTGTTGGTATTGCTGTAGATGCAGTTGCATGTAATTGTGGGGTAAATTTAATGGGTTATTTGTGCTAGTGTTGCTTAGAATAAGAATTTTGTTCATAAGTGAAAGAAGATATACATTGAGATTGATGAGGTTAAATAAACATCATATAGTTCTAATTTGAACTGAAATTAGAAGTATGAATTCATCATGTATTTTATCTTAAAAAGAAGTGTTATCTGGTTTTGTTCACTGAAAGGTCCTGAAACAAAGGCAAACCCAATAATATCTAATACACATAGTGACACAAGTGTTCTCAGTACCCTGTCTCTTTAAAAGTTACTGGACTTCTTGGGGGGAAGAAAAAAAATGGCTGGTTCTAAATCCTGGGCAGAAAATGTACAAAATGAGACTGTCCTATTCTTACTGTGAAAAGCAAGGTAGCACTACTAACAAATACTACTAGGGCCGTATCAAAAAAAAAGCATGAGCTAACCTATAGATGGTGCAGTCAATAATAGCTGCAATGTATTCAAGCACATGAAATATGTTGGCACCGCAGGCTAATAATGACGCCAAAAGACAAAACAAAACAAAACTCTTTAAAATTTTTTTTGAATATTTATTTTTGAAAAAGAGAGAGAGAGAGAGAGTGCGTGTGCGGGCATGCACGAGTTGGGGAGGGGCAGAGAGAGAGGGAAACAGAATCCGAAGCAGACTCCGGGCTCTGAGCTGTTGGCACAAAGCCTGATGTGGGGCTTGATCTCATGAACTGTGAGATCATGACGTGAGCAGAAATCAAGAGTCAGACTGAGCTACCCAGGCACCCCAAAACAAAACTCATAATGGTCACCTTTGGAAGTTGTTAGTGACACAACCCTTTATTTTGAAGGAGGCAAATAAAGGGAAAGAAGCATTTTTCTTGCTTTCCCTGTATGAAACATTCCTCAAAGTAACTTAAGAGCTAATGAAGGGAAACTTCTCTTTATTCAAGTACTCCTGCTATGATCATGAAAGGAATGATACGATTAGCAGACCACCATTTTGCAACCCCAACTGAATCAGTGGGTCTGAGCGATGGTTGGTAGTAGCTAGCATCATAATAAGAGACATCCAAACATTAACATATGCACCACTATCTATGACGTATCCTTGCAAAAAATTGAAGCCAGAGTTATGTAAAGTTATTTACCTAATTTCTGATGAATAGGAAATACAGAGGACAGAGAGACATGTTAAAGGCTGTTACAGGGATAAAGTCAGCAAAATATCGACTATGGGAAAATCTACAGAAAAACAACCTTTATTCTTCAAATAAAGAATTAAAAGAGATTGATGGAGTAACAACCGGTAAATTAGGATTCACTAAGAAATTATGTCCACTGATTGCAAGGTATAGATTTTATCTGGATCCTATTTAAAACATTAGTGACATAATCAGGGAAATTTGAACACTGACTGGATATCTGCCAGTATTGAGGAATTAGGGTTAGTATTTTTAGGTACAATAATGATATTATGGTTTAGTTTTTTAAGAGTCCTTAGATAAATCCTGAAATATTTACCAATGAAATAACATGATGCTTGAAATTTGCCTTAAAACCAGTTGGAGGTGATGGAAGAAATGAGCTCATATATTGATGAAGCAAGATGGATAATTAATGAAACTTGGTGATTTTCTTCTATTGAACAGTACTTTATTTTTGTATATGCTTGACATGCTCTTTAAAAATGTATAAAAACAAATACTGATGCCTTGGTCCCACTCCAGATTCCAATTTCAGCGATCTGGGTGGCAGTATATCAGTGACAAAATAGAATCTTCAGTCTAAACAGGAAACCAGGAACTGGTATTGAAAGGTGTGATATAACAGGAGGCATCTGGGGGGAGATCAGAGGAGTTGGTTTCTAGACCTGGTTTTATCACTAGCCAGTTGGGCAAAACTAGACCAGTCATTTCTATGGGCCAAGGTTTCTACATCTGTAAAAGGAGAGCTTAGGTTTTTTAATTTCTGGCATTCCTTCCAGCTTTTGTGGAGTGAGGTCGAGTATATTGATAGGCCCAGTCTCATACCATTATTGCATTTTCTTAATGGTTTTTCTTTCCAACCATATAATCCCTTTGGCTGTTGGAACAAATGTACTTGCTTCACATTGGAACCTAACTGAACTCCCTATGCTCTTAAGATCGTTCACACTGAGCTGCTCACCGCACCATGGGGCTCAGCGGGCACGTCTGACTGGCTCCCCAGGGCCTCCTCTTCTTCCACTGCATGTACATTTCACGAGTCCTATTATAGTTCAGGAAAGGAGGCAAGAAATTTAACAAACAGTAATAAACTGTGGTTTTTGTCCTTGAGAATTTGTGATTCTTTTTTTTTTTTAATTTTTTTTTAATGTTTATTTATTTTTGAGAGAGATAGAGACAGAATGCAAGTGGGCTGGGGCAGAGAGAGAGGGAGGCACAGAATCTGAAGCAGGCTCCAGGGCTCCGAGCTGTCAGCACAGAGCCTGACGTGTGGCTCGAACTCACGAGCTGTGAGATCATGACCTGAGCCGAAACTGGACGCTCAACCGACTGAGCCACCCAGGCACCCTGAGAATTTGTGATTCTTAAGGGAGAGTTATACAAGCATAAATGCTTGTAAGTTGAATGTGTAAAATGTATAAAGCACAGACATTTGGGTCAGTGGGAAGGCATCTGAGGTTTGTCAATAGGGAAATGACAAAACCATCCCTGTATGTTTGAAACATCTTTGTGATAGTGGTATAAAGTGATACTAGCTTGGGGCGCCTGTGTGGCTCAGCCAGTTAAGTATCTGACTCTTGATTTCAGCTCAGGTCATGACCCCAGAGTTGTGAGATTGAGCCCCGCATCAGGCTCTGTGCTGGAGACTGCTTGGGATTCTCTCTCTCTCCTCCCCTCTCTGCCCCTTACCTGCTTCCACTGTTTCTCTCTCTCCCTAAAATAAATAAAGAAACATTAAAAAAAAATGATACAAGTTTAGAGAGGCAGCCTGGCATGGTGGGGAAGAAAAGGGATCTCTGAAGGCTGAACAATTTTTGCACTTGGGGACCAGCTCAGCTGCTCATGAGCTGGTGAAGGGGCAGGTTATCCAGCCTCTCTCTGCCTCACATCTCTCGTCTGTAAAGTGGAGATGATTATAGTACCATTTTCACAGGGCCGTTTTCAGGATTAAATGAGCTAATAAATGTAAAGCTCTCATAGTGCCTATTTCAGAGTCAACACCGTGTAACGCTGGATACTAAGGTAAGCACTATATTTTATATAAAATATAATAATTTACTCTGATTATTCACTTACTTTATGGCATAAAAATACTTGAACTTTGGGGGTGCCTGGGTGGCTCAGTCGGTTAAGTGTCTGACTTCAGCTCAGGTCACGATCTCACAGTCCATGGGTTCGAGCCCCGCGTCAGGCTCTGTGCTGACAGCTCAGAGCCTGGAGCCTGATTTGGATTCTATGTCTTCCTCTCTCTCTGTCCTTCCCCCACTCGTGCTCTGTCTCTCTCTCTCTCTCACTCAAAATTGAATAAACATTAAAAATTTTTTTAAAAAAGACTTGAACTTTAGTGCCAGTCTTGATGAGACTCACATTCCTGGAGATGATAGTCTTGATGTCATAATTCTGCTACATAGGACACAAAATTATAGAGGGGGACTAAACTATACCTTCCTCACTTATGAAGAAATATAAAATAAGGAGAAAGTGCAGAGCAAATAATTCTGAGGGGAAAAGTGAACCAAATGTAGGCAATTATAAAAATGTGCCTGGAGGGAATTCACATTAGTTTGAAAATTATGGTGAGTAATTTAATTTGACATATTTTAATCAAATGTCCTGAATTAGAAGTCACAGCTAAATATACTCATGAGGAAATCTTGTCAGCTGCAAACACACAGAAATATATTATAATAGAGACACGTGCATTTTTCTTTAAAAACGATGTCCTGAGGTTTTGAAACTTCTTTGTGCCGTGTATCACTTGAGAATATTAAAATCATTCTTTCCCTACACAAATGGAAATCTGTTTCACTAGAAGAACCATGGCTTCACTAGTTCATGTTTGGAAGGGTATTCTCTGGTGGCCAGATTTTGAAAACATGAACCACATCTTTAGGAGATTAAATCTTGCCCTAATTAAATAGTGGTCACCACATCCTCAGCTAATCATAACAAAAACACGTGCTGAAATATTTGACATGGAGAGGAGACATATTTCTGGGGGGCCCAGTGGACCTTTTGAGGTCACAGAGAAACCTTTTAGAGGAAAGCAAATATTCTCTGGTTCTTCTGGGATAATTGAAGCCTTTACTATATTAAATAAATTAGTGGCTGGATAGTGGTGAAAATAGATAGTGTCTTTGGTCTTACATTTACAGGTTGCTTTTCTTTTAGGGCAACATCTCAGAGACGTGTATAATTAATTTGTTAAAGGATGACGATAAAAAAACATGTAGCCACCTACTTGTGGAGGTGAAGTGAACATGAAGGAAAGGGCCATTCCCTCGGTCCATACTTGGTTGCTTTACTGACCCATTCTTTTTTCTTTGAATGTTTTTTTGCGGGGGGAGGGGGGAAGGAGAGATCATGAGTCAGGGAGGGGCAGAGAGAGAGGGGGACAAAGGATCCAAAGTGGGCTCTGTGCTGACAGCAGAGAGCCTGATGCCAGGCTTGAAGTCAGGAACTGTGAGAGCACAACCTAAGCCTAAATGGGACGTTCAACCGACTGAGCCACCCAGGTGCCCCTTACTGACCCATTCTTGAAAATGTATGATTCTTTTCCTCCTCCTCCTCCTCCTTCTCCTCCTCCTCCTCCTCCTCCTTCTTCTTCGTCGTCGTCGTCGTTGTCGTCGTCGTCGTTGTCGTCGTCGTCATCTTCTTCTTCGTTTTCTTTTATGAAGCATAGGGAATATAAAGTCAGGATTTTATTGACGATTTGGGATGGGGACTTTGATCACCAAGGCTTTTCTTTTTCATATATGGTTTCTTAGTTTAAGGATTTGAATTTCAGACTTGTTTTATGAAAATTCAGGCTCCCGCCTTCTACTCCCTCCCTAATCTCTAGAGTCATTGAGCAGATTTTAGCACACCGAGGAACATCCTGTACTTTATTACTGAGGAGGAAGATAATTTAAAAAATACACATGAAATTGTATGCTGTGATGTCTTTTGCCAAACAGCAGGGCACCTACAGGAGCCCACAGAATGTGGTGTAATTAAGGGGTGCTAGGGAAGTGCCTGGCTCCTGGAGGAATTCATTCCTTTAACAGAATTCCCTGTTAAAATGCATATACTGCACAAGGAGTGAGCAGAGTTATTAACTGTATTTAGGATAAGTGTGCAACCAAGTAATTATGAACATAGGACCGTAGGAAGGGATGTGGAGAGGGCAGGTGCAGGATTCAAAGGAGGAGGCGTTAAAAATTTAAGTGGGATGTCATAGTTCAGTCAAGAGCCCGACTGATTTTCTATGTGTCTTCTTCTCTACTTCTTGCCTGCTTCCTTTTCTCCTTCTCCATGTGGATGGCAACTTATTGTTCAGATCCATCACACATATTTTACCCACCTGAGCTTTTCAATGTGATCAGTGTTGCATTGTTGTTGGTCATTCATCGAGTGTCCACATCCTTGGAAGGCTGTGATTGTACAGTCTGTGTTAAAGAGGACTGAGTGTGTGAGCTGCCTTCCGGGGATTAATCCGTTCCTCTCATTTCTTCTTAAGCCATGTGGGCTCCCTGACCCAGACCTGGGAAACAGATTACCATTGCACATAGATGCTCAATAATGAGGATGATAATAATAATAATAATAACTAACTGATAGCTGATGAGGACTTTGTGTCGGGCATTCTGTGAAGTGATTTAGATATACTAATGTTTAAATCTCACTATTGGTTTTATAACCTTAGGAACTACGATTATTCTTATTTTACACATCAGGGAATTGAGTCACTTGCCCTGCACCACACTGGAGGTAAGCAAGGCTATGTGGGTCCTTTGAATTCCTTTGAATTACTTGACTTTCACTTACAGGTACTTTTCTCAAATAACTACAGTATTTCAATATCAAAAGTTACCGACTATTTCTGGCAGCTTCCATTTCTGCCTTTTCTGTCTGCCCTTCTTGGGAAATCCTCAAGATCATTTGCAGGTCACCAGAGTCCCTTAATGAGGGCCTTGCTTCCTGCCGGCAATAACCACCCACATGTTCTGATGCTCTTGTGTGCACCTTTGGCCTAAGGGGTGGTTTCACTGAGGCTCCTTCTATGAGTTGCCTGTGTATCTCCTCATTAAGAATGGCCCTGAAGTGAGAGTGTGTCAGAGATCAGAGATGTGACACCTCCCCAGTGAGTCACACACTCCTCTCCCCCTGGCCTCCTCTTGTCCTGCTTCTGCCCCCACATCGTCAACCCTGTTTCTCCACGAGGAGTGACTCAGCTCTGTTGTCCTTTCAACCCGACTCAAAAATGGGTGACTGTCTTGTCCCAATAGAGCCATTTGGCTGCCTTGGATTTTCTTTAATTCCCTTCCATAAAGTGCTGAGGTACTTCATACAAACCAATAACACACATACACAGCAAAACAATGCCTTTCCTTATAATCGTCATGGATTATCCATGTACTTACCACACACTTTCGGCCACACAGATCTGTGTCCCTGTTTCTATTTCTCTAAGTGTGGGGCAGGTGTTAGGCACCAGAGAGGTCTCCACCACTAGAATAGGGCAGGGCAGAACTCACCTTGGAATAGCTGAGGATAGCCCTCTTCATTCTGAGGAGAGGAATTAAACCTGTTGTATTGTGAGGGCTTAAAAATTTTGTAGTTCAACACTGGAGATAGCAAACAGTAGATGTAATGCCCAGTAGCTCTCTTCGGGTGAAGTGTTTGGGAAGATGGCTGTGTAGGTGAACTGTCTATAGTTCGATAAGTGAACTTATTGAAAAGAGCTATATTGATAGTTAGTATTCAGGGGCATCTGGGTGACTCAGTTGGTTAAGCAACTGACTTCGGCTCAGGTCATGATCTCACAGTTGTGAGATCAATCCCCACATCGGGCTCTCTACTGTCAGTATAGAGCCTACTTCAGATCCTCTGTCTCCCTCTCTCTCTGCCCCTTCCCTACTCGTGTTCTCTCTCTCTTTCTCTCTCAAAAATAAATAAACATTAAAAAAATAGTTAGTATTCAGATCCAGTATAGAGAGATAGTCTATGATACTAGAGATTGTATTTTCCCAAAGTATTGTTGGTAGCCATAGGAGCAGCTGGAGCAGAGGATTCTGTTCTTTCCCCTAAGATCTAGATCCAACATGTGTGAATGGCCTTCAGGGCATGTATAACGTTTTTTTTCCCCAGCATCTTCCATCCTGAGACTCATTTTGGATTACTTTGTGTCTTCTGCCAAAGTGACCTCTCTACTGTCATATGGCCTGGTTCTACCACAGCCCAAATTTCCATAGCATCACACCTGCAGGGAAACTGGGAATTAAAAGAACTTCCATCAATAGGACCTGGGCTGTTGTGGCTGGGAGGTCCTCCACTGAGCAAAGCACTGGGGTGTGGGTAGCTTACCATAAATAGATTGGCTTTTGTAGAGAACTATGGGGTTTGGCTGGCTGTGGCTTTTATCAGGATTGGAGCTTGTGTATAATTTTCTAAACTTCAAGACATGATTCATCAAGGCTAATTTCTAATCAGAAGCAGTGACTATCTGCCATAACTGCATCTATCAAGAGAGGACTAAGATGAAATGATCTCTCTGTCTTCCAGACACTTTCCTGGAGGATTATGGTCTTGATTTCTAGATAGCTTGTTATTGCTTCAGGTACAGGCCCTGGTGTTTGCATTTTGGAAATATATAGGGAGCAGCTAGTGTGAACAGATACCTCAGATATCATATGTTTACAGTCACAATGTTGTATGCAAGAGGCGGGGGAGGAAAGGAGAAAGTGTACCTCAACTAATAATATATATCACTGGAAAAATAAATACTAGGCTGAAGTTAAAAAGTGTATATGTGATTTCTTTTCTAGAACAGAATGGCTATTAGTCCTACAGATAAATTCAAACTATTAGTCAAACTATAATTCATAAATCATCCTGATACACACAGCATCAGTACCATCATTTAGTAAGAAAACAGAAACAAAACAAATGGAGCAAAATTTCAGACATACCAGGCAGTTATAAGGATTTTATATGTCTCTGCCCTGACTTTCTCCCAAATTACTAAATATGGAACACCACCAACCATACTGACATGTTGGTACCAGTCAGAGTAACACTTATGCTGCTTTAACAAATCCCCAAATTTCAGCGGCTTATCATAATAAAAGCTTATATCTCGCTTACATAACATACTAATACAGATGCTCCTGATTGAAAACAGTGACCTGCTGTCATGATTTGCCTGGAATGGAGAAGGACCCGGAAATGTGAGATTTTCAGCCTTAAAACTGAAAAAGTTCTGGACAAATCAGAACAGGTTGGTCACCCTACGGATGAAATAGCTCTTCTTGAAAGAGGTGATCAGGATACCTGGGCTTCTTCTATTTTGTGGCTTCCACATCTTTATGACCTGACTTCCAAGGTTTCCCTGAGAGCTCTGTCCATTCCCATCCAGCCAGAATAAAAAAGGGCATGAAAGATATCGTGGGAGGTTTTGTGAGCCAGTTCTAGAAGTGACATACCTATTTTCTGCTCTCCTCCCATTGGCAAGAGTCAGTCATGGGGCAATACTTAACTACAAGGGCAACTGGGAAATGTAGTCTATCTGTGTTTCTAGAAAGACCTTATTGAGTGATCAGCTAGAGTGTCTGGGATGTCAGCACACACGTAGTATTGTGGTGAATATGTAAGTCTATGTATAGATCCCAGCCAGTGATTTGGTAATGTACAATATATTTCCACCAAAGAATTTTTTCTCTGACCATTCCTTTAAATATTTGCTGGGATGATCTTAAGAATTCTCTTTATTGCCATTTAACTGTTTATTTTTATTTCTTTTTTTTTTAAGTTTGCCTATTTATTTATTTTTGAGAGAGAGAGAGAGAGAGAGAGAGCACAAATAGGTGAGGGACAGAGAGAGAGGGAGAGAGAGAGAATCCCAAGTAGGCTCCCACTTGTCAGCACAGAGCCTGATGTGGGGCTTGATCTGAAGAACCACGAGATCATGACCTGAGCTGAAATCTAGAGTCAGAGGCTTAACCAACTGAGCCACCCAGGTACCCCTAACTGTTTATTTTTGTTTCTTTTCTTGAATCTTCCCCATCAGAAATAATTTTTTTTAAGTTTATTTATTTTGAGAGGGGTGGAGGGGCAGAGAGGGGAGGGGGAGAGAGAATCCCAAACAGTCTCCACACTATTAGTGCAGAGTCCAAGGTGGAACTTTATCTCAGGAACCAAACTGTGAGATCATGACCTGAGCCAAAATTAAGAGTTGGACAGTTAACCAACTGAGCTACCCAGGTGCCTCAAGAAATGACTTTTTAAACAATCAGGGAGCACTCAGTCTGTATGAGGCAGAAGTAGAGTTCTGATCCAGTGCTTGGCAGGGAGAAAGTCCAGAGTAATGTTGCTTTCCACTTGTCCAGGGTTCTGCATCAGGAAGGTCAGGGAGCCTGTTTAGGAGCCTCTTCTTGGGATGTGTGTGGCAGTTTTCAGCAGTTGGGCACACTTTAGTCCTTCAACCCAGACCAGAACAGGAAGATGGAATGCTCCTGGGGAGATGTGTCTCAGAAAAGGGATCAGAATAAAATATCAAACATGATGGAACTTTTGAAAAAATTGAGGATTACTATTTGGAACATATTATAAGAAAAATAAGACAATGAAAATCTCAAAAAAAAAAAGACTGTATAAAAAGTAAATGTAATCATAACATGCTTCTTGGTTCTTAGGTGAACCACACATATATAACTATACTAATATAAATACCAATGATGAAATTACATTAGTAACAAGTGGCAAAAGAAGGTTGGGCTTGATGTAAAAAGGGTCATATCCTCATCTTATCATAACAGAAGGTATATAGATAACCCCTAAAATTGATTAATCAAGATAAATCAGTATAGGCATATTAGTTAGCTATATGAATTAGTTACTATGCAATTTAGTCAAGAGTTCAAAGTATTGCAGGGGCACCTGGGTGGCTCAGTTGGTTAAGTGTCCAACTCTTGATTTCAGCTCAACTCATGATCTCATGGTTCATGAGATCAAGTTTCACATTAGGCTTTGTACTGACAGTGTGGAGCCTGCTTGGGATTCTCTCTCTCCCTCTCTCTCTCTGCCCCTCCTCCACTTGCACATGCACATTCTCCCTCTTTCTCTCAAAATAAATAAATAAATATTTTTTTTTTTAAAAAAGAGTTAAAAGTATTTCAAATGGGAGATGTACAAGAGTATAGGGAAGGTAGGAATGGGGACAACTGTTTCTTATTATAATCCTTTTGATGCTTTAAAAAACCTATATATGTATATGGCATTGTGAAAACAAATATTTATTTTTTAAAAAACAGTGGATTGTTATATGGGTACCAGCCCACTGTTAATGATGTCCTCAGCTGAGAATGACTGAGGTACTCACCCGGGCCAGTGTTGTGGCTGGACTGGTTCCTGTGGTTCTTTTTTTTTTTTTTTTTTTTTTAAATTTTTAAAAATTTTTTTAATGTTTATTTATTTTGAAAGAGAGAGGAAAAAATAGTGTGAGAGGGGGGAGGGGCAGAGAGAGAGGGAGACACAGAATCCAAAGCAGGCTCCAGCCTCTGAGCTGTCAGCACAGAGTCCAATGTGGGGCTCCAACCCACGAATGGTGAGATCATGACCTGAGCTGAGGTCTGACGCTCAACTGACTGAGCCACTCGGGCGCCCCATGGACTGGTCTCTGTGGTTCTTAATTATGGTTGCAGGATGTACCTCAGCAAAATCATCAGGGAACTTTGACAACAGGATTTATTACTCACAAGTCCTGGAGGGTACAGGGCACATCAAAGGATAGAAAGAAGAGGGAACATTGATTTGAGGCTCTGCCTTTACTAGAGTTGAGGGTGGGATACGTAGGGTCTCACGGGTTCACCCTTTTGGGGGGAATTTAAAGCATAAGAGCAGGAATTAGGGTGTGGGAAGGGAAGAATAGGGTCACTGAAGTGGTCAATTACCTAGGTCACCCTTTCCAACAGGGGGACTTCATGGGTGGGAGCAGCCTGGCTCTTTATTTCATTGTTTTCCTAACAGCTATGTCAAACAGCTGGTCCATATGTTTATTCCAGACGGATGTCTTTGAAATGGGCGCCTTGGCAATCAAAAGCTTAATGTCAGGCACTTATATTACAATCCAAAACTTAAATGTCAGGCATTTACAACTGTAATCCAAAAGCTTGTTGTGAGGCACTTATACAATATATGCAACCTTGTGGATTCTTATAAGTGTCATGCCAAAGGATAGAAAACGTCATTGAGTTGCCATGATATTAGACATAGCTGTTCTTTGAACATAGAAATGAAATGAGACAAAATGTCCAGGTAAACAAGAACATTTCTGGAGGTTGCACAGAGTAGGTAGATTAGGTTGCACAGTACTGTGGCATATATGAGATTTGTATATATTGCTAATCAGTGTGTGTAATGTGAAATCTGTAGATTTGTTACAGAACCTGGTCTGGATCACCCAGCGGAAGAACCAAGCGTCACTCAGAGATCTTGGAAGGCAGGAGGTTTATTTTACACTGGTGGGCTCAGAGGAGATAGCTCTCCAGAGGTCTGAGGCCCCAGCATAAGTTCGGCAGGGCAGCCGGGGTGGGAAGAAAAACCCGGAAGGGGAGTCTTTGGGCAGGGACTGGAATTCTCCTATCAATCCTGTTGGCCATCTTAGAACAGATTTTTCGCAGTCAGATTCTTAGCTAAACCAAGGTGTTTCTCTCTTTTTTTTTTGCACATTCCTAAGTACTGAGTTGGTAGAGACAGCTGTAGGAAGATGCTACAGACAGATAATTAAATAAAAAGTAGGAAATGGAATTAATGTGGACAAAACTCAAAATGATGCAGTATGAGAAAAATGAAGATGTCTATTTCAGATTAGTGAAAGTAAGTTACTCGACTCAGGGAAGGGATTCGGGGTTTGCCCTGCATTATATTTAAAATTTTTTAATGTTTTTATTTATTTTTGAGAGAGAGAGAGCGCGCAGGGGAGGGGCAGAGAGAGAGGGAGACAAAGAATCCAAAGCAGGCTCCAGGCTCTGAGCTGTCAGCACAGAGCCTGACACAGGGCTTGAACTCATGAACTGCAAGATCATAACCTGAGCCGAAGTTGGAGGCCTAACCGATTGAGCCACCCAGGCACCCCTGCCCTGCATTATATTTTAAAGGAAAACTGCCAAGTCTCTGTTTTACTTAGGTTTGAAGGAAAAGATATGACAGGGTTAATCTGGATGATGAGGTTTATGTCAGTGAGGGAGGAGAATTCACTGAACATTTTTTTTTTGTCTGTTCCTTTTTCTTGATAGTGTTCCCCTCACCCTCTCTCCCAAGAAAGCAAACCTTGCTGTTTTATGATACAGTGTAGCAGTTGCTACAATTCAGGAAGTTAACTTCTCCTTCCCTTCCTAGAGATCATGAACACAAACTAGGGATTATCAAGGGTGATTTAGAAATCATGATTTTTGAGCTTCTTTAGAAGCTCTAAATTCAAATTTGAGAGGCAGTCCAAAAAGTCTACTAGGAAGGAATGAAATCCAAATTGAATGTTAAGGATGAAAAGCAGTTAGCTAAATATGTACCTAGAGCAAAGTCATTCTCCGCAGGGGCAATAGAATATGTGGAGAAATGGAGATGTGGTGAAGGGAGCCTGTGGGCTTCAGTAAGGTAGTTCTGTTTAACTCAAACATGTGCAAATAAGATGGGGGAGAGAGCAGGAGGAGAGAGGGAAGGGGTCAGAGCAAGAAATATCTTCCCTTCCATGCTTAGGGTTTGGAATTTATAATGAACTTATAATGAAAGTACTGCGGAGCCATTTAAAGCTTTATGGCAGAGAGTGAAGTGATCAGATCTGGTTTCAGAAAGGTCACTCAAGAAAGACTGTGGCTATTGGGTCAGGCTAGACCTCTCCCTCTAGAGGGGGACTGTAGATAAAAGGCCCAGTTGGGAAATGATGCACGAGGGCCTAGCCCAGGGCAGTGACGGGAATGGAATGGAAGGTACTTATTTGAAGAATATGAAGGAGACAGTGTGACCAACATGTGCTGATGAAATGGCGAGATAGGGAAGGCTCCAGAATAGTTCGGGTAAGCGGGTGGTGATGCCGTTCCCCCAAAATAGAGAGAAAAGGAGGTAGATCAGAGAGAGGTAGGAAGCAGAGATGATGAACTCACGTGTAGACATATTTGAGGTGTCTGGGAGACTTCTAAGGGGAGACAGCCCCTGTAACAAAAACCTAAGAGAGCATATATTCCCATCTGTTACAAAACTACAGCCATACTTGGCATAGTTCAATTCTAGTTGTCTTCTCCCATATGCACCTCACACCAAAAAATGTGATTTTCTGAGGAGGTCAAGATCAGGTGTTAGGTACCTGGAATCTCCCACGGAAATACAATTGGAACTTTATCATGAGAATGTGGAAAAACAGCCCAAACCTATAATATTTTAATGAAACTAGATAAGGTGACTTTTGACTTTTTAATCAAAATTCCATATTACAATTCTAGGGAGCTGAGATCTCAAAAATTGCAAAAATAGGCTTTAGATGAAAAGAATAAAGTATCTTGCCCTCAAAGATAGTCAGTTTATAGACCTAGGGTTGCATAGGTAAAATGCAGGATGTTACGTGATTTCAGATTTTAAAAAATGGAAGTTTTTAGTATGTCCCAAATATTGCATGGGACATACTTACACTAAAAAATTACATGTTTTTCAACTGAAATTTAAATTTAACTGTGTGCTCTATATTTTTATTTGCTACATTTGACAGCCCTATAGAAGTATTCGTTTTGTGATGAAAATACAAAATCTAGTAGTTGTATTAGTTTCCTATCGGTGCCGTAACAAATTACCACAAATGTTGTGCTTAAAACAACACAGATTTAGGGCACCTGAGTGGCTCAGTTGGTTGAGCATCCAACTTCAGCTCAGGTCACGATCTCACAGTTTGTAAGTTCGAGCCCCATGTCAGGTTCGGTGCTGACAGTTCAAAGCCTGGAGCCTGCTTCAGATTCCATGTCTCCCTCTCTCTTTGCCCCTCCCCCACTCATGCTCTGTCTCTCTCTCTCTCTCTCTTTCTCTCTCAAGAACAAATAAACATTAAAAAAAACATGGATTTATTATCTTATAGTTCTGGAGGTCAGAATTATGAAATGGGTTTCACTGGGCTAAAATCAAGGTGTTCTCAGGCCTATGCTGATTCTGGAGGCTAGGGGAGAATTCATTCCCTTGTCTTTTTCAGCTTCTAGAAGCTTCCTACTTTCCTTTGCTTTCAGGCACTCGCTCCACCTTCAAAGTCATCAAGGTTCCCATCTCTAACCAGTTCAGACTCTTCTGCCTTCCTCTTATGAAGACTCTGTATTTATAGTGAACTCACCTGGATAATACAGGATAATCTCCCCATTTTGTGATCCTTAAATTAATCACAGATGCGAAGTTCCTTTTGCCATATTAGGCAATATATTCACAAATTCTAGGGATTAAGACATAGGCATGTTTGTGGCCACTATCCTGCCTACCACAGCAGCTTTCCAATAATGCTAGACTCATGGATGTCAAGGCTACAATAGGCTTTTTTTTTTAAAGTTTATTTATTTATTTTGAGAGAGCACAAGTAGGTGAGGGACAGAGAGAAAGGGAGAAAGAATCCCAAGCAGCCCCACACTGCCAGCGCAGAACCAGACATAGGACTCGAATCCACAAACTGTGAGATCATGACATCAAGAGTTGGATGCTTAACTGACTGAGCCACCCAGGCAACCCCAGGCTAGCTTTTTGTAACCTGTGTGATATGTCATGTCCAGTTTTCCAAGATTTTCCCTTAGTTGTGTCTGCCAGCCCTAGGATAGGATTCTATAAAGTAGCTGTATTAGTACAGCAGTAACATATCCTCATGGGCTGAGTGTGAGGAAATCCAAGTCTCCTAGGGTACA
Source organism: Panthera onca (assembly GCF_046562875.1). Taxonomy (NCBI): domain Eukaryota; kingdom Metazoa; phylum Chordata; class Mammalia; order Carnivora; family Felidae; genus Panthera; species Panthera onca. The sequence continues at coordinate 25,014,877 of NC_138355.1, forward strand.
GGGGTGTCTTGAGTTATAATGGGGGCAATGGATGGGATGAGATGGGAGAAGGAATGATAGAGAACACATAATTTTAAAGATGCCCTGAAGCTCCCTTTTGGATGTTGCCAAAGCTATGACATTAGAAGGCAGAGGGATGTGACTGGAAGGAAATTTGAAGAGTAAGCCTCCTATTTTTGCTTAACCTTTTCTTTAAAGAAGAATGTGGATAAAGTGACTAAAACTAGCTGGTGACTTAGTCCATATGGGCTTCTGTAACAAACTACCACAGACTGAGTGGCTTCTAATCAACAGACATTTATTTATTTCTCACCGTTCAGGAGTCTGCAAGCCCAAGATCAGGGTGTCACCATGAATGAGTGAGGGCCCTCTTCTGGGTCTCAGACTTCTCACTGTGTCCTCACATGGTGTAAGGGGCCAGGGCCCTTCCTCTTCACAAGGGCTCCACCCTCACAACGTCCCAAAGGCCCCTCTTCCTAACACCATCACACTGGGGACTAAGATTTCAATGTAAGAATTTGGTGGTTGGGGTGGGACCCAGACATCCAGACCATAGCAGCTGGGGCAGAATGGTGCCAAAGCAACTGAGCAATCTGATCACTTCAGTCAACTGGACCAATTTCCCCAGCTGGTTGAAAATACGTCAAATATCATTTGATGTCAGAAAAAGAAAAACATAGTTATTTGCTTTTGCCTTATCATTGATTATGACCACATATAGTTCTATTAGATAGTTGCTATATCATAGGTATTATGCTAGATAATTTTACCGACATTATTTTCTTTAGTCCTCCTATTTTTTTTTTAATTTTTTTTAACGTTTATTTATTTTTGAGACAGAGAGAGGCAGAGCATGAATGGGGGAGGGGCTGAGAGAGAGGGAGACACAGAATCGGAAGCAGGTTCCAGGCTCCTAGCCGTCAGCCCAGAGCCCGACGCGGGGCTCGAACTCACAGACCGTGAGATCGTGACCTGAGTTGAAGTCGGACGCTTAACTGACCGAGCCACCCAGGTGCCCCAGTCCTCCTATTTTTCAAGGAAGGTGTTACATTCACCAGTTTACATGAGCAGAAATTGAGCAGCAGAGAGATTAGCCTGCTTCTCCAGGCTGCAACAAACTTAGAGTCAGATTTAGCTGCTGATTTCTTCTTAGCCCAAGCCACTTTTACCTACTGTGCCATGTTTCTGGTATGTTGTCATATATTGTCTTAAGAGCTATAAAAAGGAGCGAAGAAACACCAGTTAGAGGTGTTTTAATTGTTCTTTGCTCCTCCACGGGAGAAAGTCCCGGTGGTCACTTACAAATTTCTTTCAGCTGCATGAAAACAGCCACATAGTATTTACTTAACAAAGATCATTATGTCCCTTTCTAGAAGAGTACAGCACCTTGTCTTCCATTCTCTTTGTGGTCCATCTTCTCCTTCCCCACGTAGCTTAATACCTGTTTCAGAAGAAGATTGTACTGAAGTAATACATTCTGAATGTTGAGGCATATGTTGGTTTTCTCTGGAGGAGACATGAATTTCTGGCTCTCCTTAATGTTCTTCTTTTGTTCTTTGTATAGGAAGCTCCAAGGAAGCTTTTTTTCCCTTCTTTTCTTTTCTTCTTTTCTTTTCTTTTCTTTTCTTTTCTTTTCTTTTCTTTTCTTTTCTTTTCTTTTCTCTTTTTTTTCCCCCACCAGGATTTCACTGTCCTGAGGCATTCAGGGATTGGAAATCCCAAATGCTAGTGAGCCATGAGAGGCGTTGGCCCTTGGTCAGACCCAACCCAATGACATAAACTGAGACAATCTCGCTCTGCTGCAAATATGTTTTTCTGAACACACCCAACTCCCAAAGATTTTCATCTTCTCTGGGCTCCCTAACATCCGCTTTGTCAAAAAAAAAAAAAAAAAAAAAAAAACCCAAAAAAACAAAAAAACAAGCTATTATAGAGAAATGAACCCAGCCTAGATTCCCAGAGACGACTCCTGGGGACAATGTTTCTCCTCATAACAGAATATCAAGAGGCAACAGGTGTCAAAATCATTGTTGGATATTTCATTTGTTGAAGGTTTCAAAATCACTGGTTTCTGTTGAAGAATCCAGAGAAAGAGAACCAGGCGCACTGATTTCCTAGCTTGGCACACGCGAGGATCCTTTAGATGTAAATGACTTAACAGAAACAGCGTGGAGTTTTTTAAACAAACTCAGTGATTTCTTTTCCATTCTTGCCTTGCAGTTTTCTTTTCTAAGAAGCTGCATCATCTGCTGGCAAGGAGGGACTGCAGGTTGAACTTCAGCATCCTGTCACCATGGAAATAGCACCAGGCGGAGGCCAGGCACGACGGGATTCAGTCCCAGCTCTGTCCCTCCCTAGCAGTGTCAGCTCAGATAAATGATTGGCCTTCACAAATCTTCCAATTTCTTTTTTTTTTTTAATTTTTTTAAATGTTTTATTTATTTTTGAGACAGAGAGAGACAGAACATGAGCAGGGGAGGGTCAGAGAGAGAGAGAGACACAGAATCTGAAGCAGGCTCCAGGCTCTGAGCTGTCATCACAGAGCCCGACATGGGGCTTGAACTCAACGAACTGTGAGATCATGACCTAAGCTGAAGTCGGACGCTTAACCGACTGAGCCACCCAGGTGCCCCTTTTCCAATTTCTTAATTGCAGCTTAATAATACTCTTCTTGGGATGCTAATATGAGGATACATAAGGTGCCTGGTATGCACAACATACCCCAATAAACAGTAGCTACTATTATTTTTTTCTTTTTTCCTCTTTAGCACCTTGGATGTAGTAGGCTTTCAGTCAATTTGGGGGGCTCCCGGGTGGCTCACTTAGTTAAGCATCCAACTCTAGATCTCAGCTCAGGTCTTGATTTCAGGGTTGTGAGTTCAAGCCCTGCACTGGGCAGGAAGCCTCCTTAAATCAGATTTCTTTTTTTTTTTTTTTTTTTTTGGAGAGAAGGAAGGAAAGAAGGGAAGAAGGAAGACAATGTCTAAAGTCACAGAAGTTCCTTTTTTTTTAAGCTTATTTATTTAGTTTGAGAAAGAGAGCAAGAGTGGGGGAGGGGCAGAGAGAGAGGGAGAGAGAGAGAATCCCAAGCAGGCCCCACGCTGTCAGTGCATAGCCAGATGTGGGGCTTGGTGGGATTTGACCTGCAAACTGTGAGATCATGACCTGAGCTGGACGCCAACTGACTGAGCCACCCGGGTGCTCCTCGGAACCTTCTTTCTTTTTCTCAAAGTGCCTTCTCCCTTGTGAGCGATCACTGAATTCTTCACTTGCTCTTCCTTGCTTTTCACATGCTGATCCTGTTTGCTACCCACCAGATGGTTTGCCTTTCAATCATAAGGAATTAACAAACTTTCATTGTCCTCCTTTGTCCCCACCATTCAGCTAGGTGTTGTGGAGAATATAAAAATAAATAAGATGAGCTTGGGAGGCTCAGTCAGTTAAGCATCTGGCTCTCGATTGCAGCTAAGGTCACAATCTCACAGTTTGTGGGTTCAAGCCCTGATTGGGCTCCACTCTGACAGTGTAGAGCCTGCTTGGGATTCCTTCTCTCTCCCTTTCTCTCTGCCTCTCCCTGATCGTGCGTGATGTCTCTCTCTCAAAAATAAATAAACATTTAAAAACAAGCAAAGTGAAGTTCTTCCTCTCAAATAATTTACTGCTTACTGCTCAAGAAAAGATATAAGACTGGGCTGTAATGTAAGGGAGGAAAAAAGCCATGTAATGTAAGAATCTGCTAAAGTACAGTGCGAGAGAGAGGGAGGGGCTTCGTGTGGCCCGCCATGTTTGTGCTGGTCTTAAGTGGGACTTGAATTTGCAGAAAAGAAGCCTAATGGCATCCAGGAAGGGAACCAGCAAAAAAGCAAAATGCTGGATGAAAAGGGTAACCCATATATTCACAATAACATAAGAACTAGCAACCTAGCCTGTATTATGTCAGATAGAGCACTACCCTAAGCACATTACATATATGACTTCATGTAATTAGGAAAACAAACTGTGGCAATAAATTTTTATAGGCTCAAAATATCTTTGTTTCAGCCATGTTTGAAATTAATACACACCCAGAGAGCACAGGCTGCAACAGAAGGAACCTGGGACCAGTGTGTTAGAATGTTGGGGCTATTAACACGGTGCTTGAAGATTACAGAGCACTAAGTAATCTTACCTTCTTTTATTTTCATATAATAACTATTAAAAAAGAAGACAAGAATATTGACCAGTCAGGTAGTTTAAATATGTAAACACAGGGCCTGAAGAGATGAAGAAAATTTCTTATCAAATCTATACTAATTCTGTGTCTTGACATAAAATTGGGTGGTTTGTTTATAAGAAGCTCCATGTGGGAATCATCTCTTATTATAATAACCCTCACCTTTGAGTCTATGATACTTTTGTTTTTAAGTTTATTATATTTATTTTGAGAGAGAGAGCATGCACAGCATGAGTGGGGGAGGGGCAGAGAGACAGAGGGAGATAGAGAATCCCAAGCAGTCTCCATGCTATCAGCACACAGAGTCCAATGTGGGGCTCAGTCCCACGAACCGTGAGATCATGACCTGAGCCGAAATCAAGAACCATATGCTTAACTGACTGAGTCACCCAGACACCCCTATGATACTTGTTTTAATTAAGAAATTACATTCATCGTTTGTTTGTTAGAGAACACTGAATTTACTTATTGAATTTTGTAATAACAACCGATTGTCTTGTACTTAAACTGTGTAAAAGTCTGTCATATTCTCTTGGGTTTAGGAAGAATATGTTTTTTCTTGCAACATTATACAAGTAAAAACTAAATGGTGATTATAGTAGAATTATCTTTAACAGGCAATGCAGATATCTTGGCATTTCACTGGCCTGTGATTTCAGTATTACATTGCCCCCATTAAGGATGAGGAAACTGAGATCAAGTGAGGTTCAGTGTGGAAGCCATCAGGATGTGGCTGTAGAACTCCAGCCAATTCCATCTTTGCTTTAAAACCCGCTTCTGTGCTTGCTTGCCCTGAGGCTGAGCTTGTCAGCGGCTGCTCCCAGCTGTGACTGAGTGCAGCAGGGATATTCAGGGAGATGCACCCATTCCTGGAAGACACAGGGCTCTGCTGACAGCAGCTTTGGCTTGAGGATGCTTGGTGGCCTTGCTGAACTTTCCTTAGACTCTCTGTCACTCCCTTCCCTCTATTGGTCAGGTTTGGTGAGGGTCAGATTTGCCTCATGGTCTTAATGGCTCTTCCAGTCTTCTCCATTTTCTTTCTCTTAAAATTTTTTTAAATGTTTATTCATGTTTGAGAGAGAGAGAGAGAGAGAGAGAGAGAGAGGGAGAGAGAGAGAGAGAGAGAGAGAAAGCAGGGGAGGGAGAGAGAGAGTGGGAGACATAGAGTCTGAAGCAGGCTCCAGGCTCAGAACTGTCAAAACAGAGCCCGATGCGGGGCTCAAACCCACAAACTGTGAGATCATGACCTGAGCTAAGTTGGATGTTTAACCGACTGAGACACCCAGGCACCTTCCCCTCCCCCATTTTCTTTCACAGATGTTTCCCTGATATAATCTTTGATTATTTAGTCCTATGTTAACATCATCTTCTCAGGGGACCTGGGCTAACACATCGAGCAACTTACCCATAAGTTACACAGCAATAAATTGGCAAATCTGGGACTCACGCCCAGGTTTGTACCAGAACAGCTAGTGAGTAGTGGGAAATAATGGTGCAAGAGTGGTTACTACTAACATGTATTCTGTATAAATCTTCTTGGTGGAGAAATTGGTCAGATTGCAGTCAATTATTCCTAAAGGACTTTATTTTAGAGACAGGATAGTGAAACACTATGTTGGATTTTCTGTCTTTATGAGTTCCCTTTTGGAAGGTCAATGCCAGTATGGTATTTTTTTTTCTTTAAAAAAATTTTTTTAATTAGAAATGTTTATTTTATTAATTTATGTATTTGGTTTGTTTGTTTGTTTGTTTATCTTAGACAAAGAGAACGAGTGAGGGAGGGGCAGAGGGAGAAGGAGAGGATCTTAAGCAGGCTCTATGCCCAGCAATGAGCCAGATGCAGGGCTTGATCTCACAACCCTGGGATCATGACCTGAACCAAAATCAAGAGTCAGACACTTAATCTACTGAGCCATCCAGGTGCCCCGCCAGTATGGTATATCTTAAATTTTCTTTCACAATTTAGCAAACGCTTGAGTTGACAAGTAAGTATGATAAAACCTCTGCAGTAGCTGAATAGAGAATTAACATGTGGGAATTGGACGTTTGGATACCCAGAGGGTAAGGATCAGGTCTGTTCAGGTTTCTCCCCCAACATACAGTAGATAATTATGAGGATTAACAGAAAAATAAAGCAGAAATAAAAGAAAAGAGAAACACTTTTGTTTTATCTACCCCCTCTTTCCCCATTTCCCTCTCTCTCTGCTCTGGCCCACACTGATCTTCCTGCTCTTCCTCAAACTGCTCAACCCATTGATGCCACAGGGCCTTTACACATGCCTGCTACTTTGTTTGGAGCATTCTTCTCCACATCTTTGCATGGCTTCCTTTTCCCCACCATGCAGTTCTTGTTAAAATTTCCCCTTGGAATTGCCTGCTTGGACTTTACTATATAAAATAGGGATCATTCACTCACCTCTGCCTCTTTCTTTAGCCTAATTTCATTTTCTTCATAATTGTCATCATGAAAATAAATTACATAGTTTATATATTCATATAATTACTTGACTAGTTCTCCCATTAGCTGGAATCTCCAAGGGCAGGGTGTTTTTTTTTTGCTGCTGTTGTTTTTCATGGCTGAATCCCCCTGGCAGAGGACAGCACCTGGCACACGGGGGATGTCATTAAAAATTGTTGCATGAATGAACAAATGAATGAATACAATGAATGTGCTTAGCTCCAAGGAGATCTTGTGAAAATATTAGCTCTTTCCTTTCTGCTGTCCCATTAAAGAGTACCAAGAGTTTTTAATTCAATAGTTTTCCAAGCATATGTGCACTTGAAAGGGGGCGTTAAGAGGCAATGCAAATGTCATAACCCGGTAGAATGACTGTCAAAGGCCAGCAGTTCAGAGCCTGTGTCTAATAGATGTGTTTTGAGCAGGGATATTAACCCTTGTCTTTGCACACTGGCTAATGGCTCAGATGTGTCAACACTAAACACAACACAAGATGACAATGTTGAATTTTAACTGATCCTGGAAAACAGTGAAGGTTGAGAAATGCCCCCTATCCTTTGTGTTCTGGAAAACAGCTTAGGGCAAAAACCAGCCTCTCTCATTTGACTTAGATAAGACTCATGGATGTCCCCTATTTACCTGTGATAAGGCCAGTCACAGTACCTCCAAATTCCCATTCTTTGCGTCATAAATAATTAGCTGAGTCACTTTTTCCCACTGATCAATAGAAACAAAATGCTTGTTAGTCTAACTGATTTTGCGCTCCTCTCCTTCCCCCAAGTGCCTGAACTTTGCCCCTCCTAGTATCCTCCCAAGAATAAGCTGGGCTCTGGGGAAACCTTTCTCCGATCTGCTATTGGGTCATGCCACCCTTTCATTCCATGTTCCCACGCTTGGTTCTTTCCAGCCCTGTTTATGACTCTCTCTAAAAGAAAGCCCCCCTCTGCCTAGCTCCTGAGACGTCTACAGACCTCGTGGCCACAGCTTGCTCCTTCTCGCAATATTCTTCCTTTCCCCTTGCAGTAGTCCCTCCTCCCTCCCCCTTGCAATAATCCTTTTCAAATAAATTCTCTCCTGAGTCTGAAGTCTCTTCTTACTGAGTCTGGATGTGTCATTATTTAATAAAGAATAAAAGGGGGGAAGGGCTTTGGTCAAACACGAATTAGCTCACACAATGTGGTGCCTTGTTAGGACACCGCTCTGATACATGCTCTAGATTCTCTAGTTACTTTAATAGGGTTGCCGTGACAACTCAAGATCTAGGCACACATATATAGAGGAGTATTACTGACACTTTCCTTCTCTGAGCCATAATTAGTCCTTGATTTTACTTTTTGGGTATATTTGCTATTCTTCATCTCCACTGCTCCTTATAACTGATTGCCATCTACGTGCTGGCGTTATCCAGTGCCTGGATTATGCACTGACCTGCTCGCTGATCTCCTCAGACTTATTTTTGCCCTACTCTGTTCTCCATACAGCACCTGGGGCAACTGTCCCAAACAGCAAATCCAAGCAGGTCACTGCACTATGTTCAGTACTTTTGTGGCAGTACACTTTTTGGGAGTATATTTAGATTTTTAGTATTTTTCCTTTTCTCCATTTGGATAAGGAGGTAGCTCTGGGTTGCTTTGCTTCAGGAGAGGTTTGTGGCATGGCTCCATGTAGTTCTATTTTCCAAACTCCCGTAGAAGAGATTCTGTGACATATTCTGGCATCTTTGAGGACTGAGGGAATGTCTATGAGGAAAAGCTGGTGAGGAGTTCCCTCCCACTCTCACCTCGGACAAAGTAAAAAAATAATAGAAGACTCTGGAAAAGGTGACAGAGGTCCAGGGATTCCAAAATCCCCTGAGCAAAGTCGAGGCCAGTGGGCAGTACAGTATTCAACAAAATGGTGCCCTGCCTGGAGTATATGGATGTGGAGTCTGAATGAGGTGGATTCCAGGGCAGCTTTTCCACTCATCCCTCTAAGATACTATTTTACCTCTACCAACTTCAACTTGCTTACAAGTAAATAGAAATAATGGTTAAAAATGAGAAAGTAACTCTCTTAGAAGAGATTTGTGAGAAAAATACACAACGTAGTGTGTGGCGTAGACTAGGCACATAATACATATGAATTTCCCTTCCTCTCTCGAGAATATGAAATATGGTTTAAATGAATGTGAACATAGCTGTGTTCCACTGAGCATGTCAGAGGAAAGTGCTGTTGGTGCAAATCTTTTTCAGCAGAGATAAGCAATAAGGTCCTCTTAGATCTGTGCCATTTGTGAACAATTTTGCACTCAATCTCCCACGTGGAGACTAAGGTACCCACCAGTCAAATGAATCCACAAGGAACCTGCAACATACATGCATTGACATTCCACTTGATGTGGAATCTCTCACAGCTTCTTTCTCTAATCCCCTAGTGTTTGGGATTATATGCCCATTTGTGTTAGGCCTTTATGATTCTTTGAGTCCCTGAATTTTTAATGTCTTTTAGACATGGAAACATAAGTTTTGAGTGGTGCTTTAGCATTATTCATGCAATATGGTTTCTTTTTATCTCAACTTCAATTGGAAGGCTACTCTGTTTGTCATGCAAGCACGGACTTGCTGCACAGAAATTTCTGTTGGCCAAATGCAGCAAGGCCTTTTAGTTTCATGATCAGCATTTTGGTATTTAATAATCCCTTCATACTCAACTTCTTATGCTATATAATGATTTTACTTTTAAGAATTCATTTTCTGCCAGTAGTGGTTTTCACTATGAAATGCAAATATTGACTTATTTAGTCTTCTATATTGTATATATGTCCTACACTTGTAGTCTAAAATTAATTTAAACTCAATACTCAGATCAGATCCCAAAATAATCATAATTAGCTCATAAGTAGTGAATGTCCAGAGTGTCTCAACTTGGAGTATGCAAAAGGCAACTATGCCCTCAGCCTAATTAAATCATGGTGATTCACCAACATATGGCAAGTTTCTTTTTTTTTTTTTTTGTACTTATTTCTATTTTATTTTTTTTTATTGAATATAATTTATTGTCAAATTGGTTTCCATACAACACCCAGTGCTCATCACAACAGGTGCCCTCCTCAATGCCCATCACCCACTTGCCCCTCCCTCCCACCCCCCAACAACCCTCAGTTTATTCTCAGTTTTTAAGAGTCTCTTATGGTTTGGCTCCCTCCTTCTTTTTTTTTCCTTCCCCTCCCTCATGGTCTTCTGTTAAGTTTCTCAGGATCCACATATGAGTGAAAACATATGGTATCTGTCTTTCTCTGTATGACTTATTTCACTCAGCATAATACCTTCCACTTCCATCCATGCTGCTGCAAATGGCAGGATTTCATTCTTTCTCATTCCCAAGTAGTATTCCATTGTATATATAAACCACATCTTCTTTATCCGTTCATTAGTTGATGACATTTAGGCTCTTCCCATAATTTGGCTATTGTTGATAGTGGTGCTATAAACATTGGTGTACAAGTGCCCCTATGCATCAGCACTCCTGTATCCCTTGGGTAAATTCCTAGCATTGCTATTGCTGGGTCATAGGGTAGGTCTATTTTTCATTTTTTGAGGAACCTCCACACTGTTTTCCAGAGCGGCTGCACCAGTTTGCATTCCCACTAACAGTGCAAGAGGGTTCCCGTTTCTCCACATCCTCGCCAGCAACTATGGTCTCCTGATTTGTTCATTTTAGCCACTCTGACCAACATGAGGCAGTATCTCAATGCAGTTTTGATTTGTATTTATGGCAAGTTTCAATGTATATGATGAAATTTAGTAGAGCTTTTCCTTGGCTACCCATAGGTCTCCTATCCACTAAAGTATAGACTACTGAAAAGTATGATATCTGGCTACCTTAAATAGTCACATGGAGACAGTATTTTTTGTTCTGTCATGTGCTTTATTCTGAAAGGTGACATTACAAATGGAATATAATTGAAAGCATAGAATAGAATGAGGTAAACTCAGATTTTAAAAGTCTATTGAAAGACCAGAAAACTATAATCGGTACTTAATTCTATGCTAGCACTGCATTCAGGTTGTACAGGGATTATTTTTATAAGAATTAAGCTGCTTTTGATTAATCAATCAAGTATTGCTGTTCGATCCATGAAATCTGTGAAGAGATTTTGGAAACCGTTGAAGGTGAAAGAATGCATTGTAACAACCAGAGACACATTCCATTGCTGTTGGAGTCCTGTCCTAAATGAAACTCTGGAGGAGCGTCGCCTCGAAGAACCTCTGAAATTTTCAGGATCACTTGCTCTGGTTGTTACCTCAGTAATGCCAAAGAGGGGTGGGTGGAAAACCCTGTGGGTGGCCATTGTGTGTGCAGAGCCATGCTATGCAGAATTGGACGGTGTGGCCTCAGATTCCAGTTTCATAAAGTCAGGAGCAGATGGAATCTCAATATGCAAACGGTTGTATTCAAAAAGCCTAGGCCAGGGCGCCTGGGTGGCTCAGTCAGGTGAGCATCCGACTTTAGCTCAGATCATGATCTCCCTGTTCGTGGGTTCAAGCATCGCATTGGGCTCTCTACTGTCAGCATGGAAGTTGCTTCACATCCTCTGTCCCCCCCCCCCACCCCTTCCCCATGTGCTCTCTCTCTCTCAAAAAAATAAATAAACATTTAAAACAAAAAACAAAAAGTCTAGGCCTCCAGCAGGCCTAACTTAAATGACACATGCTTGCTGGGACAATAACATAGAAGGAAGTCAGGTAGATTTGAGATTATTGGAGAGATTTGGGTTTTCTCAGAAGACATAGGGCTTTGTGTTCACTTCCCATTTCCCTTATTCCCTACAAGATACCTTCACTAGGTAAAACAAAGTGTTCATTCTGTAATTCCTCATGACTGGGAGCCTATTTTCTTAGTTATTATCTGGCATTAGATTGGAATTAACATATTAATTTAGCTAAATGAGCCAAAGATTGGCCTTAGCAACGATTTAGAGATAGAAATAACCAATATTTAGGGGTACCTTGGTGGCTCAGTTGGCTGAGCATCCAACTCTTGATGATTGCGACTCAGGTCATGATCCCAGGGTTGTGGGATTTAGTGCCACATTGAGCTTCATGCTGAGCATAGAGCCTACCTAAGTTTCTCTCTCTCTCTCTCTCTCTCTCTCTCACCCTCCCTCTCTCTTACTCTCTCTTTCTCTCTCTCTCTCTCCCCTTCTGTTTGTCTCCCTCATATGTGTGCATGCTCTCTCTCTCAAATAAAAAATAAGAAATAATTCATATTTAAATAAAATGTTAAGCAAAGTAATTCTGCTCATGTATTATGTTTTGCTTTATCTTATGCCAACTTATCTAAGCTGGCATTGTGCTTGCCAGAATTTCCTTCACTGCATATTCCAGGCTAGTGTGGGTCACAGAGACATTGTGCACATGATTTGGGAGATAGAAATAAGCAACAGCCATGTTATTTTTATACTCAGATGATTGGTGCAGCTTCCACCTATGTTTCTGGATCTCCTGGCTCATCTTCTCTGCATGGGACCACAGCTGGACATCTCCAGCTCCTGCCAGTCTCATCCTTAGACTCATCCTTCAGCTTCTACTTCTGGACCAAGTGTAGGTAACATAAAGGAGGAGCTGGCACTCCTCACTGTGGAGCTAAGCATCTGTAAAAGACCTACACAGGCTCCAGCTTTTCCTATGGGTTCTGATTTTTTCACTTTACTACTATCTTTCCTTCCTGTCTGTCTGCGCTGCTGACCACAGGCCCAGGAAGAACTGTGGAATAACAGCAGAATCAGCGCCCACAGTTGTGTGAGGTCAAATCTCTACAATAATTTCCTATTACATATGTAATTGCCTAGTGGTTTTGCTTCTGCGATCAAACCACCAGACGGTTGGGTTTGTTATGGTGACCAAGAGTGTGTAAGCCAGAATTTCTTTTCCTAGGAGAGTTGAGGTCCCAAGGAGTTACAAACTAAGAAACTACATTGTTGCAACAAGTCTACTAATAGGTGAGCTGGCAGGAAATTTAATCAGAATCTGAATGTAAAGAAGAAAATGGTTTACCAATTTTGATGCCTTTCAAGATCTCTTCTCCTATATATTCATAATCTTACTATGTCTGATAGTAGTTGCATGGAGGAATAATTCTACAGGGATGGAAATTCTTTCCTGAATCCATGATAGGTATATCCTTTTGAAGTGGAGGCTAGAAAACAATATACGTCACCTCTGATCTATGAGTGAAGCTGATGGAGTGCATTAGATGGTGCTGGAAGCTTGGACTTTGGAATCAAGCCAAATTGTATGCAGGCATCCATTGTTGTGTTACTGGGCTGGTCACTTAACCTCTCAGAGCCTTGGGTTTGCTGTATGTTAGATTCTGCTTCTCCTGGAATTGTGGCTGAGGGCTAAGTGAAACAATATATCAATACCAAACAAGTGCTCAGTGTCCTGTTGTTATCAGTGCACATGCCTCATCTCTTTATTTGAAAATGCCCCCGAGGCATGGCTGTGTCTTTTTCATCATTGTTCCTAGTACTGTGTGAGGCACTCAGTAACTGGCATGTAGTTCATGCTCAGTCTTATTTGTGCTACAAATGAATGTGTCCAGAGGCACAGCTTTTTGTGCATGTTGCATATCCAGACCCGGTTTTTATCACATCTTCTTTTCTGAGATTCCAAGTAGGTAAGACTGGCCATTATGTTTAGCAATTCAGGAGTAGTGCATGGGTGAATGTCTGACAATCACTATGTCTGGTATAATGTTTTAAGTTAAGGATTTTTCCTTTGCGCGTCTTAGAAGGCCTGACACATGCAGTTTTGATTGTACACCAGTGGATGTCACTCTTCAAACACACAAATGTGCTCTCAGAAGCTCTTTGGAAAGGCAAGGCAGACGCTCCACAGATGTTTGTTTCTTTCTCCAGGCTGTGGGAAGTGATGCTGGTCTCCAGATGTCACCCATCATCATGGAGCCCTCCATGCTGTATCTTCATCCAAGGGTAGAAAGAGGAATTGTGGAATGTTCTGCAAAGCATGCTTTTATCTATAGGAATGGTGTTCATTGATTGATGGGATTTGGGGAATTGCCTCTTAGTGAATTAATATCATTTAAGAATGTTGTTTGGCTGTAATGTAGTTGCCTCTTGGAAGGAAAGTAGGCGAGTCAGGCACAGAAATGGGAAAGAGATTTATTTTTCACTTTTGTATCTGATGGTAGTGATTTTGTTTGTACTTTGTTAATAAAGATTACAGAATAATAATATTTGGCAAAATCTTGGTACTGTACTCTTTCTTGTTTAAATTGTTTGTCCTATTACTGACTAAGGAAATTTCTATTTTGAAAAAAAAACACTGATAATGTTCTCTGCAACATTATTGATTTTCATTCAAATTGATCTCTCATTCAGACATTAATTCATATTCATTTATTTAAAATTTTATTATGCACATACCTATGTGCATATTTGTTACATAGGTGCTGAGGTGCACTGGTAAATAAAAAAAAAACCTGTAAGTTTTTAGAAGAGAATTCTAATAAGATTAAAGAAACAGGAGCACCTGGGTGGCTCAGTCGGTTAAGCATCTAACTTTTGGTGTCTGCTCAAGTCATGATCTTGCAGTTTGTGGGTTTGAGCCCTGTGTTGGGCTCTGGGCTGACAGTGTGGAGCCTGCTTGGGATTCTCTCTCTCCCTCTCTCTCTCTGCCCCTCCTGCTCTCTCTCTCTCTCTCTTTCTCAAAATAAACAAATACACTTAAAGATTAAAGAAATATGGCACCTTCAAAATGATCCTTGATTGGCTTATAGTTTATAGATAGATTTACAAATAGGTGAGCTAAAAATAAAATGTGCGTATTCTGTAATTTTATGAGTACAATGTAGTATGAAGTTGAAAAAAATCCAGTGTTATGTACATGGGAGTGCAAATTGATATAACCTGTTCTCAGAGCAAATTGGAGATATGTCTGAGAAACCTCAGGAGTTATCACAATTTTTGATCCAGGAATTCCACTTCTGTAAATCATTCTTTTATTTTTTAAAAATTTTTTAATGTTTATTTTTGAGAGAGAGAGAGAGAAAGAGAGACAGAGTGTGAGCAGGGGAGGGGCAGAGAGAGGAGGAGACACAGAATCTGAAGCAGGCTCCAGGCTCCGAGCTGTCAGCACAGAGCCTGATGCGGGGCTCAAGCCCACAAATTGTGAGATCATGACCTGAGCCAAAGTTGGGCGCTTAACCAACTGAGCCATCCAGGCGCCCCCTAGAAATCATTCTTAAGTGACAGAGATGTATTGTAAAAGTATGTACAAGAAACAACTACTTACTTGAAGAAAAATAAGGTAAGAAAGAATAAAGTAAGCACCCTTAGCAGAACAATGTGGCCAGGGTGTAGCCATTGACAGAGCATACAGTTACTTAGAGTAATTCAACCCTCATTTCCCCTTCGGGTTGCTTTGTATCACTTGTGCCGTATGCAGTGTCACAGACAGGAGGATGGTAAAAGGCGAGTGCTCTTTACTCTGACCTGTGTATGTGGGATGACTAGGTAAGGCACTGTGTGGACCAGCAAATACTACACACGGTATACCCCGATACCCCACCATATAGGGAGAGAGTTCGTGTATATCAGGCAAAAAACTGACCCACTGTAAGACCTCATCTTAACTTCGTTGCGTCTGCAAAGATCCTATTTTCAAATAAGGTCATTTTCACAAGGACTAGGGACTAGGACTTCAACACATCTTTTGGGAGACAAGATTCAACCTGTAACAAATACCCTCTTTCTTCTTTTTCTTTATCCTGTCATTATCTTATTCTGTTCCATATTCTATAATCTGTTCCTTATTCTACTCTGCACCATATGTTCATACCCACAACCCTCACCACCTCCAAACTCTTTCCTATTTATTTTCGTTAGGATTATTTACATTATCCATACACAGGTGACCAACATAAAATTTGAAATTTTTAAGTATAACCAGAAATCAAAAGATTGTGAAATGTTCTGTTGAGTGGCATCCAACCGAAGGTGGGACCTAAACACCTGGTTTGACCTTACCCATAACATTCATCCTTTCTGGACCTCAGCTTCCTCACGTGCAAAATGACCTTAAACTTCTCAGCTTGAAAAGTAATAATATGTGTGTGAACAAACTAGGGTAGCCAACACTTCTGAAACAGAGGTCTTTGATTAGGGGCGGACATTAAGACAGCCTAAAACAACCCTACTGTTTGGCACACAGGGGTCTCCAGATAAACTGTGGTGCATTGTCAGTTCTCTATTGGAGCAGACATATCAACAATTTCTCTCTCTCTCTTTCTCTCTCTCTCTCTCTCTCATTGCTTTTGGCTCACACTTCAAGGCTTCCTCAAACCCAACAGCTGAAGCAACCTCTAAAGAACAGAGGAACAGTGGAAGCGGCAGTTTGAAAGAGGCTACCAGGCAAACGGTCAAGTGCAATCTGTAGGTCTGATCATTGTTTCTACTGCATATCAAAGGATGCCTATTTTTCATCTCCATACCATGTTGCCAAAGAGGTAATCATGACGAAGTGTTATGCTGTGAAGGAACAGCCCTACATCAAACGCATGTCCTTCTTTGATCCAGCTGAACCAGATGATAGTTATTTTACTGTCAAGAGAGCAATGACAAAAGGCCAGCCAATGCTGCAACACTTTAGCTGGGTGTGTGTCAATTGAGGACAGATGCATATGTCTGTTCTAACTGGAGACTGAGGGAGCTTCGTTTCATTTGTTCAGAATCCAGATGTAGCAACGGGTACTCGAAATTCAGTTTATGGGAATGAAGCTCCTGAGATGTGAGGACGAGTGAAGTGTCTGAATTTTTTTTTTTTACCTTTAGTCTGTGGAATAATACTCTGAAGACAGGAAGCATTACTTCTTATTCATTCTCATCTACTTTGAATGAAAGAAAGCAAGTTTTTCTGCTACCTAGGGAAAAGCACATGCTTGTTCTGTGTGTGTGTGTGTGTGTGTGTGTGTGTGTGTGTATTTCCTTTACATATCACATATTAATATATATATTTCTTTTTTAAAGAAACATTTTCCTAGAGTGCAATCAGATAACTTGAATGGTGGGGTTTATTTCAAAGTGAAATAAAAAATTGCAAACAAGATGGCTTGATGATGTCAGTTTAGTAAATTTTATCCTTGCATTTAATCTTGCTTGATAACAAGTTTTGTCACCTATTGTAAAAGTTTTGTCACCTATTGTAATGGCTTTCCAAATGCTGCTATGTCCTCTATTTCCCTTCTGTAATTCTTCTACAGCTGGTAACTTTGACCTCACACCTGGAATGGAAATTAGCATGAAGACAAAATACCCCATGTATGAGTGGCAAACAAGGGCACTGCTTGCCTTTTAGTGGCAAGATTCAGGCTTTGCCAGGGAAGCAATGGGTGGCAACCTCAAATTTTTGAGGCAATCACATTTCTGAGACAGAAAAATCAGTCCTGGTTTTCTGATGCCAATAAGTCCACTTCTAAATTCCCAGACTCTGTCAAGTGTCTGGTACATTCTTTTTTTTCTTTTCTTCTGAATTTTTAGCTTTATTTATTTTTGAGAGATGGGGGGAGGGGCATAGAGAGGGAGACAGAAATTCCAAAGCCGGCTCCATGCTATGAATGCAGAGCTCAATGCGGGGCTCAAACCCATGAACTGTGAGATCATGACCTGAGCTGAAATCAAGAGTCTGTCGCTTAACTGACTGAGCCACCCAGGTGCCCCCTGGTACAATCTTATTTACAAGGGGTGAGACTAAAACTCATTCAACTTCGCCACCTAGGATAAGAGCATTTACTCATTTTGCTTTATAAAAAAATAAATGAACATTAGCCAACTACAAAGCAATCCATTCCTAAATTTCCTATCACATTCCTCCGTTTGGGATGAGGGCCAACTTCCCAGGGTTGTTTTCATGAAGTCTAGCTCTTCTGGGTCCCTCAAAACAAATTATTTCCCATTACTCTGGACATAAAGTCAAAACTCCTTAAAAAGATTTATAGGACCCTTCATATTTTGGCATCTGCTTATTTCTCCAGCCTCTTAGCCACACTGAACTACTAACTCACCCCAAGCTTCTACAAAACCGATGATCTCTGTAGAGAATGGCCTGTACCTACTGATTCTTTGTCCCTGTCCTTTTCCCTTATTGCTGTCTGGGTAACTCTTGGTCATCCATTGCACAGTGAAGCACAGAGAAGCTAAAGGTAACCTGGTTTTACATCCTGGCTCTGCCACTTACTAACGATATTTGGTTTGGGCAGGTTACCTCACTTTTTATGCCTCTGTTTCTTCACTATAAGCTAGAGATAAATTACAGTGCCTCCCTCAGGGGATTGTTAACTAATGTAGGTAATATATACAGAGCATGTAAAACTGTGTCTGGCTCAATAAGGGTTAGCTAATAGTGTTATTCAGATTTTTTTTTTTTTTTTTTTTGAGAGAGTAAGTGAGTAGGGGAAGGACAGTGAGAGAGGGAGAGAGAAAGAATCCTGCACTATCAGCATGGACCCTGACGTGGGGCTCGATCTCACAAACCATGAGATCATGACCTGAATGGAAGTCAAGAGTTGCTTAACCAACTGAGCCACCCAGGTGCCCCTGATTCAGATTTTAGTTTAGCTGTGACATTCCTTGGGGACCTCTTGGTCCTGGTTTAGGGACCCTGTCTGTGCCTTAGTTGTACCTTGTGCTTGCTTTTATCACAACACTTACAATGCAGTGTTGTAACACGGGAAATGAGTCTATGCCGAGATGAGCCACCGCAGTCCTGTTTATAGGTATTTCATGGTGTCACCACAGAGTCATTAGACTTCTTCTCTTTTCACTGTCTCCTGTATTGAATATTCAAGTCATTCAAAGAAAGACCCTTAAATTCCCAAGCCACTAACCCTCAAGGATACCACATTAAAAAGTTCAGTTTTCAAACGAAGATAAGATGAAAACCATGTCTGCGAACTACCCCTTCTCTCCCTACTGGGCCCACAGAACTTCTTTTCACAAGCTAATTCAGGATGGTGAGTCCGGGGAGCTGTTTCCTTCCTTTGGCCCATCACACATTCTTTCTACCATGTACTCTCTCTACTGAAGGAGGATGCCTTGTGGAGTTCATTATGATGGAGTTCTACCTCTGTCGCAGGTCTATTTCCAGTTCTGCCTCACACGTGGTGATAATTATTCAGATGTATGCAGTGCACAGACAGGCACACATGTCTCATCACACATTTTTTACTACTGCTTCTAATACTATTGTCTACATCCTGGAAATGCCATAGGATACACACAAAATCTTGCCCATCTATGACCATTTGGCACTAGCAAATCACTGTGTTTGAGGCCCTGAACTTACTGGGAGTCAAGAATATGAGAAGCTTGACCACCTGAACACATAAGAGAAACTCAGGAGAAAGATGAAGCATCTAGCCAGTCTTCTGAATGCTTTCAGATACCAGGGAATGAAGTTTTGCATAGACCAAACATCTGGGAAAATTGAATTTTTCATTTGCCATCCAGATGCTTCTATGTATTGTCCCCAATTTCTTTAATCTCATTTTGTCTCCTTGACATCAAAACAGCTGATCCACTTAGTAACCACTCTTCTCTGCTTCTCAGTAAATTTTTCATGTGGTCTTACTCTGCACTCCCAAGCTTTTGCCTTGTTCTACTTAACTGTTAACCCTTTTAACAGTTCTGACACTGCAGTCCCTGAGCAAGTGAGCATGAAGCATTGCCTGAAGATCACACAGCATGACAGAAAATTGGCAGTTTTAATCCCATTACTCATAACTTCAGGGATCTTTATTTTGGAGACAAAGATGCCATGAAGAAGAACTTCTGAGAAACTTTCAAGTGTCTTTGAGTTAATACTCAATATAGAAGGCTTTTTCCTTCCACCTAAAGCAAGGCACAGCCATATAATTCTCCCCACTAACACAACTATGTTACGCATATGTGTATGCGCAAACATTCATTCAATGCTAACGTATGCCAGATTCTGTGCTAAGTGCAGAAGATATATTGACAAATGCACTGGTATGGACCTAAAAG
Organism: Panthera onca; assembly: GCF_046562875.1. Classification (NCBI taxonomy): domain Eukaryota; kingdom Metazoa; phylum Chordata; class Mammalia; order Carnivora; family Felidae; genus Panthera; species Panthera onca. The sequence goes on from NC_138355.1 coordinate 25,034,587, forward strand.
GAGACTCATGTAAACAGATCATTTTACATACTATTATGGATAAATTGTGTCCTCTCCTATAGCCCATCCATTGAAGCACTAATACCCCAATACCTCAGAACATGACTGTGTTTGGAGAAAGGGCCTTTAAAAAGGTGTTAAAGTTAAAATGAGATCATTAGGGCAGGCCTGAATCCAATCTGACTGGTATTCTTGTAAGAAGAGGAATCTCGAGGGCGCCTGGGTAACTCCGTTGGTTAAGTGTCTGACTTCAGTTCAGGTCATAATCTTGCGGTTCATGGGCGAGAGCCCCACGTGGGGCCCTGTGCAGACAGCGTGGAGCCTGGAGCCTGCTTCAGATTCTGTGTCTCCCTCTCTCTGCCCCTCCCATGTTCTCTCAAAAATAAACATTAAAAAAACAAAAAAGGGAGAGGAATTTTGGAAACACGAAGAGATGCCAGGGGCATGTGTGCACAGAAGGGGGACCATATGGAGAAGCTAGGGTGTTAATTTTTTTAACATTAAAAAATGTGTACTTTATTAAGTATAAAGTGTATAAACAATTAGGTAAGCTTGTGGAGAAGCTGGCCAAGATACCTACATTAAGAGGCACAGGTGTCCATGTAAATATTTCATTTTTTTTTTTACAGAATGTTTATTAAAGTTGTTTAACGTACAATATCTCATTTGTCATTGTGGAAGTTCTTTGTTGTCAAGATGATTCTTCTGTCTGATGGCAAACAGAAGTCTTACTGCCAGTGATTATTCTGAACCTCCATGTTGGTGCTAAGGAGCAGAGCACTTAATGGAATGAACAGAAAGGTTAGAAGCTTGGGAATCTATTTAGTGTGTTCTCTTTCTTTCTTTGAGCTTTCTCCCTTGAGTTTCACAACCTCTCTTGAATTCTATAATCCATCTCTCATGCAACTATGGACGCCCCAGGAAAAAGAAGCCAACCATATCCCTTAGTCTGATTTTGGTCAGGTCCTTGGCCCTACTCATAGTGAAAACAGAAGGTGTCCAAGCTCAAGAGCAGCCCATCTTGCTGTCTTAACTTCGTTCATCTCTCTGTAAACCAATTGTGATTGGATGCAAACAGTTGGTTGAGGATCTTGGTTGCTAGCTTAATATCATGTCTAGATCACTCCCAATATTATTGCAGGTCCCAAGATACAGACAAATCCTAATAGAACGTACTTCTGCCACTAAGTGCAGGCTGACATGAAATGAGGGAGAAGTGACAAAGATGGAAGATGTAACATGGACAGCGTGAGGGTTGAGGTGGTGCAAATGGGGAGGGAGGAGCTCATCCAGAAACCACTGTGAAGAACTTCCAAATTCCCAGGCAGTTCCTCTGAGAATAGGGAATTTGAAACAGAATGTTGGCAGCACATGATGATTGGGAAACTACAATCATTGTGACCAGTTACATGTTCTACTGCAGCTCCAGCTTGGCGGTGAGCTTTCTGACTCAGTGCAGAGAGAAGTGATTACATACTGAAAACTTGGCCTCAGCTGTCCCCTCCAAGGACCCCTGGGACGCTGCAGTTAATCAGCAGACTGGTCATCAAGGGTCACTTGATATTTTGAAAATGTGTTTTAGATACCTGGGCAAGTCTTTTGATACATTCTTTCAGTGTCCCTATGGAGCTGGAACAACCTGTGGCCAATGGGACGTGTCAGGCACTGCATCCACACATGGAATCACTTTATTTGGGAGCCTGGGCCAGAGCACGATGAGCTCGTCTCTATCCTGCTGTCTGACTCGGAGGTGGAGGAAACTGGAAACATCAGGACGATGTGGATTACAACACTGACAATCAGACATGCTGGGAACCTGAAAACTAGTAGGACAACAATCTGGCTCAGCGCACAAGGGCAGCCTCTTAGCACCAGAAAAATCATGTAGCAGCTAAAGACTTTCTGTTTTTCCCATTGGGTCGAAGTGTATTATTGTCATTAGGAATGTTCTTAGGGTAGCTAGAATGCAGGTCTTCTCCTTGGGCTTGAGTCACGTAATACTTGTGCCTCTAACACACACACACACACACACACACACACACACACACACACACACACACACTGGACACATGACTTTTTGAATTCAATTAAAAATGGACATAGGCTTGGAAGAGAAAAATAGGTCCCAACAGGAGAGTAAGAGAAAAGAATAAGGCTTTCTTTACCAATTTTTCCTAGTGGATAGTGAGAAGGGGTATGTGTGTTGATTGAATGAATCATGGGAAAATCATGGGAAGTTTTTATTTTTTATTTTTTAAATGCTGCTGGTAGAGCTAACATTTTTTCCCTTTCACATGTCTTCCTATTAAGATTAATCCTTCTTGCACCCCATCAACACCAAATCTACCTTCTTATCCCCTACCCACCCAAAGCAACAAAAATACAGAACCTAGGGCAATCTCACTGTCTCAGAGATTTCTTCAACTTGTAACGATTTTTATCTCTAGTGCCTACACAGTTCCTCACAGAATAAGAAATGACAATATGGTAATAATAGCTAACAAGAAGCACTGTGCTAAGGGCTTAATAGAGAATGCATCTTTTGATTCTGAATATATGGAAACAGGTATTGTTAACACCCCCATTTTAAAGGTGAGGAAACAGGTTGAGAGAGATTAATTTGCCCAATATAATGCTGTAGGAAATGGAGTGGGTTGTTCATCTGACTCCAGAATCTATGTTTGCAACCATTTTTCTATGATTCAGGAATACTTTTTATGTCCCCAAATTGATCTACAGATTCAATATAATCTCTATCAAAATCTCCAGACTCTTTTGCAGGAATTGACAAGCAGATCTTGAAATTTATGTGGAAATGTAAGGGACCCAATATTGCCAAAATATTCTTGAAAAGGAAAAAAAAATTAGAAGACTTCTAGTCTTTGTTCACAAAACTCACTATAAAACTACAGTTATTATTTTTTAGTCAATTGATTTTTGACAATGATGGCAAGACAATTCAATGCAAAAGGTTAGCCTTTTCAAAAATGGTGCTATGACCACTTTATATCCATAGGCAACACAACAAATTTAGATCTTTATCTTCTCTTGTACACAAAAATTAAATCAATGTATCATAAATCTAAATAGAAGAGCTAGAACTCTAAAGCTTTTAGAAAAATATAGGAGAAAATCTTTGTGACCTTAAGGTAGACAAAGCCTTCTTAGCTACAACACGAAATGCATAATCCATTTAAAAATGATAAATTGGACTTAATAAAAATCAAAATTTTTGCATTTCAAAATAAACTAGTAAAAAAAGAAAGGATAAGCCACAGACTGGGAAAAATATTTGCAAATCAGATATCTGGTAAAGAATTTATATTTAGAACATATTAAAAAACTCTTACAACACAATAATAAAAAGGCAAATAACCCAATTCAAAGGGGGTAACATATTTGAATAGATATCTTGCCAAAGAAGATATCCAAATGGCCACTTAACCCATGATAAAAAAATTCTCAACATTATTAGTAGAGAAATGTAAATTAAAACACTCTCTAGAATAGATAATAACGTGTTGAAGGTACGAAGAAACTAGAATCCTCACATATCACTAATGAGAATATAAATGGTACAACTGTTTTGAAGAATAGTCTGGCAATTTCTTTCAAATTTAAACATAAATTTATGTTGAATTCTTTTTTTAAGTTTATTTAACTAACTCTTAGTTAATTTGAGAGAGAGAGTCAGGGGAGAGGCAGAGAGAGAGGCAGAGAGATAATCCCAGGCAGGATCCACGCCCAGCATGGAACCCAATGCAGGACTCCATATTGATCTCACAATGGCAAGATCATGACCTGAGCTGAAATCAAGAGATGGGAAGTTAACCAACTGGGCCACCCAGGTGCCCCTACATCCAAGTCTTTATATGGACATCTCTTGAATAGATAGATACCTAGGGGTAAAATTGCTAGGTTTTGGGGAATCCAAGGTACGTAAAAGCAAGGAAAATGAAAACCTGTGTCCACACAGAGATGTACACATAAATTTTAATACCATTATGGTTCATAATAGCCCCAAACTGGAAACTGAGGAATAAACAAAAGTGGTTTAGTCACACAAAGGAATACTATTCAGCAATGAAAAGGAATGAAATACCCATAATATGGATCAAGCTCAAGAAGATTACGTACCTTATATAATGTATACACATATTATTATATAATTCCATTTATATAAAGGTCTGGAAAAGGCAAATTTATAGAGACAGAAAATAAATGACTGGTTGTCTAGGGCCCATTGCTCTTTGAACAGACTTATAATTTAATAATGAATTATAGTTCATTTTTACATATGAATTTTCACTGGGCTGTATGTATCAGTTAGTTTTTTGTATTCCTCATGTTTATCAGTAATCCCAGTTATATATCAAATGCTTATTGATATATAACTTATTGAATGAATAAATATATGAATGATTTCTATGGATAACTTTAAAATACAATATTGGTGTGTGGGACATATATTAGTTATAATGCCATGCTAAGAGCAGTACAGTATAAGAGATGACACAGATCCAAAGCTACTGCTGACTTCTATTTTAAAAAGGCTTTTTTAGGGGAGCCTGGGTGGCTCAGTCGGTTGGGTGTCCAACTTCAGCTCAGGTCATGATCTCACGGTTTGTGAGTTTGAGCCCATGTATGCTGACAGCTCAGAACCTGGAGCCTGTTTCAGATTCTGTGTCTCCCCTCTCTCTCTCTGCCCCTCTTCCACTCATGCTCTGTCTCTGTCTCTCTCAAAACTAAATAAACATTAAAAAAAATTTTTTTTAAGTTTTTATTACTTTATTTTTTTGGTATTTTTTAAATTTTATTTTTATTTTTTAAAATTTACATCCAAATTAGTTAGCATATAGTGGAACAATGATTTCAGGAGTAGATTCCTTAGTGCCCCTTACACATTTAGCCCATCCCCCTTCCCATACCCCCTCATGTAACCCTCAGTTTGTTCTCCACATTTATTAGTCTCTTCTGTTTTCTCCCCCTTCCTGTTTTTATATTATTTTTGTTTCCCTTCCCTTATGTTCCTCTGTTTTGTCTCTTAAAGTCCTCATATGAGTGAAGTCATATGATTTTTGTCTTTCTCTGACTAATTTCACTTAGCATAATACCCTCCAGGTCCATCCACATAGTTGCAAATGGCAAGATTTCATTCTTTTCAATTGCCGAGTTAATACTCCATTGTGTGTGTGTGTGTGTGTGTGTGTGTGTGTGTGTGTGTGTGTATATATATATCACATCTTCTTTATCCATTCATCCATCGATGGACATTTGGGCTCTTTCCACACTTTGGCTATTGTTGATAGTGCTGCTATAAACATGGGGGTGCATGTGTCCCTTCAAAAGAGCACACCTGTATCCCTTGGATAAATGCCTAATAGTGCAATTGTTGGGTCGTAGGGTAGTTCCATCTTTAGTTTTTTGAGGAACCTCCATACTGTTTTCCAGACTGGCTGCACCAGCTTGCATTGCCACCAACAATGCAAAAGAGATCCTCTATTTCCGCATCCTCGCCAACATCTGTTGTTGCCTGAGTTGTTAATGTTAGCCATTCTGAAGGTGTAAGGTGATATCTCATTGTGGTTTTGATTTGTATTTCCCTGATGATGAGTGATGTGGAGCATTTTTTCCAGTTGGCCATCTGGATGTCTTCTTTGGAGAAGTGTCTATTCATGTCTTTTGCCCATATCTTCACTGGATTATTTGTTTTTTGGGGGGTGTTGAGTTTGATAAGGTCTTTATACATTTTGGCTACTAACCCTTTATCTGATATGTCATTTGCAAATCGGTTGCCTTTCAGTTTTGCTGATTGTTTCCTTCGCTGTGCAGAAGCTTTTTATTTTGATGAGGTCCCAGTAGTTCGTTTTGTTTTTGTTTCCCTTGGCTCCAGAGACGTGTTGAGTAAGAAGTTGCTGTGGCCAAGATCAAAGAGGTTTTTGCCTGCTTTCTCCTCGAGGATTTTGATGGCTTCCTGTCTTACATTGAGTCTTTCATCCATTTTGAGTTTATTTTTGTGTATGGTGTAAGAAAGTGGTCCAGGTTCATTCTTCTGCATGTCACTGTCCAGTTTTCCCAGCACCACTTGCTGAAGAGACTGTCTTTATTCCATTGGATATTCTTTCCTGCTTTGTCAAAGATTAGCTGGCCATACGTTTGTGGGTCCATTTCTGGGTTCTCTATTCTGTTCCATTGATCTGAGTGTCTGTTCTTGTGCCAGTACCATACTGTCTTGATGATTGCAGCTTTGTAGTATAGCTTGAAGTCTGGGATTGTGATGCCTCCTGCTTTGGTTTTCTTTTTCAAGTTTTCTTTGGCTATTTGGGGTCTTTTCTGGTTCCATACCAATTTTAGGATTATTTGTTCTAGCTCTGTGAAGAATGCTGATGTTACTTTGATAGGGATTGCATAGAATATGTAGATTGCTTTCGGTAGTATCGACATTTTAACAATATTTGTTCTTCCTACCCAGGAGCTTGGAATCTTTTTTCCATTTTTTGGTATCGTCTTCAATTTCTTTAAAAGCTTTCTATAGTTTTCAGTGTATAGATTTTTCACCTCTTTGGCTAGATTTACTCCTAGGTATTTTATGGTTTTTTGTGCAACTGTAAATGGGATTGATTCCTTGATGTCTGTCGCTTCATTGTTGGTGTATAGGAATGCAACCAATTTTTGTGCATTGATTTTATATCCTGCAACTTTGCTGAATTCATGAATCAATTCTAGAAGTTTTTTGGTGGAATCTTTTGGGTTTTCCATATAGAGTATCATGTCATCTGCAGAGTGAAAGTTTGACCTCCTCCTGGCCGATTTGGATGCCTTTTATTTCTTTGTGTTGCCTGATTGCAGAGGCTAAGACTTCCAATACTATGTTGAATAACAGTGGCGAGAATGGACATCCCTGTCTTGTTCCTGACCTTAGGGGTAAAGCTCTCAGTTTTTCCCCATTGAGGATGATATTAGCATTGGGTCATTCACATATGGCTTTTATACTTTCGAGGTATGCTCCTTCTATCCCTACTATTTTGAGGGTTTTTATCAAGAAACGATGCTGTATTTTGTCAAATGCTTTCTCTGCATCTATTGAGAGAATCATATGGTTCTTGTCCTTTCTTTTATTGATGTGATGAATCACATTGATTGTTTTGCGGATGCCCTGCATCCCAGGTATAATCCCGCTTGGTCGTGGTGAATAATGTTTTTAATGTATTGTTGGATCGGGTTGGGTAATATCTTGTTGAGGATTTTTGCATCCATGTCCATCAGGGAAATTGGTCTATAGTTCTCCTTTTTAGTGCGGTCTCTGTCTGGTTTTGGAATCAAGGTAATGCTGGCTTCATTGAAAGAGTTTGGAAGTTTTCCTTCCATTTCTATTTTTTGGAACAGTTTCAAGAGAATAGGTGTTAACTCTTCCTTAAATGTTTGATAGAATTCCCCTGGAAAGCCATCTGGCCCTGGATTCTTGTTTTTTGGCAGATTTTTGATTACTAATTCGATTTCCTTGCTGGTAATGGGTCTGCTCAAATTTTCTATTTCTTCCTGTTTCAGTTTTGGTAGTGTATATGTTTCTAGGAATTTGTCCATTTCTTCCAGATTACACATTTTATTGGCATATAATTGCTCATAATATTTTCTTATTATTGTTTTTATTTCTGTTGTGTTGGTTGTGATCTCTCCTCTTTCATTCTTGATTTTATTTATTTGGGTCTTTCCTTTTTCTTTTTGATCAAACTGGCTAGTGGTTTATCAATTTTGTTAATTTCAAAGAACAAGCTCCTGGTTTTGTTGATCTGTACTACTGTTTTTTTGGTTTCAATAGCATTCATATCTGTTCTAATCTTTGTTATTTCCTGTCTTCTGCTGGCTTTGGGTTTTGTTTGCTGTTCTTTTTCCAGATCCTTAAGGCAGAAGGTTAGGTTACACAACCTGAAAGATCTGAGATCTTTCTTCCTTCTTTAGGAAGGCCTGGACTGCTATAAACTTTCCTCTTATGACCACCTTTGCTGTATCACAGAGATTTTGGGTTGTGGTATTATCATTTTCACTGACTTTCATATACTTTTTAATTTCCTCTTTAACTGTTTGGTTACCCCATTCATTCTTTAGTAGGATGTTCTTCACTCTCCAAGTTTTTGTGACCTTTCCAATTTTTTTCTTGTGGTTGATTTCGAGTTTCATAGCGTTATGGTCTGAAAATATGCACGGTATGATCTTGATCTTTTTGTACTTATTTAGGGCTGCTTTGTGTCCCAGTATATGGTCTATTCTGGAGAATGTTCCATGTGCACTGGAGAAGAATATATATTCTGCTGCTTTAGGATGAAATGTTCTGAATATATCTGTTAAGGCCATCTGGTCCAGTTCAAAGCCATTGTTTCCTTGTTGATTTTTTGTTTAATTTTCTTTCACGTTTATTTTATTTTTGAGAGACAGAAGGAATGGTGTAGGGTCAGAGAGAGAAGGAGACACAGAATCCAAAGTAGGCTCCAGGTTCCACACTGTCAGCACAGAGCCCGACATGGGGCTTGAACTCACGAACTGTGAGATCATGACTGAGCTGAAGTCAGATACTTAACTGACTGAGCCACCCAGGAGCCCCAATCCTTGTTGATTTTTTGATTAGATGATCAGGCCATTGCTGTGAGTGGGGTGTTGAAGTCTCCTACTATTATGGTATTACTATCGATGAGTTTCTTTATGTTTGTGATTAGTTGATTTATATATTTGGGTGCTGCCACATTTGGCGCATAAATGTTTACAACTGTTAGGTCTTCTTGGTGGCTAGACCCCTTGATTATAATATAATGTCCTTCTGCATCTCTTGATACAGTCTTTATTTTAAAGTCTAGATTGTCTGATATAAGTATGGCTACTCCGGCTTTCTTTTGTTCACCATTAGCATGATAGATGGTTCTCCATCCCCTTACTTTCAATCTGGAGGTGGCTTTAGGTCTAAAGTGGGTCTCTTGTAAACAGCATATAGATGGATCTTGTTTTCTTACCCATTCTGTTACCCTATGTCTTTTGATTGGAGCATTGCGTCCATTGATGTTTAGAGTGAGTACTGAAAGATATGAATTTATTGTCATTATGATGCTTGTAGAGTTGGAGTTTCTGGTGATGTTCTCTGGTCCTTTCTAATCTTTGTTGCTTTTGGCATTTATTTATTTATATATGTATATTTTCATCTTTTCTCCCCTCAGAGTGCCCCTTCAAATTTCTTTCAGGGCTGGTGTAGTGGTCCCAAACTCCTCTAATGTTTGTTTGTCTGGGAAACTTTTTATCTCTCCTTCTATTTTGAATGACAGCCTTGCTGGGTAAAGAATTCTTGGCTGCATATTTTTCTGATTCAGCACACTGAATATATCCCGCCACTCCCTTCTGGCCTGCCAAGTTTCTGTGGATAGGTCTGCTGCAAATCTGATCTGTCTTCCCTTGTATGTTAGGGACTTTTTCTCCCTTGCTGCTTTCATGATTCTCTCCTGGCCTGAGTATTTTGTGAATTTGACTATGATATGCCTTGCTGATGGTCAGTTTTTGTTGAATCTAATGGGGATCCTCTGTGCTTCCTGGATTTTGATGTCTGTGTCTTCCTCCAGGTTAGGAAAGTTTTCCCCTATGATTTGCTCACATAACCCTTCCACCACTATTTCTCTGTCCTCCTCTTCTGGGACCCCTATGATTCTGATGTTCCTTTTTAATGAGTCGCTGATTTCTCTAATTCTTAAATCGAGCTCTTTTGCCTTAATCTCCCTCTTTTTGTCTGCTTCGTTATTCTTTATAAGTTTGTCCTCTATATCACTGATTCTCTGTTCTGCCTCGTCCATCCTTGCTGCCACTGCATCCATCCATGATTGCAGCTCAGTTATAGCATTTTTCATTTCATTCAGGCTATTTTTTACTTCTTTTATCTCTGCAGAAAGGGATTCTAGCCTATTTTCGACTCCAGGTAGTATTCTTATTATCGTGATTCTAAATTCTGGTTCAGACATCTTGCTTGTATCTGTGTTGGTTAAATCCCTGGCTGTTGTTTCTTCGTGTTCTTTTGGGGTGAATTCCTTCATTTTGTCAGTTTGAAGGGAGAAAAGGAATTAATGAGGTAGAAAATTGAAATTAAAAAAAATTAAAATTAAAAAATATTAAAATTAAAAATTAATAACACACACACACACAAATTGAATAGATGATGCTAGATCCTAGGTGTGTTTTGGTCTGGGTGTTGAAAGTGGTTTGACAGGTTAGAGAAAAAAAGGGGGGAGAGGAAAAAAAAGAAAGAACAAGAAAAAAAATCATTTGAGAATTTGAAGAAATGAATACACTGAAGTAGACTGAAGTACACTGAAGTAGCCTGAAGTAGAAATGAAGTACACTGAAGTAGATGATGGGGGTAAAATAGAATTTGAAAAAATATACACAAAAGTAAAGAATATAGTAGAAATAAATTAAAGAAAAATATTTTTAATAAAAATTAAAAATAAATATAAATTTGTCTTTTTCTGTATTCAAGAAAAAAGAAAAGAAATGAAAAAAGAGAAAAGATAAAAAGGAAAAATAAGAAAAAAAGAGAAAGGACATCATTTGAAAATTTGAAAAAGTGAATAAACTGTAGTAGACTATGATAAAATGATGGAAGTAAAATAGAATTTGAAAAAATTTACATAAAAGCAAAACATATAGTAATAAATATTAAATAAAAATATTTTTAATAGAAATTGAAAGTAAAAGTGAAGTTTTTCTCTTTCTGCATTCAAGAAAAAGAAAAGAAACAAAAAAGAAAAAAAGAAAAAGAAAAAAAGGAAATTGTTTGAAAATTTGAAAAGGTGAATACACTGTAGTAGTCTAAAATAAAATGATGAAAGTAAAATAGAATTAGAAAACATTTACACAAAAGTAAAAAATATAGTAATAAAAATTAAAGAAAAATATTTTTAATAAAAATTGAAAATAAAAATGAATTTTTTCTTTTTCTGTATTCAAGAAAAAAAGAATGTAAAAGACAAAAAGAAAAAAAAAATAAGAAAGAAAATTGAATAGATGAACCTACTAACAGATTGAAGTAGGACTGAAATTGCTTCATTTTCCCCTAGAAGTCAGTCTTTGTAGCTCTTTAGTCCATAAACCAAGCCGGCGGTGAGAGTTGTGTTCTTGAACAGCGAAGTTGCCTAGTTGGGCGGGGCTCAGTGTAACAGCTCCGCTGTCCACTAGATGGCGCTGCTGGCCTACTGGGGTGGATTGTTGCAGTGCTCATAGGTGCTAATGCGCATGTGCAGGAAGAGTGAAAATGGCGCCTCCCAGTTACTCAGTCTGTTCTCCCAGATCAATCGCACACCCGTCCTCTGTCTTCAGCTCTTGTCCACTCCCGCTTCTTCACTCTCCGTGACCAGGCCCCAGGCAGCACCTCTCTCCCGAGTTCTGTCTCAGACGCAGCTGTTTTCCCCGGCCCCTTACTTTTTTTTTTTTTTTTTTTTTTTTTTAAACGTTTATTTATTTTTGAGACAGAGAGAGACAAAGCATGAATGGGGGAGGGTCAGAGAGAGGGAGACACAGAATCTGAAACAGGCTCCAGGCTCCGAGCTGTCAGCACAGAGCGCGATGCGGGGCTCGAACTCACGGACCACGAGATCATGACCTGAGCCAAAGTCGGCCGCTTAACCGACTGAGCCACCCAGGCGCCCCTGGCCCCTTACTTCTGACAGACTGCGGCTTTGACCCGTTCTGCCTCTCTGTGGGAGGGTCTTGCCGAGCAAGGCCGAATGTCTGCGGCACCCAGGAACGCTTGCTGGACTCTGCTGCTGCCGGTGCCCCGAGACTGCGGCCACGTGCCAGCCCCCCCCCCCCCCCACCTCGAAAAAGTTTGTGAGACAGTGAGCAGCAGCGTTTTAGGGATTCTGGAAAATCACAACACACATCTGGCACCAGGCTTCACCCTTAAGGACCTTGCCCCAGCACCAGCAAATGTGGCCGCCTTCCGGGGTCTGCTGGGACCAGGGGGGCTTCAACAGTCTCTACCAAATGTCCTTCCAGCAGTGGAACCGCTTTTCCCCGTGTGGCCTGAGAACCTCCCGGACCCCACTCTGTTCCTGGGGATTCACCCTTCCCACCAGAGCATCGCCAGGTAAGGAGCTGCGGAGTTGCAGCCTTTGTGCTCCCCTTGTTTACCGTCTTAATGGGATTTAAACTGTCTCCTTTCTCCTTTCTCCCTTTTTAGTTTAGTGCCTGCGGCTGTTTCCAATTGTCCACTTTCTCACTAGCTGCTTTTGGGGAGGGGTGCTTTTCCCGTATTCTTTCCCCCTCCCCAGTCTTTGTACTCTCTCCGCCCACAAAATTGGTTCCCTATCCTCTGGGGTTTCTCACTCCCCAAATTCACCTCTCCACACCGCATATCTGCTGAATTCTGTGGTTCAGGTTGTGCAGATTGTTGTGTTAATCCTCCAATCAGTTTGCTAGGTGTGTAGGATGGTTTAGTGTTGGTCTGGCTGTATTTCAAGGATGTGAGACACACAAAAAACTACCATGCTGTTCCATCATCTTGGCTTCTCCCCCTCTTGTGATATTTTTTCTATTTTTTTGGTATTTTAAATTATTTTTTCAAGTTTTAAATTCTAGTTGGTCAGCATATAGTGTAATATTAGTTGGAAGAGTAGAATCTAGTGATTCATCACTTACATAAAATACCTAGTACTTATCAAAAGAAGTGCCCTCCTTAATACTCATCACCCATTTAACCCATTCCCCTCCCTCACTTCCCCTCCAGCAACTCTTAGTTTGTTCTCTATAGTTAAGAATCTGTTTTATGGTTTGCCTCTGTTTCTTTCCCCTCCCACCCAGTGTTCATGTTTTGTTTCTTAAATTTCACATGCATGCAATCATATGGTATTTGTCTATCTCTAACTGACTGACTTATTTCACTTAGCATAAAATACTATAGCTCCATTTATGTTGCTGCAAATGGCAAGATTTCATTCTTTTTTTATGGCTAATAGTCCGTTTTATATATATATATATATATATATATATATATATATATATACCACAACCTCTTTATCTACTCATCAGTTGACGGACATTTGGACTCTTTCCATAATGTGGCTATTGTTGATAATGCTATAAACATCAGGGTACGTGTATCCTTTTGAATCAATATTTTTGTATCCTTTGGGTAAATATCTAGTAATGCAATTGCTGGAATAAGGGTAGCTCTATTTTTAACTTTTTGAGGAATCTCCATACTGTTTTCCAGAGTGGCAGCACCAATTTGTATTCCCAACCACAGTGTAAGAGGGTTCCTCTTTCTCCATATCCTCACCAACATCTGTTATTTCCTGTGTTGTTAATTTTAGCCATTCTGACAGGTATGAGGTGATATTTCACTGTAGTTTTGATTTGTGTTTCCCTGATAATGACTGATGTTGAGCATATTTTCATGTATGTTAGCCATCTGGATGTCTTCTTTGGAAAAATGTGCATTCATGTCTTTTGCCCATTTCTTAACTGGATTATTTCTATTTTGGGGTGTTGAGTTTGATAAGTGTGTGTGTGTGTGTGTGTGTGTGTGTGTATATATATATATATATATATATATATATATATATTGGATACTAACCCTTTATCTTATATGTCATTTGGAAATATCTTCTCCCATTCTGAAGGTTGCCTCCTACTGCTGTCTAGTAGGCAAGAGAACGCACATGCTAAGCAACCATAATACGAAATACAAGGTTACAAGTGACATAATAGAGGTACATAGAAAGTATGTGAGTTTAGGTGCAGAAGAGGGGTCTTTTGGGTCTTTTGTTTAAAGGATCGGGGAAGACTGGATGGATGATTTGGCATCAAACAGAGCTTGGCAGCTGGGTTAGAGTAGAGTACGTGGAGTTGGAAAGGACAGCATGCCAATAAGTGAAAATAGAAGAAACACTGATCGTGGGAAGGACCAGGTTTAAAAAAAATCTGTTAAAGTGGTTACTTTAAAAAATATAGTAAATATGAATTACAAAAAAAAAAAACCCACTCAAAATACAAGCTTCATTTTTTTTTTTTTTTTGGTTTTGTTATTGAATTGTAAAGACATAAATGGTTGTAGGTCTACAAGCAATGAAAGGTGATAAGCGTTGGTCCTGAGAAGGCTTAGAGTCTTTTGCAAGGGTTTCAGGAGAGACTGTTATAGGTTGTTTAGACAAAGAAGACTAACTTCCTAGACAGAGAGGAAGAGATGTTTCTGTTGGCATGGAAAACACATCAGATTTGGAATTCAGGGATTCCAGCTTCATCAAAATCTGCTCATTTGACTCGCTGTCAAATTTGGGGGTCACAGTTCCTTTTTAATCACTGCTTTAACACAAGAGAAAGTGTGAGAGTAGGAATTAAATTTGTATTGTAATCCAGCTACTGCCAGAATTGGACCTTTGGTCTGGTTTTTAGAAAACTTGGCTCTGCAGTTCTAAGAGATAAGGGTTTCTTTCAGATCATCATTCAACTTTATATACTTTTTGCAGAACTTTAGTTGAGAATTTAAAGCCCTAAACCCATTATTTTCTTTCTCCATGTTTTCCAGTGCACTTACAAGTAACCAACCCATCAACTAGTCTCCATTTTCACTGAACGATTTATAGGAGTAAATATTTGATTGTTCAAGGCCATGTCTTCCATAGTCCCTTGGTTAGAAGTGTCTATTGGCGATGAGTTACGCACAATTTTGGCACCATATCCCATTAACAACCAGAGTCCACTTTACCACTTGAGATGGGTTATTAATACCATTAAGTCTGATGATATCACAGAATTAAAGTTAATGCATATCCAATTCAGAGAATCCATTTAAAGTCTGTTTCAGTCTGGCTATGTCTGACACACACACAGAGGTGTGTGCATATGTGACTATAAACTTTAACAGCTTATATAGCTGTAAGGAAACAAACTAAGTTTTCAAAAAGGTTAAGAAAAGGGATGTGAAAATTTTATTTAGGCTGGTTTTACTGTAACATTGTTTTTTGCTTTATAAAATAATTTTATAAAAGAGTCCATCAAGATATTATATAGAAAATACACCAAGGTAATATATATATACATTTCATAAAAATAGAATACATCTTGAGAATTGCTTCCAGAGTCTGTTACCACCATGTACAGTGTATTGACGTTCAACATTTATGCTAATTTGAACATACAAGATTTTCAAGAAAAACAAAGGAAACTGTCCCATTGGTATTTGTAAAAATTGTTTCCAATTGACAGGAAAATAAAATACTGGAATGTAAAAGCTATAGAGCTAACTGAAAGGAAGGTTATATCAAAAGGCTAGGGCAAAGATCCATGCCATGAACAATCATCTGAGGACAAAATAATATTTTTTCTATTATCATAAGTGGTCCATCTCATTTCACAAAACCACTCAAAATAATATCCTTCTTTTGGATGTTCAATCTACGTGAACACCATTTGGTATCAAAAAAACATTCTAGAAGCTGTACTATATTTCTCAAATGAGTGGTGCTTCTTTTTCCCTTAAAGTGTAAATAGGCGTATAAATCCCATTATAAAGTATGAATACTTAAAAAAAGCATCTTCATAAGTTACTTAATAAGCTTTGATCAAACACATAGCAGCCAGTTTTATTATTCTAAAATGCTCAAAAATCCATTGGCTTTGAATGAGTTATTTTTGTTTTCATTTTTTTTTTTAAGGAAAACTATCTTAGCTCTTATACTACAATAAAACATCACTGATATGTCCTTCTAAGATGTTCAGAATAATCTTTGGAAAGTAACTGTTCCAGTGTAATAAATAAAGAAAATAATAAGGGACTTTTCTAGACTTTACCAAAAGAAATGACCATGGTGGGTTCATGAAAATACCTCAGCGGCACCAAGGAAGGCACACAAAACAGAGCATAGCACCATTTTCAAGTTGCCAAGATTGCAACTGTTCAGGAGATGGTAATCTGGAAGGGGACTTGATACCCATGATTAATGCAGTTTAAATATTGGATTAGGCTCTGGAGGACTTCTTAGTATGGATAGGCGGACACAGCTATATATACTATGAATGTGGTCTGATATTCAATGGTCCCATTGGCACTGTAGGATGAGGCTCGAACCCTCATGCGGTAGGTCTCTGGTTCTCGCAAAGGTCGTGTTGTATACACCACTCCTTTCAGGTTTTCGTCCCTTAAGGCAAAAGGAACAGTCTGTTCCACATCTACCATGAGGAAAGTTGTCCTGGGATGCATCACTCCATCCTGCGTGTATGCAACCAGCCGGATTAAATCTTGATTGGCAGCTATTCCAAATGGGAGTGAGACAAGTTTGTATTCCAAGGCATATGGGCTCAAGGCACATTCCAAATCATTGGGTGGACAGTTCTTGAGGCAGAACCTAAGGACGACAAATGCATGAAATGCATATAGTTATCTGGCTTGGAAGCAGGAGAGGGCATGAGGCAGCTGACCAGGATCCATGACAACTTTTAGGCATTAAAGGGAGTAGACAGTCTGACTGCAAGAGCAATAGGCCACCCCACGTTCTCGGTCACTAACTCAAACCAGATGCCAGATGTCTGTGAGAGCATGCTGGTCTAGAGTCAAATATCTATCTCTCAGTTTCATTAAAATCAGAAGTTTTTGAACCACTGAAGTAAGTATGAGTACCACAACAGTGTCTTTAAAATGGAAAGTCAATTTTGGAAATAGAAGCATCTTATGTACATATACTGGAAACAAGTACTTTTTAATGAAAGGAACACAAGCTATTTTTAAATTGTAACATCTATCCCAAGATTGAAAGCTGAAATAGAATATAGTAATATTTGGTTTATTTTTCTAAAAATAATGAAAGGTCAACTAAGATTCGTGGTTGGGGGGGGAAGCGCTTCCTTTTGTATTTGTTTTCCACATTATTTTAGATTACAAATACTACGTTTTCTTTTTTCAGAGCCCACACTGGCTGTTTTTGAGGCATCATGACTTTTAAGTTGTCTGCCAGAAATCACTGGTAATGGAGAGTAAAATTTAAAAACAATGCACAAAGGACTATTTTCTGAAGATATGGATTCTTCAGTCATAGTATTTTTAGATGGTTCCCAAGTCAATATTTTTAATTTTCTCCCTCACTTTCCTATTCCTCACCGCCCCCCCACCCAAACAATTATGAATAGGTTTTCAGTGGATTGTGGGCAGTCCACACTTGGTCCTGTTACAGTAACTTGGTAGTCACTGTTGAGAGGAAAAACAAAATGTGAGCTCCAACCAGCATTTGGTTTCAGAACCGCCTTCTTAATGGGTCTTATTCATGACTACCACTATCTCTGTTTTCAAGCACCCCATTGACTTGGTACCTGAACAGAGTATGACATTTCTGTAAAAGGTGGGAGAAAACAGAAGAGTAGTTTTTTTGGAACTCAGAAAAGATACCGTTTCAGACAGCAGGAAATGTAAGCAAGATGATATATGAATGGGCAGACTATTGACTCATCCTTGCTCATCAGCATTCTCTCATGGAGTCACAGTGAGTCAACATAATTACAGCCAAGGTACTTCTTGGAATGCTTTAAGTGCTGAGAGCCCTTAAAACCCTGAGGCAACACGAACGGAAACTAGAAAATTTCAAAGTCAGGTTCTATCACCCCATAAAACTCTCACTGCTGAGGCAGAATTCTAGATGTGGCATGGTGGATTACATACTGTGGAGACAGTCCGGGAAAACCTTGGCAGACAAAAGTGATAGTTTAGGCTACAGTGGCTGCTGCAGGATGAGCTCATTTCATACCCATTCACTGTAACTCCATATACCCTTGGGCTTATTGACTTGGTGTGAATTACATATGCCTACAGACAGGGCTTGTTGGTTGAGGAGAGAAAGCTTTTCAAAAGTATTCCTGGGACTGGGGAGCCTGGGTGGATCAGTCAGTTGAGCGTCCGACTCTTGATTTCGGCTCAGGTCATGATCTCACGGTTCGTGAGTTCGAGCCCCGCTTTGGGCTCTGCGCTGACAGTGCAGAGCCTGCTTGAGATTGTCTCTCTCTCCCTCTCTCTCTGTTCCTCCCCGGCTTGTGTTCTCTCTCTCAAAGTAAGTAAACAAACTTCAAAGAAAAGTATTTCTGTGAAGAGGAGGCAAGACGTACCCTGAAACAGGATCCCGTTGGTAGTTGGGTGGACAGGGGGTATCGATGCACTGGTAGCTTCCTCTCATGTTGAAGCACATGCGATTTGGCCCACAGCGCACACTCTGCTCCAGACACTCATCAACATCTAGCAAACATCACAAGGAACACACAGCATCAGCAACTTGGGTCAGAGCTGGCCATCAGAGCAGGGGTTGTGGCTATGTGACCGAAATGGTGAGGGCTAACCTCCTTCTCCCCATGAATGAATTCATCCCTAAGTTTTTTCAACCACATAGTGGGGAATACCTAGGCTTTTTCAACCATAAAGTGGGGAATCCTGATACTGGCTGTGCTATTACCCATACTGCTTTGGGGACATACATATTTTTTGTAACATATGTGAAAGGCCATTGAAAAATAAAAGCTATAAAAGTAGAAGGGACGCTATTAAGCTATCATTTGGGAAACAGACTGCATTTGAGTTTTTTAAAGCAACTAATACTTTAAATTCATGAAAAACAAGCTAAAAATTTAAAGGACACTTGTGAACCTTCCTGTGAAGTGAAGAATCTCTTTATAATGTGAGTGATCCTTCCTGGTATTTTGTTTTAGAAGTTCAAAATGTTGAGTGGGAGGTAGGGTAGTGGACATTAAAGTAGTCAAGAGATAAATTCAGGGGAGATTGTACAGGTTAGTCAGATCTTGTGGAGAGAGAGAGAATTTAGAAAAAAAACCAAAACCAGGATCAAATGAATGACCCAAGAACCATAATCCAAGTTTAATCAAATCTGAACTGTGGAGAATCCATCCTCAGGTGTTATGGGGGTGGGGTGCACTCTCTATGGTAATAGCTCTCCCTAGGGTAATGGGAAAACATGCAAACGAAATGCCGTTTATTTTGTTGCTTTCTATACCAAGTTGGTAAATAAAAACCCTTAAATCACTATAATTAAGAGAGATCAAGGGGTGCCTGGGTGGCTTAGTTGGTTAAGCATCCGACTTTGGCTCAGGTCATGATCTCATGGTTTGTGAGTTTGAGCCCCACGTCAGGCTCCATGCAGGCCACTCAGAGCCTCCAGCCTGCTTCAGATTCTGTTTCCCTCTCTGTCTGCTCTCCCCTGCTCATGCTCTTTCTTTCTCTCTCTCTCAAAACTACACATTAAAAAATTAAAAAAAAAAAATATCAAGATGGAGCTAAAGGAAACCTTTTTTGAGCTTTCTGAAAATAAATGTTTTTGAGCCATGATTTTTAACTTAGGGTCCATATTCAAGCATCAGGGGATTTATGAATGAAAATCTTTTTGTGTGTGCCTGTGTGAGTGTGTGTATCTGTGTGAGAGAGAAACAGACAGATGGACAGAGTCAGACAGACAGTGAGTGCAACATTGAGATTGATGGATTTTCTGGAAGGAGCGTCCATAGAGTTCTACAAAGTTTTTTAGGGATTTTGAGGTCCTCAAGAAACATATTTTAGGGCACTCGTCTCCAGCTGTGGTACCTGCATTCCCCTGGTGGTGGGCGGAAGCTCTTCAGCAGCGGGACAGCAGGCAAATACTTCGGGGAATCAGTTTCCATCCAGAAACACATTTCCCTTATGTTCTCTTTCCTAAAAGCACTCTGCCCAAGAACTTCCTGTGGCCTGGAGTTCTCCTGTCCCCATTCCCATTTAATATCCTTCTTCTGCTTTACAAAAGAAAGGTTTTCACTAATCCTTAGTCTTTTTATGATACCCAAGTGTAAGATGATTCAAAGCACATATTCAGGGTGAGAAAAACTGGTTATTCATATTGATGGTGGCAGGCCTTATTTCACCATTGCTATAAACCAATGGTCTTAGCTCTCTATTTTAAGTCAGATTTCAGAAGTGAGCTGGTTGTCATGGGAACACCTACTTAACACTTTTACTTGAACAGCAAAAATGACCTTAGATTTTTTCTGACAGTCAAGTTGGTTGGTTTAACAATGACTATAGACTTCTAAATTATATAGTGGTCATTCCCCATTAACTGGGTTAAATCAACAGCTCCAAAGTACTGAGGAAAATATATTTAAGGCACATGTACATCAAACAACAAAGCCAGAATTCACACCCTTTATAACAATTTAAATATGATATGAAACTTTGGAGGTCAGTTTTAAAAATTATGAATGACACACGTATAAGGTTTTCAAATTTCTTTTTGCAGCAGGCAAGCAAAAAATTTGAAGACTACTTATTTTAGATAAAGTCTTAAGTCAATTGGCTGTATATAGGCACCTGGAACACGCCTCCTTCTTTAGTATTTGAATAAACCTAGATCTTGATGTACAGAGGAAACAATTACAATTAATTGGAACCAAATCAGTTCTCTGCAGAGGTAGGACCTAAAGGTTAAAACCACTTCTATCATGGAATTGGTGCCAACACCAATGTGCATGTGAAACTATTATATCATTTCATGGTAGTAAGTGACTTGGTATCTGCATAATGGTATGTATGTGGGACTTGGCTTAAAGTTGTAAGTTCTTTTGTGAACCCTCAAATAACTTGAAATACTGCTATAAAAAAAGAGAAAGGAGAGAAGAAATTCCAAGAGATAGTATTTTATTATTTAAAAAAAAAATTTTTTTTTTTTTAACGTTTATTTATTTTTGAGACAGAGAGAGACAGAGCATGAATGGGGGAGGGTCAGAGAGAGAGGGAGACACAGAATCTGAAACAGGCTCCGGGCTCTGAGCAGTCAGCACAGAGCCCGACATGGGGCTCGAACCCACATACCGCGAGATTGTGACCTGAGCCGAAGTCGGACGCTTAACCGACTCAGCCACCCAGGCACCCCAAGAGATAGTATTTTAACCATGGACAATAAATGTTAAATTTTATTTCTGAATTATTTACTATTTGTATTTCTGTCTCAAAAATGAGCACTTTAGATTTGGTTTCAAGTATATTCTGTTTTATAGGAAATGACAGTATAATTATTTCCTTTAAACTTGCTAATAGTTTTCACAAAGTAAAAAGATGTTGAGCTATAGTGATATGGAGTAAATCACTTACTTGACTTTGTAGTTACTTAGATGTGCTGATATTAAACATAATGTGCTTTCTAGGACTAGTTTTCCTACAGGAATAGAAGGCAGAATGAAACAAATTTTTATTACACTGAAATCTTGCCTGTTGTCTCTGAACCAATTTCTAATTATGATTTTATCTATCAGAAGGGTGTTATCTCCTTGGCAAAATGAGATTATCTAAGAATGAAGTAAAAGGCCCTTTAGGAAAATGTGAAAGAAATTCAATTAGCCTTATCTTCTTTTTTCTCACAAAAAACATTCACTTCACACTCAACCACCAAATTTAATTTTAGCTCTAATTTTTATGGTGAATTCTTGCAGACATATGGAGGCCAGTGGGCTACAGGGGCCCATGGAAATGGCAGCCTGGAGTCCAGAATCTGGTTACATGTCTGTATGCATAATAAGAGCAGTTATCTTATCACAGATTTCCAATGGCTGAATGTGAGTTTATAAAAATAAACAAAATCTAATATTCAAAGTGTTCACCCTTAGCTCCAGAGTGCACACTTCCC
The DNA here is from genome assembly GCF_046562875.1 of Panthera onca. Lineage (NCBI taxonomy): Eukaryota > Metazoa > Chordata > Mammalia > Carnivora > Felidae > Panthera > Panthera onca. The sequence goes on from NC_138355.1 coordinate 25,056,255, forward strand.
ATTGACAAGCTTTCTTTAGTATTTTGGCTTCTGGGCAGGTGGCTCTTCTTTGTCTTTTGTCTACAACCATCTCCTCAGGCTTAAACACCCTACAGGCATTCACTCTGCTTGCTCTGTTCATTTATTCTACTGCCTGGTCTTAAAAAGAGAAGCCAGAAAAGATGGAGAAATCGTGCTGTCTTCTGTTAGCTGACAATGTGATGATGTCTGGTTTTTATTAAATATTACAAGAAAATTACTATGATAGAAATGAAAGGATAGGGATTTTATAACATAAATATTCTGCAAGAAAAGAATACAGGATGAACTGAAAAACTTTAATATTAATAGCTTTAGGACATATGAATGCATTTAACCAAGTGCTTCTGGATACATCAAACAATAATTTAAGATAAACATACTTGAAACATTTGTCTTATAGAAAGAATAATTTAGATTCTTGATAATATTACGGATTCCTTTTTAAAAACTTGGATAAATTAGGGGCGCCTGGGTGGCTCATTCAGTAAGCGTCTGACTTCAGCTCAGGTCATGATCTCGCGGGGTCATGAGTTCAAGCCCCGCATCAGGCTCTCTGCTGACAGCTCAGGGCCTGGAGCCTGCTTCAGATTCTGGGTCTCCCTCTCTCTCTGCTCCTCCCTCACTCACACTCTGTCTCTCTCTCAAAAATAAATAAACATTAAAAAAATTTTTTAAAAAACTTGGATAAATTAGAACACTAATTTCAAATGCAATGCCAATAAAGTGTTTCTAAACGTTTAAAATTAGATTAGTGGGGCTTAAAATTAGCAGAAAGATCTTTTAGTTTCTCCTCTCCGCTTCTTGGGCAAATCATTATCAGTCATGTTTTTTGTTTTTCATTTTGTAGTCTGGTGACTTCCACTTTTGACTAGCGTCTCTGTCCTTGTGTAATGTCAGATTCACTTTAATTTCCTTTTTATCACTCACAGTTTTATCACTAATGTATAAAGCTTCAAGAATGCACATGTGACTATCAACCTTTTTTCTCTCACAAATGCCTGAAACACTTTCTAAAGCTATAACAAGACTCTAAGTTATTCTTCAGATTAAAGACTGCTTTAAAAGATGTAATTGTTTTCTCTCAAGTCTTTTTTAAAACCACAAAAATATGTAACCCATTTAAATCACAAACATTTCAAGTGACACCTGTTTCTGATTTGTTCCCATTATTTTCCACTCTCTGAAGCACAACTGAAAGTTGAAAAATGTTTTGAACTGAATGAGTGGTGAGGGCATTTAAAGAACAAACTGCCATAATTTAGAAAAAAAGAAAAATTCTCTCATGAGAATATGATACAATATAGCACTTAAAAATCTGGCTAACAGGTTTTGTAATTCGGTTGGTTATTCCAAATGCTTTCGTATCTACTCTGCTTCCTTCCTTGGTGCCTGGCACACTCACAGGAAGTGCAGTGTTAATGTTGGGCATTGCCACTTCTTCAGAGGGTTCTTGGGGTGACAACCTGGGGAGGGTTATAAAACAAGGACAGTTGTAAATGCTCTCACCTTACCCTGATGCTACGGTACAATGACCCTGGTATTCAAAGCATTATAGGAGAGACAAAGGCCCATTCTAGACATTATGAGATCTGTGATCAAGTCCTACCCTTGTTCTTGATTATTCTAGGATATTAATGCTCATGTAATCACTCTGAGAATTTATTATCTGTGGAATGGGTACAAATTATTGCCCTTGACATATCTGTACTGTTGATTAAAATGAGTTAATACTTGCTTTGGAAAAACATGACTATAATGTAATATATTATTCTCGTACTTCAAACCTCAGTAGAAAGTTCTGCATAGGGTTTTAAATAAATGTTTGTGACAGATGGCTGGGAGCGAAGGTTATTACGGTGTTCACTTTCCTTTTCCAGTCTACATGATCCAGTGGGGGATATCAGGGAGGGAATGGGTGAATGGGTGAGGGAGGGGTTAGAGCTTATGGAACTGAGGTGGCCCCATCATACATCCAGCTCTTGTTTCCTGGAACACACTTTCCGTGACTTGAAATCCTAGCAAGTCTTGTGAATCTCACACAGAGGGAAAATGTAATCTAAATTTGACTGGTACTGATAAGCACTCCTTTGGAGATATTATTTGTTGTACTTTAGCAAAGGATACAGTTTGTATATAACAGAAATTAATATAATTCAGAGGCTTGTTAAGACCTATATACTACTTCTGATTTTGTCCACAAAATTGAGGGGGTCTCTTGACGTAGGTTCTTCTTTCTTTTTGATTTAAGTTTGCATTGCAACATAATATATCTCATTAAAGCAAAATGCTTTACATATTTTTGTGTAAAGAGGGTAATATTGAGATTGATAGTTTTTTTTCCCTTTCTACCATCACTACACATTGTCCCAAACTCCGTTATAGTACCTATAGCCCTGTATATTATGTTTTTATTAACATGTCTGTTTCCATTGGACTAAGATATTAAAGGGAAGAGATTATTTTATTCATTTGCAGATGCACCTTTTGCATTCTGCACTGCCAGTTCATGATTGTGCCACATCATTTGTAGACTCAAAGAATAGATTGCTTAGTTGACCACCCACTGTTTGCCAAGACAAAAAATAAAATAGTGCCTAATACTGGAGTAAGATTTACCAAGGTCTCTTCCTATTTCCTCTTCCATCTTGGCTGAACTTTGAAAAGACATTTGAAGAGGTTTATTTCCACTTATTTTTAAAAATATATAACATGAACTGGTTTAGGCATTCTTGCTCCTATAAGACTGAACCAGTACTGATTCTCAACAATTTTCCTTTGCCTACTTGCTCTCTTACTGGTTCTCCTACTTGCAAAGGCAATGTTTAAAAATAAATATGACCAAGGGGAATGAGAAGGAAGAGGAAGCAACTAGGAGAATAATGATTTAAAAAAAAAAGAAAGAAAACATTATTTTCTCACACTCTCCTACACTGGCTCTAAGTCAAGTCGCAGCAATGAACATCCCAACTTTTTCTTACCTTGACAGGTCTTTCCATTGAGCGTAAGCTGATAGCCAGGTGGACAGATACACTGATAGCTTCCAAAGGTGTTTTTACATTCGTGCTGGCAAGTGTCTCGGTTTTCACATTCATCAATATCTACGCAGAAAGAAAGCAGGGTGTACAACCATGCAAAACAAAGGCAGAAACTTGACAGAACCAATTATACACAAGTTGTGGATATACAATAGAAAAACTTCTATTTTTTACAACTCATGGGATTTAACATGCTCAGAGCTGTTTTATATCAGGATCTGTTTTTAATGGAGTCCAATATCAATTGTACTATTTCATAAAATATGAACATCTCTTCTGTGTGTAAGTATATATGAGCCGAAGCTCCAAACTGGCCAATTTCTATATTTCTGTATTAGGAATGGCAGATGAAACAGATCTGTACAAGATCCTAAACCACCAAAGTACTAAAGTCTTGACTTTATACTAGGTCTTTATACCCTTTATACTCTTTATAAAGTACATAAAGTATACCCTTTATACCCTTTATACTAGGGTTTACTTAAAAGGTGAATTTTCTATTGGTGTTAACTAGAACAAGGAATGTTCGTTTTTATTTAAACTTTAGTCTCCTGTCTCTCCTCACACCTGCCCCCTACATCCGTGCGTCACTTTCCCATACAGAGATAGCAAGTAGAAGTGTTTTTAATTTTGTGATAAGCATATTCATCACACTTCATGCAATTATAAAGTACTAATGGCAACTACATATCTATAGTTGCTATGACACCTTGAGCCCACTTTACTCCTCAAAACTTCAGTCAATTCTTTTGTCAAAAGTAATCACTGATGCAGATTTGTTGGAAGGTTCATATACCACAATAAAGGGAAAGCATTTTATAGTAAACGACTATTTATCTGCTATTATTAAACAAAGCCAAGAAAGCAGCAATAAAAAGGAGAGTGAGAACGGGTGATAAAAATTAATTGCTATTTGGTTTCAGGATAGGAGATGTGATTTGGGAGGCCTCAGATTCCTTATCACAACTGTGTTTTGCTTAATGTTAGAATTTGTTCATAGTTGCACCAACCAGTGGAAGAATGAAGAGAGAACATGATGTGAAATGGCAGCAGGAGTGCTGTCGGGTGGAAGTGAAGAGGAGATGAAAACTGGGAGGTGACACAGAGCAAAGGGTTAGACATGTTTCTCATATGCTCAGAATGTAACTGCAATGATTCAAAATCTGTTAACGATAAACACTCATCAAATAGTTGTTAATGGTTTTGCCCCATTTTAGTTAACCAAAGCATTTATTCCACAACTTGTGTGAGTTATTTTTACTTTTTCCCTTTATAATCTGCTTCAACCTAAAATAATCACAGAAATGTAAACGATGAGGAAATCCAAGAAGTCAATATCGCTCTTGCCAGAGTATGAATTTTAAAGTGGCCCCAAGTGTAATTTCTGCATTCAGAGGCAGCGCAGTGTTCATTTCTCCTGTTAAGCTTTGGAATCATTCCCTCAAAAAGCTAACTTTTAGCCCAAGTCAAACAAGATTGCATAGTGTTAATTTGAATCTTTTGTAAGATAGACATATCCCAGATGGTTAATTAAAGGCATTTGGTGTTAATTGCAACTTGCTCGTAACGTAATTCCAAAGCTGTCTGCAATCTTAGTGTAAATTTCTTTATTAGTATGAACACTATAAAATACTCATCATATTTTAAGAAATAGTTCTAAATGTCTATTAACTGCCCCAAAACAAAACTCAAACATCCAGTAATTGATGAGTTTTGGAAGTTTACTTCAAATTCTCCATGAATGGTTCTCTGAAATAGTAGCTGCCTCAAACAGCCAATGGTTTGGGGAAGATAATTCTTACAAATATAATATTAGTGTAATATAAACACAAAGACACAGAAAACATTTATGAGGGGCGCCTGGGTGGCTCAGTCGGTTAAGCGTCTGACTTCAGCTCAGGTCATGATCTCACAGTCCGTGAGTTGAGCCCCATGTCGGGCTCTGTGCTGCCAGCTCAGAGCCTGGAGCCTGCTTTGGATTCTGTGTCTCCTTCTCTCTCTGCACCTCCCCTGCTCATGCTCTGTCTCTGTCTCAAAAATAAATAAAAACATTTAAAAAAAAGAAAAAGAAAGAAAACATTCATGAGACTCTACTATGAAACTGTAGGGCTTAGATAATGATGAAGAAATGGAGGATGTAATCAGAGATGCTTTCTTAAAATGACTGGGACCTTCAGATGACTTAAAAGAAATCAACTAGACGGAGTATGGTGTGGGGGGTGTAGTTTAATTCATGTGGCACACCATAAACAAGGGTGTTGGACAGGAAGGTAAAGGTAGAAGAGAAGAAGAGCTTCTCTAAGGTGAAGTCAGAGAGTGGGATGACAATTGGAGATGAAACCCTTTAGTGGGAATGACTATTTGGAAGAAACTTTGAAAGACAACATGTCAAATTTTAATTCTGTCAATCAAAAAAAAAATGGTGAAAAGTTCTCACCAACAAAGAGTCAAAATTGTGGGCATGAAACACTACCAATACTCAGAATGGTTTGGAGCAAGTTGAGAGTGGTATTTGATATCCTTGCAAGGATTGTGGAGTCCACAGGTCAGTAATTACGTAGTGTTTGAGCATATAAACTAAATGTTGAGAATTGGTAATGAATGCATTAATGGTTGAAGTTCAAGGAATAAAAGACACTAGCACTGCCCTTAGTTTTACTTTTTTCTAGGACACTGATCATAGGGAGAAGATTCCATGTGCATCGTATTAACTTTCAGATACATCAGGACATCTAGACAAAAGTTCTGGAGAGAACCGGACTTAAAGAGAAAAGTTTAAAGTTTAAATATCCAAGAGGGTCATAGGGTCCAGGTGGGTCCACAGAAGAGTGACTGAGAAAGCACATCTGAGAAGACAATGATGTAGGAACAGAGCTTGGAGAGTAGAAAAAGAAATGGCAAAAATTGAAGTCAATTTTTTAATGTTTTAAGAACTGTGTAACAGAAAGTATATTTAGGAGAGAATAAGTGAAGTGTAGAATACTAAGAAATGTGCAAGAAAATGAAGTTGGCCTGTGGGGTCTTTAAATTGAAACAAAATTTCTTTCTTACCGCCCTCCTCCCTTTCTTCCTAGCTTTCTTTTGTCATCTAACAAATAGTGGGGCTAATTTGCGTTTGCTAATTTCTCTTGGCACATAGTTCAATGGCATGCAAACTGTGGACACTCACAGATAATTGAATTAAATGAATGACAGATGGTAATGTTTGCAAATTAACTGAAAACAAAGTCTCAATTCTTGAGTTGGAAATTACACTTTACTTTTGCAAACAAATTAAACTGTAGACTTGCGAGTTTAGATAAAGATATTGAAAGCACATATTTTAGAGCAATGAAAGCAACGTAGTTTTATCCTGGCTCACATTATCTTTTCAGTGACTTCCATGTATACAAAATAATCAAACTGAGAAATTCCACGGGGGTGGATGGGGGTGGGTGTGGGACAACAGTCAACACAGTGTTGGTTGTCACATAGAACGAGCAGTTGACTGAGTAGCTGAAAGTTTCACTTTTAACCCACTGCTTTGGCATCAACCAGATATAGCCATAAACTGATGGTATTGTATTATGTGGCAATATGCATATTCTCTTTTAAAAAATATATTCTAGGTGTCACTGAAATTTATTTCTACACAGCGTTAAATTTAGCAACACTTTCAGGAGTTGATCAAAAGAGAGAAACTGCCAATATAAAACAATTATCAGAATGCACACATGTAAATGCATCATTTACTTGAATAAATTTTGTAATAGTTGTAATAGTTGGAACTTTGAGTCATCCCAGATTTGAGATCAGATGTAGTTCACTGCACCCAAAATACCACAGGTGCTGTGCATATGCTTAGACTCTGGTCCATACGTGAGCCCACAGAAAGGAAATGCAATATGGCTGACATTTACCTACACATGTGTCACGGCTCGCCTCAGAGCCTTCAGGACAAGTTTTCCTAATAGTCCTTCTAGTCCTGGAGAGAGATGTTCTGCTGTTTCTATACTCCGAGTAGGAGCTGTAGAGATGTGAGTACTGTCTGTAATGCTGTTGAGGTTGATAGTTGTTTCTCACAGGGGAGAACCGTGCAAGGTTATAGCTATTGTATTGGGTGCCATAGTTAGGCAGCCTCTCCAATCCGGCGCAAGATTTCCCGTCCCCTAATAAATGTTGACCTGGTGGACAGATACACTTGAAGCTGCCGGGGGTGTTGGAGCACTGATATGCACAAGGCTTAGGCACTTGTTCACATTCATTAATGTCTGCTCGTGTGCCATGATACATAAAAAAGAGAAAAAAAAAACACATATACATACACAACACAGGAATAAAGAATCAGTCTCTGAAACAAACTGAAGACATTACGTTACCCTCCAAAGCTACAAATATAGTAATTTCTCAATTGTTGAGAACTTTAGAGAAAGCGTTAATCATTTATTTAGGAATATACAGAAAGGTTCTAAGCCTCTTCCTAAAGATTGCTTCACATATACAGTAGAAACCTAAAGGATCATATGGGAAAATGTGGTCTTTCCAGAAAAACTAGAGTTCAAAGTTAACGCAGATCTTAATTCTGTTGGTGGAGGAAAGGACTCAATCACATTTCTAGTTTGCATTTTGTTGTAACATTCTTTAATCTTTCATACAATTACGAGTTTCAGATGTGGTAATATTGATATAACTACTAACATTTTTGTTTCTTTTGAATCAATAATTATTATTTAATAATCAAGCCAAGCACATTTTTTTAATAAAAATTTAAAAAGGAGATTAAGACAGAATTATTTCTTAATAAGATATAAATTCACAAAGTCCATAAAAAATTTTTAAAAAGTTATTTTTCTTCCTATTCTTGGGTCAACACATAGTAAACCCTCCCAACTTTCCTGTAAATTGGAAAAGCAAATGAAAACCAGAGAACAAAACCAACTTCTTTAATTCATTACCACAGTGGCATGAAAGAAAGTAACACGAATAAGCAGAATAAAAGTAGTATATTTTACTTTAAAAATTATTTTAGTAGGCAAAAGTTAAAATTACCATTTTTAAACTCTTTAAGGGAATGGCCCTACCTTCTTCATTGGTTTATTCCCCAATCCAATGCCTGACATTCGACTTCAGATCAAATTAATGAACAAATAAACATATTTCATTCTGCTAGGTCACTGTTATGACTATCCAAGATGTTAAATTACAATATCTAAACAGAAGACTAAAATGATATGTTATGTACTTCTGCTATTAACAAGCATTTATTTTAAAAACGTTTCTAGTAATTGTATTACTTTCAACATTTGCTCTGTGCAAAGTACTATGCTAGTGACTGCATAAAGACAGGACAAAGTCTTTATGGGAGAATTTGCTATAAATAATTGTTACGTAGACAACCAAGGCAACCAATTTTAAAAGTGTAGTATGGCACACCGGAAGCCAGTAGTTAAAGCCCACACAATTTTTTTGCACTTAAACATTCCAAGAGGAACATAATTTCATAGGTCAGTTTCTTGATTATAAGTACATTAATTAAAAAGAATCATATGGTTACCTTCTTACAGATATCTTCTATTGTCTGTTACCTGCCTTATTTATATTCAATCATAACTAAGATGGAAACAAACAGGCCACTGGGAGAACTGAGTGAGATTCTTAGCATAGGGGCACATAGTAGGCACTAAATATCTGGTAAAGTAATAGTTATCAACTCACTTAAATTGCATATTCACATCTTAATTCCTCATGCCTAAACCTTCATATTGCATTCAAGTACGCTTCATATTCAAATAGAACGTATCTGTGCAAAAAATGTATATAGAGATAACCAATGAGACAATCTTCATGGTGAAGTTGCCGCAGTAACTACAAAGGAACCTCACTCTGATATGTGTAGCATATAGTAAGCACTCTGTAAATGGCCATTATTATCACTTTAAATGTCAGTGTAAATTGCATTCAAAATGGAATCTTTAAGAAGTAATTAAAAATGTTTTTAATTACTTAAACCAATTTACAAATTTTCTAATTGTCCCAAGAAAGCTTTTGAGGGTAGAGAGTGATCCTGATCCAGTTGGTAAGGCTAAGTGATTCTGTTAGCAGCTTTATTACTCAGTAAGAGTTCCTGTTAACTTACCCATACAGGGTCTCCCAACTCCTTGAGACCGGAAACCTCTGGGACACACACAGCGATAGCTGCCTCTTGTATTCTCACATATCTGGTTATATCTGCACTGATGGGTCCCATCTTTACATTCATCAATATCTACAGACACAAGACAATAAAAAGTAATAACATATCCTCTTTCAAAACCTAACGTCATTATATTTGAAATGAACATTCTTTAGAACTATCAAAGGTTGCATTTCTCACCATGTAGCTGAGACCGGGATTCAAGTTCTACTCTGCCCCTTGTTGTTCCTTTTCCTTCTCTTGCTCCCTACTATGGCAAGAATTTTACTTTCAGCTTTTTATCCCTTTTCTCTCTATGTTCTCCACCTTTGACTGTCTTATTGATACTAGTGACTCTAGTAAGCTCATGGATGTAGACTTACAGCAATAGTACTATGTTGTTTCTTATCTACAGACCCACGTTTCTAGCTGCTGGCTGGTCCTCTCCATGTCCATCCTTTACCAGTACTTCAAACTCCACACGTCCTCAGTGTCTTATCATCCCTCTCTTCTTTATAACAGCATTCTTCTTTCCTCAGTCAACCAGACTAATCTATAACTAACTCCCTCAGTTTCCAAGATTGGGTAATTCTACTTCCTTCAGTCAACCCCTTAAATCTCCATTTCCATTTCCACTTAGCTATATTTTTGCTGTAGCTTTGTTTTTTTTAAGTTTATTAATTTATTTTGAGAGAGACAGAGACAGTGTGAGTCAGGGAGGGGCAGAGATAGGGGGAGACAGAGAATCCCAAGCAGGCTCTGCACTGCCAGTGCAGAGCCTGACAAGGGGCTCAAACCCATGAAACCATGAGATCATGACCTGAGCTGAAATCAAGAGCCAGATGCTTATTGACTGAGCCACCTAGGCACCCCTTTGCTGTAGGTTCTTAAATAATCTTCTGATCTTTTGGCTCAGCTCATCTCCGATTACTCTTATACATAATTAGAGTCAATAGTCTTTTTTTATTAATTTTTGAAATGTTTATTTATTTTTGAGAGAGAAACAGAGTGTGAGTTGGGGAGGGGCAGAGAGAGAGGGAGACACAGAATCCAAAGCAGGCTCCAGGCTCTGAGCTGTCAGCACAGAGCCTGATGAGGGGCTCGAACCCACAAACTGTGAGATCATGACCTGAGCTGAAGTTGGACACATAACCGACTGAGCCACCCAGGCACCCCAAGAGTCAATACTCTTAAAAATACTTATAATCACACATAACTGCACATGATGCTCTGAGTTGGCTACTATTCTTAGGAGTTAAAAAATATTTACCTATAGCCATACTGCTGGAAAGTTTGAAATCTGATAGCCCACCCCCACCCCCAGTTTTTTTTTAAGTATACTAAGCCCCCATGTACCTCAACAAGTAACAAGTGGTCAGTATTCCCTCATTTATATCTATACCCTCCTCTCACTGTTATTTTGAGAAAAATCAGGATATATTGTAACTTTTTAAATAAATATTTCAGAGTGAAAACTTTTTTAACAATTCTTTTTATTTATTTTATTTTTAAATGTTTATTTATTTTTGAGAGAGAGAGAGAGATCAAGTGTGAGCGGGTGAGGGGCAGAGAGAGAGAGAGAGAGGGACAGGGGATTCGAAGAGGGTTCTGCACTGACAGTAGAGAACCAGATGTGGGGCTTGACCTCACAAACCATGAGATAATGACCTGGAGCCAAAGTCGGATGCTTAACTGACTGAGATATCTGGGTGCCCCTTAACAAGTCTTTTAAAGTCTTTTTTTTTTGCGAGAGAGAGAGCGTGTGGGGGAGGGGCAGAAGGCAAGGGAGAGAGAATCTTAAGCAGGCTCCATGCCCAGTGTGGAGCCCCACATGGGGGCTCCACCTCAGGACTATTAGATCATGACCTGAGTTGAAATCAAGAGTTGGACACTTAGTCAACTAAGCCGACCAGGTGCCCCTGAACTTTTATTTTATTTTTTTAAAGTTTTATTTATTTATTTTGAGAGAGAGAGGGGGAGAGAGAGAATCCCAAGCAGGCTCTACACTGTCAGCGCAGAGCCTGACATGGGGCCCAAACCCATGAAACTGTGAGATCATGACCTGAGCTGAAACCAAGAGTCAGATGCTTAACTGACTGAGCCATGAACATTTTTTTAAAGTCTCACTTTTAAAATGAGAAACTTACACTCAAATTTCTTTGCAATCTTAAGACTTGTGCAAAGTCAGATAGGAAGGAAGGATGATTTTTAAACTGTTTACTTTAAGTCCAGCTCTCTCTCCCTCATAAGGGACTGTCTTTCCTTTTTGCACAACCTCCACCTATTACCATTCCATTCAAGGCTCTCTTTAAATGTGATCATTTCCATGACATCTCATATCAGATATGATCACTCTTCCAACTCTTCTTCTACAATTTTATTTGTACCTCTTTTATGGCATTTCATTCCCTCTTGTAGTATTTTTTTTTTTTCTTTTGGTGAGGAAAGTGGAATTGGTCACTCTATTTAAGTAGACTGTAAGGACATGAGAACAGGAACGCAATGTTTCATTTTTGTAAGTGATGCCGCTTATAGTTCTACAAATTAAGGCAGAAAGAATAGAGAACATAATTTATTTTATTGTCTAGTCATTGACTTGACACTGAAGAATATTCAGTTCTAAGATAAAATGTTTTGAACTTTTAACAAATCTGTATAAGCTTTTCTTAACCACCTGTGAAATTCTAAACATATATACTAAATTTCATAGTAGACATGTGAGATAATATGAATTTATGTGGCTATTAAACTGTGTAAGCCAAATGTGTAATTGATGGGAGCTCAAAATGGTAATGAGTCTCCACGGGGAGCTTCTGTTTCTTGGTATAGTTATGAGCCTGGGACCCCAGAGCTCAACCATACTAGAAGTTGAGAGTAAAAAATCTGTGAGAAAAAGTGAGCATGAGCAAGGGAGGGGCAGCAAGAGAGGGACAGAGAGGATCCCAAGCAGGCTCCACTCTGTCAGCAAAGAACCTGAAGCGGGGCTTGAACTCACGAATTGTGAGATCATGACATATCATGGCCTGAGCCTAAACCAAGAGTCAGACGCTTAACCAACTGAGCCACCGAGGCACCCCTACTTAATCATTAGTTAAAAAACGGATGCCTTATTTGGCTGGTCAGTGGCAAACATATCTCAGTCATCGAAACAGCCATACACTCACCAATGCAGGTTCCATTTTCTGCCTTGGTCATTCCGTTTGGACAAAGATCAATGCACTTATAGCCCCCACGGGTGTTCTTGCAGTGTTGATCTGGTCTGCATACATTTTGTCTGCATTCATTCACATCTTGATAAAAGAACAAAGGTAATGAAGATTGAGAAATTCCTTTTCCACAGAAATCATACCTTTGGATTTTAAGGCGAAAGATGTTGATTACATAATCACTGTGTAAGATTAAAGTGTTTAAATCCATGAAGGTAAATAACACTATTTTAAAACAATGATTAAAAAAAATTAATTCACATAGCTAGTAGCCATACCAACGAGTTCCTCCTTTTAGAAAAACAAACAAACAAATAAATATCTTTATGTATGTAACCATAAATATTATGCTTCTGTGAAAAAAATTAGTAAACACAATAGGGAACTGTTAAAAAATGGTTATGTAGCTAGAAAATGAAACCTGTAAAAAATAGCATTTGCTTTCATTTTGATTATGCATGCATTGCGTACCTGATGGATGGAGGTATCTTACGTATGAATTCAGCCCAGGACACAGCAAAGGGATTAGATCAAATATCTTTAGAAATTACAAAGATGTCATTGCTTTGAATTTAAAGCCCTTTTCTTACCTATACATTTTCTGCCTTTGAGCTGATACCCAGGTTCACATCCACAGTGAAAACTTCCAATGGCATTGAAACAGCGGTGGTGACAGGGGCTGGATTCTTGACATTCATTAATATCTGTTAAATAAAACAAAACTTTCATTATATGCTATTAGGAAACTTGGGTTAATTTATTTCAAATGTTAAACATTTTAATGATATCATTATCATGTTTAAGATCTTCCCTGAAACGAATCCAATACAATTGCTCTCAAATCTAATACAATTGCTCTCATATGATCTGCTAGATAGATAATTGACGGGATTAACTGCTGGAGAACATAACTCTCAATACTCCTCAAAGGTAGACATTTGCTAGTGACTCCAAACTATGTGGATGCAACACTTCCTTACTTTATTTTACCAGATGGCTCCCATTTCTGTTTCTAGGAATGTTGCTGACAGACTAGAACACTGAAGATGGGGGGGGGGGGGGGGTGGAAAAGTCAAAGTCTTCTGCAGTATCTTTTGCAATTGACTTTCCTTCCCCAGTTTTGCTGCTGTCAGCCTGATGCAGGTCTTTACCACTAAAAGCAGCAACTTTGGCATTTGTCAGTGTCCACAGTCATCACCAAATTAATCTTCCCAAATGCCATCTGGGGCATAGTAGAATAAAAAAAAAAATGTGCAGGCACAAATCCCCCAAATTTGTGTGCATTTGCCACTTTTATGTACCTTCTCCCCTCTCCTTCCTTCTAGTCCCAGAGGAAAAGAGACCTCTTCTCCCATGTAAGAAAAGTTTCTCTGCTTGAGTGTTCGAGCTCTGAGGCCATCTCCTCCGTCCTCACCAAGATAAGGATTGTGGTCCATCCATCATTCCCTCCTTGTGTGCATTTTTAAAGTTCTTCCTCCTTACTGTCATCTTTCCCATACCCCTATGGACATAACCCAGTCTCTCCTACCATAATCCCTCTCTCAGGTCTGTCCGCATCTCAATTTCTTTCTACTTCTCTGTTGTTCTATTCCAAACCCTTCAAAGGAACAATCACCATACTTAGGCTTTTCATATCCCAACCTTACATTCCCAAACTCAAGATTGCCTATGTTTTATTGTGTACTTGTCTTCCATTTGAACTCTTTTATTTATATTTTTTATTTTGAAATTTCTTCTTAAAGTTTTTAAGTTTTAGTTACTTAACATATTGTGTAATATTAGTTTCAGGTGTATGAGCTCTTTTAATCTTTCAAAATCTGCATGTTACTATAAACACACAAAGTGATCATATACTTTAAAAATGCTTTCTTAGTGTAGTTTTTTTCTTCTTTTTTCTGCTTGGCTTCCTTTATCCTTTTTTACCTTCCTTGCCTACCAAAGTCAACCTGCATTAACAATCTAGTATAAATAATAACATGTCTCTTGTACATACAAATGCATATCTCTATCTAAAAATATAAAAAATCCATTTCCTTTATCTTTGGTTATTGCTTTGTTTCTACACAAGTTATGTGTAGTTTTCTACATCTTGGTGTTTTCACTCGACAATACCTCATGAAAATTCCTCTAAGCCTAATAGTTGAACTGCATTCCACTCTATAATGGCCGTACAATGGTTCCTGGTATGGACATACCATAATTCAATCACTTTTGTAGTATTGTTAGGCATTCAGTTTTGTATCCGCTATTTCTGTCTCTATGAAAAGACCCTGACAGCAGCTTTATTCATAATTGTTAACCTTGGAAGCACCAGGATGTCCTTCAGTAGCTGAATGGATAAATAAACTATAGTACATTAATAAAATGGAATATTATTCAACACTAAAAAGAAAAGAACTATCAAATCATGAAAAGACATAAAGAAAACTAAAATGCATATTATTAAGTGAAAAAGGTTAATTTGGAAAGGCTATATGCTATGTGATTCCAACCATATGATATTCTGGAAAACATAATACTGTGGAGATAATAAAAAGATCAGTGGCTTGCCAGAGGCTTGGGGGGAAGTGAGGGATGAATAGGCAAAGCATTGAGGATTTTTAGGGCAAACTATTCCTTATGATACTATGAGATAGGATACATGTTATTATTTGTCAAAATTCATAGAGTATACAACACCAAGAGTGAAATCTAATGTAAATAAAGAACTTTGGGTCATAATGATGTGTTGATGTGGGTTCATCCTTGGTAAAAATTTTGCTACTCTAGGGTAGGATGTTGATAGTGGGGGGTACTATGCATGAGTTGGGGTGGGGAGTATATGCGAAATCTACCTTACACTCCATTTTTCTGTAAATCTAAAACTTCTCTAAAAAATAAAGTCTATTAAAAACATCCTGCAATAAATATCTGATAGTCTTATGTGGTGGGGTCTTATGAAATAGAGCCTCTTAGATCATGCTACATAATCTCTTCTCTCAAATATAATAGGCAAATGTTATTATTTAAAACTATTGTGCTACAAATATTTAAAATAGATGGAATATTACATCTAAAATCTTATCAAGAAGCACAATCTATAAAGCAGAGTATCCTTTAAATGATTCAAAAGGCAGAGAGTCTTAATTCTTAGTATAATGAAGATAAAGCAAGGGATTCCATTGTTATACCTTGGCAACTCAGCCCATCAGAAGTTCTTCGAAAGCCAATTCCACAACGGACCACACAGCGATAGGATCCAATGGTATTGTCACAGTCCTGACCAGCATGGCAGGCATGTCCACCTAAAGCACACTCATCGATATCTGCAATGAAGTGAGTCATTCAACTAAGATGAGTTGAAGAAAACCAACCCAAAAGCCTATATAAAATGGGGTTAAGAAAAGCCATAAATGATACTTGAAAATGTACAAGAGCAAGAATGCTGAATAACTTGGTTGAGTCCTTTCAGGTGGATTAAATTGATGATGAGTTCATAGGAGTTTAGTGTGATATCTGTGCAGACTAACCCATCTATTAGACCACTGACAAATTAGGTGGCTTTAAAAACATTACTTCTCCTTTCTGACATTTCAGTTTTCTCATTTATAAAATGAGGATAATATCTGTCTCTCAGTGTTGCTTTGAAAATTAAAGGAAATAATGTATATAGGTACTCAATCCACACCGGACGTTTCCATAAAAGTTATTTTTATCCCATCCTACACCCTTTCTCTCTGTCTCTTTGGCATTTAGAAGGGCATCTCCTTGGACACAAAGGGAGTAATCCTTTTCTCTTTTCATCATTTAACATTTTATTTATAAATAAGCTTCTTATACAATTCTAACTTTGAAGTATATTTAGAGTCTGATAGAAAAGTATTTTCTGGGGTGAGGGGATGGGCAAAATGGGTGAAGGGAGTGGGAGACACAGGCTTTCAGTTACGGGATAAGTCATGGGACTAAAAGGCACAGCATGAGAAACACAATCGATGATATTGTAATAGTGATGCACTGGGACAGATGCTAGCTGTACTTGTGGTGAACATAGCACAGTGTATAAATTTGTCAAATCGCTAAGTTATATACCTGTAGATAATGTAACATTGTGTGTCAACAATACTGAAAAACAAAGTTTTTTTTTTTCAACGTTCTTAACGTGCTACTAGAATTGTGCAATTTGCTTAAATTCCTTATGTAACTTCCTTATTTCTTAGTTTCGTCATTGTAAAATGAGTATCTCCACAAGGTGTTGTGGGGATTAAGTGAGTCACTACCGGCTTCCCTGCTTGTACAGTGCCCCACATCAAGGCAGTGTGTGAGCAGTATTCTGTCTGTTCCTCTCTCAACCTGAGAGAAGATCTTCTGTGTTTATTGCCAACATGGAGGAGGAAAGAGTAGGAAAGAACACTGGCCTACCACACTTTTCCTAGGTCAGAGCTCTCTGTGACCATTGCTTGGCTGTATCTATTAGACTTAGCTTTTTGAATACCTTGACAAGTCCTTCCGTCTGCAGCTATGGTGAGGCCTTTTGAGCAGGAGCAATGATAGGTTCCCATGGTGTTGTGGCAGATATGGGAGCAGGGGTTCCCGGCCGCACATTCATCTTCATCTGAAACAAGGAACAGAAAGGCCCGATTGGTCTGTCAACCCCCTACTTACTAGAAGTTAGTAAAGTCCATGAAGGTAGTTTGTAAAATAGTTGCTTACAGAGCACAGTGAGTTGAATCAAACCTAACAGAAAATGCTCTAGGTGCCGTAGAATAGAAGCACGAAATAAATTAATTTTGGGTCCCCAGATAATCTTTGATAGTGAAGATGTTTAGATTAATTCTAAAACAACAGGGATGATAGCTAAGATATAATGACCATATCCTGGGATCTAAATGCTTTTTTACCTACCTTAACGCATTCCTCACAACATGCCTAGGAGACATGCTTTTATTACTATCCTCATTTTGCAGGATAAAATTGAGGAACAAAGAGGTTAAATAAATTGCCCAAGGTCACACAGGTCATTATTGGCAGAGCTGAAATTTGAACCTGGACAGTATAGTTTCTAAAGACCACTTATCTACCACGATACTACATTAAATTGCCTACCAGTGAAAGAAAGGCACTGTGTATGCAAACTTGAGCTCCTCCAGCTGTTTCCTTAGCTATTTAGTTATCTGTGGCTCTCTTGTACTGGCACTTGGATGATATGGGGCTGGCTTAGTCATTAGTCCTCGGCCCACAGTCCTGCCCTTATCCTCTAAGCAATTCTAGGGTTAGGTGGCTTAGAGTTGGATTATTATTATGTTTCACATCCATGGCCATCAAATGACAAGAGTCCAGTGTTTTGTTCCCGTGCTCACTTCATCTCTGTACTTGATCACGATCCCTGACACACTTGATTGTGGTCAGATTGAAAGAGTACAGGCTTTGCAGCTGCCTTAAATTCCAATCTAGCTCTGACACTTGATAGCTGAGTGGTCTTAGGCACCCCCACTTCTTTCCATCTCGATTTCCTCACTTGTAAAATGGAACACTTGTAAGACTGTTGTGAAAATTACATATCTAGCAAAATGGCAATAAATGTCCATTAAACAGATTCCATTACTAATATTTTTTATAAAAACAAAAATTCATTATTCCTGTTCTTACCAGCACAAAAGGGTCCAACTGAGTCTAAGGCAAACCCAGATGGGCACTGATTACTGCGATCTCCTATCACAGAGAGAAAAGGAAAATTAATTGGCTTGTTAGAATGTCAGTACCTTGTTTCTTTCCGGTACAATCTTCCCTGGGAAGATATGCCAAAGATGGAACACATTGTGCAACAAATGCAATAGGTGAAAACAAGCAGGAATGGAAGACTTTTCCTGTTCCCAACTGAGAACTAAATGAATCATAGTCCAGAGATGATTGGCAAGCATCCATTGGAAATAGATTTTCTGTTTAAATTTATTTACATTAATCAAAAGAAAATGAAGCCAAACCATTCTGTGATCATGCAAAAGGATCCAGAATCAATGTGTACATAAGGTATAACCATAGACAAAGTCCTATTTATTCTTCTAGCCTTTACTTATGCTGCCTGTTCTAGAAGCAGGAACACTATTTTCAAGCCACTTAAAAATAACTTATGCCAGTGACAACCAGAAACTCCAATGAAGAACTCCTCTCCTTTTGTAGATCTCTTTCATTTGCAGTGTAAAGCATCTGGGTCAGAGTCCCCTATGCGTGACCAATTGTTTCCCATGCAGTCAAAGCAAGGGGAGACAGGCATATTATGATAGAAACAAACATAGTAACAAGAACAAATAAGCTAGTTAGGGAATCTTTCCTTAGAAAGTAACTCTGCCTTCACTGGTTTAAGCAATTTAGCAAATATTTTTCAAACATTATTGACATAAAGAAACTTAAAACACCTTTCGAGTTACCAAAGTATTCCTTTTTTTTATTCTTTATGTTATAGTTAAAGTATGCTGTTTTGAATTATATTAGTTAAGATTTCCTTTAGACAGAGTGGGGGGCAATACAAATATTTGTGTTATTGCAATGTATAATAATTACAGAAACTTTGAAAAGTATAGATTTCCCTGTAAATTTGTCACTTGAAACAAACTGCTGCCAACATTTTGATGTTTTTTCTTCTACAAGTATACACTTCAAAAAGTCAGGATCTTGCACTCTAGAGATTAATAATTGTCAAAGTTTATTGATCATAAAATAGAGCTTATTAAAAATATAGATCCTTGGTCCTATCCCAGTCAGCCTAGGAATCTCTGTTTTCAATCAGTATAAAAGTTTCCTTATAATCACTGTGGTGTGGGCAACCCAGGTTTAGATCATATTGTATGCTGCTTTTCAATTATTATTAGGCCATGCATACTCTTCTTTGTTTTATTGTCAATCCCCAAAACAGTAGGTGGTACACAGAAAGCACTGAACAAGTATTTTGAATAAATGAGCTAATATTCCTTTAAAATTATTTTAATGACTGAGAGTTTATCATATAGCTGTGCCATCATTTACATATTTACCTCTTGCTTCCAGGATATTTATTATTGGCCATTTCTGTGATTTTCTTAGGGCAGACCCCCAGAATGAGATAACTACAAAGATCTGAATGTTTGAAAGGTTACTGATACATACTGCTTTCCAGAAACATCACATGAATTAACAACCACTGATGGCAGTATGTACAAGGGTGTTCATTTCCCCATACCTCTCTGATACTGAGTGGTTATCATATTTTTAAATCTCTGACAATGATAATTGGAAAATGGTACCTCATTGTTTTAGGTTATATTTCTTTGCTTATTAGTGAGGTTAGACAGTTTTTCACATTCATTTTGTCATTATTATTTCTTCCTTTGTGAATTTGCTGTTCATAGCTTTTTACGTATTTTTTGTTGGGGTGTTGCTTTCTTTTAATTGATTTTTTAACAATGCTTTTAATTTTTTTTAATTTTAATTTTTAAAAATTTTTTAAAGGTTTATCATTTTTTTTTTGAGAGAGACAGAGACAGCACAAGTGGGGAAGGGGCAGAGAGAGAGGAAGAGAGAATCCCAAGCAGGCTCCATGCTGCCAGTGTAGAACCTGGCATGGGGCTCAAACTCACGAAACTGTGAGATCACGACCTGAGCCAAAACCAAGAGTTGGACACTTAACTGACTGAGCCACCCAGGCGCTGCTATTTTTATTTATTTTTTTAAGCCAGCTCTATGCCCACATGGGGCTTGAACTCACGACCCTAAGATCAAGAGTCGCATGCTCTACCCATTGAGTCAGCCAGGCACCCCTTCTTACTGATTTTTAAGAGCCTTGTATAAGATTAATCATAGTTATCTATAATACACAATGCAAATATTCTTTCTTGATATATATTTCACCTTCTCAATTTTGTTTTTTTCTCCCATGAAGAAGTGTTTAAAAATTTACTTGTAGTTAAACTGATCTTTCCTTTATTTTTTCTGATGTCTTTTGCTAATGAATTTGTAAAATATAAATATATTTTATAATTATATTTTAAAAACAAATTTTTTATTTTAAAGATATAACAATTTTTTAAAATGTATTGATTTATATTTGTGAGTTGACTTGACCAGCAGTTTCCAAATACTGATGTGCAGACCAGATACATTAGAATCATTTAATGCTGCGTTAAAAATACAGACTTCCAGGCCCTACCTTAGACTAGCTAAACCAAAGTCTCTGTGCCTTGAGATCTGAACTTTCATGAAGCTCTCTAGGTAATTCTAACTGCATTGTAGCTAGAGCTCTTGTCTAGACCCAATATAGAAGAGAAAGAACTTGGTGGTTAAGCAACCAAGAATGCAAGCTTGCCCCCTGGTGGTCACTTATAAAGAAATTGCAAGCACATAATTCTTGTATTTCACAGGAACCTCAACAAATGTGCACAGATACCAGATGTAATTCATAGACTCAGAGTAGCTAAGAATAGTAAGGGGTTATAAATGTCCTATAGTGTGTCTTCTCCAATTGTGGAATCCAGATCCCCCAACTACAATGTTATAGATACCACAAAGACCTTCAAGCAGTTCAGGCTTAGAGAATTTACATGATTGGGCAACAAATGTACACGACTTTAAAAAATCATTTTAATTCCCTTTGTCCTGGATGGTGTAAGTTCATTTTTAACGAAAGTCTTACATCAAGTTGTCTTCTTTTAATTATACTAAGTACTGGAAAAAGTAAAAACAGAGATTAGACTTGAAAAGTGGGCATTGAGGAAAAGAAACAGAAATCTTCATTCCAATGGCTCTTTTCTTTTGTCTCTGTGACCTGAACATGCACAACCATAGTAAAATGAGGTGGTGATGGCGACATGTGGGTGGTGTGGAGCTCCACTCGCTATAAGGCTCATGAATCTATGATTATCTCAAAAAATGTGAACATGTTCGCCTAGATTACTATGATCTCAAATTCAATGACAGTTCTGATAGCTGTTAATGAAGAAAATAGTCATATACACAAGTGGTGAAAGCAAGAGTAAATTGCAAAAAATGAATTTTTAGTGTATGGAGCATGATAAGACAAAATGATGCTACTTAAAATCTAATTGGATCTACTTAAGAAAGCCAGTACATAGCGAAGGCCAATATGAATTATATTAAGTGTACTCATAGGAGCCTAAAGTTCAAAGTTAAAGCCATTCAAACACTTAGTGTCCATAATAAAACCACATGCAAGTTATCTCTTAGCATCAAAGCTTCATGGAACACAGAATGCTGATTGTTTGGGTGTCTCTTATAACTAAACAGGGATCTCAGGGTAAAGACACATCAAAGAACTACACAGCATAGCGAGACCACTGAGATCAAGGGTTGTAGAATTATGCTTAGAAAATGAAAAGCAGTTGAAACATTATAATGTCCAGGAATAAGAAATGACAGTTGGAATCCTGATTATTGCTGCACAATTTTTAAAAACTGCTTTTAAAATATGGAAACTTTTTCTTATTAGTTTAGGTTGACATACACTTTTTAAAAAAATTTAAATCCAAGTTAGTTAACATATAGTGTAATAATGATTTCAGGAATAGAATTTACTGATTCATCACTTACACACAACACCCAGTGCTCATCCCAACAAGTGTCCTCCTTAATGACCATCACCCATTTAGCACATCCCCTCACCCAACACCCCACCAGCAACCCTCAGTTTGTTCTCTGTATTTAAGATTCTCTTATGGTTTGTCTCCCTCTCTGTTTTTATCTTATTTTTGCTTCCCTTCTCCTGTGTTCATCTGTTTTGTTTCTTAAATTCCACATCTAAGATCATATGATATTTGTCTTTTTCTGACTGATTTTGCTTAGCATAATACACTCTAGTTCTATCCACATTGTTGCAAATGGCAAGATTTCATTCTTTTTAATCCCCAAGTAATATTCCATTGTGTGTGTGTGTGTGTGTGTGTGTGTGTGTGTGTGTGTGTGTATGTATATCATACCACATATTCTATATCCATTCATCAGTTTATGGAAATTTGGGCTCATTCCACTTTGGCTATGGTAGGTCAACATACACTTTTACATTGTTTCAGCAATTAAAAACATTCCTTGACAAATACAAGAGTCAGAATAAGAACAATGGCCTGGAGCACCCAAAGAAAACCTCATTCTGCCAGAGGATATATTTTTAAACCTTTCTGCAGATTAGTAATCCAAATTAGAACTCCAGTGGGATTGGCTTTAAAATGGCTTTACCTACCACAAAACATAGACGACATACATGAAAATCTTCTATCATTAGGTTTGGTCTGTGCCCTAATATCTTTATTGTGAATGGCATCGATGCAATTCTTTTACCCTTTTTTAAGTTATTAAATACATTTTTTTCCTAAGATTTTTAAAAAGTAATCTCTATACCCAACGTGGGGCTCAAACTCACAACCCCAAGATCAAGAGCTGCAGGCTATACCTACGGAGCCAGCCAGTTGCCCCCATTTTATTCTTTTAGAAAGGACTGGATGGAAAAATGATCTTTGACCAAGGTACCTTTGGAAATTGAAGCATGGATTTTAAAACCCAGTGTCTCTTCTAATTGGTTGTAGTCAGATTCTACAGAGGAAGCGTGAAGTGTTTCTACCAAGAAAGGCATTCTTCCCTGTGCCTCATCATAGAAAACAGTGTGGTTCCATGTATATGGGACGCTGATGCCATCAATGGTGAACAGCCGGGTTGAGTAGGCATACAGCTGCCCAGGACCTGTCTGAATGTAGTCCTCTGTGTAATCCTAAGGAAGACAGTATAGATTTGATGATCAGATTTTTTTTTCTTGAGGGTATTAGGAGATGCACAATTAGAAAAATAAAGGCTAAGAGGCTAAAAATATAGCTTGAACAGCATGATTTGAGCTGCATGGGTCAATTTATATGATCTTTTAAAAATAAATGCAGTACGGTACTATAAGTGTATTTTCTCTCCTTGCAATTTAATAACATTTTCTGTTCTCTAACTTACTTTATTGTAAGAATACAGTATATAATACATATAACACAAAAATATGTGTAATTGACTGGTTATGATATGGGTGAGGCTTCTAGTCAACAGTAGGCTATTAGTAGTTAAGTTTTTAGAGTCAAAAGTCATACGTGATTTTTGACTGTCCAGGGAGTTGGCACCCTATATACCCCCATGTTGTTCAAGGGTCAACTGTAGCTCTAAATAAAATACTACTTGTACAGTCATGTTCAGGAAACCAGTAAGACTGTGTAAAGACTTATTCCTAAAGATTTTTATACAAAGACAAACTAGCCATTTTTAACCTTAGTGGTTTAGATATTTATTCCCTATAGCAAACAAGGGAAACTACATATGGTATCCATGTTTTTTTTTTTTTCTATAGATCTTTGATTCCTAATCTTACCATTACTCCAATAAACAGTGAAGAGAGGTTATCCTGACATTTTTACCTTTACAGTGACTTCAGCAGGTGACTGAAGCTGCAGGACATAACCGCTCACAAAAATATCTAGGAGCAAAGCACCATCAGAATCCAAACCCCGGGCAATATGAGTCATCCGCAAGATTTCTCCTGGGAATTACAATTCATTCATTTTAACAGCAAAAAATATATGGTTTGTGTAAGCACACAGCAGACTTACCTTAAGTGTCAGTTCAGCTATGTTATTTTAGTTCAAACTTCATAAACAAAGGCAATAAAAGATTAAATTAGCACTCAGTCCCCGAATTAAAGATTTAGGGTAATTGAATGGTATGTTCTAAAATTTCTTTTTCTGTGGCAAAAACGAGGTGTATGATTATGCAAAGGATTCCATGCTTTAAACTCACAAGCAATAGCAAGGCAATTCTACAAAAATGGATGGTCTAAGAGAAGGGACAGACAGCTTCACCAGGTAGATTGGCAATAACCACATAGGGCTTTGTTTTTTACGATGCTTCAAGAAACAGCAGAGGGGCATCTTAGTAAGTGGATGGCCATGAAAAACCCTCATGGGCTTCTGGGCTGCATAAAGCCCCTTCCTCAGTCTTTCTTCCTTAAAGAGCACTGCCACTGCGGCTGTTCACCTTTGAAAAGATTTGTAATGGAGGCCTATAAAAATCTGTATGTACTTGGAAAGGGCCATGAATAGCTAATACATATTCATTAAGACTAAGGGTAAAGAGAAAAACCCTTAGCTTTGCTTATTTTTACTTCCGTCTTTTTTATAAAAAGATCTCTGTAAGGTGTCCTGATTGAATCTCAGGTTCATAGACAAAAGTCTTTATTTAACAGCAAGGACTCATTTTCCTGCTCTGGTTTGGCCTTTAAAACCCTCTCTGAGGATTTAAAGAGAAAAAATAGAGAAACGATGAGAAAACACTTTTGGGGTATAAAAAATCACGATATTGTCTGAAAACATATGGCCTCTTACAGAGCCATGTCAGTAAAAGTTTACAGGGAAATATGAAATTGCTTTTATATCATTTATGATAAGACTGCATCAAAAACTTTAAAATTATTCTCTGGGGGAATATGTAAGTGTATTTTTCTTAACCAGCAACTTTTAGGCAATCCTGTTTTTTATAGTTAAATATTAGACTTAAATATTAAGTTTAGTTGGCACTAACCAGTTGCAAATTCCACCTGGGTTTCTCTCTTGAAGACTGCATTGGTGAGGGTGAAGCCATTGACTGCTTCTCCTATCTCCTTGGCTGTTGTCCAATAAATGGGATTTAGAATAGAAACTATTTTTCTCATTGCTGGACCTAAAGAAAAAAGGATAAATAAGGTAACAGAGAAAAATATTTACAGAGCCGGGTTATTCATAAGGATGAATCCTAAATAATCTCGAATAACAACAAAATAAGTATCAGTATCTCACATGTCTTTAAGAGTTTACCATCGAGCTAAGCGCTATCATACAGATCATGTAATAGTAGCATCCTCTAGAAATTTCAAGCAGAAATCAGAAGATGAAGAATAATATATGAATTTTAAAGAAAGAGGCTATTGGCAACTTTTATTAGCAAAGAGACTTACCAAGACTGCGAGGTACATTGGTAATTTTGGCATGTATTACTCTAGTATCAGAGGTAGGATTATCTGTTACTGTGGCGTTAAGGAAAGCAATTCCAAATTCAACATCATTAATATTTCCAATAACACTTCCTCTGGCTCGCTGGGGCCCACCTATTGGGGAAAGAAAAAACATTCTTGGAGAAGGAAACAATTTCATCAACGTTACATGGGAGAAAAGAAGGCCAGTATTCAAAGATGCTACAAATCTTCTCACAAACATTTAAAATATCATATGACATCTGAATTTAAGAGTGAAATAAATAAGCTTTCAGAACATTCTACTTTCATGTAACACTCATCATCCCACATAAATCTAGGGTGCTTCCAATCTGTGTATATCATGGCACTATTTCACAATCCAAAGAATACAATCAGCACCCAGTCCCAAAGCCAAAATAAAGAACGTGTCTGTTGATCGTAATAAAATGATGATAATAAGGAGAGTTTATCGAGCCTGTCATGCACTATACTAAGCACTTCATAAGTGTTAACTCTTTTAATCCTGTCAGAAATCCTATAAAGTCATTTTGAATGGTCATAGTTGGCAGACTAGAAAATAAAGGTCAGAGACATAAATAGTAGAATGAAGATCTGAACACAGATGTGCTTGGCATCAAAACTCATGTTCTTTTATCTACTGCCTCCTTTGTGAGAACACAGAAGGAAAGAAAGGATCACTTCAAAACAGCTCCTGAGCTTGTTACAGGTCACTGTCGACACAGGTGTGGCGTATCTAACAGGTATTGTTCAGTTTTGGGTTTCAGACGGAAAGCTTACCAATTAAATAAAACAGTTATATTTTCCTATACAGGAAAATAGTTAACTTGAGAAAAATTTGAGACGGGTATTTTACTTAACAGTATTACAAAATTCATACGTACACAATTTGGTTGAAAACAATCATACATTTTTTCCCCCAATCACATATGTTTTAAAAAGCATCTCTACGGTAATTTTATGCCTTCTTCCAATTGTTCAACAAAATTATTAGTTACTGACACTAGAATAGGTGGTTAATGAATGCTTTTTAAATGAACTGCACGCTTTGGCAAGAGAAGGAAACACAATGGGAAGAAGCTGATAGTGAAATTCATAAATATTCATTATTTGATGAGAGAGAAAGGGAACGGAGAGAGAATCTCAAGCAGGCTCTGCACTGTCAGCATAGAGCCCAATGTGGGACTTGATCCCATAAACTGTGAGACCATGACCTGAGTGAAATCAAGAGTTGGATACTTAACCCACTGAGCCACTTACTCTAATGTGTTTTTTAAAAACTCACTGTTTCAGATACCATTATATATTATATACCAGGGAGAAGTACAATTGTATTCATTCTCAGAAAAATCAGTAAATATAGTATTTCACCAATTTAATTTGTATTACTTTGATTATTCATGAGAGAATACACTTTTTTCATGTTGGTTCAGCCTTCATGTTCTGGACTACATTTACTTGTTCATCAAGTGTTGAAGATACAATAATAAGAAAGAAAAAAAAAAAAAAGACCCAGGCCTACCTTCATAGACCTTATATCTGAAAGGAGAGAGACATTAATTAGAATTTCACAAATAAATGTAAAAATTGAAATGTACTAATGTGTAAGTATCTACTGCCTAGGGAAGTCTGAGAAGAAAGTAAAAACATAGTGGAGTCTGAGGAAAGTTTAGGTCTTAACTAAACCAGAGAAGGCAGGACAAGGGCCTTCTGGGTAGAGGAAATACCATGTGTCACCCTTTTGAGAGGTGGTGGCTTGCCATATCTGAGAAACCAGAAGGAGCAAAGGACAGAGAGCGATGGGAGAATTCATGGAAACCTTGGTGTAAGATGGTGCAGGAAAGCAGATAAGGACATAGTAGGACTTTTTGGTTCTTATCTTTAGTCCTAAGCAGGAGGAGAGACGGGTAGAAGGATTACTCATTCACTTAGTTCTCTGGGCCATTTAACCTGGGTCGTTTGACCATTTTGACCTTGGTTCTCTAGTCTCCAGAGGAGCTTGAGTCCCAGCACCAACAGACATTCAGTTCTGGGTACCTAATTGGGATCTTTGGAACTCTCTGCCAGAGTCTGTAATCCAAATTGTCTGCTTAATTTGGACTTCTGCTACTGGGGCCCTTGTATCCAAGATGGAATACTACCCCTTAGATGAATAATACCCCTTGACTGTGAGTTGTAACAAGGCTCAGGAGCTACAAAATGCCCCAGTTAAAGCTAGAACTATCACCATGCCTACATGCTAGAGCCTCAACATCCTTGGTAATAAGTTGATTATGTTGAGAAGACATGTTGAACAGTTGACCAATAAACACTTGTCCTTTTAGCTTGTCTAGATCCTATAAACCTCCTCACGTAACTCCTCTTTCTCACTCTGCCAAATGAGCCTTCTTGATTTTCAAGGACATTTTCTTTCCTTTTTTAAATTTATTTGAGAGACAGAGAGAGAAAGAGAATATCTTAAGCAGGCTCCACACTCAGCATGGAGTCCAATGTGGGGCTCAATCCCATGACCCTGGGATCATGACCTGAGTCAAAATCAAGAGTCAGACACTCAACTGACTGAGTCACCCAGGCGCCCGGGGACATTTTATCTCTAAAGCAACCTTCAAGCTTTGGAAAGTTCAGTGGTATCTTCCCCCTTCAACAATGTGAAACTGTTCTTTTGGATCTTCTTATAGACTTTAGAAAGTCTATCCTCTGACACAAGCAACGTTAATATTATCCACCATTTCTTGGGACTCCAGCAAAGTCTTTCTAAGGTCCATTGGTTCTAGAATTCTGGCTTTGTTCCTTCTGAATTTTTACATCACTTACAAATCCAGCCATGTTGTATGACTTGGGTTATTGTAATTGAACTTCCCCTATCTTTTATCTACAACTGAACTGGCCCCTATGTGACTTTCTAGATTCATGTTCTCCATATTTCCATCCATGAAAGAATAGCCTCTAATTGTGTGTTTCTGTTAAACATTCAGTTTCTTTCCAACTCTCACTTTTCAGTTTGAAATCTCAGCCCTTGCTTTCCCCACTCTTCTAAACTCTTTTGTCCTTCAAGCCTAGGACTACTATTTATGGTTTTGCAGGCCATATTCTTTTACAGAGGGGCCTGGAAGGGGGCAAGGAGAAGCTAAAATCCAGCCACAAGCTTTGGTGCAGACCAACTTGAAGGGAAAATGTACATTTTTCCTAATTCTCCCTCCCAGAGTTGGCACTGTTTTATAATTTGTAGGCTCAGAGTGGTATCCTTTTTTTAATCTGCAGAAAGGCTGTAAATAAGCAAGCAATGGTTCCACCAAAGTCTAACTTAGTTGCTTACCTGGACATGTTTGCATATTGCATCTGGATACCTGTGTAGTGTCTCCTGGACAGGGGCGACCACCTTTAGATGGCACTGGATTGTTGCACAGCCGCTTTCGAGTCTTTTCACCTCCTCCACAAGAGGCAGAGCACTGGCCCCAACTATGCCAGCTTCCCCAACCTCCATCCACTGTGAACAAGAATGGAATGGTCAATATTAACCAACCAGTTTTAAAATCTACACATAGGGTAACCCTGCCTATACAACTCTCATTGTCAGATCTGAAATTATGGGGCTGCTGCAATAAGCACCAAATAAAATGCTTTACTTATTCTACTGGTCAGGAGTTGAGGGGCTCACCAGGACACATGTCAGTGTTGCATCTCTGGATCTGGGAGTCTGGCCCCCCACAAGCTCTTCCTCCGTTGGAGGGAGGAGGGTTATCACATGTGCGGTACCGCCGCATCTGTCCTCCATTGCATGTCCGGCTGCATATTCCCCAGCCACTCCAAGGACTCCAGTTACCATGAGCTGCAACAGAGAACCATCGGAGAGGTGTTAAACAATGACACTCATCCAAAAAGTATGGTAAGACTTTCCCCAGGAACTGAAAAGAAATATACAAATCTATAAATAGGAAACTTCCAAAGGCGGATTGTTTAGCTGTTGTGTTGACTAGAAACTGGGTGTACATTCCAGTGACTGTGAAATTCCATTTAGTATGTATCTGTCCAGTCTTACAGTGTTTCAGGAGCTGAAGGATATGAATGAGACAAGATCTCTGCTGTTGATGAGTCAAGACCATACAATCCAGATACAGTGGATTCAGATGCTACCAGGGTCTTAAAATCTAGCTTGGCGACTGAATTAAGGCAAAGAGCCACCTGCTTGCCTCTGTAAAGATATCAACATCAATAACAGTGGGCGTGTAAGGGTGCCCTTGTCCTTGCACTCTTCAGCTGGTCCTAGAGAGCAAATGAAATAGGGACACAGTCCTTGCCTATATAGATCAATTACATCTATGGCATTACACAGACACAATAGCTAAACTGTACGACACTTTGTTATTCTAAACCAAAGTTAGAGGAATCAAGTAACAGTATATTATAACTTTAAGGACTTGAGGCCATAATAAACCTTTTTTTTTTAATGTTTATTTATTTTTGAGACAGAGAGAGACAGAGCATGAATGGGGGAGGAGCAGAGAGAGAGAGGGAGACACAGAATCCAAAGCAGGCTCCAGGCTCTGAGCTGTCAGCACAGAGCCCGACGCGGGGCTCGAACTCACGGACCGTGAGATTGTGACCCGAGCCGAAGTCGGATGCTTAACCGACTGAGCCACCCAGGCGCCCCGAGGCCATAATAAACCTTTAAGAAAGTATAATGTTGACTCACTATTTCCAACACTCACTTGGACAAGGGTCATTATTGCAAAAATCGCTCTGGACATCACTCCCTTCACATCTGCTCCCTCCATGCTGTGGGACAGGATCAGAGCACTCCCTTGTTCTCTGTCTGGCACCTCCTCCACAGGACACAGTACAGGCACTCCAACTGGCCCAAGTGGTCCACTTGCCATCCACTGGATTAAGGAAAAACATATGTGCTCTGTTACTAATACTCTGGGCATTGTTAGGTTGGGTGATGTTCTTATTTCTTTTGAAGGTTTATTTATTTTTATTTTTTCCTCTAATTTTAATTTGAATTCCAGCTAGTTAATATACAATGCAATATTAGTTTCAGGTATAGAATTTAGCGATTCATCACTTACATACATCACCCGGTGCTCATCACAACAAGTGCCCTCCTTAATCCTCATGACCTATTTAACCCATTCCCCCCACTCACCCACCTCCCCTCTGGAAACAATCAGTTTGTTCTCTGCAGTTAAGAGTCTGTTTCTTGATTTGTCTCTCTTTTTTCTTTTTTACCCTTTGCTCATTTGTTTTGTTTTTTAAATTCCACGTGAGTGAAATCATATGATATTTGTCTTTCTCTGACTGACCGATTTCAGTTAACATAATACTCTCTAGCTCCATCTATGCTGTTGCAAATGGCAAGATTTCATTCTTTTGAATGGCTGAGTAATATTCCATGGTGTGTGTGTATGTGTGTGTATATATCCATTCATCAGTCGATGGACATTTGGGCTCTTTCCATAATTTGGCTATTGTTGATAATGCTGTTATAAACATTGGGGTGCATGTGATCCTTTAAATCAGTGTTTATGTATCCTTTGGGTAAATACCTACTATCACAACCGCTGGGGGTGATGTTCCTATTGACATTGATTCTTACTGACATGTTACCCAGATAATTTATTAAGGGTATAAACACTGTATGTCTCTTACCTGGACAGGGTCTTTCATTGCAAATCTGCATCTGTGTTTCTGCTCCATCACAGTAGGACCCATCAAATGATGGTGGTGGGTTATTACACAGTCTTGTTCTTATCTGGGCACCTTTACCGCAACTCTCGCTGCATGCACTCCAAGGCTGCCAAGTGCCCCATGCTCCGTGAACTACAAATATCCCAAGAGACAGAGTTGCAAGTCACAGAGCCATGTTTGTTAAACAAAATTATACAAGTAAATTAACTCAGTAATGAGTTAAATTAGCCTGGAATCTAAAACGACTGAAATTGAACCAAAGGAAACATAAATAATGTTCTTCCTTTCTACTTCTGGTTAGATTTTCATGGGAAATAGTGTTTATAGGAAAATTCAGAAGGCTACCTAATGCCAAAATGAATGCTTACAATTATCCAAAGGGACTATTTTATTAAAATAGAATGTAATCAAACTACTATACGTAAACATAATCTAAGTTTAAAAATCCTAGATAAGTATTTGTTTGTGCTTTATGCTCTGGGGAAAGTGGAAGGAACCAGAAGCTTAGAAGCAAGGCTGTATGACAGGTCTAGATGCAATTATAGACAATATGAATGTTTCCACAAGGGTAACTTGGACTCTAGGCTCCGCACTGGGTGTGGGCTGAAACTCACGACCCTGAGTTCAAGACCTGACCTGTGATCGAGAGCTGGATGCTTAACTGACTGAGTCACCCTGGCGCCCCGATAACTTGGACTCTAGACTCAAGACCACATCTTTAAGCCTGATTCAGCTTCATGTTTAAAAATACACTTGGATCTTTCAACAACATGATGATTTGC
Source organism: Panthera onca (assembly GCF_046562875.1). Lineage (NCBI taxonomy): Eukaryota > Metazoa > Chordata > Mammalia > Carnivora > Felidae > Panthera > Panthera onca. Next base: position 25,088,150 of record NC_138355.1, read on the forward strand.
ACAGTTGTAGCTCTTTAAAAATTGTCTCCATTACATAATGTTCATGAATTAAAAGTTCTGAATAACACACTCACCTGCTTCCTAAACAACAACAAAAAATTGACCAGTAGTTTCCAAGAAGTGATACTAAAACCTTCCTTTTGGTTACTAACAGATGACAGCATCTACCCACAAGACTGAAACAACCTTATGTTTCCTACCAGGTGCATGGGCTAAGAATCAACATTATTGTTTCTCTTACATATAAGTCAGTATCAAGTCATATTTTTGTTTTAAGGGTACTTTCTAGATATGGAGCTCATAAAGTATGTTTTTGGGGTCATCCAGTTTAACCAAGATATGAACCAAAATAGGGCCTTAAGGTTAGGGTCTAAAGATTCTATTAACAAACTCTGTAAGACACCAAAAGAACAAATTGAAAACCAAGAAATGAAAATATAATTTGACTGCTTTGTTTACAAAGTACTTTAAAACACACCTAGGATTTTCTTTCAATTAACTATTTTCTAGTTGAGTTTACTACATATCCTTTGTACTTTGTAGACACAGGCGAACACTGTCATACACATTTATTTTAGCTGACAAAAATTTGGACTAAAAAGTATTGGCTGAACCTAAAAAGAAAGAAGAAAGCCTTTAAATATAAGGCAGATATTACTTAAAACTACTTCTTTATTAATTCAGATTGCTGATGCTCATAGTCCTCATATATGGACTATGTCATTGAAAAAAGTCTGCTATTCCAATTATTTTAATATGTCCTATTTTAAAGGCTGGGGATAACAAAAGCCCACACCTCTTATAAAGCCTTATAGCACAGATGCATTCTTTTATTGGAGATAATGTTTGGTGATTGGTTGATGTTTATTCATATACTGTCTGTGTAATTTCTTTTTTTCTCTTTTTAAAAAATGTTTATTTATTTTGAGAGAGAGAAAGAGAGAAAATGAGTGGGGGAGGGGCAGAGAGAGAGGGAGAGAGGATCCCAAGCAGGCTCCACACTGTCAGCACAGAGCCCGACATAGGGCTCGATCTCACAACCGTGAGATCATGACCTGAGCTGAAATCAAGTCAGATGCTTAACTGACTGAGCCACCCAGGTGTCCCTATAATTAGCTTTCTAATTCTTAAAGATTAAAAAAATAGTTTTAGCTTTGGTTTATTTAAGATTTCATGACAGTATTTTACTTTTGTAATGTAATGTAAGTTCTGAACTGCAAATCAAGATACCTAGGATCTAAGCAAATAGGCTTAGGAATCAGACAGACCTGGATTCAAATCCTTGATTCACGTTTTACTAGCCATGTAACATCAGGGAATTAATTATCATAATTATCATATCATATATTTCCTGAATCTTGGTTTCCTCATTTGTACAACAGGATGCAATACCCAATGTAGTGGATAACTGTTTCATTTTGGTTTTTCCGCATCCTCCCCCCTTTTTTTAAAACCAACTCAGCTAGGTATCTCTCCCAGTTAAACTCTGTGAGTTCAACTCTGAGTTTGTTCAGTGTGCTTATCAATATCTGAACTATATTACATCTGTTTATCATTCTATCTTGAACAATGAAAAAATGCCTTGAGCACAGAATGGGTGCTCAATAAATATCTGTTGGAGAAATGAATGGATAAGTGATGAATGAATGAATGACCAGATACTCTTCTACTCCATATAACTTGTTTTAGGCTGTCAAACAAGGAGCCCTGCCTGTTACAATGCGGGTAAGTCACTCAAGCTGGTTATCCAAGTATCTGGACTTAGTTGAGTTCAGAGGTGAGCATGAGTCCCAAAAAAAATCAAACAGGGCTCTTTTTCAGAGGTTGATAGGAAATCTGAGGGAGAGAGAGCAAGACTCTTTGTTTCTTAGGCCTTGGGTTACAAGGCTCCTGTGAGCTACTAGCTGCCAGCAGTCATTTTTTCCACTGCATGGAAAGAGTTTAATGGACAATAAAGCCAAAGAGAGGTGAGCAGAGATGAGAGATGGAAAACATGCTAGTAAAAACACTGGCCAAATCCTTGAATTCAGTCATACCTGAAAGTACAATTTTCTACTTAAGCTCATTTAAGTTTGGTTTCTGTCACTTTAAGCTGAAAGAGCCCTAAAATACCTATGGTGAGGGGTTGTTTTACAAAGTCAAAAACAACGTGTACTTAAAGCACCTACCACGGTTCCCAGAACACGACAGGTATTTAGTGAATGGCTGCTATTATCATCTTAGCCCTCACTCATTGTGTGTTTTTGGGAAAGTCTTTAAATATCCTAGACTTCATTTTTCTTGCCTGAAAATGAATGGCTACATTAGATTTTAAGGTCCTTATTACTTCTAAAATTCTATGACGGTAAATACTTAACGTTTCCTCTACATGATTAAAAATACACCACAGTTTGTGGAACCAATAAATGGTCAATTAAGTCAGGGATTTTACTTAACATTGATTAATACCATATCTTTCATAAGCTTGTATCAGTGAGACATAATTAAGAACACAGGGAATGGATATATTCCAGGGTAGAGGCCATAACATATTTTTATAACAAAGAAAAAAAGGTAAGTATAACCCCTTTATAGGAGTTAAAAATAGAATAGTTTTGCTCATCAGTGGATTCTCACCTGGGCAGGGCCTAATGTTGCACATGATTATTTCTACTGCATTCCCTTCACATGGCCGCCCACCATATTGAGCTGATGGGTTACTGCAAGTTCTGGTCCTGGTTCTGTTGCCACGTCCACAACTCCGTGTGCATTCTTCCCAAGGGCTCCATTCTGACCAGCTACCATCCACTACACACAGGTAAAACATCGTCAACACGAAGACAATCCATAGTTAGCTAACAGAAATGAATATCTATCAAACATGTGCCTATCCACTGAATATAGAGATGTACCTGGACACAGCTTACGTTGACAGTTTCGCATTTCTGAATCTGACCCTTGGCAAGGCTTCCCACCATTGGCCGGAAAGGGGTTGTTGCACAGACGACTCCTCTTCTGGACGCCTTTGCCACAGGTGACACTGCAGGATCTCCATGTAGACCACTGGGAATACCCACCATGAACTGCAAATAAAACATTGTACTTTGTGATGGTAAAAAAAAAAAAAAAAAGCTATAAATTGAATTTTATTTACATGCTGGGTCTAGAGTTGGATCTATGATTGCTGAGAAATTGCTTATGGATGCTCTCCTCCTTGGTAAAATTAAAATCCATGCAGGAGAGAAAAATTTCAGATAATTAACTGGAGTTTCTTCCCAGTTCCAATACTGACTCATGTGGATATGGCTGCCAGAAGAGTTAGAGATCAAGAAGTTTAAATACTGTTTACCTTTTGGATATACCATTCTTTAAAGACAAATAAATGCATGATTTCTGAGAATAAATGTGACTTAGTTTTGAATCAAAACTTCAGTTTGGGATTTTGAATTATTGGCTTGATATTTTACTGCTCTAACTGAATATTGTTTCAGTCCCTTCAGTTGGTAAATTGTAGTGTGATTTTTGTTCTAGCTCCACAATCTAGAAGTATCTTCAGGGTCCAGGAGACTTGGACTAAGATGCTTAAGAGTTTTTACGATTTGGGTCGCCCCAGGTAATACTTAATATGAATGTCCCTCTGATCACACTCACCCTGGACTGTGACTGGCACCCTGACAAGGACAGAACCCATCAAGTTTCGAGCAACACATTCATATTCAGATGTATCTTCTTTTTGAGCAGCAGCAATATGTAAGGAGTTGTTGGACAACATGTTAACTCGGTCATCCCAGGGAATAGAGTGCCCTTGACGGGACCATGTAATGGTTGGATGAGGCTCTCCAGTTGCCTGACAATTCAATATGACTTTGCCACCAGCATGAATAACAGTTTCTACTGGTTCAAGAGTAATAATAGGAGGACCTACAGAAAAAAGCACATAGTGTTTTCTTAGTTTTTGTGAAGCTATATTAACATTTTTATCAATATATATAGTAACATTTTTTAAAAAATTAGGCTGATTTGTTTATAAAACACTGTAGCTTCTCAACTACTAAGGATGTGGTTGCCATTGACAGATTTTTCAGTATCATAGCTCTGTTTTATTTATGAAATGTCCAAAATTTTAAATCCCTAAGCAGATTAGCCTATATCACGGGTTCTGCAGTCATACTTGCTGTATACTTAAATTCAAATTCTGCTTCTGTTCCTTAGGACCTCTCTGAGCCTTTGTATCCTTCAGAGAATTCTTGTTAGATTCCTCTAAGATGAGATAAGCCTAGCTCTTTGACAGGGTAAGTACATAATATTATTAGTACTATTGTTATCATTGTTTTTGTCTGTGTTTTACATGGCAAACTCTCACTTCTTTCCCTTACATCACTTCTGAGGTAATGAGTCATTATTAACTTATCCTTTCATAACTGGTCATCATTCATTTATTCAATAAACATGTATCGAGAGCCTACTATTTGCCAGGCATTGTGTTAGATGCTGAGGATACAGAGATAATAGATATAACTTCTAGCCTCAAGGAATTCACAGTCCACGGATGAGACAAGTAAGTAACTATAATTATTTAGCTGTTCTATAATCATTGTAGGATTTTGTAATGGAATAGGTAGAATAATATTTAGTATAGAGTAGGTAAATGTGTGGTAATATGGATGCATAAACAATAGTGACTTAATAGAACAAACAGAGGCAATCACTGAAAATGGAGAAGAAAAGGAAGACATTCAAGAATCATTAGGAAAGTAGAAATAACAGAACTTTGTCATTGACTTGAGAGGAACTGATAACTACAGGATTTTGACTTGGACAATATAGAAGAACATAGGAGGAAGAACAAATTTGTTTGGACATTGTAAGGAATGATAATTTGTATCCATTTTGAACTATTGAGTTTGTGGTGTCTGTGGGACATTCATGTAGAGATGTCTAGATGGTAAGAGAATGTTAATATCTGCAGCTCAGAATAGAGATATAGGTTAGAAATACAGATCTATGAGTCTTTCATGAGTGGATAAGATGGCTTTAGAAGTGATTCTAAAAGGAGAGAAAGAAGACCAAAGACATAAACTATGACAGCATCATTATTTAAGAGCTGAACAGAAGGCAAGCCATAAAATGATACTAAGAACAGATCACTGAAGTAGGAAGAAAATCAAGAGAGAATGGTATCCTGGTAACCAAAGGAAGGAGTTTCAAGAAGGAGGGAGAGGTTAATACTAGTAGATCAGAGTAGATCAGAGCTGCTCAAGTGAAGTCAGGAAAAAATGTAAAAGGAGCTATATATAGCTGCTGGTATGATGTTTATACTTCTACAGTATCAAGCAAGATAGAATATGAAAAATTTCGTGGAGAAGAAGAAGCTTGAAGTGGATTTTCAGAAATGGTAAGATTATATATAGGAGAAGGGAGTCTACTTGGAGACAAGGAAATAGCATGGAGATGGATTTAGCTTTGAAAGGATGATTCACCCTCGAAAGCAGCAACATACAAGGTTTTAAGCATTTAGTTAATCAGGGCTCACATCTGAATACAGGTTAGCAGAGAGGAGCCTGTGTATTCTTGAAGGATGAAAGCTGTGTTTTTGTGGGATTGAAATGAATGGTAGAATAATTTGCTCAATGAGAGGTAATGAATATCAGATAATTCAGGGTGATGGTTCTGTTTTAGATGGAGAAATGTATCTGGAATAAGAGAACATAAAGCAAAAGAGAAGTAAAATGTGTTTTATTATGACCATACCACCATTTTATGTAAAGATGTTATTGACATGCTGTCTTTTACAAAAGTAGTTATTTCATATGAGGTTTGAATCTCTCAGTATCATTAGTGCATTATTCATATATATGCCCACATCGTCCTACTCAATTACCTTCTTATTTGATATTTATATTAACTTTAGGAACTTTCAGGGCTGGGGCTTTTATTTTTCTCTTAGTGTTCAAATTACATTATGTGTTCAGTAAACTGTTGCTGAATACATTAAATGCCTCAGATTAATCACTCAACACTAAATGATAACATAATGATTAAATGAGCTCATCTGCTCCCTCGATTATGGTCAAAGAAAGTGTCGAATAAAACTTGGAATCTTAATTTTAATACCATATTTGAGCATTTCCAATTGCCCATAAGGCTATAAGTTAAATCAACAATAAAATTCCATATGTACATCTTTCAAGGGTGAATTAATTCTACCAGTCACATAATGATCAGTTAAATACAAGTACTTTATCTAAATGAAAACATTGCTTCTGGTGCTTTAATCTTAATTTTAAACAAATTATATTTTGGTTTTTTAATATGCCTCATTTATTTAAATCAACTTATTGTCTGTAGGTGTAGATGAGCTAATCTAATGCAGACTTTCTTAAACCAATCAGTGGAACACTCTTCCAGGAAAGATTAATCGATGTGATGCCCTACTTACATTCACTCAACAAGGAGGGAAGGAAGGTTTAAATAACATTTAAATAACAAATAACATTTATTTGGGAAACATGGCATGTTATATCCTCCTCTTGCTGAGTTGTAACACATCAATATATTAACATTTCAGGAATGATCTGCAGTAAAGAAATCTGGTGATTAAGCAGGGCTTGGCATATAGCAGGTTCTCTTTATATGTTTGATAAATGAATGAACTTCGTTTAATCTATTTTTTCCCAGACTTGTTTGACCATGGAACTCTAGTTTTTTCCTAATAACATCTCACAAGGCTATTGTTTGATAAATAAGTACTTTAATAAAACACTGTCTTAGCAAGAAATGGAAACAACCTGTCTAGTGATGGATAAATGGATAAAGAAAATGAGTCTATATATGTTTAATGGAATGTTATCTAGCAATAAGAAGAAGGAGATACTACTATTTGCAACAACATGGATGGACTTTGAGGGCATTATGATAAACTAAGCCAGACAGAGACAGAAAAATAGTATATGGTATCACTTGGATGTGAAATCTAAAAAAAAAAAAAAATCCATAGAAACAGAGTCAATTGGGGGAAATGGGTGATATTGATCTAAGGATACAAATGTTCAGTTATAAGACAAATAGCTTCTGAGGATCTAATATACAGCATGGTGACTATAGTTAATAATACTGTACTCTATACTTGAAATTTATAAAGTGAGGAGATCTTAAGTGTTCTCATCAAAACAAGCAAAACCAAAAAATGGTAACTGAAGTCACGGATGTGTTAATTAGCTCGACTGGGGCAATCATTTCACAGTGTATATGTATATCAAATTTTGACATTGTACATTTTAAATATGTACAATTTTATTTATCAATTAGATGCCAATAAAGCTGGGGGAAAACACTGTCTTAGATATTTACTAAATATTAAATGCTAAAGTCTGAAAAAGATTTTAAAAAGTTAAAGTCTTAGATAATAGTTTAGCAATAGCTGCTAGTAAATGCTAGTATATAGCGTCTCTTGATAGTGAATGAAGAAAATATAAGTTTATACCATTAAATACTGAGCCTACTCACAAAATAAGTTTATTCACTGAAATTCTCAACCCAGTGATGCTATCCTCAGGTCAGTTCTAAAGTCATTCTGGAGACTATCCAGTGGGTTCTGAGGTTCTATGCCCTGGAGTTTTTCATGTTTTTCTAATTCTGAAAGATCTGTCTTCTGTACAACTGAGGGGTTTCATCATGAGCATGATAGTCCTGCCCAGTACACACATTTATTTCATGGAAGATTGACAGCCATCAACCTAGAACACTTTTGAGTTCACTTATATTAGTCTTTACTTTTAATATGTATTTTTAAAGTGCCACAAAATGACATTTTTGTAAGCACGTCACAAAAACTGTGATAGACTATATGAAGGGTATTTGACTGACTATATTGCAAAACGAAAGAAAGCTCTGCCACCAAGCAACTGTGATCTTGAACTCCATGTGTTAGACAAAATAGAAAAAAATCTCTGTGCAAAACTGTATCTACCAGTCTTACGCTTGATAACAAATTACTCTATCAGCAGAAGACCAAATTATACACACCCTGCAAGCTACCATTAATATACCTGCTATAAAGTTAAAGAAAATGAACACTGTTGATTAGGCAACGTTTCTTAAGTCAGGTGTTCACACAGAGTTTAATGAAGCCACTTACTCTGCAGGGTCAGGCTCATGCTGCGCTCCACTGCCCCAGCATCATTGGTAGCTACGCACGTATAATCACCGGCATCTTCATTCTATGGAAATAAGCAGTGTTTTATAAAAATGTGAGCCTACAGAATGGGGCAAATAACTTTTTCCACCAGGATGCTAATATAAAATTTAATTTTTGAGAAGGGGTTGGAATGGAAATAGAAAAACCTACATTATTTTATATCATAAAGGGGTTTAAGAGAAAAGAAAAAGAAGAAAAAAAATCCCATTCTAAGTTTTCAAAACAGCTATTCTTGCTCTCTGGGAATAATAATTGCTAGGAAACCAAAGCAAAACTAACATTTTTTATAACCTTCTATCCAAAATTAGCTCACTAAAGAAAAATGCCTACTTTCTTCTTCTAGATATCTTAAAAAGCATTAAAATATTGAGGACAAATTAACAAATATTGAGACTTCCTAATGGGGGTTATTAAAATAAATTAAGGATGAACAAGGTAAACTAATTTACTGATAATGGTGAATCATAGAATATAAGTCACAATATTATAAATATGTGGTATAAGGGGTGCCTGGGTGGCTCAGTCAGTTAAGTGTCTGGCTCTTGATTTCAACTCGGGTCATGATCTCAGGGTCGTGAGATTGAGCCCTGTGTCAAGCTCTGCATTGACAGCACGGAACCTGCTTGGGAATCTTTCTCTCCCCTTCTCTCTCTGCCCCTTCCCCACTCACTCTCTCTCAAAATAAATTTTTAAAAAACCTACAAAAATAGTACTATATGAGTTTAGATTTGGTGACTAATTCATCACAGATTTTGCTAAAGTCTTGTGAATAGAATTTGTTAACAGAAACACTAAGTAAATAAAGGAGAACTAAATTGCAGGAAGTAGAGGAGGGTGGGAAAAGGAAGACATGTTTAATTGGGGGTGTTATATAATATCCAAATAGAAATTTTCAATAAGAAATGGTAAATGGGAACATTTCAGGGTTGGAGATAGATATCTAAGTATCTGAAACTGTGTGGTGAAAAAAATTAGTATTAGCATTAATATTGGTATTAGAAGAATTACCAATGGCTTCAGAAGTAGCAATACTTAGATACAGAAGGGGGAATGTGGTAATGAAGAAATGTGTTACAGCAGTTAAAAGTAGAAATCATCTCAAAATTGAAGGGACAATGAACAACATCACATTGAAATGAAACCCAGGAGAATGAAAGACTAAGAGTGATTCATTGGATTAGGTGATTAAATATTGTATTTTAATTATTATTTCAATTAATTCTACAATGCATTAAAAATCACTCATATGTAATCTAGTTGAGAAATTTTTAGATAAAATATCTCATTCACTTGGCCCTCAAATTAGAATAACTTAAAGCAACACTCATTTTCTGAATTACTGAAGCTTTTGGAAGGCTTGATATAGTTATTGGCCTTAGAGATGAAAGTTATCCTATATTTTAGTTGTAGTTATGTTTGCAATTCTTCAATTTCTGTGTTCTGAAACAGATTTGAGGAAGTTATCTAATGATGCTAAATAATAATGGCTCAATGATTGGGAACAAAGGAAAATTATTTTATTGCTTATATTTCTGTGAAAAGTCTAAAAATAATCAATTTGAACCATGTTTCAGTTTTCTATAAAAACCCATTGATTCAGATTTTATGATTTAAATAGGAATGCAAGAGGAACTTTTTCCTTTCATGGCACCTACAGAGAGGGATTAATTGTGGCAGTTAAAGTGCACATCAACGATTTCAGCGTGACTTACTACAGTGCCATAAATGGCCAAGGAGCCATTGAGAAGTTGACGGATTCTGTGGTTAATTTCAATATCCACTCCTTTTCTGCTCCATTGGATGGTAGGGGCAGGATCTCCTTTCACTTCACAATTCAAGACTGCATTACCACCAAGTGGCTCAATCCAATTAGAAGGGTAATCACCTTTGAAGACTGGAGGTTCTGGGAAATAACAACAGATAATTAATTATAAGTAAAAGGAAGCTCTGATAATTTATTTGTGATTTTGACCTATTTAGAAAGATAACTTAGTGAAGAAGGGAAAAGCCACTTTTGAACACCATGAATTTTCCAGAATCAACTGCTCATGCTAATCAACCAGATAATTTTGTTAGTTTCAATAATCTAAGCAGATGATTCCATTTTGTACCAAATGATCTCTTTGCTTACCTACTTTTGAATTGAACGTTGATAATTTTTTATTTCTTAGGAATGTGCACATCTGTGAAATAGGACTAGATGGATTTAATGAACTGAAGTTATATAAGCAAGCAAAATGCAAACTATTCATTGTAAATAAGTGATAAACTAAAAATAGAGCATGCTTACCTACCTTTCACATAAACAAATCCTATTGCCTTCACAAAACCAACACTGTTCTCTGCGGTGCACACGTAAGTACCCGAATCCTCTTTTGACACTCTTTCAATAACAAGTTCACTGTGTCCATTAACACTGTCAAAGTGGGCTGAGAGAAACAAGTTAGGAAACGACATAAATGCCTCTAAGTAACCTAGGAAAAGAATCACAACAGCTCAATATTTTGCAGGTTGGATTTATGAGCTGGTCAGCAGTTGAACCAGAGATCTCATCATGACATTGGAGAAGAAAGCCTTTTCCACAGATTTATTCCTCTGAGCTATTGGCTAGGTCTATAGACACTTGTTTGAAGAATGAAAAAAACAGCAGAAGGAACAGGAAAAGAGAATGAAAACAAACATCCTTTAAAATTATTTTAGATTTAAAGTACCTTTTCATCTCAAAGCATTGCCTAAATCTGGCTCACCGTCTCTCCAGGTTTCAAAATCTTTCATTCAGACATATGACATTTTCCATTTCATTTATCTCACCACCACTTTTCCTCCCAAACACTTTATATCAAAACATGAAAATGTTTTCAGTTGTAATTCAACTGACTTGGCAGGTCAGAGGGGAAATCATGAAAAACATATGTTGGTTAGGTAATAATGACAACATGATTAAATTTGTGATAATTTAAACTTCTCCATAAATGGTGATGATATAAATATTTATGAAGGTAGTTATAATATTTGGAATAGAGTATAAGGTAAACATGCTAATCCTAAAACAACTGATACTAAATAAGATTCTGATTAGACCAGCCAATGTCTAATTATTTAGGTATGTTTACCTTGCATGCTTTCCCCCAAATTATTTCAAAAGATTTCATTCTGCTGAATATTAAGTGGAAAATTAAGCTTTAAAAATTTAAATAGCTAAATTAGTATTATACCGTCAGAAAACAGCACTGATTAGGTTGTGGGGTTTTTTTAAGTGATAAATTGCATTTATTTTTAAAAATAAATTTATTTAAGTTTTAAATATAATTTAGTGTCAAGTTAGTTAACATACAGTGCATACAGTGTGCTCTTGGCTTCGGGAGTAGATTCCCATGATTCATTGCTTACATATAACACCCAGTGCTCATCCCAACAAGTGCCCTCCTCAATGCCCATCACCCATTTTCTCCTTTCCCGCAGTACCCCCATCAACCCTCAGTTTGTTCTCTGTATTTAAGAGTCTTTTATGGTTTGCCTCCCTCTCTGTTTGAAACTATTTTTTTAGACTCTATTTTTCCTAAGTGAGGTATACTATTATTATTAAGGTAATATAGTTGATGAATTTCAGTCATTAAGATCAATCTTTTATAACAGAAAAACTCAAGCTTGTTATTTCTTTTCTAGCAAGACATTTATTAAATGCCAATAGTGCAGTATTTTAGAATTCAATTTTGGGAAATGACCACTTCTTATTACTGATGATGTCTTTGTGCTGATGACAAAGTCTAACAAATAAGGAAACACTTGTCCTCCCAGAGAGGAGTGCTCCGGGGTTCCAGGCACTACCTTAACATGTAGTGCACATAGTGACTAAAGGATTTCTGCATAGCTGATCTACATTATAAGAGAGGCTAACAGATGTTAATTCATACAGCAAGAAGCAGAGTTCTCCTCTGTAAAATTAGGTGAATCTTCAGCACTCTACCAGTGCCACCTTAATCCATTTATCAGTGATGAAGGAGGTCCAGTGAGGGCAAATTTAGGTACCTGTGTATACCATATTGTCTTCTCAGGGAGGAAGGAGATTATTTTTAGGTAAAAACATCTACTAATATTCTAAAATATATGGTCCTGTGATTACCTTATCCTTTCAAAAGAATGAAAAAAGAACATATATACTGGGTATAGGATAAAATCCAGGCAAAGGTACATATTTTGCAGAACTTAAAGCAATCAATTTTTCATGTAACTTTTCAATCAATTCCCACAGCTAAAGGAAATGGAGATTGCTTCAGAGTTCTTTATGGGTGCATTTATTTACTTCTTAAGAATTAAATTACCAACCTGGGATAATATTGTTATTGAAGGTCCATGTTAACTTGGGCAATGGAATCCCAGTGGCTTTACAGCTTAATCGTAGCTGTTCTCCTTTATTTAAAGACACATCTCCAGGAAGTTCAGTAAAAGTGGGGAGAACGTGCACCGTCACACTGACCATGTGTGTATCTTCACCTGCAGCATTGTTAGCAACACAGGTATAGGTGCCAGAATCCTCCGGCTTAAATAAAGAAAAATCATAGTGTTTAAGATTACATAATCTTACATCATATTACATAAAGGACATAAAATTGCATAGCTTGGTTCCCAAAGGAGCACTCTTATTTAAAGGCAGTTTAAATTTCCATCTTGTAGTCTGAACCATCTGGCTAGCTTTTGCACAACATAATTTAAAATGTGTAAGAGTTTAAACAAAAGCCCATACCTTACAGAACTACAGCATTTTACAGTAATAAGATCTCAGAAGACTGTACAAAAGTTCTAAAGTTTACTAAACATCAAGAGTACTGACACTCCGCAAACTACAGATAAAGAACAAATAATTTCATTCTTTCTTTTTTAATATAATTTATTGTCAAGTCGGCTAACATATAGTATATACAGTGTGCTCTTGGTTTTAGGGGTAGATTCCTGTGATTCATCACTTATATACAACACCTAGTGCTCATCCCAGTAAGTGCCCTCCTCAATGTCCATCACCCAGAACAAATAATTTCAAAGGCTGGTAGCATCTTGACAGCATAGCTGCTCTCTTGGTAATGTGGCACCAAAGACCCCCAAAATTATCACAGGAAATAGAAGTTTCACTTGCTAAATCCACCGGCTGGTCTTGGCACTCATCTTACTAGATGTCCTGGCAACATCTGACACAATTTTGACCCCCTTTTCTTCTAAACCATGTCCTCACTTGGCTACCAGGCTACCCTGTTCTCCTAGTTTCCTTCCCACCTCACTGGTGGCTCCATTTTCAGCTCCTTTTCATGGCTTTCCTTTAACATTAATGTTGTTATGTTGGTATGTGGGAGAGCTCAGTCTGGTCCTCCTTTCTTATTTGCACTTGGTTCCTTAGTGCATCCAGTCTCATGGTTTTAAGTGCCACCCATATGCTGATGTATACGAGTATTTGCAGCCCACGTCTTTCTTCCAAAGTCCAATTACACTGAAGTTCCCATTTCACCTCTCTGCTTGTATGTCCCAAAGGCATCTCAAAGTCATGTCCGAAACTGGACTCCCAATTTCCCTTTTACCATCCTGTTTCACCTGTAGCCTTTCACCATCTCAGCTGATGGCTATTTTGTCCTTCCAGTTGCTAATGCCTTTTGTTCTCAGACATTTGAGTCACTTGTACTCTTCTTTTTCACACTCTACTCGCAATCTACCTAGGATATCCTAGAATATATGCAGAATCCAACCACTTCCCACCTCTTGTAGGCTAACAGAATTTCTCATCTGAGTCTAAACCATCTCATCTGACTCCAAACCATCTTCCCAACAGGTGTTTCTGCTTCCACTCTTGCCTCCCTACCGTGTATTCTTATTATAGTCGCCAATGTAGTATTGCAAAAACATGAGGCATTTAATAACATTGCTCTCAGTCTCAAAACCTGCAATGGATTCTACTTTATTCAAAGTAAAACACAAAATTGTTATAATCTACGAGACACTATATTATCTGGCCTCCATTTTTTTTTTTTCATATCTTTCTTCTTTTGTTCTTCTTTGCTTTTACTGGTCTCCTGTTCCTCCAATGTATCAGGCATGTTCCCACCTTATGTTTCTTCCAGATATTTGAGGGAGGAACATCCCAGTTTTATCTGCTTGTGATGCTCTTCCCCCAGATATTGGCTTGGCTAACTCACTTCAAGTTTTTTCAAATGTTCCCTTCCCAAAGGAGATTCACTCTGACTCTCCTATTTAAAACTATAACTAGTACCCCTCCAAACTCTGATCCCTTATACCTTGTTCTTCTATTTTTCATAATACTTATTTTCTTCTATGTATATTGTTTATTATTTTAATTGTCTATCTCCCTTCTCTAGACATAAACTGCATGAAGGCAAGGATCTTTTAGTCTTTTGTTTCCTGATGTATTACCAGTGCCTAAACAGAGAAGCTATTCAGTAAATATTTGTCGAATTAATGATTGAATGCTTCTGAGTGCATTAAGGCCCATGGTAGACTTTTTCCTTATCTTTTAAAACGTTTAAGAGGGGCACTCTGGTGGCTCCGTCGGTTAAGTGCCCCACTCTTGATTTCAGCTAAGGTCATGATCTCATGGTTCGTGAGATCGAGCCCTTTGTTGGGCTCTGCACTGACAGCACAGAGCCTGCTTCGGATTCTGCCTCCCTCTCTCTCTCTGCTTGGAATTCTCTCTCTGCCCTTCTCCCACTTGCACGTACATGTGTGCACTCAAAAATAAACATTTAAAAATATTAAAAAAATTTTTTAATGTTAATTTATTTTTGAAAGAGAGAGACAGAGTGCGAGTAGGGGAGGGGCAGAGAGAGAGAGGGAGACATAGACTCTGAAGCAGGCTCCAGACTCTGAGCTGTCAGTACAGAGCTCGACGCAGGGCTCAAACCCACCAACCGTGAGATCATGACCTGAGCTGAAGTCAGACGCTTAACCAACTGAGCCATCCAGGCGCCCCTGAAAATATTTTTAAAATATTTAAGGGTATATATTGTTTTGCACTGAAACATTAAAGAATTGATTGGAAATGTAGCATAAAAACTGTAATCACTAACTGTAGGTACAATCTAAATTTGGTTGGCTGCATACTGTTGTTTTTTTTTAAAGGGCAAACTGGAATAAGTCATATTCCCTGTAAAAGTCTTTCCACCTCCATATCATTTAACTGTCCTTAAATTCCCAGGTTATGACAAGTTTAAAATCAAGGAATTTATAAAAGTGAAGCACTTAAAAATCGAGTGTACATACTATTCACAAATAGATTTCTAGTTATTATTTGTGTCTTTCATCTGGTATTTAGAAACTACCTTATTGTTATTTTTTTTAACATGTCTGAGTCATTATCCCACTAAAAGTCTAAACTTTTCTTTCTCATTTAATTCCTTCAGGTCTATAAATGCAATTGAAGGCCCAAATTCAACATTCTTGAGCTTAGAGGTAATCCCCATTAAAGATATTCACTAGTTTACATTAACAAATTTATCCTTATTTTATTAATTCTAAAATTCACATTTTTAACTCTTAATACCTCAGAAGCTAGGGTATTAAAAATACATAAAAATTGATGATCTTCTCTAGTTTATTTAACTGAATTTTTTTCTTTCTTAGTGGTACATAAAATAATGGTACATCTTGTAATAATGGAAATTTAAATCTGAATAAATACAACTTTTGCTGGCACATGTGGTTGAGTTAGGACTTAGTGACACAGCCTATTACTGGGATTATTTATGTGGTAATCCCAGGAGTCTGAGTAATGGTTGAAATTATACTATAAAGTTAATGTGATCAATTTTGTCATTTTAATCTGTTCAAATTTAATTCCACAAAGATTTTATAATGGGGCTTAGGCATTTTGAAAGGTAATGAATAGGAATAAAAAGGTATATACAGAAGCTCTGAAAATGATTCACATTTGTTTCGTATTTGGTGCCAAGTATTGATACTCTCAAACCACACAGTAAATGTTTTAAAAAGTCATGTAGTATGCATATATACAGAATATTCTTCCAGTGGGCTACCACTGTAAAACTAAGATACTTCTCATAGCTACTATTCTGTAGACTGGCTAAGTGCCACCTAACAATATTCAAACATCTCAGCTTGCATAGATGGATCTCTAAGACTTTAGTTTCCTTGTCAATGATAAGAAAGGGTTATTGAAAATCCTGAAAAGAACAGAAAAACTACTTTTTATTATTTGCTTAATAACACATCAGACATTCTTACATCTCTGTTCTTCTAATCATTCCCATTCATGGTTACAAACACAGAATATAACAGAGGCACTTAGAATTTTTCCTGATAAATAGATTTCCACAAAAATAAAACCATTTTAGAAGGAGGTCATTTATGAGTTCCTACTATCTGTTAAATATTATTCTTAAACCTGGGCCACAAAATGAAACATGCATAAAATTCAGTTTTTGGCCTGAATATGTAAGAGTATTTTTCTTTTGTTATTAAAGAGTATATTTCCAAGCTAAGCTACGAAAAGAAAAAAGGTGAATTACTAATCTGGTTTAATGTATCCATTCACATCTATTAAACTTACCACAACATTTTCCAGAATAAGTTCTCCATAGGGCTCAAGAGTATACTTTCCTAATAAGTTAGTTAAACGAACATCGTCTTTTTTCCAGTTGATTGCTGGTGTGGGGATTCCATCAGCCACGCAAGGAAGAATGGCTTCTGAATTCTCATTGACCGTATAGTGTACTTCTGTGCTTCGGATTCTAGGTGGTACTATGAAGAGTTTAAAAAAGATAGTCATTCATGATGTCGAATTCAACAGTATCCTCATTCACACTGAAAATCAGCACACAAAAGACTCTTTTGGGGATCATTTTGCCGCCAAGTAGTAAAATAAAGTCTATTAAGACATTGATTTGTTTGTTATCATGAAAGATGCCTATAGCAAAAACTTTAAGGGATTTGAATTTGTTGAATATATTCGAAATCAGTTTCTGAACAAGTGACATAGAACTAGATTAGGAATCTTTAGCTTTTATTTGGCTTCTGAAGTTTTTCTTAAGTTTCTTATTCTTATTGCAGTGAAGTAAAACAAACAAACTAGAGCAACAAAACCTCAAAATGCATCCATGATTGGATAATTACTGGATTTGTATCACAGACATATCGTGAGAACACACTAATAAAAGTCACCAGTTGAAAACACCATAAAACACTCCCCCCATATTGAATGTCACGAAGTGCTACAGAAAAAAAATTTATTGCAGTATTTCACATGTGTTTCAACAATTGCAAGTAAACCCAGGTCAAAACAATTCAGCTTTTATACTGTCACAGAGGAAATTTTTATAGTGATTTCAGAATTCTGTGCAAATACTTCCTATTCCTCAAATTACTTTGAACTGGAATTTAGGCAATACAGAAAGATCAATTGACTATTTTGTGTACTAACAAATACCTTAGGGGACTTGGAACTATGACATTTACTTCTAAAGAAAAGGCTTTAAAAGTATGTGGATCCTGAGAAACTTAACAGGAACCCATGGGGGAGGGGAAGGAAAAAAAAAAAAAAAAAGAGGTTAGAGTGGGAGAGAGCCAAAGCATAAGAGACTCTTAAAAAATGAGAACAAACTCAGGGCTGATGGGGGGGTGGAGGGGGGATGGGTGATGAGTATCGAAGAAGGCATATTTTGGGATGAGCACTGGGTGTTGTATGGAAACCAATTTGACAATAAATTTCATATATTTAAAAATAAATAAATAAAAGCATTAAGAATACTTGGCTTTAAAAAGTAAAAATACACCCCCCGAATGAATTTTGGAATTATTCCAACATATCAGAAATAGATTAATTTTAATGGCATTTTAAAAAGTGACAGGACAAAAGTTGTATTCAGCAAAAATTATTTTTTGATTATATGAGTAAATATATAAATCTTATATGAATGATTATATGCACAAACATAGATAATAGGGAAAACAAAAATGCATTTTGCTGAATGGAACATCGTAAATATTCGATTCATTTTTAATTAATTTATACTGTATTTTTATTAGCTCCTTTATCCTGGTTTCCTAGGGGTTGATATTTCAAGTTTGCTTGTGGTTACAAAGTTGCAACATTAGTATATTTACTTCAATTCATTCTTTTTCAAAATGAAAATGTTAAGGCTATGATTTTATATTTGATTTTAACCCTGGCCTACACACCATACATTTTGATATATAGACTCCTTATGTTTATTATTTTCTAAATAATATGAAAATAAAAACATATTCTTTGACCTGCTTGTTAACTGGAATGGTATTTTAAATTTGCCTGGGGTTGAGGTTTTGGCATTAAAAGATTTTTACATGTTTCTATCTTTATTGCATTGTGGGCAGGAATTGTGGCCTTATTTTTAAATCATATTAATGACTGTTTTATTGTTTAGTATATAGTCAATTTTGGTAAATTTTCTACAAATATTTAAGAAGGAGAACTATTATTTATTTGAAGCTAAAGAACTAATGTGTGTTGATTAGTTCAGTTATATTAACTGAAAGCAGGTATAAACCAGGGGGAGTATTTAGAAAACTCAGAAATGCTGATTTAAAAATTGCGGCTATTATTTATTTATTTATTCAATTAAAAATGTGTCTATTTGAAATCACTACTTTAATGCTGAAGTTGTAGAAAATTCAAATACACCTGAAAGATAAAAAACAGCTTTCACAAATTTTTTTTAAAAAAGAAAAAAGCAGAAACTCACCATTATAAGAATTACCTCTAAAAACAGCAGTTGAAAAGAGTTTGTTTCCTAACATTGATATCAATAGGTGGTCTATCTTTAGTTTAAAATACATTAACAACTAAAATATTTCAATGCTGATCCTTAGATATTTTGTTAGTTGTCTGAATACAAAGAAAGATTTTTTTTCTATTATAAAAATATACTTGTAAATATTTTGCTACTTTAAAATAATGAATCAAATAGATTTCCAACTCTCATTAGGTTCATACTATATTTATAATGTATCTCACGTGGTGGTTAGTTTTGAGTCAATATCATTTGCAACTTGAGAAGTAAAGCAGAATAATCACAAAACACAAATGGATCCCATAAATAGGATCAGTAGCCAAAGTATAAATCCCAATAAGCATAAGATGAGGGGATTACTGGCAACACATTAATTATTTTGGCTATCTTAAGGAAATCTTTCTCACACACATATAATCACAGCTTTTCTTTTGCCCACACAAATAACCAGAGCCTACATATTAGAAAGGTAAGTGTACCTACACAACCACACACACACACACACACACACACACACACACACCACTTTGGATTACGGGTTTTGCATGGCTTTGACTTTCACCCTATCTTTTCTTGGTGGTCTTTTCTCTTTGCCACGGCAATGTAGCAGATTGAAATAATGTCAAACAACCTACCATGGACAGTGAGCTTGGCGCTCGTGCTGCTTGATCCTGCCACGTTAGCTGCCATGCACGTGTACTGGCCAGCATCATCAGGCTGAGCAAATGCTATCTGCAGGGCCCCAGAGCTGAGGATGCGTTGGCGGACTGATTCCATAACTGCATGCCCATCTTTATGCC